>NC_053496.1:110852808-113685308 GCF_905171775.1 Rana temporaria
ATGAAGACTGAAAAGTTCAGATCGTCTCTTTACTAACACATGGTAACAGGAAATCAGCAAAAGCAGCCCAAAGGGTGGCACCATTCAAATGGAACTTCCCCTTTATAGTGCCGTCGTACATGTTGTACGTCCCCGCGCTTTGCTTGAGCATTATTTTTCACGATCGTGTGTATGCAAGGCAGGCTTGAGAGGAATCATGTTGAGAAAAACATTGTCTTTTTCCATGACATGAATAAATGTACGCGGCATCAGACATTGTGAGGGTTGACAGATGAGACAACATTGTAGCTGACCTGACTCTAAATATGTTGTGGGAATTCTTGTCCCCCTGGAAATTCTGTTGAGTTTTGAGAATCTATGGTTGCCTCCATTAAGATCATTCTTTGTATGGGAATCAGCTGACACAAATGAATACCCACCCAAAGCTCTGCAAGATCCAGAGGGTGAGGGCTTTGTGCTGTTGTAGGGTGGCTGTGTCCTGGGCCAGGAGGATGATATCATTTAAGTAGTGGGGAATTCTCATTCCCCTCTGTCTTAAGAGAGTTATGACAAGTAACAGCACCTTCATGAAAGCCCTAGATGTGGTGGAAATTCTGAAGGGGATACAATGAAATTGTAACTCTTCTCTTGCAAAATAAAGTGTAAAAAGCATTGAAAGGACTGGTGTTTGCATGGTTGATTGATAGTAGCCAGTCTTTTAAAGGATTGGACTCTGAATTGTTTGTTCAGCTTCTTCAAATATAGGATGGGGCATCGGCCCCCAGTTTTTCTTTTTACAAGTACAAATAAAATGGAGGTACATAACTCTTGCAATCTCTCCTCCTCTGGCACTCTTAAAATTGCCTCTTTGTGCAACAATTTCAAAATATATTGGAAAAGGATCTGCTTCTTTAGATTTAGAGAAACTTGAGTTTCCATGAAAGATGTTGAGGATTGATTTTTGAATAACCAATGGTGGCCCCAGTGGATGGTAGATATGGCCCAAGATGCTTGTATGTCTTCCCCTCAAACTAAAACAAATGTCAAAAGCTTGGTGCCCACTGTCCCAGTCTGGGTGTGCTCACCCTCAAAATGATTTTAGATTTTTGGGGATCTTGGCCTGAAGACCAAGCCAAGTATTGTGTTCCCCTCCAGGACCTCCAATTCTCATTTCCTACCCTGTAAGCCAATTCTTTGCTTCCTTTGTCAATCTGATGCTTATGGAAGGAGGACCTGGGTTGATGAGGTCTGCTATCCTGGGGAATAAGTCTGGACTTGCCCCCAGTGGTTTTCAAAATTACAAAATGTATCTTCACTTCAAACAGATTCTTACTGTGGAATTAAATCCTGCCCCAGTTGTCAGGAGATGTTCAATCTGCTGATCAGAATTTGAGCCATAAGGCCCTCCTAATTACATACATGGTCCAGGCTAAGCACCTGAAGATATAAACAGAGGCTTCACCGATGAGCTCTCTGTCTAACTTTAGCTTCCTCAGGGCTTTGATTATAATCTCAGTGTGAATGTTCAATCTCAAAGATGTTTACATTTTTGTTTGATCGGGCCGAGACTGTCTTGGCCACCAAGGTCAAGGCTAATGCTGAATGATAGGTGCCCCAGGCCAATATATATGCTGTATTAAGGTCCATATCAATCCCCCTGTCCAATACATCTTTGAAGGATACACGTCTTTTGGGAACCATCACATTGCATGCTATTCTCATCAGTAATGTGTCAAAGAGATAGATACCTCTTCCTTGATAGGATAGAGTTTGGTTACCCAGTTTGTAAGGGCAGGTTCCTTCTCTGTTCTTTTCCATTTCTTCTGAACTACTATTCCTCCAAGAACTGAAAAGTTGTATTTTACTTTGGTAAAGTGTGGGAAATGTTTAAACTTCTTTTTGGGCGCTCTCCCTTGATCACATCCCTGACTGCCACGATGAAAGGTTCTACTAATTTAGGGGGGCCTCAATTTTGCCATTTTCCAATTTGGATGCATCTGCGATATGGATTCTCTCCACAGGATGCATATTGGTGATAGATGGGACCAGTTGTCCACATCAGGGAAGCTTGAGTGGAATGTATTATAAATCCATAACTGTCTCTGAAAAACTAGCCATAGATGATCAATTTTTTTCACCTGTGAATCGGATGAAGTTCAATTAATCTATGGCTAGCTTAAAGTGGTAGTAAACTCTGAATGTTTATTTAACCTACAGGTAAGCTTATAATAAAGATTTCTTGTAGGTTAAAGTGTTACTAAACCCAGGAGTCTGCATTCACTATTCACAATTAACCCTGGATACAATGGAGCCTAACTAAATTTACCTACACTATTGTCACGGAAGCATGAATCAGACGTACAACAACAGATAAATGAAATAGGAAGGCTTTATTAAAAACCAAACAGCAAGGTAAAAGTCCAAACGGATGATCAAACAGTAAGCAGAGT
Organism: Rana temporaria; assembly: GCF_905171775.1. Taxonomy (NCBI): domain Eukaryota; kingdom Metazoa; phylum Chordata; class Amphibia; order Anura; family Ranidae; genus Rana; species Rana temporaria. The sequence continues at coordinate 110,855,238 of NC_053496.1, forward strand.
CTTCCACCGGAGCCAGGGATCAGGAGCCAGAAGGATAATCCGAACAAAGCCAGGAATCAGGAGCCAGAAGGGTAGTCCGAACGAAGCCAGGGATCGGGAGCCAGAAGGATAGTCCGTGGAAGCCGGGTCGGTAACCAAAAGCAGCAGCACAATCTCAGGAGCATGTGTATACAAGAGGACCAAGCAGGGGAATGAAGCAACAGACCTCCTATATATATGCAAGGCATCCAGCTCCTCCCAGTGGGAAGGAGGAGCCGCAGGGTGTGGTAAGTTATAAGAAGCCCAGGAACCAATATGGCTGCCAGCACATGTCAGATGAAAGAAGCCTGCAGAGAGGTAAGACCATGACAGTACCTCCCCCTCAAGGGCCCCTCCTCCGCGGCGCAAAAAACGGTTTCTGGGGGAAGCGCGCGTGGAAGGCTCGGAGCAAGGCAGGAGCATGGATATCTGCAGAGGGAACCCAGGAACGTTCCTCTGGACCATTACCACGCCAGTGGACCAAAAACTGCACCCGACCGCGGACCAAGCGTGAGTCCAGGATATCGCTCACCTCATATTCTTCATGATCGCCCACCTGGACCAGACGAGGCCGAGGAACCGAGGAGGTGAAGCGATTGCACACCAGTGGTTTCAACAGGGAAACGTGAAACACATTGGAGACCCGCATACCAGGTGGGAGCACAAGGGCATAGGCAACCGGGTTTACCCTGCAAAGCACTCGGAAGGGACCAACAAAGCGAGGAGCCAGCTTAGGAGTGGGCACTCGAAGGTTGAGGTTGCGAGTGGACAACCATACGCGGTCCCCGACCTGGTAGGAAGGAGCAGGCGCCCGTCTGCGATCAGCCTGGAGTTTCTGGCGCTGCGCAGAGACCTCAAGGGACCTCTGGATCTGTACCCAAGAAGCACGTAGAGAGGAAAGGTGATCCTCCACAGCCGGAATATCCTGGGGAGAGAATGACTCCGGTAACACGGCAGGTTGGAACCCATAATTGGCCATGAAGGGAGACGTCCCAGAGGAAGAGTTCACCGCCGTGTTCCTGGCAAACTCAGCCCATGGCAGATTGTCAACCCAATTGTCTTGATGATCGGAGACATAGCAACGAAGGAATTGCTCCAGGGCCTGATTGGACCGTTCTGCGGCCCCATTGGACTGAGGGTGGTAGGCCGAGGAGAAGGAGAGTTGAATCCCCAACTGGGAGCAAAAGGCGCGCCAGAACCTGGACACAAACTGACTTCCCCGATCCGACACTATCTCCTTGGGCAAACCGTGCAACCGGAAGACCTCCCTGGCGAAAACCGTGGCCAACTCTTGTGCAGAGGGTAATTTCTTGAAAGGAACACAGTGGCACATTTTGGAAAACCGATCCACAATCATGAGAATGACCGTATGGCCTCGGGATGCAGGAAGGTCCACAATGAAGTCCATCCCAAGGTGTGACCATGGGCGCTCCCCAGTGGCGATGGGTTGCAGAAGGCCCAACGGAAGGCTTACTCTGGGCACAAACAGAGCATGCCGCTACATATGCGGCGATGTCAGAACGTAGAGAAGGCCACCAGAACAAACGTGAAACAGCCCAGGACAGCTGATTCTTTCCAGGATGCCCCGCGGTCTTGGAGTTATGGTAGGTTCGCAACAACCGAGTGCGCAACTCCTCAGGCACAAAACATCTGCCGTTGGGTCTCCCAGAGGGAGCACCAGATCTGATTAGGAGGTATGACCGAAGTCGGTATCGATTCCTCCCTGGACAGCTCGGAGTATTGACGTGATAAGGCATCCGCCCTGACGTTCTTGGAACCGGATAGGTAGAAGACCACATAATTAAAACGTGACAGGAACAGAGCCCATCTGGCCTGACGGTGTCAATCTCTTGGCCTCAGAAAGGTAAGTCAGATTCTTGTGGTCCGTCAGGATGAGAACCGGAACCACCGAACCCTCGAGCAAATGCCTCCACTCTTTGAGAGCCTGCACGATGGCCAACAACTCTCTGTCACCAATCTGGTAGTTGCACTCCGCGGGAGACAGTTTCCGGGAGTAAAACCCACAGGGAAGCAGAGGACCCTCTGGTGTCCGACGCTGAGACAGAAGGGCGCCTACTCCCGTCTCAGACGCGTCCACCGCGAGAACAAAGGGCAACCCAGGGTTGGGATGAGACAGTATTGGAGCCGACACAAAGGCAGATTTTAGAGCCTCAAAAGCCCGGATGACCTCGGCCGGCCAGACCTGGGAATTGCTGCCCTTCCTGGTCAGATCCGTGAGAGGCTTGGCCAGCATGGAGAAGTCCCTGATGAACTTCCGATAATAATTGGCGAAGCCCAAAAAGCGCTGCAGGGAACGAAGACCACTGGGCTGGGGCCACTGTAAGACAGCCGAAACCTTCTCAGGGTCCATGGAGAACCCCTCCGCGGAAATGATGTAACCTAAGAAGGTTACCTGGGACCGGTGAAATTCGCATTTCTCAAGCCTACCGAACAGCTTGTTCTCTCGTAACCGTTGCAACACTCGCTTGACATCCAGAATGTGGGCCTCCATGGATTCAGAATATACCAAGATGTCATCCAAATAGACCACCACACACTGCTGCAACAGGTCACGGAAAACATTGTTGATGAATTCCTGAAAGACTGCGGGCGCATTGCACAACCCAAAGGGCATAACCAAGGATTCATATTGACCGGTCCTGGTGTTGAACGCGGTCTTCCACTCGTCACCAGCCTTGATCCTTACCAGGTTATATGCCGCCCTCAGGTCGAGTTTGGTAAAGACCGTGGCCCCTTTCAGGCGATCAAACAACTTGGAAATCAAGGGTATCGGGTATGCGTTCTTGATCGTGATGCGATTAAGGCCCCTATAGTCGATGCAAGGCCTCAACTCTCCGCCCTTCTTTTTCACAAAGAAAAATCCAGCCCCTGCCGGGGACGAGGATTTGCGAATGTGACCACGGGAAAGCGCCTCCTTTACGTACTCCTCCATGGCCTCATTCTTTGCAACCGACAGTGGATAGACCCTGCCACGAGGAGGAACGGCACCAGGTTGTAAATCTATGGCACAATCGTAAGGGCGATGCGGGGGTAGGAACCCAGCGCGCACCTTATCGAATACATCCCGGTACTCCTCATATTCAGGAGGCAACACAGAGTCCGAGGAGGTACACAACAACTTGACAGGCCCATGGATGCAACTAGCCCCACACTGTGGTGACCACGAGAGGATCTCGGCCAATCTCCAATCGAAAGTCGGATTATGCTTCTGGAGCCAGGGGTACCCCAAGACCACCGAGTAGTGTGGAGACGAAATGACCTGAAGGCAGGCCAACTCCCTGTGAACGGCCCCAATGGCTATCCCCACTGGAAGGGTCTCATGAGTCACGTGCGACGGCTGGAGGGGTCTGCCGTCTATCGCCTCGAGAACCAGCGGGGAAACTCGAGCCTGCAGGGGAATGGAGTTGGCGGCAGCGAACTTACTATCAATGAAAAATCCACCAGCACCAGAGTCCACCAACGCCTGGGTCGTCACCGAGCCCCCGACCCAGGAGAGAACAACGGTGATCAGTGGTTTATCAGCACGGGAAACCGGGGATGAAGAGACTCCACCCAAGATCTGCCCCCGACAGGATCTCAGGTGCGAGCGTTTCCCGGACGGTTCGGACATGCCAACTGAAAATGCCCACCGAGACCACAGTACATGCATCGGCCCTCGCGTCTCCGGAATGCCCTCTCCCCCTCGGACAGGCGAGCAAACCCCAGCTGCATGGGTTCACCCCCAGGCAAGTCAACTCCAGGAGGCGTGGGAGGAGAGGGAGGCACGGGTGGGACAGCAAACGTAGGCGCCAATCTGTTAGGAGACCTCCGCAGGCTCTCCTTAAAGGAAGGTCTCTCCCTGAGTCTGGTGTCAATCAATATCAGGAAAGAAATAAGAGCCTCGAGCTCCACTGGTAGGTCCTTAGCCGCAACCTCAAGGCATCCAAGAGACCATGGGAGAAAGCAGCGACCAGAGCCTCATTGTTCCAGCCAACCTCTGCTGCCAGGGTACGAAACTCAATGGCGTATTCGGCTACCGATCGTGAACCCTGTCTGACGGACATAAGGAGCTTTGCAGCAGAGGCAGAGCAAGCCGGTACATCGAATACCTTCCGAAGAGAAGCAACAAAACCGGAAAACTCGGCAACCACCGGATTGTTGTTCTCCCATAAGGGGCTTGCCCAGGCCAAGGCCTTGTCCGAGAGCAGCGAGATCAAGAAGCCCACCTTTGATCTATCAGTAGGAAAGGCATGTGGCAGCAACTCGAAATAAATGCCCACTTGGTTAAGGAAACCTCAGGACTGAGTTGGCTCTCCCCCAAAGCGCTGCGGAAGGGGGGGCAGAACCGGTCATACCCTTAGACACCGCAGGCGCAACAACAGGTGTCGGGGTAGACTCTGGCGCAACAACCGGAGCGGCAGTAGGAGCAGACCCAGGAGCGACAACCGGCCTATCGGCAATGGGAGCGAGATGAGCCGTGCGTGCAAGCAGGGTTTGCAACGCCTGAGCGAACTGACCCAGCAGGCGATCCTGCTGATCCAGTCTGGCAACCAGCATGGGTAGCGAAGGTGGCCCTGTACCGTCAGAATTCATGGCTTGGTCCTAATGTCACGGAAGCATGAATCAGACGTACAACAACAGATAAATGAAATAGGAAGGCTTTATTAAAAACCAAACAGCAAGGTAAAAGTCCAAACGGATGATCAAACAGTAAGCAGAGTCTTCCACCGGAGCCAGGGATCAGGAGCCAGAAGGATAGTCCGAACAAAGCCAGGGATCAGGAGCCAGAAGGGTAGTCCGAATGAAGCCAGGGATCGGGAGCCAGAAGGATAGTCCGTGGAAGCCGGGTCGGTAACCAAAAGCAGCAGCACAATCTCAGGAGCATGTGTATACAAGAGGACCAAGCAGGGGAATGAAGCAACAGACCTCCTATATATATGCAAGGCATCCAGCTCCTCCCAGTGGGAAGGAGGAGCCGCAGGGTGTGGTAAGTTATAAGAAGCCCAGGAACCAATATGGCCGCCAGCACATGTCAGATGAAAGAAGCCTGCAGAGAGGTAAGACCATGACAACTATGTGCACAGGGCATGCAAGATTTGCTTTATGGTCTCAAGGCCTCTAGGAAAATCTTGTTGCAATCTTGACACACAAATTAGCCTGAAATGGCTTGTTTTTTTTTGGTATTGCTTTGACTCCTTATCCAGGATAGTGATCTATATTTGCTATGTCCTTTGGCACACTGAGATTCTGACCTTGAAGGTGACCCTTGGTGCTGGGACAAGTGTGAAGATCTACTCTATCGGCTTCTATCCACAGGTCTGTAATGCAACCATTGGATGCTGTGAGTATTTCAGTGGCTCTCATCTGGATAAAGAAATAAAACCTACTCACCTTTGTGCTTTCTTCTTACAGGAAGGAAAGTTTATGTTGGCAGTGTGATCCATGATGGCTGTTGGAAATAGGGATAACAGATTTTAAAAATAAATGTAAGATAAAGGCATAGACAAGCAGCACCTCTAAGGCTCGATTAACATCTATGCATGTGACTTTTGAGTGTTTCTGTATTGCTTTTTACTGTGCTTTCTGCATTTTTGTAACCACATTTTTACCGCGATTTTGCGATTTGTGTCTTTTTTTTAAAATTTTTCACATGACGTCACAAGGGGCCGACTCTCTGGGTGATGTCATCGGATGGCCATGCCCCATGGCTACATAAGAGATGCCAGACAGAAGGGGATGTAACAACGGAGGAAGACAGCATGAAGACAAGAGCAGACTTTTTTTCTTTAGAAGGTAACCGGCAACGAGGAAGAAGACAGCGGCGGCGAGGAAGAAAAAAAAAGAGAGCTCCGGGTTAAGAGAGCGTCCAGAGAAGAGAGTGGCGGGAGAAGACGGTTCGGGGAGAAGACAGAGCTATTTTTTTAATAAAGGACTTGTCAAAAACTGTCTCTTGTTTATTTTTACATTTCACTGCTTTTTTTGGTGACACCTTTTAAAGTGGGTTCTTTTAATGACCGCTTTCATTCTGGCCTTTTTCGGGGCCCTCCGAGTGGGTGAACTGGTCAGTTTTTCTACCCTTGTCTGGGGAGGTTTGGGGGTTTCAGATGTCACAGTTCATGGTGACAGGGTTTCTTTGTTTATTCGGAGGTCGGAGAATGATCAAATGGGCAGAGGGTCCAATATTGAGCTCAGACGGGTTCCCCATTCCTCTTCTTGCCTGGTCGCTGCCATGATCGATTGGTTGAAGCTCAGGCCGAGTGAGCCTGGGTCTTTTCTGACACATGTCGACAGTTCGGCACTGTCACGGTTCCAGTTTATCTCAGTTTTTAGGAGGTGTTTATTGTCTACAGGGTTTACTCCTACGGACTTCACTTCCCATTCTTTCATGATTGGGGCTGCCTCGGAGGCTTCTAGATGGGTACTGGGAGATCTGGTTTTGCAGTGGATTGAGCGCTGGGAATCCTGACGTTTCAGTTTTTATGTTCATCCTCATCTCTTATTTTTTTTTGTAAAATCTTTATTTGTGGACGGCATGATAATACATTACAACTTATGTTGTCAAAGGCATCATACATCAAACAATAAGCCATCCATTTTTGTTATTTCTTTTCAACATAACAGAGAAAAAGACAGGGGGTGCACATAGTCCCGCCGGGGCTTGGTAGCTATACTAACATCACAAAGGGGGACTGGAGAATCGAGTGGCGGGCCGAGGACGGGGGCCACCTCCCCCATACAGTACACATAAGTTGAGGTTTAAGATACAGAGGTGGCACACCAACTTTTCAAGTATTAAAAGGGGTTTTCCGGAACCCTAAGGGCCCTAAGGAGGGGCCGGGAACCGAAGGCCGACCCAACCAGTCCGACGGGCAAAAGAAAAACGAAACCATTTGCACTGTGCAAGGTATAAGGGAAAGCCGGCCGGGCGCGAACGAAGGAAGGGGGGCCTCCATGGACCTCCAACATACCCTCCTTCCTGCAGCAATCCCCACCGACCCCCTCAGTAATCGACAGGTCCGCCCCGGGGCGGCAAAAAAAGGGCCTCACCTCAGAAGAGGCCAGGCTGCCCCCCCGGGAGCCGGCTGCCGAGTCCGTCCGACCAGTCAGGGCCCCCAGCGCCCACCCCCCCCAGCGCACCAGCCACCAGGACCTCCAGTGTCAACACAATGCCCTTAGGCCCCTAGGGGGAGAGCAAAGAGAAAAGGGAAGAAGGGGAGAAAAGGGAAGGAACAGGAGGAAAAGATAGGAAGAGAAAAAAGGGATAGAGAAGGGTTAGAGTCATAAGGAACGTACCTGAGACCAGACATCCAACTCCGCCCCCGCGCCACACGCCATCACCAACTCGCAATGATAGCGACTAAAAGAGAACGACACTCAAGAAATTCAGAGCAACTCAGCGAAGGGTAGAGCTGCAGGTTATTGGGCCCGAGGTCTTTGCTTAAGGGAGGGGTCTGCTAACTCCAACAATGCCACATCTAAGCTAGATGACACAAGTCTCGAGTCCAAGAAGTACTCCGTCCAGGCCGACCAGGTGCTAGAGTAGCGCTCCCGAGTATTCCTACAAGTGGCAATCCAGTCCTCTGCCTCCCGTATCTCATCCACTCTACGAACCCATTCCTCCCTGCTGGGGACCTGTGGGCGCTTCCAATATATTGGAAGTAGCCGTTTTGCTGCATTCAAGAGATGAGGCAGTAGACTGCGCTTATATTGGCTCGTCAACATGGGAGGAATGTGTAACAGAAAGTGGGTCGGGGAGAAAGGGACGTCCAGGTCTAGTATATCCTTAATCTGGGATTGTACATCTAACCAGAAAGGTCTGATCACCGGGCAGTCCCACCAAATATGCAGGAGCGTACCCCTGTGGCCGCAACCCCTCCAGCACCGGTCAGACACCGAAGGGTAGATTCTAGCTAAGTCCGCAGGTACCCGGTACCAACGCGACAGCAATTTATCATTTGTTTCTTGGGTCTTGGAGTCAATTGAGCTAGATCGGGTGAATTGGTACAGTTGCGTCAACTGGCTGGGGGTAAAAGTTGTTTCTAAGTCTCGTTCCCATGTCCGGACAAAAGCGGGTTTCCGTGTGGGGGTCGCAAAGCTAAGCAAGCGGTAAAGTTCAGAGATCATATGTGGAATCGGTTCCTCTTCAATAAAGAGGCGTTCAAAGGCTTTAAGCGTAGAGGTGTCCCTGATCGAGTCCTCGTGGGTCTCAAAAAAGTGATGAAGCTGTCGATAGCGCCAAAAGTCCATGGGAAAGGACCCATGCCGTCCTCTAAGCATCTCTAAGGTCAAAAGCTTACCGTCTCGTAGCAATTTACCGCAGCTAGCATTACTATCGTCCACCCATGGTCCGAAAAAACCCGCCTGCTCCCCCGGTGCGAACCACAGGAAACCACCCAGCGGGGCTAAAGAGGACACAGGGGGGGGGCAACGCCAGCCGAGCATTGAGCTGGTCCCAGATCCTCAAGGTCTGGACCGTCAGCGGGGAAACAGAGTCCGACAGTCCTCTATACCCCCGGGACAGCCAAGGGGCATAGGAAAGGTTCCTACCCGCCATACATTTCTCCATGGAAACCCAGATCTTAGAGGTAGTGTGGAAGCGCCAATTAAGTATCCTCTGTAGAATAATCGCCCTGTGGTATCTCTGAATATCGGGGAGACCCAGTCCCCCTGCCTCTCTCGGGCGCGTAAGCAACCGAAGTGCGATCCTCGTCCTCCGATTGTTCCAAATAAATTTAGAGATCAGACTGGACACTTGAGTAAAAAAAACCTTAGGAAGGGACATGGGCAGCATCTGCATATAAAACAGGATGCGAGGCAAGATATTCATCTTCACTACAGCCAACCTCCCCAGCCAGGTAAAGGCCGTCTTAGTCCAAGTGGCCAGGTCATTTTTCACTGTGGCTAGCAAGGGGGGGAAGTTGGCTGCATAGAGGGTATCTTACCTATCCGTCAGCCGGACACCTAAATATTTCAGGGAGGATTTTGCCCAGGTAAATGGGAAAGCCGTCTGTAACCGGTCAGCTAGTGAGGGCGACATCTGTATAGGGAGTATTTCAGACTTTGAGTAATTGATTTTAAAATTTGAAAGTGTTCCAAAATGGTTAAGTTCCCGTAGCAAATTTGGCAACGAGATCAGGGGCTCCGTCAAGTGGAACAGCACATCATCAGCGTATGCCGAAAGCTTGTGCTCAGTGTGGCCCACCATCAGTCCTTTAATGTCAACATTTGCCCGGACGGTGCGTAAGAAAGGCTCGAGCACCATGGCAAACAAGATGGGCGACAGCGGACACCCCTGCCTCGTGCCATTTCTGATCGGGAATCTGCAGGAAAGGAATCCATTAACCTTTACCTGGGCACTTGGGTCTGAGTACAGCGCCATAATCCAGGTCAGCATATGTGCACGAAGGCCCCTAGTTTCAAGCACGGCCTGAAGATAGCTCCAGTCCACCCGATCGAAAGCCTTCTCTGCGTCTGTGGAGAGGATAAGATACGGGGAGGAGTCGGTTGAGGCACGTGCCCAGTGAATGAGCTGAATTGCTCTGACAGAGTTGTCCCGGGCCTCCCGGCCCGCGACAAACCCCGTCTGGTCAGGGTGGACAATTAACGGGATCAGGTGTTTCAGTCTGGTGGCGAGAATTTTTGCTAGGATTTTTACATCCACATTCAGGAGGGATATGGGTCTGTAACTTTGGGGCTGGGTTGGGTCTTTCCCATCTTTGGGAATAACTAAGATATGAGCTAACAATGCCTCACTAGGGATGACGCTTCCTTCTGCTATGGAGTTGAAGTAGGCACACATCGACCCAGATAGCAGAGGCAGGAATTGACTATAGTAGGCTTTGGTGAATCCGTCGGGGCCGGGGCTCTTGCCATTGGGCAGAGACTTCACCGTGGCCTCTATCTCCGCCGAGGTGATTGGGGATTCTAGTTGGGTGGCCTGTTTGTCTGTCAGCGAGGGAAGACCCGATGCCTTCAGGTAGTCATGTATGTCAGTGTGTCTCGAGTCATTACCCCCGGGGGGGCGCGTCGAGCCTAAGTCATACAGGGTAGCATAGTAATCTCGGAACCCAGAGGCTATTTGGGAGGACTTGACCGCCAGTGACCCAGAGGGTAAGCAGAGCTTGTGTATCAACGTTTGTGCACGCTTCCTCCTAAGTGCCCTGGCGAGCATACGGCCACATTTATTACCGTGCTCATAGTATTTATGCGACATATAGCGCAGCTGTCTACGCGCCTGGCGGTCTAGAAGACGCAAAAATAGTTCCCTCAGATCAGTCAACTCCCGCAGAGCCTCCGGGCCACCGGTATGCTTATGCCGAAGTTCAGCCGTTTGGAGAGCCTGCAGCACCCTGTTGAAGTCTGCCTGACGAGCTTTTTTCAGTTTAGATCCCTGGGAGATCAGTTCACCCCTCACTACCGCCTTGTGGCCCTCCCACACAATGCCCTTACTCATACCCTCCGTGGTGTTTTCCCGAAAATAATGGGTCAAAACATCCTTCACTCCCGAGATGGCTACCTCGTCGTCCAGTAGGGATTCGTTTAGCCGCCACGACCAGGCCCGACAAGCATCCGGCCGTAGGGCCAACGTGGCTGACACAGGGGCATGGTCTGATATAGTAAGGTTCCCGATAGACGCAGCCTGCAGTACCTCCAGAGCTAGGTGGTCCACACAGATGAGGTCTATACGGGTGTAGACGTCGTGGACCTTCGAGTAGTAACTGTAGTCTCTGTCAGCCGGGTGCAGAACACGCCAGCTATCAAACAGTCGGTGAGACTGAAGGGACCGACGGAAGTGTCTAAGGAAAGCGTGCGAATGGGAGGGCCGGTTGCGGGAGGTGTCTAGCTGTGGATCGGGGCTAACATTAAAGTCACCACCTAGGACTAAGGCTCCTTCTCTAAAGTCCGCCAGGGCGTCCAGTGTGCTGTCAAGGAATGAGAGTTGACCCGAATTAGGGGCATAAATCGTGGCGATGGTGAGTGTCTGGCCCGAAACCGAGCCCTTTAAAAAAACATATCTTCCCAGGGTGTCCAACTTGCTGTCAGTAACTTGGAAGGGGCAAGATTTGTGTATGGCAATGGCCGTGCCCTTAGACTTGGCATCCGGGGAGTTACTCAGGAACCATTGGCTGTACAAGTGAGTCGGGAGCTTGGGCAGGGACTGGGGTGTAAAATGTGTTTCCTGCAGAAGGACCACCTGCGCCTCAGACCTCTTCAGTTCCCACCACAATTTACTACGTTTACACGGGGAGCAAAGACCTCGGACATTATATGAAATTACCTTAAGTGACGCCATCGGAAAACCTGGTCACGGAGAGGTGTTTTATCCCTGGGGCGGGCGCAGCGCGGAGGACGGATCCAGAGGCCGTTCCTGTGAGAAAACAGCAAGCAAAAGAGAGAAAATAGAAAGACAAAAAAGAGAGACAGCAGTTATCAGAGAAACAAATACACAAAACATACTTTTGCAGGGGGGTAAAAAAACCCTGCCAAAACAACAAGGGGATGAACCCCGGGTTCAACCCTCCAAGGGAGGGGTCCCCGAAGCTCATTCCCATTTCCAAATAGGAAAATATACCAAATAAGGTACGGCCTACGGGGGGAACGTGGACCTACAAGAGAGGGCAGGGTGCAAGGATCAGTCCCCGCACACCACCGCTCAGCTAACATAGAACATTCAATTAGGAGAGGCAATCAGCTCAGTAAAATGCAATTATAAAAAGAAAAAACTATATAAGAAAAAACAATGAGTCAGGGTTAAACTAACACCGTGAGAACACACGGACTCGGATGCCAGGGGAATCATTTGACGGGACAGGGCCCGATCAGGACCGGTCTGCAGGGTCGGGGATAGGAAGTCCAAGACCGACACTCGGCATCAACAGAGGCCCCATACCCTACAGCAGGCCTTACCAAGGCGCACTGCGCCGCTATAACTGAGGCTTTCCACCCAGAACCAGACATCCCCACAAAGTCCAGACATAGAAGGGGAGCTCACAGGTAGCAGTTGGTGAGGGCAAGGGGGGAGTGCAAATAGCCACTAAAGAGTAGCAGAAAGGGACATATGGTGTCAGACCCATCAATGCCCCGGGGAGTCCGGACCCCCAAGTGGGTTAGCAGAGGGGCGTCTACGGTAGCGCCTGCGGCTCCTGCGGTTGACCGACATCCATGGCTGAGGAGGCTGCAAATGGGGGTGCTCAGACAATTCCCTCCAGTCAGGAAAGTCCACCGGATCCAATCCCAGTGTGTCCAAAAAATGCGGGAGATCATCCTTGTTGCGCAGCGTGGCCTGCCGGCCATCTTTGGATGCTTGGAGATAGAAGGGGAACCCCCAGCGATAGGTCAGGCCTGCTTTTTGCATAGCTTCTAGCAGCGGGCGGAGGGCTCTACGCTGCATAAGTGAGCGCCGCGAAATATCCTGATAAAAGGAAAGTTTAGCCCCGTCAAAGTCAAAGTATTGCTTCCCTCGCATCTTCTGCATAATTCTGTCCTTTAGGGTATACTTGTGGAGCTTGCAGATTACGTCTCTGGGATTATCTACATCCTGAGAAGGGGGTCTAAGGGCCCTGTGGGCGCGGTCGATCTCAATGGGAGCTGTGGCAGGTAGACCCAGTATCTCCCTGAATACATCTTCCAGCGTGGGGACAATGTCTTTGGGAGCAGTCGCCTCTGGCAGGCCGCGTATGCGAATATTAGCCCTCCTGCTGCGATTTTCAAAATCATCAAGCTGGCAGAGTAATGCTTCAATTTTTAGGTCCTGGGCACTGCATCTGTCCTGTAACATGGAGATTGCTGGCAAGGCCTCCTCCAGCCTCTGTTCCACTGACTCCATTCTGGCCCCCAAATGATTAGTATCTGCCTTTAGCTGTGCTATGTCTGCAGTGAAGGCCTTCTCCACCCTGGCAGTGAATTTTTCTAGGTCAGCACGTGTGGGGAGAGACCAAATATGGCGCTTCAGATCCCCATCATTCAGGACGTCTGCCATGTCAGGGCCCTGTCCATGGGAGGTGGAGGATCCCGGGGAGAGAGGGGGAGCAGTGTCACTCACCAGCTCCGGAAAGGGGATCTGGGTGTCTGCCAACTCCTGCTGCTGCTGCTTCTGGAACGCGGCCTTCTGTGCCGCTTTGGACGCCTTTACTGCTTTTAGGCGTCGGCGCCATCTTGGAGGCTTCTGGGCCTGGTCCCCGGGCTCCGCCGAAGAAGGCTTCCAGCTGCTCCTGTCGGGTCCAGTTCGTTCTCGCCTGCTGGGAGAGTGCCCGCCGTCCCTGGGACATTGTGTGAGCTGATCGGGGAGCGAATCACCCCTCCGTGCTGCGATTAAGGCCGCGGTGTGCGAGGAGCTGAGGCAACGCACGTCCTCACTCCTCCATAGCCAAGCCACGCCCCTCATCCTCATCTCTTATAAGTTTGCTTGCTGTTCTGTTTTTCCTGTGCTCCTGTCTGCCATTGTTCTGGTCGAATCTTTGTTTGTCTCTGTCTGTTTTTAAGTTCTGGTCGTTATGTGTTGCTCGAGATACGTACAATTTTATGTTTTTCAGACAGAGAATGTTTGGTGTGGATACTCGGTCACTTCTACGTTTTTTGGGGTGCCAAGAGGACTGCAGTCAGACCAGAGCACAGGCAGTTGGGGTTTCCACAGAGTACAACCAGTGTGGGGTGGATTGGTGTCCTGGGCATGCTGTGGTCCCGGGTGTTGCCATAAGTCTATCGTTATGCCAGATTTGATCAGCCCATGGACATATTGCTTTTGCATGTTGGGGGTAACGATCTCGGGCTCTGGGCGGCATGGGACATTAAACTGGATTTCCTAAGTTTGAGATCATTTTTGCCAGACACCATTTTGGTTTAGTCAGACATTGTAGCCAGATCCGCCTGGTGCCTGACCCGCTCTATGGATAAGCTCAATAAGGCTCGGATTATAAGGGAACAAGGAAGTGGCAACATTTTTTTGTCAGGAATGGTGGCCTGGCATGTGCCATCTGGAGTTGGAAGGGTAAATCTGGATCTATTTGAAGGGAGATGGGGATCACCATAACGCCATCGGAATAGATATGTGGTTCCTGAGTTTACAGGAGGGTATTCAGAGGGCTTTTCGTCTGTGGCAGGCCGCCCAAGCGCGAGGTGTCACACTTGGGTGTCGGTGGCAGGGGTTTCAGGCTTTTGAAGGTAGAGAATGATGGATTGGGCTCATCTTTGGTATGGGTACTGTGAGGGGTTAGCTCGGTAGCGGGGTGTGTGACCCCTTGGATGGGTTCACCACACACTGAATTTATACAGACTGGCAGTCAAAGACGGTTGAAAACAAAGTTTCTGGTTTATTTTTCCATCTTGCTGGAAAACAATTGCAAGCATCCAAACAGCATAAACAAAACTCAAACATAAAGTAAATCCTAGCCACTCTGGGCGTCTACCTTCCACACAGGAACCTATCTATGAAGTCTAACACAGCCTACTGCTGAGTAGACAGTGCTGGTCATACAGCACAACACAATAGTCCTTGGACTTTTTATCACACAGAAAGTCAATGGTCTCCTCACCTCTCCAGGAGACCTTCAGCACTGGGTTTTTTCACACAGAAAGGCTCAGTATGCAGCTCATTAGTGGTTATCCTCTGGGCTACTTTATAGAGGCCTTTAATTGCCTCACTATGAACAGCTGGAGTCTTCCAACGGCCCTTAGCCTTCCTGGCTATTTCTGGCAGCCGACGCCTAATAATGATTGGTGTATTGTCTAACAAGGCAGAAATGTATGTCCCGACTGTGACAACACCCACAGATTTACCTGACTTCCTGTCACAGTACCTTCCCGTAGATGTGATGTCAGTATGGCAATATCAGTATTGGGGCTGTATCGAGTGGTAATGTGGTGACTAATTGTCCTAGAGTCAGTGTAATTTGCTGCTGGGGGCTATGGTAAGGAACTTGGTGCTTGATACAGCTTATTTGGTAGACCATGCTTGCCTCCAAATACCTGGATTTAACAGAGTCAGTATTATACATTAGTGGGTAAAGTTTATTTTTCATGGAATGTAATAAAATATATATTTGTTGAATTGTGTTTTGTTAATAAAAAGGCTGCTGTGGCTGTTTAAAATCTATTCTAGGTGGTCATGTCTTATTTACTTAAGGTGGGTAAGGCAGGAAGTATGGTTCGGTCTTGGCAGCCAAAAATCAGAAATACATCAGTCATGCTGGATAGCTGGGGTGTCTGAAGTTTCTAGTTAACTACGGGCTTGAAGGGACAGAGCTTCAACCCACTGTATGCTGCCATGATGCAAATATGTTTTTCAACTGTGTATTTTGCTGCTTTCCTGGAGTTCAATATATGCTTCCACGCACTTCTGCATTTAAAGTTAAATATGCGACAAATAATAATAACAGACCTAGTTTTAGTTCACTTAAAAAAAGGGAAAAAACTGCAGAACAATGGAAAGTGTAAGCATGTGAGCACTGACCCACACAAATCCTGGCACAAGTAGAAATATCACATGGAACAGTGCTCTGTGTCAATTAGTTCCTATAAATCTTCTTCTTTGTACAAAGATTCTGTGCACCTTTTCATGTAAATATATAATTACAGTCAGCTGATATTACAGGAATACAATAGGCACTATGAGTAATTCTAAAGAACAAAAAATAAATAAATTAGTGGAGAGAATGGGTTTCAAGCAGATGCCTGATATCAGGCTTTTTACTCAAAATGTCACTGTACAAGTCTACAATATATAGTTACATAATTAGTCAGGTTGAAAAAAGACACAAGTCCATCTAGTTCAACCAAAATACAATCCATATACACAATCCTTCACCCACAGTTGATCCAGAGGAAGGTGAAAAACCCCAGAAAAGCATGATCCAATTTGCTATAGGAGGGGGAAAAGAAGCAATCAGATTTTCCCTGGATCAACTTTACCTATAAATGTCAGTACCCAGTTATATTCTGTACATTTAGGAAAGAATCCAGGCATTTTTTAATGTATGGCATTACTCATGACTGCATGGCTCCAAGTTTTTCATCTGCTGACTCAACATTTAAATAATCAGAGTGACTAAAGTGCTGTTTCATGCAATCTGATGAGACTTTGCTTCTTTACAGAGGGTGTTGTTATTATATGATTAATGTTGGCATGCAGCGCAGAAAACCTATTAAAAGCACAAAACATTTTATAACAATGGTGTCATATTTATTCTTGTCAGATATATTCAGTAAAAACTGATTTTAAAAAGAGCTTCTGTCAGACCAGTTGCTGTATTGATGGGCTAAATGTTGGCCGTTTTCTATTGAACCTGCCAATGCTGCCTGATATTCAGCCCGTATGTACTAGGCTTAAAGTGATATTAAATTCTTGGCTTTTTTTGTTTAAAAATAACAAACATTTTATACTTACCTCCTCTATGAAATGGTTTTGCACAGAGCAGCCCGGATCCACCTCTTCTCCAGCTCTCTTGGCCCCTCCCTCCTGCCAAGTGCCCCCACAGCAAGCGGCTTACAATGGGGGCACCAGACCTGAATCACAGCTCCCTGTGTCCATTCCTCATTAGCTCACAGACTTTTATGATAGATAGATGATATACGGGGCAATGTACTGTCAATGTTCTGTCAAATGTTGGGTGAAAACCTCCTTCCCTCAGCCAGGGCATTGAAAATGGGCAGTGTATGGGTATTCCAACATGAATACCAAAGCTCCAAAACTCAACTTCATAAAAGCCAACAGGCTTTTAGCAGAGTTCAGAATCTGCCACGTTTAAGGTGAGCTTCAACCTCCCTTTTCTCAACAGAGAAGGATCGTGTTCAGAATAGGAAAGTTTTGATCGCCGGCCGAGGGAAAATGCAAAACATTTTTGCTGCCACATTAAATGTAGGCCAGTGTACATGAAGCTACTAAGGCTGCTGATCTTCTTTGACCTCTTTTAGCCATTATCTGTTTACATCCTCCAGTCCCAGGTGCATTTTTTGCTTTATTTTTCTCATTGCTTTTGGACAATGCCATGGTGGACCATGCCTGCACAATGTGCTTTGGCGTGACTGCTTGAAGTCTCCCCTGGGGGATCATGTGACTGGGTGACAGCTCAGGAGCACAACTGGGAGACAGTTGTCAACCCTATAATCAGAAGTGCCCAGGTGGCATTCCATCAACGTACAGGTGATAGCCGATGCCCAATGCCTCATATGGCACGTCCATGCCGAACACCCAGGGGCCAGCCACGACAGCTACATATACCGTCAAAGCAACATCCCAACAGAATTCAAACAGAACATGTACAGGGACAGCTGGCTGGTTGGTGAGTGACATGGGTGTCAGGCATGACTGTCCGCCCCCATGATGCAGACATCACGAGGGGCACATGCACGACTAACATCCTCCTGTCTTTTCCCTTCCAGGTGACTCTGCCTATGCACTTGGGCCCCATCTCCTGACTCCATACCGGAATCCCCAAACCAGAGGAGAGAGAAAATACAATGCTGCACACATACGCACCCGTGCAGTGGTGGAGCGCACATTTGGCATCCTGAAGTCCCGTTTCCGATGCCTGGATAAGTCCGGGGGGACCCTGTTGTATTCCCCAAACTTTGTGTGCCAGATCATCACTGAGAATCTGGCCCAAGGTCTCTGCCTCACAAACCTTATCAGAGACTCATTGTCTACAGCCTCTCTTGGATGCACTTCTCTGTTGGCTCTGGTAGACATTATGCATACAGGTCCTTGTGCATACAAGTATACAGAGACAACAGCATACAGGAAGTAGTCTGTGGGTAGGAAGGAGGGGGCTGCCTGTTTAGTGGGGAGTACCTGGGTAAATAATTTTCTGCTTCCTGTATAGTTGCTTCACTATAGACGGGGATCCGACTTGGAGGCGACTTCCATTGAAATCTTTGGGTACAAGTCGCCTAGAAGTCGCCTTGAAGTAGTACAGGAATCTTTTCTGAAATCTGAGCGACTTCAGTAGTGTACATTCAGGCCGCATACACACGATCGGTTAAACCGATGAGAACGGTCTGATGGACCGTTTTCATCGGTCCAAACCAATCGGTTATTTAACCATCGGTTAAACAAAAAAAACTTGTTTTAAATTTAACCGATGGATTCCTAACCGATAGAAAAAAAACGATCGTTAGTAGGCACGACCATCAGTTAAAAATCCATGCATGCTCAGACTAAATTAGGGGACGGGAGCGCTCGTTCTGGTAAAACTAGCGTTCGTTATGGAGATAGCACATTCATCACGCTGTAACAGACAGAAAATCGCGAAACGTCTTTTACTAATACAACATCAACATCAGCTAAAGCAGCCCCAAGGGTGGCGCCATTGGATTTGAACTTCCCCTTTATAGTGCCGTCGTACGTGGTTTACGTGTCCGCGTTCTGACACGATCGTTTTTTTTTTAACCGATGGAAAAATCCATCAGATCGTTCTCATTGGATGGACCGATCGTGTGTATGCGGCCTAAGACGGCTCTCATTCACTTCAAGTGAATTTCTCTTGTCGCGCGACTTGGGGCGACACAAGTCGGATCCCAAGTCGCGGTAGTGTGAGCCGGCACTTTGTCTTAGCTCTGCTATAAATGGAGACTTATACTAGGTCAAATTCAAGTACTTACGCTGCTTGCATTAAGAAATACATTTATTATTAAATTCATTAATACAGAGTTGCATTAATTTGTATATCTTATAATTGCCTTGAGTTCAGCTTTGATGAAATCTGTAGGGTTAAACCAATTGGAAAACAATGTTTTAAAATAAAATAAAACATATTAAATCTTTTTTAAATCTTGTATATTTTTTTCTCTGGTGAACAAAATCTGGGCACCTATGAATCACCCACTCACTGCAAACATTTTAAAGTAGTTCCCTTTTAGATACCAAGATGGAAATGTAAAGAAATCCCTGTTTTTGTTGTTCATGGTGTAGTTGTATTTGCATGTCCTACCAAGACTGATAAGCAGAAAAATGTTTATCATAAGACGCAATTATTTATAGCTGAAGGAAACCTCTCCCTGAACTTATCCTTCCGACACAGAAGGCCTAGACTGTAAAATCCAGAAACTGAGTCAAAGCAAACATATTTGGAATTCCACCAGTTCTTCTGTCAGCTGTTGTGACTTTTTAATGTGCCAGGACTGGAGGGATTCCTCACCCCCCTACTGGAACATCAGTCCTTCTGATAATGATGTGAATGTGCCAGACCACAATACTAAAGCTGGTTATACACGAGTAAAGAATAAAAATGTAATCTAAGGAACGTTTGTTTAATCTTCTAATTATTAGTGGATTCAAATTGGCTTTCGTTTTCAGTCACAGTGATGAGAAAATTTGAAGAAGCAGGATGGACATTTTTTCTTGAAAAAGCACATTTCTAACCATGTATGAGGTTTGTCCAGAAAAAGTCCAGCCTTTGGTAATCTATCAGGAACAGTTTGCGCGACATTGATATAACCTGGCAGCTTAGGAGATTAGACTGGAATGTGCATGCATGAGCAATGACAACTTCACTGTACCAATCAGTGGGGGCGCTAGTGAGTATGTGTACTGTGTGGCCGTCACATTCAAAATGACTGAGCCAGTAGAGCAACAATTTTGCATCAAATTTTGTGTTAAACTTGAATTTTTCTCTGTGCAAACTATTCCGATGATTTAGAAGGCTTTCAGGGACGATTTACCACAAATAAAAGTGTTGAAAGTGATCCACGATCTGGAAGGCCTGCAGCAGAACACCTGAGAATGCTGAAAATGTACGGGCTGCAATCAACAAAGATCAACAACTGATTCTGCAAGAACTAGAACTCGCAGAGTTTCATTTTTTTTAAGGATTCCAAAAACGACAAGAGTCCAAGATTTTGATGCAGGATCTTATGGAAAAGACGCTGGGAGAACTGTGTGAGGTCCCAAGGTGCCTACTTTGAAGGGGACTGCAGAGTCATTGTCCTATGTACAATGTTTCTTGTAATTTAAAGAAATGTTTCTATTTTTAATTTTACATGGGCTGGATACTTTCTAGACAGACCTCATATGTGGTTTACATTTTTTGGGGAAAATTCCATTCACTTGAACATCAAATGTTAAAAGAAAATATTTTTCAATCAAAAATTTACTGGTGTGCAGCCAGCATTAAAGCGGATGTCTGCTGAAAAAAAAAAATATTAAAAGTCAGCAGCTACAAATACTGCAGCCGCTGACTTTTAATATCGGCACACTTACCTGTCCTGGAGTCCAGAGCCGTCCGCAGCAGAGGACGAGCGATCGCTCGTCACTCTGCTGCCCTCCCCGCCATCCTCGGTGAGGGAACCAGGGAAGTGGGTGCAAATACCTGTCTGCACCCCCCTCCCCCCTGAAAGGTGTCAAATGTGACACTGGAGGGGGGAGGGTTCCGATCAGCGGGAGTTCCACTTTAGGGTGGAGATCCGCTTTAAATGGAGTTCCACCCAAAAGTGGAAACTCTGCTTATATGCTTCCCGTTTTTGACAGGGACCCGTCGCCACTTCTGGGAGACCTGGCTGTGGCGAGATGCTGCGAGTCACCCTGGAAGTTCAGCCCCCCTCCTCCTTCCCCCGCTGCTGGGTCATTCACAAAGTGCAGTGCGCTTTGAGCATGCGCAGTATGGAACCGGCTGTAAAGCCGCAAGGCTTCACTGTCAGTTTCTCTTAGGCCCCGTACTCACGACCAAACATGTCTGCTGAAACTGGTCCGCGGACCAGTTTCAGCAGACATGTTTGGCCGTGTGTAGGCCCGATCGGACCATTTTCGGGCGGATCGGACAGGTTTCCAGCGGACAACTGTTTCCTGGACTTGCTTTAAAACAGTCCGCTGGAAACCTGTCCGCCCGGACATGTACGGTCGTCTGTACAGACCTACCGTACATGTCCTGCCGCCCGCCATCCCTCGCATGCGTCGAATGACTTAGACGCATGCGTGGAAGCCTTTTAAAGGCAGGCCGCCCACGTCGCCGCGTCATTGTCGCGGCGACACCGCGTCATCGACGCGGCGACACCGCGGACACGCCCCGCGTATTGTTTACGCGCGGACCTCTGTTCGATGGTGTGTACGGCCATCGAACAGAAGTCCCCGGGCAGACATGTCTGATGAAAACGGTCCGCGGACCGGTTTCATCGGACATGTATGCTCGTGAGTACTCGGCCTTACAGGCAATAGTGGTGGCAGCACCCGAGTGCCGATGGAAACATCAGCTGGGGTGCCGACATCGCTGGATTCCAGGACAGGCAAGTGTCATAATATTAACCACTAAATCTTCCAGAGGTCAAGTGGTAAAAAAAAAAATATGTAAGTATCAAAAGGCCAGAATATGCACACAGTTGTAATATAAAATAAAGTCTCTGGATATTTGCTGTTGAAGCAAACAATTGCAGGCAGAATTCAATGTAGAAATTCCATAATCCTATCAATACAACCCCTATTTTTAATCACCTATTACAACAAAGGGAGCAGTAACCTGGACGGCTGAAATGATACTGCAATGCTGAACGATGTACTCTATAGCCCTGGTTTCATGCCATCATCTTCTTTTCTGACATCATCAGGAACTGTCTGTCTCTTACAAGAACCAGGAAGAAAAGTCAGCCAGCCCCCTGATGAAACACAGCGGCACATGCATTGTTGAGTACTTGAGGCCTCCTGGGATGCCTGGCATGAGTACACTATATTACCACAAGTATTGGGGCGCCTGCCTTTACACGCTCATGAACTTTAAGGCATCCCAGTCTTAGTTCGTAGGGTTCAGTATTGAGTTGGCCCACCCTTTGCAGCTATAGCAGCTTCAGCTCTTCTGGGAAGGCTATCTACAAGGTTTAGGAGTGTGTCTATGGGAATTTTTGATCACCGTTCCAGAAGCGCATTTGTGTGGTCAGACACTGATGTTGAACGAAAAGGCCCGGCTCGCATTCTCCACTCTAATTCATCCCAAAGGTGTTGTATCAGGTTGAGGTCAGGACTCTGTGCATGCCAGTCAAGTTCCACCACCCCAAGCTCGCTCATCCATGTCTTTATGGACCTTGCTTTGTGCACTGGTTAAAATTTGGTAGAGGGGGGATTATGGGTGGGGTTGTCTTTCAGAGGTTGGGCTTGGTCCCTTAGTTTCAGTGAAGGAAACTCTTAAGGCGTCAGAATACCAAGACATTTTGGACAATTTCATGCTCACAACTTTGTGGGAACAGTTTGGGGATTGCCCTTTCCTGATCCAACATGACTGCACAAAGCAAGATCCATAAAGACATGGATGAATGCATTTGGGGTGGAGGGACATGACTGACCTGCACAGAGTCCTGGCCTCAACCCAAAACAACACCTTTAGGATGAATTAGAGCGGAGACTGCAAGCCAGGCCTTCTCGTCCAACATCAGTGCCTGAACTCACTAATGCACTTCTGGAAGAATGGTCAAACATTTCCATGGACACACTCCTAAACCTTGTGGACAGCCGTCCCAGAAGAGTTGAAGCTGTTATAGCTGCAAAGGGTGGGCCAACTCAATATTGAACCCTACAGACTAAGACTGGAATGCCATTCATGTGCGTGTAAAGGCAGGTGTCTCAAAACCTTTGGTAATATAGTGTATCTCATGAGGCTGTGAGCAACTGAATGTGTTGTTTGCACCTAGGTGAGAATCAGAATTGTTGGGAGGGTTTCTAATAAAAAAAATAATAATAAAAGGAAAATAAAGTGCGGTCTTAAGGTCCACTTTAAATTTACTGGTAATGGAACTTCAGCCAAACTTTTTTTTTGTTTGGATACAGACAGATGGAATCAGAACCTGTTTTTCTACTGCCATCAGTTTTCCCATTGGGGAAGATTTATCCTCACCTCCTATTATACCATCAGAACAGGAAGTAGGGCATAAACTAACAGCAGCACAGTTCGTCATAAACAACATACACTGCTCAAAAAAATTTAAGGAACACTTTTGAAACAGAACTCCTGGGATATTGATCTGGTCAGTTAAGTAGCAGAGGGGGAGGGGTGTGTACAGAGGGGGGTTGTTAATCTGTTTCAGCTGCTTTGCTGTTAATTGAAATTAACAACAGGTGCACTAGATGGGCAACAATGAGACGACCTCCAAAACAGGAATGGTTTTTCAGGTGGAGGTGTCTGACATTTTTATTCCCTACTCATCTTTTCTGACTGTTTTTAACTAGTTTTGCATTTGGCTAGGGTCTGTGTCACTACTGGTAGCACAAGGCGATACTTGGACCCTATAAAGGTTGCATAGGCAGTCCAACTCCTCCAGGATGGCACATCAATACGTGTCATTACCAGAAGGTTTGCCGTGTCTCCCAGCACAGTCTCAAGAGCATGGAGGAGATTCCAAGAGACAGGCAGTTACTCTAGGAAAGCTGGACAGAGCCGTAGAAGGTCCTTAAAGGATCACTAAAGGAAACATTTTTTTTAGCTAAATAGCTTCCTTTACCTTACTGCAGTACTGGTTTCATGTCCTCATTGCTCGTTTTTGCTTTGATGTTGCTGTAAAACTGCTCTGATCTCCACACTTCCTGCTTGTCTGGCTCCTTATAACCATCATACTGGGAGCTTTTCACGATGGTCTAAGCTGTCATTACTGTGTGTCTAAAACGTAACAGAACCAATCAGATTCATTTTAAAAACAAAACACTGCCCTGGATTTGTTTTTACTTCACAGAAACATGAAACCAGTTTAAAAACGAAAGTGAAACTACAGGCACATTATATGATTGAATTTAATCTATTTTTAATCATTTTTAAAAGGAATCAGTTAACTTTTATGTCTCTATACCCTGTAAACAGTCATTTCAGCAAAAAAAAAATGTTTTCTTTAGTGATCCTTTAACCCATCAGCAGAACCGGTATCTGCTCCTTTGTGCAAGGAGGAACAGGATGAGCACTGCCAGAGCCCTACAAAATGACCTCCAGTAGGCTACTGGTGGAATGTCTCTGACCAAACAATCAGAAACAGACTTCATGGGGGTGGCCTGAGGGCCCGACATCCTCTAGTGTAACATCCTTCAGCATGACCGGTTTGGTGGTGGGGTCAGTAATGGTCTGGGGAGGCATATCCACGGAGGGACTACAAAATGGAACCCTGACTGCCATTAGGTATTGGGATGAAATCCTTGGATCCATTGTCAGACCCTACGCTGGTACAGTGGGTCCTGGGTTCCTCCTGGTGCACGACAATGCCCGGCCCCATGTGGCGAGAGCATGCAGCCAGTTCCTGGAGGATGAAGAAATTGATACCATTGAATGGCCCCTACGCTCACCTGACCTAAATCCAAAAGAACACCTCTGGGACATTATGTTTCGGTCTATCCGGTGCCACCAGGTTGCACCTCAGTCTGTTCAGGAGCTCAGTGATGCTCGGGTCCAGATCTGGGAGGAAATACCCCAGGACACCATCCGTTGTCTCATTAGGAGCATGCCCTGATGTTGTCAGGCATGCATACAAGCACTTGGGGCCATACAAACTACTGAGGACCATTTTGAGTTGTTGCAATGAAATTCCAGCAAAATGGACTAGCTTGCTGTATAATTTTTTTACTTTGATTTTCGGGGTGTCTTTGAATTCAGCCCTCTGTAGGTGGATAGTTTTCATTTCCATCAAATGATGTGCCATCATTTCATTCCTAACACATTACCAGTCCATATCAGTATAGATATCCAGCATTAGATTTTTGCCCGTTGAGATCTGATATGTTTTCAAGGTGTTCCTTTAATTTTTTTGAGCAGTGTGTATAGTTCCTGCTCTAAAATCGTATGCAAGGTACAACGTTTACAACCAGAGACACACTAAAACCAATGCATATTGTATAGTATACCGTCATGCGAATAGACTTATGTGGTTTCCTGGGTGTGAGATGATAGGAAATGACTTACCACAATGTACTGTTCTATCGTTCTGTACAAAGTGGTGGGACGTACAGATTCTTCTCATACTCTAAAAGAATTTCTGATTTTGTAGCTGAAAGTTTGACAGCTGTTGTGAGTTCAAAAAGCCGTCTTGGGTATTCAGGCTTTTCAATTGCTTCTTTATGCTTCTAGGTTAAAGAAAAAAAAACACAACACAGCTGCTATGGGGCTATAAAGCTGTCCCCCTTGGTAAAATAGAATTTCAATTTCATGATCTATTAGTGAAGGAGGCACCAGGAAGGGTGGCATGGATAAAAGGTCTTACTCTTTTCATTCTCTGAGGACTGGAGAATAGGAGGATTCATTTAGTACTATAGATAATATCATCCATAGGCTTTGGGGAAATAAAAGAAAGGACACTTACAAAAAGAAGGTTGTCTAAAAAAAAAAAAAAGTAGCCATAAAAAATATAAAATGCAAATGCAATAAAAAAAATATATAAAATTGCATCCTCTAATAAATAAAAAGATCAGTGCGCCTAAGAAGCAATGCTGAAGTCTAACAATGGTCCTTGTGCTAACAAGTAGTATGGCAGTTGACTGTTAATGAGCCAAGTGCTTTTGAAAGACAAGCAACATGTTTGTGGTGAGCTTACAGCGGAATGCTTGTCTACTTTCAACACAGACATGCCGTGGATTAGATTATGATTACTTGGGAGTTCTCAGAAGCGTACATCTTCATTCATATATTTATGAGGTAATCGGTTTTATGTTCTCAGCCTGATATTTACAAAAGCATTTGCTAAGTGCATGATTATTGACAGGGTTCTTTGTGCTAGGGCACACAAACAGTCACATGCACTAGGATGGAAGTACATGGGGTTTATTCTGAATTTCAATACTTACTTTAACAATATGAACTTATTATTATTATTATTATTTTACAGGATTTATATAGCGCCAACAGTTTACACAGTGCTTTACAATACAAGGGGAGGCAATACAATTAAAATACAGTTCAAAACAGAAGGAGGGCCCTGCTCATGGAGCTTACAATCTAAAGGGAGGGAGAGGTGATGCAAAATGTAATAAAGTAATGGGAAGAAGGGCGCTCTGGAAGACAAGACTAAGCAGAGATAGCAGTCCGCAGAGATGGTGGTTTGGATCAGGCAAACCGATGGCTTGGATGGCACTAGAGCAGCACTCCAAGAGGTGAAGCAATTCTCTGGCAATACAGCACAAAACAGAAGGCGCTTCTAAGTGCAGTAATCACAAGACTATTTTATTACCAAGGATAAAAAGACAACCAGGCCACTTCCTGTTGATGTCTTGTCCGAGTCCTGCATTTCACACTGGTCCCAGCAATGTGGCGGCTCTTTCTGATGTGTTCTCCTTGCATTTGGGACAACTGGCTGCACACAAGACCACCCTTAGGACTGCCTCCTGCTGGACTTTACATCTCCCGCTCCAATCACAGAGATGAGCCTTGTCTTTCCTTATATCTAGTAAGTGCGTTTTTATCCTTGGCAATAAAATAGTCTTGTGATTACTGCACTTAGAAGAACCTAATAGCTGCAGGAGATGATCTGATGGAGGTTGCCTAAGTGCAGTTTTTAGGTGGAGGTGGGGTAAGCTTCCCTGAATAAATGATTTTTTAAAGATCGCCTAAAGGTGGACATGGTAGGAGCTAACTGGACCTTCTCCATAATGCACTGATTGATGTCCGCGAGGGGTTCCTCGTTGACACTGGTATCTTCTCCCTGGGTGATGGGTTTCAGCCATCTTCATGGGCTCGCTCAGGATGATGTAACTCCTGCTGATTTGCAGGCATCAGTCATCCAGAAACTCAGGGACCATGCCAGCAATATAAGCGATACGTGCCATTGAAGACTGTGGGCAGGCAGGTAGGAAGGTGTATTTTATTGCAGAGACATTGCGTGTCACAAGTTTTTGTAAAATGCCACTACAGTGATTCATTCCTTCCATGGATACCCAACTGGTATGGCATATGCATACCAAGTTGGACTTCTGTAACTAAGCAAGAAAATCCATACCTGAGGTTTGGCTGTAAAATACAAATAAAGGTTCTCAAAGAACAGGCTAAATAAGTCTCAAACCTTGTTACTATACGAAGCCTAATCCTCATAAACAAAAACCTTCCTCTACCTCTCTAAATGAGCCAAATCCTCCTTCATTTGTGTCTCACTGTCAGGAACCATAAACCAGATGGAGACAGAAAGTGCAGTTAGAATCACATCTTTAATAAAATGGCAAAAATAACACAGTTCAGAGATGTAGTCAAAAACAGAAGCCAGGGTTTGGATGCCAGAGCAGGTAATCAGATGAGCCGGTTCAGGAAGCCAGAAGTCAGCATAGTGAGGAGCAAAAATCAGGAACAGGAATCAAAAGGGGAGTCAGCCAGGCCAAGTTATACACAGGAACACAGGAAGGAAGCACTTAGAGATCATAGACCATGCAAGGGCAAGGAGGAAATTAGCTGTATAAATAGCAAAAAGGACCTTGCTGTAGGCTTAACTATTGAGGTTGGTTGATGATTACCGGGTTTGTCACTGTGGTAACAATGAGTGGCTGCCGGTAATTAACCAACAGCTGAGCAGCTTATGAGCACTGAAAGAAAAGAGCTGTTTGTTAAAGAGGAGGTCCGCCCACCCCTACAAAAATTTAAAGCCAGCAGCTACACATACTGCAGCTGCTGACTTTTAATAAAAGGACACTCCTTTCCTGGAGTCCAGGCAATATCGGCACCGCAGCTGATGTTTCCATCAGCTATCGGGTGCTGCCGCCGCCATTGCCAGTAGGGGAACACGGAAGTGCAGCATTACGGCTTCACACCAGGTCCCTACTGCGCATGCACGAGGCACCACTGTGCTCTCCTACTGGCCCAGCGGCTGCGGAAGGAGGATGGAGCCGAGTCGCTGATGTAATTCGCTGCGACCCGGACTCCCGGAAGTGGGGACAGGATCCCCCCGAAAAGGTGCCAATTGTGGCACTGGAAGGGGGAGGAGAAAAATGAATGGAACTGCCAGCCAGCCCTGACACTCACACACTCCCCCTCCCAGACACTCTCTGTGGGAACATTCCAGCAAGAGAGGCAGTTTTTTCATTACAGAAAGCAGTGGGCAGCGGACTAGGTATGGTCAGGAGCTGATCGACAAGAGACAGGTTTGTGAGTCAGTAGTGACAATGCTGATATCCATGACCCCTGCAGCATTGTTGACACACCACCAAATGAAGTTGCATTAGGTTAACATCAGTGGCAGGATCAACAGCAATGTGTGGGGTTATTAAGAAAACATTAAGGGCTCTTTCACAACAGCCGCTGCGTTACAATGCAGTGGCTGGTATGCGATGCGGTGGAATCACTGCAGTGCCGATGCGCTGATCTCGGCATATCATACATGACCAGTGTAGTCAGGATATCCCCAATTACCATACCCCTTTTAATCCTCCCCACACCCCATTCCCATACTCCACCAATAACAAGACCACACCTGAGTTTGGAGTATAACTGGCCATAGCAGCCTTTTTATTAACAAAATGATTCAATAATTCAACAATTTCTAAATAACATTTATAACAACAACTTTTTAACACACAAAGCCTGATGGTCTTTGACGGCACCCCAAACGTAAACATTACCACCACTACACTGCGGGACCTTTTACCATACCAGGTCTCCAGCCATATCACCAGCTCGGAGACAACCCCTTTCCCCGCAATGCAACCATAACCTTATTCCAGCAGACACCGTTCCACTGGAATACCCCAGAGGAGCCCATACCACAGATGAACCCCCCCACACTTCCATCACATCTGTTATCTTCCACCATCAAAGACCAAGGACACCGCCGTTACACCACTGCTATGACGACCCGCATCCAGTGATCCTGAAAGAAAAGAAAAGAAACGAACAACACACCAAGACAAAACACACTGCCTCCTTCCGTTTTTCTTCCTCACGACTGCTCCCGGAAGCCACCCAAGACAGTCCCACCGCACCTGGTGTGAATGGCCCCTAAAGGCAAATGTTCTCATATTTATGTGCTTCAACACTTATTTTTATTTTTAATAGAAGGCCACAGTTCTAATTTAAAGAGGAGTTCCACCCAAATTTGGAACTTCCTCTTAACCCACTCCTCTCCCCCTTACATGCCACATTTGGCATGTAATTTTTTTGGGGGGGGAGTGGGGGCTTCAGCACGAGTGGGACTTCCGGTCCCACTTCCTCCTTCCTGTAGGTGACTAAGCTTAATCGCCTTCAGGAAGTGGCTGCTGTAGGCGATCGCCTAGGACATGTCACAGGTCCTAGGCGATCTCCTGGCCAATTACACGGCGCGGCGCAGTGGGTGCCCGGCCGTGAAGCCGAAAGCTGTCACGGCCGGGTGCCCACACTGAAAATGAAGACGCTGGCCGGGGAGGGGGGGAGAGGAGCGGAGCCCCGGCCGGCGCGTCACTGGAGCGCTGGAGCAGGTAAGTGCCTGTTTATTAAAAGCCAGCAGCTACACTTTTTGTTGCTGCTGACTTTTAATAAACATACAAATGCCTGGAACTCCCCTTTAAGCTAGCTACAAACATATACATTTTTCCTTTCGAATTGAAGGGCTTAAGTAAGATTCTCTTATCTGGTTATCATTTCTAGAAATCTCACGTGGTAACAGCTGATAGATACTAAGATCAGTAGCAAATAAAGGGGAACTGAGCAGAAAAACGAAAAATGAAGATTTACAAGTGACACAACGTACATCAACATACTCAATTGTACTCACTAATTCTCCTAATACTGTCAAACTGATATATAACTAAACAGATATTGCTTGGACTGGGCAACACTCTCTTTACTGTATAAACATGAATCCTGTTTCTGTTTGCCTGTTTTAAAGCACGCAGCATTGATTCATATCAGCCAACTCATTATTCAAAAGAGCTGGACAGTGCAGTAAAAAAATTGAATTGGGATTTAGGCCATTGATATTGACTTCCTCAACATTTTTACCATGATGGACCCCTTGAAAAAAACTTTCTGGTATCAGGGAACACCTGCCTATAATGACTATATCTACAGCTCACGTTATATTAGTGTGATGTCAATAGGAAGAATGCTCCCTTATGTTTGTGGTCAGTAGGAAGATTTGCCCCCTTACAGGTCTCTATAAAAGATAATTGATGTCAGTGGTTACTTATCTGAGAGGCAGAAATTGCTCAAAGAACCTCTAGCTATTTTTGGAGGAACCCAAGGGTTCCTTGAAACCCTGGTTGGGAAAGGCTGCATTGGAAGTTAAAGTGGTTCTACAGCCTAAACTTTTACTTTTTACCTTAAAGTGATATTAAAGTGTTTGTTACCCTAAATAAAAAATATTGATCCTGTTCCTTTAAAACATGTTATACAGCACAGTGCTTGTGCTGGGTAATTTGGCCCTTTCTATAACCTGAAATACCTGGCTGATTCTGCCTGGTTCTGCCCTTACCCTATGTAAAACCGATCACGGTTTATTGTGGCTGCTGAGCCCTGACACTGTGATCAGTTTACATGCCCCCGTCATCCGCAGCTCTCCTCTGTAATCCTCCTCCTCCCCCCTCCTGCCTGTCAGCTCGTGACAGTGCCAGCCCCTTCTCTCTTGCTGCTAAATAACATTGTAAAGTACATGCATTCCCCTCTGTTAGAAAATGTTCTATGCCCCAGTGTCTGTCCTTTGTAAAAAATATGCCAATTTCTACTTTATTTTATAGCGCCACTCAGTGCTCTCTTCTCCTCGCCACCCGGCTGACGTCAGCTGGGGATTCTCGGCCCCTCCGGCTGTAGCTGTCAGATTGGGAGAGGGAGCAGCGGGCAGTCACGTGAGCGTCAAACGGCACTATGAAATAAAGTAGAAATCTGCATATTTTTTTTACAAAGCATAGGCATTGGGGCATAGAACGTTTTCTAACAGAGGGGATTGCATGTACTTTACAAAGTGGCTTAACAACCACTTTAAAGGCTTTCCTTTTGTTATACTTACCTGCTTTGTGCAACTGCTTTGCACAGAGCAGCCCAGATCCTCCTCTTAATAGACTGTATGAAGGTAAAACAAACATTGAGCCTTTAGGACCACCTTAATGCATTTCTTGCATTAAAGTGAGAAAAGTGAGAAATGTTTTAGTACCTGTATGTACACCCTCCCCCCATCTTCCCGTAGACTAAAGCCTCATACACACAGTACTATTGTTGGAAGGGGATTGTCTGTTGACAGACTGTTGTCCTAAATTCTTACTATAAGTACGCTCCTTTTGACAATTGTTGTCCAATTTTTGGCCAACAAATGTTGGATGACAGGCTAGTAAATTTTCGGCAGACAACGGCTCAACGTCTGATTTTCTTATGGTCAGTACACAAATCCGTCACACAAAAGTCAAAAGTACAAACACGCATGCTCGGAATCAATGCTCACCCAACACAAAATTAGCAGAAGGGGCCCAAAGGGTGGTGCTCAAGAGCTGAAATTCCTCGTAGTACATCACTACATTCGGGTTTGTGACACAACAAATGTGTAATGTTAGTATGCAAGACAAGATCCTGGCACATGCTCTTTTGACAAAAATCAGACGCTCGGTTGGGCAACAATTGTACCGTGTGTAAGAGGCTTTACCCTCACTTGATCCGGCTGTGCCCATCTGCAGCACCTCTCCCTACTCTAACAGGCTTTGTTAAGGCAATAGGAACCATTGGTTCCTGTTGCTGTTAGTCAAATATTTTGACGAGCGAGTAGGAGTGGGGCTGAGCCACACTATATGTGCCTATGGACGCAGGCAGCGTGGCTCTGGAGAGGCTCTGGATGGCACACAGCAGAGAAGGAACCAGCAGCGTCACTGGGGTATAGAAGCCAATAGCCAACGAGGATAGAAGCCAATAGGCAATATCAAATATAACCTACAGATTCCTTCCATAAACCACCAGGAGATGCCATTTCTAACCACTAAAGTTTACACAGTCAGAGCACTAAATGAAGGCCACGTGACCCCATTCAGATGGTCCTATTTGAAGACAAGCTCTTTTCTCATGACCTCAGGACAATGTTATGTTCTCTGCCTTGGCTTCTTTTATAATACAAGTCTTTCTACTTGTGGTATCCCTTGTCCCTTACATAGCAAGTACAGATTATTCCGGTCACCAACTCAGTGTTTAGCACACCCCTTGCACCAAAGTTCCATACAAAAATTACCAAGATAAGCCAGTGCAAAGATCATTGAGGATAAAATGAAAATGGGGATTACATACAAATAACAGGGTGCAACAGGCACCAAACAGAGGAGTAAAACATATGTCATGTCGCATCTACAGTGGAAACATTCAAAAGCATTGCTGTTTGCTTAAAACCAGAACATTGAAGGGTTCGCACCAGACGTGCGTAAAAACTATGCTAAGGGACTCGCAATTTCAGCATCCTATGCATTCTTACTGACTGCAGAAATCGCCCTTAATAATCAATTACTGTACTTGGTTGTAGAACCTTTGCATTTTCTATCCTCAGCACACTTACATGACCTTGTGCCAAAATATTCTAACCTGAATGAAACAGCAGCTATATTATTGTCAATTGTGGCTAATCTTTTGCCAGCACATTTGATTGGTATGCTCTTTGGAACTGTATGTTTAACCACTTTAACAACATTGGACCGTGGTACAGCAGTTAAAGTTGATGTAAACCCAAATGTTTTTTTTTTTTTTTTTTGCTGTCACAATGTAGAGTAAAACATTTTCTATCATTTGTGCCACAATGAGTTAAAGGGGTTGTAGAGGTAAAAAAAATCACTAAATAGCTTCCTTTACCTTAGTGCAGTCCGCCTTCACTTACCTCATCCTTCGATTTTGTTTTTAAATGGCATTATTTCTTCTGAGAAATCCTCACTTCCTGTTCTTCTGTCTGTAACTACACACCGTAATGCAAGGCTTTCTCCTTGGTGTGGAGAAAGCTTCTTGAGGAGGGAGGGGGCAAGCAGGAGTGTCAGGACGCCCACTAACACACAGCTCCTTTCTCTATCTGCAAAGTAGAGAGTGTCCTGACACTCCTGCTCGCCCCCTACTCCCTCAAGAGGCTTTCTCCACACCAGGAAGAAAGCCTCGCATTACTGTGGTGAGTTACAGACAGAAGAACAGGAAGTGAGGATTCCTCAGAAGAAATAGGGACATTTAAAAGCAAAATCAAAGGGTGAGGTAAGTGAAGGAGGACTGCACTAAGGTAAAGGAAACTATTTAGTTTTTTTTTTTTTTTTTTTTACCTTTACAACCCTTTTAATTCCGCTCTGAGCAATCCTCTTTTTTTCAGTGAGATAAACAGACAAACAGGAGAAAACTTTTGACCGTTCTTCCCCCTTGCTATGAGTGACAGGTTATTTACATATCTCATGCACTAGCCTGAACAGGCATTATTTTTTAATTCCCACCCCCACTCCTTTTCTAAAGTCATGTGGTTACTTTTCTGGATTTTGACTGGATGCTAGTGATCATAACAGAATTTAGTGTAAGGAATACACAGGAGAAAATGCATGTTGACAAGGGGAGTGTAGAGGTGGGCGGGGAGTCTACTGACATCACGACTCCACCCACCGAGCTCCAGACAACAGACCCACCCACAGAATCTGCAGTTTTTCAGTTCTTATAACAGGCAGAGGGTAGACATTTGACAGGAGGCATGTATATCCTTATAGATCAGTATGGCAGTAGTTTAGAAAGGATGAGAGTGGGTTTACATCCACTTTAAAGTATACCTAGAGGCAAAACTTTCATTTATAGTTTTGGATAGAGTAGAGTGGGATTAGAATGCTTGTCAGTTTTTATTGTTGTCTGTGCATTTATTAAGGAAACTGACTCACCCTCAATATTTGTCCTGTTTACCATTATCATTGAAACGGTACATTAAAAAAAAAAAAAAAAAAATCCCAAAAGTAAAAAAAAGTAATAATAGAAGTAAATATTCCCATGGGAACACTAGTTCTGGTGACCTGGGGGTCCCCAAGGAATTCCCTTAATTTGCAGGGATTTCCTCTTACTTCTTGTTTGGCTATGGGACAGAAGGTGAATGGAAATCTCTGCAGTGGGACAAAAATGGCAAAAAGGAAAATATGACAGGGATTATAACCTTCCCCTGCTCTATTCGAAATAAAAAAAAAATGTTTTGCCTATAGTTCTACTTTAAGTAACGGGAGAGGCAGTAAAATAGGACTCATTGAAGGGTAGGAAGCTCATCCAACACTTGCAGCCAAGTATATATATATATATATATATATATATATATATATATATATATATATATATATATATATATATATATATATATATATATACACCAAGGTTATTCTTTTGCTTTAGCTGTATCTAACACTTTAAAAATACATACAAATTATGTGATCAATACCTATTAAAATGAGCTTTTACTGTATCAGTTACCACATTATCAGAAAAAAATTGCACTTGCAGTGAAGACTGGCACATAGTCAGCAAGATATCAACTATTTTACTTTCCCTATGGCACGGCACATATAAAAATAAAGCTTGTAATTATTTGAAAAGAGCATCTTACTGGAAGACGTGTTTGCTTATAGGAAACACATTTAATACTATGTTTCGGCATACCGTTTTTTTTTTCTTTCTGGAATCTGGATATTACTAGAGTAAAATTACATTACTAGAGTTACCTTACACTGAGTGTTATAAAAAGACAAAACATTTGTCAGTATTTTTTACTAGAAAATTACTTAGAACCACCAAACTATATATATATATATTAGTGCTGTCAAACGATTAAAATTTTTAATCGCGATTTATCGCATTAATGTCATAGTTAACTCACGATTAATCTATCTAATTTATGACGAATTTCCCCACAAATATCGCACAATTCTGCAAGTGATTATAATTTATGATCGCTGTTTTCTAGCTGATCTAAAACCATTTTTGACATAAAGGGCCACTTTTGGACAATCTACAGTTTTTCAGGCAGAAAGAATAGTTTTTATTTTATAAAAGTACATGTAGGACACTGGGCAGACCACTAGGGACAAGGGGGGTGTGTATTTTTTACATACAGTATACTGTAATCTATAAGATTACAGTATACTGTGTGTATTGTGTTTGTTTACTTTTTTGAATTTGGCGCCGTTCTCCGCTCCCGTGCATCGTAACGTCGCAGGGAACGGAGCTCGGCGGCACACAGGCACTGTGAATCGAGCGAGGAGGACCCGCCAAGCAAGGAGGACCCGCCAAGCAAGGAGGACCCGCTCGATCACACAGCGGGATGGCATCGCTGGATCCAGGGACAAGGTGAGTAACTTGCCTGTGAATCCAGCGAGAAGGTAAGCCGCGCCGCGCCGCTGCACACTCTGCACGTCCACCCCGAGGGCTCCTGCGTTAATCGCGCGATAAAAATATTGACGGCGTTAACATGGGTTTGCGTTAACGCCGTTAATATCGCGTTTAACGCACAGCCCTAATATATATATATATATATATATATATATATATATACACATACACATCACACACTGTATCTCCAAAAAGTGAGTACACCCCTCACATTTTTGTAAATATTTTATTATATCTTTTCATGTCACTGAAGAAATGACACTTTGCTACAATGTAAAGTAGTGAGTGTACAGCTTGTATAACAGTGTAAATTTGCTGTCCCCTCAAAATAACCCAACACACAGCCATTCATGTCTAAACCGCTGGCAACAAAAGTGAGTACACCCCTAAGTGAAAATGTTCACGTTGGGCCCAATTAGCCATTTTCCCTTCCCAGTGTCGTGTGACTTGTTTGTGTTACAAGGTCTCAGGTGTGAATGGGGAGGCGGTGTGTTAAATTTGGTGTTATCGCTCTCTCTCAAAGTGCCAATATTTTGTGGTCACCATTATTTTCCAGCACTGCCTTAACTCACTTGGGCATGGAGTTCACCAGAGCTTCACATGTTGCCACTGGAGTTCTCTCCCACTCCTCCATGATGACATCACAGAGCTGGTGGATGTTAGAGACCTTCCGCCTTCTGTTTGAGGATGCCCCATGGATGCTCAATAAGGTTTAGGTCTGGAGACATGCTTGGCAAGGTCGAGAATTTGGTGTGACCGTGTGTATGCAAGACAAGTTTGAGCCAAGGTTCCGTCGGAAAGAAATCAACGGTTTTCTTGTCGGATTTTCAGATCGTGTTTACGCGGCATTAGAATTTCTATTTCAGTATACAAATTTTAATTTCCACAAAGTTGAATTTTTGATATACCTGCTGCATTCCGCAAGGCAGCCACTAAAAAAAGGAAAGCATAATGTCACTTAATGGAAGAAACAGTGGTTGTCAACCTATAGGTGGCCTCAGTTGTGGCTCCTGATGCCACCAACAAAAAAGGCTGCATTTGGTTTACTAAAGGCAAATAGGCTGTGCCCTTTGCAAGGGAAGTTGCCTTTTGCAAGGGAATGTTCCCCAAAGCTTAGTGAATGTGATGAAATGTCACTTAGCAAAGAATACCCAATCACAACATTTTTTTGCTTGCACATGATTGGATTATGGAAGTCAACAGTCACCTCATTCCCAAAGCTCTTAGGATAATTCCCTTGCAAAGTGAAAAACATTTTTCCTCTAGTAAATCACCTCCATAATATTCACTATATACTGTACTCCAACAAGGGACTGTTAAAGACAGCAGATTTACTGGAGGAAATTATCAGACATAGCAGCAGTGGCGGCTGGTGCTCAAATTTTTTGGGGGGGCGCAAACGGAAAAAAAACAAAACAATTGCAGCCTCACTGGGCCCATCAATTTTCACCACTGTGCCATGCCATCAAACGCAACCACTGTGCCATAAAATGCAGTCACTGTGCCATGCCATGCCATCAAACACAGCCACTATGCCATCAATTGTCACCACTATGCCATGCCATCAATTGTCACCACTGTGCCATCAATTGTCACCACTGTGCCATGCCATCAATTGTCACCACTGTGCCATGCCATCAATTGTTACCACTGTGCCACCAATTGTCACCACTGTGCCACCAATTGTCACCACTGTGCCATCAATTGTCACCACTGTGCCATGCCATCAATTGTCACCACTGTGCCATGCCATCAATTGTTACCACTGTGCCACCAATTGTTACCACTGTGCCACCAATTGTCACCACTGTGCCATCAATTGTCACCACTGTGCCATGCCACCAATTGTTACCACTGTGCCACCAATTGTCACCACTGTGCCACCAATTGTCACCACTGTGCCCATCAATTGTCACTGTCCAGACATCCATCCACCTCAGAGCCTTATTGTATATGAAACCTGCTGGGACTTGTAGTTCTCCATCTTCTCATGGAGAAGATGGAGATTGGAGAACTACAAGTCCCAGCAGATTATACATACAATATGGCTCTGAGGTGGATGGGTGTGTGGATTGCATGCACCTATCAATCCCGGGGGGGGGGGGGGGTGTGCAGGATCGGATAACAGTGTTATCTGATCCTGCCCCCCCCCCCCCCGGGGATTGATAGGTGCATGCAATCCACACACCCATCCACCTCAGAGCCTTATTGTATGTATAATCT
The DNA here is from genome assembly GCF_905171775.1 of Rana temporaria. Taxonomy (NCBI): domain Eukaryota; kingdom Metazoa; phylum Chordata; class Amphibia; order Anura; family Ranidae; genus Rana; species Rana temporaria. The sequence continues at coordinate 110,892,656 of NC_053496.1, forward strand.
GCTGGGACTTGTAGTTCTCCAATCTCCATCTTCTCCATGAGAAGATGGAGAACTACAAGTCCCAGCAGTCTAACTACAATAACAGGCTCCAATCGGGATGGGGATCAAGTAGTGCAGGATTGGCTTGATCGCCCCCAAAGTCATCAGCCGTGACGTGACACAACAACCCAGGCAGGCATCCATCGGCTTACCTAGCCGACCGTTCCGCTCGAGCTGTATGAAATGATGTGCGCTCCCGCGTGACGTCACTTTCGCTTTTCGTCTAAAAGTCGAATGGCCGGAAGTAATAATGCTCCCGCCTCCCAGCGCCAATAGAAGCACTGTCAGGGGGACGGGAAGCTCATCAGCGCTTTGCAATGCGCTCGATAGGCGGGGATTGAAAAGCCCGCATATGAAGCACCATGTATGCAATCTAAAGATTGCATTGACACGGCGCTTCATAGGGCAATGGTGGCCGGCGCTCAAACATGTTTTAAGTAAAGGAAAAAAAATTTTTTTTTTCAAGTTTCTTAAAGGGGCCACTGAAAAAAAAATATATATATATATATATATATATATATATATATTTTTTTTTGTGCCTACAGGAGGGGGGGGCGGCGCCCGGGCGCCCCCTATGGGCGGGCCGCCACTGCATAGCAGACATACTACATGTGTAGTTGAAAACTCCACGACCGGTTTTCCTGCCAGGAAAACTGCCAGGAAAGCTTTTGGCCGGGAAAACCGGGACGTATATATATTTCCTCGTAGCTTTCCCGCCAGGAAAACAGCCGGGAATCCCGTTGGGAAAATAGAGAACCTGCTCTCTATTTTCCCATCAAGATTTCCAGCGTTTCTATTTCCGCCAGATCTACTACTTTCCTATGGGAAACACTGTGAGGCAGTGCCGATGGAGCATACGCACGGCCGGGATTCCGGGCCAAAACTACATGGCAGTTTTCCTGCCGGGTTCTCGGCTTTCCCCTTGGTTTTCTCGGCTGACTTTTTACCTCCGAGAAAACCGAGCAAGTGTACAGGGCTTAAATTCTGTAAACATGGAAGTTAGAGGTTGAGTTTTTGAGTTCCTGGGGCAAAATCAGGAGGAGTTTTAACCTATTACCTAATAGCACCTGATGTTACCTGAATTCACAACCAGAGCTTATTTTTACAGTTTTTGATATGTTACGGGTTTGCTTTACATTGACACGGTCATCACAAAGAAGCCCCAAAAAGCATTCCTCTCAACCGTTGGACTTAAGAATGAGGGACACATTAGCGAGACAGCAACATGCGGTGCTAAATAATGGGTGTGTCTTAATAACTGCTCCCACTCCCTTTTTACTCTAGAACCCCATTCTATACACACAGAGTCTGTATACTCTGCCCTCCTCCTTGTGCTCCCTTTCGGGGTATGATTTCTGGGGGAGAAATCACACATCAACCACCCTTTTTGATCGCAGCTTGCTTCTGCGCCTCCATCTGCTTGCTTTTACACCCAAAAACCTTCTCTGCTAAACTCTACACCCCAAACATCTAGCCCTATGCTAACCTCTGTTCCCCAAACCTCCCTCTCTGATAATTTCTGCCCCTCTACTCTGTTTACCTCTACACTCACCTTTGCACCCCAACTCCCCTTTTCTGCTCATATCTGCATCCTACCCCAATTCTTCTCACCTTTGCACCCCAACCACCCCTTGCTGACCTTTGCAGCACAACCCCCCTCTCTTCTAACCACTGCACCCCAACTCCCCCTCTATGCTAACCTCCGCAGCCTAACTCATGTCCTTCTCCTAATCCCTGTTTTCCTCTCTGCTCACTGTTGCATCCCACTGTCTCTGCTACAGTAAACTCTACACCCTAATCCTGCCCTGACCAATTTTGGACCCCCAACCCCCATCTCCCCTGCTTACCTCTGCACCCCCTTTCTCTGGTCATTTCTGCACCTCAGAACCCCTTCTCTGCTCACCTCCACATCCCAAATCCCCCTTAAGCACCACACTCTCTTTGCTAATCTCCGCATCCCAATCCCTCCTCGGATCCCCTCCTTGCCCTGCTTTCCTCTTTGCTCACCTGAGCCTCAGGGCAGGACTAACCTGTGTGTGCAGCATCTACGAGGCTGTGGACGGTGCTGTCCATGGTGAACATGCTAGACGCCTGGTGATCCCCTGCCAGGCGCAACTACAGTAGACAGCATATCTTCCTGCTGGGTGCCTGCAAATTAAGTTAGGGGAGCCGAAAAAACTTGTTCTGGCCTTCTGCTCCGGGATATTGCAAATTAAGTTAGGGGAGCCGAAAAAAATTGTTCTGGCCTTCTGCTCCGGGACTTGGTTGAAGTTCTGGGAAAGTCCCACAGGATCCGGGACAGTTGGGAGGTATGTAGTAAGGTCCCTGGAAAGGAAGAGCTATAACAGTTACCTCTCTGTCACCTGTGCCTCCTATCTTTACTCACTTTGAAAGCTATAGACATCAAAGATTTTTCTGCCTCTGACACATTTCCAGGAGGGTTGGCTTCCCAGTCCCCCTCTCAGCCTTGTGGTTCCTTCTATTGTTATACATGTCCCTACTGTGTCATTTTTTATTCTTGAAAATCTTCAGCTTACAGTAAAATAATACCTGGTGATCCTTCCTGTTATAGATCAATCCTCCGGCCTGTCTCCCAATTGTCCCACTGCATTGCCATCCAATCAGGCATCCATAAGGAGAGTGCAGGAAATCAGAAGCACTGCAATGCAACAATAGGAGATAAAAGAACAAGTATGAACTTGCATTACAGCTCACCGCAACGCACTGTGCTTAAAAAAATTATGCAGGCTAGCTGTTTGTTGTGGTGCCTTCAAATGAAGGGAATGCAAACCCGAAATGTTTTAATTTTTTTTGATGTCACAATGTACAGTATAAGATTTCCTATCATCTGTGCCCAGTCTTGCCACACAGAGTTAATCCAGCTCTGAGCAATCCTCTTTTATTGTTCAGTGGAGAAAAAAAACGGACTTACAGAGAAAAACCTTAGTCCGTTCCACCCCCTTGCTGTGAGTGACAGGTTATTTACATATCTCATGCACTAGCCTGGAGAAAGGCATTATTTTTTAATTCCCACCCCCACTCCTTTTCTGAAGTCATGTGGTTACTTTTCTGGATTTTGACTGGATGTTAGTGATCATAGCAGAATTTAGTGTAAGGAATACACAAGAGAAAATGCATGTTGACAAGGGAAGTGTAGAGGAGGGCGGGGAGTCTACTGACATCACGACTCCACCCACCAGAACTCCAGACAACCACAGAATCTGCAGATTTTCAGTTCTTATGATAGACAGAGGGGAGACATTTGACAGGTAAGGATACATGCAGGAGGCATCTATATCCTTATAGATCAGCACTATGGCAGTAATTTAGAAAGGATGAGAGTGGCTTTACATCCACTTTAACAAAACACATATTTATGTACTGTGAATAGATACATGTGAAAGAGCCCTATAAAGGTTTTTCTAAGGACAAACCTAGTTTTGGATGCAGTAGGGAATGATTAGAACCCTTTAGGGGTTTTATTTGTCTGTGTGCTATAGAGATTTCCCTTCACATTCTGTCCTGGAGAAACTACAAGAAGAGAGAAGTAATGTCTCCAGTGAGGGGGACAGATGTTCCCTTTGGAAGAATTCCTCTCATCTCCTCTCAGGCCTTATGTACCTTGAGTGTCTAGCTTCCGTATATAAGATCCCAGTGTTTTTGTGTGGGCAGGGACAGGCCTACCACATCCAGCGCTACTGCTGGCAGCCTGTAATAAGCTGAAAGTTGCTGCGGCTGAACTGCGCACCAAGGGGTACTTAACATTTAGGGCAGAATGCGCTCTTGGATGAATGCCTGGAATACAAAAAATCTTCATTCTGGGCATTCATCTTTGGGCGCATACTGCATTAAATGCCAGTACAACTTGGTGTCCCATCCAACCGCAGCAGCTTCTCTTAAAGGATGGCGGAAATTGGGCCGCGCCCTCCACCTGCACCAAAATGTTAGGATCTCACGCAATGAGGCTAAACGCCCAGTGTGCATGAGGCCTTATGGGGGCAATTTTAAAAGTTTGGAATTCCCATAACCTTCTGTCCTAGTGACAAACGCTATTAGGAGAAATGCCTCGTACACACGACCGGTTTTTCTGACATGCCAAAAACCAAAGTTTTTCCCTACGTGATTCCTCTCAAGCCTGCCTTGCATACACGCGTTCATTAAAAAAAAACGCTAGTCCAAAGCACGGTGACGTCCAACACGTACGACGGCACTATAAAGGGGACGTTCCATTCAAATGGCGCCACCCTTTGGGCTGCTTTTGCTGATCCTCGTGTTAGTAAAAGTTTGGGAGAGACGGTTTGCGCTTTTCAGTCTTCGTGCTTTTCAGTCCGTTACAGCGAGACGAATGTGCTATCTCCATTACAAACGCTAGCTTTACCAGAACGAGCGCTCCCTTCTCATACTTGATTCTGACCATGCACATTTTTTTCCCCTCGGAAAAGCATACACACGAGCGGTTTTCGCGACGAGAAAAAGACTGACGGGAAATATGGCAGGAAAAAATAGAGCAGGTTGTAATTATTTTGTGGGCAGTTTTCTCGTCAGGAAAACTGCTATGGAGCATGCACACGACCGGTTTTCCCGACCAAGCTAAAAAATTGCAGTTTTCTCATCCGGAAAACCGGTCATGTGTACGAGGGAAAAGAAGGAGAGCACCTAGACATCAATAAAACCTCTAATCCACACTATGGGCTAGATTCACATAGATCCGCGTGATCTATGTGATTTAAGATCCGCTGCCGCAAGTTTGAGAGGCAAGTGGGTAATTTACAAAACACTTACCTCCAAACTTGCGGCGGCGGATCGTAAATCCCCCGGCGGAATTCAAATTCCGCAGCTAGGGGGAGTGTACTATTTAAATCAGGCGCGTCCCCGCGCCGATTTAAATGCGCATGGGCCGTCCGCGATTTTTCCCGGCGTGCATTGCTCCCACTGACGTCGCTAGGACATCAGTGGTTTCGGCGTGAGCGTAACTTGCGACGAGCGGGTTAGAGAATCGGCGTACGCAAACGACGTAAAAAAAACAAAAATCGACGGCTATACTTAACATTGGCTGCGCCTCATAGAAGCAGGGGTAAGTATACGCCGGGAAAACCGCTACGTAAACATTGTAACAACACTGCGTCGGGCCCGCGTACGTTCGTGAATTGGCGTATCTCGCTGATTTACATATTTCTCAACGTAAATCAGCGAGAACGCCCCCCACTGCCATTTTTAAATTACAGTTAAGATCCGACGGTGTAACACAGTTACACCTGTCGGATCTTAGGCATATCTATGCGTAACTGATTCTATGAATCAGTCGCATAGATACGACGGGCCTAAGGCCTAGTACACACGAGAGGATTTATCCGCGGATACGGTCCACCGGACCGTATCCGCGGATAAATCCTCTCGAGGATTTCCACGGATTTGGATCCGATGGAGTGTACTCACCATCGGATCGAAATCCGCGCCGAAATCCCCTCGCGATGACATGTCGCGTCGTCACCGCGATGATGACGCGGCGACGTGCGCGACGCTGTCATAAAAGGAATTCCACGCATGCGTCGAATCATTACGACGCATGCGGGGGATCCCTTCGGACGGATCGATCCGCGGGAGCCAATTCAAGCGGATAGATTTGTAGACATGTCTACAAATTTTTATCTGCTGGAATTGGGAAATTTCCCGCGGATAAATATCCACAGGAATGTACACACCATAGAATCTATCCGCTGAAACCGATCCGCTGAGATTTTTCAGCGGATGAATTCTATCCTGTGTACGGGGCCTAAGTCAGAGATACGACGGTGTATCAGGAGATACACCGTCGTATCTCTATGTGAATCTGGCCCTCTATCTGAAACTAATAGTAACGCTTAGGTTTTACAGATACACTTAGAAGTATTAGAATGTAAAGGGTTTACAGTTTTCAGAAGCTTTGCACAAATACTGTAGACAGACAATTCATGTAGGAAATGGATGAGCAATTACCCAGCACAGCCATTTGCTCCTGATGTAATTTCTCTGACTGCAGCCATTGCCTCAGGACAAACCAATGACAAACCACAGTAACCAATGACACGAGGAGGTCATGAATGAGCCTTGTCCTCCCATGGTGAGTGAGACCCCAGGCTCTGTATAGAAGATCACCCCCACAGCTGCCAAGTGTCTTTTATACTACTGCAGCATTACTTCATATAAATACGCTCCTTCAACACGTAGAAATATATAACTCCTGTATGAATTTATAGAAGATTATTTAAACAGAATTTCAGGTATTGTTTTTTTTTTTTGCCTTTGTTACGTTAGTCCAGCTTGGACCATTGTAAGTATATATATTTTAACCACTTGCCGACTGCGCACTGTAGTTTTACTTGTACAGTGGGGGCTGGCTGTGCAGAATCACGTATATACTGTATATATTTCATAATTCTGCATTTCTGGGTAGGGGGCGCCCGCGTGCGTCCCCCGGCTGTGCTGTCACTGACTCCAGCACATACTAATCACCGGTTCCCAGCCAATGATTTATGGCGTGGACCTAACGATCGTTGGAGCGAGTGACAGGAGAGAGCTTTTTGTAAACAACACAAAACTCTCTGACTTCGACGATATGCAGGTTTTTGTTTCCATGTAAAGCAGGGAATAAACACTGGCAGATCTCTTTGTAAAAACACCACACAGTACACACGGTCAGACCCCGTTCCCATTGGATCAACTTGTCATGAGTTTTGACAGGTCAAATCACATGACAAGTCCCATCCTATTGCTGGCAATTGCATTCTTCAAATCGGTGCAATGCCAACTTTGCAGTGCCGCATCGATATGAAAAAGTAGAGATGTCAGTGGCAGTTAGTTCCCACAAAGTGTCAGATTGTCCCGCTATAAGTCACTGATCGCCGCAATTACTAGTACAAAAAAAATAAAAAATCCAATATATTTCTCAAAGTCTGAAGACGCTATAACTTTCATGCAAACCAATCAATATACACTTATTGGGATTTTTTTTTTTTTTTACCAAAGACGTGTAGCAGAATAAATGTTGGCCTAAATGTATGAAGACATTTTATTATTAAAGTAAAATTATTATTTTTTTTTTCAAAATGTATGTTTTTTTTTCATTTATAGCGCAAAGATCAAATACCACCTATAAGACAGCTATATTTATGCGGAAAAAAATTATATAAATGTTGTTTACGTACAGCATTGTAGGACAGCACAATCTACAGTTAAATTAGTGCAGTGCTAAATAGCAAAAAAATTGCCGGGTCGTGAAGGGCGAGCTGAAGTGGTTAAAGTCATTAAGTCAGGAAGTAAACCCTCTACACAAAAAAAAGAACCCTGCAAGACAAAGGCATAATGAGCTAGTATGCATAGCATACTAGCTCATTATGAAGTACTTACCTGAGATCGAAGCCCCCGCAGCGGTCCTCGTTCCCCTCCTCCGTCTCTGCCATCTCTCCTGGAGTGACTTTCAGGTATCGCGGCTCCGGCGCTGTGACTGGCCAGAGCTGCGGTGACGTCACTCCCGCACATGCCTGCGGCAGCCGCCAGTCACGGCACGATCGCCTGCGCCGTTGTCTACCTTGAACACTTGGTTCAAATATCTAGAAGTTGGGGACGTGCACAAAATTGCATGTTCTTGACATGCAGAGAAAAGCACTGCTCTATAGCAGATGCATGGGGGTGCCATTAATTCTTAAAGGAGAAGTACAGCCAAAGCTCATTTGGCTAGGATTATCCTATGGATCACAGGAGTGCAGTTAGTTTTGCACTCCTGTGACCCGTTTTCAGCAGAGAGCGGGCTGAAGTCCTGGTCTCTGAAGCCGTCACAGAAGTTGGTCCAGGCTCCGCGTCATCACAACCATTGAGTCAGGACCCGCCAGATCCCTTGACCGACAAATGGCTCAGCCTTTCAGCGAGCCGCTGAAAGCCTGACCTGGCCGCCCCTGCCCCCTCCACAGACCAGTGCTCCAATGAACGAGGAGGGGCAGAGCAGAGAGCTGTGACTGACAATCTGCAGCTCTCTGCTCACGGAGCTCTGAGAACCGAGTGATTGGTGGTGTTCGATTGCTCTGTTCTCAGTGTATGGCCCCGTACACACGAGAGGATCGATCCGCTGGAATTGATCCGCGGACCGGCTCCAGCGGATAGATCCCCTGGTGTGTACGATCCAGCGGATCTGTTTCCGCGGATTTTTGTCCCCGGGGATGGATTTCCAGCGGATCAAAATTTCTTGACATGCTAAGAAATCGATCCGCTGGAATCCAGTCCAACGGATTGATCCGCTGGTCTGTACAGACTCACCGGATCAATCCATCCGAATCCATCCCCCGCATGCGTCGTAATGATTCGACGCATGCGTGGAATTCCTTATATGACAGCGTCGCGCACGTCGCCGCGTCATCATCGCGGCGACGGCGCGACACGTCACCACGGACGGAATTCCGCTGGGATTTTGATCTCATGGTTAGTACAACCGTTTCCGCGGATAAATCCTCTCGTGTGTACCCGGCCTTAGAGGTGTCGGGGGACAGATGCAGCATACTTCTCTTTAATGGCGCCATCAGCAGACCCACCCTGAGAAATGACATGCAGCCATCACTGGAGTGCATGTAGACAGGAAGTGGTGGTCAAGGCTGCTGTTAGAAATCACAGGGCCCCATACATCCTTCCTTAAAAAGTTCCTCCTCTGCTCCCTTATCCTGGGCTCCTCTGTTGACCTAAAATAGGAAAACACTGCGCTAGATAATAACTAAATAAGATAAGAAACTGTACAGTGATTGTGAGAAAAAGCTGCCAGTACCAAAATTTGGATACAAAATTCAGAAAATGTGTGATAATAGATACAGCGCTAAATATTGAAAACAAACTTAGTTTGAGGGAACCTAATAAAGTAATAATCATAGAATGTAAGTGTGAATCAAAAAAAATTTAGGGTGTGAAAAGACTATAAACACCAACTTCACATATATCTTAAAATGCGGCTGGCATATAGAAATAATTAAAAATTATGATTCCCAACTGTGAAAGAGAAATAAAATAAAGAAATAAAAATAGTCCCAAATTATTAGTGTTAACAAATAAATCCTGGATGTGAATTGTTAAAATGAAACCGGTCAGTCCTTATAGGGTTAATCCATAATGGTGCAGAAGAGTAGTGACAGAAATGTGTTCCCTCACTGTGTGACTGGGGAAATACACAGATCCGTCTTCTTGCATAGCAGAAAGACTGGATCTGTGTGATCTCTCCTGTCAGAACGAAGATTTGCCTTGTTTACGCAGGCAGATCCCCGTTCTGTCATTGCGGGGAAAGATCGTGGGTCGCCAGCGGACATCGAGTCCGCCCTACCTGCTGATTGGCTCCCCCGTTGGCCAATGGTAGCGCCGTGCACCCACAAATCTTTGTGTACAAGACCCGACGTACACCTATGGCGATTTTCAGGACCGAGCCAAATTGCGCAGTATAACTGCGGCAGCTGGCCCTTAAGTGTTTAAAATACACCTATGATAAAAATTATAGATCATTCATTGCTTTGTAGGTGGTCAAACTAAGAAAATCTGCAGGGAATCAAATAATTATTTTCCCCACTGTATGGAGTGTGGCCGTGGCTAATTTAGTGGGTTCTGTAGGAAAACTAAAATGTGATATATGATCATTATGTGTATGGCACATTGGGTGATCTCTCTGTCTGGGCAGGCTGAATATATGGGAAAAATGTGCTGATTTTGTACTTTTTCCCACTGACAAAGAAATGATCAGTATATCATGTTAATGGTAGGTTTATTTTAATAGTGAGAGACAGAAGAACGACAAACATATCCAGAAAAATGCATTTCAAAAAAGTTATAAATTGATTTTAATAAGTGAAATAAGTATTTGACCCCATCACAAAACATGACTTAGTACTTGATGGCAAAACCCTTGTTGGCAATTACAGAGGTCAGACGTTTCTTGTAGTTGGCACACATCTCAGGAGGGATTTTGTCCCACTCCTTTTTGTAGATCCTCTCCAAGTCATTAACCAGTTAACAACCGCCCTATAGACGATATACGTCTACAAGGCGGTTGCTTAACTCTGGGAGGACGTCCATGGACGTCCTCCCAGAATCGCGCTCCCGCGAGCCCTCTGGGGCGCGCACACGGGAATGTCCGTGACCGCTGGGTCCTCCGGACCCAGCGCATCACGGATCATGGTAAATCGCCGCTGATAGCGGCGGTTTACCACGTGTACGCTCCGTCCAATGACGGAGCGATCACTTGTAAACAAACCGGCGTCATGTGATGACGCCGGTTCCTCCCTCCCCTCTCTGTACCGAACGGTACAGTGTGAGAGGAGAGGGGGGGAGAGAGCGCATGCAGCAGCAGCTGCTGTGGGCTGGATCTGTGACACATGCAGTCACAGATCCAGCCAGCCATCCATCCCTGCTCAGCCATCCCATACCCATACTGTGCAATACTCTGCAATACCCCACAATACTCTGCAATACCCCACACTACTCTGCAATACCCCACACTACTCTGCAATACCCCACAATACCCTGCAATACCCCACAATACTCTGCAATACCCCACAATACTCTGCAATACCCCACAATACCCTGCAACGTCGCCTATGGGGATTTTTAAGTAGCAAAGTTTGGCGCCATTCCACGAGCGTGTGCAATTTTGAAGGGTGACATTTTGGGTATCTATTTACTTGGCGTAACTTCATCTTTCACATTTATGCAAAAGAATGAAGAAAAAATACTAAATTTGCTAAATTTTATAACAGAAACAAAGAAAAATTCATTTTTTTTACAGAATTTTCCGTCTTTTTTCTCTTATAGCGCAAAAAATAAAAAACCCAACGGTGATTAAATACCACCAAAAGAAAGCTCTATTTGTGTGAAAAAAGGACGAAAATTTAATTTGGGTACAGTGTTGTATGACTGAGTAATTGTCATTCAAATTGTGAGAGCACCGAAAGCTGAAAATTGGTCTGGTTATTAAGGGGGTTTACGTGCCTAGTGATCAAGTGGTTAAAGTGTATGTAAACCCGAATTTATTTATTTTTTATGTCATAATGTATAATATAAGATTTCCTATCATCTGTGCCCAGTCTTGCCACACAGAGTTAATCCAACTCTGAGCAATCCTCTTTTATTGTTCAGTGAAATAAAACAGACTTACAGAGAAAAACCTTAGTCCGTTCCGCCCCCTTACTGTGAATGACAGGTTATTTATATATCTCATGCACTAGGCTGGAAACAGGTATTATTTTTAAATTCCCACCCCCACTCCTTTTCTGAAGTCATGTGGTTTCTTTTCTGGATTTTGACTGGATGTTAGTGATCATAGCAGAATTTAGTGTAAGGAATACACAAGAAAAAATGCATGTTGACAAGGGGAGTGTAGAGGAGGGCGGGGATTCTACTGACATCACTACTCCACCCACCTAGCTCCAGACAACAGATCCACCCACAGAATCTGCAGTTTTTCAGTTCTTATAACAGACAAAGGGGAGATATTTGACAGGTAAGGATACATGCAGGAGGAATCTATATCCGTATAGATCAGCACTATGGCAGGAGTTTAGAAAGGATGAAAGTGGCTTTACATCCACTTTAAGGCTTTGAGGCTGACATTTGGTAACTCAAACCTTCAGCTCCCTCCACATATTTTCTATGGGATTAAGGTCTGGAGACTGGCTAGGCCACTCCAGGACCTTAAAGCGGGAGTTCACCCATAAAAAAATTGTTACCCTTAGATTGAGGCTCATTTTGTCTAGGGGAATCGGCTAGTTGTTTTAAAATCGAAGCAGTACTTACCGTTGTAGAGGGCGATCTTCTCCGCCGCTTCCAGGTATGGTCTTCGGGAGCGGGCGTTCCTATTTTGATTGACAGTCTTCCGACGGTCGCATCCATCGCGTCACGAGTAGCCGAAAGAAGCCGAACGTCGGTGCGGCTCTATACGGCGCCTGCGCACCGACGTTCGACTACTTTCGGAAAATCGTGACGCGATGGATGCGTCCGTCGGAAGCCTGTCGGAAGACTGTCAATCAAAATAGGAACGCCCAGTCCCGCAGCCCATACCCGGAAGCGGCGGAGAAGATCGCCCTCTACAACGGTAAGTACTGCTTCGATTTTAAAACAACTAGCCGATTCCCCTAGACAAAATGAGCAGGAATCTAAGGGTAAAAAGTGGTATTTCCGGGTGAACCTCCACTTTAAGGCTCAGTCCTCACTATCGCCGCATCAGTCGCACAGCAGGGGTCCGATGCGTGCTGGTCCACCATTTCAGGTCCGATTTCAGCCTGAATTTTGGACCTGAAACGCACCAAAAAAGGCACACGTTTTTCCTGCAAACCGCACCAGACCTGCTGCGGAGATATGTGAACCGGCTCCATAGAGAGCCAGTCACATTCTCCTGCCATGCGAATTGGATGCGGATAAAACGCGCATTCAATTCGCATAGGTGTGAACCGAGCCTAAAGTGGAGTTCCACACAGATATAGAACTTCTGTGAATCAGATTCTGCCCCCCCCCCCGTGCCACATTTGGCATATTTCAGGGCAGAGCGGATACCTGTTAAATCCAGGTATCTGCTCCTACTTCCGGGGAAAGATCGCTGCAATCTGTGTGGCGAACTATGCAAAGTCCCGCCTATCCTTCATTGGCTCCTTCGGCTGTCAATCAAATTCAGTGACACGGGAGCCGGGGCCGAGTCCTGCTGTCTGTGTCAATGGATGCAGCAGCAGGACTCGGGAGCACACCTGCACGAGTGCCCCTATAGATTGCAGCTCAATGTGGGGGCACTGATGAGGAGGAGCCAGGAGCACCGCCGGGGGACCCCAGAAAAGGAGCATCAGGGCCGCACTGTGCAAAAACCCTTGCACAGAAGAGGCAAGTATAACCAGTGTGTTATTAAAATAAAAAAAATCCTTAACAGCCCCTTTAATGTGCCTCTTCTTGAGACACTCCATTGTTGCCTTGGCTGTGTGTTTTGGGTCATGTTGGAATACCCATCCACAAACCATTTTCAATGCCCAGGCTGAGGGAAGGAGGTTCTCGCCCAAGATTTGATGGTACATGGCCCCATTCTTCGTCCCTTTGATGCAGTGAAGTTGCCCTGTCCCCTTAGCAGAAATTTGTGATTTTCACTAAAACAGGAATAGAGGAGAAATCTACCTATGGGGGACACTAGTTCTGGTGACAATCACTTCCTGTATACAATAGGAAATATTGCCCTGACAGGTGTTATAACCCTTCCTTATTCAAGTTTTGCCTTGCGTTGTGTAAACAGACCTTTAAATATCGCTCAGCCCAGCCATGCTTGCTGCACATTTGCAGTGACTGAGCCCACATGTAATGTAAGTCAGTGCCCAGCAGGTAAATAATGACTAATATACAGCCATAGAGTACCCCGCCTGCTCCCTGCACACACCATCCGACTGCTGACGTCATGTCACGTACTTGCGCTTTGCAAAGGCAAGGCATTGGTTCGCGCATGCGTACTCGGCACTCTAACATCACGCGCTCATGCCCGCGCACTGAGAACGAGTATCCTTGGTGCCCGGTGTCCGTAGAGAGGGCACGTCCGGAGTCATAGAGGTACACACGCTCGGGACCTGGTGTGGCGTATAATGGCCGTGTGACAGCTGCTGTGTTTTCGCTGTGTCCTGTAATGGAGGAAGGATGTGAATGAGGTACAGGAAGAGAGGAAGCCGGGTACAGACGTTCCAGCAGAGGTGGGTAATGGGATGCGTCAGCTGGAGGGGAGAGGGGCGGGGCCTGATCAGGAGGGGGGATAGGCTGGAGCTCACCTTCGGCCACAAGTCAGGACAGAGTGGAGATAACCGAGCCCGGTGTGTACAGCACTGAGTCTGTCTGCCATCTCATCATGTCATCTATATATAGAGAGGAGCATGGATTTCACATCTGGGTGTACCAGTGTGATGGGGGAATCTTCACATTCTGTCATTGCTTGCTCCATCACTGACACAGTCCTGCTCCATCATACAGTCCCCTCATCCCGCTGAGCCCCATCGTACAGACCCCCCTTCCCGCTGAGCCCCATCGTACAGACCCCCCTTCCCGCTGAGCCCCATCGTACTGACCCCCCTACCGGCTGTGCCCCATCGTACTGACCCCCCTACCCGCTGAGCCTAATTGTATGGATCCCACTGTGCCCCAGCGTATGGACCCCTCTTCCCGCTGAGCCCCATCGTACGGATCCCGCTGAGCCCCATCGTACGGATCCCGCTGAGCCCCATCGTACGGATCCCGCTGAGCCCCATCGTACGGACCCCCTTCCCGCTGAGCCTAATTGTGTGGATCCCACTGAGCGCCAGCGTACAGATCCCACTGAGCCCCAGCGTATGGATCCCCTCTTCCCGCTGAGCCCCATTGTATGGATCCCGCTGAGCCCCATTGTAAGGATCCCGCTGAGCGCCAGCGTACGGATCTCTCTTCCCGCTGAGCGCTAATCGTACGGATCTCTCTTCCCCCTGAGCGCTAATCGTACGGTTCTCTCTTCCCGCTGAGCGCTAATCGTACGGTTCTCTCTTCCCGCTGAGCGCTAATCGTACGGTTCTCTCTTCCCGCTGAGCGCTAATCGTCCGGTTCTCTCTTCCCGCTGAGCGTATGGATCTCTCTTTCCGCTGAGCGCTATGCGTACGGATCTCTCTTTCCGCTGAGCGCTATGCGTACGGATCTCTCTTCCCGCTGAGCGCTATGCGTACGGATCTCTCTTCCCGCTGAGCGTATGGATCTCTCTTTCCGCTGAGCGCTATGCGTACGGATCTCTCTTCCCGCTGAGCGCTATGCGTACGGATCTCTCTTCCCGCTGAGCGCTAATCGTACGGATCTCTCTTCCCGCTGAGCGCTAATCGTACGGTTCTCTCTTCCCGCTGAGCGTACGGATCTCTCTTCCCGCTGAGCGCTAAGCGTACGGATCTCTCTTCCCGCTGAGCGCTAAGCGTACGGATCTCTCTTCCCGCTGAGCGCTAATCGTACGGTTCTCTCTTCCCGCTGAGCGCTAATCGTACGGTTCTCTCTTCCCGCTGAGCGCTAATCGTACGGTTCTCTCTTCCCGCTGAGCGCTAATCGTACGGTTCTCTCTTCCCGCTGAGCGCTAATCGTACGGTTCTCTCTTCCCGCTGAGCGCTAATCGTACATTTCTCTCTTCCCGCTGAGCGCTAATCGTCCGGTTCTCTCTTCCCGTTGAGCGTACGGATCTCTCTTTCCGATGAGCGCCAGCGTACGGATCTCTCTTTCCGCTGAGCGCCAGCGTACGGATCTCTCTTTCCGCTGAGCGCTAATCGTACGGATCTCTCTTCCCGCTGAGCGCTAATCGTACGGTTCTCTCTTCCCGCTGAGCGTACGGATCTCTCTTTCCGCTGAGCGCCAGCGTACGGATCTCTCTTCCCGCTGAGCGCTAAGCGTACGGATCTCTCTTCCCGCTGAGCGCTAATCGTACGGTTCCCACTGAGCGTAAGGATCTCTCTTTCCGCTGAGCGATAAGCGCACGGATCTCTCTTCCCGCTGAGCGCACGGATCTCTCTTCCCGCTGAGTGCTAAGTGTATGGACCCCTCTTCCCGATTGAGCGACAGCGTACGGATCCCACTGAGCACCAGCGTTGAAACACTCTTCCCACTGAGTGCCAGCGTACGTATCCCGATGAGCGCCAGCTTACGGACCCCTCTTTCCGGTGAGCACCATCGTACGAACCCCTCTTTCCGGTGAGCGCCATCGTACGGACCCCTCTTTCTGCTGAGCGACATCGTACGTACCCCGCTGAGCGCCATCGTACTGACCCCTCTTCCCGCTGAGCGCCGTTGTAATGGGCTCCTCTGACTTTCAGTTTGCTTCCGATTGAGTGCCAATAGAAGGAGCATTCTTCCCATTGGCCACCAATGTATGGACCCTTTCATACGGACTATCCAATCGGGTCCATCTGTCTGTTTTCAGGCGGACCTGTTTGGAAGCTCCATGCTGCATCCCCAATGGACACTCGTGTTTCCATCTAGATCCGACTACCTCCCGAGTCTGTCTGGAGTCTGGACTGCATCCTTTTTCCATTTTTGTGGGCCTTAGGATGACGGATCAGAGGTAGCCTGATATAAAGGGAAGATGGAATCCATTTACATCCAGCTACCCATAGAGCTGTCACGTGTCCACCTGTGTCCACCAGGAACAAACTGAACGAATGTAAGGAGCGCTCTTCCCCCAGAGCACCAGGGTGATGGGTTCTTTTACCACTATTGCAAGTAACATTTTTCCCACTAAACATCAATGTTAGGTGGCCTGTCCCATTCATGACTGCTAAAGCTATTGCCTATACAGTGATCATCACTATATGAGCAGTAACAGTGTAAACTAAATCCTGATCAGCTCAGAGAAGTACAGTGTCACTATGGTAACAGTGAAATACTCTGATATAAGCATATTAAAGCTTTTTATTTGTTTTGCACGCTGTCATTAGTATCCCCGATCACCATCACGCTAGTCACATGACGATGCTCTGTACTGCACTGGTGATAGTATATAAAAATAAATAAATACATTTCTTAATTTTCCAAACAGGTGTAATTTAGTGAGTTTTTGTACTGTCCTAGCATTGTGGGACCTCAAGCTTGTGATTGGCCTGCAGTACCGGGATTCATCAATTTTCAAATGTATATAATTATACACCATAGTTTGTAGAACCTATAACTTTCACACAAACCAATTTATTTTTTTAAATACATGTTGACCTTTAATTTATGAAGAAATTTGAATTTATTGGTTATGTTTTTTTTTTTTTTTTTATTTTTTTAATGTTGTGATATAAACAAAAACAAAACAACAAATAAAAAAAAAAAACAGTGGTGATCAAATACCACCAAAAAAAATCTCTATTTGTGTGTAAAAAAAAAAAAAAAGATATACATTTCATTTGGGTATAGTGTTGACTACGCAGTTGGTAATTAAAGCGGAGTTCCGGACACAATTTCACTTTTTAAATATAAATACCCCTGTAATACACAAGCTTAATGTATTCTAGTAAAGTTAGTCTGTAAACTAAGGTCCGTTTTGTTAGGTTGTTACAGCATTTAGACACTTTATAAAATAGAAATTGACTGGGGCCATCTTAAGTGTGGGCATCATGAAGCCAGACTGTATGACTTCCTGGATTTCAGCCTTGCAGATCCTCGCACATGCTCAGTGCTGCGCAAGCAGTGTCAGATCAGGTTTCAGCACCTGTACTGTCCAAGTCACATGATTCTTCAAGACTGGGGAGTGCACAGACTCCTGGAAAGTTACACCCACTACATTCCCAGGAGTCTGTGCGGTGTAGGTTAGGAAGCTTAAGCACCTAGGTGCAGGAAGTGGGAAGATTAACTATTCTGCCTAGCAACAACACTTTAAAGGCATCTAAAAAATAAAAAAAAATTTCGTAAAGGACTAATGACATTTTTTTTAAAACTACTGATGTAATGTTATATTTATGGGTGGAACTCCACTTTAATGTAGTGCAGTGCAGAATAGCAAAAAATGGCCTGGTCATGAAGAGGGGGGGGGGGGGAACCTTCCGAGCTCAAGTGGTTAACTACTCCACAATCCTTATTCTTTTATTCCTCCACCTCGAAGGTACTGTTCACACGAATACACCATGAGCTGTAGATATAGTAATTGTTAGCAGGTTTTCCCTGAGACCTGAAAGTTCTTTCAAGTGTTCCTCCGCGTTGCGTAGCTTGAGTAAGTCTAGATTGTAATATGAATATACAATATAGTGTAGCTGATAGGGATGCACTTTGATACCATGTGTATCTACTCCTGGATGGCAGGCAGCAGTTGATCGTTCACAGATGTATGCGTAATATCCTGTTGGCCCAGTGCGATTAATCACGGCTCAGTGTGTGTCGGGTCATCCCCTGTTGGGTAGAAATATTATTGAAATTCTTTGTGCTTTGTGAGCAGAAACTTTGGACCCGTGATGCTGATACCCTGATATGATTTGGAGGCAGTCATTAAGATGTTGTGGAACATCAGGCTGCATTGTATAATCGCGTCATTACCTTTTAGGCTCCATGCACACTGAAGCTGATAAACTGCAGTTTATTGTCGTTTTGGCTTTTTTTTTTTTCAAAGCCCATAAACTAAACTCTATGTTAGCCTATGTGCTCATGCACACCTGGGCGTTTTTTTGTGTTAATGAGCTATGGAGTTTAATGGCTTTTTTCTGAACGCCTGAAATTTGCGTTCAAAGTGCCATTTTTTGGCGGGAAAAAGGCAAAACACTGAAAAACGCTTAAACGCCCAAAAACGCTTAACGCTTTTTGCGTTTTTTTTATCCATTGAGGGGGGGAAAAAAAAGCTACACTGAAAAACGCTAATTAAAGCTATTGCAAAAACGCAAAAAAATGTTGGAAGGGTCCCTGCAAAGCTACTGGCGTTTTTTTTTTTTTATAGCTTTTATCAGCTTCAGTGTGCATGGAGCCTTAAAGTGGAAGTCCAGCCTAACGCTAAAATCTCTACAGCTACAGACATCCACTATCTAACACTAACCTATATAGCCCTGTAATGAAGAAATCGGTATACATGCATTTTTTTTTTTGAAGCAGTCCGGTCCAGTCTTCAGTGGCGGTAGCTCTGCAGAGGACACGGCTGACAACGGCTTTTAGATGAATGGGAAGTGACTTCACCCATAGAGTTACTATGGGGCTTCCATTGTCAGCTGCCTCCTCTGCACCCACCTACACAGCAAAACTGCGGCAGAAAACTCCGCTTGGGACTGGAGCAGTTTCATAAAAGGTATTTATATTGATTTCTTCTTTTATAGGGTTAGTGTTAGATGATGGATGTCTAGAGATGTAGTGATTTTTGTGTTGGGCTGGACTTTTCCTTTAAGGTGGGTTCAAACCTGAATTTAGTGCAGTGGGATTTTCAGCTCATTCGAATGGGATGAAATCGCACTGGATCGCTGCACCAGATAGCATGGTTCTGTTGTACAGTGCGATCTGGTGCAGGAAAATGCAAAGTGTTTGCGATCTGCACTTGAGGTGGCATTAGGAATACATTGACAATCGCAACAGATCACACACCCAAAGAGCTTGGAACGTGGTGTGGGAGAAATGCACGTGGGTTTCCCGCATCATGCTCTGGTGTGAATGAGCCTTTGGGTCACCTTTTAGTCTGGACATAACTGTGACCCCCCCTTCCATTTTCAAAAGAGTTGTTTGTTGACATCATGACAGCTTACAGGGCATTCTTTTTTTATTTATTTTTTTAAGCTACTATAACAATTTATTAAAGTAGAAGTCCAGTCTAACACTAAAATCCCTGCATCTACAGACATCCACTATCTAACACTAACCTATCTAGCCCTGTAAAGAAGAAATCGGAATACATACAGTGTCTCACAAAAGTGAGTACACCCCTCACATTTTTGTAAATGTTTTATTACATCTTTTAATGTGACAACACTGAAGAAATGAGTGTATAAGAGTGTAAATTTGTTGTCCCCTCAAAATAACTCAACACACAGCCATTAATGTCCAAACCGCTGGCAACAAAAGTGAGTACACCCCTAAGGCCCCTTTCACATTGGACCTGTAGCCGCGGCGGTGGTATATCGCTGCTAAAAATAGCGGCGCTATACCGCCGGGATTGCCGCGGGAATCGGGCGCTAGCGGTGCGGTATTAACCCCCGCTAGTGGGCGATAAAGGGTTAATACCGCCTCTATAGAGGCGCATTGCGGGTGGTATTGCCGCGGTTTCCCATTGTTTTCAATGGGAAGGAGCGGTGAAGGAGCGGTATACATGCCGCTCCTCTCACCGCTCCAAAGATGCTGCTGACAGGAGATTTTTTTGTCTCCTGTCAGCGCATCGCCTCAGTGTGAAAGCCCTTCAGCTTTCACATTTAGGTAGCTAGGGAGGAGTTTTTCAGGCGGGATAGCAGCACTATTTTTAGCGCTGTACCGCCTGAAAAACTCCTCAATGTTAAAGGGGTTTAAGTGAAAATGTTCACATTGGGCCCAATTAGCCATTTTCCCTTCCCAGTGTCATGTGACTTGTTAGTGTTACAAGGTCTCAGGTGTGAATGAGGAGCAGGTGTGTTAAATTTGGTGTTATCGCTCTCACTCTCTCATACTGATCACTGGAAGTTCAACACGGCACCTCATGGCAAAAATTATTGTTGCTCTACATAAAGATGGCATAGGCTATAAGAAGATTGCCAAGACCCTGAAACTGAGCTGCAGCACGATAGCCAAGACCATACAGCGGTTTAACAGCACAGGTTCCACTCAGAACAGGCCTCGCTATGGTCGAGGCAAAAAATTAGAGTGCACATGATCTGCGTCATGTCCAGAGGTTGTCCTTGGGGAAATAGACGTATGAGTGCTGCCAGAATTGCTGCATAGGTTAAAGGGGTGGGGGTCAGCCTGTCAGTGTTCAGACCATATGATGCACACTGCATCAAATTAATCTGCATGGCTGTCATCCCAGAAAGAAGCTTCTTCTAAAGATGATGCACAAGAAATCCTGCAAACAGTTTGAAGACAATCTGACTAAGGACATGGATTATTGGAACTATGTCCTGTGGTCTGATGAGACCAAGATAAACTTGTTTTGTTCAGACTGTGTCAAGCGTGTGTGGCGGCAACCAGCTGAGGATTACAATGACAAGTGTGTCTGGCCTACAGTCAAGCATGATGGTAGGAGGGTCATGGTCGGGGGCTGTATGAGTGCTGCTGGCACTGGGGAGCTACAGTTCATTGAGGGAACCATGAATGCCAACATGTACTGTGACATACTGAAGCAGAGCATGATCCCCTCTCTTCAGAGACTGGACCGCAGGGCAGTTTTCCTACATAACGACCCCAAACACACCTCCATGATGACCACTGCCTTGCTAAAGAAGCTCAGGGTAAAGGTGATGGACTGGCCAAGCATGTCTTCAGACCTAAACCCTATTGAGCATCTGTGGGGCATTCTCAAACGGAAGGTGGAGGAGCGCAAGGTCTCGAACATCCACCAGCTCTGTGATGTCATCATGGAGGAGTGGAAGAGGACTCCCGTGGCAACATGTGAATCTCTGGTGAACTCCATGCCCAAGAGGGTTAAGGCACTGCTGGAATATAATGATGGCCACACAAAATATTGACACTTTGGGCCCAATCTAGACATTTTCACTTAGGGGTGTACTCACTTTTGTTGCCAGCGGTTTAGACATTAATGGCTGTGTGTTGAGTGAGTTTGAAAGGACAACAAATTTACATTGTTATACAAGCTGTACACCAGGGGTTGACAAATTTGCTTGGAATCTAGGAGCCAGGTAAAAAAGTTAGGAGCCAGAAAACGCGCCCCGTCCCGACGAGCTTGCGCGCAGAAGCGAACACATACGTGAGCAGCGCCCGCATATGTAAACGGTGTTCAAACCACACGTGAGGTATCGCCGCGATTGGTAGAGCGAGAGCAATAATTCTAGCCCTAGACCTTCTCTGTAACTCAAAACATGCAACCTGTAGATTTTTTTTAAACGTCGCCTATGAAGATTTTAAAGGGTAAAAGTTTGTCGGCATTCCACGAGCGGACGCAATTTTGAAGCGTGACATGTTGGGTATGAATTTACTCGGCGTAACATTATCTTTCATAATATAAAAAAAAAAGGGGGATAACTTTACTGTTTGTCTTATTTTTTAATTTAAAAAAGTGTAATTTTTTCACAAAAAAAGTGCGCTTGTAAGACCGCTGCGCAAATACGGCGTGACAGAAAGTATTGAAACGATCGCCATTTAATTCTCTAGGGTGTTAGGATAAAAAATATATATAATGTTTGGGGGTTCTAATTAGAGGGAAGAAGATGGCAGTGAAAATAGTGTAAAATGACATTAGAATTGCTGTTTAACTTGTAATGCTTAACTTGTAATACCAACGGCCACCACCAGATGGCACCAGCTCACATCTGGTGGTAATAACTTGTAATCCCAACGGCTCACCACCAGATGGCCCCAGCTCAATTCAAGTCGCCAGGACCCTATTTCTAGTCGCCATGGCGACCTGGCGCCCGGGATTTGTCGAGCCCTGCTGTACACTCACTACTTTTACATTGTAGCAAAGTGTCATTTCTTCAGTGTTGTCACATGAAAAGATGTAATAAAATATTTACAAAAATATGAGGGGTGTACTCACTTTTGTGAGATACTACACCCTTTAATTGAAGCTGATCCGACCTGATCCCATGCTGAGCTGTCAGCTGCGGTTTTGCTATGTAGGCGGGTGCAGAGGACACAGCCGACAATGGAAGCCCCCATAGTAAGTCTATGAGTGACGTCACTTCCCATTCATTTCACAGCCGTTGTGGGCCATGTCCTCTGCAGAGCTTCTGCCACTGGAGACTGGATCAGATTGGCTTCAAAAAAGGTATGTATAGTGATTTCATCTTTACAGGGCTAGATAGGTTACTGTTGGATCGTGGATGTCTGTAGATGCAGGGATTTTTAGTTTAAGGGTGGATTTACACTAAGGCTTTTTATATCCTGTCATTTGGAGAAATTTAAAAGCCACGAGGAAGCTCCTACATGTTCCAGCATGTCTCAGAGTGGAGGCGTGTGACAATGGAAAAAAGAAAATCGCAGCCAAATGCTGTAAAATTTGATTTTTTTGTTAAACGTGTTTGGGAAAAGTAGAGATGACATTCAGTTCATCCCTGTAATACATGCCCATTTTCCCATGTTTTATCCCTTACATCCCCCTTCTCATCTTCATAACTTAAGGGGGGGTTGTTCTATGGTCCAGAAAATAGATCTCTGGCAAGGCTAATAGCACTGCTTGGAATTGCATCATTTAAGAGCTCACTGGATTTCTGGCAGAATCAACAGGTATTTCCTTGTTTACACGTGAACAGCCTTGATTGAACACAGCCGATTACATGAGTAAAGAGCCGCGTCATAGGCTCTTTTTAATGAGAATAGGATATCTCGCCGTGTGCCAGTGACACAGCGTGTCCACGATTGCTGCGTGCTCCCGACCACCCCCCCCCCCCCCCCTGCGGGGAGTCTTGTGGCGATGACAAATGATCCACCATATATACAAATGACGGGTTGGGCGCTCTCTTGTTCTGGGTTGTTGTCATATGACGTTGCCCCAGTGTCCTTGCACACCCGTGTCCATGGAAGCCCTCCCAGGGCTGGGCGACCTTGCTGTAGCTTTCTTTTGAAAATGTTGTGAATGTTCGTACATAAAATGCACTACTGCGCTGACTTCAAAGAAACTTAAATCACCTATGTAATGTGATTAAACTACAAGTGTCAGTCATGTATTTATACATCTAATTATCAGAAAATATGAGACCCTCACGTCAGTGAGTGAATCTCTACTTTGTGGTCCTCCTTAATTAAATTAGTGATCCTAATTGCACAAACTCAATCAAACTCAATCAACATAAGAAGCGCCAATGCGCTAGCAATAAATAATATGTGGTAACAAAGACAAAGACAAAAAATATAATATAAATAAAGTCCAATGTGATCATGCGCTGTTGCAATATCCTCAAAGTGTGTTTCCAAACGTGAGGAAAATGGTGCCTTGCCGCAAAATTCGTGTCTTTTTCCACCCTTATCAAAAGTGTCACCGCCACCTCCTATTTTTCTATGCGCTCACCAGATCCAAGAAAGTATACAGCATGTAATGATATGTTGGTATACGTTCCCACTGCTGATTCAAGACTCTTGTGCTCCAACTCCTTATGGGGTCTTTGGGCTCTCAAAAAAGAAAAACTCCATATGGTGCAGAACATTTTTAAAACAATTTAATAGTAAAACATAAAAGAATTCACTCACATGTTCGTGTGCCCAAGCCGGCACTAGTCTATCCAGCGTTACTGCTTACTCCTCGGCGTGTGCTCCAAGCCTCAGCCGTAATGCGTTCCAGCGGGCGGAAGTGCCTGTGCAATGCCGTGGAGGAGGTCTGAGTAGTGTGACGTATTCACTGAAGAGTATTACCCATGAGCCTCGACGCGTTTCGCATGCACGCATGCGTCATCAGGAAGCTATGGGTATGCTCTTCTGTTTGCTATTTATACACCAAATCCATATTGTGCTTGATTGTTTAATTACTCCATACCGGAAGTGGTTTCGCCCGTAGCTTTCTTTTGGCTATAGCGCAATATTGAAGTATCTAAAGAGAGCCAGTCAGTTATGGACATTTTGTAATAAGCCAAATTCTAGTTTTATTGCTAATCTAGTGGGATAGGTGCGCATACTGCCATTTGAAGGGGAACTATGGGGGGAAAAAAAGAACATGAATGAGTCCAATGCTAGCTTAAAACCCGGCAGTTTTCACTTTTTTGAGATCTCCCTGTAATGTAGTTTTATTAATCCTGACTTTTGTTCTATTTCCACTTCCTATAACAGGGTGGAAACGCTATTATACCCATAGTTCCACTTTAATGTCATCTTTCCCTGTCAAATCAGTGTCGGGTTGTAAGGCCCCCATGAGGGAAGGTTTACTAAGCCGAGGCCTGAAAACTGACACACTCTCAATTACTATGTCTTTAGTATTCTCTCATGTAATCCTGGCAGTACATTTGCCTGAACTTAGTGGCAATAACAGACACTCAAAAATATGTCATAACAAGTGTTGGGACAGTCTTACAGGTTGGCACCTAATGGGCACAGTATGAGAATACAGGTTAAGGCTCCATTCACACCTAGGCAGACAAATTCGCTGCGTTTTGTCGCCGCAAATCGCGGTACAAATAGCGGCGTTTTGTACCGCGATTTGCGGTGTCAAAACGCCGGTATTGTCCGCCTAGATGTGCCCCAGATTGACCCCCTCTATGGAGATGCTTCCCATCTCCTAGCCGAAAGCCACCTGAAAAAAAGGTCCGGGACCTTTTTTCAGGCGGCAGGCGTCAGGCGTTCGGCGTGGAGATGTGAACCATCTCCATAGAGGGACATGTGTTTTCATCCCTCTGGCGGCAGCGGCGTAGCACTACAGGCGTAAAAACGCCTAGATGTGAATGGGGGCTAATAATCAATAATAAAATAATATATCTATCAGTTCAAAATGGTGCTTTAGTTTACTGCAGGTAGCTTCTGAGATTTGCCTAGTCCTGGTTTAAATTCATCACCCACATTACAACCTGAATGTATAATCTCCTTTCGATCCAACAACTGTGTGATGCAGAGGCCTGCCTGACTGGCCACAGACTAAATCAATAAAGTTGATTGTATGTTCTG
Source organism: Rana temporaria (assembly GCF_905171775.1). NCBI lineage: Eukaryota > Metazoa > Chordata > Amphibia > Anura > Ranidae > Rana > Rana temporaria. The sequence goes on from NC_053496.1 coordinate 110,917,886, forward strand.
ACTGTAACCTATATAGTGACCCTTACACTTCTACCTACTGCCTTGTCACATTAGAACTATAATACATGATCTGTGTACAAATATTTCACCAATTCATTAACCACTTCAGCCCCGGACCATATTGCTGGTCAAAGACCAGAGCACTTTTTGCGATTCGGCACTGCATCGCTTTAACTGACAATTGCGCGGTCATGCGACGTCGCTCCCAAACAAAATTGGCGTCCTTTTTTTCCCACAAATAGAGATTTCTTTTGGTGGTATTTGATCACCTCTGCGGTTTTTAGTTTTTGCGCTATAAACAAAAATAGAGCGACAATTTTGAAAAAAACATATTTTTCGTAAAAAAAAAATCGCAAAAAGGGTTTGGTTTGCGCAAAAGTTATAGCGTTTACAAAAAGGGGGTAGTTTTATGCCATTTTTTTTTTTTTTTTTTACTAGTAATGGCGGCGATCAGCGTTTTTTTTTTTTTTTCGGTACTGCGACATGGCGGACACTTTTGACACATTTTTGGGACCATTGGCATTTTTATAGCGATCAGTGCTATAAAAATGCATTGGATTACTATAAAAATGCCACTGGCAGGGAAGGGGTTAAGTATGTTCCCTGGGTGTGTTCTAACTGTAGGGGGGGTGGACTCACTAGGGGAAATGACTGATCGCTGTTCATAAATTGTATGAACAGATGGTCAGGCATTTCTCCCCTGACAGGACCGGGAGCTGTGTGTTTGTTTACACACACACAGCTCCCGGTCCTCGCTCTGTAACGAGCGATCGCGGGTGCCCGGCGGCGATCGCGCCAGCCGGAGTCTGTGGCGAGCGCGCCCCTATTGGCTGCTCGGCGGGATGACGTATAGCTACGTGATCTCACCCAGCAGAGCCGACCCTTCCGCCGTATAACTGCTCGGCAAGCAGTTAAAGTGCAGGTCCGGCGGTAAAATAAAAAATACCGGTAAGTCAGCAGCTACAAACACTATCAAACTAAGACTTCACTGCCAGGTTCCCTTACTTGCAATTCTGGCACCTGCACCCGAAGCCGATTGAAGAATCTCCTTGAGTGAGGGTATCGCTAGATCCCTGGACAGGCACGTGTCCTTTTTATTAAAGTCCAGAGGGGGTTAGCATGCCCATAGACGCCAACTGTATGATTTGGTCCCGCCCCCTGGGGGCCGCGTCATTGGATGAAATTGACAGCAGCGGGAGCCAATGGCTGCACTGTTATCAATCTATCCAATCAATGGCTAGACTCAGTGGAGAAGGGGATGCCGGGGGACACGCACAGCAGGTGAACGGGCTCAGGTAAGTAAAATGGGGGGGGGGGGGGGCTCATGGGCCCATGACAGTGAGGTGTTTTTTCACCTTAATGTTTTTTCACCTTAACGCATAGGATGCATTAAAGGAACACTAAAGGTACAATTATTTTTTTTTTAAAATAACATACATGTTATACTTACCTCCACTGTGCAGATCGTTTTGCACAGAGTGACCCGGATCCGTGTCTTCTGGGGTCCCTCGGCGGCTGTCTCGGCTCCTCCTCGCAAAAGCTTTCCACGTTCATGCGAGCTCCCTCGCATGGTGGAAAGCTTTTGCGAGCGCGCTCCCGTGATACAGCAGCGGCCATAGCCGCCGACTGTATCACTCGGCCCTGCCCCCCGGCGCGCCGCGTCATCCGCTGTGATTGACAGCAGCGCCAGCCAATGGCTGCGCTGCTATCAATCCGCCCAGCCTAGCCAATCAACGGCCAGGCTGGGAACCGAGCAGGATGACAAGCACGCGCCCGGGACTTTCGAACGGTGAGGTAAGTAAAACGGGGGCTCGGGGGGGGGGGCGGTGCTGTCAGATGTGTTTTTACCTTAATGCATAGGATGCATTAAGGTAAAAAAACTTTTACCTTTACAACTCCTTTAAGGTGAAAAAACACGAACCTCTACAACCCCTTTACATTCATCCCCTTCCAGCCATGCTAAACGCTGCACCTGTCCCTCCTGGGGTACACTACAACATCGGGTGAGACGCACTCCAGCTAGACGGTCCCGTGGGCAAGGGAACTTATTCTCCTGTTTTGTGTCTCTAAATGGAAACCTGCTTTTTCATCTCTTCTCTCTTTTGCTTTGTATTGTGCCTGACCTGCAGTTTAACAAACAGTAATTTCATCTGAGTAAGTTGCTGGAAAAATAAACTACAGGCAGTAAGTGGAGATATTTGTTCATGACCTAGAAAAGGCTTCTACTGATAAGGGTCTTACAAAGTAGGAAGCATTAACTCTGTATATTGTGTGCGACGACCTTGGTGCAAAACCCCATCAGCAGGATATTAGGAGAAAGGTAAAACTACAGGGTTCAGGTGCAGAAAAATTGTATTTATTTCAGCTTTACACTTAAAAGATAACTCTACTTTTGTGGAGAAAAATATAGCAAAGAAAAAATAAAACCGCATATACAATTGCTACAGAAGCCATATTATAATGTACCATTATTAATAAATTACCTTTCCAACCTGCAGCTGTTTTCATTTTCTATACATTTTATACAATATGGCAACCTACAGACCTTCTGTACACAGTTGGTGTATGGAACGCCTCCAGAAATGTCATATTCTGCACTGAGATGCAAGTCGGGGAGTATCTCACCAAAATTGCATTTTTGTTGCAGAGGATTATCAAGCATTGACACTCCCATTCAGTCAGTCCTGCACAAGAAATGGTCAAACAAGCCACTTAAAGCTAAGGTCCACCCTAAAAAAAAAATAGCCAAAAAGGCTACAAAAAATAAGACAAAAAAAGTTTCTGTTACTAGGCACTGTAGGCAGATCTCCTAATCTGCCTCTTCCTTGTCAGGTGGGTCTTCTTTCTTCTCCTCGTCATGCTGCCTCCTGGGAAATGGGGAGCGGTGTCTTCTGGGACCTTTTGTGTGTCCCCAGAGACATCCGCCTATTCACATAGTGCCGCGCGGCTCGCGCATGCGCAGTAGGGAATAGGGCAGTAAAGCCGCAACGCTTCCTGATTCCCTCACCGAGGATGGTGGTGGGGCAGTCGACATCGCGGGCACGCTGGACAGGTAAGTGTCTTTATTAAAAGTCAGCAGCTACAGTGTTTTTAGCTGCTGACTTTTAGCAGCAGCTATTGAGCCTCAGCACATCTTACTTTTTTAGCATTACATCTGACCCTTTTTTAGCAGCCCAGTGCACCACAATGCATAGTCGCTCATTACCGTGCTTTGATTTAAAGTGATTCTAAAGGCTTCAAGTGATTGTGAACAATAGCATTGTAAAACAACCTATTCAGTTTAAAATAGAAATGAAAGGCAAAAGATCTTTATATAGATTTAAAAAAATATTTAAATCCTTCTTTTTTTCTTTTTTTTTTTAATCACATTCCACCTGTTCTCAGCTGCATATTGGTGGAGGGAGGATAAACAGCAGAACACTGAGCTTCCCAGTGACGGGCTGTGCAGTGGGGGTGGGAAGGGGGGGGGGGGGGGGTCATGACAAGTCTGATTGGAGCAGAACACACTGAGTTCCCAGGACAGCTAGAGAACTGACCACTGTGTGTTCTGCTTGGTGTGTCCAGTTTTTAATAGGACAGCAAAGGGATTGTCAGGAACACCAGGAATTTCACACAAAGGGAGCAATACAAAGAGAGCAGGATACTTTCTCATTCAAGTACATACTGTAGTACAGCAGGGACATATCAGGAGTATGAAATGTTGAGGTAAGGCTTTTCACCTTAATGTACTCTATGCATTAAGGTGAAAAACGTTGTGCTGCAGCTGCCTCCCAGACCCCCCCCCCTTTTTTTTTTCTTACCTGAGCCCGATCCAATCCAGTATTGTGCACACGCGTTGTGGTCCAGCCGCTCTTTCTCTCCTCATTGAACAGGTTGATTGGCTCATGCTGCTGTCAATAAAATCCTGTGACACGGGAGCGAGGGGCAGGGCTGAGTCCTGCTGTCTGTGTCAATGGACGCAGTAGCAAGTCTTGGGGGTGAGCCCCCCACGGGTCCCCCCAGGGAAAGTGGCTTTCGGTTGGGGCACCCGATGAACAGGAGGGGCCTACGGGGGACACTAGAAGAGACTCAAGGCTGCTCTGTGCAAAACAATTGCACAGAGCAGGTAGATATAGCATCTTTTTTATTTTTATATAAAAAAAGGAAGGTTTATAACCCCCTTAATGTGTTGTAAATATTACATTCATAGTGTGTTACCACAGCCCAGTGGTGTGAAGCAGGCCTTAAAATTGCATTAAAGGCAATTCCCCCTTGTTTAAAAAATTTCATACTTGCCTTCTTTTCTCGGGTCACCCATCGTTGGTCCTGGCCCCTGCCAGGTGCCCCCAGAGCAAGCAGCTTGCAATGGGGGCACCCGAGCAAACTCGCTCCCAAGCCACTGCTCTGCATGTCTAGTCACACATAGAGCTGCGGCTTGACCCCACCTCCTCTCTCCCCTCATTGGCTCACTGGCTTTGACAGCAGCGGGAGCTAATTGATGTCTGTATCCTTGTAAATTTCCACTTCTTGTCTGGTAAAACTGTTGGCACCTCGACAGAATGTGAACGACAGTCCATCTAACTGAGCTTATTGATAAAGCAGTGAAAGCATGACTGGGATTCTAATCCATTCCTACTTTATCCAAAACTAAAAACAATCTGGACATACACCTAACCACCTCAATTGCAGGGCTATTTTTTCAGCTTTCAGTGCGGTCACATTTTGAATGACAATTGCACGGCCATGCTACACTAACCATGTAACATTTTTTATCTTTTTTTTTTTTCCATGCAAATAGAGCTTTCTTTTGGTGGTATTTAATCACTTCTGGGTTTTTTATTTTTTCCTGAAGAGAGGGAGAAAAAAAAAATTCTTAGTTTCTGTCAGTAATTTTTTTTTCTCCTTCACTGATGAGGTGGCACTAATTAGGTGGCACTTATGAGGAGGCACTAATATGCTGCATTGATAGGTGGCACTGATATGTGGCAACGAGGAGCATTGATAGGAAGCACTGACTGGCATCACTAATGGCCACTGATTGCTGGCACTTGTGGGCACTGATTGCTGGCAGTGGTGGGTACACATTGCTGGCACTGATGGGCACTTATTTGTAATCAGGGCACTGATGATCGGTGCCCTGATTATATCCTTAGATGTCCTCTGTGAGGAGATGCCGCTGATCGGCTCTCCTCTCACTCTAACAGTGTGAGGCGAGGAGTGCCGATTACCGGCATCTCCGTGTTTACATGTGACCCACTGTGATTTGACACAGCCAATCGCATGATAAAAGAGCCGTGGCACACGAGAGCGGTCGTTCTGGGAGGCTGTCGTATGACACCCACCCAGAACAAGAGCCGCACCGCCCAGCTGTCATTTGACAGGGGGCGACAGCAAGTGGTTGAAGTACATTGTGGACCATGGGGAGGAGGCAAAACACTGGCACCAATGTCTGTCATAGAAGCCTCTCTGATGTGTTTTTTTTTTTTTTTTGTGTCAACTTGAGGTATATGGACCTCAACTTGCATCAAAGTCAGACCAAAGTAGTACAGGGACTACTTTGAAGTCGGTGCAACTTGAAGTCTTGCATATATGAATGGTACTCATTATAAATCATGGGGTACGACTTGTCATGCCACTTTGCAGTCTCAAGTTGCACAAGTGTGAAAGGGGCCTTTAACCACTTACGGACCGCCTGCCGCAGGAATACGTTGGTACTTTGAAGAGGAATACCGTTGTTATGGTAGCAGCTAGCTACCATAACCCCAGTATCCTCTTCTTCAGCGGGCAGTCCTCTTTCAGATAAAAGTGGTCTCTGCGGCGGGTACACAGCAAGATTACTTTTAACGGCGGCGGGAGAGGGCCCACCACTCTCCAGGGCCGGAGCTGTTGTCAGTGGCAGAGGCAATCGCGTCTGTTCCCTGCCTGGATATGGAGACGAGTGAGGGGGAGATTTTATTCTCTGGGGTGTTCAAACAAAAAAAACAATATCTAATGTTTGGGGGTTCTAAGTAATTTTTTAGCAAAAACTAAACTGTGTTTAACTTGTAAACATCAAATCGCATAAAGAGGCTCGATCCTGAAGTGGTTAAGCTTCTGTACTTTCCAGGAAAAAACTAGAAAAAAACGGAAGTTGAAATGAAAGAACACAGTAATAAAGGGCACAGATGCATAAGAATTAAACCAACCACTCTCTTGAGTTTAGCTTCAATCGGCAGCAAATGTTTATTGCAGCTTATATGATGTTTTGTATGTTCTGAGGTGACGCTCCAAGCAGGCCTGTACCACCATGCTGTACTGGAGGGAGAAAGTCAGGAGGGGCTCTGGGCTTTTCCTGACTCTTTTTGTACATTCACTATGCATGGCTGCTTTATTCAAGTGCTTATCCTTCCCATCGATTTCATGTGTGTGAAATCTGTTTACTAGTGAGCCATTACATGCAGGTTTAATAATCTCTCAAAGTATATGCATCCCCTAACAATACAGTTAGTTTTTGCTTAGTTGCTCCTTTTCAGTATGTAGGTCCCAAAAACGACCTGAAATTCAGAACTGTCCTTTGGCCTGTGCTCTCTGCTTGTATTATCTCAGAAGATAAAGGCTCTTCTGTTCTTATCTTGGACTATAAGTCAGTTTGTCCCTATGCTGTGGATAATATGACACTGAAAATGGTTGAGTACAGGTAATATAACAAAAGACAACGGGCAGGGCTGACACCAGTAAGTCTACAAACTTGTGTGGTTGGTCCATAATAAGAAATTAAAAGCTGAGTGCATTTCTGATCAACACTGCCATTAAAGGGATACAAAACGGGGAAATGTGAATGTATGGAAGTGATGTGCTGCATATGTATTTGTTTTGCTTTGACGTACAGTTTAAGCTTGTCCTGAGCACTGTCTTCCTTCCATTAGTGCCGGTTCACTCTACCACAACTTGGGATCCGACTTGTGTCGCCCTCAAGTCGCCCGACCTGAGAAGTTCAATTGAAGTGAATGGAGCCGTCTTAATGTACACTACTGAAGTCGCTCCGACTTCAGAAAAGGTTCCCTTACTACTTCTAGCCGACTTGTAGGCAACTTGTACCCATTGATTTCAATGGAAGTTGCCTCCAAAGTCGGATCGCTGTCTTAATTGAAGCAACTTTATAGGAAAAGAAAATAGTTTACTCAGGCAAACTCCTCCCTCCCACAGAGCTGATTATTCTGTGATTGGCCACAGCCAAAGTCGCCTGTCCTGCAGGCAACTTTAAGTCGCGTTGTAAGTTGCTCCAAGTCGCGCTGAAGTCGCCTTGCAAAGTCGCGCTTGCCCCTGTGTGAACCGGCACTTACAGAAAATGAAACATATAAAATATAGATGCGCTAATATTAACTTAAAAGGTGATAAAACGTACAAAGAAAAACTAATCAGGGAGAATACTCCATAAACTGTGAATTACTAATATGTCCTTAATTAGTGCACAGTGATTAGCAGGATTCCATGCAGGGAAAAAATCACTCTCTTCAATCTGAATGCTAATCCAGCCCTCCACCGCTGTGATCAGATGATACAGGCACTCACAGACAGGGATTGCATGAAAGAAAAGAGAAAAAATCTCATTGCGCAATATTCGATGACAGATCAAAAAATGTAATCAGAGCATTGACATATGCACTCACGAATCCCGGCTTTCAGTAAAGCATGAAAACGCCACTCAGTATGTTGTTTCCTCAGCTCGATCCGATGCACTCGGATTCGATCGCAGGCTCCTCCCTACGCGTTACGTCACAGGCACGCGACTTACTCATGGGTTCATACGTTATGAGAATGGCTTGGGGTTTAGATAGCCTTCTCATTGACAGCGTTTACATTAGTGTGAGCAACCAAAGGGAAAGACAAACATCATTGCGGCAAAACTTTACTCACATAGCTGAATTCTAGTGAGATCAAATGTCGATGCATAGACACACATAATTTTAATAAACAAATTTAAAAAAATGTAATTGATATAAAACTTTAAAAACATTCTATGTAGTTTGCTATGTGAATGGTGCATTTGCATTTGCATTTGCATATGCAATCTACTGCCCTCTTGTGGCCAGATATACAACAAGCATAGAATAAGTAGATGAACATTTAAAAATACAATTAAATAGATGCATCAACACTATTCAATATTATCAATAAAACATATAAAACCATCAAAAATATGTAATAAAAATTGTACTAAAGAGTTAAAAGATTATTACTATAATAACAGTAATAAAAACCATCATAATGAATAAAAATCAATATATATTAATAAAATTAATTATTAATACAAAACCAAGAGTATGTTTACGAATTGGAAATGAAGCAATTTAAATCAAATTCGATATTAAGGCCATTGGGAGATAGAGTCTGCATCTCATGTATCCAGCGAGACTCAGTTTTACTTAATTCCCTTACTTTATGACTGCCCCTCCAGTGTGGAGTGTATTTGGCAATGGCCCAAAATTTCATTTCCTTGGGATTGTTGTGGTGGCATAGATCAAAGTGCCGAGACACATTGTGTTTGGGGAAGGCTTTTTGGATATTTTGGACATGTTCTCTGATGCGCTTCCACATTGGGCGCTTCGTGCGTCCAACATATTGGAGTGAGCAAGAGCACTCCAATACATATACTACCCCTTCAGTCCTACACGTGATCAGATCCTTTATGTTGTATTCCTTCTGAGTCACTGTAGATTTGAATTTAGAACATTTTTGTCCATTGAAATTGGTTTGCCTACACGCAAAACATCGTTTACATGGAAAAAAACCTTTTCCTTGGTAAAAAGTGAGTAAATTGTTTCTCACTGGTGGGTCAGGAATATTTTTTGCCACCAAATCCCTTAAAGTTGGTGCTCTTCTGTACACCACCCGTGGGTAACTCGGTAAAATTCCCTGTAGCTGTCTGTCTGCTTTCAAAATTGGCCAGTGTTTCTTTATAATAGCTTCAAGTTGCTTGTGTTGGGTGTTATAATTTAGAATTATGGGTAATTCAGTTTCCAGCCTTTTTGTCTTGATTTTGTCTTGTGTTAGAGAGGTACGTGGAGTTTCATACACCTTTTGTATTTGTTCCATTATAAAGTCCTTGTTATACCCTTTATCAATAAATTTTTTCCCGATCGTTTTAGCTTGATCCAAAAATACCTCAGGGTCTGAGCAATTCCTGCGAATCCTTAGCATTTGACCCTTTGGTATATTGATTAGCCACGGGTCATGGTGGCAGCTATCCACAGGGATATAGCTGTTCCTCTGGACCGGCTTAAAGTGTGTTCTAGTTTTTAGTTGTTGATTGTCTATAGTAATCTCTAAATCAAGGAACTGAATAGTAGTGTTGCTCAAAGTGTAGGTGAGTTTTATGTTCTTCTGGTTATCATTTAATTTCTCAAAAAACTGAGTTAGGGTATTCTCATCCCCCTTCCAAATGATGATACAGTCGTCTATAAATCTTCTGTAGAGTATGAGCTGCTCCGGCATACCTTCATATATGGACGACTCCTCCCACTCAGACATGTACACGTTGGCTACACTCGGTGCATATTTAGCACCCATTCCTATACCATTCAGTTGCCGGTAATACTCTGATTTATGCCAGAAGTAGTTGTGCTGTAGCCCATATGCAAGACATCTCAAAATAAACCTTTTTTGTTTCGATATGAGATGACCAAAACTGTTCAATGCCCATTTTGTGGCCCCAATGGCTTCTTCATGGTTTATCACAGTATACAATGAGGCCACATCAGCTGTGGCCAACAAGTAACCACAATTAGGTTCCAGTACTGTGCTCTCAAGGATCTGTATTAAATGCTTTGTGTCCCTGAGGTAAGCCCTAGTTTGGGGCACTAACGGCTGAATAAATCTATCCACATACTCCCCTAGGCGTGAGTTGATGGATTGAATCCCATTGATAATGGGACGTCCAGGGGGTTTCTCAGGATCCTTGTGGACTTTGGGAACAGTATATATAATGGGTACTCGGCACACCTCAGGTATTAGGTATTTAGCTTCTCTTTTGTTCAGCACTCCTTTTTCTTTTCCTCTATAGATCAAGTCAACTAGCTCCTCCTTGTATTCTCCTGTCGGATTGGAGCGTAATTTGATATAGGTATTGGTGTCCTCGAGTTGCTTGGCCAATTCTTCATAGTAATAGTCTTTGGCGAGGACCACAATGGCTCCACCCTTATCGGCTGGTCTTATTATAACCTCTTTGTTTTCTTCCAACATCTTAATACCCTTATGTATGGCCATGGGGTTCGGTAACTTCTTCACTTTAAGTTGGTCCAAATCTTTCAGTACCATCTTTGAAAAGACCTCAATATGTTGATTATTTACAACTTGCGGGTTGAACAGTGATTTGTTTCTCAACTGACTATGTTCAACCCTTCCTGGCATATTAGGTACAGCCTGATACGTTATTGGCTGTGTTAGCATGTATTTCTTGATGTTTAGTTTGCGTGTAAACTTTTTGATGTCTACATAAGTATCAAATTTGCTCAAATTCCGCTTAGGGGCAAACTTGAGACCCTTATCAAGTGTTATCAATTCTGTTGGGCTTAGGTCTATCCCACTTAGATTGATAATGCCTTCTCCTATTCTAGTTTTCTTCTTTTTGTGTCCCCCTCTGCATCCCCTCTTCGATTTGGGCTTCGGCACTCCCTTTGACGCGTGGGTGAGGACCTCTCCTCCCGGCGATACTCTAAAAAAGATGAGGAACGAGGATCCACATCCTCTCTATAACTAGATAGAGGCTCATATTGGTTGTGAGTCGGTACTGGACTTCTTCTCACATCATATTGGTGATGTTCATAATTTGGTGGTCCCCTTTGATAGTAGGCATGCGGCTGTCCCCCTGTATGATGGTATTGTGGGGGTGCATGATAAGCGGAATTTGAGCAAATTTGATACTTATGTAGACATCAAAAAGTTTACACGCAAACTAAACATCAAGAAATACATGCTAACACAGCCAATAACGTATCAGGCTGTACCTAATATGCCAGGAAGGGTTGAACATAGTCAGTTGAGAAACAAATCACTGTTCAACCCGCAAGTTGTAAATAATCAACATATTGAGGTCTTTTCAAAGATGGTACTGAAAGATTTGGACCAACTTAAAGTGAAGAAGTTACCGAACCCCATGGCCATACATAAGGGTATTAAGATGTTGGAAGAAAACAAAGAGGTTATAATAAGACCAGCCGATAAGGGTGGAGCCATTGTGGTCCTCGCCAAAGACTATTACTATGAAGAATTGGCCAAGCAACTCGAGGACACCAATACCTATATCAAATTACGCTCCAATCCGACAGGAGAATACAAGGAGGAGCTAGTTGACTTGATCTATAGAGGAAAAGAAAAAGGAGTGCTGAACAAAAGAGAAGCTAAATACCTAATACCTGAGGTGTGCCGAGTACCCATTATATATACTGTTCCCAAAGTCCACAAGGATCCTGAGAAACCCCCTGGACGTCCCATTATCAATGGGATTCAATCCATCAACTCACGCCTAGGGGAGTATGTGGATAGATTTATTCAGCCGTTAGTGCCCCAAACTAGGGCTTACCTCAGGGACACAAAGCATTTAATACAGATCCTTGAGAGCACAGTACTGGAACCTAATTGTGGTTACTTGTTGGCCACAGCTGATGTGGCCTCATTGTATACTGTGATAAACCATGAAGAAGCCATTGGGGCCACAAAATGGGCATTGAACAGTTTTGGTCATCTCATATCGAAACAAAAAAGGTTTATTTTGAGATGTCTTGCATATGGGCTACAGCACAACTACTTCTGGCATAAATCAGAGTATTACCGGCAACTGAATGGTATAGGAATGGGTGCTAAATATGCACCGAGTGTAGCCAACGTGTACATGTCTGAGTGGGAGGAGTCGTCCATATATGAAGGTATGCCGGAGCAGCTCATACTCTACAGAAGATTTATAGACGACTGTATCATCATTTGGAAGGGGGATGAGAATACCCTAACTCAGTTTTTTGAGAAATTAAATGATAACCAGAAGAACATAAAACTCACCTACACTTTGAGCAACACTACTATTCAGTTCCTTGATTTAGAGATTACTATAGACAATCAACAACTAAAAACTAGAACACACTTTAAGCCGGTCCAGAGGAACAGCTATATCCCTGTGGATAGCTGCCACCATGACCCGTGGCTAATCAATATACCAAAGGGTCAAATGCTAAGGATTCGCAGGAATTGCTCAGACCCTGAGGTATTTTTGGATCAAGCTAAAACGATCGGGAAAAAATTTATTGATAAAGGGTATAACAAGGACTTTATAATGGAACAAATACAAAAGGTGTATGAAACTCCACGTACCTCTCTAACACAAGACAAAATCAAGACAAAAAGGCTGGAAACTGAATTACCCATAATTCTAAATTATAACACCCAACACAAGCAACTTGAAGCTATTATAAAGAAACACTGGCCAATTTTGAAAGCAGACAGACAGCTACAGGGAATTTTACCGAGTTACCCACGGGTGGTGTACAGAAGAGCACCAACTTTAAGGGATTTGGTGGCAAAAAATATTCCTGACCCACCAGTGAGAAACAATTTACTCACTTTTTACCAAGGAAAAGGTTTTTTTCCATGTAAACGATGTTTTGCGTGTAGGCAAACCAATTTCAATGGACAAAAATGTTCTAAATTCAAATCTACAGTGACTCAGAAGGAATACAACATAAAGGATCTGATCACGTGTAGGACTGAAGGGGTAGTATATGTATTGGAGTGCTCTTGCTCACTCCAATATGTTGGACGCACGAAGCGCCCAATGTGGAAGCGCATCAGAGAACATGTCCAAAATATCCAAAAAGCCTTCCCCAAACACAATGTGTCTCGGCACTTTGATCTATGCCACCACAACAATCCCAAGGAAATGAAATTTTGGGCCATTGCCAAATACACTCCACACTGGAGGGGCAGTCATAAAGTAAGGGAATTAAGTAAAACTGAGTCTCGCTGGATACATGAGATGCAGACTCTATCTCCCAATGGCCTTAATATCGAATTTGATTTAAATTGCTTCATTTCCAATTCGTAAACATACTCTTGGTTTTGTATTAATAATTAATTTTATTAATATATATTGATTTTTATTCATTATGATGGTTTTTATTACTGTTATTATAGTAATAATCTTTTAACTCTTTAGTACAATTTTTATTACATATTTTTGATGGTTTTATATGTTTTATTGATAATATTGAATAGTGTTGATGCATCTATTTAATTGTATTTTTAAATGTTCATCTACTTATTCTATGCTTGTTGTATATCTGGCCACAAGAGGGCAGTAGATTGCATATGCAAATGCAAATGCAAATGCACCATTCACATAGCAAACTACATAGAATGTTTTTAAAGTTTTATATCAATTACATTTTTTTAAATTTGTTTATTAAAATTATGTGTGTCTATGCATCGACATTTGATCTCACTAGAATTCAGCTATGTGAGTAAAGTTTTGCCGCAATGATGTTTGTCTTTCCCTTTGGTTGCTCACACTAATGTAAACGCTGTCAATGAGAAGGCTATCTAAACCCCAAGCCATTCTCATAACGTATGAACCCATGAGTAAGTCGCGTGCCTGTGACGTAACGCGTAGGGAGGAGCCTGCGATCGAATCCGAGTGCATCGGATCGAGCTGAGGAAACAACATACTGAGTGGCGTTTTCATGCTTTACTGAAAGCCGGGATTCGTGAGTGCATATGTCAATGCTCTGATTACATTTTTTGATCTGTCATCGAATATTGCGCAATGAGATTTTTTCTCTTTTCTTTCATGCAATCCCTGTCTGTGAGTGCCTGTATCATCTGATCACAGCGGTGGAGGGCTGGATTAGCATTCAGATTGAAGAGAGTGATTTTTTCCCTGCATGGAATCCTGCTAATCACTGTGCACTAATTAAGGACATATTAGTAATTCACAGTTTATGGAGTATTCTCCCTGATTAGTTTTTCTTTGTACGTTTTATCACCTTTTAAGTTAATATTAGCGCATCTATATTTTATATGTTTCACTGTTTGGATTTGGTATCACTCAAGATAGCAGCTATATTATTTGTTTTTTTATTTAGGTGCACGTGGAATTGATTATTTAATTAGCGCTGTAGTATATTTTTCACATTACTTACAGAAAATGTACTTCTGACTCCTAAAGCTAGTAGCACTCCAACCTGATATTTTCCTTTTTTTTTTTTTCTTAGAACTACATGCATGGGGTGTATTTAAAGCAGTTATCGCTATGTCAGAACTTCATGAAGAATTACTTCTGCGGTTATGTTCTTACCAGAGCCCTTGTATAGCAGTGCATTATGGGGTGATTTTCTGTGTGCAGGTTTTTGTATATTTATGGCATGCTCAGAAGATCGCCCTTCTAAGGCCTGAATACATTTTAAGATCTTTCGGCAGGTTTGTCACTGGTGTTTCAATGTTCCATAAAGACCACATTCACAGTAGGTATGAATCCATGAACTGGCACATTAAAGCATTATGTGGTGGCACAACAGTACTACTACTATGATTGTGCTGAATAGATTGATGCTATTCTTCTGTATTCTACTCCTGTGCTACTCTGCAAGATTATTGAGGCTGTTGAGTGGTATATGTGTGTGTGTGTCACAATTCCTGACAATAGTGAAAGGGGTTAGTTGGAAATCTCAGCAGTGACATTCTATATGTTGTCCTCAAGTGGTTGTAAAGGGTATTTTTTTATTATTAATATAAAAAAATTGTATTGCACAGAGCAGCCCAAAACCTCTTCTTCTGGGGTCTTCCATCGGTGCTCCCGTCTCTTCCTCTTCTCTTTGTGCCACCATAGGAAGCCAGTGGTGGCACATCTGATAGCTTGCTCCTGAGCCAGGCTGTGTGCATCCATTGAGGCACAAAACTTGGCTTAGTACTCCCGTACAGTTTGACAGTGCTATTGTCTCTGAGCCTGCGAGGAGAGAGAGACCAGTACCACTGCAAATGGGCACAGCACTGGCTAAAGATAGGACTTGGGTAATTATAAAGGCGGTGAGTGGGTGATGCAAATAGTGGGACATTTTGTACCCTAATGCAGGGAATGCATTAAGGGTAAAAAAAATAAGTTGTAAAACGGGCCGCAGGCCAGCCTGAGTTTGTGGGAGGAGTCTGAGACTAAGACTCCTTCCATGCTAGGTGCTGTGTCAGCGTTTTCTTTCAGGGTTCCCACCCACCCGTTCCCCCCATTCTCATACATTTTTCTTATTCTTACATTCAGGGTATGCCCTCTTCTCAGGCATACCGACCAGCAGGCCAAAGGCACACCTCAGGCCTTGGTTATTGGGGTTATCGCATTCCTTACTCGAAGACTCTGATTACAAATAAAGCCATTTTAAGACATGTATGGCATGTGGTGCTGACCTGTTATGGGTGAACAAAGGGGTCTGCACTTTACCTTTTTGCATGCCTATTATTATTTTTGTTTTTTTATCGATCAGAGCATTAATAATTATTAATTTAAAAACCCGATTATACAATGTTCGTTTTGGATGTTGCTAAAATCTAAATCTCATACTCATAATTTTGTCCCTCCTGTTTCGATCATGATTGTGGGCATCTGAAGCCCAATCGCTAATTCTTCCTGGATAAACGTTGGAGAGGTACGTGCTGGGTAACCACCTCTCGATCTCCCTCATACGCAGTTCACTGGCGGCTGTTCACAGTACTGCCCAGAGACTCGTGGGAAATTATGACATAATTTCCCAGGAGCACAGGCGAGGTGAAAATCTGCATAAATAGAAGAGCGCTCTTCTTTACCCTAAAAGGAATGTCAAGAGCCCTCCGTTAAAGGGCTCGGGGACTGTTTCTTCCAACTTTTCAGCCCCTAGTTAGTTTTGGCGGGAGCAGGGAACTGGGGCTAGGGGCAAAATAAACCTTGGGTCCTGAAGTTGTCATTAAAGGGATGCCCCCCACTTGTGTGTGTGTGTGTGTGTGTGGGGGGGGGGGGGTTCTGCTGTATCTTTCAACAATTTGGGAAACATTGATTCAGGACACGTGGGTCACCTCCACGGTGTCTCAAGGATACAGACTGGAATTTTAAGTCTTTCCTCCTTAACATTTCCTAAGATCAGATCCTCTAATAAAGAGCTTATGGTTTCAGGCACTAGACTGTTAGAGGCTTCAAGGGGTGATTGCGCAAGTTCCAATGGCCGAGAGGAGTACAGGATTGTGGCCTTATGGTCCAGGTAGGAGACTTCTTGGCATCCTTAGACATCAGGGATGCATACCTGCATGTGCCAATCTTTCAACCTTGTCAGAGGTTTTTGCGTTTTGCAATAGAAGATTGTAATTTCCAGTCTTCGGCTCCAGTCTTCCAGCTCCCTGAGTCTTCACAAAGATCTTGGCACCATTTTTATATGGTATTCTCATTTGAGGCAATTCCTTATGCCCAATTTCATTCTAACAGAATATTCTGTCAGTTTGGAACAAAAAGGTGCAAGCCCTGAATTGTTGGATGTCTTTATCCCCCAGGATTTGGTTGAGCCTCAGGTGGTGGTTGGTAGAACAGAAACTGACACAGGGCAAATAATTTCTTGGATGGTGACCACGTATGCCGGTCTCTCTGGTAGAGGGGCAGTCCTAGAAGACTCCACAGTCCAGGTATGGTGCCCTCTGGTGGAACAAAATTTGTCCATCAATGTTCTAGAGTTGCGGGCAGTGCGACTGACTCTGAAATTCTGGTCAGTCAGGTTACAGGATTACTCGATAAGGGTTCAGTCCGACAATGCCACAGCAGTGGCCTATGTCAACCACCAAGAGCCGTTCAGGAGGAGGTGAGCCGTGTAGGGAGTGGGCTGTCTTTTACAAATATTTGTACCCAAACTCTATAGTTTCATGGGCTTTCTTAGATGTGATAGAGTAAATGCTCAGCATAGAAACTCACTAAAAACTGAGCATGTGCAGAGCTGCCAGCCCTGTTCTGCAAAATCCCCAACTGCAATGTGGACATGGACAGAAGGTGGAAACAGGACAGCTGAATCAACCAGGGTTTTTGCAGAATAAGGAAAACTAATCTCATAGTGACCATGAACAGCATTTATTTATTGATCATTTTTAATGATGTGAGTTTAATGACAATTTCAAAGTTGATCTCCAGCATTAGTGAAGTTTAAAGGAGTTGTAAAGGCAGAAGGTTTTTTATCGTAATTAACAGGGCTTGACAAATTTGCTTGGAATCTAGGAGCCAGCTAAAAAGTTAGGAGCCAGGAACGCGCCCCGTCCCGCTGAGCTTGCGTGCAAAAGTGAACGCATACGTGAGTAGCACCCCCATATGAAAGCGGTGTTCAAACCACACATGTGAGGTATCTCCGTGATTGTTAAAGCGGGAGCAATAATTCTAGCCCTAGACCTCCTCTGTAACTCAAAACATGCAACCTGTAGAATTTTTTTTAAACGTCGCCTATGGTGATTTTAAAGGGTAAAAGTTTGACGCAATTTTGAAGCGTGATATGTTGGGTATCAATTTACGCTGTGTAACATTATCTTTCACAATATAAAATAAAATTTGGCTCTTATTAAAAAAAGTGTATTTTTTCCCAAAAAAGTGTACCAGCTGTACCGCCCCACACGCTAGGTCGCTAATTCTAGTCGCAATTGCGACCTGGCGCCCGGGGTTTGTCGAGCCCTGTCTTAATACATTCTATGCATTGGGATAAAAAGCCTTCTGTGTGCAGCAGCCGCCCCAGCATCCTCTAATACTTACCTGAGCCCCATCTCTATCCAGCGATGTCCACGAGTCCCTCAGCTGTCAGGGACTCTCCCTCCTGATTGGCTTAGACACAGCAGTGGCGCCATTGGCCCCCACTGGGAGGCGCAATCTTGCGCAGATTGGACAGTGGGGGAGCCAATTGGAGGGTCTGGCAGACCTGATGTCCATCAGCCACCTGCGATCGTTCCTAAAAAGAGGCAGAACTGCGGTCTGCTCTGTGTAAACAAGGCAGATCCCTGTTCTGACAGGGGAGAAGATGGAGATCTTGCGTTCCTCCCAAGCATGAACATGGATCTCTGTCTTCACCAAGTCAGAACAACTCCCACACAGTTAGCAAATACCCCCTAGGGACACATTTAATCCTTTGATCGCCCCTGATGTTAACCCCTTCCTTGCCAGTGTTGGTACAGTAACCGTGCATATTTTTAGCACTGATCTCTGTAATAATGTCACTGATCCCGATATAAATCGCTGATCGCTACCATTACTTGTAAATAAATAAAAAATCCCATAGTTTGTAGACACAATAACTTTTGTGCAAACCAATCAATATATGGTTAGTGGGATTTTTTTTACCATAAATATGTAGCAGAATACATATTAGCCTACATTTTCTATAGAAATTCATTGGATGTGTTTTTATAGCAGAAAGTAAAACATTTTGGGCTGGATTCACAAAGAGTTACGTCGGCGTATCAGTAGATACGCCGATGTAACTCGGAATCTAAGCCCATCGTATGTTTAAGTGTATGCTCAAACTGAGATACATTTAAACATGCCTAAGATACGACGGCCTGCGCCAATATTTACGCTGGCCGCTAGGTGGCGCTTCCATTGAGTTTGGCATAGAATATGCAAATGAGTCGTTGCGCCGATTCACGAACGTACGCTTGCCCGTCACAGTAAAGATACGCCGGTTCCGTAAGAGATACGCCGCATAAAGATAAACATGCCCCCTAGGTGGCATATCCGAAGTCAAGTATGGCCGTCGTTCCCGCGTCGCAATTTGAAAATTTTACGTTGTTTGCATAACTCGTCCGTGAATGGGGCTGGATGCCATTTACGTCCACGTCAAAACCAATGACGTCCTTGCGACGTCATTTAGAGCAATGCACACCGGGATATTTTCAGCGTGGGGACGCGCTTCATTTAAATGAAACACGCCCCCTATGCGACAAATTTGAATTCCGCCGGGTGTTTTACGCTACGCCGCCGCAACTTTATGGGCAAGTGCTTTGTGAATAAAGCACTTGCCTGAAAAACTTGCGGCGGCGTAACGTAAATCAAATACGTTACGCCCACCCACAAATGCGCCCATCTACGTGAATCTGGCCCTTTGTTTTTTTTTTGTTTACAGTGCAAAAAATAAAAACTGCAGAGTTGCTCAAATACTACCAAAAAGTCCCATTTGTGGAGGAAAAAAAATACACATTTTATTTGGGTACAGCGTAGCACAACCGCACAATTGTCGGTTAAAATAACGCAGTTCTGTATCACACAAAATAAATTGCCTGCTCATGAAGGGGGGGGGGGGGGGCCCTCTGGGGGCTGAAGTGGTTAAAACCTGGACTAAGTTGAATGACATTTTACATTCAAAGTCACTTTGAAACAAATGAGCGCCTGGCCCTGTCCCGATTTCATGATTGATCCAGTACATTGTGGCGTGACTGTGCAGCCAGTGATATAATCCACTGAGTTGTATTGCAGAGGGCTGGGACATACAGGGCTTGGTATCCTTGTGATGAGTCTGACGTGTGTGTGGTGCTGCAGCCATAGCAGATACCTCATAGGCCTGAGGATGTGTCATTGCTCACAAAGGACTCGCCTTCAACCTGTGCTCTGCATTAACTATTTATCATGAGGAGGATGAGTCTGCTCTATGTCTTGTACTTTACTGGGAGGGAATGCATTTTTTATAAACGCCTCAGAATTAGACTGTGAAGGCCGGGAATCGGATGAAGGCCTTTTCTCTAGCAGCCCAATTAAAGGAAAGGTAATAGAAACACGTTGCAATATATTTAATCTCTCTCCTTGACTGAATTTGTGTGTTTGGGTAAAAGTAGGTCATGCTACAAAATTGGCGCAGATCATCTTTATGGCGAACATTCAGAAATCTGCAGACAATAAAAATATTTTATGCGTTTGCATGAAAGAGATTACAGTTTACAATTCCTCTTGACAGTTAACTCTCGCAGACAAGAATTCTTTTCATGCTTTATTCATTTTGTTCAGTTCTCTTTTTATTCCACAGTATTGTTGATTTCCTGTTGCTTTTCACTGTATTCTTGAATTCTACTTCTATTGTAAAATGTATTTATTGGCGTATAACTCACTTTTTACCCTGAAAATAGAGAGTAAACTGTGCCTGTGTGTTATACGCAGGGGGCTGTGGCACGTTTTTTTTCTCCTAAAACTTCCCTCTTAAAGTTAGGGTGCGTGTTATACGCCAATAAATACGGTAGTTATGGGACGTTCATATCAAGTAAGCAAATTTGTATGAATTTTGGTAAAATGTAGAATAACATTCTATTAAAAAAAATACATAAACGGTGGTTTTCAGGAAACCTGGAAATATGAGGCTGTCATTTCTGACTTGGTTCTAAAAAGGTGCAGGCTCTAATGCGATTATAATCTGGTTTTACTCATTGGCTAGTTACCGACCTGAAACCAGCAGACCATTTCTGAAGTCGGAAACGACTGTTCTTCTTTCCTGCATGCTGGTGCTAGATCACCGACACAACAGGTCGTGATGACAGTCCTGAAGCCCAAACCTTTTAAAACGGAACTATTGGAATGGAAAAACGTATACCCTTGCAGTTGGTTACCCTTCCCACTGTTTAACTGCTCATCTTGATTAGTTTTGGTAAAAAGGGTAATATACCCGTATATACTCGAGTATAAGCCGAGGACCTAATTTTATCACAAAAAAACTGGGAAAACGTATTGACTCAAGTATAAGCCTAGGGTGAGAATGCAGCAGCTACTGTAAGTGGAAAAGAGGGTCAACAATGCCCATTTGCAACCTCACTGTGCCCGTTGCAACCTCACTGTGCCCGTTGCAACCTCACTGTGCCCGTTGCAACCTCACTGTGCCCATTGCAACCTCACTGTGCCATACATCACTGTGCCCATTGCAACCTCACTGTGCCATACCCCACTGTGCCCATTGCAATTTCACTGTGCCATACCTCACTGTGCCCATTGCAGTCTCACTGTGCCATACCTCACTGTGCCCATTGCAGTCTCACTGTGCCATACCTCACTGTGCCCATTGCAGTCTCACTGTGCCCGAGTACCTAAATTCTTGACAGGCGTCGCAGCTTCCTCCTGGCGTTGCGTTCCGTGATAGGCATTTGACACTGTGTTCCTCCTATCATGGAGGTCCTCTCATCCTCGGACTCAGTTTCCCAGCAGACACTATGTTCAGTGTTCCGCCAATCGCGGACATTCTTTCATCCTCGGACTAGAGCAGTGTTTCCCAACTCCAGTCCTCAAGGCACACCAACAGGTCATGTTTTCAGGCTTTCCATTATTTTGCACAGGTGATTTGATCAGTTTCACTGCCTTAGTAATTACCACAGCCGTTTCATCTGAGGGAAATCCTGAAAACATGACCTGTTGGTGTGCCTTGAGGACTGGAGTTGGGAAACACTGGACTAGAGGACATCCATGATTGGTGGAACACTGAACACAGTGTCTGCTGGGAAACTGTCCGAGGATGAGAGGACTGTCTGTAACGCCACACAGTAGTGCAAGGCTTTCTCCCTGGTGTGGAGTGTCGTGATCGCCCCCTCTCTTGGACTACAGGACAGTCAGGACGCCCACTAACACACAGCTCCTTTCTCTATCTGCAATGTAGAGAGCGTCCTGACTCTCCTGTAGTCCAAGGGAAGGGGCGAACACGACACTCCACACCAGGGAGAAAGCCTTGCATTACTGTGTGGAGTTAGACAGAAGAACAGGAAGTGAGGATTTCTCAGAAGAAATAAGGACATTTAGAAGCAAAATGGAAGGATAAGATAAGTGAAGGAGGACTGCACTAAGGTAAAGGAAGCTATTTAGGGATAAACAAATTGTACCTTTACAACCCCTTTAAGGCTTACCTGTAAGTGCAAAAATATCTCCTAAACCTACACGGTTTAGGAGATATTTCCAAAAGACATGTACCGATGTCTACGGCGCAAGTGCCGTAGACAATGGTGTGCAGGCGCACCGAGTGACGTAATTGCGGCTCCGGCCACTCACAGCGCCATAGCCGCGATACGAGGAAGAAACTCGGGGGGGGGGGGGGGGGGAGATGGCGGCGAAGGTGAGGAATGAGCACCGCTGGGGGTCTTTGATCCCAGGTAAGTAATAAATAATGAGTTAATATGCTATGCATACTAGCTCATTATGCCTTTTTCTTGCAGGGTTTTTTTTTTTTTCAGATTTATTTATTTATTTATTTATTATTATTTTTTTTTTTAAGAGGGTTTACTTCCTCTTTAAGGCTTAATACAGTCAATGTTTTTCTTTTCTCAGCTAATGCTTTTCAAATGGTTTCTCTCTGCAGGTTTAGTGGGTGTTTGTTCATGTATTGTGTGCGTTTTTTATTAGGAAAATGTTTGCTGTAATATTGATCAGCTGAGAGAAGTGTTTGTGTTCTGATTAAAAATAAACACAAGAAAGCCAACTAGTCCTACATAAGAAGTATTCAGGTAAAGATTTATGATGGTACTCGGAGCAGACACGGGGCAGAATAACAGCCAGGCAACTTGTGTTTTCCAAGGACGTCATAAATGGCAGCAGCCATATTTCTTTCATGACCGATTTTTATTTTTTTAAGGCCACTTTTACACGAGTACTGGGGCCCTTTTCCATTAATGGGCCATGTGTTAGAGTGGCTTGGGCTGCCAGGTACCGCATGTATGCACCATAGTGACATTACTGTCATTTTTTAATGGCACTCTAATGCACCTAGACAGTACACTTGCTCTAACAAAAATGTAGCAGCTGCGATTTTAAATCGCCCCTTCAAATGAGCTGCCTTAACACAAGCACTTACTGTGTATCTTGCAAAAGTTTTGTGTCTTCGGGGTAGTTTGTTTAGATCTATGTAGTTCCCAGGTCTCTGCATCTGCTACAGTTCCACTGTGCTGTTTTACATTTGGCACCTTTCAGGGGGGAGGGGGGTTCAGATAGCTGTCTAAGACAGGTATTTGCACCCACTTCCAGGCATAGACTCCCATGGGCCACTCCCCCCGCCGTCTTTTGGGAAACGCACTGTTCCCAGGAGAGAGCGGCGACCAGTTACTATGTGCCGCGCGAATCGCGCATGCACAGTAGGGAACCGGGCATAAAGCCGCATCGCTTCACTTCCTGATTCCCTCACCCAGGATGTTGGCGGCAGCACCCGAGGGACGAGCAATTGCTCAGCCTCGGCTGCTGACATCGCGGGCACGCTGGACAGGCAAGTGTCCATTTTTTTTAAAGTCAGCAGCTGCACTATTAGTAGCTGCTGGCTTTAAAAAACATTTTTAGGGTGCACCTCTGCTTTAAAGTATAACTAAAGGCAAAACTTTTATTTTAGTTTTGGATAGAGTGGAGAGGGATTAGAACCCCTGTCAGTTTTTATTGCTGTCTGTGTCCCCTTTTAAGGAGATGCACTCTCTTTTTGTCCTGTTTACCGTTATCATTGAAAGTAAAAGAAACCCCCAAATATTGGTTTGTTCCCGCAAATGTTCAAAATCTTCCAATAGGGAAACTAGTTTTGGTGTCCTGGGGGTTCCCAAGGAATTCCCTTTAATTTGCAGAAATTTCCTCTCAACTCACTTCCTGTTTGGCTATGGGACAGGAAGTGAAGGAAAATCTCCAAAATGGGACACAGATGGCAAAAAATAAAAATCTGGTGGGTTCTAATCCTTTCTTACTCTATAATAGCCGAATCTAAAAAAAAAAAAAAAAAAGCTTGTCAGCTTATGGTTCACTATAGAATGTGGGAACTGGTGGGAGGAACCACAGTGTGCAGCGAGAGAAATGGGTATTTGACCCACCTTTTAAGGGTTTGTTCACACCTGGTGTGGTGCAGGAATGTTTGCAAAATTGCGCGTTTTCCCACACTGCACAAGAACATGCTGCCTTTTACAAAAGCATGCGAGTGCTGTAAATTCTTAATGGCACCCCCATACATCTAGCAAACATGCCTGTGTTCATGCCCACCACAACACATGGAACTGGTACCCTGCACTAGTTTTGAACAAAAATAATGGGTGTCTATCTGGCTTTTATTGCTGTCCATGTCCCCTTGGGGGTAATTAATCCTCACTTTCTGTCTTGAGACACAACATGAAGTGAGAAGAAACCTCCCCTAACTGGGAAAGTTGTCTTTGAGAGATTTATCTCCATGGATCTGAACTGCTCCTGCTCTGGTAACACTGTAAAAAAAAAAAAAAAAAAATTGGGCAAAACACAGGTTCACTTAAAGTGGATCTAACCCCCCCCCCCCCATACACCCAGTGAAGTGAACAGCCTCAGATGATACACAGCGATTAACCAGATCTCCCTATATAGGTTTTATATATATATATGTATGTATGTGTGTGTGTGTGTGTGTGTATATATATGTATGTATATATATATATATATATATATATATATATATATATATATATATATATATATATATATATATATAATATATATCTGCTGTGTTCACATTTATATACTGTTTAGAATGTTGGGATCATGTTAGATTTTCTCTTCCTGGTTAACACAGAGTGTGATGTCTGGGCGTACAGCCAAGATAGCTAACACTGCTGATTGGAGGAAAAGCACACACCCCCTCTCCTCATAGGCAGAGACTCTCAGAGCTGTTTTATAATAGGGGCTG
This sequence comes from Rana temporaria, assembly GCF_905171775.1. Taxonomy (NCBI): domain Eukaryota; kingdom Metazoa; phylum Chordata; class Amphibia; order Anura; family Ranidae; genus Rana; species Rana temporaria. The sequence continues at coordinate 110,942,497 of NC_053496.1, forward strand.
CTCTCTGCTACTCTATTTTAGCAATCTCCTTTGATGAAAGATTCAGGCTGCTTTTGTCTAAAAAGTCTAAAAATATGTCAGGAGTTCTGAGGCTGATAACAGAGGAACCGTTCAGGAGAGAGCTATACAACTTGGCTCATTAAAAAGATATAACAAAATACTGCAGATATATGTGCCCAGCTCAAATTTCATGAATCGGGTTTACATCCACTTTAATGCTGGCTGTATTTATAGGGTACCTTTGAAAAATATAGAGGCTGCTATTGATTAAGGCTCATTCTGAAAATGCTAGCTGCATGGCTGTCATGCCAACTGTCAGGCATAAATGCTTTGAGTAACTAACCCAGTACAGTTATTAAGAGGAGAACCTTTTAACTTTTATTAAAGTGGTTGTAAACCCTTCCCTATAGCCAGTGAAGTGACTGGCCTCAGGTGACACAGAGATGAAACCAGTCCTCCTACACAAGTTGTACCTGTTTATCTGTGGCCATCTTTCCCCTACATCTGTTTAAAGTGCAGAATTTACACAGGATCTCTCAGCTCTGAAAAGAAGGGGGTGGCGAGCTCTTAGAGCTGATTGGAGGAATGAGACACACCCCCTTCACACAGCACACAAGAACAGATCTGAGGCTGTCAATCAGCTGGAGCTCTCTCCCCGTAACTACTTTTTTTTCCTGGTGTCAGGAAAACTGGTCAGAAGTGTCTTGTGCAGATAACAGGAACGAAGCAGAAGACACCAATGACACTTGGTGCTCTGGATTGAGACAAGTACACACTATAGAGCTTTGTACATGTTTCATGTCTGAGTTTTACATCCACGTCAAAAAACTACTAGCATGCCAAGCTTTACTTTCTGTCCATATTCACTTGGCATTCTTTAACCATAAGATTTAAAGTAGGTTATGTTTATAAAAGATCAGTAGTAATCCTTAAGTACCTTTTGTATGTAGCATTTGTTTGATATACTGTATATTACATAGCATTAGGTAAATATTTCCAATCACTGGGACAACATGTCTCTCTTATTAATTCTGTCATTTTGTGCTTGCTTGCAAAGTTTATATAATTAAATTAGATGACTAGCTGTGTGTAAATGAAACTTTATAATCATTGTCATTATTACTACATTGGAAACACCCTTTACCTTATCCGCATGTTTGTCTCTCCCTTTAATTATTTACAGGGAAGCTTTTGGAAAGTTTTATCTACTGCTAGGCAGATTCATACCTATTCACAAGCACATTTTACACAGCTAGTCTATCAAAGAGATGGCAATATGGGATTATTAGAGTATACCTGTGTGTCGTCTACTACTTGAATCAGATTTATGTAAGACTGCAGGCGTGCATCCAGAATCCGCTTTGGTGTCCTTAGATACACTGCCCTACTGTAACTGTAATGATGGATTCTCTTTTACTATGATCAGGGTAAGCCAATGAAATTGGAAACCAGTCTTCCAAGAATAGTTGTTCCCAAGTACTTTTAGGTGGATGTCGCAATGATGATTCTGCCACTGGAGACGCTTCGGTGACGGCAGTATCGCCGTGGTGTAGCTACAACTTCCCTTAGTGAGCAACAGAGTGCTGCAGAGTCTGGCTCATGGTGATATAGAGCAATCTTTCACTAGCAACTAGATTATTTGGGAAGACCAGAAACCCTGTTGTCAGACTATTTTAACAACAATTTTCCGATTAAATTATATGACATTTAATATATTTAAGCATTTTTTTTTGGGCCGAACCTATTCGATTAATCGATCATGAAATTAATCGATTACAAATTGGTCAAAAAAAAAAAATGCTATTTTTTTTAAGGCTATTATCCGATTAATCGAAACAATAATCGACCAACTAATCGATTATGAAAATAATCGTTAGTTGCAGCCCTAATTTCTTTTGCTTTAGAAGTCTCTCTTTTGTAGCAGGCTAAAGCCCTAAGGGCTCTTTCACACGTCCGTTCCGTTCGTCCGTTTTTTGGACGTCCGTTAACGGACCGCAATGCTTCCCTATGGGCTAGCGTCCGTTAGCGGATGAGCATCCGCTAACGTCCGTTAGCATCCGTCTGCGTTCAGTTCCGTTTTTTTGGACGGAAGAAAACCCTATTTTTCTTCCGTCTAAAAAACGGAACGGACGAAAAACGGACGTTAACGGATGATCCGTTCCGCTAACATCCGTTTTTCTATGTAAAAAGCCCAAAAAAATAAAAAAAAAAACGGATGAAAAAACGGATGGAAAAACTGATGCAAAAACTGATGAAAAACTGATGAAAAACTGATGAAAAACTGACGAAAAACTGATGGAAAAACGGATCAACTGATTAAAAAAAAAAACTGATCTGAAAAACTGAACGGACGTGTGAAAGAGCCCTTAGACTGCGATTTTGGTGCTGCCATTTTGAATGTTGGTAGGCAGACTCGGAACATAAACTCTTTCTCCCCGGCTGCCACATAAATATGTGGGAAGGGGCTGGGCATGGGAGCTGGACCAGCATATGGCAATTGGGGATCGACCGATTATCGATAAGGCAGATTATTGCAGGCGGATATCATTTTCCGTAAAATCGGTATCGGTCGCAAACTAAACCGATATTGCTTCAAGGGGTTTTACCGGGGTGATGCCTGCAGCTGCAAGCATCACCCCGGTACTGTTCTTTAGAGTGGACAGTAGGCTTCATTGTAATAACAACAGATGTGGCTCAGCAGCCGCTCTGCTGTTATTTCAAGCAGTGGGAGGGGACATTCCCCCCCCCCTCCTTCCGCCGCTTGCTCGGACTCTCCCATTCAATCAGGAGGCCTGAGCAACCAGCCTCCACATCCGCTGGGTGGCCAAAGACCCGAATGAAGCATTAGCATTATCTCAGATCTAGTAACCCGGAAGCATTTTCATGACATCAATTCCCGGATTACTGGCATCTTAAATGCGCTAGTTTAGATTTTGTTTACTTTCGTTTTGATTACTTTCAAGTGCAGAGGAGGGATTTGGGGTTCCCTCCGTAAAGAGTACTTTGACACTGCCTGTTACTGACACAAGGGATGTTTACATTCCTTGTGACAGCAATAACCATGATTTCATTTTTTTACACTTTTTTTTTTTTTAATTCATTTTTTAATGTACAGAATATCAGCACATATAATTGGCTATCGGCCTAAGAGTTAGCCGAAATATCGATATCGTATCAGCACCGAAAAAATTATATCGGTCAATCCCTAATAGCATATAGAAAAGGATAGAGGGCTATGACCTGGCACTAGGATGGGGGGAACTGTGGCTGTACTAGAAAAATGACTCTTTCTGAAGAAGTCAGAATGTGGCTGCCATTTTTTTGAAGCCCAGAGCCCCAAAGTAGCAGTAAATCTTTAGACCACATCAGATCAACTTCTACATTTTCAGTGAGTAAAAATTGAGAGCAGTTGAGCATGTGCAGAGGGTGAGGCAGTGTATTTTTGTTTTTTTTATTTTGAACATTTTACATAGCTATACCTGCTAAAGGGGCCAGCCTAAAGCAATCTAGCAGGATTACATTTTCTGACTAAAGTTCCACTTTAATGAACAAAAATATTGCTGCAAGTAAGCATTTAAAACATTTATTAAGTCGGTGGCAGGATCCTTTCTATTTGACAAGATTAGGAAACACAATGTAAGGCCAAAAAGGACCCAGCTAAATAAAAACATCTGGCAAATGAAAACTAGTAGTTAGAAGGTGAAGGCTTGGTTCACACAGTGGGTGCAGTGTGGTCCACGTTTGCTCGGACACGGCATCCTATTCATTTGAATGGGCTGTTGTGAACCGCAGAAAAAGGTGTATGCAACTTTTTAAAAACGCGGCCACAGGGAAATGGCATAGTCTTTTTGACCATGTTTTTTCCCTTCGGTTCCCGCACCTGCGATCGTGCTGTGGGCTGGGATGCATGGGGGTGCTACTCAGAATGAATGGCACCCGTGTGCGTCTCGTAAAAGCAACGCGATTCGGCTTCAGGTGTGGGAATCAATGCGATACCCGGAACGCACAGTGCCGCCTAGTCTGAACCTAGCCCTGGGGAAGAAGTATGATTTTACATAGACAGTTATGACTTTGCCTTTTCCTAAATAGTTTTAGCTCCATAATTTGTCTTGGCCTTTGAGCAATCATTGTATCTATTTTTGGGTGTACTTGGCAGCTATAAGAGGTAGTTTTGAAACAAAATAAAGATCTTCTAGTACAGGCAGAGAAATCTGTCTGCAGGGGTGATTAGAGTGGAACTTGTAATATTGTATGTGTTTGTCCTCGACCTCGTGACACCCAAATCCCCAAGATAAAAAGTTGTTACATTTATTACCTTCTGCAATCTGCATGATAATTTGTTATAGAAGTTCTGGATTCATTAGTAGGCTTGTGGTGGGGTTTTTTTTTTTTTTAAACTATGCTAAATAATTTTTTACTTCAGACTATTTATATTAGTTTTATTAGTTGTCCTATTTAGAGACTTTTTTTTTTTCATTGTTCTTTTAGGATCTGTCTAGACACACTAAACAATAAGTCTTTGTGCCTCTTCTTGTTGTCACACGCATAGGGCTGCCACATCCTTTATGCTATTTGCTTTGTGTTTACTGTTTTGGTCCATTAAGTTCTCCTACTGTACAATAAGGACTTTGCAGTGTAAACTTGGCCCTTTTAGGGATATGCATTACTGCTTTATTGGCGTTCTTGAAGTTTTAGATCCAGTTTATGGGTTATGAATAACTAGTTCTGAAACATTGATTTAATGTATTTGCTCTATGCAATTAGTACAATACAATAGGCATTGAAGTGCTTTGGACAGAAGAATTCTTTTCAGCACCATCCTTTGATGCAGTGATTCATAGTCATACCTACTAATCTGTGCAAAACTGTGATATTGGACTGTTGTGGCCCGACTTCTCCTTCGGAAACATGTAAGTGCACACTGTTAGAATATGCTGTACTAGCTTTAAAATGGTTAAAATATATATATTTTTCTGATTTACCGAACCGTACCACCAGAAAAGATCTTGTACGTGTTTTATTATAGTCACATTTGTCTGAGGTTCCAGCTCTAGTTATAGTAGCTTAGCATCCTGATGTCTTATTCTTGTGCCTTCTGAATTCCAGCAACCTGTGCTATTGTTTCTCCTGAGGTGCAGTATATAGAGCATATCCTGCAGTTGTCATGGTACTCTGCTACGGGAAACATGAGACTCCACACACGTCTATTTTTTGCTGTGTATTAAGCATTGCATTGTTGGGTTGTTTAATGAAAAAATACTGTTTTCAAATTTCTTTTTATTAATCTTTTTTTTCTCATTTACAAAAATGTACGAATATGCTTTTTGTTCCTTCTCATTATTCATTATACAGAGTCTTGATCTATATCTATTAATTTCTTTATCATAAAAACAAAATATCCTTCAACATTTACCTACATATATTCCTATTGCCTTCCATACCCATTCATCCTAGTATCCAAACATTCAACCAGAAAAAAATAAAATAATAAATAATAATAATTTGTAGTCACATTGTTGGTCAGCAAGTGTTATATTGGGGTTATGTTACATGGTCAGTTTTTAGTTGCAGATAATGCTTGGTTGAGTTATTTAACCGGCTATTGAAATTGTATGAACAGAGCTTAAATAAGGCAGAAATAATTGGAACTTTTGTGTGAAAAGTGCTCAGTGCTGCCTGTTGGCTTGTGACCATTGTATCCGAATAATCATTTGAGCAGTTGAATCGCTTTTTTAAATGTGATTCTTTGTATGCTGAGAACAGACCAGGTTTGGATGAATCTCATGAAACGTCCACGTCCGTCTATTTTAGCCAGCATTGAAATACAACGTTGGAAACATGCAAAGCTTATTTTGTGGCCGATCAAATAACGCTGTGCATGTTCTTGCTATCTTAATAAAATTACAGGTGGAGTAGTGGGCTACTCGTGTTACTAAATTACCCGTTCAGATACCTGGCAATGTAGAAGATCCACACCATCAGTTGTACTGGCGGAAATGTGATGAAAGTATGTTTTTTGTTATATTCTTCTTTTGGGTTTATATATATATATATATATATTTATTTATTTATTTATTTATATGGCGTGGCTGATGTTAAACAGGACTATGCTCAGTAAATAGGGCAGTGTGTATATATGTATGTGTGTATATATGTATGTGTATATAATAGTGTGTATGTATGTATGTGTGTGTAGTGTATGTGTATGTGTATATATATATATATATATATATATATATATATATATATATATATATATATATAATATAAAAAGATCGACGATATATTATTACCCAAATTAGGCCGATATTTAACACTGCCCGCATCTGTGTCAGCAGAGTGTGGAGAAGGGAGGAGGAACGTGGGGCGTGTGTGTGAAACATTAAAGCGGAGTCCACCCAAAAGTGGAACTTCCACTTAAACCACTCCTCGCCCCCTTACATGCCACATTTGGCATGTAACTTTTTTTGGAGGGGGCTTCAGAAGAAGTGGGACTTTCTGTCCCACTTCCTCCTTCCGTCCCAGGGACCGCTTAGGCAATACGTCATATCGCCCTGTAGACAGCAGGGACCAGTCAGGGCATGCAGCGCCACTCGCGCATGTGCAGTAGGGAACCAGGTTGTGAAGCCGCAAGATGCCGGCACCTGCACCCGAAGCTGAGGGACAGGTCAGCTTCAAGTGAGGACATTGTGAGTTCCCTGGACAGGTACGGTAAGTGTCCTTATTTTAAAAGTCAGCAGCTGCAGTATTTGTATGTATATTATGGTATTCATTCACTGTTTTCATTGTTTTTCCATATTCCATGGTCTAGCACCCATGTTATAGCTTCTGCAAATTAAATATTGTTTTCACTGTTCATTGCCCTAGGGCTTTGTTCTATATCCTACAAGTGCTGTTTATTCCAATTTATTTGCATAGAACTGTGTGTAAACCTGTGTCGTGCATCTGTAAAGAGAAACATCAGGGCTACATAAGAGAAGGGGTGCTGTGCGTTTAGAAAAAAAAAATTGTAATACACAATGCCCCCTCCCTGTACATATTGCCCCCTCCATGTACACACTAGCCCCCATCCCCCTACACATTGCCTTCTTGCCCACTGTCCCCAAAAACATGGCTGAGATGTCGCACTAATTACTGCTCTGCCTGGCAAGAGTTAAAGCTGATGCTGTGGGCTGCACACTGAAGATGCCTACATTAGTCTCTCGCTGCTCACATTCCTGAGATCCTGGACTAATCTTCCAACCTGTAGTTCCCCAGAATACACAGTAAGGATGGCAGTGCTACCCAGTCCCGGCAGAAGCCTTGGTTGGCTACAGAGTGCCCATAAAAAGTGCTGATTGGAGGCTTCCCAGAAAGACGTGTTGCTTACCTGAGGCATTCACAGCGCTAGTGATCCGACTTTGTCACAGAGAGTGGCTGCCGGTTCAGTGAGGAATCGCTTTACTGGACAGGCAGCGGCCTCCCGGGGCCCCTGAAGCATGGTTGAGGTCGAAGGTGCGACCCCTGATGCTACGCCAATGGTTAATGGGCTGACAAAAGCCTACATACCAGGACGCAATTTGTAGTCGTCATGGCGACCTGACGTCTAGTATTTGCCACACCCTGGCGTAGTGTTTACTTTCCAAAGGCCAGGAATTAAAGTAATCGCAAATCACATAAAAAAAAAAAAAAACACAAACAAACTGGACCCCTGCAGGCTCTTATTATAATGTGCTAGTATGCACTGCACGCCAGCACATTATGACAGATTTTCCTAAAAAACATCTCTCCAGAGGTGTGCTGTGACCGCTGACAGGGATTCCACCTGGCCTTCCGGGTTCGCACGCTTCAGCCGTTTGAATGACCGAGCAACCATAATGCCACTCCCATGGCACATTTCTAACCCTTTCTTAAACTACTGATCTACCTGTGTGTTAACCCTTCACCTCCTTTATCCTGCACATCTGCTTATTAACCTTGCAATGTGTGTGACCAGTACATTGCCCTTCTCGCCTCCTCCCTCTGTGTCTAATCTTAACACACAATGGTTTAATAAATACCACCAAAAGAAAGCGCCATCTATTTAAAATAAATGATATAAAAAGTTAATTTGGGGGACCAACAAAATGTCAGTCAAACTATCACAGCACTAACAAATAGACCGGTAATGGATGCTGCTACTTACTAAATCAAACCTCACGGATGATTGTTTACTTTTTTTTAAACTGTGTTTTAAGCAAAACGGTTTTAAATAAATGCTGTTTAAATCCCCTTTTAAACTGATAGGCAATAAATGATCAAAGTGTTGGTCGTCTTATAAAGTTGTTTGAAAAATACAATTATTCACAGCATTTGTGAACAGGTAGTTTCAGTTTTAGTGATTGATGAACATTGGAACATATTGACACAAGATGAATACATTTATAAAGGAGAGTGTGACATTTAGCATTTTTAAGATGCATACTTGCACTTTCATACAGTAGTTAAATAAACTTGTATTTATGCATCTGACCAGTTGAGGAATGTTCCTGGTATGTTTTTTTTTTTTTTTTTTTTTAAATAAGACAAATAATGAGCGGTTGTAAACATAACTGGCTATACAGGTAAAGGTCTCTCCTGTTCAACCCAGCGGGCTGAACAACAGCCATACAGTGGATATAAAAAGTATACACACCCCTGTTAAAATGTCAGGTTTCTGTGATATATATATATATAAAAAAAAATGAGACAAAGATAAATAATTTCAGAACTTTTTCCATCTTTTAACCACTTAAAGACCGCCCGCAGCATATATACTGCGGCAGGGTGTCTCTATTGTGCAAGAAAATGTACCTGTGCGTTGTTTCATGTAATAGTGTGGGCACACGCCCACTGCGCGGAGGAGTCACAGAGAGGCAGATGTAAACAAGGCGGATCTCTGCTCTGACAGGGGAGAACATGGGGATCGTCTGTTCCTAGTAATGGGGAACAGCGATCTGTGTTCTTCCTGTCAGTACTTCCCCCCCCCCACACATTTTGGAAAGACAAAAAAAAATATTATTATTATACACTATTTATATAGCGCCAACAGTTTACACAGTGCTTTACAATGTATAGGGGGGACAACACAATTACAGTACAGTTCAATACAAAAGATACAGGAGGGCCTTGCCCATAGAGCTTACATTCTAAATGACGGCAGTGGTGGTACAAAAGGTAATAGCTGCAAAGAATGATTTGATGGGGGTAGAATTCTTTATTTGCTTACTAACTGATAAATTTGTATTTACCGCCTATGTGAGGTACAAGCTGATTTAGTATAATTGTAGAGAATAAATAATTGCTGCATCCTTAAAACAATCAAAGTGATTCCCGCGGATGATTTGCAGTAAACCGGGCAAAATAATAATTCTGTTTGTCAAAGACTACATTTGTTGTATTTGTCTATTTTATCTACTTGTGATATAGCCCCATGGGTACTTCTGTATACAATGTGGATTTTTTTTTCTTTAGCTAAATTTAAATTGAACATATGATTGTACAAGTATTAAATCATGATAGAGGGTAACTTGGAGTAGTATCCTGTTATTACAAGGCAGATTCTGTCAGTATGCATATCGAGAACCCAAACTTTTTGGCAATGCTGTCAGGTTTTTAATGCTGTGTGCGCCTATCTTTGGGGAGGTTCATCCTCTCTATTTGTCTAAGTGACCCTAGTCACTAGGATTCAAAGTGAGAAAAAATCCAAAATGTTGAATTGTAACCTTAACGGGAATAGATCAGTAATATTAAGAGAAGTGTTTTATAATGGGGATACTTGTTTTAACCCTTCCCTATTGTCTCTAAAATTATTCAATTGCCCTCCTGGCCTGACATTCCTTTCCTACATATAGTAAAAATCGACATGTTATGCTAGAATATTACTTGAAACACCCCAAACATACATTTTTAAGCATTCGCTCTATAGAGTAAGATGGTGGGTGTTGCAGTTTTTTTTTTTTTTTTTTTTTAATATCGCACAATATTTAAAAAAACAAATACACTTTAATAAATTTGAATGCACAAAATCACGATGTAATACCCAATTGTTTGATAAAATATAAAAGATGATGTTACACCTAGTAAATAGATACCTAACATGTCATACTTGAAAATTGAGTATGCCTGTGGAATGGCGACCCACTGCAATACTTTAAAAATCTCCCTAGGCAATGCTTTAAAAGCCTTTACAGGTTACCAGTTTAAAGTTGCACAGGAGGTTTGGAGCCAGAATTATTGCTCTTGCTATAACGCTTGCATGTGCAACCTAGGATTGTGTTTATGCGTGAGCAGAGGGGGCGCTTTAAATTTATTTTTATAAAAAAAAAAAAAAAACGTTATTTAACTTTTTTGTTTTTTATCACTTTTATTGCTATCACAAGGGATGAACAATATCCCCTGTGATAGCATGAGCAGTGACAAGTTATCTTTACATTTTTAGAAAGCATCTAATTAAGTATAGATTAGTTTGAACAGATGCTTTCACAAACCAGTAATGGCTTATTTACATCTGAGTGAACCGGAAGCGAATAGGATTTTGTCACTCCGTTTCTTAGATCATAGAGATGATTGGGAAAGTTCCGGTCTATAATTTCTATGGTGAGCCAGTGGAAGTGCCCCGCTTCAGTCCTGGATTCCCTCGTGCCACTAGGATCGCTTTTAGACGTACATTGCTGGCAGAAAAAAGAAAAAAATGCCAAGATCAGTACTGCAGCCATGGCCCTGGTATAACCACTTCAACCCAAGGATTTACAGGAACATCCTTTGGGCAGGAAGTGGTTTAAGGTTTGGCTTCAGATATGCTTTAACATTTTTAAGGGTTATTTTCTATGTATATAAATATTTTGCACGCATATTTACCATGATAAAACTTATAAAAAGGGGTGCATAATTCCAAATAGCTTGACAACCATTATTGCAAACCGCTGAGGGTCTGGATTCAAGGAAGTGTGCTTATGTATTGTGTCCAGGAGTGTGTTTTTTTTATTTTTTATGTGCTGTATGTACATTCCTTATTTGTCTGCTGCCATGATCTGTTTTGGATATATAGCTACGATATTGTTGGTACTAAAAGTTTTTTTTCTTCTTTTTTATCATTTACAGATCTGAATTGATTCAAATCACCAATGCACTTGCCCTCCCATGGAAGACAAGTTCCAGCTGCGGGCCTCTATAGGTTCTAAATTACCGAAATTTGGTACATCCAAGCCTGTAGGAAGCTTACTGCAACGGGCACAAAATGGCACATGTAATGGACTATCCGCTAAGGGAACCTTTAGTGTTGAAAAGCACATTGAACATGACAGGACACCTGCATTCACTTTAAACTGGAGCAAATCAAGATATCCACAAAATGACCAAATTTCAAGAGCACCTCCTAATCTTGCCGTTGAAAAAGCCTCATTTCAGGTAATGGTGCATAATGATGCACCCAGATTAAGTATCACAAAACCTGGGAAGCAAAGCAACATTTTGGTGTCGCATAAAAAAGACTTGAGTGACCATGTACTGTCTAGTTCAAGTAAATTTACAAAAGGTACCCAGTTTGGAAGGACTCCCTACCCTGGGTTGAGTGGACATAAACCTCTGGCTAATGGAGTTTACACAGCTAAGCCCCCAACCGGCTTATATAGACCAAGAGCCAATTCTGCTACAAGTCAAAACTTCACCAATAACGTCTTTCCTGACAACAAGACATTCTCCCATGTTAGGAGATCACAGAGCTTTTCCCACTCTATTCAAAATCCCAAGTTTCCAGCTGCAGGATTGACCAGGTCTTATTCTCTTCACAGAGAAACGGATATGCCGAAAATACATCAATCACAGCATTTACTTACACGGGCAGATCTTAGATCCAGGACTGCAAAGCAGTATGGTCTGTCAAATGGTAATGAGCCACACATTAAATCTATGTTTACAAGGACATATCCTACAGGTATAACATCTAGTCTAAAGAAACCCGTTTTTACAAATAGTCCTGTGGCTTTGGCTCCTTTAGGTTACAAATTAACCCGTCCATCTTTGCAGAAAGCAAGCAGAGCACCGTACACCACGGAAATCATTCCTGATGGAACAAAAGGTTCTTCCGTCACTCCTATAAACCACAAAATAGAATTCTTATCAAATGGGACATGTCAAGGAATGGACCAACACCAAGGGGAAGACACGGACTTGGACATCGATATTCTTTCTTCGTGCAATAATCTAGAGCGGCAAGACTTCAAGGATGGTTATTTCAGTGAAGATGTGGATGAACTTTCTATTTCCTCTTTGTCATCGTCTGACAAGAATGATTTCAGTGAGGATTTTAGCGATGATTTTCTAGACTTGGAAGATGCGAATAAAATCACTATTGTGGAAAAACCAGAGAAGACATTGCTTGATGAGCCATCACATTCGTTGACTGAACTGCACGATGAAAAACAGAATATTGGCAATAACCTGGAGGAGTGGCTTGATATGAATATGTCTGGTAAATTTGCTTATTTGCATTATATAAATCCTGTATTATAATAATAATAATAATTTGAAATAATTACACATGGTTCTTAAAGCCCAAGTACAGCTAAACAATTTTTTTACCAGAGTTAGGATAACCTAAACCCTACTATCTATGCCAACAACTCAAAACTGCAGCCCGCGGGCCAAATGTGTCCATTTGCATGTCTTCATCCGGCCCTTGGGGCACTTTTCCTTCCAGTGATATTGGCCACTATTCCTCCCAATGATGGTTTGCTATTCCTCCCACTGACACCAATGACGGGTCGCTATTCCTCCCACTGACACCAATGACGGGTCGCTATTCCTCCCACTGACACCAATGACGGGTCGCTATTCCTCCCACTGACACCAATGACGGGGCGCTATTCCTCCCACTGACACCAGTGACGGGGCGCTATTCCTCCCACTGACACCAGTGACGGGGCGCTATTCCTCCCACTGACACCAGTGACGGGGCACTATTCCTCCCACTGACACCAGTGACGGGGCACTATTCCTCCCACTGACACCAGTGACGGGGCACTATTCCTCCCACTGACACCAGTGACGGGGCACTATTCCTCCCACTGACACCAGTGACGTAATACTTGTGCATTTTTTACTTTCACTGGTCAGAATCTGGCCCCTTAAAGTTACATAGTAGATGAGGTTGAAAAAAGTCAAGTCCAACCTATGTGCGTGATTTATATGTCAGTATTACCTTGTATATCCCTGTATGTTTTGGTAGTTCAGGTGCTTATCTAATAGTTTTTTTAAACTATTGATGCCCCCCGCTGAGACCACCGCCTGTGAAAGGGAATTCCACATCCAAATCGCTCTTACAGTAAAAAACCCTCTACGTAGTTTAAGGTTAAACCACTTTTCTTCAAATTTTAATGAGTGGCCATGTGTCTTGTTAAACTCCCTGAAGTTTGAAGGTCAGGAAACAGGCCTTTTTGAATGTTTGTTTTGTTTTCAATTTCCTTTTATTAGTTTATACAAAATGTCACAATTATACAAGTTTCATTTATATTATACAGATACTTTTTCTTCTGTATGTCAGTTAGGGTCCATAATTGTTATCTAAGATTTTGAAAATTTTCCTTATTCCTATCTCCTATTCTCATCTCAATCTCATCATCCACACACTTCTACTCTCATCCAAAGCACATTCACCCACACCCCAAAATTAAAAAACCTTTTCTAGTTCCTATTTCCTCCTTCCTCTCCACCTAAGCCCTCCTTTGGGGTTAATTATTTGCTCACATTTATAGATACTTTATCACTTTTGTTGAGGACCGAAATTCTTCCCAACTTTGCCATATGTTTGGCATTTTTTTTCTATATATCCTTCTTCCCTTCTTTCCCTTTCTTCTGTCTTTCCATATATTGAATTTTGTTCATTTCACATATCCATTCAGTTACCGTCGGACTTTTTGTACTTCTCCATTTACGAGCTATTATTGTTTTGGCTGCGGATGTCAAATGGTGAAGAATATCCATTTTAATAGCTTTTGATCTTGACATTAAGGGATAATATTGAAATATTTATACTTGGGTTCATCTCCACTCCAGATACCTTCTGATAAATCTCAAATATCTTTTTCCAGAAATTCCTCACCAAATGACGCCCATACCAAATATGATCCATGGTTCCCCTTTCCTCCCATACATCTCCAGCAGGTCTCCATATTTTCCTTTATTTTTTCCTTATTTATTAAGGCTACTGGGCTCCAATACCATCTCATTATAATATTTTTATTCATTTTTTTTCATTCCTGTTAAATCTTGAATTCCCTGTACACACGAGCGGAATTTCCGCCAGCAAAAGTCTGATGTGAGCTTTTCATCGGAAATTCAGACTGTGTGTATGCTCCATCAGACTTTTGCTGGCGGAATTTCGGAAGCATTGAACTTCTTTTTCTCGCCTCTTTGTAGTGTTGTACCTCACCACGTTCTTAACGCTCGAAAGTTCAGAGAACTTTTGTGTGACCGTGTGTATGCAAGCCAAGCTTGAGCGGAATTGCGTCAGAAAAACCATCCAACTTTTTTCAGATGGAAATTCCGCTTGTGTGTACAGGGCATTAGAGATCCAGAGGAGAGTAATGGATCATATATCTTTGACAGTTTTTTTAGTCGATTTTTGTTCTTCTGTTAATATTTTTTCAAATTAAGTTATTTGCCTGTTTCGAATGTTTGGAGACCCCTGATCTATGTCCCTGTTGGGAAGATTTACCCTCACTTTCTGCTCTGACAACTGTCATTGGGACAGTGAATGAAAGAAAATCTACCTAATGATGACAGACGGCTTTCATATCCTTAAAGAGTTCTAAACTTTACTTACTCCGCTAGAAATGTTGTTTTCACTTTGTCGGTATTTGTTAATTTCCTTCCCCACTTTTAAATTGCAAATGTTTTCAAACTAGGACTACTCTATTCAGAAAGTATTTTTCTGGAGTTAGCCATGTTTTGGTCAAAGTTTCTATTATCCATGGTTGCTGGAAAACAAAATGACTTGCTGGCTTTTTATGCCTCTTCTAGATTCCAGGGGTGAGCTATCCTAGCAGATTTGTGAGCATCATGTAAACCGGGGGTGTCCAACCTTTTAGAGAGCAAGGGCCACTAAAGCAACTTGGTAACCAGTCGCAGGCCACAATGAGCGGAGCAGGCGGATGACAGGTCACGGTTACTCTATAGGCCCTCTGATCTGATCTGCTTAGATGGAAGGGGAGAATTCCCTTCTATTTTTTTTTTTTTTTTAGAGGATCGGATTGGAGGTAGGCGGCCAAAAGTCTGTTTACATCTGCCACTCTGTAGAGTTGAATTGAGGGTCAGATTGGGTAGGGCTGATCATGTGAAAAGGGCCTAAGACTGCTTTCACACTGATGTGCTGCGGTAGTGCACCTATGTCTATCCTGCAGGTTAGCTGAACTTTGCCATAGACTCCGCCTGTGGAAAAAGCCAGCGTTGTACAGGAAGTATCAGCTTATGGGGCTCTGCTTCCTCTACCACCAGCTTCATTCACAACACTGATGCTGTGGTATGACGGGTCGACAACCTGCGATATGGGCTTGCCAACCCACCATTCCAGAGCGGGAGGTCGCGGGCCACATCAGAGGGCTCCGCGGACCACATGTGGCCCCCGGCCACTGGTTGGCCACCCCTGATGTAAACAATGCAAAACAGACAAATAATGCTGTGGGCTCTATTCTGATACATTCTGTGAAATTATCTGAGAATCCAGTTGAAACAACACTTTGTTATGGGCTTGTTATTGCCTACAAATGTCTGAAGAGCAAACGACAAACAAACAAGTAAAGTAAAAAGTAACTGTCCATGCAACTTGGCAGATAAAAAAACAAGACCACCACAGTATCCAAATATAGTTCCAAGTCTTCAGTAAAAACTGAAGCAAAGTCTTCTGCAGCTGTCCCTGATTACACCATGCACAAGAGAATGCACTGGATCTGAGCAAAAGACAAGAGAAAACAGGGAAATGCACACCTTGCACAGGTAAAGTGGAAGTTCAGCCAAAAACAAACTCTAAATCTACTGGCAGCCACATTCTATGACTAATCTACCTAACCCCGGAAAGCAAAAATCGCTATACATACCTTTTCTGCAGACGCTCCGGTCCGGTCTCCAGCGGCGGATGCTGTGTGCAGAAGAGACGGCCAACAATTATTGAACAATGCCAGGGTAGTGACAACACCCATAGAGTTGCTAAAGAGGCTTCCATTGTCGGCTGCTTCTCCTGCACACTCTTATACAGAGAATCCTCCGCTGACGGCTCAGCATGGGACTGAACTGAAGCTTCTGTAGAAAAGGTTTGTATAGCAATTTTTGCTTTACAAGGCTAGATAGATTAGTCTTAAACCTCGTACACACGACCGGTTTTCCGGCGCATATTTACACTTACGCGGCGTATCTCGAGATACGTCGGCGTAAGTGCTTTGTGAATCCGGGCCATAATGTTTGGGAGTTCTGAGTAATTTTCAAGCAACAAAATTACGATTTTTACATAAAGAAAAGTGCCAGAATAGGCCCGGTATGGAAGTGGTTAAAGTTACATTGGTGGGTTAACAACCACTTTAAAACCTTATTTTGAAAAGTGTACACCTTGTCCCTAAGCTCTTAAAGCGGATGTGCCACTAAAAAACTATATTAAAAGCAAGCAGCTACAAATACTGCAGCTGCTGACTTTTAATATAAGGACACTTACCTGTCCTGGAGTCCAGCGGTGATCGCAGCAGATGACGAGCCGATCGCTCGTCACCCTGCTGCTCCCCCCTCCATCCACGGTGAGGGAACCAGGAAGTGAAGCGCTCCGGCTTCACTGCCCGGTTCCCTACGGCGCATGCGCGAGTCGCGCTGCGCCCGCCGATTGGCTCCCGCTGTGTGCTGGGAGCCGAGTGTTCCCAGCATACAACGGGGGGGGCGACGGGAAGCGGAGAAAAAACCCGTCCTTTGCCCGTATCGTAGGGCCGGAAGTGGGTGCAGATACCTGTCTGTAGACAGGTATCTGCACCCCCCTCCCCCCTGAAAGGTGTCAAATGTGACACCGGAGGGGGGGAGGGTGCCGATCAGCGGGACTCCACTTTAGAGTGGAGATCCGCTTTAATGCAAGCTAGAAAATAACCTGTCTCTTGAAGAATTGTACTGTACAGGATAAATCCTATGAACATACCTGTCTGTAGTGAGTGTGTGTTACAGATGATTATTCTAAAATAATACTTGTAATGCTAAATTGGTGGAAGTCCTGACTCTTGATTAACCTCCCTGGCGGTATGATTATTTCAGATTTTAGGTGCTGAAAGGGGTACCATTATTTTGCATGGAAATTTGGCGTTTTTATATTGTAGGCCTGTAATTCTTAGAAATAACTCGCGTAAATCTGACGAAACTAGTCTAGTAGACATCTCGGCAGGGCTTTTTTTCAGGGGGAACTCAGTTCCACCACCTCTGGCTCTGACCCTTTGGTGCCTGCTCACTACAATCACTTGTAAACATAGAAGTCAGGTTTCTGTGTTTACAAGTGACAGCTCTGCACTCTGTGTGTAACCCCTCTAAACTCTGTACTCTGTGTGTAATGCAATCCTGGTATTTAATGCCCCTTTAAGACCCTTCTACTGTTTGTGAAATCTGAACAGGGTCGTGGTTGAGTTCCTGCACCTATTTTCTGAGAAAAAAAGATCTCGGGTATGATAACATTTGAAACACAAAATCATAAATTATAATGTAATAATTATAACAATTAATAATGTAATTATTATAAAAAATTATTCAATAATGTAATCAAATTAAAAACACTGAAATTTGCTCAGTTGCAGAATTGTCGCTGTCATTACTTTTATTGTTTGATGATAAATTTCCCCACAAATCGCTATCGCTCAATTCTGCAAGTGATTCTAATTTATTATCGCTAAAACCACTTTTGACATAAAGGGACACTTTTTGGTTGCTATGGACAATCTCCAGTTTGCAGGCAGAAAGAACAGTCTTTATAATATAAAACTGCATGCAGGACACTGGGAAGACCACTAGGGACAAAGGGGGTGTGTAATTATTTTATACAGTACTGTAATCTATAAGATTACAGTGTACTGTGTTTTTTATTTTTTGATTTTTTTCCGCCGATCTCCGCCCCTGTGCATCGTAACGTTGCAGGGAATGGAGCTCAACGGCACACGGGCACTGTGTCAATCGAGCGAGGAGACCGCTCAGTCACGCAGCGGGGAGACATCGCAGGATCCAGGGGACAAGGCAAGTCTCCGCCTGGATACTGTGATGCAATCCCGAGTCTGGCTTGGGGATGCCGCTAATGGTACTGGATTTCCACCCCGAGCCAGACTCGGGATTACCGCCAGGGAGGTTAAAAGGCAGTGGCGGCAGTTAAATGGTTAATTGTTTGATTAGCCCAGTGACCATCGCTCTCAGGCTGCTGGCACCTAGATCGTGGTCCCACAAGCTGAAAAATCTTTGTGTTGGGTGCAGCCAAAAATGGCATTGTTGCCTAAGGGACAGTGCGATGTGAGATTGGCCGGTCCTTTGTCACAAGTTAGTGAGGAGGGCAAGAATCTGCTACCCGCGTTCGCCACACCCTCCACCTCCCGCTCAAGTGCAGTCAAGTGTGAACCTAGCTTGACTCTGCCCCTTTCTGCCATTAGCATGTTCATTGTTAGTACATGAACACGGCAACTCCCATTGACTGTTGGTGTTGCCTCTCCCTCCCCCATTCTGAGCTCTGCTGTAGGTTTTTTAAGATACCAACTCAAATTCAGTTCTTTACACTTGATGCTTTTTAAAATACATCTAATGATTTTTTAATGAATGCATAACTGTATGAGTCTTTTTTTCCTATCTCCTTGGATCCAGTTCAGTTTTCTTTTACTGAAAGCTCCTCTCTGTTTGGGTGTTGTCTGCAAACCACTGCATATGACAGTAATTGTTTTCTGGCTAACTTAATACTCCTAAAGAACTCATTGCAGTACAAGCTTCCGTAATCGTTCATTGCGTTCTTGTGTTTCAAAATAAAACTTAAAGAATTCAGAAAATTCTGTGTTTTTCAATTATTTTATAGATTTGGAAGATGGGAATAAAGCACTTAGTGATGAAAAACTTGACAAACCCTTACCAGAAGAGCCAATATATTCATTGGGTGAAATCAAAGCTAGAAATCAACGCAACAGCAATACTTCAGATGACTGGATTGATGTGACTATATCAGGTAAATTTCATTGAATTTTAAAGTGGAGGTTCACCCAAAAACTAAATTTTTAACATTAGATTGAGGCTCATTTTGTCAAGGGAAATCTGGTGTTTTTTTTTAAATCGAAGCAATACTTACCGTTTTAGAGAGAGATCTTCCCATACCGCTTCCGGGTATGGGCTGCGGGACTGGGCGTTCCTTTTTGATTGACAAGCTTCCGACGGACTTCCCACGGTCGCATACAGCGCGTCACGATTTTCCGAAAGTAGCCGAACGTCGGTGCGCAGGCGCTGTATAGAGCCGCACCGACGTTCAGCTTCTTTCAGCTACTCGTGACGCGCTGTATGCGACCGTCGGAAGCCTGTCAATCAAATAGGAACGCCCAGTCCCGCAGCCCATACCCGGAAGCGGCGGAGAAGATCTATCTCTAAAACGGTAAGTACTGCTTCGATTTAAAAAAAAAACACCCGATTCCCCTCAATCTAGTGTTAAAAATTGTTTTTCGGGTGAACTCCCGCTTTAACACATGAAAAAATACTACTTAAAGTGGGCATTTCATTAAATGTGGCAAACAGCTGTGCCGGTGTTAAAAAAAAATAAAAAAAAAACTTCTCTGCCCACACCACTGAAAGGCACTTGGTTGATTAGGTGTCGGCCTGTGAAGTTCTATAAAATGCAGTAACTTGTGATGGGTCAAAAACCGAGGAAAAAAGCTGTTTGCACTTTATCAGATATGTGAGTAAAATCACAATGTACATTACTGAAATTCCATATATGTGATGCAGTATAACATGGTGCCGCACAGTAAAAAAACTACAATACAAAATAAACTCAATAGAGAAATGACACAACAAACTTAAAGCGGAACTACGCTGCATATGAGCACCCCACAAATCAAAAACAATATTTAATTCCTTTTTATATTCAAATAAACTCACTCATCCATCCATGTCTTTTATACTTTATTTTGCTGAGAAATCGCTTTGAAAAACAGCCCCTAGCATTTCTGGCTGTGACTGTCAGGAGTGAGCAGCTGGGAGACCAGATGTATGTAGCTGCAGACCAGACCATATGTACATATCTTTAAAGTAGGGTTTATTTACATTGAAACAGGAGACAATCACACACCAGTAAATTGCGAACATAAATATGACCCACAGCCAAAAATGCCTAAGTGACAGAAACCTAGCAAACTAATTATATACAATATGGGAAGCACGGGCAATGCAGGAGAAAGGGAAAATTAGGACTGGGTACAGGAACAAGGCGAGCAGCATAAAGGGAACAGGATACAAGGATAGCTCAAGAGCCGGATGGATCTGGCAGCAAGCATGGCAATCAAAACTGATGCGAGTTGCAATAGTAGAGATGGGACTTAAAATGGTTGTAAAGGCAAATAAATATTACTGCTAGCCCCTCTGTTTTATCAATCAATCTATCCCAGTGGTCTCAAAGTACCGGCCCGCGGGCTATTTGCGGCCCGCGGACCAGTTATAAATGGCCCCCAGGCAGGGCAGAAGTGGGGGGAGCAAATAAAAAACAAAAAAAAACTTTTTTTTGTGAGCTGGCGCTATTTGGTGGTGAGCCGTTGTTATTACAAGTTATTACCACCAGATGTGAGCTGGCGCCATCTGGTGGTGGCCGCTGGTATTACAAGTTAAGCATTACAAGTTAAACAGCAATTCTAATGTCATTTTACACTATTTTCACTGCCATCTTCTTCCCTCTAATTAGAACCCCCAAACATTATATATATTTTTTATCCTAACACCTTAGAGAATAAAATGGCGATCGTTGCAATACTTTCTATTACGCCGTATTTGCGCAGCGGTCTTACAAGCGTACTTTTTTTGGAAAAAATTACCCTTTTTTAATTAAAAAATAAGACAACAGTAAAGTTATCCCCATTTTTTTAAATATTATGAAAGATAATGTTACGCCGAGTAAATTCATACCCAACATGTCACGCTTCAAAATTGCGCCCGCTTGTGGAATGCCGACAAATTTTTTACCCTTTAAAATCTTCATAGGCGACGTTTAAAAAAATCTACAGGTTGCATGTTTTAAGTTAGAGGAGGTCTAGGGCTAGAATTATTGCTCTCGCTCTACCAATCGCGGCGATACCTCGCATGTGTGGTTTGAACACCGTTTACATATGCGGGCGCTGCTCGCGTATGTGTTCGCTTCTGCGCGCAAGCTCGTCGGGACGGGGTGCGTTTTCTGGCTCCTAACTTTTTTAGCTGGCTCCTAGATTACAAGCAAATTTGTCAAACCCTGAGTTACATCAGTGCAGGTGGTAATAATGCGCTCGCTGACACCAGTGCTGGGGGTTAATAATGTGTTCGCTGACACCAGTACTGTTGTCTTTGAAGTTTGAAAGTTTGCATGCGGCCCCCCATGGCATATGAAAACTTGTCTTGTGGCCCTCAGGTAATTTGAGTTTGAGACCCCTGATCTATCCTATATTGTGCATGTGTTTTTAGAAAACGATGCCTGTAAATACCTTATTGCGGGTCTTTTGTGACCGGTCACGTGACCTCCGGTGGCTCTCCTTCGATCGAAAGGCTACAGCGGGAGGGACCGAGATTTCCCCGTACAGGCAGACAGTTCACACCAACAGTCTGTAGGATTCCCCACAAGCCCTGAAGCTCCAACAGGAAAAAAGTGGGCGGGGAGGACTATACCGGTACTACATAAATTGGTTGCTGACAACCGGAGTAATTCACATTGGGTAAATTTAGAAAGATTTATTCACATAAAGACATCAAACGAGATAAAAAATACATGACATTAAAATACAATACAAACACATTTGACCACAATCAGGTCACCGGTCGTGCAATCCCTTCCATTGAAAAAGGGGGAGATATCGGTGAGAGATTTGAAGTCATGAGACAGGCAGTCTCTAGTCTCAACTAGTTTCGCAAATTTTGTTTTTGCTTCGTCGGGAGACAGTCTAAAGGCACAGAGTCCTCTGACCCCAAGAAGGTCCAAGGCAGACAGTGGGTGAATAACTCACAAGTAGGCCAAGATAAATTCTTGGAACGGACCTATGTGCCCGAACGGGCATGGAAAGATAAGGAGGGTAGGGGTCCCAGGACACAAAGGTCCCGTTGAATGGGATTGCTCAGGTGATAGAGTGATTGAACCTGAATGACCAATACATCCAGGTCTGTGCAAAAACAGGTGGTAAGTAAGTTACCAATCTCCTGCTGGTAGCAGCGCTGGTTCTTTTTTGTGTATGATGATACACAAGTCCTGGGATCCAAGTCCGAAACTAGTTGAGACTAGAGACTGCCTGTCTCATGACTTCAAATCTCTCACCGATATCTCCCCCTTTTTCAATGGAAGGGATTGCACGACCGGTGACCTGATTGTGGTCAAATGTGTTTGTATTGTATTTTAATGTCATGTATTTTTTATCTTGTTTGATGTCTTTATGTGAATAAATCTTTCTAAATTTACCCAATGTGAATTACTCCGGTTGTCAGCAACCAATTTATGTAGTACCGATATAGTCCTCCCCGCCCACTTTTTTCCTGTTGGAGCTTCAGGGCTTGTGGGGAATCCCTGAGACCCCTCAATTCATATTAAAATACTAGGACGATGGTACACCCCCTATTTGATTGTATTTCCTTAACTTTAAAGGTCAAATCATATTCACAACAGTCTGTAGGAGTCTTGCATGGCACCAGCGACGTCCTGATAACCGGTACAAGGCTTTCCAGGCTTCTACAAAAACACATAAATGCATATTTTTCAAAAACGTCTTTCAGGACAGCACCTGTGAGATCATGGCTCCTCCCACAACAGGAAATGCCTCATCATCCAAAACTTTAATAGGAAGCCTCCACCCAGCTTCCTTCAGTTTTTTTGTGTTTCATTCAGCCGGTAGGAATCAGGATCTCTCAAGACCTGGGAGACGAGAGCTTCTCGCCCAAAAATCGTTTCTTTTTTTTTGCTAGGAGACTGTGATCCTCCCACTTGCCTCTAGCTGGATGGTTGCCTTGAGCTCTCCCTCCCCCTTCTGTGCTCGGGGAGAGCCTGTACTGCCTGAAAGTGCTGCCCTGTGTTTTTGGCAGATGGGCAGTGTGCAAAGGCCCCTGCTTGCCTTTCACAGGGGGAGAGAGCAAAGTCAACAGGTTAAGAAAAAAGAAAGGTCATCTGCTCACTAGATATTAAAGGGGTTGTAAAGGTTTTTTTTTTTTTTGTTTTTCTAAATAGGTTCCTTTAAGCTAGTGCATTGTTGGTTCACTAACATTTTCCTTCAATTTCCCTTCAAAATGTTTTTTTTTGTGTGTGTTTCCTTTGAATTTCTCACTACCTGTTGCTCCTCAGTAACCTGTTCTGGCTGACTAACCCCCAGCCAAATGATGGGGGCAAGCTTACTAAGGAGAAACAGAAAGTGAGAAATTCAGACAAAGGGAAACCATTTGAAATCGAAGGAAAAGGTAAGTGAACCAACAATGCAACCAACAATGCACTAGCTTAAAGGAAGCTATTTAGAAAATAAAAAGCAAACCTTTACAACCCCTTTAAATACTGTGCAGTATCAATAAATCTAGCACAGTATCCCATTAATTGCGGACTCACCAATATGAGGCGGTCTCCGTAGGCCAATCATATAGAGCAAAAAGTTAGAGGGAAAAGAGACCGCCCAGGTGCCTGGTTCCTGGTCGGCGCGGTGACCTTTTTGTATCCTGGAAACCCCCCCCCCCCTTGTTCGGTCACGCGATCGCAGTGCGCTCTGCAATGAAGGAAAGTGCAGCGGATAAGGGGGCAAGCCAAGGCACCAACAAGGCTAAGGTAGGGGGCTGTTTTCCTATTTACTGTGGGCCGTTCTATGGGTTATCACCGCACTCTAAAAAGGAGCGCTCCCAGATGGCAGCACAGTGTTAGAGGTTGGCTTAGGCTCATGCTCCCGAGATGGAGTAGGGACTAAGTACTGTGGGATTTGTAGTGTGCATAGAACAGTGTCCATGTCCAAAATGTGCACTTCCCTTGAGGTGAGGTTCAGGAGCCTGTGGAGGGTTTTATAAGGAGGCAGAAAAAAACAGTAAGAAACCATCTCCTGAAAAATAGGTTACAGGGCTATTAAGTAGTGGATGTGTATAGATTTTTTTTTTTTTTTTTTTTTTGGAGTACAAGGATATTGTTTAGTGTCACTTAAAGTGAAGCTGTTCTTTGCAAGTGCAGTTCAAGCAACAGGTTTACTTTAATCTCTCCTCCACAGCACCACACAGCCCATGTTTGAGTTGTTTAGGTCTTCTCTTACACAAGGCTATTGACTTTCTCCATGTGACATTTGGCCCATTACTGCACCATGGATGCATGGATTGAATTCCCTTTCGTATAGAAAATACTGTGCGTTTGCATCGCTCCCAGCAGTTAAGTAAACTGAAAGTGGAGCAAAAAGGAAAGTTGTATGCGAGTCGTATCTCTTGCTTTGCTCTGCATGAGCTAAACAGGCTGTTTCATTTCATTTGACTCTTCAGAGGATAGTCTGTCGCATTGAGATCCAAGAACAATGTCAGGTAGACTTGAAGTATATACAACAAGATCAGCAGCAAGAAAGACAGAGAATATATAATAAATAAATGGGGTTGTCCCCATGTATATTGATAATTCAAAGGCATTCAGAGGATTATTTGCATTCGGCTGATCTTTCTCACATACTGTATCCAAACGCAATAAAAATACTATAGCTCTTTTACATGCAAGCTAGCGTTTATGTAAAACTTCTCTATCTTTACGGTTTCAAATATGTAACTGAGAAGAAACCTTTATGTTCATTAGGAAAATGACCTAATCATTTGCTCCGTAGTAACTGTAACTTAGAAAAAGATCTATTATAACAGCTGCACATTGTGATGGAAGTGAACAGATTGGGACAGCTGCTTTTTGATTATTGCAGCTGAAATCACCATAATTCTACAGCTTGCTGCCGTATCTTTTTTCACTTTGTTTTTTTATGCAAAGCTCTTAAGCAAGCACACTTCTTTTTCTTAAACCTAGTTCACACAGGCTTCAGCTTCCAAATACTAGTCTAAAAAACTGCAAGCCTCTGTAAAACGATTTACAAACTTCTTTAGCAAGCTTTAATTAGCATTCTTAGAACCTTTTTAAGAATCCTTTTAGTTCTAGTTTTTCAAGGTCCTAATGGAAGTGTAGGCCTCCCTTGACGCAGATGTCGTGAGCGTTTCTTGTCTGGGAAACCTGCCTGCAGGAGATGACTTGCACATCCATGCAGTAAACAGACCAATCATTTGAAAGCTGGGGGTCACATGACTGATCGGTTTACCAAATGATAGGAGTGAAAGTTCTGCTGTGGGTGTGCCTTTCCTAAGCATCTCCCTGGGTATGCTGGAGAATATGGGCTGCAGCTCCTGGGTGTACTGCAGGTGTAATCAAGATGGCGGCAGAACCGTGCATGTGCGTTGAAAAATACAAGGTATTCATGAAACTATAACAGTGCAGCATGTTGTCAGCTTTACAGTTCTAGGGACAATTTCTCTGTATAACCTGATGCCAGATGGCCATAAAAGCCAGATTCAAACCCTTTCCTTACTATCCAAAACAAAATAAAACTTTTGGTCAAAGCAATAGTTTTCTTTTGTTCTGTTATTCTGCAAATCCTTTTTTTTTTTCTTTTTTCGATTTTTGAATAGATAATAAAAAGGGTACAGACCCCAATGACCTCACCCACGTGGGGGGGACCACACATATACCCCTAACGTGATGCCTCATAAACCATTCCACGGCACTCAAAAAGGTCCCCTATGGGTATGCTTAGATAAATGCCAGAGGCTTGCAGAGATACAGTTTCCAAAAGTTTGCCAAAGAAAAAGTTTAAAGTCGTCCTCTGTGGCAGACTCTTCAATACGTCTTGACCATAAATTATGAAACATATTCCTTCTGCCCCTGCGGTTGTATGTATCTCAATAGAAAAAGAGGCAGAGTTTCTGGAAAGTAAAGCAAGAGTGTGTGTGTGTGTGTGTGTGTGTGTGGGGGGGGGGGGGCTGCGTTATTGGTTTCTTCAAATGCATGGCAATGGACTTTCAATCATACAAACGGATAGTCACATAAATGTTCTCTCCACTACAGTGGGGGAAAATGGAAATGCCCCCTAATTTAAGGTGACCAGATTTTTAAAATGAAATCAGGGGACATATTTTTTCTTTACTAGTAATGGCAACAATCAGCGACTCTCTGCCCGTCGTCGCCCGCCTCACAGCCTCTCAAGTCTTACTCTTTGGGCCCCCGGCTACTACTGAATGGGGAGCGGAGGAAGATCACTCCACCAGGGAAGGCAAGGAGATTGGCAGGTGGCTGGCCAGGATTTGAGCCAAGGCAGAAGAACATGCGAGCGAAGCTGAATGGGCATACACCCGAAACTGAAGAAATATTCCCTCCGCTCCGACCAGCACATGATCATCAGAAAGGGGCACAGATAATGGGAGAAATTCAACCTCCCTAGTAGGCACGGCGGAGCGGGGGTGTGTAATTCAAATTTTTTTTATTTTAATTCTGCACTGATTGTCTTTGAAATTGCCCCTGCCCCTATTAAATACAATCTGGAGACAAAACCAGGGAAAGACTTGGTCCGGGGACAGTGTCCTCAATCAGGGCACTGTCCCCTGAAACTGGGGATGTCCGGTCACCCTACCCTAATATGGAATTTTAACCGGTAACAACACCACCAAAATGATGTTAAAGCAAGATTTTTTGAAATTTATATGAAAAACGTAATATGGCACTTGTCAATAAAAGCACATAGTAAAGAAGAACCTTGAGCTAAATATAGGTACTGCTGCACTTTTACTACTCCCTGAAATACAGTGCTCAAATTATAAAAGATATGCGCTGTCTCGTGTGAATCAATAAAATGAAGTATTATGAACAAACACAAAAAATACCACCATGTAATTAAATTAACATAATATGAAACCAAAATTATTCATCAAAAAATAATCAATTTTTTTAAAAATAAAAATTATATATTTTTTCCATCAAAAAATATACATATAAAATGTCCTGGTGTTTTTCATTTAAATCCATGCTCAAATCTTTCTATAAAATCAAGTGAAAATATTTTCAATCCGTTTTTCAGATACAATTAAATGTGCCATTTACCATGGTCTCCAAGTTATTAAGAGATCATATATCGCATGAGATGAACAGATATGTGGATTCTTCCTGTGTGTAACCCAACCTCCTTGATGGATCAATCCAGCAGCCTCCTAATTGGCTTCCCCGCCCACTCCAACATGGACTTGCTTGATGCTCTACACTCGGTGTATGTGTGGGGTTTAAACATTGGGAAGATTCATCGCATGATACGTTGACAAAAAGGTTTATTAAAGCTAAAATAATGCACTTACAGCAACTAGGATACATTTAGGCAATAGAGAGATCTAACCAAGAGATCATCAACAAGTATGGATCATCTCATCACGGCTCCCATCTCCTTCCAACATGTTTCCCCTTAATGGGCTACTCCAGGAATGGAGGATCCTCCTATTTTTTTTTTTTTTTTTTTAAGGATTTTTATAACGGATGGAAAATAAACTTTCTAGGAATTTCAGGACAGTTTGTAAAATAGGCGAAGCTGACTATAGTCAAGCTGTAGTGTTCCGTCTAATTGACGTCTGATCTAAAGCATCGTGTCGACATTTGCTGGTACAAAAAAATACCAGCCGACACTCTGCCCATATGAATGACGGTCTGTCCGACAGAAGCCAGCTGTTTGGCTTCTGTCGGACATGCATGCTGGAATATCAGCAGCCGACCAAGTCCCGATCAGTGTTCCTAGCCAATGGCAGAGAGCGCTGATCAGAGTGTTCTGGCAGGGGAACGTCCCCCTGTCAGAACACAACAGCTCAGCGTGGGAGATCGCTGCACTAACCTTGCATGGTTAGTACAGTGGCTCCTGACTGGATGCATGATGCAGGATTGTACGGAAAAAAAGTGTGTACCAGGCTTAAGTGCGCCACTAGAAATTGTTCAGATAAGACAGATAATGCCCCCACTTGTCTCCAATCTATTGTTGCTCTTGACAGTGGTAAAAGATTCAGGCATCTAGGCTATTCCATACTTTATTGTATTCTGAAGGCAAGAGTAATTTTATTCTGTAGAACAGCAGTCTCAAAACTGTAGTCCGGGGGCCATATGCGGCCCTTTGCTTGCCTTTATCCCGCCCTTGGGGCACTGTTCCTCCCACTGTCTTCAACAATGGGGCATAATTCCTGTTGCTTAAAACGATGGGGCACTATATTCCTCCCACTGACGCCAGTGATGGGGCACTATATTCCTCCCACTGACGCCAGTGATGGGGCACTATATTCCTCCCACTGACGCCAGTGATGGGGCACTATATTCCTCCCATTGACGCCAGTGATGGGGCACTATATTCCTCCCACTGACGCCAGCGATGGGCACTATTCCTCCCACTGACGCCAGCGATGGGCACTATTCCTCCCACTGACGCCAGCGATGGGCACTATTCCTCCCACTGACGCCAGCGATGGGCACTATTCCTCCCACTGACGCCAGCGATGGGCACTATTCCTCCCACTGACGCCAGCGATGGGCACTATTCCTCCCACTGACGCCAGCGATGGGCACTATTCCTCCCACTGACGCCAGCGATGGGCACTATTCCTCCCACTGACGTCAGCGATGGGGCACTATTCCTCCCACTGACGTCAGCGATTGGGCACTATTCCTCCCACTGGCTATAGTCCAGCCCCTCTAAAGTCAGAAGGACAGAAAACTGTTCCTTATGTAGAAAGTTTGGAGACCCCTGCTCTAGAATCACACAGGTAGTGAAGTCTGTGCTCCTTGATTTAGCCCCAGTATCCTGATCTGTACCTGGCTTGGTAGTTAAGCAGCTCTAATATCTGGTGCTGTAGTTGGTGTAAAAGATACTGTACTTTTTCTTTTTGAAAAATCAAAAGACCGTTTACATTTTCCAATATACAGTACTTACCTTTCGTGAATCCAGCTTCAGAGGTCTTATGACTTTTGATGGTATTAAAACTGGAGAGCCTCACAAAATGTGGGCCTAGGGAGATGGTATCATCCATACAATGGCAACATTTGGAGAGATCACTTTAAAAGAAACCTGTTGGGTTAGAAGTGTTGGGAGTGCCGTAGCTGTTTTTTTGTTAAGATGTCTGGGGCCATCATTTCATTCTGGCTTCACCATGTAGTGGTATACTTCTGTACTGATCTAGTTAGGTGACACACTAAGTAGTGAAGTCGCGATTTGGCATTACAGCAGTTGTAGAAGTATGTACATATCCCGATGTACAGCATATTTAAAATGTATAATACATCGGTATATAAAGTTAGATTTGTTTTTTTTATTCATAATTTATCTCTCTCTCTCTATTTTAGTACAAAATGAAGCAGATCCCAAAAGCCATTCTTATGTGGAGAGCGGCGTATCTCCAGACATGGATTATAGAGATCCACCATCTTCATTGGAGCTTTCTCCATCCGACAGCTCTGGTGGAACTTATATGTGGGATGAAGAAGGAATGGAACCAATTGGAAATGTCCATCGGTGCGAGAGCTACGAGTCATCAGAAATGAATAGCCTGGTATGTTTTAGAATTTGTCCTAGAGTCATTCCATTATTCCAATATTGCTTCCCTATATATTCAGCTATCTATTGCCCAGGTTCACTGGTATTTTGGTGTGTTCGGTTGTAGGGGAATTGCAGCATTATCACTAATGTGTGATGAACTTAATTTACAGTAATGACAAAACGTTTGTCATTTCTAAAGATTGTTTTTTTTTTTTCTGAAAACTGCATTTTGATTTTTTATTTGATAAAATTGGTTTCCTATTCAGGGCTGGTGCTGCCACTAGGCAAACTAGGCAGCTGCCTAGACCGCGCTGCTGCCTAGGACACCCAGCCACTGGCGTTCCTACTCTCTTCTTTCTACCTGGGCGATAGTGAGGCTGCATTTGATGGGCACTGGTGAGGCTGCATTTAATGGACACTTCATTAAAAAGGTGGGGTATACATGGGCAGGGCAAAGGGGGTGGAGCCAGGGGCGGCAAAAAGAGGTTTCGCCTAGGTTGTCAAAAATCCTTGCACTAGCCCTGTTCCTATTCATCACAAAAGAATTCTATTGAAGTGCCAGAGAACTTTTTTTTTTTTTTACTGTGCCTCAGGAGAGGGCTTGAAAAGAAGAATCGTTGGGACTTTATATGAGGCCATGGCCATCCAGCACACTGGTCTCCATCCCTGATTTATATGAGAAAGAAGGTGACAATGGGGGCAGTGGGACTTTGTATGAAACTCACACTAAGGCAGGATGAGTCAATCATTATAAGATAAACTAATTATTTAACAGTGTCAAATTGGAGCATAATGCATAGAATGACAATCATATTGAATCAATAAATATGATACAAAGTAAGGTAAAACATGATTGGTAAATCACATCATGATAGTAAAAACAGTTGCACAATATACAAAGTAACACATGATTTATATTAATATCAGCAGTGTACCCAAAAAAGATATGATATCATATAGTATTGAATAAATTAACGACTCAAGCAATTAAAACCCATGGTGACCACATGATTGCTGTCATGTGACATCAAATATAAACGCTTGACGCGTTTCGTGGAGTAGTATCCAAACCCCCCGGGAGCTGAGGCGGTAAAAGTGCGGTGGCAGGGCTGTCCAATAAAGGTGAAGAAGCGATGCACAGAGAGAATCCCCCTTTAAAGGTTTAAGCGAGTAGGAGCCTGCTTGCCCCCATTGTCGTCTTCTTCCTCAGGAGAGGAATTACCAAAGCTCCGAATATTAAAATGTCTTTTTAAAACTCCTTTCAAAGCTTTGGGCCTCAGATGCTGCATTACTGAGGAAATTCAGCACTGTTGCTATTTCCAGTACAAAGATCAGTGTAGGAGCAAACTGTGCAATCCTAAGTCGGGTGACCAGTGGAAGAAAATCTGCATCATTGTTATTGTAAAATGACCTATAAATAGTGCAAGGGCATATTGTACATTCCTCATAGAGTACAATGGGACGTGAAGCTGCTTTGATAACTCAGGATCTGGACTTTTGATTGACAGAGGAATGCATTCTAAGTGGTATGTTGAATTTCTGTAGCAGAAAAGATTTTTTGTATATGTTTGAAAATGAAAAATTGAGTCTTGCAACATGGCAATGATCTCAAACTGTAGATTTTTTTTAAAACAGTGACTTAAACAAAATTTGGTGTTTTTTAAATGAGATTTAATGTGTTTCAATGAGTCTTGATATGCTGAAATACTGTACAGTGATCTGAAACCGGTGCTTCATGCTTGGTATACATACATTGTTCTATTAACTATGAGGCCAGAATACTTCCAAATAGGGCTGCAACTAACGATTATTTTCATAATCGATTAGTTTGCAGATTGTTTCGATTAATCGGATAATGGCCTTAAAAAAAAAATAGAATTTTTACATTTTTTTGGGCCAATTTGTTGTTGGGCAGATTACAAAACACAAATTGCCCCAAAAACACATTACATGCTTTTCTGCAGGAAAACATGTAAATGAACTGTAGTGTGTTTCTGCAAAAAGCACCAAAAAACAGAGGTGTGACCCCCAGCCTGAGATGTTTAGCAACATAATGGGGTTAAAAAAATACAAATAAGTACAAAAAGAGCAAATAATCGTACTGTAAGGGGTTCATTTTTTTACCGTGGGACAGTGAAAGTAATATTTACAGTAGCGATTTGCTTTTTTTTATTATAAAGGGCTAATTTTATTTTTTTTAACCCCATTATGTTACTGGCCGATTAATCGATTATGAAAATTGTAATCGATTTATTTCATAATCGATTAGTTGTCGATTTAATCGATTAGTTGTTTCGGCCCTACTTCCAAACCTTTGTATAGTGTACCTCCACACAGTAATTCAAGATTTTCTCCCTGGTGTGGAGTGTCGTGCTCGCCCCCTCCCTTGGACTACAGGAGAGTCAGGACGCCCTCTACGTTGCAGATAGAGAAAGGAGCTGTGTGTTAGTGGGCGTGCTGACTCTCCTGTAGTCCAAGGGAGGGGGCGAGCACGACACTCCACACCAGGGAGAAAGCCTTGCATTACTGCGTGTAGTTACAGACAGAAGAACAGGAAGTGAGGATTTCTCAGAAGAAATAAGGACATTTTAAAAGCAAAATGGAAGGATGAGGTAAGTGAAGGAGGACTGCAGGTAAAGGAAGCGATTTAGGAAAATAAGATTGTACCTTTACAACCCCTTTAAGGAGAGTTTGCTTCAGGCACCGGATCCTGCATTTGCCGTTCACCTTTGCATATAGTGCAATCTACGTATCAAGTCGCAAGGTGCTATATAGGTCCAGGGCTGGGGCCTCTTTCTATAGTTCTCAGAGCCTGAAGCCTATTCGGGGTATTGAATGCTGATTTTCCCTAGGACTGTTTGACAGAAACCGGTCTAGCAATTGGCTTCTGTTGAACAGAGAGGGATACACACAGATTGAAGTTTGGCCTGTTCCTGCTAAGCTGGAAGAATTTCTGTCCATGTGTACCCAGATTTAATCTGGAGGAGGCGATTAATGTTATGCAAAAATTTAAAGCTGTGCTAAGAAAGATCCCACTATATAAATGGGAAAAGGTGACTAGTGTTATATTGAACCAACATCTAGAAATAAATTGATAAGCAATTTGGATAGCGAAACAAAACCAAAACGAATTTACCAATCACCATAAACTCTGAAGTGTAAATCGATACAGGAAATAAGTGATAATATGAATAAAAAAAGTCCTTGAATACATATAGTAAACAGAAAAATATATATATAAAGTCTGGGGAGGTGAAGGAGATGAATAATGAACAGTCCCCATATTCAAAATGATAGGGTATCCACCAAGGTAAACTCGTGCACCAACACCATATAAATTTTAAGCTTACCAGAAGCAAGCTATATAAGGCTTGTGGCTATAACCCAGCCCGGGTCCTGTACCAGGAAGTGTCCGTAACACAGAGGATGATACAGAGAGACATGTCACAGCACGCCGTCTAAGGAGTATTCCCAATTGGGTTGAAGACTCTGGCAGGTCAATGATACCCCTAATGGAATGACCATTCAGTGTATGAATGCATATACACATGTAAAAACTACTATTTAGAACTACAGCTTGCTGGAAGGAATTGCATCAATCAAAAGTATTGGTGACACCTGGCAAAAATAACCAGGAGGCATCCTAAAGGCTGATGAGCACCACAAAGCGATGGAGTCCACGAGGATTGGACCTTATGCCAACACAAAGCCTTGGAGTTACAACCTGCAGTGGATCGCCTCTCAGTGGTGTGTAGTCTGGCTGTGCAGACTACACACTATGTAACATATGTAACTATGTTATGCTTCAGGGTGACACATTCATGGACATTGCTTTTTCTGTCCTGCTGCCATCTCCTACAGAGAAAAAGCTAGAGGAACATGGTCAGCGCCTGTGTTATAGCAGCTCCTGTATCCAGAAATGCAAACCCCATCTATTCTGACCTCTATTTCCTCTGTACTCCACTGGAGAGATCTAGATTTGATTAGTAATGAGTGCTCACAGGCAATAGGGAGCTGAGACAAAAGGGCCAAATGGTATGCATTCTGCAGATGGCCTACTCAGTTCAAAACACCACTTGTGATGTTCTCTACCATGGACGCATTCATTGATACAGTGAATGCCTGTCTTTGCCCAAAACAGCATCTGGCTCTCCATAGCCAAAACAAGTCCCTGTGTACACTAAGAGACTGGCTAAGTCAAAAGGCTTTTCCCATATACACACAGTTTGTGCACTTTATAGGGACTGGCTCAACCTTGAGTGTTTTCACTAAGCTTTTTACTGAGATTTATCCAACAAAGGATTTTAGGGAGAGAATAGACTATTCCAGAAGTGGATCCTGCAATTTTAGTTCTCTGTAAACATTTTGCAGTTCCATCTTTTTAAGGATTCTGTCGTTAGGCATTTTAAAGCCCTCTTACAGGCTGTATTCACTCTTACAGGTCCAGCCCTGCAGCCAACAAATGCTGCCTTGTTCATTTTGCCTGACAAATGAACAGAGACTAGGAATCTGTCTTTGACCCTACTCTTAGAAGAATTGCAGCTCTTTTTTGGTTTTGTGTTGATGCTTTAGTGAATGTAATTAAAGTGTTACTAAACCCAGAACCCTGCATTCATTATATCTGGTCTCCCACAGTACACAGAACAAGGAAATGCAATTATTTTAGTAAATATAAACTGCTAAATAGCTTTTCTCATCAGCAGTATTTAGCAGTCTTGTGATTTCTATCAGTTCCTGGTGAAGCATGTAGGAGAAGTTTTCATACTGCAATGAGCTGTCTTATGAGGTTGCAGGGCTCCTGACCCTCTGTATGGACAGTGCTGATTGGCCCTGTGCTTATCACATGCACTCTCCCAAGAAAACAAAAACAAAAAAAACTCTCCTAGCAAAACACACCAAACTGAGCATGTGCAGCCTGACTCCAAAGGCTCTGTCTTTTCCGGACTTTTCCAGGGGGATCTGTGCATACAAGATCAAGCAGCCTTTTTACACAATGCAGAAGATTAAACCCTTGGGTTCCACAGTGGGTATAACAAGCATGCTTTACTGCATATACAGACTGATTTTAATGTTGTGGGTTTAGTAAGACTTTAACCAAGTCATTAGAATGTCTCTTTACACCGTGCATATATAAAGTATTTTGTGGCTAAAAGCTTGTTCTGCTGATCCTGCTTGTCAAAAAGATATTCTACGCATGTCTTTTAGCAGTGGATGCCTATTTGGGAAGCCTAAGCCTTCAACCAAGGTCATACTTGCGGACCCTCAGGTGAAAACAACACCTCTGTTTGCTTCTGCATGAGGGTTTTGGGCTTTATGAAAGCCGCCTCCGAGGTAGTCCTTGTAAAGAACCCTTCCTTTTGCACACGGACAAGATGGTTTTTGAGACTGAAACCTTCCTACCTAAGGTGGTCTCTTCCTTCCACCTCAATGAGGACATTTTTCTTCTTTCTCTTTGTTCTGCCTCAAAACATGACAAGGAAATTGTTTTACATTGCCTAGGTATAGTGATTGCTTTCAGGGGCAACTTGGCAGCCATGGCCTTTGTTGGCAAGACTGAGCCCGTTTTTGTTCAGCCTCTGAGTTGTCGATGAGGACATCAGCTTCCCATGCTGTTATTTTAGGCGTTGAATCGGCAACTTATCTCTAGCCCTTAGGAAAAGAGTTCCTCCCTACAGAGATCTATCCACCAGGGCTGTTGCGGTCTCTTAGGCTTTCAGCATCAAGCATCTGTATCCTGCAATTGCCATTGGCTCCTGCTGCTGTCAATCAAATGCAGTGACCTGGAAGCCAGGGGCGGGGCCGAGTCCTGCTGTCTATGTCGGTGGATGCAGCAGCAGGACTCGTGAGTGCCCTCTATGGAAAGCGGCTCTCCGTGGGGTCACTCGATGAATAGGAGAAGCCAGTGGTGCCACCGGGGCAACCCAGAAAAGTAGGAGCGGGGCTGTTCTGTGCAAAACCCTTGCACAGAGCAGGTAAGTATAACCTGTTTGTTTTAAAAAAAAAAAATACAAATATGAACTTTTTACAATCATTTTAAGTATAGTGAAGCTTCACTATATTATAACGAAGATCTAGAGATGTCTAAAGCATTTTCTGGCACTTTACATTTTTTTGGGCCAGCTTGGAGCAAACAAATTATTTGTATGTCAGAACAGATTGGCTGGTGCACAGACTGTAATATACTGTAGTAGTTTGTGCTGCAATACCGTAAGGCTTCATTCACATTTTGGTGTTTTGGGATCTTGATTCTGCCTGCGATCTCAAATTGCACTACAATAGCAAAATGCATGTTCGGGTGCCATTCATTTTAAATGGCACCTAAATGTGGTGCGGTTTTGCCATGATAATCATATGATAAGCTACTTCTTTTTTGGGTGACGAGCTTGGCTCATTTTGGCTTGCTTGCTTTTCCTGTGCATAAATTGCGGCAAAACCCCCACCACATTTTAGGTGACTTGAAAATGAATGGCACGCGAACATGCATTTTGCGATTGTAGTTGGATTTGAGTTCACTGATAAAATCGCACCAACTCTGCTTAAGCTACCAAAACGCCAACTGTGAGCGGAGCTGTGTTCCAGCAGCATGAGAGACTTTAACTTTACCGCTGGACATAGTCAGTTGTACTGCATCTCCATCATTTAGAAAAAGACATGTATATTTTTAACTAATACAAGATTTCCTCTGATTGGCTGAGGTGGAGATTGTGATGTCACCTGCCCACCTCTACGCCTTGGCCAGTCACATGAATCCTTGTATTCACTGAAACACACAACTTTTCCTAAATGGCAGTGATGTGGTACAATCTCTACCTCTATCCAACGGTAAAGATTATGTCTTTGATACATCTGCCAGAACACGGCACCACTTACTGTACTTGTGGTACAGCTGCTACAGTCTATTGGAGCCTAAGCAGCAGCCAATCCGTTCTATTGTGCAGATAAATTGTTTGGTTCAAGATGGCCCAAACAAGTTATTTTAACTGCCAGGAAACCAGGAATTTGTTTTTAATTGTTCATAAACCATCACCAGAAATATTTTATCTTTTGTATAAAATTTCTGTTAACAAATAACAATGCACTTCTGGTATAAAAGGGTACCTAAAAAGCCATGTACCTACCGTACATACTCCTAGCTGTGCCTGTGATTGTCTCAGGAGATGTTGAGATGTCATTGCTTTGCTGATCACCATTCTGCTTGCTGGAGGCTCTGACACAAGGAAACTCTGCCAAGGAGGCCACTTCCACACAGACCCTTCAGAAGAAATCATCGTATGTCAGTAATGGTAAAAGGCACAGGCAATGCTGATGACGAGTCCTGTGCCCACTGCTTATCTATCTTTTGAGCACATTTTCTATTTTGGGTACATTTTACATAGTCCGGTTCCTCTTTAACACCTCTTGCAACTTCCAAAAAATGTAATAATGTTGGATAAACTAGCCACCTTGGTGGTAAGTGCTTATTCAAACATGCCACTGGATGGCAGTAGAAGCAGGCGGTTGAGCTCCCCACAGCAAGGGCATGCAGCTACTCAGGGCTCGCGATACAAAGCAACACTTTGGCAAAATTGTAATCCCCTGTTTCAAGTAAATGGGGCTGTGCTGCAAGTGTGTGCAATGTATGTGGGTGGGTTGGCATTTTCAGGGTTAAAACAGGCAGGCAGGAGGTCACATATGGCGATATGTGGCCTCTTGCCTGTTTTAACAATTTCAATTTGAAAATTGGACATGGATCGCTTTTCAGATGATATTTCACAGGTGGTGACCTGTGAAGTGTCATCCGAAAAGCGATTCACGTCATATTTTCAAATAGCCATAACAGTTGCACTATATTACCAAAAGTATCGGGGTGCCTGCCTTTGCACGCACATGAACTCGGGTTGAGGTCAGGACTCTGCAGGCCCGTCAAGTTCCTCCACCCCAAACTGACTCATCCATATCTTTATAGACCTTGCTTTGTGTGCTGGTTCTCAGTTATGTTGGAACAGAAAGGGGCCATCCCCAAACTGTTTCCACAATGTTGGGAGCATGAAATTGTCCAAAATGTCTTTATATGCTGACACCTTAGGAGTTCCCTTCACTGGAAATAAGGGGCCAGGCCCAACCCCTGAAGAAACGACCCCACACCATAATCCCCCTTCCACCAAATTATTTGGACCCGTGTACAAGGCAAGGTCCATAAAGACATGGATGAGCGAGTTTGGGGTGGAGGAACTTGACTGGCCTGCACAGAGTTCTGACCTCAACCCGATAGAACACCTTTGGGATGAATAAGAGCAGAGACTGCGAGCCAGGCCTTCTTGTCCAACATCAGTGCCTGACCTCCCATAGACGCACTCCTAAACCTTGTGGACAGAAGAGCTGAAGCTGTTCTAGCTGCAAAGGGGAGCCCAACTCAATATTGAACCCTACAGACTAAGCCGCCATTCAAGTTCATGTGCATGTAAAGGCAGGCATCCCAATACTTTTGGTAATATAGCGTAGCTTTTATTTAAAGCGGAGGTTCACCCTAATTTACATGTATATCTGACCAGCTTCCTTATATTCGTAACAAGTACAGTCCGGAATTATTATTTTTTTTTTTTATCCTTTACATACCTTGTAATCCATGTTTTCAATGTACTTCTCCCCGCGGGAGTAGGCGTTTCTATGCCTACGGGGATTGTCATCTGGGAGGTCGGCCAGATGATTGACGGCTGTTCCCCCCCGGCGGTTAAGGCCCCACCTCCCGTATTGTGTAGGCGCGCACGAGTTACAGGGTTTCCTAAAGAAGCCGAACATGCAGAGATGTGAGTCGGCTCTATACGGCACCTGCGCTCTGCATGTTCGGCTTTTTCCAGAAACGCTGTGACTCGTGCGCGCCTACGAAATATGGGGGGTGGGGCCTTATCCGCTGGGGGAACAGCCGTCAATCATCTGGCTGACCTCCCAGATGACAATCCCCCTAGGCATAGAAACGCCTACTCCCGCGGGGAGAAGTACATTGAAAACATGGATTACAAGGTACGGGCTGCATAAAAAAAAAAAAATTGCGGACTGTGCTTCTTACAACTATAAGGAAGTTAGTCAGATGTAAATATATTGGGGTGAACCTCCACTTTAATAGTTTTTTACTCTCGGTATCTTTAAAGGTAAAATTACACAAACTATTTTTTTTCACATAACACGGTTGAAGATATTAAAGTGTAACTAAAGGCAGAACTTTTTTTTTTATTTCATTTTGGATAGAGTATACCCCATGTCCATTTTTTTTCTTTTTGCCATCTGTGTCCCATTGGGGAGATTTCCCTTCACCGTAGCTTAAACAGGAAGTAGGAAGACATCCCCCCCAAAATGCGGGGATCGCAGTGCGTCACCAAACTAGTGTCCCCATTGGAAGATTTCCCCTCCTGTTCGGATGTCAACCCAAAATTTGAGATTTTCTTTTACTTTCACGTTCGATGATAATTGTTAACTAGATAAATGGAGAGGGTGAAATGTCTCTAAGCTGTACAGACAGCAATAAAAGCTGACAAGTGTTTCCCTTTAATTTCACCGTCATATATGTCTTTGTAGCTGTTGAGATTTCGGCACAGTGAATGTATTTCATGCTTGCTGGGTTCTGTGTGGATGTCTGGCCAATTCGCTAAACATTGTGTTTTTACGTGACTTTAGGGAGAAAAAAAATCTTTGAATTGAAGTGTCCTGAATGAAGTGTTAGTACTAAATATAATAATCATTGCATATAATGGTCTTTTTATGAGCTTTTTATTTTCTGCCATGAGCATAGACTCTGTAGACTTACTCATAATTGCCTTTAATTATAATGTGCTGTTGGAGCTAAACAAGTTTCCATAGCATTTATTAGCAATCTTCCTATGTATAGATTCACCTAAAGCAGAGCGCAAATCCACAGAAACCCCTGCTCCAGCAGTATGGTGGTAACATCTTTGGCCTTCTTGATTGGCTGGCAAGAGATGATGTAACTCCCATGCAGGTGCTCAGTCATTAAAGGGGGGTTTCCTATCAGATTGCTTGTGTAACCCGTGCAAAAGGTGAATTAACTAGGGCTGCAACTAACGATTATTTTCATAATCGATTAGTTGGCCGATTATTGTTTCGATTAATCGATTATTTGGTTGACAACCTTAAAAAAGAAAAAAAAAATTATATATTTTTTGGCCAATTTATTGTTGTTGGGAAGATTAAAAAACACGAATTGCCACAAACACGCATTACATGCTTTTCTGCAGCTTCTCCATTGAAGTATATTGAACCAAAATAGCACTGTTTTTGTGTTAAAAGAAAAAAAAAAAAGCCCTTTTCAAATACGTAGCAGCTGAAAAAATCATGGATGTGAACATGGCCCATAGGAAACCATGTACAGTAAATGAACTGTAGTGTGTTTCAACACAGAGGTGTGACCCAGGCCTGAGATGTTTAGTAACATAATGGGGTTAAAAAAACAAAAATGAGTACAAAAAGAGCAAATAATCGCTACAGTAAGGGGTTCTTTTTTTACTGTGGGGCAGTGAAAGTAATGTTTACAGTAGCGATTTGCTCTTTTTGTACTATAATGGACTCATTTTTTTTTTTTTTAACCCGATTATGTTACTGGCGGATTAATCGATTATGAAAATGATAATTGATTAATTTCATAATCGATTAGTTGTCGATTAATCGATTAGTTGTTTCGGCCCCTAAATTTAACCTTTTAATAACCTTTTGCAATTCCGATAGACATGCATGGGAAGAGAAGCTGTTTTGATGTGAGCAAAAGCCCATCGACACAGGATTGTTCTCACTCAATCCAAACG
This sequence comes from Rana temporaria, assembly GCF_905171775.1. Classification (NCBI taxonomy): domain Eukaryota; kingdom Metazoa; phylum Chordata; class Amphibia; order Anura; family Ranidae; genus Rana; species Rana temporaria. The sequence continues at coordinate 110,983,067 of NC_053496.1, forward strand.
CAAAGGAAGAGTGTGTTTTACTTAGTTTTTTCCTTGTGTAGACATTGTATACATTGAGTACGGCTTCACTTGAAATCGCACGATTTCAAAGCCGCATGTCGGTACGACTTGGCTGACTTCTGTGCGACTTCATGAACAGATGTCTATGCAAGTCGCACCAGGGCTGGACTGGGACAAAAATTTGGCCCTGGACTTCATCCAGACCGGCCCACTTTAATTTTGCAAACACACACAAAAACAGTATATAAACTATACAAATTGCGCAAAAAAAAAAAAAAAGTAAAAACATTCCACTGTAATTATAAATGGCTTTTTGTATGAAATTGTGTTAACTGAAAATATACTCAAACTCCTCAATCCTTTTTTTTTTTTTCACTTATTCTCCTCTGGATTTTTCTCCTCCTTCTCACATCACTGCGTGAAGTGGGAGGGCTAACGTGAGGCTGAGCCGAGTTGCGCACTATGAAGTGAGGTGATGGGCAGTGCGCATGACGGGTCTCTTCCATACTGGCTGGACGACACCAGGCCCTGGAGGTGTAAATTTTACACGCCACTTCTGGGTCATTAAGAGGAAGGGGAAATCAGCGAGTGGACATTTTCTGATCTCTCTTCCCTCTACCTGGCGGCACCTGCAATGCCCGTCCCAGGTCCACTGATGGGTGCGCAAAGTGATCAAGCAGCTGCACAGCCACCAGGTTGTTTTAATCTGAAAGTCAACTTGCCAGATTTATGACACAGATTCATTAAGATGCTTTCTTTCAGGTCTTGTTGATACCCCCAACCATTCCCCTCATGCTGCAAAGGTGTTGCCACTGCCACCATAGTACATATGATGGCAGTGATGGTGGCAGCAGCTGGGGGGACTGTGGGTAACCCCCCCCCCCCACACACACACACTCCCATCACTGTCGTAATATGTACTATGGTGGCAGTGGCAACACCTTTGCAGCCACTGGGGATTTTTCTCCCTCTGCTGTGATCATTATCATCATGTTGATGATCACAGCACAGCAGTTGCTGTTTGAAGTCTGTCACATGGAAAAACTGCTTGCACTGACTTCCCAATTGCAGTATTAGCAGTCTGTGCTGTGGGTCTGCTTACACCTTCAATGAAGTGGAGCAGAATACATACGATGTGCCGCCTGCCTGTGAACTGCAACCACTGTAGTGCACCGCCCGCCACCGTCCTCTACGCACTGTCACCTCCTGCCACCCGGCTACAACTTTAAACTCCTCCCTCCTCAGCACAGTAAGAAATCACTCCGCCGTGGAAAGGCTGTTGACCAGAACATTAGACTGGGCAGTGGGATTGCGCCACAGGCTTTAGCTGCCTGAGCACCGAAAATAAAAAAAATAGTCCTCTGAAACCAGGCCGGCCCACTGGGAAGCTCCCGGTAGTCCCGATGGCCAGTCCATCCCTGAGTCTCACCTGAAATCGACAAAAGTAGTGCAGAAACAACTTTTCTCTTCCGTTCATAGACGGACACAGCCTTCTTTGACATTAGGGTTATGCTTCTTCCTACCAGGAGAGTTTAGGCAGAATTTAACAGCACTTAAATCGTTAAAACCTTTCCTTCGTGCCGCTCCTCCCAGGGGGCGTGGCTCCCCCAGGCATAACCCACACCCTGCTCTAGGAGCCTCAGTCTTTTTCTGCCCAACGACAGGAGAGGAGTCAGGCACTTCTAGAGTCCCGTACTCTGGAGTTTTTTTTATTATTTTGTTCCTGCATTTTTGAATCCTGTGATTCTTCTATCAACAGCCGACTGGGTGACAGGCTGGGTCCTCGACTCTTGTAGTCCCCCCATGTTCGGCTATCGAGCGTGTGCCGACCCTTAGCTCAGCTTTGGGACGTCCACGACAGGCCCCGTTGCTCCAGGGGCGGCCGGGGAACTTCGGTTCTAGGGCACACATATGACCGGTCTTTTATGGCTTTGTCAGTGTGTCTGGCCGACAGCCATGCCGTTTACGAACGTTGGTTCTGTCTGGGATACCTCCAGCCGGGTAGTCGCAGGACGGGTAAGTACCCTTACTCAGGTAAGTGGTCTGGCTGGAATGTTCCCGGGGGAGGTCGACTGAGGGTTTTTTCGCTGCTTTCCTTTCTCCCTTATTCCTCTCCCTCCTTCCCTTGTGGGTAGCGGCTGTGAGTGTTTTTTTTTTCTGGGGCTCATATACACCCGGACTCGTGTGTGTGTGTGTGTGTGTGTGTGTGTGTGTGTGTGTAGCGGGGGCTGTGTGTTGTCACTACAGAGGGCTGTGGTGTTCACTACAGGGCCTTTCATGTGTCTTGTGAGGTGATTTTTTTTGTGCTGGCATTTGCTGTGTCACTGTCTTTTTAAATGCTGCGCAACGGCCGCCATTTTGCCGGAGCTCCGCTCTATATTGCTCGGCTGCCATTTTCCTGTGGTCCTATGCTGTTTTTCAGCATTCGGCGGCCATCTTGCTTTTTCGTCTGCCTCGTGTGACGGCTTTGGCGGATCTGTCTGAGGAGAAGACAGACACAGCGCTGCGCGGCTTCTCAGCACACCTAGTCCTTCTCAGGCCGCGCTGGTGGTGGTACCAGGGGCCCCCATACTCTGCAATAGCAGTAAAGGAGGTGACCAGTGGGGGTTTTTGTCCTGCTTTGCAGGGTGAGTGACACGGCGCTGACACTATGGAACCTGGGCCATGTCTCCCTATCCAGCTATGCCTGAGTTAACCCTTAACGCCCCTTCCCCTGCCACATCTGTTATGTTGGCTGTCCTGGGTTTCTTGCCAGGTTTTAAGCAGCTAGTGTCCGGATGGGGGGTAAAAAGCGCCCCCTCCCTGAGCCTGCTTCTGGGGATGTCTCTGACGCAGAATTGCTGTTTTCTGGTTCTGTTATGTCAGAGGCTTACTCCACATGTATAGTGAGGATGACTCTGCTGCAGAGTCAGTTGCTGGCAAGGAATTTGTTGGAGCTTTTGATTTCTGCGGTGCGTGAGACTGTAAAAATTGAGGATGTGGCGGTGACACCAGCCGTACCTTTTGGGGTTCCGCAGACCGCCACGTACCGCTAATGTGTTTCCTTGTGTTCCTTATTTGGACAATATGTTATACGACAAATAGAGCTTATAGCTCAGTGGTAGAGTCACTGCCTTGCATACCCTTCCTTTAAAAAAAGGGACAAAAAAGTTTGTCAAAAAACTTTGCAACCCGTTACCCCCTGGAGGGGGACTTTTTTTTAAAAAAAGTAGGTCTCTCCTCCGCCAGTGGACGCCCCTTTGTCCAGACTGAGCAAGGCCACCACGTTCTCCTGATAGGAGAGTGGAGGCTGTGACCCGCTCCCTTTTCACGGTGGTGGGTTCGGCGTTGAGGCCGGCTCTGGCCGGGCCCTGGTGGCACAGGCCCCGACTGAAAGGGCGAAGCTCCTGCTGCAGGAGCTGGAAGAAGGGGACGCTTCCGAGTCCTCTAGGGACCTGGCTGAACGATTGGTTCAGGGTCAGACATTTCGCTGCGAGGCGGCCATGGATACGATCCGGGGCTTCCGTCTATGCAGTGGTTCTGCGCCGCCTTGTGTGGCTGAAGAGCTGGTCTGCGGACTAGTCCTCTAAGGAGGCCTTGGTGATGGCCTTTAAGGGTGAACGGTCCTTTTAGGACTTCCCTGAATGGCATCATTGAGGATGCCACGGGTGGTAAGCGCATGCTGTTCCCACAGTCTGGGAAGGGCTAGGGACCTCGCCATGTGCAAGGACCCTCCTTGACTACCTTTTTTTCGCCCGCCCTGTGCGGTGGGGGTAGGTCTACAAGGTGCTTAAACCCCCGCCGCGGGGCAGCAGCGCACCTGATACCGCATGCCTAACAAGTCTGCGGACATACCTGCTTCTGCCTGAAGGTCTGCTCCCGCCCGTGTCTCGGGTGGGAGACTGGCTTCGCTCATTCGTGGCTCGGTGGAGGTCTCCCCTTTTCCGACCGTTGGGGTTGCAAAGTGGTTTCCTTGGGGTACAAGACAGAGTTTCTCTCTTGTCTGCCAAACAGGTTTTTTCCCTCCGGCCTCTGACCTCCTCCGGTTCGCCGGTTGGCTCTGTCAGGGGCTGTCCAGGATCTTCTGGTCGGGGGAGTGATTGTGCCAGTTCCCTCGTTGGAACGGTCTCGGGGGTTTTACTCCATTCTGTTTGTGTCCCCACGGAGGATGGGGCCCGGTCAATCCTGGGCCTCAAGTCCCTCGTTTGTTTTGTCAAGGTGCAAACTTTCAGGTGGTGTCGATTCGCTTGGTAATAGCGGCACTCCATCAGGGGGATTTTTCTGGCATCCTTGGATGTCATGAACGTGTACCTGCATGTTCCCATATCCTCTAAGCACCAGAGATTCTGTGCTTTGCGGTCGGGGGGGACCATTTTCAATTGGTGTCCTTCCTATTCGGCGGGTTTTCGCCAAGGTGCTCGTCTCGATACTGGCCAGGCTGTGACAGCGGGGGTTTGTTATGGGATGTCTGGACGACATTCTCCTACGAGCTTCTTCGAGCTCTGAATTGGTGGAGCCGTGTCTATCACGTGTCAGGCTCTCCGAGAGTTCGGCTGGTTTCTGGATTGTCCTGAAATCAGGGTTGGTTCTGTCTCAGGGACTGGAATACCTGGGACTAGTCCTGGATTCCGCCGGGGCGAAAGTGTTTTTCTCCTAACGGAAAAACTTCAGAATCTGCTGTGCAGCAGTTGCCGACCCAGAAGCGGTCAACTCTGCGATTCTGCAGGAAGGGTCTGGGTCCGTTGGTGGCCTCTTTCGAGGCTGTTCCGTATGCCCAATTTTTTTTTATAACATGTCATACTTACCTACTCCATGTAATGGCTTTGCACAAAGCAGCCCTAATCCCTGTTGAGTGCCCCCAAGCATGTCTCTGAGCCTATAAGGATGGAGAGAACCAAGAGAGTCGCTGCTCTCATGCACAATGCTGGATAGAGATCGGGCTCCACGGAAGTATTGTGGGGGGGGGGGGGGGGCGCGGTGCTGCATTCATGAAAAACCTTCAGCATTTAGAGCCTCTCTAACCTCGACCTGTTTTCAGTTGTTTACTGATATCACATTCTGAACTGTAATATAATGTAACATGTTTACTCTAGATACAATTTATTTCAACTTTAAAGCCGTGTTTACAATGTTGTGCTGCTGTAGAGTGTTTTGCATATTGGTGTACTGTGGTACCTCAACATACCATGCCACTGTGCTGGCATTAGAACAAACAGTAATGCAGTACCATATGTTGTGCTGCAATACTTTACAGTAAAATAGTACATCTTCTTTTTTTTTTTTTTATTAGGCAGCCCATCCAAATGAATGGGTTGTCTTTGTGCAACACATGTTAATGCATGACATAAGTGCATTGCATATGTGTGATCTTGGTCTTCCTGTATACTTCAATAGTTGTAGGAGACTGTCTGGCCATTGCTATATTTTAGGAATATCGTCTCCATTAACCTCTATGTGGTGTCTGTGTAAGATTCCGTCATCTAGTATCACATTACAAATGGACATGAGATTGACATCTGGTTATCAGATGGCCTGTGAAGCCCCCACCTTACCAACCCCTCCTCCTAAGTCAGCTTTATGTTTGGGAAGATATCCTTAAATAATCAGAGATGGTTTGCCATGGCCTACTTTCCTACATTGCTCCATAGCTAGAAGTGTGTGACTGGTAAAGGTTATGCCTTGATGATTCCAGCAAGCAAATACATGAAATAATATATAGTGATCAAACCAAGCTACTGATCCGATGATTGACTTCATCCTCACTCATGATGGAAGGGCTACAGACAGGACAAAGGTAGGTTTTATTTTGTATAATACAGTATCTGTGTGTTATCTGCTCCTTGATGTCTGTATATGTTGTTTTGTAGCACTGTGTCCCCCTCAGGCACTTTTTGGTCTTTCTGCGCACAAGGAAATCTAAATTTTCTAAGTTTTCTAGCTTGATTTGTATTTAAATTTCGGATGAAAACGGAGTGGTCTTTATATTGCTGAAGAATGTAAAATAAGCTACAAATTCACATAAACCTATCCCTTTGTTTTTACATGGGTCACAATTCTTATTTCTGTATTGCTACAGAGAAGACTCAAGGTTCTTTATCACAGTGATTAAATCTATCATTGCCCTTTATGTGCTTTATTCCTCTATTCTAAGTGTGGATGTGTGTATTTCTTGTAGTTATATGCCCTCTAGTGGTCATATTGGTATATTCACAGCTATGAGCATTATTATTACAGTTTAGATAAATGCTACTATGGCAGCCATGACCTATCTAAGGTTAATTACAGCCAAGATCCTCCATTTCCCATTCATGGCATATGCTGAAAGATTATATTACACGCAGCAGCTGGTTAGTGGTGATGGTGCATGTTGGTTTAGTTTTTCTCGACAGGGTTTCATTGGCTTTGCTAGCATGGAGGATTTTATTGGCAGTACCATAACGAAGCCCATCTCTTGCAATTTGTGTTTTTTTTTTTTCTTTCTTCTTCTTTTTCTTCTTATCATGAGGCAAGGTATACTTGCCTATGTTCATTGTCCAAGTGCCTCACTGGTATTATTTTCAGGTGGGGAAACTGGCTTGTCTCTGACAATCCCCTTGTGCTGATGGGGCTCCTCTTCTAGATCCTAAAGGGACCCTGTCCCCGGACAGCCAAAAAGAAGTGTCTATGTCACAAAGGCAGTGACATGGACACCTAATGCAGGATCCCATGTAAACAGAAGAGGAGAGAACACTCTGGACTGGAACATCACAAGACTGTAGCTACAAGGAGTGGAGGTTCATGTTTTGCCCAGGGTTGGGCTTTAATACCTGACATGGCATGCTGAGTACCTGTACATCCTTTAATTAAAAATGTAGTTAAAGTGACACTATAAACAGTATCTTCTCAAAAAATAACCCATAAGCATCTATTGCTTAATGGCCCTGCAATTAATTTTTTAGTAAATAGTTTTTACTGTGTTTTTTTACGCCTCCTCGTAATCTCACCAGTGAGTTCCACAAAGCGGAGTTCCACTCAAAAGTAGAACTTCTGCTTATCTGTCCCCCCCCCCCCTCTCTTGTCACATTTGGCACCTTCCGGGGGGGAACAGGTACCTGTTTTTAACCGGTACTGTTTCCCATTACCGGGAGATGGAGCCGCGGCCTTGTCTTCCGAAAGTCCGGCTCCCTCCTTCTTCCTCCACCGCCAGGCCAGTAGAAGGTGCAGCGCACTTTGCACATGCGCAGTAGGGAACAGGTTCCCTTACCAGGGATGGTGGCTGCACCTGACAGCTGCTCCGATGACATTGCGGGCTCCCTGGAATCTCCTGACTCCTGACCTGCGCTGATTTTGGACTTGGTAAAACAGTGGACCAACACCAGCAGATGACATGGAGATGCTTTATAGAGATGCAGATTTCATTTTTCAGCAGGACTTGGCACCTGCCACATTGCCAAAAGTACCAATAGCTGGTTTAATGACCATGGTGTCACTGTTCTTGATTGCCCAGCAAACTAACCTGACCTAAACCCCGTAGAGAATCTGTGGGTTATTGTCAAGAAGAAGATGAGACACCAGACCCAACAATGTAGATGAGCTGAAAGCCGCTATCAAAGAAGCCTGGGATTCCATACCACCTCAGCAGTGCCACAGGCTGATCTCCCCCATGTTATGCCGCATTGATGCAGTAATCATGCAAAAGGAACCTTGACCAAGTGTTGAGTGCATACTATACTGTACATGGACACACTTTTCAGTAAGCCAGCATTTCTGTATTGAAAATTATTTTTTTATTAGCCTTATGTTCAAATTTTCTGAGATACTAAATTTTGGGTTTTAACCAGCTGTAAGCCATAATCTTAAAAAAAAAATTAAAATAAAGAAATGCTTAAAATATATCACTATGTGTAACTCATGGATATAAAATATGCAATTTTTAAATTACTGAAATTTGATATTCTTTTTGATGATATTCTAATTTTATGAGATGAACCTGGATGTATGGTAACTATGTACGTGTTTTCATGGACTAGCACAATTCTGAAAGCAAAGCTGCCAGTAACAAAAAACACACCTTCTAGCTTAACCTACAGGTTAGACTGTTGCCCAGTCTATTGCCATAACACAGGCAGTTATAATAAAAATCGCATTGGTAGTACAGTAACACCTTTTAATGTAGTCTGGGTATAAAGCAGTAATCTGAACAAAGAGTTGAATTATTGAGTCTAGCAGCTTTATTTTGTTTTTATTTTTTCTGTGAGAATTGTGCAAGTTTCTTGTTTGTGTTATTAAATATTCACCCTGTGATTTATTTATTTGTTTTGCCTTTCATTTCTGCTCTGGTTTGATTGATTTGTTTTTTTTGTCACTTTTGTTTAACACCTACAAAGTAGCTTTCTTCAATTAATGTCATTGTCATGTAATCAAACGTGTGCATCAATAGAATCTGACATGCTGATTGTTCTGAGAAAATGTCTATGCATAAAGACAGTCATAATTGGTAATTTTAAGGTATTTATTAAAAAATAAAAAATAAATTAAAACTACCAGTATGTCCGTACGTCACTTTGTATAGCTAGACTATTTTTTCCCCCTTTTCAGCCCCCCCCCCCAATACACAGCACACTTGAGAGATATCATTGCTGACCTGCAAAAGAACAGTAAACAGAAAATTACTATTTTTTTTTTTAAGGCTTTTTTTAGTACTCGTAGGTTTTCTGACCCCTGCAGATGGGAGGGGTGGGGTGGAAGTTGATTTGATTGACGGCAGCGGGAACCAATGGCTCCTGTTGCTATCAATTTATCGAATGAGGACCCAAAAGTGTCTGGAGGTGCTGCGCTTATTCTCTTTGCTGGAACGATCGGGTTAAGGTAAGAAAAAGGGGGGGGGGACATTTTTATTTGTGCCCTCATTGGAGACTTTCTCCTAATATTCTCAGTGAACACAAAGGAAATGAGGATAGATCTGACCCCGCTGGGTCACAGATGGCAATAATGATCCATTGGAGGTCCTGTCTTTTGCCAACTTAATCTAAAAGTTACAGGAGAACATAAAAGCAGCTGGTTTTGGTGTATTCTGCCAATCTGTGCAGGATCTTTGTGCAGGTTGTTTTACTGATTTCTAAGAGCTTGAGTGTGAAATGTGAACAGTGACAAAATGTACCTTCCAATTTCTCTGTCTCCGCAATTGTATTTCTTGCCGGGAAGTAAAAAGACAATTGCCTGTCTTGTTCCATTATATAGAACCTTGGGTGCATAAAAGAGACTATTGTACAAAGTCAGAACCAATTGTAAAACCGGCTAGTTAGATGAAGTCCTTAATGATTTGCTACAGTGTGTCTACTTTAGAGTGATTCAGTTCAAATAAATTCTGATGAGCTGTACAAACAGCTACTGAAATTGTTACATAAGTGTGTGTAAAATGAACATTTATTTTATTGGTACCCAATCTCATCTGCCTTACAGATCCACTGGCTTTTCATTTGTAACGTGTAATATTTTCTCTCTAGTGAAAACAAATTGACCAGTAATTTTGCCTACTGAAAATGGGGGGAAATGGGTTACTTTATTCTCTTTAGTCTGCATTGGTGTTTACTATTCTCCGTTTGACATTTTACATATCTTTTAGTCTGTACTTTTTTGAGCTGCTTAGATTTTAACAGGAGACGGCTTGCCCCTTCTGTTCAGAGAGGAGCCTGGTACCTATAGACTCCACAATTGGAGCCCTAACGCCCCATTCACATTTGTGAAATGGGTCGTTATCGATTTACATGTGGGAACCCAACGAGTCGGTCTCCATAAGCAATTACATGCGAGCGGCTGCGATTTAGCTATGGGATCTGTCAGCCTCATATTGCTTATAATTAGGCTTCTGCCTGCAGCTAAGCACCGGGAGCCCCTGCTTGGGCCTTTCTCATGTAATCGCCAACAACCCATTCGCAAGTGTGAATGGGACCTAAAACTCAAGGTGCTCAATTATACAGATAACTTTTTCATCTCTTAAAGTAAAGCCTGCTCCCTCCCACATGTATTGAGCCCATTAGGCCACTTTCACACGATCGGCCCGCTCGGATCAACCTGTCCGTTTTTCAGGCGGATCTGAGCGGGCCACCCATTGACGTCTATGGGCAGGCGGATGTCAGCGGAGATGTGTCCTCTGACACCCACCTGACAAGATCCGGTGAAAACAGACGGCTGTCGATATGTTTGCCATCTATCCAGCAGATGGAATCGGATGAAAACGGACAGAAGCATTAATTTTCATCCGATCTCCCATAGAGGACAGCGGGGCTCTGACAGGTCTGGAGCGAAGAATCTACCAGCTCAGTGGGGATAAACAGAGCGGAGTCCGTCTAGTGGATCCACCCTGTGTGAAAGGGGCCTTACTGATTTGGACAAGCCAGTTTGGAAGAGTTGGTTCAAGTTTCTGAAGCTGTGTATTTTCATAATTAACCATTTCTTATGTCAGAGCTCTTGGGCATTCTGGAACCCTTCTAATGTTGCATGCCTCTTGGTGCCTGCAGTTATTTCAAGTTTGACACTGTTGCATTGTATTTATTTACAGGACATCCTCAATAATATAGAGACCTGTGACCTGGAAGAGGATGACCTAATGCTGGATGTGGAAATACCAGAAGACCCACCATGTGACCCTGGTTAGTGTTTTGCTGTCACTATAACCAGGCAGTTTATCTCATGCCTATTGGATGTTTTGGGGACATTGAAAAGGCTTAAGCTTGCCATGCACCATTAAAATTTTGTCTGGCTTCTGATGAATGGGGTGAAATTTGCTTCATGGGTGTTCCTACCACCCCCCAACATCCTTCTATTGAATATTTGAAGAAATTGAATGTATAATTGCTGGCAAAACAGTGACTGCATCCCATCAGATGCAGCCGCGGTTTAAGCATTCTGAAGATCAATTGATACCTACACTACTGTCTCTGTCCACTCCTGGACCATAAACACCCACTGCACATGTGTTGTTTGATACTCATCTACTGTGTCTGTGTACTCCAGGACCATAAACACCAACTGTGTGTGTGCGCATGCTCACTCTGATTCCCATTACCTGTCTCTATGTACTCCAGACCAACCTTTTTTAACCAGAGTGCCTTCTGATTCTTTCAGAATCTAAATGCCTAAAAAGTGGGCAAAAATTGGATCATGCCTGTTTTTTTTTTTTGCTACACAAGCCCACAAGTGTTGTGCAGCTTTACAACCTTTGGCACCATGTGGGCCAGTTGCCGGCCTGAAAAAGTCTTGTTTGCCTCTTCCCTGCACCTCTCCCTCAGTATTGGGGTTACCTTCACTGAATGATGGGGAAACTGAGGGAGAAGAGAAATGCTAGAATACAAAACTGTGCCAGTTTGCAAAGGTATATTGCTTTATAAAAATGAATTGCCTCTAATGTTTGGTGGCCCAAGTTTGTGGATGCTGCTAGATTATGTAAAAATATTTTAGTTTTTTTACCTTTTCAAATTGGGTGCCTCAAGATTGTGTATAATTTGAAGAGTGGCTTGACAGAAAAAAAGGTTGAGAAACGCTGCCCCAGACCATGAACACCAATTTTGTATGTGTGCGTGCACGCACGCTCGTTCTGTTGTTCCCATTTCCCATCTCTGTGTAGTCTAAATCATGAACATCTATTATATGGGGGGTCCTTTGCTACCTATACTACTTTATCTGTGCGTTGCAGGATGCTGAACATCCATCGTGTCTGTTCTTTGTTGCCTACCCTACTCTTCTGTGTGTGTGCTCTGTTATCCACCCTACTGTCTATTAGCCAGATTCAGAGACAGTTACGCCGGCGTATCAGTAGATACGCCGTCGTAACTCTGAATCTACACCGTCGTAAATGTAAGCGTATTCTGGAAAACATACGCTTAAATTAGGCTAAGATACGAGCGGCGTAAGTCTCCTACGCTAGGTGGCGCTTCCGTTGAGTTCGGTGTAGAATATGCAAATGACTAGATATGCCGATTCAGAAACGTACGTGCGCCCGGCGTGTTTTTTTTACGTTGTTTACGTAAGGCTTTTTCCGGCGTAAAGTTAGTCGAACAAATAGCTGGCCTAGCCAATGTTAAGTATGGCCGTCGTTCCCGCGTCGAAATTTGAAAATTTTACGTCGTTTGCGTAAGTCGTATGTGAATGGGGCTGGACGTAATTTACGTTCACGTCGAAACCAATATGTCCTTGCGGCGTACTTTGGAGCAATGCACACTGGGATATGTCCACAGACGGCGCATGCGCTGTTCGTTAAAAACGTCAATCACGTCGGGTCACCAGTCATTAACATAAAACACGCCCCTCTGTTCCACATTTGAATTGGGCGCGCTTAGGTCGGCCCATTTACGCTACGCCGCCGTAACTTAGGAGGCAAGGGCTTTGTGAATACAGCACTTGCCTCTCGGACTTATGGCAGGATAGCGTAAATACGATACGCTACGCCGACTCACTAATACGCCGCCGTACCTGAATCTAGCCCTATGTGTACTCTAGTACTAGAATCACACATTTGAGGATGATTTACTAAGACTGGAGAGTGCATTATCTGGTGCAGCTGTGCATAGAAACCAATCAGCGTCTTTTTTTTTTTAAATTTTATTTATTTTTTGTCAAAGCTTAATTGCGCGAGCAGAAGTTAGAAGCTGATTGGTTTCTATGCACCGCTTCACCAGATTTTGTACTCTCCAGTTTTAGTAAATGACCCCAGTTATTCTTATTGGCTTGAGTTGCAAGATTAATCCTCCTTTCTTTCCTGCTACAGAAGCCAGGATTCAATATGCTTTGTATTAAGATGTTCCTATTTTCTGGATACAGTGACAAATAGATGACATGTAGAATCCTAGTATAGGTAGAATAGGAAAGTGTTGAAAGTGTTTTTTTTTTCTGTATGTGTCTGGCTGTGCGCATGCACAGACTTATGGAAGTAGTGATGCACATATGTGTGTGGTTGCATATAGGCATTCATAACTATGCTCAGCTCTACACAGCACCTGTGTATCCTGGGTGCAGAAATATACCAGCAATTTGTTTTACAGCCCCAGGCACTTGTGTATAGGGCTTTAGTGTCCGTGTAAAAAGACCAAAAAAGTCGGCAAGGGACAACACAGCACAAATTGCATAGAGTGCACTAACTTTTTTTTGCAATGTGTTAAATAATTAAAATGCACTTCAATGCAAGTCAGGTGTACAAGAAATGTGTAGGTCTCTTGGACAGTCTGTCACACTGGTGAGGGTAGATATAATCCCACAACCTCTTTCCAGTCCTGACCAGAGGGAACCAAAGATGGAGCTCCTGGGTCCCCCATCCATTATGGAACAGGAAGGGAAACTGTACTGGAGTTGCTTACCTGCCATTCAAATGTTAGTTGCCTACTGCCACATGCTAAGATAGTGACTGCAATATGGTAGAACAATAGTGCAGCGCTAAATGATGTGCACAATGATTATAAAGGCACAGAAGTGAATACAAACAAAATATGTATAAGTCTGTATAAAGACCCTAAAACAAAATATATATAAAGCAGGGTTTGACAAATTTGCTTGGAATCTAGGAGCCAGCTAAAAAAGTTAGGAGCCAGAAAACGCACCCCGTCCCGACGAGCTTGCACGCAGAAGCGAACACATACGTGAGCAGCGTCCACATATGTAAACGGTGTTCAAACCACACATGTGAGGTATCGCGGCGATTGGTAGAGCGAGAGCAATAATTCTAGCCCTAGTCCTCCTCTGTAACTCAAAGGCATTCCACGAGCGGACGCAATTTTGAAGCGTGACATGTTGGGTATGAATTTACTCGGCGTAACATTATCTTTCATAATATTAAAAAAAATGGGGATAACTTTACTGTTGTCTTATTTTTTAATTAAAAAAAGTGATTTTTTTCCCAAAAAAAGTGCGCTTGTAAGACCGCTGCGCAAATATGGCGTGACAGAAAGTATTGCAACGATCGCCATTTTATTCTCTAGGGTGTTAGGATAAAAAATATATATAATGTTTGGAGGTTCTAATTGGAGGGAAGAAGATGGCAGTGAAAATAGTGAAAAATGGTGAAAAATTACATTAGAATTGCTGTTTAACTTGTAATACCAACGGCTCACCACCAGATGGCGCCAGCTCACAAAAACACATTTTTTTTTTTTGCCCACCTTCCAAGCCAAGTCGCCAGAACACCATTTCTAGTCGCCATGGCGACCTGGTTCCCAGGATTTGTCGAGCCCTGATATAAAGTCTGTGTAAAGACCCTATATCACAATAAATGTGACACTGGGTTAATAAATAGATCACACAGTTCAGTGTACAAATAAAATTCCATAGGAGGAGTGATGAATGGGGACATTGACATGAACATGGGGTATATGGTTGTCTGAAGGGGTCTTTACACGGACTTTATACATATTTTGTTTGTATTCACTTCTGTGCCTTTATAATCATTGTGCACATCTTTTAGCGCTGCACTATTGTTCTACCATTTTTGCTACTTTGTTTGTGTGCTGGCTGCTTTTTTTTCACATATATGTTTGGTTTAGTGCAGTGTTTTCCCCTTTTTTCACATTTTACAGTGACTGCAATATGTTTCAAAAGAAGTATGGGTTTAACTTCTTTTTCTATTCATACTTACCTCGGTGGATGGAGCATCATACCGATGCTCCATCACCCCGCCGTCTCTGCACTAAGAACCGAGCCACTGAACATTGCCGATGGCTCGGTTCTCACAGATTCCCGAGAGGAAAGCTGATGACTGCCAGTTAGTCTCTTTCCTCTCTGCTTCTTCACGCTCATTGGATCGCTGAGCCGTGGAGGGGCGGGGAGAGGCTGTCTCAGCGGCTCGCTGAGAATGCCATCAATCAGGGCAGCTGGCGGATGTGAACTTGGAAGTCGGGATGACGCGCTGCCCCAACTGATGGCAGTGACGTCAGCCGAGAGTGGACTTCAGACCGCTCTCCGCTGAAAACGGGTCACAGGAGTGCAAAACGAATTGCACTCCTGTAACCCTTAAGAGAAGCCCAGGCTTAAACGCTCAGGCTGGACTTCTCCTTTAAAGCCCGCTACACATGTACCATAAGATGGCCGGTTTATCAGGAAGTGGATGATTTTCGGCACATGCGTATCGATGTCTGTTCAATAGAAAGCCTGTCTAATGATATGCTTCTGTCAAACTCTTTTACTGGAAAACCAGCGTTCAATCAACACTAAGGCCCCATGCCCACGGACGTTTTCTGAATCTCCAGCGTCTCCAGCGTTGGAGCTGTAAAGATGGCAGACGCTGGCAAAAGGTGCATTCAAATCAGAATCCCTGACTTCTCTCTGTCTGATATGCATGATTATTTGGTGTCAGTGGACTTCTCTGTGTCGGAGACAGCCAGGCAATTTGAAATTGGAGGTCTCCACTAGCAATCCCTATATTTCTAGCAGCACAGGAATACCTTTTTTATGTATTTATTAGAAAGAGGGGAGTGTCCAGTTATTGTATGGCCTGGTGATTTGAATAGAGGTCCCATTAAAGTTTAGCAGTATTGGTCAGTGACATGATGATGAACAAAGTTACGAAATAGGTCATAATAAGAATATTTAAAAATTTTGTTTTAGAAATGTATATATCTTAAATCTTTTGCAAAAAGAAGAGCATGAGGTATGGTCTGTATAGTGTGTAAAGATTCTTCTAGCTCCAAGAATGCCAGACATTCAAATATAATCTGTTATTCAAGGGGTACGTCGTCTTAAGTAAAATACTGGCTGGAACGGAATGATCCAGGACAAACAGAGACTTTGGAAGGATGAGTGTGCCAGCGTCATTAATAACTCTTATGTCTAGGGTCACCTTATGTCCGATAGGGCCATAGGGTGACTGAGAAATTATATCCTAAATTACAGGACAGGAGACATTACTGATAGCTCATATTGCAATTGGAGATATTGCAAAGTGTTGGTTTATTCTATGACTCATCTCTCTGTGTAGACTGTTGACATGTTAAATGTGGCTGGCTCTTGAAAGGCCTTTCATTGTGTGATAACACTGCTTAAAGCCTATTGATGCTCAGAGGTGTGAATACCTTTCTGTCGGAGACGGACCGTCTGTCTAAAGATGTGGATTGAGAAGAAATCATTGTGTGATGGTGTTTTGTTTGAATTCTGTTAATGAAGGAATGTGACTTCTCAGGTGGAGTGATTAGGACATGATAATAATAGCCCGGCGCCGAGGTGTCTGGAATGTTTAGCAATTAGCCATCTGAAGGTGTATTGAAGCCCCCCCAGGGTGTGAGGTGTGGGTGGAGAGTTTGATTGTTCCTTTCATGCTTAAACTGTATATAACAGCTAACCATTAAAGTTGTCTTGCATTTGAAACCAGAACCCAGAGCTGTGTGTCTCGTGTCTGGGGGGAATTCTTATGGGTCGTGTTCGTTTGCCTGATTGTGGAGTGTCGATAAGCTGTCGTAGTTGATGGAAGGTCGTAAACGGTGGTGACCGTTACACTGGCTAGTAATGCAGTTTTGTTTTTATCATCTTTAAACACTTCTAAACGTGGCTCACGTTTACTGTTATTAATGTGCCTGTACAGGTCCATTGAAAGCAATGTGCTGCATTTAGACAGTAATAAAAATAAAATGAAAAACGCCACCTTAAAACGTGTGCCCTATTTCCATTTTGTTTGGATCTCTGCATTTAATTAAGACTCTTTTGTGTCTACACATTGTTCTGTGGCTGCCTTGATCCAGGAACACAGAGCTGTAGTTCTCCACAAATAAAAATATAGACCGCTACCTAAAGTGATTGTAAATGATCACTTGTAAAACAACCCATTCAGTTTAAAATGGAAATTACATTTACCCACTTCACCCCCAGGAAGGTTTCACCCCCTTAATGACCAGGCCGTTTTTTTTGCGATATGGCACTGCATTGCTTTAACTGACAATTGCGCTGTCATGCGACACTGTACCCAAACAAAATTGATGTCCTTTTTCCCCACAAATAGAGCTTTCTTTTGGTGGTATTTGATCACCTCTGTGGATTGTCACTTGTCACTGTTGCCTGCCACCAGATGCCGCATGTCACTTGCCACTGTCGCCTGCCAGCAGATGCTGCATGTCACTTGCTAGCTATGTCACCTGTCACTAGATGCAGCTTGTCACCTGCCAAGTCACCAGATGCAGTGCTACTGCAGAACTTGATGTGCACCTCCAACCCAGCTCTGCCCCCCCCCCAACACACAGAATGTCCAGCAGATCAACCCATGGCCATTCACCTGCAACTGTGGTCACTGGTGCTTGCAGCATCTTCCTCTGCACCTCCAGCTCTGTGGTGCCCACGGGATCTCCTGGTATTCATTAGGCAACATGTCACTGGCTGCAGCTTCTGGCTATGAAAACGTGGCCGCAAGATCTCTTTCTAACTAGCAGGCCTCTTTCCCCTGTGTTCAGTGGAGAGGGGAGGGGCCTCCGACTCAGACAGCTAACCGGTTTCTCTCTTCAGTGTCAAGTAGACAATTTGCTTGTACACTGATGCCGGTTGGCTGTGCGGGTCGGAGGCCCCTCCCCTTTCCACTGAACAGGGCAGTGACACGGCCAAAAAAAGGCCCAATACCTGTGAAAAAGCAAAAGAAAAATAGATTTTGATCAGGACGCATTCAGATTGGGATTGTCCCGGGAAAATCAGGACTGTTGGCATGTATGAAATCAGGAATATATAGTGTTGAGCTAACAAATGCTTTTAGGCTCCGAATCATGATCAGAAAATCGTATGAAAAATACCACTTTCCAAGTGATCATTCCATCCGATATTATCCGATCAGACGAGCCCAAAAATGTTTTGGTGCGATACACGATCGTACAATTTTCGTTTAACCAGTACAGTTATTATTCGGAAATTCAATACAACGATTCTACAAAACATTACATCGCTTCTGTCGTATGAGAATTTTTGTAACTTTGTAACTCTGAATTTTTGATATGAGATTAGCATTTAGAAGAAAAAAAAAATGGAAGATCATTGGTCTGATAATCTGATTGTGTGTAGCAGGCATTGGGGTCGGTGGTTTGCAGGTTCCGTGTGCCACCTTCTGTTACTATACAGCTGAATCGGTTTACACTGGAAAAAAAACGACATTACAATTATGCCCATTAGAATTGTTCTACCATTTCCTTCTAGAATGTTTTTCAGATGACTTGTTAAGCCTTTAAGTAGCAGACAAGCTAATTAATGACTGTTTCAGTTTTTTGTCATGCAGACCGAGCGTGATATTACATGAAGAATCCTGCTTCGCGTCTTTAACCTCTTAATCTCACCAATCCTTTTCCTACGGGAATGCAGTGCTTGTTAACCTCCCGTGGTTGATTGCAGCAGCAGTTCTTATTAAAATAAAATCAGATGTTTTGCTTACATTCTTGACGTCTGGCGAGGAAGTCTGGGAATCCAGTCGGTAAAGTTTGTGCTGTGTGGCAGAATCCTTCCGCATCAAGTTTGCCTGAGTGCGAGAGGTGCTGCTATTTAAAGCCTCCGCTCTAGTGTGCTAGCTATGCAAGTGGTTAGTTAGGGCAGAGTTTTCAAGTCACAGGACAAAACTGGGCCCTATTCCCAGCCGCACGGAGGGTGGGGATACAGTAGGGAGGAAGGCCTGTTTGTTAAATGTCTTGTATGCAGGACTCATCAGGAGAATGACACAATGTTTCCCTTGTGTAACTCTGCTGTTTGGGTAAGTAGCTGATGGCGTCTAGATGGAAAAGTTCTGTGTAAACGCACTGATGATCATGGTCGTCTTCCTTCATCTCTGCTGTCTCCGGTATGTTATTTTCTACAGTACGACATGTACTGTAGATTGCAGCTTGCTTTATATCGGCTTCTTAGAAAAGTTCAAGTTTTTAGGGCTTGTTTTGACATTGTTTTGAACACTCTCTACTAAATCCTCATTAGTGAAATGGGAGGTTTTCACTTCTGTGTTAAATGATCGGCCATTAAACAGAGCAGCCCTTTCTCTGAGAAAGAATGCAGCAAGCAAGAATTCTTACTGGGAAAAGAACATTATAACTTTGTGTTCTGTATACTGTGCATTTTACTGCTGTTCATATGTAGATGATGTAAAAAAAGGAATATATATATATATTGCTGTTTTTGGCTTTGATTTCAAGAGATGGCATCGGAGAGCAAAATTCCAGGCTTGTCGTTTTGTACCTAGTTTATGTAAACTCTCTGTTAACTTCTTATTCACTTCCTTTCGGACAAATAAATGTATATCATTGAAAGCATTTTGTTAGATCTATTTGAGTGTAAAAAATAATTTGTCATAAATTCAGTGTTGTCCTGTGCCCACCTTCTGTAATTAGCCCCTTTTAGTTCCAGAATACAGCCCCCAGGTTGCAAACAAGATGGCTTCTGTAGGTTTGTTCTTAAAGCGGTTTTTCACCCCCCCCCCCCCCCTCCAAAAATGTAAAGTCAGCAGCTACACATACTGTAGCTGCTGACTTTTAATATTGGGACACTTACCTGTCCTGGAATCCAGCGATGTCCGCACCCCAGCCGATGTTTCCATCAGCTGTCGCCACGATTGCCGGTAAGGGAAGGAGGCAGTGAAGACTTGCGGCTTCACAGCCATGCGTTAAGCGAGCTGCGCTCTCTTACTGGCCCCGGCAGTAGGGCAAGGAAAGAGGGGCTGAACGTCTGACATACCTCACTGCGGTGAGGTCCCGATGGAAGTGGGGACAGGGTTCCTGTCAAAAATTTCCCTTCCTATGGGTAGATTTTCTCTCGCTTCCTGTTGTCTCCCTCCATTTGTAAGTAGAAGTTGTATGCAAGTCGGATGTATGTACCGTATTTATCTGCGTATACCACGCGCTGGCGTATAACGCGCACCCCAAGCTTAAGGGAAGTTTTAAGGAAAAAAAACCTTACATTTTGAATGCTCGTCAGTGCGGCCTTGTCGGTGTCCATCTGCTGTCTTGCCCGGCATCCATCGGCGGCCTTGTCCGGCGTCCGTCTGCGGACTTACGCAGAGTCCATCCAGCCTTGTGGGTGTCCCATCTGCGGCTTGCCCGGCTCCTCTCGGCGGCCTTGTCCGGCTTTCATCGGTGACCTTGTCCGGCGTCCGTCTGCGGACTTGCTTGGAGGTGTCCGTCTGCTGTCTTGTCCGGGCATGTATTTTTGAGTTTGGCGCCTCAGCCGAGCTGTACAGAGCCAGATTTCCTGTCTGTTCGGCTCCTCTCCTCTTCTCTTGGCTTCTCTCGCGGCCCTGCGGGTGGAGCTGAGTGTGGCTGAGCCTAGCCGAGTGCGCAGTACACTCGGCTCGGTCTATTTCGGAGGCGCCCAGAAACAACAGGATCGGCGTATATATCGCGCACCCACGATTTTCCCATGATTTTAAGGGGAAAAAAGTGAGCTGTATACGCCGATAAATACGGTAACTTGGGCACTGCCTGTAATTGGACTTTGCTTTGTGAAAATTATAACAGTCGAGGGAAAAGACAACTGAGCATTGCTGATACAATTCAGCCCCATTCACACATGAGCATTTTTGCGGCTCAGCGCAACCACGCTTGGCAGTAGTTGCCCAATATTTTCATTACAGGCTGTTGACATGTCTACACTACGTGTGCTTTTTTTTTTTTTTATGGACCTCGTGTTTTTGACTTCATCAATGGAAGTACTTAAAGGTGTTGTAAAGGTTTTTTTTTTTTTTGTAAATGGGTTCCTTTAAGCTTATTGTTTGTTCACTTACCTTTTCCTTCGTTTTCCCTTCTAAATGTTGTTTTTTTTTCTGAATTTCTCACTTCCTGTTCCTTCTCGGTAAGCTTGCCCCCATCATCCGAGTCGTTCTGGCTGGGAGTTAATCAGCGTGCTCGCCTCCGCCCTTGGGACTACATCCCTGTGGGGAGACTCTGTGTTCATGTAGTTCCAAGGGAGAGGGCGAGCACGCTGACTAACCCCCAGCCAGAAAGGCTCGGATGATGGGGGCAAGCTTACTGAGGAGGAACAGGAAGTGAGAAATTTAGGCATCCTGTTCCTCAGTAAACTTGCCCCCATCATCTGACTACATGACCACAGCGTCTCCCCGCAGGGCTGTAGTCCCAAGGGAGGGGGCGAGCACGCTGACTAACCCCCAACCAGAAAGGCTCGGATGATGGGGGCAAGCTATTGAGGAGGAACAGGAAGTGAGAAATTCAGACAAAGAAAAAAAACATTTAGAAGGGAAATCGAAGGAAAGGGTAAGTGAACGAACGATGCACTAGCTTAAAGGAACCTATTTACAAAATAAAAAACAAACCTTTGCAACCCCTTTAAACACAAGCTGTTTCACATGTTTTTGCGCTGAGTAACCTTCTTCCTCTACACTCCTCTCACACAGGAGCTTGCATACATGTGCAAAAATGCTTGTAAAGACATGCACAAAAAAGGGCATTTTCATAAGCAGTTACAAGGTGTGAATGAATGCTTGGTGCACAAAATCCTGTATTATTCCTGTAATCCTGTATGTTGGTTCACAAGACATTAGGAGCTGGGTGCATTTTTGGCAGATCAGGAGATATTGTTCTGTACTTGCAGGATCATGAAATGTTCTTGTATTACAAAGATATTGATTGTTTTTTTTTTGTTTTTTTGTTTTCATGAAAACAAAAATATTTTCATGGGTTTTTTGCAGTTGTACTGAATTTTCTGTTCATGAATTGTAGGTGAAGGTGAAAGTATGAGCCGGTTTGATAGATCTGAGCGAAGTCTGAGGCAACAAAAACTGTTTTGGAAGAGGAATCCTCCCCGACTTAATGGGCAAGAGCAATACCACCTGAGCAATCCTGAACACTACCATAATGGCAGGTATGAACAGCCATCCACTTCCATACCAGTCGGGGAATGTGCGGCTGATTTATAAAACAAAAGCAGAAAAGGGAAGATGTTTTGTCCTTTTTAAAGAATAACTACATTTATATTGCATAGCCTGTTAGTTGAACTACAATCTCGGCATTAAAAAAAACAAATAATAATGCTTACCTGCAGGATCTATGAAATGGAGAGACCACTCCCGCCACCCAGTCTTCTTCCATCTTCCCTTTTTTAGTTTTCCCAGCTCTTCGAAGACCTGCTGCTTGTGAAGCCAAATGCAGAGCCACTTACCTGTATACAAATGTTGCAATCTTGTGGCAACCGCAAGAAGGGCCAGTTCACAGCTGATTGCGGTGAAGGAAACCCACGTTCTGTGCGTATTAATCGCATTCACAATGCACTGCACTTGCGATCTGCAGTGGTTTTCAATGTCAATTTAACAAACCCACAAAGGCTGATGGCAAACGTAGTGCGTTTGCCTGCACCAATTCACATGGTACAGTAGTATTACCTTATTTTGGTGGGGTCTGTTGCGATTTCAGACCATTTAAATGAATAGGCTGAAATCGTGCTACACCTGGTGTATTCTTGTGGGATTCATGGTGTGAGCTGGCTCGAAAGAAAGATGGAATCTGACCTAGAAAGTGCAAACCCCCAGCCTCTTAAGCATAGAACCCCTCAAGAAAGGATTTTTATTGTAATTTTTCTTTTTTTAAATCTGCCCCAGAATTGTTGGGTTTACTGACTTAACTCTGAATACTCGTAAAACTGTCCCCTACCCCTTCTAACACTTATGCTGACTAATCTATGTAAAGGGCTGTTCACACGGACCGAATATTTGGTGACATCGTTCGGCTGCCTTCTGTCGAAGGGGCGCAAAAAGGTCTGCTGATCGGCATCTGATCACCGCTCTCAGCCAACACAAATTCCCTGTCAGAAGACCAATTCCCTGCTATTCCCAGCACTATGTTTAGCGCTGAAACACCTGTAAAGTGCCTCAGTGTGAAAGTAGCCTAAAGGTGTGGGGGGAATAAGTGCTGAGAGAAGTGTGGGTGTCAATTTGTGCAGAGGGAACAGTGAAGCAGTTTAGCAGAGAGGAGAGCTGGGGGGGGGGGGGGGTGTGTGTAGAGAGGAGAACTGGGACAGTGTGGATGGAGGGGGGGGTTGTATTTGTGCAAAGAGGGAGAGGAGAAATTGCAAGGGGAGCTTTGTGCAGAGGGGATAGCTGCAGAAGGCTGGTTGTGCAAAGTGTGAGCTGTGGAGGGTGGGGCAGGTTTTGCAGAGGTGAGACATGGGGGAAGCTGGGGTTGCAGAGCTGAAACATGGGGGGTGGCAAACGTGAGAGCTGTGGATTAGGGTTAGCTTTAGATGGGGGTGCAGAGATAATATGGATGGGGTGAAGAGGTAAATTGGACTGGACTGGGGGGTGTAAGCTGTGGTTCTAGTGGTGCAGAAGTGAGATGATGTTGGGGGGGGGGGGGGGGGGGGATGGGCAAAGATGAACTGTGGAAGAGGGGACACAGAGGAAGGATACCTGAGGGAAGGGGGATTTCTGCTTGGGGAAGACCAGGGATGGGGGACAGTAAAGCATACAGAGTTCAGTGAGCAAGAATGTTACATATTAAAGGCCTCAGAATGGTACTACTGCATGTTGCATTCTGTACAATGGGTTTTGCGTTGCATACTCCTGAGCCCTGCATTCTGTATGCTGGTCTGCATATTACATACGCTTTACCTCTGCACTCTGATACCCTCTGTTACATATTCCTGACCCCTGCACTCTGTACACAGGGCTATATACTGCATATGGATATGTGGGGGGAAAAATTGCGCTAACTAGAAAAATTAGTGATAAGAGGTATGACCCAAAAAGCAGCCAGCACACAAACAAACAAAGTCCAGGCAAATAAATACAAAAAAGTGCAGCGCTAAAAAACATTAATGTGAAAAAAATGTTATATAAACAAACAATTGAGGAAACACTTGTGTAGTGAATGGTAAATGGGAAGTTAGCTCATGAGAGCCAAAGTATATGTGTCTAGCGATCAAGCTAGTGGAAAACACTGGATAAATGCAAAAAAGCAATCAGAGTTCAATGAGCTGTAGGGAGAGTTCATGAAACTGCTTCCAGCTGGAAAGGTGAATGCACTTCACAGATGATGTAAATTCAAACAAACAGTGGTAATGGCTTGTCTGTAGCAATCTCCACGTTGGTATAGGAAATAAAAAGGGTACTCTTACCAGCTGTGGTGGACTTGCGTGCTAATACTAGCGCCAAGTCAGGTAAAGCGTGGTGGTCACAGCGGACCCTGGGTTTTGTGCAGATGGATGGCTCTGTTGGATGGTTCAGATGGTCGCTCCACTCAGGATATTGGAACCGATCTGGTCAGACGCTCTCTCCAAGGCAGAAACCCCAATGGGTGAGGCCAAATGATGGAAAAGGCCACACTCGTGGAACACAGCATATGTGAGAAACAAATGAAAAAATGCTCCAATGGTGCAGGTCAAACAAGTAAAAACCGTGAAGGCTTTATTTTGTTAAAAAATGTAGCAGTAAAATCACGTGAAATTAGGATCATAAAAAGCAGTATGGGGTACTGAGTACCCCATACTGCTTTTTATGATCCTAATTTCACGTGATTTTACTGCTACATTTTTTAACAAAATAAAGCCTTCACGGTTTTTACTTGTTTGACCTGCACCATTGGAGCATTTTTTCATTTGTTTCTCACATATGCTGTGTTCCACGAGTGTGGCCTTTTCCATCATTTGGCCTCACCCATTGGGGTTTCTGCCTTGGAGAGAGCGTCTGACCAGATCGGTTCCAATATCCTGAGTGGAGCGACCATCTGAACCATCCAACAGAGCCATCCATCTGCACAAAACCCAGGGTCCGCTGTGACCACCACGCTTTACCTGACTTGGCGCTAGTATTAGCACGCAAGTCCACCACAGCTGGTAAGAGTACCCTTTTTATTTCCTATACCAACGTGGAGATTGCTACAGACAAGCCATTACCACTGTTTGTTTGAATTTACATCATCTGTGAAGTGCATTCACCTTTCCAGCTGGAAGCAGTTTCATGAACTCTCCCTACAGCTCATTGAACTCTGATTGCTTTTTTGCATTTATCCAGTGTTTTCCACTAGCTTGATCGCTAGACACATATACTTTGGCTCTCATGAGCTAACTTCCCATTTACCATTCACTACACAAGTGTTTCCTCAATTGTTTGTTTATATAACATTTTTTTCACATTAATGTTTTTTAGCGCTGCACTTTTTTGTATTTATATACTGCATATACCTGAGCACAAGGGCTGCTTTGCATTGATTGTAAGTACTATCCCTTTTGATTTATTTTTATTTTTTCTGTGGCTTGTGTGATACGCACTTCTTACCACTGCACAATACACATTTATAAACCATGTGTATTGTGTGATAGGCAGTTCTAAGCCTTAACTTGTTACAGTTATTTGGTGCCGCATTACTTCTCTCCTTTAAAGAAGGTGTGGCTGGGGGTGGAGTTTGGGCAGGGAGTTGGGTTGGGGGGGTGAGTTCCTGCACCTATATACACACTTACGTATTTTCATCCCGCTGTACTTTTCTGTCTGGGTGACAACTGGTGTTTCAGGACAAAGTAGGGAAAATTTCTCCAAAGGGTCACAGAAAGGGGAAAAAAAGTGTCAACTGTTCATCATACCTTTTGAATACAATTGAGAACATTGGCTGCAGTTAGACTTTAAGATAATTTGTCACTTTTGCCCAATCATGGCAATGAGACAGGTTCTCATATAAGGTCACCCCTCACTCATTGATACTTTCCTGCCCTGCATGCCTCGCTATGCTCAGTTCCATCATCTGAAATACTTGGTTCTTCCAGGCATGAGAGAGAATATTACCTGCTTCTCTTTCTTCCAGGATCCAGTGCTCAGGGTATAGCAGTCAGTTGGCAGGCCCAAACACGGTCATGTGAGGGAGCAAAGTGGGCTTTTATTGCTCTGTAAGCTCTGAAATAGGGTAGCTTGGAGCTTACACAGGGTGAGCCACAGCTATGACAGAGGAGCAAAGCTTTAGAATTGTGCAATGGAGAATGAGTATCAGTGAGCTGGGGGCTTGGCATTCACAAGAACCTGTTACTTTTCTCACCTACTAATTCTTTGAATTCTTTTACATGTACGTGGCTGTTGGAATCTTGGTGACTATCTGTCTGAATTTACAGTCATTATGTATTATACAAAAATATGAACAAGCATGAATTACAATTGGTATAAGGCACGCAGATATGTGTGTGTACTGTATTTATATTACACACGGGGTATTTGATTTTTTTTTTACACACGGTTAAACCCTTCCCTGGCAGAAAGATTTCCTAACTTTGGGAAATGATGCTGGGTTCTAAATAAAGCATTTCTATTATTACAGCAGCAACAAGTCCCTCCACTTAATTTCCATTATTAATGTAGGCTTGGCATTAATTGGTCTAATGTATATGCCATAATTAGTAGTCAGAATTCCATACATATTTCGTCCTTCAACAACATATGAAGTATTATTGATGCACTTGCAATGGTTGACTAGATCCATTTGGATACAATTATCATCAGTGTTCTTTTTATATTTTGTGTTGACCTTTTGCAGCTATCCAAGCTGTGTTATTTTTGCTATTGATTTCAGTGCAAAGAGACAGAAGAGATGGAATCTTCTCCAATGGCGTCTGTATTTCATGTTGACAAAATAAAAAACTTTGCTATCCTATTGATTGTGCCATAGATGTCTTTTTAAATAAGTATTTCTACCACTCTGGCTAAGTGCTCTAATCCTATTGTGTTGTGACGTTTTAATTATTGTTGTCCTCATAGATAAAGCACCCTCACATCATTGTTAGTTGTGTCATTTCTTCCTTTTTATCTCTCTACCCACAACATATGTTCTGTTTTATTTTCCCATAGAATATTATTCAAAGCATTTTAAAATTAACGTGCATGATTTAGTGTCAACAATATCTCATTTAGGTGTGCAACATAATGGGTGTATATAGTCATTGTTATAATCTGTTTTTTCAAAGTACAGTAGATCCCCAGCCAAATAGTTTTTTTACTAGTTTTAAACAGAGCAGAAAAACATGAGAATATCTTGTTAGTAGGGCTGTTACTGATCAAAATTTTTGTGTTCGATTAATCGATTTCTTTTTTTAATCGACTAATTTCGATTAATTATAACGCACATACAGATCCAACTACTTTTAGCTGATCTTTTTGCAGGCTGATTCCCAGTGCAGCTTCCAACCACTGGAAAAATGGATAGCAGTATACAAAAAACGCACAAAGGCAGCGCTCGATGGGAATAGCATTAAAACTTTTATAGTCTTCAAGTAGGTAACAAAATAAATATTGCACTGGAGATCAAATCGATGTAGCTACATAAACTGTAAAAATGGTGTGAGTAATACCAAATGGTAGCAAAAGCAGTCATGAAAACATGTAGCTAAGTATGATACTGGTATAAAAATGTGTACAACGATACCACTGCTGAATCCAGATGAGGAGAGGTTAACATCAGTCCGTCGGCATTTAGATGTCCCATGAAGGGAACTATCACAACTAACAGTGGATGGTTGTAGAATCCCAGGTTGATAGAGGGAAGTGTAACAGCCCTTGCATGTGGCAGATAGTAAGGTCCCACCGGCATGCAGATATGAAGGCACAGCAAAGGAGCCCTTCAGATGGACACGGCAAGCCCCGCCGGTGTCCGTGACGTCACCAGATCTCCGATGGAACTCCCTGAAGGCCTGAAAGCCGGCGGAGAATTTTGATCGATCAAAAAAAAATTAAAGATAAATCGATGAATTAGTAGTTAATTTCCACAGCCCTACTTGTTAGGGGTTTTTTTTCTGTCTGTGTGTCTATTAAAAAGAAAAAGACCCATTCTCACTCTGTCATAGTGGCTATTGCCACAAAGTGAAAACCAGAGGAAATCTTAACTTTTACAGTTGTCAATCTATGTCTTCCAATGTGGACACCTACTCTGAAGTAGTGAAATGTTCCTCTAATTTTGGGTGATTTTTTAGAACACAGCATTTTTCCATTCAGATAGTGCCTGTAGCTGGCGTTGTTTTTGACTGTGCCTTACACTTTTGTAGCTGAGCAGTAGTTTGTAGAAATGCAGACAACTGAGCTGTGGGTAGGGTGGGGTGTGGGATGGCAAAATGCTGACAGATTTCCACGCTAAACCACAGCTCACTGGAAGGCTGCTTTTTATAACTCAATACATGTTTTTTTTATTAAAAGTTTGTAATTCTACAAGAATTGCATACAAAAACATTATGAAATTGCACGAAGTGCAGAAGGAAGGGTTATAACGCCCCTACACCGGTAACAAAAATACACAAACAAATGATTAGTCAATAGGCAGAGGAGTTGCGTATAAAAGGACGGCCGGCAAATCTGGGAGCGATTTAAGATTTAGCACAATCTAAAGGAGGGCCCTGAAAAGCATATTCCTTCAGAGTATGTCAATGCTTGACCTATCTTGGTGAGAGGACCGCAAAAGAACGGATGCCAGTACGGTTTCCCTCCAGGGCAATCGAAAATTAAGCTCAAAAACATGAGCAGCCCAAAATAAAATGACAAAACAAAACGTGAGGAAAAAAAATGGAGGTGGTGGGGGTGTAAAAGGTACTGGAAAGAAAAGGGGGGGGGGAGGATGGAAGAGAAGCTAGACTGTTTCTTACATTTAGGCTGGCCTTGACCTCCTGTTAATTCAGTATGGGTGATTTCCAGTAATGAACAATAATTTGCTTAGTGGCAATAATGAGTAATTTTGTTTTGCTTGTTTTTTTTACGCGCCACCTGTATAGTTTATGTAGTAAGACACTCAAATCCATAGCTTGCAAGCCCTTGGTCAGGTCCACCATATATGTAAAAAACGGGAGTCGGAAGGCTGCTTTTTAAGTGTGAACAGGGCACACTGAAAACACCTTTGTCTGTTTTTTAAGCTGCTTTTTTTTTGCACACCACCACCACACACACATGGTATGCACAGGGCATATAGAAAACAGTGCCCTGTTTACAACATACATGTGTAGTGGTGTTGCAGTAAGGAAAGCAGCTCAACGGACATGGTGTGAACAAACCTTAAAGTGGCCTAGATGTAAAAATTAGTTGAAATCTATATTTCTGTATTACAGGGGATCATCTTGCTTGGAGTCTCCATCTGATCAAAAAGATGGCTATGGAAGTCCCTATTGTAGTCCGCTGTCACCAAGGTCTCCTCAGGCAATTGGCTTACAAGAAAACACTGTCATGCTGGATGAAATGACTCTCCGACACATGGTCCAAGACTGCACCACTGTAAAGACGCAGCTTTTAAAGCTAAAGCGGTTTCTGCAACAAGTAGGTTGTTCATTGAGCACTGTGTGAGATGTCATTAGAAACTTCTAAGGGCTAATGTCTTGCTAGAGATCCCATCACTGGTGACCACTCGCCAGCAACAAGATCACTGCACAGACCAAGGTATATACTTGGTTCCAGGCACTGCTCCCTCATGGGATGAATGAGAAATACCGCAGAATGTCGCACACAAGTGACAATGTACTCATCCTTACAGTGGAAAAAATAAATCTCATAAAGCATCTATTCCTATTCTATACCCAATTAATAAGGTACACACATTTGAGATATAGATAGATAGATAGATAGATAGATAGATAGATATACAAAACATTAAAGTGCACAGTGCTTTTATATCAACAACAATAAATTCAAACAAAAATGTCTTGTGAAAAATAAAGTCCATAATAATATATTCCAAAAGATGCATAATCACATCTATTGATAAACGGACAGTTCCACCCAAAACAGTGTGTGATCCTCCACCAGCCTTACCAAACTGACTCGCCAGATCCAAACTATAAACCAGCAGTTGTAACTTGCACCCTTTTGCAATCCGTACTCAAATCAGAGGTATTCGTTTAGCAAGTACACCAGGTCATCTCCATTGAATCATACCGTTATATATATGCACACGCACACATGCAGGAAGAGAAATGCTCCAATAGTGTGATACCGCTTGTAAAACAATTTAAAACATTTAAAATTTGCACTCACATTTTTCAAGTGTCAGACCATGTTCTATGAAATCATGGGGAATGTAGTCACTATTTACCCCTTGGAAACATAAATCTCTTAATTAGATCGCCCGAGTGCAGTAAACTATAAATATGGAGCAATAATTAACCAAAAAAGTAAGGGTTTTAGTGTTTTTTATTTGTAAGCGTTTTTGTTGTGCATGTGGAACAAAAGCTAAAAAGGTAAAAAATGAGAAGTTCTCAGTGAGAGAGGTGTCTGCCTATAGAAAGATACTCATTAAGATCATGTCTGACAAGTAGGAGTTAGGATACATCTACATTATTTCCTTGACATGGGGGCCACATCGCACTAGCAATCAATTTTAATTAACAGG
Source organism: Rana temporaria (assembly GCF_905171775.1). Classification (NCBI taxonomy): domain Eukaryota; kingdom Metazoa; phylum Chordata; class Amphibia; order Anura; family Ranidae; genus Rana; species Rana temporaria. Next base: position 111,013,294 of record NC_053496.1, read on the forward strand.
ATTATTGTATTAAAAATTGTGGCAAAAACAAATCTCATAAAGCATCTATTCTAAAACCAATTAATAATGCACATACATTTGATATATATATATATATATATATATATATATATATATATATATATATATATATATATATATACAAAACATTAAAGTGCACAGTGCTTATAAATCAACATATAAATTCAAACAAAATTGTCTTGTGAAAAATAAAGTCCATAGGAATATATTCCAAAAAATATAATATAAGATGCATAAGTGTAATCAAAAAATGTGAAACTGTTTAACCAATGTGAAGCCTGTTTTTCAGACTCGGTGTTTACAAGTTTAAAACCCCCAAAGAACCCCCAGACATAATTTTTTTTCTAACACACCAGAGAATAAAATGGCGTTCATTGCAATACTTTTTGTCACACCGTATTTGCGCCGCGGTCTTACAAGCGCACTTTTTAAAAAAAAAAATTGTAAACACTGAGTCTGAAAAACAGGCTTCACATTGGTTAAACAGTTTCACATTTTTTGATTACACTTATTTTTATTTATTTATTACTATTTGTTTGGGAAGCACGCATATACCACCGGTCGGTGGTGCCAAAGCGCTTTGTGACAAAATAGCCTGGATGAGAAATCAGCGAGTAGATGAACGAAGAAAAATTGGCCTAGGATTGAAATGCTTGGCAGAATAGCCAGGTCTTCAGCTTCTTCCCGAACGTATATAGGCTTCGGGAGATGCGAATGTTAAGCGGGATTTGGCTCCAGAGAGTCGCCCCCGCGGAGCCAATCTGTTTTCCTCCTGTAGAAATTAGCCTGTCAGTATTACCAATGAGTAGAGCTTTGTTGGCTGAGCGAAGACAGCGTCTAGGTATATAGTGTGGAGTCAGATCTGATAGGAACCGTGGACCCAGCTGGTGGTAGCCCCTGTAGATCAGACAGAGGATTTTCAAATCGGCACGTTTTGTAACAGGGAGCCAGTGAAGTTCTTTGAGCACAGGGCTGATATGGTCTTCCTTTTGGAGATTGTAGATAAGCCTGGCTGCTTGATTCTGCACCAGCTGCAGTTTCTTAGACCATTTCATTGGAATGCCTAGTAGGACTCCATTTGAAAAGTCATGCATCTTATATTTTTTGGAATATATTCTTATGGACTAATATATATATATATATATATATATATATATATATATATATATATATATATATATATATATATATATATATATATATATATATATATATAATCAAATGTGTGTGAATTATTAATTGGTTATAGAATAGATGCTTTATGAGATTTGTTTTTGCCACAATTTTTAATACAATAATCCTGTTAGTTAAAATTGATTGCTAGTGCGATGTGGCCCCCATGTAAAGGAAATAATGTAGATGTATCCTAACTCCTACTTGTCAGACATGATCTTAATGAGTATCTTTCTATAGGCAGACACCTCTCTCACTGAGAACTTCTAATTTTTTACCTTTTTAGCTTTTGTTCCACATGCACAACAAAAACGCTTACAAATAAAAAACACTAAAACCGCTTACTTTTTTGGTTAATTATTGCTCCATATTTATAGTTTACTGCACTCGGGCGATCTAATTAAGCGATTTATGTTTCCAAGGGGTAAATAGTGACTACATTCCCCATGATTTCATATAACATGGTATTTTGTTTATTTTATTTGCACTGTTACATTTTCAGGACAAGCTACCTTCTAATGTCAAGCAGTACAGCTACAATCACCTTAACCATGGGAAAGTACTGACATGCTGTGCTACAGAGAACAGCCATTATCTTAGTTGCCAATTAGTGGCTGTGGGTGGGTAATGACTAGGTGCTGTGGAATCATGACCACACACACAGAACAAAGCATCACCAGTGACCTTCCCCAGACTACATAGAGGAGGAAACACGACCAGGAGACATTATTACCTTGCAATGTACTGTATAGGGCTTATCCATCCCCTCACAATACGCTCTGTTGGCCAGTAAAGCTGCCATCATATAAGTGGATAAATCGCATTCATGTATTTATCCATGAACATTTTTGATAAGTGACAAGTATAATTAAATTCTGATGCAGTACATTGACCTGGATATATTGTCTGACTGATACATTTCATATCTCTTTGCAGGTAAAGCAGTGTATGTAGCTGTGTTGGCATTAAACGCATGAAAAGATAGAAAAGCTGTGCTACAATACAGTGACTAAATTCATAAAAACCAACAATAATTGAGTAATAGAAATTAGCCAATCCCACAATCCCATCGCTTGTGTGAATAAAAAGTGATTAAATAGAACAAACCATACAAGCAAAAGTTCTTAGGAAAAAAGTCCAATAGGATCCTAAATGTGAAATAAATCACACACTTGAGGGTGCCAGCAGATATATTGAATTCACCACAGAACACTCATGATCCACCACCATAAGGATTTTAGGCTTACCAGAGGCAAGCTGATAAACCACCTGTATAATGCAAGCTGCAGATGTCGGTCACACTCCTCCGGCTCAGACAAGTACTAAGGACTGGATGCACTTCTAGTACTCAAGGAATCACCACCGTGTAACCAAAAATGTTGGAAACTCACGTAGCGTAATACAGTTATGACACAAATATTTATTAAAAAAGTTTTCAAATGTGCACTTACAATTTCGAGAATAGAAAAGGAAGCATTCATAAAATACAAAGGGCGTTCGTTGTAGAAAAGCCAGCCGTCATACGAGCGCCCATCCACTTGCGATGACGTCAGCGTGTCAACCTCCTGACGCATGTTTCGTCTCACATAGACGTCGTCACTGGGGAACGCATGTTCTAACAGTCTTAGTTCTGACATGTGATGTTCATTCTGTGTCTCATAATAAAACTGTAATCTGTAGAATGTTTTATGTGCTATGTAGCAATTAAACAAGTGATCATTTGCTTATTTTTTTTAATAGGAGGATGATTCAGAGTCACCAGTGCAAGATGTACAGCTATGCATCCCAACTACGATTGAGCAAACGGAGGCAGAGACACATTTAAAGGTAGATTGTTCTAGCTGGTTTACAAGTTCCAGTGAATATTTGCTTCTTATATATTTTAGATACACAATAAACACCATCTTTTACCATCTCTCCCCTCAGAAGGGGCCCTGCATGGTCTGCAGTGGAAGTCTACAGCAGCATGCAAGCCTGCAATTTTTTGACAGTCTGTATTGGGATTAAAAGGGTTGTAAAGTCAGAAGGGTTTTTATCTTCATGCATTCTATACATAAAGATAAAAAGCCTTCTGTGTGCAGCAGCCGTCCCTGCACCCCCTAATACTTACCTGATCCCCATCTTTGTCCAGCGATGTCCACGGGTGTCTTGGCCATCCGAGACTCTCCCTCCTGATTGTCTGAGACATAGTAGATGCGCCATTGGCTCCTGCGGATGTCAATCAAAGTCAGCCAGCCAATTGGGACACTGAGGGGGCGGGGCTCGGCCGCAGCTCTGTGTTTGATTGTGAGCTGTGACTCAGCTTGGGTGCCCCTATAGCAAGCTGCTTGCTGTGGGGGTACTCAACAGGAGGGAGGGTCCAGGAGCCGAGAAGAGGAGGATCTGGGCTGCTCTGTGCAAAGCCACTGCAACAGAGCAGGTAATTCTAACATTTATTTATTTTTTGGAAAAAAAAAAAAAAAAACGAGACTTTACAATCACTTTAGGTAGACATGTAGACGCAGCCTGAGTGATTTTACTCCACTTGCAATGACAAGTGTTCACAGCCATTTTTTTTTTTTACCTATAGCCTTGGGTATAGTGCCTCATCTGGTCTATAATTATTTCTAGAGGAGTGGCATAGCTTGTTATAAAGGTACCACAACATGTTTAATTACCGTATTTATCTTCGTATAGCGCGCCCCGGCATATAGCGCACACCCCCAACCTGGAAGGGAAATTTCCTGAAAAAAAGAAAATACTTAGTTTGAATGCCCCTCATCGGTGTCTTGCCGGGCGTCCATCGGTGGTGTCCTCTCCGCTTCTCCCGCGCTGTTTTTGAGCCAATACCCCCGCTTCCCGTGCTGTGTTTGAACGCCACCGCCAACATATACCGAGAGCAGTACACTCGGGTACGCACGGCTCCTCTCACATAAAGGTTAGGAGGCGACACAGGGCGTGCCTGCGAGGGGAGCCGAGCCTGGCCGAGTGCACCCGAGTGTGCTGCGCTCGGTATATGTCGGCGGCGTTCAAACACAGCGATGGGATTGGCGTATATCGCGCACCCACGATTTTCCCCTTATTTTAAGGGGAAAAAAGTGCGCGGTATACGCCGATAAATACGGTACCTGTAAGACATTCTGTGCTGAGGTTGAGCTTGGCAAAAGGAAAGATTGTGCTTTTGCACTTCTTAGACCCCTTTCACACTGACACATTTTTCAGGCGGTTCAGCGCTAAAAATAGAGCTGCTATACGCCTGAAAAAAATCGTGCCCTGCAGGCTTCATTGTGAAAGCCCGAAGGCTTTCACACTGAAGCGGTGCGCTAGCAGGACCGCTCCAAAAGTCCTGCTAGCCGCATCTTTGCAGCGGGGTGTTTACCGCTCCTATACCGCTCCTTCCCATTGAAATCAATGGGAAACCGCGGTAATACCGCCTGCAATGCGCCTCTGTAGAGGCGCATTGCGGGCGGTATTAACCCTTTTTCGGCCGCTAGCGGGGGTTAAAACCGCACTGCTAGCGACCGAATATTGCGGTAAATACGACGGTATATCGGCGCTAAAAATTGCGCCGCTATACCGTCGCCACACCTCCACTGCCCCATGTGAAAGGGGCCTTACTATTTTTCAGTTGGAACTACCGGCAATAGCAGCTGTTTCTATCCCCCCCCCCTTCTTCATTGGGTTCTCATTGCCCTTCACAATGTAGAAAGAGAACATTTTTCCTTTTTGTTATAAAAGATTTTATTGCTCTGTTAGTGCAACTTGTTGGTCCCCTAATCACAAAGTTGTGAAACACCCACCGCTGCATTCAGCTGTGGAGTCTGAAGCAGAGGTGCCTAACATTTTGTCAATCTGTTAGAAATCCTTCAGAGGACTTGTTTTTGAATGCAGAGTCCTCCCTTCCCTAGAAAAGGAGGAGAACCCCAATAGCTAAATTCCAGTCAGCAGTTGTTTCACCCATACAGAGGCAAAACATTTACTTTATAATGGTGGCCATAGGCGTGCACAAGGGGTGTGCCTGGGCACACCCTAATCCTGGAGTTGGCAACCCATCAATTGTGGTAAGGTGACAGGGTTGAACTGGATGGACTTGTGTCTTTTTTTCAACCTGACTATGTAACTATGTAAGCCGCGATCCTTACTTGCCGACCCCCAGAACCTGGAGAGGATAGGTGGCTGGAGTCGAAATGAATGGACCAATCTGTATGTTCTTCTGCAGCAGCTGAAAGTAGGCTTCTCCTCCTCTTCCTCTCGCTGATATTCATCTGCCACAGGAGGAAAATATAGGAGATTGGTACCAATGTGTGCCACCCCTCTTGTCCCAGTTCCTTTCTTTCTGCTGCCCAGGTCCCCCCGTGTGCTCACCTACTCCCCCCATTGTTTTAGGATGACGAGTGGGGAAGAGGCCGGTTAATATGTCACAAAGGCATATTGTATGTGCTGGAGCTTTGAGGTGCACACCCTAATACAATAGGCTGCGCACACCTATGATGGTGGCTGTGCGTTCCCTTTAAAATGAAAGGATCCTACCTTTTTCTTCTCCTAACAGTGTCTGGCCTCTGTTCTCATAGACCCTAATATTCTGATCAGATTTTGTTTTCTCTTCCCACTCTGTAGCATTTCCCAGCTGACTGGCCCAAATCCTTAAAGACTAGGTTCACCCTGAAAAACAAATAATGCACTCGTTTTTGCAGAGAAAACAATATGCAGTAATATATATATATATATATATATATATATATATATATATATATATATATATATATATATATATATATATATATATATACACACATACACACACACACACACACACACACACACACACACACACCTCAAAATTTCAAGTCCTGAGCCACTAGCCAGGCCTTAAGAGTTACTCGCCACCAGTTGCCCCACCCAACACCTCCCCTGCCCCGCCCCTAAACACGCCATCTCATGATATTACACTGTTAAATATTTTAAGCAGAATTAAGTTCCAAAAATAAATATGAACAACTTTAACAATAGTAACATAAAGCATATCAGTACCCATCTGTGCAGCCTCAGTGTGCCCATGAACGCAGCCTTACTGTGCCCCATCACTTGCAGCCTTACTGTGCCCCATCACTTGCAGCCTTACAGTGCCCCATCAATTGCCGCCTTACAGTGCCCCATCAATTGCCGCCTTACAGTGCCCCATCAATTGCCGCCTTACAGTGCCCCATCAATTGCCGCATTACTGTGCCCCATCAATTGCCGCATTACTGTGCCCCATCAATTGCCGCATTACTGTGCCCCATCAATTGCCGCATTACGGTGCCCCATCAATTGCAACATTACGCATTACCATGATTCCCCCATCACCATACGTCACAGTTGGGACGAGGCTTTGATGTTGGTGTGCTGTGGCCATTGGAAGTAGAAAAGGTCCTGATGTCACTGGGAAAAACAATGTCCCATCGTTGGTGATGGTAGGAGGAATTGTACCCCATTGTTGGTGTCAGTGGGCCTCATTGTTGGTATCCGTAGATGAAATAGTACCCCAAGGGCCGGATAAAAGAAAGCAAAGGGCTGCATCTGGCCCCAAGGCCACAGTTTGGAGACATCTGAACTAGAGGGAAGATTCAAGGGCAATGGCTTGCTGTCGGCTGACTGGGTCACATGAGTAGATTGATAAATGTACTCTTGTAACACAAACAAGAATTCTAGCCAGAAAATGTTTAATTATTCTCCTCCTTTAATTATTATGTGCTTTAACCTGCAGTTGTTGGTGCCAGGGTCGTTTTAATGCTCAGCACATGGCATAATAATAACCAAGCATTTCCTTTGTAAAAAAAATAATTTTATCTTTTATGTGATCCTCCAAAACCCTTGATTTAAAAAAAGCAAGGTTCTCCATATCTATGCTATTTTTGTGTTCATAGGTATGCAAAATGGTATGTGGGTAAGCAAATGAGATGGTACACGTTTGGCTGGGAAGAAACTATTTCATGTGGCATGTGTAAAACCGTCACTATTACATATATAGCTCTTGCTGTTCAAGCAAGTCGACTTGTAATGGCCAACTTTCTTATTTATACAATTTTTCAAATATGCATATTTTATAAAAAAAAATTAAACAGATCTTATATATGATTTGAAGTAAATGCACATAATCCCAACACTAAGTACATTTCTGTCGTTCAAAAAGGAGATTTTTGTTTAATGATTTTTTTTATTGGACAAGGCTGTATTTTTAATTATGTTTTCGTTGTATACAATTGATTCTACGTAATCTGAGCAATTAAATGTGTTCTCACTAGGAAAAGCTTAGAAACGTTGTGTATTGTTTTAAAGATTGTATTCCTATTGTTTCCTTGTTGGCTCAGACTGAAGACCTGCTGACTGAGATCCAGCAGCTAAAAGAGGATTCTAGAAAAAAGGATGAGATGATAAAACAATTACAGGAACAACTGGTGAGCAGCCATGTCACGGTTCAATCATTTATGGTTACATTGTGTGTTTTATCTTTGCTTTTCTCCAGCCTAATTGCATGATCTATTTTAAGGCTGATCTTTAGGTAAAACTACCAAATCATATAGGTATGTGTTTACTGAAAATCAGTTGTGAATGTGCTGCAGTGACCAAGTGCTAATAAGGAAAAAGAGAGTGACTGTGAAATGAGCTCATTAGTCTGCTGCTTTCCTTTCACTGTCCTGTTACAGTGTGGGGACATGAGCAAGACCTAGTTGCATTACTTTACTGCAGTAGCGAAAAACACAGCTAGCCATAGATGGAACGTCTTCTTTTTTTTTATTTTTCATCAGTCTCCGGGTGAGTAGAGGAATTCTCCTTGCTGTGCTATTGTATTCGAACAGTGGAACTCCTTTCAACTGGCCATAGATGAATCAAAATTTGGCTCGGTCTTTGCTTAACCTGCAGATTTTTGATCCATCTATGTCGGGGCTTGACAAATCCCGGGCGCCAGGTCGACATGGCGACTAGAAATAGGGTCCTGGCGACTTGGCTTGGAAGGGGGCGCCATCTGGTGGTGAGCCGTTGGTATTACAAGTTATTACCACCAGATGTGTAAGCTGGCGCCATCTGGTGGTCGCCGTTGGTATTACAAGTTAAGCATTACAAGTTAAACAGCAATTCTAATGTAATTTTTCACTATTTTCACTGCCATCTTCTTCCCTCTAATTAGAACCCCCAAACATTATATATATTTTTTTATCCTAACACCCTAGAGAATAAAATGCCGATCGTTGCAATACTTTCTGTCATGCCGTATTTGCGCAGCGGTCTTGCAAGCGCACTTTTTTGGGGAAAAAATTACACTTTTTTTAATTAAAAAATAAGACAACAGTAAAATTATCCCCATTTTTTGTAATATTATGAAAGATAATGTTACGCCGAGTAAATTGATACCCAACATGTCACGCTTTAAAATTACATCCGCTCGTGGAATGGCGTCAAACTTTTACCCTTTAAAATCTCCATAGGCGACGTTTAAAAAACTCTACAGGTTGCATTTTTTGAGTTACAGAGGAGGTCTAGGGCTAGAATTATTGCTCTCGCTCTACCAATCGCGGCGATACCTTACATGTGTGGTTTGAACACCGTTTACATATGCGGTCGCTGCTCACGTATGTGTTCGCTTCTGTGCGCAAGCTCGTCAGGACGGGGTGCGTTTTCTGGCTCCTAACTTTTTTAGCTGGCTCCTAGATTCCAAGCAAATTTGTCAACCCCTGATCTATGTCCAGCTTCAGGTCTCCAGTCTGGCTGTGCAGTCTTGGTCCGCTTTGCAAATATTGGGAATGAGTGTACAGAAATACAAATTCTTTGGCAGTAAATCCGCTCTTATTATGTATTTGTATATTCAGGCTACGATACGTTCACCTTTCTGAACATGTTATATGTTACACCTGTATTTAGGGTATGATGTGTGACACATATAACATGTTCAGCAAGCATGCCCTCTCCCCTCGTTTCCCCCTCTGATAGCGGGCAGGGGATCCTCTCCCCGCACCCGCTGTCACAATTTTGAAAACATAATGGCCGTACAGGGCTCAGCCCACATGGCCATATCATTTATTCAGTTTCATGTGAATGTATAGACTAGAATTACCATCATTTATTGCTGCTGATGGCTTGTAATTCTCAATGAACTGTAAGGGCACTGGTGAGTGTTCTCGTAGTTCATTGATGATCCTGCTTTCAAGTAACTTCCTGCCTGTTTCGGAGGTCCGGGCAGACAGCTGTTCTGTTTTAATCTCATGCTGTCTGTCATTTTAACCTATTTTGACTTTCAGCATTTGAAATCTGTGTGCTTCAAATGTGGTCATGCTCAACAAGTGGTTAAATCGCAAACTAGATGAATTTTAACAACTTCCCGCCTGCCATATGGTAGAATAACGGCCGAAAATTTGTTGTATTATCCAGACTGGGAGCTGTATGACGTCCAGCAGGATAAGCCGCTAGCGCATGCCCGCGGGGGATCGGTGGTGTGACTCACCGCATCTTTGAGCTAGATAAAGAGCCTACGACATTGGCTCTTTACCATGTAATCAGCTATGTCCAGCTGATCACATGGTAACCAGGAAGTGCCGTTTATTGGCTTTTCCTCTACTTGCACTGACAAAGTGCAGGTAGAGGAGAGCCGGTCACCGGCTCTCCTGACAGGGGGGTTTGTGCTGATAATCAGCGCATTGATTATCAGTACAGACCCATCGAGGTTGCCCACCAGGGATGCCATTAAGTGCCCATTAGGGGTGCCCATCAGTGCTGCATATAAGTGCCTCAAAATCTGTGCAGCCTCATCGGTGCTCATAAGTGAATGAGAAAACATGCTTATTTACAAAGTTTTATAACAAAGAAAAACTAGGAAAAACTTTTTTTGTGTGTGTTTTTTGTTTCTTTTCTGTCTTTTTTTTTTTGTAGCACTGGCTGGGGGGTGTTGGTGGTAAAGCTTTTAGCAGGCCAAAAAAGGGTAAAAAGCGCTGCCCGAAAGATGCTTTTTTTTAATGTCCTGCAAGCGCACCCTAACGAGTGTGGAAGCACTCAAGCTCTCATACTGGGGCTGCAGGGGAGGCGTTTTTCAGGTGCTATTTTTAGCCCAGAAGAGCCTGAAATATGCCACAGTGTGAAAGGGATCTTAGATTTTGGTAAAGTTGAGTGGTGATGGGTTAGAACCACTGTCGGGTTGTTTTTGTGGTCTGTGTCGTCTTAAGGAAGATTCGTTTCTCTGATTGTCTTGATCACCAGCGTCACCAGGAATGAAAGTGAGAGTAAATTCAAAATCTTCCAATGGGAAAACCAGTTTTTGTGTTAAAAAAACAACAACAAAAAAATACTTTTATGCCGCTTCCCTGTGAAATAATTAAGACAATTACTGCAGCTACCCACACCCTTTGGCAATCTCAATTGTACACACAAAAATTAATACAAATCAATTTTTCTTGTTTGTAATACAAAACTGTCCATGTAAAACATTCATTTGTGCCTTTTTTTTTTAACACTCTATTGTGAATACGTGCTCTTACAATGCATTATCACAATAGAGTGTTATTGAAAGACTGTGTTTTACATTTTCATATTTTGAAAAATAATGGCGTAGTAATAGCGCTACACCTTTTTCATGTGTATTAACCCTTTCACGCCGAGTGAACGCATATGTGTCCTCGGCTTTCGGGGGTTATACCGGGATGATGCCTGCAGCTGCAGGCATCATTCCGGTACCGTTGTTTAGAGCCGGCGATTGGCTATCCAGATATAACAACCGATGCGGCTCAAAGCCACTCGGTTGTTATGCCGGAGGAGCGGGAGGGGACCCGATCCTCCATCCGGCGCCTTCTGTGTCCAGGCGGAGACTGACACTAAGCCGTAAACGGCTTTGATTCAGTCTCCGCATTGAAAAAGTATTCAGATCGCCGAAAACGGCGATTCTGAATACTGTGTACTTTTTTAAATCCGGCGCCATTGGCAGCCGAGAAACCCGGAAGTGACGTCATGACGTCGCTTCCGGGTTTCTCGGCTGCCAATGGCGCCGGATTTAAAAAAGTACGCAGTATTCAGAATCGCTATTTTCGGCGATCTGAATACTTTGAAGTGTAAAGGAGGGATCGGGGGGTCTTTTAGACCCCCGATCCCTCCATAAAGAGTACCTGTCACAAGGGATGTTTACATTCCTTGTGACAGCAATAAAAGTGATCAAAATGTGAAAAAAATACACAATTTAATATTATTAAAAAAAAAAAAAAAATTTAAAGCGCCCCTCTTCCCGCGAGCTTGCGCAACAAAGAAAAGCGTCGCCTATGGAGATTTTTAGGTACTGTCGCCATTCCACGAGTGGGTGCAATTATAAAGCGTGACATGCTTGGTATCTATTTACTCGGCATAACATCATATTTCACATTATGCAAAAAAATCGGGTTAACTTTACTTTTTCATTTTTTTTTTATTCATGAAAGTAAATTTTCCCCCAAAATGTTGCGTTTAAAACACCACCGCACAAATGCCATGTGACATAAAATATTGCAACAATCGCCATTTTATTCTCTAGATTCTCTGCTAAAAAAAATATTTTTATGGTTTTATGCAAGTCAATCTATGGATCAACTTGGGTACAACCAGCCTGCCTGAAGTGAGTTTGAATCTCGGCCAGTCCCTACTTTACTGGCTGAGATTTGATCCATCTATGGCTGGCTTTACTATGTAGCTAGCAGTGTGACCACACTATACACTATCGAAATGCTGCATCCTCTTGGGTCACCTGCTTGCTTTTTGGACTATAAATGATCATCCTCACACTGTCTTGTCTTCCATGTGTTGGCAAAACCTCCCTCCTGTTCTCACTATCTGAAATAAAGTTGGATTGGCAGCATTGTGTAATGAGATGGAACCTGATATGATCACAGTGCTTGGCCTTCCACTTTGGTTTGTGCTGTGCAGTGGATTGTGGCAAAGTGATATGCGGATAGATTTCAGATACTTGAACTATTTTAGAATGCTTTTATAGTGAATGCCTAAATGTCGTATAGATTTCTATTTTTTTTTTTTTTCGTGACACATTTTGATTTTTGGCACCCTGTGTAAATGTTGCAGAAAATAGGATGTAAATGCCAGAAAGAAATCCAAGAGCCCAAGGTGGAGGCGTCAAAGCAGCACGAGAAGTTTACGCAGACCAGCTGGAAAAGGAGTTCAGTGAGTAGTGTGTGTGAGAAATGCTTGGAAATATGCTACTATATCAAGTCAGTTTGAAGGTCATAATCCTACCAACGCTAAAAACACAGATTTTTATTAATCATTGTTCCTTACAATTCATTTTATAGCCAATACTTACTATTTCTGCATCAGCTTTCTAAGACAATGGGTATGCCAGAACCCTCCCTAGAAATTTCTTCAGTAGACGCCCTTGTGTCAGTATCAATAAAATATAAAATCATTAAAAAGTTTAAAAATAAAGGGGATTACATTTATTTCCCTATTATTATTATTATTATTATTATTATTATTATTATTATTATTATTATTATAATAATAATAATAATAATAATAATAATAATAATAATTATTATTATTATTATTATTATTATTCTTAAATAAGTATTTTGCCTAACAAATGGAGTCCCTCATCTTGCAAGACCTGTTCTGTAGGTGATAGTTTATACCAGAAGTTCTTCTTGTATCTGTTGGAGGAATTTAAGAGACCCATCCATGTTATTACAAAAAGGCAATTGAAGCAGTGTTAATATTAATCTCTACCTCCTGGTTGCCCTTTAACTGGGTGCTAATGCTTTGAGGTGGAGCAGGCGGACTATAAAGCGCCCAATAGCAATCTGTTACCAGACGTTGTCGGTGCGTTTACGGAACCTCCGAGCCCCATGGACACATATGTACGGCCACCGTGCTGCCAAACTTATGCATTGAGTAGTTGGCAAGAGGTTAAAGAAAATGTGTATATTTAGTGCTTGTTATTATATTTTGAAATCAAAGTTTTATCTATAGCCAAGGGTAATTCTTCCTGCATTGCAGTGCTACACAGACTGCTTTACCGCTCCTTTTAATGGTGTACAAAGAGCAAATTTTGCATGGTTTTATCAAAATTCAACCTGGATGGGCCTGTTGGCACACTCCCACCTGATATCCTTTAGCCCAGGTTCACACTGGGTACAATTTCCTTTGATTTGAGATGCGATTTCACATGTGAAATCGCATCTCAAATCGGCGGCATTTGCCGCCAATTGTCGCCAATGACACTATCCTAATCGGTGCGACGCCGCATCTGCGGCGCTGCACCAATTTCAAAAAGTAGTTCCTGTCCTACTTTTTGCAATTTCGGGCCGCGATTTACATAGACATCTATGCAGAAACCTGCACAGATGTCTCTTAAATTGCGGCCGAAATCGGGGCTCCCAGCGGGAGTGAAGTCGTGCGAGTTCAGCTGAACTTGCACGGCTTCACTCCCGCAGCCCAGTGTGAACCAGGGCTAAATCTGGAAATTGAAGAAGCTGGGCAGAATGTTGTCGTCCAAACAATGGCTGCATTCAAGCACATACAGCCACAGTTTAGGTACTCTGACATCTGCGGGTTGTCTGAATACAATAACCGGCAGAAGAGATTCTGTATAGCATGGATAGGGAATTCTGCTTGCATGGCTAAACATCTTTGTGTATTGCCAGCTTAAATCTGTGGGTCAATTGCACTTGTGTGGCTTATCTGGACAATTTTTATTAGATGGATAGATAGTATAATTATACTAAGCCACTGCAAACGTATTCTAGTGTCTAATTAGACAGTCTTTATATTTAAAATAAAAACATAAAAGTGAACGCTGCTTTAAAATTAATTAAAAAATTCCTGAAAGTAAACACTGCAAAAAAGAAAAAATCAACTCTGAACTAATTGCCACTATGTTATACATTCCTTTCATGATTCTGAAAGAAATTGTGTATTTCTTATAACCAAAACACCTTTTTATCAATTCTTCAAACGAAGGGGTAGGCAACCAGTAGCCCTCCAACTACATTTCCCATGATGCACTGCAAGGCTGGCAGTTACAATTACTCCCAGAGGCATGATGGGACTTGTAGTTCTGCAACAGCTGGAGGACCCCAGGTTGCCTACCCCTGTTCTAGCTTGTGTTGAAACCAAGCAGTGTTTAACATGCTGCAACTGTAGAGTCCTTCCTAACTGCAGAGTCCCTCTTGCCAGTTCTATTTAATAACATTTACCATGTGTTATACCATTTGTGTTTTTGCAGACCATATTCATTAACCAGTCATTCTTTATTTCCACATAACATGCATAAACTACTGGATCAAGCAGCTCATACGCTTTCATCTTTTGCTGGCTGAATAAGCTCCTTAATTCCGCTTAAAATATCTTTATTTTTATTATTTTTTTGGCAACATAGTGAAACTTTTGAATAATGGCAAACCTGTGTGCTTGGCTAAGCTACAGGATAGTAATGCAGACACCTCCATGTGCCTTCTTGTATGCTTAGTTTATTTTCTAAGCACCCCAGGACGCCCTATACTCAGGGGAACTGTAATATGCGGATAGCAACCAGAGTTCAGATAGTTGCACTGTGACTTATCTCCCTCTTTACCTGCCTATTGGCCAGAGAGGCCACCCATCACACTTTAAAGCCAACTGGTAAGAATTTTAGGGCACAGTGGGATCACCACAAGAGCTTTTTGGATATTTTGCATTATTGTCCCAGGTGATTAATGTCCTAGTTCATTTTAAAGTAAACATGCATACAGGGACCTGAATATGGCCAACAGGTACACTTTAGGTTCAATTGCTACCTGTACAGCCTACAGCAATTGCACATAAAGTATTTGATAAAGACATCCAGTTTGGAATGGGTTAAGCCGACTATAGACGGCTGGAATCTTGGCTGGTTCAGCAGGAACCGGCTGAGATTCGAACCATGTATGAGAAGGCTGAATGTATCCAAATTGATCGATCTGCCGGATTTTACATGCGATTATTGCTAGTGGCTGTTATAGTGGCTAGCAATAATCGCTGTGTTCTCCCCGGCGTAGGCTGCTTCCTTTGCCCATCTTCTGGTAGAACACAATGGCTCCACGGGAGGGATTTCCCTGTCAACACTGTTTGTGTTGGTGGGGGAATCAACCCGTGGTTGCAGGAAAGAATTTCACTCAGTCTATTGCCGGCCTTGGGTAGTGAGACAAGTGAGCAACTGAGTGTGGTAAAGTTAACTTTGTTTACCCTGATTGCTGTAGTGTTTTGAGGTTTATCATTGGCTGCATATGTATATTTGAAAAGGTTTTTATGGTTGGTTTCCAACACAGACAGACATTGGCTGCATATGATAATGTAAAACTTTACAGGTTTACAATTTTTTTGGTATTGTAAACTGGATTGTGCAAAGTGCAGCAAAACATAGCAACTAATCATGATTCGTGTTAGTTGTTCTGATGGGTTTGAGGAGAGTTAGAGCTGAGCGTTGTTCTAAGGCTGGACATAGACAACTCAAATTTCTGCCGTTTAGGGTCAAAATCTCCTGATTACTTCATCTCCTGTAAAGGTACAGGAGCACATCAAACACCCAGCATGTAGCACAATGGCTGCAAAGGTGTTGGTGCGCTGCTGGACCAATACAAGCACCACAGGTGAAACATAAACATGTCCACCGCCCCCATCTATAGCTGGCCATAGCAGTAAGTAGCATTGGAAGGCTAAAGCAGATAACAACAAAACCTGCATAGAATGCATTGAGGTGAAAAAACATGAGGGTGTACAACCCCTTTTAAGATTATTATCCTATTGACTCTTAGGCCTTCTTGCACATGATACTCCTGTGTGAGCATCTACCTTTTCAGACTTTTTTTTTTTCTATGTATTTTTCTATTTTATTTTTACTGAAGATTGCACAGCGCGTGTTGACGTGCCTGTGTGCGTGTCTACATTATAATTAATGGATTAATGGGCTGTATTTTAGCTCATAAAAAAAAAAAAAGCTGTCCTGGGCTTTTTCAAGCTGCAGTGTGCAAGAGGCATTATGTTCAGGTATCCCATTCAGCATCCCAGGAGCACAAACCAAACCCATTACTGATAGAGTAATATTATACTGTATGTGTTGACCTATTAAATTCAAGGGGTTCACTGAAAATGCTCAGAACATTTATAATACTAAATGGGTAATTCAAGACGCTGACATCTTCCGACAACTGCAATACCATGTTTGTATAGTAGTCATCATCATCTTTTTCTTTTTTTTTTTTTTTTTTAAATCCAAATTTATTTAAAACAAGTTCACAGATAGTATGCACAGGCCAATAAAATATTCATTGTGGCCGGAGGAAATATGTTCAAATTGTTTCTGGTAGTCATATTGTATGTAAAGTAGCCTTCAGTCATGTTTGTATGTTCTTGTTGCCTTACCTTGGCTTTGCTGAACTGTGCCTAGCTCTGCACATGCTGGGAACAAGCTTCAGTTATTGCATCAATCATGAACAGCCCTATATACACAGCACAAAAAACTCTGCGACACAAATGGACCCTTTCAGCTTTTTATTAAACTTTAATTCACCGAGTCAGAACAGAATTTTAGAGGAAAGCACCCATGAGCACATAGGTTGATATTAATATACTAGTTCTTAAGCCAGCTTTTGTTTTGAATGTGCATTTAACTGCTGAATGACTTGCAAAATGAACTTCCTATTAACTTTTCTGCTCCTAATACATGACTAGCTTGTTAACGGCTATACACTCATAGAATGAATCCTGGAAATAACTGTACATCTCCTATGCGTTTTTCATGTGCTAACGTTTTAATACCAACATTTTATTTTCATGTTAAAGGGAATCTATAGTCTTACACATACATATAAATGTGATAAGCTTACAGCATGAGTTAAAGCAACACATGGGTGCGCCATGGTATAGTTTGAAATTGTGTATGTACATTGTCTTGGATAAAAAAAAGTCTACACACCTCTGTCAAATTGTCAGGTTTCTGTGATATAAAAAGAGACAAAGATGAATAGTTTCCAAACTTTTTCCACCTTTTTAATGTGACCTATAAACTTACAACTCAATTGAAAAACAAACTGAAATCGTTTAGGTGGAGGGAAGTAAAATTAAAAAAATTAAATAATGTGGTGGTAGCTGTGTTCAGAATTAAGCAATCACATTCAAAACTCATGTTAAATAGTCAGTACACACCTGCCATCATTTAACATGCCTCTGATTAACCCCAAACAAAGTTCAGCTGTTCTAGTAGGTCTTTCCTGCCATTTTCTTATCCTGCAGCAAAAGCCATGGCCCTCGGAGAGCTTCCAAAGCATGAGAGGGATCTCATTGTTAAAAGGTATCAGTCAGCAGAAGTGTACAAAAGAATTTCTAAGGCATTAGATATGGAACACAGTGAAGACAATCATCAAGTTGTAGAAAATATGGCACAACGTCCCTCCAAAATTGATGAAAAGGCGAGAAGAAAACTGGTCCGGTAGGCTGCCAAGTGGTCTACAGCAATATTAAAGTGGAGTTCCACCCAAAAGTGGATCTTCCGCTTATCTGATTCCCCCCCCCCCCTCCGGTGCCTCCGGGGGGGGTAACTTTTTTTTACAGGTACCCTGTACCCACTTCTGGGAGACTGGGCCGCAGCGAATTACATCAGCAGCGCGGCCCCCCTTCTCCTTCCCCTTCTGCCGGGCCAGTGAGAGTGCAGCGCGCTTCACGCATGTGCAGTAGGGACATGGTCGTGAAGCCAAAAAGCTACACTGCCGGGTTCCCTTTCCCGCAATGGTGGCGGCAGTACCCAAACCGGCCAATGTAAACATTGGCTGTGGTGTAGACAACACTGGACTCCACAGGTAAGTGTCCGAATGTTAAAAGTCAGCAGCTACAGTATGTGTAGCTGCTGACTTCATTTTTAAAGGGGAGGGGGCAGAACTCTGCTTTAAAGGAGCTGTAAGAATATCTGGCAAATAGTGACTGTGTGGCACATGTGACAACAATCTCCCATATTCTTCATATGTCTTGGCTGTGGGGTAGAGTGGCAAGACGGAAGCCTTCTCTTATGAAGAAAAACATCCAAGCCTGGCTAAATTTAGCAAAAATAGATCTAAACTCTCCCAAAAGCATGTGAGAAAATTTGGTATGGTCTGATGAAACCAAGGTGAACTTTTTGGCCATAATTCTAAAAGATATGTTTGGTGCAAAAACAACACTGCACATAATCAAATGAACACCATACCCACTGTGAAGAATGGTGGTGACAGCATCATGCTTTGGGGCTCTTTTTCTTCAGCTGGAACAGGGGCCTTAGTCAAGGTAGCGAGAATTCTGAACAGTTCCAAATACCAGTCAATATTGACGCAAAACCTTCAGGCTTCTGTTAGAAAGCTGAACATGAAGAAAAACTTAATTTTTCAGCATGACAACGAGCCAAAGCATACATTCAAATCAACAAAGGATGGACTTCACCAGAAGATTAAAATTTTGGAATGGCCCAGTCAGAGCTAAGACCTGAATCCGATTTAAAAATCTGTGCAGTAATCTGAAGAGTGTTTTTGCAAAGAAGAGTGGGCAAATATTGGCAAGTCATCTTGGCACATCTTGTGCCATTCTGATAGACTCATACCCAAAAGATTGAGTGCTGTAATAAAATCAAAAGGTGCTTCAACAAAGTATTTTAGGGTGTGCACACTTCTGCAACCATATTATTTTTTTTTTTTTTTTTTTTCTCTTTTTTCTTTTTCCCACCTCAGCTTTTACCAAATTCTAGAGACCAGCTCATGATTTGATGCTTCTTACGTCTCAATTTGTGGTTTGCATCATGTGTGGTATATATTCATTGCGTGTGTTTTTTTTTTTTTTTTTTCCACCTTTAAATTATTAGTGTACTTGGCAATATATGTATCAGCCACCCGATGGGGCTGTGAAGACCTGGCCCCACTTCCTTGCCCTCCACGTCCCAGCTGGGCTGAGCGGGACACGTTACCCTATAGCCAACTTTATAAATTATTTGCACCCCCCCCCTCCCCCTCATGGCTCCCAGGAATCTCATAGCTTTTCACTCGAGTATAAGGACAGTCTCAAACATTCATCCGTGAGTGAAAGAAAAAAGAACACTAGAAAAAACATATGAATCGCTTTATGTAATGACCATAGAAGAGAATGATATAGTTTCTACTATAAAGCTACTTACGTACAACTCGTTAGTAGCATACCCTGACTCTCTCGGCATAACTCCATGTTTTTTTGTATTCCATCCATTTTTCCCATTTCGCCCTATGATCCCCGATCGTCTCTAGGTGACTATCCTTTAACTCTTCCAACCTATACGTTTCCTCCACTTCGTCTATCCAATTCCAGACGTGCGGGCATTCTATCTCCTGCCACTTTTTGGGTATAAGTTTCTTAGCGGCGTTTAAAAGGTGAGGAAGTAAGGACTGCTTGTATTTTTTTACCCCCTCTTGGCTGCAATGGAAGAGCACCACCCAGGGGTCTTTCTTTAATTCTTCGCCCGTGATAGTTTTAATTTGACTCAGAATTTTGTCCCAATAAGTTTGTATTTTTGGGCATGACCACCAAAGGTGGGCCATTGTGCCTCTCTCTGAGCAACCCCGCCAGCACTCTGCGGTCTGACCCGCTTTAAATTTGTTTGCTTTCTCCGGGGTGATATACCACCCGGAGATACACTTGTAATTTGTTTCGGCAGTTCGTATATCGATTGCTGAAGAATGGGTTAAGTGCATGATCCTATTATAACTGTTTGTCCCTCTTGTGATTCCTAACTCTCTTTCCCATTTATCTATGAAAGGTGCTACACTCCGTGAACCTATCTTTATCAATATCCCATATAATTTAGTGATAGTGCCCTTTGAATTTTTAGATTTGCAGATCTTCTCCAATGGAGTTAGCTCCGCCTCCGTCCGTAATGGTCGGGGGAGGTGTCGCACGAAGTGATGCAACTGGGAATAATGCCACCTATCCAGATTCCATAAATCCGTTTTGGATCTCAAATCTTCATAGGACATTATCTCTCCATCTTTAATAATCTCCCCTAAGTGAACAGTGTCTACCTTAATCCAATTCCCTCCAATTTTATTTTCGCCTGGGGCAAAGTACGGGTTTTCTTTTAGATTCATTAATGGGGAATTAAATTTCCCTTCTAATTGTGTCAAAGTCCTGTCCCACATTCTTAAAGTATCCCGTGTTAAATCATGTATTTTGTGATCTAGTGCTCTGTGTTGTGCAGGGATCCAGATAATATTTTTCAAATATTTACTTGTTAGTGCTTTCTCAATTTGCACCCACCTTTTATCAGTCCTATCCCGTGCCCATTCTACCGCGCGGGCTAAAACCGCCGCCTTATAATAACTTTTAATGTCCGGGACTGCCAGACCGCCGAGTGACTTACCCTGTTTTAGGGTGGAGAGGGATATTCTGTGCTTCTTATTTTTCCAAACATAGTTTAGTAGCAAGGTGTTAAGGATTCTCAAAAATTGCTGAGGGAGGGCTATGGGAACTAATAGGAATTTATAAAGAATTTTTGGGACTACGACCATCTTCAGCATATTGATGCGTCCGATCCATGATATGGGTTTATTAATCGTTCTTTTTAATTCGCTCTTGATCTCATTTAGTAGGGGAACATAATTTATTTTATACATCTTCTGCTCTGTGTTGGCCAGTTTGATACCTAGGTACTTTAGTTCTTTGGTCCAGGGGAATGCGCAGATTTCCTTGACACGACACACCTCCTGTTTGTTTAAATTAATATTCAAAATTTCAGATTTAGTTACATTGATTTTAAAGTTTTAGATCGCACCGTATTGTTGCAAAACTTTAAAGAGCTTTGGAATAGAGTGGGCCGGATTGGTTAAAAAAAACAAAATATCGTCGGCAAAAGCCGATAATTTATGTTCCTCCCCTTCTACTCTAACTCCGTTAATGTCAGGGTCGTTACGTATGGTAGACAACAGCGGCTCTAAAGATAGAATAAAAAGGAGAGGGGAGAGGGGACAACCTTGTCTTGTCCCATTTTTCATCTCGAATGGGTCAGATAGTGTACCATTAATTTTTATTTTTGCAGTGGGATGGTGATAGAGTGCTTTTATCCACCGGGACATCCTATTTCCTACTCCCATAACATTAAGAGTCTCCATCATGAGCCCCCAGTCTACCCTATCAAAAGCTTTTTCAGCATCGACTGACAGGAATAGTCCTGGGGGCTCATTCTGCCTTATGGTCTGCATCAGGAGAATTGCCCTTAGACTGTTGTCTTTGCCCTCTCTGTTGGGCACAAAGCCTACCTGGTCGGGGTGTACCAAGGAGTGCATAACCCCTTTCAGGCGCCCCGCAAGAATTTTGGCAAAAAGCTTAATATCTGTATTTAACAGAGAGATAGGTCTGTATCCCGAACAGAGAGAGCTATCTTTTCCTTCTTTCAAAATTATAGCGACCACTGCCGCGGTAGCTTCGCTGCTGGTTACAAATTCGGACCCTAGCCCATTAAAATATTTGCACATCCTCGGTATCAAAGTGTTACTATATCTCTTATAGTACAGGGAGGGAAACCCATCCGGACCTGGGCTTTTTCCACCAGAGGTGGTATTTAGAGCTATTTTTATTTCTTCTTCAGTTATGGGGCGGTCCATGTTGGAACTTTCCATCTCCTCTAATTTAGGGAGTCTTGCCCTGCCAAGGAAATCTCGGGCATCTCTCTCCCTCTCCCCTGCCTGCCGCCCTGGATGTTTTAATGTGTATAGTTCCTCATAATATTTTTTGAATGTTTCCGCAATTTCTCTGGTAGCGTTGACCATGGTCCCGTCTTTATTTTTAATTTTTTCAATATAATTTCTAGCCCTCTTTTTTTGAGCCATTTTAGCTAAGAGCTTGCTTGGTTTGTTAC
Organism: Rana temporaria; assembly: GCF_905171775.1. Classification (NCBI taxonomy): domain Eukaryota; kingdom Metazoa; phylum Chordata; class Amphibia; order Anura; family Ranidae; genus Rana; species Rana temporaria. Next base: position 111,035,324 of record NC_053496.1, read on the forward strand.
CCCAAAGGTATCTCTCTTTGGAAATACAGTTTAATTTATTTCTCGCTTCCTGTTCCCTGATCTCCTTGAGAGCGTCTCTTTTTATTATTAGACTATGATAAATCTCTTTTGATCCCTGCGCTTTGTGTTTGGATTCTAGGGACTCTATATCTTTGATCAGGGTGTTTGCTTTACTTTCCCTCTCTTTTTTTTTTCTGGCGCCCTCCGCAATTAGAATTCCTCTAATATAAGCTTTGTGCGTCTCCCAGAGGGTTGCGCTGGAAATTCCTTCCGTTTCATTGATAAGAAAAAATTGTTTTAATTCCGCCTCCACCCTACTTGCCCCTCCTACATCGCGTATCAGGCTATCATCTAGGCGCCACAATGGCCGCTGTCTCTTTTGTATCGATAATTTAATTTTCATGGAGATTGGTGCATGATCTGACACAGTCATTATACCTATGTCCGTCTCCGTTATGGAGTCCAGCAGCCTATGATCCGCCAGGATGTAGTCAATTCTGGAGTATGTTCCGTGGGGAGGAGAGTAAAACGTGTAATCATGTTCATTTGGATGGAAAATCCGCCAGACATCAACTAGTTGGCAATCATGAATCTTTCGTTTAATTCTTTGTAAATGCACGTTTCTTGTCTCCTTCCCACGGAACGTGCTATCTACTTTCGGATCAAAGACGAAATTCAAATCACCCATCAGGATTATATACCCCTCGGCAAAATCATTCAATTTTCCCAGGATTTTCCCTAAGTATTGGGTTTGGTGTACATTTGGGGCGTATATATTTGCTAAGGTATAGATTATGTTATCAATCCTTACCCTAAGAAATATAAATCTCCCTTCTGGGTCTGTCAGCCTTGCCTCAAGGGTGAACCCGAACCCCCTTGTAAACCCTATTGCCACGCCCCTAGCGCGTTTTGAGATGGAATCCCCATAAAACCAAGTGGGGTATGCAGGGGAGAAAAGCTTAATATTCGCGTCTCTGGTTAAATGGGATTCCTGGATAAAGACAACATCCGCTCTAAGTTGTTCAATCTCGCCAAGGACCTTTAGTCTTTTGACGACTGAGTTTAATCCCTTAACGTTGTAAGATAAGAATTTTACTTCTGTCATTTTCTATATTAAAATCATTTCCTGCTGAACTTTCCGTGAGATTCCTTGGGAGCCATTTTCCCTATTCCCTCCCTGTTTTGGAGATGGAGACTCCTTCTCCCCTTCCAAACCCACACACCCCCCTCTATCCCTCCCCCCCCCCCTACCCAGGCCAGTACGTCGCCTGTGAACCGTAGGGATCCTTGGTATCCCCTACCCATTGGTTCTTTTGGATGAGGTGGGGCGCCTCCGCGCTCCTCCCGCCCTTTTTCCCCAGGAATCCCCGGGTACTAGGTCTTATGTGGGTGGGGTGACGGATCTACCCTCCCTATTCCCCTCTCCGGTCGTCCCCCCCCCTCCCCCCGCTCCCCCCCCCCCAGCACCAAATCGCTTCCCTCTGGGCCGCCCCAGGGGCCATGCTGCTTTCAATTAACTATTCGACCCATCCGGGTAAGTCCACAGCAGGCATATCCAATTTGCGGCAAAACCCCGCCAGATCCTCAGGGAATATTAATTTTGCTGACACCCCTTCTTTGTGGCCTATCAGACAGGCCGGAAATCCCCATTGGTAGTTTATATTGGATAATCGCATTTGTTCCAGTAAGGGCTTTTGATGTCTTCTTCTGGCCAGGGTTTCCCAGGCCAAGTCCGTAAAAATCTGAATCTCCGTCCCGGCATAGGATAACGGCGGCTTTCTTCTCAGTTTTCGCCAGATCTCCTCTTTGTGTTCGAAATGTCTAAACCTAGCAATAATATCCCTGTGCCAGTTTCCTCCTCCTTCCCTGATCTTCCCCACCCGGTGAACCCGTTCTAATTTGAGGGGACCTCCCGAACCATTTTCAAGGAGGGGGAGAAACAAATCATTGAGAATTTTTCTCAGGTCTTCGCCCTTCTCCTCCTTAATAGATCGTATTCTTAAGTTTTGCCTTCTATTGCGGTTCTCTTGATCTTCTAAGCGGTATTGCAGCCACCTCTGGTTTTGTTTCAGGGACAGATGTTGATTTTTTAATTCAATGAGGTCAAGGTCCTGCTTTTCAATCCTTTTTTCTGCTTCCTCTACGCGCTCCAACATGTGGAATAGGTCCGTTCTTAATGTGCTGATTTCCCCTCTTATTACGTTCTCCAACCTTTTTAACATAGCCTCCATTTCTCCTATGGTGGGGACATGGGAGTCCAGGCTGGTATCGGCCATTTGGCTGGCTACGTGTTCAGATTCTATTGAATTGTCCGCAATTGGGGTTGCCGCCCCCCCCACTCCCTTTTTGTTAGCCCCAGTTTTTTCCACTTTTTTTGTCGTGCCTGGACTCTTAGAGCTCCCATCCGGGGTCATGTAGTGTCTAATCGTACTAGTAGAAGAGGCCTCTTTAGGGATTTTCGGGGCCGCCCCCCTAGTTGACCTATTCATGTTATATTTCTTTATTGTTCTAATGCGTTTCCCCAGTTTGGATAAGAAGGGGCAGGCCTCCCCCCCCCCCCTTTCCTCTTTCCCCTTACCCTTTAACGGTAATTTTTATCGTTTACTGAGGGGCTAGTTGAAAATATTGGGGAGATATTGATTGCATCTATTAATAAATTTAAAGAACACAGCCAAGGCACAAAAAAAAATAAAAATAAAATGAAAATGAAAAGGGGAGACGGAAGGAAAATCATTGCTCCGGCTGACACCGGGGAATCTTGACAGTTCAGAAGTTTTCAGTAAATTACCCAGGACATTGGGATGTATACAAAAGAGAAGGAAGGTGAGACCACCCCCTTAGAGCCAGAGACCTTTTTGGGGGGTCTTCCACAGTGAGGGCCCCAGCAACTCCCGAGCAATGGCAAACCGGGGGGGGGGCGGGGAAGGGGGTGTATACACCCCTTTCCCTTTCTTTTCTGTTTTTTTTTTCTTTTCTTCCTTCCCCTTTTCCCCCGTTACTTTCCCCCTTTGGGGGAGTGCAGGGACCTCGAAAAAAGTGGGGCTGCTGGACGCTATGCCCTGGTATTGACCTCTGCTCTCGGTTTTCTGGCTGCCCCCAGTCTAGCAAGTCAGCCCCACAATCCAGGTCAGACCTGGTAAGGGAGAGACCTCTCTGACGTTGCCACTGGTGCTCTAGCCCTGTGCCCCAGTGGTTTAACAGAGCCCTGCGAAGGTAAGTATGGTGACGCTTAAGTGGCTGATATTTATCCAACTTGCTCTCGGGGGCTATTACGGCTGTGTGTGTGGACCGAGAACTTATCGTCCGTATATGCTTTTGCTTCTGTTGCAATTTGACTTTCTCTCCCCTTTTTTTTTTTTTTTTTTACATTTAATAAGTAGCCGGACTATTATCTATGAAGGCAGATACAATGACTCTGAGGTATCCGATATTTTTCAACTTATCCCCTTTAGCCAGTATCAGTGTCTGTATCAATGTCCGCAGCGAGCAACGCTGATTGCTAGTAGACCACACATGCTTAGATTCTTAAGGTATATATAAGGAAGCAAGACACCGTTATAGCACTTGGAATAATGTAAAGTAGAGTAAGTGAGCCACACCATCCCACACCATCAACACTGCCAGGGCTGAGTCCCAAGGTCCACACATTGCCACCATACAGTCCCCCATGGGTAAGAAAAGGGTTAATATTACCTATTTGCAGGTCATCTGGCTTTTAAATAACAAAAAAGAAAACTTCTCTTCCACGGGACGCCGGGGAATCCCGAAGTCACTCCGAGCAGGGAGGGGGGGCGCGCAGCTGACAGGTGAGCCGCAGAAGAAAGCCTCCCTGAGATCTCTCCACGCGATGATTTCCTCTGCCGCCGGGGGGGAGCGGGGGGGCCGGGGAACGAGGGGCTCCCGGAGAGCGGCGAGGGCTAATGTGGTCAGCGGAGTGGACGGGCTAGCCGCTCGGCGGGCTCCCGCCCTGCAACGCGTCCACCGTTGCTGGCGCACCGCCGGGTCTTGCTCCCTCCATCTCTCGCCGCCATAGCCGGGTCAGATCCGTCGCGCTGGCTGCTCCTCCCTCCGACGTGCGTGCTTCACGTGCACCACGTCATCTGTGTTAAGAAACCTGCAACCATATTATTATTATTATTATTATTATTATTATTATTATTATTATTATTATAATATTTTTTTTTTTTTTTACTACCCTCCACCTAAAAGATTTCAGTTGTTTGTTCAACAGAGTTGTACAGTTTATAAGTCCCCTTAAAATGTGAAAAAAAGTTCTGAAATCGCAGAAACCTGACATTTTAACAGGGTTGTGTAGACTTTTTATATCCACTGTATATATGCATTACATCTGCACGCCACATTTCCTATCTATTATTGCTGTACAGTGATTGTAATTACCTTTTTACTCTTCTAATACACATATATCAGTCTGCACTGACTGATTGCTTGAAGATATTTGAGCCACTTTTATCCCAGCAGTGATTGAGGAATGGCCAATACACTACCAGATTACAAATTACTTCTAGAGGGGGACTCTTCAGATCTCACTGAAATTCAGCCATTGAGACATCTGACCCTGTGAAGCTGCATCAAAATTTTCAATAAAATATTGCAAAGTGCTTAGTAACCAATCTGGGTCTATGGTTTGCTAGTGTGGCTTCAAGGAAATTAATTTTGATTGGTTCTATGGGTCACTGTACTTTGCACCTATTGAATACGTTGTATAACCCTATACTTTCCCTTTAAGAGGCTTTACATCGCAACTTGCCATAGCTTTTGAAATAGAGTATACGTAATGTGAAGTTATTCATCCCTGCACTAACATTGCTATGTATCCTCTCATTCATATTTTCTCCATTCCAGATGTTAATCCTGCACACTGTGGTTGTCTCCATTGTTGTCACTTTGGGTTGATTTGATTATTCTCTTTTATTCTGATAATTGTATTTTTATTTGTATTATGTATAGAATTTCTGGTATATATGTGTTATTATTTGACTGGTAAAGGTATTACATAGCATTCGTTGTTCTTGTATTACCAAATGATTCGTTTGAACAAACATGTTTTATTGGAGGACTTTGTCTCATCTGAGGAAATGTTGCACTAAGGGAATTCCTCTCTTAGCTGAAACATAACAATTTGCCTTTTGTGTGGCTTTCTTCCTCCCCGTTTCCTACTTTTTATTATCCAAATCTCCCTCTTTTTTCTGCACAGAGTGGGTATTCTGCTCCCTCCTTCTCTCCCTGGCAGGGCTTGTACCAGGGGAGTCCTCGGATCGGTCCACCGCACCGCAGACAGAGTGAGTCTGTGCACCTCTCACTCATCCCTCCTGACCTTTTATGTCTGCCTACTAGATGTGCATGCACCACCTCTCCACTAGCACCCTGCCCAAATGCCAAAAAGACTTGCCTTAACCAAAGTGCTTTATCTGTTCAATTGTTCATTACGGCTGAAACAGTGAGATGCATGGAGTCTCCTATTGAGCTGGTTTTGAACAAGTTGCCTATCAAGACAAACCTGACCCAACATATCCTGCATTTCTCTCGCTTTTTCAAGGAGCTTCCTTTCCTATGGCCTATAAAGACTTCCAGCATAACCTGAAAAAAAATAAAAAAAATTGTTACCAATACAAATTTGTATAGCAGTGCACATAAAGAGTCTTTCCTAAAGCAAAATATTGTTTTAGAAATCTTGATGGAGGCAGCCATTGTCCCTGGCCATATACAGTTTCCGGGGTAGTCATATTACTTATGACTGGCATTACTAAGCAGCGGGGAGTGGGAGAATGGCAGTTTCCATCTGAGATCTCTTTAAAGGGTATTCTGCTTTGTAGCTGATTTAGGTAATAGAACATATACTACAACAAGGAGAACATTCCCGTAGCAGCATCTGCACTTTAAAGGAGTTTTGTAATGCCATTGTGTGTAAAAGAAAAGGTTCATCTGTGGAACCTGTTACATCAGTATTTATGGTGTAACCATGTTTCAGTAGCGCACCCTCACCCTCTCTTCTCTGTGACAGCGGGCGATAGTTCTTCTCTCCCACAGCCACTATCACATTTTAAAATTGTCTTCCTCATTCATTCACTGGAATCTTGTAGTCCTTTCACTCCTCCTCCAGCTTTCAAGCTGAAAGCCCATGCAGAGGTACACAAAGACAGCTGGAGTAAGTGTTTGTAGGAGCCTGACAGCCACTGATCATGGATCATGGCTCCTGTGAAGAAAATAGTGAATGCAGATGTTTCTTTCTGCAAAAATATGTGCATTTTTCTCTGATGGGTGAACCTAGCCTTTAAAATAATTACCTCTTCCATAATAAAATGACATGAATTTGGTATTAGCAATTAGACATAAAAAGCATGTAGCGGTTTGAGTTACAGGTTTAAGCGAGGAGTTAGTCCAGAATATTCACTCAAACTTTTCTTTTATCTTTTGAGTTTCATTTCCTCTCTTTACAAGTAATGGGAATGGAAATGAAATGGGAAATGCACAATGAAGGCTGGAATGCAGTCGTATTTACAGTAGGGATGAGCTCCGTTGTGTTCGCACAGTCCACGTGCAGAGCCCGCCAGGAAGTCTGCACGGCGCTGCGCTAACCACAGGCAGGGAGACCCTTCCTGATCTCTGCAGCCGAGCAGCGGGACAATGTCTCCCTGCCTTTGGTTTGCGCAGCGCCGCACAGACTTCCTGATGGGCTCAGCACATGGACTGTGCCAACACGCCAGAGCTCATCCCTAATTGACAGCAGTTAACTTGGTCGGTCTCGTGCAACTGGGTACTTAAGGATGTATAAGGGCCTCATGCACACAGAACGTTTTAAAAATGGCAGCGCTACAGCAGTGTGTTTTCCCCCGTTGGCGGTTTTGGGCATTTTTTATTGAAAACGCTCTCTATTGTTTTAATTGCTCCTGGAAGCACATGCTGGCTGTTTTTTTTTTTTTTTTTTTACTGCCACTAAACACTTATGCTTCCAAACGCCTCTGACAGTTTGTGTGCATGGACACATAGGCTAACATGGAGAGGCTTTTAGAGGCAGTTAAAAAAAAAAGTCAAATGCTCCTAACGGCAGCTGTAAAAACGTCCCGTGTGCATGAACTCTAAGCTTTGAAAGAAGCCTGCATGAAGAGAAATACAGGGGCTGCCATCTGTGACATCTACCTAATAATCCTAGTGGCCTGGCTGTCTCGGGCTACGGTGTGTTCTGACTCAATGAACCAGACCAGAGTGAAATCGGAAAGATCATAATCTGCATGTTTCATTTCTGTGACTCAAATACCTACGCTATTTGATCAGCATTAGAGCCAGACAAGTAGCATTCTCAGAATGAGAAGTCATCAATGACAGCCTTCATATGTACTACTCGGTCCAGGTTTTCAAGTAGAAGGACATTTATGTTCCTATTCATTTTAGAGGAAACCTGTAGTTATGAAGCATGGAGGCTGTAATAGCGGACCATCTCTTTTGAAAATACTAGTTCCCTGGTAGCCAAGTTGATCTGCTGATCCAGGATTTTGAAGCACTGACTTGGAACGAGCAGATTAGGATCTCTGAGCTCATTCTGCTGATTGGTATTCTTGTTTTAGGTTGACAGAAAGTTTAAAGCTAGAGACAGCCAGGGCAACTAGGACTATCGTAGTTATGCCATCAGTGGCCTCCTCCATATTTCTTTTAATACAGATTTTGCTAAACCTTTAATACACCCAAATATGGGTTTAGGGGCTTAGAACTTCCATAGCATTTGGCTATGGAACCAAAAAGCTCTAACTTCTGACACCCAATATTCATGTCTACTGAAATGTGCTTTCTGCATGGCAATACAAACAGCTCATATTTCAGACACAGGAAATACTTTCCTGCAGCTTAAAATATGTTTTTAGTCATTTGCCCAGGGACATTATGACTTAAAGTACCTGATTTTAGTTGGAGCTATCTGAATAAATAGTAATAACATGAGCATTCTCTAAATCAGTGTTTCTCAACTCCGGTCCTCAAGGCGCCACAACAGGTCATGTTTTCAAGATTTCCATTATTTTGCACAGGTGATTTGATTCTTTTCACTGCCTTAGTAATTACCACAGCCGTTTCATCTGAGGGAAATCCTGAGAACATGACCTGTTGGGGCGCCTTGAGGCCTGGAAGTGAGAAACACTGCTTTACATTAGACCCCCTTATATTTACATTCTTGTAATGTAGAGTTCAGTCTTCTGAATGGTCTTAGGCCACTGAAAAGAAAGCTGTAAAGGAAATAGAAGCAGAAGCAGGATGGCTTCATTTACTATCTCTTTTCTTTTTTGTATTTTTACTACACCGTAACATTTGGAGCATGTGTCACCTTTGTCTTGTGCTAACAGCCCATGTGCATTTCTTATAATGGCATGCCAGCATTTCATGGTTGCATTTTTGCCTTGTTTTATCCCCCAAGCAGAGTGTATTTGTTTTCTACACAATGGGATGGTAAGTGCATTATTGTTTTTTTTTTTAACTGTACAAATTATTTTAATACCAAGTATTAAAGAAAAAATGAATATTTTTAGCCAAAGCTAAATTTACTCCAATATTTTTAGGTTTATTATCTGCTGATTAATTGTGTTGCCAGAGGACACTTGTATACTAAACATAAATGTATATAACATATTGTATAGTAAGAATAATACTGCTTACTGGAACACGACTTTAATGTCTAATTGGCCATAATGGGCCAAAACCTATAGAATGGTATGTTATTGGAACGTTGAAGGGAACCTCTTATTCTCCGTCCTCCCTACTTACCGAATTGTTGATCTAGAACAGGGGTGCCCAACCTTTTGAGGAGCGAGTGCCACCTAAGCGACTGGGTAACCGGTTGCGGAGCGGGTGGATGGCAGTCCACTCTACTCTATAGTGCCCATTCTATTTTTAATTTTTTTTTGCGGATCGTATTGTAGGTAGTCGTTTGTAAATGGACACAAGTCCATTTACATCTGCTATTCCTTAGAGGTGAATGGAGGGTCCAATTGGGTCGGACTGACTGTGTCAAAGGGGCCTATGGCTCAGTGCAGGTAACACGCAGGTGCACTGTTTGCACAGTTTGAAAGCAGCCTAGTAATCACTGCAGAACAGATATGCCCAGATATACACTGTGATTTTAGTAATAAACATACCTTTAATAACCGTATTCTATTCCATCCCAGAGCAGAGGGCTCCGCGGCCCACTGGTTGGGCACCCCTGATCTAGAACAAGCTAGCTCCTGTTTTTTATTTCATGACGGGGTCATTTTAAAAGTTAACACCAGTAAAAAGTATACTTTTTCTGTATGGAGGTCAGTCCTAAAGCCCCGTACACACAGGCTGAATGTCGGAAGACAACTGTGTGCATTCTGGAACCCCAGCAGCCGGCTGACTCCCAATGAGTGCCCTCAGCCAATGGCAGATAGCGCTGATCAGAGTGTTCTGGCAGGGGAACGTCCCCCTGTCAGAACATAATAGCTCAGCAGGGGGGATCGCTGTACTAACATTGCATGGTTAGTTCAGTGGCTTCCGGCCAGAGCTGTCAATTTTCTTTCATGCAAGCCGATGGGGTTGCACAAAAAAAAAACTTGGTGTGTACCCACCTTCAAGCAGATCTGTACTATCATGCAGTTTAGTGTTGTATTACCATTAGCGCTTCACTAAATCCAAAGGATAATTGTGCCTATTCTGATGACAATAGTGTTCTGGGGTCCTTCCAGTGGCAGGTCATATAACCATCACCAAATTAGCGCTCATACAATCTGACATTGGTAAAGTTCCATTACCAAGGACAAGCCACAGACAGTTCATTTTAAATTCGATCAGCAGAAACAACTACTCAATACCATGGAATTGGTTAAATAATTCATTGTTGTGGGGATTGATTGTTGATTTCTTCAAGAAAATAGGCAATTTGCAGCAATAGTGAAAACAGTTGGGTGTTCTTTGCAATGTTGATGAAATTAATTCTTGGCTTCTGCCGTTTTTTCCAGCTTTGAGCTTGTTAACGTGAGCCGCCTTGTTTATGTGTAAGATTTATAGCCAAGGCGGATGTGTGAACTGATGCAGAGCAGCTGGAACAACAAGCTTTGTAAACTTTGCTGGGCGCTGCACTGACTCATGTAATGAACAGAGTCTGGTCTGCATCTGAGATCTGTGTTCATAATATACAACATATTCTGAAAAATAGTGTTGAAATGCATTGTAGTGATTTTTTTTTGTTTACTTTGTTGTGATTTTTATGTGCCACAGTGCATTGCATTTCATTACGGCATGTCAGTAAGCGCTCAACAAAAAATACAAAATATTTTTTTCGGTGCACAACAAAACACTGTTTTTGGTGTCAACTGAAAGCATTGGATATACGGCAGATTACCTTGTTCTTGCATTGCGATAACTGCAACTGCATAATTCTGCACAACACCAGTTGTGGTTGTTTTGTTCATGCAGTTCTTTTGCGCTCAGTGCTCTATAACCCTCCTAGTGGATTTGATGTTCTGAAGAGAGGATTTTAGTGATTCCTTTGGGTATTTTTAACTTCTGCAAGGAACTAATATTTCTAGCACAATCATCAGTGGTCTAAGAGTAATTATATGAGAACAGGTATAAAGACCTAAACAGGAGTTGTTTTGTGACGGTATGGTAGAATACACAGTATATGCTGTATATGTAACAGAACAGCTTTTTGTTTCAATGCAGACAGTAATTTAAAAACATATCATCACAGAGTGGCACTGTGAATTTGAAAACAAGGTAAGACAGTGCCACGTCCCGATAGATTAAGTTATATAAGAATAATTTGGCAGATGGACTTTATAGGCATAACACAAATAAAATAAAAAATATGTAAATGTATTTGGAAAAAACATACAGAGTACTTCAAAACATATATAACATATTGGCCGCTAAAAAAAGGGCCTAAGAACACAAAGAATATGGTCACACACCACCTACAAACCAAAAAAGGTACAATATATTTTGGAAAGAAGGACACCAAGGTCACTTCCTACTGGTAGGTATATATAGACGTATAATTTATGGAAGGCGATGTGTCATGTACAGCTCAGCTCGACATGTTACATGTATTGAAAGGACGCTTCTTCAGGAGCTTATGGCGTGTTCTACAAATGAAAAGGTTTTACAAATCAAATTTTCATTTGTAGAACACGCCATAAGCTCCTGAAGAAGCGTCTTTTCAATACGCGTAACATGTCAAGCTGAGCTGTACATGACACATTGCCTTCCTTAAATTATACGTTCTATATATACCTACCAGTAGGAAGTGACCTTGGTGTCCTTCTTTCCAAGATATGTTGTACCTTTTTTGGTTTGTAGGTGGTGTGTCACCATATTCTTTGTATTCTTAGGTCCTTTTTTTAGCGGCCAATATGTTATATATGTTTTGAAATTTCCAAATAAATTTACATATTTTTTTTAAATTTGTGTTATGCCTATAAAGGCCATCATCTGCCAAATTATTCTTGTATAACTCAATGCAGACAGTGACACAGCCAGATTATCCAATTACAGATACCTTCAGAGGGACAGCGGCAGAGGGACTTACAGATTTTAATGGAGCACAGGGCCCTGACGTGACTGCACTTGCAGTCCATTGATTACTTCCTCCAGTCCCATTACAGAAACTCTGCATCTCCATGTGAACGTGGGGCCGGGGAAGAGTTTGCAGGAGCCTGCCTATTGCATCTGTAAAACACTGGTTGTGAGTGCAATGCTCTGCAGGCCTGGGTGCAAACAAAATGTAATCCAGAACTATTGAATTACTGCAGCAGATAAAGACAGCATGGTCTATCCAAGCTGCATTTTTATCTTTCCTGGGATAACGGTGCTACCAGCCCAGGCCTATGTAAAGACTTGGTTGGCTGGATGTTTAGCCCCAGTGCATAAGATCCCAGCATTTAGATGCGAGGGGAAGACTCGGACCCTCTGTCCAGCCTTGCTGCTGGCAGCCTGTAAAACTCTTAGGCCGCGTACACACGGTCGGACAAAACCGATGAGAATGGACCGAGGTTCAGTTTCATCGGTCCAAACCGACCGTGTGTATAGCCCATCGATCTGTTTTCCTTCGGTCCAAAATTTTAAAACATGCTTCAAAATCGAACCGATGGACCGCTGCCTGATCGGACCAAACCGATGGTTAGTACAGAAAGCATCGGTTCAAAACCCGCGCATGCTCAGAATCAAGTCGACGCATGCTTGGAAGCATTGAACTTTGTTTTATTCAGCACGTCGTGTGTTTGTCGTCACCGCGTTCTGACCCGATCGGTTTTTTGGAACAATGGTGTGTACGCACATCAGACCATCAGGCTACTTCAGCGGTGAACCAATGGAAATGGCCCGTCGGACCATTCTCATCGGTTTGGAACGACCGTGTGTACGCGGCCTTAGAGGTTGAAAGCTGCATCACAGTGCACTGAGTGCTACTAATGTTTAGGGCAGCATGCGCCCAGGGACCCATCCTCGGAACACAGACTACAATCCAGACATGTGTCTCTGGGTGCATACTGCTTTAAACATTTGTAGCACTTGGTGTACCTTCCAGCCCCATCCAGCCGAAGCAGCTTTCAAACTCTTATAGAGTTTTACAGACTGCTGGTAGCAGAACTCGAGATTTGCGCCTGTGCCTTCTGCCTTCATCTAAATGCCAGAGTCTCATGAACTGGCGCAAAGTGCTTGGTGTCCACGAGGGCTTAGTGAATCCTCCTAAAACCCCATACACACTATTAGATTTTCTGCAATTTTTTGTCTTCATATTTACCAAAACAATGTAGTGCAATGTAGTGTAGTGATTGCATACAAATTGCAACTCTTAAAGAGGAGGTCCACCCAAAAATGGAACTTCTGCTTCATGGGAAGGTGACCCCCTGACATGCCACATTGCCTCGTTTGACATGTCATTTTATTTTGGGGGGGGGGGGGTTCAGCTCCCACTTCCTCCCTGGGCACAGCAGAGCCGAAAGGAAGGTCACCTCTCCCCATTCCCTCTTGGCAATCATCTGGGACAAGTCACAGGTCCCAGATGATTGCTCGGCCAATCATGGTGCGCAGCACGGCTCACACATGTGGTGCCCGGCTGTAAAGCCAAGGCCGGGCGCCCACAGTAGTGATGCCGGTGCCATGGAGAGGGGGAGATGAGCGGGGCCTTCCTTCACCCGCATTGCTGGACCCTGGGACAGGCAAGTGTCTGCTTATTAAAAGTCAGCAGCTACAGTATTTGTAGCGGCTGACTTTTAATATTTTATTTTAGTAGGAACTCCGCTTTAAGGTTTGACCTCCATATTATTTGGTTTTGGTAAATCTGAAGACAAAAATCTGCAGAAAATCGAATAGTGTGTATGGGACTTTATGCTAGACTGTATTCTGTTATCAGGTTCAGGTGAGTCTTCTATTGTTTCCTTTCACCTGAACTTGCCTGGGATTTGAAGTGCGCACTGTATAGGTGACTATTAGCAGCCACATTGGATAACATGAATAGCTACTATAGCTGCAATTTTGTATATATCTCCAATGCCTCTAAATGTCAATCAGCTGAGCTACAATTACTGGAATAATCCCGATACACAGCTATTCATTGGCCACAATTCTGTTTTTCCTAGCTACGAAGAGAAGTATATTGATTTTTTGCAGCTGCTACAAGATCTTTCCCACTGTCCTCTGGGCTGTAATGAATTGTTCCATATTTACTCAATAAGTAAAGAAGTCTTGTTTTATTTCATGGTTATATGGCCAATCCTGCTAAACGCAGTTTGCAGCTAAGCTTAGAACACAATATAAACCCAGTTCAATATACAGAAGACAGCAAACCGTTCTGTGGAAAGAAATACATTGAATATATGCTTCACAACGGTCATACAAATGTGCAAGTATTGGGGGGAAAAAAGGGAATTCTATATGACGAACCACCTCAGCAGCATGCCATAACACTCAGTGAAGGGAGTGAGCATAAACATAGCATTTCTTTCACTGACTAAAGCTGACCAATCCCTGTGCAGGTTTTAGCCAGTATATTATGAATCGCCCAAAATTCACTCAGTGGAATGGCCCTGTCAGTCACCACCCACCATGCATTTCTCAGTTTAAAAAGGAGATGGACACAAAATCATCATCTGAACAGTGGCTGCATCCAATTGGATACAGCTGCTGATAGGGTATTTGACAAAAGGCGTGGCCTGCTGTCAAAATATAATATCCACAGTGGGAGATTGGAGCATCTGCAGCACGTAGTGTGGATGAACAAATCTGATCAGTGTTTTTTTTGTTTTTTTTTCTGTTCATCTTGCAGGCTAAATGAAAAAGTCCTGTTTTGTGTATGGTCAGCTTTAGTCTCTTACGTTTTAGAATGTCAAGACTTGCGTAGGAATCTTACTCGCATTCACACATGCTTTTTTGTTTTTTCTTTTAGCGGGGGGGATGTTTTGGAGCATTTTCACTCATCGCACATAGGGCAGCCCATCCACCTGAATGGGCTGCCCTACACGCAGCAATAGTCCTAAAGAAGCTTCATAATTTTTTTGATGGAGTGGAACTTGCTGCGTTTTTTATGGGACATGATGGCGTTTTGTGGGTTGCATGTTATTTAGCATTTGCAGCATTTTTTTCACATGGCAAAAATCTTTATACACCTAAATTTGCTAGTTGTGATTTCAGTGGCATTACTTGGTAACGGCACACCAAACACAGAAGCAAACACACATTTTTCCATGTGAAAAAACGAGTGGCAAATGCTGCAAAACGCACAATAAAAAAAAACTTGCAACCCACAAAATGCCAACATTTCTAACCACATATAACACAGCCCATTTAAATCAATGGGCTGTCCTATGTGTGTCCCGGGAACAACCAGCCACAAAACGTTTGCTCCCACTATGTTAGATGTGAATGGAGCCTGAAAGTGAAATTAGTGCAGAAACACAAGAAAAATGAGGCTCCACTTACATCTGTGTGTTTCCTTGCATTTCAGAAATGCACTGCACCAAAAATCACAGTAAAAACACACCAAGCTCCACTCTTAAAAAAAAAAAAAAAAAAAAAGCTTCTCTGGGGCGATTGCTGTGTGTAGGGCAGCCCATTTTGGTTAATGGGCTGCCCTATGTGTGATGACTGAAAAATGCTCCAAAACACCCCCCCCCCCCCCCCACACCCTCGCAAAAAAAAAAAAAAAAAACGCATTTGTGGGAATGCGAATTCCCACTATGCAGAGATGTGAATGGTGCTTGACAGCTGAGTGTTTGTCTACTCCCTCCTATGTTCTTGCATAAAGATGGCCGTACGTTATGCAGTCTGATTGTATATTGTGTATTTAGTGAGAAGGGTGATCACTGATTGCATCTCATTTAAAATAAAGTGCAGTTGGGAGTGGGAGGGTGGATGATGCAGAGTGTGTGCTAATGAGGTCAGCTGGTCAACTCCTTCCTGTGTCATGACCTACAGTCTGTATGGAAGACAGACAGAAGCAATAGATACTTTTGGAAACATGGATTAAGGACAATGAGATATCTGTCTGTAGATTTTATGGAAAGCTTTCATATTTTCCCCCCCAAAAAAGTTCATGAATGCTATACAGTAGAACCTTGGATTACGAGAATAATCTGTTTCAGGAGAATGCTTGTATTCCAAAGAACTCGCCTATCAAAGTGAGTTTCCCCATAGAAGTCAATGGAAACAAAGATAATTTGTTCCACATTGACTTCTATTGTAAGCAGTACTGCATGTAGACAGAGGTGGGGGCGCCAGAGAGAATCAGAAATACTTGGAGACGGCTCGGATGCACTCGGAAAGGCTAGAGAACCGAGTATTTTCGTGTGTCACAGGCGCTCCCGCTCCTCTGGCCAATTGCGGTTCTGCACAACGCAGAGGCTTCAATCCTGCTAGTTTTGCACGACAACACCCGCAAACCATGATTTAAAAAGAATTAATAGCTCGTATTGCAAAATGCTTGTTAACTGCGTTACTCGCAATCCGAGGTATTACTGTATTGGTACAATGAGGAGCTGGAATTTAGAAAAAAAAAAAAGGTAAACGTATCCTTTAAAGAAAAATGTGAAATGCACAGAAGTCCTCTCATGGTATTTAGTGTGAATTGTCACTTGTATTGGTGGGGAAATGAGTTATGATTCAGTCTAGTAAAGATTTAGGGCAAATAGAATTTGTTTTGATCCTCAAGGCACCTTTTTAGGGTAGTTCTTGGCTTTGATTACAGTAGGTGAACCCGATTTTGTGTCAATCTCGCTCTCTTTCTCGGCGAGATTGAGCACCTACGAGCCCCATCGTGGGAGCCAGCGCCAAGCTGGCTTGCCGCGATGGAGACAGAGCCGTCATAGAAGCGACGGGAGATCCGACTTGGATTCCCGCCAATTCTACACGTGTGCGGCGTTTGTTATGAATCCTGAGGGGGAAGTCCCCGCCGGATTTTAAATAAAAATCCGGCATGGGTCCCCCCTCAGGAGCATACCGGGCCCTTAGGTCTGTTATGGGTTGTAAGGAGAGCCCCCCTACGCCGAAAAAACGGCGTAGGGGGTCCCCCTACGATCCATACCAGACCCGTATCCAAAGCACGCTACCCGGCCAGCCAGGAAGGGAGTGGGGACGAGCGAGCGCCCCCCCCCCCTCCTGAGCCGTACCAGGCTGCATGCCCTCAACATGGGGGGGTTGGGTGCTCTGGGGCAGGGGGGCGCACTGCGGCCCCCCCACCTTAGAGCACCCTGTCCCCATGTTGATGAGGACAGGGCCCCTTCCCGACAACCCTGGCCGTTGGTTGTCGGGGTATGCGGGCGGGAGGCTTATCGGAATCTGGGAGCCCCCTTTAATAAGGGGGCCCCCAGATACCGGCCCCCCACCCTAAGTGAATGAGTATGGGGTACATCGTACCCCTACCCATTCACCTGCAAGAAAAGTGGTAAAAACACAAATAAACCACACAGTGTATTAAAATATTTTATTTTTCTGCTCCGGAGGCCCCCCCTGTCTTCTTTATTAGCTCTTTTACCAGGGGGAGCTTCTTCTTTGACGTCTTCGGGTGGGTGGGGGCCGCCGTCTGGTTCTCTTCCACCGCCGGGGGGGGTGGCTTTTAAAAAAGCCCCCACCCCCCCGGCGGGTTTCCTTCGGCGGGGCTATTCTTCTTCCGCTATCCCGACGGGTCTTCTCCGCTATCCGGGGGGTCTCGCCGCTCTCCGCTGTTGACTCGTCGCACCCCGGTTCTTCGTCTCGCAGTCCGGTCCCTTCTTCCGTGCTGTACGTCTTCTTCCGTGCTGTGAGTTCTTCTTCCGCGCTGTGACGTCATGTTCTTCACTTCTCTTCTTCTCCCGATGTTGACTCGCCGGTCCTCCTCGCTGAAATGACGGATGCGCGCCTTGCATCGGACCTATATAGGCCTCACAGTCCCATCATGCTCTGTACCTACCCATGTGATACCTACCCACGTGGGTAGGTATCACATGGGTAGGTACAGAGCATGATGGGACTGTGAGGCCTATATAGGTCCGATGCAAGGCGCGCATCCGTCATTTCAGCGAGGAGGACCGGCGAGTCAACATCGGGAGAAGAAGAGAAGTGAAGAACATGACGTCACAGCGCGGAAGAAGAACTCACAGCACGGAAGAAGACGTACAGCACGGAAGAAGGGACCGGACTGCGAGACGAAGAACCGGGGTGCGACGAGTCAACAGCGGAGAGCGGCGAGACCCCCCGGATAGCGGAGAAGACCCGTCGGGATAGCGGAAGAAGAATAGCCCCGCCGAAGGAAACCCGCCGGGGGGGTGGGGGCTTTTTTAAAAGCCACCCCCCCCGGCGGTGGAAGAGAACCAGACGGCGGCCCCCACCCACCCGAAGACGTCAAAGAAGAAGCTCCCCCTGGTAAAAGAGCTAATAAAGAAGACAGGGGGGGCCTCCGGAGCAGAAAAATAAAATATTTTAATACACTGTGTGGTTTATTTGTGTTTTTACCACTTTTCTTGCAGGTGAATGGGTAGGGGTACGATGTACCCCATACTCATTCACTTAGGGTGGGGGGCCGGTATCTGGGGGCCCCCTTATTAAAGGGGGCTCCCAGATTCCGATAAGCCTCCCGCCCGCATACCCCGACAACCAACGGCCAGGGTTGTCGGGAAGGGGCCCTGTCCTCATCAACATGGGGACAGGGTGCTCTGAGGTGGGGGGGCCGCAGTGCGCCCCCCTGCCCCAGAGCACCCAACCCCCCCATGTTGAGGGCATGCAGCCTGGTACGGCTCAGGAGGGGGGGGGGCGCTCGCTCGTCCCCACTCCCTTCCTGGCTGGCCGGGTAGCGTGCTTTGGATACGGGTCTGGTATGGATCGTAGGGGGACCCCCTACGCCGTTTTTTCGGCGTAGGGGGGCTCTCCTTACAACCCATAACAGACCTAAGGGCCCGGTATGCTCCTGAGGGGGGACCCATGCCGGATTTTTATTTAAAATCCGGCGGGGACTTCCCCCTCAGGATTCATAACAAACGCCGCACACGTGTAGAATTGGCGGGAATCCAAGTCGGATCTCCCGTCGCTTCTATGACGCGCTTGCTGGGATGTGCTGTCACTATTCCAGTGAGTGCAAGATGTCGGCGAGATCTCGGCACCATGTCGCCGAGTATCAGCGCGACGCTGTCGTGCTAAAAGCACAATATCACAAACACCTACTGTATGAAATAAACAATTTAGATATTTGTGATTCAGATTATTTTATAGTGTGATATAGAACACTTTACAGCTCCTTTTCTGAAAATAGGGTTTTAGATTTAGTAATGATTGATTTGCTATAAGCCACAGGAAGCACCCCCCCCCCCCCCCCTGGTTACCACATCTTTGATGCATGAGCCCCAAAATGGTTTGATCAATTAGTTGAAATACATGATCTCCTGTTCTGTTCCCAGCCCTAATAGTCACTGTTGTGTGTGCTTCTCTGATGCCATTTGTCCTTGTCTCCCTGTTGCTGCTTCCCTATTTGCCACTGGAAAGGATTTGAGAAGTTAGTCCATTACTTCTCTGATAAAGCGTGGTATAGTACTATTTAAAATTACTTCCCATGTACTGCTTTCCTCTGTTTGTTGACATCACACTGTGGAATCATATACTCCTGCATGTTGCATGATCCATATCGTCTTGCATGCAACAGTCAAGTTTTTACACAGTGTGCTCTTGTTTCTTTTAAATGTTTTTGTGACCTGTGTTGTACTTTTTGTGAATGTACAGACATGGATACAAAAGTGGCAAGCCACTCAATTTAAAAAACAAAAGCTTTTTTTTTTACCCAAGTGGGTACCAACACTGGAACATTGATATAGCACTGAATAAATTTATTGGAAATGTTTGTGAAAGTAACCAAAATCATCCCCTTAGTGTATCTATATTAAAGCTGAACTCCACAAATTCTGTCCTTGCAATAGGATCCCCTGCACTTTAAGGGTTGATGCTTGTTTCCACAGTTAGGGATAGAGTAACTAATACAACTTATTTCTGCACCTCTATACTAAACTGACATTAAACCCTTGCATTTCGGGCCCACCCCACAAGGGTGTACTTTGTCTAATTCCTGGAGATCAGCTTTAAAACTGAAATTATATATTTTTTGCCATTTTAAATGGTTTGCTTGAGCCAAGATGGCCCAAACATACTCTTTCCATTACGAAATGATGTGGCCAGAGGTGGCTCTCTAATTAGGCAAATTAGGCAGTCGCCTTAGGCCTTGCACTACCAGGGGCCTCGCGGCCACCTAATTTGCCTGACGTGTCGGTGAGAGTGGGAGGGAATGTCCCCCAATCGGTGTCCCCAGGGCTGTCTCTCTGCCTGCAACTAGTTTTGCCTTGCCTGTGGACTGATCACTTGAGCACTGCCCGAGGTTCCAGGGGGTAAGTGGGTGGCTCCATGTACTCCCCTCCCCCGACTCCTTGAGGTATTACAACCCCTTTAATATATGCAATTTATACAGTTCATTTTTTTCACTTGACGTATTTTTCCCGTTATGGGAGTGAGTGGGCCTCATGTCTAAGATTTGCCTAAGGCCTCACAAAGCCTAGAGCCGCCTCTGGATGTGGGCGCTCTGTTGTGCTGTATCGTACTTTAGTAGCATCAGCTACATACAGTATGCAGCGCTGTGTTCAGCATCAGTACAGGCGACCTTTGCTGCAAGAAAATTTTTGAGTCAGCCTGAAAGTGGATGTAAACCCACTCTCATCCTTTCTAAACTACTGCCATAGTGCTGATCTATAAGGATATACATGCCTCCTGCATGTATCCTTACCTGTCAAATGTCTCCCCTCTGTCTGTTATAAGAACTTAAAAACAGCAGATTCTGTGTGGGTGGGTCTGTTGTCTGGAGCTCGTGGGTGGAGTCGTGATGTCAGTAGACTCCCCGCCCATCTCTACACTCCCCTTGTCCACATGCATTTTCTCCTATGTATGTATGTATTACACTAACATCCAGTCAAAATCCAGATCCGATCGTGGCTGGAGTCCCGCGATCGGTCCCCGGAGCTGAAGAACAAGGAGATCGCTGATCGCCGCCATTAGTAGTAAAAAATGTAATAATAAAAATGCAATAAAACTATCCTCTATTTTGTAAACACTATACATTTTCCGCAAACCAATCGATAAAAGCTTATTGCGATTTTTTTCTTTTTACCAAAAATAGGTAGAAGAATACGTATCGGCCTAAACTGAGGAAAACGTTTTTTTTTATATATTTTTGGGGGATATTTATTATAGCACAAAGGAAAAAATATTGATTTTTTTTCAAAATTGTCGCTCTATTTTTGTTTATAGCGCAAAAAATAAAAAACGCAGAGGTGATCAAATACCACCAAAAGAAAGCTCTATTTGTGGGGGGAAAAAAAGACATCAATTTTGTTTGGGAGCCACGTCGCACGATCGCGCAATTGTCAGTTAAAACGACGCGATGCCCAATCGAAAAAAGAGCTCCTGGTTCCTCTAAGTACTTCCCCACTAGCAAGCTGTTGCTGGGGGTACTAGCATGGCTCAAACTATAGACACAGGCACAGCCCAACGTCCTCATCATATGCTTTGATTGACAGCAGTAGCCAATGACTGCTATCAGTCTGCCCTGTAAGGAGCGAGAGAGAACTCTTGTGCACAACTCTGGAATGAGATTGGGCTCAGATAAGTATGGGTGGGCTTGGGGAGGATCCTGGACACAGAAAGTTTTATACCCTAAGGCTACTTTCACAACGAGGCGCTTTGCATGTGTTATAACGCTATAAATAGCGCCTGCAAAGTGCCTTGAACGAGCCTCTCTTTTTCACGCCAATGTGAAAGCCGAGGGCTTACAAACTGGAGCGGTGCGCTAGCAGGACGGTAAAAAAAGTCCTGCTAGCCGCATTTGAGGTATACACCGCTCCTAAAGTTCCCCTGCCCATTGAAATCAATGGGCAGTGCCTCCGAACCGCTGGCAAACCGCTGCTGTGCGTGGCTTTGTGGGCGTTTTTAACCCTTTTCGGCCACTAGCGGGGGTTAAAAGCGCCCCTGCTATTGGCTGAAAAGTGCAGCAAAAACAATGGTAAAGCGCCGCTAAAAATAGCCCTGCTTTACCGCCAACACCAGGAATGCCCCAGTGTGAAAGTAGCCTAAGGCCTTGTACACACGGCCGGGAATCCCGTCAGGAAAAACACATTGGTTTTCCTGACGGGATTCCTGGCAAGCTTTTCTTGCAAAGCCGCGCATACAGACGGCCATTCAAAAGAACCGTCTTTCTTTTGAATGGCAAGAACGCGTGACGTCATCGACTACAAAAAGCTGACGCTCGTCGCATTCGATGCCGTCACTGCCATCTTGCTACACTCCACACTAACCTTTCATTACAAGGCAGGTAAGCATACAAACGACCGATTTTCTCGGCAGGAAACACTCTGTCGGGAATCCCGACGTGAAAATAGAGAGCAGCGTTCTCTATTTTCCCGTCGGATTCCTGGCTGTTTTCCTAACGGGAAAGGGAGCATACACACGGCCAGGATTCCCGGTCAAATGCTCTCCTGGCAGTTTTCCTGCTGGGAAAACAGGTAGTGTGTATGAGGTTTTAGGCTTTAGAACCAATTGTGAGATTTATACCCCAAAGCTTCTTCTGTTTTAAGTAATCCTCGGGCTAAAATGTGCATTTTAAAACGGGTTACAAAAATGGCTCCAGCAAGGCAAAAAGATTAGTGCCAAATCTTAGATCTGTTTTAAAGGCAATGCATAACCCAAATTTATAGAAATTACAGAAATATTTCCTTTTTGCTTGTTGGTTATTTGCAAAGCACAAAAGAATACATATAGTATTCAATACATTCTATACTGTTTTATGAGCAAGCTACTATAGGTCTGCGTCGATTTTTCACATGTCAATGTATTTTAAGTAACTTTGGTTGATAAAGAGAAATAAAACCGTTTTAGCCCTTTCAAGACTCTTTCCACCAGCAGATTTCTTCTAATAGTATTCGATGGTAACCAATATGACAGCCTCCATCTCTATCATGTTATTATGGCTGCCATTGTTAATTGTGTAACTCTTGATACAAAGATACAGTTTAGCCTGGATGAGTTTTTTCCTAAATCTTCCAGGGTCCTGGGCAGTGGAAAAAATATTTGGAATTGTTCATTTTTGTCATCGGCTTTTCCATGTGAACCAGTACTGAACTGTCACAAGAATCCACACAAGAAAAACTCTAAACCTTCAGTAGGATTAGTAAACTTTTCCAAATCTCCCTAACAATATTGCAAGTACAATGATAGGTGGTCTGAGTTATTGTTGGAAGTTCAGTGAAAAATCTGTAGGCTGTTCAGGGCTAAAGGTGCAGTGATCGCAAACTTAAATCTATTGCAAATTCTTTGTTAAATCTAATCTTCCATGCAGTGCAAGATTTTCTGTGTACATTCTTCCTCTCTTGTAAATGCGGAGAACAAAACGCCTGTAGGCAAAAAAAAAAAAAAAAAAGATATACTCAAGTTTCCTCCGGCTTCCGTGATATAGAAGTGATGACATCATCATCCAATAAGATCCTGGGAATGCTGAGTAGTCGCAGAAATATGCTGAAACACAATGCTGGGAGCATCTTCCCATCGAGATTAGGAGCAGTCTGCATTCCCCATTCCTCTGCATTTGTGTTTTGTATACTATTTTTCAGTTGTTCCTTAACCACTTAAGCCCCGGACCAATATGCTGGCTAAAGACCCAAGGGGTTTTTACAGTTCGGGACTGCGTTGCTTTAACAGACAATTGCGCGGTCGTGCGACGTGGCTCCCAAACAAAATTGGCGTCCTTTTTTCCCCACAAATAGAGCTTTCTTTTGGTGGTATTTGATCACCTCTGTGGTTTTTATTTTTTGCGCTATAAACAAAAATAGAGCGACAATTTAAAAAAAAATTCAATATTTTTTACTTTTTGCTGTAATAAATATCCCCCAAAAACATATATATAAAAAAAAAAAAATTTCCTCAGTTTAGGCCGATACGTATTCTTCTACCTATTTTTGGTAAAAAAAAAAAAATCGCAATAATCGTTTATCGGTTGGTTTGCGCAAAATTTATAGCGTTTACAAAATAGGGGATAGTTTTTTTGCATTTTTATTTTTTTTATTTTTTTTACTAGTAATGGCGGCGATCAGCGATTTTTTTCGTGACTGCGACATTATGGCGTACACTTCGGACAATTTTGACACATTTTTGGGACCATTGTCATTTTCACAGCAAAAAATGCATTTAAATTGCATTCTTTATTGTGAAAATGACAGTTGCAGTTTGGGAGTTAAACACAGGGGGCGCTGTAACATTTAGGGATCACTGTGTATGTGTTTACTAGTGTAGGGGGGTGTGGCTGTAGGACTGACACCATCGATCGAGTCTTCCCTATAAAAGGGATCACTCGATCGATGCGCCGCCACAGTGAAGCACGGGGAAGCCGTGTTTACACACGGCTCTCCCCGTTCTTCAGCTCCGGGGAGCGATCGCGACTATAAACAAATAGCCGCGCCGTCGTCCCGGATCGCTCCCCGAGCGGACCCGACCTCCGCATGTACCGGGGGGGAGTCCCGATCGGACCCCCCACCCACGTCTAGGCAGGCACGTACAGGTACGTTGATGTGCCTGTCCGTGCCATTCTGCTGACGTAAATGTACATGAGGAGGTCGGGAAGTGGTTAAGGAAGGGGGATGGTCACGGCCAAACCTGAACGATGGACCTTGCATATTAGTTGTAAGGTCTGCTTCAAATGAGAGGCAACTGTACATGCTTTATTCTGGTGGTATCTTGTTTAATAAATTACCCTTCTGTGAGTGCAGTTCAGGTTATCGCTGACAATGGGAGTTCCAGAACCATCGTGACGGGTACCTACTTTCAAGTACAATAATTGTAAAAGTTGTTGAATGTTTGTTTTTTTAGGTGAAAAAAAAATTGTCAGGAACTTAGCCTGTAAATGGTTTAGAAGCGGTAGGACACAGAGGGGAAATTTTTCCATTTTAAACCTTAGAATAGTATGCCTACTTTCAAAAGGCCAGGCAATGCAGTCTTGGTAATTTTCATCTCTTTCTACAGTCTGGCCTGTTTAGATCTCTTTAAATTATTAACTACATAAGACATCCCTATGAGTCCCTATAAGTTGATTCTGAGTAGTTGCATAAAGCAATAAAACATATCATTTCAAACTGACTGGAATTTAAACTTCTGAAACTTTTTTTAGTTGATATTGATCGTTCTCTTTTTTTCTAACCCCTTTTACGAGTGCTTAACACATATGTGAAGCCACAAAAGGGGGGGGATTGAATGACCACACACCACACTCCTACATGAGTCAACAGCCAATGGTTATGTGCGGAGAGTGTTTACATGATCACTGATCCTTCTCTAACCCCCGGGTGCTTCTAACGGTTTAATGGAATGCCTGGGTGGGCAGACAAGGGTTAATGCTGTATTGTAATATGTGTCCCATTGGGGAGTTTTACCTTATTTCTTAGCTCACTAGTACAGATACCTGAAGGTAGCCAAATTGTGCCAGCATGTCCAAACAACCTTAAGTGACATTTTTTGTAAATAATTTGTGTGGTAATTAATGTTTAAAATAATATCATCTTTTAGAAAGAAACCCTTAGCTTGTGTTAACAAATAGAACACTTGTGCTGGATGTTTTTCTAGATAAATCAATTTACATGTATATCAAGTATTGGCAATGTGAGCAGCCCTTAGGCCTCATGTACATCTTAATACTCCAAATATGCTGGGAAAAATGTCTCTAATGTTGCATTTGTATGTGTATTGCGTTTAGCGTAAATGCATTCTACTGACCAGAATAGTAATTTATTCTGGCAATTAAAATAATTGTATGTGCTTAAGTGCATAAAAAAACTGATAACCTGCTCTCTGAATGCAGGTTTGGGGCATTTTCTTTTGATTGCCCCTGAATCTTGCACATGGATGCATGCATAAACGCCAGCATGTGCATGGCCACATTAAATACCATTCAACTGCGTTCATGGCCACAAAATAAAAAAAAGCCAGACTCCTCCATGTTCAGTGTACTTTGAAAAACCTTGTTTTGGGAAATTCGGACATCTTTCAGTATTTGTATTAACTGTTGGGTCACATGCTATGTCAGTCTCTATAATGAAGAGGAAGGCAATTTAACAGTTGACATTTTTTCATGCCTAGGGCTTGATTTACAGCTCAGGAGGCTGATCCCTAAACCCTCTGCTGCCGTAATGTAATGACTTTTTTTTTTTTAAATCAGTAAAGTTTTTATTTCGAAAAAAAAATAAAAACAGTAGCAGTACAAAATAACAGACATGTACATCGCATATAAATGACCTAAAGAAAGCAATGCCACACCCGGGGCAAAGCTATTCAAGCATAAAGCCAAGGAGCAATACATTGACACAGTAATAGTTCTGATGCGATCTTTCCGTACATCTGGTGTTCCAACTATAGGCACTTTAGACATATTATACAAAAAAAAATAAAAAAAAGGGGGGGGGGGTAAAAAAGCAAAACAAAAAAAAAAAAAAAAAAAAAAATATATATATAATAAAAGGAGGGGGGCAAAAAAGGAACAAAGAACAGGGGAAAAAACAATAGGGGGGGAAAACCAGCCAGCCTGATGCCATAGGTACCACATTCATTAGGTCACACAGCCCAATTATCTCTCACCCAGTAGTTTATATAGATGACCCCATCGCACCATTCTACTTAAACAAGGTTTTAACCTATTAACAGCCTGTCAAGTACCAGTTGTGGAGGGGCTACCTCCGGAGACCCCAGCCACCCTTGCCATATGTTGGCAAACTTCTGTGGTGCCTTTCTATGCAAGTATGTGTTCTTCTCGCTTATAAGGATCCTATTGACCTCCTGTACCCACTGTCGGCTCGACGGAACCCGAGCAGACAACCAGTATCTTGCTATAAGTTTCCGTGCCAAATATAGCAGTCTAAGCAAGGCAGTGTAGACAGGAGGCAGGTACAGGTCCTCATGTAATGTAATGACTTTAATACTTTCTTAGGAGCGGTATGTAAATCAGGGTCTCTGACTTTCTGATTGCATACTTGGTCTGTGTTAGTAATGCAAAAGTTATTGAAATCAAAGACAGCCATGCAGGTAGTAGCCTTCATATACTGTCTCAGCCCATATGTTCTTTAAGGTATTATTCTACAGCAAAATGCATTCTATCAGTAAGATATCATAAGGTGTGCATCACTGAAAGATTACCAACCATATTCTTTTCAGAAGCATTGTCCATTTCACCTGCCTTTTTTTTTTCTACTAGCCTCAGCAAGTGAAATCCTGGACACACGCTTACTGTGCTCATAAACGACTCCTGTTAATGTGTTTACTTCAGGTTGTTGTATTAACAGTAGCAGTTTTAATATGTCAGTATAGGATAGATTACTTTCTTGAATTAACAAATTCAATTACGTTACTTTAAAGCATTCTAATGAAGCACACATTTACATTGAAAAAACATTTGCCGCAGTACATACTGTTTTTAGTTTTACAGTAAATGTGTACATTTTATTAATTGCGTTTTTTATTCCTGACACTATTTAAGCATGTTTGCCAACCTTAATAACTGTTGTTATGAAGTTTTGTCATGGTAACTAATTCTTGCACATTTTGGCGAACTAGAAGTTCTTTAAATAAACAATAATAAAAAAAATATATACACTTTGGTGCAGTTCAAATAATTATTTTTTCCTTCTTTTTTTTTTCTGCAGTCTCAAATACTACAGTGTTCCAGCAGCACCCTCAGTTCCACAGACCTCCCCTCGGGAAAATTAACAGCATGTCAACTTATCGAGGTCCCAAATGAACCAGAAAAGCAAATCCAAGAATCTTTATCTAATTACCAGAGTGATGATTCTGGTGCCAGCTCCATCATCCCTGCAAATGAACTAAGTGATCTGTTAAGCATGCAGTTGAAGATAAATGATGGCGAAGACAAACCTAAAAATAAAAAGGAACAAGACAAAAATCATGCACAATTTGATGAGAACAAAAATGTTAAACGGTATTCTACTGACATTTTACACGAATTTTCACCTAGTCAACAAAAGGATGTAAAGTCTAAAACAAGTGTACATACATCATTACCTGGACAAATCTCAAGCCCAAAGACTTTGCAGTGCCCAAAGCCCAAACTGCAAAATACTTTGGCACATCGAGGAAACGCTTTATCCTCCCCAAACTGTAGCTCCACAGACTCTAAAATTTTGGTGAATTCGTTAAGCCCTTCTGTTCAACAAGAGAATTTCCATACCAAAAAGAAACCGATCATACCGAATACCAATCCTGTGCATCAGACAACTGTAAATGTCACTCCTGACTCCAACACTAGCAAACTGGAAAGGATCAATTCACCTTCTAGTCAGACCCCATTGACTAAACCCATGCCAGATAGAAGACGCCTAATTCACAGTACGTTGCCATCCACTGATAAGTTGTCAAGTGAAGGAGAGTTATCTTCTCATCTGCGAGCTCCAGCAGCTGAATCCTCAAAGCTAGTAAGCAAACTAATGCCCAAGGGATCATTGCTCAGACCTCCAAGTAATCTTCCTTCCAAACTAAAGGCACCAAATATTTCCAAGCCTGATGTACTTTCACAAGATGTTCCTAAAGAACCCCCAAAACCCCCAGGAAAGGCTTCATCTTCAGTTCTCCCTAGACCCCATTCATATAAAAAAGATGGTATGCGCGAAGCTGATACTTGCTCCATCCCAAAGAGGCTATCCCGACTCCCTCAACCAAAGTCAAATTAAATGAAAATAATATAGTTATACTGTATGCTTAAACGTAATAGTGGGTACAATGGTAGTCTCCTGTTTTAAGGAATGACAGTGGCCATGGTAGGGTTTTAATACAGTTTATTGTCAATGTTGGGTTACCAAGAACATCATGGGGGGAAAAAAATTCTTGACCTATACAAAATATCTTGGCTTTGACATTGACTAAGTATCCAGTTTGCCTTCTACAGCAGTTCAACGGTTATAAACTATATGCTGCAGATGTGTTCATCCATTTTACAGATTTTCTTCTGAGTCCTGATCATCACATAGTGCAAATATAAACCATATATTTATGCATAATATATAATTTACTGCCAGTTGTACAATATATTTTCAAGTTCTATGCAAGTTTGTCACTTATTTATCTATCTTAAGATTATAAATTGTATTTATTAAGTTGATATTTGTATTTTGCACATTACCCTGTTTAGATCTGCATACTATAATTTTGTACTTGTATCGTGGAGTTCATCCACACAGGACACAGTCTACAAACAAACTAATTTGCCGCTACATAAAGAAATTGATTCCCTCATTTTTAATCCTTTGTGAATAAGTCTTTATGAAATAACTCTTCCTTCACATTCATATTAGGTATCTGGTGGCCTTTGTTCAGTTTCCTTGCAAAGTTAGGACCAAAAACATTGCATAAAATGCTTTAGGGTGGCATAACAGTATTATCAACAGGACTTTCAGCTCTAAGTTAATTATTTAAAGTTAAATAGCACAGATTTCTACATTTTATTCTGTGGATATTAATATTAAAACTGTTCGATAGATTATACGGTGCATAGAAATAAGCTTCAGAAGGCTGCAGGAAAGCTTTCACAGAAGTTCAGGTTGTTTGCTTATGTTTTACACTAAATCAAAGTGTTAGTACACACCAAAATCTATTGATGTTTAATAGAAGAAAAATGAAGGGCTTCTGCATTTAGATCTCATTGCCCTCTTTCTACTTTAGAAGCCAAGATGAAAGAGATGAGTACTTGATGTTTCTTCTGTAAATATGCCTTTTGAGCTAGGCAGCATATCGTTGAAAATGGGATACCTGGGGTGGGAAAGAGAAGTTCAGCACTTGCCCTTGTGCAGTACCATGTTTTTCCCAATGTCAAAGATTCCTATACTTTATGAATCTCTGTCTTATAGCTGTGCAGCATACATCCTGTATTTTCTTTTCTTTTCTGTGTCTACAAATATTCAGCAGAGGATTGCAGGAAAGATAGCCCAGTTTAAACATTTACTTATTTCTGATTTGGCAAAGGTACATACACTGACATTAGTTAACAACCCTATAGCATTCACTAGCAGCGGTGCTTTAGCTCTCGCTGGACCACTTCACAAGCCTGTATGTATTAGACTTAAAATTGGTGCTTTTGGGTCACTAAAAAAAAATGCGTACCTTGGTAAAAACTGACTTTAGATCTTATGTTGCACATGAGGGTATTTTCAATGTTAATCACTATATTATTTATATTTGGAGTATTTAGTAATGCAAAATGACCTTGCACTTGCTGTTTTGTTATTTATAGTTGACTTCTGACTTTGCTATACAATCTATTATATATATGGAGGTGGAGTACATTTCTAAGGAACAGGTTTACAATGAGCTGTTGCTCAGGATGATCATTTGCTAGCCCTTCTTGGGTGTCCTGTTGAAATCTTTGAGGTATAAAAAGTAAAATGAAGGCAGCATTATATGGCTTCTCAATAAACAACTAGTAAACATGTCACTGGTAGAATATTGGTAGACTGGTAAAATGTTCTAAAGACCAGCAAAGTTACAATTTTGGCTATATGATAAATTACTATAGTTGAGTGAGGGTTCATTTTTAGAGCTATTCTTTTATTGCAGTACGAAAGCAATAATGTGGGAGCTACCACTGGTTTAAGCAAGTTACTTGGATACTCTGGGGCTGCTTTTATTTAATGTCTTCCTAATTTATGGAATGAGCATATACGAAACATCACTTATATCTCAGACCAGTAATGAATATCGTTGGAGCTATTGGTTAAAAGCCATATTATGGTTACCTAAATATCAAATCAGCCAATTTTGTATTACATTTTCCATGGAGTAGGGACTTTTTGTAATGCTGTATTCAAAACATCTGCGTAAAATCAATACTAGGGTGGGAAGTCATGACTACAAACACATCACAAAGCGTGCTCCAATAATGCCTAAAAGGCTCACTGTGCTAAATATGTCAATATCTAATATTTTACCTTTCTGTAAAGATGATAGAATGAACTATGAAAGTGGTATCACCAAAAATATTAATTACTGTGGGCTTGTATGGCTGTAACTTGGTGCTACAGCTTAAGGATAACATGAGTTAGCTTATGTCATCAGATGGCTCGTTTGAATTGCATCATTATCAATAGTACATAATGCCTGTATAAATATGTGCTATGCAAAACTTATACTCTTTCTGTCCAGCAATAGTAATACTCATTTAATCTGCTGAACATGATAGCCTCTCATAGATTTAGAAAATATTTGAGCTATTCACTTGGTAAACCCGTAACACCTAATTTTTCAATATTTACAGGAAAAATATTGCGGTCACTTCTCTGGCTGCCTATCTGTATGAAAATTTCATCATTTCCTCCTCTGCATTTAGATTTTTTTCCCCATTTAGTATATGACGGTCTTCAAACCAGTAGGCAGTTCTCTAGAACAGGGGTCTCCAAACTGCGGCCCTAGGGCCGGATGCCGCCCTTTGCTAGCCTTTATCCGGCCCTTGGGGCAGTATTGCTCCCAACCATGAGGCACTATTCCTCCCAATGACACCAACAATGGGGCACTATTTATTCCACTAACAGCAATGATGGAGCATAATTCCTCCTCCTACTGCCCACCAACACTGGGGCCATATTTATGCTCGCTGATGCTTGGCCCTGGGGCATGTTCTACCCCCATTGGTCAGAATCTGGCCCCCCTGAAGTCTGAAAAACAGTAAACTGGTCCTTTGCTTGAAAAGTATGGAGACCCCTGCTCTAGAAGAAAAAAAAACTTTCAGTTCTTGAATCTCATACTGGTTACATATATAAAATAGCAAGTTTCCTAACATAACAGTATAGTTCTTTGCCACATAGTAAAGAACATTCAATTATCTTGCATCCTTTTTTCAGATCTGTACTGTAATTTTAGCATTTTATTATTAAACAATTTTATAAATAAGAATACAGAAAACGGTGAGTGCTCAGATCAAAAAGGCGATCAACCTGATAGTCAAAGTATATCAAAAACAGTGCAACGCATAAAGTGCACCAAGAAATCATGAAGTGAAAGCCATACAATCAAAAGTACATAATAAAATAGAAAAGTGCATCAATCCAAAAATAAATTATAAAAACTAATATATATTGCTAATTGTATAATCATAAAATGCAAGTGCTAATAGTGCATGTGAAAAGTTCAAATGTCCATATATCAAGCAACATCCAAGATAGGTGATATCAGTGCATGAAACCACCACCACTATGCACTCGCAAGAAATCTGATGAAAATTAGCATAGGCTGTCAGATCCGCTTAACAGATCCTTCATGCTTAGATGTTCAGCATGAACCAAATGTATCCAGAGCAGGGCCCTATGCTAAAAATGCTCATGACATGAAGCCCAAAGTGTGAAGTTATTGTGTAGTATTAACTAAAATAGTTGACTAAAAACAAAGGGTAACTTCAACGCGGGACAAAACAAACAAATGCGGCTGCACTTACTAAGATGGTCGCTGATCCGGAAATGGCGGCATGACCTCCGCACGTAAGGCTCCACCCCTCACATTTCCTGCCTATGCACGTCTTCAGGGAATATGTATCCTTGGGCATAGTTGTGGTGGTTTTATACACTGAATGCACTACTTATCTGCTGCACTGTATATCACCTAACTTAAATTTCATTAGTGGATGTTGCTTGATATATGGACATTTATTTGAACTTTTCATATGCACTATTAGCACTTGCACTTTAGGGTTATTTAATTGGCACTATATATTACTTTTTAACATTGAATTTTAGATTGATACACTTTATTTTGTTATATACTTTTGATTGTATGCATTTCGCTTGGTTCATGATTTCTTGATGCACTGCACTGTTTTTTGACAAACCTCTAATTATCAGTAAGAGCCTATATTAAAAAGCTTACATATAATTCATACCCATGTGTGGCTCTTCACAGACACGCAAAGCAGATGTGAGATTTTATAGTGTACAATCATGGTGTTTTAACAAGTTTTGTACAGTAAACAATCGTTAAAGGTACACAGCTCTGATAGTTTATTTTTCTTTAGTTTTTCATATATACACAATGTTTGGTCTGTTGCAGTCTATAATACAGGTATATTTTATCAGTAGTGCATATTCGTTTTATCATAGATTCTGGACCTTGGAAGATTTTTTTTTAGTAGGCCCGCACTTGGTACTAGTTGGTCCATGTTAAATAGGCAAATCTGAAATCCGTGCATATGACCTTTTTAGTTTTAAGGACAGCACTAATATTTTATTCTTGACAAAATAAGTTTTCTAGAAAATCATACCTTGCCTAATGCCCACTGTCTAGCAAAATGGGGCCACCTTTACCACACTGTCACTGTTTTGCTGATATCAATACGTCTAGATTTTGACAGTTTTCAAAACTGCTGGTATGGTGCGTTTAAAATATAAGAGCTCTCTAGGAAACCTGGCCTACCTAGATGTTTAGATTTTGATCCTCCATAGTAAACATCAGTAAGAGTTTACCTCTGCCGCTTACATGCATAATGCAAAAGGTTATCTGTAGGTGCTTCAGCTTTTAATTTGGGGTTCAGCCATTCAAACCTGAGCGTTGTGACTACTAACATGAGACCATTATCAGTCTTTGTTGGAATAGTGACTGTAATTCTCCACACAGGTCACCAAGATCTGTTGTATTTGCAAACAAATGCAGCCTTGCACATTAATATGCTGGTCCTTGGGAGCCACAAACTACATTTTTAAAGCCCAGGCTACGTAAAAAGATTGTTCGACCAGGAGACAATCCATATAGTTGAGTCTTCCAGTGACAAGTCGGGTCCAGACAGAGCAGCAACACCTTCCTGTGTATATCGGATGATGGATAACGGGTTAATCAGCACTTGCAGACCTCCATTTTTGCATCCAAGGCCATCCCTAAACATTCAGATTGGATGATCATACTGTCCATTTTAGTTTTTCATTAGTTTGTTGTTTAGTGTACAATTCTTATTCTTGCTGCCTCACTATGCTTATAACAATCACAGCTATTGTAAAGGTTAAGATAAGTGCATCAATCCTTTATTTAGTACTGGGAGTTTGATTTAATCTTCTGACGGTTAAAAAAAAAAGACAATTTCTGGAGAAAAGCGTTAGGCGAGTGCCTTCAATTAATAAGTTACCTAACATTAGGCACAGTTGTTTATAAGCTGGATTGCATTCTTCTGCCTTTCTCTGACTTGTCAACCAGTCATCCAGCTCTGATATGAGAATTCCATTAGTTTGCTTGTTTCTCACTCTATTTAGGCTGCTCTAGAAGCTACTGACATCTTAAAGTCTCTTGTATAATAATATGTGCAATATCTGTAAGAGGAAAGACTAACTATATAACTACTGTACTTTATGTGGAATAGAAGAACATTTAATTAAGGTGATAAAACAAAAGAAAACAATATGCACTTTAAATGAGCTTTACTGCTTGGAGTTGTGCCTAAAATTATCTACTTGCCTCCAATTGTTTGGCTTTCTTTACATGTAAAATAATAAAAATGTACTTGTTTTATAATTGCTGTGTCTAAATGATCTTTAAAGAGAAATAAATACAACACATCTTTGTAGCATTCCTGTTTTTTCCTGGTATACTAAACTTAATGAGTTTATTTGTTCTGTACACATACATTTATTTTTATGTACAAATGGTTTCTTTGAAGTTGCCCCACTTCACCCCTACTTCATAGAATGTTTGGTCTCTATATCTTATAATGACAAGCGGTACACTTTAAACCCTTGCACATAGGGCCATCCAGCTGCAGTCTGCCCCACTCAAATGTTTGGAGTACATTCACATATGCGAATGCACCCTTCTCGCGATTAGATGTGAGAATCCCAGTGGGGGTTCGTGTGATTTAGATTCAAGTAGGAAGCCCAATTGAAAGCAATGGGAGTCTGTCAGCTCTCGCAGTGTATGAAGATAGACTGACTGTGTCTAGGGCCGATCACTCGCATGTGATCGCTGCTTTAAATTTTTCATGCGAGTGGCTTGATTAGCTTATAGAGCCGACCGCCTCCTATTGCTTTCAATGGGGTTGGCTACGTTAATCTAATCGCGGGAACCCCTGCTGGGGTTCTTGCATCTAATCGCAGGCAAGGTGCATTTGCAGGTGTCACAATAAAAAAATGTATAGTGGTGCTAGAGGGATGTATCATAAACATAAACTTAGCAAGACGTCATGATGTAATAGGCAAGTCCATGATGAAAGTCCATGGGATGAAAAGTAATCAGACAGCACCTGCCGGCAGCACCCTTAGAGCGAAGCAAGTGACTGTATAGTGGAAGCAGTAACCAAGGAGTGCCAGACTAATTTCAGTATTAAAATCAACAGTTTAATAAAAGCAAGACAATTGGCAACTCATAAGATAGATGAGTAATACAGGCTCAATAGTTGGGACTCTTCATTTTACTGGCCTCACTGAGCCCTCTGGATGTCGTAGCAGCCTCGAGCACTGGGGTGGACGCAGGAAGCGGCCAATCGCTGCCGTAACCAGCATGGAACACAAGATGACGCCGGACGTGACCTCACTGTGGAGGGCATCTAATGTTTTGTAAGCTGCAATATATTTGGGTTTGGGTTTAATACTAGGTGAGGGCTAAGCAAATATTGTCTCGCTAAAGTTCACAAAATCATGGAGGGACAAAGTAGCTGACCATATGTCCTGGTAAATAGACAGATATAAATGCAAACTATCCAAATGAAGGTAGCACTAAAACAAACACTGATTAAATATGCAAAATTTGTGAAATGATTAACCACCTCAATACTGGACATTTTCACCTCCCTCTTGTCCAGGCTAACTCTCAGTTTTCAGTGCTGTCACACATTGAGAATAGGTCATGCAACACTACCCAAATTACATTTTTACCCTTTTTGGTCATAGCAATCACATGGTATCTGGGCGAATCACAGTGGCCTGGTACTGATTGCTCTGCAAGGCGCATGAATGGGAGGATGCCATACGTTTTAAGAGAACTCCTGTTCAGCCTAGTGTAATAACAAACCAACACTGATATACTGTATAACAGTAATCAAATCTAAACATTAATATGGATCAGAAAATATTAAAAATATTAAATGTGCTAATCAAAGTGAGAAGGTCCAAATAAAGTCCATAAAAGGTGATATCCAAATCCCACATGAAAAAAAAAATAACAGGTAAATCCTCTTAATCCAGTGTACACAGACACTAGCACCACATGTGAGCCCACTGTGCCCTTAAGTAGGAACTCTTACTGGAACTCCATGACCCCCGAATACAGCTAACGGGCATAGCATAAGACAGATTGGCAGAGCCAACGTTTGTGATGACGTCACTGCATTCAGTCCACCCCCTTAAAGGGGTTGTAAAGGAATTTTCGTTTTTTCATAATAAGCATCCTTTACCTGCAGACATTCCTCTTTTCACTTCCTCATTGTTCGTTTTTGCTCAGAAGTTGCTCTATTTCTTCTCTGTTCTGTTCACTTTCTGCTTGTCTGATTTTACTGACCACAGTGATGGGAGGCTTTACTGTGGTGGTCAGTAACGTGCTCTCCCCCTCCTGGGAACTACATCTGTGCGGCAGGACGCTCTCTACGTGTTAGAGACTTCAAGGAGGTGTGAATTACTGGGCGTGCCGCAATTCATACTGGGAAATGTAGTTCTTACATGAACGAGCGATGCAAACCAGGAAGTGAATGAGAGAACAGAAACTAGAATGCCGGAGATGATATAGATGAAGGAATTTAATAGGTATTTACTCATTTTTTTAACAGAATCATTACACTATTCTGTCTGTCTACCTTGCAGACATTAATTTTAGGCAACTTTTTTTTTTTCCTTTAGTGACCCTTTAAGTGTTTCATCAGATGTTAACGTTCTCAAGGGATATCACAATGTGAGTGCTTTTAACACATTTGGAATACATTTCACTTCATGATATTGCAGTATTTTTTTTATTACCTTTTATACATGGGCTCTACTGAGTGTGGGCTGCATTTTAACTGAAGAAGCTGGAGGAGAACTGATCCTGGATAAGCTATGTACTGTACACATGCTGACCATTCATTTTTTTCAGGTGGGATTGGACTTTCACATAGACTTTATTTTGATCTCACATTGATTAGCACATTTAATTTTGTCATTTTCTGATCCATATTAATTTTTAGATTCGATCACTGTTGCATACGGTATACAGGCGGTCACCGGGTTACAAACAAGATGGAGTCTGTAGGTTTGTTCTTAAGTTGAATCTCGTCAGAACAGGTAAATTTTTTAGGTGTAGCTCCAGCCAAAAAAACTATTTTTAAGCTTTTTGGATAGCATAGGGAAGTGTTCTCACCCCTGTGACATTTGTTTTGCTGTCTGCCCCTGTTCAGAAGATTTCTGTCCCAATGACAATTGGATTTTGAAACATTTGGGTTGCTGTGGAAATGAGCCTTGGTGATAAAGCTTCAGTGGCGACACCTTTTTCCCATGATAACTCTTATAGGAGTGTGTGTCGCAGAACACGCGCAAAATCGCGCTCTTTCCTGACACAGACAAATGCTCTGCTCTTTAGGGGTACCATTAATTAATTATGGTACCCCCACACATTGGAAAACGTGGGGTGCTTTTGCTGCAGTGCAATTTAAAAAAAAAAAAGTTTGAGGACTTGTTTCCCTGCATTTTGTATGTACGGAAATGAATGGACTGCCCTACATGCAGCTACACAGATGTGAACCAAGGGCTTGTTCACATGTCATAGGGGCGGTAAAACCACATGGTTGATCTGTTTTTACCACCCCCAACTTCTCCACCTTTAGCTGCAGAGGCAGCAGCTGAGGGTGTTCACATGCTGTGGCTGCAACTGGAGGTATACCGAGGGTGAATGGGGCTGCACTGCAATTACCCCACAACTGTGTGCATTACACGGTTGCGGTGTAGTGATGCTGCTTTTATGGGCTTAAAACAGGTGGTAAAGAGGCAACATAATGCCTCTTTACCGCCTGTCAAATGCCTCTGAAAAGCGATCTGTGCATGGATTGCTTTTCAGTGGAGCAGCAGTCCTTGCTGCTATCAAACAAGCCCTACAAAAGCCATTCTGATGGTACAGGAATGGGGGGAGGGGGTCAGGATTAAAAGTAACATACAGACACATGCTTGCACACATACATACATACATTCATACATGCACACACACACATATATAGACAGACACTCACATATGCAGACACACACATGTATAAAGCCATTTTAAAATGAATCTAGCTTCTAGCTCAGTACCTTTCCAGATTCCTCATTCAGCCAGGTACTGCACTCTAGGGGGAAGCAGAGAGCACAGCACACTCCTCTGCACTTTACTTTCACTTTTGAAGCCGACAGAGCTTCTCACAGTTCGGCAGGAGAGCAGCTCATCTGACAGCCTTCTCTCCACTGACCCCGCGGCACACCTGAGAACCTCTGACGGCTCACCAGTGTGCCGCGGCACACTGGTTGAGAAAGGCTGCCATAGTTTGATGCCATTCCACAAGCATATGCAATTTTAAAGCGTGACCTATTTGGTATCTATTTATTTGGCATAACATCATCTATTACATTTTACAAAAAAAGTGCACTGTGTTTGGGTGCAATATAATTCATTAAAGTGTATTTTCTCCCAAAAAATTGCGTTTAAAAACACTGCGCAAATACCACGACATGAAAAAATGACAAGAGCCACCATTTTATTCTCTAGGGCCTCTGCCAAAAAAATAATAGGTATATTGTTTCAGAGTTAAAGTAAATTTCTTACAAAAAAAATTTTTTTTTTTCATGTAGGTGAGAAGTCTTAGATTTGGCTCAGTTGGTAAGTGGTTAATCAATGTTGGTTTGGAGATTTAGCAATACCTTCATTTTGATAGTAAATATTGTCTACTCTTAAGGCATGTGTCCTTTAACTTTCTAGGTGTAATCTGTATTTTCTTTTCCAGATCTTTGCAGTAATTCGGCATGAAATTACTTCTGCACTATTACTCTGTCCAGGAGTTTACTTTAATAAAGACCAGTTATTGCTGCTCTCTCGCCAAGTGCAGGGTGACTGGTCTTGCTTGCCCCCCCCTGTATTTTTCTGCCACAGCCTGGCATGTGCTTGGTCCTACATAGCTCTCCTGTCTGCTGAAGCTATAAGCAGTTCTTTGATGATGTCACCACCACCTTTTCAAGCTATTTGACAAATTGTATGTATACCCTTTGTGGCTATTGAGGAATTTATTTAAGTGAAAGCTTGTGGTGTGTACCAACGGAGGCATCTTTAACAAAAACAGAAGTCACAACAACATTATAATCACATACATTTTCTGAATCATTTGTGTACTGTATAGTATTTTTACTGCTACTGCAAATGTCATTTTTGTGAGTGCACTAGTGACACCTTGTGGCCACCTGAGGGAAGAGCTTTGATATGCTTGTTCTTAAATTAGACATCTATGACAGCTACACCGTGTAATGTTGTAAAGTAGTCCGTTCTTTGAATCACCATTTGAAATGATTGCTTAGACCGTTTTATGATATTGAATGCATTCAACTGATGCTTCTCATTTTGTTATGGGAACACTTAGATGTGTAATATATTAATACAATATGTATAAATATTTTACAGCAAACTTCAGGGGATACAGTACATATAATACAATTCTCCTTGACTATTAACATATTCCTATGACATCATCCTTCAATCGAGTGTTACTTATTTTTATCTGTGTTTTGTCATTTTCTTTATTGATCTATAGCTATGCATACTATTTTTTATTTAGCTTGCACCGTCAATCACTTATCACTTACAGTAGCATTTCGAAGGTAGGTATATATCTCAGAAATTAGTCCTCATAATAATAATTTATTAAAACATTTTTTTTTTTATTTACACATTTTTTAACTGTGGGCCAAATTATCATGGACCATGTGATAGCTGTGGGCCAATTTACAACATCACTGTATAGGAAGCATAGCTGTAATGAATGATATTTATTCATAATAGAATGTTGACACTGGGTGCTCCCTGGGGCACTCAAAGCAGCCGAAATCCACTGTGTCCCAGGCTGGATCATGTACATGTACGTGATCGAGCCTTCCTGTGCCGCCTGCTTTCAGGAAATGTACTCTTAAGCCTCATACACACGATCTGACTTCCATCAGACAAATTTGTGGATTTTTGTCCGAAGGGCGTTGTCCATGAACTTGTTCTGAATACAGACGGCAGAACATTTTCAGCCAACATACACCAAACCATGTGTTTTTTCAGCTCTTTACTGCCATCCTTTGGGATACTTCTGCTATTGTTGTCCGATGTTTAGCATTGGTTCGGAGCATGCGTGTTTGTACTTTGGATTTTAGTCAGTCGGATAATCCAACGTAACACACTTGTCGGACAATTTGAGAGCATGCACAGCCAACATTTGTTGTCTGAAATTCCGACGACAATTGTTTGATGGAGCATAAAGACGGTCGGATTATCCGACAAAATACATTCGTCTGAGAATTGTTGTCGGGATATCCAATCGGGTGTACGTGCCTTTACTTACTTGATCTACTACTCCCCAAGCAGACAGTGCTCCCATATGCTCCGGGAAGTGGACAGTTCCTCCCCGTCCTCACATCCAACACAGGGCTACAGTCCCTACATTGGACTTGATGATGTCAGAGGACCTTAGACCACCGGAGCAAAGCACAGTTGATGGAGAATGACGTTGTCAGTGTGCCTCTTTTTTCTGCCATGCTCTTGGTTTATTTTGGCCAAGTGGTATCAGGCAGCAAAAGGTTTCTTTGTTCCTTTTAGAAGCAACTGAAAGAAGCCGACTAATTTTAACTTTTCCTCTTGGCGCTGTTTGGACCATTTAATCTCAACTGAATATCATGAACTATGAGAGAATTCAGTGCAACACAAAATCTACCCTTCATCTGCATCTATCTATACAGTGCTTTCCTACTTGCGCAGTAGAACGTAGGGCCAACATTTTTTTTTTTTTTTTTACGGAGGTCCTTTGGTATTTTATTTTTTTTTTTAACATGAGGAATGTTTATTAAAGCAGTACAGTAATACACTTGTGAATACAGCACACATACAATATACAGGAACTCAATTGAACAGGTTACACAAAACAGGTTAGTGCGAACACATACAGCAGAGGTACTAGAAAACATTGTATCTAGGAAGGTACCAATATTTTCTGCATAAAGACTAGGCACCATAACAGAGAGCCAGCAGCAGACTTAATGAAGCCTAGGAGCAGATGGGGCTGCTACTCAGCTCCAGGGTCCCTTTGGAGAGGTAGAGGGCGAGGGGGGGGGGGGCATGAAAGGGTGGGAAGAAGACAGGGGGAGGGGGGAAGCACCAGATGAGGGAGGGTCTGCAAATAAGACCCTACAGTTGAAACGGCAGGACATCTAATAGTCCCAGGTGGGGGGGGCAACCTCAAAACTTCACGTCAGGGAGCCACACTGCCATTGACAAAGAATGTAAGCAATGTTTTTAGATCGTAAGATGTCTAGCCTCCATCCACGCCACCCAAATTTGATCAAACTTCTGTGGGCAGTTTCGGCCCTTATAAGTGATCTTATACAGCGGCAGTACTGCATTTATATGGGCTCGCTAGGCCGAAAGCGTGGGAGGGTCTGAGAGCTTCTATTTAAGTAAGATTGCCTTCCTGGCATAGTAGGCCACATAAAACACAAACAGTTTAACATGCTTGGTGGTTGCCAGATTGTCAGTAACACCCAGGAGGAAGACAAGTGGGTCAATATCTAAGCGCAGGACAGCAACTCTGTTGATATCCGCCACCACTACCCGCCAATATGTTTGAAGAACATGGCATGACCAAACCACATGGAGGAATGTCCCCACCAACTGCCTGCACTTAGGGCACGTGTCCTCACCTGGTCAAGTTTGACAAAGAAAGCGTTCGGGATGGGGACTGGGGTGTGGCGGAAAGCATATAGGAATTTTGAAAGGAAAGTCATCTTAA
The DNA here is from genome assembly GCF_905171775.1 of Rana temporaria. Classification (NCBI taxonomy): domain Eukaryota; kingdom Metazoa; phylum Chordata; class Amphibia; order Anura; family Ranidae; genus Rana; species Rana temporaria. The sequence goes on from NC_053496.1 coordinate 111,076,815, forward strand.
TTAAGTTCACTCTGACTCCTGAAAATGAGTCGAAGCGGTTGATAGTAGATGGCGCCGCAATCAACGACTGCCCAGCATCACGGAGATACAGAAGCATGTCGTCGGAATACAGGGAGACTTTTTCAACCAGCGGGGGAAATTAAATACCTCCAACCACCTCCGAAGCCCTCAGGAGCACAGCCAGTGGCTCAATGGCCAGAGCAAAGAGGGCCGGGGAGAGGGGGTAGCCTTGCCTAGTGCCTCGGTGGAGGGGAAAGGAGGACGACAAAATACCATTTGTATGGCCTAGTTTTAGCCAAGAAATTTAATTAGGCCTTGTACCACATTTGTGCAGAACAAGCCACAGGTATTCCCAATCCACCGAGTCAAAAGCCTTCTCGGCATCAAGGGAGGCCACAGTGGCCCCCCATCCGCCAATGGCCAGCCCGTAATCACAGTATGGAGTCTCCGTAGGTTGATTTCCGTCCCCTTGCTCGGCATGAACCCAGTTTGGTCGCAGTGTATCAGGGAGAGGATCATTTTGTTGAGACGGGTCGCCAGGACCTTAGCAAGGATCTTCGCATCCACATTAAAAAGTAAGATGGGTCTATATGAAGTGCAGAGTTCCAGATCTTTGCCAGGCTTGGGAGCCACCACAATAACAGCTCTGGACATAGAAGGAGGTAGAGAGGCAGACTCAAAGGAGGCAGTGAATATCTCCAACAACCTACTAGCCAGGGTTTCAAGGTGGGCCTTGTAAAATTCTGCTGGGAAACCGTCATCTCCCAGGGTCTTTCCTGATTGTAGGGAGCTAATAGCACATTGAAACTTCTTCAGGGTGAGAGGAGCGTCAAGCGCCAGGCAGGCCATCTCAGAGAAGGATGGCAGCTCAATGTCATCCACATAGGCACAAAGCTCATCAGTGGAGTAGCTCACTTTAGATGTATAAAGATCTTGGTAAAAGGAGGAAAAATGACCATTGATATCTCTGGGGTCAGTTAGCAGCTGCCCCGCCTCATCTTTAATATTGGCAATAGCGGTCGTCGCCAACTGCTTTCTGGACAGCCATGCCAGCAGATGTCCAGTCCTCTCACCCTGTTCAAATATACGCTGCGACTGGTGTAGCAGCAATTTCTTAGCAGCCGTCACTCAGAGGAGCGTCACCTCCCGCATGGCACACGGCAGGTCTGCCCTGGTGTTCTCTTTCCTATTTACAGTATACTGGGCCTCCAAGGCAATGGCTCTCTGCTCAGCTTGGATCAGAGCCAATCCAGTATGGCTTTGAGTGCGACCTATGGCCAGCTGGTAATGGTCTTTAGCATGAAACTTGAAGGCTTCCCAACTGGATGCAGGAGTGGTGGCAGGTGGATTGGAGGCCCAATACTCCTGCACAGCCGCCTCAGCATCCGGAACTATACGGTCATCTGAAACCCAGAATCTGGATAGGCGCCAGAGGCAGTCGGTCGGGGCTAGGTTCGTGTTTAGTCGAAGCGGAATGGGGGTATGGTACGATATGCCTTTAGGCAGCATGGACACCTCCTGTACTCTGGAAAGGGCAGGGCCGCTGGCATACACTAGGTCAATACGGGACATGGCAAGATAAGAAGCAGACTGGCAAGTGTAGGCGCCTCTAGGAGTTTTTTTTTCCATCGCCAGACATCCGTGAGATCAAATGTGGATGCCCACTTAGAAAGCGGGGACTCCACAGCCGTGTCCGGGGTTTAGGACAGGGAGGCATGTTAAAATCTGCTGCTATAATCACATTGTCAGTGGGGCAGCTAGCTATACACTTAGTAATCCTATGCAGCACCATCAACGACACTGGCGGAGGTATATACAACCCCCCCACCACCACCATGGGGATACTAGCAATGACAGCATGTATAATAACAAATCTTCCCTCGGGGTGCAGGTCCAGCAGGGCAAAGGAGAGGTTTTTATGTACAAGTACACTCACCCCCCTGGCATAGGAGCAATATGTGGCGTGGTAGTAATGGCCCACCCACGTTTTACTCTTACAGAGTTTTTGCCCGGCCGAGACTGGGGGCACTTCCTTAAGCAGCCCAGAACTCAGGGTAGAGGGCACCATCAGCTGGTGTTCCTAGATGCAGGGGTCGCTGCAATAGATCAGGTAGTAAAAGGCTGCAGAAGAGCACTTGGTGGGTCATGGTCCCATCCTGCAACGGTTCCAGGGGAACAGTGAACTGCCAGCATATTAGAGGCAAGGGTAGTCAGGGGAGCTCCATTCAGCAGGACAGGCAGCTACAGCTCACAGGCGACTGTAGAACAATCTGTGCTCATAGGAGCAGCTAGCAGGGGAGAACACAGTCCACATCAGGAGCACCAAGCCTGAGGGAGGAAGGGAGGGAGCAAAGCTGTCCGATGATGATGGCAAATAGGTGCAAGGCATAGGGGTATGTGCAATCCCAATCATATATGGAGCAGCTCAGGGCGGGGGATGCCCCCCCCCCCAAGTGGAGATGTCAGAGCAGGACCTCCAATGTCGGGCAGTGTGTTCAGCCACTGCGAAGCTTCAACAGGGATGTAACACTCTCCCTATCCTGTACCCAAAGGCGGTCAGGGAACAGCATACTGTACCTCACTTCCTCACATCATCAAAGGATTTGCAGAGTTTTTGTGTATCCACCGAAAAATCTGGAAAAAAACATCAGACGGGCAGCCTCATGGCGGATTTCAGCTAGCTTGCAGGCTTCACGCAGGATCAGGTCACGATCTCTAAAGTTAAGGAGCCTGAAGATGAACGTACGAGGGGGAGTCCCAGGGTTGCCGCGAGCCGGTGGCATCCTATGGGCCCTTTCGACGGCAAAGAAGGAGGAGAAAGCCACTTGTGGGAACAGTGAACAGAGCAGCCGCTGAGTGTAGGCAGACAGGTCTGAGCCCTCGGATCCCTCAGGCAGACCAATGATGCGCAGATTTTCGCGTTGATTACGGTTTTCGGAATCCTCAGCCCTTGATTCCAGGTGTTTCACCCGCACTTGAGGAGTATGCAGAGAGGCCGAATGATCCCGAACTGTGTCCTCCGTATCCCCTACTCGGCGCTCAACCTCAGTGACACGTTGGTGGATCTTTTCAAAGTCCTGCCTAATGAGCCCGATCTCCAGCTGTACGTGTCAGTCTTAGTGGTAAGGGTAGAGAGAGAAGACTGACAGCCCGTGATGGCTTGCATGAGAGCAGCGAAATTGCTCTGCTCCATGAGAGCGGGCTCGGAGCTGTCCGTCTGAGTCGCCATGCTGCTTACCAAAATATTGAAAGAACGGGATATGGAATTTTAAATTGCAATTTTATTGCTAGAGATAATAGTCAATACAACACAATTTATAACAAAAAGAAAATATTTTATTGATAACAGCAATTAAAAAACTGATAAATGCTAATCATTGACTGTTACAGTCATACATCTAATACCTAACATGTAACAGTGATGGATTGTATACAGTTGAAAGTAGCGTCCATTTTTGTTCGACAGTTTCGCCTGTAAGGCTTTATCAGGACTGGATGCGAAAGAAAACTTTAAATAAATTTTTAATAGAAATTCAGCTCATAGAGATACATAGGTCACTGCAATGGAACCAATCCCCTCCTCGTCTCAGGTTCAGCTCCATTCAAAAAATTTCCAAATGTTTCCGTAAGGGGGGATGAGAAGCAACCATACTAGTCAAAAACCTCTTGAGATGCCTTTCTCTGATTGTTCAATTATCCATCCAAAAGGGAGCTCCAACCGGCCACAAAATGAAATAGATCAAATTGGCTCTGTTTTACTTTGCCCAGAGACATACAAAGATGAATCCTCAATAATTAATGCCTGTGCCCCTCCTGAGGCTGCAGATGATGCCTTTCCAAAGTAGAGAAAAAGGGGGAGGGGGCAGTCCCTGGGGGGACTTCAAGAATAGAAAAATTTCCACCACAAAAATAATGGGCACCGACTCCTAGACAAACGACCTGTGTGGATCCTGGTCAGACTCGAGCTCCTTTGACTCTCCTCCTGCTGCTTACCACCATGTGCACAGTGGCCCGTCCAGAAGAAACAAGGCTATTTCCTGGGCTTCGGTGGTCCAAGCTTCTCCGGTTTCGTGTCCGCATCTGCAAGGAAGGGACCAGAGCAGGTACAAATGGTTCAGGAGTCTGTCAGGATTGGGTAAAAGGATGATTTCCCCGCAATGACTGCAGAGCTCCTTGACTAAGCGTCCTGCACCATCACCATCTTTGTCACGCCCCCGGTCCTTTGGTCATTTTGACCACCAATGGTTTGCAGTGGTGATAAAATCACACTTTGTAAGATAAAAATAATTGACGAGAAAATAAAGTTTTCAGTAGATGGCCCTGTCGCGCAAAACAATAGAAATTCCACATCTAAGTGATAGTTTTAGAAATAATAGGTTGAAGGAGGCAGAGAGCAACAGAAGTAACTTTTTTTGAGTTAAGAATACATACTTGTATATAATTTTAGTTTTTTAAACCAGAGTTTAGTGTTTGGAACATTTCAGAGTTTGGGAAATTTCAGCGGCAGTGTGTGCAGGTTGGCTGTTTTTCTAGAAAGGTGTAGCAATGGTGTGTGGAGACTTTTTCTTTTCCTTTACTTGCTGCAATATGGTGTTTCAATTTATTGATGAATGAAGTGCCTATCATAATATATTCAAGTTTCACAGCTGGGATAATAATTTGAATTGAAATATTTTCACTAATGCATACTCCAGCACTTATCCTGAAAGTGATGCTATTGTACTTTAAGTCCTCCTGGGTTAGTCATTTTTGTATTTAATAATTTTCTTTTGGCATGTGCCATAGGTATAGCACAACTTTAAGGGACCTATACCCATGGAGCTCAGAATGTTTATATTTCTTTCTCTAAGGCCTTGTTCTGGTTTGTAAAGTTCAGTGGGTATAGCACCTTGGGATCACATGCAACAGCCATTTTTTTTTTTTTTTAAATCAAAAGATGTTTATTGGTATAGACAATGTAAATCACACACTACACAATACACTGTTATACATATTTCTGGATACCAGTATAAACATTTTGACATTTCCATCAGAAGGGAGAGAGACATTTCCCCACAAAAGAGATACACGGAGAGTTCCACCCAGCAAAACAACCCGCCCCTCGTGCAAGATAAAAATTGCAATTAAACATCCTGTATTAATTTTTTCACATCAACATATATAGAAGTACGAAACATATATAAACAGTGCCCCTCTGGGGCGGAACTAAGCACGACCTGGGTGATACCAATACCAACTTGTCTGTCTCCCCCTTTTTTTTTTTTTTTTTTTTTTCTCTCACTTTTACCCAAGATCAATTAGCACTACCACCTAAAACATATACAGTGAGTGAGGCCTGACTGCAGAAGGTAAAGGCCGGAGAAGGGAGGATGTCGGGAGAGGGGGTAAACGAATAAGGGAGGGGGAGCACAAACCCAGATCTCAGTGGTCTCCAAACTACCATAGATTTCCATAGGTTCAATGCGGTAAGGCATTATCCCATCAACAATCTATCCATGATAAGTTGTGGGGGCCCTAGTCCCGGCACATTGAGCCAGGGTTGCCACATAGAATAACATTTTCGTGACGCATTTCTATGTTGGTAGGTAATTTTTTCCCTGATCAGCAATCTATTAACATCATCCGTCCATTGCTTGTTTGTCGGTACCCTAGGAGATATCCAGAGCCTCGCAATCGCCGTTCTAGCTATGTATAGCAGGCGGAGTATTGCAGTGTGGCCATTAGGCGAGAGCGATGGAATCTCCAGAGCACCGAGTAAACATATAATCGGATCTTGCGGGATTGGCACTTGGTATGCCTGGGAAATGGTGGTAACAACAAAGTTCCAATAATGGAACAATTTTGGACATTTCCACAGCATATGTAGCAAATCCCCTTCTTGTGCACTACATTTTGGACAAAGGGGAGAGTCCCGACACCCCCACCTATGCAAGCGTACTGGGGTTCTGTACACCCTATGAAGCATAAACAAATGAGAAAGTCTGCGAGACGCCGATACAGATACCAATGGAGCTGAGGTAAGGCACAGCTCCCAAGTTTCTCCGTCTATTGGACCTAAATCCCTCTCCCAACCCCTCCTACACGGTAGGGAGGAGGCGTCATGTGTGCAGCCCAGCAGTGTCTTATACACATTAGAGATCATACCCTTCCTGTCCTTGTTCATAAATACCTCTGCCATTAAGGGGTGAGTTGAAAGTCTAAGTTGTGAAAGCCTAGTTTCAGCTTGTATCGCATGCCTGAGTTGTAGATAACGATAGAATTGGGACCTATTTAGTGCAAATTCCTCTCTAAGATCTGTAAATGATTTAAAAATTGCTCCTCTATACAGCTGTGAAATGTATCGTATGCCTGCCATCTCCCAAGACCAAAAGTCCTTAAGTTTAAAGAGTTCAGTCAAGTATTTGTTGTTCCATATTGGTGTAAATGAACATATACCTGTTATGCGTAGCAACGTCCTGGTGTACTTCCATACCGAATTCAATAGCTTAACAGTGGGCAACGAGCTCGAAATGTGCGTAAGTCCTGCCTCTAGATGGGAAAGCGCAGTCAGTTCCGAGCCACAAGGCGTCACTAACAAGCGGATAGGATCTTCTGTGTCCTCGCCACCCCAGCCCCCAAGGTGCTGAAGCTGCGAGGCCACAAAGTAATATCTAGCGTGTGGAACCGCCATGCCACCCTGATCCTTGGCTAGCTGCAAAGAGGAGAGACTGATACGAGCCACTTTATTGCCCCATATCAGACTCCTGAATTGGGCATCTATTTGAGCAAACCACATATGGGGGATCCATATCGGGGCGTTATGAAATATGTAAAGCAGCTGCGGGGCCCAAATCATCTTGACCAAGTTAGTCCTTCCTGTAACTGAAAGAGGTAACTTAAGCCAGGCTGAGCACTTTGCCCGAAACTTTCGTAACAGTGGGGCTAAATTAAGCTGGAGATATTGGTTCGGGTCAGCCGTAACCTGGATGCCTAGGTATTTGAATTCCTCCACTAATTGTATATCTCTAGCACACTCAGGTAACCGATGTGTCGGGGGTTAAAGCGGTAGAAGCACCGACTTATTCCAATTTATACTAAACCCTGACAACTGCCCAAAGGCGGCAATCAGGGACATCACCTTGCTCAGGGAGGCATCCATGTCCCCAAGATATATTAGGGTATCATCCGCGTATAAGGAGACTATGTCCTGCCTGGGTCCTCTGCAAAAACCTACTATATCTCGTGTAGCTCTAATATGTATGGCCAGAGGTTCCAGGGCCAAGGCAAACAACAGGGGTGAAAGAGGGCACCCCTGCCGCGTGCCTCGAAAAAGTCGAAATGGTTTGGAAAGCTCGCCATTTACCCGCATCCTGGCCATTGGGGCGCTATACAATAGTTGAACCCACTTAATAAATGTACTACCCACTCCAAATCTCTCCAGGACCTCCCAGAGATAGGGCCATTCAACGCTATCAAACGCTTTAGCTGCGTCCAGCGAAAAAATGGCCCGATCTCCGGGATTGTCAACTGGCACCTGCAAATTGAGAAACAGTCTGTGCAGATTCTGGGCAGTAGACCTGGTTGGGATGAATCCCGATTGATCCCTGTGCACCACCTGTTGGATGCACTTGGACAATCTGTTAGCGAGAACCCTTGCAAGTAATTTAATATCGAATGTTAATAAGGAGATCGGCCTATATGCATCCGGTGACATTGCATCCTTGCCAGGTTTCAATATCACCACTATGATAGCCTCACTCATAGAGGGGGGAGCACACCAGTTTCAAGGGCACAGTTATAGACTTTCAGGAGCATTGGTAGGAGCTGTTCTGAATATCTCTTAAAAACCTCAGCAGGCAAACCATCCGCTCCCGGTGCCTTGCCGTTTTGTGCATGTGCCAAGGCTTCCAATAGTTCATCCTCAGTCAACGGGGCGTTCAAGAGCGCCGCGTCGGATGGGGACAACTTAGGAATGGGATACCTATCCAGAAAGGAAAAAAGCTCCTCCTGGGTAGGCTGTACCTTAGAAGTATATACATCCTGAAAAAAATTAGAAAACGTATCTAGGATAGATCGGGTGGAGTAACACGTGTTCCCCCCAGCGTCCTGAATTGCCAATATATGTGAGGTGGGCTGCTGAGACTTGGCCAGCATCGCCAGCATGTGCCCTGTATTCTCCCCTTCTTCAAAGTGTGATTGCTGTAAAAAGAACCTTTTGTTTTCTGCCAGTTGTAGGGAGAGCTGCTCTAACAATGACTGGGAAGCCAACCAGGATCTCTTAGTAGAATCATTAGGATTCTCTATATAGGCGGCTTCCAGCCTTTGGGCTTCAGTTAACACAAACTTTTCCCATTCTTTGGTTTTAGTTTTGATCTGGGAAATAACCCTAATAAATTGGCCACGTAAAAATGCCTTGGCCGCCTCCCACACCGTACCCAGTCCCGCAGAGTCCATATTATGAATAAAAAACTCCTTCAACAATGCCGGGATTGGATCAGGGTCTGGTATGAGAGACAGCCAAAAGGGATTAAGTTTCCATAGACAATTTCCCCTGACGGCCCCTAATTTAACGTCTACTGTGATCGGGGAATGATCGGAAATTTGCCTGGGATGATATTGGGAGGACAGGACCAAGGGCAACATCGTGTTAGTACCAAGTACCATATCAATTCTCGACAAGCCCCCAACCGATGCCGATTGGCATGAATATACTTTTGCCTCCGGGTTACGCACCCTCCAGACGTCAGTGAGGCCCATCTCTATCAGAAGGCGGGCAAAGGGAGTAGGGCCCGTAGGTCCCCCCCCCCAGCCCAGCCAGACGTGAGGCCAGTTTATCCTTCGTGTAATCTAAGTAATTGTTAAAGTCTCCCAGGACCATTGCAGGTACCCCTGGATATTTGGCCACATAATCAGCTAGCACCTTAAGTATACTAGATGAGTACGGGGGGGGGATATACAAACCAGCTAATATACACTTAGTCCCATAGAGGGAGCACAAAATAAATACAAAACGGCCCTCCGGGTCGGTTTTAACATCCAAAGGCGAAAACTGTGTATCCCGCTTAATAAGGATGCTCACTCCTCTCGAGTACACTGAACCGGTGGCGTGGTACTGGTGACAGAACTGTCGAGCCACAAACTGTGGTGTAGAGGTCGGGGAGAAGTGAGTCTCCTGCAGGCAGACCACGTCTGCCCCGAGCCGTTTAATCGTACGTGTCACCGCTAAACGCTTAACTGGGCTCCCCAATCCCCTAACGTTCCAGGACATGAATCTAGTTACCTTAGCCATAAGAGAAAAACAAATCTGAGATTAAACCAGGACATTACAGAGCATAAATACCCAAATAATAGGAGCAGTAAGTAGGCAGTTCGAGGAGGTAGATCTTGAGGGTATAGCAGGCAAAGAATTCCAATGGGCCACATTTCTCGTTGCCGGACATGTACTAGTTCAAATCTTCTGATATGTTCGGTGAGATGAGGTGGTATTAGAGACAAAAACAAAAAGGACAGTAGGGCAAAAAAATTATGATGATAATAAAAAATAAGAGATGCCGGCGTTATCGGACAGGTGGTAGCTTTATCAAAGTTGTGGTAACAAGAACTGACCAACATGGTCAAACGAGCAGAGCAATAACCCGCTCTAGGCCAATACTGGGCCATCGTGGGGGCAACAGTGGAAGCGCACCTCAGTGTCTTAAATACTTCTCGTGCAACAGCGGTAAATAGACCGTAGTAAATCCAAAGATGCCAACATGGCAACAGAGTGTTCCACCTTGAGAGAGTACCGTGGAACTTATATCCATATCATGGATCAAATGAACTCAGCTTCACATATGAGCCTGTCGCCTATTTCGGACCTCACGTAGCGAGTGTTCTTCCCTATCTAGCCACTGTGCAGCCGCTGAGGGGGAATCGAAGAATTGAACGGCTCCATGCACTTCCAGTCGTAGACGGGCAGGGTATAGCATTGCGTACTTCAGGTCCAGGTCTCGGAGCCTGCGCTTGACATCCATAAATTTAGCTCGTTGTTTCTGCAGATCAGCCGAAAAATCCGGGAACATCGAAACTTTGGTGTTGTCAAGTTTTAGTGCATCCGGGTTCATTCTGGCTAGGCGCAGCACCGCATCCCTGTCCTTGTAATTAAGGAGCTTGAAGAGAAAAGGCCGAGGGGGGGCCCCTGGGGCGGGAGGTCTAGCGGGGACTCTATGAGCCCGTTCCACCGTAAACATGGGGGAGAAGGCCTCTTTGCCAAAGGCCTGACATAACCACTGCTCAATAAAGTCCACCGGGTTCTTGCCCTCAATCTTCTCAGGGAACCCTATCGCCCTCACGTTAGACCTCCTCATTCTGTTTTCTAAATCTTCTAAACGTGAGGAATGTTGAGCTAGCAGATGGCTGTTGTAGGTTAGGTCACGTTGCATGGGCGCCATGTCGTCTTCTATAGAGCTCACCCGCCCCTCTATGGCTGCTGTTCTCTCCCTAAGCTTCTGGTTATCCTGCCGCAAGAATGTGATCTCTGTCTTTAGACCCTTAAGCTCAGTAGAGAGCGCTGTTATAGACAGGTTATTTGAGGTGACCACCGCAAAAATGTCCCTTAGTGTGGGCTCTGCATCCGCATTAGGACTCGTTCGGGCCTTAGGTCTATCAGGGGCCCCTTCTGGAGTACTCACTGCGTCCCAAGGGAAGGTAGGTCCGGTCGGATCCTCCAGAGGGACGGTGTCATCCGCCTCCAAGCCATCCTGGGGCATGCGTTCAGGAGTGCTGACCGAAGGGACTGCATCCGAGGTGAGTACCCTGGAGAATAGTTTTTCTGCCCCTGCTCTGTGTCTATCTCTGGCCGTACGCTGTTCCGCGGCGCCATCTTGCGCCATGAGGTCTGTAGGCCGGGGCTGGTTTTGCTTCCTCGGAGCCGACATCGTGGGACAAATCAGTGAAGGCAGGCTCAGAGTAGTGACGGGGGACCTTCTGGCGATCGTGGAGCAAAGTTCAGCGGAAAATAAGTGAGTTCCCAGGATAATGTAGCGGAGATTCGGCGGAGCTCTCTGAACACACGTCCGTCTACATCTGCTGCCTGGCCATGCCCCAGCCATTTATTTTAACCACTTGACCACTGGGCACTTAAACCCCCTTCCTAACCAGACCAATTTTCAGTTTTCGGTGCTCTCACATTTTGAATGACAATTGCTCAGTAATGCAACGCTGTACCCATATGACATTTTTGTCCCTTTTTTTTTTTACACAAATAGAGATTTCTTTTGGTGGTATTTGATCACCTCTGGGTTTTTTATTTTTGTGCTATAAATGAATAAAGACTGAAAATTTTGTAAAAAAAAAATGAATTTTTCTTCATTTCTATTATAAAATTTTGCAAATAAGTAATTTTCTTCATAAATTTGGGCCAACATGTATACTGCTACATATCTTTGGTAAAAAATAACCCAAATTAGTGGATATTATTTAGTCTGTGTGAAAGTTAGAGAGACTACAACAGGGATCCTCAAACTACGGCCCTCCAGCTGTTACACATGTTGAACTACACGTTGAACTACATGTTGAACTACACATCCCATGAGGCATTGTAACACACTGGCATTCACAGACATGACTAGGCATGATGGGAATTGTAGTTCCTGGACAACTGGAGGGCCATAGTTTGAAAACCCACTTAAGCTCTAATTAGAGCGAAACATGTTGGGCATCTGTCATACAGGTTTTGCTGTGGCTTTCTGTTGAAGCCGTTTATGTCCTTAGGGATTTAATCATGGTTATTTGAATCTCCTTTTTTATCAATTATGTATGTTAAACAATAAACTGTGGCCCAGATTCTCAAAGACTTACGACGGCATATCTCCAGATACGCCGTCGTAAGTCCGAATGGCCGCCATCGTATCTATGCGCCTGATTCATAGAATCAGTTACGCATAGATTTGGCCAAGATACGAGTGGCATAAGTCTCCTACGCCATCGTATCTTGGGGTGCATATTTACGCTGGCCGCTAGGTGGCGCTTCCGTTGATTTCCGCATCGAATATGTAAATGAGCAAGATACGCTGATTCACGAACGTACGCCCTTCACAATTAGTCACGCCGTTTACGTAAGACATACGCCGGCGTAAAGATAAAGCTGGTCTCTAGGTGGCGCAGCCCATGCAAGGTATGGACGTCGGACTCGGAACAAGCGTATCTTTTTACGTAAGTCGTACGTGAATGGGGCTGTGCGTAGGTTACCTTCACGTCACAGGTATTGAGCCGGTGTATCGTTCGGCCATGCATCTACATGGGGTCACGCTTAATTTAAATACAACACTCCCACGACCTGCCTACTTTGAATTACGTGCGCTTACGCCGGCCGATTTACGCTACGCCGCCGTAACTTAGGACGCAAGTGCTTTGTGAATACAGCACTTGCATCTCTAAGTTGCGGCGGCGTAGCGTAAATAAGATACGCTACGCCCGCACAACGTTATGCCGCCCTACGTGAATCTAGGTCTGTGTTTTTTACCATATCCTTTCTGATCTATTTGATATTTATTGTGACACCTTGCTCTGTGAAGTCGGTCAAATATAACACCACTCACCTCCTTCTGCTGCAGGCTCTGCCACGATACATATACAGGGGTCCGCAAGATGCCCCTAGTAATCTCTCCCCCTCTTCCTCGTCTCCTGGGCTCCGCCATGACAGCGGCGTGTGTGCATGCCGGGAGCATGCTTTTCTGTCAGAATACAGACATGGATGGGGGGAGGGCCAAAAGTGGTTGCTAGTGCCCGTGCGCCAGCACGCCAGCACGACTCCTATTTGGCATCAGGTTGTGCAGTGAGCTGATATTTTTGTGTATTGTAAGACTATAGCACAACAGTGATTGCATTTGTATTTGTGGATAGTACCTTTGCTTTGCAGTATAACATCAAACCCACTGTCACATATATAACATATATAACACAATATAAGCCAAAATTTATGACTGAATATTGGTGACTGAATTGTGTTACACTATGCTAAAATGTAATTCAGTTAATTAATTAAAGTAATTAAGTAATTAACAGCCTAAGGCTAGTCTCACAGTTGTGCGCATTTTGCATCTCACAGTTGTATGTGTGAGAGTAGGGCAGCCCATTGGAATGAATGAATTGACCCAGGTAATAAAGGGGGTTAGTGATCTTGGGGGTTAACCTGGATGCGTGGGTGTGTTAATTATGACAGGAGATTGATGGGAAGGGGGGTGGGTTAGTCAGGGTGGGGTTGAACAGGGTGATAGGGGAATTGTTCGTGATCTAGGGGGTTGACCTGGATAAAGGGGTGTTTATCATGCCAGAGGTTGGTGTTATTCATGTTGGGTGTTTACCTGGGTAATAAAGGGGAGGTTAGTGATCTTGTGGGTTTAGAAACAGTGGGGAAAAACAAATACAAAAGCAGCCAGCACTCAAACAAAGTAAATAAAGGATAAAAAGCAATAGTGCGGCGCTGAAATATGTTGTGCACAATACTTATAGTGACATAAGTTCAAAAACTAGCTTTAAATTCCAAATAAACAAGTGAAAAAAAGTCCATATGGAGACCATGCACCACACAAATGTGATGGCGGATGGGTGAAACGATCACACAAACTAATGCGTGAAGTGAAAGTCCACACAGAGAAAAAGTAACTTTCCAATGATTGACATATGATGTGGAATGTCTCGTTGCCTGAAGAGATCACCAAGGTATCCAACAATAGATATAAGTATATTGAGGTACTCTTACCATGGGGTGTGGCAACAGTAAGTCTCATGCGCTTAGTGGTCCCGACAGACCTGGATCGCTGCAACCAAGGACTCCCCGGATGGTATATCATTCAATCACCCAGATGGGATGGATATCACATTCAACAGGAACCGGACAGATGGACCTTCCAGTGCAGGATCCAAAATAAAGAAATTCCAACAGGCTCGCAGAGCAACGGAAAAAAGAAAAAAGAGTACTCCAAATGGTGGAGGTCAAAAATAAACCGTGACAGGTTTTGTTTAAAATTTCATATAACAAAAATAAGCAGATAACAAGTGATCACATGAAGTTATAAAAGCAGTATGGGATGCTGTAAAGCGGAACCGACGCGTTTCGGCTTAGAAAGCCGTCACCGGGGGCATGTTGCTCTTGATCTTGTGGGTTTACCTGAGTGCTAATGTAGAAGGGAGGAGTATTAGTCATGGCAGGGGTTGAACTTGGAGATAAAGGGGAGTGTTGGTGATCTTATGGGTTGACCTAGATAAGGGTGTTAATCGTGACAAGGGTTTACCTGGTTGAGAAGGGTGGGTAAGAGTTATCTTGAGGTATCTGGTGATCAGGGGGGGGGGGGGGGTTAGTCATTACTGGAGTTGTACCAGGTGATAAGAGGAGGGCGTTGGTGATTTTTTTAGGTTGTTATATTTTTCTAATGTTAAAGGGTTAACTTGTATTGTTCTATTACTTTACATGCATTTTGAAGGCATCCCCTAGCCATGTTACCTAAGATTTGTGTATTTAATGTTCGCACTTAAACTGCAGCCAAATACAATTTCCCTGTTGAATATTGTTTAAAAAATATCTTTTGACTGGTGTAATTCTCCGGGACACACTAGGTAGTTGTGGTGATATGAACAGTTTTAATAACACACTCCAAAGTTCCAAAACTTGTTTCAGGATTTAGGATTTGTTTACTTTTGTTTATGTAGGAGTTAATAGAATTATTTTTAATGTTTCACTTTAGGCATTACTAAATTCTCTGCTCCCTCTCAAGTGGTATTTTTTAAACTTTTTTTTTGTTTTGCGTTGTTACAGCATCTCTTCCTTGCTATTTTTTCTAGAAAATGTCTATTATGTTTTTTACATTCAGCTCCTATTGACTCCAGTGGGGTCCGGATTCAGCGCCCAAAGTTTATGCATGTTTACCGAACCTACCACAAACCAAATCCATGTTAAGCTCACCAGCAACAGGTACCAGTTACAGTGAGAACCAGTGTCCTAATTGCCAGCAGTATTAGTACAGTGTCAGTGTCAGTAGCTACCAGTTACAGCCATAACTAGAACCCTGATTGTCATTAGTACCAGTACAGTAACCAGTAGAGTGTCAGCAGGTACAAGTGTCGCCCATGATCAGTGTTATTTTATACCTTTGAGTCTGATATGGGTTTTACTTGTGTTAAAAAATGCAACACCCTTAACCACATGAGGATGTTAAAACCCCTTCCTATTTAGACCGTTTTTCAGTTTTCAGCACTGTGATACTAATAAATACTTGGTCAGGCAACACTGTGCCCAAATTTATTTCATATATTTTTTTGGTGGTATTTAATCACCATTTGATTTTTATCATTTGTAAAAGGAAAAGGATCAAAATGTAAAAAATAAATAAAAATGTTTCCTTTTGATACTGTTATACAACTGTACAAATAAATAATCTTTTCTTCATGTAGCGCTGCCCTCTTGAGGGTCGCAAGATAAATCAGTACCCATCTGGTTGCCCTGAACCTGTGAGACCTCTAAGGCCTCGTACACACGACCGGACATGTCCGCTGAAACTGGTCCGCCGAGCAGTTTCAGCAGACAGATCCGATCGTGTGTACAGGCTAGCGGACAGATTTCCAGCGGACAAATGTTTCTTAGCATGCTAAGAAACATGTCCGCTGGAAAGCTGTCCGGCGGACATGTCCGCTGGTTAGTACGTCTAACCAGCGGACCGAAATCCCGCGCATGCGTCGAATTGATTCGATGCATGCGTGGAAGCATTGAACTTGCTCGAGAGAGAACGTCGGTGTCGTCTACGTCACCGCGTTCTCTGTCCGCGCAGATTTCGGTTTGATGGTGTGTACAGCCATCAGACCGAAATCTCTGAGCGGACATGTCCGATGAAAACGGTCCGCGGACCGTTTTCATCAGACATGTCCGCTGGTGTGTACGAGGCCTAACACCCTGGGTTCATAAATTTTTTCCCCCTTTAAATAACAGCAGTAAAAAGGAAATACACCAGAATTGATTAAATCAGCAATAGTTTACTTAGATGAGATAAAAGGAAAGTTAAGTTTACACTTTAAGCTCAGTTCACACCTAAACCGGCTGTGGGTCGCACAGCAACGCTGTGCACCCCTGTTCTCTGTTTCAGGGATGAATCAGGGTGGAATCTTTGCCTGAACTCGACCCTGAAACAAAGCCAAAGACGTGTTTCTGTGCAGTGCACTCTGCAGCTGCCCCAGAGATATGTGAACCCGCTCCATAGAGAGCCGGTCGCATTCTCCTGCTATGCGATTTGGAATGCGGGGAAACCCACATTAAATTTTCATAGGTGTGCACCCAGCCTAAATTGTTGTCTCCCACAGGAATGTTATTGGTAATGAAACAACGATCACCCATAAGAGTCAAACATTCAGCAATGAACACTTTAATATCTATGCTCAAATAATGTGTATAGGCTACAGGAGAGCAGAGGAATGGCTCTTTTGTGTGTCAAACCCTTCTCTACTGCTCCTTCACACATAAATACAGAACAGTAGACGAACAAGTAAAACTTTTAGCAAACAGGAACTGTATTATAATTCAGCCTGCTCTTACTATACTATACCTCTAATGCCGCGTACACATGATCGGTTAAACTGATGAGAATGGTCTGATGGACCATTTTCATCGGTCAAAACCGACCGTGTGTGGGCGCCATCGGTTTTTTTAACCATCGGTTAAAAAAAAGCCAACTTGTTTTAAATTTTACAGACGGATTCCTAACCGATGGGAAAAAAACGATCGTTAGTAGGCACAACCATCGGTTAAAAATCCATGCATGCTCTGCAACCAAGACTTTCAGGGCACTACAAATAGAATATGGCCTACCTACTAAGGACCAATACACGACTATGAGAATAACACACCTTCTAGAAAACACTCCAGAACTATCAGCTGTAGTCCCATGGAGAGTATTCCTCTACCTCACTAACTTAACTACCTCTATAAAAGGAATATCCCTATTTTACAACATATTAGGACAAAAGACCCTGTTGACTAAAACACCTTCTATGAGATCTTGGGAATGGGACCTCAGAGACAAATATGACATATCCCAATGGAAAAGTGCAATTACCTCGGTGTACAAAGCCACTAAATGCGCCAACCTCTGGGAATTATACCAGAAGATCTTACTACGATGGTATTTAACCCCTTCACGATTGGCAAGCTTCTATACTCAGTCCTCCCCTGCGTGCTGGAGATTATGTGGCCACAGAGGATCACTACTACATATATTAGGAGAGTGTCCTAGGTTGAGGAAATATTGGAATGAAGTGTTCGCCCTTATCAGTTCAATCACGAATCACGCATGTCCCTTCAAAAGAGACTTGGCTATCCTGTCCCTAGGAATAGATCAATTCACTATGCCCCACAGGCTAATAGTTACACATATCCTCCTGAGCGCCAGACTTGAAATAACCAGAAAGTGGAAGAGTACCAAGACCCCTACTCTGAGGGGAGTAGTTAGATCCACCAACCTTCACATTAGTCACGAAATACTGTTTGAGAAGTCTCAACGAAGCTCTAGGGTGGGGGACCAGATCTGGAAACCCTGGGTTGATTGGTACGATGCCAACGAAAATAGATTTTAGATCTAATGGAATTTTCTCCCTTTTATATCTAATACCTTACCATCTCTCAAATATACATCAAGAAACATATCCAGTGTCTCTAAATTTTCTAAGCTTTATAGGCTCCTCTCCCCTTTTTTCCTTTGTTTTCTTTTCCTTTTTTTTTCTTCCCCTTCCCCACTTCCCCCTCCTCACTCCTCATATCCTCTACTTTTTTTTCCTTTTCCTCTTTCTTATACTACTTAAAATAACATCTTCTGCATACTCCACATACATACACAACAGTTAGATACATAACTGATTCCGCAGATATAGATATCTACTGATTATTGGGACACACTACTGGCGGCCACTAGGCATGAATGGATAGGCGATGTCCCCCAGCTGTCGGCGCAGTTTGGTTCCCGATAGGGGCGCTGACGGTGAGGGGGGCACAACTTGAGCTTGGACCCGTCTCGTTTTGACGGGCTTCGGTTCGGTTGAGACCAGGCTCATAAGTACACAAATGGTGTAAGTTTCACCTACATGTCAACAGATTATGTGTGACCCATATGTTAGAAACCGTTTAATTTTAGAATTTAACCTTTTCATATTGTTAACAAGACAGCTATATTTAAGAAGGAAATTGATATGTCTGAAAAATGCTATACCTTGTTGTGCACTTGTATGACTTACAACTTATGGTTCAATGATGAGAAGTGTTTTCTCACGAATGTATGTACGATCGGCTGTATTATGCAGTTATTAATAACAATAAAAATTATTGGAAGTAAAAATCCATGCATGCTCAGAATCAAGTCGACGCATGCTTGGAAGCATTGAACTTCGTTTTTTTGAGCACGTCGTTGTGTTTTACGTCACTGCGTTCTGACACGATGTGTGTAGGCGCGACGGACCATCAGTCAGCTTCATCAGTTAACCGATGAAAACGGTCTCATCGGATGGACTGATTGTTTGTACACGGCAATAGAGCTTCGGTAAAACAAATCCCTAAAGTGGGGAGGGGGAGAGAGAGAGAGAGAGACTTGTAAAGCGCAACACATGCGAACTGAATCGCCTCTGGGCGCTGTATCCATTTCATGGGTAAGGAACCCCTTGACTTTAGAAGAGATGGGTTTTAATCTTTCTCCTGAAGGCCAAGTGGTCCGACTCCAGTCGGATGGTGGTTGGTAGTGCATTCCACAGGCGAGGTCCCTGGACTGCAAATCTTCGATCTCCTTTGGACTTGTATCTGGCCTTGGGTATCTGGAGGAGGTTTTGATTGGTGGATCGCAGAATGCGATTGGGGTTATGGGCTTTTATTTTTTCGCATAGATATTGGGGGGCGTTGCCTTGAATACACTTATGTATTAGGCAGAGTGCCTTGAAAGTGAAAGTAATCCTGTGTGGCAATCCGGTTGATCTTCAGCTAGCTCTTAGATGTTTAATTGCATGCAAGAAACTTTGGATGGTAAAACAAAGTAACTGAAACAATAAGTTGTGTATAATCAGCGCATAGTCTTCCTGTGTAAATCAATACTGTAACTGGATTCACAGTGATCACTGACTTGAAGATGTTACATTCTGTGGAACTACAAGACACAGCAGAACACTGTATGGCAAAGATGTCTGTATATAGTGTCTATGATATGTTTGTACAGATCCTTGAACTAAAGATGGTAATGAGTGCAAGAGACAATGGTGTCTATATACAGTAAAAAATAAAAGAAAGAAACTGCGATAAGAAGAACTATACAAATACCGTATTTATCGGCGTATAACACACACTTTTTCCCCCTGAAAATAGGGGGGAAATTGCGGGTGCGTGTTATACACCAATAGTGTACCTTGGAAGGTAAGGAGGGGGACGAACACAGCCGTAATTCACGAGCGGCCATCTCCTATTCGGCTCTCACTCGACTCTCACGTCACACACACAGTCCCGCCTCCGCCACTGGCATTGGACCAGTGTTCTGTCTATCACCGGAGCTGGTCCAATGCCAATGGCAGAGATGGGACTGCGTGTGTCTTTGTGACTGCCGAGTAAAAGCTGAGTGAGAGAGCCGAACATGAGATGACGGCTCTGTGATTTTATGCACTGTCCAGGCTGCATTAATGGTGAGGTTGCATTCAGGCTAAAAAGGGACATTGATAAGGCTGCATTATGAGATGGGCATTGATAAGGCTGCATGCTAAGATGGGCATTGATAAGGCTGTATGATGGGATGGGCATTGATCATGCCACATTTATCAGGATGCATTGGTGAGATGTGCTGCAGATGGGCAATGATCAGGCTGCAGATGCGCACTAAACAGGCTGCATTGATGAGCACTGCCCCTTATTTTAATTCAAAGTTGTTTAGTTAAAAACGTTTTTTTCCTGAAATTTCCCTCTCAAAATGTAGGTGCGCGTTATACGCCAGTGCGTGTTATACGCCGATAAATACGGTAACTGAAAAATCGTTTCCCAGTTATTCAATTGGAAGCTGCGATTATCATGTAAAACATAAATACAAGACCAAAATTTCGAAGAAGAAATAAATTGCACTAACCCTGTGATCATTCAATAATAAATTAATAATGTACTATAGAACAAAATAGGAGTGATGATTGAACCACCAATATTCAAAATATAAAAAATGTCCTATACACAAATTGATAATTGTGACAGATTAATCAATGATGTAAAGAAAGTCCACAACTGTGTTGATTAATGAAATCCCCAAAAATTGTGTCCATAAATAAACAACCAAAAAAAGTTATATAATGAAAATGAGTGAACAAAAACAATAAATATAACTGTACACCGCTGCTCTTGTTAAAAAAGTCCACACAAGTGTGAAATGTCGTATCCAGAGAAAAATGTGTTGAATCCACCACCAAATAGCAGAAATTACTTCTTACCAACTTGTCGAAATCCCCCATAACAGAGGATCAAAAGATGCATGTAATCAATCACAGCTTGACTCCAAGAGACAGAAAACACAATCACAGGTCCTTGGTATTAACCTCTCGACCAATGAACCATCAGTAGATACACATGGTACATAGAAAATATAAACGCTCCATATAGTGTATTACCATATTAAAAATGTATTTAAAACTTACAAAGTTGTAGTTTAAAAGAAGCCTTGAAGGGAAAAATGGCCATATAATAGTCCACTGATGCCTCTTACGGGTACAGATTACTTTAAGCCAGGGAGATAGGGAGGCATATATCTGAGGTGGGGAACCTCAGAAACATTAAAATTGATGGATTTGATGAAGGGTGAGGTTCTATGCTCTGTTTCGGAACTTCGAGAAAGATATGGAGTATTTCCAGGAGATACCTGGAGATACAGACAAGTCAAACATTTTATATCTACCCTGCCAAAGCCATTACGAGCCCCTAATGATTTAAACCAATGGGAAAAATGTACACTCCGGGGAGGAATAGGAAAGCAGGGACTTTCTAACATCTATAAGATACTGACACCTAATGGAAAGCTAGAGGCATTAAAAATGGTTGAAAGTTGGGAAGTAGAATTGAATCAAACAATAGGTATGGGAAAAAAAAGGAAGGTACTGGAATATGTCCACTCTACGTCAATGGATGTTAAGATCAAGGAAATGAATTATAAGCTTCTCTGTAAATGGTACTATGTCCCAACGAAAATGCACAGAATAGATAGCGGGATGTCACCCTTGTGCTGGAGGGAGTGCGGGAGGGAGGGATCCCATGCTCACATATGGTGGCAATGCCCCCGGATACAAGAATATTGGAAGGAAGTACTGGCACAGATAAAGAGGATATGTGGACATGAGGTGAAACAAGATCCCTGGGAATGTCTATTTCATAATACGGGGATGACAAGGAAAATATATAGAGGCTCATTGGTCCCATATTTATTAAATGGAGCTAAGGCACTTATCCCCAGGAATTGGAAGAAAAAAGAGGCACCTACCGTAGAGGAATGGCTGCGTGAGATGGATAGAGTTGGAGGGATGGAGGAACTATGGTCGTTCCATAGGAACTCCAGGATGAGACACGAGGAGTTGTGGGAGAGATGGAGGAGGTTTAGGGAAGTGAGGGGGATGGAGGGGGAGCGGGAGGAGGAGGTGGAGCTGTGAGGTCTCACCGGATCACTTCCCCCTGCCCCCTTTTTTTTTTTGTCTTTCTTTTTTCTTTTTTCTCTCACGCTCCCCCACCTTGAGAGGCGGGGATGGCAGAAATACCTTAAAATCCTTCAGTCTTTGAATATGAAGGCTAGAGTGTAATCTTTTCACACACGAGTAATTTTTTATTTTTTTTCCACATTATTTTGAATCCTTCATCTAGAAATGAAGAAAGTTAGGTTAGAATAGAAATCCTAAACTTAATAAGTATATCACATGGGTGCCCCTCACTACGGGAATGATTTAGTTAGACCGATAATACTTGAGGTAGAAATATTAATATTTGGTATTTTTTTCCCCTCCCCCTCCTTTTTTTTTTTTCCACTTCAAGAGGACGGGGATGGTAGAATCCCCTTTAACCTTCAAATACTTTAGAATCCTTCAATTTTGAAATATGAAGGTCATAATTATAATTGTTTAAATTAAACTTTTAGCTATCACGGGGGTTCCTTTTTTTTTTTTCTCTTCTCTCTCTCATCTCAAAAGGATGGGGATGGTAGAATTGAAAGTTTTAAATACTTTAGAATCCTTCAACTTTGAAATATGAAGGTCATAAGATAATTTTTAAATTAAATTTTCAGCTCACACGGGTGTCCCTCTTTTTTATTTTTTTTTATGTATTTATTTATTTATTTATTTTTTATTTTTTCCCCCTCTCCCCCCCTGTTCTCTTACATTAAGAGGACGGAGAGGGTGGTAGAATGCCCTTTTACTCACAATATTTCAGAACCTTTCAGTTTTAAAAATAGGAAGGTTATAATATAATAATTTTTTCACCCCCTTTTTTTATTTTTATTTTTTTTGTTTTTTTTTTCCTTCTCTTTCTTCTCTTTCTCTCCACACCTTCCTCCATACTCTCATCTCTATTAGTTTCTGTACCCGGAGCCTTTCTGTATCTACAGGCACTTATCCCAGAGAGTCATTAAAGTGAATATGGGGGAATACCCCAAAGAAGGGCAGAAGAGGTTAGGAGGAAGCACCATGCACTTTTGGAAAAGAGCAACCATAGATTAGCATAGATTAGTATATATAAGGGATTATAAGGAGACCATGTGTATGATGTTGTAAGAGGGTTAATGTAAGAATGTGTTTGTTTTTCTATGTTGTAAAGTATTTGCCTTTGTTTAAAAAATGATTAATAAAAATGTTATTATAAAAAAAAAGAAGCCTTGAGCCTGAAGTGCCGGCCGGTGCACAAAACAGACAACCCGTCCTTCTGGGAAAACGTATGTATATTCTTCTACTTATTTTTGGTAAAAAAAAAATCCCAATAAGTGTATATTGATTGGTTTGCGCAAAAATTATTGTGTCTACAAAATAGGAAATACATTTATGGCATTTTTTTGATCTGCGATTTTTATTGGGACTGCAACATTGCAGCATACAGATCAGACACTTTTGACACTTTTTTGGGACCAGTGACATTTATACAGCGATCAGAGCTAAAAATAGGCACTAATTACAGTATAAATGTCACTGGCAGGGAATGGGTTAACACTAGGGGGCGATAAAGGGGTTACCTGTGATAGAGATCACTGTTCCCAACCACTGGGAACAGTAGATCCCTGTGCTGTCACCTGTCAGAACGAGGAAATGCCTTGTTTGCATCACCCCGTTTTGCCTGTGTAAAAGTAAATCGTGGGCTGCGCAAACCTCGTACAGCTACGGCGATTCACGCAGGTGAGCCAAATGTCAATGGCTGGTCTTAAAACGGTTAAAGAGGCAGTCACTTACAACAATCATACAGACTTACAAGAGTACACTGAAACAGTGAGAGAAGAAAAGAAACGGCTTCACATCCAGAGATTCCGATTGCCTTTTATTGTGCACAGTGATGACACCAAAGACACCAACATTAAGTCACGTAGACGCGTTTCACACATACATCTTGTGTGCTTAATCATTACCTGAAACAGTGACTGCTTACATAGAAACGTGCATAGATGATATGACAATCACCCAGCTGACAGATGTCCTTACAGATATCTTTAACATTTTGCTAAACCAGGCGGTTCCCCCTACATGTCTTAAATCCACCACCATAATTCCAGTGCCAAGGAAGACACCGGTGTCCTGCTTGAATGACTATCATCCCATAGCACTAACTCCAATAATGATGAAGTGCTTTGAGAGGTTAGTCATGCATCACATTACATTAAGTCCAGTCTCCAATACACGCTGGACCCATATCAGTTTGCATACGATCCAAACCGCTCCACGGATGATGCAGTATCCTCTGCCCTCCACCTGACTCACTTACCCACTTAGAACAGAAAGACTCTTATGTTAGAATGTTGTTCATTGACTTTAGCTCAGCATTTAATACAATAATCCCTCAGCAACTTATCACTAAATTGAACTCGCTGGGCCTCAACCTGCCCTCAGTAATTGTATCATGGACTTTTTAAAGCGGAGGTTCACCCTAATAACATGTATATCTGACCAACTTCCTTACATTCGTAACAAGTATAGTCCGTAATTTTTTTATTTTTTTATGCTTTACGTACCTTGTTATGCACCTTTTTAATCTAATACTCCCCGCCGGAGTAGGCGTTTCTATGCCTAGGGGGATTGTCATCTGGGAGGTCGCCCAGATGACTGACGTCTGTTCCCCCCGGTGGTTAAGGCCCCGCCCCCCCATATTGCGTAGGCGCACATGAGTTATGGGGTTTCCGAAAGAAGCCGAACATGGAGAGCGCAGGCGCCGTATAGAGCCGACTCACATCTCTGCATGTTCCGCTTCTTTTGGAAACGCCCGCAACTCGTGCGTGCCTACGCAATACGGGGGGCGGGGCCTTAACCGCCGGGGGGAACAGACGTCAGTCATCTGGGCGACCTCCCAGATGACAATCCCCCTGAGGCATAGAAACGCCTACTCCCGCGGGGAAAAGTAGATTGAAAAGATGGATTACAAGGTACGTAAAGCATTAAAAAAAAAAAAATTGCGGACTATACTTGTTACGAACATGTTATTAGGGTGAACCTCCGCTTTAACCGGAAGACCTCAGTCAATCCGTGTTGGCTGCAGCACCTCGAGCACTGCCACACTGAACACGGGTGCCCCACAGGGATGTGTGCTCAGCCTGCTGCTCTTCACACTGCCGACCCACAACTTAACTGCCAAGTTCAGCTTCAACCATATCATCAAGTTTGCAGATTACACAACTGTGGTAGGTCTCATTAGCAACAATGATGGAACACTCTACAGAGAGGAAGTGGCACGACTGGTTAAATGGTGTTGTACACATGTCCCTTAATCTAAGCAAAACAAAGGAAGTTGTGATGGATTTCAGATGAAATTCTGTTGATCAACCCCCACTGACCATCAACAGCTTGACTGTGGAGAGAGTCAGCAGTACTAAATACCTGGGAGTGCACATCTCAGAGGATCTTACCTGGACAACCAACATCACATCACTAACCAAGTAGGCACAACAACGCCTATATTTTCTCAGCTGCCTTAAAAAGGCCAGTCACCCTCCACCCATCCTTACTACATTCTATACCATTTGAACTGTCTGTAAACACTTGAGATGTTCGTTCATTAAATAAGAATTTTGATGGATCTTGGAGTGCTGCCATTTCATCAGTGTTGTACATTCTATAGGGGAACCATTGAGAGCGTGCTGACCAGCTGCATCATTGTCTGGTATGGGAACTGCTGTTCTGACCGCAAGACCCTGCAGCTGATAGTGAAGATGGCTGAAAAGATTATTGGTGTCTCTCTCCTCCTTTCTGGACATTTTCCAAACAAGATGCTCCAGCAAAGCTATTAGTATCGTGAGGGATTCTACCTACCCATCCCGTTTTAATAATGTATTAAAACAGTGGGAAAACTGTTTGCAATTTGCTATTATTTTTTTTAGTGGAGTTGCCCTTTACAAAAAGCTTGGCTTCCAAAGTTCATTTTAATTACAATAATTAAATATTAAATGTAAAAAAATGCTAATGTTATTGTAGAAAAAGATATAGATTTATCAAAGAAGCTTTGGCACAGTGTACGTCTCCTGAGCCCTCTGGTCTGTGTGCAGATGTCTGGCCATTTTGCTGATGCTCTTATATTCATTTGACTTTTTGGCTGAAGTGCCAGCTAGCACAACATGTTAGTACATAATCATTGAATTTTAATGATCCTTTCATGAGCTACTTATTTTGTGCCATGAAACAGTGGCCCTGTTGACTTTTACACAATTACCTTTAATTGTAATGTGCTGTCGCAAAAAAATAAAAAAAATAAAGGGAACCTAATAACATGAGTGTAATTAGGAACGACAAGTTGTTTCAGTTAACCACTTCTGAGCTACTCTAGAAACTAGAACATTTGCTTTTTTTAGGCAATGGTAGATGCAATTGGGGTAGATTATTTATATGAAAAATAATCAGTAGATAACAGATTAATCAGGGTTGGGGTTGATTCACTAAAGGAGTAGAGGTTGTTTACTTTGCAACGTGAGACCAACCATGTCTTTGCAAAAACATTTTTTTTTTATTTCCCTCACATATGATATGGTTAAGACAGGTTTGCCTTATTTGCTTACTTTCACTTTTTAACTGAACAGCCTCTATGCTTTTAGTAAATCAGCCCCGTTATTTTCTTTTTTTTTTTCTATTTTTGCAACAGAATATTAGTGCATGTCTTGTAAAATGATATCATATGACAATAAGGTGGAATATTGGACACATATGCAGTAATTATGATCTTCTTTTATATCATGTGTGGAAACAGATACTAAAGCTATTCTTAGGTACTAATGTACAAATCTTAATGTAAGATTGGCATTAAATAGTAGAGAGCAAACAGTCCACATGGAGATATCAGTTTCTTATCCTTATTTATTCTTGGAATTAGAAACAAAATTCGTTGGTGTTACCTAACATTACGATTTCCACAAACAGCCCTAGAGACATTGTACACTAGCAGCACATATTTGGCTGTGGCATAGAATGGTTATCATTTACAATTAGCTTTTGCCACATACAACATGTATGTGGACATCCATACAACATGAATGTGGCTTTTTGGACTCGCACCCAATGGAATTATGTGCAAAAAAAGAATGGGCATTTGATCTAAAGGATCTGCCTTTCTACTAAGTTCTACCTGCTTTGCCTTTATTCTTTCCATAAATTACTTCAGGAAACTAAAACGTTGATTTCAAATTCTTAGCCAATAAAAACAAATTTGCATGTAAAGAACAAGGAATTTTAAAGCCATGGTAGCATCATGTGTAATTTTATTGACGTCCTCTTTTTTTTAAGCGAAGTCATAGGATTGTGACATTCCTATATTGAACCACGGACAATAGCTTTTTTTATGTGTGGCCAGTTATCCAGTTGCTTCCAAACCACTGCTTTCCCCCTGAAAGGGTTGTCCAGAGCAGGGGCGGACTGACAACTCATGGGGCCCCAGGCAATAGGAGATTATGGGGCCCCTGGGCAGTAGGAGATTATTCTATTCTAAATGAGGTCTAATTAAAAATCCACTGTATATAGGAGAATCAGAACCTCCTTCCTTCTGCTGGTGACCCCTCAAGTGATGCAGCCTAGAATTCTATTTGCTTTTGTAACACACTGCTCACTTTGCAATCATCTAAAATAAGTACTCCCAAATCTTTTTTATTTCCTCCTGGGGGCATTAATTTACATTTAAAAACAATGAACTTCAGTTTCCACTGCTTTGACCAATCTTCAGCAATGTCAAATCATGCTCCATGATACAGGCATCTCCAAGGTTTTCAACCCTATTACACACCTTTGTGTAATCACCAAAAAGATATACCTTACCCACCAAACCTTTAGGCTTAGTTTACACTGCATGCCACAGCAGGGGTCCTATCCGTCCTGGTTCACCATTTTGGTCCGATTTCAGCCCAAATTTTGAGCTGAATTTGGACCTGAAATGGGCCAAATGGACCAAAAGACACACAGGGCTGCCTTGCAAATTAGCACCGGAGATATTTGAACCAGCTACATAGAGAGCCGGTCACAATCTCCTGCTATTGCGAATTGAATGCAGTGATTCGCAATTGTGTGAACCCAGCCTTAGTTATTTCACTTTTAAATAGATTAAATAGAACAAGACCTAGGGGGGAGTAGTTTTTTTGGCATCTTCTTACCAATCACACTTGTCAAAATAGCAAAGGTCTGAAGCCAGTTAGAAAAGGTTCTGGAGAGCTCCGACCATCAGGTCCCTAGCGAAAGCAATGCTCTCTCTGCACGCCGTCGCTGACCCCCCTCCTCTGTGAGGCTCCGGAGTGAGGCTCACTCTTCCACCCCCTCCCATTCGTCAACCGCTCGTCAGCAGCTTACCTCCCCGTAGACATCCGCTAACACCGTCAGAGAGGGATCCCGCCAGTGGCACACCTCGATCCCCTGCGGCGTCCCGGGTGAGGAGAACGCTCCACGTGGAGTGTGACACGGGGATGGCTGCAGCTGGGGACGAGGAGTGCTGGAGAAGGGGTCAGCAGGAGAGCTCCAGCCCTGTTCATGCTGGGGGTGCTAAGTAGGAAGCACGAAAACAATATGTGCGGTAAAAGGGATTTATGAATCAAGCGGCAACTGCTTATTGCTCCCCAGCTCTGCATTAGTCTCTGAAGATAAAAAGATAAAAAGACAAGATATGTAAGTAACCAAAACTTTTTCCACGTCCTGGAGGCAACAAGCGTGAGTATCACATGTCATATGGTTATATGGTTACTAGAAAAAAAAGTGGAGCTATTGCTATCTGGACTATATTATTATTGGACTATATTATTTTATATATATTATTTTGTTAGGAATAAATGTTTGGAATGAACTCATAGAAGCATGAAAGTATTACTGCGTTAGATGACTCTCTTGTTCCTTTGACTTATTTCTTTGGTTTATTCCCCCTCCTTTATTATTCTTACTTGAGTCAATAAGCAAAACTTAACTGAATTTAATAGGCAGAAGACCACAACCTCCTTAGGTTGGCATAGCTTCCAGGGCAGTTTAACATTGCACTTTTGAATTTACTTCAGTAAGGAGAATGTGAGGAGAAAACCATTGGTGAAAAGATTTGATAGCTCTTTTCCACCACATAGAGGGGAAGGGGAAAAAAAAGGATGGAGAGAGGGAAATGAAAGCCATAAGTGTCAAGCAGAAGATGCAATAAAGGACTAACGGATGCTATATTCTGCGAGGAAAAAAGCAGAAGATAGAGCCTCCTTTTTTCCCTATGTACTTATGGAAATATAGCAGCGGCAAGCGGGAACCGTGAACTGCGAATTAATCAAGTACTCAAGTACCCCAAACACGCCAAATCACTGTGATTCCCATAACTCTATACTCCTACATACAATCCTATATCTAGGATTGTATGTACTGCACATATACTATAAGATAATCGTTGGTCATCTCTTGTCCCGAGCGGTCCAGGTGGGTTTTTTTTTTTTAGGTGTTTTGGGTCTCCCCCTGCCTCCTTTTCTTTACCTTCGCCCTCGCAGACCCCCTTCATCCCTGAGACAAGGGAGCATTTCAGTAGCACAAATCGAGGTTACGGTAAGGCTTTGGGGCAGACAGGCTCAGATAGTAAGCATC
The DNA here is from genome assembly GCF_905171775.1 of Rana temporaria. Classification (NCBI taxonomy): domain Eukaryota; kingdom Metazoa; phylum Chordata; class Amphibia; order Anura; family Ranidae; genus Rana; species Rana temporaria. Next base: position 111,106,065 of record NC_053496.1, read on the forward strand.
AAGCTAGAGCCAATCGGGCCAGAGGAGGGCCAGAGGAGCAAGAGTGGGGGTACATCAACCCCTCGATTAAGTCAAAATCCGGGCCCGATGAATAAATTTGTAACCCACAGAAGTAACGGAGATAAACAAGCAGCTGAAAAACAACAAGGTGTTAAAAACACCCAGACCGAGAAGGAGAAGGATAAGAAAAAAGACAAGACAAAAATGGCTCCTAAAAATACAGCAGAACAGGACACACTGCCTGAGACGAGGATTGACTACGAGATGGAAACGGCGCCTGAACAGAGAACAGATGAGGAACAACAAGATAGAGCATTACTACCAACAAAAACAGAAATACAAGGTATGTTTGCTGCGTTAGAAAAATCACTTACATCTCAAATGGAGAGAATGGGGAGAAATATGGGACATATGCTGGAAAGATTAGAGGAAGCGGAAAAAAAAACAGATCTGAATAAAAGCACCATTAGAAAGCTGGAGGAAGAGATTAAAGCTATAAAAAAAGAACAGGAACAAGCGTACAAACTCGAAGACCAAGAGAATAGAGACAGAAGGAAAAATATTAGAATGCGCGGAGTGCCAGACCCCTCTCATTCAGAAAATCTCCCAGAAATAATAAGGAAAATTTGCAATCCACTATTGGGCAGAGAAATAACTTCTCCACTAAGAATTGAACGGGCACATAGGATAAGAAGGCCAAGAGAAATACCTCAGGAGAGTCCTAGGGATATCATCATAAGATTTGAAAGCTGGGAAGAGAAAAATCAACTGTGGAAAAACCTGAGAGGAAAGTCTCCAATAAAATTTGAATAGCATAACATTCAAATATATCAGGACTTATCACAAGAGACGCTTAGAAGAAGAAGAAGAAATTTAAGATCACTATTAAGGGTTCTGCAAGAGTTAGGAATACAGTACAACTGGAGATTCCCAGCATGCTTGATTGGCAGGAAGAAAGGGGTTACGGCAAGACTAAGATTTATTGAAGAAATACCAGAATTTTGTAAAAAATTAGACATTCCAATACCCACCAGTTAACGAAATGAAAATATAAGTCGGGGAATGGGGGGGGGGTGAGAGAGGGGGGGGAGGGTGGGGAGGGAGCATAATGGGGATAGGTAAGATATATGGAAGAAAGGGATCTGGGGTCCGGAGACCCCACAACGCCCCGGCGCTAATCCCCCAGAAATAGGGGACAGGAGACCGCGGCGGATAGTTCTCCACCTATAGAGAGGAGCATAAGAGCGCCAAAGGGGGCGCAAGAGGAGATGCTCCATAACAAGATCATAGGGTCAAGGTTCCATCATGGGGGGAGGGGAGGGAGGGAGGGACTGGGGGGGTGGAAGGGAGGGGAGGAGGGGGCGGGTAGGAGTTTAGATTTGGTTATCTGTCTGAAAGAAAAGAGAAAGAGAAAAAAGAAAAAGAAAACATGTCTAATGTAAATTTTATCACATACAATGTAAGAGGCCTCTGTTCCCCGGAAAAATTACACATGGTCTTAAAATAAATAGAAAGATACTCTTTTTACAAGAAACACACATAACAGTAGATTCCAGTGTCAGACTTTATTCTCGGGCAGTCCCAACCTGGTACTATGGAGACTCCCCACAGAAACGATCTAGGGGGGTCGCCATAGGGATAGGTAAAAATATTAGCTTTAAGGTGGAAGAAAGGAGGGTTGACCCAGAGGGTCGCTACCTGTTTTTAAGAGGGGCCCTACAAGGGAAAAATACACGTTAGCAAACATATACTGTCCCAATAAACACCCCCAAAAATATCTTAGGGGGATTCTAAATGCATTAATGGATTTTAAACAAGGTTATGTAATTCTAGCAGGTGACTTTAACTTCTCATTGGAACATCATCTTGATAGTACGTCTGGAGCACAGATGCGAGACTCTAAGCAATTGCGACTATTGAAAAAAAAATTGTTCAACCATCAATTAATAGACCCGTGGAGAATTGCATATCCCAATAAAAGGGACTATACATATTATTCATCTGTGCACGACACGTACTCAAGATAAGATTATCTAATGGTAGATCACGGTGTATTGGAACATCGAAATAAAACTTCAATAGGTATAATTTCAATCTCTGACCACGCCCCGGTAATAGTTAGAATATGTTTCAATGATATGGAACAAAGAAAAGGGATGTAGAATTTAAACGAAGATCTGATTGATGATATAGAAGTAAGTGATATAGTAAAAAAAGAGATTGAGCTATATTTTTTGATAAATAATACACCGGACGTTAGTTCTGCGACAATATGGGAAGCCCATAAGGCATGCATTAGGGGTAAGTTAATCTCTATAGGGACAGGGGAAAAAAAGGCAAGAGAAGCAAATAGAAAGAATATAATAAGGGAGTTACAAGACCTTGAACAAAAACATAAAAACCAAGGAGAAAGTGAAATATATCAGAAAATAGTTATAAAAAGGGCCCAACTTGGAGACTTGATGGAACTTGAAACCAGAAACATATTCAGGAATGTAGCAAAAGAAAGATACACATGGGGAAATAAACCGGGGAAATATCTTGCTAGATTATCTAAGGAAAGAAAAAACATAAACTATATCGAAAAAATAAAAAAACAAGTAGGGCAGATAAAATGTAAGACCTCTGAAATTGCAGAGGCCTTTCAGACTTTTTATAGAGCATTGCATTCCTTCAGAAAGGGAGAAACTCAGGAGCAGAAAGAAACTAGGAAAATAAAAATTAAGGAATATTTAGAGGAAGCCAATCTACCCAAGCTGTCGCAAGATAATGTTGAACTCCTAGATGACCCAATAACGCAGGAGAAAATCTATAAAGCCATCCAAGAAACATCTGGAGGAAAGAGTCCAGGTCCAGACGGGTTACCGATTAAGCACTATAAAAAATGTAAAGAACTCTTGATCCCAGAGCTATGTAACTATTTTAATAGGTTGGGAGAAAAGGAAGAAATAAGGAAAGAATCTCTCCTCGCCAATATTTCAATCATTCCTAAAATGGGAAAAGATGGTACTCTCTGTTCCAACTACCGTCCAATATCATTATTAAACGCTGACATAAAGGTTTATGCAAAAATATTGGCAACGAGGATAAAGGCATTAATGCCGGACTTAATAAACGCAGATCAGGCTGCATTCGTAATAGGGAGAGAAGGGAGGGATAATAGTTTAAGAACTTTACTGCTTCTACAGGAGGATGAAAAGAAGAAACCCCCAGTCGTACTTATGTCGATAGATGCTGAAAAAGCTTTTGACAGAGTCGACTGGGGGTTTATGATGGAAACTCTGCAAACTATAGGATTGGGACCTAGATTCATGAAATGGGTGGAAAACCTATACAACTACCCGACAGCAAGGGTGAAGGTCAACGGGAGTGTGTCGTCTGTGTTTCAAATGATGAACGGAACCAGACAGGGCTGCCCGCTCTCGCCCCTCCTGTATGTAATATCATTGGAACCATTATTGGCCAGGATACGGAGTAATCCGGGTATAGGGGGGGTGAGAGTGGGAGAGGAGGAGCATAAGGTTGCGGCGTACGCAGACGACATACTCCTATACGTGACAAAGACTCTCTCTCCCCAATGTAATGACAGAAATAAAAAAATATGGGGAACTTTCCAATTTTAAAATTAATCCTATAAAAACGGTAATCCTGAACCTGGGAATAGAGGCTAACGAAGAAAAAGACTTACAGAAAGAATTTCCATTTATTTGGGGAAAAAAACATTAACATATTTAGGAATAAAGATTACACCTAGAGTAGAAAAACTATACGTGGCCAATTATATCCCACTAGTTAATGAAATAAAACAAGATTTGAAAAATCTAGCAAAGAGACAGATCTCCTAGGTAGGTAGGATCAATGCATTTAAAATTATGATTTTACCGAAAATAATCTATAAGTTCCAAATGCTCCCTATAAAAATTCCACAAAGCCTTTTCAAGATAATAAAAACTATAATTTTGAAATATATTTGGCAGGGCAAAAAGGCCAGAGTAAACTATACTATTCTAAGTCGAAAAAAGAAAAGGGGGGCTGGCGCTCCCTGATATAAATAGATATTACCAGGCTGCAATTTTATCAAGGTTAGTTGAATGGACAAACACATACACTAAAAAGAAGTGGGCACAGATGGAAGACATAAAAAGCAGGACACAATTAAACAAGAATGTCTGGATTCCACCAAATTTTTGAAAAATAGGCACTGACACACACAGTATAACGAAGAATGTATTTAAAATATGGGACACACTATATAGGCGGGAAAAATGGGAATATAACTCCCCATTAATCCCATTAGCAGGCACAATTTTTTTTTCCACCAGGCAACAAGACACGAATGGGAAAGTTTTTGGGTACCAAAAGATTAGGGGAACTGGTCACACAAGGGAAAATAAGGTCAAGAAACGATCTCCAAACACAGGAAGGGGTTCAACATTTTAGTGATTGGGAATATTTTCAATTAAAACATTTTGTGAGCACTCTACCACAGCCGATAAGAGATGATAAAACATTAAACTCAATAGAAAAATTATGCTCCATCGGAAAACCATTAAAACATGGAATTGCAGTACTATATGGGATATTAACAGACTTAGAGACGAAGGGAACACTGACATGCGTAGAAAAGTGGGGACAAGACACCAGGAAAAACCTAGAGAACTCAGAAATGATAGGTGCAGTGTTCAATTATGCTACTGACATCACCACAATTGAGACAAATTATAAATGTATGGTTCGTTGGCAAATTACCCCTGAGAGAATGAATAAAATACATCCTAATAACTCTGCGTTGTGCTGGAGGGAATGTAATCAAGTAGGAACCACAATGCATGTGTGGCGGGACTGCCTGAGAATACAAGAGTACTGGAAAGAAGTCCTAGAGTATATAGAAGAAATTACAGGTGAAAAGATCCCACGAAATCCCTTGACCTGTTTGTTCCACGGAACGGATAGGTCAAAAAAACAGTATGGATCGACAATGGTTCCGGTGTTGCTGAATGCAGCAAAGGGCTTAATCCCCAAAAATTGGCTACATCCACAGAGGCCATTCATAAAAGAATGGATACACCGAGTTGATTACATATCAGAAATGGAATATTTGGGACAAGGAGAAATGGGAGGAGAGGTTAGAAGCAGAACAGTCTGGGAGAAATGGAAATCTTTCAAAACATCAGAAAAATTATAAATAAAAAAAAGATGAAAGAAGAGTAGTAATTCAGGGGCGGGACTTTCTCTAAGTAATGAGGGTCATAACTAACAATGTGCATGTAAGAGTGATCTTTCTTGGGATATAGTTGAAAAAAAAAGGAGAAAAGAAAAAGGAAAAAAAAAATAAGAAGAAGAAGAAGAAAAAAGGGGAAAATAAATTAATAGACCACAGAGGAGATGTGAAGGACGGAGTCACCGTGAGCATGTCTCGCTGTCCTGCTTCTTGGTTGAGTCTGATGTGGGAATAAAAAAAAAGAAAAAAGAAAAGGTTCTGGGGATAAGCCGTCACCATGCTTCTCCTCCTTCTTCTTGTTCCCATCCACTTCCCCTTTCCCCTTACATTTGGCTGAATCTTCCAAGCAGTCCCTTACTTCCCAGTTTATTTTCTCCTGTGAGATTCTGAGTCACTCATCTTCTCATTTTGCACAGCTGATGCAGTAGTTGTAAAGGAAGCTTGTTCGTTTGTTGCATCTGTTCCAACTGCTGCATTCTTTTGCCCTCCCTCATGAGCCTGTATCCATTTACCATCATTGTTGATGTCAACTCTGCAGGGTGTGTGGCAGAGAATCATCTCTAACCTACCTGGCACAGTGAGAACAGTGAGAACAGGTGCCTATGCTCCACCATGGGTTGGGAAGTTCCAGCCAAGTCACAACTCACCAACAGGTCTTTAAAACCAGCAAAAAATCCTGCTAGGCCTCAATCCCTGGTGTCACCTGCAGACCCAGAGACTCCTGAATGCCCTACTACCCCGCCACTTCTCCCAGGCTTCTATCCTGTCCCTCCCTCTGAGCTAAATCTTGACTCCTTGCCCCTGAGAAACCGAAGAAGGGATCTTACCAGGCTGCCTTTGCGATAAACTGTGATGAGCCATTCTTAACACTGCCTGCAGCTGTCATCGCTTGTGAGCTCACCGGATTCACAATAAGACTCCTTTAGCTCTTCTGTCCTCTGCTCTGCAGAAGCTGGCCCATGGCTCCCTGAAACCTCCTTCTACACCCTAGCTGTGTTGCTGACCATTAAAGAGCTGTGGGAGACTCTGGCCACTCCCCTTTGTAGCCTTCAATCTACTGCTGTATTTTTTGCTTGCCATTTGCACTAGAGAAACAGCAGAGGATGCCAGTTCCCTCCTGCTGCCTGTAACTTTGCTCTTATAATGCTGAGCTTCTCTCTGATCTTGACGGGAGGAGTACCTGTAGCCTGCGTTTGCAGGATGGGTAAATGTGTGGGTTTATTTAATGATCATGGTGGCCCCTGGATCTTTTGCCCATGGAGACTAAACCTCCTACTGCTGCCCGCTGCTGAACTTTTCCTACGATGACTCGTCCCTCTTTTTCAGTCTTCAGCAGCAGTGCTAGTCTTAAGCTCCTGGGAGGATGAAGATTAGAAAGGAGGAGGGTGAGTTATGTGTGTCCCATCTTCCTGTGAGTCCCACTGGTGGTGGGGATTCCTCTCAGGCTCCCTTTTTGATAATGAACCCAAAGAGTGGGGAATAAGAAGCAGGGTTGACCCCAGAACCCCCATCATGTCAGTCAGCTGCTGCTGAAGCCATTGTGGACTTCTAACTTCAGCCATTGTTCTGTCCTGTTCCAATCAGGCCTCTAAAGCACTCACTGTGTTCTTTTTCTATCTGCAAAACCACATGAAACCCTCCTTATTAAGTGAAATTTCCAGAATGAATACACATCATCCTTCACATGAACACTCCTTGTGGCTCCACCCTGCCCATTTGACCTTCAGTCTCTTTCAAATTAATTAAACTCACATTTTAACCCCTTTCTGACATGTTCCTCCATGCAGACCCTCCTTTAATTTGCATTTTTCTGGTGTGGGTACATATCGGCTTTAGATCTGTGTAGTGAGGGGTTGTGGCAACATATTATGAACAGCAAGAAGTGCTGCAAATCAGAACATCAATCATTCTATCCCTGTTACTGGCTATATAGATTGTCAGAACATTTGGGGTTAAAAGAATACATATAAAGTCGCACATAATATATGTTTCATAGTGTTCCATATACATGGATATGATGAACTGAAGCACAGACATTTTTCCCTGTTAAAGTTTAAACATAGGTTCTCAGGCATGAATAGACACTGGTTTTAGGTTGTAAAGAGCCTGCCTGTGCCATCTCCCAGGTCATATCTCTTTGGGTTTGACACTTAAAAAGATAAGAGAATGATGAGGAATTCTGGTTTCACATATGAGATGAAAGGCCCTGCACTGCATGACAAAACACAGTGTGGTTTGACGCTGACTTGGACGGCGTGAGGGAAGATATCACAGTACACGTGGAAGTTTGCTTCAGTCAGCTCTCTGGTGTTACAACACAAATAAGAATCGGAACCTAAATAGATATAACGGCCCTTGGACCATTCTGACAGTATTGCCTTTAAGTATAATGCCACTGGGATAGCATATCCCCCTAGGACATCAGCTTATAGCACTATATACTCCATGTTATTAACCATCTAAGAATATATTATGAATTCAGTATGAACTACACTGGACTCTATTGACAGCTTTAACCCTATATCTAAACTTCACTACTACTGAGGAGAGAATTAGATACAACGTACAAATACCTGTATCTCTTCCTCCTCAATTGTGGTGACCCCCTCTATACATCTCATTGTCCGCACCTGTTAAAATCAAGTGGATCTGGCTTCCACTGATTGAAAGTGCAGCAGTCAATGCCTTCCGCCCGCATCGGGTTCGCCTCCGCTACTTTCTTGGCAGCTTGTTCTGCCATGGTTTTTGAGCTTTTTAAACACATATTGACCATTACATGTAAATAAGGAACAGAAGTATCATGCAAGCCCTGATGAAGCACACCTAAGTGCGAAACTAGTTGGCAATATCGCATCTACTTTTCTTCTAATTATAACCTTCATTTCCTTTTTTGTATAAATCATGTAAATTTGGTCGTGATCATGTATATTTCATTTTTTGCTAACTTATTTTATGAAATGTGAAACTTTATATCTATTTAATTAAATTATTTTTGATATCTAAAAACCTTGTGTTTTGTGCGCCTACCTTCGATACTAAGAGCAACACACCTCACGTAAAAATCCCTATATTTGGAGAGGAGATTTTCCTCCTCCCCTTATATAAGCTAAACCCTTTTATTTTTTAAAACACAGTGTGGTCTTTGTACGATGAGACCAGAGGGGCTTATTCACAATCCCGGTGGAATTATATATATATATATATATATATATATATATATATATATATATATATTATAGTATTGTTTCTTTATAATGCCATAACAATATATGTGTATTAGTAGTTCATATATTATAACTCATTAAGCCCATAATAGTATAATCCTTACAAATGTGAGATCACTTGGCAATAAGAATCTATATTTGAAGAGCAAAAAGGTTTTGCCTTGTGAAAGGTACTTCAAAGGTTTTCACTAGTCTTAAGAATTAAACAGATGTATGAGCTAATGATAGGTAAACATTCCCAACCCAAAATTCACTAAGAACGCCAAGATGTCTGACAATTGTTTGACATACAGGACAACTTATGGCAGTTTTTATAGGCCCAAGTCAGAGGGGTCATAAATCCTGATTAACTTTGAATAACCTTATCATTATGAATAATTCCTTTTACGCTACTGCCCCCTACAGGTTAATATCGGCATGGTTCAAGATGGTCACCCACCAAAACATATTGTCACGTGATAGGAAATACACACCCACTTCTTTGGGGACATAAAAGTGATTACACAAGACAGGAGAAGGGATCTCTGAAAAAGCTCTGTGGGAGAGAGATGGCCAAGCTGAGCTCTGGAGGGCTGATGGCTGGAGCTGCTCTGATCTCTGATCTCTGAAGGAAGCTGGAAGGCAGAGAGTGACCGCAAAGATGTAGGGGAATGAAGAGGGTCCCAGATAGGACTTTCACTTCTCAAACAGACAGAGCTCTTAATTACTGGTAATGTATAATTTTGATTATTTACCTTTTGGTAATTTGAAGGTTTCCACATACACACAACCAAGACCGTTTAAATATACTTGGCAAATATAATTTGGGAGTTGGTTATGTCTAACTGCAGTATGACGTAATTGTATTCCAAATATTAAAGACATACATATTACGTTTGTCTTTGAAAAGCTAAGTGCCAACGATAGTAAATCGGTTTTGGAATGAGGTATATGAAAATAAATTCTTCCTAAATTTAAAATTAAGCTTGTTTGCATTGCAGAGCTTGTGTACAAATATAACATTTGTTCTGTATACATATATAACAAGAGATCTGTTTGTCATTGAGAAGAGATAATACAAGGTCAAGGTTATGTCACTAAAAGCTAAAAGATTTTAAATATGCCAAGATGATTTAAATAAGAGCTATGAATATACCTTGTCATATAATGTAAATATTATCTGATCAATCAAGTGTCATTTATCTCTGATTGTAGAAGCATATCGTATTTGTTTTAACACGAATTGTACCTGATTTTAGCTTTTGCCCAATATCTTTAGTTAATAAATATATATATTTTAAATATTCATTTGTATTACTTGTCCTCAAAATAGCACGGATAAAAGAATTTTGATATCTTGTATGGTAGGAAAAGTGTATATCTCCCAAAGCACAGATTTAAAACATTCTGATGGTATATGTAGGCTCTATGCCGAGATACGTCAATGGTTCTGACACGATATAAAGGTTAACACTGAAGGAGAGAAGTACTTGAACCCTTGCTGCACCTCTTTCTTACCATACATTTTCACTCCCTGCTAAAAATAATCTCTGCGGCCATAATTTCAAGTGCAGTAGGATCACAAATTAGCTGGAAAAAATTTTACTTCTACAAAAACACACATTGGAAGGGTGGTCACTCCATGCAAGGCTGTCTTCAACGCGGGGCATCTGCCCAGGGCCCAGCCATTGTAGGGGGGCCCCCAAAGCAGCTGAGCTGCCCCTGAAGCCCGAGCTGCCTGCTAGGTTTATTTTCAGACAGAGTTCCGCTCCGGCGTTTGTCACTTGCTAGCTCAGCTGCTCGCTACTGTCAATTGTTAATAAAGAAGCGCTGCTTCCCTATTTAGTGACAGCCTTGCACTCCATACAAAGCACACTCCTGAATACTGAACTCTGTACATAGCTCACCCCTCAACACTGCTCTACTGTTGGTAGCATGACTAGTCATTTATTTCAGGGAGCCTGTCCGCGGGGATCCTGCTCATATTGAACTATGTGCCTACCTGCACTCAGTTAACCTTCATGGTTGTGTGGACTCTGCTCTTCTCACCTCCCCAGTCCATGGTGTGGGGAGATGATGTGCTGTAACCTTTAGCAACCAATCAATGAGCTGTATTGATGTGCTGTAATCTCTAGCAACCAATAAGTGGTAATCATGCACAGTAACTTCTAACAACCAATGAGTGAGCAGGGATAATGTGCAGTAACCTCTGGCAACCAACGAGTGAGTAGTAAGCATATGACCTCTAGCAACCAATCGGTTAGCAGTAATGATGTGCAGTACCTTCTAGCAACCAATCAGCAAGCATAAATTATGTGCTGTAACCTAGCAACTAATCACTGAATCGTAATGTGTGCTGTAACCTCTAGCAGCCAGTCAGTGAGCGGTACTGATATCCTGTAGCCTCTGGAAACCAATCGCAATCACTGTCTGATCTGCTGCAGTAAACTGATTTTGAGTTGGGGGGCGAAGCTGGGGGGCACAAAGAAAATGTTTGCCCAGGGTCCAATCAATATTAAAGACGACCCTGAATTCATGTAACAAACGTGTGCTAAAAAAAACTGCAGTCTTACAGTCTCATGTAGAAAAGAAGTAGAATAATCCAGTATATTTTTATGCAGACAACATACTGACTACTTAGGCCTCGTACACACAACCGAGTTTCTCGGCAAAAACCAGCAAGAAACTTGCTGGGAGATATTTTTTGCCGAGGAAACCGGTCGTGTGTACATTTTCGTCGAGGAAACTGTCAAGAAACTCGACGAGCCAAAAAGAGAGCAAGTTCTCTATTTCGTCGACGGGAATGGAGAAACTTGCCTTGTCGAGTTCCTCGACAGCCTGACAAGGAACTCGACGAGGAAAACGATGTGTTTCGCCCGTCGAGTTCCTCGGTCGTGTGCAGGAGGCTTAACAGGTTGTTGACTTGAACAAAGAGTGTACATTTTCGTCGAGGAAACTGTCGAGAAACTCGACGAGCCAAAAAGAGAGCAAGTTCTCTATTTCGTCGACGGGAATGGAGAAACTTGCCTTGTCGAGTTCCTCGACAGCCTGACAAGGAACTCGACGAGGAAAACGATGTGTTTCGCCCGTCGAGTTCCTCGGTCGTGTGCACGAGGCTTAACAGGTTGTTGACTTGAACAAAGAGCTTAGCTAAAAAGGTGAATTAGTGGCTGTAGTGGCTTGATTGGATTTTTGACATTTTATGCAATGATTATATAAAGTCTATTATTTGAAGCTTTGTAAAATGTTTCATCCTTTATGATTTATTCATATTTTGCTTTTCATGTCTTGCACAGGTTCAGCTGATTATTTATTTTATTTTTATCACATTTAGTCATTATTTACAGTATGTTAAAAAGTAGATGCTTTCTTTTCAAATTATTATTATTTTAGATCACATAATTACAGATTTAAAGCATGTAATAGGACAATGTAGCAGAAGCTGATTATTGTGGGTAAGAAAAAAATGTTCCCTGTGTTTGTAATGGCTAGGTTGTAAAACCATAACTGGTGCCCATTTTGATAAGAAATGAGTCACACGCTCCAACTTTGACCAAATGCATCTTTAATACTGCGCTAAGAGGCTTAACAGAAATGTCAACACTAAACACTGAATTGCAAATGCACATCTTTGAGGCCAAACAAGTTCTTTAAAAGATGACAAAATGCATAGCTTAAGTGTGTAATTTCAGTATAACCAGGGGACAAGTGGGCATTTTGTCCCTAAGGTCAGTACAAATATATAAAGGGCTGAAGGATACAAGTGTAAATACTTCATCATTCACACCTCAAACAGAACAGAACAGGCTACTGCAGATGGGCATTCTGTTTTTAGGCAGGTGCCTACTTAAAATTATTATTAAGCCTGTTCTGTTAACTGTTGGTTGATGCTGCATTAGTTAAGGGTTTTGTGTTGTGTCATTGTTAGAAATTCTGTACATAGCCCTACAGAACAGACAGACAGTGCACAGTCCACATGGGCTTTGCTGCTTCTTTACTGCAAACAGAAAATAGGAAACTTTATATTATACTGAGAAAAAACATGTTTTACCACAGAGATCAGCTAAAAACTTAAAAAACACTGCCATCTACTGGCTAATGTAGTTGTTGCACAAAATACATAAACAATGTATTCTAACACCCCCACTCAACAACTGCTCCTTATATTATTCTCATTTCGGACCTCAATTCTATAAATCTGTTTTTTGTAAGCGGTTTTGTCAAATGCTCCGATTCACTTTTGTTTCTCATGAGTTGGAAGTCTTTGCATCTCATCCCATGAATCTGGCTCTGGTTTTAATGCTACTCGAGGAGCATGGGACAGACACTTGGCTGGGATGCCTTTATTGCTTCCGGTGGATTTCTTGATTAAAGCCTCTTGTGGCCTGGTTGATTCTTTTACAGCATTTTGACTGTCCACATTAATTTCTATTTCTGTGTCACGTTGTTGCTTTATCTTAATGTGACACTGATGTGGAATTTCTGTCAGTTTGAAGTGTTTGTGTTAGTTTATGAAATTTTGAATATGCTGAAGTTCCGACAATTACACTTCTACTGATGGCTACCTTTGTTTGTGTCTTGGTGTAGAATTCTGTATCCCTTTTGAGATTCATTGTACCCCACAAGTACACCTTTCTTTGTTCAAGCATCCCATTTTGGATGTTTTTCTTTTAAAAAGTGCACATAGGCTTTGCTTACAATTTTTTTTAGATGGTTCAAATTCAAAGATTTTCTTGTAATTTTTACTTTTATACAACTGGTGCATTGTTTGATTACGTAGACTAATTTTTATTCCACTTGCATAGTAATTCTCAGTTATTTCCTTTATTATGCCAGGACTTTTGTGCCTATGGCATCTGTGCCATGTGTGAATGCCGTTTGAATGTTTTTTCTCTTTGGCAGTATTAACCACTTCACTGCAGTTCAGCTTTTACAGTTCACCTGTAATTTAATAGCCTTTGCAAGTAAGATATCCCCTTTTGTAATGGCACAACAGTCATCTTGGAATGACACTACATTTTCTTGTTTTGTGAGCTTCTAAACTGACAAAAGACAGTAAATAAAACATCTCCTATTTCTTCTAATTCCATTATTTGCCCATTAGCTGTGGTGATTTTTTCTGATTTACTCTGGTCAAGGTGAATAAAGAAACTTGTGTAATATGTGATGTGACTCGTACCTCCAGAATCAACACACCATGCCTGCAAAGGTGAGGTGCAACTTTTGGATTGAAAAATATTCATTGTCTGAATAAAAAATTAGGTTATTCCTTCACACTTTTGGCCTTTTGTAGTTTAGTTTGTTTGTGCATTCCAGCTTTAAAATTGCGCAGTCTGCTTATAAATGACGTTGTTTCTTGCACACGAAACATTCACTTGTTTTTTGTTGTTGTATGTTACTATTTTTATTTCAAATTTTTGTCTTTAAAGCAGACTTTGCAACAGATGCACCACCATTATTATTTCTTTCTGTTTATGCTTATTTTCATCTACAAGCTTTCCTTTAACATATTCCAATGTCAGTTCATCATCTTGACCTCCATCAAGTACCATCAAGTAGTGTGACAAGCGTTTCATAGCTTTCTGGTAAGCCACTGAGTAATAGTACTGCAACATGAAAATCTTTTATTTCTTCTCCTATACCTCTCAGGCATTTAACCATTTCCAAGGTGTACCCTAAGGTCAGTACAAATATATAAAGGGCCAGGATATGCATGTAATCATGCATATCCTGGCCTTCATACAGCTTGATTTGGTATAGCTTTCCAATTAAATACATTTTATTGCTGAGATTAGCTCTTTCATGCACCTTTTGTAATCCTTCACACATTTCTTTAGCAGTTTCACACTTACATATATGTATGATCTGATCATCCTCTATGCTAAGAGATATTATGCTCTGAGATTTTTGGGCTTTCTCTATCCACTCATCTGAAAGGTGTCCTTTCCTAACTTCATTTATACATTTTCACATACCTTCTCTTATTAGCAGCATTTTCATCTTGAATTTTCGAGACTGGTAGTTCTGGTTTGTCAGGTTTGCAAATTAAAGCTTTGTTGAAGCTGTGTTACTGGCCATTTTCTCTTAAATTCTGTTGCAGTCTTCTTTCTGTTGCTGTATCTTGCACTTAATTTGCTGTAGCTGGCTATGACTGGGCTATAACTTGGTTCTAAGTTTTTTCTCTGGCTGTGAGCTGAACCTGGGCCTAATTCTGTATATAGCCCTACAGAACACACAGACAGTGCACAGTCCACATGAGCTTTGCCGCTTCTTTACTACAAACAGGAAACGTTTTATCATACAGAGAAACAACAGAGTTTTACCACAGAGATCAGCTACAAACTTACAAACACTGCCATCTACTGGCTAATGTAGTTGTTGCACAAAAAACATGAACAATGTATTCCAAAAGTCACATATTCCCCTGTGTGTAACTCACTTCCCTTTGTGAGGTGATATATACAGGGAAGGATGAGCCTCATGGTGCGGTTCCAGCATAGGAGTGATGTAGTGAGGACCCTCTGTACTATGTGACCTCTCAGGGTAGTGGTGTAATCCTTTCATGAAACCTGGTCATGGGCCCCACAAAGATGGACTCTCGACACAATTTCTAGCGAGATCAACTTTCCCTAATATCAGCTATGGACAGCCTCATGTAAAGAATTGCACAGTACATGTCAGGTCCAGTATGTTGCACTCTATGGGAAGTGACAGTTATATGCAAGCTTGCCATGTCACCTAAACTGTACTACCTAACATGAGAGTGTTGTTAATCCACACAAAGTAAGTGTCAACCATGCGGAGGTTAGAGGCTGGTAATTTCCCAGTGGTCCCCAGAGAACAATCTGCTTAACCTGCTAACATGTTCCCTGTTCAGATCTGTGATCTTCTAGCACCAACTTTATTTCCAGTTCAGAGATAGAATTCATCCGCATGCAGAGATCTGCAAAGGGAGTCAATACTGGAAGAAACAAAATAATACAGATTATTAGCAATTCTGGCATGATATTTTATTTTTGTGAGTTTATCATTTTTTTTCACAGAACTGCAGTCATCTTTTTAAGCTCAGAAGAGCTTGTTTATTTACAAATGTTCTCCTAAACACCCCCCATTTTAGCACACAGACATGAAAAGGTGTGTTACAATATGTATAATGGGGGTTATTTACGAAAGGCAAATTCACTTTGTACAAGTGCACTGCAAGTACACTTAAAAGTGCACTTATAAGTGCAGTCGCTGTAGATCTGAGGGGAAACTCTGAAATGGGGGGAAGTTTTGCTGATTTTATCATCCAATCATGTGCAATCGAAAATGCTGGTTTTTATTTTCCTTGCATGTCCCCCTCAGATCTACAGTGACTGCACTTTACACGACAGTGTAAAGTGGATTTGCCTTTCGTAAATAACCCCCAATGTTCTTAAGCCATCTCTCACCTTTTATAATTACTACCAATCCTTATATTACACTTTGCGGTACACTCTTTCTAGTACACAGGAAACTATCTCAGCCATGAAAGAGCTCATTGGTTTGCGTTTGCTAATCACTTGAAAAGTTCCTAGTTCTCCAGATGCATAGATTCCAATTGTTTTTTTTTTTTTAAAGCAAATGATTAGAGCCTGAGGCTCTAATTGGCTTAAAAAAAGGGTCGGCATGGTCGGGAATATGGTTAACTACTAAATCTTCCTCGCCCAATGTTACCGCGACGGAAGCAAATTATAAAGTCCTAACATGCTGGTATTTTGTACCTGCCAGAGTGGCTAAATACACTCCCAATCATTTAGCCCTCTGTTTCAGGGGCTGTACAGATACAGGTACACACATGCATATATGGTGGACATGTCAAATAGCACAATCCTTTTGGGGGAAATTCTTTCTCCAAAATGTTCCAAAAGCCACTAGCAACAGACCCTACCATAGCATTACTTAATCTGAAACCAGATCATCTAACATTCTCCCAATTTAAGCTTTTTGTTCAACTTTCAACTGCTGCTAAGCAAACAATGGCGAAAGCATGGAAATCACCAATACTGGCATTGGCTGAAACTAAGAACAGAATGAATTGTGCAATGTCCCATGCTAAAATATCAGCTATTGAACGCAACAATATTCCGAAATTCAAGAAAAATGTGGAACCTATGGATAAAGACATGTATGCAGCATTTGGTCCTGTTGGAATCTGTCCAGCTGCTGCAAAAAAAATGCTGTTGAAAAAAAATTCTCAACTGCTCCTAAACGTCCATTTACCAGCAGCAGTGTACATGAGGCCTAATTCCATGTACACACGATCGTTTTTTCCGATGAAAAAAGTCAGATGGACTTTTTTCATCAGAAAAAAACATTGTGTGTGGCCCCCATCTGACTTTTTTCCAAAAATAGAACATGTTTTAAAATTTTCCGATGGAAAAAAAAACGATAGGAAATTCCGATCGTCTGTGTGGAACTTCATCAGAGAAAAATCCATGCATGCTCAGAATCAAGTCGACGCATGCTCAGAAGCATTGAACTTCATTTTTATTGGCTTGTCGTAGTGTTTTACGTCACCGCGTTTTGGATGGTCAGAATTTAGTCTGATCGTGTGTAGACAAGACTGATGAAAGTCAGCTTCATCGTAATTCCAATGGAAAATTCCATCGGATTTTATTCCATTGAAAATCCAATCGTGTGTACGCGACATAAAGTCTTCAAATAATTCCTACCCAAGCCTCATGTACACTGCTACTGGTAAACAAACGTTTAGGAGCAGTTGCATTTTTTTCAACTGCTCCTGAACTCTCCTCTGTTATCTTTTCAGTACATGTACACAGGGTCGTTTATAGTCGTTTCTAGGCAGTTGAGTTGAGGCTTTTTCTGGAACCATAAAAATGCGTTTAGAAGCTGTGTTTAGAGGCATTTCAAGCGCCAAATGCAGTAACTTGCATTTAGCAGCGTTTCGTTTACAGACATTTTTCATTTTACCAAAAAATAAATACAAATTATGTTCAAACGCTTCTAGATGCAAATCCGGCTAAACGCGGCATGTAAACGCGGCTAAACGGCCGTTTTTAGATGCCGATTTCTAGCTGTCAAGTTAAATCATTCAGGAGAGGTTGAACAACGTCCCGTGTACATGAAGCCTTAATTTGCACTTTATCATAGCTTGGGTGATTCAGCCTTGGCTTTAGATGTTAAAAAAGTAGTAGATACAAAAGTTATTCAATGCTTTTTTGTTATGTTATCATTATTGTCTGTAAAAGCAGTGCTGTCAAATGTTATAGCTCCTATGAAAATAATGCTCATTCAGACTGCTACAAAAACCTTGAAAATAGACTGTATTTCAAATAAAAACAATGAAAACGTGTGCCATCCAATTTCTCTGTCTCCTCTGTTGCATTTCTTGCTAGGAAGTGAAAAGACAATTGCCTGCCTTGTTCCATTATACAGATCCACGGCTGTATAAAAGTAACTGTTGTACAAAGTCAGAGCCAAATGCGGAACAGATTAGTTAAATTAGGTTTTTAATGATTTGCTACATTGTCTGGAGTTTACAGCAAACTGACCTTGATAAGCTGCACAGCTGTTATAAACACAACATAAATGGGCAACATTTTCTATGAGAAATATGTATTTTATATTCTTCTAATGCGTGACTTGCAAATTCACATTTGGCTATTCATTTGTGAAATGCATTAAACACTAAGGGGTCTATATATGAAAACTTTGTTGCACGAATGTCACAAACATTCGCACAGCCACAACAAAAATCGGATTTTATCTAAAATGGTTATTTCTTATGATCATAAATGACATTTAGAAGCCATCATGAGGTAATTTTCATAACTGCATTATTTAAAATAGTACTGCATTATATCAACTAGATGGCACTTATAAGAAAAGGAAATATTCATATGGCAGGAAATCTTTTTTGTTGGGGTTGTGGGAATGTTTGTCACATTTGTACACGTTGTCTACACATAGACCTCAAAATTACAAACATTTTTAGAAATGTATTACTTCATTCTGCACAACTGTTTACACATCTTCATATCCGGATAGGAATAGGGTTACCTTTCAGTGCCATGGCCACAGGGGGGGATTTGTTAACTTTCAGTGTCAAGACCAGTGGGAGGGGGGTTAACTTTTAGTGCTATGACCAATGGGGGGTTAACTCTCAGTGTCATGACCAATGGGGGAGATAGCTTTCAGTGCCATGACCAATGGATGAGTTATCTTTTAATGCAATGACCACTAGTGCATGAAAGGGGATGGGGGGGGGGGGTTTACTTTCAGGGGCATGACATCAACACAGGAGGTGGGGGATAACTTCCACTGCCATGACCACCAATGCAGGAATAGGGGATCTGATTTCTCAGCCACAAGAATTTATGGATAGGAGGGGTTAAGTTTCAATGCCACTAATCACCAACGCGGGGGGGGGGGGGGTGTGAAGTTTCAGCCACTGATGTGTGTGTGTGTGTGTGTGGGGGGGGGTAATGTAACAGTACTGACAGATTATTACAGATTATTATTGCATTCACTGACACCAAATGTTGGTTGTTATTTTTGCTTCTACTGACACCAATTTTGGGGGTTATTATTACGTCCACTGACACTGATGCTGGGGGTTATTATTGCATTCATTGACACTAATATTGGGGCTTATTATTGCATTTATAGACACCAATGTTGGGGGTTGTTATTGCCTCCACTGACACCAATGTTGGTTGTTATTATTGCTTCTACTGACACCAATGTTGGGGGTTATTATTACGTCCACTGACACTGATGCTGGGGGTTATTATTGCATCCATTGACACTAATGTTGGGGCTTATTATTGCATTTATAGACACAGATGCTGGGAGTTATTATTGCATTCACTGACACCAATGGTGGGAGTTATTATTGCATCCACTGACCATAAAGCTGGGGGTTGTTATAGTATCCACTGACACCAATGATTGGGATTTTTGTACTCCAACCCCTTTAGGGTGCTTTGCGATATGCAGTGAAAAAATGCATCAGGATCAAACATTTTTGGTGTTGAGGTATGAAAATGGGCTGCTATTGTGTGGCCCTCTGGAGGTGTTGGAGGCCGCACTTGAGGTCTTCTATAATGTTACAGTTGACCATCACTGCGTTAATCGGTTAAAGGGTGCCATTTATTGTAAACATAATGATTGGCAAAGGATTTCTCTGTCATCCCTGGTAAAAATGTGAATTTAATTAGCCACAAAATAAATCCAGTTTGTGTGCACCAAATACCCTTGAAAATCCCTTGAAATACCCTTGAAAATCTTGTAAAATTTGTGGTGATATCATCACTGGGGTGTACAAAGCCTGTAGAGATAGCAGAGAGGCTTAGCATGTTTATCAGCACAAGGCTGCCTGCAGAAAACTACAGAGTGGATGGCTACAAGAGCAGTCTGCACAGGGAGAGAGAGCAGCAGTAGCAGGTCTTTATTACAGGGACATTTTGCACAGAGACAAAGTGCAAAAATAGTTCCAAGCTGCGTTTCTGCACCGGTGTGGAAAAATGTGCAAAGTATGCCAAGATTTAAGTAAGAATACACAAAGTTCATAGAGTTTTGTAAACACATATTAGAAATTTGTCTCCTGTCCATGCAACAAATGGTGGACAGATTCAATGGGGGAGAATGGGAAAGTTGTACCAAACACAGTATCACCTTTATTTCTCCAAACTTCGCAAGTCTGTGATGTAAAAGGTTTGACTTAAATCTTATGCCTGTGATCGAGAAATGCCAAATTTCATATTAACCACAACTAAACACAGATAACCTTATTAACACAAAACAGAGAACCTAAGATGTTAGATAGAGTCAGTGCCGATCCTGACCTCCCTGGGGCCCTAAGCAAAATTACATGTCCCATTAAAGTTGAGCGGTGGGGGGGGGCTTTGGGGGGGATGTCGAAAATTACATGTCAGATTAAGGTTGAGAAGCAGGTGGGGGGTGTTCTGCTGTCGGAAATGACTTCTTACCTCTTCTCCTATGCAGCCAGAGAGTTGTGGAGTGGGGTGAGGGGCCGAAAATGACTTCTAACCAGACGATGCCTCTAGTAATTTGAGGGGCCCTCCGCAGCTTTGCGGGGCCTTAAGCGGCTTGCATAGTGAGCCTATAGGGCAGATCGACCCTGGAAAGAGTGTTGTAAAACGTTTAGCAGTATGATATATACAATAGATGACAGCGCTCAGGATGTCTGCATGGTGAATCACAAAGAGGGATATATATACACAATGTATATGCGCTAAATAGTCAAATGTAAGGAGACAGTCCAAAAAACAAGACAAATTTTCCAGTCCATAAAATAATAAAATTAAAAATAATAGTGTATCTTCAAAACAAATGAGGATGACTGACAGGTGCTCAGAGCTGCTTATCTCGGGAGTGAAGCCGACTCAAGATGAACATGGAGAAAAAACAAATAGAAAAAGCGCCTCTGAGTAAACTGTTTAATATAGTAGCAATAATATATATCCAACACTTACATAAAGTAAATAAAGCGGTGCTCATATACAGTGGGGTCAATGTTCTAGCTGGTGCGGGATCCAGGGTCATTTAGTAGGTCCAGGAGTATCCCAATTCCAGGCTCTGATAGCCGCACAGTGCCGGAGGGAAAGCCGGCTGAGTCCGTTAGTGGAGATGGCGACTGAACCGAAGACTCGCGGACATTGACCCCACTCTTTATGAGCACTGCTTCATTTACTTTATGTAAGTGTTGGATATATATTATTGCTACTATATTAAACAGTTTACTCAGAGGCGCTTTTTCTATTTGTTTTTCTAGCAGTATGATATATAGTACTTAACAGAGTCTGGAATGTCTCTTTATGCCTTGTACACGCGATCAGAATTTTCGATGATAAAAGTCAGATGGAATTTTTTCATCGGATATTCCGACCATGTGTGGGCCCCATCTGACTTTTTTCCATCAGAGTTTAGAAATAGAACATGCAGGGCTCGAGTCCTGCGGGAACGCATGGGAACGGGGTCCCTGCCCTGCCGATCCTTCACTAAGTGGCTATGCCCAGCATCGCCGCATAGTGAAAGACTCGACTCGAGTCACTGTCAGGGGCAGGCGAACTGAGCTGAGCAGACTCGGAGCTCCTCCTCCAGGCTCCGACCTCGCCTGCCACCTGTCCTTCAGTACGCGGCCGGTTGCGTGTGACATCACGCGAAGGCAGAGTCACACAGCAACGCTAGGATGAGCCTGCGTCTCCTCTCCTCACACCATCACATATATATATAGATTAACCAGCCAGCCAGCACCCTGAGGCCAGCCAGCGAGCACCCTGAGACCAGCCAGGCCAGCACTGAGACCAGCCAGGGCAGTACCGTGAGACCAGCAAGGCCAGTACCGAGTACCCTGAGGCCAGTTAGCCAGCCAGCACCCTGAGACCAGCCAGGCAAGCACCCTGAGACCAGTCTCAGTTCCCACACTTTTTTTCCCAGGACTTGACCCCTGAGAACATGTTTTATTATTTTCCGATGGAAATTACGATCGCCTGTGTGGAACTCTGACGGAGAAAAAAAGATGCATGCTCAGAATCAAGTCGACGCATGCTCGGAAACATTGAACTTAATTTTTCTCGTCTCGTCGTAGTGTTTTTAATCACTGCGTTTTGGACGGTCGGAATTTGGTTTGACAGTGTGTATGCAAAACAGCTTGAACGAAATTCCGACAGAAAATTCCATCGGATTTTATTCCATCCGAAATTCCGATCGTGTGTACAGGGCATAATACAGCACTGTTGTAAGTCTGTTTTTTTTTCTTTTACCTAAAACCACACTTTCATGCATCTCAAGTCCAAACTGTACTTTATATTTATATTTTAATATATTTAATATTTCCTGCTGTGATGGAGTTATTCTCATAATTTACTGTACATATTTGGTCTCTAAAGAATTATAATTTCATTCTGTTCAGAATTATGTTGTTTGTCAGTTTATTAAACATGGTTAGATGGAAATACAGTATGAATACAGAATAGTTGGCATTGAGGTAAGCATAATAAAACATTTCAACACTTATTTATCACACTCCTCAGTGGTTGTAAAGGCAGAAGGTTTTTTATCCTAATGTATTCTATGCATTAAGATAAAAAGCCTTCTGTGTGCACTGTGCAGCATCCCCCGTCAGCCCCCCTAATACTTACCTAAGCCCCATCTCAATCCAGCGATGTTGCACGAGAGTCTTGGCTGTCCGGGACTTCCCTCCTCATTGGCTGAGAAAGCAGCAAAGTGCTATTGGCTCCAGCTGCTGTCAATCAAAGTCAGTGAGCCAATGCGGAGAGGAGGGTACGGGGAAGGGCGGCGGCTCTGAGTCTAAATGAACAAACAGAGCAGCGGCTCGGCAAATCCCCCCCCCCCCCATAGCACTGCTGCTTGCTCTGGGGGCACTAAACAGAAGGGAGGGGCCAGGAGCGCCAGCAAGGGACCCGAGAAGAGGTGAACCTCGGCTGCACTGTGCAAAACAAATGCACAGAGTAGGTAAGTATAACGTATTTTTTTATATTTCTTTTATTTTGGTCGGAAAAAAGGCAGTTCCATGTCAACAAAACAATGTCAACAAAACAATAGTACAAAGGTAACAGTACACCAATCCTCATATTTCAAACATGTCTAACCAGAAAATGCAGTCTAAACATACATAGGTTTCAGAGAGTCGTCAATATGAGTTCAATTATAGATTCACAAAATTCCGAAACTCAGAAAAATTTCCTATGGGATTGACCACTCAAGGAGAAATACAGGACTACCCATTCCAATTTTTTTTTTTTTGTTAAAAGGATAAGAAGTAGAAGCAGAAAGAGCAGAGGTAGGGGGAACGAGAAGAGGGGGAAAAAAAAGGGGGGGGGGGTGGAATGTAGCAAGGGGTAGGGAAGGTTTGAAGTGGCAAAGTAGTATATCTCATTAGGAAATGGTCAGACACTATTGCCAGACAGCCAAACTATGGTTGAAAAAGGGCCATACAAAGGGGTATACAAAAAAAATATTCCACAAAATCCAGGTTTTAGAATATTTTTCACATTTTACGTTGCACTGTGAGGATTAGGTCCTTTCACTTTACGTAACCAGGTACCAATGGTCGGTTCCGGTGAGCTTTTCCAATTAATGGGAATACAAGACCTGGCTGCATTCAAAAGGTGACAGACTATACATTTTTTATACATTTTTGCAGGGATGGCAGAGGCATGTAGTAAGGCTGCATCGTCAGGAATGTTTGTTATTTAAAAAAAAAAAAAAAAAGAGACATCACTTTAATTCTGTAACTGTTCTCGTCAGGGACCTGAACACATGGCTGCAATTGGCAGTTGGACCTCCTGTCTCCATTAAAAATATAAAGGAATGCATAGGGTCATTCATGATAGCAGATGACTATACCGGATTAAATTACTCTGCATTTGAATTGTACACTGCAGGAAAGCAAGGACCAGGGGAACTTTATTAATTACTTTTCACTGTTGCCAATTGTCTATTTTGTAATATATTTTCTGTAAATATTTCCATTACAATGTTTGTGTTTTCAGTAAAAATATATTTTAAATCATTAAGCTGAATCTCTGAATGCTTTAAATTAGCCTTTCCCAAACCTTTTTGAATTCGAGCGGAGACTGCGATCCAGGCCTTCTCGTCCACATCAGTGCCTGACCTCACAAATGCGCTTCTGGAAGAATGGTCAAACCTTCCCATAGACACACTCCTAAACCTTGTGGACAGCCTTCCCAGAAGAGATGAAGCTGTTATAGCTGCAAAGGGTGGGCCAACTCAATATTGAACCCTACGGACTAAGACTGGGATGCCATTAAAGTTCATATAAGTGTAAAGGCAGGCATCAATACGTTTGACAATATAGGGTATGAGGCTTTTCTTATCTGCCCGGATTTCAGCCTTAATTGGTCAACATATTCTGCATTTTGCATTAGTTAGTAAAACAAGGCAAAAAGCAATAACTAGCGAGAACCCAGAGCAACCAATCAAATTTTAAATTAGTGCAGTCAACTTAGATAAAAGATGATTAACGATTGGTTGCTAGAGGTAACTGTATTCTGCATACATCGTTGCGCCTTGCACATTCTAATTAAATAAGCCTGACATTGTACTGATTGAATTGCTGCATTTATACAAACGATATGGCAGCATTATTTTTATCCTATGACTGACCTTTTGCAGCTGCCGAAGCAGCTTAGCTATTGATCCTGATGTGGAAACTTAACCTTGCAGAGCTCAGGAAATATTCTTCAAAAGCTCCAATTTTTCATGTAGACAAAATGGAAAAACATTTGATGTTGAAATGACTCATTGTACAAAAGCTTCAATTGATCTGACAGCGTTGGTCAGTCAAATAACCTTTATACAGCTCTGGATAACTGCTCTGCTACTATTGACTATTGAGCAATGTCTCCGGTCGGTGTTTAATTACCATTGACACCCTAATCTATGTGGCCAACTTAGTCCAATTCATTACTGTTCAGCACGTTGTCAGCTCATCATTCTTCTGTAATATTACAGAATTGATGCATTTCTTTTGCTTTTTTCTCCCTGTCCAGATAAATGGTACCAAACATTTTTTCCACATAGAAGCTAGCAGTATATAATAGAAACACATTTAACTGTAAGTATCTACAATACAATTTTCAGGATCATAATTCTTTTGTACTGTGTGCATTGTAGTCATCATAATAACCATCTGCTTCTTTAAATTTACACTCTCTTATTTTATCTTGCAGAACTGAGAAGTCAGACACAAGAATTTTTTGAGTTTCAGGAATGTATTTTTTTTTTTGTTAGATTATAAAGTTATTCAGTCCCATTTATGTGTCCTTTTAACATCACGTGAGGGCATTTAAAAAATAAAAATAAAAATCTCATATTTAAAGTGGAGGTTCACCCGGAAATAGCATTTTTTACCCTTAGATTGATGCTCATTTTGTCTAAGGGAATCGGCTAGTTGTTTTAAAATCGAATCTGTACTTACCGTTGTAGAGAGCGATCTTCTCCGCCACTTCCGGGTATGGGCTGCGGGACTGGGCATTCCTATTTTGATTGACAGGCTTCCGACCGTCGCATCCATCGCGTCACGATTTTCCGAAAGTAGCCGAATGTCGGTGCGCAGGCGCCGTATAGAGCCGCACCGACGTTCGGCTTCTTTCGGCTACTCGTGATGCGATAGATGCGACCGTCGGAAGCCTGTCGGAAGACTGTCAATCAAGAAGGAACGCCCACTCCCGAAGACCCATACCCGGAAGCAGCGGACAAGATCGCTCTCTACAACGGTAAGTACTCCCCTAGACAAAATGAGCATTAATCTAAGGGTAAAACAATTTTTATGGGTGAACTCTTGCTTTAAGGTACTGTGCATGTAATATAAAACAGAGAATACATCAGTGCAATGTGTAGAAGTGGACAACAGATTAGATTTAAAGCTGTATGTGACAAGTTCCATTGGGGCAAGAGGGTATAGTCTTGATGCTCAAATCCATTCTGCTATACCAGGGGTCTCCAGACTTTCTAAACAAAGAGCCAGTTTACTGTCCTTCAGACTTTACAAGGGCCAGGCAGTGGTCAGTGAAAAGGTCCCAACATTGGGAATAAACAATGCCCCACTGTTTGTTTCAATGGGAGTAACTGTGCCTCTTCATTGGTGTCATTGGGCCCCATTGTTGGTGTCATTGAGAGGAATCATGCTCCATTGTTGGTGTCATTGGGAGGAATTGTGCCCCATCGTTGGTATAATTGAAATGAATTGTGCCCCATCACTGATGTCATTGGGCTCCATTGTTGGTGTCATTAAGAGAAACTATGCCCCATTGTTGGTGTTATTGTGAGGAATTGTCCCCCCATCATTGGTGTCGTTGGGAGGAATTGAGCCCCGTTGTTAGTGTCGTTACGAGGAATTGTGCTCCATCGTTGCTGTCATTGCAAGGAATTTTCCCCCATCATTGGTATAATTAAGGAGAATTGTGTCCCATCTTGGGTGTCAGTGGGAGGAATTACGCCCCAATGTAAGTATCAGTTGATGAAATAGTCCCAAGGGCTAGCTAAAAGCAAACAAAGAGCCGCATCTGGCCCCCGGGCCGCAGTTTGGAGACCACTGTGCTATACTATTAAAGATATTTTTAGATGTTGCTTAAAATGTATCTCTAGTCAAAACTTTTATTCATATACAGTACAAAAACTAGTAGTTCCAACCAGATTTGGCCATTGATCCTGCAACCACATTGTGCATCTAAACATTAGATTATTATCAATAAAATATTTACTTTACAGTATTTTATGTTAGCACTAACTAAAGGGTTAGGATAATGTTAATGTTAGGATTAGGGGGGTAGATTTAGTGCCGGTTCACACAGGGGCAACCCGACTTACAGCGCGGCTTTGCAGGGCGACTTCAGCGCGACTTGGAGCAACTTGCAACGTAACGTAAAGTTGCCTCCAGGACAGGCGACTTTGGCTGTGGCCAATCACAGAATAATCAGCTCTGTGGGAGGGAGGGGTTTGCCTGAGTAAACTATTTTCTTTTCCTGTAAAGCTGCTTCATTTAAGATGGTGTTTCGACTTTGGAGGCAACTTCCATTGAAATCAATGGGTACAGAGGATGTGGGCGGAGCCTAGCGGGTAGGCAATGCTGAGCTAGAGCTCCGCTCCGTGACAGAGATTGACCCGCAAATAACGGTGGAACACTGTGGGCATAACCACCCAGAATACTGGGCAAAGCTTCAGGAAGGGTGAGAGAACATTTTTATACGCTATGGTGCTGAAAGGAACGAGAGGAAAGGGGAAATTGCTTCACAGCAGCGGAGCGCAGCATCCCCAGTCTCCTCAGCATCTCAAAATCACCTCAGAGAGAAAGGCGCCAGCCCCCTCTGAGGGATTCACCTCAGTGAAGCAGAAAAAGGCCAGCGTTAAAAGCGCAAAACAAATGGCTTCTCTCAATACTACTGTCTCAGATAGTGAGGAGGATGACAATGTGACAAACCCCACAGCAATATGTCACAGCACAGCGGTACCCACAAGTCTCCTGAGGCAATTTGAAAAGATGCTGCACAAGGCGCTCCAGACCACTTCAGATCAGATAACAAATAGCCTGACTAAAGAAATTAGGGAGCTTGGGGGCCGCACAGAAGTACTTGAGACTAAAATGGATGATTTAGAAGCTTACACTCAGGACTGTGTATCTGAAATTGACACCTTAAAAGAAGAAAACTTGATATTGCAAAATAGATTGGAGGAATTCGAAAACAGAGCCAGGAGATCAAATTTGAGGTTCAGGGGACTACCGGAATCTATCATTGACCTAAATGGTACAATGTTGGCACTGTGTCAGGAAATATTACCTGGGATACCAGCTGACAGGCTGGAAATGGACAGAGTTCACCGAGCACTAACGTCCAGGAAGGCTGATGGTCCCCCTAGGGACATCATAGCTAAATTTCATTTCTATAGAACAAAGGAGCTGATTCTGCAGACCACCAGAGAGAAGAGCAAGCTAACTTTTCAGGGGAATGACTATCAAATCTTTGCGGACATTTCGCAAATGACAATCAACAAAAGGAGAGAAATGAGACCCCTCCTATACGAATTGCAGCAACGCCAAATCAAATATCAATGGGGCTTCCCTTTCTCCCTGCGATTCACCTGTCAAGGCACAAAAATTGTGTGTAAAACACCAGCTCAGCTTCAACAGGCCCTGCTGGACTTCAAAATAATTGACAGACCTCCGTCGGCAACTGCAGCCCGCAGAAGATCAGCTTCCACTTCGCCACGGGACAACTCGCCGCTTCAGAACCACAACAATGGCATCCAGCAATTACATAAGAGAGGCAGATTTGTGGAACAAGCACAGGAGCAAGAAGACACGATGGACTGAGATCTGCAAGCAAGTCAGTCTTACCCACCTTTAGACTTCTAGTCTTTCACCCAAACCTTGGTTGTATGACTCAATGAGTTTACAAGTTTAAGTAGAAGTTCATGAGTTTCTAAGTTAGCAAATTTATTAGAGCAGAAGCTCCCTATTATCATTTTTAATTGAGTTAGTGCTTTCCCTTTTCTCTTTATTATCAATCTCCCCAGACTTTCCAGGCTCAGGAGCTATTTATCTTGCCTCATATTCACTCAGCAACTCCTAATCTCTTCGCCGCGTGACTGGCACACTACCCCACCTACTGGGTGGCCAAGCCACCCTGGTACCCTAGATGTACCTAAAGCAATGCTCCATCATCCTTTTTCCACAACACTTAGCATACCAACAGTAAATGGGAATGCCGGCACTTAGGTCATTCTTCACAATAGGCCGTCTGTCCGATGGCATCAGTCCATCGCCCCAACCATAATGTTTCGGATGTAGGATTCCTCCAGAACCCTTTATTCAAACACAGACACTTCTTGATGCTCCCCTTTATCACCTTATCACCTTGACTTGCAAATTACCCTCCATAGATAGACCAGTAGCCCCTACTTTTACACGGAATCTCCTATAATGTTGCACTCACGGTTTCCATTAGGGATACTTACCGGAAATTTTTAGGACGCGGGTCTCCCTCGATCGGAACCCACATGCGCCACACACGGCTCCCCTCTGACCCCCGCAGTTATTTGCGAGGGTCTGACGTGGGCCCAATTCTCCCTGACCGGGCACCTCCCCACCGTTCACGGACCAGACTTACAAGTTTGTTCTACGTATTGATGCACATATGTTTATTTTATTTTAATGTGCTGTCTTTTTCTTTGGAAATTTTCGTTTTTAGGTCTCCCCCCCCCCCCCCCCCTTATCCTCAGTCTGCATGGATTAGATCGGGAGATCGATATACAGGACACCAAGGTAAGAACATTGAGATGGTTTGGCTATCATGGCTCCTTTGAATGTATTAACCTTAAATGTACAGGGCCTCAACATACCACAGAAACGGGTTAAGGCGTTTAGACACTTCCAAGCTAAGAAAGCACATATCATATGTTTACAGGAGACGCACTTCACTCCCAGTACGACCCCTAAATTCTTTCATGCCTCCTACCCACAGGTCTTTACCGCATCAGCTAGTTCCAAAAAAAGGGGCACCCTCATAGCCTTTCATAGATCAACGCCATTCACAATTAAGTCTGAAATCATAGACCCAGAAGGTCGTTACAACATCCTGACTGGCCACATCTTGGATAAGGCGGTAACAATTGTATCGTATTATGCCCCAAATTTAAATCCCTTGCCATTCATGTCGCATCTGCTGCAAGTGATAAACTCGCATAAATTCGGATCCCTTATTATTTGTGGGGACACTAATCATGTCCTTCTCCCTTTTTTGGATAAAACACCCTTCTCCCCCGCGAAACAAGTCAAAAGAACCCTATCCACCTTGTTGGCTAAATATAATTTAGTGGACTCCTGGAGGGAAACGAACCCCACTAAACGCAAGTACACGTACTATTCGAGCCCCCATAAGTCGTCCAGCCGCATAGACCACATACTCCTGACGATAGGCATGCTGCCGGAGGTATTGGATTCCGACATCGTGCCTATTCCATGGTCGGATCATAACGCGGTTCTCACTACATTAGCCTCCATAATCCCCAAAAAACAGGACCCAACATGGTATCTACCAGACAAAATTCTCAAACACCCCATGTACAGGACTATAGTTGAGCAAGAGTTAAGTGAATATATAACATTAAATAAGACCCCTGACGTCTCCCCGTTAACTCTTTGGGAAGCCCACAAGCCAGTGCTAAGAGGGAAAATACAGAAGCACGCTGGGACTTTTAAAAGAGAACGAAAGCAACTTTCCTATAAGTTAGAAAAAGAACAGGATTTGGCCTTTGAGGCCTTCCAATTCGATCACTCACCTACAGCAAAAGCCCGACTAGATAAAGCTCGTACGGAATATGACCTATTCCTCTCGGACTCGGCGGACAGGGCGATACTCCGGACCAAGCACTTTTTTTACAAAAACGCAAATAAATCAGGAACTCTTCTTGCGAGGTCGCTCAACTCCATTAACAAAGCATATAAGCCTATCCAACTTAAAACGGCAAACGGTATAATCTCTAGTAACCCAGTCAAAATAGTACAAAAATTCAGCTCTCACCTTAAAAAACTGTACGCAGAAACTAACACATTTAGCAAACAGGACACGGAAGACTTCTTTTCTGATTTACATTTGCCACAACTAAACATGTCTCAAAGTGCTCTAATGGATGAACCGATCACGCAAGAAGACGTCCTACAGGCTGTCGCTGAACTAAAATTAAATAAAAGACCGGGTCCGGACGGGTTCACTGCCCGTTATTATAGATCATACAAAGACCTACTTTCTCCCATGATGGTGGAAGCCTTTAATGATCTACTAAATCGGAGGTCCTTTAGACAAGAGTCTCTCACGGCCACTATCTGCATGATTCCCAAACCGCACTCCGATTCCACCTGCTGCGACAATTACCGCCCTATATCCATGTTAAACACAGACGTAAAATTACTAGGTAAGATCTTAGCCAATAGATTGAACAAAATCATAGGAACCCTGATTCACCGTGATCAAGTGGGCTTCATGCCCAATAGGCAGGCAGGGGACAATATCAGAAGGGCATGCTTACTGGCAAATATAGCTAAAAAGAGGAAAATTCCAGCCTGCTTTCTATCCCTAGACGTCAGGCAGGCCTTCGACTCAGTCTCATGGTCATATATGGAATTTACGCTGAAGAAATGGGGCTTTGGCCCCAACTTTACAAATTGGGTCCTGCAATTATACCAGAACCCTAGAGCGTACGTGAAATATGCGGGCTACAAATCTGAAACCTTTAATATACAAAGGGGAACCAGACAAGGCTGCCCACTTTCCCCATTATTATTCGCCCTCCTGATAGAACCCTTAGCCCAAAAAATTAGAGTGGATCCTAAAGTACTCGGTATCGAGTTGGGCGGCGTTAATCACAAACTTTGCCTCTATGCTGACGATATACTGTTGTTCCTCTCATCTCCACAAGTAACGGGTCCAAACTTACTCCCAATCTTACACCAATTTGCGTCCATATCAGGCTTGGCAATAAACCCCAGGAAATGCTCGGCATTGAACATTTCTCTTTCTAGTACGGAACTGTTGGCAGCAAAAGTGGGCCTCCCTTTTGAGTGGCCAACTAGAAGCATTTCATACCTGGGAATACATTTGACTGCAGACATTTCAGATCTCTATGCGCATAACTATCCAGTCCTCCTGAAACATTTGACGACTTTATTAAAATCCTGGGCCCTACTCCCACTTTCCTGGTTTGGAAGAATCGCGGCTGTGAAAATTACCTTACTACCCAAGCTCCTATACCTTTTTAGAGTGCTCCCTATATCCATACCGGCTCACTACTTCAGGATAATACAAAGGAGAGTTTCATCCTTCGTATGGGGTACCTCCAGGCCAAGGATCAAACCTCAAATATTACATCGCCCAAAGTCAGCAGGAGGGCTAGGTTATCCTAGCTTCGTAAATTATTACCGAGCAGCACAAATGGCCACAATAGTCAAATACCATGCTAAGCAAGAGGCACCATTATGGGTGTCTATCGAGGCGATGGAATGCGACCCAATTTCAATTTCGAACCTATTGTGGATCACCCCTAAACAAAGAAAGCACATTACTAATCCCATCATGAAACATTCACTTTCCCTGTGGGACAAAATTAAAAATAAACACCGCTTGATGTCTCCTTCAGCCCCCCTGCTGTCTTTTATTAAAAACCCTGCTTTTTACCCAGCCTGGGTCTGTCCTAACTCCTTTAAGGAATGGACAGATCGAGGCTGCATACGAAAATATCAATTCTTCGACTCAACAGTAGTGACCCCTTTCCCAACCTTAAACAAAACTCACGGCATACCCCCGAAGGAAATTTTTCGATACCTCCAGATAAAAAACTTCTTTCAACCCTCAGCCGACACGACAATAGTGTCAAACCAATTATCCGCCTTTGAAACTATTTGTAACTGTAATCCTCATGCCAGAAAAGTAATTTCTATCTTATACTCCCAGCTACTCACGCACCCGAGGTCAGGGAAGTTGTCTTACATGAGTAAATGGGAAGATGATTTAGGAATTGAACTGGCACAAACGGAATGGGATCAAATATGGAACAATACCAAAACGGTATCCACTAATATAATAGCAGCAGAAACAAACTACAAAGTACTGTCCAGATGGTACTTAGTCCCGACCAGGGTGGCAAAATTCTCGCAGACATATTCTGATTTATGCTTTAGAGAATGCTTAGACAAAGGAACTTACTTCCATACCTGGTGGTCGTGTCCAAAAGTGCACGAGTTTTGGCTGGAAATTTTCAAATTAATCAAAGTCCTCACGAATAAAACAATCCCCATGGACCCCAAAATTGCCCTGCTCAATTTAAAGCCAGACGGTATTTCACATGCTCGATTCACTTTGACAAGGCAGCTTTTAACAGCAGCAAAACAAACCATTGCGAAAGCTTGGAAGTCCCCAAATGTGAATCTAAACGAAACTATCAACAGAATGAACACAGCTATGATATACGCCAAGATAACTGCGATAGAGATGGACACGATCGCCAGGTTTGAGGATACATGGAAGCCCTGGTTGGAATATGTCACGAAAAAAACGTTTAATGGTGATGTTTTGATGCCATGGTAGCCCAGCCATTACACAGGTATCCTGTCAGAAACTTCTGCTCTACTGAAATGTCCCCGATCTAGTCCTGCAGACTCCCTGACCCCACCCTTCCCTCTCCTTCCTCCTCCTTTCAGTTCTCCTTCTCCCTTTTATTTTATTTACTTATTTGTTTTCTGTTACTTACATTACTTTCGAATGTGTTTCACCTTATTGTGTAGTCTTTCTCATAGCACTAAGTACCTAAATAATAAGCTATACCTCTTTGATCGACCCGAGGCTTTGGTCAAGATGGAAGTTCCATGAGACGCATAGAACCGAATCACAAAGACTAACAACAATTGCTAACAATAACCGGAACGTTTTTGGACTATAAACTGTACTGTTTGTTCCCTCTTGATCCCTGTTTAGTTAATAGTTAAGCCATTGATGCTAGAGAAATATAATGAGCTAAGTAAAGACACCACTCTTTATTAGTTAATTCACTTGTAAAAGCAGGACTTTCTTTTCGCCTAAGGTCGATTTTGTTTGATAACATGCTTGTACAAATGTCAACTACACAATAAAGATCTTTTGACAAGGAAATCAATGGGTACAAGTTGCCTAGAAGTCGCCTTGAAGTAGTACATGAACCATTTCTGAAGTCGGAGCGACTTCAGTAGTGTACATTAAGACGGCTCTCATTGACTAACATGAGATAACCGTTGTCAAGCGACTTGGGGCGACTTGAGGTCTGACAAGTGGGATCCCAAGTCGCTGTAGTGTGAACCGGCACTAAGTGTTAAAAGTAAACCTGTCATTAGAGAAATATTAAAGTGTTGCTAAACCCAGGATCCTGCATTCACCATATATGGTCTCCCACAGTACATGGAAATGCAATTATTTTAGTCAAGGCTTTTTTTCTCAGAGAACAGGTGCAGGAACTCAACCATGCCTGACCCCCCCCCCCCCCCCCCCCGGCACCTGCATCCTCCTTCTCCCCATCCTGCACTCAGTGGGAGCCACACAGGAGATCAGATCAGATAGTGGTGAGCAGTGAGCAGAGGGCCTGACCTGGAGGTGGTGGAACTGAGTTCCACTAAGTTCCAGCTGAAAATAAATAAATACAAAAATTGATAAAGACCCTTTTCTCATCAGCAATATATAGCAGTTTTCTGACTTTTATCAGTGTCTGGTTAAAGCTTGTAGAAGATGCTTTCATTCTCCTCTGACTGTCCTATGAGGCTGTAGGACCCCTGATCCTCCATTTAGACAGTGCTGACTGGCCCTGTGCTCGATCACATGCACCCTCCAAAGAAAATAAAAAATCTTTAGCAATACACACCAAATACACACCAAACTGAGCATGTGCACTCCGAAGGCTCTGTACTATTTGGAGATGGATTGGAGACTGTGGAAAAAGGGGAGGATCAGAGAAGACAGGATCAAACAGCCTTTTTACACAATGCAGAGGGTTAACCCCTTAGGTTCCAGCCTGCTTTACTGCATCTACAGACTGATTTTACTGTTGTGAATTTAGTAACACTTTAATTTTTTTTTTTTTAACATCATTACCCAGAGGTGAGTGAACAACTGAAAATTGTCTCCACCAGTCATTCGGTGAAGCAGATCCCATTATTATTCCTGCCAGGTGAATATAATTGCTATTTCCCAGGGAGCTCTGGCTTGGAGTGAACAAGCCAGATCTACTGTGAGATTCATATAGACCTATTTGAATTCCATCAGTATGCATGCACTGTCAATATTAACACCATATTTATTAACCACTTACCCCCCGGACCATATTGCTGCCCAAAGACCAGAGTACTTTTTGCGATTCGGGACTCTGTAGCTTTAACAGACAATTGCGCGGTCGTGCGACGTGGCTCCCAAACAAAATTGGCGTCCTTTTTTTCCCACAAATAGAGCTTTCTTTTGGTGGTATTTGATCACCTCTGCGGTTTTTAGTTTTTGCGCTATAAACAAAAATAGAGCGACAATTTTGAAAAAAATGAATATTTTTTACATTTTGCTATAATAAATATCCCCCAAAAATATATAAAAAAACATTTTTTTTCCTCAGTTTAGGCCGATACGTTTTCTTCTACATATTTTTCGTAAAAAAAAATCGCAATAAGCGTTTATTGATTGGTTTGCGCAAAAGTTATAGCGTTTACAAAATAGGGGGTAGTTTTATGTCATTTTTATTATATTTTTTTTACTAGTAATGGCGGCGATCAGCAATTTTTTTTTCGGTACTGCGACATTATGGCGGACACTTCGGACACTTTTGACACATTTTTGGGACCATTGGCATTTTTTTAGCGATCAGTGCTATAAAAATGCATTGGATTACTATAAAAATGCCACTGGCAGTGAAGGGGTTAACACTAGGGGGCGGGGAAGGGGTTAAGTATGCCTGGGTGTGTTCTTACTGTGGGGGGGGGGTGGCCTCACTAGGGGAAATCACTGATCCTCGGTTCATACAGTGTATGAACCGAAGATCAGCATTTCCCCTGCTGACAGGACCGGGAGCTGTGTGTTTACACACACAGCTCCCGGTCCCCGCTCTGTACCGAGCGATCGCGTGTGCCCGGCGGCGATCGCCCCCACCAGGCACACGCACGGGAGTCGGGGGCAAGCGGGGGGCGCGCGCGC
This sequence comes from Rana temporaria, assembly GCF_905171775.1. Classification (NCBI taxonomy): domain Eukaryota; kingdom Metazoa; phylum Chordata; class Amphibia; order Anura; family Ranidae; genus Rana; species Rana temporaria. The sequence continues at coordinate 111,141,734 of NC_053496.1, forward strand.
GCGCCCCTAATGGCGGCTGGGAGAGAGGACGTCATATTACGTGCTCTCGCCCAGCAGAGCCACCTTGTGGACGTATTTCGACAGTGCGCGGTCGGCAAGTGGTTAATGCACTGACACTGGAGATCAAACGTGGATCTTATGAAGTTCAGATTCTCACTTTTTTATCTGACAGAGAAATTCAGGGGTTATCTCTTCTGGTATTTTTTTACAAAATATTGTTTCTTTCTTGTCTGAATTAAGAGCTGAATTCCAAGCAGATGCAACAAATGCAGGTTAAGGGCCCTTTTTACACGGAGGTGTTCGCGTACAAGCTCCGCTTTTCTCAGCGGGGAACGCTTTGTCAGGGACTGACCTCTCAGAGCGCCCCTCTCCTCTATGGGGGATCAGATGAAGATGGACCATAGAGTCCGTTTTCATCCGATCCGATCCGCCAGACGGATGGAAAATAGGGTTTCCATCTGTCACATTTTAGCGGGTTGGATGTCAGCGGACATGTCACTGCTGACATCCGTCGCTCCATAGACCTGCACAGAGCGTCCGTCCAAGTCCGCCTAAAAAACTGACAGGTGGACCTGAAAGGGGCCTTAAACATTGCTGCATTTATTGGGAAATATTTTAAATTAACCAATGCAGGTAACCAGATTTGACTTCATATCCACATCCTGTAATTCTCTTTAAAGGAGTTTGCTGAAATTACTGTTTACAGGGTATAGAGACATAATAGTTAACTGATTCCTTTTAAAAATGATTAAAAATAGATAAAAATCAATTATATATTGTACCTGTAGTTTCTAGTTTTATTTTTGCATGTTGTTTCCTGCCTCTGTGCTGTACAGAGCCACAGAGCCAATACAGGGCAGTGATGGTTTGGAAAACGAAACTGATTGGTGCTGAGGGGTTTTAGACACACAGTAATCACACCTCCTTGATTAGTGGCCACAGAGAGAAAGCTCCCAGTACAGGCATACCCCACTTTTAAGTACACAATGGGACCAGAGCATGTATGTAAAACGAAAATGTACTTAAAGTGAAACAATATCTTTTTTCACTTCTAGGGTGTAGTAGGGGGTCAGGGGCTGTAGTAGGGGTGTCAGGAGCTGTAATTGAGGTCTCAGGGTCTGTATTGGGGGTGTCAGGGGCACACTGGAACAGGTAGGGCTATGCTCTCTGAGCTTTAGCTCCTTCTACTGTGGCTGCAAAATGTCTGTACAGTCATTGTAAGGCACTTTACATACACTTGCGGGTATGTCCTTACTTGCGAGTGTATGTAAAGTGAGTGTACTTAAAGCGGGGTATGCCTGTACTGTGGTTATCAGGAAACAGACAACCAGGAAGTGTGGAGATCAGAGAAGAATTACAGCAACTTGAGAGCAAAAACGAACACTGAGGACATGAAAACAGCACTGCATTAAGGTAAAGGAAGCTATTAAGATAAAACAAATTCCTTTACAAACCCTTTAAGTAGCACTCAGGCCAGGAAAGAGAGCGAGAGAATTGGAGTCAGTTAGGCTGGCCACTGACCGAGGGAATTTCTCTCCTACAACCAAGGGTTGCAGGAAAGATATTTGCTTGATTACCCCATTAACACAGACAGTGTTGATAGTGAAATCCCTCCAGCCAAACCATTGTGTTCTCCCAGCGAGGGAAGCCATCCCTGCTGGAAGAACACAGTTATTATTGCTAGCGGCTATAACAGTCGCTGGCAATAATTGCATGAAAAATCTGGCAAGCTGGTTGTACCCAACCAACTTGGGTACATTCAATCTGCCCATACATGGTTCGTTTCTCGGACGGATCCTGCTGAAGCAGCTGAGATTTGAACTGTCTATGGCTGGCTTTAGACTTTGCTACAGTACACATGTTGGCACTAGGGTGACCACATTTCCAAACTACCATTCAGGGACACCCTCCTTTCCCAAAAATCAGCTTGAGCTGTAAAGAATCACAGCACAGTGATTGGACACAAGAGGCAGAATTTATTATTTCTCCAATCACAAGCAGGGGGTGGGATTGTGCTCCTCCAGGCATTCCCGGCCAGGACAAGTACTGTCAGTGAGTAAAGTGGTAATGTGGCAGCCTTTTTTGGGGGTATCAGATTGGACGTGGGGGGTTGCCGTGTCAGTTTCATTCAGGGACACTGTATTGTCCTGGAATGAATGTGCCCGGGACAGACCTACAAAATGCGGGACTGTCCCGGGCAATCCGGGACACGTGGTCACCCTAGTTGGCACTGAACATGTTGGCAGGAGGAAAAAGCAGATTGATGTCTTGATATTGTACATCTGCCCCTTCATTGTTCAAATTGAGGGCTGGGTATGTGTTCTTGACCAAGCTTTGATGCTGGCACAGTGGAGGTTGAAGACCAGGTCATACTGTCTAGGAATGTCTGGATCACACAACTGACTGACAGAATTTTTGGGCATGTAACTAGTTTCCAAAAATATGTTTCAAATGTGATTCAACTGTTTGTCATAAAGGGGTTGTAAAGGCAGAAATGCATTCTATGTAATAAGATAAAAAGCCTTCTGTGTGCAGCAGCTGCCCCAGCACCCCCTAATACTTTCCTTAGCCTCATCTCTATCCAGCGATGACCACAAATGTCTCATCCACCATGGACACTCCCTCCTGATTGGCTGAGACACAGCAGCGGCACAATTAGCTACCACTGCTGTCAATCAAAGTCAGTTAGCCAATAAGGAGAGAGAGGGGGTGGGACCAAACCACAGCTCCATGTCTGAATGGACACGCAGAGATGCAGCTCAGCTCGGGTGCCCTCATAGCAAGCTGCTTGCTGTGGGGGCACTCAACAGGAGGGAGGGGCCAGTAACAGCAAATAGGGACCCGAGAAGAGGAGGATCCAGGTTGCTCTGTGCAAAATCACTGCAACAGAGCAGGTAAGTATAATTTATTATTTAAAAAACAAGCAAAAAAAACAAACAAACAAGACTTTACAATCAGTTTAAAGCAGATATAATAACCTAATAAAAAATCCCAGCCGTGGGATATATTTTTGGGGGATATTTATTATAGCAAAAAGTAAAAAATATTGCTCTATTTTTGTTTATAGCACAAAAAATAAAAAAAAACGCAGAGGTGAGCAAATACCACCAAAAGAAAGCTCTATTTGTGGGAAAAAAAGGACGCCAATTTTGTTTGGGAGCCACGAAGCACAACCGCGCAATTGTCAGTTAAAGCGACGCAGTGCCAAATCGCTTTAAGGGGCATGGTTCTTTAGCAACAAAATGGCCCAGGGGTTAAGTGGTTAAGTCTGCCAGCAGATCGACCTCTACAAATTTGGCAAAGCCTAAAAATGCCTAAAAGTGGAGAGAAACTGATCATGTGCAGAACGGGGTGAGACAGCACATTACTGGATTGTAAACAGTTTTTAAATTGCAAAAGGGGCCAGCCAGCCTGAGGTGATCTATCAGGACTTTATTTTCTGACTAAATTCCCACTTTAAAGGGGTTGTAAAGGTACAATTTGTTTTCTTAAATAGCTTCCTTTACCTTAGTGCAGTCCTCCTTCACTTACCTCATCCTTCCATTTTGCTTTTAAATGTCCTTATTTCTTCTGAGAAATCCTCACTTCCTGTTCTTCTGTCTGTAACTCCACACAGTAATGCGAGGCTTTCTCCCTGGTGTGGAGTGTCGTGCTCTCCCCCTTCCTTGGACTACAGGAAGATCTCTACGTTGCAGATAGAGAAAGGAGCTGTGTGTTAGTGGGCGAGCACAACACTCCACACCAGGGAGAACGCCTTGCATTACTGTGTGGAGTTACAGACAGAAGAACAGGAAGTGAGGATTTCTCAGAAGAAATAAGGACATTTAAAAGCAAAATGGAAGGATGAGGTAAGTGAAGGAGGACTGCACTGAGGTAAAGGAAGCTATTTAGGAAAACATTTTTTACCTTTACAACACCTTTAAGTTTACCTTTTAATGAAATGAGAGAAGTGAAGAAAAAAGCATGTTGGGTGTAGGAATATCTTTACATATATAGGGCCAGATTCTCGTAGGAGCACGTAACTTTGTGCGGGCGTAACGTATCGGATTTACGTCACGCCTCCGCAACTTAGACGGGCAAGTGCAGTATTCTCAAAGCACTTGCTCCGTAAGTTGCGGCGGCGTATCGTAAATCGGCCGGCGTAAGCCCGCCTAATTCAAATGTGGGACAGGGGGGCGTGTTTTATGTTAATGTTCTGTGACCCGACGTGATTGAGGTTTTTCACGAACGGCGCATGCGCCGTCCGTGAAAATCTCCCAGTGTGCATTGCTCCTAATACGCCGCAAGGACGTATTGGTTTTGACGTGAACGTAAATTACGTCCAGCCCCATTCACGGACGAGTTACGCAAACGACGCAAAATTTTCAAATTTTATCGCGGGAACGACGGCCATACTTAACATTGGTATGCCGCACTTATGCCACCATATAGCAGGGGTAACTTTACGCCGGGAAAAGCCTAACGTAAACGGCGTAACTGTACTGCGTCGGCCGGGCGTACGTTTGTGAATTCGGGTATCTAGCCGATTTACATATTTTGACGCGTAAATCAGCGTACACGCCCCTAGCGGCCAGCGTAAATATGCAGTTACGATCCGACAGGGTAAGAGACTTACGCCTGTCGGATTTAAGGGAAATCAATGCGTAACTGATTCTAAGAATCAGGCGCATAGATACGACGGCGCAACTCAGAGATACGACGGTGTATCTGGAGATACGCCGTCGTATCTCTTTTGAGAATCTGGCCCATAGATTTGACAGCTGTGACATTCTACAGTCATGCGTTCCATTTCTTTATTATTCAGCCAAGAGATTTATCTAAATTGTTCAGCAGCATTTGGTTTGATGCCACTTTTCTTAATAGACGGTGATGTTGAGCTAATCTACACACTCACACTTTTTCTGAAATGCTTATTACTGATGTATATTTAAAAGCTGTATTTAAGAAACAATTTTATTTTCCTATAGTAAATCCACTGAGTATTCTTCACACAGATTAATTCTCCTGTGTTGTCCTGACCATTTTCTGAGCTCGAGTGCATAAATGTTCTCTCTGTGTGTCAGTGTAAAATGAATTTCCTCTAGGGATTTTAGAGATTTCTATTCCTCTCAGGCAAGTTTGACCCCAATCCCTTTAAAGCGTCTGTGAGTTATTTGCTAAAAAAGAAACACACAATGAATAGTCTGAGAAGGAACTATGGAAGCAAAGTTGACATTGCTGGAGGGGTTTACTATAGTAATACAGCTAAGAAATAAGTCTGTGCTTTGGTAATGGACAGAGCGAAGATGAACTGATATTGACAGCCCAACTTTCTGCATTTTATTGCGATTTGTTCGGAAATGTTCTACAATAGCATACAGGAACCTAGAAGGCCATTGTCAACATGGCATTTAGTGAAGATGTATGCTATTTTTTTGTTTTCTCTGTAGAGGCTCATTGACATATTATACATCGGAAATAATTTCCTTGGAGAAACGTCATATTATTGCTGTCATGGGCAGCTTAACTAGAAAATGTTGTGACCTCTAGACTAGAGCAATGGAGCCCAGAGACAGGGAGCGTAGTGTGGTTTGCACAGAGATATAAGATGCTAGTGCTATTAGCACGGGTCAGAATCAGGTCGAAGCCATTGGGTGGCTTGGAATACGGTCAAAGCCATTGGGAGGCCAGCTGGTAAACTTCTTCCTGGCCTTGCGAATCAACAAACTGATATGTAAAAACAGTGATGTTGCTGGATTGGAGTTGGAATCTTTAACAACATAGTTGGACAGGAGAATGTTGTTCAAGGTACGTTCAGTCATGGACAGCTCCTCCCACCCACTCCACAATATGCTGGTCAGTCTGTGGAGTACCATCAGTGACAGATTGTTACAGCTACGATGTACCAAAGAGCAACACAGGAAATAATTTTTGCCTGTGGCCATCAAGTTAAATAATTATTTTTCGTGGGCAGGGCCGTCTTTAACCAGTTAGCAACCGCCCTATAGACAAAATACGTCTACAAGGCGGTTGCTTAACTCTGGGAGGGCGTCAATGTACGTCCTCCCAGAATCGCGCTCCCGCGCGCCCTGTGGGGCGCGCACACGGGAGTCTCCATGATTGCCAGGTCCTCCGGACCCGACTGATCACGGATCACGGTAAATCGCCGCTGATAGCGGCGGTTTACCACGTGATCGCTCCGTCCAATGACGGAGCGATCACTAGTAAACAAACCGGCGTCATGTGATGACGCCGGTTCCTCCCTCTCCTCTCTGTACCGAACTGTACAGTGTGAGAGAGGAGAGGGGAGAGAGCGGAAGCAGCAGCAGCTGCTGCTGCTGCTGCTGCGGGCTGGATCTGTGACACATGTAGTCACAGATCCAGCCATCCATCCCTCCCTGTGCAATACTCTGCAATGCCCCCATACTCTGCAATGCCCCCATACTCTGCAATACCCCCATACTCTGCAATACCCCCATACTCTGCAATGCCCCCATACTCTGCAATGCCCCCATACTCTGCAATGCCCCCATACTCTGCAATGCCCCAAAATACTCTGCAATGCCCCAAAATACTCTGCAATGCCCCGCAATACTCCGCAATGCCCCGCAATACTCCGCAATGCCCCCGCAAAACTCCGCAATGCCTCCCAAAACACCACAATACTCCGCAATACTCCGCAATACCCCAAAATACTCCGCAATACCCCGCAATACTCCGCAATACCCCACAATACCCCGCAATACTCCGCAATACCCCGCAATACCCCACAATACCCCGCAATACCCTGCAATACCCCACAATACTCCGCAATACCCCACAATACTCCGCAATACCCCACAATACTCCGCAATACCCCACAATACCCTGCAACGTCATCTATGGGGATTTTTAAGTAGCGAAGTTTGGCGCCATTCCACAAGCGTGTGCAATTTTGAAGGGTGACATGTTGGGTATCTATTTACTCAGCGTAACTTCATCCTTCACATTTATGCAAAAGAATGAAGAAAAAATACTAAATTTGCCAAATTTTATAACAGAAACAAAGAATTTTTTTTTTTTTTTACAGAATTTTCAGTCTTTTTTCTCTTATAGCGCAAAAAATAAAAAACCCAACAGTGATTAAATACCACCAAAAGAAAGCTCTATTTGTGTGAAAAAAAGGACGAAAATTTCATTTGGGTACAGTGTTGTATGACTGAGTAATTGTCATTCAAATTGTGAGAGCACCGAAAGCTGAAAATTGGTCTGGTTATTAAGGGGGTTTACGTGCCCAGTGGTCAAGTGGTTAAAGCAGGGCAAAAGGGGAAGCTGCCCTGGGCCCTGTCATTGTCGTGGCTCTGCCCAAAGCATACTTGCCAACTATCCCAGTTTATATTCCCTTGAAATTTTAGTCATGTGCTGCTATAATGCTGCCCAACTCTGCCCTAGCCCTATTGTTGTGTACAGAGGCTCACCTGCAGACCCTGTGTTCACATGTAAATAACCACCATTAATTTGTAAATAACAGTAGCATTCATATGTAAATAGCTGAGGCTGGTGGCATTCATATGTAAATAGAGGCGGCATTCATATGTATATCATGCCCCTCTGCAGTGAAGAGATGATGTGCTGTAACCTCTAGCAATCAGTGATCAGTATTACTGTACAGTAATCTCTAGCACCCAATCAACAAGAAGAAATCATGTGCTGTAACCTCAAGCAACCAGTCAGTAAGTGGAAATGATATGCTGTAACCTCTAGCAACCAATCACAATCACTGCCTGATCTGATACAGTAAACTGATATTAAAGAAACACTTAAGGTTCGTTTTTATTAGATCAATTGATTGCTGTAAGCTAGAACATTTAAATATCACTTACCTCGTTTTTCCTTTTGACCTCCAAAATACAGTAATCCAGGTTTGAAAATGTAATTTCCTGTCACTCCTCTTCTTGCTTTCCACCAGCATCTGAGCCGTTTTGCATGGTGGAAAGCAGAATGTGCTCACCCCCTCCCTATGACTACAGCCCTGCGTGAAGATGCTCTCTTATCCCTCACAGGCATGGAGGCTAGGCCTAATGGGAACTGTAGTTCCCATTAGGCCGTGATGTAGCAAGAATGAATGCGCACCGCAAACCAGGAAGTCAGTGAGAATAATGATTCAGGAGTGCTCGAGGTGAATAAAACAGCTCTATTTCAACAGGTATCAAACTAGTTATACTGCAAAACATTAATTTGTTCTATGTTGTACTTTAATTGTATGGATGGGTTATTGGAGTATACCGTGTTTCCCCGAAAATAAGACCCACCCCGATTTTCAGGAAGGGCTGCAATATAAGCCCTACCCCCAAAAATAAGCCCTAGTTTAAGGTGCTGGTGAAATACTAGAGTCCACTCTATTACAGTATTATATAGTGTAGTTGTGCCAAATACCTTTTGGTATAGCGCTGACCTCCCTCTGCTCTCAGCTGTACTCACGCTGCTCTCCTATTCCCCTCTCCTCCCAGCGGGGGATCTCTGGCCCCCTTCCTCTGCAGACATACACATTATGCAATATGCGGTGCTGTACATTTTAGGAATTTCCACAGGGGATTTCTGACAGGCAGGGGGGAGAGAAGACAGCATATGTCATAAGACCTACCCCGAAAATAAGCCCTAGTGTGTTTTTGGTTGGCAAAATTAATATAAGACCCAAACTTATTTTCGGGGAAACACGGTAGCTTTCATTTGTTTATTTGGTGCTAATTGCTGTTATTGGTAATTTTGTTGTGTCATTGTGTCTTGTTATGTTCATTGTTGGGATCTTGTGTTGTCTTTGATGAGTGTGGCTGTGTTGCAATAATTTCCCTTTGGGAATAATAAAATATTCTGAATTGCCCCACTGAAGTAAGGTACAGAATTGACAGGCAGACGCATAATGCATGGGTAACATTTATGGGGAGGTGGCAAAATGGTTTCCAGGCTAGCAAAGATGATGTCATGGCTCTGGCATACAGGTCTTGAAAAACAGGAGGGTATATAGGTCAGGGAACACAGATTCATATACTTAGGTCCCATGTTTTGATATCAGGTGAGGGACACAGGAAAATCAAAAATCAAAAGGGATTATGAATACAACAGCCAAGGCCAAGGTTAGCAAACTAGTCACATTATAGCTACATAATGCAACAGCAATCCATGAAAAGAATATTTAAATACAACGTACCATCATAGATTGCTGGGACAAGGTACAGATACATAGAGGGTAGAAATAAAGAAAAGAAGCAGATATAGATTCAACGTGAATACTGTGATAAAGAGTGTGCCGCCACTGGCACAGACTGACTGGGCAGATTCATAAAATCACCCCCACACCTTTATAAGGCTAATTTCAGCTTTCTCCATTGTATTGCTACAGTGGAACCTTGGATTACAAGCGTAATCCGTTCCAGGAGAATGCTCGTAATCCAAAGTACTCGCATATCAAAGCGAGTTTCCCCATTAAAGTCAATGAAAACGAAAATAATTAGTTCCGCATTAGTAACACAACCAAACAGTTGGAGGGATCTAAGGTCCAAGGGCAAAGGTTCCTCCCACTGAAAGGGGAGTATTCTGGTGACAATTGGAAAGGGGCTCACCAAAGTATCTGGGCCTTCTGGAGTAACTACCTGATATTAGTGTAGCCTTGTCTTAAACAGGGACTATGAACCAAATTTTGTGCTGCCAGGAGGTAAACAACCTAGCTGATTTAGAGTCTATTTGTTTCTTTTGGTTTTCCTTTAAATTTAATGTACCTCTGATTTTTGACAGTGGAAGATGGGGAGGATCAGTGAAGACAGAATGAAACAGTCTTTTTACACAATGCGCAGAATTAACCCTTTAGGTTAAACAGTGAGTATAACAAGCATGCTTTACTTCATATACAGATTGATTTTATTGTTGTGGATATAGTAACACTTTAAGGCTGCTATTGCCATCCTAATTTTGTCTGGCTTTTGGGCAGGTTCACTGGATTTCTTGTATTTTCTAAAATACATTTGCACATCAGAAAAGTCAGAGAGTTTTTTTTGCATATTTTTGTATTTGGCCAATGTCACAAGAAGTGAAGCAAGAGGTTCTTCATGACAGGCCATCAACTAGTAATTTCAGAGAGAGAGATTGGCAATAGCAGTCTCTATATATCTTTCTCATAACCAATTTATTCTACTGGTATATCATTTTGTTTCCAAGGCTCGAATGTCAAGAAATTTCATTTAATTTCATTCTAATTCTATTTTTCTTCTTTTTATTCAACTTTACATTTGTTTTTATTGCTGTTAAGGGCTAAGTCCACTTTTGTGGCCATATCTTATATGACTCCCATATTTAGGGTGTAATGTTTTCACATTTTCACATTCCCCAAGCCTCCACTCTCACCCCCCCCCCCCAAATTCTGTTATGTTTTCAATTGGAAGGATCTGTGACTGTGAGTGATTCCTACAGCACAGCTGCACCAACCATTCATCCATTCCGTGAAAGACTACAAGTCTCATTTTCCACTGCAGCAGGTGACTTCTCAGCACTTATAGTTCAATAATTATTAAAAAATTGTAAGAAAATATTCTGCGCTGAGTGTGAAACTCACTCCAAATATGTGAAACATATTGAACTTTATGATGTGCCACATCCCTAAATTTAAATATAGGCATAGAGTTTCCCCAGTTATGGGACTTTAAAGGCACTTTAATCACATAACAAATATATTTATAAAAGCACGTTTTTTTTATAGATCATCAGTAAAAAACAAGAAACATGAAATATACATGATATGGACAACTAAATATACAACAACTTAAAAGCAAGATGATGATACAATCTGGTATCCTCCACCCGACACATTTCAGAGACTATACAGTTCCTTCATCAGGGTCTCAGATCTTTTTGCCTTTCCCCCTCAACCTTGGAGGTGATGTATGCTGTCCTGAATAAAAAAGCCAATCATAAAGAGGAGCATCCAAAAGGTGCTACACCCAACCTGGAAACACCAGGGAGCACTGAGGCCTGACAAATAGGGTCCTGCACCTATGGACCCATTACAGACTGGCTTTAGATAGCACAGCTAGAATGATGTGTCCTCCATTAGGGGCTATCAATATTTCCGGCAGCTGCACTGCCTGTACATAACAATACGGTACATGTAAAAAATGGACGAAAAATGTGCTGCACTATCAAAGTATATATATATATGTATATATATATATATATATATATATATATATATATATATATATATATATATATATATATATAGTATCTCACAAAAGTGAGTACACCCCTCAAATTTTTGTGATATTTAAATAAATAACAAAAGTTAGTACACCCTAAGTGAAAATGTCCAAATTGGGCCCAATTAGCCATTTTTCCTCCCAGATGTCATGTGACTCGTTAGTTTTACAAGGTGTCTGGTGTGAATGGGGTGCAGGTGTGTAAAATTTGGTGTTATCACTCTCAGGGTGCCTTTGGCCAATCATGGCTCAGGGGGCTAAGTCCATGCCCTGCACTATATAAGGCTGCTGCTTGCACGGTGGCCGTATAGTGTAATGAATAAAGAGAGCTTTGGCAGCTTAGTTAGTGGTGTGCAGGCAGTGTATTATAGTGTATACAGTCTGATATATATATATATATATATATATTGTAAGGGGTTAGCTCGGTAGCGGGGTGTGTGACCCCTTGGATGGGTTTACCACACACTGAATTTATACAGACTGGCAGTCGAAGACGGTTGAAAACAAAATTTTTGGTTTATTTTTCCATCTTGCTGGAAAACAATTGCAAGCATCCAAACAGCATAAACAAAATCAAACATAAAATAAACCCTAGCCCCTCTGGGCGTCTACCTTCCACAAAGGAAAAATCTATGGAGTCTGACTCAGCCTAGCGCTGGGCAGACAGTGCTGGTCGTACAGCACAAAACAATAGTCTTTTGATTTTTATCACACAGAAAAATCACTCCTCTCCTCACCTCCTCAGAAGACTTTCAGTACGCTGCTCTCCTACTCACAAAGCATTAGGAATGATGCAGCAATTCAGTGGTAATCCTTTGGGCTACTTATAGAGGTCTTAATTGCCTCATTCTGAACAGCTGAAGTCTCCCAACGCCCTCCAACCTTTCCTGGCTATTTCTCGCAGCCGACGCCTAATAATGATTAGTGTATTGTCTAAGAAAGGCAGAAATGTATGTCCCGTTTGTGACAACACCCACAGATTTACCTGACTTCCTGTCACAATATATATATTATCATTATTATACAGGATTTATATAGTTTACAACAGTTTACGCAGCGCTTTACAATATAAAAGGGAGACAATACAGTTACAATACAATAAAATAAAATACAAAAGGATTAAGAGGGCCCTGCTCAGAAGAGCTTACAATCTAATAATATATATATATATATATATATATATATATATATATATATATATCAATATATATACTCTGCATTTAGCATAGATTAGATATTCAGTTTAGAATTTATATTCAGTCAGTACAGGCAGCGTATTTGATATATATATATATATATATATATATATATATATATATATATATATATATATATATATATAGTATATACTCTGTATTTAGTGTAGATTAGATTTTCAGTGTAGAATCTATATTCAGGCAGTGTAGTATATATAATATAGTTTATTGAAGTGTTAAGGGGAACCCTGCGCCACAATGTAAAAAAAAAATGGCTTAGGGGTCCCCCCAAAATCCAAACCCGGCCCTTCTGGTCTGGTATGGGTTTTAAGGGGAACCACGCAGCAAAAATCCATACCAGACCCTTATCCAAGCATGCAAACTGGCAGGAAAAGTGGACAAGAGAGCGCCCCCCCTTCTGAACCGTACCAGGCCGCATGCCCTTAACATTGGAAGGGTCCTTTGGGGTCCCACCCAAAACACCTTGTCCCCGTGTTGATGGGAATAAGGGCCTCTTCCCCACAACCCCTGCCCGGTGGTTGTGGGGATCTGTGGGCAGGGGACTTACCAGAATCTGCAAGCCCCCTTTAACAGGGTCCCCCGATCCCGCCGTTCCAGAAAAAAAAAGTGAAAAACTCTGCCTCCATGGGAGGCATCCCTGCAACTGCCAGCTTTTTGCTTTGACAGCACTTATATAGCTGAGGGCTGGGCCACCCGGTGACATAAATGGGTGACCCCGGATGGCCCTGCCCTCAGCTATACAAGAGCTGTTAAAGCAAAAAGATGACTGTCGCTGGGACTCCTCTCAGGAAGGCGTAGTTTTTAAATTTTTTTCTCTGGAACAACAGACACTTTTTTAATAAAGGACTTGTCCAAAACTGTCTACTTTTTTTTACACTTTTTTGGTCAATGGGTAGGGGTACAATGTACCCATTTCCCATTCACATAGAGAGGGCCGGGATCTTACAGACCCCTTGTTTCCAGATTCCGATAAGCCCCCACCCGCAGACCCCACAACCACCAGGCAAGGGTTGTGGGGAAGAGGCACAACATGGGGACCCCAAAGCACCCTCCCCATGTTGAGGGCATGTGGCCTGGTACTGTTCAGGAGGGGGGTACTCTCTCGTCCCCCCCTTTTCCTGCGGCCTGCCAGGTTGCATGCTCAGATAAGGGTCTGGTATGGATTTTGGGTGGGATCCCATGCCATTTTTTTTTATTTGGGCGTGGGGTTCCCCTAATATCCATACCAGACCTGAAGGTTCTGGTAAGGATTTTGGGGGGGGACCACCATGCCATTTTTTCTAAATTATGGAGCGGGTTTTCCTTAATATTCATACCAGACCCAAAGGGCCTGGTAATGGACTGGGGGGGGGGGGCACGCCATTTTTTTCAATGATTTATATCTATATTGCTGGGATCTGACATTACAGCCGTGAGCAGTTTTGAATGACATTTTTTCCTTTAGAAATTTCATTTTGCTGTGGCATAGTAAAACACATCACAAAGATGCGCTACTTTACAGGGAGACTAAGGAGACCCCCCCCCCCCAGGCACGACATTTAAAGGAATATTTAATTTCTATTGTGTCACTTTAAGCATTATTAAAATCACTGCTCCTGAAAAAACAGCACTTTTTAAAGTTGCATTGACACATGTCCCCTGTTGCAGGACCCGGGTCCCCAAACACTTTTTATGGCAATAACTTGCATATAAGCCTTTAAAATTAGCACTTTTGATTTTTCAAGTTTGTGTACTATAGACATTAACAGTGTTCGCACAAATTTTGTGCCTGTTCGCATTTTCTTCTGCGAACCGAACCGGGGGGGTGGGGGGGGGGATTTGGGTTGTTTGGCTCATTCGTACAGAAGCAGTCAAGATGAACCCTCTGTTTACATCAGAGTCCCCCATTGTATCAAAATCCCCAGCATTGCCCTATACATCAGGGTTCAAGGAGTCCCTCTATACATTAAAGTTCCCCTTTAGATTAGAATCCACAAACTTCCTCTTTCTACAAAAGTCCACATGATTAATGATTAATTCAAGGTGAGGATTTTATGAATTAAATGATCAGGTTGCTATGTCAGTTCTTTATTCTGCAAAAATCTAAGAGGCCCAAATGTCGGCAGATATGTACAGTCCTGCCAACATCATTGCACTATTCCATGTCTCTGTAAGAGCCTTTTATCTTCATTTGAAATGTGAGTGTTCCTGCTTTACCTTTTTTTTTATATTAAACCTATTTTTTAAACAATATCACACTATGTGTAACCTTTCTTTAATTTTTGGTTACAGCGTGTGAGAACATGGATATCCTTTGATCCTCCTTCTCTCTATGTGAACGTCACCTGTATGTTCCACTGAGAACCTGCCGATGACCAGTACTGTTCTGACCCGGACCAGGGATCGTAGTGACCTGGATCAGTGATCGTATACGATACATCATCACTTTAAACTGTGAATATCACCACAAGCCTGCATGACTTATGAGGTATATGCCCCTTTAAGTCCACTGTTTCCGGTAAGCCTTTCTTCTGTCATGTTTCCATTAATGCCTCAGTGATGTCAACTTACTAGCAATGTTCATCTGTTCATTTTGATTTAATCCTCCCCCTCTTGTTTTGTACACCTTTTTCTTCACATTGGTGGACTTTATATCACTTGAATTGTTTTTTCAATTGTTGAATCTTTTTTCAGTTTTTATTTATTTTGTGTTTTCACACTTACATTGTGTTATCAGTTATATTTGGTCACACAATTATTAGATTTGAAATTGTATATATTAGCACTTCATTTTTCGTTGTGGGTTACTATTTGCTATTTAGCTGTACTGGCTGCTTTATATACTTTATTTGAGCAACAACGCAGTATTTTCTGATTTATGTACAGTCATTGACCCAGGTAGTTTTGAGCTGTGCGCTAACTTACCTCCTTCCCTCTCACTGTCCATGTGCACCAGCACTGAGCAGAAGACAGGTAGGCATGATCATCTTGTGGCTGAACCCCCTCCCTGAGTCCCGCCCAATCAACTGTGGGCCTTGCAGGCTCCACCTTTGCCAGGGATGTTCTCAATCACCAATGACTCCCTAATAAGAGTGTGCCACATCCTGAACAATGTCAACTGCTGGGGGAGGTGGTGATGAGGGGGGGGGGATTTATCCCTGGCATGTTCTTCCCTGTCTTTTGTGAGCACCGTGACCCCACCCGCTTGCACACCTGTGAAACACAGACTCAGGCACCCATGGTACTGCTGTCCGTGATTGACCTTGATATTCAGGACACAGCCTTTGACCAGATTGTGTCAGGTCAGCTGATTAAAATCTGTGAATGTCCTGGCTAAATCTGGACAGTTGGCAACTATGCATGTTACTTACATATTTAGAGTAGCCCCCGGACCCCCCAAGTCCCTGTTGTGACAGCTGATTGGGGATCTTCTCCTCGCACCTGCTGTCACAATTTAAAAAAATTCAGGGTTCTGTGAATGGGAGAACTACCATCAGCCATTGCGGCTAATGGGTTGTATCTCTCAATGAATTACCAGTATGCTGATGAGAGCTTTAGGTAGTTCATTGATCCTTCCTGTCACTCAGTAATTGCCTGCTCATACAAGATATGGGCAGACAGCTACACTAACAGTCTGCAGGAGCCTTAGATTGCACCCGTGATTGAACCCGTTGCAATGCTTTACAGGTTCCTATTAAAAAAATAATACACACTTTTTTTTACCTGTAAAAGATGTGCATTTTTTTTTAAGAAGGTGAACTTATCCTTCAATTATACTTTTTATCATGTGTCTTTCTGCTGTCTTCCTGGATCAGTCACAAACCCTTCCATCCACAGCTGTGTTTGAGTAAGTTGATGTGTTGCATTGCTTAATACTTATAAATGTCTATGGTGATATGAAAAAACAGCACAATGCTAATGAGTGTTGCTCCTTTAAGACACCTCTGAAAAACAGCACAATGCTAATGAGTGTTGCTCCTTTAAGACATCTCTGCAACCAACAGGGCTGCCAAGAAGAAAAATAATCCAGCATTTGATTGCTGTTATATTAACTGGCTGTGTGTGGGATGCGGGATCTTTCAGTCCCTGTTTTTCAGCTCAGAAATAAAACTGTCATGAATTTATCAGAGTGCCACAGAGAGCTGAAAACTCTATAATTGCACAGTTGAAGCTCAGTATGCCAATTGTTTCCTCTTTTTTTTCTAACTCTGAAATTAACTTTAACAAATTTCTTTGTGATATGTTTTTACAGTAAATACTAGTTTATGAAGCATTTTAATTGCAGAAATCAGAAACAAAGAATTTAGTGAGTATTTACCAGTTCTTTGTTTGTCTATAGAGGATACTGTAAATGTTAGAATTCTTAGAAAAAATGCATAAAACATTATTTTACCTGGATTCATTTATCCATACATTGCTTGTGGTGAAGACTATATTGCAAGGCCTTTAGGAGAAATAATGCACACACCAGTGGATTTATTAGTAAAAGGCTTCTAAAGCAATACAGATATGTGCAGAACACAGTAACTCACAGTAATTGCCTGTTAAAGGATATGCTCAGCGTTAAAAAATAAACAAAATACACATATTATTGCAGGTAAACTATGTGCATTTATTATTTTTTTACAATGGAGCCTACAAAGCATTGCACCCACGATCAGTAGATTGCAGGTGTAATGTCAGACTCCTGACATTGCAAGTTTTCGTTCTTGGGTATCTGAAGGGATCATATACATGTTGGAGTGCCCTTGTAGCCATAGATACATAGGGCATACATCTAGGAGAAGTGGGTGAGGTTAAGGACATGCGTACAACTTAAAAAGGGGATACAAAAATATTATATATATATATGTATATATATATATATATATATATATATATATACTGTATATATTTATTCATGTAATTATTTTAGTAAATATATGTGATTGATACATTAGATTCTTCCCCTCATTCTGTCCAATGTTTTTTGCCTGTCACTTATTTTTTTTATGTATTAATTTTTTATGTATATATATATATATCATTTTGATGCTATCATTACATGTAATGCCATAGTCTTAATCTTGATACATAGTTACATAGTTACATAGTAGGTGTGGTTGAAAAAAGACACAAGTCCATCAAGTCCAATCTATGTGTGTAATTATAGTTCAGTATTACATTGTATATCTCTGTATGTTGCGGTCGTTCAGGTGCTTATCTAATAGTTTTTTTAAACGCTATCGCTGAAACCACCACCTGTGGAAGGGAATTCTACATCCTTGCCACTCTTACAGTAAAGAACCCTCTACGCAGTTTAAGGTTAAACCTCTTTTCTTTTCATTTTAGAGAGTGGCAACGTGTCTTATTAAACTCCCTTCCGCAAAAAAAGTTTTATCCCTATTGTGGGGTCACCAATATGGTATTTGTAAATTGAAATCATATCCCCTCTTAAGCATCTCATCTACAGAGAGAATAAGTTCAGTGCTCAAACCCTTTCTTTATAACTAATATCCTCCAGACCCTTTATTAGCTTTGTTGCTCTTCTTTGTACTCGCTCCATTTCCAGTACATCCTTCCTGAGGACTGGTGCCCAGAACTGGGTGGCATAATCCAGGTGCGGCAGGACCGGAGTCTTGTACAGAGAAAGAATTATCGCTTTATGCCTGAAGTAAATCCCCTTTTTAACACATTCCAAAATCATGTTTGCTTTGTTAGCAGCAGCTTGGCATTGCATGCTATTGTTGAGCCTATCATCTACTAGGACCCCCAGGTCCTTTTCCATCCTAGATTCCCCCAGAGGTTCACCCCCAAGTGAGTAGATTGAATTCTGTAACAGGCGCTCCCAGCGATGCGTTCCACGCTGGAACGCATTACGGCGACCGCGCAATGACGTCATCGCCCGGCGCCGTGTGCGTTTCGCCATGGAACGCGGAAGTGCGCCGCGAATCGGCGCATATTTTAGAATCAGTGCTAATGCACTGCACCTGATTACTTGCCTATAAAGGCATTCACAGGCCACACAATCCCTGTTCAATTATTGTCTACAACGAACTACAGGTACCAGCAATCCCTGGACTGCATGGCATCCCCTGCAACCATCCATCCCTGAACTGGAGGAAATCTCACTCCTGGAGCTGCGCTGACAACATGCCTGAGCTGCTGCAGACACCCCAAGCTACCCCCCACCAGGAGACCCTCCATACAGAATCCCAAGTCCTAAAGCCCTGCAAACGGATAAGTACAAATTGTGTTACTTGTAGTGCTTTAAGAAGACCTGCTACACATATTGCTGTTAAACAATTACTGTACTTAATGCTGGCTTATTAGTTATCAACTACTACTTGGGACTAACTGTTGTGTTTTGGCTGTTTGTTGCGCAGTATCTTAAAGGGACATACACTCTCAAATAACCTGTGCTATATTTGCCTCGTATATGCAACTATTAGTTGTCTCTACAACTCCTATATTACTACGTGTACTCTCAAAGTTCCTGAGCTATATTTGCCTCTTATATGCAACTATTAGTTGTCTCTACAACTCCTATATTACTACGTGTACTCTCAAAGTACCTGAGCTTTAATTGCTTCTCATATGCAACTATTATTACCTGAGCTATATTTGCCACTCTTATGCAACTATTAGTTGTCTCTACAACTCCTATTTACTACATGCCTGACATAAGTGTAACTTGTTTATGGGCCTATGCCCTAAGTTGCGGAACATGTTCGCCTAAACTTTTCTATGCTAAGGGTTGACGTATTTCATACCTTCTCCCTTAGTGGCCTAATGCAAGATGCTATGTAATACTGATAATCACTTGCATACAGTTGTGCATTGGAATCTTTTAGTGCATACTATGATTTTAAACGCTAAGCTCTGGTCGCATGTTGTAATGCGTCCAAGCTCAGTAGCTCTACGCCTATTTTTATGTGAGAGAGAGATGATGTAGAGAACACCCAAACTCCTGTTTGTGTGGAGTGACGCCTGGGGTCTAATACTGAATTCTCACATAGAGAAGAGCTTTGAAATCCATGCTACCGCAGTTGTGGTTCACTCCTGTTCCCTAGAGCTGTTACACATTTATATTTTTGCCACCCAAATGCATTATTTAAAAATGTTCTACAATAAACCTAATTTGCCATGTAGTTGTTCACCCCATTAATTTGTTCAGATCTTCTTGCAAGGTTACCACATCCTGCTGAGAAGTTATTGCCCTGCTTAACTTAGTGTTGTCTGCAAAAACAGAAATTGAGCTGTTTACCCCATCCTCCAGGTCATTTATGAACAAATTAAACAGGATTGGTCCCAACACAGAACCCTGGGGGACCCCACTTCCCACCCCTGACTATTCCGAGTATTCCCCATTTATCACTCGCCCTTGTGGCCAGTTTTCAATCCATGTACTGCCCCTATGGTCTATGCCAATGGACCTTACTTTGTACAGTAAAAGTTTATGGGGAACTGTGTCAAATGCTTTTGCAAAGTCCAGATACAGGTCTACAGGCTTTCCTTTAGATGGCAGCTCACCTCCTGATAGAAGGCTAATAGATTGGTTTGGCAAGAACGATTCTTCATGAATCCATGCTGATTACTGCTAATGATACAATTTTCATTACTAAAATCTTAGGCTTCTTTCACACTATGGATTGTATGTCCGTTTTATAATATCCGTATTACACCTATTAACGGACGTTTATTAACGGATTTAATAACGGATACATACGGATAAATATTTTACCAATCTTCCTTTATTGAAAACGGATAATGTTTATCCGTATATATCCGTATACATCCGTTATATCATTCCTTTCTAACGTCCGTTAATAAAAACCATTTCACCCTTTCTTGAAGTCCAGCTCCAGAAGTCTTTACTGAGCATGCTCAGTAAAATTAACGTCCGTTAACATAACGGACATTTACGGAGACATTTACTAACGTCCGTGCGCCATAGACTTCAATGTTAAAATATAACGGACGTTAATATATCCGTTACTTGCAACGGACAAAAAATGGACAAAAAATAGTGCAAGACCCGTCACATATTCCGTTATAACTAACGTCCGTACGTTATAACGGACTATTACGGATCTTTACGGAACATAAAAAAATCCCATAGACTTTAATGATATTTTATAAAGGACGTATAACTTCCGTTTTTTAACATTATCTGACGGATTTTAATACGGATTATTAAAACGGATTTATTTTGTAGTGTGAAAAGGGCCTTAAATGTAATCCCTTAATTTCCCCTCCAAGAGTTTGCATACTATTGATGTTAGGCTAGCTGGTCTGTAATTCCCAGGGAAGTATTTTGGCCCTTGCTCCAGAAGAAGTCTGATGAAGCAATGAAATCGATTGAGCAATAGCATCATTTCTTGTCTTTGCATTTGGAGAATGTACCTCTGAAACCACTGTGTCCAGTACATGCTGTTTTAATCGTATTTTCATGTAAGTGCATTACCTTCATTTAATCCTCGTAAAAAAGGTTTTACACTATTGTGGCATTGGTCTCTCTTTTGGGGTATATGACCTGATGTCACGGTTGGAGTAAAAGAAACCTGATGTGTTCCCAGTGGTGGCTTGAAGTTTCTGTTGGGTGGACCTCTTTACAGACATTTTCCTGACATATAAGCCTATGTTGACCCCCCCATAATAGGTGGTCAACACTCTTTATTTTTTTGGTGATGGTCGCACAAGGTGGAGAAAGTTGGTGACACAACATTCAAACTTTCACTATTGTGTCACGTTTGTGACTCTTGGACTCACTTGTTTATATAATTTATTTACTGTTTATTTCATTAAAGCGCAACATACTTGTTCACCTAAGTATATGGTGTATTGTTGTTGGGGAATTACCTGGAGTTAAGCCGTTATGACCTCCTATAATATAGAGATCTCAAATCGGGTGGGCATAATAGAATAGCACTGTGTGACAGTGAGGGAGCGGGAGATTGCATTTGGTTCGCAGTTTTTTTAAGCACCAGTGAAATCTTTTTCACAATTGTTTTTTCACAACCGAGTGTGTAATCTGCTTTACACTGTAATTTATGGACAGTATTTATTAAAGCACTTCTATTTATTTGTTCTATTTATTTCAGACACCGTTTCATATGTTTTATATATTAACTGCTTGCCTACCGCCAGCCGTCATATGACAGCTGGTTGGTGCAGCTCTCGTTCTCTCGTCATATGAAGTCCTCGCCTTCCCAGCCCACTAGAGTTGAGAGGACAACCCTATTAAAGTCAATGGGACACAGACTTTTAGTAAAAAAAAAAAAATATGCACTATTCAATAACCAGACCCTTTAGGTCTGGTATGGATATTAAGGGGAACCCCGCCGTGAATTTAAAAAAAAAATAACATGGAGTTCCCCCTAAATATCCATAACCAGACCCGTTATACGAGCACGTTGACCTGGCCGGCCGCAGAAAAGAGGGGGGGACAGAGTGCGTCTTCCCCCTTCCTGGGCTACCCCAGTGACGTAGCAGAGGGTGCGGGGTCACGTGACGGGTGGCCCTGCCTCCCCTATATAAGAAATGCCACAGCTTTAGCGCGTCATTCGCTGGGCTGTGTCCAGCGGTGAGAGGAGGTCAGCGATGCTGCGCTCTGGATGGATGGATCTTCTCATCGCTGGAGATCACCCGCACCCGTCACTGGATCACCCGCAGCCGTCGCTGGATCTTCTCATCGCTGGAGATCACCCGCACCCGTTGCTGGATCAGGACAACGTTGGAGCAGGAAGCCGGGAACGAGTGGATTATCACCGCTGGAGTTTTTTTCTTATTAATAAAGGACTTTTTTCTACAGTGTGTGTGTGTGTGTTTTTTTTTACAAGAATTTACACTTCCTTCGTGAAATGGTAGGGGTACAGTGTACCCCATTACCATTTCACACAGGGGGGGGCCAGGATCTGGGGGTCACCTTTGTTAAAGGGGTCTTCCAGATTCTGATAAGCCCCCTGCCCGCATACCCCCACAACCACCGGGCAAGGGTTGTGGGGATGAGACCCTTGTCCCCATCAACATGGGGACAAGGTGCTTTGGGGGGTACCCTAAAGCACCCTCCCAATGTTGAGGGCATGTGGCCTGGTGCGGTTCAGGAGAGGGGGGGCGCTCTCTGTCCCCCTCCTCTTTTCTGTGGCCGGCCAGGTCAACGTGCTCGGATAACGGGTCTGGTCATGGATATTTAGGGGGAACCCCACGTCATTTTTTTTTTAAATTGACGGCAGGGTTCCCCTTAATATCCATACCAGACCTAAAGGGTCTGGTTATTGAATTTGGGGGGACCTCCGCGCATTTTTTTTCCCCGAACTTCCGAACCCGGACCCGAACTTTCAGCAATTATTACAGTTCGGGTTCGCTCAACTCTACAGCCCACTAGTCCGCCGGGCACCCGCGATTGCTCGTGAACACAGCATAGGCTGGTGGAAGCTGCAGCACTGGAATGGAATATAAGTGCTTTTCTATGACAGGAAACTTTCACCCTAATTGTTTTCATCGCCTTACAGTTTTGCTTTAAGTGAAGTGATAACCGTGATAACCTTTCCTATTTTTTTATTTTTTTGCTTTCCAACTGAAATCTTGATGCCTTTATTTTGTGATGTGAGGAGGGTGAACCGTTTAAATATTTATAAAAAAACATATTTGTCTTACTAAAAATCAGCATGTTGTTCTCAGGAGCTGATGAATTATTAAATATAACCAATTAACACTTTCCCCATTCTTCTCTAAAAGGATAACTGCCAATATGTAAATTTTCATCACTCCAGACACTGTCTAGCAAGTAACAATACAAATTGGCAATTATAAGGTACGTATAGCTATGCTGAGAGATTAGCTCATCAATAACAATATATTTTTGCCTATGGAGTCATTATTGAATTTGAGAACATGCAATGTAGGAATAGCCAAGTCTGAATTGGCATATATATGCAAGAAGCTAATGGGATAAAATGTATTATTGTTAATATTATTAGTCAGGAGTAATTAAGCTCCAAATTTTAAAGCAGAAATAATTAAAACGTGTAGCGCCCTGCCCCCAATTACTGGGGCGCTATTCAAATTTAGAGGGTGTCTGAGCCAATAGTGGGCTCAGACCTTGTTGAATTTCATTCAAATTAGCCTCTGTTCTGGCTATGGTTGTGCTTGAGAGGATTTTCCCCTGTTGCCTGTAGGTGGCGTTACCACCTCAGGCCCATGTTGGAATACAAGCGAACCATGATGTGTAAAGTGACCCTCCTTGGCAGCAGCCCAGTGGAGTTGTGCCCCACTGTGCATGCCTGGAAGAGATACTCAAGGGGCAGACGCCGTTTTTCGGGGTCCTTCGCCTCGTGGCTCTCCTGGCGCGAGGCATGTGTGTGATCTCAACCTCGGAACCACGTTGGCCCGAGGTCACATCTGCATGGAGTAGGCTCAGTTATGCTGATAGAGAAAAAAGGTTGCACTAATATGGGGTAATAAATTGATCAAATTGTGCAGGCACAAAAATATGATCATAAACAATAAGTGAATAAAAATAGTGCAAGCAACAAATGATCATATACAGAATCATACAGTAATCAACTGGATGATCTTAAATAATCAAATACTGTATACATATGTGAATGTGAACATGTATACAGTACATGTGAATTAGGTCCCAATAATGAGAGTCCAAAGATGGTGATAAATAAAATGATGAAACGTGAAAATAACTTTGAGAAGTAGATCCACCGTCACCAAGATGGATGAAGAAAGCCACTTCTTGAGGATTACACCAGGAGAAAAAATGAATACTCTTACCAGACACGTTGGACCTCCTGTATTAGCAAGGTCATATAGGCCTGCAGATATAACCCTCTACAGGGTCTTGATGGATCGCAGATAAGTATGCTGCTCAACACCTTGCTTCCATCCTCTGTGTCCCTTAAACAGTATCCCTCCCTTTGATGAAATCAAAAATCACTGGCGGACTCGAATGTATCAGGGGAGAAATAGAAAAAAAAATTGAGATAGTGTGATAACGTTAACCACTTCCTTGGTTTAATAGTAAAAAAATGTACAAGTAAAATTCACAAATTCAAATGAACAGATAAAAAAAGCCAGCATAAAAAAGTAACGTTAGCCTGTGCTTCCGGGGTCACGTTGAACGCAGTGACGTTAGTGCATGGAGCCACGCTGTGTGCTGTGCTGTGTGGGAGGAACAATAATGTTATAATTCCCCTCAGAGCTTTGTAGGAGGAGCTACAATTCCCCTCAGAGCTTTGTAGGAGGAGCTACAATTCCCCTCAAAGCTGTGTGGGAGGAGATACAATTCCCCTCAGCGTTGTGTGGGTTGAGCTATAATTCCCCTCAGTGTTGCCAGAACACCAATTTTTCCTGGCAACGCTCATGCCCTGTTTATGCAGGCTCTAAGTACAGGTCGGAGTATTTTGCATCTCCTGAATACTTTTCATTCTTCAAACGATTATATTTTAAAATATATTTTTATATAAACTATAAATCCTACAGCGAAGAGCTTTATATTGTGAGAATCACAAGACCCAGACCTACATTTTGATGCATAGTATGTCTCTGAAATATTGCCCTTCAACTTTTAGGTGTCTAGAGTGTAGATTCAATGTATGTCAATGGATGACGTGAGTTGCAAACAAATGGTCATATTGTGAAAACTATCAGGAATATGGCTTAGCCGTGGACATGTGTAGTGGCAGCAGGGAGGGCTGAATGTTTTAATATAATATTTGTGTAGGTGGGCTTGAAAATGAGGGAGTGGTGGCAATTTAGAAATCATGTCCTGATTTTTCAGCTTTTGTCAGCTCCCACTCTAGTTTCGTCATTCATTCCTATGGGACCAATTTCGCCACAAAAATTACGATATTTAGTGAACCATTCAGCGAAACATTTCACAAAGTAATAGCACACCAATCGGGAACAATGGACATGTTTGGGTATATTACTTTCTATGTAGTGTAAAAGCTGTGGGAGGAGTTAGGGTGGTAAATTTGACTACAATAAGAATAATAATATATATGTGAGATAACAGTAAGTGGTCTTGCTATGGAAGAACACTTAATTAACTTTTTTTGTGGTTTGTAACCTGTCCTTTAGGGGGTGTACTCCCAACCCCTCACATGGATGCCATGTGTTCCAGCTATCTGATGAAGACTGTCTGCAGTGATTGTTTCTGCTATATAAAGGCTAACCACAGAGATCCCAGGAAGGAATAGTCACTATTACAACAATTGGAGTCAGAATACCATGCAAATACAAACATGTGAATATCATAATAGGAAACATACATCATAAATAAAATATAGTCCAGAAAACCTCTATAAGTCCTTGAATAAACACCCAAGATGCAAATGAAAAATCTTCCTGCCATCACTATGCTGATAAAGTAGAAATCAAAAATACCCAGTGACTAATCACTTAGGAGAGCAGCTTCACTGTCATGATTGACTGCCAAGATTAAAGGAAAGTCCGAAGGCATTTTTGTAAAATCCACTCCAGACTGCCATCCTCATATATGAATCTGGACTGCAAGATGGAAATCCCATATGCATGGAAAAAAAACTAACAATAGTAAAGTATAGCTTTTTTATTTGTATTTCTTTTTTTATTAAAAACTAAAAGGTTACACTCAATATTCAGAAAACGTGCCAGTATATCATCTCACAAAGTGCTACAGACTAACATACTAACTGCCACAAACCAGGCACTCCCATACTGTAGCTCAAAAGCAAAGGCTAATAACAACACTGGGAAGCTGCTCTACACAAAAGAGTTTCATCTGACTTTCCTCAGGGGCAGGTTGTGACAGAGAGCTGCTCTCCTATAGGATTAGTCGCTGACTGGTTTTCAATTCCTACTATCAGCACAGTGGTGACAAGAAGATTTTTCATTTGCATCTTGGGAGTTTAATCATTGACCTAAGCTGGCCATAGATGGCTCAACATTTGGTTGGTTCAGCAAGGATTGGCAGGATTTTGATCCATCTATAGGCAAGCTGGTTGTACAGAAGTTGACCTCTTGATTGACTTCCATACAACCAGCCTGTTGGAAAATGTTTGCACGGTCAGTGCCTTTGGCTATAGCAGTAGGTGCTGATGAATGTGTTGACAACAAGAGAACTTGAATAGACCAGAGAACTCCCCAATCCATATCTAATGTGTGGATGGGGAATTGATTCATGAGTCATGCATGACCTGCCTTATAGAAGTTTATGGACTATTTCATTTATGATGGATGTTTTATATATTTCCTGGTATGATAATCACATGTTTATATTTTCTCGGGTTTAAGTGGCCACTCCTTTAACCACTGAGGCTTGCTCCCGCTGTGATTATACACAGCAGGAGCCGATCAGTGGGTACTGTGGACTCGATGTCCGCCGGCACTCTCCAATCATCCTGCTGAGACACAGAATATCCGTCTACCTATGTAAACAAGACAGATTGTTGTTCTGACAGGAGGGAAGGCATGGACCCTGTGTCTCTGAAAAGCAGGAACATGGATCCATGTCTTCCCCTAGTACAGGACAAATCTGACCCCAAATGACACTTTTTGGGGACCAGTGACATTATTACATTAATCAGTGCTATAAAAATGCACTGATCAATGTAAAAATTACACTGGCAGGTGAGGGGTTAACACTAGGAGGCGATCAAGGGGTTAACTGTTTCCCAGTTGTGTTCTAACTGTTGGGGGGGGGGGTTGACTGGGAAGAGTAGATCTTTGTCATGTCATCTGTCAGAATGGGGATCCGCCTTGTTTACAAAGGCAGATCCCCATTCTGCCTCTGTACTAGGTGATCACGGGAGATTTACCCAGGAGAGCCAACCTGCCACAGTACAACTGTGGCAGCTGGTCTTAAAGTGGTTAAAGAGTGTTTTTTGGGAGTGAAAATTTGAGTTATGTAGCCCAATGCAAGTTTCTGCCATTAATTCTAATGGTACAATTGTAACTTCCCCAAATAAATCCTTTTCATGTTGAGATGAAATGTATCTTTCTCTCAAATAAATGT
This sequence comes from Rana temporaria, assembly GCF_905171775.1. Classification (NCBI taxonomy): domain Eukaryota; kingdom Metazoa; phylum Chordata; class Amphibia; order Anura; family Ranidae; genus Rana; species Rana temporaria. The sequence continues at coordinate 111,169,123 of NC_053496.1, forward strand.
TTACCCAAACTCACACAGGTGTTATAAACCACAAACAATACCATTGCTGATGGAAATTTTAAATGAGTCACAATTTTGTGTGTTTTTTATTATTTCCAAACTATCCTAATTTGAGCCCAAAAAATGTGCTGTGCGTACCAACATCAGAAATAAAATGTCATTCCCAAATATCAGAGGGTAACGTCACTATTCTACATTCACAAACCAAGAACCACCAAATGTAACAGAATAAATCAAGAAGAATGACCATTCTGCTTAGTAGCCCTGAGGATCTGTGTTTGAATCCAAAAAATGCCACTTTACGTAGAGAAGTTGTCTGATCTCCCTATGTTGTTGAACATAACTCCTGACTCAGGGCCTTACATAAATTATGTCTAAATGTAGTATTTATGTGTAGGAGGGTTCCACCACCATTGAAAATTGTGTCGTATGTTTTCCATGGGCAAGGACTCTAATCAGCCTTAACATTTCCCCAACAGCACTAATTGCAGCCTCTTACCTAGACTAAACCCACAACATGACAGCAGTTAAGCTCTAAGCATGCTGACAGTAATCAGCCATAACCAGCCTTCTAAACAGATGGCATATGCCAGAAATAGGTTGTTCACTGGCCCTCTGGCCTTCCACAGTACACCTGCATTGATTAACTTCTTGCACACTTGGGACTTAGGACTGTTTTACACCACGGAGATGGAGATAAAAAACATGTTGCAGCACAGTGGCTAACAGGCTAGTACTTCTGACTGCCAGCCCTAAGTTTCTGAGTTTGAATCCAAATCCTGCTACTTGGCTAGAGGTTTGTATGTTGTGGTGTTAAAGTTTCTTTTTCACCAGTGCTAACATTTTTGATGGGTTTCACATAATGGAACCCCAAGAAATCACATTATAAATTTTGGCCCACATTTTGGCCCAGATATGGATGTCTAAGTCTGGTGTGATGCTGCACACATATTTTAATTTTGTATGCTTATGATTTTCTGTTTTGGAACCTCCATATACCCAACAATGTACAAGTTTGATATGGAGATTTTTGGGATCACTGATCGTGGGAAGAGCCTTGGACATTTGTTATTTTGAGCTTTGCCTTGCACAGATATCAATGTTGAGGCATTTTTTCATTTGTAAAGAGTGTGTATTCCAAATGAACAGGTGAGAGCACTTGAGGCTTACCTCAAAAGACAGAAACAATTACACTGGTGGGTGTGTCCTTTACTGGGTGGGTGGAGGTGAGCAAGCTTAGCCTTTGTTATTTAAAAGCTAGCATTTGTGGTGGGTGTTTGGCATTAAAACAGGCCTGAATTTTTCTTTGCAGTGTGTATATTGGGTTACAAATAGATATGGTGTGCATAATTCCTGACCCACACCCCACTAAGACTCTTGTTTGATGCTTCTAAATGTCACATGTTAGACTTACAACTGCTATGTAATGATTGAGATTAAAAGAGAGGATCCTGCTAATTCATTCCTGCTGTGTGTTTCAGTGTAGTTTGTGCGCTGCCTTTTTGGCTTTTGTATTAATTTTGTCTGTTTTTGCTAATGATAATTCTGCCATGTAACTTTTGGGGCGAGGACTTCTGATCACAAAAAATGTTAGTCATGCTTGTTAGCTTGATTTGTATCCCTGCTTTTTTAATGTGATTTGTTTAATCCGTCTAATTGTTAGTGTCTTACCCTTGTAGATTGTAAACTCCTTTGAGCAGGGCCCTTCTAACTATATTGTCAAATACTGGAGCATCATTTCCATGCCTTTATTTATTTATATTTTTTTGGCCCGAGTACATTAATGTACCAAATGTTTATACTAATATTCATATAAAAAGTTGATTGTTTTTTGCTTTAGGTTTGATTTTTGCAGACTTGAAATACATATTTTATAAGTGCAAACTAATCCATATCCCTTCAAATCTGTATTCAATCCACTTGCATACCGATACCTGCTGGCGCTGTCATGGAGGAAGAGGCACATATCTTAATATCTGGTGCAAAAGCGCTAGAGTTTACCCCTTCTGGAAAGGTATAGTTACGATTTATAATGTATCATGTCTCTATTGCCCTTTCCCCTAAAGTAGCCCTATTGTACACCTTACCAAGATCAGTTAAATCCCAGAAAACCAACCTCTTAATGCCTCGTACACACGTACAGGATTCCTGGTGTCCTGCTGGAAAATTTTCTGCCAGTGATGTCATAGCAGCTCTGACCCTGACGCGTTGTGTGACTGCTCAACGTCACTTTTGACTTTTTACGGCCGGTGTTCTGCCGAATAAGTTCCGCCCCGCGAATAAGGACCCCCCTGTACTGTTTAGGCGCTTGCGCAGTACGAACCTCAACTGAGAGTCAGCTCTACACGGCACATGCACAATGACTATTACACATGCCGCACAGTCCCAATGCTAGTGCTACTCTGCAAGGGGCGGGGGTGATTTTACCAATAAAGTACACAAAATACAGCAAAATCCGCCCATTGACATTGCAAAAGCAGCCCTTCATTTGTTTTAACACGTCCCACTAAGATGTGTACTTTATTGCTAAAATCATCCCCGCCCCTTGCAGAGTAGCACTAGCATAGGGAGCATGCGGCATGTTTCATAGTCATTGCGCATGCGCCGTGTAGAGCTGACTCTCAGCTCTACATGTTTGTCTATTTTCGTAGGCTCGTTTGAGGTTCGTACTGCGCAGGCGCCACGCCTGCGCAGTACAGGGGGGTCCTTATCTGCCGGGCGGAACTTATTTGGCAGAACACCGACGGTAAAAAGTCAAAAGTGACGTTGAGCAGTCACGCAACGCGTCAGGGTCAGAGCTGCGGTGACATCACTTCCAGTTGCAGCCAAGTCCGGAAGTTCAATACACATTGTTTTTTGCTGTTGGTGATTATCTAAATAGTATGTTTTCTACCTTTTAATGAACCGATACTTATTTGAATTACTACACTATGGAGTCCCCCCTATCCTCTCTATGTTACCTGAGCATTTTAACAGGAAATCTGATCGTGGTCGATCGAATAGGAAAAGCGATCGTTTTTTACTGGAGGTTATCAGAAAGGCTTAATTTTAAGCCAAATGAGGTGAGAGGCTGGGGAAAACCAGGGCACCCGCACAAGATTGGAGCACTTGCGCTTTTTCTGGGCCTTTGGAGATTATTTCAGTTTTTGGATTGAAGCACTTGCACTGTTTCTTGCCATTTGGAGAATATTTCATCTTAAAATGATTTTTTCCATTTTTGCACCTGGAATTTTATTTCACATCACTTGGACTGTTTTTTACGTATTTATCATCACAGAGACTTCCCTTTTTTTGGCACGTATTTTTGAAAATTGTTTGGTTTGCACAAACAAGACTGTTATACACTAAATGTTGTTTGCACATATTTATCATTTTATATATATTCTTTGCACTTTATTGTTTGCACATCGTTTTGCTTGAATTTTGCAATATTTGCATTTGCATATTTGCACAGAAAAGATTGAAGCATTATTACACTTTTTTAGCATTTGTATACAGACAGAAAGGATTGAAGTATTGCACTTTATTAATATTTGTTTACAGACACTTAGGAAGTATTTATATACATTTAATTATTGGTTATATATTTATATTAGATTAATTTGAGTGAGCGCCACTTCACTCCTTCTTTCAATTATTAAGTGTGTGAACACTCCTTTTGTTGTGGCTGCTGCTTGTAGTAGATTTGTATAACCGCTGAGGTTTGCACACCAGTAACCCATATCATAAAGAATTCCTCCCTATATAACCCCTCCCATACCAGGAGCACCTCAGTTTTTTCGCCAGTGTCTAAGGTGTTGGTCACGGTTAAAGGGGTTGTAAAGGTTCATCTTTTATTTTCTAAATTGGTTCCTTTAAGCTAGTGAATTGTTGGTTCACTTATCTTTTCCTTCGATTTCCCTTCTAAATGTTTTTTTTCTTTGTTTCAATCTCTCACTTCCTGTTCCTCCTCAGTAAGCTTTCCACCATCATTCGAGCGGTGGAAAGTCATTTAGAACAGCTTACTGAACACCTTACTGAGGAGTAACAGGAAGGAAGAAATTCAGACAAAGAAAACAAAGAAAAAAAAACATTTCAGGGGTTCAGGGGCAGGAAAAGGGGGCAATAAAGTGTCGCCATCTGGATCTAGGGGTTCTAGACATGCCTGCTTGATAGCAGGCTCCCCTGAGAGACCTGAGGCAGCCACACATGATGAGCCATTGGCCCTGTCAGGCACTACAGCCTCTCCTAATATTGCAGCCCTGCATATGTCATTGAGGACGCTTTTGCATTTGCATTGGTTGGTTTATAGGAGAGGTTATCTACTATTATTGCAGCATCCTCACAAAAGAGCAGGGATGCACAGTTACTGCTGCATACTGTTGCTAATCAGCTAAATCGAATAATTGCGGAAACGCACAGTGCAGATGATAACTTCCTCTTTACCAGTCCACTGGTTTGCATAAAGATGCATGGGTATGAAATGTACAAAATGCATGTGGGGTAAAAATATGTTAAATCACATAAAGATACATGATTTTTTGTTTGTATGAATATACATGGTTTTACATAGTCGCATGAGGATGCTTGGTCACATTTAAGTGCTTAGTCACATAAGATGCTTGACCGCATAAACATGTTTGGTCTCACAAGAGTCTTTGATTACTCAAGGATACTTGATCATACAGTGAGGCTTGTTTTCACAGAAATGCCTAAAATCGCATAAAAATGCTTGATTGCATAAAGATGCTGGATTGCACAAGGGTGCCTGATCATACAACAGTCCTTGGTCACACAAGGGTACTTTTTCGTACACTGGTGCTTATAATGCATAAAATGCTTGATAGCATAATAAAAAAAAAACTGCTGAATCGCATAAGGATGCATGAACGCCTAAAGTTGCATGATCACCTAGTTTTGCGTGATTGCATAATGAGGCATGTTATTATAGGTTTCCTTAAATACATGGGCGTCACCGGGGTGGGGCCTGAGGGGGCCACGTCCCCCCCCAATTTTACAGTTTGCCTCCCCCATGTGCCCCCCAAGTTATGTACTGTCTTGTATTAACAGATTTAACAACATGGCACTGACAATGACTGAATCTGACTCACTAACATACATCAGCATCAGCATGTGTCACGTGATGTGGCGCCGCCGCTATTGTTTATGGGAAATGTAGTCTGCGGCACCGGCTACATTCTTAAGCTCCCGGGGGTGGAGTCAGCGAGTAACTGTAACTCTGAGGCCGCGTACACACGGTCGATCCATCCGTTGAGAATGGTCCGACGGATCGTTTTCATCAGTTCACCGCTGAAGCGGCCTGATGGTCTGATGTGCGTACACACCATCAGTTCAAAATTCGATCGGGTCAGAACGCAGTGACGTAAAACACACGACGTGCTGAAAAAAACGAAGTTCAATGCTTCCAAGCATGTGTCGACTTGATTCTGAGCATGCACAGGTTTTGAACCGATACTTTTGTGTACTAACCATCGGTTTGGACCTATCGGTCAGCGGCCCATCGGTTCGATTTTAAAGCAAGTTCTCTAATTTTTGTCCGAAGGACAAAAGACCGCACAGTGGGCCAGATTCAGAAAGAATCGCGGCGGCGTAACGTATCGTCTTTACGTTACACCACCGCAAGTTTTCAGCGCAAGTGCCTGATTCACCAAGCACTTGCGTGTAAACTTACGGCGGTGTAACGTAAAGCCGTCCGGCGCAAGCCCACCTAATTCAAATGGGGCGTGTACCATTTAAATTAGGCGCAGTCCCGCGCCAAACGTTCTGAGCATTCTCCGTTAGTAAATTTCCCGACGTGCTTTGCGCAAAATTATGGCGCCCCGACGTGTTTGTAAATGGCGACGTGCATAACGTACTTACGCCGAAAAAAAAAATAATTAAAATTTGACGCGGGAACGACGGCCATACTTTAACATTGCTGGTGTAAATTTAAGCCATGAAAAAGCAGGCTTAACTTTGCGACGGGAAAAAAAACGACTTGCGACGACGTAACGCACGCGAGTAGCTTCGTGGATCGCCGTAAAAGCTAATTTGCATACCCAACGATGGAAAAGGACGCGAACTCCACCCAGCGGTGGCCGAAGTATTGCAGCCTAAGACCCGAAGGCGTACAAAGCCGTAATTCCCGCCAATTCTACACGTGTGCGGCATTTGTTATGAATCCTGAGGGGGAAGTCCCCGCCGGATTTTAAATAAAAATCCGGCATGGGTTCCCCCCTCAGGAGCATACCGGGCCCTTAGGTCTGTTATGGGTTGTAAGGAGAGCCCCCCCCTACGCCGAAAAAAACGGCGTAGGGGGTCCCCCTACAATCCATACCAGACCCGTATCCAAAGCACGCTACCCGGCCGGCCAGCAAAGGAGTGGGGACGAGCGAGCGCCCCCCCCCCTGAGCCGTACCAGGCTGCATGCCCTCAACATGGGGGGGTTGGGTGCTCTGGGGCAGGGGGGCGCACTGCGGCCCCCCACCTCAGAGCACCCTGTCCCCATGTTGATGAGGACAGGGCCCCTTCCCGACAACCCTGGCCGTTGGTTGTCGGGGTATGCGGGCGGGAGGCTTATCGGAATCTGGGAGCCCCCTTTAATAAGGGGGCCCCCAGATACCGGCCCCCCACCCTAAGTGAATGGATATGGGGTACATCGTACCCCTAACCATTCACCTGGAGGAAAAATGTCAAAGTTAATAAACACACCACACAAGGGTTTTTAAAATAATTTATTTTTCTGCTCCGGGGGCTCCCCCTGTCTTCTTTATTAGCTCTTTTACCAGGGGAAGCTTCTTCTTTGACATCTTCGGGTGGGTGGGGGCCGCCGTCTGGTTCTCTTCCACCGCCGGGGGGGGTCGCTTTTAAAAAAGCCCCCACCCCCCGGCGGGTTTCCTCCGGCGTCTTCGGCGGGGGGGCTTCTTCTTCCGCTATCCCGACGGGTCTTCTCCGCTATCCGGGGGGTCTTCTCAACTCTCCGGGGGTCTCCTTCTATGTTCGCCGCTCTCCGCTGTTGACTCGGCGCACCCCGGTTCTTCCTCCAGCTGTCCGGTGCCTTCTCCTTCAGCGCTGAACGTCTATCTTCTTCTTCCGTGCTGTGACGTATTCTTCTTCTTCCGGGCTGTGACGTCATCTTCTTCACTTCTCCAGATGTTGACACGCCGGCTCTTCTCGCTGAAATGGCAGGTGCGCTGCTTTCATCGGACCTATATAGGCCTCACAGTCCCATCATGCTCTGTACCTACCCATGTGATACCTACCCACGTGGGTAGGTATCACATGGGTAGGTACAGAGCATGATGGGACTGTGAGGCCTATATAGGTCCGATGAAAGCAGCGCACCTGCCATTTCAGCGAGAAGAGCCGGCGTGTCAACATCGGGAGAAGAGAAGAAGAGAAGACGTCACAGCACAGCGGCCTGAAGGGAGAAGTAGAAGTCGTCACAGAACAGCGGAAGAAGAGGAGAAGACGTCACAGAACAGCGGAAGAAGGAGAAGGCACCGGACAGCGGGAGGAAGAACCGGGGTGCGCCGAGTCAAGAGCGGAGAGCGGCGAACATAGAAGAAGACCCCCCGGAGCGGAGAAGACGTCACAGAAGAGCGGTGAAGACCCCGGAGAGCAGGAGAAGACCCCTGGAAATCGGAAGAAGAAGCTCCCCCTGGTAAAAGAGCTAAAGAAGACAGGGGGAGCCTCCGGAGCAGACTAATAAAATATTTTAATACCCTGTGTTTTTTATTTGTGTTTTTACCACTTTTCCTCCAGGCGAATGGGTAGGGGTACGATGTACCCCATATCCATTCACTTAGGGTGGGGGGCCGGTATCTGGGGGCCCCCTTGTTAAAGGGGGCTCCCAGATTCCGATAAGCCTCCCGCCCGCATACCCCGACAACCAACGGCCAGGGTTGACGGGAAGGGGCCCTGTCCTCATCAACATGGGGACAGGGTGCTCTGGGGTGGGGGGGCCGCAGTGCGCCCCCCTGCCCCAGAGCACCCAACCCCCCCATGTTGAGGGCATGCAGCCTGGTACGGCTCAGGAGGGGGGGGGGGCGCTCGCTCGTCCCCACTCCTTTCCTGACCGGCCGGGTAGCATGCTTTGGATACGGGTCTGGTATGGATTGTAGGGGGACCCCCTACGCCGTTTTTTCGGCGTAGGGGGGCTCTCCTTACAACCCATAACAGACCTAAGGGCCCGGTATGCTCCTGAGGGGGGAACCCATGACGAATTTTTATTTAAAATCCGGCGGGGACTTCCCCCTCAGGATTCATAACAAACGCCGCACACGTGTAGAATTGGCGGGAATCCAAGTCGGATCTCCCGTCGCTTCTATGACGCGCACGTTGGAATGTGCTGTCACTATTCCAGTGAGTGCGAGATGTCGGCGAGATCTCGGCACCATGTCGCCGAGAATCAGCGCGATGCTGTCATGCTAAAAACACAATATCACAAACACCTACTGTATATATATATATATATATATATAGAGAGAGAGAGAGATTTTTTTTTATTGAGCTTTTGTAAATCGTGTTATTGGTATATGTCCCAGTTTACTATTGCAGTGAGATAAGGTAAAGGTAAAAAAAATCTGCAAATTTAAAGAAATTAAGTTTGTGCATGAATATGAGGCCTACTGTACTTACTGCTCTTTGGCATTATATACCAAGTGTAAACATGTATTGCTCATTGACATGTTATACAAAGTTAAAGTGGTTGTGAACCGTAAAAACAAAAACACTCCCGTTAATGGCACGCTCACTAAAGCAACAGCACATACGTGCCTTTGCTTCAGTGCGCATGTGCCGATGACATCGGCACATGCTGGGGACAGGGGATGTCTCCTAAACCGTGCGGGATACCTCCCAACTGTCCATGATTTCGAGGGACTGTCCCTGATTTGGAGCAATGTCCCTCTGTCCCTCATTCTCCTCATTTGTCCCTCATTTTGGTCTGATCTATATAGATGTATAGAAAAAGCACTTTTTATCTATCAAAAAGTTTTTCCCAACACTAAACTTTCATCTGATTTCTAAATTGCTGCATTTGTAAATTCCAAAAGCCAATATAAAGAAATAGTAGTGGTAAAAAAAGCACTTGTGGGTTTAACCAATCTTATTTTTTTGTACAATTCTCCTTTAAGGGGGCGTGGCAAGGGGTGTGTCCTATGCCTGCATACTTTTGCTGATAGGTGTCCCTCATTCCCATCTCAGAAAGTTTGGAGGTATGCGTGCAGGTTTAGGAGATATCCTGGGTAGCTACAGGGAAGCCTTATTTGTAGGCTTACCTGTAGCATAACGTGGTTGTAAAGGGTTTACAACCACTTTAAAGTGGATTTCTAGCCAAAATTACACTTTTTAAATAAAAATACCCCTATAATACACAAGCTTAATGTATTTTAGTAAAGTTAGTCTGCAAACTAAGGTCCGTTTTGTTAGGTTATTACAGCATTTTGAAAGGTTATAAACTAGCATTAGACCGTAGCCATCTTAAGTGTGGGCATTTGAAGCCAGATTGTATTACTTCCTGGATTTCATGCTTGCAGATCTCGCACACGCTCACTGCTGCACAAGCGGTGTAATAGGTTTCATGTCAGGTTTCCATAGCAACGGCATTGTTAGAGGAAGTTGTCCTTATCTATGCAAACCTCTCCTCCTTGCAGGAACCCGGAAATATACCGCATGCTCAAAGAATATTATTCATAAAATATATATATAGATATCTTGTTATATATATTTCTTGTGTGTGTGTGTGTGCTCCTCCATCGCAGCGCCCCCTGGCAAATTGCATCGCCCCTGCACATCGCATTGCCCCCGCCAAATCGCATCTCTTTCACCGTAACGCCCCCCGCCAAATTACATCATATTGCCCCAGCACATTGCATCGCACCCCCACCAAATCGCATCGCCCCAGCAAATTGCATTGCCCCCAGCCAAATTGCATTGCACGCCAGCCAAATCGCATCTCCTCCTCCATTGCAGCATCCCCTGCCAAATTGCATTGCCCAAGCACATCGTATTTCCCACCAACAAAATCGCATCGTCCCAGCACATCGCATTGCCCCCCGCCAAACAGACCCACGCAAGGCCGCAGACGGATACCGCACAAGGCCGCCGATGGACGCCGGGCAAGACATCCAAAATTTATGTTTTTCCCTAAACTTCCCTCCTCAGCTTGGGGTGCGCGGTATATGCCGATAAATACGGTAATTGTTCTTATTTATCAATGGTCATGTACCTTGTGTGTATACACAGATTTTTTTTATGGTGACATTTTTAATAATGCACATTTTATTAAGGTGTGTGTGATAATGCAGTTTCTTATTTAAGTGGAGTTCCGACGCCCAGAATTTTTTTTTAAAGTCAGCAGCTACACATACTGCAGGTGCTGACTTTTAATATTAGGAAACTTACCTGTCCTGGAATCGAGTTATGTTGGCACCCCCGGGTGCTTCCGGTGCTATTGCGGGTAATGGATACCAACAGTGTAGCCTTTAAGCTTCATGGCCAGCTCCCTACTGCGCTTTCTGTGTTGGCCCAGTGGTGGGGGTAGGAGGAGTCGGCCATGGTGAAGCACATCGCCGCGACCAAGTCCATCAGAAGTAGGGACAGGGTACCTAAACGTGTTAAAAGTGTCAAATGTGGCACCGGAGGGGGGGGGGGATTAAATAAGCAGAAGTTACACTTTTGGGTGGAACTCCGCTTTAGTTATTTTAGTTGATTGCTAGTTGCTGGTTGGATCGGCAACTACATTTATCAATAAGACATTTAATAAAACAAATGGTATTCATTTATGTTAAGTGTTCCATGAGAACAACATGTATGTTTTTTTCACAGATAACATTTTCTTATCTAACTCAAAAATGGACATCCATTCATTTTATTCCGTGGTAAATGTTAAGGCCCAGAAGGCTGATATGCCAAAAGAGCAGCAAAAAGAAAAAAGTCAGCCTGGTCCGTCTTCTTCCATTGAGGAGTGTGAAGAACTTGAGAAGGATGACGTTGAATATGACACTGCTGAAATAATATCGGATAATGATAAAGCTTCATTGCAGGTTGAGGACGCAAGCACCTCCTCACAAAGCAATATTCAACACGGTGCTTATGAAGAGCAATTCAGTGAAGCTGAACAGCCACAGAGTGCACAAACATCTGCTAGCATTGAAAAAACAAAGGTACAAGGACCACATGATATCAGCCAGTGTGCTAGTGAAGGGCCAAGACAGCCTGTATTAAAAAAATACCCACAGAAACAAATGGGAGCATGCTTCAGGTCATTCTGCCCACAGTGGTTTGGATCGTTTGAATGGTTGGAATATTCGGTGTCCCAGGATGCTGCATACTATTTCCCGTGACGTTTTTTTTCCAACATCAAAATATCTCCATGGGCATGCTAAAAAAGTACAGTTTGTCAACATAGGGTACAAAAACTGGAAAAATGCACTCGAAACTGGTAAAGGAATACTACAGCATGAAAAGTCTGCTTCACACAAGGATTGCCATGTCAGATGGGAGGATTTCAAAAAGAGTGTAAGCCAGGATTAGGGATGAGCTTAGTGTTCGAGTCGAACCCATGTTCGACTCGAACATCGTATGTTCGACCGTTCGTCGAATTACGAACGTTACGGGCCGTTCGCGCCAAATTTGAGTAGCGTTTCAAGGCCCATAATTCACTGCAGCATCGCAGTGCATTGCTGGCTGATGATTGGCCAAGCATGCACTATGACCCGCATGCTTGGCCAATTATGGCTCTGGGGGTTTAGTACACGCCCCACACTATAAAAGGCCACCGGCAGGTCGGCCTTGTGTAGTGTGTTGCGGCGGTGGTTGGAGACAGAGAGAGTGTCATTTTGTTCTAGGTAGATAGAGCAGACAGGCTAGTCAGTTAAAGTTAGTGTGTAGAGGATATATATGCATCCCAGGTGTTGTATATATATATTTATACACTGTATAGTTTAGTTAGATCAGCTCTTCCTAATTTACTGGCAGGCAGGTGATTGTGCTAGCTGCAGTATTCTCATGTGGTGTATTTGTCCTCTGCAGTTTGCACCTAAAGCTACTTGGTGTGTACTGCCCGTGTCCTCTGCAGTTTGCACCTAAAGCTACTTGGTGTGTACTGTGAATTTCTCAGTCACCCTATGCCCAAAAGGGGCACAGGGTGACCCTAGACCCAAGAGTCATTAGTGATGCTGGCACAGGAGTACCCCCCATCCTTCAAATGTCTCTGGGTGTCACGGATCATTCTGTTACAAGCACCAACCTCCTCTCCGCCCTGCAACAGGGACAACTGACCCATGTGCCCGGTTTTGCTCATGTCCTTAATTTGGTGGTGCAGCGGTTCTTGGACAGGTACCCGGGCTTACAGGATGTCCTGAAGCAGTCCAGGAAAGTCTGTGTGCATTTCCGACGGTCATATAATGCCACTGCTCGGCTGGCAGACCTCCAAAGGGAATACAACCTGCACAAGAACCGCCTAATCTGTGACATGCCCGCCAGGTGGAACTCTACGTTGGCCATGCTGCAGTGGCTGCACACGCAGCAGAGGGCCATCAATGAGTATCTGTGCCAATATGGCAGCAGAACTGGGTCAGGGATGCATGCACTGTCCTGTCACCATTTGAGGAGGCCACGAGGATGGTGAGCAGTGACAGTGCATGCATCAGTGAGACTGTCCCTCTTATTCACATGTTGGAGCACACGCTGCATGGAATAATGGAAAGGGCCCTTGAGGCAGAACAGAGGGAGGAAGAGGAGGACTTCCTTACCTCTCAAGGCCCCCTTTATCCAGACAGTGTTCCTGCTTGCCCGCCTATGGTGGAGGAGGTGGAGGAGGTGGAGGAGGAGGAGGAGAAGCAGGATTCTGTCAGCATGGAGGTGGAGCCTAGCACTCATCATCAGCAGCAGTCTTCAAGGGATCAATTACAGTCCCAAGGAACCCATGGACTTGTACGTGGCTGGGATGAGGTGGCTGCGGATCATGTTGTCCTCAGTGACCCAGAGGACTCCACACCAAATGCCTCAGAAAACCTACGCTGCATGGCCTCCCTAATCCTGAAAAGCCTGTGGAAGGATCCTTGTATTCGTGCTATCAAGGAGAGGAATCATTACTGGCTGGCAACTCTCCTTGATCCACGTTACAAGAATAAGGGTGCGGACCTTATCTTGCCGGCGCAGAGGGAGCAGAAGATGAAACATCTTCGGGAGGCCTTGCAGAAAGGTCTGTGCAATGCGTTCCCAGAGACTGGGGGGGTTACAAAATCCTGGTCCTGGACAACATGTTGCTGAGGCTTCGGTCAGTCACAGAAGGAGCGGTGGAGAAGGTGGCCGTCTGACCGATGCGTTCAGACAATTTTTTAGTCCGTAGCCCCAAGGTATGACCGGTTCCAGCAACCATCTGTTTTACATGGTGCGGGAATACCTAGGGGCAAGATCAGACTTGGACACCTTTCCCACTGAAAATCCTCTGGCTTACTGGGTCTTGAGGATCGGTCACTGGCCAGAGCTTGCACAGTACGCAATTGAGCTACTGGCTTGTCCTGCATCCAGCGTTCTTTCAGAATGCACATTCAGTGCTGCTGGAGGCTTTGTAACCGATCACAGGGTGCGCCTCTCCACCGACTCGGTTGATCGTCTGACCTTTATAAAAATTAATCAGGCTTGGACCACCACCAGCTACCAAGCACCTGATGCTGATGTAACTGAGTATTTTTTTTTTAAATGTCAGATCCCTTCAAGACTGCCTATGCTGATGCTGAGTGACTATCCTGTTATGCTGAGTGAATATCCTTTTCCTCCTTAATGATCTTGCTGATAGCTTGTAAGAACATTGTTGGTTCTAGGCACCGCCACCAGTGGTTAAGGCCCAATTTTTCTGCCCCTGTTTAACAGGGGCGTGTAATTACAATTTTTGATGCAATACTTTGCAGCGGGCTTATTGCTGCGCTCATACTAGAGTATCAGTGAGGGGTTGCAGTGTTGTGGCACCAGCACCAGTGCCTAAGGCCCAATTTTTCTGCCCCTGTTTAACAGGGGCATGTAATTACAATTTTTGATGCAATACTTTGCAGCGGGCTCATGACTGCGCTCCAACTAGAGTATCTGTGAGGGGTTGCAGTGTTGTGGCACTAGCACCAGTGCCTAAGGCCCAATTTTTCTGCCCCTGTTCAACAGGGGCGTGTAATTACAATTTTTGATGCAATACTTTGCAGTGGGCTCATTGCTGCGCTCCAACTAGAGTATCTGTGAGGGGTTGCGGTGTTGTGGCACCAGCACCAGAGCCTAAGGCCCAATTTTTCTGCCCCTGTTCAACAGGGGCATGTAATTACAATTCTTGATCTAATATTTCACAGCAGGACGTTCCAGCGCCCACCAAGACTAACTGTGAGGGCTTACAGTGTTGTGGCAACACCAACACCTAGGGCCCAAATTTATACAGAGTATATACGGCAGGCCCTTACATTCAAACATCCAACTTACAAACGACTCCTACTTGCAAACAGAAGGAGACAACAGGAAGTGAGATGAAATCTACCCCTAGGAAGGGATATTCTCTTCTGTAAAAGGTGTCTCCTGTCCACTGATGCTTTATCACAATCCTTGTTTCACAAAAAAAAAAATTGTTTGTCATTGGGACAGAAAGTGAGGTGCAATCTTCTGAACAGATGCACACAGACAGCAAAACAAATGTTACAGGGGTGATAACCCTTATCTATGTTTTCAAAAAAGCTTTTATGACTGAAGCTACAGTTTAAAGAAGTACCAGTTGAAAATTAAAAAAAGATTCTACTTAACAACAAACCTACAGTCCCTGTCTTGTTTGTACCGCCTGTATACTGCTGTTCAAAGTATATAGGGCCAATGGGGCTTGTAATGACCTGGGGGGAGGGGGGCGGGGAAACCCATGCTATTTTTCTCAGTGATTTTTTATCCATATTGCAGGGATCAAACATTACATTAAAGCCGCAAGCAGTCTTAAATTACCTTTTTCTTATAGTAATCTCATTTTGTGCAGGGACAGTTCTAAACACGTGCCACTACTATAGACACCCAGCAGGTTCGATATTTAAAGGAATTTTTCATTTTTTTTTCACTTTAAGCATCATTAAAATCGCTGCTCCAGAAAAAAATACCGTTTAAAAAAAAAAAAAATCCATTGATACATGTTCCCTGGGGCAAGACCCGGGTCCCCAAACCCGTTTTCCAACAATAACTTGCATATTAGGCTTTAAAATTAGCACTTTTGAATTTGAACGTTTGAGTCCCATTGACGTCAATGGGGTTCTAAATGTTCACGCGAACGTTCGGTTCGTTAGAAGGTTCTGGTGCGAACCGAACAGGGGGTGTTCAGCTCATCCCTACTAGTCACTACTCTCACTCTCTCTATCTATCTATCTATCTATCTATCTATCTATCTATCTATCTATCATGTATATGTATATATATATATATATATATATATATATATATATATATATATATATATACACACACATTGATGTTTTCTAGTATTTGTATATCTATTAAAACGTGTTTTTTATTATTTTCAGTGATATTATATATAAAGTGTTACAAAAGCTCCAGAAGAAGCCATGTTTATGGCGAAACATGTAGAGGAAACACACCTTTGTACTGTGACCACATGATTTCTATGTGCTGGTTTAAAAAAAAAAATACCAATTTTAAATATGTTTGTTCAATAAAATTATAAAATTGATATTGTTTCAAAGTTAATTAATTCTGCAACTTTAAACTCCCATTTTCGCTTGCTCAACTTTTTCTAATACTAGAACATAGCAATGCTCTCATTGCATCATGGGCAAATGCCAAGCTGATACAAATGTACTATGTGATGCCATCAAAGCTTATTATAGTGATTAATTTATGGTTATTATTGCAACAATACCACAACACAAATGTGTGATATGTGTTTTTTTTACTGAAATTGAATCAGATAATTGGTTATTTTTGGTATATTTATTTAAAAAAGCAAACTTGTGTTACCAACAGCAGAATTTCCAAGAAGGGGTTTTCACTTGCCGTAATAGAGTTACTCTTATGATTGCAGGATGTTACCTGTTAGTGAGGGAGTGAAATTTTGTGGATCTGGTTAGTGAGGGAGTGACAACATAGCAAATGGTCTGTTGCCAATCCTGTCATTGTTGTCACCAGTGACAAAATCCTTAAAATGAACTCAGTTTAAGAGAATAATGTTTATTTGAAATTTTGAATTTACTAGTAACAGCTTTAATTAATAAATGTTCCAATGATTATAATTTTTCTATAAATTGAAATAATAATAAAAAATATACTAGTTACCTTTTTTTTTTATAAAGACAAATGATTCCCTATTTCTTAATTGCATGGGAACTAAAGGTTAGCAGATGCTGCCTTGGTAGAGCATACTTTCAATAAGTGCAAAAATCTAATATAGAGAGCTCAAGCTAACCCGATAAAGGTGTCTTTCAAGATTAATTGGATTTTGTCTCTTTGTTTTCAATGTGTCTGCAATTCCTAGAGCAGGGGATAGAAACATATTACTGTGAATAAAATATAGTGGATATATTTCATTAAAAGCATGCTTGACATGAGCAGATTTTTGCACTTATTTCCGCCTCAATGTTATTCTTTTATGCCAAAGATTAATGTTAGAAGGGGAAAAGGATGAACCAGGGGACTTGTGAAATAGTTGGGAAGCATAGATCTGTTTAAAGGGAAATGACATGTTATTTATAGTTTTAGGTGAAAGCCTCAAAGAAGATTCTGGCTGGTAATTGTCATTTTTCAAGAGTACTTTTTAAGTGTTTCTACTTTTTTCAACTATATATATATATATATATATATATATATATATATATATATATATATATTCACACACATTGTTCGTTCTTAAAATTTAACTCCGGAGGATCTATTAATTGGCCTTGGTTGCCGAAAAGAAATGTATTTATCATGAATTTATTTTTTCAAGGAGTATCTTTATTAGTATAGTATGGTAATTGCAGGTTTGTTGAATACTTCCTCACCCCGCTGAATACTGTTGTTCCTATTGCTTACTCTTATGTCTTATAGTGATATATGATGAAAAGGAACCACAGTGTGTGGAGGTAAGAGCAGGTATTAGCAAGTATTCCAGTAGTGGTTAACTAGAGTTAACAGATAATCAGTGAGTTCGAAAATTTGTTCTTAATGTAATTTTTCGCCTGATAAAAACACCAACACCAGCTCTCTCCTCTCTGCCCTTTCTACAGAGCATACATACAAACCTGGGAGAGCTTATAAAGTTATGGTGCCCTTTGCAGGTCTTTGAGTGCTCCGAGAACAGTCAGATCATGCCTGCATGATTGTTCGCCCTTTGAGAGCTGATTAGCTCATTGTTACTTCAGCATGCATGTGTTATTTACATGTGATACTCATGTGTTTCCACATGTGTTTTCCAGGGAGAAAGAGTACCAAAATGCATGAACAGTTAATCCATTGAGCATATTTTTCATGTCCTTACATAACAAATATGATGTAAGTATCTGGTTAGTGGGGACGATCCAGCTAACTGAATTTTTTTTTGTTAAATTGATGATTTTTTGACAAAGAATCGAGTTGGCAGATGTAGTGTCCCTTTGGTTGTTACCCCTTACATTACTAATATGATGCACCATGTAGGTCTGTGTGCTGTGAAGCTGAGAGAGGGAACCTAGTTGGGCTGAACTGCCAGAAGACTAGCTATAGATTTAGGGTAAAGATGGTGGAACCTTGCCACCCCTGACCTTTGCAGGTCGTGTGGCTTGGTTCACCCTATGTGTGGAGTCATAGGGTGGGAAGATGGCTGAGTATGCAGGTACTTAGCCTAATGTCATGTGCTCTGCACTGTGATTCTACCTTAAAGAAGGTGTATTGGTGAGTAAGCCTGAGTTGTGCAGTAAGGCATTAAAATGTAACTGGACTGGACATTATCTTATTCTTTGCTGGGAATATGGAGGAGGTGGGTCTCTGGTCACTGGAAGGAGTTACACAACATGGCGGAGTATCTCATAAAACAACAGGTAGGTGATTATCCTATCCAAGAAGATGCAGGGTGGGTCTTGAGTCAACATGGAGGGAATTGTTATCCAATGAGGGACCCTTACAAGCTACTACTAATATTAAAAAAATAAGTGGTGTAAAGGAAATAACAGCATCTGTAAATTACAGCTATGGTTGAACTTGCTTGCCTTGTTTTTGGACTGTCTTAGTTTTAATTTTTCAATTTCAGAAGCAGACTTAACTCAGAATATAACAAAGGACTCCAACTTAAATTAAATTTAGAATTATTATTCGTATTTGCAATACCTAAATTCCCTTGACAGGCTTACTTAGTTTACCACTATACTCTGGGTGCAATATAAATTAGTGAGAGAGAGAAATGCAGTGGTAAATATAAGAATATGATTAACAGCTTGGGCTTGCTGATTTACTCCTGTTCTACGATATTTTAGTATAATATTTCCTCGGTAAGACATTTTAGTCCTGCTTGAAATATATAGCATATTGTAAAGATCTGTTGCAGTGACTCAAAGATTTTACTAGGATCATTTATCAAGAACATCCCTATGTCTAATTCTCCAGCCAGATGTGCCGCAAAGTATGACTATTTATTTCATGGATAGTGTTTTCAGAAAGCCATTTTTAATTTTCGGATAGGTTTCATTTGTAACGCCAGACACTTCTAGATTACTTGTTGTATAAGACACAACTGTTTTGCTGACTTTTTTTTGGTGTTTATTTTTAAAAAGTCTTTTGCTAACTTTTTGCTTCCACCTGCCTCTGATTGCTACTGTTTTCATGCCAGCATTATTTACATTATATCCCTTATGGTTTTCATGCCAGATTTTCAGTTTTATCTGCTATAGAGGCTACTTAGAAAGCAATCAAGAGCCAAACAAATTATGGAACAGCATATTATAGAACTATTGTCACAAAATCATTCTTTAAAATAGAATCTGCTGAAATCAGTAAATATAATTATTTAAAGTAGATGTAAACTCTAACGAAAAGGAATTTGGTAAAGCACTTAATAACACAAACAACTACTATTTCTTCCATACTGTTAATACTGTTTTCACCTTTTTTATCCTGCATCTTGGGGGTGTTCATCTCCTGTAGCCACTCTCTGTCTATATGCATGCACTTCATGCGTGCAGCGTCGGATGGATGGCTTTCCCAATGGTGGAAAAGGCAGGCTATGTCTGCATAACAAATTTTGAAACTGCCACTTGTAGTCTTCATCGGTAGCACATATGACAGGGTGATAAAATAGGAGCACATCTATGAGAAGGGGACAGAACACTGTCACCCCATGACAGGAAGTGTCTGAAAAGGGACCTTCATGGCAGAATCACTAGTTATTATTTAATGAAAGTTACATATTTAAAAAAATATGAAAATTACTTTTGAAATTACATCAGTTTATATGATATTTTAGTGATTGGATTTACATACTTTAACCCATTTAGTAGTCTCCTTGCAATAGAAGAACAGATAATGTGAAAAGCAGGAATCAAAACCCTAACAAGCTTTTTTGCTCTACTTGCCACTTTTACTACAACATGCTGACAGACATGCAGCAGAGCATGTAAAGATTTGTTCTATTTGGGTTCAAATCTAGTGGAAACAGGCATGCAAATATTTTTTCTGGATGGTTAACAGACTAAGAATGATAAAAAAAAGTATGGTAATCCTGATAAAAATTCAGTGACTTTAAAACATATTGAGAGGTTAGTGATCGAAGGTCCTCCTAAATATACGGCACCTCATCCCTGGTTAGATTGAATAGAGGGATTGAGAGGGTAGGGGATTATCGCGGTGCCAATTATAGAAACCAGACATATTATTATATCAAAAGTAGAAAATTGTATTCAGTTTGTACAAGGTTAAAATCTGATTTACAACATTGGATTGTGGGAGCTGTATGTAGAGACAAGGTTGTTGATCAAGTCTACCCAAGTCTAGGGTAGACTTGATCAACAACCTTGTCTCTACATACAGCTCCCACAATCCAATTTTGTAAATCTGATTTTAACCTTGTACAAACTGAATAAAATGTTCTACTTTTGATATAATAATATGTCTGGTTTCTATAATTGGCACCGCGATAATCCCCTACCCTCTCAATCCCTCTATTTAAAACATATTGTTTTGAGCTGACAAAGCTGCCTTTGCTGAACTGAAATTCAAAGTGGCATTGTCAACCCTGTCTGAGTTCCCCTATACTGCATAGAACTCCACCACTTCTATCCCTCTACTCAAGCAAACATGTATTTTCTTCCCTTGACTCCCAAAAGGCTGCACACACTGTGGGCTAGATTCAGGTAGCCGGGCGCATTGTTACGGCGGCGTAGCGTATCGTATTTATGTTACGCCGCCGTAAATCAGAGAGGCAAGTGCTGTATTCACAAAGCACTTGCCTCCTAAGTTACGGCGGCGTAACGTAAATGGGGCCGGCGTAAGTGCGCCTAATTCAAATGAGTATGAGGGGGCGTGTTTTATGTAAATGGGTGGTGACGCGACGTAATTGACGTTTTTTACGAAAGGCGCATGCGCCGTCCGTGTACATATCCCAGTGTGCATTGCTCCAAAGTACGCCGCAAGGACGTAGTGGTTTCGACGTGAACGTAAATTTGTCCAGCCCTATTCACGAACGACTTACGCAAACGACGTAAAAAAAAAAAAAATTCAACGCAGGAACGACGTCCATACTTAACATTGCGTACACCTCATAGAAGCAGGAGCAACGTATAGCCGGAAAAGCCTTACGCAAACGTCGTAAAAAAATTCCGCCGGGCGCATGTACGTTTGTGAATCGGCGTATCTAGGTCATTTGCATATTCTACGCCGAAAACAACGGAAGCGCCACCTAGTGGCCAGCGTAAATATGCACCCTAAGATACGACGGTGTAAGAGACTTACGCCAGTCGGATCTTAGGCTAATTTCGGCGTATCTTGCTTTCTGAATACAGAAAGAAGATACGCCGGCGCAGCTTTGAATTTACGTGGCGTATCTATAGATACGCCGGCGTAAATCAATGCTGAATCTAGCCCACTGTGTGTAGGAAAAGCTCTCTTGGAACATACAGTTATTAAGAGGGAGCATGCATTTATCAGTAGAAACCTACTTAAAGTGATTGTAGATGTAGAATGCTGATTTTTAGCCAGGGTTGCTATAAAATCTATTGCCAAGCGATAGTTGCCCTGGTCAATTGTTAGGAGGCCCTAATTCTGGAATTGCTGCACTCTCTTCTGTCAATAGATGGCCGGGTATCTGGTGACCTTAGATACGATAAGGGTATTGCAAGGACAGATTAGGAATGAAAGGGATTTTCTTGGGTCTGGCCTATTGAGAACCTGAAAAAAGGGGAGAGTATCGCCTCTTTTTTCTCCCCCTTCCCTACCCCCTGTTCCTTTACCCTGGAGCAGGTCCCTGCTTACCCCTTGAGTGCCTCTAAACTCTAAATATTATATCGTATCACTGTATATAGTGATTGCCTGGCTATACCATTGAGTTTTTTGGCCCTTTGCCAAGACTGGGTCCCCCTATATCCTCATGATGGAGGTTCTCGGCACTGATTGGACTGGTTTCATGTCAACTATTCAAACATCTTGTCTCAATACGCATAAACTTGAGGATGACCTCAAAACGTATTTTTTGAAAATGTATGCTCTCCTTAAACGAAAGTCACACTTATATTGGCATATAGAATTTTTTAGACGATATCTGTTGGAAAATATTTGCCCTATTGGGCTACGGGTACAAATATTCCCTACGATTAAAGACCCTACACCTGAATTTAAAAAGAACTGGGAAAAGACACTTTTTAACTGTAGCACTGAACTTATAAAAATGTTAGTGACACAATACACCCAAGATATGACAACTTTGGACAAAGAAATTGAAGGCATGAACACACAATCTTCACACCTAAATGGCAACCAAGTCTTTGCCGATAAGTGGAAAGAATTAAAACTGCGTTTGGAAACCCTAAACAAAGAAATTATCTGCCAAAAACAGACCAAGTTCAACAAAGACAAGACCGCTTATACCGAGGGATATGCCTATAAGTGGGCCTCCAATCCGAACCGTAATAGACATCCCGGTAATCTTAATATCGAAGTTGAATCTGACTCATCAATTTCCTCCATGGCCTCCCAGACTAGTGGCACACGATTCCCGAGTACCCCAGGGACTATTTCCACCCGTAAGAGGTTGAGATATGGTGGGGTGACCCCTCCTCACCCGCCCTTGACTAAAAAAGATAAGAAAGCCCTTAAAACTATTCAAAAACATGTACCCACAGCAGGTGACCTAGTTGACACCAATTTATCCATGGATAATCTAGCAATATCCTAGTCACTACATGGTGCTATCCCCAAGGTACTGAATACGGCCCTGATGGCCAACAGATACACAAAAATCAGTGACGAGACTATTTTTTTAGACCTAAAAAAACAACAAGGAAACCTGGATACTTTCGTCCTAAAACCCAACCAAACCCTACCACCCCCACTACAACCCACTCCCCTCAAAATAATCAATTGAACATTATAAATCTCACTCCCTATGCACTATCTGAGGACCAGTCCTCAGTCCTACAATTAGGGTTGGGCTTCTGCCCACTCGACCCCCTTAAAGTAACACACACAATCAAAGACCTTTACCTCTTTGCTCGGAACTTGACATATAAATTCATTTTCGATAATGATCGAAACCGTGTAAGGTTGGAGCATGAGCTCGCGGAGCGCACCAAGCAATTCTCAGTGGCAGAGTTCCGTGCGCTCCGTGATCTCATGCTTCTTTACGACGAGAGTAATCCGGAAGAAACGGAATCTCCCTCCGTTCCGGATCCTAGTCCATCCCAGGAGCCTCCATCTCCATGTCCCCCTCTCCCTCCTTTCCCAAAAGTGTTCCGCCTCCCTTCTAGGAAATTCCCGGATTTAATGACCTGTCCCTCAATCTGGTCCTTCGTACAGGCCACAATACGTGACCTGAAACGAC
Organism: Rana temporaria; assembly: GCF_905171775.1. Taxonomy (NCBI): domain Eukaryota; kingdom Metazoa; phylum Chordata; class Amphibia; order Anura; family Ranidae; genus Rana; species Rana temporaria. The sequence continues at coordinate 111,192,116 of NC_053496.1, forward strand.
AGGAATGGCAGAAGACCACCCCAAACCTAACCGAGAACCAAACTAAAGCATTAAAAACCTTATAAAAGAACCCCGAAATTGTAATAAAACAGTCAGATAAGGGGGGAACATTGTCTTGATGACACACTTGTTCTATCAGGAGATGTGCCTATCCATACTAAATAACCATCATTGGTATTGCCGCATTTCCCCCAACCTCATTGACTCATTCACTCTTGAACTAAAGACAATCTGCATTGAGGCTTATTACAAAGGCCTAATAGACAAGGATACCTTCGAGTATCTTGTCCCCAGATTCCCCCGTCTTCCTACCTTTTATGCCCTCCCAAAAACCCACAAAAGTTTGCAAAAGCCCCCTGGACGACCTATTGTCTCAGGCATTGGCTCACTCACAGACCATGCCAGTAAGTTTGTTGATGCCTTTCTTATGCCACACGTGACCAGTCTTCCGTCCTTTATCAGAGACACTTCGGACTTATTGAGACACATTGAGGGAATCCAAGTCCCTCCTGACGCCCTGCTCGTGGCTTTGGATGTAGAGGCCCTGTACTCAAGCATCCCCCATGAGCAGGGTGTCAGGATGGCTGGCTCTTTCCTTTATGAACAGGAGAACACCTCCTGGCCGCTGGTAAATTTTGTTTTACAGTTGTTATTGTTTATCCTGACCAGGAATCACTTCATTTTTAATGATCAACTGTTTTTACAAACCCAGGGCGTGGCTATGGGCACCTCCTGTGCCCCAGCCTACGCAAACCTATATTTGGGTGCATGGGAACGCTTTCTAAATGCAAACGAACTATACAGCAGATTCATGGACAAGATACTGGTATGGTATCGATTCATAGACGACCTGTTCATTATTTGGACGGGTTCAAATGAATCCCTACTTGAGTTTGTACAGATGCTTAACATCAACGAATTTAATTTGAAGTTTACGGTGGTGTTTGATAAGAGCCAGGTCCCCTTCTTGGATCTGACTGTCATCAAACAGGCTGACGGCAGACTGTATACTGACCTTTACAGGAAGCCGACAGCGGGAAACACCCTCTTATATGCCTCGAGTGCCCACCCTAAACCCCTTATCCGAAGTATTCCATTTGCCCAATACTTACGGCTGCGGAGAAATTGTACAATACCAACAGATTTTAAGAGACAGGCAGATGAATTACGAGACCGTCTCCTTGCTCGTGGATACACCCACACTAATTTGAAAAGGGCCTACAACAGGGCGTGCCTTCGACCCAGGCACTCCTTGCTGTATGATCCCTCTAAAAATACCAAAAAACGTATACATGAATCAGTATGATTCATTACAACGTACTCTGCACACCATAATGAATTGCGCAATATATTGCAAGTTAACTGGCACATTCTCGCTGAAAACAATATTTTGAAGAAATATGTTAAACAACAACCCGAACTGGTATTTCGTCGGGCCTATTCATTACGTGACCGACTGACCAATAGTCATTACACCACGGAAGATACAACACACACATCACCCAGGGGCACCTACAGATGTGGCAACTGCCCAAGATGCCCGTGGGTAATGGAGGGTGATCATTTTCTATTACCCAATGGCGAGGATTTTTACCCCCCTTTCTCTGCCAATTGTGGCACGAAGGGTATTGTTTATCTTATGATTTGTATCTGTGGAGCCTTTTATATAGGCAAGACTTTCAGAGAATTTCGGCAGCGTATGGGTGATCACCTTTATGATTCAAATGTAGGGAAACTAACAACAGTAGGGCGTCATATTGGACTATACCATAGATATGACCTTTCTGTCATAAGGTTTTTTATCTTGGAAATAATTCCACAACACCCACGGGGTGGAGACTGGAATAGGACTATCCTACAGAAAGAATGTTTGTGGATTGAGCATCTCGATGCCACAACTTTTCCAGGATTAAATGAAATGAACTCCTATAAATCTTTCTTACGCTAATATTGAGTTCCTTTTCCAACCTCCTAGGTGGCGGCCCCCCCCTTCTTTCCCTCCCCTCTCTTTTTCCTTATCCCCCTCCCCCCTCTCCTTTATTCTTCCCCTTCCCTTGGAACCCCTTCCTTCCCTTCCTCCTTCCCTTTCCCCCACTGATGTCCTAATTGCCAATTATCCTAAAGTAGGTTGTGGCATTTAATCTGGAGGCTCTCATCTGCCTCAAAAAATATATATATACATATATGGACATTAGAGGGTAATTATGTGACGTTATCTCCATACCCCATCTTGGCAAAAAAGACCCTGAACTCTGAACTAATAGCCAAGCATTGTGATGGGGTAATCCCACGCCATGTATATATATGTAGTATTGAATATGTTTATCACTATATATGCAATGCAAATGTCTATGTATTTTTGTTTACAATGCAGCGAATTTTCGGAGCTCAGACACCCTGGTTGATTGATTGGGCCGTGCACCTGGTTTCCTCCCCTTCTAATTGGCGCGTGGAGTGTCGTCCCCGGCTGAGAGCACCAATTGGAGCTCTCTGTCTGTAGCCTACGACCTGGCGTCATGCCATTGGGTCAGCAGCTACACACCCACGCACTCACGTGCAGGGGTTGGTGGGACGTTGGACGGCGTTGGCGTCGCAACTCGATGACGTCACGCGCCGTCCAGGGATACTTACAAAAGCGGCTGACACAGCCGCTTCTGTGAGTTAGCACGGATGCTCTCCCTGGGGACACACGTGGATATCCTTTTGTCGAGGTGAGTAGGCTTGATGCCTGTTGCTAAGGCTTCTCTTCTGCTGACCTTGTAATTGTATTTATGGATAAATATCTCCTCCCTTGGATTCCTCAGTTGGACCGACTGTCTAGCGATTGCCCTTATCCTGGCAATGTAAGGCAATTTACATAAGGCTGATTCTACCTAATTCCTTGTGCCCCAGTAATCTGCGTATTCTTAATGTAGTGATGGTAAGGCCCCTTTGGGGAATTTTCCTATTATTGATCGGTCACCCTGGTGATGGGCGCTCTCAATCTTAGTAATGTGCTTGGTGATAGATCCCCTCAACTTACCACTTTCTTACTTAATCTTTATCTTTTGCAATTCTCCATATAACACTGCACACTGTGTGTATATGTTGGTGTTTCCTAAATAAGGTTATGGACCTTACGCTTCCCACTGGCCCTCAACTCCTCTTTCCCCTCCCTTCCCTTTTAGTTTTCTTGTTCCCTTTTAATCTTTTTTTAATTTCCCTATCACAATTCAACCCTTCTTTTTCCCCTCAGTTTTTCTCCCCCCCTCTCACTTTCCTTGTTTCCCTTACCCTACACACCTCACCAATACCCCTGCTCTTTTCCCCCCTTCCCTTTCCCCCACATTTCCTTTCTCTTTTTATTGTCTACTGCCTACTTCCTCTTTTTCAACCAATATCCTCTTGCTCCTTCCCCACCTCCCCCCCCTCTCTTTCCTTTCACTTTTCCCTTCCCCTTCCAACAAACAACCCCTCTTCCCCCCCCTTCCCTCTTTCCCCCCCCATTTTCCTCCCCCGTCCCCCTCCCCCCTCCCTCTCCTTCATTTCCCTCTCCCCTTTTCCCATTCCCCCTCCCCCCCTTTCCATGTCAACCCCAATCCTGTGTTAGTATAAGGCCACTCCCAATCCATCTATGCCCCCTCTCCCTCTCTCCCCCTGGCCCCCCCTTTCCTTCAAATTTTCCTTGTTCATTCCCTACCTTACTTACCTCCCCATTCCCTCTTCCTCCCCCTTCTTTCTCCCCCCCCCTTCTTCTTTATTCCCCTCTTTTTCTTTCCCCTCTACGTCTTTTTTGGTCACTCATACACGCCTTCTTCACCCCCTGGTGATCCATACCTCAATAATTAATCGATCATCCCCTGTACATATTATTCATTCTACCCCTTACCCCAATAGAGCCCGTCTAAATAAAATATCCCCCTCCACGCGCCACAGAAGGCTTTTACCAGGCTCCACGTCTGATCATATGACCAACCTGGGTGAGTGCTTTGCTCCACTTTATAATGAGCTGTATTGAATTATACACAATGTATACATATATTGTATATCTTGCTTGTTTATTTATTTGTTTATACATATCTTTTAGAACATAATCTCCTCCTGAAGAAGCGGTAAAACCGCGAAACCGGTCGAGGTCATCGATTCCACTAAGACACAGTCTGTTATTAACTTTCTGATGTATAATGTGGGGTTTGTTCTTAAATTGTCTTTTGTATTATACCTGTATTTTCTTTGTTAAATAAATATCGATACCTTTTATCAGATTGTCTGTATCAGTGCCGCGAAAAGTCCCTTCCAAAATCCCCCTCCCCTAACCCCTGACCTAAATATTGACTTTCATTGGCCCCAAGCAGCCAAAAGTTGTCAAATTATTGTGGTCTTATCATTTTCTATTGAGAACCTATTTATTTGGTTGGAGTCAGGTGATTGGGGCAAAGTGGTGTCTGGGTGGAGGCCTTCACCTGTATAGATGTCTACCTATAGAAGTCTCAAAGTCTGCTAATTATCTTTGCATCTACCTAAGGGTGTCCTGGCCCTCCCTCCTACAGTTCTGTTTAAGAGACAATCAATCTTTTTGCATTCAAAAAGTGTCTGGCGCCCACCATTTCATCTTGCATTACACCAACCATGCCCTGTGACCCACTCTACACTGAAGGATGTCAGCTATCCCTAACTCTAGAGGTCACCATTAGGCCTCAGGGGTCCCAGGACCTTGCTACATAAAGCCTCCGTTTTTTTAATTTTTAACAAACATGTTATGCTTACCTGCTCTGTGCAGTTGGATTTGCACAGAGCAGCCTGGATACTCCTCTTCTTGGGTCCCTCTTTGCTGCTCCTAACCCCTCCCTCCTTTAAGTGCTCCTCAGCCAGAAGCTTGCTATAAGGGGCACCCAAGCCGAGTCAAAGCTCCATGTATCCATTCAGACACGGAGCCCCGACCTGTCCCCACCTCTCTCTCCCCTAATTGGCTGACTGACTTTGATTGACAGCCGGGGAGCCAGTGGCACCACTGCTCTGTCTCAGCCAATCAGGAGGAGTGTCCTGGATGGCTGAGGGGATCGTGGACATTGCTGGAGATAGAAGGGGCTCAGGTAGGTATTTAGGGGGGTGCTGGGGAGGCTGCTACACACAGAAAGTTTTTTATCTTGATGCATAAAATGAATTAAGATAAAAAACCTTCTGTCTTTACAACTCCTTTAAAGTGGACCTTCAGTCATTTTTTCAACTTTCCATCTATTAAATATTCTGCGCTGTGTAAATCCAGGAAGTGAACAGACAGCAGCTTCAGCTGCCCACAGTTAAAATGGATGCAGCCAGACTCAGTGGAGATTTTTGCAGCATATTTGGCAAGTACAGAATCACAGTATATATAAAATAATATGCATATTGGTTGGAGGAAAGCTTCAGGATGGTAAAGATGTTTTTATTACAAATTATATGAGCAGACTGCAGTTCCTCTTTAACACATGCTGCTGATCCATCCTCCCACTAGCTAACTTGCAATCATTTTACAAGCTTTTCGATGGCATCTTGGGGAACAGTAAAAGTTGTTTCCCACTAGAAGACCAAGGTAAAAGAAAATAACAGAAGAGGGAAGTTTGGTGGTAAATATCGATCATGCCTGGAAATCACTTTTAAAATCAGCAAACTTAACCAATTTCACTTATTCTTAACTTTGTTTCAACAAAGGTCAGAAAACATGCATTTCAGGTGCTGGCATCCTCAAAGATGATGTATCTGATTCTGTACCCAGCACCTGGACTATATTGTAGTGAGCAAAAATAACAATTATGCTGCATACACACGGTCGAAATTTCCAAGGAAAAAAGCAAGACGGAATTTTTTCATTGGATATTCCGACCTTGTGTATGCCTCATTAGCCTTTTTCCATTGGAAATTCTGTTTGTCTATATGGAACTCCGACGGAGAAAAAAACTATGCTCGCTCAGAATCAAGTACGAGACGGGAGCGCTCGGACTGGTAAAACTAGCGTTCGTAATGGAAATAGCACATTCGTCACACCGCAAATTCTGGGATCTTTTAATGCAGTGTATTATTTTCTTCTTTATAATGCTAGAATAATGAAGTTGTTTTGCTGCTGATATTCACACAGAGTTCAGACAAACGTATTTCTTTATTGTTTCTTGTGATCTCATGAATATTCATATTTGATTTTAAAGCCAGATCTCCATAATAATGTTTTTTTTTTTTTTTTTTTTTTTTTGTTTTTGTTTTAATATTTTCTCTTGATCTCCATATTTATTTATTTTGGTCAAGTTACCACAATAACATTATTACGTTGTATTTTCTGACCTCAAGGAGGTTGGTTGGTGTCCCTTGTTAATTTGACATTGTATTTATGAAATGTACCTGCCTACTCACAAACAAACGGTCCCTTTTAAGATAAACACATAGGCAAGTATTTTGAGTAAATTAAATATCAATTTTTTCTGGGTAACAAAATAAAGAGGAAAGCAATGATGGAGAAACTGGTAGAATTTGTGAAGCCTTTGGACCCCAAGGCAGACATCAAGTGTGTGGAAAATAAAATTGGTATCTTGAGAAGTCCATATAATTGGGAGCCCAATCTGGTCCCGAAATCCCAGAGATCAGGAACGGCAGCAAATGACATATATGACCCCAGTCTGTGGTACTACAACAGCCTGCGTCTTCTATCAGACCAGACTAAACCCAGGCCATCACTTTATTTTCTTCTCTGCAGCGTTTCCTCCACGCTTCCCTGCAGCATTCCCTCCACGCCTCACTCCACCCTTCTTTGCAGGATGTGGCTCTGGTGGTGGACTTGTGGCTGGAGGAGGGGGGGGGCGAGCTCACATACATGGCTGTTTTCAGTCAGCTGGCCCCTCACCACCTTCTGAAGGGCCTGAGAAAAAATCCCCTCACAGAGGATGTGTTGGCCCTCCTCCACTTTTTGCAGTCTAGTGGCTAGATAGCAGCCATAGGCCTCTTCAGAGTCGGGGGGGCTCTGAGGACATCACTTGCCTCCCTAATGAGACCCAGTGCTGCCTCCTCTGTATGACTCACCTTCTTGGGCCTTTTTTGGTAAGGCGGAGGGGAGGCACCTGGGATTTGGTGCTGCCACTGAGCCCGGCCACCTCCTGGCTGCCACTGGGCCTGGCCACCTCCTGGCTGCCATTCACCCCTGCCTCCTCCTGCCTGCCACTTTTCTGACCCTCATCCTGGCTGATGTCATCCTGTGTATGAAAAAGGGACATAGTTTTACTTTTTGGTTCATCAATCACACACAATTTTAAGCTCATGACTGTTGCAAATTTAATGTAAATAAGTAGAAAAGACTATCATTCTGACCCCAGCACTTTTCATTTTTGTCCCAATAATTTTTGGCCACTACTGTCTATTGATATGTAAATCACGTTTTGATTAATCATTAATTTGTGAATAATAACATCTAGTTAACAACAATACTTATAGGATAATAAATATGTATAAAAATACTATACCTGGCTCCAGCTGGGCGCATCCACTTCTTCCAGATTGTCATGGCCAGGTTGCTCCTTGTCACCCTCTGCTGGGGTAAAGGGAAGGGTGGGGGGAAGGCTGCAGGGAAGGCTAGAAAGAGATTCCCTGGCTTCAAGCTGGTCGTCCAGAAAGCGCAGTTTGTTGAAGTACCACAGCCTGGGGGACATACACTTTTGATGCTGCTACTCCTAAATTTGTGGGATTTCAGGTTTTTATTGTGCTCCTTTTTATACATGTTCCTCAAGTTAGCAATTTTATTGACCAACATCTAGATGTCTGCCTTGGGGATCCGTGTCTGGACAAATTCTAGCAATTTCTCCATCGCTGCCCTCCTTACTACTCTATTATGATATAATTTGTGTTTCAGTTCCCACAAATTCCTCATCTCCCTGTACCTGTCAATGAAAGCAGACATGAATTCAGGGTCCTTAAAGTACTGCATATTTTCTGCAAGATAAAACACAAGACAAAAACACTAGGGCCCGGATTCTCAGTGGAGATACAACCGCGTATCTCCAGATACGCCGTCGTATCTCTGCATTGTGCCGTCGTATCTATGCGCCTGATTCTTAGAATCAGTTACGCATAGATATCTATTAGATCCGACAGGCATAAGTCTCTTACGCCGTCGGATCGTAACTGCATTTTTACGCTGACCGCAAGGGGCGTGTATGCTGATTTACGCGTCGAAATATGTAAATCAGCAAGATACGCAAATTCACGAATGTACGCCCGGCAGACGCAGTACATTTACGCCGTTTACGTTAGGCTTTTCCCGGCGTATAGTTACCCCTGCTATATGGTGGCGTAAGTGCGGCGTACCAATGTTAAGTATGGCCGTTGTTCCCGCGTCGAAATTTGAAAATTTTGCGTCGTTTGCGTAACTCGTCCGTGAATAGGGCTGGATGTAATTTACGTCCACGTCAAAACCAATACGTCCTTGCGGCGTATTGGGAGCAATGCACACTGGGAGATTTCCACGGACGGCACATGCGTCGTTCGTGAAAAACGTCAATCACGTCGGGTCACAGAAGATTAACATAAAACACGCCCCCCTGTCCCACATTTGAATTAGGCGGGCTTACGCCGGCCGATTTACGCTACGCCGCCGCAACTTACGGAGCAAGTGCTTTGAGAATACAGCACTGGCCCGTCTAAGTTGCGGAGGCGTAACGTAAATCGGATACGTTACGCCACCGCAAAGATACGCCGCTGGACGAGAATCTGGCCCTAGGTCAGCCAAAACTGTCATAATCTTATCCCAATATAGGCCTCAATCTTGAAGCAGTATAGGCCATTGATACCCCAAGTTTAAATTTTATCTTTGTTAGGATGCTCGTAACATCCTTTCCTTTTTTCTCCGCACACAGAACGTAGGTACGACACATGTGTGTTAGCTTTATATACACTGCGCATGTGTGAAACTCCACCTGCGTTGCCCCTGACGTTCGTTCTAGAATATTCCCCGTCCCTTCTCTTTTGGCACGCAGTGGAACACGTCCATTGATCCCCCATTAAGAGAGATAGCACATGTTGACATTAGCCTGGGCCTGGGTTCTGCACTCCCGATTGGCCTCTGGTGTCACATGATTATTGAAGGACGGCGTCCGGACACCGCTTCCTTCCTCCTTCTCTGTGACGATTGTGGAGATCCCGCCCTTCATCGCTTTGACAGACACGGCCGCGTCATTGGCTCGGCTGTGTCGGGTCCAGGCTTCCTCGCCGCTCCACACCGCGGCTGTGAGGAGGATCCCGCTCCCATTGGCCCTCTACCATCATCTGGGTGATTCTGCACCCCCTTGCATCGGAGCCGCACTACATCACGGCGCTACTGACAGCTCCCAGTGTGGAAGTGCTCCTTCAATTGCCTGAACCATCTCCTTGCATGGATTCATGAGAGTTGCTGTGGTGCTGTTGTACCATCTCCCTCCATTACAGTGTGCTCACTGTTTGGAAGTACATTTAGTCATCTTCCCACAGTGTTTTTTTGGTTCCAACTATACCATCACTATACCACTTCTGTGTATGCATTGTGGACTGTAATCGGATTTTATCCATTCATTTAACTCTTTGCTAATATTGCTGCATTTTTAACAGTCTATGTTCATCCATTCGTTTTTTTAATATTTTCAGACTATAAAGTGACATCAACTAACCACTGTGTGGTTTCTGCATGTTGACATTAGGCATGGGATCAGGAGGGAAATACCCATTTTGCCTCTCAATTTGTGCACATCTTCAAAATTTGGCTTTTTCAGGGGTGACGTCACCCCATCTGATGAAGGCAACAGCAACACATTTTTTACATACTATAATGTCTGATATTGCATTCAGTTTTTCAAGGTTGAACTTTGTAAGTTCCTGAGTTGTATATGTTTGATGGTTTGAAACATGCCTATTTTTGAAGTATTTTTGTGTTTACAGTGACAATGGGGGTTATTTACTAAAGGAAAATCCACTTGGCCCTACAAGTGCACTAGGAGAACCTAGGAGACAGCTAAAATAACCACAAAGCAATAAAGAACATTTACACTCACTACTTTACATTGTAGCAAAGTGTAATGTGAGGGGTGTACTCACTTTTGTGAGATACTGTGTATATATACTTTGCATTCAGTATAGACTCTATATTCAGTCAATGCAGGCAGTGTAGTTTAACACAGTGTACTGAAGTGGTTAAAGAAAACCCTGCACCAATTTTTTTTTAAATGGCGTGGGGATCCCCCCAAAATCCATACCAGGACCTTCAGGTCTGGTATGGATTTTAAGGGGAACCCGTGCCATACCAGACCCTTATCCGAGCATGCAACCTGGCAAGCCAAGAAAGTGCTCCACCCTCCTGAATTGTACCAGGCCACACGCCCTCAACATGGGGAAGGTGCTTTGGGTACAAGGGCCTCATCCTCACAACCCTTGCCCAGTGGTTGTGGGGGTCTGTGGGCAGGTGGCTTATCAAGGGCCCCCAGATCCCCCCATGTGAATTGTACATTGTACCCCAACCTATTCACCAAAAAAGTGTAAAAACAACAGCAGACAGTTTTTGGCAATGCCTTTATGAAAAAAAAGTATCCCGCAATGTAAATCTATCATAAAAAAAATGAAAAAACTTTGCCTCCATGAGAGGCGTTCTGCCGACTGTAGCTTTTTCATAGTGGCAGCTGTTATATAGCTAAGAGTGGGGGAAACCAGTGATGTAACCGTGTTACCCCACCCCTTCTAACATCATGTGACATCAGAGGGGGCGGGGGTCACCCGCTTGCATCACTGGGTGGCCCCATCGGTTTTTCTTTTTTTCTCAGGACCGTTGGTGCCACGATTGACAATGGATTTACATTGAGTTAGTCTGTTGTCGTTTTTACTTTTTTGACACTTTTTGGTGTCACATGGTGGGTTGCTCCCTCGCCCCCCCCTTTTCCTGCGGCCTTTCAGGTTGCATGCTCGGATAAGGGTCTGGTATGGATTTTTAGGGGGGCGCAATTTTTTGGGGGGTGTGAAGTTCCCCTTAATATCCCAAAGGGCCTGGTAATGAACTGGGGAGATCCCACGCTGTTTTTTTTTTCAATGATTTTTTATGTATACAGCTGGGATCCTGCAATACATTAAAGCCACAAGCAATTTTAAATTATATTTTTTCCTTTAGAAATGTAATTTTGCTGCAAAGCCATTTAAAAAAAATGGGAAATATGTGCTACTTTACAGGCCGACTAAGGGGACCCCCCAGTCACAATATTTAAAGGAATATTACATTTTATTGTTTCACTTTAAGCATTAAAGTGGTTGTAAACCGGATTCATGAAATTTGAGCTGGGCACATATATCTGCAGTGTTTTGTTATCCTTTTTCAATGAGCTAAGTCTTCTAGCTCTCTTCTGAACGGTTCCTCTGTTATGAGCCTGAGATGTTTTTTGACTTTTTAAACAAAAGCAGCCTGAATCTTTTGTCAAAGGAGGTTGCTAAAATAGAGTAGCAGAGAGCAGCTCCTATTACAAAACAGCTCTGAGAGTCTCTGCCTATGATGAGAGGGGGTGTGTGCCTTTCCTCCAATCAGCAATGTTAACTAACTTGGCTGTATGCTAAGACATCACACTCTGTGTTAACCAGGAAGAGAAAATCACCTAACACAATCTCTAAACAGTATATAAATGTGAATGCAGCACATATACAGTACATATAAAACCTATGTAGGGAGATTTGGTTAATCTCTGTGTATCATCTGAGGCTGTTCACTTCACTGGGTGTATGGGGGGTTTTCATCCACTTTAATAAAATCACTGCTCCTGAAAAAAAGTATGTTTTTAAAAACTTTTTTTAATTGATACTTGTCCCCTGGGGCAGTACCCAGGTCCCGAAACACTTTTTATGTCCAATAGGCATTAACAGTGTTTGTATGTTCGCCCACATTTTTTATCTGTTCGCATGTTCTGGTGTGAACATAAACCGGGGGGCATTCGGCTCATTCCTTGTGGGGAACTGTGTCAAACTTTTTTTCTAAATCCAAGTATACTACATCCACAGCCTCCCCTGTACAAGGTTTTACTTACCTCTGCATAAAATTAAATAAAATTTGTCTGACAACTTCTGTCTTTCATGAATCCATGCTGTCTGTTGCTTAAAATATTTTTTTCTAGCAAGAACTCATTTATGTGGTCTTTTAATAAATGCTCCAGTGTCTTCCTAACTATAAAAGTTAAACTAACAGGTCTATACAGTAGTTACGTGGTAAAGACTTTTTTTTTATGGAAATGAGCTTCCCCATGCTCCTTTGTATACACAGAGCCGAAGAATGTATTTAATACATTTACGTTCTCCTTGTCCCCAGTCACCCACTCTAGATTCTTTTTTTTATTTGGCCTACATGCTCAGATCTGACCTTTTTACTATTATTATATTTGAAGATTTTTTTTGGAGTTTGTCCTACTATCTTTTGCAGTTTGTTGTTCATTCTGAATTTTTGCGGCCTTGATTTCCTTTTTGCGTATTCTGTTATATTCTTTAACATTTGAACGATTATAGTGTTTCTTTTGTAGATATTTTGTAAAAGCTCTTTTCTTATTATTTATAGCTTTTTTAACTTTGGCCGTGAGCCGAATAGATTTTATTTTTAGTCTTTTAAAAGTATTGCCCATGGGAATATATTTTGCAGAGAGTTCATATACAGTCTTTTTTTGAAGAATTCCCATTTCTGTTCTGTGTTCATGGTGGGCTGAAGATATCTGCCACAGCTTCAAATTATTATTTTGTTTAGAGCAAGGGTGGTCACTGAAGATTCAAAAGTGGTTCTCTTGATTTTTACAATTTCTTGATAGATGTAAGGCAATAAGGAGCACCTGAATAAATCACAGCAACATTTTACAGCAGAGAAAGGCTTTCCAAATCTGTTTCCAAATTAATCCAAGCAGGTCTCTGCTAGGAAGAAAAGAAAAACATTGCATATGTATTTAATGTTGAACAAGCATTGGTGTGGATATGGATAAGCTGAAATGACTCACGTCAATGTAGGCAGATATCTGTACACCCATTATTCCTAAAATGGCCACACACATTCAAATCTCTCTAAATAACCACCATTTGATCCACCAACTATATTGACAAGTGTCTTTTTAACAGCATACAAATTAAATAGATTGTTTAGGAAGGCACTTTTATTACATAGTTTTGGTAGGTCAATAGGATAGTGCACAATAAGAATAAATGCCTAGATTCGTTGCCGCAACTTTGCCGTAAGTAAGCGAGGCAAGTACATGATTCACAATGTACTTGCCTGCTATGTTACGGGCGGCGTAGCCTAAAGCGGGTGGGCGTAAGGGCGCCAAATTCAAATGTGTGTAAGGGGGGGCGTGTTTTATGTTAATAAGGCTTGACCTTAAGTTTTTGATGTTTTTTTCTCTACTGCGCATGCGCGGGGTGCCTACATTTCCCAGTGTGCATTGCGGCTAAGTACGCCGCACGGGCCTATTGATTTTGACGTGGACGTAAACTACGTAAATCCCGATTCACAGACGACTTACGCAAACAACGTAAAAATTTCAAATTTCGACGCGGGAACGGCGGCCATACTTAACATTACTATTCCATGTAGGGCTAAGCTCTAACTTTAGGCGGCCTATCTTTAACGTAAACGGCGTAAAAGTACTGCGTCGGCCGGGTGTACGTTCGAGAAACGGCGTATCTACTCATTTACATATTCTATGCCGACCGCAATGGAAGCGCCACCTAGCGGCCATCCAAAATATTGCAATCTAAGATAGGACGGCGCAAGCCGTCGTATCTTAGACATGTTTAAGCGTATCTCTGTTTGAGCATACACTTAAACATAAGTCGGCGTAGATTCTGAGTTAGGCCGGCTTCTCTACTGATAAGCCGGCCTAACTCTTACTGAATCTACCTAATAGTGTGTATGGTCAGCTTTAGGGCTTGTGTACACAGGCTTTTATTTGATAACTTCACACAAATTAAGGATATACAATTGCTACTAATGACATGATATGATGTATGACAATACACATCCGTGTCTGTGTGTGTGTATATATAACACAGTTTACTTCAGCCTACTATGGGTCAGGTCCGCCCCCTCTGACTCCCCCCTCCCCAGGACCACCTTTTTCCTTGCTGTCGGACCAGACCAGCGTTCTTTTTACATTCTCACTCCAGACACTTTTGTTTTTAAAAAGAAGAAGAATTGGGACATTTTTCTGCCCGGTTCGGGTTCAGCCTCTCCCAGTACAGAAGACCCCCCCGGATGGGCTGTAAATCTCCCAAGGAGGTGGGTTCCCTTGGTGCATGGATATGTATTAAAGTTTAAACTGCTGTCTTGAGATGGCAAGGCTAGCAGACAGTATACTGTAGGTATTGTTTCTCTTTCCCTCTGTCAGTAGTGCACATTGTATTACCTGGTTCCTGCTTCTATTTTGGCTCTGCTGGGTTCAGTAGTGCTCAGGTGTCTCCGCGTGTTGGCTATGAGCGGCGCTGAGTCGGGCGGGTGAAGTCATAGGATTCACCTCCTCGACTGGTTGCCTAGCTACCGCCGGGAAGCTCCCCGCCGATTCGCGTCACTGTTTTGCCTTTAGGGGCGGTCCTGTCACTGTCTGGCGCTTCCTGTATCGCTCCTGTGCCTGTATTCATTGGTCTCGCTCCAGCTGATCGGCTTGCCGCTCTGTAAGGTGAGACAGTTTTCCCTCTGCTGCTAATCCATGCTGGGTCTCTGTTTCCAGGAGAATCTTATCCTCCTTCTTACCTTGCAGGTTTTATTTGTGCTTCTGCCTATCTCACTGTCTGCTAGTGGCACTGAAGATCCCATGGAAAGGTCTTTACCTACGATTTTTCAATATATATATACAGGTCATTCTCAAAAAATTTGCATATTGTGATAAAGTTCATTATTTTCTGTAATGTACTGATAAACATTAGACTTTCATATATTTTAGATTCATTACACACAACTGAAGTAGTTCAAGCCTTTTTATTGTTTTAATATTGATGATTTTGGCATACAGCTCATGAAAACCCAAAATTCCTATCTCAAAAAATTAGCATATCATGAAAAGGTTCTCTAAACGAGCTCTTAACCTAATCATCTGAATCAACTAATTAACTCTAAACACCTGCAAAAGATTCCTGAGGCTTTTAAAAACTCCCAGCCTGGTTCATTACTCCAAACCGCAATCATGGGTAAGACTGCCGACCTGACTGCTGTCCAGAAGGCCATCATTGACACCCTCAAGCAAGAGGGTAAGACACAGAAAGAAATTTCTGAACGAATAGGCTGTTCCCAGAGTGCTGTATCAAGGCACCTCAGTGGGAAGTCTGTGGGAAGGAAAAAGTGTGGCAGAAAACGCTGCACAATGAGAAGAGGTGACCGGACCCTGAGGAAGATTGTGAAGGACCGATTCCAGACCTTGGGGGACCTGCGGAAGCAGTGGACTGAGTCTGGAGTAGAAACATCCAGAGCCACCGTGTACAGGTGTGTGCAGGAAATGGGCAACAGGTGCCGCATTCCCCAGGTCAAGCCACTTTTGAACCAGAAACAGCGGCAGAAGCGCCTGACCTGGGCTACAGAGAAAGTACTTTTTTCGGATGAAAGCAAATTTTGCATGTCATTCGGTAATCAAGGTGCCAGAGTCTGGAGGAAGACTGGGGAGAGGGAAATGCCAAAATGCCTGAAGTCCAGTGTCAAGTACCCACAGTCAGTGATGGTCTGGGGTGCCATGTCAGCTGCTGGTGTTGGTCCACTGTGTTTTATCAAGGGCAGGGTGAATGCAGCTAGCTATCAGGAGATTTTGGAGCACTTCATGCTTCCATCTGCTGAAAAGCTTTATGGAGATGAACATTTCATTTTTCAGCACGACTTGGCACCTGCTCACAGTGCCAAAACCACTGGTAAATGGTTTACTGACCATGGTATTACTGTTCTCAATTGGCCTGCCAACTCTCCTGACCTGAACCCCATAGAGAATCTGTGGGATATTGGGAAGAGAAAGTTGAGAGACGCAAGACCCAACACTCTGGATGAGCTTAAGGCCGCTACCGAAGCATCCTGGGCCTCCATAACACCTCAGCAGTGCCACAGGCTGATTGCCTCCATGCCACGCCGCATTGAAGCAGTCATTTCTGCAAAAGGATTCCCCCGACCAAGTATTGAGTGCATAACTGAACATAATTATTTAAAGGTTGACTTTTTTGTATTAAAAACACTTTTCTTTTATTGGTCGGATGAAATATGCTAATTTTTTGAGATAGGAATTTGGGGTTTTCATGAGCTGTATGCCAAAATCATCAATATTAAAACTATAAAAAGGCTTGAACTACTTCAGTTGTGTGTAATGAATCTAAAATATATGAAAGTCTAATGTTTATCAGTACATTACAGAAAAAAATTAACTTTATCACACTATGCTAATTTTTTGAGAATGACCTGTATATATATATATATATATATATATATATATATATATATATATATATATATATATATATATATATATATATTGTAATATGGGGGTGTTTAACTCAAGTGGTAAATGCGTTTATTAGTGAGTCCACAGCAGTCAGTTGTCAGTTTTAAGGGTATGGCAGCCCATTTTTATTTAAAAGTTCACACATAGGATTTCCCACGCAGGGGTTCTTCTCCAGTACAGTTCATATAACCAAAAATTGATACCTTCAGCCTCCTGGCTTATACGTGCAAAGGAAAATACCGAGCCACCTGGCTCTCTTTAGCAGTAGCACAACTGCTCAGGCTCCAGCATGGAGCCCTCCTGACTCCTGTCAGCAACCTCAGACTCAGGTCTCTGGGGTTTCACAGTGCAGCCTGCACTCTCCAGCTTCTCTAGCTAATTCAGTGCACACCTGCACTCTCTGGATTCTCCCTTCCAAGCCTGGACTCCTCGGGAGGGTGGAGCCCAGAACCATGGTCAGGTGTCTATAAAAAGGCCAGCACACACCTGACCAGTCAGTGTGCTGGTAAACCTGAAAACCTGGACCCAGGACTGGGGATTTCATCCCACCCAGATCTCTACAAAATCCCAGGGCTCCAGGTCCCAAAGTGGACTTTATTAACAATTGAGGAAACTGGAATGCCAGTTTCCTCTGTAAACTGCAAGCTCTCTGGAGCCCCTCAACCAGTCCAGTTGAAAACCCTGGGTCACCACACCCCTGGGGTACCACACTACTACAATATATATATATATATATGTATATAGTTATTTTTAAAAGAGAGCACCTCCTCTGTCTCTTACAGAGAGAAGAGCCCAATGCGGGATAAATGCCCGCAAAGAGGTTTTTAAAGCTGCATCACTGGCTCATAAAAGCATGAATGGACTAGGCCGGAAAAGAAGCTCAACATCCACAATAGAATTTAAAAACTTTATCCATTCAGGGCTAAGGATGCAGAGCTATGGGGCACTATGACTAGGGTGGGTGCTTTATTGCAAAGATTGGCCCGCCTTTGGAAGATGTGGTTTCTTTTAGAGACCCTATGGATCGCAGAGTTGATATGGACTTAAAGCGTTTGTATTCTGTGGCAGGGGCAGACCTCAAGACATGGGTGTTGGAGTTAGATAGGTATTCGGGGGAGGAGCTTAGAAGTGCAAGTTCTTCTCCCTTACAGTTCATCAAGACCGCGGTTGAGTTCCTGGCAGAGGCAGCTGTAGACTAGGTCAGAATGACTGCAAAGATTATGGCTCACTCTGTGATGGCCCGAAGGGTGTTGTGGTTAAGACACTGGGCAGCGTATAATTCATCCAAGCAGAGCCTCTGTTCAGTTCCATTTGATGGCAAGCTGCTCTTCGGTAAGCCCTTGGAGTCAGCGATCCAGCGTGTCTCAGGTGGCTAGTTGGGCTTAAGGAAAGGAGAAGACAACGGCAGTCCTTGTAAAAAGATCCAGGGAAAATTTCAGAGAAGCAAGTTCCTACAGGCCCAGCAGGCCATTTTTCAGGCAATGAAAGGAAACTGGTTTGTTCTTTCCCAAACTCTCCAAATCCATGCCTTCCCAAGCCCCTGATTCCTCCGACAAATCCTTATGAAGGTTTCTTCACCCAAGACGCTTGTGTGGGAGCGAGGCTCACTCAATTTGGGAGGGTCTGGGCAGACGAGATTCAGGACTCATGGATTTTGTCAATCATTCAAGATGGCTATCATCTCGAGTTTGGGTCAAGACCTCCGCAGTACCTGTTTGTGGAAACTCGAATTCCGGCGTCTTCAGAGAAGATGCAGTGTTTGCGAACTTGTATAAAAGGATTGCTTTCTGCAAGGGCCATCCTCCCAGTTTCAAAGCAAGAATGGAGTCTAGGGGTCTATTCCCAGTTGTTTCAAGTATCAAAAGCCTCGGGAGGGTTCAGAACAGTCTTGGATCTGGATGGATGGCTTCCATCGATCTAGCGAATGCCTACTTGCATGTCCCCATGCATCCAGCTCACCATCGCTTTCTCAGATTTTCGTTGGAAGGGTTTCACTTCCAGTTTTAGTGTCTCCCTTTCGGCCTCTGCTCTGCTCCCATAACCTTTTCGAAGATACTGTCAGCCAACTTTGCAACCCCCAGGGTCAAGGATGTAAAAATCTTCCATTATTTGGACGACCTGTTGCTGCTAGAATCTTCAACACTTCTTCTTCTGGAGCATGTGGCTCTTACCTGCGAAACGCTCACCCGGTTCGGCTGGTTGATCAACTATCTTAAAAGTCTGATGCAGCCGACTCGGATCTTAAAAAATATCTCGGAGTGAAATTCAACACAGTGGAGGGTTGAGTTTTTCTGCCCCAGAGGAAAATTCGGAACATTCAGATCCAAACCATGAGGGTGATGGGCAGTTATTTTCTGATGGAATTCTCGGAATAATATCTGCCACGATCCCAGTAGTTCCATGGGCCAGGTGGCAAAGAAGGAGGTATTAGTGCAATTTCCTTCTCCAATAGGATCGCCACTCCTTGGCTCAGATGATTCCAATGGCTATCAGGCATTCCCTGATTTGGTGGACTGTTTCTTGCAACCTTGCCCGGGGTGTTCCGATGCGGCCTCCAAAGCCAGTAGTGCTAACTACGGATGCCAGTCTTCTCTGTTGAGGAGCTCACTGCCTGGGACAACAGGCTTAGGGCCGCTGGAGGCCTCAAGTGTCGCAGAATTCAAACCTCTTAGAGTTGGAGGCCATCTGGTGCTCTCCTCTAGCATTCCGACTTATCTTGGAAGGACAAGCTGTCAAGATTATATCAGACAACAAGATCACTGTCGGGGGACACCAGAAGTCGAAATCTTCTGAAGGTGGCATGCCAGATTCTCTTGTGAGCAGAGAGAAATCTCAATTCCCTGACAGTGGCCCACCTCCTGGGGCCCGAGAATGTCCTAGAAGACCAGTTGAGTTGGAGCTTTTTGGACCGAGTGGGGCTTGAATCCAAAATACCAAAATAAGGGATTTTCAGAGCCTGGGGGTTGCCTGCAATAGACCTCATGACGTCGGAGAATAACTTACAACTCTCTTGCTTCTTCTCCCGAAACTTGCCATCCACAAGCTTACGGCCAAAATGCTCTGTTCAACCATGAAACTTTCCCCTGGTGTATGTGTTCCCTCTCCTTCTTTTGATCCTCAAAGTCCTATTGAAGATTCGCCAGGAGGGGGTCATGGCAATAGCAATTCTGTTGTTCTGGCCCAGAAGGCCATGGTTTCTGCTAGTGTTAAGGATGAAGATGTGCCATCTCACTGCCGCCTTGTCGGGATCTCCTGCTCCAGAAGGGAATGTGTCATCCGACTGAAATAAATGGCGTGAAAATTGTGAGGAGACCTTTGAAGGATTTGGGCCTCTCAGAACGAGTGTTGAGTACCTTTATTGCAAGCTCGTAAAAAATCTAAAAATTTGACCTATTACCGGGTGTGGAAGGCCGTCTGTCGCATCGCTGCGGAGAGAGGTTTGGAGCCCGAGTCCCCTTCAGTCTCAAACATTTTGGAGTTTCTCCAGCAGGGACTTGATAATGGGGTAGCCTATAATTCCTTGAAGGTCAAGTTGTCTGTCCTCTTAGCTATGACTAATTCAAGATGGGCATTGGATCCTGTTGTGGTCCATTTTTCTGAAGGCAGCCATAAAAATTACCTCCCCTCAAATCCTTTTTTCCTAAATGGGATCTGACTCCCTTTGATCCAACATCTTCTTATTCATTATTTCATCTAACCTTTAGGACAGTGTTCTTGACGGCCATTGCCTTCACTAGAAGGGTCTCCGAATTATGCGCCTTTTCATCCACAGAGTCTTTTTGTTTGATTTTTTCAGATAAGATTGTTCTTAGACCAGTCCCTAGCTTCCTACCGAAGGTCTCTACTGCCTTTCACATGAATTGGGAGACTATCCTGCCATCCTTCCCCGTTGATCCGTTGCAAGATGATTGGAAGAGGCTGGACCTGGTCTCCTCTGTTTCGACTTACCCAGAGCGGAGTGGTGATTTTCGCAAGCAAGACCAGCTTTTCATCTTTCCTATGGGGCCTAAAAAAGGAATGGCGGCTCTGCCTAAGATTGTCTCTTCCTGGATTGTAAAGACCATTCTGATCGCATACGAGTCGCTGGGCCTTCCCTCTCCTGCGAAAATCAGAGCACATTCGACGAGAGGTATGGCAGCTTAATGGGCAGCCTATGCAAAGGTGTCACCTGAAATAGTGTGCAAAGCAGCAAGCTGGAGCGCACACAACACTTTCATACAGCACTATAGACTTAATGTAGCCTTCTCTACGGCAGAAGCATTTGGTTCTTCTATTATCTCTGTGGCTGTCGGCCATTAAATTTATTAAGCAGAAATTTTACATCCCATAGTAGGCTGACACGGGGAGGTCCAGGAATAAGGAAAATTGTTATCCATACTTACCGTAATTTTCCTTTCCTGGATCCTCCCCATGTCAGCTGGAGATTCCCGCCCTATCTTCCGTCTAGAGGAAGGGTGTTTTAAATGCTGGTCTGGTCCGACGGCCACCCTTTATGGGCTAGAAAAAAGGTGGTCCTGGGGGGGGGGTTCCAGAGGAGGTGGACCTGACCCATAGTAGGCTGACATGGGGAGGATCCAGGAAAGTAAAATTTTGGTAAGTATGGATAACAATTTCCCTTAATGCTTCAGTTATGTATGAACACAGTGATCATTACCGATAACTCCCTGTGTTCATTCACAAAAGTAAGGGGCCAGTAAATAATATAGGGGCCCAGGCAGCAGGGGAAATCTGCACCATGCGGGGTGTTTCGGGCGTGCCCAGGCACATCCGGCACACCCTACTGTATGTGCAGGCATATTTCCCTGAAATGTACATTGATCACCCAGAGGGGATAGTTTTTTCTCAACCGAAGTGGAGTTGCTCTAATGTTTTTCTCTGTATACAATTAAATGGGAATGTAAAACCAGCCTGAAGCAGCACTGATATCAAATGTAAGTGGAATGCATCTGAAAAATTGCTGCATTTGCCTATATATACATAGGACAATACATACGTATTTAGGGATTATATCTCCCTATCCATGTCCAATTTAAAGCAGTACTCAACCCCCCCTCCCCCCATGTTTTTTCATTCTTACCTGCAGTGCTTTAGTGCCTCTTCAAAGTACATCCTTACTCATACAGCAAATCCAGCATTTTTCTTACTGTGGTCCACTGTTCAAGTACCACACAGTGGGTCCCATGCTGCCATCTTGGTTGTCTTCAGCTAGGCGCCTCCTCTGGGTGAAGGCAGCAAGCTCTGATCAAGTGTCAAACCCGCCCTATGGAGTCACAAAACGGAAACAAAAAAAACCTATCCACATATTTCATGTTTCAGTTGATTCAATTGATGGTGTGTTTTACATAAGAGGGTTGGCAGGTCGCCAAGATCTAGTCTCATATAAAAAAAAGGAAAATGTCAATGCCTGTTTTGTTAACATTTTTTGTTTTTCTACAATGCATATACAGTAGATACAGAGATGAATGAGAACCTGTTGTACTTGCTCAGATAATATAAATATTTTAGTGTGCATGATCTGGCTCACTTTAATTATTTTGCCTCAAAGTTGTTCAAATTGTTAGGAACGTTTTAAACGAGGCACTAGCACTTTAAACTCATTTTCTAATTCTGTATTCTGACTACACAATTTTCTTTAGACTGGAAAGCTAGTTAAATCCACATCTAACTTTTTTTTATGCTCATGTCGTAAAATAATTGTTTTCCTGCAATAAGCAAAACGGACTGGATCTATATGGAGAGGTAGGCTATATGACCCTTTACCATTGACTCTGCCCATGGATAGACCTAGAATTCTGTCACCAACGGTATCCCATTCTTTTGTGCTCTGGGACCATTTGAAATTGAATGCTTCATTAGTGTCAGACTTTACTCCTCTTGCTCATGTGTTTCATAACCTAGACTTCCCTCCAGGTATGGATATTCGAGCATGTAAATGGTGGACCAACAAAGGCCTTTACAGTATCTGGCACTTTTTCATTCAACGTGGGGTTTTCACTCTCTCCCACTGTGTTTCTGAATTGGAGAGGCTCCTGTTCTAACAGTTTAGTTGTCATCAAATAGCTCATTATTTATGCACTCTTAAGCCCTGTACACACGATCGGTTTGTCCGATGAAAACAGACCACAAGACTGTTTTCATCAGACAAACCGATCATGTGTGGGCCCCATTGGTTTGTTTTCCATCAGTGAAAAAAAATAGAACATGTTTTAAATTTTTCCTATGGATAAAAAAACGATAGAAAAAAACGATCGTCTGTGTGGAAGTCCATCGGTCAAAAATCCACGCATGCTCAGAATCAAGTCGACGCATGCTCAAAAGCGCTGAACTTCATTTTTCTCAGCACGTCGTAGTGTTTTACGTCACCGCGTTTTGGCACTTTTGGATTTTTGACTGATGGTGGGTGGGCAAGACTGATGAAAGTCAGCTTCATCGGATATCCGATGAAAAAATTCATCGGATTAGATTCCATCAGATATCCGATCGTGTGTACAGGGCTTTAGGCCACACTTGGTTGAACCCCCTTCATTAACTAGTTTATGAAAAGTGGTGGACTAAGGTTTGGGGCTTGAGAGGTGGTATCTCTATGGTAAATACATTGTATACTCATTCCCCCCTCAGAAACAACCTTACATATTGGCTTGGGAAATGGACATTGATTGTGTTGTGGGACTGGAGTCTTGGTGCTCTTGACATCAGGTCTCCTTTAAAGGGACCCTGAATGTGTCTCTGATAAAAGCTAGTCTTAAGGTTCTAAATAGATGGTATTTGGTCCCTTCTCACCTTGCCAGGATGTATATGAACGTATGTCCGGATTGCTTCAGAGGATGTTTGATAAGGGGTTCCATGCTCCACATCTGTTGGGAATGTCCAAAAATAAGGGTTCATTAGAATACAGTGTTTTCCATGCTCCTTGGAGTGACAGGTTTTTCTATTTTGCAGCAACCTCAAATTCTCCACAGGGCTGACCTTGCCCTATGCGGCGATTGGTCTTTTATATCCTTTTGGCGGCTAAAATTATCATCGTGGGAGTATGGAAGACACCTTCAGTTTCAATGCGACATTTGAAACTTATAATCTTCTGGATAATGATTCATGAAAAAGTTGCTAGCCTTATTAATGGCAAACCAGCAGATGTGGGCACCATGGGCAGCATAGGTGAATGTGCCCCTTGCCTCCTCTGAGATGACTGTCTAGGTAAAGTTCTCTTTTAGTCCTATTAGTCCTAGGTCGATCTCATCCTCTTTTTCCATATTTTTCTTTTTTTCTTTCCTTTCTTTCCCTTTGGTTTATACCCTTACACCTGAATAGTTTTGTGTGTATCTTCACTGAGAAATGTTCGCAGCCTTCTGAGCATAGTGAATTATTTTCATTTTTTTTTCAGTGCCACTATTCAATATTGCACTCTCCGTGATAAGTAGTGGATTGACATGTGATGTTCTGTATATGCTATGTCCTATATTGCATTTTTCTCATCTCCATTTCTTTATTTTATGTTGTACACTGGCGTTTGACCAGGGCACCTTCTGGTCTCACTTCCTGCTTCTGCTCAACATTTTTGTTTGCATACTATGTCTTTCTATATAATGGCTGCTTGTATGAAAAATTGGATTGTCTTCTTTTAAAATAATACAAATTTTTGAAAGAAAAAAAAATCTGCGCTTTTGCTTAGTTCTTAAAAATCATTTATGAAAGTAGTTTCTCATTTTGGGTGTTTGCAGGAAATTGCACATATACCAAGAGAAAATATGGAAATAAGGACAACATTTTTCAGCGATTTTCATAACTTACTTCAAAAACTTCATTCACGTGTCTGTGATGCTAAGAGACACTCATCAGCACACAAAATTGTAATACTACTCCTACAAAAACCTACACTGTTATACAAAATATAATGCAACGAAGGGGTAAGAATAGGAGAGCTAAGTGCTGTAGAAAATCAATTTCTTTGCATCTGCAGTTTCCCGACTTTAATGCATCAGTAGAAAAGTCACAGCAGGGTCCACAGAGTACAGAACTAGCATTCTCATTGCTTTAAATACAGCTTGTGGGAGCTAGAGAATCATGTACAGCATATAGATGGCTTTTTACATACCAGTCACTGTCGGCTTTAGCTTACTTTTTCTATGTTCTTTCAGGAAAACGAAAGCCACAGTCAATACCAAAAGAGTGCTAATATTCATTTTAGTTCAATTTTCTCCTAAAACAATATTCCTGATACGCAGAAAAATTCTACAGGGCACAAGGATTTAAATATCTTACATTTTAGAGCTATATATCTAAAGTATATCTATAACAAGAAGACCAAGTGGTATTTTAAATAATTTAATAGACAGCCATGTTACAAATGTATAGAGAGAAGTAACAGCTATTATAGCAGCAAAAGGAAATTGAACAAGAAAGACATTTTTGATATTTTATGCCTAAATGCTGGTGTCATCTTAAAGCAGAACTCCAGTTTTTCTAAAAGTAAAATCATATATTTCTTGCCCAATATTGTAATTTTTTTTTTTTTTTAATTATGGTATACCAAATATGTTTTTTTTTCTTTTTTTAGCAGTATGCATGTGATTAAGTGATTTAAAAGTAACCCAAAGTCACGAAAAAGGGTTGGTTCCCAAAATCACTGAAATGTGTTGGCTAGATTCCTTTTCCTTTTACAAGTAAAGTAAAAGTTCTTTACATCTAAAGATCTTTTGACTATTAGGATTTGCTATGACCTCCTGACTTTCCACACCTCACTATAAGGAGGTTATTTTGCTTTTATATTTGCATGAGGGGCACACATCACTGCACAGAACAATAAGGTTCTTCCTAGTCCCTCCCTATGTTTTCCCTTTTCATTTGATAGACAATCACATTTAGTAAAACAAGTGGTTGATGAAAGAGCAGGTCATAAAAGCATTACGATAAGGATAGTAAAACAAACCAAAGAAAATACCAAGCTCAACTTGCCAGCCTACAACCTGCTTGGTTTGCTTGCCTTGTAACGACGGGCCTGGCCGCGTACACACGGTCGGAATTTCCGACAAGAAAAGTTTGATGTGAGCCTTTGATCGAAAATTTAGACCGTGTGTAGGCCCCATCAGACATTTTCTGTTGGAATTTCCGACAGCAAAAATTTGAGAGCTGGTTCTCAAATTTTCAGACGGGAAAAGTTCTTGCTGCAAATTCCGATTGTCTGTGTGCAATTTCGACGCACAAAAAACATGCATGCTCTGAATCAATTCGACGCATGCTCAGAATCATTAGACTTAATTTTTCTCAGCTCGTTGTAGTGTTTTACGTCACCGTGTTCTTGAGTGTCAGAATTTTGTGTGACCGTGTGTATGCAACACAAGTTTGAGCCATAATACCATTGGAAAAAATCCATGTTTTTCCTGTCGGAATTTCTGATCATGTGTACGTGGCATAACAGTTTGCGTTAAAAACAGAGGTTTAGTTAGCAACTGTAAATGTGTAAGTGTGCTAACTAAACCTCTGTTTTTAATGCAAACTGTTAGACTAGGTTAGGTTAAGTTAATTTGGTTGGTGCAGGCTGGCTGGCAACTTGAACTGGAAATTTTCCTTGGTTTTGTTTTAAATGTGTTACCCTTCCATGTGCTCCTTGCTGCAAATGGCAATTATAGGTGGGGACAGTGGCCATTTTTTTTGTACTGTTGGAATACTGGTGAGAACCCCTTTGCTGCCATTGTGCTATACGCTGAGTGTCCAGTGCGCCTCTGTGCCATTAAGGAAGGGTGGGCTCACCTGCCCTCTGCCTATCCATTATAATGCATGAGCTTCTACTATAGAGTCTCTCAAAAATGTATAGAGTTAAGACTGTAGATAATACTGGTGACCTTGTCACGGCCTCTGCAGCTTACAAATGTAAATGTGTGCTAACTAAACCCCTGTTTTTATTGAAAACTGTTAAACAGGTTAATTCAATTGGTTGCAGGCTGGCTGGCAAGTTGAGCTGGGATGAGGTGGGTGCTTTTCTGATTCAACTACAAGGCCATAAACATAGACTTTTTAGAACATCTGGTGGAAACAGATCTGTGAGATGCAGTGTCCTGTAACAGCTTTATCTTTGCTTCTGCCTTTAATCTGGTTTGCTGGATAAAACTGTCTCTTTCTAGATTAAGAGCATTGAAGCTCTTTAATTCTTCCAGTGAACCTTCTGTGTTCATACCTTGTAAGACATTAATGAATTTGTTACTGGTAAGCTGATAGTGCTCATATGAGGCAGAAAGTTGTTTAATGGTGCCCTCTAATAACTGTATTAGCTTAAGTAACAATTTTCTCCCATAATAATCTCAAACTATTTGATAATTCAGTCCTTAAAGCTTCATAATTCTCCATTACTTTCCAAGTGGGTTTAACTGAGCATTTGGGTAACTCGGTTTCCTCAGGATCTTGTGCTGGGCTAGCTGTGAGTTCACATTCAGAGGCTTGGTTACTCATGGCAGAATGACTGAGTGATAAGCAGGCAGAATCTCTGTGCTGTAAGATGACACCATGCAGTGTTTGTGAATTGCAACAATAATTCACTCAACTTGGTGGGTGTACATGCAGCCAAGCAGGATACAATGATGGTCAAGTTTTTTGGTACCATCGAAGCTCTCTATGTGTTCTTATCTTGTTCAACACAGCGCTGGGAAAAACTCAAAAACGCTTGCCTATGGTTGTTAAGTCAGAGTCCGAAACAAGGTGGAGTGCAAGAACAGAAGCAGTGAAGCTGGACATGACAGACAATGAAAACGAGACTATTAAAACAAGAAGTGATGCAAGACAGCTATATAACCGCATGTTGAGTTATGATTTTCTGACTTTGCTAGGATTCTGCCTTCACAGAGAAATGGATGAAAGGTTCACCCGTTTGCATGACACTGACGCCAAGTTTGGGTTCCTTCTCGATGTCGGGGGACTGTGTTCCAGCGCCTACAATAACGACCTAAAAATCAAGTGTAAAAATTTGGGCGAATTCTACAGCTCTGATGTTGATGGACAGCAGCTATATGAAGACATTTTGGATTGCAGAATGTTGCTATAAAGTTGTGCCAACATAAAAAATATCAAGACTAGAGTTGAGCGAACCCGAACTGTAAAGTTCGGGTTCGGTACGGACTTTGGGTTTTTCCCGAACCCGGACCCCGAAAAATTGGAAAAAGTTCGGGTTCGGAGTTCGGGAAAAAAAAATTCAATTACCAGACCCTTTAGGTCTGGTATGGATATTAAGGGGAACCCAGCCGTCAATTTAAAAAAAAAATGACGTGCGGTTCCCCCTAAATATCCATAACCAGACCCTTCAGGTCTGGTATGGATATCAAGGGGAACCCCGCCGTCAATTAAAAAAAGGACGTGCGGTTCCCCCTAAATATCCATAACCAGACTCGTTATCCGAGCACGTTGACCTGGCCGGCCGCAGAAAAGAACCGCACCAGGCCACATGCCCTCAACATTGGGAGGGTGCTTTGGGGTGCCCCCCATATTGATGCTTGCAATTGTTTTCCAGCAAGAAGGAAAAATAAACCAAAAATGTTGTTTTCAACCGTCTTCGACTGCCAGTCTGTATAAATTCAGTGTGTGGTGAACCCATTCAAGGGGTCACACACCCCGCTACCGAGCTAACCCCTCACATATGGTGGAGAATGCGGGTAATTAAAGTAAACCCAAAATGGAGGAGATACTGAAACAGCTGGTTTTATCAAATGCAAATCAACTGCAGATGAATGCAGATTTGCAGCGGAGCATTGCAGCTCAACAACAGAGCCTTGCAGCTCAACAACAGGCTCACCAAGAGAGCATGGCAGCTCAACAACAGGCTCACCAAGAGAGCCTTGCATCTCACCGAGAGAGCATGGCAGGCTTGGAACAGAGACACCAGCAGCAAATGGAGACCATCGTGACACAGCTTCAGAGACAGCAGACCGAGGCTGGGAGTCAGGCCAGTAACATACCGACTTTTCGGGACAGAGAACTGGGATACCAACAAAACCCAGCAGAGAATTTTCTGTTGTTGGAGGAGTGCAAAGACTTTGAAATATTTGATTCATTTACTGGTATCCTTGGAAACAGTCCACCCTTAACATCTCACTGGGAGCAGTGGGACACATATTGTGAGGATCTGACCAAGTACACAAAGCTAACTAGTTTTGAAATATGGGGAACAAAAGAGGTGGATTATCTTCGTCTTGATGACTTTTCAAGTCCCTATCACGATGAAGAAGTTATCAGTAAAACCCCCACTCTTGCTCAGCTAAACAGTGAGGAGCTTTGTGAAGACCTATTTGAAAGAGTCCCCATACCTGTGCAAAAGGCTTTGAGTGGTGCTGAAATGAACATGGATGAAATTGATCAGGTGATCATAGTGGGTGGAGCCACTTGTGTACCTAAAGTTCAAAAATGGCTTCTTAAAGCAGTGGGCAAGGAGGAGTTGGGAAAGAACATAAATGCAGATGAAGCAGCAGCTATGGGGGCTGTATATCAAGCAGCTGCTCTTAGCAAGGCATTCAAAGTTAAGCCATTTGTAGTTCAAGATGCAGCCAAGGAAAATACTTGTTTTCGAGGTGCTGTAGCCAAAAAGCAGGAAAGGACAATTGAAGAGCCCTCCATAGGCCGAAGAAGCTGTGCCATTTTGCCTTTCATAGAGACTCAAAAGCTTTTCTGTCCTCCGCAGAATGTGGCCACAATTGGAGGTGTGAGAAGCCCAGCCATGGAAGCGGACTATTACAGCCCCGAACACTCAGATGACAGTGGTGCAACCCCAGTACAAGATGAGCGTGACTCTGATGATGAGGGAAATAACAGACAACATGGACAAGATGTTGAAAGTCCAGTGCATCAATATGAGAATGACAACAGCGATGATGACATGAAAGGAGGAGGCAGCGGATCTGAGAATGAAGCAAATGATTTAGAAGATGATGAACCTAGGGAGCGAACATCCAGCGATGTAGAAAATGGTAGCAATAATCGTAATGCTAGTGACTGAAAATGAAGATGCTCAAAATCACATTGCCAGTGACTCGGATGATGAGCCAACCAGACAAAAAAGGCAGTGGTGATGATGATACACCTGTGAAAGGAGGAGCCAGTGACTCAGAGGAAGAAGAAGACAATGAAGATGATAAACATGATATCAGTGATACATCAGTGATACATTCTGATTCTGATTCATGATTCTGTTGAAAATTTGAAAGAAATAAGTGTCATCGAGGAAAAGAGGAAAGCAAAGGTATTTCTGGGAATATAGCGAGCAATTAATGCCTTCTCAACATGAAGGGATGCTGAGACCGTCTGAATGGGACAGAGACACACTTCCCAGTAATATGTACCAGAAGAATGGTCTGCATCACGACAAGTACACTGTGAAGAAATCTCGCAGGACAGATGTGAAAGACCTGACTCCAAATCCAAGAAAACTTCTGCAGATTGGTGGTGAACTGCGTAAACTGAAAAGTAATCAGTGACCTAACACCCGTATCGGAGCTTCCTGTCACTGCCAGGCCGCGATCTCATAAGGAGAAAAACAAGCTGGCTTCCAGAGCTTGCCGTCTAAAAAAGACAGCCCAGTATGAAGCCAATAAAATGAAGCTGTGGGGCCTGAATACTGAATATGATAATTTGCTGTTTGTGATCAATTTAATAAAACAAGAGATAATGACACAAATACAAATCCCATGGGTGAAATGGGCTTTGGATTCTCTCCGGTACTACCTCGTGGGTAGACAGTTTGAACTGGTGACGGATCATGCCCCATTGAGGTGGATGGCACAGAACAAAGAGACCAATAGGAGAATAAATAGGTGGTTCCTGGCCTTCCAGGAATTTAGTTTTGTGGTAACGCATCGCCCCGGTGCTAAAATGGGGAATGCAGATGGGTTATCCCGAGTGCATGCCTGCCTGGAAACCTGTGTCCCAACCCTAGGGTTGAAACAAGAGGGGGGGGTATGTGACAGGAAGTCAGGTAAATCTGTGGGTGTTGTCATAGACGGGACATACATTTCTGCCTTGTGTTAGACAATACACTAATCATTATTAGGCATCGGTTGCGAGAAATAGCCAGGAAAGGTTGGAGGGCGTTGGAAGACTTCAGCTGTTCAGAATGAGGCAATTAAGGCCTCTATAAGTAGTCCAAAGGATTACCACTGAATTGCTGCATCATTCCTAAGACTTTGTGAGTAGGAGAGCAGCGTACTGAAAGTCTTCTGAGGAGGTGAGCAGAGGAGTGATTTTTCTGTGTGATAAAAATCAAAAGACTATTGTTTTGTGCTGTACGACCAGCACTGTCTGCCCAGCGCTAGGCTGAGCCAGACTCCATAGATAGGTTCCTGTGTGGAAGGTAGACGCCCAGAGTGGCTAGGATTTATTTTATGTTTGATTTTGTTTATGCTGTTTGGATGCTTGCAATTGTTTTCCAGCAAGATGGAAAAATAAACCAAAAACTTTGTTTTCAACCGTCTTCGACTGCCAGTCTGTATAAATTCAGTGTGTGGTGAACCCATCCAAGGGGTCACACACCCCGCTACCGAGCTAACCCCATACAGTAACCACATCCTTCATTGGCAGGGTGACAAGTCTTGCCAGTCGCATTAATGATGCATCCATGATTGGAGACAACAACAGAGGATTAACCTTTGGAATTTTCAAAGGATACAGTTTTGAGAATCTGTTATTCATACAGGCCTTTTTCTCTAGCCTTTGCCATTTTTGCCTGGATTAAATCCTTCAGTTCCTCATTGAAGGGAAATGAGATCAAATCTATCTTGAGATTTGTAAAGTACTTTATAAAAACTTATGGGGAGTTCCCTCCACTTCATGCTGGCCAATTTCCTCCTTAACTGCCCTTGCAAAAGGTGCTATTAGGGAAAAGTTAAAGGCTGTGGCTCTTCAACTTCTTTGTCCTCTGACAAACTTTCCAATTCAGATGCCATTTGATGACTCTGGCATGAAGTGCTAGGCATCCCAACCATCAACTAAAGACTAGAGACTTCATGTATCAACTCTTTGACCATTTCTTTAACGAAAGCCGTTACTTCCCTGACATCCACATCTTGGTCTCTTGTCGCTTCCTCCAAGCAGACTTGACATACTAGCTTATCAGGTAATGACTTTCCTCTGCAAGCACAGCAACTATTAGGGGCTGGTTGCCTGCAATGTTTTGGATATGTGGAGTAGGGATGGGCTATCTGTTCGAGTCGCTATCTGTTCGCCCGTTCACCAAACAGCGAACAATTTGGGGTGTTCGCGGCAAATTCGAAAAGCCGCAGAACACCCTTTAAAAGTCTATGGGAGAAATAAAAAGTGCTAATTTTGAAGGTTATTGATACATGTCCCCTGGGGTAGGACCCAGGTCCTCAAACACTTTTTCTGACAATAACTTACATATTAACCTTTAAAATTAGCACTTTTGAGTTTGTGTCCCATAGACTTTAACGGTGTTTGCGTGTTCGGACACATTTTTTGCCTGTTCACATGTTCTGCTGCGAGCCGAACCGGGGGGTGTTCGGCTCATCCCTAATGTGGAGTGATGGTGATGAGGAGAAGATATGGAATGGCGGTAGTAGCAGTGGCGGGATGATGACTTTGATAGACTTCGCCTGGAATGTTTGCGCCTAGATGGTGACCTATTTTAGCCTTTATGAGGCTCCCTCAGTCTTGACACTAAGGATTTTGAGGTTCTTTCAGGGCTGTAGATATTACAACAGTATTAGAACCAGATGCTCTTTTTTTCTCAATAAGGAGAAAAGAGGGTTTGGGACTTTATACGAGGCACGGTGCATGTGCCTCTATCCCTAATCCCATGCTGACATACATGGGAGAGGGGTTTGAGGGGTTTGAGACATTATATGAAACTTGCAGCCAGGGAGGCATCATGAATGTGTCTGGGAGGTAATTGTGAGTTTTGACCATATGAATTGCATAGTAACATAATACATATAAAAATGTAGCATACGTAGAATTTATTCCATATAATACATAATAACATGGTAGCATAATAACATATTGGTTCACAATGATATCATCATATAAAACACCAAACTCATTATTGTGTGTCTTCACGATAACGAAACATGATTTGAAATGGTAAAATCCAGTAGAACATAATGTTGGTAACAATCTTAAAATGTAAACAAATGGGCATCTAATAGCTCAATGTGTTTCGTGGCTAACTTCCACTCTTCAGGAACAGATGCAGGAAAGGTGTCTATAAAAATGTTAAAAATCAAATATTCAATTGGGTATGTCTATAAGAGGAGAAGGGAAAGGAAAATACAAAGTTGGATCCTCCACTCACACTTGCAGACCAACTATGAGTCTGGGCACAGGTGTGGAAAGCTGGAGGCCAGCTGGGAGGGTCATCAGCCCTGGGAGCTGAGGCAGTGACCCCCCCCATGGCACTGATGGAAAACCAACAGAAAAGGGCAGTCCCTGGGGATGAATCCCCCATGGATGATCAAATTGGCCCATCTAAGGAAAAGTGGAAATTTGTATATAATATAATAAAATATGAAAATATATAACATAGTGGCTAATAATTAGTGAGGGGTGTACCAGTGCTGTGACCATAAGGGTATTGAAATGTTCATGTGACAGGGCCTAGATAGAAACCAAATTGAAAAGTGATGAAAATAACAATGTACCCCAACAAGGGGGACTACTAGTGAGTAGGATAAGAAGCCAGCCACCAAGGCAAAGGTATGGAGAAGAAAACAATAAAGAAAGATAAAGGACTGCTACAATAGTACCTAGGACTAAGTGAACGGATGAGATCCAAATGGTGCACAGTATCCACAGGAACATCAACCACAGGGAGTGTCTCGTTGGGCTAAGTAGAGTAGAAATTCTCCAATGTGACTGGGAGCAACCACCCCACACGGCAGCTAATAGGAGGAAAGGCACCACCAGCTGAGCAGTGTGAACCGCTAGTCAGTTGACACCAAGTCGCCTGTTGTAAACTGCCAATGACAAAGCACACCAATGCCACTGGTATTGACGTAGTGAGCATGGCGTTGGGGGCTTTACTTTACAAATACACATTTTAAAAGAACAGAAATATTAACCATATACAATATACTGTATGTGTCGTGCATATCTAATAATCCACCTTATGAAAATTTTCATTATTAGCTACTTTATATAAAACATAAATATTGAATTATTTATAAAAATCTCAATTTATAAGAATGATCTGACTAATATACTGTATATGAAAAATAAAATTATAATAAAGCTCTTAAGATTTTAATTAACTGAAAGGCAATTTAAAATTTAATTTAAAATGAATTATAAGACAATTATATATAGGTATGTGTTTTTGCTTGATGATTCATTTAAAAACAATACATTTCAACCTATTGAACTCTGAAATACTTTAAAACATAATTACTAATAATTCAAACATATATTAAAGCAGTTTAGATTCAATAAGCTAGATGTTTTTAACCATTTCTCTATCAGAGTCATTTTTACATTTTTGCATACATTATTAAAATGCATATTTTAGACCTGAAAATTAGTTAAAGGAGTTGTAAAGTCTACATTTTTTTTTACCTTAATTGCATTCCGTGTATTAAGGTAAAATATGTTTAGTTGTCAGCATTGCCCCCTCAGCCCCCCTTTATTTACCTGACACCCCTTTCGATCCAGTTCCGTGCATGTCGGCAGATTGTTTATCCCCTCTCTTCCTGGTCTCTCTGGCTTTGCACTGGGAGCCATTGGCAATGGAGCAGGGGGCGGGGCCGAGTCCCTCTGTCTGTGTCAATGAATGCAGCAGGGGTGCGAGCATGCATGAGTACCCCCATGGTAAACGGCTTCGCATGGGGGCACTTGGCAAAGAGGAGGGGCCAGGAGCACCAACGGAGGGCCAGAAAAGAGGACTTTTCTGGTCGCTCTGTACGATTCCATTGCACAGAGTAGGTAAGTATAGACATGTTTGTTATTTTTTATTTTTTTATTTATCTTTACAAACCCTTTAAAACCCCAGAATATTGTATATTTTTAAAGCAGAGACTCTGAAGAATAAAATAATGATAATTGCAATTTTTAATGCCACACGATATTAGGGCAGCAGTTTATTAAACTCATATTTTTTGTAAAAACATACACTAACGGTCATTTTAGAGCATATAAACACAATATATTACCCATTTGTTTTTAGTAAAATGTAGAAGATGAGGTTGTGTGAAATAAATAGATGACAAACATGTCAAGCCTTAAAATTGCTCACACCTATGAAGCAAGAACAAACCACAGTACACAAAGTTGTTTATAGTCAATGCTATAAAAGCCCTTACAGGTTGTCAATTTAGAGTTAACCTTGAATGATAACCCTAGTATTATTGTTTGGTCTGGCCTGCGCAATTGGCGTTGTCTACACAGGCACGCCCAATGTATGCATTTATGCTGGCATGTGCATGTATGTGGGAGCATGGGGCTTTAAAAAAATCCTATAATTTTTGTTCCACTTAACTTTATTGCTGAGTTGAGAGGTATCTTAATAAAGCACCGTCCTACCCCGAAGTGTCCTGGCGCGCTTACAAACACATACACATACTAGGGCCAGTTTATATACAGGATCTGATTAACCTACCAACATGTCTTTGGAGTGTGGGAGGAAACTGGAGTTCCCAGAGGAAACCCATGCAGGCACAGGGAGAACGTGCAAACTCCAGGCAGATGGTGTTGTGGTTGGGATTTGAACCAGCGACCCTTTTGCTGCTAGGTGAAAGTGCTAACCACTACACCACTGTACTGTCCCCATGATTGCTATCATGTAGAGGTGCGGGGGTGACTATATACCAGCATATTGGACAATACAGGTCCTGTTTATGGAGACATAAGGGCCCTGTCAGGTCCCCAATGTCACCTCTGCACCTTACTGAAACAAATCACACGTTGTAATTGGTCATTAAGTTCAGAGACTATGAGAATTGGTTGCCATAACCATGGAACTGATCAGATGACTTATAGTAGCTGAAATCACTTCTACAAGAAAGCCAAGAAGCCGACTCTCAGCTGGCCATATACAGTTATTTTTTTTCACAAACAAGGTGAATAGAGGAATCCCTCCCCACCAGGACATTGTGTTCTGACAGCGAAACACAATTCTAAAGGGAGACAGCAGGCAATGGAAACTTGTGAGTGGAAGATGATATTTTTACCTTTCCAATCGTGAGACCGTTATCCTAGATGAAGGTCTAGTATATATGTTAATGAAGACTGCCACCTGCAACAAACATGACATAGACCCCCCCCCCTCCCAATTCATAGCTCTTTAGGTCTGGTATGAATTTTAAAGGGGGACCATTCAACAAAAAAACACAAAAAACTACAGCATGCCCCCCCCCCCAAATAAATAAATAATCAAATTTGAGCATGCATCTTCATCATTGGGAGGTACCTTGCCAGGAGGGCAGTTCTGACAAAGTACCTTGATCCCATGTTGATGAGGACAAGGGCCCCCTCCCCACTACCCTGGGTTCCCTTATTTGAATGGATGCAGGGTACATAGTACCTCTACTTATTCACAAAAGATGTAGACAATAAACAAATATTTTTTTTATTAAAAAAATCCCCACAACGTATATTCACCGTCAATTATGTTGTCCAAAGATGTACTGTATATCCATGTCAATCAAGATGCCTTACTCCACACACATCTGGTCCCGCTGCTTCACTTCAAGTGAATGACAGGTCATTTGACATCTATAAAATACAATAAAGGGCAGGATCTACCATGTGGCATCATTACTTACTGCCAGGCTTTTTTTCTCAGAAAATAGGCGCAGGAACTCAACCATACCCCCCCTCCCCACACACACACTCATACCTTCCAAACCACATGAAATAGTGGGTATAGTGAAATCTTACTAATAGTGGGAAAGTTTTAAAGGGGCATTAAATACCAGGAGTGCATTATGTATAGAGTGCAGAGTTCAGTAGGGTTGCACACAGAGTGCAGAGTTTAGGGTTGTGCTACATACATAGTGCAGAGTTTAGGGGTGTGCTAAACACAGAGTGCAGAGCCTTCTCCCACAGCTAATTACCTCTACATCCTCCATCCACATCTCACCTTCACCTCCCTTCTTCCCTAGTACCTCCCTGCACACTGTAGGTGGCTCCACCTGTCTCATTTGAAGGGAGATCATCCAGTGGGGGTGTCAGCAGCCACACTGCATCCCAGGCACCTACATCTCCTAGGTCCCAATCCTGCCTTCAGTGGGAGCTTCTCAGGAGATCCGATCTTTGGGAGCCATTGGAAGACAAGCTGTCACTTGTGAACACAGAAGCTGGACTTCTGTGTTGACAAGTGATAGTGCTGAGCAGGGAGCAAAGGGCCCGCGCCAGAGGTGGTAGAACTGAGTTCCACCAAGTTCCAGCTGAAAAAAAGCCCTGCTTACTGTATATATTGAAATGACCACGTGTGTCCTTTATAAAAGGACTGATCAAAGACCATCTGTGTTTTTTTACTGTTTACTCTTTTTGTGAATGAACATGGGGGG
The DNA here is from genome assembly GCF_905171775.1 of Rana temporaria. Lineage (NCBI taxonomy): Eukaryota > Metazoa > Chordata > Amphibia > Anura > Ranidae > Rana > Rana temporaria. The sequence goes on from NC_053496.1 coordinate 111,229,038, forward strand.
CCATATCTGGGGTCCCCTTATTGTTGAAATGGGCTTCAAGATTCCAATTAGTCCCCTGCCTGCTGACCCCAACAAGCACCAGGCCAGAGTTATGGAGAATGGGACCTTGTCCTCATCAACATAGGGACAAGTTACTTTGTCAGAGGGATCACCCCTGGCAAGGTACCCCCCATGTTGAAGGCATGTGGCCTAAGATGGTGATTACGGTCACCATCTTAGGCCACGTGCCTTCACATTACGGTGACAATGGTTTAGGAGTTGGTTTGTTCTTGCTTCATAGGTGTGAGCAAAGTCCAAGAAGCTATAGCAGTAGAGGATCCCACTAAGCAGTAGGATAAGTAAACAAGCAGGTCACCCTGGTGGATGACGAGGGCTCACCCAAGTTGCAGGGTCTAAGCACTACCAGAATTCACCAGAGCTCCTGTGGCAGAGATGGGTTTTGCAAATATTAGCATCAGGTCGTTGTCCTCAGGATTGCCCCACCAGGTAGTAAGCAGGCCGGGGTCCAGTAGCAGATATAGCAGGTATGGATCATGCAGAAGCGTAGTCAATAAACAAGGTCAGTAACAAGTTGTTGAAGGTTGGGATCTAGCGGAAGCATAGTCAAGGAACAAGCCAAAGGTTGGTAATAAGTGGTAGTTGACATAAAGACAGCAGCAGGTACACAAAGGAGCAAGATATCGTCTGGCGAGTGCAAAATAATCTAGCACACAGAAAGTGCAGGAAGTTCATGGGAGTAGCAAAGAGTTCAAGGTTCACCAGAAACAAGAGACCAGGCAAGAAGGTCCAAAGCATCAGACAGGGAGCTGTCCAGCAACTCAGGTGGCTCAGCAAGAAGAGCCACTGCTGGGCACAACTGAGGTTATGGGTACAAATATCAGTCCTGACAATGGTTCAGGAGTTGGTGACACACACTTGTCCTCTCCTTTACTGGTCTGCATGGTCTAATAGAGGTCTTGTATGGGCATTTGGAGGGAACGCAATTATTTTTGCATGGGGTTTCCTCTCAAAATCCAAGCCAGAACCTTAGGGTCTAGTATACATTTTGGGGGCCCTCATACGTTTTGTTCATGCTTTATTGTGTGGGCTCTCCCTTAAATTAATACCAGACCTGAAGGGCCTGATATGAAATATGGTGGAACCCCACTCTATTTGTTTAAACTATCCCACCTCAATTGCTCGTGTAGCGCTACCCCCGCAGGAGCCGCTGGTTGTTTTGGGATTGGCGTATTAAGTTACCTCTTACCGTTGTCTAGGGGTGAAGTTGATGAGTAGATTAGTGAGCGAATGTCCAGTAATCAAATAAAGGTTTTCTCTGAATGCTTTATTTCCGGCCCAACATGACCAACATCAACATGAGGTAGGGAGAAAAGGTTGATGAAGCAAGAGAACTTTGCAGTATCAGGCCTGGATATGGAAAAGAGCAATCCTGCTTTTAGTAGTAGTAGATATAGTTTGTCGCCACTCTAGCCAGAGTGGGTGAAGTGCCCCCGGACAGACTCCTGTCACGAGTCTGGCAGCCAAAGTGTCACTTTAGGTTGCTGGGAGGAACAGGCCTCTGCCACAGGCCTAGTACTTGAATGAGCTGAATGAATTGAGCAAATCTTCCCAGTAAATTAAGTCAGGGTCACCGGGTGACAGTTGAAGTGTACCTTTCAATGTCCCGGTCACCAGATCCCTGATGGTTCGTTCAAGCCCTCTTGGACAACCTGCCTCCAGGTTCTCCTCAAGCCGAGGAGCTGCGAAGAACAAACAAAAACGGCATCCGCCACAGATATACTCTCCCCCAGCATGCTCCGTGAGGGAAAACTCCTCTAATTGGCTGCTGGGGAAAAGCTCTGCCAGAACCCCTCTAGCGCCAACTGTCGCCCAGGGATGGGATCGCATCCATGGAGCGCAGTCTGACCTACAGGACAGTTCTGGAATGACAGCAGCCCAAAATTTAGCAAATTATGAATGGGAGCAAAATAACTCTTCACTTTCCCCACTAACTTTAGCGTAGTGCCCATACTGAAAGTAAGGGGGCGCTACACTCACATAGCTGGATATTCCCGGTCATGTAAGTGTCTTTTCATCTCATTCTGCAGATACAAATGCACTGAAAATGCATGTGCAGTAACATGCATTTACATGTTTTTGCAAGTTGTGTTGCATTAATATACATTAATGTGTGTTGCAATGTGAACTTGCACATAGAAAACCATTATTTTCTCTGTGCCATTGCAGGGGACTGCTTTTATTCAATACAAAAAAATGCAGGTAACTGAACATGGTTTGATTAAGTCCTAAGTGAATAGGGCTGGTGATTTCACTGATTTGTCCTTGTTTACTGTGTGCACTGTGCAGCACGGCTCTCTCACTCGTGTCTCTCCTGAGAGAGCCGTGCTGCACAGTGCACACAGTAAACAAGGACAAATACAGTACTTCACCATGGAGCTATTATTTGTCCTTTTTCTTTGAATGTATGAGCGCATCTTCCTCATTGTATCTGAAGCTTTGGAGCAGCTGATGATTCGATCTGTGTAACCTGCTGGTTTATAGTCCACTTGAGAGGACTTTAAAACATCTCTGGGCCCTTACTGACCGCGTAAAAAACGGTCAGTGGATCTGGTAAGCAGATTGAAATACCATCACACGGGTGTTTTCTCTTGGTGGAAGATTAGGAATTTCGTTTGTTTCACTTTTGGATTTTTTTCACAGATTTTTCTCAATATTGTTATCATCACCTATATTCAACCATTGATTGGTGGAGGATCAGCAAAAAAACTTTTTTCATATTTTTTTCTTTTTCACTTTTGGACATTATATGAAATCTTTTTCAATATTTTCTGCTGTTTTATCACGTCACAAATTCTTTGAATTTTCATATGTTACCTGGTTCATTCACTTTTTATTTCATTTACATCAGCGCTGTACCTTCTTTTTTATTTACGTTTCTTTTGCTTTGGGTATTATGAGCAATAGGTACTAGCTGCTTTTGTCACTTATTTTCATTTAATTATCACGCACTAGCGCAGTGTTTTCCTTTGGTTTTTTCCTAAGGAATTTTTACATATCAAATACAACCCCAAAAACATGACCATAATGACATAGCCTGGCACAGGGCAGCCATCACAAATTTTGGGGCCCCTTACACAGCTTTAGGCAGGGCCCCCTGTCTCCTGCTGCGAGATGATAAGTGGGGGGGGAGGGGTTGTGGTAACGAAAGTGTCCTCTCTTCTCTTCTCTTGGTGCTGACGAACAAAACAATGTCAAGTCAAGTCTTCTCTTCTCTCTCCTGCCACGAGTTGCTAAAGTTAGAATACAACTAAAAAAAATAAAATAAAAACGGGGGACGGGCCCCTGCTGTAATTTGCTAAAGGGGGGGGGTCAGACGAAAGAAAAAAAAAACTGAGGGGGGGGGGGGTGGGGGTTCTGGGCGAGGCAATCCTGCTGCAAATTCCTAAAAATGGGGGGGAGGCAGACGGAAAAAAAAACTTACAATGTGTAATGCCTGAACCCCCCTGATGGCGGCCCTGGCTTGGCAAGGCAAGTCTAGTAGTGCTTGATCAATAAGCACCTATTGCTGCTAAAATGATCTGAAAAACATTTTTCTGTGGTGCACTGAGGCTCTGAGATGCTGAAAAATAGTTTGATGAGCTACTGAGGAAAATGAAGGATACAAGTTGATTTCATGAGCTGATGCTCCCCCTTCTTCCCTGACAGCTTCTTTCCACAGCACTTGTCCTTAGTAATGTACTGGCTATGCTAAGACCTGTTTTGCTAGGTCTCCCTGATATAGATTTATTTTATGTTTAGATTAATTACTGTAGGAAGGTCTCTGGGGGTAGCCACCAAAATGTTGCTATGGGTCTTGTGATCTGTAGTTACACCCCTGAATTATTTTTAAAAAGGTGTCCACTTTGATCTAACATTTGAACTGACATTCTTATGTGCAGAATCTGAGCATATACATTTTTACTTCAAAGAATCAATTTGACTTGACATTCATCATTAATTCTCCAGCTGCAATTGTCAGAAACACTCTTTACGACTGAATTAGTTACATGAATACTGAAACTCTTTATTGCTATTCTTCTTTTAATGTACACATGGTAATTTTACATCTATGATTAGCATGCAGTCTCATGCACCACTGATTTACTGAAATCAAGTTATTTCAGTAATTAGAAATTGACATCGAATAGGACAAAAATAAAGGACTGAATTTGCCTTGTTCTGTACATCATTCACTACACAGATTGCAGATTTCATACACACAAGTGGGGCACGCACAAGCCTGTTATTCCATTAAAGTACTAAGCTTTTGTGGTATAAGGATGGCCAAGTATAACAAGTTCAACTTATTTAAAAAGCAGACACAATTTTGTCTCAGACATCTAGAGGATGCAGAGAAGGGACAGAAAGGGTGGGGGCAGACAGAATAATACTCACTTTGTCAGAGATTTGCCACAGCCAGGGCCGCCATCAGGGGGGTACAGGCAGTACACCTGTAAAGGGCCCGGATGGTAACCCCCTTGAAAAAAAAAACGTTTTTTTGTATTATACATTTTAAAAAATCGCCTTCCCACTAATGCATTTTATGCTACGGTAAATATATGGAAAGGAGAGCCACGAGACATTTCTGTTTTTTTAGAGTTCATAAAATAGCCCATGTGTATGTCTTTGTGGCATGCTTCGATTTTGAGGTCTGGAATTTGTTTTCTTTCCTCCTTCAATCAGCACTTATTTTTCCTACGATGAAATAGTAAGTGCTTTATTGTTTTGTAACTGTACGAGTGGCTTAAGAAAGCCTTTCTGAGGATCTGTAAACTCTTCCAGTCAGATCAAAATTTATGCCAAGGTTTTCAGGTTTGTTAGCTCCTTCATACAGTGTCCCTGGAGGACACTTATATACCAAACACAAATTGAGATAAACATATATTATACAGTGAGTTCATTAAAAGTCCTAGTCCAGGTTGAAATGTTGAAAAACAAATTAGCAATTCACTACTGGGAAATTTAAAAAGAATTGCCACTTAGATGAAACGTGCATTTAAAACAAGGCCAGCAATAAGGCAATAAAATCCACACATTAGTGTGATACCAAGCCCTTAAATAATAATTAGATGATTCAAAGAAACACATTTTATAAATGTTTCAATGTGTTCTAATGAGATTTCTATTTTATGAACTCTAAGAAAACAGAAATGTCTCGTGGCTCTCCTTTCCATATATTTACCGTAGCATAAAATACATTAATGGGAAGGCGATTTTTTAAAATGTATAATACAAAAATGTTTACTATTTGCTTTTTATTACTCTTCAAAGTTTTCCCTTCTACAAGGCAAGATTTTTTTCAAGCATTTTACAAGTATTCACAACATATGCTATGACTTGAAAATTAGCTATATACACTAAATATTAATAATAATATAGCGCCAATAACAGCGATGCCGCTGTGTCTAAGCGCTGATAATGGTTGTCATTATTACCCAACTCAATGGTACTCATTTTACCAACCTCAGAAGGATGAAAGGCTGAGAGGACCCCACCGGGATCGAACCTGCAACCCTTGGGACACAGGCCATCACAGACTGCTGCAAAGGAGCATTAGCCCCCTGCGCTATCTTACTTAGAGTAAGTATATATTGTAACTCATAGAAAATGGACATTATAAAACACTTTTTGAAAAGCTTTTTTTTTTTTAATCAAGGGATTTGCATATCTGTGTACTAAGAGAATGGCTTTTGGGGTAAAAAAAAAAAAAACAACATTTGTAGAAGGCCCCTTTCACATGAATTTTCTTATCAGGTCTGCCTGATCTGATGGTCTATTCACCCCTATGGACCGGTGGGGGTAAATGAACTTGGGTCCGTTTACACCTGCCTACTTCCAATAGAATCTTGTCCTCATAAAAAAAAAGGCAGGGGATACATCCTCCTCCGTCCAGGTGGATCAGAGGGAAGGTGGATGTAAATAAACAGCGGAGTCTGTTTTCACCCAGCCACCCATAGAGCAGATTGGGTTCTGTCCATGTCCACTTAATTTCTACATAATAGACACAAACATGTCAACTGCCCCCACTGCTTTGATTAGTGGACAGATCCTCTGCTGATTAAAACAGATTACCAGTGTGAAAGGGCCCTTACAGTATTTTTACTTGTACATAAAGACCTACTGCCCAAATCTGCAAACAGAGCACACCTCCACAAATGTCTAGGTTTAAGAAAAGACACCTTAAAGTGTCTACTATAAATTCTGCTGCTCAAATACGTAATCATATACACTTTATTATCTTTTATAGTCCTGTACCTGTACTTTTACCTGTATAGTCCTGTGTTATAGTTTGTGACTTTTTGCTTGAAAATGCCTAAAAATACTTTAACCACTTAAGGACCCCTTCACGCCGATATACGTCAGCAGAATGGCACGGCTGGGCACAATCACGTATCTGTACGTGTCTCTTTAAGCCCAGCCATGGGGTCGCGAGCGCGCCACTGGTGGCTTGCTCGCTACCCGGTCCTAAGCTCCGTGACCGCGGGACCTGCGGGACCCGCGGACCCGATCGCCGCCGGTGTCCCACGATTGGTCACCGGAGCTGAAGAATGGGGAGAGGTGTGTGTTAACACACCTTCCCTGTTCTTCACTGTGGCAGTGTCATTGATCGTCTGTTCCCTGATATACGGAAAAAAAGATCAATGATGTCACACGTCCAGCCCCACCCCCTACAGTTAGAAACAAATATGAGGTCACACTTAACCCCTACAGTGCCTTCTAGTGGTTAACTCCTAAACTGCAATTGTCATTTTCACCGATGGCCGATATGTCCGCCATAATGTCGCTGTCACGGAAAAAATTGCTGATCGCCGCAACCTGTTTTGTCATATACAGTATGAGAGGTTACAGCAGTATGCTGAACCTGCATGGGATAGCGCAGAGGGAGAAGTGGGCTGCCGCGCTCCGGGGGTAGTAACAGCATCTGATTGGTGAGGTGCGGCAGCCCCCTTCCCTGATAGGTCCGTTCGCGTGAGGCATTGCCCGCGCTGAGCGAGCCTATATAGGGGAGCGGCTGAGGCGATTCGCTCAGTCACGTCTCCTGACGAGCAGCGACGCCCGCCTCTCCCTCTCTCTCTCAGGATGAAGCGCGGGATTCCGGACAGCCGTGAGGAGCTTCTATGCAGACTCCTTGAAAAGGCTGAGAGCAGGGGAGGGGAGGAGTGGTTGAGGCGATGCCTGTCAGAGGAGGGTGGCTCTGCCTCGTCCGTTCCCAGCCCAGCTGCAGTACCAGCAACGATCGAGGGCGCCCCCAGGAAACAGCCTGGGAGAAAGAAGAAATTTAAAACCAACAATTTAGCTCCTCAAGCTGAGGGAGCAGCAACAAGAAGTGCTTCTTGCCAGCAAGGGAGCAGCGCTGCCTCTTCCCCCCCTCCTGGGGATTTGGGTGAGCATGTTTTACCTGAAGTTGTGTGTAGAAATGTTAACCAGTTGTCTACATTTTCCAGTCTGATTGAGTCTTTATCTGTCATTGTGCAGCAGTTCAAAGGGGCACATAGTCATGGTGCGGATTTTGTTTCACAAAATGTCAATATGTATTTACAACCAGGTGAGAGTCTGAGTACTAAGACATGCACAGCAAGTCAGAGTGCACAGGAGGCTGGTGCTGGAAATAGCGATAATGTTATTGACATGGAGGAGGTTGGTGTGGTGTGGCATGAGGCTGGTAATCCCTCTCTGCTAGATAAAGATGCTACTGTCAAATCAAATGTGAGATGTCCCTCTATACATAATACGTTACCCCTCAGAGCTTCTGCTGCTTTGGTCAGTGAGTCATCCTTTAAGGAACCCCTCCCTTGCAGTTTATCCCCGCTGGGTTTTCATCTGTCAAAATCAGTCAAAGAAAAAATTTGGAGGGGTGAATATCTGGACATGTTATCATTATTGCAGTCTTCCAAGGAATTCTTGGCTAAGTCTGACAGACAGTCCAGCGAAAGAACGGAGGAGGATAGAAGGAGAGCGGTACCCAAGACCTTCCAAAACTGGCTGCAAGCATTCTGTATTTATGCAGCAGTTATGGGCGAGCGTTTCCCTGGGAAGTGTTCGGGTTTATTCCAACACCTGGATATCATTGCGGAGGCCTTTCGCCACTTTGGCGGCTCCGCATGGTTCTCCTATGACGAGAATTTTCGTCAAAAATTGGCTGTTTACCCCTCGCTGCACTGGGGGGCTAAAGACGTGGGTTTATGGTTGAACCTTATGCTGCCACCAAGGCCCCAGTTCACCCCTCGTCCCTTGCCTAATGCTCAGAGTCCGGTTCGGAAGGGTGTATGCTTTGCATTTAATGAGGGTCAATGTAAATTCTTATTAAATTGTAGATACAGACATGAGTGTTCTTATTGTGGTGGCACTCACGCGGCGAGCAGATGTTTTCGTAAAGCTGCCGCAAGTTCCTCTCATACAGGACCCAAGGACACACATGGGAAAGGCCCCGACTCCGGTGAGCCTGGCAAAAATGCGCCCCTGGCTCGAGCGCTATCCAGACCTCAGGATGGCGGCTCTTCTAACTGAAGGCTTTGCGAATGGTTTCTTAGTGCCATCCTTTAAGGGCCCAGGGTGTGTACCAGTAAAGAATTTAGTATCCGTATCCATGCACTCTACCATAGTAGTTGAAATTTTTTTCAAAGAATTGTCTGAGGGTAGGGTTGCTGGTCCCTTTAATGACCCGCCATTTTCTAATTTTCGGTTGTCCCCGTTAGGCATTGTACCCAAAAAGGAGGAAGGGGCGTTCAGACTGATCCACCACCTATCTTATCCTCCGCATTCGTCACTCAATGACGAAGTTGCCTCTGTGGAGGCCCCGGTCTGCTACGCCTCATTTGATGAGGCTCTGTGTCTTTTGAGACAGGCAGGACAATGGGCTGTGCTAGCGAAGGCTGATATTAAGTCGGCTTTCCGCCTTCTTCCCGTGCCCACAAGGTTTCAATTCATTGGGGTTTCAATTTTTGAATCAATATGAATCAATATTATTTCCACAAATGTATGCCAATGGGGTTTTCACTGTCTTGCTTTTATTTCGAGGCCTTTTCCTCCTTTTTACACTGGGTCGTGTCGGTCATTATCCCTCAGGGCCTCATCCTACATTATCTAGATGACTTCTTGTTTTTAGGTCCCCGGGGGTCGTCAGTGTGTATGGATTCTTTACAGGTTTTCTTTGACGTTTGTCATGACTTTGGAGTGCCATTGGCACATGAGAAGACAGTTTTTCCCACTACGGTTATCGAATTTTTGGGTATTACTGTTGACTCTGAACGAATGGAATTCAGGTTGCCACAGCAGAAGATACAAAAGATGAAGTCAATGATTGCAACCTTTCTTGTAAGTAAGAAGGTGTGCTTAAAGGAGGCACAGTCTTTGCTGGGGCTTTTTGCTTTTGCGGCCAGAGTCATCCCTATGGCGAGGGTTTTTTCACGCAGGTTCTCGTTAGCCATAAAGGGTATGGTGAACCCTTACGCTCATTTCCGGATTTCAAAAAGCATCAAGGATGATCTAAGAATATGGGATGCTTTTTTAAATGAGTTTAATGGCTCCTCGGCCTGGCAAATAGACTTTATTAATAGTTCACAGATGGAGTTCTTCACTGATGCAGCTGGCTCTTCTGGGTTCGGGGCTTTCTTGAATGGGCGCTGGTGCGCCCAGTCCTGGCACTCTGATTGGCTCCAGAAGGATATACTTCAAAATCTAGTTTTGTTAGAACTTTTTCCAGTGATAGTGTCGGTGGTTGTTTGGGAAGACATCTTTAGGAATCGTAGAATTTTAGTTCATACAGATAATAAAGGTGTCTTTTTTGCCATCAATACTCTGTCCTCTAAGTCTGATCCCGTTCTGAAGTTATTACGTTTCCTTGTACTACATTGTATGAACTGTAACATATGGTTGAGAGCTGAGCATATTGCAGGTAAAGAAAATAACATAGCAGATTCTTTATCTCGTTCACAGTTCAAGAGATTCCGAGAGTTGGCGCCATCAGCGGATCAACGTGGCACCCCTTGCCCAGACTTCCTCTGGGGCTTAATTTGGGAATAATATTCCGGAATCTCAAGGCTTCAGTAGCAGAAAACACCTGGAGGGATTATAGGCTTTCATGGCACAAATGGTGCTCGTTCTGTCAACCATTGGGTTTGGATCCATTATCTGTATCTTCTTACGTGGCTTTGTCTTTTTTGTCCTTTCTCATTCAATCTAATCTTTCTCCGGCTTCTATAGGTAAAATATTGGCGGGAGTTTCGTTTTTCCTTAAGTTTGCAGGCCTTCCTCCGCTTACTTCTTTCTTTCAGGTCACCCAAGTTCTGAAAGGCCTTAAGAGGTCTAGGCCCTCTACGGATAATAGGCGTCCCATATCTATTCCCCTTTTGATCGACCTTCTGGGGATTCTCCAAGATGTCTGCTCATCTAGTTTCGAGTCTTTTCTTTTCAAGGCCGCTTTTGCTATCGCATTCTTTGGAGCCCTCAGGTTAGGCGAGTTCACAGCAGCAAACAGAAACTCTTTTTCATTTCTTCGTTTTTCTCATGTCCAGTTTGACGACGGTTCGATTCGCCTTTTTTTGTCCAGGTCCAAGTCCTCTCAGGTTGGTCAGTGGTTTTCCCTATCTAGATCTCCTAATGAGGCTATTTGTCCTGTGTTTCATGTTCGTAATTATCTTTCGGTCAGACCATTTGGTATCGATTCCTTTTTCATCCACGAGGACTTGTCATCGTTAACAAGGTATCAGTTTTCAGCTGTGCTGGCCTCCTGTTTGAAGCGTTTGAACTTAGCTGGATATCATTTTTCTTCCCATTCTTTCAGAATTGGGGCGGCCACCACAGCTGATTCCCTAGGTTTTTCGGAGAGTAGGGTTAAGAAGGTGGGTAGGTGGGGCAGCAATAGATATAAGTTATATGTCCGTCCCAGTCTTCTAACTCTATGATTTTCTTTTCAGATTTGTCCAGGAAAATCGCTTGGGTCATAGGTCACTCCTACGTGTTTTGGGCTTACAAGCACTCTGGATCCAGATCATACTCTGCAAACTTGGGACTGGATCCTGATTTATTTCTAATTTTGTGGTCAGGTGTTAGAGGTATGCGGTGGCGCAATGTGAAAGACCACCTAGTTTATTTGTCCTCTATCTGGCCCCAACCCCAAGTGATAGTTATCCACGCAGGGGCGAATGACTTGGGTAAGTTTAACACATGGGACTTGTTATGTGAGATGAAAAGGGATCTCCATTCCATAGCCCTAATGTTCCCGGGGACTGTGTTAGCATATTCTGAGATGGTTCCCAGGCTGTTATGGTCGCCGCATGGCACCCTTTTTTACATGGATAGGATCCGTAGACGCCTTAATAGGACAATCCATGGTTTTATGCCTTCAATTGGTGGCTCTTCCTTCCGCCATTTCGAGTTAGAGGGTTTTTTGCCCGGGTTGTTTCGGGAAGACCAGATTCACCTGTCAGGCATAGGCCTGGACATTTTTAATATGGGCATCCAGAACATGGTCGAATCAGCCACGGTGGTGGGGGGGGCCTCGGCCAACAGCTTCGCGGTTGGCCTCGGCCGGTGGGGAGTAGTCGTCCAGCTTTTGCTGGATGGACAGCAATTAATTTGATTTTAAAGTTTTAAGTTTAGCCAAGATGGCCTTTTGTAATTTAATTTATTTATTGAGAATTTTTTGTAACCCCACCCCCACATTTTATGGATGACACCGTGGCCAATTTTACCAAAGCTAAATAAAAAAATGTTGTATCAAATTGTTGTTTGGTCTCTTTATTAATACCTCTGTACTAGCCCATGAGAGGTTACAGCAGTATGCTGAACCTGCATGGGATAGCGCAGAGGGAGAAGTGGGCTGCCGCGCTTCGGGGGTAGTAACAGCATCTGATTGGTGAGGTGCGGCAGCCCCCTTCCCTGATAGGTCCGTTCGCGTGAGGCATTGCCCGCGCTGAGCGAGCCTATATAGGGGAGCGGCTGAGGCGATTCGCTCAGTCACGTCTCCTGACGAGCAGCGACGCCCGCCCGCCCACCCTTCCCTGTCATGTTTGTCATAATAAGTCATGTTGTCGTCCGCATTGGGGGAGTAGTCGTCCAGCTTTTGCTGGATGGACAGCAATTAATTTGATTTTAAAGTTTTAAGTTTAGCCAAGATGGCCTTTTGTAATTTAATTTTTTTATTGAGAATTTTTTGTAATCCCACCCCCACATTTTATGGATGACACCGTGGCCAATTTTACCAAAGCTAAATAAAAAAATGTTGTATCAAATTGTTGTTTGGTCTCTTTATTAATACCTCTGTACTAGCCCATGTATATATATTGTTTATTCTTTCAAATGTATGTCCAGCCAAATATATATATATATATATATATATATATATATATATATTGTGGATAGGGGTTAGAATTGGGGTTTGAGGCTTGGTTCACACTGCTGCGATGCGAGAACCCATGCAAATCCAGTACGAGTTCCCGTTTAACATACAACTCGCAGGCAGTTCACACTGTACTATGCGAACCGCTGCAGGTGTCAATACAAATCAATGACACCCCCAGATCGGTTTGCATATTGCATTGCAAACTGTTAATTAGGTGTGAACATCCATGCGATTTGATTCTGGTGCAGACCAAAAAAAATGGGTCCTGCACGACTTTGGTGCGAATACGATGCAAATTCAGCCATACAATCTGTATGGCTGAATTTGCATCCTACAGGCATCACATGTGATTTGCGCCACCGTGCAGTGCGAGTCGCATGCAATGTCTGACATCACAGCAGTGTGAACCCAGTCTTACTGCTATTCAGGACTCCATTAGAGAGATTTCCCTTCACTTCTTGTTTCTCTAACAATGGTTTCACTAGACCAGAAGTGAGGAACAATCTGCAACAGGAAAATAGACAGCAACACAGGTGTTCTTGTCTTCCACTATTTCACCAAAAAAAAAAAAAAAAAAAAAAAAATATATATATATATATATATATATATATATATATATATATATATATTTTCTGGGTTAACATTTGAGATTTACCTTTACCCTCACTTTCCAGTTAAAGGAATTGGAAGTATGTGTGTATGTGCACACATACACTTGTTAGGAACACAGTTAACTCTTTCATTCCTCCCCTGATCAACCTCGTTACCTAGCCAGTGCCATTAGAACAGTGACAGTGTGTACAGTATTATCACTAATCACTTTATTAGTGTCACTAGCGATGTCAGATTGTGTCAGTCTGAGTCAATCAGCATCTCTCCCAGCCAGTGTCAGTTAGCACCAGTCCCTTACTATCATAGTCACACTATAAGTTGCTGATCACAGTCATTACTAGTATAATGTCTGTCTGGGTCTGTATCCTGGTCATGGTCAGAACTATACTAGTGTCCTCAATAGTATAGTGTCCCCAAAAATGCAATGTTATCAGGATCAGTCCTGATCACTGCCAGTACTTGTGGCATGCAGGAGAATACATTATTTATATTTCGGGCTAATTTATGAAGAGATTTGATTTTATTGGATATGTTTTATAACAGAAATTAGAAAATATCCCTTTTGTTCAAATTTTCTTTTTCCTTCATATGATAAAAAATATGGAGAATAAATATTACCAAAAAAACCCTCTATTTGTGTGGAAACATTATATTACTTACATTTGCATACAGTGATGCATGACCGAACAATTGCCAGTTAAAGTAGAATAGTGTGTATCATAAGAGCAAGTTTCTAAATAAAAACAAGAGATAAAAAAAATAAATACAATTTACTGAATATAAAGTAGAACAGTGCTAAAAATGGTCTGGTCATGAAGGGGATTAAACCTTCCAGAGGTCTCGTAGTTAACCACCTCAATACCGGGCACTTTCACCTCTTTCCTGCCCAGGCCATTTTTCATCTTTCAGCACTGTCGCCCTTTGAATAACAATTGTGTGAAAAAATTTAATTTGTTTTAAAAGCCTTTTGACTTTAGAACCACCTTAATAAAGCTTACCTACCTCATCAAGGTGGTAGTAGTAAACTGATAGAGGTTCTAAACAAAATGTGTCTGTTGCAGTCTGTGTCCCAAATGAGACATTTTCCCAATAGCAACACAGAATACAATAAAGGGTTTTATGCCTTCTCCACTCTGTCCAAAACATTAAAAAGTGTTAGCAGGAGATTGATATTAAGGCCAAAATTCAACTGAAACGTTTTTTTTCATTTTGGATAGAACTTAAAAAATATATACAGAAAAAAATGGGATTTTAAAGGTGCCGACACAAACATTTGCTTTACATCTCTCAGTGGCCGGAGTTTTACTGCCCATGTAACTCTAATCGAACCCTTCTCCACTTTATCAAAAACAAAAAAAGTCTTGGCTGGAGTTCAGCTTTATTCTTTTCCGGCGATGGGAAAACAAACATTACTTTTTATTATTCTCTGCATCAAAGCTAATTTCTTTTAATTTCACAGCAATTTTACTGCTAGTATGCAGTTTATCTTAAGTGATTATAATAATGATCTTTATAGATACTAAAAAGCATTTTAAGTGGGTGGATTTATGATTCTTTGAAAGTTTAATCTGTTTGTTTTTTTAAACGTTTTTGTAAATAAAATATAAGTAAACATGATAGAGTAATCTGTGTATTTAGAGAACACAAAGGGCCAGATTCACAGAAGAAGTACACCAGAGTATCTACTGATACTCCGGCGTACTTTCAAATTTGGCACGTTGTATCTTTAGTTTGAATCCTCAAACCAAGATACGATGGCTTCTGGCTTCGATCTGACAGGCGTACGGCTTCGTACGGCTTCGGATCGTAGGTGCAATACTTTGGTGCCCGCTGGGTGGTGTTCTGCTTTTCCCGGCGTATAGTTAAAGCTGCTATTTGGTGGAGTATAGATAGACTTGCCATGTTAAGTATGGCCGTCGTTCCCGTGTCGAATTTTGATTTTTTTTTTTGCGTAAGTCGTCCGTGAATAGGAAAGGACGTAACTCACGTCTACGTTAAAAAAATGACGTCGGTGCGACGTCATTTCGCGCAAAGCACGGTGGGAAATTTAGAAACGGAGCATGCGCAGTAGGTTCGTCGCGGGAACGCGTCTAATTTAAATGATCCACGCCCCCTACCCGGATCATTTGAATTAGGCGGGCTTGCGCCTGAGGGATTTACGCTACGCCGCCGCAACTTTACAGGCAAGTGCTTTGTGAATCAAGCACTTGCCCGTGAAACTTGCGGCGGCGTAACGTAAATGCGATACGTTACGCCACCGCAGATGTACCTGAATCTGGCCCAAAGACTTGAGAAAAGGATTTATTTACAAGCCTGCAGAAGCATGTTTTATAACACAGAGCTGATTTGGTCTTCAATAGATGTTCATTAAGAGTTTCAAGAGGAATACATGTAAGCAGTAACTATAACAATGAAAGACCACCAAGGCACAAACAGTATCATACATAAATTACACTGGCTTGGATTTCCCAAAAAAGTCAAGCATGTTTGTAAAATCATACAAGGTGTGGAGTAAAAGTCACCCGCTGGAGGAGTGACCCAGAGATAACCGTCCTCATATTTGGTAGAAGGAGAGGTAGTGGTGGTTATTTTCTTTACCCCAATACAGAAAAAAAGGGGGGTGGTAAGGTAAATGGGGGATAGGATAGGGTGAACATAGGGTGGACACTCTTTGGATTCTTAAAAGTGAAGGAGCTGTGATCAAAATAAGGTAATAGGAAATTATTTTACGAATAGGACCCATACGGTGTTGAATTTCACTATGGTGTTGTTCAGCTTTGATTTTTTTTTTATTGGTTAACCAATGTCCATGTGAGAATGCTTTATGCTTTCATTCAAAATTAAGATTTATTCATGGCCATGAAGAAATAGGAAAAAAGGGGGTAAGGGAAATGGGGACACAGTCTGTGTTCCTAAAAGTGAAGGAGCCGATGATCAACATTATGTGGGAAGTTTTTTTTACCAATTAGACCCATGTGGTGTTGTTCCTTTTGAATTTTTTTTTTGTTGGTTGACCATGGTTTTTATCTCATGAAAATTAAGATTTCTTCTTGGCCATGAAGAAATAGGAAAAGAAGGGGATAAGGGAAATGGGGGAAATCGGGTGGACACTATCTGGGTTCCTAAAAGTGAAGGAGCTGGTGATCAAAATTGGTGGAAGTTATTCACCAATGAGACCCATATATCAAGAGCAGTAAGCATGTGGAATTCTCTTCCGCAGGCAGTGGTTTCAGCAGGGAGCATGGATAATTAAAAATAATGGTTTTAGTGGCGCTATTTGGTCGCTAGTGGGGCGCTTTTAACCTCCGCTAGCGGCGTCCGCAAGGCACAACTGCAGAGGCGCTTTGCCAGAGGTTTGGCGATGCTGCCCATTGATTTCAATGGGCAGGGGCACTTTAGGAGCGGTGTATTTACCACTCCTACAGCACCTCAAAGATGTGGCTAGCAGGACTTTTTTTACCGTCCTGCTAGTGCACCGCTCCAATGTGAAAGCCCTCTGGCTTTCACACTGGAGTGAAAGGAGCGGCTTTTTTAAGGGCACTTTTCAGGTGCTTATTTTTAGCGCTATAACGCCTGCAAAGCGCCTCAGTGTGAAAGGGGTCTATATGACTAAGAATTCAAAGTGAACACATCTTTATTTTATTCACTGAGGTAAGTGAACATTTCATTTTCAAAGTAAATATTCTCTGCTAGTAAATAATCCTCTTTGGGCCTGATTTAGTATCTGGTCTGTAATTTCATTGTTGGAGCCCACTGGTATAAATGACCTCTGGTTTGCTGTTTTCCACATAAAATAACCTCAAGCAATTTGTATTATTTATGAAAATCCTGTATATTGTTTCTGTACAACTGTCAACAAAAGTTTGACTTATTGGCATTATCTATAAACATGTTAGGTTTTCGAGTTTAAGATAACAGCATAAAACATGTCAATATTTTAGAAAATAATGAAACCTTGGAAAGGTTTTCTGCGGAAAGATAGACACCTTCTACGTGTTTTTCTTTTAAAGTGGTGTCATTGGATTTTCTAATTTAGGGAGCCAATGCCAGACCATTATTTATAGCAGTGTAAATTCATAGAAGAATTGTCAAATGCCAATCTTTCCAAAATGAAAGATAAAACTTTTCAAACCTGGGTGTCTTGCAAAATAGACTGATTAAGATTTGCTACCTGTAGGTTAACTCATAATTTATGGAAAAGCTTCAAACAGCAGTAGGATCAGACTTATTTTAATAGAGTGCATGCATGCTATGCATTAAAGGGGTTGTAAAGGTTCGTCTTTTGTTTTCTAAATTGGTTCCTTTAAGCTAGTGCATTGATGGTTCACTTACCTTTTTCTTCCATTTCCCTTCTAACTGTTTTTTTTCTTTGTCTGAATTTCTCACTTCCTGTTTCTCCTCAGTATGCTTTCCACAATCATCCGAACGGTGGAAAGTCACTTAGAACAGCTTACTGAACACTTCACTGAGGAAGAACAGGAAGTGAGAAATTCAGACAAAGAAAACAAAGAAAAAAAACATTTAGAAGGAAAATTGAAGGAAAAGGTAAGTGAACCAACAATGCACTAGCTTAAAAGAACCAATTTAGAAAATAAAAAACAAACCTTTACGACCCCTTTAAGTAAGTATAACAGTAAAGGTATTCATTACCTCTCACAAATATCACAGTACTCCCCCTGCCATTGCCTTCATCAGCTTTTCATTTCAGAAGGACAGAGCCATCTTGTTTCCCCACATCATCCAGGGTAAGCATCTACTTCCTCAACTGAAATTCTGACTTAACCACTTCCCGACCGCCGCATGTACATATACGTCGGCAGAATGGCACGTACAGGCACATTGGCGTACCTGTACGTCCCTGCCTAGACGTGGGTCGGGGGTCCGATCGGGACCCCCCCCGCTACACGCGGCGGTCTGGTTCCCTCGGGGAGCGATCCGGGACGACGGCGCGGCTATTTGTTTTTAGCCGCTCCGTCGCACTCGCTCGTCGGAGCTGAAGAACGGAGAGAGCCGTATGTAAACACGGCTTCCCCGTGCTTCACTATGGCGCTGCATCGATCAAGTGATCCCCTTTATAGGGGAGACTCGATCGATGACGTCATTCCTACAGCCACACCCCCTACAGTTGTAAACACACACTAAGTGTACACTAAATCCTACAGCGCCACCTGTGGTTAACTCCCAAACTGCAACTGTCATTTTCACAATAAAGAATGCAATTTAAATGCATTTTTTGCTGTGAAAATGACAATGGTCCCAAAAATGTGTCAAAATTGTCCGAAGTGTCCGCCATAATGTCGCAGTCACGAAAAAAATCGCTGATCGCCGCCATTAGTAGTAAAAAAAAAAAATTAATAAAAATGAAATAAAACTATCCCCTATTTTGTAAACGCTATAAATTTTGCGCAAACCAATAGATAAACGCTTATTGCGATTTTTTTTTACCAAAAATAGGTACAAGAATACGTATCGGCCTAAACTGAGGAAAAAAAAAATTATATATGTTTTTGGGGGATATTTATTATAGCAAAAAGTAAAAAATATTGCATTTTTTTCAAAATTGTCGCTCTATTTTTGTTTATAGCGCAAAAAATAAAAACCGCCGAGGTGATCAAATACCACCAAAAGAAAGCTCTATTTGTGGGGAGAGAAGGACGCCAATTTTGTTTGGGAGCCACGTCGCACGACCGCGCAATTGTCTGTTAAAGCGACGCAGTCCCGAACTGTAAAAACACCTTGGGTCTTTAGGCAGCATATTGGTCCGGTCCTTAAGTGGTTAAAGAGGTTGTAAACCTCCAAAAAAAAACAAAAAAAAACCCCTGTATTGCATACTAACTCATTATGAAATACTTACCTTACAATGATGCCCTGGATCGCTGACAGGGCCAACATGTTTCCCAGAGTTACAATAGGAGAGGTAACTGTCAGCGCAGATACAAAGTACATATATGGGTAGGAGTATGGTGATTAGTCCATTGGAAATAGTAGTAACAGGCAGTTCAATGGTTAAAAATGCAGGTGATGTGGCTGTTCAATGGCGGCTGCTGTCCTCAGAGAGCTGACTCTGTGGTAAACAAAAAAGGGGTAGAGAAAGGAAGCGCCACCTAAGTGCAGTATTAAAGAGGTTCTTTTAATGACACATTGTAAAAAACACACTTACAAGAAGGTAAGGAAAGAAAGCTTATCTGTAACATCCTGTAGTCCTCATCCCGGATCCATGGGCTGCTTTAGAAGTGAAGAAAGCAGATTGTGTGGGGTCTTCAGGCCTGTCCTGTGGCCTTCAGGATGTAGTCTGTTCCAGCCTCACAGGTCACGTGACAGGTCACGTGATTACTTCCCAGGAACACTTCCGGGAGGAGGGTCAAACAGGGAGAACAAAGGCTGATTGGGCTACGCGCTCGGAGGCCAGGCCAATAGAAGGAGCAGTGGCTCCGAGCGCGTAGCCCAATCAGCCTTTGTTCTCCCTGTTTGACCCTCCTCCCGGAAGTGTTCCTGGGAAGTAATCACGTGACCTGTCACGTGACCTGTGAGGCTGGAACAGACTACATCCTGAAGGCCACAGGACAGGCCTGAAGACCCCACACAATCTGCTTTCTTCACTTCTAAAGCAGCCCATGGATCCGGGATGAGGACTACAGGATGTTACAGATGAGCTTTCTTTCCTTACCTTCTTGTAAGTGTGTTTTTTACAATGTGTCATTAAAAGAACCTCTTTAATACTGCACTTAGGTGGCGCTTCCTTTCTCTACCCCTTTTATGTTTCCCAGAGTTGCTTCTGGGTTCACAGGCTCCGGCACTGTGATTGGCCGGAGCAGCGAATACATTACTCCCGCAAATGCACACGGCATGGTTCCTGAAGTAACGGCACAAACAGGTTTACCTGTAGGTATAATTAAAGAGGAAAACTGTACTTCCTCTATAAAAACACAGTCAAATCCTGGTGCTTATGGTTAAAGGATCAGAGAACAGTGTAGAACTTGAGGAGTGGCTCTCTGACTGAGGAAAGGCCTTGAACATTTGACTCTCACAGACTGTGCTTGGCGGTGCAAATCTGGTTTGGCTGCACTGGCATGATGTTCCTGAAAGTGCAGAATGGCATCTTCTCAATTCTAAGAGGATTCCCAGCCAAAATATAGTCTCTCCTATCAACCCGTTCTGAGGTTCAGCCACTTGGGAAATGTAGTTCAAGAAGTGTTGTGGTAATGTCCACGGGCATCTGGACTATGTGTCCCAAGAGTCTCTGTTTCAATTCAGAAAAGTCATTCTCCACTTTGCTGACAGGAAATAAGGTAGAATTTGTTGTCGCTAGCAGCTGGGGAAGGGGGGGATTTTAAGTTAGCTGTCCCCGAGTGATGGTGTACTCCTTGATGGCAGAGCCACTCCCCGGCTACACTTACATAGAGAAATTCAGTAAGTATACCTACCAACAGTTTTCTGGTGGAATGGGGCTTTAAAATGACCTGTGCCAGTTTCAACAATCCCTGCCCACTGTTTGATGAGAAAGCTGAGACACTAGTTCCCCATCAGGCTTGCTCTGTCCTTGTAATTGATGTCAGGCTGTGGGTGGATTCTATAGCCAATATAATGTTGTTTGATGACTAATGATACAGCCATTTCCTGTTGTCAATCACAAGGGAACAAACAAAATCTCTCTGTGTGATAGCTACTGTGGTGGGGAGGAAGCGCAGTTGTATGTGAACACTCTGGCCTCCATTGTACCGCAAGCAGTGCGTGCACCAGGTACGTGCACCTGTTCACAACAGATATATGAATCTGTCACCCACACTGACTTTTGTCATGTGAAGGCATGTTTGATTTCCAAATTCTCTTTATGAATTCTCATGACTGTGTTGCTGTGTAATCATTGGGGGAGAAGAGACTCAGTATATTCTTCCTTCAGCCTGTAGCAGACTGATGTAATCAGTCTAGGCAAGGTTAGCAATTACAGCTTCTTTTTCCCATTAATTATACTGTTTCTGAATATTGTAATACATCAGAAATGTATTCTTGCACACTTTGGGCCAGATTCTCGTATTGCGGCGTAATTTTGTGCGGGCGTAACATATCCGCTTTACGTTACGCCTCCGCAACTTAGAAGTGCAAGTGCTGTATTCTCAAAGCACTTGCTCCGTAAGTTGCGGCGGTGTAGCGTAAATCGGCCGGCGTAAGCACGCCTAATTAAAATTTGGATCAGGGGGGGTGTGTTTTATGTAAATGTACTGTGACCCGACGTGATTGACGTTTTTCCCGAACGGCGCATGCGCCGTCCGTGGAATTTCCCAGTGTGCATTGCTCCAAAGTACGCCGCAAGGTCGTCATTGGTTTCGACGTGAACGTAAATGACGTCCAGCCCCATTCATGGACGACTTACGCAAACAACGTAACTTTTTAAAATTTTGACGTGGGAACGACGGCCATACTTAACATTGGTACGCCACAGTTATGCCTCATATAGCAGGGGCAACATTACGCCGGGAAAAGCCTAACATAAACTGTGTATCTTTTCTGCATCGGCCACGCGTACATATTACATATTTCGATGCGTAAATCAGCTTACACGCCCCTAGCGGCCAGCATAAAAATGCAGTTAGGCTCCGACGGCGTAAGAGACTTACGCCAGTCGGATGTAATAGAAATCTATGCGTAACTGATTCTAAGAATCAGGCGCATAGATATGACGGCTCGGATTCAGACTTATGACGGCGTACATGGCGCTACGCCGTTGTATGTCCTCTGAGAATCCGGGCCTTTATATTTTGTTTTCACTTGACTTAAAGAAGTAGCAAACCCCAAAACTCAAAAATGTTAGATTGCAATTTACCAGTTCCTAATTATTATATTTTTTTGGCTTTTTTTCTTTATTTTTGCCTTGCGATCTAGCAAGGAGGTCTGTGATTTTTCAACTTCCTTTACAGGCCAGGCTGCCCAGATAAAGTAGCAGATACATTGTTGAGACAAACAATTTACCACTGGCAGGAGTGCTGACAAGGGTCAGCTTTTTTCAATTATGTAATACCTTTATCCCTTATAATCAGCCACAACAACTAATGATTGGTAAACTGCAATGAATTACAATTTTGTTTTTGAGTTTAATACCCCTTTAAACTTGTCTTCCTACCATGATTGGAATTGCAATTGCAATCTCTAATTTCACTATATCTTACTTGCATCTGGCTATATAAAATGATATTTTTTGTATGCTGTAGTAGCTATTTAGAGTGTCACTAGAAAAACTCGTAATTAGATTGTATATGGGCTGCAAGTTATCTGACTTTAATCTCAGTCTGTAAATAGATTGTCTCCCAAAAATATGTTAAAGTATTTGTAAACTACTTTTGCCTACAGGTAAGCCTATAATAAGGCTTACCAGTAGGTATCATGAATTTCTCCTAAACTTGCACAGTTTAGGAGATTTTCACTGTATATGCATGTGCCGATGTCATGGGCACATGTGCACTGAAGAAACGGCTCGTACGTGCCATTTCTTCAGCTGCTGTGCACGGGAGTGAAGTCATCGCAGCTCCAGCCAATGACAGCGCCGGAGACCGGAAACCCGGAAGTAACATTCCGTAGACATATCGCCCATCACAGCTGTGTATGGGGACCGCTGCAACAGCATCGTTCTAAGGTAAGTATTTCACAATGAGATGCATACTAGCAGTGGCGTAACTAGAGACTTGAGGGCCCCGGTGCAAGATATCATGAAGGGCCCCCCCCCCCCACGAAAAGCCTGATTTTGATACTTAATTTTTCTACACTGTACAACAAAGTAAAGGGGGGGGGGTGCCTGCAGCGGCAGTGATGGTGCTATCCTCTCCCACCACCACCTGTGCCTCTTATTGATCCCATGCCCCCACCACTGATCACATTCCTACCCCCCCCATCACCTCTGTTGTAGAAGTAATAGGGGGATAGGAATGAGATCAGTGGTGGGGCTGTTGGGGGGGATGGGATCAGTAAGAGGCACAGGTGGTGGTGGGAGAGGATAGCACCACCACGGCCACCGCAGCCACCCCCTCAAGTACCACCTCTGCCACCTTCCTCAAGTATCACCGCTACAATCCCCCCTCAAGTACCAGCGGTGGTACTTGAGGGGGGGTGGCTGCAGCGGTAGTGTTGGTGCCATCCTCTCCCACCACCACCTGTGCCTTTTACTGATCCCATCCCTCCACCACTGATCTAATCCCTATCGCCCCCATCACCTCTGTTGTAGAAGAGTAATAGGGGGATAGTGATGAGATCAGTGGTGGGGGGATGGGATCAATAAGAGGCACGGGTGGTGGGAGAGGATGGCACCACCACTGCCAACCCCCCTCAAGTACCACCGCTGCCACCCCCTCAAGTATCACCGCTACCACCCCCACAAGTACCACCGCAGCCACCCCCCTCAAGTACCACCGGTGGTACTTGAGGGGGTGGCAGGGGTGGTACTTGAGGGAGGTTGGCAGTGGTGGTGCCATCCGCTCCAACCACCACCTGTGCCTCTTACTGATCCCATCCCCCCACCAATGATCTCATCCCTATCCCCCCCATCACCTCTGTTGTAAAAGTAATGGGGGGATAGGGATGATGAGATCAGTGGTGGGGGAATGGGATCAGTAAGAGGCACAGGTGGTGGAGGTTGGCATCAATTACTGAGCAGCTCTGTCACTTGATTGACTTACCGTTGATCTGCTGTTGTTCTGTGGGTCACTCACTCTGACTGAGTCACCTTCACTGTGCCAGACCTTCTCCCGCCAGGATGCTTTGCCTCATGTGCCCTGGGACTCGGTAGATGCAGGATAGGTGCTCCAGTCCACGCTTCACTGTGTGCCTTCTCCCGCCGCCTGGAGGGCTCCTCCCCCGTCCTTCGCTCATTTGGTGAGCCTGAGTCCTCCCCGCCTCCCTACATGTCTGCGTCTCTGGATAGGCGGAGAGGCGGGGCAGTCCACAATCTTAGTCAGTCAGTGAGTGCTGTCTCAGCTGCCCTGCCCTCTGCAATGTCTCTGTGTGTGTGTCCCGCGAACGAAAAGCACGCCAGGCAGTGCGCACCGCACACAGTAGTGACAACAAGTATCAGGTGGGCCATTCACAGCTCCTCATACATGGACAGGTGATGGGCCCCCACGGACTGACAGAATTACAGGGCCCAGTCGCAACTGCGACTGTTGCGACCATGAACATTTTGCCACTGCATACTAGCTCATAATACCTTTGTCTTGCAGGTTGTTGTTTTTTTTGCAGATTTTAGATCCACTTTAATATACAGCAGTTCATTAAACAAAATAACACTGTATTATCATCAGGTCTGTCAGTGATCACATTCATATACTACCAGTTGGGGGGGGGGGGGGGGAAAACACACTGCTGAACTGTGTTGTACCAACCAACTGACTGCTCTCCCATAAGCTGCAAGGGTAGTGGATCAAGGTATTTACAGGTCGTGACACCAATGCTTTGCATCGTAACATGGCAAAAAACCTACCCAGTGTCATGCATTACAGGCAGTACCGCCCTCCAAATGTGACCCATTCATTTGAATACTGCTACAGCTTCATTTGTTTGTGTCATGGTGGTGTGAATTTTTAGGAATTAAAATAGGTGGCAAGGAGGAAACATAATGCCTCCTCATTGCCTTTAAAAATGCCTCTGAGGAGTGATCCACTGCAGATCATTCTTCAGGCTGCCAACCACTTAAAGACCCCTTCACGCCGTTATACGTCGGCAGAATGGCACGGCTGAGCACAAGCACGTACCTGTATGTCCTCTTTAAGAGCCCAGCCGTGGGGTCGCGAGCGCTCACGACCCAGTCCGAAGCTCTGTGACCGCGCCCGCAGGACCTGCGGACCCGATTGCCGCCAGTGTCCCATGATCGGTCACAGGAGCTGAAGAATGGGGAAGAGGTGTGTGTAAACACACCTTCCCCGTTCTTCATTGTGGCAATGTCAGTGATCATCTGTTCCCTGATATAGGGAAAGACGATCACTGACATCACACGTCCAGCCCCGCCCCTCTACAGTTAGAAACACATATGAGGTCACACTTAACCCCTAGAGCGCCCCCTAGTGGTTAACTCCTAAACTGAAATTGTAATTTTCACAGTAATCAGTGCATTTTTATAGCACTTTTTGCTGTGAAAATGAAAATGGTCCCAAAAATGTGTCAGAATTGTCCGATGTGGCTGCCATAATGTCGCAGTCATGAAAAAAAAAACGCTGATTGCCGCCATTAGTAGTAAAAAAAATTATTAACAAAAGTGCCATAAAACTATCCCCTATTTTGTAAACGCTATAAATTTTGCGCAAACCAATCGATAAACGCTTTTTGCGATTTTTTTTTACCAAGAATAGGTAGAAGAATACGTATCGGCCTAAAATGGAGAAAAAAAATGTATATCTTTTTTGGGGATATTTATTATAGCAAAAAGTAAAAAATATTGCATTTTTTTCAAAATTGTCGCTCTATTTTTGTTTATAGCGCAAACAATTAAAACCGCAGAGGTGATCAAATACCACCAAAAGAAAGCTCTATTTGTGGGAAAAAAAGGACAACAATTTAGTTTGGGAGCCACGTTGCATGACCGCACAATTGTCAGTTAAAGCGACGCAGTGCCGAATCGCAAAAAAGGGGCAAGATCCTTAACCTGCATAATGGTCCGGGTCTTAAGTGGTTATTAACCAAGCCCTAAAGGTGTAGGCTCCAATGCTGACATCTGTTTTTTTTCCACTTAATGAGTCCTCGAACCTTGGAAAAAATTGGCAATGGCAACTCCTGCATTTCTGTCCTTACTGGTTAGTCCACAAAGCTGTCACAATCATTGTGACTTTAAATCGGCTAGTTTTTTGCTCTGATGTAGTCTTTAAGTACCAGACATAATGTACAAAATTTCTTTTTTTTTTTTTTCTTTTGATCTTTAATTTTTCCATTAACTTTCAATTGTACAAAAACACATAGCTACGAATTCCAAGCCTGAAGCCTAAGAAAAGGTATCAGGCTTGGAATATAAAAGTAGTAATTGTTGGGGCTATGCCACTTGAAGTTATTCTTCTTTGAGAAGAGATGGTGTTACTCGAGTCTCTCTATTAAAAAGAATAGTGCTCAATGTGACACTTGGAAATGCCAAGATCCCAAAGGTGCTAATGTTCTGTTCTCTTTTGAGGTTGTGCTATTATTACAGGTGAGATGAGAAATATTTTCTTGAAAGATAATTCTCATATCAAACTTAGAGTTAAACATCAGCAGGGGAATTTTTTATTTTAAAAGCAATTAACGGTAAGTTATTTCTGTAATACAGTTGCCTCTATGTAGGCGTTTATATCATGTGGTAATCAGTATGAAGTTATGGTACCTTCATTTGTTAAGATGCCAGTTTTCTTTTTACACAGAAGCAGTCTACTTTCTATTATTAAGAATATATTAACTCAGTGCTCAGGGGTAATACTTTCTTGGCAAACTAATTGAGAACTTGGATTTATGTTTAATTAGAACTAGTTATGTGCAATTGAACTTGTATGTCCCCCTTTGGGATAGTTCTTAGCCTTGACTATGGCATAAACAATTAGATATTTGTGACCCAGATTCTCTTTCCTTTTGTGATAAAGGTGAACAGTTTATGACTCCACTTCAAAGAAAGCGGATTTCGATTTAGGAGCACTTTTGTTAAAATATTCCTCTATTGTGATTTCCCCAAGGAGTATACAGAAGATAAAATGCTTTGCTGATTTAGATGGAACACAGGCATTTTTGTGTTGTACCTAAATATTTACTGCATTATGGTCTCCTCTAATGCCATTTGTTCTTGTGTACCTATCGTTGCCTGCTCAGTTATCGTTAAGAAGGGCATTGTCTTCTATTTTCCTGATGAAATATTAAGATATCTACATGTGTACTGCTTGCTTCTGTTTGTTGAAATAATGTGGAATTGGCACCTCCTGCGCGGTTCATAGTAGCTCACAAGTTGCAAGTTTACTTTCAAGCATTACACAATTGACGCTTATCTTTCAGCTTATATAGACTGTATGACAAAATGGTGACAGAAGAGCATACATTTGCAAAAAAAGTGTTGTGTCTGCATAATGATACGGCTTTTCACTGGCTTAAAAATGTAACCCCATGGCTACTCATAGGTGGGCAGTCATCAAGTTGAATAATATTTGTATATGACAAAGAGCAGAACACCTGTGGCAGTTGGAAGTGCTCATTATCACCCTTTTTAAAAGCCCTACATAGCCCAAGCACAGCCCGAATTGAGCATCTCATATGAGGATTGGGTATGGCCAACCTTACCTACGAAGACCTCTTCAACCTGGAATTTTCATAATACATATGTAAAGTGCTGCGTACATTGTCAGCATTGTAATTACCTGCAATAAATAATAAAATAATAAATATAATTTACAAACATCTCACTGAAGTAAAGGCTAGTGAGTTTACAACAATGATCCCCATTTAAGCAAGACTGTCCTGGGGAGGGTTTCCGTGAAATGTTTTAGATACCGATCAAAATAAAAAAGTGAAGCTGTATGCATGTAACACTCACAATTTAACATATTTGATACTGCAGTATTACATAAAAAATAATAAACAGATTTAAAGCCTATTCTCCCCCATCCCTCTTTTATTTGGTTTTATTCTTAATACTGTTTTATTATTAAAAGATAAAAAACAAATTACTTTATTTGGTGCTGGATTGCTAAGGTATGTCCCACACAGCAAGCTAACAATGCATGGTACCATTATATGTATGAATGTTTTCTAAGCACTTTTATATTTTTTGTAGAGGATCATTGTACTATGTTCATGCGTCCTAATGAAGCTATATCTTAGGGAAATGTGTTGACACATGAAGACCTCATAATCTATTGGATACAACAAGCAGGAGTATAACCATTGCTCTATATATACAGTTGATTTATTTGGCACCATGATAACTGTTTTTATGAAATTTCTGTTTTTAATATTATGTATAATAAAATTTATGATATGATATAATACTATTTTAGCCTATATTGTCAGCTTACCTAAGCCTTTTATTTATCTATAAAATAGTATCTACTCACAAAGCTGGTGCCCTTGTCCTGCCACCTATAACAATCTGATGATATCTTAAGATGGCCGCCGCTGATCCGCAGTTCCCTAGAGCATGTGTGCTCTCCACCATGTAGAAGTGATGTGTTGCATGGCTACGTCCCGCCCCTATGTGTTTTGTCACCAGGATGTCATCAGGAAAAACAGTATTATGCTATGCTACTCTCTATGGTCTTTTCCACTCCCTGAGCCCTGTTTGGGATATGGATCCACTGTAGTACATTGGAGACACAGCAATACATAAGAAGCCTAACTGACCTTCCTTGGTGTACACTTAGGGCACCCAAACTGACTGGCAGGTGAGTGCATACCCTGGTGGGGGCACAAAAAGTGTATTGCAGTGGAACACTAGTGAATACACGGAGCACATATTTGAAAAATATTTTGTAGCTGCACAGACATTTTGGGAATCATCAGCCATTTTTTCTGGATGGACTCATATGCACTTTAGTTTTGAATGGATTTTCAAGCACTTTCGTTTTTTGATTGATTATTGATCATATACTGTAGCACCTTTGCGCTGATAGCACTTTTTACATCACATTTTTTTAATGGACTTTCATGCAGCTTATTTTATTCATGGTTAGAATTATGAATTGAGCATATACAGTAGCACTGGTAGCACTTTATTGATATATTGTTTATAAAACATAGGATTTGAGCTGATATATGGAAAATATATAAAATATATACTAGATTTCTTGTATATTTCAGGAAAAACATGCATTTTTCTATTTTCAAAAAGTGTTCTGTACCTTCAGAGAACCTGAAAAAAAAATACAGTCACCTAATCTAAGGACTGGAAGGCTGCAAGAAACAAGACTGGCTCATTATGATCACTACCTCTTCAATGTGTTACCTTACTATTTTTAACATTTAGTATTAAAGGTGCTCATGTCGGCAACTTTCCTGTTAGGCCTCGTACACACTATAGGTTAAACAGAGGACAGCGGTCTGATGGACCGTTTTCATCGGTCAAAAGCGATTGTGTGTGGACCCCGATGGTTATTTAACCATCGGTTAAAAAAAGCCACCTTGCTTTAAATTTAACCGATGGATTCCTAACCGATAGGTCAAAACCGATCATTAGTAGGCACGACCATCGGTTAAAAATCCACGCATGCTCAGAATCAAGTCGACGCATGCTTGGAAGCATTGAACTTCATTTTTTTCAGCACGTCTTTGTGTTTTACGTCACCGCGTTCTGACACGATCGGTTATTTAACCGATGGTGTGTGGGCGCGACGGACCATCAGTCAGCTTCATCGGTTAACCGATGACAACGGTCCTTCAGACCGTTCTCATTGGATGGACTGATCGTGTGTACAAGGCTTTAGGCCGCGTACACACGGTCGATCCATCTGATGAGAATGGTCCGACGGACCGTTTTCATCGGTTCACCGCTGAAGCAGACCGATGGTCTGATGTGCGTACACACCATCAGTTCAAAACCCGATCGGTTTAGAATGCGGTGACGTAAAACACACGACGTGCTGAAAAAAACTGCTTCCAAGCATGCGTCGACTTGATTCTGAGCATGCGCGGGTTTTGAACCGATGCTTTTGTGTACTAACCATCGGTTTTGACCGATGGTCAGCCGTCCATCTGTTCGATTTTAAAGCAAGTTCTATAATTTTTGTCCGAAGGACAACAGACCGATGGGCCGTACACACGGTCGGTTTGGACCGATAAAACTGGACTTCAGGCCGTTTTCATCCGTTTGGACCGACCGTGTGTACGCGGCCTAACTGTTCTTTGGAATAAAAGTGACCAGTTTACAATGGATCTACTCCCTGATATACCATGTGCTGCAGTTCTTTCTGGAACATCTTTTATCATGATCTTTTGTGTTCAGTGACTATACAAACCTTTAATGACTCCTTACAAACTCATTCATTTAGATATGTATATGTTCTAACCAAGTGTTACTTCTTGCTTCACTGTCTAGCTGGTAATACATTTTTGAGTTATCTTTTGTCTAAACCACTTTACAAAACCTACATCATTGTTCCTTTTTTTTAACAACATCAAAAATAAAAATAATAATAATAATTCCGCTTTTCATCTACATATTGTATGTCTCTAGGTAGAATAATATAGAAAACTGAAGTCTCACCTTACAACCCTTTTAAAATAAATGTTTGTGTAAATGACATTAGGAATGAATGTTCTTTCTTCTTGCTATTTACAGAATGTTAGGAAAATAATAAAAGTATATTCAGAAAGATATGGAACCGTCAGATCCACAGAGGGTAGAGTGCCACAAGGTGGCTTATCTCCCACTTAGCACATGTTTGATGTTACAAAGTTTGGATTGTTTTTATGCTGTCAACTAACTTTTTCTATTCTAAAATCTATACTTACCAATTCATCTAGTTTATTTTAATGCCATTATTTCCTTTTCAAATGGAGAAAAAGTGTTTTTTTTTTAAATAAAATGTACCAAATAGTCTTGATATGACAAGTATGCTACAAAGTAAAGGTGTACCTGAGCTTAAAGTGAAGATTTGGTATGTTATAGGGTTACAGCTAGAAATATAAGTTATGCATAAGCAGTACCTTGAAAAATGAAACTTTTTTCTGGTATTCCTCCAGAAAATAGTAGCATTTTAGTTGAGTTGGTTGTCAAGGGCCCTCATCAACAGTCAGTGAGATGGCTAAGTATAGCACAAGGTCAAGCAAACTGAGTATCATTTTATGTGTTATTCTTCAACACTTGATTGTACTTGACTTGAATCTAACTTGTACTTCCAATTGTACTCAAAGTTGTATTTGACATGCATGTCCAGTTTCAAGAATAGGTGCTATTCGCTTGCCGCAGGCCAATAAGTCAAATTGTGAAGCACATCTTTTCTCTCCAAACAATTCACTTGGCAAGTAAAGCCAACTAATGAAAATCTATATTAGTAACAGATTATACGTATTACATGTATTGCAGGCCCATTAGGGCCTGTCTGACAATATACTAAGGATTACAATAATAAGGCAAACTAAATGTATGAGTGTGCTTTACAAATGTACTTATGGTAATGCTCCAAAACCAATGATGTGCTGTTAAAAAAAACAAAAACACAAGAGCAGAGCCTGGTCACAGGACTTGTCAGACTAATGTGATTGGCCCTTTCTTTAATTGCGGAGGTCTGCTGCATTAAGCAGATGGAACTCCTTGACAGACCACAAGCTCCAAAATGCCCTGCATTTTACAAATGGACCATAATTGTAGAGCTTGGTATGGTAATTTCAGTTTATAGCAGAGAGTGAATATCGATATCCACTCTCCATTATAACTCTGATCATAATTTGTTAGAATTCAAGTACCACATCCCTGAATTAGCACATAGACGAAAAAAACTCTGGACAGCCGCACTCCAAAATGACTTAAAATAAAGTTGGTCTTTTATTGTAAAAAGTACATGCAGACACTGCAAACAACGAGTACAGAATGGCCGACGCGTTTCACGCTGCAATTCAGCGCTTAGTCATGACTAAGCGCTGAATTGCAGCGTGAAACGCGTCGGCCATTCTGTACTCGTTGTTTGCAGTGTCTGCATGTACTTTTTACAATAAAAGACCAACTTTATTTTAAGTCATTTTGGAGTGCGGCTGTCCAGAGTTTTTTCCGTCTATGTGCTACAATCAGCATTGCCGGCACCCTGGTGGTTCAACGACCCTTGATGATCCACGAGGCTCACCTGGACCGGTGAAAGAATTGTCTACATCCCTGAATTAGGTCTGACAAAATTACAATATGGTTTTGGCATGGGACTTTTAGGGCCCAGCATATGTTTTCTATTTACTTCCATACCTGGCCTATTCTGGCACGCCTCTCCTACATGTAAAAATCATACATTTTTTGCTGGAAAATTACTCAGAACCCCCAAACATCATATATATTTTTTAGCAGGCACCCTAGGGAATAAAATAGCAGTTGTTGCAACATTTTAACTGACACTGTATTTGCGCAAGAATATTTCAAACGCATGTTTTTGGAACAAATTTGTTTCATGTTTTAAAAAACAACAAAACTGTAAAGTTAACACACACTCGTGGAATGGCACAGAATTTTGGTACTTCATAGGCGACACTTTAATTATTATATATATATATTTTTTTTTTTACAGAATACCAGTTTAGAGTTACAGAGGAGGTCTAGTGCTAGAATTTTTGTTTGCACTGGAAAGCACACGGTGATACCTCACATGTGTGGTTTGAACAGTGTTTACATATGTGGGTGGGACTTACATGTGCATTGGCTTCTGAGCGCGAGCTACTGGGGACAGGGGCATTTTAAATTATTTATTTAATTTACTTCATTTTTTCTCCTGTCCTGTAAGAGCGATCAATCGGCAGAACTGCAGCTATGATCATTCTTATGGTGCACAGAATCACTGGCTGAAAACAAGCAAATCTGAATGATGCCTGTAGCTGCAGGCATCATTCAGATATTTCCACTGAAATTCAAAGACGTCATATGACGTCCATGGGCTGGAAGTGGGTAAATATATTTTGTTTATTCAAAATTGTTAAAAGGAACATCAATATAATTCTCATATCACACTACAAAATACATCATCATAAAATACAAAAACATAAAAGAGGCCAACGTTAGTACTGCAGTATATTTGCATATTGTAGTCTTTACGGCTCTGCACATTTCTTGGACATTGTCCTCTTCTTCAAGAGCCACCGATATAGACTTTATATATTAATTTCATCTAGATAAAATTACATATTATCAGTAATTACATTTTAAACAATTGTTTGGTGGTTATAGCTTCACCTATTGCATTAAAATTCACCAATACATGGAAACAGGGAGGGGAAGAGGGGGAAAGGGGAAGATGGTAGGGGAGGAAAATGGGGAAAAATAAGGTAAGGATCTGGGGGGGGAAACAAGCAGCCCAAGGGCCTTGTATATACAGACGCCCATTGATCCCATATCCTACGCCTCTAAATCTCTTTAGCAAGATTCAGGTATAATATTGTATATAAAACCCTTTTGTAGGTCACATAGACGGATGAGGGATTTTTTTTTAAAAGATAGAAAACTAGGTAGTAGTCATAAAGTCTCGAGTAAGGATGGCTTGTTTCCCCCCCTATATACTTACCTACTTTCTCCCCATCTCTATCACTTTCCACCCTCCCCTCCCCGTTTCCATGTATGGGAGAAAATTAATGCAATAGATGAAGATATAACCATCAAACAATTGTTTAAAATGTAATTACTGATAATATGTAATTTCATCTAGATGACATTAATATATAAAATCTATATCGGTGTCTCCTGACGAAGAATACAATGTCCTAGAAACACGTTGAGCCGTAAAGACTATTATATGTGAATATGCTGCAGTACTAACGCTGACCTCTTTTATATTTTTTTATTTTATTATGATGTATTTTGTAGTGTGATATTATAATTATATTGCTGTTCCTTGTAACAATTTTGAATAACAAAATATATTTTATTAGAAAATGTATGCTGTGCCTTAAAAGTCACACGTCAATACCATAGTGTAATCTAATTTCTTTGTCCATTATAATTACCCTATGTTAAGTTGGGTAAAATAGGATACACCCAAAGTGCAATGTAACACATGGAAAAACCAGTGACAAAGCACATTACTTTAGCCAGCATTGGTGTATTCATCATAGTAATAACAAGGACAAATCTATTTACTTTACTGGTAAGCCTACAAATATATCAGCAAGACTTGACAGAGGGATTTTGATACAGACAACAATTCTAATACAATATTACACCTCTGATTTCTTTATTTTTTCCACTCAAAAGAAAATTACTTATTTTGTATAAGGTCCTGATTTGAATTTTCTTTTTCATCAGATATTGTGATGTACACAGTCAGTATTGGCAGGTTAATTTCTTCCGGGAGTTTGAAACTTGTTATATTTGACCTGGTTTTGGTAGAATTTACAATAAACACAGCTCAAAAATAAATATTATATTATCCTACTTTTCTATCTATATAATTGCAGTAAATCTATTTTTCATGCTGAAACATCAGGAGGACATAAAATGACATCTCTATCGCACTGTGTGAATACCTCATTACAAAGTGTAAACTCACACCACATTTTCAGACTGTGTAATGTTTTAACTTTACAAGTGCTAACTGACCTGTATGTATGGAACTGCCAAATCATGTGGAAGATATTTGAAAAGACATGCAGGAGAAACAACACTGTCTTCCTGTCAATAGAGGAGTTTTAGTTAATGTAGACATGGCAGTCAATATTCTGGGTGAAACAGAAGTATGCAGACTTGTGTGTTAGCAACACGCAACTAATTATATTATGCACTGAAACAGTTACCCATCTTGGACCAATATGCATGAGCAAATTTGAATCACAACACAGGAAGCCGCATGGCATAGAAAAAAACAAAACATTACTTGGGATTCAACCACCAAAATAATAATCGAGGCTGCACTAGATTAGCATATAAAAATAGTGGGGAAACATACCAGCTCCCCTTCTTTCTTCTCTCTTAGCAGGGACAATGTCTGCCTTGATTTTTAAGTTTTAAAAACTGTAGAGCTAGTTCTGGATTTGATTATTAGAAAGCCCAGCAGGTTCTGAAAACATCAAGCATCTTAAAAACACTCTGTATTAAATATGTATTTGCTAAATATATTTGCTAAAGAGCAAAGCACACTTCATAAATGTGTAGACTTTATACATGAAAATTTAAAATAATCCAATGCAATTAGTTTCCCTTTAATATTAAGTAATGGACCTTACTCCTAACACTACTAACTACTTTTATACTAAAAAGGTTCAAAACATCCTGCGCATGTGAGTATGGTGGGCTAGCATAAATCTTCACGTGTATTAGCTTTTAGGATAACACCCAGGCATAAGTCCGGCATTGCTGCCTTCTAAGAACAGGGTAGTCAGAACAGTAACTGAAAAAACAAAACAAAAGAAGGTGTACCGGCTCTGCTGAAGAGGGCTTACCCTTGAAACGCGTAAGCCCCCTGACACCTTTTGGATCCTGGGTGGCGTCTCCTTGTCATTGGGTCACTTTGAATCTCACTTACCACTGTATGACGAGGCAATGACTTGACATGCTGTTTGTGAATATATTTTTATTTGCCTTTATTAAATCACATTGGGATAACACACTGGGCTGGTGAGTCTTCTGTTGTTTTGTTTTTTGCAGTAACTTTTATACTCATCCTATTTTTTATTCAATACATTTTAATAATTTTCAAGATTAAACAAGTTGAACAATACATAATAAAGAAAATAAATCAACAAACTTATATTAGTAAATGTTACATTGGAAAATGTCATAACAAAGCAGCAAGCAATCAAACTAGAATGGTCCATTGCATAAAATCACAGTGTAATATAGAAAAATAATGCTTAAGGCCTCGTACACACGATAGGTTAACCAAAGGACAACGGTCTGAAGGACCATTGTCATAGGTTAACCTATGAAGCTGACTGATGGTCCGTCGTGCCTACACACCATCAGTTAAAAAAACGATCGTGTCAGAACGCGGTGACGTAAAACACAACGACGTGCTGAAAAAAACGAAGTTCAATGCTTCCAAGCATGCATCAACTTGATTCTGAGAATGCGTGGATTTTTAACCGATGGACGTGCCTAGGTTAATTTTAAAGCAAGTTGGCCTTTTTTTAACCTAAGGTTAAATAACCTATGGGGCCTACACACGATCGGTTTGGACTGATGAAAACGGTCCATCAGACCGTTGTCCTCTGGTTAACCTATCGTGTGTACGAGGCCTAAGTGTGCCTTGCATTTTGGTTGGCAAAACAAGGAAATAAAAAGGGGGTTAGATATAAAACTGAGAACAAAAGAAAAAAGACTCTGATTACAACATTTTCAATCTACCCCCTCCATCCCATAAAAGGTCTGGTAAAGTGAGGGGGTAGGGGAAAAAGTAAAGGGAAGTTTCCAATACTCAAGTGTTTCTACCTTCTACGCTCTTACAAGAGCAGTGACTCTGGATTGAAAACCACTTCCAGACCTGCGCACGACGATGTACGTCCTATTTTTAAAGATTGATATCTCGGTAACGGGAGCAGCTGCTGCCACAACCGAGCTATCTATCTTTAGTGTGCGCGGTCTGGTACACGATAACAGCGGTCTCCGCGGCGGATTCGCCGCGAGATCGCCGTTATCGGTGGCGGGAGAGGGCCCCCCCCCTCCCGCCGCTCTCCCGCGCCCTCCGCCGCTTACCGTAGCCGTCGTTATTGGCGGACGCGATCGGGACCATTCAGCTGGTGACTGGGGACGAGACTGAAGGAAAAATCTCCTTCGCCCGTCCCCATAGCTCTGCTGGGCGGAAGTGACGTCAAAACGTCAGTCCCGCCCAGCCTCTTAAAAGAGACAATTTTTTTTTTTTTCATTTGAAAAAATGACAGTTTCAAATTTCTTTTTTTTTTTTTGCATTTTAGTCTAATTATGAGATCTGAGGTCTTTTTGACCCCAGATCTCATATTTAAGAGGACCTGTCATGCTTTTTTCTATTACAAGGGATGTTTACATTCCTTATAATATGAATAAAAGTGATCATTTTTTTTTATTTTTTTTCAGTGTAAAAAGTAATAAAATAAATAAAAATAAATAAGAAAACAAAAAAAACATTTTTTAAAGCGCCCCGTCCCGACGAGCTCGCGCGCAGAAGCGAACGCATACGAGAGTAGCGCCTGCATATGAAAACGGTGTTCAAATCACACAAGTGAGGTATCGCCGCGATCATTAGAGCGAGAGCAATAATTCTAGCCCTAGGCCTACTCTGTAGCTCAAAAAATGCAATCTCTAGAATTTCTTAAACATCGCCTATCGAGATTTTTAAGGGTAAAAGTTTGACGCCATGCCACGGGCGGGCGCAATTTTTAAGTGTGACATGTTGGGTATCATTTTACTCGGCGTAACATTATCTTTCACAATATATAAAAAAATTGTGCCAAATGTATTGTTGTCTTATTTTTTAATTCAAAAAAGTGAATTTTTTCCAAAAAAAGTGCGCTTGTAAGACCGCTGCGCAAATACGGTGTGACAAAAAGTATTGGAATGACCACTATTTTATTCTCTAGGGTGTTAGAAAAAATATATATATAATGTTTGGGGGTTTTAAGTAATTTTCTAGCAGAAAAAACTGTTTTAGTCTTGCAAACACCAAATCTGAAAAACACCTAAGGTCTGGAAGTGGTTAAAAAACAAAGATCATCGTATGAGAAACTCGGTGCTTGACTTCAGCAAAATGCATAATCAGGGTTTTCCAAGGTCATGCTATAACTCTTGTTGCTGCCTATAGCATGAATTGAGTATTGGTACATTCCTCAAGTTGTCGAACAGAAGGGCTTCACAAAGATCCTTCTGAAAGTATTTACCCACAGCCATGTACAGCATTTGGTGGACTCTAATGCCCCGTACACATGAACATTTTTCATGACGAGAAAAATGCAATTTTTTGTAAATTGGTCGTGAAAAACAGTTGTGTGTAGGCTCCAGAGCATTTTTCTGGATGAGAAAAATGGCCATTAAAAATTTAGAAGGTGCTCTATTTTTTTCTTGTCGTTTTTCTCGTCGTGAAAAACAGTTGTGTGTAGGCTTTAACAACGGGGAAAAAAACGTGCATGCTCAGAAGCAAGTTATGTTTTTTTTCATGACATGAATAACGGTCGTGTGTACGTGGCATAATTCAAAATATTTTTTTTCTTCTTTTTTTTTTCTCCCTTTAGCAAAAAAAAATAAAAAATCCCAAAAGACTCCTCCCCCTCTCCCTCCTCCCTAGTCCCCCTTTGTTAGTCCCTCACCCTCCGCAGACTGGATTAGGTCATTCCACGGTGACCATATTTTATGATATCTTTCTCTTTTTTTCCTACTTGTCCATATCAGATCTTCCATTCTATTAACTTCTTCTACCTTCCTAATCCACCTATTCAGAGTGGGGGGTTGTACTTGTTTCCACTTAAGCGGTATACACACTTCAGCAGAATTCAATAGACGATGTATTAATGGGTTCTCATTTATTACCCCCGGGATATTTGACAGATGCAGGAGAAAGAAGGCTGGATCATCTGGTATAACCGTCTCCCTAAATTTTTGAACAATCTTTCGAACTTCACCACAGTACCCTTTAATTCTTAAGCAAGTCCAGAAAATATGTGCCATCGTTCCTTGTTCTACCTGACATCTCCAGCACTCACTTTTTATATATGGGAAGTACCTATGCCGCCTCTCTGGAGTCCTATACCATTGTGAAATTATTTTATAGTTATTTTCTTGCATTTTAGCGCAAGTTGCTGTCGTAAATATAGCTTGTATCATCTTAATCTTTTGAGTTTCTGCAAAGGTCCTACCCAAATCCATTTCCCATTTCTGAATAAAGGGCAACTGAAAATTTTCAGGAGGGTTATTCAATATCGCATACATTTTAGAAATTGTATGCATACTTGACTCATTTCTCATACACTGTTCCTCAAATATTGTTAATTTACGTTCCAAGTAATACAGTATTACTTTAGTCTTTAAAAAATATATTAATTGTGCTGTTTGCCAAAATTCTAAGGCCCCATACACACGAGAGAATTTATCCGCGGATACGGTCCAGCGGACCGTTTCCACGGATAAATCCTCTCAAAGATTTCCGCAGATTTCTATGCGATGGAGTGTACACACCATCGCATTGAAATCCGCGCGGAAATCCTCTGGCGATGACGTGTCGCGCCGTCGCCGCGATTATGACGCGGCGACGGGCGCGACGCTGTCATATAAGGAATTCCACGCATGCGTCAAATCATTACGACGCGTGCGGGGAATCCCTTTGGACGGATGGATCCGGTGAGTCTGTACAGACGAGCGGATCCATCCGTTGGAATGGATTCCAGCAGATGGATTTGTTGTGCATGTCAGCAAATATCCGATCTGCTGGAATCCATCCCAGAGGAGATTTCTCCGCGGAAACAGATCCGCTGGCGTGTACACACCATAGGATCTATCCGCAGAAACCCATTTGCTGGGATTTATCTGCGGATGGATTCTATCGTGTGTATGGGGCCTAACTGATAAAGACCATTTTTATCCACCAAATCCTGTAATGTTATCCAGTTGCCCCCACTTCTGAAATGTGATGTTTGATATATTCCTTTCTCAATTAGTGCCATAAAAGGTCATTTCTGTATGCCTGGTAAAAATCTTGGGTTACCCAATATAGGTGTCAGAGGTGAGTTATACGTGGATATTTGTTCCTTTAGGAGAAGCTCATAACAAATCCGTAGTGTGGTACCTATTGTTGGGTGTTTTTTTGTGTCAGCTGTAACTTCTCTATAACACCAGGGAGCTCTACTTAGTAGTTCTCTACACTGTGCTTGTTCTAGATTTGGCCAAATCTTTGTTTTCTTATGTCGGCACCAATCTAATACTCGGCCTAAATGGACTGCCTGATAATATTTAAAAATGTCTGGAATGGCCAGACCCCCATATTGCTTTGG
This sequence comes from Rana temporaria, assembly GCF_905171775.1. Lineage (NCBI taxonomy): Eukaryota > Metazoa > Chordata > Amphibia > Anura > Ranidae > Rana > Rana temporaria. Next base: position 111,268,588 of record NC_053496.1, read on the forward strand.
CAGAGATAGCAATGACCTCTTTATTCTCGGTTGCTTACCTGCCCATATGAACTTTGTAAATATTGTTTGTAGATTCCGAAAGAAGATTCTTGGTAATGTAATCGGAATAGCCTGAAGAAGATATAAAATCTTCGGTAATATGTTAATTTTAATTATGTTACTTCTTCCGAACCAAGAAAACATACCCTTATTCCATCTCTCTAATAATCCACACATTTTATTTAATAATGGTACAAAATTCAGTTCGCACATTTTCGTTGTGCTTGTTGCTATATTTGTCCCTAGGTATTTCAAACTTTGGTCTGTCCATTTAAATTTAAAAGGTAAAGTTATTGCTTTTGACATTTCTTTTGGAATTGCTACCATCAAGGCCTCTGATTTTCTACAGTTTATTTTAAAATATGAAAGTCTGCCATATATTCCCATTTCCTTGATCAAATTCGGTAATGACACTATGGGGTTTGTTATTGAAAAAAGCATATCATCTGCATATGCTGTTATTTTATGCTGTGTACCCCCTATTTAAATTCCTTTAATATCTTTGTTCAGACATATCCTACATAGAAAGGGTTCTAAGGTCAGAGCAAATATCAGGGGAGAGAGTGGACAGCCTTGTCTTGTCCCATTTGTTATCTTAAAGGGAGGTGAAACTACCCCGTTTGCTTTAACCTGTGCCATAGGATTTTTATACATACTTGCAATCCACACCGTCATCTTATCTCCTAGTTTTATATGTCGCAAGACTGAGAACAAGAACTCCCACCCCACCCGATCGAAAGCCTTTTCCGCATCAGTTCCAAGGAAACGCATGGTGTTCTGGACGTGTTTGCTATATGGATCAAGTTTATAGCTCTAATAGTATCATCTCTTGCCTCCCTTGTTGGTATAAAACCTGCTTGGTCTTGATGGATCAGAGAGGGGAGATACTTTTGTAGTCTAAGAGCCAATATCTTGCTAAATATTTTAAGGTCCATATTCAGCAATAAGATAGGCCTATAACTACCACATTGCTTTGGGTCTTTACCCTCCTTTGGAATTACTGCTATTATAGCCTTCACTGTTTCAGAATGAAAAAGTAAGTTTTCCCACATTTCGTTAAACATTTTTACCAAAAAAGGCGCTAAATCAGGACAGAGTGACTTATAATACTGAGCCGTGAAACCGTCTGGGCCTGGTGCTTTCCCATTTTGCATTACATTTATTGCATTTCTTACTTATTTCGATGTTATTGGTGATTCCAGATCCTCACTGATTGTTATTGGGAGGCACGGCATACCACTTGATGCTAAATATTCCTCCATCTCTACTTGATCTGGTGCCCCCAGATCCAGATTGTAAAGTGAGGAGTAGAAATCACCAAAAGTTTCTGCGATTTGACCTAGTAATTGGACCTCTATTCCATCCTTTTTCTTAACTGAAGGTATGTATGTCCTCGTTTGTATTTCCCTCAGTGCTCTGGCCAACTGTCTACCGCATTTATTCCCTGACTCGTAACTACATTTACGGCCTATCTGCAGTGCCATTTTTGCTCTATATTGTAGTAATTTTGTTACTTGAGTTCTTATTTTAAATAATTCTTGTTCTACTTCAGTTGTCTGGGCATGTTTGTGTCTTGCCTCTAAGATGTGGATCTTTGCTAATAATTCTGTTAGTTTGGCCTCTCTCGCCTTCTTGATTCTTGAGCCATGCTTAATCAATATGTGCTTTCTAAATTTTAATTTGTTTGGGAAAAAAAAGCTAGTTCTTTCTGAATGTCCTCCAGCACCTCAGGATCTTGGAGGAGACTCTCATTAAGTTTCCAGGTCATTGGTGTTGAGCTTTTCCGCTCTACTAATTTGTATTTTTAAAAAATTGGTGCATGGTCAGACCAAGTGATTGTACCGATTGAGGTTTCTTTAACCGAATGTAGTTGTTTATGTGGAATTAAAAATATATCAATTTGTGAGTATTACCTATGAGGGTTGGAGAAATAAGAGAAATCTTTTTCCTTCGGGTGTTGTAACCTCCATATATCTACTACCTTTGCTTCCAACAGAGACCTCAAAATTCCTTTTCTTACTTTAGGTAATATTGATGATGTCCCCCCAGAGGTGTCCTCACTAGATATCAGTGGCACATTCGCACCTCCCCCCAAAATTAGGTGTCCCTCCGAAAACTCCATGAGTTTACCCAACATTTAAAAAAATAAATATCTTGTTGAACATTCGGGGCATAATAAGTTGCCAGTGTTGTTATGACCCCTCCGATTGTCCCTTTGATAAACAGGTATCTTCCTCCTGCATCTGTCAAAGTCTCCCTGTAATCCCACGCTATCTTATTGGTAATCATAATAGATACCCCTTTGGTCTTAGCTTCTGGGTTAGTTGTGTGGTATACCGCTGAATAGTCTCCGCTCTTAAGCAAAAACAAATTTTTACCCTTAAAGTGAGTTTCTTGGATAAATGCAATTTCCACCTGATATCGCTTGAGGTCCTGTACTAGCATTCAACGCTTTTCGGGGATGTTTAGACCCCTAACATTAAATTACATAATCTTCAAAGTATCCATATTCTATTACTCTGGTTTGTACCGTTTAGGGGCTAGGTGGACCTAAATTGGATAGCTGAAAGAGCCTCACAGTCTGAAGAGGAGGGACAAAGAGGGAACCAGGGGCTTCAGGGCGAGAGAGGAGGATAGAAAAAAAAAACCCCAACCCACCCACCACCCCCCAAATCCCTTGTCTAAAGAGTCTACAACCAATTCCCGGTTTGGCTGTCACAGCCTGTAAAGCTTCTATTGCTTTATACACTCAGTGCCACTCTAATGGTTCTTGAGTGTTGGCCTATTGGGGGGCCAAGATTGAGCACAGCTGCTCCAGGCCGAGCAACCTATCCACATCCCACCTATTTTTTTTTATTAAAAAGTTGGTAGCTTTTAGCTTTGTTCCTGAAAGGAGAAATAGCAGAGCATAAGAAGGAAAAAAAAATGCCCTTAGTTTCTTTCTTACATATCCCCTGCCAGTAGGGGGGGGGTGTACTCCACCCAAAAAAATAAAAAATAAAAGAAAAGGACACCACATTCCCCAGTGACAAAGTTTGGGGTCTTAGACCCTTATTAGTGAATTTTAGTGTTAGTGCTCATTTCTTTTACTTCCCTCCTGCTTCCTTCCCTCCCAACCTTCCAACCTCCCTCTACCGGAACCTTTCCCCCCAAATTTCTCCCCCCTCCCCCCCCACCTAAGGAGAGTCTTCCCTAAGGGACGGACTCCCATTACCCATCCCCACTACCAAAAAAACAAGTGATATATCTTAAGTGTGCAAGTGACCCCTTATTTACCTCTTGCCTATTAACCTACCCTCTCTACCCCCAGTCACCCACCCCATTGGTCCCAACCCCTCCCCCCCGTCTGGCTTATAGCTGCTGTAGTATTAATCAGTCAAGTATTAATCAATCAAATCCTCCAACATTTCTATCTGTTGCCACATATGAATAAAGGCCCAGATTCTCGTAGATTGCCGTAAAACTCGGCAGCGTAACGTATCTGATTTACGTTACGCCCATGCAAGTTTTACAGGCAAGTGCTTTATTCACAAAGAACTTGCCTGTAAAGTTGCGGCAGCGTAGCGTAAATCACCCGGCGCAAGCCCGCCTAATTCAAATTAGCCGGGTAGGGGGCGTGGAGTTTTTAAATTGTACTGCGCATGTGCCATCTGGAAAATATCCCAGGGTGCATTGCTCCAAATGACGTCGCAAGGACGTCATTGGTTTCAACGTGAACGTAAATGGCGTCCAGCCCCATTCACGGACGACTTACGCAAACAACGTAAATTTTTTAATTTCGACGCGGGAACGACGGCCATACTTAACATTGGTTGCCCCTCATATAGCAGGGGCAACTTTACGCCACGCAAACCTAACATAAACGTCGTAACTTCACTTCGTCGACCGCGCATACGTTCGGGAATTCGCGTATCTAGCTAATTTGCATACTCGACGGGGAAAACGAAGGAGGCGACACCCAGCGGCAAAAAAAAAAAATGCATTTAAGATCTGACAGCGTAAGAGCCTTACGCCTGTCGGATTTAATGGATATCTATGCGTAACTGATTCTAAGAATCAGTCGCATAGATACGACGGCCCAGATTAGGACTTGCGACGGCGTACATGGCGTTTTGCCGTCGTAAGCCCTTTGAGAATCTGGGCCACAATGTATAATATCTCTTATACATCCTTAAATTAATAAGAAAGAAAAAAAGGTAAGAGGAAAAAAAAAACACCAAAAAGTTAATTAATATTGAGTTCACATTAATACCATATAGTTCTAAAAAAAAAAATTATAATAATTAAATTCCCTTTCCTCAGTTTGGTTACTATTTAATTTTAATTTCAGTGCCCCTCCAGTGGGGTTCTGAACTACTGCTCAAGTCCCCAAAAAGTATTCAATTTATAATTCCAAGGATTCAGAAATTCAAAGTTCAAACTTACAGGTTTGCAAAATAAAAAAAAAAAAAAAAAAAGGAAAACTCCTCCTTTATGCCTCCATCTTATCTGCTACTTTAAGTAAATATTCTCCTAAGAGGAACAGTTCTGTTGTCGCCTGTTTTTGCAGGTTTTTCAAGGTTTACCGATTTATTTCAGAGGTTTACAAGTCTCTATTAATTTTTTAATTTTTTATGGGGAGTCTCCAGTTAGGCACTTTAAAGGGTTCTACCTTCAGGAAAGAGAACAGACCCAGGAGATCATTATATGTTTATAATATATACGTAGCTGCATTCTTTCTTATAATGACTGCAATGGGGTACCTCCATCAATATGTGCCCCCCTCTCGCTGCACACATTCCAGGACCGTCTGTAACATTGCCCTACGCTGTAGTGTTGCTTGGGAGAGGTCTGGTAAAATTTTCACTAAGGCCCCCTCAATATCAACCGGCCCCATGTCCCAAGCTTTCCTTAGCAAGGCTTCTTTATGTGCGTACCTATGTAGCCGGCATATAATGTCCTGGGGTCTCTGGGGATCCACTGATTTAGGACCAAAGGCCCTATGAACTCTATCCAAGTCCATATTTGATGGGATATTTCCCTCTAAGATAACGTGGAATATGCTCATTACCTTCTCCTGTAGATTTTCCTGCTCAGTAGCTTCAGGAACCCCACGGAGCCTTAAATTACAGCGTCGGCTGCGGTCCCCCAATTCTTCAATCTGTAGCTGCATCTCCAACACCATCTCCATATGCTCTTCTCTCTCCTTTTCCATTATGCACACTCTCTCCTCCAACCCAAGTACCTTTACTTCACCGACCTCCACTCGTTCTGATACCTCCTGTATCTCTGCATAGACCTGCTGTATGTCAGCGCGGTGTGCTTCTTCTACTTTGGCAATAAGGGCTTCTAATTCAAAATATTTATATATATCTATGTCTGTCTAAAGGATTAATCTGCCTAGCCCCCTCAAATCCTCAAGGGAATGAGGTACTAGTATAAATGGACCTTATAGTTTACCTTCATGTCCAGCACATGGGATGAACTCTTGGACACATTAGTCCACATCCTAACACAGTCTACTCCGAAGTATGGATTTCTAGCTGAACAATGCACTTAGTCACATGGGGGGAAGGGCAGTCACCAATGAAGCAGACAGTAAATAATGTACCAGTGACATATAAGGCCAGAACCTTTTGGTTTGAAGGTTTTTTAAAAAAGGTGTAGTATCAAGCTTATGTGGGTGACCAGATATAACCCATATATAAGTCACTTATGAAATGCAGATGGGGAGGTAATCTCAGACTTTTAAAGAGTGCCTGGTAATCGGGCAAGACACTGGCCCCCTTTCTTTGTGGTTCAACCATAGAAGATTATTTATGGAGACAGATTTGCAAAGCTAAGCCTCCAAGGAGACCCACAAGGGAACCCTCTAAGGAGATTGCCAATGCTCAAACTGTGTAAGTTGAGTAGCATTGCAGAAGAGGAAGACCAAGGCCATCAGCAAGTTTTGGCCTATATAGAATAGGTTTAGCCATGCAGAGAAAGGTACCCTTAAAGATGAATCAAAGAATATGCTGTTGGAGTTTGCATAGTCAATAAGTTGGGATTGCAACAGGCAGGACACATGAAAAACACAAAAATTACGGCATCCATGTCATCTTCACTGCTGTATAGAGTCTATCCAGCCAAGATATATTGGGCCAGATTCACAGAAGAAGTACGCCGGCGTATCTACTGATACACCGGCGTACTTTCAAATTTGCCACGTCGTATCTTTAGTTTGAATCCTCAAACCAAGATACGACGGCTTCTGGCTTCGATCCGACAGGCGTACAGCTTTGTACGCCTTCGGATCGTAGGTGCAATACTTCGGCGCCCGCTGGGTGGAGTTTTCGTCGTTTTTCGCGTCAAATTTTGTCCGGGTCAAATTTTGATATGTTTTTTTTTGCGTAAGTCGTCCGTGAAAAGGAAAGGACGTAACTCACGTCTACGTTCAAAAAATGACGTCGGTCTGACGTCATTTCGCGCAAAGCACGCCGGGAAATTTCGAAACGGAGCATGCGCATTTCAATCGGCGCGGGGATGCGCTTCATTTAAATGAATCACGCCCCCTACCCGCCCAATTTGAAATACGCGCAGAGAAATACACTACGCCGCCATAACGTATGGCGCAAAATCTTCCTGGATTCGAAATTCAGCCAGGTAAGATACGGCGGCATAGCGTATCTCTGATACGCTGCGGCTGGGTAAATGACTGTGAATTTGGCCCTTTGTGTTTTTCCCAGAAAGTGAGAGGTGAGGCCAGTTAATTAAATAATTTCCGGTTACTTCACCTGATACAGGGAGTCATAGGCAGAAGTAAGGTGGACTCCCAGATAGGGCAAAGAAGATGAGATCCAGGAGAATACAAAATAAGCTCTGGAGTGTCTATATTGTTTCAATGGGTAATGGGATGTTCAAAGCTTTCAACTTATTTTCATTAATATAAAGTCCTGAAAGATGTCCAAAATAAGTCGAAAGGGCATAAGGTCAGGAAGAGAGATCATGGGGTTAGGCAATATTAGTAAAGCATAATCTGCAAAATGACAACATTTATGATGGAAACCCGCTACCTTGATCACTAGTCTGGTATAGAAGTTACTGTGGGGGGGGGGGCAAGGCACATGTGCACACACACATGGTATAGGAGAGAAGGCAAGCACTTGTCAATGTGTTTATTTACTGTTTATGTTTTTTTAAATAACAAGGGATACATGAACCATTTGTTTGTTCACATGAGGGGGGTGGAAGCCGATATCTAATTATAGCTTATATCTGGGGGAGCCCTTGATATTAGAGGGTGGTTTCAGATTCTTCAAGCCTCTCACTCACGGGGGGGCTGGAAAATCTCTGTGCAGGGTGAGGCTAAAGCCTCGTACACACAATCACATTTTCTGATGGGAATTGTGCGATGACAGCCTGTTGGTGGAAAATGTGACCGTTTGTACGCAACACGGACAATTGTTGTCGGATTTTCCATGGACAAATGTTGGATGGCAGGCTTCAAAATTAAGTACAAACCTGCATGCTCGGAAACAATGCTCACCAAACACAACATTAGCAGAAGGTGCCCAAATGGTGGTGCTAAAGAGCTGAAAAAACACGTAGTATGTTACTACATTCGTGTTTGTTGGCCGACAATTATGTGCCACTTGTATTCATGACAAGTTCCTGGCCAACGCCCTTTGGACAAAAGTCTGAGACTTTGTTTGTGGAAAATCTAATCGCGTGTACGAGGCTTAAGTGTGCCATTATCACACACTGGTGACAGTGGCAGGTTAGTGACCTGGAATTGGTCACATTTGTGGCAGTGACAGAGATAGGACACTGCTGTAGTCACACAAGGGAGGGACGAAAAGGTGAGTATGTGCTTCCAGGGAAGACAGGGTGGGGGGGGGGGGCAGAAATTCTTAAAATAAATGGTAACATTGCAGTGATAATTATGTTGAACTGCAACTACATATGGACAGAAAATGTGCATGTTGGTGAATTACGATAAGTAATCTTGTTATAAAAAATTAATGCAACACTTCATATTTGAAGTTTTGGTGAATGAAGATCTTTGTGCCCCATTAAAAGATATACAGAGTAGACATGTGCACAACAAAAAAATGTGTTTCTTTTTGTTTCGTTTCGTCTCTTTCCTTGGATTTGTAAAGATTCGTAATTTCGTAAGATGCAAGTTTTCCTATTCGGACCCGTTCGTATTTTCGTAACATTTTTATTTTCGTTGATACTGAATGATTCGTAATTCTGTCAAATTTTTATTTTCGTTGATTCGAATTTCTTAATTTTGTTAGATAATATCTTTCGTTTAATGGATTCGTAATTTTGTACTTTCGTAACTACATCGCGGCGCGGTCATTCGCAATCTCGTATTTTAGTTTCATTTTCAACTATCTATATTAAGGTAGACTTTCTCTTAAAGTGGAGTTCTACCCATAAATATAACATTACATCAGTAGTTTTAAAAAAATGTCATTAGTCCTTTCCGAATTTTTTTTTTTTTTTAGATGCCTTCAAAGTGTTGTTGCTAGGCAGAATAGTTAATCTTCCCACTTCCTGCACCTAGGTGCTTAATGTTTCCTAACCTACACCGCACAGACTCCTGGGAATGTAGTGGGTGTAACTTTCCAGGAGTCTGTGCATTCCCCAGTCTCAAAGAATCATGTGACTTGGACAGCACAGGTGCTGAAACCTGATCTTACACTGCTTGTGCAGCACTGAGCATGTGCGAGATTTGCAAGGCTGAAATCCAGGAAGTCATACAGTCTGGCTTCATGATGCCAACACTTAAGATGGCCCCAGTCAATTTCTATTTTAAAAAGTGTCTAAATGCTGTAACAACCTAACAAAACAGACCTTAGTTTACAGACTAACTTTACTAGAATACATTAAGCTTGTGTATTACAGGGGTATTTATATTTAAAAAGTGAAATTGTGGCCGGAACTCCGCTTTAAGCCCCGTACACACAGTCTGACTTTTTGCCAACAAACTTCAAAATTAGCAAGTTTTCCAAATAATCCGACCGTGTGTACGCTCCATCGGACAAACTTTTTTGGTTTTCATCGGACAAAAGTTTGCTCTGCTAACGGACAAACTTTTCAATCCACGGAAAAGTTTGTTTGAAGTCCGATCGTGTGTACGAGGCTTTACACTGTCCAATGTGACTCAGCACAAAAGAGATAAGCTGATTGGCTAAGATATTAAGTAAGATACATCACTCACTAACTACACTGCCCAGTGCCCATTAGAAAGAACGATTTAAGTACACAAATTTACGAAAATACGAACATACAAATGAAAATACGAATATACAAAATTATGAACAGACAAAGGATTTAAAATACGGAATGCAAATTGTTTGTTATAGATGTAATTTTCGACCTTTTGCTGTTTCGGTGTTTCGTATTTTAGTAAGTCTGTCCAATCGTAGGTTAGTACGATTGGAGAGAGAGAGAGAGAGAGAGAGAGAGACTTGCAAAGCGCAACACATGCGAACTGAATCGCCTCTGGGCGCTGTATCCATTTCATGGGTAAGGAATCCCTTGACCTCAGAAGAGATGGGTTTTAATCTTTCTCCTGAAGGCCAAGTGGTCCGACTCCAGTCGGATGGTGGTTGGTAGTGCATTCCACAGGCAAGGTCCCTGGACTGCAGTATTTTCGCTTGTTCGTTATTTTGCTTATTCGTAATTCCTGCATTTTCGTATTTTAGTACTTTCAGCTATTCGGATGTTCGAATTGATCCGAATGTACGAATACTAACAAATTCGTACGAAAATCCATTCGTTACGAACGGAATCGCACATGTCTAATACAGAGTGCTGAACAGATAAGGAATCATACCTTAGGCATTAATGCTCTGATATTTTATGAAAACTTACCATTCTCAGCCTGAATTTTCAACATTTAGAAACTTACAGAAAGAGTGGTTGGTATGAAAAATAGCAAGTAAGGCAAATACAATAAAAAAATCAGTACAGTATAACCCACGAATAAGGTCAATTTGTATAACAATCCCTGCGTATTTTAATTAATTAATTAAAAACATTTATACATTTTGGGCCAGATCCACAAAGCAGTTACGCTGGCGTATCTATTGATACGCCGTGTAACTGCTAGGTTGCTCCGGCGTATCTTTGTTTTGTATCCACAAAACAAGATACGCCTGAAGCTGGGCTAGATCCAACTGGCGTACGTCTTAGTACGCCGTCGGATCTAAGGTGCATATTTACACTGGCCGCTAGGTGGCACTTCCGTCGATTTCCGCGTCGAGTATGCAAATTAGCTAGATATGCGAATCCACAAACATACGTCCTGCCGGCGCATTTTTTTACGTTGTTTCCGTAAGGCTTTTTCCGGCGTTACGTTACTCCTGCTATATGAGGCGTAGCCAATGTTAAGTATGGACGTCGGGCCAGCGTCAAATTTTCCGTTGTGTACGTCGTTTGCGTAAAACGTTTGCGTATAGGGCTTTGCGTAGAATGATGTTCACGTCGAAAGCATTGGCTTGTTGCGGGTTAATTTGGAGCATGTGCACTGGGATACCCCCACGGACGGCATATGCGCCGTTCAGAAAAACGTCATTTACGTTGGGTCAAGACGAATTAACATAAAACACGCCCCCATCTCATCCATTTGAATTGCGCCCTTACAGCGACACAGTTACACTTTGTGGATACGGGAAATACGCTGTAAGTTACGGCGGTGTAGTATATCTGAGATACACTACGCTGGACGTAAAGAAGCGTCGCGCTACGTGGATCTGGCCCCTTGTTCCTAAAACCCTACAAAGGGGTTTGTATCAGTTTAGTAAACTTTCAGTTTACACATCCCTTTGCAGCAGTTTTTTTAAATGCCATGGCTAGTATGTTTATTATTTGTGTATTTTTGTATTACAGCACACTGCGCTTTAAAAATCAAATGGACGTCTCCGCTTTTTCCTATTACTACATGAAATGTTATGCTGTGACATTAACTAGCTTGGTTATACGTTGTATGAGAGTTCTTGTAAGTCACATTTTCTTTTTCTGACATTTACGATCTTAGCAGCTTTTCTACAGAATAAACATTTACTGACTACCTGAAGTGACATAGGCACCATGCACATCAAAATAAAAAGGTAAAGAGAATACAGAAGAGATTTGGAAACTACATTTGAAAGAACCTTGATCACTACTGAGAAAGCTTATAATCTTAGTGAGAGCTGCATTACACAGTATTACAGCTGTCAGTGTTCCAGCTTCTCTGCATCTCAAGAAACAAAATGATGGGTTCTTTAAAGAAAAATTTGTTCTCAGCAGGTAAACTACTAGACATGAGTGCAGATCAAATGCACACCAATATTAATATGTCAATACGCTCAATTTGCAAATATTGGTGGCATACATAAATGAACAGTACGCCTAAGAATTTGTTACTTCTATAAGTAGGTCACTGCTTCAAACCTCTGCCTGCAGTAACCCCCCAAGGGACAATTTCTAAAAAATTTGCTTGCGAATATCTGAATATTCGTGCAAGCGTGATAATTACCGGGATGTTTGTAATATGTGTGTAATAGTTTCCTTGTTGCGTTTCGCCAGGTGAATGGAACAGACCCTTGCATAGTTACATAGTAGGTAAGGTTGAATAAAGACAATAGTCCATCCAGTTCAACCTGTGTAGGTGTAAATGTGTCAATGTCTATAATTATTTACAATTTAAAAATCAAAGGAGAGGAAGCTGCTCTGGTCAGAGGAGACCAAAATTTTATTTTTTGGCCCAAAAGTAAAACGCAATGTGTGACGAAAAACTAACACTGCAGATCACCCTGAACACACCATCCCCCCCATGAAACATGGTGGTGGCAGCATCATGTTTTGGGGATGATTTTCTTCAGCAGGGACAGGAAAGCTGGTCAGAGTTGACAGGAAGATGGATGGAGCCAAATACAGGGAAATCTTAGAAGCAAACCTGTTAAAGTCTGCAAAAGACTTGAAACTGGGGCAGAGGTTCACCTTCCAGCAAGACAATGACCCTAAACATACACCCCAGGGCTAAAATGGAATGGTTTAGATCAGGGATATGCAATTAGTGGACCTCCAGCTGTTGCAGAACTACAAATCCCATGAGGCATAGTGAACCACTGACAGCCACGAGCATGACACCCAGAGGCAGAGGCATAATGGGACTTGTAGTTTTGCAACAGCTGGAGGTCCGCTTATTGTATATCCTTGGTTTAGATCAAACATATTCATGTGTTAGAATGCCCAGTCAAAGTCCAGACCTAAATCCAATTGAGAATCTGTGACAAGACTTGAAAATTGCTGTTCACAGACGCTCTCCATCCAATCTGACAGAGACTGAGCTATTTTGCAAAGAAGATTGGACAACAATTTCACTCTTTAAGCTTGTAGAGAAATACCCCAAAAGACTTGCAGCTGTAATTGCAGCAAAAAGGTGTTTCTACAAAGTGTTTATGTGTAAAAAAAAAAAATATTGAAAAACATTTATAATTTTCCTTCCACTTCACAATTATATGTCACTTTGTGTTGGTCCTTCACATAAAATCCCAATAAAATACATTTACATTTTTGGTTGTAACATGACAAAATGTGGAAAATGTCAAGGTATGTATACTTTTTCAAGGCACTGTATATTCCTTTTTTTATGCATGTGAATATTCTGCAGGCTTTGGTAGCTGCAGCTTGACATTACATGCTGTTGCTCAATATGTCATCTACTAGGACCCCCAGATTTTTCTTCATCCTTGACCCTAACATGCGATCCTAAGGCCTCGTACACACCACAGGACATGTCAGATGAAAACGGTCCGCGGACCGTTTTCATCGGACATGTCTGCTCGGAGATTTCGGTCTGATGGCTGTACACACCATCAAACCGAAATCCCCGCGGACAAAGAACGCAGTGACGTAGAGGACACCGACGTTCTATATCGCACGAGTTCAATGCTTCCACGCATGCGTCGAATCAATTTGACGCATGCGCGGGATTTCGGTCCGCTGGTTAGACGTACTAACCAGCGGACATGTCCGATGGACAGCTCTCCAGCGGACAAGTTTCTTAGCATGCTAAGAAACTTTTGTCCGCTGGAAATCTGTCTGCTAGCCTGTACACACGATCGGATCTGTCCTCTGAAACTGGTCCGCGGACCAGTTTCAGCGGACATGTCCGGTCGTGTGTACGAGGCCTAAGAGAAAAATAGCTTAAGAACTAGTGTTGCTCACGAATATTCGCATTGCGAATATTCGACTCGAATATAGCATATTCGAGAAATCGCGCTATATTTCGAATTTCGCGGTGAATATTCGCATTTCCGAATATTCGCATTTTTTCAATTTGATTTTTAAAACAGATCACATCCTATCGACGTCTAAAAGCATTGCTGGTATGATTAGAGACCCTGGGCCGAGTAGCTAAGCTGAGGCGATCCTATTATGTTGCCAAATTGAAAAAAAAAAAATTGCGATTTTTCGCTATTGCGAATGCGAAAATGATTGCGAATTTTCGATAACTGTGGTAGGAGAACTCTGATTGTCTCTGATGCAAAAGGGGGGGGCTTTGTGTATGTGTATGTTATGAATATTTGTATGTTTGATATTATTATTTTTTGTAAGAAGGAAAAAATTGCGCATACCTTAAAAAAGGGGAGAATACAGCAGCAACTCAAAAATGTTATACAACATAAATTAATACAAGACAGAAAATGGAGTCGCTCTACAAGAATAAAAAATATGTCTAGTGACAAGACATGTGGGCAAATTATAAAATAAGCAAGCGCAAATAACTTGTGAAATACACAGTGAAACAAATATATAAAGAAATATAGTCCCAATAATAGAAAAATAATCTTTCATAAAAATGTCTTTGATATGTGAAGTGAAAAAAAGTCCAAAGCATGCAGCATGAACGTGTTCAATCTTTAAGGTGTTTGATTGACAAACGGCTGTGACAGATGGATAGAGTAAAGAATCACCACCAATGCAAAACACTTTTTATTTTCTATTGTAAAATATCAAGAATATTCTGAGCCAATCAGAGTGCTCCTTCCGCATTTGCCGAATATTCGCAATTATTTTGTATTGTAAAATATCAAGAATATTCTGAGCCAATCAGAGTGCTCCTTCTGCATTTGCCGAATATTCGCAATTATTTTGTATTGTAAAATATCAAGAATATTCTGAGCCAATCAGAGTGCTCCTTCCGCATTTGCCGAATATTCGCAATTATTTTGTATTGTAAAATATCACGAATATTCTGAGCCAATCAGAGTGCTCCTACAGCATTTCTCGAAATTGCGCAATAAATATCGCATTCGCATGTTGCGATATTTCGATAAAATATCACGAATATTCTGAGCCAATCAGAGTGCTCCTACCGCAGTTATCAAAAAATCGCAATTATTTTCGCATTCGCAATAGCGAAAAATCGCAATCATTTACTTTCGATAAAATATCACGAATATTCGAATTTAGCGAATATATCTCGAATATTCGAATATATATTCGAGATATATCGCGAAATCGAATATGGCATATTCTGCTCAACACTATTAAGAACATCGACCATAAGAATTAAAGCGGTATTAAATCTAAAACTAAAAATGTAATACATTTCAGCTTACCAATCATTAGATGTGGTGGTTGCATCACTTTTATTTTTTAGGCTTTTTTCCCCTCTGTTCTCACCTGATGATCTGGCCAGTACCATGCCTTCTGTATTAGGGTGCCTACACTCTGGATGAAAGAGATACCTTTGGACAGCAGCATTTTCAGTTTTAGACTGATATATATATATATATATATATATATATATATATATATATATATATATATATATATAAATATATATATATATATATATATATATATATATATATATATATATATATATATATATATATATATATATATATATATATATATATATATAAAAATAAATCTATTCTCTTCTGGTTACATTTATTGGGAAAATCCCTTTATAATTTATCACACCCATACCAATACTTTTCTACTCTCATACTTCCCTATATCCTAACATACCATACCATCTACAGAACAACATTACCAACAAAAAAGAAGACAAAAAAAAGGGAGGGGGTGGGAAGGGCATGGGTGCGGGGGAAAAGGGAAGGGAAATTCCTTGACATGGAACTCTATATGTATGTTGATATTAGTGTGGAGGCTCTAAATTCTACCCATTGCTGCCATGTACTTAAAATTAGTTCTTTAAGGCCTGCTTCTGAATCTATTGTCATCTCCAGAGTATGCATCTCACTCATTTTGCATATCCATTCTCAAATTGAGAGTGTCCCAGTGTTCTTCCAGTTTCGGGCTACCAACATGTGTCTTAAAATACCCTTCTCTCTAGGTTTTCTAGAGCTGGGCTTTCTCCTTGCGTCTGAGAGGGGGTCACCCGTGCACGTGACGGGTGGCCTCGCCCTCAGCTAAAAAAGAGCTGCCACACCGGGAGAGCGTCATTCGGCTGGGCGCCTCCTATGAAGGCGGAATCGTTCGTAGTGAAGTTTTTTTTTCCGTATCGCTCAAGACTGGATTACATCGTTGGAACCTTTTTTTTTTATTTATTATTTTTAATAAAGGACTTTTCCAAACTGTGTCCTGTGGTTTTTAACATTTTGACACTTTTTTTGTGAAATGGTAGGGGTACAATGTACCCCGTTACCAATTCACATGGGGGGCCAGGATCTGGAGTTCCCCTTTGTTAAAGCGGGCTTCCAGATTCTGATAAGCCCCCTGCCCTCAGATCCCCACAACCACCGGGCAAGGGTTGTGGAAATGAGGCCCTTGTCCCCATCAACATGGGGAGATCCTCCCCATGTTGAGGGCATGTGGCCTGGTATGATTCACGAGGGGGGCGCTCTCTTGTCTCCCCTCTTTTCCTGCGGCCTGCCAGGTTGCATGCTCGGATAAAGGTCTGGTATGAATTATGGGGGAAACCCCATGCCATTTTTTTTTTAGATAGCGCAGGTTTCCCCTTAATATCCATACCAAACCTGAAGGGCCTGATATGGAATTTGGGGGGACCACCACACATTTTTTTTATTTTGGTTTGGGGTTCCCCTTAATATTCATACCAGACCCAAAGGGCCTGGTAATGGACTAAGGGGGGAACTCATGCTGTTTTTTTCAATGACTTTTATCTGTATTGCCAGGACCCGATAATTCATTATAGCCGCGAGTAGTTTTAAATTACTTTTTTTTCCTTTAGAAATGTCATTTTGTGCAGGGACTGTTCAAAGCACGATAAACATGCACTATTTTACAGGCATACTATAGACACTCCCCAGGTACAAAATTTAAAGGAATATTTCACTTTTATTGTTTCACTTTAAGCATTATTAAAATCACTGCTCCTGAAAAAACTGCAGTTTTTAAAACTTTTTTTTGCATTGATACATGTCCCCTGGGGCAGGACCCGGGTCCCCAAACACTTTTCATGACTAGCATATTAGCCTTTAAATATAGCACTTATGATTTTTCATGTTTGTGTCCCATAGACTTTAATGGTGTTCACATGCTCAAACAAATGTTTTGCCTGTTCGCATGTTCTGCTGCGAACCGAACCGGGGGGGCATTCGACTCATCCCTACCCCCTAATCCTGGAGGTGAATTTGAGTAGAGTGAGAGCACTGTGAGCACAGTTGGGGTATTATTAAATTTTGTACTGCACTTTTTTGGTGGTGGGATCCTCAATAATTAGAAGTTTTAAAGTTGCTTTGTACACATTGGATACAAACTCACATTCATTTATGTGATTTATCAAGATTTTTTTAACAACACATGGACAGAGTTTGCTTTGCTAATAATGTTTTACATATTTACATATAGTGTTATAACAATTTCACCATTTATGTGTGGATACAAATTAGGTCAAATATATTCTAATAAGTGCATGATTATCATTCACCTTAAAGCGGATGTGCCACGGGAACATAATATTAAAAGCCAGCAGCTACAAATACTGCAGCTGCTGACTTTTAATATTAGGACACTTACCTGTCCTGGAGTCCAGCGCCGATCGCAGCAGAGCACGAGCGATCGCTCGTCTCTTTGCTGCTCCCCCCGCCATCCACGCTCAGGGAACCAGGAAGTGAAGCGCTGCGGCTTCACTGCCCGGTTCCCTACGGCGCATGCGCGAGTCGCGCCGCGCCAGCCGATTGGCTCCCGCTGTGTGCTGGGAGCCGAGTGTTCCCAGCACACAACGGGCGACAGACGGGATGTGACGGAATGCCCGTCTTTTGCCCGTAGCGTGTGGCCGTAAGTGGGTGCAAATACCTGTCTTTAGACAGGTATCTGCACCCCCCTCCCCCCTGAAAGGTGTCAAATGTGACACCGGAGGGGGGAGGGTTCCGATCAGCGGGACTCCACTTTAGGGTGGAGAACCGCTTTAAGGGCTTTTTTTTCACACGTATGCAGTTTGCTTTTGATCTGTTTCTGCAATGCTTTTTGTGGTGCGTTTTGTGTTTTTGCACACGTGTTTTTGCATTTTTTATAATTTTTTTAGGCTAATTTGTTGTTGGGCAAATACGCATCAAAAACATGTCAATAATGCACTACATGCTTTTCTACAGCGTCTCGATTAAAGTCTGTTTGATCAAAAAGCACTATTTTGCGTTTAAAATGTCCCTGACCCTTTCCAAAAATGCAGCGGCTGAAAAAGCATAGATGTGAATGTGTCCAATCGGAAACCATGTTAAATTTCTCCAAAAAGCACCAAAAAACACTTACCGGTAGGTGTGAACCAGGCCTTATAGATCATTATTATTATAGGTGAGTAGCGCAGCACTTTTTTTTTGCATTTGAAGACATTATATATGTTTTAAACTTCCCATTTAAACAGAAAATTCTGTTTTCACCTAATAAATAAAGAAGCTTCAGGCATTGTTGGACCCTAATGGCCATAGTAATCTTCAACATATAGAGATAGGATAGATTTTAAGCCAATGACACAAAATATTACCTACTGTATATTATTACGTATTGCGGCTCGGTGTATGAATCACCTTTAATCTACCACAAAAGTCCCATGGCCACACCACTCCACATATAAAAATATAAACACAAATATGTAACAGAACTTTATTCAAGAAAAAAAAATACTACTTGTGTTTCACAAGAGTTCCTCATATGTAAGGCAGGGAATATACTAACCAGCCTTGTCTATCTAGGATCTGTTAGTTTCCTGTTGTCATAGATAGAAGAAGAGCGGGACCTGTCATCTGTAAGCTCCTCTCTATGGGCTCCTAAGAAGGGTTCCCTACCCACTTTGGAATACCAGAACTGCCTGGAAAGCCTCTTTTTTCCAGAAAGACTACCGTACTATTGCACAAATGTTTTGTTAATATACAAATATAAAAAGGGGAGTGAACAGATGTTTTTAAATATGTTTGTCTGTATATGAGAGTCAACATCTGCTTACCCCCCTTTTTATATTTTTATATTAATATACTATTTCATATATTTTTTTATCAAATTGTTATATTTGTGGCACCATTAAAATACCCCTATTCCAGTTCTCTCTATGCATTTCTAATTATTGATGAGGGTGCCTTTAATCTCCTGATTTAGTGTGACTATTTCAAAACATTTAGTAAAGCCTCTAAAATATTTAAAAATCAGCTGCTTCAATGCTGATGGTACCCCACCATGGGATGTATCGGGACCAACAGTCTGGGGAGCCTGAAGCTACTAATGGGTAAGTATCACAGATTTTTGATAATAGTTTAGATGTGAGTTTATCTGTCTTTTGCCTTATCATTACACTCTCTGTCAATGCCTGCAGGCTAGGGTTAAAAAAAGTAATTTCTAATGTGTGTTGTATAATCAAATGAAAAATCCTCCCTTAGGACTAGAAAGACTTGAGAAACAGCATAGTGGTTGGAAAAACCCTCTAAGCCAGAGGCCATCAGTTCAAATCCTGCCTAATG
The DNA here is from genome assembly GCF_905171775.1 of Rana temporaria. NCBI lineage: Eukaryota > Metazoa > Chordata > Amphibia > Anura > Ranidae > Rana > Rana temporaria. The sequence continues at coordinate 111,287,535 of NC_053496.1, forward strand.
AAAGCCAATATGGATAAAGAGATTATAATGCACTTTTCAAACTTCATATAGTTGAAAAGATATGAGAAGGCATTCCGAGAAAAGCAGTTTAGAAAACTCATGTCAACAGGAAAATGTACAATTATGTTATACCATTATACCATTAAGGTGAGCGCACAGTTATGGCATTAATTTATGAGATTTATCATGAATTTTTAACAACACACAAAATGAGTTTGCTTTGCTAAGCACATTTGTCAGACACAATGGCCCAGATTCACGTAGGGAGCGCGTATTTGTGAGCGGGCGTAACGTATCCTATTTACGATACGCCTCCGCAACTTTGACAGGCAAGTGCAGTATTCGCAAAGCAAAGTTGCGGCGGCGTAGCGTAAATAGGCCGGCGTAAGCCTGCCTAATTCAAATGTGGAACATGTGGGCGTGTTTTATGTTAATTTATTGTTACCCCACGTAAATGACGCTTTTTACGAACGGTGCATGCGCCGTCCGTGAAAGTATCCCAGTGCGCATGCTCCAAATTAACCCGCAAAAAGCCAATGCTTTCGACGTGAACGTAAATGACGCACAGCCCTGTTCACGAACGACTTACGCAAACAACGTAATCGATGGATACTTAACATTGGCTGCGCCTCATATAGCAGGGGTAACTTTACGCCAGAAAAAGCCTAACGTAAACGGCATATCTGTACTGCGACGGCCGGGCGTACGTTCGTGAATAGGCGTATCTAGCTGATTTACATATTATAGACGTAAATCAGCGTACACGCCCCTAGCGGCCAGCGTAAATATGCAGTTAGGATACGATGGCGTAGGAGACTTACGCTGGTCGTATCTTAGACAAATCCTGGCGTATCTGATTCTTTGAATCAAGCGCCAAGATACGACGCCTCAGACTCAGAGATACGACGGCATATCTGGAGATACGCCGTCGTATCTCCTACGTGAATCTGGGCCATTATGTATATATAGTTTATTTATATTTCACTATTTACTTGTGGATACATATTGGTTTACAGACATTCTAATAAGTGTATGATTATAATTTACGTTTATAGATCTATATTATTATAGGCGAATAGCGCAGCATTTTATTTTGCATTTGTTGGTATTATTAGTGTGGGAAGCAGCTGCTCATTTATAATTCTTCCACCATATTTATTTGCTTACTTTTTGGTTTAAACCAGGGGTGCCCAACCTTTTGAAGAGCGAGGGCCACTTAAGCGACCTAGTAACCGGTCGCGGGCCACAATGAGTGGAGCAGGTGGATGGCAGCCCACTCTACTTTGTTTTGCTGATCGGATTGGAGGTAGGCATTTGTAAACGGACACAAGTCCATTTACATCTGCTACTCAGAGGTGAATGGAGGTTCCAATTGGGTCAGACTGACTGTGTGAAAGGGGCCTATGGCTCAGTGCAGGTAACCCGCAGGTAAACTGCTCTGCACCTGCGGATCAGTTTGAAAGCAGCCCAGTAACCACTGCAGAACAGAGATGCTGTGTGATACACTGTGATTTTAGTAATAAACTTACCTTTAATAACAGTACTGTATTCTATTCTATCCCAAAGCAGGAGGTCGCAGGCCACATCTGCGTTTAAACGCATTCACTGCATTTTCACATTGGTAACGCAGAAGTTAGTACACAGGAAAATGTATAATACTCTATTCATATATTCTCTGAAGAGTAAATAAAAAGCAAAACTTCAAAATTAAGATTATTTAGGTGACCATTGCACACTTCTTCACCTAGAGCTAGTGAGCAGATTCATATAATTATTTTCTATATCCACTTGTTACAAGCTGTACATTCAAGCCCTGTACACACGACCGGAATTCCCGGCGGGAAAACTGAGAACCCACTCGGTTACTTTCCCTGTGTACACACGAGAGGTTTTCCCGTCGGGAAAACTGCGGGGAGAGCTTTGGCCGAGAATCCCCGACCGTGTGTATACTCCCTGGCAGTGTTTCCCCATAGGAAAACTGCCGGGTTTAAAACCGCCGGCGGGAAAATAGAAAGCAGGTTCTCTATTTTCCCACTGGGATTCCCGGCAGTTTTCCTGTCAGGAAAACTGCGAGGGAGCATACACACGGATGGTTTTCCCGGGCCAAAAGCTCTCTTGGCAGTTTTCCTGGCAGGAAAACCAGTCATGTGTACGAGGCTTAAGAGTAAGTCTTGGTTGTAAAGATGCAGACAAAATATGGAACCATTTTTAAAATGTGCAACCACCTGTATATCATTTATGCACGTAACTTTTTTTACATTTTAGCTATGGGCCTATTAAAGTGTTACTAAAATCTTCTTTTTTTTTTTTTTTTTACATTTTAATAACAAACATGCCTATACTTACCTGCACTGTGCAATGTTCTTTTTTAAAGAGCAGCCCCGATCCTCTTTTTCTGGGGTTCCCCGCCGATGGTCCATGCCCCTCCTCTTCAGCAAGTGCCCCCACAGAAGAAGGCTTTCCATAGTGGAACCCATGCATGCTCACCCCCAAGTCCCGCTGATACATCCATTGACACAGACAGTGAGACTTGGCCCCAACCCCTGCATCACTGCTTTTTATTGACAGCAACCTGTTTAATGAGGAGGGACACAGTGGCGGAAGCTGCTGCACTTGTGTACGTTGCTGGATTAGATCGGGTTTTAGGTGAAAAAGGGGGGGAGATCTGGGGCAGAGCTGCAGCACAAAATGTTTTTCACTTTAATGTATAGAATGCATTAAGTTGAAAAACCTTAAGACTTTAAAACCACTTTAACTTTGTAATGATACCAAAAAAGGCATATATAAGCTTTCCTAAGAACAAACAAGACTTTCTTTTGACAGTGTTATCTTGTTACAAGTGTTTTGCGTTCTATATTGTTATCCTAATCACACTTGTACATTGTGGCAACGTGTGCCATGGCAATGTGCAGTGCATTGTGGTGCCATTGCAACCGTGTGTTGCACCAATGTTGCCAAACAAGGAACAAGTATGTTTTTCTATTCGTTGTCATGCTTTGGTAGCCCATTCAGTTGTGTTCAAGTACACAGAGTGTATTTGCACATTACAGCACACTTACCTTATAAAGTTCCCCCTTCAAGCACTGCAATGTCTGCAGACTTTCTCATCAGTCTGTTGCTGGTGCTTATTCCCATCTTCTTCCTGGATTCAGTAGTCTTCATCTGTCTTGATCTGCCAGGCTGGGATGAGGACAATTTGGTGTCTTTTTCATCATTTAGGAGTAAATTAGGGTTATAATCCCTGTTAATTTTATTTTTGCCATATGTGTTTCATTGATGAGATTTTGCTTCACTTTATGTCCCATAGCCAAAACAAAAAGTGAAGGAAGCCCTGCTTTTTACCAGGCTTGCCAGAACTAGCGTCCCCCTTGGAAGATTTCTCCCTTATTACTGTTCAATGGACAACCAAGAATTTGGGTTTTACTTTCACTTTTGGTGTTAATGGTAAACATGAGAAATGGAGAGGGTGATTCTCCCTATCGGGGGCACAGACAGCACTTCCGGGCAGTGGGCTACTTTGATTAAACACAGCAGATGCCAATCAGTGGGTGCAGGCCAATGGATTACTGCCAGCATCCGCCAATTGTCAGGAATTCATACAGGACAAAGTCCTGCCTATGTAAACAAGGCAAAGCCCTGTCCTATCAGCCGGGAAGTAATGGGTTTTCTTTCTCTGCAAAGCAGGGAATAAAATGTATTGATTTCCTTACTAAAAACACCTCCCACAGTACACCAAAACTCTGGCTAGGCACACATTTAACCCTTTGATCAACCTAGATGTTTAACCCCTTCCCAGCCAGTGTTATTAGTACAGTGACGGTACATATTTTTACTGATCACTGTATTAGTGTCACTGGTGTCACTGGTTCCCAAAAAGTGTCAAAAGTGTCAGTGTCTAAATGTCTGCCGCAGTATCGCAGCCCCGCTATAAGTCTCTGATCATCACCATTACTGGTAAAAAATAAATGAAAAAAAATTCCATAAATATATCCCATAGTTTGTAAATGCTGTAAATTATTGGGATTATTTTACTGAAAATATGTAGCAAAATACTTATTGCCCTACATTGATTAAGAAATTATTATTATTATTATTATTATTATTTTTTTATTGGATATGTTTTATAGCATTTATAGTATGGTATGGTATGGTATTTATATTTTTCTAAATTGTCGGCCTTTTTTTGTTATATAGCGCAAAAAAAATGCAGAGGTGATCAAATACCACCAATAAAAATATATTTATTTGTGCATAAAAAAATGACATAAATTTTATTTGAGTCCAGCGTTGCATGACTGCGCTAATGTCATGCAACACTGCTAAAGTAATGCAGTGCCGTATTGCAAAAATCCTGCAATAGATTATCGTAAATCTTCTGGAGGCCAAGTGGTTAATTTATCCTGGCATAAGATGTTGGGATTCTATCCTGATGCTCGTGCAGCTGTCATTGTATAATTTGTAACAACAATTTTCAGGCAAGGGTAATGATTTTTTTACAGATTCTCTTCTACCATAAATACCCACCTGCTATCATTTTTTTACATTGCAAGTTTAGTTCTACTTTAATCACCCTTTTAAGTCCATTGGCAACCTAAGTCAATGCCTATAGATGTGTTGGTCTGATTATGGGAATATATCCGTTATAATTATAAAGGTGGTTGGTATACCAATGAATGTTGTCAATACAAATAGGATTTCTAAAGTTCAATAATTTAAGGGTTTGAAATGTGTAAATTATTCTGTTGTGTAGAATACAATAACTGCTTTCATTTATTCGAAAAGACTTCAGTCAACTTACATAGGTGTTAGTGAACGATTCACTCCGGTTATTTATTTGTACTGTAGAGTGTAGACTGTGTGGATGAATACCGCTATCAGAAAGAGTAGAGACTGTGCTGTCAGATGTACGGTAATTCAAGTTGTACTCATAGGTGGGATATGGTACAGTCTGCTGATACACAGCGGAATGAAACTGCATTTCACACATTCTAGGAGGAATTTTAATTGATGAAAAGGTATATAACTGTATTATATTGACAGCTCATTTATATAAGCCTAGCTTTTAGAAACAAGCAAATGTGACTTTTTCTATAGAGATTATACTGCCAACTGTGTGAGGATTCATAATGAATGGGCAACAAAATGCTAAAGTGTGAATGGGCTCAAAAGACAAAAAAATAAAAAAAAATCTCCTTTTATTGCATTATTGTATTGTGTCAGTTAAAAAAAAAAATGTTGTAATGTAGATAAAAAGTGCAAATACAATTTGTCCCATTTATAATGACAATACAATTATGTCTGGTACAGAAGCTCTGTAAGGCTTGTATTACTATTTGTATCCCTGTTTGGAAGATTCACCCTCACCATTGGTTCTGGCAGCCAGTGCCATTGTATCTGTTCCAGAAATCCAACATTTCTGAATTGTCAAACGACTTTCTTCTCCTACTTTCTGCTCCATCACACAGAGACCTGAAAGAGTCCTAAGGTGACTTTATCATGAGAAAAGTGTGGGAGCTGCTATTGCTACATCACTGACCTAGTCTCAAAATACCAACCTAATTGTTCTCTAAGTTAGTCTCAAGACCTCCTGCTCTCTAGCTCCCTAATTACCTCCTCCCATGCTCACCTCCAGGACTCTTCCAGAGCCTCTCCAATCCTATGGAACTCCTTACCCCAATCTGTCTGATTATCTCCTGCTCTATTAGCTTTTAGTCGATCCCTGAAATCCTTCCTCTTCAGAGAAGCCTATCCTACCCACACATAACAACTGTATTCTCATTTTCACCATCTAATCATTCCCCACAGCTTGTTCCACTTGATCCTCCCTCCCTTCTAGATTGTAAGCTCTAACGAGCAGACCCATCTGACCCCTCCAGTATTGAATTGTATTGTAATGTTGGAGCTATATAAATCCTGTATAATAATAATAATAATAATTGCTAACCTTTCAATAATTACCTGAATGTAACATGACAAGCTTTGCTTTCTGAGTCTCTGACCTGGAAAAACATAAAGAACTCTGACACTTCTGACACTCATTTGCAGCATGCTTGTTTCAGGTATGTGACTTAAAAGTATTGAAGCCAGACAACTAGCACTTTGAAAAGAGGGCAATCAATGTCAGTCCTTGTACTTTTCCAAATGACAGAGTCACTTTAACCATTCCCTACTCTATCCAAAGCTAATAAAAAAGTTTGGCTTTATATATACCAGTATTTAATTCAAGTTTAAAAAAAAGCTAAGGGGAGAAGGAAAATAAGAGGTTTTTAAGGGCTGATAAATAGTAAGTGTTATTAAGGGATTAGGCAGGAATGATTTTTATTGTTTGGAGATGAAACCCCACTCCTCTAATTTGATCGGAAAAAGTACTAGGAACTGCTGACATCACTAGGAATCCTCAGCCACTTAACCAAGGGGGCAGAGACAGCAGTCTGATGATAGTTCAAGTTCAAGGATTTGTCATATGGCTATGAGTACCATTGGAATTGGGCATGTGCACGAGGTGGTTGGGTTTGTTTTTCAGTGAGTCAGCAGGTGGTGGGCATAATGAGGCATAATGATTGACTATGGAATTACAAGGAGGGACATTTTTGAGGGTTTGTCAAATGTATGGGTGTCTTTATTTCTAGGTCACATCTCACACCCCATACTCATTTACTTGGGGGGGTCAGTATCCGGGGGCCCTCTCATTATTAAAGGGGGCTTCTGGGTTCTGATAAGCCCCCACAACCAATGGCCATGGTTATGAGGAAGAGGTCTTTGTCCTCATCAACATGGGGACAAGGTGTTTTGCCGGGGGGGGGGGGGGGTCCACACTGGCAATGCACCCCATGTGTCGAGGGCATGTGGCCAGGTATGGTTAAGAGGGGTGCATGCGTATCTCCACCAAGGGATCCTCACTCATTTTTGGTTTATTTTTTATGTGAGGTACCCCCTTAAAATTCACACTAGACTCAAAGGGACTGGTATGCATGTCGATGGGGACTCTATGCATTTGTTTTTGCATTCTTTCTGCAGGATATCTACAGCAAAAATTACATTAACAAAGAGAAAAAATGCACAGTTTAAATTTTAAAGCTTTATTACCAGCTTATCTCTAAAAAAGAACACTCAGACCTCTTAGAAGCTTACCCACAATATATAACAGATCCTTAGAGGTCTGCTATGCATTTTGGTGGACCTTTGAGGTTTGCCAGCAACTAGAAACTCTTTCTTCCTTTGTAAATATCAGTGCTTTAGGAAAATCACTGCTCCCAGCCACATGGAATTTATTTTTGTGTGCATTGGTACATGTTCCCCAGGGCAGTACCCCACCCCCATGTTAATTTTTGACACCCCCTTGCCTATTAGCCCAGAAAATATACATTTTTAATTTGACAAATTCTTCTCCCATTAATTTGTATGGGGTTCAGGTTTGGCATCCAAACTTCTTTGAACCCTGCCGAGCCCACGTCAGTTTGGCTCGTCAATAGTGGCAAGGAGTTAATACATGCCGGCATCTGTAAGATGCTGGGACTGTATATCCCATGCATGTGCATGGGAATTCATTCATCCCAAGACCTTTACAATTCTAGGATTGTAAACAATCAAGGATCAATGCATGGGCGGCCGTAGTACTAGCTAGCAAGTGGGGCAAAGATTTTATGGCAGAGGAGATATGCAGATTCACTTTTACCATAAATCTGCTACCATTTTTTTCCATTTCAAGTTTATTTCTGCTTTAAATCTTTCTAATAAATCTATGCGCTGCATGCCAAAGCTTGCAGATGTATTGATCTGAACATGTGAATATATTTGTGAATTATAAAGGAGAATGTTATAACAATGAACATTGTCATTACAGATATGTATTATAAAGGTAATTATTTTAATTACAATGTTCAATAATTTGAGGCTTGAGCTTTGTAAATTCTGTTTTTCAAAATACAATAAAGGCTTTCATTTATTGAAAACAGCTTCAATCAACTTGCATACGGTAGGTGTTAGTGAATGATTCATGGTCTACTTACGCAAACTCTGATTATTTATGTGTGCTGTAGACTTTGTGGATGAATACCGCTATCAGAAAGAGTAGAGGCTGTGCCGTCAAATGTAATTCAAGTTGTACCTATAAGTGGGATCTAGTACAGTCTCCTGATACGCAGTGGAAATAAACTGCCTTTCACACATTCTAAGCAGAGTTTGACTGACAGAAAGAAATGTAGCCATGCCATATTGACAACTACATTAAATAAGCCTAGGTTCTAGAAACAAGAAAATGGGACTTTTTTTTTAAGGAGATTATACTGCCAACTGAGTGATGATAAACTTACCATATCACTAAAATTAATGACTGTATATCCCCAAATGGTGTAGTATTATACATTTTTCAATTATGCATAACCAGAAAATATGAAATGTAATCAATTTCTAAAACACATATTAAAAAATATTTTATAGAGAAGAAGATTTTTTTTATTGCTATACCCCATAAATATTCTTAATTTTAATTTTCTTCAATATACTATATATAATTAGCTTGTTTTGTATGAAAAATTGTCTATTTTGCGACAGTAGATGGCAGTATAACACAAGCTTAGGTTTTCCATTTCAATGTACCGTATCTGCTTCTGGTACCTAAGACAAGAGCTTTCATCACTGATGTACTCTAGTAGTTACTAATATATGGTTTAAAGCTCTCTATATGGATAGCAAATATAAATTTCACTTTAGACAGTGCTAATTGTGCTGGATCTCCAATGAATACAATAAAATTACTTAGTGTCTTAATGTTACTGCAACGGGAATGAAACAAAGAGTGTTTTTGCTTCACTCTTTGAAATATTTCTTTCATTAACGCTAAAATATTCCCAAACATACCCTTCAGAATTCCCAAATCTCTTGAATGTATTAAGTTGTGGACCCAGAAGACACTTGTCTGCAGCCACAGATGTGAAAAATTTAACTATTGCCCTTAATCATACATCCCTGGTGGACCTGACTGTTGTTTTTGTATTGGAACATTTATTAGAAAGGATTAAAATAAAACCACAAACCACAAACCCACACAACAGTGGAGAATTAGAACTTCAGTTGAGTTAGAACTACATAACTCAAGATTACCCCAAAGAGACAAATCTCTGTAGAACCCTCTTGTGCTTCTAGATAATATTTTTTTTAACTATATACATCTATAATGCTGAGCTATACCAGTCAGAAAATCATCTTTCTATCTGGGTTTTCTTGAAAAACGGGAACTAAATTCGATTTTGCGTCAGTCAATAGATTTGTAAATTATGTTTTGATTTTCTATGTTTTGTAGTCTTTGGATAAAAAAAAAAAACAAGCTGAAGGTGATTGTAGTGTTAGCATATTTGCAACTAAACAACTGACAACTGTCCGTGATCCTTTTTTTATTTATACTTTTAAATAAAAAAAATTAGGACAAGCTTTCGGGGTATATCTTGATTTTTGATTCAAGCAGTTTTGATAACCAAAGTTTTAGAAAAATGTTGAAGTGGTTATAAACCCCTTAAATGAAAAATTAACAGAGCATATCTCTCTATAGTGTTTGCTGGCCTCATTCCAAAGCACTGTGTGTGATTTCTGCCTCCTCTCTCTTCCCTCGGCTATCTGCCTTAGGCTGGTCATACACTGTTTATATCCCAACCGGTTCAGCAGGGACCAGCCAAGAATCGAACCGTTAATGGGCAGGCTGAATGTATCAAGTTAATCGATCGATCAACTTGGGTACAACCAGCCTGCCAGATTCTCTTGCGATTATTGCTAGTGGCTGCTATAGCCACTAGCGATAATCACTGTCTTCTCCTGGTGGGGATAGCTTCCCCCACGCCCCTCCGGATGAAGACAATGACAAGGTGGGAGAGATTCCCACATCAACACTGTCTGTGTTGATGGGAGATCGAAGCAAGCAAATTTCTTCCGTGTATGGCCAGCCTTACTTACTTCTGATGGGACACTACAGATTCTCTGGAGACAGCCCTGTCCCACACCAGTACACAGAAGATGTATGACAGCCTCAGCTGTGCATGTTTCCCTTATGAGATTGTATAGGGGGGTTGTGTCCTTTCCCTCCATTCAGGTCTCAGATTACACCCAACTCCCTGATGTATGCTGTGCAGTATGCAACATCACATCCCTGGCCCTGCTTGCTGGAGATGAGAAATAGCCATTGATCTGTGCATGTTAGAAGGCTGTAGAGGAGAGAGGGCTACATATAGGTACAAATTATATAGAAGAATTTGTTTAATCTCTGTGTGTCATCTGAGGCCAGTCACCTCACTGAGAATATGTAAAGGTTTACAACTACTTTAGATAATAAGCTTGCAGGAACAGTGCCCTTATAACCCCCTTGTTTTGAATTGTACTGTTGGTGTACTGTCTCCCTTTATATTGTAAAGCTCTGCGCAAACTGTTGACACTATATAAATCCTGTATAATAATAATAATAATAATAATAATAATAATAGGTAGAATAACTGGAATATTTATTAAGATAAGGAAAGGAGTGGGCTATGGAATATATGGTGGAGTAGGAGTCACAGAGGTGGGAAAGATCATAAAACTGTTGGATCATTCTTGTCCACATTTGTTTGTTTTCTCTTGAGTTCAAATAAAATTATAATTTGTAGTGTAAAAGTTTGCCTTTTGCTGATTATTTTTTAAATCAAAATTCATGTCTCCTATGCAGTGGTTTGAGTGAGAAATTATGTCCCACTGGCGTGCAGTAATCATTTTCTATAAGGCCTTGCTCACACGTATTTAAAGTGATTGTAAAGGTTCGCATTTTAATTTGTACAAAATATTAATCACGTTACATTTACTTGTTTTTTCACAGAGCAGCCCTGATTCTCCTCTTCCCAGGTCTCCCACCAGTGCTCCTGGCACCTCCCCCCCGCCAGGTGCCCCCCATAGCAAACTGCTTTCTATGGGGGCACTCGTGCATGCAAGCTCCTGAGCTGCGCTCTGTGTGTCTATAAGATCACTGGCTGTAAATAAACAGCAGTGGGAGCCAGTGGCTCCCGCTGTTGTATCTGAACCACTGAGGAGGGAGAGAGCAGAGAGAGCTTCTGCTCTCATGCAGATCACTGGATGGAGATTGGGCTTAGGTAAGTATAAGAGGGGGGCTTTTGAGGGGAAAGCTGCATGCTGAATGTTTTTTACCTTGCAGAGAATAGATTAAAGTGGTTGTAAAGACAGCAGTTTTTTTTTAATCTTAATGCACTGTATGCATTGAGATAAAAAACCTTCTATGTGCAGTAGGTCCCATCTGCCCCCCTATTACTTACATGAGCCCCATCTCGATCCAGCAATGTTGCAGGAGAGACTCGGTTGTTCAGACTCTCCCTCCTCATTAGCTGAGACTGAGGAGAGAGAGGGGGTGGGCAGTGGCTCCATTTCCATGTCTGAATGGAAACACAGAGCTGTGGCTTGGCTCAAGTGGCCCCATAGCAAGCTGCTTGCTGTGGGGGCAATCATCATGAGGGAGGGGCCAGGAGAGCTTAAGAGGAACCCGAGAATAGAAGGCTCTGGGCTGCTCTGTGCAAAGCCCCCACACAGAGCAGGTAAGTATGACATGTTTTTTATTTTTAAAAGAGGACAAAAATAGACTTTAGTATCACTTTAAAGTGGAGTTTCACCCAAAAGTGTAACCTCCACTTATCTGCCTCCTCCCCATCCCCACTTCCTGAGAGATATTGCCACGGCGATATCACTCATAGGTTTGGCCCCCTTCCTCTTTCCCCCGCTGCTGGGCCATTCAGAAAGTGCAGAGTGCTTTGCGCATGTACAGTAGGGAACCGGCTTTGAAGCTGAGAGGCTTAACTGTGGGTTTTCCTTACCACAAATGGCGGTGGCAGCACCCGAGAGTCGGGTGCCCACATCGCTGGATTCCAGGGCAGGTAAGTTTCCCAATATCAAGTCAGCAGCTACAATATGAGCTGCTGACCTTTACATTTTTGCTGGGGGGCGGAACTCCACTTTAAGGTAAAAGTGGTGGGTGGTGAAGTATTAGGTGCCAAACCATGCCCTTCATTTTTTACCCATCACACTTTTCATAAGCCTCATCCCTTATATACTCCACCCATTCCATCCCCTGTATTCCACTTGCTTCCACCTATAGTGTCAGGAGTATACAGCTAAGCATTACAGGACAGAGTATACAGCCCCAGAATCGTAGGACAAAGTATATAGCTCAGCCTCACAGATCAGGTTACATAGCTCAGCATTACAGATAAGGTATATAGCCAAGCATTAAAGAAAGGTGTAAGGTGTCTATAGCCCAGCATTACAGATAGGTGTCTATAACCCAGCATTACAGATAGGTGTATATAGCCAAGCATTACACATATGTGTATATAGCATTAAGCCAGAATTACAGATAGGTGTATTTAGCATTAGCCCAGCATTACAGATAGGTTATATAGACCCCCGTGGGAGGTCCAGCACAGGGCTTGCTCCACTGACAGCACTTACTGTATATAGATCCCCCCCTCCACAGCACAGGGCTCATAGCACCCCCCATGGGAGGTTCGTCCCTTACCGGGCTGTGGAAAGAAGTGTCTCCACTCACCCTCACACTGCAGGCACTGCAGTGGCGGTGGAGGTGTCCACTCCTTATGCTTCCTCTGCTTGCCAAATCGCCGATAGCCATCCAATAGGATCACCTGGCGCTTTGGCCAATCAGAAAACAGGTATCTATACTAGAGGCTGTGGACATTGTGCAGAAGGGAAACATCAGAGGCTGCAGACATGGTGTAGATGGAGATGTCAGAGGCTGAGGACATGGTGTAGGTGGAGATGTCAGAGGCTGAGGCTGAGGACATGGTGCAGGAGGAGATAGTCAGAGGCTGCGGACATGGTGCAGAAGGAAAAATAAGGAGAGCAACTGCACTAATGTATTAGATAGTAGACAAACCAATGCTACTAAAATGATGCTCATATGTGATTGGGTGAAGCTGCACCTTACTGCATACATAAAACAGTGATAACATAAAGGAAAAAACAAGATGCGCTACACTTAAGTGAAGTGAAAATGTCCAAAGGCAAATAAGATTAATAATTGTCCATGGATAATAAAAATGTGAATAAAGAAATAAAATATCCAAAGTCCTTGGAAGAAAACAGATCCTTTCACCAGTGAATGAAAACAGAAAAGTCCAAATTGATTATCAAAAATTAAAGTGACAATCCAATAGAGAAGATCCTCCACCAAACGAGTAATGGATCTGCTTACCAGATTCCCAGTGGTCTCTTAGTTAAAAGAGGACCCCAGGTAGCGTGTGGTTTAATACTGTAGAGGATTAAGGTCTGTATAGGCACATCCGGAAGTCAATCACTGTAACATTCCCGTAGTAGGAGACTCGGTAACCGTACCACATGAAAGACACATAGAAGGCCGCAATAGTGTAAAACCGTATAAAAAATTTATTAAAAGTAAAGACAAAAACACACTTACAATTTAGTAGTGTTTGAAAGGCTTGTCAAGCTGGAGCTCCGGCCGGAAGCAAGTGCCCCAGAGGAAGCGAATTTTCGCGAAACCAGGTCGGGCGGAATGTGTATTCACAGCGGCATCACCCCCCGTTGATTGCACCTATTCCACACCATTGATGGGTTGTCTGGTCTGCTTCCGGCCGGAGCTCCAGCTTGACAAGCCTTTCAAACACTACTAAATTGTAAGTGTGTTTTTGTCTTTACTTTTAATAATTTTTTTATACGGTTTTACACTATTGCGGCCTTCTATGTGTCTTTCATGTGGTACGGTTACCAAGTCTCCTACTACGGGAATGTTACAGTGATTCACTTCCAGATGTGCCTATACAGACCTTAATCCTCTACAGTATTAAACCACACGCTACCTGGGGTCCTCTTTTAACTAAGAGACCACTGGGAATCTGGTAAGCAGATTCATTACTCGTTTGGTGGAGGATCTTCTCTATTGGATTGTCACTTTAATTTTTGATAATCGATTTGGACTTTTCTGTTTTCATTCACTGGTGAAAGGATCTGTTTTCTTCCAAGGACTTTGGATATTTTATTTCTTTATTCACATTTTTATTATCCATGGACAATTATTAATCTTATTTGCCTTTGGACATTTTCACTTCACTTAAGTGTAGCGCATCTTGTTTTTTTCCTCCATGGTGCAGAAGGAGATGGTCAGAGACTGGGGACATGGTGCAAGTGGAGATGGTCAGAGGCTGCAGACATGGTGTAGATATAGATGTCAGAGGCTGCGGACATGGTGTAGGTGGAGATGTCAGAGGCTGAGGACATGGTGTAGGTGGAGATGTCAGAGGCTGAGGACATGGTGCAGGAGGAGATAGTCAGAGGCTGCAGACATGGTGCAGAAGGAGATGGTCAGAGGCTGGGGACATGGTGCAGGGGGAGATGGTGAGAGGCTGCAGACATGGTGCATGAGAGAAGTAACATGAGTTAGTCAGAGGCTGCATATGGGTCTTATCTTACCTTGACGTTATGAGAGGCGTGCGCCACTACCGAGACCTTACAGAGGGGACACTGCTTTATATTTAAAAGTTTAGCAGGCTGGTGCCATTACGTCACTGCACATGTGTCTGCCTGGGGCAGAGCGTGTATGTGCTTTCCCCAGTGGCGGCGGAGCTTGCGCAGTTGACATGTCGGTCCGGGCCCGCAGCCATATCTTTTACAGGCAGCTGCCCTCAAAGCGGCCACAGGGCAGGTGGCCTTGCAGGTATCCCGGTGCGCCAGAATGGCCCTGACTGCTGCACCCTGTAAGAGACTCGGGGCTATGGGCCCCAGATTTGTGGCTATGGGCCTCAGATTCAGGGCTATAGGCCAAGAAGCCACCCCCTAGCGACTCCACTGCGTATCACACTCACCTCTCGATTTATGCATTACCTATCTTCATTTTTTCTTTTGAACTGCTTCTTAAGTTCCTAGGACTAATTACAACTCTGTATTTCAGTCACATCTTTATTGCATATTCTTATATTGCAATCATAATGTTTGTCATGTATGACCTTGTGAGCATGTATGAACCCTCAATTTTTTGGGGAAAAATATTAATAAAAAGGATCTGATTAATAATAAAAACAATAATCTTTCTGCCTTTAGAACCACTTTAATTGTATGCATGTGTGAGTGCTGTGTTTACTCACACGGGGAGGCAGAGGTGCTCCGTGCATCCCTGTGCAGGCATTCCTATCCATGTCAATTTTGAAGCAGCGACTGTGCGGACACAGCCACTGCTCCCAATTAGATGCCTGTGCGGGTCCTCAAAACATGCAGTTGCTCCAGAGCTTAGTAAATGAACAGAAACTCTGCTGACTTCTATTATCCAATCATGTGCAAGCAAAATGCATTATTTTTATTTTCCTTGCATGTGATTGGGTATTCTTTGCAAAGTGAATCTTTTAAAAAAAATATATATATTTTGGTAAACATAAGTTATACATATGACAATGATATCATGTACGCAGAAGGATGAGTAAGGAACATAACAGTTGTAGATAGAGCAGAAACAATTACAAATAAGGGAGTAAGTTCAGGCAAAGTGAATCTGTAGCTCATATATTAAGCTTTGGAGCAACTGCACGTTACAAAGTGCACAGTCTATTTGCCTTTAGTAAATTAACCTCACACTGTCTGCATTCGGGGACCCAAACGCACCAGCACCCACACTGCTTTCAAAATGGGAGCAGCAGTTGTGTCTGTGCAGCTGCTGCATCCCAATTGAGATGAATGGGACTGCTTGCACGGGGATGCACGGAAAATTTGTGCCTCCATGTGGGTAAACTATATCCTCGCATGGCCGTACACTTAGGTATGCCCTTGTGAAAGAGTTCTTGTGGTGTGTCTGTGCAAATCAATTCCTTTGTGTAATTTCTGCCCTCTTTCACCAATATAAGATTGTTGGTTGCATTTTGGTTGCATTTTTTGCATTGAAAGAGGGGTAAAAAAAAAAAAAAAACATGTAGACATCATATTATGAGGCTGGTTGGATGCAGAGAAATATGTCAATATGTTATTCTATCAAACATTTGAAGTATATAAAAGAAACTACATAAACACAGACTATATGAATCTAATGAAAACAAGTCCTGTACAGCTGAAAATGGTTTATTCCCATGGTATCTGTCTGTAGTTAACCAGTGGGCTGAAAATAGAAGATATAAGGTTATATATAAAACAGAATACGAAAAAAGTGGCAACAAATAAGCAGCAGGTGTATAAAAAAGGCACATTCTCTAGCCTCCAAGTGTCCAATTATAAATAAAGATGTAATACAAAGCACTATAAGATCTGGGAGTCCAAACACAGCAAGTGTAAAAGCACAGTTCTCGGAAAGTGATGACAGTAAAAGTTATGGCAGCAGTCATAATAAATAGCTTTTATATAAATGTGCAAGGACGTAGGTGGTGATAGCAAAACATTTTAGTCTTACTATCGACCTGTTTGTAAATAGTTGCACTTTATAAAATCTTTACATGTAAGTTCATTAGGAGTGTTTTTTTTTTGTATTTATGTTTTTTTTTTACTTTTTTTATTCTCCTATTAAAGCAGCTCTTCACCCAGTAATGCAACTTATTTACATCTGGCTCCCCCTCCCTCTCTCACAATAAAAAAAAGAAAATGGTACTGGCTTTTTTGTTGCTAAAATTATATTGCACTTCCTGTAGGCTATTACAGGGCGCATGCATGTGAATTCCATGCATCCACAGATTTGCAGGGCTTCGGGACCTGGCAGAAATGTGTGTGTATGCATGAAGACAACAAAGTAATGTGGGCCCTGGATCTCGGCATGTCTGCACACTCACAAGAAATCCCCCACACGTGCGCAGATGCTCCGTGATTCTCTGCTGGAACTCCAAGGCTGGGTGGAGCCTTTCGGCACATCTGCGCATATGCCATATTTTTAAAGATCGGCATCGGGGGCAGGACCAACCATAAGGGAGACTGAAGTTCCTCTTTAACAAGGGATGTAGTATCATTCATAGTTTACTTAACTTTGGTAGAGCCAAAACATATTCTCTATCCTTTGTCATATTTCTTAGGTATGATCTGACATTTTGTGAAACACTTCAAGTGTCCACCTGTCCTAAACACATGTACACGATATTACAAGCAAGGTCCATAAAGACATGGATTTGAGAGTTTGGGGTGCAGGAACATGACTGGCCTGCACAAAGTCCTGAAATCCGATAGAACACCTTTGGGATGAATTAGAGCAGAGACTGCGAGCCAGGCCTTTTTTGTCCACATCAGCGACTGATCTCACAAATGCGGGTTAGGATGAAGGAAAAAAGGTGGGACAGCCGCACTCCAAAAAAACTCCTCCTTTAATTAAAAATCACAAAATACATGCCACAGCAAAAAAACAGCACAACAAAAGAAAAGCTGACGTTTCGCACTATGCCTTAGTGCTTCTTCATAGCTCAGCTATGAAGAAGCACTAAGGCATAGTGCGAAACGTCAGCTTTTCTTTTGTTGTGCTGTTTTTTGCTGTGGCATGTATTTTGTGATTTTTAATTAAAGGAGGATTTTTTTGGAGTGCGGCTGTCCCACCTTTTTTCCTTCATCCTAACCTGCATTTTGATTGCACTGCCTGCACCCTTGGCTCGGACCACAGGAATCAGATTACCTGGTTCTCTTTGAGCGGTTACTCACTCTCTGATCTCACAAATGCGCTTTTGGAAGAACGGTTAAACATTCCCATAGACACACTCCTAAACCTTGTAGACAGCCTTCCCAGAAGAGTTGAAGCTGTTATAGCTGAAAAGGGTGGGCCAACTCAGCATTGAACCCTACGGACTAAGACTGGGATGCCATTAAAGCGGATGTGCCATGGGAACAAAATATTAAAAGCCAGCAGCTACAAATACTGCAGCTGCTGACTTTTAATATTAGGACACTTACCTGTCCTGGAGTCCAGCGCCGATCGCAGCAGAGCACAAGCGATCGCTCGTCACTCTGCTGCTCCCCCCGCCATCCACGCTGAGGGAACCAGGAAGTGAAGCGCTGCGGCTTCACTGCCCGGTTCCCTACGGCGCATGCGCGAGTCGCGCTGCGCCTGCCGATTGGCTCACACGCTGTGTGCTGGGAGCCGAGTGTTCCCAGCACACAACGGGCGACAGACGGGATGTGACGGAATGCCCGTCTTTCGCCCGTAGCGTGTGGCCGGAAGTGGGTGCAAATACCTGTCTTTAGACAGGTGTCTGCACCCCCCTCCCCCCTGAAAGGTGTCAAATGTGACACCGGAGGGGGGGAGGGTTCCGATCAGCGGGACTCCACTTTAGGGTGGAGAACCGCTTTAAAGTTCATGTGCGTGTAAAGGCAGGTGTCCCAATACTTTTGGTAATATAGTGTATATGAGCCTATAGCTGTAAAAGCACACATGCACCTTTTTAGGGACAATGCTAGAGATGAAGGAATATTGACAAATATGCTCTGCTTTGGCAGAGCAGACCATATTGTTTGTTTCACCAGACAACTATTCAATGCACCTAGCAGTATAGTCATTTATTTATAGTATATATAATACAGTCATTTAATAAAATTACATTCCTTAACCTCCCTGGCGGTATGATTATTTCAGATTTTAGGTGCTGAAAGCGGTACCATTATTTTGCAAGGTAATTTGGCGTTTTACATTGTAGGCCTGTAATTCTTAGGAATAACTCACTTAAATCTTTCCGAACAAGAGTCTAGTAGACATTTTGGATATGAAAAAGTTTGAAAAACAAATCATAAATTATAATATAATAAATAATTATAAATAATTATAACAAATAATAATATAAATATAATAACAATTATTCAATAATGTAATCAACTCAAAATCACTGAAATTTGCTCAGTTGCAGAATTGTCGCTGTTGATACTTTTATTTTTTTATGACGAATTTCCCCACAAAATCGCTATCGCTCAATTCTGCAAGAGATTATAATTTATTATCTCTGTTTTCTAGCTGGTCTAAAACCACTTTTGACATAAAGGGACACTTTTTGGTTGCTATGGACAATCTACAGTTTGCAGGCAGAAAGAACAGTTTTTATTATATAAAAGTACATGCAGGACACTGGGCAGACCACTAGGGACAAAAGGGGGTGTGTATTTTTTACATACAGTACTGTAATCTGTAAGATCACAGTATACTGTATGTATTGTGTTTATTTACCTTTTTGAATTTGGCGCCGTTCTCCGCCCCTGTGCGTCATAACGGCGCAGGGAACGGAGCTCGGCGGCACACAGGGACACTGTGAATCAAGCGAGGATGACACAGCTCGATCACACAGAGCGGCGGAATCGCAGGATCCAGGGACAAGGTAAGTAAACCCTGCCTGTGGCTGCTGCGAGGCGGTCCCGAGTCTGGCTCTGGGTTAACGCTTTTGGTAATGAAATACCACCTCGAGCCAGACTCGGGAATACCGACAGGGGGGTTAATAACACAGTGATGTTACACAGCACTATACTCTGTGTGAAAATACTGCTGCTGTATCCCACCTATGATGTATTTTTCTGCTGTCACATCAAACTGCATTATCTTATTGATATTCTGATGCATACTGATGTCTAGTGTTATGCTGCGTACAGACGATCTGACATTTCCAACGGATGTTGGCTCAAACTTGTCTTGCATTCACACGGTCACACAAATGTTGTCGGAAATTCCAATCGCCAAGAATGCGGTCACGTGCAGCATGTACGACAGCACTATGAAAGGGAAGTTCAATACCAGTCGTGTTAGTAGAAGTTTGGTGAGAGACGATTTGCGCTTTTCAGTCTC
This sequence comes from Rana temporaria, assembly GCF_905171775.1. Lineage (NCBI taxonomy): Eukaryota > Metazoa > Chordata > Amphibia > Anura > Ranidae > Rana > Rana temporaria. The sequence continues at coordinate 111,307,300 of NC_053496.1, forward strand.
GTGCTTTTCAGTCCATTACAGTGTGACGAACGTGCTATCTCCATTACGAACGCTAGTTTTACCAAACCGATCGCTTCCGTCTCGTACTTGATTCAGAGCATGCATGAGATTTAGTGCGTTGGAATTGTCTATACATGCTCGGAATTTACGAGAACGGATTTTGTTGTCGGAAACCAGCTCTCAAATTTTTGTTGTCTGAAATTCCGATATTTCCGACAAAAAGCTCCCAACGAACATTTGTTGCCAGAAATTCTGATCGTGTGTACGCGGCATTAGTGTTAGTTATTTAAATATTGGACTTACAATTCACCTTTAATTTCACTTACGGAAACTAATTTTTTTGTACCGGGGAAAGGGACACGGTTTGGAAATAAGATGGGGGCCGCACAAATAAAGGAAATTATAGAACAGGGATAGATAAAAACTTTCCTGGAGATAAAAGAAAAAAATAGGTGGGATATCAACCAATGGGAATATATACAACTAAAACATCTTATAAATTCAATACTTACACCTTTAAGAGATGAAAAGAAACTAACCCCCTTAGAGAGGTCTTGCTCTACGCAAACCCCAGTAAAACATGTGATATCAAGAGTATATCAAATTCTGACAGAATCAGAGCTACAAGGAAAACCTTACTTTATAGTGAAATGGGAAAAAGAAACAAGCAAAGAATTCGAGGACCAACAAGTTGAAAGAATAATAGCATCCGTACATAACACCGCAACCGATATGAATACAATTGAAATTAACTAATGTATTTCAAGATGGCACATGACACCCGAAGCGATCCATAAATTTAATAAAGATAAAACCCCACTGTGTTGGAGAGAATGTGGACAGATTGGAAGAACTGCACATATATGGTGGGACTGTCCAAAGATACAGGAATATTGGCAGGAAATTTGGGAACTTATGGAAGTAATAACTTGAGAAAAGATAGCTAATAACATACAAGCTTGTGTGTTCCATGAATCAAAAGAATCAAACACAAGATACAGGAAAACATTAACCCCACCATTAATAAATGCCGCAAAAGGACTAATACCAAAAAATTGGCTAAATTAAAAAAAAACTGACATAAAAGAATGGTTTAAAAGAGTTGAAAACTACAACAGGATGGAATACCTGTGCAGCTGCGACGTGAACCAACTCAATAAACATAATAAAAAATGGAGACAGTGGAAAGACTATAAAACATCGAAGGAATATTTGGGGAAAATAATGGAGGAATAGAAAGGAAGGAACAAACCATTAGGAGACTGGGGGGGGGGGAGGGGAGGAAGGGAGGGGGGAGGGGGGAAAAATAAATAAAAAAGGAAAAAAGAAAAAAGAAAAAGAAAAGGGTAAATGAAGTAAAAAGATAAACATAAAAAAACAGTATAGATAACCACAAATGATGCGAAACTGAAGTAGAGACAATAGGCCAGATTCACATAGAATTGCCCTGGTGCAGCGTATCAGAGATATGCTACGCCACCGTATCTTAACTGGCTCTAAATCGAATCCAGGGAGATTTTGCGCCGTAAGTTACGGCGGCGTAGTGTATCTCTCGGCGCGTATTTTAAATTGGGCGGGTAGGGGGCGTGATTCATTTAAATGAAGCACGTCCCTGCGCCGATTGCACTGCGCATGCTCCGGATCGAAGCCAGAAGCCGTCGTATCTTGGTTTGAGGATTCAAACTAAAGATACGATGCGGCAAATTTGAAAGTACGCCGGTGTATCAGTAGATACGCCGGCGTAGTTGCTCTGAGAATCTGGCCCAATATTTATGAATACATGAAATCATGAACAAGTCTCTTGCTGTGGTTGAGTCTGACGTGGTTTAAAAAAAAAAAAAAGTTATTTGGTATCTCCCTCTGTTCTCCCTTCCTACAAAAATAACAAGATATAGAAAGTACAATTACTGTGAAAGTGAATACCCCCAGAAATTTCCAGACATCATTCCCTAATTAGAATAGATTCGCTATAGAGAACTTCCAATCCAAAGAACTGGATGGAAAATATGGATTTTACATGGGCCCACACAACAATATGAGTTACAATAAAATACAACTTTATTTGTACATTAAAATACAATTAAAAACAATATATGCAAAAATTGGCATATGCAATATATAGTACACGTGATGTGAGACTCAGTTGATTAAAGCGTTTCACATACAGTTCAGGATCCACGTTGCTTGTATAGTCAAAAGATATGGCTGTTTACACAAAATTTTTATAATCCAAAATTGATATAACAAACAACAATATTTGCAAAACATTTAGAACAATCCATGAAAAAAATAAACACAAACAAGCCAACACACCATTCCGTGTCAATGGGAGAGGCAGATGTCCCAGACTAAGGGGGGGACAAGTACAAGACAAAGGCGTGAACAAATCCCAACTCTTACCTTGACATAAAAATCAATAGCTCCTAGGGTGGATGATAGCATAAAGACAGCAAGATAAATGCTGGAATAAGCATCAGCCAGGTATAAAAAAATAGAAAGTAAAAACATGCAAGCAATCAAAATAATTTTGGTCGATCAAAAAAATGTTGATAGATCAAAAAAATTAAAGATTAATCGATGAATTGATAGTTAATTTCCACAGCCCTAGTGCAAAGTAAAACTTGTATTGAAGTAATGCATTTTCACTGTAGTTTTTCACTGAAGGTCTTCCTTAAATTACTATTTTATTGATAAAAATGCAAATTTTTCTTTTCACTGCAATATACAATTTGACGTTGATAGAAAAAAATTCAAAAGACTGGATTAGAGTTAATGGCATAAATAATTTTTCTGAAAAAAAAAATTATGGCCCGGATTCACATACATCGACGCATATTTATGCCGGCGTAGCGTATCGAATATACAGTATTCACAAAGCACTTGCTCCCACTTGCTTCCGAATCTACGCTGGGTTTTAAAAGCGTAAGTCGTCATAAGTGGAAGTGGGCGAGAGCAATGCAAATGAGGCGTGACCCCATGCAAATGATGGGCCAAGCCATAAAGATACCAATAATGAATGGCGCATGCGCCGGCCTGTGGATGCATCCCAGTGCGCATGCTCAGAATCACATCAGAACTACTCCCTAAGATTCGACGGATCACTGCCTACGACGTTAACATAACCTACGCCTATTCATATTCACGTACAATGTAAACGACATAAGATTCCCTGGTCCATACCTTTGCATGGGTTGCGCCTCATCTATGGGGAATAACTTTACGCCGGACGTACGACTTAACGCAAACCGCGTATATTATGTGCCGGTCGCAAGTACGTTCGTGAATCGACGTATCTCCCTCATTTCCATATTCGAATAGGAAATCAATGGGAGCGCCAGATGGGTCCAGCGTAACTATGCGCCTACCATACGCCGGCGTAGCAAAGTTACGTCGGTCGGATGAAGCCTATTTTCAGGCGTATCTTGGTTTCAGAGTCCGGCGCGTAAATACGACGGCGCATATTTACACTTACGCGGCGTATCTTGAGATACGTCGGCGTAAGTGCTTTGTGAATCCGGGTCTATATGTGTTAATCATAGCAAAGAAAAAAAAATCTTAATTTTATGTTAGATTTACTGTTGAGCTAAAAACACAGGGCCAGATTCTCAGAGCAAGTACGCCGGCGTATCTACTGATACGCCGGCGTACTTTCAAATTTGCCGCTTCATATCTTTAGTTTGAATCCTCAAACCAAGATATGACGGCTTCTGGCTTCGATCCGACAGGCCTACGACTTCGTACGCCTTCGGATCGTAGGTGCAATACTTCGGCGCCCGCTGGGTGGAGTTTGCGTTGTTTTCTGCGTCGGGTATGCTAATTAGCTTTTTCCGTCGATCCACGAAGGTACGCGCGGCCGTCGCATTCTCTTACATCGTCGCTAGTCGGCTTTTCCAGGCGTATAGTATAGGCGTATGTGTCTAAGTTCGGTGCGACGTCATTTCGCACAAAGCACGGCGGGAAATTTTTAAAACGGAGCATGCGCAGTTCAATCGGCGCGGGGACTCGCTTCATTTAAATGAATCACGCCCCCTACCCGCCCAATTTTAAATACGCGCCAAGAGATACACTACGCCGCCGTAACTTACGGCTTGAAATCTTCCTGGATTCGACTTAGAGCCAGGTAAGATACGGCGGCGTAGTGTATCTCTGATACGCTGCGCCAGGGCAATTCTATGTGAATCTGGCCCACAGTTCTTCCCTAACACACATCTCACTGGTTTCTTACTGCAGAAGGCAGAATAAAAATGTCTGTGCATTGAGCAATCCAGAGAGATTGTGATTCTTGCACAATTTCATGCACCATTCATTCTGGAATGATACAAATCCAAGTACATACTCTGCATTTTGCCTGCTAAATATCCGATCTGCCTAATCTTTCACAATCAGTCCAATTTGTAAGGAACAGAGCATTGATTTTTTGATCTCTGTGTCCAAGGGAAGCAGTAAACAGAAATAATAGGTTTTAAATTGTGGTAGGATTACACAAGAACACTGTGTCATTATAAAAATGTTAAAAAATATATGGGAATAGCAGAAGACATCCACATTACATTATTTTCATGTACTCTGATGGCCATGGTGAGAAAGTTTGCAGAACATTTTTACAAAAGTTTTATTAAACAAAACATGATATTAAAATGTAACTCCACTTTTATTAAGAAAAAAAAAAACGATCCCTTTGGATAATTTTTCTATTACTATTTAAGTATTACAGCTGATTATTAACTAAATTATTTTCATAGACTGATCACTGAATGGGAGAGTCTGCCTTCATTATAACACTCTGAACAAATGTCAGTGTTCCAATGAGGAAAGATACAGGGCCAGATTCAGAAAGATTAGCGGACCTTTCTGCTGGCGTAACGTATCTCCGATACGTTACGCCGCTGTAACTTTGGGCGCAAGTTCTGTATTCATAAAGAACTTGCGCTCTTAGTTACGGTGGCGTAACGTATGTGTTGCGGCGTAAGGCCGCCTAATTCAAATGGGGATTGTGGGCGTGTTTTATTTAAATTTGAGTTAACCCCGTGTTTTTTACGTTTTTTTTTTAACTGCACATGCGCCGTCCGTAACACAGTGTGCATTGCTCTAAAGTACGCCGCAAGGACGTATTGGATTTGACGTTTATGTAAATGACGTACAGCCCTATTCGCCAACGACTTACGCAAACGACGTAAAATTTCAAAACTCAGCGCGGGAACGACGACCATACTTAACATTAGCTACACCTCATATAGCAGGGGTAACTATACGCCAAAAAAAGCCTAACGTAAACGACGAAAAAAATTGCGCCGGCCGAACGTACGTTTCTGAATCGCGTATCTACCTAATTAGCATATTTCTCGCGTAAACATACGAAAGCGCCACCTAACGGCCAGCCTGAAAATGCAGCCTAAGATACGACGGTGTAAGACACTTACATCTAACGACGTAAGTCTCCTACGCCGTTGTATCTTGGGTGCAAAAAATAAAAACTGCAGAGGCGATCAAATGCCACCAAAAGAAAGCTCTATTTATGGGGAAAAAAGGACGCAGATTTAGTATGGGGATCAGCATTGCACGACTGTGCAATCGTCAGTTAAAGTGATGCAGTGCCAAATTGTAGAAAGTGCTCTGGTCAGGAAGGGGGTAAAATCTTCCGAGCTGAAGCGGTTATAATTAGCAATTTAGGTTTTTCATGCTCGTGTCCCATAGACTGGTCCCATCTAATAGGGTTTGCATGTTCGCTAGAACTTTTTGCCTGTTCGTGTGTTTTGGTATGAACCGACCAGACCAGACCAGACCATCTCTACTGTCCACTGTTCAGGGTTAAAAAAAAATTCAAAAAGAAAAAAAATTCAAAAAGAAAAAAAGAATAAAACATATATATAGTTGCGCTAAATCTTAAGCCACCCTTAGGGGGTAGTATTTTAAACACCTCCACTGAAGAGGTATCAAGTGTACACATACAGTGCAAAATTATTGAAGATTGTGAACCATATCATAGACCGTGAAAGTGACCAAAACAAAAATTCAAAGGTGAACAGGTAAAGATCATAAATAACAAATATAAAAAAAGACACAAGTGTAAAACCATAAGGTAAGCTATAAATGTGCCAACAATAAAGTGACCATATAGTATTGCATAAATTTCAAAGCAAAAAAAGAGTCCATATGGGACTTCAGTGAAAATAAAACACCGGTGTTATAATCCAAGATTGAAGCTGGACTCTCTTGACAGAGTCTAAAACCAGAGTGAGATCCACCACCATGTAGTAGGTAAACTGCTTGTAACATGGTCTCTTGTAACAGAGGACCTAAGCAAGCAAATGACAGACACTGTATCCTCAATGTAATAGACCTGCAGACTCCACGGCATACGTGCCAGATGGTGTAGCATAACATGCAAGGAAACGAATGCCTCACATAGTGTAAAACCAGTAATGTTTGTTGTATAAAAATTACAAGCAGTAAAAAAACTCACATTTCATTTGTAAAAGACCAGCCTTAAGCCTGTTGAGCCGGCAGGACGCAAACAGGCAAACCCGTCCGTATGGAGATCAAGCAGATCAAGCAGATGAGGGTGATGATGTCTTACGCGTTTCGTGATAGGTCACGACGTCTCGGGGGACCTATCTTTGGTAAAAAAACAACGACACAATGGCGGACACATCGGACACTTTTGACACATTTTTGGGACAATTGTCATTTTCACAGGGAAAAGTGCTATAAAAAATGCACTGATTACTGTGAAAATGACAATGGCAGTGATGTGGTTAACCACTAGGTGGCGCTAGGGGGTTAAGTGTGCCCTAAAATAGTGATTCTTACTGTATCAGTGAACAGACGATCAGTGTCACTGCCACAGTAAAGAACAGGGAAGGTGTGTTTACACACACCTCTCCCATTCTTCAGCTCATGTGATCGCGGGACACCGGCAGTGATCGGGTCGGCGGGTCCCGCAGGCGCTAGAACGGAGCTTCAGACCGGGTCGTGCGCGGCTGGGCTCTTAAAGGCAAGGTACAGGTATGTGCCTGTGCCCAGCCGTGCCATTCTGCTGATGTAAATGTGCAGGAGGCGGTCCTTAAGTGGTTAAAAAGTCAACACAGCATCAAATTATCAGACACAGCATCAAATTATCAGCCACTGATATTTACTGGAAGTTGTAAAAAAATCACAGATTTTTAAAAACTGTCAGTAAATTTACTGGTGGTTTGCATCCCTGCCACTGTTCCTGTGATTGTCACCCGCTTCTGCAGAAAATGACCTAGTCTCCATGTGTCCAGTCTCCAGTTCATCGAATTCTGTGGGAAGCTACTCAGTCCTGAGAAGTTTTATTGTGTCTGTCTATCTGTACCAGCTGCTGGCAAGAACTATAAGGCACTACGGGTGGAGCCGGGTGATGCTGCTGAAACTGGAAGTGACTCGGGAGCCTCCGAGCCCCACTGTCAAATTTAGAAGCTCCTTGTCTTAAACTGTAAATGTAAGTTACTACTTAAAAAAAAATGCCTATTTGAAACTCCTGCATTTGGAGGATACCCCTTTCTTGCATGAGCCACCGCATGGAGAAAACCATGAATTTAAAGGGCCATACAGTAGAACAAAGGAAGGGGAGAACACTAGAGGGGCCTACCTTGCATGCCCCAACATAGGGGAAGACACGATTTAACATAGTAAGAGAAGTCACATATAGAGGTGGTGGGAGTCACCAAAGCACCAGCACTTTTATTACTGTAGCACCCTCCTGTCTTTTCCCTTCCAGGTGACTCTGCATATGCACTTGGACCCCATCTCATGACTCCATTCCGGAATCCCCAAACCCCAGGTGAGGAAAACTACAATGCTGCACACATACGTACCCGTGGAGTGGTGGAACGCACCTTTGGCCTCCTGAAGTCCCGTTTCCGATGCCTGGATAAGTCCAGGGGGACCCTGTTGTATTCCCCAAACTTTGTGTGCCAGATCATCAGTGCATGTTGCATGTTGCACAACTTCGCCGTGAGAAGGGGCCTGGAGATTGACATACGTGATGACCTGACCCCCCCAACCAGACATTCCCCCCTGACCGAGGATACCCCGTCTTCTGAGAGAGCAGCAGTCAGGAGATGCCTCGCAGTAGGCATCTTTGCAGGTTAAACACACACATTAATCATGGCACAAGGAGAATGCACGCATGCCCACCACTGTGGTCCCTAGCACACACACCCCACATCCTTATCAAATTGGATTAGCCCAATTCCACCATGCAGGACTTAGGAGCAGCAATGCCACGCCAAGGCTCCAATTATGTCACTGTACATTCATACACCATTCACACAGACCTGGGGATCACTTCTCCCTGGTCCTGGGGATCCGTTCTCCACCACAACCAAGGGTGACACCCCTTTTCTGGCAGGAATGTCACCCCCACATTCAAACATCATTCACACTGTAGCCTGCCTGGGCTACACAAAAATAAAACAAATCATAATCTGAGAAAAATAACAAAAATATAAAACACTCATGACCTGAGTAAAAAAAAAAACTAACGGCGCTGGCGTGCCCCACGCCTGGGGCGGCCACGGCCACGGCCCGACTCCTCAGGGGAGACTTATGGGGCGGGGGAACCAGGAGAAGGAGGAGCATCCCCTGGTCTCTGCCCACCTGGTGGCCTGCCCTCCAACGCCAGGGTTGTGAGGCCCACATTGAGGGCTGCCGTGTTGACCTGGACAGCCTCGGTCAGGGCGCGCACCTCCTGACCCACGCCTGCTGTGGTGGTCTGCATGTCATTCAGGCAGGTTATCAGAGCCAAGGTGTTTTAACCCATGTCCTGCACAGACTCCTTTATGGAGGCCATGCTGTCTTCCATGCGCTCCAAAGTCTGGGTAACCTGACCCAGATGGCGGTTCTGACGGGCCTGGTCCCTCCGGAGATTTTCGGGCAGAACCTCTGCCACCCCCCTTGTCTTCTGGGTCGCCTTCCTGGCTCCTGATGAGGCTTGTGGCCTATGAGAAGGAGAGACCCTTGGGGGGGAAGCCCTGTTGGGGGAGGAGTGGGAGGGGCTAGCCCTGATGGAGGCCTGACTGGTACCAGCACTAGGGCTAGACTCCTCCAAATGGAGCCTCACTTCATTGGCACTCAGCACCTCCTCCTCCTCAACCTCCTCATGAGGAGAGCTGTGGCCACCCCCCTCCTCAGAGGACTCCTGCCTTGCCTGGGGGTCTTCATCAGACTCATGTCCGGGGGATGGTGCGGACTGGCCAGATGGCCCAGCACCCTCCTGCACATCTGTGGATGACACAAAACATTCACAGGTTGGAGGATCCACACACTTGTCACATATTCCCTTCCCCCCCACATATGCTACACACCAGATAGAAAAAAAAAACACTTACCTGTCCTCAAGACCTCCTCAATGGAGTCAAATCCAGGCACTCCCTCAACTTGATGCCTGTGGAGGCACTGGGCAACCACATGCTCCTCAGCAGTGAGCCTGATAGCAGTTGCTGGTCCCCCTCCAGTGCCCCTGGCATGAGCGGTAATCTTAGCCAGCTTACCTCGGACGACGCACCTGAGATCATTAATCTTTTTCAAGATCTCATTGGGGGTCCTGGTCTCACTCCCCAATGCATTAATATCATCTGCAATAATTTGCAGGATCTCCCTCCTCCTGGCCGGGGTGATGTTCACACTCTCAGGCCCATGGAGAAAACGATCATATTGGGTCATGGCCCTGACAATGATGGCCTTCTCCCGCGGGGAGTAGTTCAGCTTACTCTTCCTCGCTGACATCACTCCAAATTTATGCCCTGGGCGTATCTCACTAATTACGCCGGGCCTAGTTCCTATCTCACTGATTACGCCGGGCCGAGTTCTTAGCATGCGCAGAAAGGTGTTGAGGCCCACCGTCACAAGGGACTTCAACCTATATATCCACCATTTTTCATTTTGGAGGCGTATACGGTCAAAGTCACCTTGTTGGGTGGGTAGCTTAAGGACATAAATTCCCTTTACCCTCATTCCTACAGAGCACTCTCCGTGACATGAGGCAACGTGTTTTGCTAACAGTTTTTCTGTTAATTTTTGTTAATTTCTCTCAAGTGTTCACTTATCCTTACTTTTAAGGTTCTTTTTGTTTTCCCAATATATATTTTAGGACATAGGCATGTTATCATGTCGATTACACACTCTGTTGAGCAATTACTAAGATCCCTAATTTGATAGCTCTCTTGTTCTAGGGCCTCCATGAACGTTGATGTTCTATCAATTAGTGGGCAAATCTGGCACTTATTGCAGGGGAACATTCCTTTTGTCCTTGAGTAGTTCGCTAGCCAGGTGGGGTCTGATTCCTTGATGAATTCAGACTGTATTAACATATCCCCTAAGTTTTTGGCTCGGCGTGCTACCAACTTAGGTGATGTGCTCACTATTTTGAAATGTCCCGGGCTGTTTGTCAAGGTCCCCCAGTGTTTTTCCAGAATGTTACGTACCAAGTTCCACTGGGCTCCAAAAGCTGTTATTATTCTAAGGGGGTCACTATTAGATGGGGGTTCCTCTGCCCGGTTGGTAGTCTCTATATGTAGTAAGCTTTCACAATTCTCACCAGCTACCTTCGTTTTAGCTTTCCTAATTTGTCCATGTGAGTAACCGTGTTGCTGTACTAACATTGCATAGTACAGTGGCTTTAATCTGGGGTGTCAGTTTTTTTTTTCATTCAGCCTGCTGAATGAAAAAAAAAAAAAAACTAGTAGTGTGTGCTAGGCTTTAGGCGCAGTCAGACCTTTTACAGAGGTCTTAATGTCTTGTACGAGGCGATAATATTCCTCTTGGTGAAGCACATCTTGGTGATCACCTGAAGCAAAGTTTTTTTTTGAAGCACACAAGTGGAGCCATTTATGTTTTCATCACTAATTAGATTTTTTTCACTGCTTTATGAATATCATGAATTACGGGACTATTAAATTATATTATACATTTGACATACATTTTTTATATATATATTCTTATTTACAAGTTCATTAATTCACCTATTAATTATGCATTTCATTATGTATTTAATTTGTTTATGAATTTTGTTATGAATTATTCAAACACTTTATTAGAGAGCGCAACATGCACCTTTTTTGATAATACCTCAATCTATATAAAAACCGGGTTATCAATAAATTGTTAAAGCATACTGATCTCATGTGCTTAAAATATGGCTCAGATTAAACCACAGATGTTATTTACTGGAGCTAAATTAGATTTATTTTTATTACTATTTTGTTTAGAATATTTTTTACTTATACACACATTTATACATACACATCAGTGTAACCTGGGTTTTGTAGATCTGAATTGTACAAGGTGCAAAAGAACAATGATGTGGGCTAGGAACTGCTAATAATGTTAAATAATGTCACTTATATCAATCAGATTATGTGCATCAGTAATGGATAATACATTACTTTGGGTGTGTGAGTAATCTATTGTTCAGTGTAACAGAGGTAGGTTTATTAATAGCTGCTTGTCATGACAAGGAGATCTGTGCAGGCTTTACCCTTGCTGCAAGAAATACATTTATCCCTAGCTATTATGTATGTTTCCTATGTAGAACAGTTAGACATCACTGTCAGCTAGCATGTCTAGTAGATGATAGAACACGTATCTCCAGTCTGCAGCAGGAATTCCTCACTCATAATTACATTACATTTTGCCTAAGTTGTCCTCCTTTTATAGCTAAGTAGAACAGTTTAATTTTATAAAGTAAGAAGTCTTTTTTCTAAACATTTTTATTTATTTTTTTACGTGCAAGCAAATTAATTAGAGCAGAACTCAATTTTGGTTGGCGCGAAAAATGCTATCCTTCTCTAGGTCAGTTGTTTACATAGAATTAGGCAATTAGGCAAACCTTAAAAGAGAAGTATATGGTATGGCTTTTTTTTTAATCATACTTACCTAGGTGGATGCAGCATCAGTCCCCTTCCGCCTCTAGCACTGAGAATCGAGTGATCAAATACAGACGATTGCTCGGTTCTCAGGGCTCAGTCACCGGCTCTCTGCTCTGCCCCCCACACTCATTAGAGCGCTGGGATGTGGAGAGGTGGGAGTGGCCGGTATAGGCTCTTATAGGCTCACTGAAAGGCTGAGCCAGGTGTCGGTCCAGGCATGTGGGCGGCTCCAGACTTCACTGAAGTCCCTGATTTATGCTCTGCATACATGCTCCAGGGGAGTAACTCTGAATATACTGAAACCATTGATAAAACGAGCCAGTCAGGCAACTAACCTTTTCTATAGAAGAAGATGTCAGCAGTTGCTGCCTCCATAGTTCCTCAGTAGAGGTTTTCTTTTATTGCAGATGTTTATCTGCTTTTATTCTATACATTCCAGCACAGGACATTTCATTTACATCCATTTGAGGAATGTGGAAAGAATGGGAGTGCTAAGGAAAGGTTTTCGCTACTTTAATCATGTTATAAATTCCATTATGGTGAACAGAGAAATACAATGAGCCAGTTATATGAATGAGAAACAACATTTCTGGAGAAATTCCATAATTAAATAGTGTAAATACTGAACACCCCCAGGGTTGTCATTATTGTCATGGCTGCTAAACTGATTGCAGATTGAAATGAAAGGGCCACTTTTAGGTTTTACTTTAAATCTTAGCAATATTAATGGTAAAGCATTCATGCAACAATTTTAGTGGGTTTTCAAAGTAGTGCTACCCCAGTGTAGCTTCTGATTGTTTGGGTCCCCTTTTCCCTGCACTAGTAATGACCCTCCCTTATCTGGACCAGAATGACACACACCTGAATGTTAAGATGGGCTTTATTGAATGGCAAAGGCCTGTAGAAATGAAAGCACAAGGACCAGGTAGAACAATAAGCACAATATAGACAGGTTTCAAGTGTTCTAACAGTCAAATGCCCTATCTACATCACCTGTCCCAGCACTATAAACAGTCTGCAGATATCAAGGCTCCCGAATATTCCATTGGTGCTCTTCAAGTTAAAGAAAGACCTGCACTCCAACCAAGGGAGGTCCCAAAGCGGGCAGTAAAGAACCAAAAATATTTAGATAAAAGAGGTGATTCAAAATCTCTCAACGTAGCAGTTGATACTAGATCTCTGTTAGTCCCACAAGGGCCAGTGAAAGGTTGCTACCCCTCTCTCACCTCTTAATTTAGTTTCCTATGATGTCTTCAGGCAGCTCTTACTCTTATGCTGCGTACACAAGGTCTAAATTTTCAACAAGAAAAGTTTGATGTGAGTTTTTGGTTGGAAATTCCGACCATGTGTAGGCCCCATCTGACTTTTTCTGTCGGAATTTCCGACAGCAAAAATTTGAGAGCTGGTTCTCAAATTTTCAGACGGGAAAAGTTCTTGTTGAAAATTCTGATCGTTTGTATGCAATTCCGACGTGTAAAAAAACACGCATACTCAGAAATAATTTGACGCATGCTCAGAATCATTGAACTTAATTTTTCTCGGCTCGTTGTAGTGTTGTACATCACTGCATTCTTGACAGTCGGAATTTTGTGTAACCATGTGTATGCAACACAAGTTTGAGCCAAAATTCCGTCTGAAAAAAAATGTCAGAATTTCAGATCGTGTGTACACAGCATAAGGATTCTGAAGCTACAATCTTTGGAACACAACAGAAACAGCAAAGTACATCAGCAGCAGTAGTCTAGGAAAAGGCCACGTGGCCTGGGGAATTTTTAACAAACTCATCCCAGAATGAGCACAGCGCCACATGGTCCCAGCACCAAAGTTCTTACTGCCAATGCGCAACTTCGGCTTCTAAGCCCTCTGCCAGAGTTCCAGGCAGTCATTTCACAGCAGCAGGTTCTGCCACCATCTTGTCTTCACACACATGCACATCTTTCAACCCTGCCCCCAGAATTACTGGTAACACTAAAAAACTTGCAGGGTTGAGTCTCTAATCAAAATAGGGCACTGGACAACTGGAACACTCTGGAACAGCTGGAACATCCTGAAAAAGTCTGCAGTAGCATATGTGCTGGTAGTACTTCTCCCTGCACAGTAGCAGTCTTTTAGCCCTCTACATGGGTTCCAGGCTCAGGTCTGTAGCAGCTCAAATCTGTTGTCTTCCTGGGCTCCAGTGCTAGGATCAGGCTTGGGTACACCCTCCTCTCCCCAGGCATATGGTACAGTCCAGCAGCCCTGGGTAACCCACTGTTATGTCCCATAAAAAGGCTGCAACGCTTCCCCCACAGACATGCATAAAGGCTTCCTGGTAAAGAGGAGTAAAAAGTTCCCACTGGTGTCCTACAAAGTATGGGATGAGGACAAGGACATAGTGCAGAACGCCTCCTGGCATTAATGGTGTATGCCATGTCTGAGCAGGGGCCGGCTCCGTGCCCCACGTGAGGCTCTCCTCCCCTGGCCATCCCTGACCAAGCCACCCCGGCTTACCCCTGCAGCCCCTGGCCACTTCCTGCTGCATTTAGAAATCTGGAGCACTGGAGCGGGCACTGTCCAGCCCAATCTGCCTGGTGAGCGAAGAATACCTGGAATGGAGCTGAGATGGGGTCAGGAGAAGGCAGGGAAGGGTAAAGTGGGGGTGCAGGAGGGGGGTGTGTCATGGCACTATGGGCCTCAGGGTTGTACTTGTCCCCTCGGTCAAAAGTTTCCAATCAGCCCCTGGCAGGTCCCCTCTGGGTTCTTTCCAAATCCCAAATTACTTTTTTAGATATCTGTGTCACTTTGACAAAACATAATATATATATATTTCCTTTAATAATGTAAAAAAACAAAAAATAAATAAAATGAAATTCATCATGAGTTAATGTTCTACGGCAATAAAAATGTTAATCTTCTAAGTAGATGAATACGTTTTTGCACCAGAGCAAGTGGTGTGGGAAAATCATCTAACTGGGACATCTGTTTTTATGGGGACTCTCTAAGATGGAAATTCTGTTGACTTTAAAAAGGTTTCTCTTGTTTCCTATTGTGTCTCCAGGACAGGAAGTAAAGGAAATCTGGGACAAAGGAAGCAAAAAAACAAAGAATAAATAAATAAATAGGAGCTTAAACCCTTCCCTACTCTGTCTTAGACCATAAAAAACTTTTTTATGTTTCGTGCATGACCTTACCTTCTGTTAATTAAATATAAAAACATTTATATTAGAGCCACTGTTAAATTTTTGTTTACTGAATGTTCAGAACACCATTGTTTTCAATTAAAAACCTAACACTTTAAGTAGCGTGCAGTGTAGATGCTTTGTTCCCTGCATGAAATTAGATAGCATATAGCCTGTCATTGCCATGGAGGTTTTTGGTCATGAATCTTTACGAGCGCTTTCTTTAAATCATTGTGTGTGTCCTGCATTAGGTGCTACATCAGATCCTTGGGGACATGATTATGACTCTGGGAGATAACTTAATATTCATGCAGCCTATTGTGGTTTCTTCAAGGTGACAGTGTTATCACTGAACAGTTACAGAGTTGATTCCAAAGTACAGATAATACACATGTCATAACTTGGCAGGGTACAAAGTAAATATACTTGCTATCAGCAAAGAAATATTGTGTTTGTTAAAATGTAGATGCTTCAGGGCTGTCATCATGATCTTTTAGACACGTCCTAAGATATATTGATTAGATTATTCACATCAATGCATATCTAAGGGCATATTCATATTATGGCATTATGACGTGTGCTAATGTGCATTTTATTACGTGCTGTGCTGCAATGTGTCCTATATAAACCTCTCATGCTATTTTTATCCACTGCAGCAGGCTGCAATGCGCTAAAGCGCAATAGATTGTGCTGTGCAAACTACGGTATTGGTATGTACTGAAGTGAAACAACACATGCAAAATGCTTTGGGCCAGATTCTCGTAGACTGGCGTATCTTAGCGGCGGCGTAACGTATCTGATTTACGTTACGCCGCTGCAACTTACATGGGCAAGTGCTGTATTCTCAAAGCACTGGCTCCGCAAGTTGCGGCGGCATAGCGTAAATCGGCCGGCGTAAGCCCGCCTAATTCAAATGTGGAAGGGGGGGGCTTTTTTTATGTTAATCTACTGTGACCCGACGTGATTGACGTTTTTCACGAACGGCACATTCCCCGTCCGTGGAAATCTCCCAGTGTGCATTGCTCCTAATACGCCGCAAGGACGTATTGGTTTTGACGTGGACGTAAATTACGTCCAGCCCCATTCACGGACGAGTTACGCAAACGACATACCTTTTTCAAATTTCGACGTGGGAACGACGGCCATACTTAACATTGGCTGCGCCTCATATAGCAGGGGCAACTATACGCTGGGAAAAGCCTAACGTAAACGTCGTAACTTTACTGCGTCGGCCGGGCGTACGTTCGGGAATTCGCGTATCTAGCTAATTTGCATACTCGACGCGGAATTCGACGGAAGCGACACCTAGTGGTCAAAAAAATGCAGTTTAGATCCGACAGCGTAAGAGACTTATGCCTGTCGGATCTAATTGATATCTATGCGTAACTGATTCTAAGAATCAGTCGCATAGATACGATGGCTCAACGCAGAGATACAACGGCGTATCTCCAGGTTGAGAATCTGGGCCTTTGTTCTTACATCAGGTCCTGCATTGCAGTTTAACCCACTGCATTTCTTATATTAGTCTCAAATTTCAAATTTTGACGCGGGAACGACGGCCATACTTAACATGGCAAGTCTATCTATATGCCGCAAAATACCAGCTTTAACTATATGCCGGAAAAAGCCGACTACAGACGACGTTAGAAAATGCGACGGCCGCGCGTACGTTCGTGGATCGTCGTAAATCGCTAATTTGCATACCCGACGCAGAAAACGACGCAAACTCCACCCAGCGGGCGCCGAAGTATTTCATCTAAGATCCGAAGGCGTACAAAGCCGTACGCCTGTCGGATCTTACCCAGATGCCGTCTTATCTTGGTTTGAGGATTCAAACTAAAGATACGACGCGGGAAATTTGAAAGTACGCCGGCGTATCAGTAGATACGCTAGCGTACTTGCTCTGTGAATCTGGCCCCATATTCCTATACAGCAGCCTTTAACCGCTTCATCCCCAGACCATTTTGGTGGTCAAAGACCAGGTCACTTTTTGCGATTCGGCACTGCGCCGCTTTAACTGAAAATTTGCGCGGCCGTGCGACGTGGCTCCCAAACAAAATTGACGTCCTTTTTTTTATGAATGACTTTTCTCTGTATTGCCGGGAGCCGACAATTCATTTAAATTACTTTTTTCCTTCAGAAATGCAGGGACAGTTCTAAGCACAGGAAACAAGCGCTGCTTTACAGGCATACTATACAACCCCCCCATTGTACATTTTTAAAAGTTTTTTTTGCATTGATACATGTCCCCTGGGGCAGGACCCAGGTCCTCAAACACTTTTTATGACAATAACTTTAAAGGCTCTAAATAACTTTTCTCATCAGCAGTATATAGCAGTCTTGTGACTTCTATCAGTGTTTGGTTAAAGCTTGTAGAAGGAGTTTTCATTCGACTCTGTCCTATGAGGCTGTAGGACCACTGACCCTCTATCTGAACAGTCCCAATTGGCCCTGTGCTGATCACATGCACCCTCCCAAGAAAATAAAAAATCTCTAGCTATACACACCAAACTGGGCATGTGCTGAGTTACTCCAAAGGCTCTGTACTACTAACAGTCTTTTTATACCCCTTAGGTTCCACAGTGAGTATAACAAGCATGCTTTACTGCATATACAGACTAATTTTACTGTTGTGGGTTTAGTAACACTTTAAATGCTTGGGCCTCTCTTACTCAGTTGAAAGTTTGATGGTAGAATTTAGATTTTGAGTTCAAAACCAAACATGAAAAGTAAATATATTTAATAGCATGGCCATACAGTATGTGATCTTTTTGGAGTTATCTGATACAGTAGGAACACAATTCTAATATTTTTCACGTATAAAAGGCTAAAGTTCACATCTTTATTGTCATAGTATTTTACCGAAATTTGAATCATACACTATATCATTGTGAAAGAAATAATGTAATCTCCTCACAATTATGCAAGCATGCTGCAAATTGCCATTTTATTTGTCATTATCATAACTCTATTTGACACTTCCTTTCAGTGGGCATTTTAGGACTGACAGTGAATTAACCTTTTAGCAAAAAAAACTGCAGGGAAGCTCAGCAGTTTGGTTTAGAGACTAGACACAGAAATGCTGTCTTGACACCTAGAAAGCATTATGCTTCTCATATGCTAAAAATATCATTCATTAAGTTTTACTGCTTTTGCATCTGTCTTTTCTTACTCTGTGTTTACATTCACAGCTATAAAGATATTGTCTTATGCCTAAAAAAAATTTGTGCTTGTCCTCCAGAATTTAGGAATACAATTTTATCATTTTTACAAAGTTTATGCCTCAGTTTTTATGATCGCAATTTGCATATGCTCCAGAATGTTATGAAGAGTGATCAGATTAATCACAATTAATTGCAAAGGTTATCTTTACCATGAAAATGAACTTAATCCCCCCAAAAAAACATTTGTGAAGAAGGCTTTAGGGTGCCCAAGAAAGTCCAGCAAGCGCCAGGACCGACTTCTACAGTTGATTCAGCTACAGGATCGGGGCACCACCAGTGCAAAGCTTGCTCAGGAATGGCAGCAGACAGGTATGAGTGCATCTGCACGCACAGTGAGGCGAAAACTTTCGGAGCATGGACTGGTGTCAAGAAGGGCAGCAAAAAAGCCACTTCTCTTCAGGAAAATATAAGGGACAGTATGATATTCTTCAAAATCTCCAGGAATTGGACTGCTGATGACTAGAGTAGAGTCATTTTCTCTGATGAATCTCTTTCCTATTGTTTGGGAATTCTGGAAAAAAAACTTTGTCCTGAGAAGAAAAGGTGAGCGCTACTGCGACATGCCAAAAGTAAAGCATTCTGAGACCATTCATGTGTGGGGTTGCTTCTCAGCCAAAGGTGGGGGTTCATTCACAATAATTTTTCCAGCATGATGGAGCACCTGGCCACTAGGAATGAGCCGAACACAACCCCCCCCCCCCGGTTCGGTTCACAGAAGAACATGCGAACAGGCAAAAAATGTGTTTGAACACGCAATCACTGTTAAAGTCTATGGGGCACGAACATGAAAAAAATCAAAAATGCTAATTTTAAAGGCTAATATGCAAGTTATTGTCATAACAAGTGTTTAGTAGTAGTAGTAGTAGTCCACTGCCAGGCTCCACCTCTACTAGTTTCACCACATCCCACGTGGCTTCATCTGGAGGAAAATCAAAAGCAAATCAAATTTATTTTCCTCCAGATGAAGCCACGTAAGATGTAGTGAAACTAGTAGAGGTGCAACTGCCACAGCAAGAGCCTCAGTGCTAGAGACAAGGGGGACAGAATATCCGGAGATCTCGAGAGCAGCACCCCGGATGAGCCTTACTACACCACAGGCCACGGAAGGGGGGCAAGAGCAGGAGGAGATAAATAGCTGGGAACATAAGAACATGGCGGAAAATAATATAGGTGGAATAGATTTAATGGCGATTTTACAGGCATTACCAACCAGGGATGAGATGGCGATCCTTCAGGCCCTCCCGACAAGGGATGAGATGGAAACATTGGTGACCCGACTTGAGGAGGGACATCGGAAAGAATTGCAATTAATTAGATCTGAGATGCAAGCACTCTCAGATAAAATTTCAGAAGAAGGGATACGGGTGGTGAAGTTGGAAGATCGGGTAACTGAGCTAGAGGAGATAAGGAAAAAAGAACCCCCTTATAGACCACAGAGCTCGGCTATACATCTGAAATTCGAAGAGATCGAAGACAGAAGTCGGAGATTAAATCTTCGGTTTAGAGGGATACCGGAAGAAATTGAGGGAGAATCCCTACATAGAGTTGTTCAAACAATATGCCAGCAGCTAGGGGCTGAATTAATAAAGGAACAGAAACAGATTGAATTTGATCGACTACATAGGGCCCTGGGGCCACGGCCCAGCGATCCGGCAAGACCCAGAGATGTGATAGGTCGTTTCCATCATTATGCACATAAAGAAATAATTAGTCGCAAGGCATGGGAGGCAAAGATAATAAAGTTTGAAGAAATGGCAATAAAGATTCTTCCAGACCTTTCATGGGCCACGTTACAACGGCGAGCACAATTACGCCCACTCCTGGAAAAAATTAAATCAGTAGGTGGGACCTATAGCTGGGGATACCCGATCGCATTATTTGTTAAGAAAGGGCCACTTTCATTTTTACTATCTGAACCGTTAGAGCTTCCAGAGATGTTCAAATTTTTGGGAATAGAAAAGTTGGAGGTCCCAGATTGGCTACGGCCAATGGACAGACCACATCGGAAAGGTGGCCCACAAACAACAAAGGATCGAGAATCACAACGCAGAGGAACAGAAGAAAATCGGAATAAATCATAGGGACTGGGCAGGGGATACTGAAAACTGTGAATCTTTTTTTTTTTTTTTTTCTCTTTTCTCTTTTTTCCTTCTCCAAGACAAAATAGATGAATATACAGGACTATTATGGCTCCCCCCGGTACTAAATTGACTAGATGGTTGGCCTTTCTTTTTTTTTTTTCTTTTATATGCCTATCTTCTAGGCCATCCCCCTGCCCCCTTTTCTTTTGTTGTTTCCCTTTAATGTGGAAGTCCCCCCTCCACCACCACACTTTAAACATTCCCCAGAAGCAATTTATATAGGGGGTTACGAGGAGAAAGGGAAATATGGACTGACTGTATGAACTGTATGCACCTTCATTGTGGTTCTTCTTTTTTTTTTTTTTTTTTTTCCCTCTTCCCCCCCCCCCCATAATTTTATTTATATTTATACTTATAAACTGGTAATGAACCATCACCGGAATGTTTTAGTTATGATTGAAATATATGTTGATAAAATACTAATTGTCAATTGGGATATATAATAGAATATAAATTATACAGCATTATACATTAATAAATAGATCAGGATAGTCCACCCTAAACGTTAGGGATTTTAAAAAATATTTTTTTTTTTTTTTTTTTTTTTTTTGCACCTGAGGGAAACACCTGATCACTAGTACCATTGTGCACATGTAAGAATACTTTTGATAATTTTTTTTTTTTTTTTTTTTTTTTTTTTTTTTGGGGGGGAAGGAGGGAAGGGGGGGAGGGTAGAAAGGGAGATCATATGCACCATTGTGCACACGTAAAAACATCTTGGGAGACTTATTTTCTTTATTGGGGAAGGAAGGGTATGAGGGAGGGTAGAAAGGGGGATTAAGATTAGACATAAAGATAATGGGAGGGGGTGGGGTGGGGGGGGAGGAAACAAAATAGACACAGATAGGTAAATAACACGTCACATAATTCAGAGTTTAAAATGAGATCTTGCACTTAATGAGAGAACCAATAGGAATAAAGGGTGAAGCGAGCCCCCTTTTTTTTTTTTTTTTTTTTTTTTTTTTTTTTTAGTATAGGGGACGACTTATTAAGTTCACATATAGGGGAATAGGTAAATCACATAAGGAGGTTTAGGGTGTTCAGGACTGGAAATATGTAGAAGCTGTATTAAAAGAATGATAAAAGGAATAGAAAGGGAAGGTGAATATGTAATAGGAAGGAGGGAGGGGGAGGTGGAAGAGGAGAAGATTTTTACTAGATTGAACAAATAAGGGGTATATTCATAAATAAAGGAGTTAATATTGACATATGAATATAAGAGGAATATGAATAACAATTATGTTCTAAATGTCTGATTTCCTATTAATGCAAATATAATTTGTTAAAATATATAGGATATGAAGTGAAATTAAATATGTTAATGATGTGTGCATATAAAGGAAATAATTATGAGGAAGGGGTGATGGGGAGAGGGGATGGTGAAGGAATTTAGAGGTGGGGGAGGGATACTAGAATAGAGATTAGAAAGTGAAGGGGAGGGAAGGGGAGGGGGAAGAGGAAAGAGGGGGGAGAAGGAGGAGAGAAGGATGGAGAGAGAAAGAGGGAAAAGGGGGGAGCTACAGGGTAAATACGTTTAAAAGGGTTTAAAGAGGAATTAAATAAAGTGAGGAGAGGTAGTAGGAGCTCAGCCACTCCTGCTTTTGCAGGCTTATTCCTCCTATTTTCGGTAACTACGGGATAACAGAAGTCCCACGTAGAAGCCGTAACATAAAATCCGTACCTCCTAAGACCCCTATAGGAGGAGCCCTTTTTTTTTTTTTTTTTTTATATAAATTTGTTTTTATTTTATATAATTTTTTTATTTATTTATTTTAATTTATTTTATTTTATTTATTTATTTATTTTTGTCCTCTCCTTCTCCGCTGTCTGCTAAAAGTGGTGTGTTAGATGGATAAAATAAGGGTTACTTCCCTAAATGTAAGAGGACTTAATATCCCCGAAAAACGTAAAATATTAATAAATGAACTAAAATCGCTCAAAACGGACATAGGATTTATTCAGGAAACACACTTTAAAGATGGGGTATATACATATCTTCAAAATAGGAATTTCCCTAATGTATACCAGGCCTCTAACCAGGAAGCCAAAAGCAAAGGGGTGGCAATTTTAATAGCAAATAGAATACCATGGTCCTTAGCCGAAAAATATGCGGATCCAGGAGGGAGATTCCTGTTTCTTAAAGGGACAATAGGGGGTGAGAAGGTAACATTAGCCACCATCTATACACCGAATATACATCAAGATAGTTTCTTAGTAAAGGTGATCACTAAATTGATGAATTTTAAAGAGGGTAAATTGATTTGTGGTGGAGATCTGAATATATCTTTAAACCCAAAGGAAGATACCTCAGTAGGGGTGTCGTCGGTACCAAATGGAATTAGGAAACGAATCATACAAAAACTACATGAATTTCAGTTGGTAGATGGATGGCGTATATTACACGCAGGAGAGAAAGACTATACATATTTTTCAACCCCACATCAAATATATTCAAGAATAGATCTCTTTCTGATACCTCATCAGTGTTTACACTTAATAAAGGACATTTCAATTGGGAATATAACTTGGACAGATCACGCCCCGGTAACAATGGAAATAACATGGGGAGAGGGAACTCAGACGTCAGAGCGGAGGTGGAAATTAAATGAGAGCCTACTACAGAATCCTGATATAATTGAAGATGTAAAAAAAGAAATAACATGGCATTTCCAGACAAATGATAATGAAGAAAGTGATCCGGGTATAGTTTGGGAAGCCCATAAATCAGTGATTCGAGGGGTTTTAATTAAACATGGTTCCCGAGTTAAGAAAGCTAGAGAAAAACAAATAAAATAATTATTAGAAAAGATACAGAGATTGGAGATACAACATAAAAAAAAGACAGAAATGGGTATAGGAATTGAATTAACACATTTAAGAAGACAGGTAGCGGATCTCCTTACATATAAAGCTGAAGCGGTTTTACAATATGCAGAGAACATGACATACGATTCAGGTGATAAATGTGGGAAGTTACTAGCAAAAAAATTGAAAAAATTACAGTCACGGTCATATATCCCATTTAT
Source organism: Rana temporaria (assembly GCF_905171775.1). NCBI lineage: Eukaryota > Metazoa > Chordata > Amphibia > Anura > Ranidae > Rana > Rana temporaria. The sequence continues at coordinate 111,330,740 of NC_053496.1, forward strand.
TAAAACCAAAGAAGATAAAAAACTCCACCTTTCAAAAGAAATAGCACAAGAATTTAGGAAATACTACGCCGCGTTATATAACCTTCAAGGGAAGGAGAACCCCTCTGGGGCTGTGGAGAAATATATATCCTCAGCAGGTCTGACTAGATTAACACCTCCAGAGCGAAGGGATTTGGGAAAACCAATTACTCTGGAGGAAGTACAATCAATAATGAAAACAATAAAGCATGGTAAAGCCCCAGGCCCAGACGGGTTCACCATACAATATTATAAAAGCTTTAGTACACTATTAGGGACCCATATGACTAAATTGTTTAATACAGTAGGACAAATAAGAATGTTACCCCCGGAGACGTTACTAGCACATATTACGATTATCCCAAAAGAAGGGAAGGATCCAGGGGCATGCACTAGTTATAGACCAATATCATTAATAAATGTAGACATTAAAATTTTGACAAAGATTTTGGCATCACGTATACAGCCCTATCTATCTAAACTGGTACATTTGGATCAGGTTGGGTTCATACCAAATAGAGAAGCAAGGGATAGTACTATTAAAGTGTTAAACTTAATAAACCAAGTAAAAGAAAAGAAGATATCGAGTGTTTTCTTGAACTCAGATGCAGAGAAGGCATTCGATCGAGTGAATTGGGAATTTATGTTGGGAACAGTAAAACAAATGGGATTAGGAGAGCGAATGGTTCAGTGGATAGCGGGGGTGTATGCGGGACCCAGAGCTTTGGTAAAAGTGAATGGGGTGTACTCTGAGCCTCTAGCAATCACAAATGGTACTAGGCAGGGCTGCCCCCTGTCGCCTTTATTATTTGCATTGACATTAGAACCATTATTAAACAAGATTCGACAGAATAGAGATATAGTGGGTATTCAATTGGGAGGGAGGGAACATAAAGTATCGGCTTACGCAGATGACATGCTCTTCTCCCTAACAAAACCACAGATATCCCTTCCAAATTTAATGAAAGAAGTAGAACTCTACGGGAGGATGTCAAACTTTAAAATAAATTATAATAAATCTGAAGCAATGGGGGTCGCTCTGCCAGGGTCGATTAAGAATGGTTTGGAATTTAGTTTTAAGTTTAAGTGGACGACGAGGGCATTGAATTACTTGGGCACTCAAATGCCACCAGATTTAAAGGATACTTTTGAACTAAATTTTAAACCATTATTGGGTACAATTAGAACAATGTTAGATGGATGGAGTAGAGGGATGCACTCTTGGTTTGGGAGATCTAATATTTTGAAAATGAGTGTAGTGCCAAAGTTTTTATATCTTTTTCAAGCTCTACCAATTCAGATCCCCATGTCGTACTTCAATCAAATTCGGGCATTATTTACAAAATTTATATGGGGGAGTAAAAGGCCCAGGATCGGTAGGAAATTATTGATCCTACCCAAGAAGGTGGGAGGGATATCAGCACCGGATATGTTAAAGTACTATCACGCAGTCCAGTTGGGAAGGATAGCAGATTGGAGTAGACATGGGGATTATAAATTGTGGATCACTATAGAGCAACAAATGTGCCCAGTACCGTTAGATAGGGCAATATGGTGCTATTCTGCGTTACCCCTTACAGTTAAAACTCACCCAACGATAGGACCAACTTTATGGATTGGAAATAAAATATGTCATAATCCGAATTTCTCAACGAATAATTCCCCCCTCTACCCAATAATAGGAAATCCAGAATTCCAGCCTGGTTTGGAATCCCATATACTCAAGAAATTAAAAGAAAAGGGTAGATTTCAAGCCTCCCACTTTCTGGGTGAAAGGGGGTGGATGACAATAGGAGAAATAGCACAAAGGGGAGGGAGCGGTGAGATACCGATATGGCAAGCGCGACAGGTACGACACTTTCTGGAGACTCTGGATGGTGCAGAAAAGTATAAACGGGCACTCACAAAGTTTGAGGAGTACTGTGGAGGAAAGGAACCACTAGCCCATATGGTCTCTAAAATGTATATATTATTGACTGCACCACCAGAAGACTTTAGAATGTCGAGCCTAGTAAAATGGGAGAGAGATTTAGGCCAAGTTTTTTCCCCAATACAAAGCCAAAATATTATAAATTTAGCATTAAATTCTTCAAGATGCACGAAAATACAAGAATTAAATTATAAAATATTAACAAGATGGTACTATACGCCAGCGCGTTTAAACACATTTTTTCCTGAAATGTCAGATAGATGTTGGAGAGGCTGTGGGGAGAAAGGGACAATGCTACATACATTCTGGGGATGTCCAATAATACAACAATTCTGGGAAACAGTACGGAGAATTACACAAGTATTTACGGAATATCATATTCCAGATGACCCCTCGTTTTTTCTACTACATCATGCTGAAATATATCCGGTGAGATATAAGGGATCAATGATGTGTCATTTGATAAATGCGGCGAAAAGTTGCATTGCAACAAAATGGAAAGACCCCGAGGCACCTCCAATATCTATGTGGCTGAAAAAAGTAAGGAAAATAGGGATAATGGAGAAACTCCTCCCAAAAACAATAGATAAGAAACAGCAAATTAAAATGATATGGGCACCTTGGGAATTATTTTTACAGTCGGAGGAAGGTAAAAAGCTAATAGGAGAATAAGATAAAGGGTAGTAGATGGAAGAAAGAAGGAAAATAGGAGAGAGAACATTTTGCGCACGGTTGGAGGACAGCGGAGGAGGGGAGGGGTGTATTGTATTGTCTTATTAAGAATTTTTTTTTTTTTTTTTTTCTTCTCTTCTCCTAATTCTTCTCTCCGGCCTGAGGATAGACGGCTGGAGGAGGGGAATGGGGGAAGAAGGGGGTCTAGAGGTAGGGATAAGGGGGGAAGGAAAGGGGGGATAAAAGGAGGAAGGAAGTGCTGCGGGAATAAGGAGGGAATTAGTACTTTAGATAAAGAATAAATGGATATTTAGTGGGAGATAGAATACTCGGGTAGTCTGAAATTTAGTTTAGAAGTAGAAAGTATTTGGTCTATCATAGAGGAATGGATTGAAACTAGTAGTGATACAGATATTATGAATAGTAAATAGAGTTGAAGAGAGAGAATAAATATAATTTCCATACATATGTTGATGTATAGGACTATGCTTAGTCCTCTTCTTATGTTTCCTGTATCACTTTCTTGCTTTTTGTTTTCTTGGAAAAGAAACGAAATAAAAAGGAAAATTAAAAAAAAAAAAGAAACTAGTAGAGGTGAAGCCTGGCCATAGACTATTACTACTGAGTGAGACTGTCATGTCAATTTAATGTTTTTAAAATTTCATTAAATGTGAGTTCAATGCTAGCTGGGGTGGAGTGGTTTCATTTTTAACCCCACGGATACTGCACTATAGGAGGCACGTTCTCTCTCATTTTTTTTTTCATGTGTTGCTGAACTTACCGGTAATCATTGTGGATTTCAAGTTTGAAGTAGCACAGTGGAAGGAGTACCTACTTGCTTTTGATTACTTTCATCCTTTGAGCCACCAAGATTCTCAGACGATCCCTGGGAGGGAATGTTTGAACAGGGTGCAAGGCGTGTTTGACCCCTTGCAGGGTCGTTTAAAGGAAGTGAGCGAGCATTGCATGAGGTGGTGGAAGCACTCCGTTCATGGAGGTTGTTTGAAGACATCACACAAGCTTGTTTTTGTTTTGTGTTTGTTTGCACAATGTGGATTCATTCATTTTATGTTTTTGGACTTTTTTCATATTATTGCAATATCAGTTTTTATCGTCATAATTGTTTGTTTCACTTTTACAGCGCTGTCACACCTATATTGTTTTTTAGAGCAAAGTGTCTGCCATCTGTATCCACCAGGCTATTGTGGAATGTGAAAGAGGTCGTGTTTTTGATGGCTATCAGGACTCCATTCTTTTTATCGGGCCCTGAGGCTTTAAAACATGGGTAGAGTTCTTGTTGGTACAAGGGGGCTGGTTTGGTGATGGTTTGAAGTTGACGCCGCTGTTGGTGGGTATATTGGGAAAGGTCAGCAAAAATTTGCAGCTTTGCATAGGATTGCAGGAGTTGGTTGAGATGTCTTGCTTTGGCTATGAGCAGATCCTTGATGTAAAAAAAGTGGATCCTCCTACTAGTGTCACGGGGGACCTCTGTGGGAATATGAGGAGGCTTCGGTTAGTGGTGAATGCGGTCAATGATAGTTTCCACAGGTGGGAGGTCTGGCAGGAGTGATGAGATCAGCTTTCTAACATATGAATTCAGATCAGCTGGTAAGATTGTTTCGGGTGTACCTCGTATTTTCACATTATTGTGTCTTGATCGGTCCTCGAAGTCTGCCATTTTGGCCTGTACCCACTGTTGTTCCTCACAAGTGTGATCGTGCGGATCCACCAAATCATTCACTGTTTCAGTCATGGCACTCATCTGTTGTTCCATGTGGCCTACTTTATTCCCCATATATACCATCTCAGATTTAAATGCTGAGAACATAGATGAAATGTCATTATGCAGTGAGCTATGCAGAGAAATCAGCATGTCTTTCAGCATAGTATCAATATGGTTAGTAGTGGGGAAGGCTGCTATTGGGGATGATGCAGGCATCTGTGTGAGGAGATCATCTAATTCAGGCCTTACCTCTGGAGCCTAGGCACCTGTATCCAGGCACATCCGCGATTTTGCCGGACTGTTTGAGGTGGACGACGGCCCATATGGTGTAGTGGAGGCTGAGGTGTTTTCCTGTGGCCGAATGGTGGATTCATCTGCATCAGGTCAGTATAAGCCAGTTCTCTTGCGGTGAGCGATCGCGAGCGCCAACTTGATATTTCCTCTGGGGGGCAGAGTGAAGAAATCTGTTAATTTTCTTGGCTGTTGGTATTCCTTCCATTTGCAGGAGGTCCTGCTCTGGTTCCCCAGAGTGTGGAGGTCTGTAGGGTGCATTGTAGCAGTCTGGGTTAGTGATTCTGGCGATCGTTTCTCTGTTCAGTACAGGAGCTGTGGATTCAGGCTTTCATACAACTCGGCGGTTAGCCACGCCCAAATTTCAGAAAATTTTGAAGCCATGAGAAAAAAGAATAAATTCAGAGTTTTTTTTTTCAGAGAATTTTTTTTATTTTTGGAAAGATTGAACAAAATTCAGCGTGGAGTAGTTTTACAAATTGAAAGCCATTTTGTTACACTGGGAAGGTGAACTGCAGTATTATGCTTGGAATAAAAGAACAGCTTATTCAATAAATAAAATAAACTTGCCTAGAGTGAAAACTCTGGGGGGAAAAGCTACTTGCACTTTCAGTATGACCCTAATCATTTTATTGCACAAAGTATTTTTAATGTCTTTAAGCCACCTCTGGCATGCCAGGATGTGTTTTGTTATCCTTGTAGCATATAAAATAGAATGGCAGCTTTGCTCGCAGCAGAAATTGCACTGTGAAAAGTGTTTCCAAACTCTAGTGGATGGTCTCACCATTTTAGTGAGAGGAGAAAAAGGAAAAAGAATTACTGACCAGTCTATAGGGAAACATTATGCTGTGATGGTTGAAAAACATAAATAAAGGATTTAACATCAAAAAGAGACCTGTATGTGTTACCAACATCCCTAAATGAAATGGAAAAGGAAAAAACCCCCAAGGACTTTAATGGTAACAACTCAGATTCAAAAAAAGTAATAATATTCAAAGTTTATTTAAACAATTTATACAAAAAATGTTAAAATCATGATTGATATGTTGATGCGTGACTTGTCCACAATGGTCCAATAGAGCCCAATGCGTTTCGGGACTTCGTCCCTTCGTCAGGGGCTAATGTCTGCGTGGAGTCACACCGTCACCATATATGTAGACTCGTGGCTGAGCTGGCAGGCATCCAGGCGGTGGCAGAGACAACCCCCCAGCAGAAGGAAAACGGGGCACACAGAGCAGGATAGGGCCACCTCAATAACTCCAAGCAAGCCCAAAGGTGCCAAATCGAGGCTGACAGAGCCTCAGTACCATTCCCAATCCTATATATTTTAAATATAGGTGTAAATCCAAGGTGTGGCCGGAGCTGTCACTAGTGAGCAATTAAATTTGCTGTCTCAGTTGGTGTCGTCCTGGAGTATACAATATCACCACCACCCTCAGCCATGACGGTCACACCTTGGAATTACACCTATCTTTAAAATATGTAGGATTGGGAATGGTACTGACGCTCTGTCAGCCTTGATTTGGAAAAACATAAATAGGAATAATTTAAAGGCTATAAAGATAAATTAATTTGTCGGACATATTTACCCTCTTACCTGTCAATTAAGGCGTGAGAGGACAGACTGTATCCCAACAATCACCCAACTGTAGGAGGTACAAGATGAGTTAAAGACCACAAGCAAGCTAAACTGGATCCTTTCCCTTGCAGTGCCCACTAGTGGCAGAAATGTATATTACTCTTGTTTGAGAACTGCATTGAGAAGTAATGTTACTTGAATTGTATTCCAGGATTTGCTTGACTTCAGCTGGGAGACCTTGCACTAATTTAACACTTTACATAAAGACTTTAGAAATCTTTCATTAAAGTGACTGTAGTCTTGTTTTTTTCTATAAAATTAATAAACATGTCATACTTGCCTGCTCGGTTGCAGTGGATTTGCACAGAGCAGCCTGGACCCCCCCTCTTCTCATGTCCATTCTTTTTGATCCTGCCCCCTCCTGTTCAGTGCCCCCACAGCAAGCAGCATGCTATGGGGACACTCAAGCCGAGTCACCGCTACCTGTGTCCATTCAGACAAGGAGCCCCGACCCAACCCTCTCACCCCTGATTGGCTAGCTGACTTTAATTGACAACAGCGGAAGCCAATGACGCCGCTGCTGTGTCTCAGCCAAGCAGGAGGGAGAATCTTGGATGGCTGAGACACTCGTGGACATCACTGGACAGAGAAGGACTTCAGGTAAGTGTTAGGGGGACTGAGGGGGGCTGCTGTACACAGAAGGTTTTTTATCTTAATGCATAGAATGCATTAGGATAAAAAAACCTTCTGCCTTTACAACCATTTTAAAGTCTTAAGGTTATATAATTTTAATACCATGTCATAAACATAAATATATTATTTATTAGGGTTGCACCGATACCTAAAACCGATACCTTTATGAGGCGATTTGAGCCCATATAAAGTTAATGGGCTCAAATTGCACTGCAAAGAATTGCATGTGATTTGAACAGGAATGCGGTGCAAAACCAATCAGCTTCCAGTTTTTTTTTTTTTTTTTGTCAAAGCTTAATTAAACAAGTTAGAAGCTGATTGGCTACCATGCACAGTTGCACCAGATTTTGAACTCTCCAGTTTTAATAAATCAACCCCGATGAGTCCTTCTCAATATTGTTGTAGCCTGGCATCTGCCTTCAATGGCAAATGTGTATCTATCTACAGAAAACAGCATAGATACTAAAACTCTAATTAATGTTATATTGCAAAGTAATCAAAGGGAAAAAGTACTTCAGAACTGTGAGATATTTAAGAGACTAATTTATATCTGTGTATTGCCAAATTAGGCCTTGATTACAGAGGGAATGATGAAGCTGCTCATCAGGTGACCCTAATGTAAATCATGGTAATTTTCCTGAGCTTTCTTAGATTCTAAGCAAATATGCTATAAATCTCACAAGCATATATGAAGTTGGTGCCCTAAGAAGTAATAGAAAGGCACATCACCCCAACACTAGAGGAAAAGGTGTTAATCAAATCTTCAGTCAATCACATAGTCCTTGTCAAGGCAAATGGTGAAACAACAATTCGTCAAAGATGTAAGAGATCTATTGAATTCACTATGCAAATAGTTGGCACACAGGAAGATGCAGTGAAACAAAAATGCAGAATAATTCTGTGGTGTGTAAAATAGAGTATGTGTAGCATTGTGTGTAGCAGTGAGTTTTGTTAACATTATTGGCTGTTTTTTTTGGTGGTGCCGGAAATCTAAGTAAAAGCTTTATTGGATTACAGGTCTAAATCAAAGTTGCATAGTTCTGTGCTATGCTCATATTCTCAATTTGGTGATTACTGATGTCACAAAGTGTGCCCCTCCTGTGAAACCATTCTCTGGACTTTCTTTGTGTTAGAGTCCTACTAATGCTAATCTGTTTAGAATAAACAAGTCTGCTCTCAGGATCATGGCCATGAGAAACTCTCTAACAAGATAACAGATTATGGAGCAAGCCAAGAGCATTGTGTACCATGTTTGTTTCCACTGTAGACCAAAGGAATTGCATACCCTTATACTGTACTGCTTAGAACACATTACTAAATCTCCTATAATTGACAATAAAACTATGAGTAAGGTCAAAAATCTGTAAAATACTCAGCGCTACGTGTAGTGTCAGCGCTACAAGTGGAAGGACCCTCAATAATGTAGGTCTAAATAGTGGCTCAGAAAATATTTCTCTTCTCTATTGTAAAGCCAAATTTGAGATAATCGCCATAGGGAGAGTAAAAGTCAAAAGCTAGCAGAGCACAAGGCAAACAGAGGTGCAAGTATACTGGAATGTTCTGAGGATAAAACATCCCCTGATGAAGTTACGTGTGGTGTGACGTCACGCGTAGGGACGGATAGGCACTCAGAACTGACATAGGCTGACAAGCTCACCACTCGTAGGAGATAAGTTTATTATTATTATTTATGTTTTGTGAGTATCCTCAACTGTTCATTAATAAATCACCCAAAAAAAAAAAGCGTACTACACTATCCGGAACCTTCCTTTCTTTTAATATCCTTGCTCCCGCCGAGAGACAAAGACAAGGTACAGACCCCCATTGGCCTAGGAACACAGGAGAGGAACAACTGCTCCCAGCACACATATACATGCGGTTGTCTCATTACTTCAAGGTAAGAGGACATTCTCACTAGTGTGTATCTGCACGAAGAAGAGATTTAGACCTCCCCAGCATTTCTTTGCCAGTTGCACATTGGAATGATGATTTGCACAAGAAAGGAATATATTGTCACTAGTTCACTGCTTGAATGCTAATTTGCACACTTTGGACTGGATTAGATCATTTTTGGATCAGACTATCGGACGTTATTTAGCTGTCAGTCTGTCTTTCACATTTATCATATTTGCATAAGGAAGCCTTTGCTGTTTTGTACATTTATTTGCTGATTTTGCACATTTTTGTGTACATTATTTAGCTGCCATTTGTCTTTCACATTTATTACTGTATTTATTGGCATATAACACTCACTTTTTTACCCTGAAAATAGAGGGTAAACTGTGCCTGCGTGTTATACGCAGGGGGCTGTGGAAAGTTTTATTCCTGAAACTTCCTGCTTAAAGTTAGGGTGCGTGTTATACGCCTGTGTGTGTTATACGCCGATAAATACGGTATATTTGCATTTGCACTTTACTCAGGAAGCCTTTGCTGGTGTCTTTAACATTTATTTGCTGTTTTTGCACATTTATTTGCTGTTTTTTCACAACCCACTCAGTGCACACTTGTAGTATTTTTTAAGCACTTTGCACTTTGATATTGAATTTTTTCATATTTATACTCGCCTTCTGGAGATTTTTCATTTTGTAGTCGCTGGGTTAGCATTTCTTGCACCCCTGTACTTATCTATATTCTATATCAGTTTGTACCGCTTTCGTTATGCACCTTTGGAACAGCGCAGCACCAACTCCAACTTTAATTTACTTCTCTATGTGTAAGGTCTAACCCTATTCAGTGCTGCAGCAGTCCACTTTCCTCTTCCCACACACGGTAACGCAGGAATAACTATATACTCTATTATCAGGATGCTGCAAATATTATACCAAACCTTCATATATTGTTTATTTTTAGCATGTCTGGGAACACTCCAATGACAATAATTGTGAAATTATATAGCAAATTGCATTAAAAAACATGAAATACTTAGAGTAAGCTAATTGGTAAAAACATACATAAAAAAACATAAAAACATACATTGGCCAATAATTAAAAATAATGGAGTGCGCATGTACGGAGGATCCAAGCTGGCCACTTGAGTCAGGAGCTTCATTCCACCCAGAGCTGGCCTGGACCTGGTGATCACTTCTGACCAATGACATCCTTCCCCTGTCTGTGTAACTGTAAACATTGACAGGAGAAGTGATGTTCTCTCCCTCGTGTCGGTCTTTTCGTTCCAGACCGAGAGGAGAGAGCATCTAAAAGTGAGTTGCACAACACTACACTGACACCAGGTCACGTAGGCACACAATTCACCCCCCCGATCACCCCCCCAATTAACCCCCTCACCACCTGTCACTGTGTCACCCAGTACAGCAATCGGATTTTTTTTGATCGCTGTACTAGTGTCATTAGTGACTAAAATCAGTGTTAGGGTAATTAGTCTTAGGCCCAGATAGGTCCAGGGACCCCCCCTAACCCCCCCCAATAAAGGTTTAACCCCTTGGTTACCCCCTGTCACCAGTGATCACTGTATAAGTGTCACGGGTGACGCAGTTTAGCTAGTTTATTTTTTATAGCGTCAAGGCACCCGCCATATTTTTCCCAATAAAGGTTTTAGCACCAGATAGGGTATGTGTTGCCCCAGGCAGCTTCAGATTAGTGCCAGTAGCGCTAACACCCACGCACGCACCATACGCCTCCCTTAGTGGTATAGTATCTGAACGGATCGATACCTGATCTGATCAGATCTATACTAGCGTCCCTTGCAGTTTAGGGTTCCCAAAAATGCATTGTTAGCGGGATCAGCCCAGATACCTGCTAGCACCTGCGTTTAGCCCCTTCACCCAGCCCACCCAAGTGCAGTATCGATCGATCACTGTCACAAAACACATAACTGCAGTGTTCACAGAGTCAGGCCTGATCTCTGCGATCGCTAACAGTTTTTTGGTAGCGTTTGACTCAGTCGCTGACAGTCAGGTGCTTTTTTACCTTTGAATCTTACTAGTGTACCACTAAATTTAGAGCCCAAAATGATAAGTCAAAGGTACACTAGTGAAGAGGCCTACACGTTTTTGAGCCTGACAGATAGTGAAGAGGCGGTCACTCATCTGTCAGATTCTGGCTCAGAATACGATCTTGTAGACGACAGCGGCTCCCTGACAGATAGCTCTGACAGAGTTGTGGTCCCTGCTAGGGTCAGGCATACCAGACCCCGATCTTCTGCTGTCATTATGGTGCAAGAACCGCAGGGCTCTCGTATGGAGCAGAGAAGTACTAGCACCGCTATTCCTTCTGGTGAACTGGCAAGCACCAGCAGCCTAGTACACCCTGGTCGTACATCCAGCACTTCAGTATCCCGCCGTGACATGGCGAGTTCAATAAGTGCAGTTCAAGCTGGCGAGGTGACAAGCACAAGTAGTGTCCCGCTGCCACCAATAAGAAGACAAAGACAGGCCTGTCGTGCCCATAGTGCCCTTCCTGCTGCATTCGCCAATCCTGATTGGGTACCCACCACTTCTGCAGCACCCATACTTCCCCCATTCACTGGCCAACCCGGAATTCAGGTGGAAACAGTTGATTTTACGTCACTTGATTTTTATTTGCTGTTTTTCACCGAAGATCTCTATAGATCTATTGTGGACCAAAGCAATTTGTATGCTGGTCAATACATTGCCGTTAATCCCCAGCTGACCCTTGCCAGAGATTGGAAACCAATTACGGTTTCCGAATTTAAAACCTTCCTGAGCCTATCCCTACTCATGGGCATTACTAAAAAGAGTGAGTTGCGGTCATTTTGGTCCACTGACCCAATTCACCATATGCCCGTGTTCTCTGCCTCAATGACCAGGGCACGATACGAGCAGATCTTGCGGTTCATGCATTTCAATGACAATGAACTCTGTCGTCCTTGGGGGAGACCCTGGATATGATCGGCTCTACAAAATTTGGCCCCTCGTAAACCACTTCAACCAACGTTTTGCAGCCTTGTTTACTCCCGATCAAGTTGTCTGCGTTGATGAGTCCCTGATTACGTTTTCTGGCCTCTTGTCTATCAAACAGTACCTTCCCAGCAAGCATGCCAGATACACGGGGTCAAGATGTATAAGCTCTGTGACAGGGCAACAGGCTATACATCTAGTTATATGGTTTACGAGGGAAAAGATAGTCACATAGAGTCGGAGAACTGCCCAGATTACATAGGGAGTGCTGGTAAGATAGTGTAGGACTTGGTGTCACCCTTATTCGGAAAGGGGTACCACTTGTAAGTGGACAATTATTACACAAGTTTGCCACTTTTTAGTCACCTTTTTGATTGTGGAATTGGCGCATGTGGCACCGTGCGACCTAATCACCGGGTCTTCCCCCAGCGGCTTGTAGAATCCTGTCTTAGTCAGTGGGGGAGAGCCTGCTTGCAGTGTAATAATTTGTTAGCAGTGAAGTGGAGGGATTCACGGAATGTTTTCGTTCTGTCCTCGCTTCACGCAGACACGGCAGTCCAAATTCCTACGGCGACTGGTTTTGTGGAGAAACCCCTCTGTATCCATGAATACAACCTTAACATGGGAGGGGTGGACCTCAATGACCAGTTGTTGGCGCCGTACCTAATTGCCTGTAAGGCCAAACGCTGGTACAAAAGTGTCTGTATATTTATTTCAATTGGCTTTGCTCAACGCTCATGTGCTATACAGAGCTTCAGGACGGACTGGATGCTTCCTTAAATTCCAGGAAGAGATCGTCAGAGCCCAACTTCCCAATGCAAATGCAGTGAGCCGGCTGCATGAGAGTCATTTTCGTTTTGTCCTCCCTGGTACCCCTACCCAAAGAAACCCCTAAAAAAGATGTTATGTCTGCAGCAAACGCAGATTTAGGCATGACACTTGCTTTTATTGTCCCTCCTGTCCTGACCAACCTGGTCTCTGCATTGGTGAATGTTTCAAACGCTACCACACACTAGTTGAGTTTTAGCGTAGGGTACAGCACCACACAGTCCTAGGCACACTAACACAGTGTCTCGGAAGATGTGATGGCTATCACATTTTGAGATACCATAATCTGCAACGTTCAGTTTACAGTTTTTTTACACTTTTTATAAAAGTAAAAAAAGTGGAAAAAAATAATAAAAAAAACTCACACAAAAAAATATAAAATAAAAAATCCAAAAATAGTTGTGGTTGTATTTCTCCCCCCTCTCTATTGTTCTCTCTTATGTTCACTCTCTACTGTCCACTCACTATTGTTCTATATCTATTGTTCTCTCTATTTTTACTATGTTTTATTGTATTTTCTTTGCAGATAAGTTATGTTATACTGTAATGTTTGTTTTATTGTTAACCATCATTTGCTTAGCAGGTACACCATTCAACTGTAGCGCAGATTTATTCATCTTGACAGCAACAGCGTTTGATCCCACGATACATAAAGCCGTGACTCCAGTGCTGTAGGAGGTGATTTCATCACCACAGTTAAAAAAAACATCATATATCCCGAAGCATGGGGGCATTAGGGGCGGAGGAGTGATTTTTGCTCCTAATGCCGCGTACATACGGTCGAAATTCCGACGGAGGCTTGCCCGTGGAAATGTCCAACCGTGTGTACGCAGCATAACTTTTTATGCCGCATACATACGGTTGAAATTCCGACGGAGGCTTGCCCGTGGAAAAGTCCAACCATGTGTACGTGGCATAACTTTTTTGCCGGAGGATGCACTCATGCTTTGGCATATATAAATGGTGCATGTATGCCCATCATTAGAAGTGGGTGGATGAAGTGAGGTATCCTAATGGTGGCCATACCCACTGATCAATCTCTTTTTCGTTCAGCCAATAGGCTGCATGAAAAAAAAAAGATTACAATATATGTCCAACAAGGACCAGCAACGTACTGGTATGTTGCTGGACTTTGAATGGTTATACCAGAATGATGCCTGTGGGTTTAGGTATTATCTTGGTATCATTCTTTTCAGCCAGCGGTCGGCTTTCATGTAAAAGCAATCCTAGCAGCTAATTAGCCTTTAGACTGCTTTTACAAGCAGTGGGAGGGAATGTCCCCCCCGGATATAAACAGCACCATTGGGAAATTGTGAAAACATTTTATCACACCGATCTTGGTGTGATCAGATGCTTTGAGGGCAGAGGAGAGATCTAGGGTCTAATTGACCCCAATTTTTTTCAAAAAAGAGTACCTGTCACTACCTATTGCTATCATAGGGGATATTTACATTCCCTGAGATAACAATAAAAAATATAAAAAATAAATAAATGGAAGGAACAGTTAAAAAAAAAAAGCAAAATAAATAATAAAAAGAAAAAGAAAAAAAAAAGCACCCCTGTCCCCCCCTGCTCTCGCGCAAAGGCAAACGCAAGCGTCGGTCTGGCGTCATATGTAAACAGCAATTGCACCGTGCATGTGAGGTATCACCGCAAAGGTCAGATCAAGGGCAGTAATTTTAGCAGTATACCTCCTCTGTAAATCTAATGTGGTAACCTGTAAAGGCTTTTAAAAATGTATGTAGTTTGTCGCCACTGCACGTTTGTGTGCAATTTTAAAGCATGTCGTGTTTGGTATCTATGTACCCGGCCTAAGATCATCTTTTTTATTTCATCAAACATTTGGGCAATATATCGTGTTTTAGTGCATTAAAATAAATAAAAGTATTTTTGCCAAGGAAAATGCGTTTGAAAAATCGCTGCGCAAATACTTTGTGGAAAAAAAATGCAACACCCACCATTTTAATCTGTAGAGCCTTTGCTTTAAAAGAATATATAATGTTTGGGGGTTCAAGGCAGTTTTCTTGCAAAAAAAAAATGTTTTCATGTAAACAAAAAGTGTCAGAAATGGCTTTGTCTTCAAGTGGTTAGAAGAGTGAATGATGTGTGATATAAGCTTTTAAATGTAGTGCATAAAATGACAGTTCAAACCACCCCCCCAAATGACCCCCTTTTGGAAAGTAGACACCCCAAGTTATTTGCTGAGAGGCATGTCGAGTCCATGGAATATTTTAGATTTTGACACAATTTTCGGGAAAAATACATTTTTTTTTCTTCTGCACAAAGTTGTCACTAAATGATATATTGCTCAAACATGCCATGGGCATATGTGGAATTACACCCCATAATACATTCTGCTACTTCTGACACTTCCCACATGTGTGAGACTTTTTGGGAGCCTAGCTGCGTTCGGGACCCCAAAAACCAAGCACTCTCTTCAGGCTTTCTAAGGGTGTACATTTTTTGCTTTCACTCCTCACTGCCTATCACAGTTTCAGTGGTCATGGAATGCCCAGATGGCACAACACCCCCCCCAAATGAACCCATTTTGGAAAGTAGACACCCCGACCAATTTGCAGAGAGGTATGATGAGTATTTTGCAGATCTCGCTTTTTGTCACAAAGATTTGAAAATTGGAAAAAAAAAATGTCTTTCTTCGTTTTCAAAAATAAATGGGCGCTGTAAAATACTCACCTGCCTCTCAGCAAATAGCTTGGGGTGGCTACTTTCCAAAATGGGATCATTTGGGGGGGGGGGGGGTTGTGCCATATGGGCATTCCATTGCCTCCAAAACTGTGATAGGCAGTGAGGAGTGAAATCAAAAATTTAATTGAAAAAAAATATTGAAATTATTTGTGAACCATGGGTCCGATTCATGGGAATATCAATCACTCCGGGTATTATACCCCCTAAAAAAATTCATACCAACTCTCAGGTAATTGAAACTACGGCCCGGATTCACAGACATCGGCGCATATTTATGCCGCCGTAGCGTATCTCCTTTACGCTACGCCGATGCAGCGCAGAGAGGCAAGCATGGAATTCAGCAAGCCAATGCTCCCAACGTTGCACCAGCATGGCGTATATTTTGTAGGCGTAAGCCGGTGTAGGTGGAAGTGGGTGTGACCCCATGCAAATGGTGGTCTGAGCGTGGTGCAGTGTTTTACGCCCGGTGTATCATGAACGGCGCATGCGCCGTGACGGCGATGTATGGTCAGCACCCCTATGCGAATGCTCACAACTACGCCGACGCAACTTCCTTAGATACGCTGGCACACCGTCTTACGCCGAGCGCATAAATACGCCCAGCCATACGCCCGTCCGGTGCAAAAGTACACCAGCTTTCTTCTCTTCCCCCTGGAGCAGAATACTTTTGCGCGGAGCCATGTCTGATGTTGAGACTGAGAGGGACAGGAGAAAAAAAAATTCTCAGCAGATGAGAGGGCTATCCTCATCTCTGCCATATCGAAATTTGATGTGTACCTCCATGGGGCCCAGAGTGCCAGGACCAGCAGGACCAGGAAGCAAGAGATCCTGGAGAAGATCACCCTGGATGTCAATGCCCTTGGTCATGAATCCCGGATCTCTAAGGACATTGGCAAGAAAATTAATGACATGCGTCGGCGTGTCCGGGATAAATTGGCCACCATCAGAAGGCACCATAGGAGCACGGGGGGCGGACCACCATCTGCTGTGAGGTTGACCCCGGAGGAGGAGGAGGTGATCGCCAGCTGTCTGGAGTGTGAGCAGGTGGAGGGCTTGGAGGGCTTTGACTCCAGTGAGCAGGACTTGAGGACAGGTAAGTGTGTTTTATCCCCCATCCGGTGTGTAGCATGTGAGGGAGTGGAAGGGAATATGTGACAAGTGTGTGGGTCCACCAACATGTGAATGTTTTGTGTCATCCACAGATGTGCTGGAGGGAGCTGGGCCGTCGTCTGCCGGTGTCTGTCCCACACCATCCCCGGGAACATCTGCCTCAGCCTGACCCCCTGGGAAGCAATGAGACAGCGGTGGATGGGATTGCTCTAGAGGTTGTTGAGGAGGAGACGGTTGATCTTGAGGAATGCCTCTTTTTTGAGGAGGCTTACACCTTCCCTGGACCATCACAGACCACCACTCCATCCAGGGTAACCCCATCCAGGGCTACCCCATCCAGGGGAACCCCATCCAGGGCTACCCCATCCAGGGTAACCCCATCCAGGACTACCCCATCCAGGGGAACCCCATCCAGGGAAACCCCCTCCATGGCTACCCCATCAAGGGGAACCCCCTCCAGGGCTACCCCATCCAGGGCTACCCCATCCAGGGGTACCCCCTCCAGGGCTACCCCGTCCGGACGGGCACAAGCCTCTCCATCCCCCAAGAAGGCTTTACGGAAGACCAGGGGTGTATCTTGATCACTCCAAGAAGGGCTGTAGAGGGAGCAGGCCCGGCAGACACGCCACATGGGTGCGCTTGCCTGTGACCTGCGCCGTTGTGGCTGACAGCCTGGCCTCCTCGGCCAAGACCCAGGCTGAATGCACATTTACTGTGCAGGGCACCACAGCCACTGTGCAGCAGTGCCTCACACAGCAGGCTGAGCAGAGCAGCTCAATCTCTGACTGCCTGCAGGATGTGAGCGCAAACTGCGCTGCCATGGTGACATGCATGGGTGACCAAGCCCAGACCCTGGAGGCCATGCGTCACCACATGGTGGCAGGGGGTCCCTCACCATCTGGTGACCAGGGCTCGAATGTGCAGGCCAGCCTGGAGCGTCATACCTGGGCAATTGGGGAGCTGCAGGCCACAGCAGCAGGCCTCGTGGCGGAGGTGAAGACCCTTTGAGTGGCTGTACATCACGGTGGAGGGAAGGCATACCAGGCGCCACCAGCGGCAGACCACCACCCAGCAGCTACAAATGCAGGCGGAGACGAACTCTGTCCTCACCCGCATTGCCCTTGCGTTGGAGGGCATGCAGCCAGCATCTGCCAGGAGTGACAGACCAGGGGATGAACCTCATCCTGATGC
Source organism: Rana temporaria (assembly GCF_905171775.1). NCBI lineage: Eukaryota > Metazoa > Chordata > Amphibia > Anura > Ranidae > Rana > Rana temporaria. Next base: position 111,348,358 of record NC_053496.1, read on the forward strand.
CCCACCCCCCCACCTGAGGCTCCCCCCAGACAATTGAGGAGCCGTGCCCGTGGCACCAGGCCTGGCCCACGAGAGGGCAAATGACTGCTCCCTTTTTTTTTGTGCTCAGATTATGAGCTTTATTATTTTGTTTTTGTTGGACTTGCACAGAGGTATGTGCCGTCCTCCGGTAAGGGCATGATCCCTATTCTTTTTTTTTTCTGCACACGTTGAGGAGTGCAGAAGTGGTGCCCGGATGTTTGCAGGGGCAGGGTTTGCCCGGTGCTGCTACAGTGTGACTGGTGTGTGAGTGTGTGTATGTGTGGGTGACATTCCTGCCAGCAAGGCGTGTCACCTTGGGTCGTTGGGGAGAGGTTATCCCCACGACCGTGTGAATGTGGTATGAATGGACAGCAACACCATCGGGGCCTTGGCGTCGCATTGCTGTTCCCAAGTCCTGCACGGTGGACTTGGGCTAAACCAATGAGGTGGATGTGGTGTGTGTGACCTAGTGACCACAGTGAATGAATGAATGAAAAACTTATAAAGCGCGGCGCATGCGAACTGAATCGCTTCTGGGCGCTAGTTGTTCGTGTCTCATGACATCAAAAGAGCAGAGTTTTGATCTGTCTTCTGAAAGTCAGGTGGTTTTCCTCCAAGCGAATGCTGGTTGGTAAAGCGTTCCATAGTCTAGGACCCTGAAAAGCAAACCTTCTTTCTCCTTTGGACTTGTATTTGGTTTTTGGTACCCTGACCAGATTTTTTTTTTAAATCAAAAGATGTTTATTGGTATAGACAATGTAAATCACAAACTACACAATACACTGTTATACATATTTCTGGATACCAGTATAAACATTTTGACATTGTCAACAGAAGGGGGAGAGACATTCCCCAACAACAAAGATACATGGAGAGTTCCACCCAGCAAACAACCCGCCCCTCGTGCAAGACAAAAATTGCAATTAAACATCTTGTATTAATTTTTTTCACATCAACATACATAGAAATACAAAACATACATAAACAGTGCCCTTCTGGGGCGGAACTAAGCACGACCTGGGTGATACAAATACCAACTTGTTCGTCTCCCCCCTTTTTTTTTTAACCTTTTTCTCTCACTTTTTCCCAAGATCAATTAACACTACCACCTAAAACATATACAGTAAGGCCTGACTGCAAAAGGTAAAGGCCGAAGAAGGGAGGATGTCGGGAGAGGGGGTAAACGAATGAGGGAAGGGGGGGGGCAGATACCCAGATCTCAGTGGTCTCTAAACTACCATGGATTTTCATAGTTTCAATGCGGTAAGGCATTATCCCATCAACAATCTATCCATGATAAGTTGTGGGGGCCCTAGTCCCGGAACATTGAGCCAGGGTTGCCACATAGAATAAAATTTTCGTGACGCGTTTCTGTGTTGGTAGGTAATTTTTTCCCTGATCAGCAATCTATTAACATCATCCGTCCATTGCTTGTTTGTCGGTACCCTAGGAGATATCCAGAGCCTCGCAATCGCCGTTCTAGCTATGTATAACAGGCGGAGTATTGCAGTGTGGCCATTAGGCGAGAGCGATGGAATCTCCAGAGCACCGAGTAGACATATAATCGGATCTTGCGGGATTGGCACTTGGTATGCCTGGGAAATGGTGGTTACAACAAAGTTCCAATAACGGAACAATTTCGGACATTTCCACAGCATATGTAGCAAATCCCCTTCTTGTGCACTACATTTTGGACAAAGGGGAGAGTCCCGACACCCCCATCTATGCAAGCGTACTGGGGTTCTGTACACCCTATGAAGCATAAACAAATGAGAAAGTCTGCGAGACGCCGACACAGATACCAATGGAGCTGAAGTAAGGCACAGCTCCCAAGTTTCTCCGTCTATTGGACCTAAATCCCTCTCCCAACCCCTCCTACACGGTAGGGAGGAGGCATCATGTGTGCAGCCAAGCAGTATCTTATATACATTAGAGATCATACCCTTCCTGTCCTTGTTCATAAATACCTCTGCCATTAAGGGGTGAGATGAAAGTCTAAGTTGTGAAAGCCTAGTTTCAGCTTGTATCGCATGCCTCAGCTGTAGGTAACGATAGAATTGGGACCTATTTAGGCAAATTCCTCCCTGAGATCTGTAAATGATTTAAAAATTGCTCCTCTATACAGCTGTGGAATGTATCGTATGCCTGCCAGCTCCCAAGACCGAAAGTCCTTAAGTTTAAAGAGTTCAGTCAAGTATTTGTTGTTCCATATTGGTGTGAATGAACATATACCCGTCAGGCGTAGCAACGTCCTGGTGTACTTCCATACCGAGTTCAACAGCTTAACAGTGGGCAATGAGCTCGGAATGTGCGTGAGTCCTGCCTCTAGATGGGAAAGTGCAGTCAGTTCCGAGCCACAAGGCGTCACTAACAAGCGAATAGGATCTTCTGTGTCCTCCCCACCCCAGCCCCCAAGGTGCTGAAGCTGTGAGGCCACGAAGTAGTATCTAGCGTGTGGAACCGCCATGCCACCCTGATCCTTGGCTAGCTGTAAAGAGGAGAGACTGATACGAGCCACTTTATTGCCCCATATCAGAGTCCTGAATTGGGCATCTATTTGAGCAAACCACATATGGGGGATCCATATCGGGGCGTTATGAAATATATAGAGCAGCTGTGGGGCCCAGATCATCTTGACCAAGTTAGTCCTTCCTGTAACTGAAAGAGGTAACTTAAGCCAGGCTAAACACTTTGCCCGAAACTTTCGTAACAGTGGGGCCAAATTAAGCTGGAGATATTGGTTTGGGTCAGCCGTAACCTGGATGCCTAGGTATTTGAATTCCTCCACTAGTTGTACATCTCTAGCACACTCAGGTAACCGATGTGTCAGGGGGTCAAGCGGTAGAAGCACCAACTTATTCCAGTTTATACTAAACCCTGACAACTGCCCAAAGGCAGCAATCAGGAACATCACCTTGCTCAGGGAGGCATCCATGTCCCCAAGATATATTAGGGTATCATCCGCGTATAAGGAGACTACATCCTGCCTGGGTCCTCTACAAAAACCTACAATATCTCGTGTAGCTCTAATATGTATGGCCAGAGGTTCTAGGGCCAAGGCAAATAGCAGGGGTGAAAGAGGGCACCCCTGCCGCGTGCCTCGAAAAAGTCGAAATGGCTCAGAGAGATCGCCATTTACCCGCATCCTGGCCATTGGGGCGCTATACAATAGTTGAACCCACTTAATAAATGTACTACCCACCCCAAATCTCTCCAGGACCTCCCAGAGATAGGGCCATTCAACGCTATCAAACGCTTTAGCTGCGTCCAGCGAAAAAATGGCCCGATCTCCGGGATTGTCAACTGGCACCTGCAAATTGAGAAATAGTCTGCGCAGATTCTGGGCAGTAGACCTGGTTGGGATGAATCCCGATTGATCCCTGTGCACCACTTGTTGGATGCACTTGGACAACCTATTAGCAAGAACCCTTGCAAGTAATTTAATATCGAATGTTAATAAGGAGATCGGCCTATATGAGTCCGGTGACATTGCATCCTTGCCAGGTTTCAATATCACCACTATAATAGCTTCACTCATAGAGGGGGGGAGCACACCAGTCTCAAGGGCACAGTTATAGACTTTAAGGAGCATTGGTAGGAGCTGTTCTGAATATCTCTTAAAAACCTCAGCAGGTAAACCATCCGCTCCCGGTGCCTTCCCGTTCTGTGCATGTGCCAAGGCTTCTAACAGTTCATCCTCAGTCAACGGGGCGTTTAAGAGCGCCGCGTCGACCCTGACCAGATTTTGGTCGGTGGATCGCAGAACGCGATTCGAATTGTGAGGTTCTATCTTGTCGCAAAGATATTGCGGAGCCTTCCCATGGATGCACAGTGGTGTGCATGTGTGCATTCTCCTTGTGCCATGATGAATGTGTGTCTTTAACGTGCAAAGATACGTTCCACGAGGCAACTCCTGACTGCTGTTCCCTCAGCAGATGGGGTAGCCTCGGTTAGGGGGGGACTGTGTGGTTCGGGGGTCAGGTCATCACATATGCAAATCTCCAGGCCCTTTCTCATGGCGTAGTTGTGCAGCACGCAACATGCACCGATGATCTGGAACACAAAGTTTGGGGAATACAACAGGGCCCCCCGGACTTATCCAGGCATCGGCATTGTGACATCCCAGACACGACTCCACTTGTACGTTGGAAATATCCACTGGCGAGGAAATGAAGTGTTGCCAGTACCTTGACCAGTGGCTGCACTGCATGTGAGCGTTCTGTCTGTCTGGTGATTTCATCATGCAGGGCTGTGGCTAATTCCAGGATGGCATCAGGGGGTACAGGCAGTACACCTGTAAGGGGCCCGGATGGCAAGCCCCCTTTTTTTAATTTTTTATTAAAAAAAAAATATTTTTATATTTTTTTTTTTTTTTTAGTTTGCGGCAGCACCCCCCAGGCCCATGCCTGAAGCTGTGTAAGGGGCCCCATAATTCCTGATGGCGGCCCTGCCTGGCATGTTGGCATACAGATGTGTTGTCCTGCAAGTGTGGTTGCTCAGCTCGTCCGTTACGGTGATGCTGCAGCTGCTGTCCAGTAGGGATGAGCTTTGTGTTCGACTCGAGCGTATGTTCGACTCGAACATCGTCTGTTCGTACGTTCCACGAAAGTCGAACAAAATGGGTCGTTCGCGCCAAATTCGAGTGACGTGCAACGGCCCATTATTCACTGCGGCTATGCGCGCTGTGATTGGTCAAGCATGCACTATGACCCTGCATGTTTGGCCAATCACAGCGCGCAAAAAACGGAGAGCCATAATTGGCCAAAGCCAGGGTGGCTTTGGCCAATTATGGCTCAGGGGGTTTAGTACACGCCCCACACTATATAAGGCTGCCTGCAAGTCGGCCGCGTGTAGTGTGTTGCGGCGTTGTTAAAGAACAGATCAGACAGTCAGTCAGTTAGAGATAGAGAGAGAGAGATAGACTCAGTGGGCCAGATTCATGTAGCACTTACACCGTTTTTTTTGGTAGATGCGCGGCGTAAGTGCAGATTTGCGCCGGCGGATCGCTGCGCTGTACCCAGAGAACCAGATTACGCCTCCAAATAGACTTCATCGCCTCGGTGTAACCTTTCCACGCCGGCGCGGCATTGGCGCAGATTTACGCTGGTCTGATCTGGCGCGGCCATGGTTTTTGTGTTTTAAATATGCAAATGAGGTTTTTGGGCCGATTCATCAACTTAAGCTTGACCGGCGCAGGCTACTCCCGGTGCGCGGAGCTGAAATTTCCGGCGCCAAGTTACACCTCATAAAAGCAGGGGTAACTTTGCACCAAACTTGCAGAGGTCAGCTGGAGAGCAGCTAAAGCAGCAGCGTTACAAACGAACTGAGCAACAACACTTGCTGGACAACACATCTGTGTGCCAACATGCCAGGGGCAGCCACTCTGTGGCCCATAGAGGCGGTCCCCATGTTGGGAGAGGCCCTCAATAATTACAGCCCTCTCCTCTGGGCTGAAATTGGTCATCCGCCCACCTGAGGATTCCTCATCAGCCATCACTGCCCCACCACAATGCAAACGACCTAGCTTGGAAAAAAAAAGCTTCAGTACATTTGCACCTGCAGGGCGGAAGTCTGGGCTGATTTATGGACTGGGCGTTGGTAGTGGGCCGGCGTAGCTCAGGGGTCACGCCAGGGCGCAGTTCTGAGCATGTGCAGATTGGGACATTTACCCCTGGATGTCACTGAGCATGTGCGGTCTAAGATGCGCCCCGGCGTGACCCCTGCGCCACGATCGGCACTTCATTAGCATAGGGTGACTCCCATTTGGCCTTACCCCGCCTTACGCCGTCTAAAATCCGCCCCGCTGGGGCATCGTAGACAAAAAAAGTTTCTTGAATCACCTAACTGCCGCTCCGCGCTGGACCGGTGTAGTCTAAAAATGATGCACCACGCCGGTGCAAATCTGCACCATTGTACATGAATCTGGCCCAGTGTCTTTTCTACCAGATAGATAGATAGATAGATAGATAGATAGATAGATAGATAGATAGATAGATAGATAGATAGATAGATAGATAGATAGATAGATAGATAGAGCAGGCAGGCTAGTCAGTTTAGTTAAATTTACAGTGTGTAGAGGATATATATACATCCTAGGATTTGTACATATATTTATACACTGTATAGCTTAGCTAGATCAGCTATTCCTATTTGTCAGGCAGTAGATTGTGCTAGCTGCAGTGCTCTAACGTGTTGTATTGCCTGTGTGCTGTTTAGTTTACACCTAAACTTACTCGGTGTTACTGTACGTGTGCTGTTTAATTGCACATAAACGCAGTTGCTGTTACTGCACGTGTGCTGTTTATTTGCCCATAAACGCAGTTGCTCTTACTGGGGATACACTAGGGATACAAACTGCCAAAAAGCAGTTTTTCTCTGAAAAAATTGCTAATGCTAAAAATGCAGCAGCTGAACTCTTTAGAGTTGCGAAAAATCTAGCTAATCCAGCATGTAGACAGCCGGAAGAAGAAGCTTCACCAGAGTTTTGTAATATTTTATCAAATTATTTTAATGAAAAGATAGAAATTATTAGGAACAATATCAAAGTAGTAGATATTGAGGAATATTGTCCCATCTATGAAGGTACAAGATTCTCTAGTTTTGTGGATGTCTCTACTTTAGATATTCTGAATATCCTCAAGTCTCTTAGAGCCTCGTCCTCATCATTTGATCCTTGCATTGCGCAACTAGTGAAGGACGCCGCAGAGACATTGGCCCCCTTTATTGCCGACATTGTAAATACTTCCTTCTCCACTGGAACAGTGCCGGGTATTCTGAAGCGGGCGGTGATTATTCCCCTGCTGAAGAAAGCTAACCTGGCACGCTCCGTGTTGAGCAATAATCGTCCCATTTCAACTCTACCATTTCTGGCAAAAATCATGGAACGAGCCGCAGTGTGGCAAATTCAGCCCCATCTCGAGTCCAATTCCATTCTCGATGATTTTCAATCTGGATTCCGACCAGGAAGAGGTCCTGAAACCGCCTTGACCAAAGTCCAGGATGATCTACTCTGGGCCCTGGACAGAAATGAGGCTTCGGCCTTGGTATTGCTGGATCTGTCGGCAGCATTCGATACCATCGATCATTCTAGACTGCTTGATCGATTAGGGACTGTGGCAGGCATTGATGGTATAGCATTGGCATGGATGACCTCATTTCTGCTGGACAGGGTTCAGAGAGTAAGGCTGGGACTGCACTGCTCTTCTGATAGTCCCCTGTTCTGTGGAGTCCCTCAAGGGTCGGCGTTATCGCCGCTCCTGTTCAACATCTATCTGAGGCCTCTGCTATATATCATCCGCCGCCACAACCTATCTTTTCATGTCTACGCTGACGACACCCAGTTCTACATTCCTCTGCCCAGGGATGGGGGGGCACAGATAACTCTGGCCACCTGCCTGGAGGAAATTCAAGCCTGGATGGGGGCCAATTATCTTATGCTCAATGGCTCCAAGACTGAGTGCATGGTTTTATGCAATCAGCCATGGTCGGGCGGTTTCCCTACCTGGCCGGACTCGTTTTCATCGGTCCCAGTGCCAGTCACCCAGGTCAGGGATTTGGGAATCATCTTGGACGAGAGATTGACGCTACGACCACAGGTAAACCAGGTGGTGAGTTCTTGTCACTTCCACTTGAAACTCCTGAGGTCGACTTTTCGCTTCATTGAAGAATCGCATAAGATCTCCATGGTCAATGCCATTATTGGAAGTCGATTAGATTATTGTAATGCTTTGTACCTGGGTTTACCTAATAACATCATGCACAAATTACAGCTTATTCAGAATGCCGCTGCGAGGCTACTCACGGGTGTTGGTCGTCGTGACCACATCACGCCATCGCTGAGAGCCCTGCATTGGCTACCCGTGAAGGAACGGGTTCTGTTTAAGACTGGATGCATGGTGCACAGGGCTACCCATGGCAAGGGGCCAGTGTACCTGCAGCAAAAATTCACCAAGTATGTGCCCAACCGTACCTTAAGGTCGGCTAATTTGGAAACTTTGGTGATTCCTAAATTTCGTAAGAAAAAATGCGGAGGGAGGACGAGTGCGGTCCAGGGAGCACAGTTTTGGAACTCCCTGCCTCTAAAATTAAGGCTTGAGAATGATCTTTTTAAGTTCAGGAAGCTTTTAAAAACTGAGCTTTTCAGTCTAGCCTATGGAATTACATAGGTTTTTATAGTTCTTTGATCTGCTACTATTTTAAATTTGATCTGTTCCGCTGCCTGTGTGTGTTTTTTTGGTTGTTGCTGTATTGTTGTTCTCGGCGCATCGAGGCCTACGGGTAACTGACTGCGTTTTGTACTTTTTTGTACTTTTAAGAATTTTAATAAATAAATAAATAAAATACTGCATGTGTGCTATTTATTTGCACATAAACGTAGTTGCTGTTACTGCACGTGTGTTGTTTAATTGTACATAAACGCAGTTGCTGTTACTGAACGTGTGCTGTTTATTTGTGAGTTTGTGGGTTAGATATGGGGAGAAAGCTAAGGCTTGACTGACATTAGCTTTTTTTGCTTAATTTTGACTTGCAGAAATAATGGAGGCCTTCAGAGAACAGGAGTTCTTCACAGAATGTGTTCAAAGGGGGCCCCGGATGGCAACCCCCTTTTTTCTAGAATTTTTCTTTCCCAAAAAAATAAAAATATTCAGCCAAGATCTGGCATTGTAATGCCCCCCCCAACCAGTCCTTATCTTGTTTGCAACACCTGTATACTGCTGTTCAAAGTATATAGGGCCAAAAGGTCTTGTCAGGGCCGATCCTCGCTATAGGCTCACTATGCAAGCCGCTTAGGGCCCCGCAAAGCTGCAAAGGGCCCCCAAATTACTAGAGGCCCGGCCTGGTGAGAAGTCATTTTCGCACCCTCACCCCGCTTCTAAACTCGCTGGCTGAGTCATTTATGACAGCAGAACACCCCCTCCCCCCACTTCTCAACTTTCTTTAATGTGACATGTCACTGTCGTCAGCGCCCCCCCGATTCTCATTTTTAATGTGCCATGTAATTTTGCTTAGGGCCCCAGGGAGGTCAGGATCGGCACTGGGTCTTGTAATGACCTGGGGGGGAGTGGTGGCGGGGAAACTCATGCTATTTTTTTTTAATGATTTTTATCCATATTGCAGGGACCAAACATTACATTAAAGCCGCAAGCAGTATTAAATTACTTTTTTCTGAGAGTAATCTCATGTTGTGCAGGGACATTTCTAAACACGTGCCACTACTATAGACACCCAGCAGGTATGATATTTAAAGGAATTTTTCTTTTTTTTTCACTTTAACCACTTAAGCCCCGGACCAATATGCTGCCTAAAGACCCAAGGGGCCTGATTTACCAAGCCTTTACTCCATGACTCATGGAGTAAAAGCAGGAGTAGCAGCCGTTTGGCCATTTACTAAAGAAATACGCTGCTAGTGCAGTGTATTTCCCTAGTTACTAATGTGCTCCGTGCGCCCAGGAGAGGGTGCATTGTGCACCAGTACAGACCTGGCGCACGGCACATTAAACTGTAAATTGCGGGGGTTTGGGCGGGAGTTTATTAGGGGGGGAGGTGGGGGGATGCAGGGGAAGTGAAGTGACATGTGTTTTAAAGTGTTTGGCGGGCCGAATTGAAAGGGAAAGTGTTTTTTGAAAACAGATCCCCGTACGCTTGCACAGTGCGCCTGAACCTCGGGAGGTTCATTTGCATACTGGGCATGCGCAGAGAGAAAAGTCAGGGATTCCCGTGCGCCTTGTCAGTACGCCGTGAAAATCTTGGTAAATACCAAGCGGCGTACCCGTGATTGCGCTGCGTGACGCGGCGCACGGGAATCTCCGAGCTGTTTTCAGCCCTGAAGGGGAACTCCGCGCCAAATTTCAAACTTGAAATCGGCGCGGGTCCCCCTTCAGGGCTACATTAGGCTCTTAGGCTTGGTCCGGAACGTGAGGGGTTAAACCCGCGCCGATTCGGCGCGGGGGTCCCCCCCAGATCCAAACCAAGCCCTCATCCCAAGCATGCAGTCTGGCCCGGACAGGAATGGGGGAGGGGACGAGCGAGCGCCCCCCCCCCTCCTGAGCCGTACCAGACCGCATGCCCTCAACATGGGGGAGTGTGTGCTGTGGGGGAGGGGGGCACTGCCCCCCCACCCCACAGCACTCTTGCCCCCATGTCGATAGGGACAAGAGCCTCTTCCCGACAACCCTTGCCATTGGTTGTCGGGGTATGCGGGCGGGGCTAATCGGAATCTGCGAGCTCCCTTTAATAAGGGGGCCCCCAGATGCCGGCCCCCCACCCTATGTGAATGAGTATGGGGTACATCGTACCTCTACCCATTCACATGGGGGAAATGTAAAGTAAAATAAAACACCACACAGAATAAAATATTTTATTAATCTGCTCCGGAGCCCCCCCTTTCTTCTTTAGCTCTCTTAGAAGGGGGGGTTTCTTCTCTCCCGATCTTCCGCCGGGACCCTGGGCTTCGGTGATTTCTGCCGGGGGAGGGCGCCATCCCTCGGTCCTCTCCGGAGCCTTCCGCCGGATGCCCCCACCCCATTTAAGCTCTTTTTCATTAGGGAGGGGCATCCGGACTTCGGGGTCTTCTGCCGGGGGATGGCGCCTATCCCCCGGTCTTTCCGGTGCCTTCCGCCAGGGTTCCGGTCTTCCTGGTCTTCTGCCGGGGGTGCGCCAACTCCCCGGTCTTTTCTCTTCTGTCTTCTCTGCTCCCTCTTCTGCCTGGCTCCCCCGCGGAGCCAGGGCTTTCTTCCGTCTTCTTTCTTCTCTCTTCCTTCTTCTGCCTGTCTCCTCCGGGAGCACAGGGCTTGTCTACGCTGTCTTCTTCCTTCTCTTCCATTGGATGTTGACACGACGAGGTCCGGCGCTGGAATGCCGTCTGAGCAGTGGGCATGGACTTATATAGGGCAATGCCACCATGTGACCTCAACCCATGTGACATCACATTCCCATCATGCCCAGGGAATGTGATGTCACATGGGTTGAGGTCACATGGTGGCATTACCCTATATAAGTCCATGCCCGCCGCTGACACGGCATGTCAGCGCGGAACCTCGTCGTGTCAACATCGAATGGAAGAGAAGGAAGAAGACAGCGGAGACAAGCCCTGTGCTCCGCGGAGGAGACAGGCAGAAGAAGGAAGAGAGAAGAAAGAAGACGGAAGAAAGCCCTGGCTCCGCGGGGGAGCCAGGCAGAAGAGGGAGCAGAGAAGACAGAAGAGAAAAGACCGGGGAGTTGGCGCACCCCCGGCAGAAGACCAGGAAGACCGGAACCCTGGCGGAAGGCACCGGAAAGACCGGGGGATAGGCGCCATCCCCCGGCAGAAGACCCCGAAGTCCGGATGCCCCTCCCTAATGAAAAAGAGCTTAAATGGGGTGGGGGCATCCGGCGGAAGGCTCCGGAGAGGACAGAGGGATGGCGCCCTCCCCCGGCAGAAATCACCGAAGCCCAGGGTCCCGGCGGAAGATCGGGAGAGAAGAAACCCCCCCTTCTAAGAGAGCTAAAGAAGAAAGGGGGGGCTCCGGAGCAGATTAATAAAATATTTTATTCTGTGTGTTGTGTTTTTTTTACTTTACATTTCCCCCATGTGAATGGGTAGAGGTACGATGTACCCCATACTCATTCACATAGGGTGGGGGGCCGGAATCTGGGGACCCCTTTATTAAAGGGGCCTCTCAGATTCTGATAAGCTCTCCGCCCGCATACCCCGACAACCAACGGCCAGGGTTGTCGGGAAGAGGCTCTTGTCCCTATCGACATGGGGGCAAGAGTGCTTTGGGGTGGGGGGGCAGTGCCCCCCTCCCCCACAGCACACACTCCCCCATGTTGAGGGCATGTGGTCTGGTATGGCTCAGGAGGGAGGGGGGCGCTCGCTCGTCCCCACCCCCATTCCTGTCTGACCAGACTGCGTGCCTGGGATAAGGGCTTGGTTTGGATCTTGGGGGGGACCCCACGCTATTTTTTTTGCGCGGGTTTAACCCCTTATGTTCCAGACCAAGCCTAAGAGCCTGGTATGCACCTGGAGGGAACCCACCTTATTTTTTTTTGGGGGGGTCTGGAGTTCCCCTTCATGAACAGCGATCTGTCATTTACACATGTCAGTCCCCCCCCTACAGTTAGAACACACCCAGGGAACATATTTAACCCCTCCCTCGCACCTAGTGTTAACCCCTTCCCTGCCAGTGGTATTTTTTGAGTAAGCAATGCATTTTTTACAGCACTGATCGCTAGAAAAATGCCAATGGTTCCAAAAAAGTGTTCGATGTGTCCGCCATAATGTCGCAGTACCGATAAAAATCGCTGATCGCCCCAATAACTAGTTAAAACAACAAAAAAAAAAAATTTGTAGACGCTATAACTTTTGCAAAAACCAAACACTAAACGCTATTTGCGATTTTTTGGAACCAAAAAGATGTAGAATACGTATCGGCCTAAACTGAGGGGTTTTTTAGTTTTTTGAATATATATTTTTGGGGATATTTATTATAGCAAAAAGTAAAAATAATTTTTACATATGTGGGCGGGACTTACGCAAGTCCCGCCCACATATATAAACATCGTTCAAACCATACATGTGAGGTATTGACGTGTGCGTTAGAGCGAGAGCAATACTTTTACCACTAGACCTTCTTTGTAACTATAAATTGGTAACCTGGAAAAAAAAGAAAAAGGTCGCCTATGGGGATATTCACGGAATTCATTTTGGCCCCATTGCAGGAGTGTTTCCAATAGTAAAGCGTGACATGTAAGGTATCAATTTACTCAGTGTAACATCATCTTTCACATTATCCCCAAAAATTGGGCTCACTTTTGTGTTTTGTTAATTTTTAACCACTTGAGCCCGGACCATATTTCTGGTCAATGACCGGGCAAGTTTTTGTGATTCGGCGCGGCGTCGCTTTAACTGACAATTGCGCAGTCGTGCGACGTGGCTCCCAAACAAAATTGGCAACCTTTTTTTTCACACAAATAGATTATTAAATGTGCGTGTTTACTTCTGTCTTTAACACCTCCCCTTCAGGCTGGAAAGCATCAGATCAGGGGAAACAAAAAAAAAAGCTCTCATTCCATTGCAGCTTGGTTCCTACATGTGTGATGAACTGAGCATGCTCAAACACTTAGAAAAAAAATATCCTTTCTTTTTAAAAGGTGAAAAACACTCATTGGATGCTCATAGAGCGTGGTTTGGATTAATTGCAGGTGTGCCCAATTACAAGCTCACCCAAACTAGAGGCTGCAATTTGTTCATGTGATTTCAATTGCTTCATTACTAGCACTGTTATAAAAAGCTTGGATCGATCAGTCCTCAGCTGCCCTCAGAAGGGGCAGGCTGGCAGAAATGCTGTTGCTAAACACAAATGTGGTTTGTTGCATGGGTTTTGTTTTATTTTGCCAATGGTTTTGGTTTATTTTTAAATGATGTTCACTTTGATGTATTTGTCTATGTGGCCTTATTTTATGAAAAATGTGTAAAGCTATGGTTATTTAGAATTTTGAAATGTATTTTTGTTTGTTTGTCTTTTTTTGCTTTCCTTGTTTTGTTGACCAATAAAAATTACTTTAAAATTGTTAAGTTTGTCTTTTGTTACTTTTTCATGCTACATATGTTGACAGCTGCAGCTGAACTAGGTTTGGGCCTAACAAATTATGTGTGATTTTTGTCTAAGCTTCTTTCCTGGTGTGTAATCATGAAATGTTTGCCATGTTTATTCTCCATGACTTTAAAGACAAAAACTGGTAAGTATTTTATTTATTCTGCAGTGGTCCTCAGCCCTCAAGTACCCCCGACAGGACATGTTTTGGGGATTTCTCTTATCAAGAATTGCTGTCCAGACTGTATTTTAAAGCACATGTGCAAGATGAAGGAAAACCTGCAAACATGGCCTGTGGGGGGGGTTTGCTATTGGTGGACAGGCTTGACGTGCTGATTTACAGCACTGTGCTTAAATCTAGCGCAAGGCAATCCTATTCAAATTGTGGGTGTTTGAGGGAAGCCAAGTGAGTGTTAGAACCCCTGCTTTGTGTTTTTTTATTTTTGTGTTGAGCTTTGTGTCCCTTTTCTTAAAATTGGCTTCACTTCCTGTCACACAGCTGAACAGGAAGTGAGGTTAAAACCCTACCAGTGTCATTTCTTGGGGACACAGGTCAATCTAACTAGTGTCCCCATTAAGCAAATTGCATTCCAGCACTGCTGTGTACACCCCAAATCATGGGTCTTCAAACTACGGCCCTCCAGTTGTTCAGGAACTACAATTCCCATCATGCCTAGTCATGTCTGTGAATGTCAGTGCATTACAAGGCCTCATGGGATGTGTAGTTCTAAAACAGCTGGAGGGCCGTAGTTTGAGGATCCCTGCCCCAAATGATTATTTAGTTTGGGGTTTAGTAAAGGCAAAGCCACTCTGCAGTACAAGCATAGTTGCTGAAAATCAGAGAGGAAGCACTGATGGTTTTAACATCCAATCCTGTAGAAGCAAAGTTGTTTTGTTTTCTTTCTTCCTTGCTTTGCACTTGTAGTGCAAAGTGGATTTGCCTTTAGTCAATGGACCCCAAAGTCCAAGATCCCTAATAATTTGGGGTGTACACAGCAAAATGCTAGAGTGCAATTTACATAATGGGAAACTATTTAGATTGATCTCTGTGTCCCCAAGAAAAGATATTAGTAAGGTTTTACCCTCACTTCCTGTTTGGCTATGTGACAGGAAGTGAATGAATTAGAAAGGGTGAAGACACCTCACAAATGTTGTCACTATCAGGGGTGCAGACATCCCCAAAAAATGAGCAGATAATACTTATTTGCAAATTAATAATTTTTTAGTTAACATTGGGTGGGGTGCTCTAACGCACACATTCCTACATATTAGCAACGCTCTATCCTGGCCTATTGGCATGGTTATATTTTCTTAGGGCTCTCAATAAAACTCTATGAAATTTGTGCTTAAACTAGAACCAGGGGCGGACTGACAACTCATGTGGCCCCTGGGCAATAGAAGATTATGGGGCCCCTCTGGCTTACAGATGACCACCACGCCAGGAGGTAGTGCAGAGGCGGGCAGCTAAAATCTTGGGATATTCACATTAAAAGCATGTCATTTTCGGACATATCAGGGACAGATCTAAAAAAAACACAGATTTTTACATACTGTCCCTGGTTTTACTGAGCCTGGCAACCCGGATGGGGCCCCCTAGTGGCATGGGGCCCTCGGGCAGTGCCCGAGTGACTCAATGGTCAGTCCGCCCCTGACAAGAACTATAATCAACAAGTTTTATTTTCTTTAATTTTGGATAGAGTGAGGGAGGGTTATAGGCCCTGTCAGTTTATTTTGTATTATCTATGTCCAATTGGGGAGATTTGCCTTCACTTCCTGCCCCATAGCCAAACAGGAAGTGAGAGAAAAACTATGCAAATTAACCACTTCCCGCCCAGCCTATGGCCGATTTACGTCCGGGAAGTGGTTACACAATCCTGACAGGACGTCCTGCAGGATTTCATGCCGCACGCGCCTGTGGGGGCACGCAGCGCGGCGATCGGTGATGCGGGGTGTCAGTCTGACACCCTGCATCTCCGATCTCGGTAAAGAGTCTCTCACGGAGACGGAGACTCTTTACCACGTGATCAGCCGTGTCCCCGCCCCCCTCTGACGCACATGACCTTCTAAGGAGTTTACTTGTGGCGTCAGAGGGGGGCGGGGTCACAGAGCGTCACACAGCGGGGGAATTCAATTTCAATCGCGCCGCCCGGAGAAGAAGTTCCCGCCGTGTCACACTCATGTGACCCCGCCCCCCTCTGACGCACATGACCTTCTAAGGAGTTTACTTGTGGCGTCAGAGGGGGGCGGGTCCCAGGAGCGGGAAGACGACGGCCAATTCAAATTCAAACGCTGGGTCCGGAGAAGACACAAGATGCGGACGAGAAGGCTGGCGGACCGAGAAGAAGACCGCAGAAGACACAAGATGCGGGACCAGAAGGCTGAAGGACGGACGGAGAAGATAGAAGAAGACGTCGGGCAAGATGTGGACGAGAAGAAAGAAGCAGCGGAAGAAACCCGAAGGAAAGAAGAAAAGAAGATTTTATTAAAAGATTTGTCAAAAACCGGCTACTGTCATTTTTAACACTTTGACATTTTTTTTGGGGTGAAATGGTAGAGGTACAATGTACCCCGTTACCATTTCACACAGGGGGGGGTCAGGATCTGGGGGTCCCCTTTGTTAAAGGGGTCTTCCAGATTCTGATAAACCTCCCGCCCGCATACCCCCACAACCACCGGGCAAGGGTTGTGGGGATGAGACCCTTGTCCCCATCAACATGGGGACATCCTCCCCATGTTGAGGGCATGTGGCCTGGTGCGGTTCAGGAGAGGGGGGGGGCCGCACTCTGTCCCCCCCTCTTTTCTGCGGCCGGCCAGGTCAACGTGCTCGGATAAGGGTCTGGTGTGGATTTTTAGGGGGACTCCACGCCATTTTTTTTTCAATTTGGGGTGGAGTTCCCCTTAAAATCCACACCAGACCTGAAGGGCCTGGAATGGATATTTGCCGGGAACCGCACGTCTTTTTTTTTTTTGTTTTTTACGGCGGGGTTCCCCTTAATATCCATTCCAGACCTGAAGGGCCTGGTAATTTAATTTGGGGGAACCCCTACACATTTTCTTGTTTGTTTTATGAATGAATCCCTTTAGAATTGTCAGAGCCGACAATTCATTATAGCCGCGTGTGAATTTTTAAATGACTTTTTTCCTTCTGAATGTCATTTTGTGCAGGGGGAGTTCTAAGTGCGGGAAAAATGCGCTATTTCACATGCTGACATTACACCCCCCCTAGGTACGAAATTTAAAGGAATATTTCACTTTTATTGTTTCACTTTAAGAATTATTAATTTCACTGCTCCCGAAAAAACGGTCGTTTTAAAAAATAAAAAAAGCATTGATACATGTTCCCTGGGACAGGACTGAGGTCCCCAAACACTTTTTAGGACAAAACTAGCAGATTAGCCTTTAAAATGAACACTTTTGATTTCTCCCATAGACTTCTATAGGGAGTTCGGCGCGGCTTAACATATTACTTTCAATGCGCCGGCTGCTACGCTGGTTCATGCGCCCAATTAAGCCTCCACCCGGAGTACTAATTAACGCATGAACCAGCGCAGCGCACAGAGCATAGTAAATCAGGCCCATTGGGTTTTTACAGTTCAGGACTGCGTCGCTTTAACAGACAATTGCGCGGTCGTGCGACGTGGCTCCCAAACAAAATTGGCGTCCTTTTTTCCCCACAAATAGAGCTTTCTTTTGGTGGTATTTGATCACCTCTGCGGATTTTATTTTTTGCGCTATAAACAAAAATAGAGCGACAATTTTGAAAAAAATGCAATATTTTTTACTTTTTGCTATAATAAATATCCCCCAAAAACATATATAATTTTTTTTCCTCAGTTTAGGCCGATACATATTCTTCTACCTATTTTTGGTAAAAAAAATCGCAATAATCGTTTATCGGTTGGTTTGCGCAAAATTTATGGCGTTTACAAAATAGGGGATAGTTTTATTGCATTTTTTTTTTTTATTTTTTTTTACTACTAATGGCGGTGATCAGCGTTTTTTTTCGTGACTGCGACATTATGGCGGACACTTCGGACAATTTTGACACATTTTTGGGACCATTGTCATTTTCACAGCAAAAAATGCATTTAAATTGCATTCTTTATTGTGAAAATGACAGTTGCAGTTTGGGAGTTAAACACAGGGGGCACTGTAACATTTAGGGTTCACTTTGTGTGTGTTTACAACTGTAGGGGGGTGTGGCTGTAGGACTGACATCATCGATCGAGTCTCCCTAATAAAAGGGATCACTCGATCGATGCGCCGCCATAGTGAAGCATGGGGAAGCCGTGTTTACATACGGCTCTCCCCGTTCTCCAGCTCCGGGGAGCGATCGCGACGGGGCGGCTATAAACGAATAGCCGCGCCGTCGTCCCGGATCGCTCCCCCGAGGCTTACCGACCGCCGCATGTACCGGGGGGGTCCCGATCGGACCCCCGTCCCACGTCAAGCAGAGGACGTACAGGTACGTGCATGTGCCTGTCCGTGCCATTCTGCTGACGTATATTTACATGAGGCGGTCCTTAAGTGGGTAAGCAACATTAAAATCGCTGCTCCAGAAAAAAATACAGTTTTTAAAAGTTTTTTTTCCATACATGTTCCCTGGGGCAAGACCCGGGTTCTCAAAGACGTTTTCCAACAATAACTTGAATATTGGGCTTTAAAATTAGCACTTTTGAATTTGAACGTTCGAGTCCCATAGACTTCAATGGGGTTCTAAATGTTTGCGCGAACGTTCGGTCTGTTCGAACGTTCTGGTGCGAACCGAACGCGGGGGTGTTCGGCTCATCCCTACTGTCCAGCTGACCTGTGCACGTCTGGTGCTGAGTTACACCTCCTTTATGGGGAATAACTTTAGGCCAGACGTACAACTTACGTGCACCGTGCGTAGCCTGCACCGGGCTTAGGTGCGTTCGCGAATCGCCGTATCTCCCTCATTTGCATATTTGAATAGAAAATCGATGGGAGCAACACATGCGTCCAGCGTAAATATGCGCCCACGCTACGCCGGCGTTGGCAAGTTACGTCGGTATGATGAAGCCTATTTTCAGGCGTATCTAGTTTTGTGGGCACGGCGCACAGATACGACGGCGCATATTTGCACTTACGTGACGTATCTCGAGATACGTCGGCGCAAGTGCTTTCTGAATCCGGGCCTACCTTGGTATCTCCACTTCCCCCACTCTCTATTCCATCTCGTTCCTCTTTCTTGCTTTCCCTTCTCTCTCCCACTCTGGGAATCTCTCCACTTAATACAGGGATCACACTAGGGTGCTCCCCTAGGACACATTAGCGTCTTGTAGGGGGTCCCGGCCTGGGGGGCGTGGATGCCCCGTCAGCCAGCACAGTTCGATCCCATTAGGGGTGCCAGAGGGGGGTGCCCCCCCCTACTCCTCGTGTCCCTCCCGGGTTGGGGCCTCACCCAAGACCTCGGACCCTTTAACCCTGGGCGGCCTCCTTATCCTAGGGGGGTATAAGCTCAAGACTGTTTTTAGTCCCTATAGTTTGTTAGTCATTTTTGCTCTTGCTTTTAGACAAGTCCCATTTATTTTAAGTCTACCAGTTTCGTATTACTTGTATCTCATATATCCCTATTGTTTATTCAATGTTTCCCTCTGCTATATGAGAGAGTTTCTCTGTTATGTTTTTTTTTTTTTAATAAAATACTTTGAAAGTAATTAAAAACAACTGGACAAGTCCTCTACTTTCTAGGTGTTCAGTGTTTAGATATATCATTCATAACAGGAACCCAATGGGGGTTATTTACTAAAACTGGAGCATGCAAACTCAGGTGCAGCGCTACATAGAAACCAATCAGCTTCCAGATTTTCATAGCATAATTGAGCAAGCTGAAGTTATAAGCCAATTGGCTACCATGCACAGCTACACCAGTTTCTGAGTGCTCCAGTTTTAGTAAATCTCTCTCAATGTGTCCAACATTAGAAAGATCATCATGAATGTGACATTTAAAATTTACTGGGACCAGTATTATTAGAACATGTAAGAATTGTCCAATCCCTTGGTATACACAAATGTGTTTGAAATTCAAAAGATATTACAAAGTAGCTAAAGGAAAGATCCAGAAAGTCACAGCTATCATCCATACATTATAGGCCCAAGACAGGCTTTGATTTTCTGTTTAAAATTGGTATAAATCAGTATTACAACCATCACCCTCATTTGATGCACACCAGCATTGTATGGATTGCACCTCAGTTTAGAGATCTAGTAACCCCAATACAAGGGATAATAGTTTTGCACAGCATGTGCACACCAAAACTCTGTAAGTCCCTCCTCAGGCCACACGTCCTGTTACCCCAACATAGGGGATGGTAATGATGTAAAGTTCATGCATAATATCAACTCAATTTGGACATATGAGGGATGATGGAAGACCTGCTCAAGTAAAGCAGACATTAAACCCCAATAATCATGGTGCCGGGTTGATACCCAATTACTTAAATCATTGTCCAGAGTTTCAGGTATGCCTTTAAAAACGACATACATACACAGACTCCAATTGTTTTTAATTATTGGCTACTGTATGTTATTTCATGTTTTTGAATAAAATTAGCTATGTAATTTTACAACTATTGTTGTCACTTGAGTGTTCCGAGATATGCCTATGGGATTTTGTGATATGATTAGTAGAGTCTAATCCAGGTTTTTATTGGTTGTTTTTTTGTGTTTTAATGAAATTTCCACCCTTTAGTTAACCACTTGACCATCGTGCGCCGTAAAATAACGGCTGCAGGGTGGTTCCTTAACTCCGGGTGGACGTTATATAACGTCCTCCCAGAATCGCGCTCCTGTGCGCCCCCTGGGGCGCGCACATGGGAATATCCGTGACCGCCGGATATTCCCGTTCTACCTTATTCACCTTTGGAGATTTTTTAATAAGCGAAGTTTGGCACCATTCCACAAGCGTGTGCAATTTTGAAGGGTGACATGTTGGGTATCTATTGACTCGGTGTAACTTCATCTTTCATATTATGCAAAAAACATTGGGCTAACTTTAATGTTTTTTTTTTTTTAAAAGCACAAAAATGTTTTATTTCCAAAAAAAAACGCATTAGAAAAATTGCAAAGTTGCAACGACCGCCATTGTATTCTCCAGGGTCTTTGCTAAAAAAGCATATATAATGTTTTGGGGTTCTATGTAATTTTCTAGCAAATAAAGAATGATTGTTCCAGAACGACTGATGGTGCTCCCTGCATGTTGGGCCTCTGTATGTGGCCACGCTGTGTAAAAGTCGCACACATGTGGTATCGCCATACTCGGGAGGAATAGCAGAATGTGTTTTGGGGTGTAATTTGTGGTATGAATATGCTCTGTGTGAGAAATAACCTGCTAAAATGAAAATTTTGTGGAAAAAAAATAAAAATAAAAAAAATATTGATTTTTGCAAAGAATTGTGGGAAAAAATTACAACTTCAAAAAACTCACCATGCCTCTTTCTAAATACCTTTGCATGTCTTCTTTCCAAAAAGGGGTCATTTGGGGGGTATTTGTACTTTTCTGGCATGTTAGGGTCTCAAGAAATGAGATAGGCCGTCAGTACTTCAGGTGTGATCAATTTTCAGATATTGGCACCATAGCTTATGGACCCTATAACTTTCACCCAGACTAAATAATATCCAATTTTTGTTGTTACCAAAGATATGTAGCAGTATACATTTTAGGCCCAAATTTATGAAGAAATTTTTTTTTTGCAAAATTTTATAATAGAAATGAAGAAAAATTATTTTTTTTACAAAATTTTCGTTCTTTTTTCATTTATAGCGGAAAAAAAAAAACGCAGAGGTGATCAAATACCACCAAAAGAAAGCTCTATTTGTGGGAAAAAAATGACAAAAATGTCACTTGGTTACAGTGTTGTATGACTGAGTTATTGTCATTCAAAATGTGAGAGCACCGAAAGCTGAAAATTGGTCTGGTTATTAAGGGTGTTTAACCACTTAAGGACCGCCGCATGTACATTTACGTTGGCAGAATGGCACGGACAGGCACATCAACGTACCTGTACGTCCCTGCCTAGACGTGGGTCGGGGGTCCAATCGGGACCCCCCCCCCGGTACATGCGGTGGTTCCCGTGGCTGTCTGAGCGATCCGGGATGAGGGGGCGGCTGGTCGTTTTTGTCCGCCCCCTCCGGATCGCTCCCAGCCAATCCGCGCGCTCCCCTGTGTGTCAGTTCCTCTGCCTGTGTAAACACAGGAAGAGGGAAGTGATGTGATCTCTCCTCTCGGCGGTATTTTCAACCGCTGCTGAGGAGAGATCACATCACACAGTGAGTCTGCACAACACTACACTGACACCAGTACACGCAGGCACATTAACCCCTTGCGATCACCCCCCTGTCACAGTGTCACTGAATGCAGTGATCATATATGTACTGATCACTGCATTTAGTGTCAGTGTGACAGGCAGTTAGTGTTAGGTCCAGGGTAGCCCCCCTAATAAAGTTTTAACCCCTTGATCACCGCCCTAGTTAACCCTTTCACTCCCTATTGCCAGTGTCACTAAGCGATCATTTTTCTGATCGCTGTATTAGTGTCGCTGTTCCCGCTAGGTAGCCATTTTTTTTATTGCGATTTTTTTTTTACTAAAGACATGTGGCTGAATACATTTTGGCCTAAATGTTTGACTAAAATTTAGTTTATTTGATTTTTCTTATAACAAAAAGTAAAAAATATTGTTTTTTTTTTTTTCAAAAATGTCGCTCTATTTTTGTATATAGCACAAAAAATAAAAATCGCAGAGGCGATCAAATACCACCAAAAGAAAGCTCTATTTGTGGGAAGAAAAGGACGGAAATTTTGTTTGGGCGCCGCGTCGCACGACTGCGCAATTGTCTGTTAAATCGACGCAGTGCCGAATTGTAAAAACCCCTTGGGTCATTTAGCAGCATATTGGTCCGGTCCTTAAGTGGTTAAGTGCCCAGTGGTCAAGTGGTTAATATACATCGATTGGGACCTGGAGGGCTCATAGATTTTATATTGCTAAATTGTGTTAACATTGTGGGGGGGGGGGGGTGTTATAGGGTAAATAAAACCCAAGCCTCCCTTTACTAAGAAAATATTTTGTGATTGCTGTGCCACAAGCAAAATTCTCACCGATATGTATTAGCCTCAGCAACGGTCAAGTAAAAAAAAAAATCTCTTCCATTTTATATGCTTTGTGCACACAAAATATAGACAAAGTGCTAACACTTTGTCTGAGTCTACCTTAAAGATGAACTTCATAAAAATAGACAGGGACTGCTTATTAACCATCAATTCAATGCTGGTTAGGAGATCACAGATCTAGAGCTCTAATTTACTCTGAATTTTTAATCTTCCTGCAAGTTCCCTTCAGGAGCATGGTAGACCATCAATGTCAGACCCAGAGGGATATACATGTAAAAGGGGAAGCCAACTGGCATCTTCTTCTCAACTGGCATCCTCCTCAAAACTTTAAAAGCTTCAGGGTCACATACTAAGCCAGTGCTTCCAAGCTATGTCCTGCTTCACTCACTGGTTCTCTAAGTGGGAGTGGAGGGTTTGAGACTAGACCGCATCTCTCTGCAGACACAGACTAGCTTTTATCCCTGGGTCTCACAGCAGAATTTAGGGGGAATGACACATTTGTCATTTGTCCAGGACTAAAATTCTATCTGACTAATTCGCTGGGCACAATACCTGAAAGGCACACTGTTTTATCTTGGTGCCTTACTTCTTGTCCAAATTCCTTTTCTTCAACACTTAATTTACTTTCTGCTGAATAGACTATTTGTTAGCACAGCCGAATACAAGAGAGTCACTCTTCTGCATGCCCTGAAATTTTAACTGAAGTTTTAACTGAACAGAAAATATTTTGCATATTCACATTAATGGAAACTGTGTTAGTCACGTGGGTTGAGTAATTTAATGTGTCCAAGGACACTTGAAATCTCAGGGAGAACACGGGGCCAGATCCACATAGAAATAGATCGGCGCAGCGTATGTGAGATACGCTACGCCGCTGTAACTTACTTTTGGCTGCTTTGAATCCTCAAAGATTTGCGCCATAAGTTACGGCGGCGTAGTGTATCTCTGGCGGCGGAATTCAAATCGGCGATTAGGGGGCAGGTTTCACTTAAATGAAGCGCGTCCACGCGCCAAATGAACTGCGCATGCGCCGTCCCGAAATTTCCCGGCGTGCATTGCGCTAAATGACGTCGCTAGGACGTCATTTTTTTTAACTTAGAAGGGACTTACTTACGTACATTCCGATTCACGGATGACTTACGAAAAAAAAAAAAAAAAATTTCGACGTGGGAACGACGGCCATACTTAACATGGCAAGTCTAACTATACGCCGCAAAATACCAGCTTTAACTAAACGCCGGAAAAAGCCGACTAGAGACGACGTAAAGGAATGCGCCGGCTGCTTGTACGTTCGTGGATCGTCGGAAATAGCTAATTTGCATACCAGACACGGAAAACTACGTGAACGCCACCCAGCGGACGCCAAAGTATTGCATCTTAGATCCGAAGGCGTACGAAGCCGTACGCCTGTCGGATCTAACCCAGATGCCGTTGTATCTTGGTTTGAGGATTCAAACTAAAGATACGACGCGGGTAATTTGAAAGTACGCCGACGTATCAGTAGATACGCCGGCGTACTCGCTCTGAGGATCTGGCCCACAGTATCAATCTGTTTTTCCTTTCCCATGAGAGGGGATTTCTTTGTGCAATCACATGGCTGGTCTAATTGTCCTAAACCACACATGTTACTCTACTAAATGCCTCTGAAATAGACATGTGCAGAAATGAAAAATGTATTTTGTTTAGTTTCGGATAGATTCCTTATGTTATTCATTTTGTATGGTTGATTCGTTTCAGAATTCATTTGGTTTCATTTATTTTTCTTTTGTTTATAAATTTTCTAACAATTTCCAAGTTTTTGGAACAATTCAAATTTGTATCGGACGAAAAATGATTGACCGATTCTAATTCTGTGTGAAGAATAGCTGGTTATTAAGAAGCGGGCCATGAAGCCGGCTTCCCCACTGAAAGTTGAACTGTTAAACAAAAGAATGCCGGCAATGAAAGATAAAAAAAAAAGAGTGGGGTCCCTCCCCCCATTCAATACTAGGTCTTTGGGTCTCTTTTTCGAGCATACAGCCCAGCAGGCCAGGAAAGGGGGGGTGAGCGAGAGCATCCACCCCCCTACTGAGCCATACCAGGCCACCTGCCTCAAAACATGACTACACATTGATGGGGACAAGGGCCTCTTCCCCACAACCCAACCGGAGGTTGTGGGGGTGCCTTATTGGAATCTAGATGCCCCCTTTAACAAAGGCCCCCCCCAGATTACGGCCCCCCTATGTGAATGAGCAGAGGTACATTGTATCCCTACTCATTCACTCAAAAAAGTATAAAAAAGTAAATAAAAACACAAAGACACTTTTTGAAAATTGCTTTATTAAAAAAAAAATGTCCCTATTGTGAGGTCTTTGACCCAGCATGCCCCAGTCAATGACATTACAAGGGGGCAGGATCACTTATTCTTAATGGTGGAAGATAAAGAAAAAAAATACAGAAAAAAAAGGGGTAAGGGATTGTGGAAGATTTTTTAAAATAAGGAAGCATAACAAATGATAGATCTGGAGTGTAAAAGGGGCTACTGTACTTCAGTTTTAGAGTAAGCATTTCATTGTAACTTGCTAGGTCTTGATGTCATTAATTCAGCGTCAGACCTGCATATTTGGTTGAGTAAAAGGGGTTAGATAGAGGAAGTGAATGTTATGAGTGTACTTCTGGGGAGGGAATTTAAGTAGGCTATGTTGGCCGGGGGTTACTGTTAATGTGAACCTGTAAATTGGAAAATTGCATATTCCTAACAAGCAATAAGCTAGGCCTTACTGACCTCCCTTGTTTCGGGTACTGTGGGGAGATACCTCCTCAAATCGCACAGCAGAAGTACTTGTTTAGGAGTTACTCTCAGCAGCTCAGATTCTCCCTCTGAGAGCACCTACTCTGTGCTTACTTTTGAGTTTAGAAAGCTGAAAAGCTGCTAAGTTACTACTCCACGGTGCTTGCAGCTACAGCAGTCAGCATGTTTATTTTTTTATTTTTACAGGTTCATTTTAAAGACTAATTTTACTGTTTTGATTAAGTGTTTAGGTATGGAAGGGTGAAGCATTAGAAGATGTTTTCTTTATCATGTGAGCTGTAGATTTTCCACTTGTTCTTCATCCCAGGAGCCTTGTGCAGTAAATGAGACATCATCTAGGTCTTCTATAGCTGCAGTGTTTTTTGTATGTCAGGATCATATTTGACCAATTGTGGTCAGACAGACCTCTGTAAATGAGAACTACAGTATTTGTACATTTTCATAGAATTTACTTTTTTAGCCAAAAATTTGAATGTTCTGATCAACCAAGCAGCTGTTTTAGCTAATAGCTACTAGGGACTAGGTGCAGGTTTGCCACTACTATCGGCTTGTGATGTGTCCAGCAGGTTGAAATTTGTGGTCTTAGTGAATTATTTGTGTAAATTCACCAGGCTGAATTCTCTGTATCCATGATGCACTGCCTGCTTCTTTGAACTTAGGTCATCTAACATAGAAGCGTTAAGCTTGCCCCCTTGCTATAAAAGGGTGAGGTCACATCAACCTAATAAATAATGTGCCTTATCTGTGATAAGGAAAGCACAGCAATTGCTGCTGACAAACTGCATAGTGAGAGATTAGCGTAGGGCTTGTAGGCACTGGCAGGTCTGTCGAAGTAGATGTAAACCCTTACTGAATGTCTTGTCAAGCTTTTTGTTAAATGATGACAATAGAGGAATGTTCCTGGACAATGTATAGTATTCTTAGGGGGAGCAGGTGACAGGTTGATTTACAGGCAGGAGATTGTAGAAGACAAGGGAAGAGAATACAAAACACAATATGCCCATGCCAGGGCCTTTTATTTATTAATATACAGGATGTATATATCAGTTGTCACTGCATAACACAAAGTGCCAAAACAAGGGCCTTTGTAACAGTATCACAAGCTGTTTTTTTCAAGACAGTCAGTGATTACAAAAAAAAAGAAAGACTGTCCAAGTGATGTTATCATACTAAAGCTTATATGAGATTTTAGCGATTAGGTTTAAATATACTTTAACAAACTGTTCTTTAAATTGTAGTGTTGCTATACATTCTCTTATGTGCCTTGTATTCACAGATCTGTACACCCAGAATACTTTGAAGGACAAGTCCTGTATCTACAGTATCTGCAACAACTAGTTCTACACTTTGGATAATTGTTTCTAATAATTTTAGATGGAACCCTTTAGTTTGGAGTTCGGAGTGCTGTTTTTTTCTGAATGTTCATTCAAGAGCTGCCTTTTTATTACAGCACCTTACTGCGTCCTCTTAAAAAAACACTGTGCACCCAAAACATCTCAATCTCCCCCCATTTCTACATATACCCAGCTATTTACAAATATTAGAACAATAGCCCTTTGGCCAGCAGGAGGACATTATGAAAAAATGGAAACGTAAAAGAAAAGAAAAAAAAAACAAGAAAAAATTATTGTAGCAAGTAGCATTCCAGAGACAGTTAAGTAAAAAATGGCCAATGGCAAGACAACTTTGTGAGCAAGGGCTCAGACACAATGCAAGTGTTTTGTTACACTAAGGCTGGCCATACATGGTTCGAATCTCAGCCGGTTCAGCTGGAGATTTTATCTGTTAATGGGCAGGTTGAATGTACTAAGTTGATTGATCAATCAACTTGGGTACAACCAGCCTGCTGTATTCTCTTGCATCTATCACTAGAGGCTAAAGCACTGTCTTCCCCCACCTCAGACAATTGATCACCAGAAGGGATTCTCTTGTCAGCACTGTCTGTGTTGATGGGGAAATTGTGCAAATTTCTTTCCTGCAGGCCATGGCCTGTATGGCATGCCTAACACTTTCGGGAAAAAACTGACCTGAAGCAAGGGGGAAGTTTAGCATATCCAGATTAAATTGTCAAAACTTTTCAGAAACATGTTTGTTTTCTACAATAAAATAAGCAATACAATTTCAGATACACACGAAAGACAATTATGAAATTGCAGTACAATGGGTGAGCTGTTCAAGTAGGACCTATTATATAAACACAAGTCACCTTTTTATTTTAGGTGCCAAGAAAAGATGTTGGTCTTTTTTAAAGTAGGTAATCTCAGGCCCCGTACACACCATGGAATCCATCCGCAGATAAATCCCAGCAAATGGGTTTCAGCGGATAGATCCTATGGTGTGTACACGCCAGCGGATCTTTTTCCGCGGATATATCTCCCCTGGGATGGATTCCAGCAGATCGAATATTTGCTGACATGCACAACATATCCATCTGCTGGAGTCCATCACAACGGATGGATCCGCTGGTCTGTACAGACTTACCGGATCCATCCGTCCGAAGGGATCCCCCGCATGCGTCGTAATGATTCGACGCATGCGTGGAATTCCTTATATGACAGCGTCGCGCACGTCGCCGCGTCATAATCGTGGCGACGGCGCGACACGTCATCGCCAGAGGATTTCGGCGCGGATTTCAATGCGATGGTGAGTACACTCCATCGCATTAAAATCTGCTGAAATCCTCGAGAGGATTTATCCGCGGAAACGGTCCGCTGGACCGTATTCGCGGATAAATTCTATCGTGTGTATGGGGCCTGACATTCACCAAACATTCACTGCAAGGGAATCTTCCTGGTCCATATGTATTATGTGATAGCGATTGATTTGCTTCTATTGTTTAGTGAAAGTCACATTCACTACTGTAAACAAAACAAAAAATGACAGTGATTAATTTGCCACTAGTGAATGTTTACATAGTTACAAAGTAACATAATAGGTGAGGTTGAAAAAAGTCCATCAATTCCAAACTATGTGTGTGATTATATGTCAGTATTACATTGTATATCCCTGTTCGTTGTGGCCATTCAGGTTCTTATCTAATCGTTTTTTGAAACTTCCGCCTGTGGAAGGGAATTCCACATCTTTGCTGCTCTTACATTAAAGAACCCTCCTCATGTTAAGGGCATGTGGCCTGGTACAGTTCAGGAGGGGGCACTCACCCCCGGTTTTGCTGTAGCCTGCCAGGTTGCGTGCTTGGATAAGGGTCTGATATGGATTTTGGGGTGGACCCCTATGCCATTTTTTTTTTTAATTTGTCTCAGGGTTCCCCCTTAAAATCCATACCTGACCTGAAAAGCCTGGTATGGATTTTGGGAGGGACCCCCTACGCCATTTAAAAAATAAATAATTGGTGCAGGGTTTCCCTTAAAATTCAATCCCAGACTTGAGGGGCCTGGTATGGATTTTGCGGGGACCCCCAGGCAATTTTTTTTTACATTTTGGTGCCTGGTAATAGACTGGGGGGGGGACCCATGCCCTTTTCTTCAAAGATTTTTATCTATACAGCCGCGAGCAGTTTTAAATAAAAACATTTCCTTTAGAAATGTAATTTTGCTGTGGTACTGTTCTAAACACAGGGCAGATGCACTACTTTACAGGCATACTAAGGACATCCCCAGGCACAATATTTAATTTTTATTGCTTCACTTTAAGCATTATTAAAATCATATGGCGTTAAACTTGCAGTAACGCAATTGAATATATGGCGGTAAACTTGCAGTAGCGTAATGAAGCATACAGCATTAAACTTTCCGTAACGCACAGAGCTATATGGCGTAAAACTTGCAGTAATGCAATGAAATATATAACCACTTCAGCCCGGAAAAATGTTCCCCCTTAATGACCAGGCCATTTTTTGCGATACAGCATTGCATCGTTTTAATTGACAATTGCACGGTCGTGCGACGTTGTACCCAAACAAAATTTACAGATTTTTTCCCCCACAAATAGACTTTCTTTTGGTGGTATTTGATCACCTCTGCCGTTTTTATTTTTTGCACTATAAACAAAAAAGCAGTGACAATTTAAAAAAATATATATATATATTTTTTACTTTTTGCTAAAAGAAATATCCTCAAAAAATGTGGGACTGGAACAAGGTTTTTTTTTCACTGGTTCTTTGAAATGAATGATTCAAGGACACTATTTTTATTTTGCTTATAGTTGTAGCCTACAGAGGTGACATTCCTCTGCAAGCTCACATAAACAGAACACATGTCTGCTTGACCTAGGCAGGGATGGCCTTACAAAAACAAAAACAAAAATTGTAAACATTAGTTGAATGAAAATAATATAAAAAATGATGGCGTGTGGGAATATGTTAATGTGGGCCCACCCAGCCCAGGAATTTTGTGCTAAATATACTGTAGGAGTTGCAGAAATTGTTTTTGTGAGTGATGTAAAGAGCTACGTAAAATGGCAGCACTATATAAGAACCTATAATAATGATAATAATAATCTTATATTTTAGGCCCTGCAGGCTATACTCTAGGAGGAACACAAAGGGGATTGTCATCATTTTATTTACCTATTCAAAAGGGGCTAAAATGCTGCAGGCTTTCTAGATTCCCAGCTCCCCAGAGCATCTCTTTGTTGGATAATCCCATAGAAGGAGGAGAAGATGTTAGAAGAAGAGATGAAGGAAAGGGAGAGAAAGAGAAGGAGGTGGAATTGAAGGAGGAAAACGAGGTGAGGGGGGGAAAGTCGAGGAGTAGAGGGAGGCACAGTAGGAGGAGAAAAAGGTAACTTTAGCAATACATGGCAGTAATGTGGCACTTGGGCAAAGCTGGGTTCAGACCACTGGACTTGGGGGTGGTTATAGTGTAGCTTTTAATTTTCAACTCTAGATGGCAGATGTTGTCTGCTATATGCTGTGATGTCCCCCTGTTCCCTCTACATGCATGCTATTGCTCATCTAACTGTTATGCCTTCTTTAAGAATGTCCTGTTCCCCCTTCTTTGCCACCAAAGTGCAGTCTTCATTAGACTCTGTAGTATTAATTTTCCTAGTATATTTAGCAGGATAATTAAATTAATATCTATTTGTTTTGGAGAAGTGGTGTTATATGTTTTACTTTCTGTACCTCATATATGATTATGAAATGTGCCAGCTGGAAGACAAATCAATTTATGTCTATACAGTTTCTAAATTATTGCAACTATCTGGCTGAAAAAAGGAACATTGCTTCAGTCTTGTATTGTTGAAAAGTTGCAGGCAGCATGAATATTTTAAGGAAACAATTTTCTCTCTTGAAAATGCATGAATTTTCATGTGTTCACGTAGCGTTTAATGCAGAATGTTCATGTTCTAGCATATCTTTTGTACTAGGCAAGGTGGAAACTAGCAGAAAGTCATGCTGGGATGTGTAACTGCTGTGTTAAGATGACTTTCCTCACTGACTTATATGTTACTTTTAGATTGCCATCAAGCAGATCTGACTACTTTGTTTCATTACTTTTTTAGCTTTGTAAATCATGGTCTGTAGTTTACCAGCATGAGCAGATCCTGTTCTATATGGTATTACTTAACACTGACAGTGAAACAACTGTGAACCTTCATTGGAGAGAAGTATTCTATATAATTTAGTGGCTGAGAGCAGTGGCTGCATCTGGGAATCACTTAGGCTCCATTCACACCTAGGCAGACAAATAGCATCGTTTTGTACCGCTATTTGCGGCGACAAAACGCCGGTATTGTCCGCCTAGATGTGCCCCAGATTGACCCCCTCTATGGAGATGCTTTTTTCAGGCGGCAGGCGGCCGGCGTCCAGCGTTCAGAGGGACATGTGTTTTCATCCCTCTGGCGGCAGCGGCGTAGCACTACAGGCGTTAAAACGCCTAGATGTGAATGGGGGCTAAGAAAGCGATAGACTTAAGACAATCCACTGTGCAGTAGCGATAGGCTACATTCAGGCGAGTGGGCAGGAGCGGTGCGCTTAGTGTGCACACAGTGGGGTTGATTTACTAAAACTGAAGAATGCAAAATCTGCTGCAGCTCTACATAGAAACCAATCAGCTTTCAGGAATTTTGTCAAAGCTTAAATGAACAAGCTGATGTTAGAAGCTGATTGGCTATCATGTACAGCTGCACCAGATTTTGCACTCTCCAGTTTTAGTAAATCAACCCCATTGTGTTAATATTGAGCAGTGGCTGTCAGCGGAAGCTGTTACATTTGTACTTTGTAGAAATCAACATCCAGAGCTGCTGCTGTTCACATGTAACCACTAATCCATTCAGTTACATGCAAATAGAGTTTCTGACTAACCCTGGAAGTTGAAAGCATGCATTCAGGGACAGGGTTTCTGCATAATTTCTGACCTTTGTGACCATGCAGTCTCGCCCCAGCAACCTGGCATTCATTGAGACCCTTGCAGCCAGACAAATCATCTTTGGCCTCATGTACACTGCTGTTGGTAAACAGACGTTTAGGAACAGTTGGGTGTTTTTCAGACGCCCCTGATTTCTCCTCTATGTTATCTTATCAGTACATGTACACAGGATCATTTATAGTCGTTTCTAGGCAGTTGAGTTTAGAAACCTTCCCGAAAAAAAATAAAAAAATAAAATGGGTTCAGACGGATGTTCAGAGGCATTCGAAACGCCAATGCCTGTAACAGCTTGTAAACACTGCCAGATGCGGTAACTCATGTTTACCAGCGTTTCATTCACAGTCGTTTTCATAAAAAAATAAAAATAAAGGGGAATATTGGCTCAGCAACTTGACACTCATTTGAGACCCTTGCTAAATGTAATATCATCTCAGCTACCTCACACCCGTCTAGACCTTTGAAACCACACAATCTCATCTCAGCAACCTGACACCCGTTCAGACCTTTGCAGCCATACAAAGTCGTCTTAGCAACCTGACACTCATTTGAGACCATTGCAAATGCAATATCGTCTCAGCAACCTGACACCCATTCAGACCCTTGTAGCCATACAAAGTTGTCTCAGCGGCCGACACTCATTTGAGACCATTGCAAAACGCAACATCGTCTCAGCAACCCCTCACTTGTTGAGACCCGTGCAACCACACAATGCCATCTCAAAACAAACCTCATAATCATCGAGACCTTTGCAACCATGCAATATCGTCTCAGCAAACCAGACTGAGACCCTTGCAACCACGCAATACCATCTTGGCAAACCAGACTGAGACCCTTGCAACCACGCAATGCCGTCTCAAAACAAACTTTCATACTCAAGGCCCCTGCAACCACACAATATCGTCCCAGCAACCTGACACTCACTGACACCCTTGCAACCGCACAATATTGTCTGCAGTAGTATAAAACACTTTGCGGCAGGCACCTACGTGCAAACCCGAATACAAACTGAACTTGCAAACACACCTCAGTGACAAACAATCAGCCACACAAACACACAGTGGCGCCCAGTTGGCCATTCATCTTCAGTGGCACATGGGCCACTCATCTTTTCTCTGTGTTTTTTCCCTGCGGTTAGTTCAGGTTT
Source organism: Rana temporaria (assembly GCF_905171775.1). Taxonomy (NCBI): domain Eukaryota; kingdom Metazoa; phylum Chordata; class Amphibia; order Anura; family Ranidae; genus Rana; species Rana temporaria. The sequence continues at coordinate 111,381,341 of NC_053496.1, forward strand.
TCATCCAGCACCAGCGAGTGCACGTTGGCCTGCGAGTGCACGTTGGCCTGCGAGTGCATGTATATCGTCTTGTTGAGCACCTGTGTATTGTCTTGATTTTCTCACATCAACGCAAGATCCAGTCCAAATTCTCAAACTAGACCAAGCATCAGTAGCAGACTTGGCTATGTGGGACAACTTCCCCACCTGATAGAACAGCATTTCAATATTCATCCCGGCAGTGTCAGCCGAGCCACCAAAGGCTTTTGCAGCCATTTTTAGGCCGCCGCTGGTTCTCCAAACTTTGGCCCAAAGAAATTCTCTTAAATTTTTGCTTCACCCAGTCTTCATCACGCCTCGTGCTGCACCCCATCGTGGCAGCTGCCCAGGTCTGGGACCACACTTGAACAGGACAGACACTGTTCTTCACCACAGACAATCAGGCCACAGCCGACATCATCAATTAAGGTAGATCTAAGTCACTCCCCATCACTTCCTGCGCAGGCTCGCGCAGCTGTCACTCCGTCACCAGTTAATATCTTATGTAGACCTTTTCCAGGCAAATGCAAAAAGCAGCTGATGCGCTTTCCTATTCCAACCTTGGAATGGATGTTTTTTCCAGCAAGAGCCTGGAGCCGACCCAACAACTATCCCTGTCCCACCATGGACATTGCTGACGATGGACTGAAGTCGCATCTCACCAACGCAACGCAATCCAACTTATTAGCCACTCCTTGGCACGCAACACACTGAAGGCATATCGCACTGCTTGGAACACTAATCGCAAATTTTTGGCCCCTTGCCCCGGAGCAGCAATAGGCAACGTTGGACACATCCTAGCCTTCATATCGTATTGCCACATGCAGCTGACCATTTCTCACAATACTATCACGCAATAGCTTGATGGCATCCAGCATTTCCTGTCCCTGCAGGACCCCATGAAACCGTCAGTATTCTCGAGCCCATTCAGTCAAGTCCCTCCTACAGGGCATACAGAAGCACCAACCTGTAGTCAGTAGCAAGCACCTACCTTTCAAGAGTTCCCTCTTAGGGACATGTCTAAAATCCTTACTTGTTCCCTGTTTAGGGCTTTGCCCAGACTAGTCACCCAAACAGCCATATACCAGGCCTTCTACGGTTCCCTACAACCTAGTGAATTTAGTCAGCGGCTCCAGCAGTCAGACACTGCTCCGATGCCACCCGACTCGCTTTCGAACCACTACACTCTCAGTCTGCAAACGCAACAAACCAGCCTCTGGGGTTGACATCAACCTGTTTCAGACTAACAACGCCTGACGCCCAGTGATGGTGCTTGACCCACTACTGCTCCATCTACCCAGCCAATCTGATGGTAGCTCGATGCTACCCTTTCTAAACCAGCTTCCTGAGTGTCAGCCAGTGTGTCAAGCATGTCAGAATCCTCCTAAGTAACTTGGGCTTCAAACCCCAGTCAGTTCTCTGGACATTCTTTCTGAATTAGAGCAGCCTCAGTTGCCTCCCAACAGGGAGTACCAGACCACGTAATCAAGATACCAGGCTGAGGGAAGTCTCCTTGCTTTGCCACATACATCCTAAAATCCTCATGAAGGAATGGCACAAGCCTTTACCAAGCTGGCTCAATAATTACAAGAAATCAATATAAACTATTTCCCTATCTGAGTCTTTTGCCCCCTTTTCTTGGCATACTGACCAGACCACCAAGGCACACTTCAGGTCTATTTATGTTGTAAGTCTTGTCGCGTGTTTATGTGATCCACATCTCTCTCGGTCAGAGGGTAACGACCATAAATAAGAAGGCCAGTATGGTGGCCTGAGTTTATGGGAGGAGCCCGGAGGGTATTTAAGCAGTCCACTCACATATGCTCTTTGTCGGTTCAGTGTGCGGTACTACACATCACTGGGCCGACTCTTCCCAGCTCACCTCATGTCCGTGAGTCTGCGCATTCAATCACATTCGACACCCTCCCGCCCTTCCCTTTTTCAGGGCACTTCTCAGCATATCCTTCTTCAATTAACTACCCATTACTTACCTTGGGTATGCCCCCTTTTCTTGGCATACTGACCAGACCACCAAGGCACACTTCAGGTCTATTTATGTTGTAAGTCTTGTCGCGTGTTTATGTGATCCACATCTCTCTCGGTCAGAGGGTAACGACCATAAATATATATATATACAATCTCCTACATATATATCGACTGCATTCTAGTCTAGCCAAGCCTATACCTGACTGTAGGCCATTCCTGGTGTACGTGTTCGGGCAGGCAGTTGACTCAGTGATCTGCAGTGCATAATATATATATATATATATATATATATATATATATATATACACACACAGTCTCCTGCATTTATATCCACTGCATTCTAGTCTAGCCAAGCCTATACTTGACTGTAGGCCATTCCTGGTGTACGTGTTCAAAGACACTTACAGGCAGGCGACTCAGTGATCTGCAGTGCATAACATCTATATACAGTCTCCTGCATTTATATCCACTGCATTCTAGTCTAGCCAAGCCTATACGTAACTGTAGGCCACTCCTGGTTTTCGTGTTCAAAGACACTTTCAAGCAGGCGACTCAGTGATCTTCAGTGCATAAAATCTTTATACAGTCTCCTGCATTTATATCCACTGCATGCTAGTCTAGCAAAGCCTATACCTGACTGTAGGCCACTCCTGGTGTACGTGTTCAAAGACACTTTCAGGCAGGTGACTCAGTGATCTTCAGTGCATAAAATATATATATATATATATATATACAGGCTTGTGTGTGTGTGTGTGTGTATATATATATATATATATATATATATATATATATATATATATATATACTGTATATTCTATTCACTGCATTCTAGTCCAGCCAAGCCTATACCTGACTGCAGGCCATTCCTAATGTACTGTTTCTAGTAAACTTCAGTGTTTTGCTAATCCAATTTTACAGCATGTCTGGAAGGCCACCAAGGAAAGGCAGATGCTCACATGCCAGTAAAAGAGGACAAGCAGGCTTTGTGCCTACTGCCAACAGGGCTGGTCATGGACACAGTGCATCCTCAGCACGTGGCCGTGGGGCATGCTCGTCCTTTTTTCGACAGATGGCCATGTTGAGCTACAACATGCAGAAGAGCTGGTAGAGTGAATCACAAAGCCATCCTCATCCTCCTCATCCTCTGTCACCCAGGCTCAGAGTACTTTGGCTGCCAATGCAGCTGCCAAAGCGGCCTATTCTATCGGCTCAATGTCATCAGTTACTCCTTCCCTAGCACCACCATCATGCATGGAGACCCCCGAACTGTTCGACCACAGTGTTACATGCTGCAGGAGGATGCGCAGCGTTTTGAAGGCTCCGATGATGGTACCCAGGTTGAGGAAGATAGTAATGTGATCCCAGAGAGAGGGGGTGCCCAAGAAGGACAAGAAATTGGCAGTCATGTTCCTCCAGCTGCAGCATACTGCCAGGTTTGTTCCAGTGACGAGGAGGGAGGGGATGATAAGGGTCAATGACTCTACGTGGGCGCCTGATAGGAGAGACGAGGAGGAGAAGAAGGCACATCTCCAATGAGGCAGGATTCCCTCCAGGGGCCATCTTAAGGGCAGCCAATCGACTGCATCACACTGCAGAGCTCCGCATGTGCAGCTGCTGACTCCACATGTTTTCCAAAAGTTCTTTGGTGTCGGCTTTTTTTGAGACGTGTGCAGCAGATCACACCATTGCTGTTTGCAACATATGTCTGAAGTGTATCAAGTGTGGCCAAAACAGCAGCCTCTTGGGCACCACATGCTTGACCAGACATATGTCGAGCTCCCATGTTGGCAACATTACTTAAAAGACCCACACCAAAGAACAGCTGGTAGACTTTGGCCCTTTTTGAGAATTTGTGGAATGTGCAGTACCTCAGTGGCAGGTTCCCAAACGCCATTTTAATTCTCGGAAGGCCATTCCGGCTCTCTACCGGCATGTGGAAGGCAATGTCTTGGCCTCGGACAGGGCAGTCAGCGGTAAGGTGCATATTACCGCTGTCTCATGATCCAGCAGGCATGGACAGGGACGTTATCTTTCTTTCATGGCACACTGGGTAACTCTGCTGGCAGCTGGGAAGGTTGCAAGACAGGGTGCAGTATTGTTGGAGCTTGTTCCGCCACCACACCTCCAAAATGCTGGTTGTGGTGATTCTGCCACACCTATCCTCCACCCCCTCCTCTTCTTCTTCCTCTATGGCCTCTTCTTGTGCAGATTTGTCCTCTGAACCAGCGGTGCTCTTAAGGCATTTGAGGGGCTACACAAGCACTCAGGCAAAAAGATGCCATGCAATGCTTGAGTTGGTCTGCTTAGGGGACAGGAGCCATACTGGGGCAGAGATTCTGTCAGCTCTGCAGAAGCAGGCTCAGAGGTGGTTGACACCACACCAGCTTCAGCCAGGAATGGTTGTTTGCGACAATGGCACCAACCTCCTCTCCACCCTCCAACAGGGACACTTGACCCATGTGCCCTGTTTGGCTAATTTCCTTAATTTGGTGGTGCAGCAGTTCTTGTGCAGGTACCCGAGGCAGGCCAGGAAAGTCTATGCACATTTCCGCCGGTCATATAATGCCAGTGCTCAGCTGGCTGAACTCCAAAAGAAATGCAACCTGCCCATGAACCGCTTCATCTGTGACATGCCCACCAGGTGGAACTCAACTTTGGCAATGCTGCAGCGGCTGCACACACAGCAGAGGGCCATCAATGAGTACCTGTGTGAATATGGCACCAGGACAGGGTCAGAGGAGCTTGGATTTTTTTTGCCACGCCAGTGGCTCATGATCAAGGAAGCATGCACTGTCCTGTCACCATTTGAGGAGGCAACAAGGATGGTGATCAGTGACATTGCATGTATCAGTGATACTGTCCCTCTTGTCTACCTGTTGGAGCACACGCTGCATGGAATAATTGACAGGGCACTTGAGGCAGTACAGAGGGAGGAAGAGGAGGACTTACTTACCACTCAAGTCCCCCTTTATCCAGACAGTATTCCTGCGGGCCTGCCGTTCTCACAGGAAGAGGAGGAGGAGGATGAGGATTGTGTCAGCATGGAGATGAAGCCTTGCACTCAGATTCAGCAGCAGTCTTCAAGGGATCGTTTTCAGTCCTCAGAAACCCATGGACTTGTACGTGGCTGGGAGGAGGTGGCTGCAGATCATGTCATCCTTAGTGACCCAGAGGACTCCGGACCGAATGCCTCAGCAAAACTTAGCTGCATGGCCTTCCTGATCCTGCAAAGCCTGTGAAAGGACCCTTGGATTTGTGGTATCAAGGAGAGGGATCATTACTAGAAACAGAGACAGTCACCTGCGCTCAGGAGCTTGATCACTTAGTGCCACAACCAGAGCCTTCTGTTGTAATAGGGAATGACCAGAGATCTTGCTACCCTCCTCAGAACAGACTACCACTTTTGGCTCTGAGGAAGAGGGTCTGCCCTTGTAACGTATAATCCGTAGTCGTATTGTATGTCGTTTGGACTCTCCGGCTCTCTGGTTCCAGTAGGTGGCCTTCTAGAGGCATCAATCCTATTGGTGGAGTGGTGTATACGCTTGCATTTTAACATGTTTTTTGAGTATTTATGATCCTTGTACAATTTTAAATAAACCTTGCCATTGGTAATGCACAAGGTCGGTGCGCCCTTCCTTTCCTTTTTACATTTGAGGGATCATTACTGGCTTGCAACCCTTCTTGATCCACATTACAAGGGTAAGGTTGTGGAACTTATCCAGCTGTCGCAGAGGTAGCAGAGGATGAAACATCTTCAGGAGGCCTTGCAGAAAGGTTTGTGCAATGCGTTTCCAGAGCCTGGGAGGTTACAATTTCCTGGTCCTCCAGGACAACTTGTTGCTGAGGTTTCGGTCAGTCACGGAAGGAATGTGTCACGTAACTGGTAGGAGTCTGATATGATGAGGTTGGCCTCCCTTGTATCTGCTACCCAAGCCCCACTGAGGGTGGAACAGATAGTGGCTAGTGACAGGATGAACACGAGTTGCTTGCAGAACTTGCGGTGGAAGTGTAGGCTCGATGGCACAAGCATGGCAGCAGGTAAGGAGTAGGAATGATTATGTGGTAGGGGGCGCTGTGAAGAATGGGGGTCACTGTATGCAAACCGTGACTTGGTAGTGGTGGTTATAACATATAATTAATTAATTCTCAAACAAGTGTATAGTAAAAAAACAATAAGTGAAATTGAATTAATTATTGCAAGTTAATTAACTAATTAGTTAACCACTTAAGGACCGCCTCATGTACATATACGTCAGCAGAATGGCACAGGCAGGCACATCAACGTATATATACGTGCCCTGCTTGACGTGGGTCGGGGGTCCGATTGGGACCCCCCCCGGTACATTCGGCGGTCCCCCTGGCTTCAGGAGCGATCCGGGACGACGGCGCGGCTATTCGTTAATAGCCGCTCCGTCGCGATCGCTCCCCGGAGCTGAAGAACGGGGAGAGCCGTGTGTAAACACGGCTTCCCCGTGCTTCACTGTGTCGGCGCATCGATCGCGTCATCCCATTTATAGGGAAGACACGATCGATGACGTCATTCCTACAGCCACACCCCCCTACACTAGTTAACACATACACAGTGATCCCTAAATGTTACAGCGCCCCCTGTGTTTAACTCCCAAACTGCAACTGTCATTTTCACAATAAAGAATGCAATTTAAATGCATTTTTTGCTGTGAAAATGACAATTGTCCCAAAAATGTGTCAAAATTGTCCGAAGTGTCCGCCATAATGTCGCAGTCACGAAAAAAATCGCTGATCGCCGCCATTAGTAGTAAAAAAAAAAATAATAAATAAAAATGCAAAAAAACTATCCCCTATTTTGTAAACACTATAAATTTTGCGCAAACCAACCGATAAACGATTATTGCGATTTTTTTTTACCAAAAATAGGTAGAAGAATACGTATCGGCCTAAACTGAGGAAAAAAAAAATGTTATATATGTTTTTGGGGGATATTTATTATAGCAAAAAGTAAAAAATATTCCATTTATTTAAAAATTGTCGCTCTATTTTTGTTTATAGCGCAAAAAATAAAAACCGCAGAGGTGATCAAATACCACCAAAAGAAAGCTCTATTTGTGGGGAAAAAAAGACGCCAATTTTGTTTGGGAGCCACGTCGCACGACCGCGCAATTGTCTGTTAAAGCGACGCAGTCCCGAACTGTAAAAACCCCTTGGGTCTTTAGGCAGCATTTTGGTCCGGGGCTTAAGTGGTTAATAACGTGATTCAATATAGAAAACACAATCGCTATGCAGACACAAACTATGTCTGCACAAAAAAGTCCAAAGATAAAGTGATATCTTGTAACCGTGGTTAAACAGTAGATACATTTGTGTCATAATTCTATTGGTGGGATATGATTGTAAAAGTTCCAAAAAATATCTTCTCATTCGATATGTGCTTCTGAGTGCTCCTTCACCAAAGATCAACACCCCAAACGTGCTCTTAATGGTAATGCGCTTACCAGAGATGGTGGACCTCTTTATTTTAAAAGATGGTCAAATTCGCCTATGCAGGATAATGCCTGCATACATATCATGCGTCAACAGTAGTTAGGCAAAAACAACTTGTCCTCCAGAAGTTTAAAGATGGAAACATGGAACAGAAAAAAGAATCCATAGTGCAACCGTTTTTTTTATTGTAAAAAGAAATTAAAAACATGGGCCAAGTGGCCACTTACATCAGAAAGTGCCCATCCCGGCACTGGGTCTGCAGGCCTGTCAGTGTAACATGGAATCCTTCACCTAATCCGCGTGTGTTCCACCGTCAGCTGGTTCCCTGCTGCAGGAAGCCGGATGGTTGGGCAATCGAAAACAACGTGACCAGGCTCCCCGCCGACATACGTTTTGTGTAGTTACATCTTCAGGGGGGTTATAAGATATCACTTTTTCTTTGGACTTTTTTGTGCAGACATAGTTTGTGTCTGCATAGCGATTGTGTTTTCTATATTGAATCACTTTATTAACTAATTAGTTAATTAACTTGCAATAATTAATTCCATTTCACTTATTGTTTTTGCTATACACTTGTATAATTTATTAATTATATGTTATAACCACCACTACCAAGTCACGGTTTGCATACAGTGACCCCCATTCTTCACAGCGGCCCCTACCACATAATCATTCACTAAATTAGGAGGTATACACCCCCCTCTTTTATCAGGGGAGCAGCTTACAAGTTAATTATTTATACTTTACCAATTTTCTCTATCACGGGTTCTTCACAGTATGAATTAACCCACCAATTAATATATTTATTTTTTTGGCGCGGGAATACTTCCCTCTTTTTACAAAGAGTAGGAATGAGCTTCGAGTTCGAGTCGAACTCATGTTCGACTCGAACATTGCCTTTTCGCCGAACAGCAAACTATTTGGGGTGTTCGTGGCAAATTCGAAAAGCTACGGAACACCCTGTAAAAGTCTATGGGAGAAATCGAAAGTGCTAATTTTAAAGGCTAGTATGCAAGTTATTGTTATAAAGAGTGTTTTGGGACATGGGTCCTGTTCCAGGGGAAAGTTGCAGTTTTTTTGGGAGTAGTGATTTTTAATAATGCTTAAAGTGAAACAATAAAAGTGAAATATTCCTTTAACTTTTGTACCTGGGGGGGGGGTGTATAGTATGCCTATAAAGCAGCTCTTGTTTCCCATGCTTAGAACTGTCCCTGCACAAAGTGTCATTTCTGAAGGGAAAAAAGTCATTTAAAACTACTCACGGCTATAATAAATTGTCGGCTCCCGGCAATACAGAGAAAAGGCATTGAAAGTCACTGAGAAAAAAAATGTGTGGGGGTCCACCTAAATTCAATTACCAGGCCCTTCAGGTCTGGTATGGATATTAAGGGGAACTCCACCCCAAATTTAAAAAAAATTACGTGGGGTGCCCCCCAAATATCCATACCAGACCCTTCAGGTTTTAAATTACTTTTTTTCCTTCAGAAATTACATTTTGTGCAGGGACAGTTCTAAGCATGGGAAACAAGCGCAACTTTATAGGCATACTATACACACCCCCTAGGTATTAAATTTAAAGGAATATTTCACTTTTATCGTTTCACTTTAAGTATTATTAAAATCACTGCTCCCGAAATAACGGCCGTTTTTAAAACTTTATTTTTGCATTGATATCTGTCCCCTGGGGCAGGACCCAGGTCCCCAAACACTTTTTAGGACAATAACTTGCATATTAGCCTTTAAAATTAGCACTTTAGATTTCCAACGTTCGAGTCCCATAGACTTTAACGGGGTTCTAAAGTTCACACAAACTTTTGGTCTGTTCGCAGGTTCTGGTGGGAACCAAACGGGGGGGGGGTGTTCGGCTCATCCCTAGTAGAGAGCTGGGATGAAGCTCAGAATATCAGCTGGTGTTAAAGAGGATCTCCAATAAACTCGCAGGTTCAGGCTTGGTGGCTTGTCAGTACTTCCTATGATCAGGAGACAGGAGGATACTGGACCCAGGAGAGCTGAGATGACAGGAAGCTTGCACAAGTTCCCAGAAGCAATGTTAGAGCCTGACAGATGATGGAAGCAGAGTCGTGAGGATAGCCGAGTTCAGTAACAGGTGGCCTGCAAGGTACAAGGCATAAGCAGGAGCAAGGTCAGGTGGAAGCTGGAGTAAGGTATCAGTAATCAGAGTAAATCAGAGTCTAAAAGCAGAGTCAGAGGAAGCCAAAATCAGTAACAGTATCCTGCAGGTATAAGCAGAGTTCAGAGGATCAGGATGCGGGAGCCCCTTAAATAGGCCGTCTGGTGCCAACTGGCGTTAGAATTGTGCTCCTGCGCGTGCACGCCATTCGCTGCACATGCGAATTCGCACTTGCATCCTGGAAGTCCATTGGTGTCTGGGAACGAGCACATGTGCACGTGTGCATGCCAGGTGCGAATTATCAGTTAATTTACAGAGCGGTGGAGAAGATGGCCATCTGACTGATGCGATCAGACAATTTTTTAGTCCTCAGCCCCAAGGTCTGATCGGTTCCATCAACCATCGCCAGCGTCTGATTTACCTGGTGCAGAAATACCTAGGGGCAAGATCAGACCTGGAGACCTTTCCAACCGAAAATCCACTGGGTTACTGGGTCTTGAGGATGGATCACTGGCAGGAGCTTGCACAGTATGTAATTGAGATACTGGCCTGTACTGCTGGAGGCTTTGTAACTTATCACAGAGTGCGCCTGTCCACAGACTGGGTTGATCGGCTCACCTTCATAAAAATGAATCAGTCTTGGATCACCAGCTACCAAGCACCTTATGCTGATATAACCGATTATTTTTTTTTATGAACGTGAGATCACTTGAAGACTGCCTATGCTGATGCCGAGTGACTATCCTGTTATGCCGAGTGACTATCCTGTTATGCTATCCTATTCCTCCTCAATGTTCATGTTGATAGCTTCTAAGAACATTTTTATTTCTGGGCACCACCACCAGTGGCTAAGGCCCAATTTTTCTGCCCCTGTTTAATAGGGGCGTGTAATTACAATTTTTGCGACCACCAAGAGTAACTGTGAGGGCTTACAGTGTTGTGGCACCACCACCAAAGGCCTAATTTTTCCAACCATGTCCAACAGGGGCATGAAATTACAATTCTTGATATAATAGTTCACAGCAGGGCCTGTTCCAGCACACACCAAGAGTAACTGAGCGGGCTTACAGTATTCTGATACCACCAAAACCTAAGGCCCAAATTTCTGCAGAGTATATAGGGCAGGCCGTATATACAGGCGGTCTCCTACTTTCAAACATCCGTTTTACAAACGACTCCTACTTACAAATGGAGGGAGACAACAGGAAGTGAGAGGAAATCTACCCCCGGAAGGAAATTTCTCTACTGTAAGAGTTAATATGGGAAAAAGGTGTCTCCACTGATGCTTTATCACCAATCCTTGTTTCCCTAAAAACCCCAAATTTTCAAAATCCAATTGTCATTGGGACAGAAAGTGAGGTGAAATCTTCCGAACAGGGGCACAGACAGCAAAACAAATGTTACAGGGGTGATGATAACCCTTCCCTATGTTATCCAAAAAGCTTAAAAATAGTTTTTTTTTGGCTCGAGATACACTTATAAAATGTACCTGTTCCAAATTACAAACAGATTCAACTTAAGAACAAACCTACGTTCCCTGTCTTGTTTGAACTGCCTGTATACTGCTGTTCAGAGTATATAGGGCCTAGGGGCCCTACGCCTTTTATTTTATTTTTTTGTGTGCAGGGTTCCCCTTAATATCCATACAAGACCCAAAGGGCCTGGTAATGGGCTGGGGGGTTACCCATGCTGATTTTCTCAATAATTTTCATCCATATTGCCGGGACCCGACATTACATTACAGCCAAAAGCAATTTTAAAGGACTTTTATTCTTTTAGAAATGTAATTTTGTTCAGAGACTGTTCTAAACACGGAAAACATGTGCCACTTTACAGACATACTATAGACACTCCCCTAGGTACGAAATTTAAAGGAATATTTCACTTTTATTTTTTCACTTTTAAAACTTTTTTGCATTGATATATGTCCCCTGGGGCAGGACCTGGGTCCCCAAACACTTTTTAGGACAATAACTTCCATATTAGCCTTGAAAATTTGCACTTTTGATTTATCACATTCGAGTCCCATAGACTTTAACGGTGTTCGAATGTTCACACAAACTTTCGGTCCGTTCGCATGTTCTGGATGCGAACCGAACTGGGGGGTGTTTGGCACATCTCTAGTTAGCAACACTGCCCTAGCTGCCCCTGTGGAATGTAGCATTTGGCAGCTGTATTAGCTGCTGCACGCAGTTTTTTTCATCTTAATACATAGAATGCATCATAGAATATAAAATGCATAGATAAAAAAAAACTGTCTTTGGAACCACTTAAAAACTGCTTGATGCATACACTGCAGGCACATGAATTAACCTCCAAAACCAGCAGTTAAAACTGCATACCAGACCTAGTTGACAGGAAACGTTTTGGTACTTTCTGATATCGTATGTAACCTTGTTTTGGTAGGGGGGTCACTCCTTGCAGCAATTACACCAGACACTATAGCAGCACCTGGGCAAAAAGTGTGTCTCTATGTTTGTGATTTCACCCACAAGGGCCTTATAAAGAGAAGGAGGACTCTATTCTAGTGGTACTTTGTCCCAAAAAAGGGTGCTGGTCCTGACTTTAATGCAGTTTACCTGTTTAGTCATAAATTTGATAGAAGATAGGACAGAAAAGGGTGAGATACTCAAAAACCTAATGGTCAAGTTCCAACAGCTTCTCTGGCTAGAAATCAATGGGTGAGTCTTAGCAACCATAAGCATCACACAGAACTTATTCTAAGGCAATTTAGCCTCACAACAGCAGAAATTCTAGTGTTTCTCAATTCTTCATTGAACAAAGTTAGATCAGCATGGCCTCCAGGCACATAGTCTGTGTGAAAATGGGCAACATTCTCTAGACCCAGTCTCCTGCCCTGGGACTTAAAATCAGGCATACAGGCTTCTCTTTCAGCCACCCTTTCCCCAGAGGGAGGGCTTCTCAAAGACCAATGACCTTTCCTGGAGAGGGATTGGTGCTTTTTTGACAAATTTACAAGAGTTTGGCTAGATGGCAAGATAGGCAAGGCTTCCTGCACCACACCCCTGACACATGACTCTGGACTTTCCCTCACAGAGATACTGCTAGGAACATTGCTGGAAGCATAGAATACCATGCTCCAAGAGGAAAAAATAAAAACACTTGCAAACAGCAGGAACAGAGAAACACACATCACTACATGTAAAAGCTTGCCTGTCCCTAAATTTGCATTCTGCATGTTCCTATTGGTCAGTGATATCATAATGATGGGTCAATAGTAATGTATTGCAGTTTGAAGTAGTAGAGTACTTTAAAACTATGCAAGCAGAAATTTGTAGATCTTGGTATAACAACATGTAAGAGCACATTCAAATGGAGGTTAATATGTTAGTGTGAAATCAAAGCTCTGCAACTGCATACCTATTCCAGATCAGGGTCTCAGAAAATATTACATTTATTGGATTACCATGACAGGCATGCACCTAGTATTTGCAAAAGTCAGAGATGGTAGACAAATGTTCTTTAAGTACAGGTTTTCCTAAAAGGCCGTTGCACATATGTATATTGACCCCTGCTTTTTAAAAGCAGTTGCAGTGCAGTGAATGTGTCTAAAAGGGAATGGCTCTCATTGCAAATAAATTTCTGTATGATAGTGTTCAAAAACATACAGTTAAAACACACTACAAATGACCACATAGTTGTGAACCGAACCACTAATTAAATCTTTCAGTTTTTATATATATATATATATATATATATATATATATATATATATATATATATTAATATACACTGTAAATATATATATTTTTTGAATTTGAAAAATATTTTTTTTAGAAAAGAAGAAGCAATTTGCATTTGTATCTAGAACCTCAAAAATAGAAAGCTGTGATTTTCTTTCGGTTCAAAGACATTTTGTCACAATATTTCTGGCCAAACAAATGTCAAACCTTGTCTCCTTGAGTTAGCAAACGGAATGTTTAAGTGACAAAGTCTATGCTACTGGTTTCAGAATCATGAGTGACAGGATGTTCCCAACTTGACGGACAATTCATTTGATGGTTGCTACAGAATGTCCTCACTGATAAACACTTGTTAATTATTTATTGCTCATGCATTAAGCGGATTACAGCTCAAACTCCAATCTTTGTTGCTACAAGAAAACAAGTCATTTTGCCGATAGCCAGCATTATTAAAACATTTTTTTATTTAATTAAAGAGTAACTCCACTTTTGCTGAGAAAAAAACATTCCCCTCTGGGTAATCTATGTACATTTCAAGAATTTTAACAAACTTTGTTGCAGATTCCTACCTTTTGTTATTCTGAATAAATCCCAGTGTGTTGTCCATGTAGTAAGTCAATCTGATGGGAGTGGTTTCATAATTATCAGCGAGCTTCTGCACTTGCAGGGCTCTAATGAGGAAAATTTTAGATGTTATTTCCTATTGGGAGTATCTCACCAAAATGTAATTTTTGTTGCAGGGGGTGCCTGAAATCTGACTTGTATCTTAGTGTAGACATCTGGGAAAATCAGTGAGCCAATCCTGCAAGCAGGAAATTATGGGCCTGATCCACAAAAGGGATACGCCGGCGTATCTACTGATATGCCGTCGTATCCCTGTTTCTATCTATGGAACTGATCCACAGAATCAGTTTCACATAGATAGGCAGAAGATCCGACATGTGTAAGGGACTTACACTGTCGGATCTTAGGATGCAGTACCACAGCCGCCGCTGGGGGCATTTCTCGTCGAAATCCAGCGTCGGGTATGCAAATTAGCACTTACGGAGATCCACAAAGCTTTTATGCTTCGTTTTTTCTCCGTAAGTATTAGTTTGCCGTCGCAAAATTAGGGCTGCTTTTACAAGGTCTAAACTGTTTACACCTTGTAAAAGTAGACCCTTCCATCCCGCGTCGCTGTCATTTTTACGGACGGATTTAAGTTACACCGCTCAAAATTTCTAGGTAAGTGCTTTGTGGATCGGGCACTTAGGTAGAGATTTTGCGGCGGTGTAACTTAAATGGCAAAAGTTAAGTTACGCAGGGTTTTTGTGGATCAGGCCCTATGTTTCTGGGGGGCTTTCTGGAGCCGCAGACTGAAAAAAATGGTAATTTTTATTAACAGTCAACTACAATATGACTTGAGGTCGCAATTGTATGTGCTATATTATTTTTTATTTTCTTTCCCCATGGAAGTGGAGTTACCCTTTAAGTATGTAATATTTATAAGGACATCTCTTTTTTAACTTTCACATGATGAATTCCGTGATCCTGTACGTGAGCATTCCTATCCTTTAATTTGTGTGTATGTGCACTTTTATAAGATGTAACAAACTTTTTATATGATGGTTTTTAAAACCAAAGAAATTAAAGCAACATAATGAACCCACTGAGTTATTTATCAATTTGTCATAAAACTGTCAGATTATTTTAGAAATACATTTTCCTTCATATTTTGTGACTAATTAAAGATATTTGCAGAATAATCACTAAAAGGTATTATTTTTTTTCTTCACATTTTACCCAGTCTTATTTATAGTTTCTACATTAAAACAGTTGAGATGAGTCACATACGGAGCAGTATGAAAATTCTGCAGCCTGAAAGAAGAGCGGCTCACTTCCACCCTAGAGTTATTTCAAAGTTCCAAGTTTTGCCTCACTTATCATGAACCTTTCAAAATGAGACAAACCACACATGGATCCTTAGATATAAGATGATTTTTGTTTAAAATGTATGTAAAGCTAGAATCTTATTTTTCAGAAAGTTTGTCATTTTGCCTCACTGTACAGTTTTCTTAAGTAAATATTTTTTTGTGCAGCTATTGAAAATATTTTTATCTGTAAAAACCTGGCATTAACAGAACTTTCCGTTTCACACTGACAATGCTAAGCCAATGCCTGACAATTGGCTGCAAAATTATCAGCCTGCCTTGTGCGCTCCTTCAGTTTGCCCATTGGGATGCCAATGGTCAACTAAAAGAGCCTGCATGGTAGGGTGACAACCTTGCTGTCAAATGTGAGACTGTGGCTTAACGTTGTCAGCTTAAAACAGGAAGGATTAAAGCAAAACTTGGAAACATATTTACAAAAACATTATTCTCTAAAGTATAGTAAGGAAAGTTGTCAAAAATACAGAAAAAATAGATTCATATACACTTTAATGAAAATCATAGAAACTGCATAAAATGCAATGCCTTGATGCACTTCTCTGATGCAGTATAGAATATTCATTACACAGTTCTTTGTCTTTAATTGGTAATTTGACTCATATACTTTTGGATATACAATAAAACCTTGATTTGAGAGTAACTTGGTTCTGTTTTGCAAGACAAGCAAAATGTTTAAATACATTTTGACTTGATATACAAGCAATGTCTTGATATACAAGTAGAGTCATGTCACAACTGGGTATAAAAGAGAAGAGAGGCACCTCATAGGCCCTGTACACACGATCAGTCCATCCAATGAGAATGGTCCAAAGGACCGTTCTCATCGGTTAACCGATGAAGCTGACTGATGGTCTGATGTGCCTACACACCATCAGTTAAAAAAACTATCGAGTCCAACGCGGTGACGTAAAACACAACGACGTGCAGAGAAAAATTAAGTTCAATGCTTCCAAGCATGCGTCGACTTGATTCTGAGCATGCACAGGTTTTTAACCGATGCTTTTGCGTACTAACCATTGGTTTTGACCTATCGGTTAGGCGTCCATCGGTTCAATTTTAAAGCAAGTTCTAAAATTTTTGACCGAAGGATAACTGACCGATGGGGCCCACACACGATCGGTTTGGACCGATGAAAAGGTCCTTCAGTCCGTTTTCATCGGTTTGGACCGACTGTGTGTACGCGGCCTAAGTGTACCAATATGGTTACATTAAATGAAGGTACAACATTTAGCAACTCACATGGTTGATGATTAAAACAGGCACATCTAAGAATGCAAAAAATGCAGGCATCTGGGGTAAAGCTGTCCACATAGACCATCCACCGCACTGCCATCGATGTTATCCCTTCCACTCTGTGCTCCACGAGCGCTTCAAGCCACAGGGTAGTCTTATCGGCCATGATAGCAGATTGACAGCAGTGAGAGTTGGCGGTGCAGAGAATGGTCTATGTCAGGGATCTCCAAACCATGGCCCTCCAGCTTTTGCGGAACTACACTTGCCATGAGGCATTGTAAAACTCTGACATTCACATACATGACTAGGCATGATGGGAACTGTAGTTCCTGAACAACTGGAGGACCATAGTTTGGAGACCCCCGGTATATGTGGACAGCTTTACCCCAAATCCCAATGTACTTAGATGTGCCTGTTTTAATCATCAACCAAGTGAGTTGCTAAATGTTGTACCTTCATTAAATTTAACCATATCACTACACTTAGAGGCGCCTCTCTTCTCTTTTATACTCTGTAGCTCCTGCTGGATTTTGCTTCTAATCCCCTTGTGGAGGCTCCCATTTGTAAAAGGACATTTTATGGTTACACAACCTATCACATTGCTATAATCGTTTTTTTTATATGGACTATAAACTGAAAGACCTATGAATAAATGGTTGTGGAATGAATCATCTGAGTTTCCATCATTTTTTTTATGGGGAAATTAACTTTGATTGACAAGTGCTTTGGATTACAAGCATGTTTCCCATGCTTGTACCAAGGTTTTACTGTAAAGGAAATATGATGACTGAGTGGCCATCATTACTTTTTTTTATAAGGTGCATATTGTCACGTCACTTATAATAAGTAGCTCGTTAACCAACATAAACATCGGAAATATTCAAAGAAAATATTTTGAGGCCATGCTCCCTCTGTGGTGTTTTCAGAGTGTGGCCTTGAATAATCTTTGGACATCTGCAGTGAGAATGTAGACTTTAAAATAAGCTACAGTTTAAGCTACAGTTCGGTTCTCAGCAGAACATGCAAACAGGCAAAGAAATTGTTCAACACCCGAACACCATTAAAGTCTATGGGACATGAACATGAAAAATGAAAAGTGCTAATTTTAAAGGTTAATATGTAAGTTATTGTTAGAAAAAGTGTTTGTGGACTCAATCCCTGCCCCAGGGGGGATGTATCAATGCAAAATAAAAGTTTTAAAAACTGACCTTTTTCAGGAGCAGTGATTTTAATAATGCTTAAAGTGAAACAATAAAAGTGAAATATTCCTTTAAATGTCATACCTGTGGGGTGTCTATAGTATGCCTGTAAAGTAGCACATGTTTCCCATGCTTAGAAAAGTCGGGGTTCCCCTTAATATTAAGGTTCCCCTTAATATTCATACCAGACCCAAAGGGCCTGGTAATGAACTAAGGGGGAACCCATGCTGTTTTTTTTCAATGACTTTGATCTGTATTGCCGGGACCCGACAATTCATTATAGCTGCGAGTAGTTTTAAATTACTTTTTTTCCTTTAAAAATGTCATTTTGTGCAGAGACTTTTCTAAGCATGGGAAACATGTGCTACTTTACAGGCATACTATAGACACCTCCCATGTATGGAAATTAAAGGAATATTTTACTTTTATTGTTTCATTTTAAGCATTATTAAAATCACTGATCCCAAAAAAAGTCAGTTTTTAAAACTTTTTTTGCAATGATACATATCCCCTGGGGCAGGACCCAAGTCCCCAAACACTTTTTATGACAATAACTTGCATATTAAAATTAGCACTTTTGATTTCTCCCATAGACTTTTAAAGGGTGTTCTGCAGCTTATCGAATTTGCCGCAAACACCCCAAATTGTTTGCTGTTTGGCGAACATGAGTTGAACTCTTGTTCGACTCGAACAGATACCCCATCCCTACTCCATGGTATGAAAGTTCCTCAAAGTTTTTTAATGAAATTTATAGCAACGAAGCAACTTACTACAAAAAGTGGAGTTGTTAGAAAACACTGTTCCCTGTAAGGCCGCGTACACACGATCGGTCAAACCGATGAGAATGGTCTGATGGACCGTTTTCATCGGTCCAAACCGATCGTGTGTGGACCCCATCAGTTATTTATCCATAGGTTCAAAAATAGCAATCTTGTTTTAAATTTAACCGATGGATACCTAACCGATAGAAAAAAAATGATCGTTTGTAGGCACGTCCATCGGTTAAAAATCCATGCATGCTCAGAATCAAGTCGACGCATGCTTGGAACCATTGAACTTCGTTTTTTCAGCATGTCGTTGTGTTTTACGTCACCGCGTTCTGACACGATCGTTTTTTTAACCGATGGTGTGTAGGCACGACTGACCATCAGTCAGCTTCATCGGTTAACCGATGAAAACAGTCCATCAGACTGTTTTCATCGGATGGACCGATCGTGTGTACAGGGCATAAGTAATTAAATCTGACTTTCTGAGGTGAATTTTTCCTGTATTAGGTACTCAGCATTGAACAGCATGTCAATTATATGCAACCTCTAAATAATTTACCTTGTCTGACAAATGAATCACGGATATGGAGGCTTTGCAAATAAGAAAACTGCACTGCAATGTTCTCTTGGTTTGAACTGATTACTTTTTATTATATTTGTGGTGCCAAGAAAAAATTGAAAAAAAAACCACAGCTCACTTTATTTTACTTAGACAACCTTGTTTCTGTGTAGTGAGTATATATCTTTAAATGCATATAGGAAGTTTTATAGGGCACCACTATGTGCTGATGACAAAAAAATAGAGTCTGGCTAGTTCAGCTCTTTTTATAATAATTAGACTTGTTTAAAACAAAAAATTAAAGACCACAGGTGAGCCACACTTGACTGGCTATCCTCCAATCAACCTTGTTAATCAGACAGGCTCCATACGAGGATCCTCACCTTGTGAATTGTAAATTTGTCCTTAACCACTTAAGGATCGCCAAAAGTACATATACTTTGGGAGGGTGGCCCTTTAGCGCAAAATCACTTACCTGTAAGTAATTTCCTCCATCGGTCCTGGGGGGCTGTGATTGGACACAGCGGGAGACAATCAGCGGTTCTGGCAGCTGTGATGGCCACCGGCCACCTGAGATCGTTCGGAGGAATAACAGAATGGCGTTCTGCCTATGTAAACATGGCAGACTGTCGTTCTGTCAGACAGGAAGAGAGAGATCTGTGATTCCTGCTAATCAGGAACATAGATGTGTCTCTTCCTTGAGTCAGTCCATCCACCACACAGTAAGAAAGCACACCCAGGAAACACAGTTAACCCTTTCGATTTCCCCTGATGTTAACCCCTTCCCTGCCAGTGTCAGTGCATTTTTTTTTAGCACTGATCACTGTATTGGTGTCACTGGTCCCCAAAAAGTGTCACTTAGTGTCAGATTTGTCCGCTTTCAATATCGCAGCCCCACTAAAAATCTCTGATCGCCACCATTACTAGTAAAAACAATAATAAAAAAAAAAAATCAAATCTATACCATAGATTGTAGACGCTATAGGCCAGATCCACATAGCGAGTACGCCGGCGTATCTACTGATACGACGCGGGAAATTTGAAAGTACGCCGGCGTATCTTTAGTTTGAATCCTCAAACCAAGATACGACGGCTTCTGGGTTCGATCCGACAGGCGTACGGCTTCGTACGCCTTCGGATCGTAGGTGCAATACTTCGGCGCCCGCTGGGTGGAGTTTGCGTTGTTTTCCGCGTCGGGTATGCAAATTAGCGATTTACGACGATCCACGAACGTACGCGCGGCCGTCGCATTTTCTAACGTCGTCTGTAGTCCGCTTTTTCCGGCGTATAGTTAAAGCTGGTATTTTGCGGTGTATAGATAGACTTGCTATGTTAAGTATGGCCGTCGTTCCCACGTCGAAATTTGAATTTTTTTTGCGTAAGTCATCCATGAATAGGGATGGACGTAACTCACGTCTAAGTTAAAAAAATAACGTCCTAGGGACATCATTTAGCGCAATGCACGGCAGGAAATTTCGGAACGACGCATGCGCAGTTCATTCGGCGTGGGGACGCACTTCATTTAAATGAATCACGCCCCCCTACCCGCCAATTTGAATTCCGCCGCCAGAAATACACTACGCCGCCGTAACTTAAGGCGCAAATTCTTTGAGGATTCGAAGATCCGCCAGGTAAGGTACGGCGGCGTAGCGTATCTCTGATACGCTGCGCCCATCTAATTATCTGTGGATCTGGCCCTATAACTTTTGCGCAAACCAACCAATATACGCTTATTGGGATTTTTTTTACCACAAATATGTAACAGAATACAAATACACATTGTTTTTTTTTTTTACAAAATTGTCTGTCTTTTTTTGTTTAACTGCTCGCCGACCAGTGAACGACAATGTACGTCGGCACAATGGCATGGCTGCACAAATAGGCGTACAGGTACATCCCCTTTAAATTGCAGATTAGTGGCCATGCCCGCTGCGTACTTCACTTACCAGATAATTGGACTTCAGGATAAAAGAGTCAACAACTCAAGTGTGTATGGAATCATCCCTATACAGGCTATAAGAAGGTGCCTGTTGTATTACTATTCAAATCACTGGCTATTCCAGCACTGCTGCAATGCACATGCAAAAGAAGGGGAAGGATCCAGACAGTTTCTCAATTTCTGTCCTCAAGTACCCCCAACAGGTCATGCTTTTTAGGATTTCCATTATTTTGCACAGGTGATCTAGGCTATGTCCACACTATATTCACATGCGGCTCACAGCTGCGGTCCTGTGAGTCCCCCGTTCACTGTTTCAGGTCTAATTTTAGCAAAAAGACGCACAGTGCTCCTGTGCAAATTCGCACTGGAGCCGCAGCGGAGATATGTGAACCAGCTCCATAGAGAGCCGGTCAAAATCTCCTGCTATTGCGAATTGGATGCGGAGAACCATTCAATTCGCAATAGTGTGAACCCAGCCTTAAACAGTTTCACTGCCTTAGCAATTACTATAGCTTTTTCATCTGAGGGAAATCCTGAAAAAATGACCTGTTGGGGGTTCTTGAGGACTGGAGTTGAGAAACATTGGTTTAGAGGATCCAAGTAATTTATTGGTTAAAAACACACAAATAACACACAAATAACTCCAGTAAATTGCTTCCAAAATAGCCACCAGAATAATAACCTGCTGTAGATCAAAAAGAAACATGGTGATGTCCGCATTGCATGCTCCTAAGACTTTCATCATCAGACAACATCAGGGGCCATAGCCTTTTATCAGGGTTATACTTTTGAATTACATTTTTTTAAATTTTTTCACTTTTTTTTAGGGCTGTTACTGATCAAAATGTTTCTGTTCGATTAATCTTTTTTTTTTTTTATCGATTAATTGACTAATTTCGATTAATTATAACGCACATACAGATCCAACTACTTTTAGCTGATCTCCTTGCAGGCTGATTCCCAGTGCAGCTACCAACAACTGGAAAAATGGATAGCAGGATACAAAAAACACACAAAGGCAGCGCTCGATGGGAATAGCATTAAAACTTTTATAGTCTTCAAGTAGGTAACCAAATAAATATTGCACTGGAGATAAAATCGATGTAGCTACATAAACTGTAAAAATGGTGCGAGTAATACCAAACAGTACCAAAAGCAGTCATAAAAACATGTAGCTAAGTATGATACTGGTATAAAAATGTGTACAACAATACCACTGCTGAATCCAGATGAGGAGAGGTTAACATTAGTCCGTCGGTATTTAGATGTCCCATGGAGGGAACTATCACAACTCCCAGTCGATGGTTGTAGAATCCCAGGTTGATAGATTGAAGTGATAGAGGTAAGTGTAACAGCCCTTGCGTGTGGCAGATAGTAAGGTCCCACTGGCATGCAGATATGAAGGCACAGCAAAGGAGCCCTTCAGATGGACACGGCAAGCCCCGCTAGTGTCCGTGACGTTACTGGATCTCCGACGAAACTCCCTGAAGGCCCAGAAGCCGGCGGAGAGGTGAGTACCAATCAAAAGAATTTTAATTTTTTGATCGATCAAAAAAATTAAAGATTAATCGATTAATTAAAAATTAATTTGCACAGCCCTACTGTTTTTTTGTAAAAAATGTATGCTTATTATAGATCACTTTTCACAGGTGTTTTCCATGTATTATTTATGTTACTATCTTGTTGCATATTGCTAACTACTAGCATGCTGAACTAAATGTTCTGAAATGGATAAGCCAAAGTTTTCATCATTGTTCTCCCTGGAGAAGGCTGATGCCAAGGTCACAGTTACTTTTTTTTTTTACATTTAAAATATTCTGCACAGTAGAAGTGTATTACTTTATAACAAAAGATCTTTTGATAGTTGAATCGATCAGAAAAGAATTATGAAAACTCTTGATCAGCTTGTTTATTTTATTTCAAATATTCATTGAATAATTATACTTTGTACAATAATACATTATTTTTTATCAGTAATGTCCTCATTAAACACACAAGGATGTATAATGTATTTTTAATGCAAATTTTCTGTATTCATTTCTAACCCTTTCACATTCAAAGACTATAAAATATCTTTAACACATGCAAGTAAAGCAGATGAATGTTTTATTACATTGTAGCATTTGCAAACCATTAATTTTCTAGATGTTAAACCATTTTACCGCTTTGTGTTTTTCCCCTTGTCTTCTATTTCTATTTCAGGGCTGTGACCTACAAGTGTGTCTCTCTGAAAGTATTTGCATAAGCCAACAATACTCTGGTACCTGCTTAGACTTATAATAAGTATAATAAAACATTGTAATTAATTTCTACAATGTTATCAGAGATATTTAAAGCATAGGTGCAACTTTATGTAGACATAATAAATAACAGTATAAGATAAGATGGGCATGTTGAGTGCTATTGTGATGGAAAAAAATAAGAAGAAATAATAAAGTAGTTATGTCTTAAGGACCAGTTCACACCAGACGCAGTTCCGTGCACATTTTTTCTGCACTACAAATGCATGCACAGTGTTTTCCATGTATTCCGATGGCTCTAGTTCGCACCATGCAGTCAGTTTCCTGTCAGTTTCCGGTCAGTTTCCGGTGCAGAAACTGACTGGAAACTGACAGGAACTGACTGTATTGGTGCTGAAAAAACGGAACTGCACGGAACTGCATGGAACTGCATCTGGTGTGAACTGGCCCTTAAAAAAAAGAATACCATTAGCAAAAAGTCAGTAGGACACCTCTTTTTTTTTTTTCAATAGTTTTTATTGATGATTTACACATATAACAGATGCAATCAAAAACTGTTGATTGATGCAAAGTGGTAGCACAACACCATGTAATGAGTACAAGTAAGGTAACAGAGTAATATTAACATTGGGTATAATTAACATTATATAAGCTACCCAATACTGGGAACACAGTGGAGGTATCGGTTGACTACTGTCCTGAACACCCCTACGGGTTCAAGGCTGTGCCCAGGGCTGCAGACAACCCCTTTTTCCTATGGGTTATTTTATTCCGTGCAGTTTGTTATACATTGACGAGAACCATATTATGAACCATATTATGAACATTAGTTAACAAGATAATTTTTAAACTTGGGAATTCGATTCATAAACTTGGCACACATTTCTAGGTAAAGTTAGCATTATAATCAGAATAGTCACCTTTCCTGAGGGAGTCCTGTTGAGTGTGTACAGTATTATTTCTGAGGCTTGGTTAGAGTAGAAAGTAGTTCTAAGATGAGGGATTCAAAGATTTGTCTTTGTTTCAGACCAACCATGGGTGCCACATTTTAGAGATACGGTCCCTATTTTTGTGTCTAAGTGCTAATGTCTGTTCATAGGTGTAATGTAGCTGGGTCATTTGCACCACTTCCCACAATGTGGGAGGATGAGGGTTTTCTATTTTCTGGTGATATTAAGCCTGGCTGGCAATAATATATGAGTTGGTGTATGTCTAAGCGGTTCTGGGGGTGTGACAGACTCACCCGGGACATCCCCGGACCCTCTTATGTCTAAAATCATCCTATATCCACTAGGGGCATAGGATGACTGAGAAATGAAACATTGGACTACCTGAGATGGGATTATTATGTAATTATTATCCACAATATATTCCAGGATATCTGTAAAGAACTATTTACTGTTTGTTGATTCTGAACTCAACGGGTTAATTGTAAGAGTGACTCATTCATAATGTTGGGACACATACTGTTAGATGCTAATGTCACCAACTCCAGCCATCTGTCTGTTCTCTGTGCTATTTGACCCTGCTCTTGTGTGAAGATGTCCTGTGTTTACACTTATGATAATGTGTATTGTATAGCAGGTGAGCGAGGAGAAGTGACGTCTACCCTGAAAGGTCATATCTACAAGTCACCTCGTCTGGGTAAATTATTAGTTAGTTAGCTCATGTTAATTTATGTTCTGGTTGCCTCCTCTAACTGTATATAAGGTTGTATTCTTGGTTCTAATAAACACTCCATGTTCAGCACACAAACAAGTTTCGTCTCGTTGTGTGCTTGTGAGCAGTTGGAATATCTGATATCTATTTTCAGACTGATAGGAAAGCATGAACACAAATTGTCTCTGGACAGCCACACTCTGAACAAATTGTAGCCTTTATTGAAGGAAGGACAACACTACAAGACACAGCAAAGTAAAATAAAACCCAACTGATGACACATTTCGCATTGAAACTAGTGCTTAGTCATAGCTAAAAAATACAACAAATGATATCATTTGTTGTATTTTTTAGCTATGACTAAGCACTAGTTTCAGTGCAAAATGCGTCAGCAGTTGGGTTTTATTTTACTTTGCTGCTACTTGTAGTGCTGTCCTTCTTTCAATAAAGGCTACAATTTGTTTAGAGTGCGGCTGTCCAGAGACAATTATTGTTCCTGCTTTGCTAAGTGCATTGCCTGCACCTGAGTTGTCTGCAGCGGTGGATGTTCGTTTGGGTTCCCACCTGGAGCGGCTATTCCCTTTTCCCAGACTGATAGGAAGCAGTATATGACGGAAGCACTCAAGCGGAGTGTGGGACGTTCCGTTACATTGGTGATCAGCAGTGGGATACTCCCTGCAGTCTAGGACATCCAACCTCCACCTGGATCCAAGGTCCGGATAGCAGGAGAGGAGAGGTACAGATACCAGCCGCCATGGAAGAGAAATTCGTAAGGAGGTTGCGAGAGAAGCAGATACAGCACAGAGGACCAGTATCAGAGCAAGTCCTGCTAGGATGGTCTGATTCGGTCCACTGCAAACTCTGGAAGGAAGCGCTAGCCCGTGAGCAGTGACACCAGGGAAAAGTTCTCCCCTCCAACCAGGAAAGGTACTGGTTGCAGTATGGATTGCGGGTGCTGTTGTTGGGAGAAAAACCTCACAAGGAACAGACAGCTGAATTAAGCAGGCTGGTCTGGGCAGAGATGCAGCTGGATGAGAGCTACAGAGCCCTTCGGTGGCATGTACCCCAAGCATGTCCCTGGATAGCGGATGACAGCCCAATGGAAGGCTTAAGCTACGGCGGCCTGGGACTGTTGTATGTGAAGCTGACAGGGGACTCTAACTTTGGGAGTGATTTGGATTGGCGGTTGGATGAATTCATGGATTTTAGAAAAGGTCTACTGAACGTCTCGGAAGTGCACTGGGCACTGGAAGATATAGAGTTTCTGGCCGTCAGAAATGGGAGCTGGAGATCGCCTACAGACGGCTGCTAGACTCTGCTCAGCGTCAGGGCTGGGCTCCCTTTGGTGGGACTATCAAGAAATACCAGTTGACAAGTGTACTTGTTTGGCTAAATGATTAGTTAATTAGCTCATGTTAATTTATGTTCTGATTACCTCCTCTAACTGTATATAAGGTTGTATTCTTGGTTCTAATAAACACTCCATGTTCAGCACACAAACAAGTCTCGTCTCGTTGTGTGCTTGTGAGCAGCTGGAATATCTGATATCTATATCCAGACTGATAGGAAGCGGTATATGACGGAAGCACTCAAGCGGAGTGTGGGACGTTCTGTTACAGGGGGCATTGTAAATGACTTTTCCTCCAGAGCTGTTGCACAGAACATTTAAACTATCCTACCTTGGGCAAATTCAGATCCAACTTATAAAATGTTGTTGTTGCAGTAATACATGTAACATATCTTAGTGAATTGAGCCATTGTAATTTTTCGCACTTCACTATAATAAATTTAGAAATACATTCTTCTGCAATTGTGGCAGGTTGCCTGTAAAGTAAGGTGGAGGTGTCATCTGTATTGCTGCCTTCAGGAACAAGTGTATCAAGTTCAAGAGTGGTTATTGCATGATCGGAGCTCAATATAGGTCTAGGATTTAGTACCACTATAGGCTATGTGCTAAGTGCAGGTTCTTCTTTCATAACCAACATGTGAACAGATACTGTTCTAAAATGAGCAGTATGAATCTCATCTAGCATTCTGACCTCACCCAGCTTGATTGAAAGTAGACTTTTAAAAGCATGGGCTATATTATTTCATACAGCCACCCAATGTGAGTTATAATTTTTCCGTGAAATTTGGTGGGACTTATGAGATCATGTAGTTTTAACTTAAAGCAAGGACACACAGAAAATAATTGCTAAGATGCTGCATTTTATCACAGCACACTGTACACAATTGAATGGCACTGTACAGTAGTGCAGCACATTGCGCTGCTGTACAGTGACATGAATGAGTTGTACTTTTGTACACTTCAAATAAAGTTAGTACAAATACAAAAAAGGAAGCTCTGTTTGATGTGCTGAATTAGTTGTCTGTTTCTAGGTGAGTGCACCCCAAAGTAAATGTGGCCAATCAAGCTAGAAGAGGTCAGAAGGCACCCCCCTTTGTTGTTTATTATTTATTTATTTATTGTATTTATTTATTTTCAATCTCGCTTTCTTCACTAAATGAGTAGTCTAAGCTAAGTTTCTATATAATTATGTGGATTATTCCACACTTTAGCCTCTGTACCCTAAGGTTCAGGTACCCTGTGTTGACCCCCGGCCTAGGCTGGTGGGTCCCTAATAATTGACAGTTTACTCTTTAAAAATACATTCCATATGTGTACTTATTCACACTGTTTCATCTTGAGTCTACTTTTGGTATCCCCTGCGTAAGAATGTTGCATTTTAACCGTTTTTACATTTCAATAAAACATAGTGTACCAGAAGAGGTCAGAAAGCTGACCCCTGCTGACAGAGCCGCAAATTACTCGAGACCCCGCCTCCCCCTCATGGGTGCAGGGGCGGCACCGGTGGAATGGAAGTCCTTCTCCCTGCGATCGTGGAGGGGAAGAGAGAGACACACCCGGATGTTTCGAGCGCAGCGCACGCAGGGAACACAGCAATAACAGTTTTCATTTACATTTCCGTGTTCACCGCCGCTCGCTGTCAGATACAGCCCCTCCTCCTGGTCCCAGGACTTTGATAGACAAATCACCTGTCCAATCCTGGTGATGGGTGATTTGTCAATCAAAGTTCCCCGGCCAGGGGGTGGGGCTGTATATGACGTTGGGCGGTGGGAACACGGCAATTGAAATAAAAAGCTGTTATTGCTGTTTTCCCTGCGCTGCGCGCTGATCATCTGGGCCGCTCTCCTGTTCCTCTCCTTTCCTCCCCTGCACATGTAGGCTGAATGGTGGGCACTGGGCACAAGGCTGCATTGGTGGGCACAAGGCTGCATTTGGTGGGCACTGGGCACAAGGCTGCATGGTGGGCACACAGCTGCATGGTGTGCACTGGGCACAAGGCTGCATGGTTGGCACAAGGCTGCATGGTGCGCACTGGGCATAAGGCTGCATGATGGCCAAAAGGCTGCATGGTGGGCACTGGGCACAAGGCTGCATTTGGTGGGCAATGGGCACAAGGCTGCATGGTGTGCACTGGGCACAAGGCTGCATGATGTGTGCACTGGGCACAAGGCTGTATGGTGTGCACTGGGTACAAGGCTAATGGTTTACATAGCTCATGGAATCACGGGTCAGGTAGATGGCCCCTTAGCAGAATTGTGCTTAGGGCCCCAGGGAGGTCAGGATCGGCACTGCCTGCTGACAACCCAAAATTACTGTTGCAATCATTTTCCAAGAGACTTCTAAAAACAACTCTAATTCCAAGGGAATGTTTATGTATTAAAAGAAGCTATCAGAGATTGAAAATGTTGCAGGAGACTTTGAGAAAGACCAAAATGCTGTCAAATAATGCCTGCACGTTACAAGAGGCTGTCAGAACCTGTTGACATGGTGTAAGACAGCACAATGGCTTATTGGTTGGTACTTCTTCCTTGCAGCACTGGTATTCCAGATTTGAATATAACTATCTGCATGTTTATGTGGATTTTATTTGGGTACTCCAAAGACATGCTGATAGGTTAATTGGCTCCTGTCTAAATTGGTCTTGGTACAGTATGTATACTAGTTTGCATTGGTTTCATCTGGGTACTCCAAAGACATGCTGGTAGGTTAATTGGCTTCTTTCTAAATTTGTCTTGGTCTGTGTGTTAATGTAAGCACATGAGATAGGTCCTTTAGATTGTAAGCTCTTTGAGGGCAGATACTAATGTGAATGTAAAGTGCTGTGTAAATTGTCACCAGTGAAAGACTGCTTGCATAATAATAAGCAATATCATTCGGCAAAAGAAAATGTTGTTTGAAGAAAATTAGAATGACACTAATTGAACTGGGTTACCAGAAATATACTTTATTAAAATGTGTAGCAAATACAGCTTACCATGTGTATCCATGTAATTTTGCCAGTGCCATTTTCTCTAATTATGAGAACACAGGTTATTTAAAAAGCATGGAAATTCCAAATTGAAACTGCTTTTCATGCCATATTATGCAGACAGTAAAGTAATTCGAAGTTTGGGCTGCTGGACCATTTTGTCAGAGTGTTGATAGAAGCTTTACTTTTCATTTGCTATATGGTAATTCCTTACAGGCAGATCTGAAGGCAAGCATAATAAAATACTTGTTTGTGGAGCAAAGAGAGGTGTTGGAAGTATAGATAGTGTATATACATATGCTGTTGCTTTTTATGTTGTCAATTTTAAATTACTACTTCCTAGCATGACTCTCTTTGGAACGATGTATATGAAATATGTTGCAGTTATTTGTATTTACTGAATTAGATTTATTTAACCACTTCATCTCCGGATAAAAATAAAAACCTCAGAAATTATCAAATACCACCAAAAGAAAGCTCTATTTGTCAGAAAAAGAGGACATACGTTTTATTTGGGTACAGTATCGCATGAACACGCAATAGTCAGTTAAAGTATCCTAAAAAGTGGCCTGGTCTTGGGGGAGGGAGAATGACCCTTATGACAAGGCCATTTTTTGCGATATGGCACTGCGTTATTTTAACTGACTATTGCGTGGTCGTGGTCATGGTCCTTCCTGTCTTGACAGAGCTCTGCTTGGTTTACATAGACAGAGCTCCATCCAGCCTCTCTCCTCGATGATCAGTGGATGCCAGCGGACATCCATTGGCTTGCACCCTCTGATTAGCTTCTGCTGTGAAAAAAAACGGAAGTGCAGCATTATGTGTGTGTGTGTGTGCAGGGCGGACTGACCATCGACTCATTTGGGCACTGCCCGAGGGCCCCATGCCACTAGGGGGCCCCATCAGGGTTGCCAGGCTCAGTAAAACCAGGGACAGTATGTAAAAATCTGTCCCTGATATGTCCAAAACTGACATGCTTTTAATGTGAAAATCCAGAGATTTTAGCTGCCCCGCCTCTGCACTGCCTCCTGGCGTGGTGTCCATCTGTAAGTCCGGGGGCCCCATAATCTTTTATTGCCCGGGGGCCCCATGAGTTGTCAGTCCGCCCCTGTGTGTATGTGTATATATATATATATATATATATACTATATATATATATATATATATACAGGGCTTTTTTCAGGGGGAACTTGGGGAACTCAGTTCCACCACCTCTTGCTCAGACCCTTTGGTGCCAGCTCACCACAATCACTTGTAAACACAGAAGTCTGCTTTCTATGTTTACACGTGACAGCTCTGCACTATGTGTGTAACCCCCTGAACTCTACACTCTGTATGTAATGCAATCCTTGTATTTAATGCCCCTTTAAGACCCTTCTACTGTTTGTGAAATTTAAATGGGGTCGTGGTTGAGTTCCTGCACCTATTTTCTGAGAAAACAAGCTCTGTATATATATATATATATATATATATATATATATATATATATATATATATATATATATAGATTATGCACAGTGCGGCTGGCCTGTTACTGTGAATCTGCTATGGGGCGATCGGTAAGTGGTTCAAGAAAACCTCCATTACCTCCAGTATGAGGATGTTAAACATGGATCCTAACTGCAACTGCCTGAGACTGAGTGACTACCACTTTATTAAACAAGCTACTAGCAGGTTTCATGTAGTGCTAACACTTACTGAAGCCAGTTAGTAGCTTGTTTAAAGTGTCAGTCACTACTCCCATTACCTTCTGGGTTGAACATCCCCAGCCTGTGATTAGACAGCAAAGGTAGAACCCGCAAGCTGACATGCTCATCTTTCTGTCAATATGATGTTTCCTCCAATAAGCATGGTCCTTGCAAACACATGAGCACTGCAGCGCAACTAGTTGGCTCTTTGTGCTGTTACCCTCACTCCCAGTCTGAGCCCCGCTGTACAGGGGATTGTAAGTGGGTAATACCAAATCACATTCAGGTACCCACATTTAAATTGCTTGCATTTAATAAAAAAAACAGAGCTGTATACATGTGTGTCTTTTATGTCTGCACAGGGTTCACAAATGTGAACAAGGCCTAAGAGTATCCATTTTCTACATTGATGGCTCCTTATGGTGTGAACTACACAAGCAATCTACTGTATAATAGCATGTAGTAGTAATTAGGGTTGAGCGAACCCGAACTGTAAAGTTTGGGTTCGGTACGGACTTTGTGTTTTTCCCGAACCCGGACCCGAACCCGAATAATTGAAAAAAGTTTGGGTCCGAGATCGGAGTTCGGGAAAAAAAAATGTGCGGAGGTCCCCGCAAATTCAATAACCAGACCCTTTAGGTCTGGTATGGATATTCAGGGGAACCACGCCGTCAATTTAAAACAAAAATGACGTGTGGTTCCCCCTAAATATCCATAACCAGACCCGTTATCCGAGCACGTTGACCTGGCCGGCCGCAGAAAAGAGGGGGGGGACAGAGTGCGCCCCCCCCCTCTCCTGAACCGCACCAGGCCACATGCCCTCAACATGGGGAGGATGTCCCCATGTTGATGGGGACAAGGGTCTCATCCCCACAACCCTTGCCCGGTTGTTGTGGGGGTATGCGGGCGGGAGGTTTATCAGAATCTGGAAGACCCCTTTAACAAAGGGGACCCCCAGATCCTGACCCCCCCCTGTGTGAAATGGTAATGGGGTACACTGTACCTCTACCATTTCACGAAGGAAGTGTAAAGTCTTGTAAAAAAAACACACTGACACCAAAGAATAAAGTCCTTTATAAAAAAAAAAAAACATCCAGCGGTGAGAAATCCACTTGTTCCCGGCTTCCTGTGTTGTCCTGATCCTGCGACGGCTGCGGGTGATCTCCCGCGATGAGAAGATCCTGCGTCGGGTGATCTCCGCTCCAGCGCTGAGAAGATCCATCCAAAGGTCTTTCCTCTTCTTGGGCTTACCCGGGTCACGTGACGGGTGGCTCTGCCTCCTCTATATAAGAAATGTCACAGCTTCAGCCGCTCATTCGCTGGGCTGTGCCCAGCGGTAAGAGGAGGTCCGGGATGCTGCTGCGCTGGATGAATGGATGTTCTCATCGCCGGAGCGGAGATCACCCGGCGCAGGATATTCTCATCGCAGGAGATCACCCGCAGCCGTCGCAGGATCAGGACAACGCAGGAAGCCGGGAACGAGTGGATTTCTCACCGCTGGATGTTTTTTTTTTTAATAAAGGACTTTATTCTTTGGTGTCAGTGTGTTTTTTTACAAGACTTTACACTTCCTTCGTGAAATGGTAGAGGTACAGTGTACCCCATTACCATTTCACACGGGGGGGGGGGTCAGGATCTGGGGGTCCTCTTTGTTAAAGGGGTCTTCCAGATTCTGATAAACCTCCTGTCCGCATACCCCCACAACCACCAGGCAAGGGTTGTGGGGATGAGACCCTTGTTCCCATCAACATGGGGACATCCTCCCCATGTTGAGGGCATGTGGCCTGGTGCGGTTCAGGAGAGGGGGGGGGCGCACTCTGTCCCCCCCTCTTTTCTGCGGCCGGCCAGGTCAACGTGCACGGATAACGGGTCTGGTTATGGATATTTAGGGGGAACGCACGTCATTTTTGTTTTAAATTGACTGCGGGGTTCCCCTGAATATCCATACCAGACCTAAAGGGTCTGGTTATTGAATTTGCGGGGACCTCCGCACATTTTTTTTCTAAATGTCCGTGTCCCATTGACTACAATGGGGTTCGGAGTTCGGGGTTTTATTTAAAGTTCGGGTTCGGACCCGAACCCGAACATCCAGGTGTCCGCTCAACTCTAGTAGTAATGAATTCCACACTTTGGAACATTGTGTGATTATGTGTGCTTTATGGCTACTACTGTACGTGCTTTCACTCCACAGGGATCTATTTTCTGCGTCTGTATACCGACTAATCAGTACTTTATCAATTACTAGTATGGTTGAGCCACT
This sequence comes from Rana temporaria, assembly GCF_905171775.1. Taxonomy (NCBI): domain Eukaryota; kingdom Metazoa; phylum Chordata; class Amphibia; order Anura; family Ranidae; genus Rana; species Rana temporaria. The sequence continues at coordinate 111,414,428 of NC_053496.1, forward strand.
AAAAAGCCACTAAAAATCACCCACGTGCTCCATCACTAAAGCAGGATGTCAACTTTGAAAACTGAACAGCTGATTTCTTACGCAGCATTGTTAATTTTTTTTATTTTCCAATAGTTTTTTTATTAAGGTTATAAACCATACAGATATAAAACCTTACAATACAGTTTAGAAAAGTACCGGTACATGAGAACATTTTTGACCTACACCATTGGTCATTAGGGAACTGGTATACTGTAGTGCTATTTTGGGCTATGAAAATAGTTTTGATGAACAGAAGACACATCCTCCGTAGAGGAACTGCATGGCTGGAAGCACCAACATCTGAGACGAGGGGTTGAGAAAGGAAGCGCCACCTAAGTGCAGTATTAAAGAGGTTCTTTTAATGACACATTGTACAAAACACACTTACAGGTTAAACTTAAAGGTAAGGAAAGAAGGCACATCTGTAACATCTTGTAGTCCTCGTCCCAGATCCATGGGCTGCTTAGAAGTGATGATAGCAGAATGTGTGGAGTCTTCAGGCTTGTCCTGTGGCCATCAGGATGAGGCCTGTTCCAGCCTCACAGGTCACGTGACAGGTCACGTGATTACTTCCGAGAAACACTCCCGGGAGGAAGGTCAGACAGGGAGAACAAAGGCTGATTGGGCTACGCGCTCTGAGCCACTGCTCCTTCTATTGGCCTGATCTGAGACGAGGGGTTAATGTCAGCCATGAATTGATCATAGTAGGTAGTCATTATGTTGGAATACACAGCCCGCAAACTGGTATTGGGACAAATGGCAGTCGACCAGCAGTCCTAGAATGCTCCTCAAACTCTCAAAGGGTTTAATAAGTAGGAAAAAAAGAAAAATGGAGAAGAAAGGAAAAGGGAAAAGAATAAAGCAAGAAGGAAGAGGGAAGAGACAGCAAGCCTTTCTGGGCCACTAAGAGGGTAGTCTCAGGTCTAACAAGGAAAATAGGAAAAAATAAACTGCACTAGGATATAAATAGGTGTGGCCTGAAGCTCTAGTTAATAAGCAGCGACTAACCTGAAAACATGAACATATTTTGAATTTGTGCACTTACATTTTTTGTCACTTTAAGCATAATTTATGGTATGATCTATGTTTATTTGCATTTGCAATATATTCCACACTTACGGTGGTGGTGATTGAGTCACCCCCCCCCTAAAAGTGGTCTTACAATTAGCGCAACTATATATATTTTTTCCACTTTGCTCAGATCTAACACGGCTGACTCCATCAGGTGTGTAATCCAGGGGTCCCAGTTCTTTTCAAATTGGGAAAACTTGTCCTGCAGGATGACAGAGAAGCATTTGTTTAACATTATCCAGGATAACTTGTTCTTTAACCGCTTGCCGACCAACCGCCGTCATTATACTGCGGCAGGTCTGCATGATCCCGCAAACCGTCGTAGCTGTACGTCATCCCTTGAAATGCCTAGAGCCGGCGCGCGCCCGCTGCACAGTGGGGGGAGCCAATGCGCATGGCCGGCAGTCGTGATGACCGCCAAACGGGCACAAGAACCAGAACAAGGACGTGTGTGTGTAAACAAAAACATCCCTGTTCTGTGAGGAGAAGAGAGACATATTGTCTGTTCCTACTAGCTAGGAACAATGATATGTCTCCTCCTCTTGTCAGTTCCATCCCCCCCACAGTTAGAAACACAAACAAGGGAACACATTTAACCACTTGATCGCCCCCTCCTGGTTAACCCCTTCCCTGTCAGTGACATTTATATAGTAATCAGTGCATTTGTACAGTATAGCACTGTTCTCTGTATTAATGTCAATGGTCCCAAAAATGTGTCAAAAGTGTCCAATATGGAGTGCGCATGCGCTTGGCGCCGACATCGGACATGAGGAAGCTCCGCACACCTCGGGCCCTAAAGAGCTTAAAAAAAGCATACAGAGCAGGCGGATCGATTTCCGTGGGTATCCCCTCACGGACCATGCAACGGAGGATGGCTGGGAACAAATTCAACCAGCGCAGATCCTCCCAGCACGCCCGAAGGACCCGAGCTTCACAGGCCCAGCAGCCATCCCCGCCAGTTAAGATGGTGCCGGGGAAAGGGAGATGCAGCATGTGGCAGCTCCCAGGTCCAGCAATCACCCCAACAGACCGCTCAGAAGCAGGGAGGGGGAGACGCAGCTCGAGGGGATCCTCAGCAGCCATTGCATTCCCCTTGGACAGCACAGCAACTTGTGGAGGAGGTGGATGGCCCCCCACAATGGCAACCCCCCCTGGCTAAGATGGCGCAGATGAATGCAGGTACTGGGTTGGGGTATGGCATGAACTCTGAGACTGCAGCCTATGGCCCTGGCTCCATAATTTCTGTGCAGGCTGAGATTCACAGGGATCCCTTCTCCTCACAATCCCAGGGTGAGATCCTCTCCCCACTGAGTGATCATTTACAGCATTCCCCGTTGTCAAGCTCCCCTGACAGGGCTCTAATGTTTTCTGCCTCCCCTACCTCCTTCACTGATACCTCTGGAACTTGTTGAATTGACCTGCAGTCAGAATAGCTCCGTGCCCTCACAACATCCTGCTTTTGCTGCTGCCCCATACTTAGGGGATACAGTGCTGCTGGCCAGATTTTCTGCCCTTTTACAACAAGAATTGACAAAAGCCTGTGCATTGATCATGTCTGGAATGAAATCTGACTTCCAAAATATTAGAGAGCGGTTGGACAGTATTGAGTCTAAAATGGATGGTACAGTAAAGCGTGTGAATCAAAATTCCAGGATGATCACTTCTTTACAGGAGCAACTGGATCAAGCAAATGCAAAAATTGAGGACTTGGAAAACAGGTCCAGGAGGTAAAATTTCCACGTGCAGGGCCTCCCGGAGACCGTGGTGAACCTGGAAGAGGCCATTCATGCCTTAATGACGCAGCTGATACCGGACATTTCCCCCCATCAGCTGGAGTTGGATAGAGTACATCGTGCCCTGGTAGCTTCCAGGCCAGATGGCGTGCCACGGGATGTTATCGTTAAGCCACACTACTTTAGGATTAAGGAGAAGGTAATGCTGGAGGCCAGGTTACAGGGAAATATCTTCTTCATGGGGCATCCAGTCCAGATCTTTGCTGATATTTCTCAATCGACGATTCAGAAGAGAAGGGCGTTGAGGCCTCTTTTAAGTCATCTTATTAATCACTGCATCAAATACCGCTGGTCATTTCCGTTCAGACTTGTGTTCTTGTACAAGGGCAAATCCCATTCCTTCACCACCTTCCAGTCTGGCGAGGCACTGCTTCAGGAATTGGGGTTGATCTCGATGGATCCGCAGACCCCCTCCAACGTGTCTGAGATGGGAGACAGGCCAGTGTCCCCCCTCTGGTCCCAGCAAGGACACCCTAAAAAAAACAGGAAGTCCCCCTTGAACACTTGAATGTCCATGACTCTGTCACTTTTATTTTACAGGGCTTGTGGACCGGTCCTTTCTGAACTGCGGCTGGATTTACTTCCAGAAACTTGGCTATGACTGTTCATTTGCTTTCATTTTCTAAGTTACAGGAATGTTTTCTTTTGTTTAAATAAAATTTTACAGTGGCTATTTAACCTGATTATAGTAAAGGAGACCTCGATGCCGATTACGGACTTGGGTTCACTTTCATTGTTATTGTGAGGTTCTGTCGGCTGATTCCGCCTGCTCTTTTCATTGAGCGATTGGGATGGGCCGAGGTGGAAACGTATGCCATTTGAGGTGAACTTGTCTCTTCCTTGTTGGTGGAGGCAACTTTTGATGTGAGCTTATTGTTCCCAGGGGTACACTGTGTCAAAGTGTGCTGATCTTTTCTCTTAGGCCCGGTACACACGAGAAAACATGTACGATGAAACCGGTCCGTCGGACCGTTTTCACCGTACATGCCTGCCAGAGGGCTTCTGTACGATGGTTGTACTAACCATCGTACAGAAGTCCGCGCGTAAACAATACGCGGGGCGTGTCCGCGTCGTCGCCGCGACGATGACGCGGCGATGACGCAGAGACGTGGGCGGGCCTGCCATTTAAAGGCTTCCACATTCGACGCATGCGAGGGACGGCGGGCGCTCGGACATGTACGGTAGGTCTGTACTGACGACCGTACATGTCCGAGCGGGCAGGATTCCAGCGGACGGTTTTAAAACACGTCCAGGAATATTTGCCCGCTGGGAAAAGGCCCGGCGGGCAAATGTTTGCTGGAATTCGGCCCGCTCGCGCCTACACACGACTGAACATGTATGCTGAAACTGGCCCGCGGACCAGTTTCAGCATACATGTTTGGTCGTGTGTACGGGGTCTTAGAGTTATTATTTGATAACTTTGGTTGTTTACAATATGTCGATTATGGTTTTGCTCTTTTTATATTTCTTTTTTTCTAATCTGAACTTTTTTCCCTTTTTCCAAGCTTATCTTTCCTGGGGTGCACTCCCCCACCGAAACAGGATATGGTTGAAGCATCAGGGGACTTCTGAAGCTAGATCTTCGAGGCTTCTGAACTGTGAGTACAGCAAACCGAACCATTATGGCTCTTAGACCTCATCAAACTACACAATTTTAACACACAATGTGCAGAGACGCATTTTTCTAAAACTTTGGCCCCAAGATATTTAAATGCAAGGTATACGACGGTTTATTTGTCCAATAGACCTGACAAAAAATGAGGCTTCGCTATTTGTTTTGCTAAGAAGGTTCCCTTCACGCCCACTACTGTGATTAGAGATAAGGATAGCCGATATATCATGGTGGTGGGGAAAATTAACGATAGAGAGGTCACCTTCCTATCTTATTATGCCCCCAATGTGGGCCAATTGTCCTTTTTCCATACAATGCTGGAAGTAATAATGCCTCATGTGGCAGGTCATGTGTTTTTTGGGGGAGATAGCAGTACCTCATTGGATCGGATTCTTGACAAAACTGACCCTGGGAGAGCAGTTCTGAAACACACCCCTAGACGGAGTAGCTCTATGGCACGTCTCCTACATAGCTATGACTTGATTGATGTCTGCATAGACCACTTGTTCACGCTTTACCCTTTACTTCCGTAGGTTTCGTCGGCCAAAATATCCCCCATGGCGTGGTGGATCATTCCTCGGTTCAAATTGTGTTGACAGACCTTTGGTCTAAATCAAGCCCATCGTGGTGGCGATTAAACCAGTCCTTGTTGAATGACCCTGTCCTCGAGAAAGAGATTGAGAGGGCTATTCAACAATATTTCCGGGATAATTCCTCCTCGCTCATCTCTCCGGGGATAATTTGGGCAGCCCATAAGGTCACTATTCGTGGTACATTAATACAATTGGCCTCCAGGGTGAAACGTGAACGTGAACAAACTATCCGACGTCAGGAGAAGGAGCTGAGCCAAATCAGATTGACGAGGCTCAGATAGCTTTGAACTTGAGCCTCACCACAAAGGCAGAGAAATCCGTTAGGTGGGCCCATAACTGGTACTACACCTTGGGTGATAAACCGAATACATTATTAGCGAGAAAGTTAACTCCTAGGCCGTTTAACCTTGCTCTCCTCAAATTGAGATTAAGGACTGGCCACACCACCCAAAATCCCCAGTCTATACTTCGGGATTTTTCTGCGTTCTATTCTAAATTGTATTTTCCCTCAAGGGACTTCAGTACGACTGAGGCGGAGGCATTTTTGCGGGACTTACCCCTCCCCACATTGTCTGAAGAACATGTGGAATTAATGGAGGTGGAGTTTACGCCGGGTGAAATTGCTGCGACTATTAAATCCCTGAATCCATCTAAATCACCATGTCCAGATGGATTCCCGGGTCATTATTATCGCAAATATGCTGAGGTATTGATTCTGCATCTTTGTGCTTTTTTCAATGAACTGAGGAGTGGTTCCCCTCTTCCGCCACATGAGAATAGGGCCTTTATACACGTTATCCCCAAACCCAATAAAGATCTCGGAGACTGTGCAAACTATCGCCCAATATCGTTAATAAACGTTGACCTTAAATTATTGACGAAAATACTGGCCACTCGCATGAATTTTTTTTTAATCTAAATACGTCCATCCAGACCAGGTGGGGTTCGTGCCTAATCGGCAGGCCTCAGATCAGACCAGACGTGTTATCGATATAAAATAAGATCTAAATTCAGGTTGGGATGGGGGAGGGAAACGAGGAGCTTTGTTATTATCATTAGATTTGCATAAGGCCTTCGATTCCCTGTCCTATGACTATCTTTTTTTCACACTTGAGTGATATGGGTTTGGTTTAAATTTTTTGACGACGCTCCGATCGATCTACTGCAAATCTGCTGATTAAAGGCTACCAGTCTCCCAACATACATATAGGTAGGGGCACCCGTCAGGGTTGCCCCTTATCTCCCTTGTTATTCATTATGGCCTTAGACCCTCTAGCTATCAAAATCCGAGCACACCCGGACATTCTGGGGGTTAGCTGCGGGGGTCGCAAAAATAAATGCACGATGTTCACGGATGATATTTTATTACTTTTCTCCTCCCCGGTCACCTCTCTGCCACATTTGAATGTAGTGTTGGTACAGTTTGCGGTATTTACGGGGTTATGTGTAAACCACTCTAAGTCTCAGGCTCTCAATATTTCCCTACAACCTCACATAGTCTGAGCTCTGCATCAGTCATTCTCCTTTAGTTGGCAGGAGGATGCCCTGCCTTACCTGGGCATCTTTCTGACTCCGACCCTGACCATGCTTTATAAGAGAAATTACCCCCCATTGTTCCGAAAATTGTTAGATGATCTTCAACGGTGGTCAAAAAATCCCCCGTCATGATTCGGTAGGCTGTATTCAGTCAAAATTACTATTTTACCAAAGGTGTTATATTTGTTTAGGACCCTCCCAATTGCAATAGTGGGTACGGACCTTAAACAGTTTCAGGCTAAATTAATGGATTATGTATGGGGACATAAGAGACCTAGGGTGAACAGGTGGACATTGTACACTTCTAAATTAGGAGGGGGTCTGGGCATGCCTGATCTTCTCAAATATTATCACGCAGCTCAATTAGCCCACTTGATTTGTTTCCACACAAGCCAGCCCAGGCCGCTCTGGATGGAGTTGGAATCTTCCCTGTATCCGGATAGAGAGGTCTCCCACTTAATGTGGCTAAAGGGGAAGGACAGGCCGCCCATATTGTGCCCGTCTCTGTCCTTTTCTTTACGTATAAATTTAAATCTCCGCACTCGCCTCTGGCGTCATTGTTCCATAATCCTTTGTTCACCCCGGGTCTCCGCCCCCAGGATTTTTCTTGGTGGACCAACAAGGGTCTGTTAAGGATAGCAGACTTTTGTGATCATATGGGAGCTTTGTCAAAATCGGTCCTGCAGGAGAAGTATAATCTTCCAAATTCTCAGCTTTTCCGTTATACTCAAATAGCTCATTATTTAGCGTCATTGAGTCGCACTTCTGACATTACCACTTTCACTTCCTTGGAGCACCTTTGTAGGACCTTTGACAAACACACGGGTTATATATCACAGATTTATGGTTTCTTATCCTCTAACTCTCAAAAGTTGGCTTATATGTTAAAGTGGGAACAGGATATTGGTACGTCATTAGAAATTACTAAGTGGAGTAAACTGATACAAAGTGCTTCTAAGTCCTATATCAACACCTCTTTGATAGAGGCAAATTACAAGGTATTGATGAGGTGGTAAATGGTCCCAGCACGGGTAGCAACTTTTGTCCCGGGGGCGTCCCCGCGGTGCTTTAGAGGATGTAATACAGATGGTACTATGTATCACATTTGGTGGTCATGTCAGAGGGTGAGACGATTCTGGATACGCACATACAATTTTATATATTCACTAACCCATGTTAATCTTCGTAAATCACCTCTGAATGCGCTGCTGGGACGCCCAGTAGAGGGAGCACCGAGGTGCATGAAAAAACTGATAGCCTTTATATTTGTAGCGGCAAGAATATCTATAGCAAAATCTTGGAAGTCCCCCTTTTTATTTACTGAAGAATAAATTGTCTTGGATAATGGTGAATGAGAGGTTGTTGGCTATTTTAGAGGACAAGGTTGCTGGGTTTGATAAGGTTTGAGACCCTTGGATCAATTATCTCACGACCACGTAAGGATCTAGGCCAATATTGGAGATTTGTTTTTTTAAAATTGGAGTGCTCCCTCCTTTTTTTCTTTCTCTCTTCCTTTCCTTTCTTTTTCTTGGCTATCCTTTTTTCTTTACTCTCTTCTTTATTTTCGGTTTAAATTTACTGTTGTGTGACGGGTCCTTGGGGTCAGTTGGACACTCAGTTGGGAGGTCCTATGATAGTTCTGATTTAGAGTTAATTAGCTGGCAGTTCTAGTATATTGACCCAGGAGAATAATGTATGCTGGTTGTATCATTGTGTCTCCAATGACTCGTACTTATATTTTGGTTCTCATAACATTGACAAATAATGTTTGTTTTTTATTGTATTCTTCTTTTTTTTTGGAAAATTAAATAAAAATATTGGAAAACAAAAGTGTCCAATCTGTCCGCCGCAATGATGCAGTACCACTAAAAATTGCTGATCACTGCCATTACTAGTAAAAAAAAATGCCAAAAATCGATCCCATTGTTTGTAGATGCTATAACTTTTGCACAAACCAATGTGTGCTCATTGTTACAACAAAAAGGATTTCTGCGCTCATTAAGGTTTACCACTCTAACTACACGTAATGTTTGTGAGGAATAATATTCAATAAATCTCAAATTGTTCGGAAGAACCAGTTCTTTATGTAGAAAATATATTTTAAAAAAATACAAATGTACACAGCACAACGCAAAAAATAAAAAATAATGTTCCCAGTGCCTGCATGAAAACACACACAATCTTTCAGGGCTTCAAGGGTTAAAATTTTTGCGGTTTTGTTTCCAGCTGCATTCATTAACAACGACCGTGCTGATTGTAATAGAAGTATGTTACCCAGGACATCACCATTACGTTTAGTGTCACTTCCTTAGTTGGTATCTAGCATCTGGGCTCCTGGACACTCTCCTGTATGTGTCCAAGCGTGCTCCAGCCTCAGTGTTCGCAACTGCTGGGAGCGCAGCGCAGAGATGACAGCCACGGAGGGACGTTCTTCCTGTTAGAACGCACTGGCGTCTCACGTCTGAGGCGCGGTCACGAGCAACTAGGGAAAGTTCAGGGGGATGTTAGGCGCCCTCCAGTGGACAAAGTGCGAATTGCACTGAAGAAAATAAAAAGCTGTAAATAGCGATTTTAAATAAAAGTCTTTTCTTAATATTGCTGACTTAGTTCTTCCAAAATAAAAGAGGGGTATTAAAACAGTCCCAGACGACGCGTTTCGCCCTATCCAGGGCTTTGTCACAGTCATTAGGACTTGAAATAGAAAATTTATTTATATAGACTAAAAAAGACTAAAAAAGAGGGAGGATTTTAATGAAGGGGAGGGGAACAGGAAATGATGTATCAAACCGAGAATTTTAACCCTTGACAATAACATGACATTAAAAAAATCCAAAACAATATAAGCATACACACATAATTTACATCGATATTTAAAATTCTCATATGCTGCTAAAATCATGAGTGTAAAAAGACAAAGCTTATTCTGTCTCTGTGTCAGATTACACACTCGCTCGTTATATATGGTACCAACACAACCATACAGGAGCACTCCATTAGTATAGTGCCCTCTAGTGGTAGTAAATAAAATTCATTGCTAAAATATATTCAATATTCAAAAGGATAAACATGTGATTAAAAATCAGAAAAAATATAATTTTGGATTAGATGAGAACATTAACCTCAATTTCCTCATTTAACCCCTTGGGTGCCAAACAGTCAAATCTATGTATCCAAAAGACCTCCCTTCTACACAGAAGGGAGAATCTTTCATTGGCAGTCAAGGTTCCTTTCGGAATGTGCTCTATTACAAAGACTTCTAGATGTTTGAAGTCTTTGTTGTGACAAAGATTAAAATGCCGGGGAACACTATGTTCTGTACATCCCTTTTTGATTAGGCGACGGTGATCCCCGACTCTGGCACGTAGTGCCCTAATAGTTCGGCCTACATAAAAGAGGCTACAGGAACACCGTAAAACATAGACTACAAATTGTGTAGAACAGGTTACAAAATGTTTAATATTTAGTGATTTTCCAGAGGGTAGGTGTATTTTATCTGTGCCATGGGTAATAAATTGGCACGTCAAGCACGCCCGTTTTTTGCACTGAAAAATCCCTTTACGGTAATTTTCTTGGCTATCCTTTTTTCTTTACTCTCTTCTTTATTTTCGGTTTAAATTTACTGTTGTGTGATGGGTCCTTGGGGTCAGTTGGACACTCAGTTGGGAGGTCCTATGATAGTTCTGATTTAGAGTTTATTAGCTGGCAATTCTAGTATATTGACCCAGGAGAATAATGTATGCTGGTTGTATCATTGTGTCTCCAATGACTCGTACTTATATTTTGGTTCTCATAACATTGACAAATAATGTTTGTTTTTTATTGTATTCTTTTTTTTTTTTTTAATTAAATAAAAATATTGGAAAACAAAAGTGTCCAATCTGTCCGCCGCAATGATGCAGTACCACTAAAAATTGCTGATCACTGCCATTACTAGTAAAAAAAAATGCCAAAAATCGATCCCATTGTTTGTAGATGCTATAACTTTTGCACAAACCAATGTGTGCTCATTGTGATTTTATTTTACCAAAAATATTATGTGTATATGTATATATTGGCCAAAACTGATATTGTATATTGAAATGTGATTTTTTAAAAAAAAATTGGGGATATTTATTACAGCACAAAGTAAAAAAAAAATTCTTTCAAAATGTACGCTTTTTGTTTATAGCACAAAAAATCTAACCACAGAAGTGATCAAATACCACCATAAGAATGCTCTATTTGTGGAAAAAAATAATGTACATTTTGTTTAGGTACAGCATCGCACTACCGCGCAATTAAAGTTAAAGCAACAATTGCCTGGTCATTAAGCAGGCAAATCTTCCGGTCTGTAAATGGTTAATGCCCTGTACACACGATTGGAATTTCCGATAACATAAAATCCAATGGAATTTTCCGTCGGAATTCTGTTCAAGCTGTCTTGCACTGTCAGACCAAATTCCGACCGTCCAAAACGCGGTGACGTAAAATACTACGACGAGTCGAGAAAAATGAAGTTCAATGCTTCCGAAAATGCGTCGACTTGATTCTGAGCATGCATGTTTTTTTCTCCGTCGGAGTTCCACACAGACAATCGGAATTTCCGATGGGATTTTTTTCCATCGGAAAAAAATAAAACATGTTCTACTTCTAAACTCCGACGGCAAAAAGTCGGTCTGACTTTTTTCATTGGAAATTCCGATCATGTGTACAAGGCATAAGAGGTCAGAAGACAGCACCAGGGATTTCCAGGATCTTGCGATCCTACAATTTTATCTATTCTCTCACGGGACCAATCTGACTAAGTCCCCGCAACACACACTCCTCAGGCACCCTGTTGGGGGAGCCCTGAGACCCACTCATTGCCTGATTTATTTTATTTTTACTGCAGCACTGTGTATTTTTTACTGCATTTGGTTTATCCAAAACTGCAGTGTGATTTGAAAATGAATTTCAGCAACTCCTCCTGTCTGCCTTATCTTACCTGCACTGAATTACTTTCTCAAGTAGTAGTAGATCATGGCTAAACATTATTCCAAACCTAATGCTTCGTATCCTCTCTTTTAAATGTATTGATTCATTCCTTGGTTCCCTGGTTTATGATACAGCATCAGTTGTAATATAGCTGATATAGTGTTTCTATGACAACTGCTAGATATTGAAACATTAGGTTTCTTCACAGGAAATAAAAAATTATATACTAACTATATGTATCCTGTACAAATAAATACATTTTAGTATAAATAAAGTTTCATAGAGTCATAAATGTAAATGTATTTTTATATATATATATATATATATATATATATATATGAGTACAAACTAAAAACTGTGCTTAGTGAATTACCAGAGCCATATGGGCACAACAAATGAAGGGATGTCATCAGTGAGAAAGCAAACATCACACTGACTGCAGCATCATGGTAAGGATCCTGTGAGATAATCCAACTTGCATTGATGAAAAGACAAAGATAGAGCACAGAAAGGTGTCGATGATATTATTTTTGTGCCTAAATCAGATCACCTCTGAGGAAGAAGGGATCCCACCTTGAAACATGTCAGCCATTTTAATAATATTGCTGTGTTTAGGACTTGCTCATGTTCCCAGATCTTTAGGGCATTGTGAACATGTTATGCTTGACTATTGATGCTGTTTGTGAGTACATATCTGTTTTACTATTTTAATAACGTTTTTGAAAAAGTAATGTGCAAGGCCAGTGTGCCCTTTGTTCTTGTATTTCATTGTAAAATCCCTTTCACTGTATCAATATGTGACTTTAACAGTGCAATAAAAGATAATTTTTTCCTTGTAGCTGTTCAGAAAAAAACATTAAAGAGTGCATTTATTCATTGAATCATGTAAGACACCCCCGGACCTGACACTGTTTACTAAAAGCAGAACTGCTACTCAATTAACCCCCCCCCCCCCTCCACCACCACCATCAAAAACCATATAAACCCTCACATATACCCAGTGAAGTGAACAGCCTCAGATGATGCACAGAGATGAAACAAATCCTCCTACATAGATTTCTCTTGTTATCTTCAGTCTTCTCTTCTCTGCACCCCTTTTAATGGGCAGATCATGTTAAAAAATTGTTCACTTGTCCGGAACACAGAGGAGGGGTCGGAGAGACTGCAGTTTCAGTGTGTGAGAGTTGATTGGAGGAAAGGGACACACCCCCTCCACACAGCAGAAAAACTGTGTTGTGAATAGACAAGCTTCATTCTGAGCTCCCCCTCCCCCAAACACAAATTGATCTCATGTGTCTGGAAAACTTCTCAGACGTGACTTATGCTGGTAACAGAGCAAAGAAGCACCAGAGAGAAATGACACTTGTGCACCTGTACAGACGATCGGTTCGTCCGATGAAAACGGTCCAAAGGTTGTTTTTTTTTCCATCGGTGAAAAAACTTAGAACCTGTTTTAAAAACCAATAGAAAGAAACGATCGTCTGTGGGGAAATCCATCGGTCAAAAATCCACGCATGCTCAGAATCAAGTCGACGAATGCTCGGAAGCATTGAACTTCATTTTTCTCTGCACGTCGTTGTGTTTTAACTGATGGTGTGTAGGCAAGACTGATGAAAGTCAGCTTCATCGGATATCTGATGAAAAAATCCATCGGTCCGTTTTCATCGAATGAACCGATCGTGTGTACGTGGCATTAGAGATAAGTAAACACTACAGATATATCTGCTTTGCTCAGATTCCATGACCAAGGTTTATTATAACCACTTTAATGGAGGTATTCTATTTAAAATAGGGGTCAGAGGTAAAAGGATGCCTATAATAAATTAATTGACGGGGAACAAATCTCTAATCAAACCTACTATTCTATATTTTTAAAAACATAAACCAAATGTTTTTACATTTTTTAGGCTTTGGTATTGCTGACAAGTTTCCAACTCACCTCTTAGGACACATATGAACTACTTACTGGTAGGTTCTGTAATTGTTTTTATGCAGAGAAGATACTTTTTTAGAACTCTTTTAGAAATGAAAGCAATACGTTTCTAGTAATGGTTACTGAATACTATTACTTAAATACACAGGTATAGACTGTAAATAACTAACAAATTATCTATGTGATGCAGATGCATAACAAGTTTCAAGCAAATATTGTGATTGTATTTGTTTTTTTGTAGAAGTAGTTGAAGAAAATCACTTATTGCAAAGTGACTTTGGTGGGTACATTAGATGCAGTAATAACTTGGCTCGAGTGCAAACGTTCATAGAGGGATGCATTAAACATAGCGGCCGTGTAGCAGGTTATCCCCATGTGGTAGAATATTCTTGTAGAATGGGAAATATGATAAACATGTTGATGATTGAAACAGCTGCCTCTGCGAAATACAAATATAAAATGAAAATGCTGTCTTATTACAAGGAGATACCTGCTGAATGATGGTAAACAATCTTTTCAGCAGCAGAGGGTAAAAAAGTATGTCTTAGGTCATTTCCTTTTAGCAAAAGTTGATCCAAACTTTAGGAGCCTCACAGCTAAATATAACCTCTCAGGCACTTAGGGCCAGATTCAGGAATAATTACGGCAGCGTAACGTATCCCCTTTACATTACGCCGCCGCAAGTTTTCGTGCCTGATTCACAAAGCACTTGCCTGTAAACTTGCGGCGGCGTAACATAAATCTGTCCGGCGCAAGCCCGCCTAATTCAAATGGGGTGTGTACCATTTAAATTAGACGCGTTCCCGCGCCGAACGTTCTGCGCATGCTCCGTTTGGAAATTTCCCGCCGTGCTTTGCGTGAAATTACGGCGCCCCAACGTGTTTTTTGAACGGCGACGTGCGTAACGTACTTTCGTATTCCTGGACGTCTTACGCAAAAAAATAAATAAAAATTAAATTCGACGCGGGAACGACGGCCATACTTTAACATGGATGGTGTAATTTTACACCATCTAAATAGCACTCTTAACTTTACAACACGAAAAACCTTCGTGGATCGCCGTAAACAGCTAATTTGCATACCCAACGCTGGAAAACGACGCAAACTCCACCCAGCGGCCGCCGGAAAATTACACCTACGATCCGAAGGCGTACGAAGCCGTACACCTGTCGGATCTTTGCCAAAGGCCGTCGTATCTTGGTTTGAGGATTCCAAATCAAGATACGACGCAACAAATTTGAAAATACGCCAGCTTATAACTGCTGTGAATCTGGCCCTTAGTGGGAAGCCTTTGTTGCCTACAAACAGATACATCATAGTCATACATACAGAAATGTATTTATATCTATGTGCTCATCATTATTCTCTTACATAAGGGCTGAAAAACCAAGGAAGTGTTGTTTGCTTTCCTTAGGATTTAGGAACTACACCGCAGAGCCTCATATTACAATACAGGAAACATAAATGAAAACAAACAGCAGTAATATACAAAACAATAAAAAGAAAATACAACTTAGACTAAAAACCTTTCTCAATAAATTGACTTAGATAGCAGTGTTGATGCCACTATTAAGACATTGAATACTGTGTGGTGCAAGTGAATAACAGCTGAGCGGTTTGTGTTAATTTAAGGCTTAAAGAGAAGCTTTAACCACTTAAGACCCGGACATTTAGGCAGCTAAAGGACCTGGCCAGTTTTTGCGATTCAGCACTGCGTTGCTTTAACTGACAATTGTGCGGTCGTGCGACGTAGCTCCCAAACAAAATTGGCGTCCTTTTTTTCCCACTCATAGAGCTTTTTTTTGGTGGTATTTGATCACCTCTGCGGTTTTTATTTTTTTTGCGCTATAAACAAACATAGAGCAACAATTTTGAAAAAAATGCAATATTTTTTACTTTTTGCTATAATAAATATCCCCCAAAAATCGCAATAAGCGTTTATCGATTGGTTTGCACAAAATTTATATCGTTTACAAAATAGGGGATAGTTTTATTGCATTTTTATTATTTTTTTTTACTACTAATGGCGGCGATCAGCGATTTTTTTCATGACTGCGACATTATGGCGGACACTTCGGCCAATTTTGACAAATTTTTGGGACCATTGTCATTTTCATTAAAAATGCATTGTTTACTGTAAAAATGACAATTGCAGTTTGGGAGTTAACCACAAGGGGGCGCTGAAGGGGTTAAGTGTGACCTCATTTGTGTTTCTAACTGTAGGGGGGGTGTGGCTGTAGGTGTGACGTCGTTGATTGTGTTTTCCTACAAAAGGGAACACACGGTCAATGACGGCACCACAGTGAAGAACGGGGAAGCTGTGTTTACACACAGCTCTCCCCGTTCTTCAGCTCCGGGGACCGTTCGCGGGACTCCAGCGCCGATCGGCTCCACAGGTCTCGCAGTCACGGTCACGGAGCTTCAGACCGGGTCACGGGCGCGCGCCCACGACCCACGGCTGGGCACTTAAAGAGGATGTACCTGTACGTGCTTGTGCCCAGCTGTGCCATTCTGCCGACGTATATGTGCAGGAGGCGGTCCTTAAGTGGTTAAAGTAACACAAAATATTCTTATTCTTCAAATATAATCTTTATACAGTACATATACTAATTAATGTTCCTGTAATCTATTTTTTATTAAATTATTTTTTAATGTGACTGTCTGCCTCCTTGTAATGTCCTCCATGAGCTCCAGAACCTCCCATTCCCCCTTCATATCTGTTTATTTGGAATGAGTAGTGCAATTTAGTGGTTAAGTGCACTGCTCTATAAATGTTATAAATCTCAGTTTATGGCTCATAGTCCCGAGTCCATCTCAGAAACAAACAAGAGAGGATGGCTATGTTTCTACATACAGTGGGACTACGATGAATAAATAAAGCCACCGTATAACCAGATGTTGAATCATATCAGCGGGAAAAAAAAAGAATTTGAAGATTGGAGGGGACTGCAAATAGAAGGTACCAAAATTAATTTGTTCCTCATAAATAGAGACTTCTTATTGAATGTGTTGTGCTTTTCTATTGACATAATTACCTGGTCTAATCATGCCCTGGTGAAACTAGAGGTCCAGGTCTAAACTATCCTCATATCGGAGACTACATGCTTCTATTTTATGCGACCCTTGCTTTGCCCTTTAAATCCGTGAGGAACTGGAGAAGTTTTCCCAGTATAATGCAACAATGCAATATCTGACTTTGTGTTTAGAAATACTCACACCATGTATATGATGGGGATTCTTTTCAGGAAAATGGATATCACATAACAAATGAGATCAACAGAGCTGCTGAATAAGACTTCTAAGCAACCTAGAATTTTGATCAACATCTAAGGCAATTATTGTCCCATCGATTTTTTTAAAGCACTATTCTCATGCCAACACAGGTTACTCAAGTAGCCAAGATCCAGGATTTTTTAAATACCTCAAGTGTCAGGCCCCGTACACACGACCGAACATGTCCGCTGAAACTGGTCCGCGGACCAGTTTCAGCGGACATGTTCGGTCGTGTGTACGGCCTATCGGACAGGTTTCCAGCGGAAATTTGTCCAGCCGACCGTTTTCCAGCAGACAAAAATTTCTTAGCATGCTAAGAAACATGTCCGCTGGAAGCCTGTCCGTCGGACATGTTTGGTCGTCTGTACAGACTCACCGTACATGTCCGCTCGGCCGAAAGCCCTCGCATGCGTCAAAGTGATTCGACGCATGCGTGGAAGCATTGGCCTTTCAGGGCCACGCCCTTTCGCCGTGTCATCGTCGTGGCGACGGCACGGCCACATCACCGCATATCGTGTCCACGCGGATTTCTGTCTGATGGTGTGTACAACCATCAGACAGAAATCTCCGAGCGGACATGTCCGCTGAAAACGGTCCGGCGGACCGTTTTCAGCGGACAGTCCGTCCGTGTGTACGAGGCCTCACATTAACTACTCAATTCCTCTAAATAGCATGCCAGGGGGGTACTCTAATTCTGTCTGTGCATTTTAACTCAGGGGTATACTCACTTTTGTTTGCGTCTATCGATATTATTGGCTGCGTGTTGAGTTGTTTTGAGGGGACAGCAAATTTACACTGTTATACGAGTTGTACATTCACTACTTTACATTGTAGCAAAGTGTAATTTCTTCAGTGTTGTCACATGAAAAGATATAATAAAATATTTACAAAAATGCGAGGGGTGTACTCACTTTTGTGAGATACTGTATGGGATGGCCTTTACAAAGGAAAAGGTGTTTAAAATTGTTGACCAATGACCCCTCCAAGGCTCTGCTATATGTCTTGAAGCACCTTTGAGATCTATGTGCTGTAATTTACCAGCAATATAAACTGTAGTTTCTATTTTTTATTTGCAAATGTCACTTTTGCTGTAGCACATCCTACAGCAAGAATGAAAAACAAATATGTAGAATCCCCAACAAAATGCATACCAGAGTGAGTCTTGAATTGAGTCTGGTGTGAATTATAAGGGGAAGTCAACGCACAAAAAAAAGAAGAGAGAAATGCACTAGCTCACTCTAAGAATCCATACCAGACCCTTAAGCCATGCATCCATGCTGGCCAGGAATGGAGGGGAACCAAACCAGGTCATATGCCTTCAACATGTTGAAGAGGAAAAGGTCCACTTTCATACAACCTTGGCCCAATGGTTGTGGGGGTCTGCAGGCAGGTGCTTATCTGAATCTCGAAACCCCTCTAACAATAAGGGGGTCTCCAGATACCCCCCCTATATGAATGAGTATGGGGTGCACAGTATCCATGTTGAGGGCATCTGACCTTGTATGATGCGGGAGGGGCCTGCACCAGTGCAATGGTCTATAAATTAGGGTATCTTTCCCAGCTGTTTCAAATTTCCAATGGATAGAGACAATGACGCACCTTTCCTCACCTTTCTTAACTTTCAAGATGGAGCCACTAGCTGAATATAATAGAACTCACCCAAAAATATAAAGGTGAGGTGGGGCAGGAGGGACACATTACAGGCTTTTATGCAAACTATTATTATTATTCAGGATTTATGTAGTACCAACAGTTTGAGGCAGTGCTTTACAACATGAGGGCAAACAGTACAATTACAATACAATTCAATACAGGAGGAATCAGAGGTTCCTGCTCATTAGAGCTTACAATCTAAAAAAGGAAGTAGGAATTATATCAATTTTGCTATAACCACACCATTGTTATTGCCAGTTAATTTGTATCCAGAGCCCTATTAGGTGGTTTTAGGAGGTCTCTCATTTTTGCTTTCCCAGCATGAGGAGTTTTAGATGGCATGGTGTGAGGTGGGTGAAACAAAATGTGGAGCTTCTCAGAGCAACACATGCAAGCATTTCTACTCCACCATGGGGAAGCCATACACATCAGAAAATTTTAGAGAGTTATGTGCATTATACAGTGTAAAATTATCTTTTAAATCTGGTAATCTGTAATTGCAACTGAACATGTGTTCACCATGCCAGATGTGGTCACATAGGATTAAAAAAATTTACTATAAATGGACCCCAGATTAATGACAAATAAAAGTTTTGCTGCTAATTGCATGGTTAGATCTAGAATTTTAGCAAAATACATATAGATTTAGCCCCATTTAATTCTATTTGGGTATTTTAGAGATCTGTTTCAAATTGATCATAAGGCTTTAGGGTTATAATTGTTAATTAATTTGATTCTAGAGGCTTCACTAATTATATGTTTGGGACCATTGTTTTTTCCATTAAAACAGAACCCCATAATCACGTTGTACCAAAAAACATTTTCACTGGACAATACATCAACATTACTGGATGACCAAAATGCAAGAATATGATTCAGGAAGGAACAAAGTAGTGGTGATTTCACTGTCTATGCAGTGTGAAAGGTATGCACATATGACAAGTCTTGTTAAAGGACAATTGTTCTGGAAACTAAAACAGTATTCATGTATGCCTTTTTAATGGTGTACTAGCTGATTACCCTGATTTCCACATTATTATTAGGTTGTTTTGAGAGCTGAAATCTAGTACTGGCATGAACATATTTGTAGGGGGGTGGCTGAGCCAGAATTTTAAGTCTCTTCTGGTCAGTTTTCTTTATTTTCTATTTTATTATTTTCAGATATTAACTTATGTTTCTCTGAAGTCTTATTTCCTTAATGCAGTCATTTTTAAAGGAAAAGGCTTACAAGGGACCACATCTTAAATCAAAGTATATTTAAACCTTAAAAAAAAAAAAAATCAAATATACATACATTGTTAGACCTCTTTCACATTGAGGCGTGGAGCCGCAGTGACGGTATAGCCGCGCTATTTTTAGCACCGCTATACCGTCGTATTTACCGCGATATTCGGGCGCTAGCGGTGAGGTTTTAACCCCCGCTAGCGGCCGAAAAAGGGTTAATACCGCCCAATGATTTCAATGGGAAGGAGCGGTGAACACACCACTCCTATACCGCAGTAAAGATGCGGCTAGCATGACTTTTGGAGCGCTCCTGCTAGCTTTCACATTGAACACTACAGGGCATGATTTTTCATGCGGTATAGCAGCGCTATTTTTTAGCGCTGTACCGCATGAAAAACGCCTCAATGTGAAAGGGGCCTTAAGGTTAGTCCAGCCACAGCATACAGTATATTTCAACTTCAGGTAGATTCTGGAGAGTTAAAATATTCATCAGTTTCTTATAGCTTTTGAAGGCTCTGTTGTTGTGATCTCTAGTTTTGAATTCCTGGCCCTAAGTATTTCATGTGGCCTACAACATATGTTTTTTTTTTTATTATTTATGTTTGAAGGGCTTTGGAGATTTGTTTTTGGTCTTTTCATACTGATAAACCTCATAAGAAAACCATTTTTTTTTCATTTTATTCAATTTCTTGCAATTACTCCTGCCATGTGAAATGTTCCAAAGAAGAATGTTTTAATATAAAAATATACTCCTTCATAGCATAAATGGAACATATTTTGAATTAGTGTCTTTATGTTTATTTGTGGTTTCATACATTATAGGGGCTGGTTGTTATCAAAGGACATGGGTTTCTGTAGGCTCTTCTTCTGACATGTCTGTAAGAAGACAGCTCTGTATCTAAAGACTTGAGATGGATTTATTAGGCAATTGTATGGATATAGGAACAGGAAAATCTTTGAGGATTCCAGTAGAGTTCTAAGAAAGACAGCAGGATCAAGGAAAAGTGGCAAAGGTTATATCTCCACAGTGTTTGAATTGCCTAGCTATGTTAAAGTAGCTGTGCTTTGCTAGACGTTCTTTAACCTTTTCAGAATACATCTAACTGATGCCATACATTTGCATGACTGGTGATTTTTGTTCCTCATTAAATGTACTTCTAGCTGACTTTCACAATGGTCCTGTATATGCCATTTGAAAATCAAATTTAAGCTACAATAACAGTATTCACTATGACAACGTTCAGTACCTAATCAAAGACTGCAGATTTTACAACGTACTTTTCTTTCATAACTGTTAAAACTTTAATGTTGGATATGAGTTTTGATTTGGTGCATGCATTTTAAGTTATAAGTCATAAAAATGTTTAATCGTGAGCAAAAATAACCCAAACTTTGAGGTAAAGATAAAAAGAAAAAAGTTTAACAAACAATATTTGAATGACTTCCAATATATGGGGAACCAATCATTATTGCCCTTATTTAAGAATTTGAATATTCAGTCTAAAATTATTGATTATTTGAATTGTGTGTGTGTATATATATATATATATATATATATATATATACAGTATATATATATAAAATAAATACAATTTTTTTTTGTAACAAGCCAAGGGTTCATATTGATTTAAATTGCCTTTTTTATTGGTCTATCCATCATGTGCCTGCCCTGCTCAGTGCTGTCTCAGGGCTCACCTCATTCTTGTAGCCACCTGCCTGCCACCTGCCTGCTGATATCCAGGCTTCGCTAGTCTGCTGCTTCTTCCAAGAGAGAGAGAGAGAGAAAGGCTGTAGGGGGGCATATTGCAGATATATATACTCTGCCAGTGCCTGTGGGACCTGCAACCAGAACTATAGAAGCAGCATTGAAAAAATGCGGCTGGATTACTCCATGGCTGTGGTCCCTAGCAGGGAGCTCAATCACCTCACACTCGCAGCACAGCTGTTTTTGCCAGTCTGGACCCGCCCAGCAAGGGCGGATCCAGAGTCTAGTCTCGGGAGGGGCACTGCCAGAAAAATAAGGTGTTGCTTACAGAACTGTATTTAACGTATTGCACAGCCCTAACCTTGTTTAAAACAGTGGCACATTTATCATTCCATTAGATTTGATTATTACATTACAAACAGACAGGATAGGTTTAACCGCATATAACTTTATTATTACAAAGATCATAAGCAGTTTGTACACTTATAACAGAATATTCCCAGACAAAATACAGTATACTGCATCAGGTCAGCTCTATTGCACGAAACTACATACCTGTAGGCCATTTTGTGCAATAGCCAGTGATCTCCGCCAGTCACCCACGATCGCTCCCCACAGAGATAGAACAGCGGTCTGCAAATGTAAACAAGGCAGATCACCGTTCTGTCAGAGATGAACAGAGTGATCTTGTGTTCCTGCTAACCAGGAACATGGATCACTCTGTTCATCTAGTGAGTCCATCCCCACACACAGTTAGCAAGCACCCCCATGTCACACAGTTAACCCTTTGATCAACCCTTGATGTTAACCCCTTCCCAGCCAGTGTCATTACTATAGTGACAGTACATATTTTTTAGCACTGATCACTTTATTAGTGTCACTGGTTCCCAAAAATTGTCAATTAGGTGTCCGATGTGTCCGCTGCAATTTTGCAGTACCTCTAAAAATCAATGATCGCCGCCATTACTAGTAAAAAATATTTAAATGTAAATGCCATAAATCTATCCCATAGTTTTTAGACACTATAAATTTAGCGCAAACCAATCAATATTGGGATTTTTTTTGTACCAAAAATATGTAGCAGGATACATATTGGCCTAAACTGGGGAAGACATTTTTTATAGCAAAAAAACAAAAATTATATTTTATTTTTTTCTGTTTATAGCGCAAAAAATAAAAACCACATAGGTGATCAAATACCACCAAAATAAAGCTCTATTTGTGGGAAAAAAAGGACGTAATTTTTTTTTGGGTACAACGTCGCGGGACCGTGCAATTGTTAGCCAGTTAACCTCCCTGGCGGTCTTCCCGAGACTGACACGGGGTTAGATTTTCTTGCTACTATCGGTAACCCCGTGTCAGTCTCGGGCTTGCCTCGCTAGATCCACAGGCACTTTTTACTTACCTTGTCCCTGGATCCAGCGATGCCACCGCGCTGTGTGAGCGAGCGGGACCTCGCTCGATTCACATAGTGCCTCCGTGTGACGCCGATCTCCGTTCCCTGCGACGTTACGACGCACGGGGACGGAGAACGGCGCCAAATTCAAAAACGTAAACAAACACTATACACACAGTATACTGTAATCTTATAGATTACAGTACTGTATGTAAAAAAAACACACCCCCCCTGTCCCTAGTGGTCTGCCCAGTGTCCTGCATGTAATTTTATATAATAAAAACCTTTTTTTCTCCCTGCAAACTGTAGATTGTCCATAGCAACCAAAAGTGTCCCTTTATGTCAAAAATAGTTTTAGATCAGCTAAAAAACAGCGATAATAAATTATAATCACTTGCAGAATTGTGCGATAGCGATTTGTGGGGAAATTCGTCATAAAAAAATAAAAGTAATGACAGCGACAATTCTGCAACTGAGCAAATTTCAGTGATTTTGATTTGATTACATTATTGAATAATTTTTATTATAATTATATTATTATTTGTTATAATTATTTATAATTATTTATTATATTATAATTTATAATTTTGTTTTTAAAAAAATGTAATACACGGGATGCCTATTAGAATCTTGTTTGGTCAGATTTAAGTGAGTTATTTCTAAAAATTACAGACCTACAATATAAAACGCCAAATTTCCTTGCAAATAATGGTACCGCTTTTAGCATGTTTTTTCTGAAAGAATCATACCGCCAGGGAGGTTAAAGTAACGCAGAGCAGTATCGCAAAAAATGGCCTGGTCATAAGGCGGTATAACTTTTTGGAGCTGAAGGGGTTAAGATTTTAATAAGTCGAAACTAAAAGGGCATTTTTTTTCCTTCCATAAATGGCACACATGTATTTTGCGATTTGACACATGACATTCATTAATTCTTTTACTCACTTATTTTGGTGCTCTGGTTAGGGGAGGGGCTAGGGAGTAGAGATGAATCAAATGGATCCAGTAATCTTCTCAAGAAGTTCTTCCTGTATTCACACCGCTCTTTCTCTGCAGACTGTGCAAGGTGGAGAAGATGGAGGAGGTGGGGTGGGTGGAGCCAACACTAACTCATGGGCGGCAGAGGCCTGTAGTGTGGAGAAGATGGAGGGAGGAGGTGCCGGTGGTGGGTGTGGCCAACACAGTCAGGGGCGGAGAATTAAGAATGCTGGCGCTTACTTACACTGTGCAAATGTTTGCATTCATGCATTGTGCTATTAACTTGTAAACATCAGCCTCCTAATCTCTATTGCAAACCCCCTGCCCCCTCACCTTGAGGCTTTACTCTGTTTATCACGGTCACCAGCACGGCAGCGCCAGCCACACCGTCACGTTGGCTCTGAGACTGAGTCCGATGTGACTCACTGGCCGTGACATCACTCGTTGCTAGACGCCACGCGGCCCTGGCATTAGCAACGAGTGCAAGGAAGGGGAAGAGTCTCCACCCACCTCCTCCTCCACTCCTGCTATTACTACAGCTTGCCCGTGCCCCACATAACTAGTACTACACAGACGAGTCTCTCTCTCTCGGCGGCGGCGCTGCTGATCGGCTGATGTGAGAGAGAGACTTGGGCAGCGCTAGCCAGCCGCAGAGCAAGCATTTAAAGAAAACCCTAAAAAAAAAAAAAAACAGAGCAAGGGAGTGTGACATGATTGTCTAGGGGGGGGAAATTTCCCTGTTGCCCCCCCCCCCCTGGATCCGCCGTTGGACCCCAGTGGTTACTGTGATACACAGATATGTTGCAGCAGTCAGCACTAGCACTCTAGCAGTGAAAGCACAGAGCACAGGGATAATTAGGGTGTGTCTGGGCACATACCTAATTGAAATTCTATATCAAAATAAATGGGGGGTTATATATTTGCCAAAGATACACTTTAAACTACAAGCTTTTTGCATTTATCAATGGTTAACACAACACTACTGTTACTAGTGAAGGTTTACTTTAATAAAACATGTTTCTGAAGAAAGATACTATAACAAGTTTCTGATTAAAATCTGGATTTTGTTTCAATAACTAAAAGTTATATTTTCAAATAGCAGAAATGTTACCATAAAGCAAAACATTGTTGTGCAGTTATATTATGAACTTAGTGCTGTGGTGAACTGTAGCTCAAAAGAGTAGATGTAAAACTCACAGTAATTAATTTTGCAGGTATTATTACTTGGTAAAACAATAATCAATACTTTGTAACAGCAATTTCTATTTTTCAGAAGTTGGCAGCATTGCCTCTGCACAGCAGCTGTGCAAGATAGAGTTTTCCTTGACAATCAATGGCCATCTTTTTCTAACCGAAGAAAGAAGGGCATAGTTAACTTTAATAGGTTTCTAATTCTAGACAAGGAGCAGCTGTTAGAAAAGTGATTACTGTATTTGTTGCACAAAATCTGTTCTGCTATTTTCATTACTGTGTCTCTTACAGTATACTTTGCCATTCGTGAGACTGGTAGAGTAACTGTTTCTGTGCTAGCTACAGCATGCATTTTGGTTGCAGCGATATATTTGAATCTGAAGTCAATACATTATTATGGATAAAAAATATATGTGAAAACAAGGGTAACTGCAATTTCCAATCCTGATGTTATTAATTAATCACTTTTTGGTTCAATGATGGAGTGCAAAACAACAACTCAACCATATTTTTAAATGTATACTTTAATGCAGGCTGGTAGGTTCCTCAGCCTTTTCTTTTCTTACTGGAAAGTAGAAGGGATTCTCTTTGGGTGTCTACATTGTTGTCTGGAGGGCATGGACACTTCCCATTGGCTGTCCAACAGCATGGTCCCCTTAGGCCTGTTTTTTGATCCTAAGGGGTATTTTACATTGAAGCACCTCTCCACACCCACAATAATCACGGTTGTGGTGCAGTACTATTTGAAAGGTGGGGGTTTAGTATGACCAAGATATGACCCAGTTGTTCCTTCGATCTCAGTACAGTACCAGAGAATCCCTCTGAACCATTAATGCACAAGGAGACATAGTTTCAGAGTGATCTGATCTCATATATTTTATCATGGCTTATATAAGATTTTACAAGCATTACAAGGCAAAAACTGGTCACGCAGTAGTTGCAAGCGTTAATATGTCAGTATACATAAACAAAGTTATATGCCGACATATAATAGTACAATGAGATACATAACAAAAAGACTCCCAAGGAAAGAATCCTGTCTTCAAACTACAAAACAACAAGATAACTTGCAGAAGTATAAAGATAGTATAAATGAGAAAAACATTTCAACATTAGAAGCAGAATACAAGTTTAAATCCATTCTGCTAATATACACACAATGGATGCTGACTGACAAAATGGAGCATTGATGGTTCATTCTTTTTCAATCCCCTCTTAACAATATAAATTTATATATTATTTCTAATAACTATAAGCCCCAAGTCCCGCTACAAATCTTAAGGAGAACGAAGATTCGCAGTCCAAGGACCGTGGCTATGGAACGCTCTACCCACAGACATTCAGATGGAAGTGAACCATTGGGCCTTCAGGAAAAACTTAAGACACATCTATTTTGAAGCGTGGCTAGACGACGACATTGGATACAGTGCCTTGAGGCGATTTAGTTTGCATTTGCAGCGCTATACAAGTTACTCACTCGGAGTGTTTAGAAACCCATTTGAGCATATTTATAAGGGTCCAGATACAATGCATAAGGCAGTATATCCCTAAGGGGGCGCTGGGCCCTTTCCACTATGCACATACAACACTAAAAGCATAAGTAGAGTATTACTGCAAAGATTAGGATCATTATAATGGTGAGCACGATATCCTTAAGCCAGGAGAAAATGCCACCAAATGCAAACCTTCCCGCTCCAAAGGGGCTCCATGTTTTGGCAATATCCCTGGCCTCTTGTTGTAGCTTGTTTACCTCCTTTCTATGTTGGGTGATAATTTCATAATAATCAGGGACCTCAATGGATGTATTATGAACCCAAGTGCAACAATCATACTTTCAATGGCCAGGTCATGGAGTTCTAATTGTTTGCTGATTGCTCTAGTTTCTATATTTAATTTGGAAATATCATCAGAATTATTTTCCAGTACATCATCAATAATACCCGTGTAATTATTAAGCCTCTTCATTAAAACTATTTCCCAACCTGTACTAGAAGGGAACCAGGTCCAAGCCATATTATTAATATGTTTGAGAGGATACCTGGGGTATAAACTAGCTTTTAAGAAGGTGTCCTCCTTCACTATCACCTAATATACCCATTACTGGGACCAGGACCGCTAAATAAAACCATCCCTGGGATTCTAAAGGGATCCGGGGATAACATCCTTGCAACAGATGTATGTATAACTGACAAGGGCTAAAGGCAACCTTTGAAAAATTCTCCTTAGCTCATAAAAGAGACCGGAGAATGCTATAATTGACAACAATTGTCCTACTATAGAGGTGGGTTGGCGTTTAGGAATAAAGGGTCTGGGGTATGGAAGAAGGAGCTATACCGTGATGCTGCTGGAACTTAAAGTGCAGCATGTTGGCAAGCTGTAGCACCTCTTGTGGAATTACCTAACTTAAAGCACAAATCTGGGGAGTGGCTTCTACCCATGGCTTGGAACACAAAAGTGTTGTTTGAAAATGTTCTTGTGACATCAGTAAGACAAACAAGTGGGGTACCCTTTTAGAAGAGGAGTAAAGCCTTAAAGGCACCGCCATTAAAGGGATTCTAGTGGTACCTGTTTGGAATTTACTACATATCAAACATTTGTCATATCCTGATTTCCTAGCATAAGCATATTTAAACTTAAACAATAACATTTTGTTGGTAAAACTTTCACTGATTTTCTCTTTTCATTCTAGCATGTCTTTCAGCGTGGCTAGAGTTAGTTTCTTTTCTACAGATGTCTTTAATGACACCTAAATCTTCTGGGTGGTATATACAGTTAGTTATAATTCATGTTGGGAGAACACTGAAAGCGTGGTCACCCCCAGGAGTGTCCAAAGTTTCTCAGAATCCTAAGCAGTAAACAAAGTCATTTTTCTGTATTCACTTTTCGAGGATTTACAACACCTGCTTCACCTCCTTGGTCTGGAACTGAAGCTTTAGCTGTGTCTTGTCTTGCTTCACACAATCCACCTTGATCTTTTTTACTCGACTGGCATGGATCCAGGCTTAGGAATTCTCCACTAGGATGGCTGTCCGGGTCACCGCGACTTCTAGTGGTAGAAGGTCCAAAGGAATGTGTTGGTTTCTGTGAACAAAAAGAAGAGATGTGCGAGCAACATTTCTTTCAACTTGGTCTAAAGTTTTAATTAACTTTCTGACATTTTTTCCTCCCTTATCTGATCAAGATCCCCTGCTTCTAAGATAAGGGGTGTTCTGGCCCAAGGGGTGGGAAAGGGTCTACCCATAAGAATCTCATATGGAAACTACCCTGTGGCTTTACCGGGGTGATTCTGATGTCGGCAAGAACTACTGGTAACATTTTATCCCATTTACAGAAATATCTCCCTGTGGCTTTTCCTATTTGCAATGGACATCCCCACCTAGGAATGATTTCCTGCGTGAGTATGCGCACTACATGTGATTCACCGTGACACATATACTTTTACAAGCTTGGGTAGGTTTGCGATAAATAAATCTTTCAGTAAAATTTCACATGTGTTCTGCCAACCTCTATGACCTACCCCCCTATAAACAAAGGTTCACTAGCTGTGGGGATGCATGGACTAGCTGTAGGGTGGCATGGCTTCCCCTCTTTGAGGAAAAGTCCACTTATGACTTTTCCAAGTCATCCCCCGCCCAAACCTTCAAATCTCTCTCTGGTATGTGTCTGGAGATCCAATAATGAATGATCTAGCAGTGCTACTTCAGGTATTAGCACTGGCATTTGGGTATGTGCTGGCTGCTCTAGTAGCTGACTCTGCAAATGCACTCAAATAACAGCAGAATCTACAAAATCCTTGTGTACATCAGATAAAACAGTGGAAGCCATAAATGACCTGGGAGAAGTGTCCCATTGAGCAATGTGTATACAGTCATGCTGTGACACTAACTCACCCTGTTCTCCTATTTAATCCCAAAAAGGCATTAAAATGCTAGATTTTGGATTAACTCCATATCCGCCCAAACTTTGAGTAGACAGGTGTGAATATTTTAAGTAACATTGTAGTTGGTTTGCCCAGGGTAAATGATGTTGCCATCCCCTACCACCATCGCTCAGGAGGCATACCCTGAACCTGAACCGGGACCACCCTTGAAAAGGAAACCACAGGGCAAAGCTCTCCACCATTTTCTTTTTGGTGAGGACACCTGCCATAGTCCTACAATTGTCCCCTGCATACAAACATAACGAGGAGGCCAAATCTGGGTGCTACAACCACAGAACTATTCAGATACCCTTACTAGGGCACCCAGATATATCTATCATATTTCCAGAAGCGAGGTTCAGCCTTTGGTAACACCTTTGATAACAGGTAAAACAAGAAGTGGTATATTATAAAATCAACTGTGGTGAACCTTGCCTCTATCCCATGTTCATTTACAAGGGCAGTCATAACTGCTTGTGACTGAAGACACGTTCCATGTGTCAGGCTGTAGGGCTGTGGAGGGGTCAGAATGGCTGGCAGACATAAAAGATCACATTGATTCCAAAAATGCCCCTGTTCTTCTCGTTCTGGGGGCCTTAAAGTTGAATTATTTTTCCCAGCTATACTGGGCCAAAACTAGCTGGAATCTGTGAGTTGCACAGACCCATCAAGTGTCCGGGGCTGTAATGCAGCATCCTTAGCCGCCTGGTCTGCTTCCATATGTGAGCCTCAAATGCTAGGATGGCTGCCTCAGCAAAAACCTGGAAAGCTGAAAGCAGCCAATCAATCTAACGTATTGCTTGATTGATTTACCTGCCAAAGTAAAACAACTTCTGGCCCTTTAAATGAAACAAAAAAAAAAACCTCTGTCTCTATATATAAATATATCCACCGACCCCAAGTAAAGTAAGGATCCAACGACTCTGAATACAGAGTGTCCTTCTGGGTGCAAACTCAACCCGTCCTTACAACCGGCCTCCAAAGAGTAACTACATACTGTAGTAGAGCTGATCCATGTGTAGGTGTGGTCTCGCAGGTGGGCTTGCAATGTGGTCTGGAGCATAATTGCGTAGACAACAAAGGTACAGGCATACCCCACTTTTAAGTACACAATGGGACCAGAGCATGTATGTAAAACGAAAATGTACTTAAAGTGAAACAATACCTTTTTTCACTTCTAGGGGGTCAGGGGCTGTAGTGGGGGTGTCAAGAGCTGTAGTTGAGGTCCCAGGGGCTGTAGTGGGGGTGTCAGGGGCACACTGGAACAGGGTGGGGTATGATCTCGGAGTTTAAGCTCCATCTACTGTGGCTTCAAAATGTCTGTACAGTACTTGTAAGGCACTTAACATACACTCGCGGGTATGTCCTTACTCGCGAGTGTATGTAAAGTGAGTGTACTTAAAGCGGGGTATGCCTGTACATAACTCTGAGGATATTATCCAACAGGTTAGTCATCAGCCGTGAAGGATACATTTCCAACAGATTGGCCAGTCCACAAGGGGATGCCCTCTCCTCGTCGACCAGGACGCTAGCACATATTTGCTAAGCCAATCACTATGAAGTGAAGTGGGTAGCATTAGATGATGTGGCTGTGGCATGGCACATCAGGTAAAAACTGGTGCTCCAAGTATAACTTAAACTATTAATTTCCCTCAAGTCCTGTATAAAGGGTCTACAGGGTTTATAGAGGTGTTCTAGGGTGACATCCAGTATCCCCTCTTCTAAAAATGTATAAACTATAAATGTTTTGACTATGCCTCAGAACAGGGTGTCAGCATCACTACAATCACTACTCATACACAGATTAAGCTTATTAAGCATTTAAAGTGTTATGTTCCTCAAATGCTATGTTTATAAAACCCTCCGTAATTTTTGGCCAAATGGCAATATTTTGCACGGAGATACCCTAATATGTGGCTGTGAATCAGTTTTTCAAAATAAACTTCCTGTTAAGAAAAATGCCTATTTGGCATAATGCCAACTATTTTTATTGGACCCACCCCAGATCCCAGTGTGGCTCCTATAGGGTGTATATTGGATGAGTCCTATATACAGTCAGGTCTTGTCCCCTATCTCACTTGGGCATCCTGTT
The DNA here is from genome assembly GCF_905171775.1 of Rana temporaria. NCBI lineage: Eukaryota > Metazoa > Chordata > Amphibia > Anura > Ranidae > Rana > Rana temporaria. The sequence goes on from NC_053496.1 coordinate 111,445,368, forward strand.
TCTGTCAGGAATGGGGGGGGGGTTGAATTCTATTTGGGCTGTGGCTTGCACCTGAGGACTAGGAGAAGTTCAGACTTGGCATCTTTCTTCTCGCATCTGCTCTGACCCTAACATGTTCAAATCAGTGCTCTGCCCAACCTGAGATTAAAACAAAACATTAGGTCAAACATATAATGAAATATATACATTCCCACCTACCCAAACACTTGATAATCCCATTGAAGATATCATGTTAGTAGTCCCTATCCTAAATTAATTAGTGGAAAATTTCCATAGGGTGTAGCCAATTTAAGAATATGCACTCTCAGAAATTGGAGTCTGCTAATGTAGGAGGAATCTGAATGGACAAAAAAGATGGGTGATGGTAAGTGCAACACAGCATACTCTCTTGCTAGAGCTACTGGAGAAAACTGGGAACTACAGACAAACAAGGAAATTCAATTGCACTAACCCTGTGGGTCCATTTTAGACTTGTGTAAAGGAACTGATCAATTATGACCACATCAACCAAAATTATACCTCCTGGGGATGATTTGCTCTTTTGTGTCAAATTCACTGTCCCGGAAAGCTCAGAAAATGCCTAGGTAAAGCAAGGCTTTGAAGGCTAAAAAAACAAACATTAGGTATTAGGGGTTAATATGTGTGATAGTATCATTGGTATAATGATAAAGCTGACCATGAGTTCTGATGTTCCCCAATTCTGTAAAAATGCAAATAATGCAAATAATGGCAAATTTTATTTCTCTGTGGGTGCCATAACTTGCCACTTCTGCCGTATTCAATGGTAGTTCAGCCAGGTCGATTGTACAAGGGATGTGTGAAAGAGTTCTAGCAGTGATCAGAAACTCTAGTCCACAAGGTTGCCAAACAAGTATGACCCTCTTGTTAACCGCCTGCAGGGCCAGAGACTGAAAATGCTCCCATTGGAAATGTGAAAGAGCACCAGTGATAGTGTTAGCCTCTCCCGGTCCTGACACAACAGAGGAAGAGCCGTAGGATAGATGTTAATTACATGGACCACCTTTGTGTTATCAGCACAGAAAATCACTTGTCTATTCTGTAAACTCTGTCCCTATAATTCCATGAAAACAGCAATCAGGAAAATTGCCAACAAATTGAGGTTGTGGGTAAGGTCCTATTGGGCCAAAAAGGCTATCCATGGATCCACAAACCATTTACCCTACAAAAAAATCTGCTGCATCTGTAAAAAACTCCATAGCCACGTTAGCATCTGTTCATGCTGCAAATAATATTTACCATTTTATCTGTCAAGGAAGCATACCCAGACTTTGATTCTGACATAGTGATATTATGATTTTAAAACTTTTACTGCTTAGGGGAAGCATCTGCAGATCTGACCCTGCCAAAATGCCAAATAAAGCGACTGTAATGTAGCTGATTGATCTTGGCACATAGTACTCGCTTGTAGACCAACACATAGAAAGTCATCTACAAATTAAAGAGAGGAGAAGTAACCCTAAACCAATTCTAAGAAGCTGGTGATCATTTCAAATTTGTATTAAGAAATCAGGCAGCCCATAGGCCAGGACATGTCCATGAAATAATTTCCTTTAAGATGCAGCAAAGTAGATGGAAACATTTCAGCAGAAATGGCAATGGAAGGCCGATTTTAGGTGCACTTTTGCTAATGGAACATCTCTGCTTAGTTTTGGCTGATCTAATTAATGAAAATGCTGTACCATGAACTCCACTTTCTCCATGCCATCTTTAACAGATGAACCAATTGTGTATGAAAGATGATGTATGAGCTGGTATTTACCTAGCTTCTTCTTGGAGGCCTTTAGCATTGTGAGGGTAGGGGGCACAGCATTTTCTTATTAAAGATTAAAAAAACAAAAAACTCCAGAGTCGTAATCCATTCTTGACCCAACGATACCGGAAAAAAAGCCACTACTAATGCCTCATAGTAGGTTCCCGTCGAATGACGATACACCCACCGTACAGCTCTTAAATAGCTGGGGACGGGGCCACCCCTGATGTACGCAGGTGACCCCACCCCCCTCTGATGCCACGGGGGGTTCCTGCAGTTTCCCCGTGGTGTCAGATGGGGCGGAGTCACCCGTGTACATCACGGGTAAACCCGCCCCCATATGACTCCACGGGAAAACCTTGGGAAACCCCCGTGGCATCAGAGGGGACGGGGTCTCCCGTGATGTACGCGGGTGACCCCATCCCCCTCTGACACCACAGGGGTTTCCTGCAGTTTTCCCCATGGCAGCAGATGGGGTGGAGCCACCTGTGTACGTCACGGGTGACCCCGCCCTGTCTGACGCCACAGGAAACTGCAGTAAACCCCTGTGGCATCAGAGGGGGGCGAGGTCACCCATGACTACACTACTACGCTACTCCCACCCTCAGCTATATAAGAGCTGTCACAGTGGGAGTGGCATCACTCGACGGGAGTCTCCTATGGATTTACATCGCTGGATTTTTTTTTCCTTTTTTAATACTCCAACCATGGCAGGTATTTCGGGCAAATTTATATTAAAAAAGAAGTCCAATACATTTCCTCCTATTAATTTGAATTCAAAATAAAAATGCCTTTATAGCAATGACAACAAAAGAGATCGTTTGTTTAAAAATAAATCAAATCTCAGACAATCTATCAGACAGGGAAAGAATTGCATTTGAGCAACTAAGCAGCCAACATCAACTCGCGATTAAATCCTCGGATAAAGGGGGGTATATCGTGATTATAAATAACTCCCAATATAAGTTCATGTGTAGGAAGATCCTGTCAAACCAAGAGTGGTATAAACCAATGTCTAAATTAATGATTGAAAAGTTTGACAAGGAATTTTTCGCACTAGTAGATCAGGCCTACGTCGAAAATACCATTACACAACAAACATGGGACTACATACAGACAAGTCACTCTAAGATTCCAACGTTCTACAGCCTCCCAAAAGTCCATAAAGATCTTATGAACCCCCCGGGCAGACCCATTGTATCTGAGAGGGGGTGCATTACTGAACATCTCAGTATTTTTGTTTCTGGTTCCCCTTAATATTCATACCAGACCCAAAGGGCCTGGTATTGGACTAGGGGGGACCCATGCCATTTTTTTCAATTACTTTTATCTGCAAGCAGTTTTAAATGACTTTTTTTCCTTTAGAAATGTTATTTTGCTGCAGGGACTGTTCTAAACACAGTAAAACATTGACAATTTACATGCATACTATAGACACCCCCCCAGGTACAAAGTTTAAATGAATATTTCACTTTTATTGTTTCACTTCTCCCCAAAAAAATTGTCAGTTTTTAAAACTTTTTTTGCATTGATACATGTCCCCTGGGGTAGGACCCAGGTCCCCAAACAATTTTTATGACAATAACTTGCATATCAGCCTTTAAAATTAGCACTTTTGATTCTTCATGTTCATGTCCCATAGACTTTAACAGTGTTTGGCAAGTTCTGGTGTGAACCGAATAATCCTTAATACAGACCAGGGATGCTGTTAGAAATCATGGGTCCTCTAACAGCCTACTTCACAGGGCCCCCCATGTAAAATATAAAATTATATTTTTGATAAAAATACACTAAAATCATTATCAGTGGACACAAACACTACAATCTAAAAGATATAAGTGTATTGAGGTAATAAACACAGTTATGTCTGTGGATGAGGTCATGGGGCCCCTTCACATGGCCACTGTGGTCTATACAGTGTGAATCAGCAGTTTGTTGATGTGACTTGAGCCACCCGAAGCTGTGTGCAGGCAGCCTATTGTTTGCTATGGGGATGTAGGCTTGTTTGGACTTGCTTGCTTGCTTAATGTCTGAGTTTGCTTGATGGCTGGCCATCTCCAAAGATCCTTTATTTATTTATTTTAAGGTCTCTTGAACTTCAACACCCCTTTTGATATTGTCCACACTTGATCCTTTACTTACCTCAGCTGGTCTGAGGAAAGGGCAACTATCTTTTAAAAGATATGTTCCCAGAAGCCAGTGTACCCTTCTGTTAAAGATAAGAGGTATTCATGAATGCCACCCACACCTCTGGCATCAATCATGTGTTTCTTTGCAGCAACAGTCTCCACAAAGAAAGTTTTTTTAAATTCTAAAACAAAAAACACAGTCTTGATTTTGCAATGCTACAGTTGACATTAGGTATTGATGAACAGTGAACATTAGGATATCTTTATGCTTATTGGGTTCACCCAAAAAAAATGTTTTAACATTACATTCAGCCGAGTTGTCAGAATGACAATCGGCTGTTTTTTTTTATTTTATTGCTGTACATACCGTATTTTCACCGCTGATTCCGGGTATGTAGCTGTGGAACTGGGCGTTCCTAATTGATTCACATCCTTCCGACCGGCGAATACAGCGAATCACGAGTTGCCGAAAGAAGCCAAACGTCGGTGTGCAGGTGCCGTATAGAGCCGACTCGCAGTCCGACTTCTTTTGGCAAGTCTTGACGCGCTGTATGCGCCGGTCGGAAGGATCTCAATCAATTAGGAGCGCCCAGTCCCGCAGATTACATACCCGGAAGTGGCGGTGAAAATACTGTATGTCCAGCAATAAGATAAAAAAAAAACAGCCGATTGTCATTCTGACAACTCGGCTGAATGTAATGTTAAAAAAAAAATTTGAGGTGAATCCCCGCTTTAAGTTGTTGGAGCACACTTCATTATAGTGTGCACCTAAATGGTCCTTTTTGAAACTTTATGAGGCTAATAACCTATTTTTAAATCTAAAACAGACTAAACAAATATTTTAAGTGATCCTTTTTATCGGGTTCCAACAGTAGTAGTTTTCTTTGAGGACTAGTCTTCAAAATTGTGTGATTGAAGGCAGTGCTACTAATGCATAATAACATTTTGCATTTTAAAATGATAGGACAGTTTCTTTGTCCTGATGCATGTGTTTTGTAGCTATAAATATATATCTGGCTTTGCCAATGCACAGATGTGTTGATGTCCTTTTCTACAGAACAGCTTTCAATGAATTTAGTAAGTGAATTTCTATTCTCTGGGCAATTTTACATTATTTAAGTTGTTGAACAAGCCTTCAAAACACTCCGCATTGATGTAGTATTTTCCAAGAAGTGCAATTACAGTGAATGACTTGATCACTGCATATTTCTGTATACTTCCTGGAAAATATAAATTGACCACTGCAGTCCTCCAGTTCAGGCATATTTAATCTGCTTATCTTCATATTGATATTGACTTAAAATTATTATTTTGCATTTTAATTCATAACATTACTGAATTGGTATATATTACCATTTTTATTAGTGTTGGGATGCCAAAATAGTGCTTTTGTTGACTTCATAATGAAGCCGGTTGATTACTGTGAGGCTTATGATGTGTCTTGGAAATTAACAATGATTAAATGTGTGTAATATAGTGCTGTCAGTCACTGGTATTGCAATTATTTTGAAGAACTTAAAAAAATAAAGCTTGTGCTGAGTGCCAATAGTTGGTGGTCGAGTAGAAGAAACTAGTGATATATCAAAGCAAATCCATTCACAGAACTAATCAATACACTGTCCATAAAAGCCTGCTGACCAAGCACCAGATCTGCTTCTGTTACTCGATGACACTGTGGTGAAAACATCAAGTATGTATTAATAGCATATGGTAAAAATGCTTGTAAAGACAATATTTTCTAACTATGCTGTTAATTTCCCTTTGGACATTATTGTATTTATTTCCATCAATTTGTGTAGACATCTGTGGGGCCCCTGCTAAATAGATTGAACCCTCTTTTGATGATTACAGCTGACACCTTATGTATGAGCCACTTGACCAGCCTCTGCCATCATCAGAAACCCACTATGCTCCAACTGCAAGCAAACCTGTAAATTTTGTCTCTGCCGATTACAGCATGGCCTCCCCACTTTGCAATTTTCTCCTGTTGACTCCTTGTGCAGTAGAATAAGTAGTATGTCCACCGGGCCCTAGAACTAATTAGTGCAGTGGTGGAACTACCACAATACCAGCTCTATGGGGATTTTTGACACAGGGATTCTTTCTTTTGTCACGTTACTTTAGAAGACAGTTCTGAGATCTGTAAAAGAGCTCAAAACAGCAATGTCTTTAGTGCTGAGTGCACTAACAACATTAGCCATAACTCATATGTCCGTAACGTAAATCGGTTTCATTATGAAGTTTAAGGAGGCAGCGTTGGCAGTATGGTTAATACTTACCTCAACAACTGCCAACGTCATCAATGATGTACAGTATCTAATATCACACAAAGCAAAGTTGGTAATGAGATGTATTTTTGTCTCTATTACGTTTCTATAAGATATCTACAGTATGTAGCATATACAGAATGTGAGGAGCATGTATATGCGTTCCAGGGGTCAATGGTGTTATTACATCCCAAAAACACTGATAGAGGCAACTAGTATATATCGGTCAACCGCAACATTTTTACATAACATTATAAATGGGGTTTTCACCATCACTGCAAATACATAACATTCAGCCTCCTCAATCTCGTGTGGCAGTTTTACTGCTTCAAGTACTTCCTGACCATAAAATACCTTTTGGTCTTCCGGACCATCAAACACATCCCAGTGGAATGCGCAGACAGTGAACTTAAGCGATGCGTCTTCCCTCCTGCACTTCCTCTCAGGCCTGGGCCTTCCTCTGTCCCACCCTGATCTTGATGCACAACAGCATCTCACGCTGCTCCCCTCAGACACACTGACCTCCCTCAGGAGGGTGGGGCCCTGAGCTCTAACTCTGGCTCTATTATGAAGCCAGTCCACAGCTGAATTTTCAGTGTGCTAGTTTCTCTCATGATCTGGCGTAAACCACCAATATACTGAGCAGCACAGGATCACTCTGCTACACCACCCAGAAGCAGTTAAATAATTTCTGTGTATTAGAAAAACCTGTCAAAAGTAACTAATGGGTGTAATAATAATAAAAAAAAAAGATGCCTTGTACCCCTTCTTTTGTGTCCACAGCTCAAAATACTGCAAATACTTGCTGAACTCGCTGAGATTTGCTGAATTGTGTGTAACCATATTGAATTGCATAGCCTTTAAAATTGTTAGCTGTCTTAGTGTCAGTTAATAGGGCATCATTATGAGTCAGCTAATCGCTATAAAAGGTTGGATACCCAGCTGCCATTTGTCATGTGTGTTGGTGTAATTGTTGCTATATATGTTCTATTTATGCTATATTGTGGTGAATTACTGTAGAATGCACTGCGGTGGGCTACATTTTCTTTTGTAACCCCTTCTGTATTCACAGTTCAGAGACCCAATAGTGCTTTTTCAGACTATCTTTTTGTATGTTTCAGCAAAAACTATAGTTTGTTTTTAGGCATGGCCCTCAACCCACCATGAAGGTTTTTATAGTTGTTTTAATTTTTATTCTTATGCTCACATTTATATATATATATATATATATATATATATATATAAAAAAACACTTTCTGTTAAAAATTAGTTGGAGTTTAGTGAATTAAGGATTATATTTTGAGAGGATGTATGTTTTATTTTCTGTTGCTAGAGTCTTTTTTATGGTAGTAAAAGTACCATCCATTTGGGTATGACATGCTTTAGGAGATACATAACTCTTCACCACAAAGCTCAGTGGGAACATCACCTCAATGCCAAAGTTGTCATTAAAGACCTGACCTCCTCCTCCTCATTCCCCCCCTGTCCACATCTCTCCCATCCCCACACAAGATTATATTGTTACATCCACATCTTCAGCCTCCAGTGACTGAAAGAAAAGTCCCACAAGAGGATTTCAGAGGCTTATGCCGCGTATACATGATCGGTTTTCCCATGTGAAAAAGTCAGATATGAGCTTTTGGATGGAAATTCCGACCGTTGCTCCATCTGACTTTTTCTGTCAGAATTTCCGCAAGCAAAAGTTTGAGATCAGGTTTCTCTATTTTCCAGACGGAAAAAATTCCTATCGGAAAAAATGTTCTGTATGGGATTTCGAAGCGCAAAAAAAACATGCTTGCTTATAATCAAGCAGAAGAGCCGAACTGCCTATTGAACTTCATTGATCTCGGCTCGTCGTATGTGTTGTATGCCACCATGTACTTGACGGGCGGAATTTGGTGTGACCGTGTGTATGCAAGACAAGCTTGAGCGGAATTCCATCGAAAAAAACATCCAAAGTTAAGGGTGGTTAAGGGTCATGGGACCACAAACAATTTTGTTAAGCAAAAGCCACCCATCCTGCCATCCCCCACACCCATCCTGCTATCACCAGCAGCATCCTTCTCAAGGCAGGAAACTCTTCTGCAGCTGTTGGTGAAGAAGAAAATATGTCCCCAAATCACCCCTATGTCCTGAATCCATCTTGCTCCCATTCAAGCTCATGGAATCAGCCCCCATCCAAGGGTTTATGGCCTATGATACACCACAGTAACAGGTACACAACTTCTGCTATTTTGCCTAAATCACACTGTCAGTGGCAGGATACATATGACCACAGAAGCATGGTCCAGAAAGCATGGTCAGGGATGCTACATGTGCGATATGGTGCACTGGGTAAATCTACTGGTGGCTGGAAAGGATGCAGGATGGAACACATTGCAAGAACTAGTGGTGCTACCCCATCTAGCTCTAGCAATTAGGGTAATAAGGTAAGGTTTTGTGTGACAAAGGCAATACTTTGATGGCCACCCTTCTCCTGAAATTTTTTTTTACACGTGTACCTTGCCTGGTACATGTCCTTAACCTGGTGGTGCAGTGGCTCTTTATAAAAGTGGATGTAAACCCACCACTCACTCAATATAAACAAATGGAACAGTATTAATGTGTATATATATATTCAGAAGTACGAGCCCTGCAAAACCCTGGAATCAGAGCTCGGTGAATGGAGTCTTGATGTCACAAAACTCCCCGCCCACCCCTACACTCTCCTATTCATGAGTTTTGAGTAACATCCAGTCAAAACTCAGGAAAGGCACCACATGAGTTCAGCATACCTAATCATGCTGAGGTGTGGAGCAGCCAATCCTGGGAGAGCTGGAAAAGAAAGGAGAGGGGATGTGTAGCTGGAATCATAACATTTTCTCTCTCATGCCATTAATGGGATAAAGAAATCAGATGTCAGTCAAAGCAGTGGGGGATGTTGCGACACAAACTTATCTCTGTGTCTTTTTTTATCTTATTAAAAAAAAACAAGAGGAATGCTCAGAGCTGGATTAACTTTTTGTGGAAAGATTGGGCACAGATGACTTGACATCCTCTACTGTACCAAGTGGAAGTCTTAATTAAAAATATTTTTTTTAGGTTTACATCCACTTGAAGTACACCGGCTTCCAGGAGATCCTTCATTGGCCTGAAAGGTTTGTTCACTTGGCAGAATAAAGTGCCAACGAAAGCTGCCAGACAACTGCCTAATCTTTGATACCCCCATGCAGTGACCAAAATGATGGGCCATTCTTAAGGTCTGAATTAGGGGTTCATTAAATTTTTTTCCCTAGAGCAGACGTTCTATATACTTACTAGGCTGAGAGGCACAGGAGGAAAATGAGGATTTGCTGCTGTCTCAGGGTCAGTAGGTTCCTTTGCTTACTATACATTTCTCTGTGAGGCAGGGATAGCAGCAGTAACTAAGAAGGAATACATGGAGGAGATGGGCTAAGTGCTGGCAGCAAAGCAGCACTTCTAAAATTCACTATGCCCTTTTTTTTAAATGCATAGTGCTGTTTAAATGTTTTGCATTACAGCCTATACGTGTGAATAGCTGGTTGATTAGGATGCTGGGGTGTGCTGGCTCTCACCAGGGGTGGTTATTAATGAGCCATAAACCACCAGTGTCCTTAGTAACCAGTTATAATGTATCCCCCAGTGGTCAGCATGCTCAAGCTTCTCTAGTGAAGAAGGGATGCTATCCCTGGAGGGGGGTGAAGAGACAAGGCAGGATATCAGGGAGCATCTGGGGGCGGGGAAGACTTGACCAGATCAACAGATATCGGTGTTAGTGAGTAGTAAGGGCACAATAGACTGTGTGGGGGGGCACAGCTTACAGCTTACATCACCACTGATTCATAAGAAAGCCACCATGTGCTGGCTCCTTCACAATCAGCTATTCACTGGTTGTTAAGTATGCTGGCGGGTGCCAGCATTACCTGGCTCCCTTTCTAAATTCCCAACACAAGTGTAAAACTGCCAATCTGAGGGAGTTCAGAATGGGGCACTTTAAGAAAGTACTACATAGCAACCCATTTGTTGCATTTACCAGTTCCCCTCTGATAACCAAATTGCTCTTGGTCCACTGATCCCTGAAAGGGGAAACAGCAGATGCTGCCTCATTACCATTTTGAATGTTGTTTTTTTAAACCACAGCACACAGGTCTGGCTGTAGGCAGCACTCACAGACATTGCCTACATTCAAGTTCAGGGCTGATGTAGCTAGTGAGGACCCATAGACTATTGGCTGTCCAGGATGCACCAATGGTTGGAGTTTGAACAGTATGCTTCTGACTAGGAGTAGAAGTCTGGCTTGCTCTATTTTATTAAGAAACTTTTATTAGAGAAGAATTGCATTTTTTTTTTTACATATTGTGGTTACAAAAAAAAGTACAGCAAATGCAGAGGAAGACAGAACAACGTGGCTTAGAGAGTCCAAAGGGATAACAAGCAGCTTAATATCTACTGTTCACAGAATAGCTTATGAAACTTCAAAACACAACCAGAAAGTACAGTATATCAATGTGAATTGTGGTTATATGAAAAGAATATTACAGTGGGGATAAAAATAAAAATTCAAGCGATAAACAATGGAATTCTTATTTTCAGAAGAACTGTATTCTCAGTGCTCATTATTTACCAATCAGACATAATAATAACAAATAATTGGTGCTAGGCTATAACTGCTACTTCAAGTCTCGCTGCCATATTTACGTGAAAGGACCTGCTGTTGATGTATGGCTTATGTCAATGGCAGAGAAAGGCTTAAGAGGAAGTAAACTTCCATCTTTATATTTTACCTATAGGTAAGCCTATATTAAGGCTTACCTATAGTATAATAAGGCTTACCTATAGGTAGTGTAAATACCTCCTAAACGTGCACTGTTTAGGAGATATTTACTGCACATGCAGCCAGTGAAATCACTGGCGCATGTGCTCTGAAGGAGCTGCCATCTGTGCCTTCAGAGCCCCATGCCGTGACTGGTGGCTCCCACACGAATGCATGGAATTGACGTTGTTGCGGCTCTGGTCAGTTACAGAGCCGGATTCCTGAACTCGGAAGCAAGACAGGTAGAAATGGAAGTTGCTTCCAGCAATGACATTGCATCACTGGTAGGCTTTGTTTTCATGTACAATAAGTTTCACATAATGTGCTAGTATGCGATGCATACTAGCACATTATGCCGATACTTTGCAGGTAAGAAAAAAAAAAAAACATCCAGCAGTTTACAACCACTTTAAAGTGTTATTAAACCCAGGACACTGCATTCACTATATCTGGTCTCCCACAGTACACAGAACATAGAAATGCATTTTTTTCTGTAAATATAAACTGCTAAATACCTTTTCTCATCAGCAGTATATAGCAGTCTTGTGACTCCTATCAGTGTCCAGCCTAACACTGGTTACAACTTATAGGATAAGTTTTCATTATCCTCTGACTGTGCTTTGAGGCTACGTGACTCCTGACCCTCTGTCTGGACAGTGCTGATCACATGCACCTTCCCAAAAAATAAAATAAAAAAAGCAATACACCCCAAACTGAGCATGTGCAGAGTGCCCCCAACACTCTGTACTATCATGAGATGGATTGGGGACTGTGGAAGAAGGGGAAGATCAGAGAGGACAGGATCAAACAATCTTTTTTTACGCAATGCGCAGGATTAACCCCTTAGGTCCCAAAGTGAGTATAACAAGCATGCTTTACTGCATAAATAGACTGATGTTACTGTTGTGGGTTTTTAACACTTTAAGCTACGCTAAATTGAGATCTGGCAGATTGACATTCTACAATGTTTTATTTTTCCTGACTAATACAATTGGGCTTCAGTGCTAGTACTCCAAGAACTTCCCATCATTTTGAATAGTATGTACAGTATGTGATTAATTTCTCTGGCTTCCATAGTGTGCTGGCATCTATATTACTCTCTTGCAGTAATTATATTTTTATAGGTATTAAAGAGAACCTGTCATTCTGGATTCTATGCCAAAAATAAAAAGACAAGCAGAGGACAAGGGACGAGTTGCCTGTGGTCTCTCTGCAGCTCACCCTTTCCCAATACTGTCTTACCAAGCCTTGTTCTGTACCGTGTATCTTCTTGACAGAGGAGCAAGGCTTTGCTTCACCATGTCAGAGCTACCTCCCTGATGACTGCTGTAATGATAAAAAAAAGGATTAGAAGAGGAGGAGGAAGCACACAATAAGTGAAGGAGAATCAGGGAGATTCTTGCACTGTAGATCCACAGGTACAGCTTTCTTTGCAGCAGACACTCCGCGGATCAGTTCCAGCAGATAGATCCGGTCGTGTGTACGGCCTAGCGGACATTTCCCAGCGGATAAAAATCCAGCCGACGGATTCCCAGCGGATAAAAATTTCTTAGCATGCTAAGAAATCTATCCGCTGGAATCCAGTCGTCTGTACAGACTCACCGGATCAGTCCGTCCGCTCCCATCCCTCGCATGCGTCGTAATGATTCGACGCATGCGTGGAAGTATTTACCTTCCAGGGTCGCGCACGTCGCCGCGTCATCGTTGCGGCGACGGCGTGGCCACGTCACTGCGGATGTTTTTCCCGGGGATTTCGATCTGATGGTGTGTACAGCCATCAGATCCAAATCCGCCAGAGGATTTATCCGCTGGAAACGGTCCGGCGGACCGTTTCCAGCGGATATCCTCTCGTCTGTACGAGGTCTAAGAAGCACAGCACTGACATCACCAAGTCTCACTCCTAATTTCCTGAGGCTAGTAGTCACAGGCACAGTATCTACGATGATCTCACACTGAAGATATACAATTATGAGTTTACAGAACATGCCTGCCTAAGCATTTTCAGATGTCAGGAAGTGGTCTACTATTTGTGGGAGGAATGCCAGAAAACACTTACATTCTCAGGGTACTGCTGAAGTTCAATTAACATTTTTTTAATGTTTCCAATAATATAGCAAATCTTCACTTTTTGAGTTCAGGTTTACTTTAAAACATACCTCCCAACATTTTGAGATGGGAATGAGGGACACCTACTAGCAATTGTATGTGGGCATAGGTCATGCCCCTGCCACACCCCCTTAAAGGGGTGTTAACCAAAACAAAAGTTTAATTAAATCCACAAGGACTTTTTATTTCTACCACTATTATTCCTTTATATTGGCTTTTAAAATTTACAAATGCAGCCATTTAGAATTTGGATGGAAGCGAGGGACAAATGAGGGGGAACGAGGGGCAGAGGGACATTGTTCCAAATCAGGGACAGTTCCTCAAAATCAGGGACTATTGGGAGCTATGCTTTAAAATAAAATGAGGATTTGAAAATAATCTACTGCCCCTTGTATTATTTGCACTTACATTTATATCCCAGGATAATGTAAAATTATATGTATGATTTTTTAAACTTCTGTTCTGTTAAATATCTCTTTTTGCCACTCAGCACAAGAACACGTTTTCTATAGAGAATGCTTATTTCATTTGAAATGCATTCAATGTTTCCATAGCAATTGAGAGATTAGTCAGAGATGTGTTAGGTAAATCATTTATCTTCTTTTTTATTATGAAAGATGATGGACATTATTTATGCATCATTTGTATGAATAGATCTGTTATGTTGTGGAACTATGGAAAGACAGACAAGCAAAGCCTTACCAACACCTTTCAGCAACCTAAATTCTTCACTCAACCAATGCTAGAACTAACCTCTTTATTATTTATAATACAAATGTTGGTTTTGTGCCATTACACACACCAGGGAAATCAGTTTTGTTACCTCTAATTTCACTTACATTTACACATACAATTTCATTAACTCATATAATGCCAGTATCAGTTTCTTTTATAATTAAGATAACTGAAAGTACCACACGTATGCCTAGTTTTGACAGAGTAGATTGCCATTCTATTATTTAAGTAACACAATAACTGAAAAGTGTAACTTTTAAGGAGTAATTTACCAGAAAAATGTTCTGTATCTATTATAGCCATAATCAGCATGTGCTCAAAAACTGAACATTTAATTCAAATACTTACCATAATTTTCCTTTCCTGACAAGCTCCATGGCAGCACAGCTGGGTATAGGCTCCACCCCCCATGCCTCCAGAACTTAAAGCAGAGTTCCAGCCTTTTTATGTTTATTAATAGTCAGCAACTACAAAAAGTGTAGCTGCTGACTTTTAATAAACAGACACTTACCTATTCCACGGTCCAGCGATGCGGCCACCTGGGGCGTCGTCCCCCCCCCTCCATCGGCGCCTCCATTCAGACTGTGGGCACCCAGCCGTGACAGCTTTCGGATTCACAGCCGGGCACGCACTGCGCATGTGTGATTCCTGGACTATTCATTGTCGTCCAGACTTGTCCTGGACAAGTAGTTTGCCTGAAGATTCTTCTGACCAGGCACACAGGAGGCAGATAGCTGCAGAAGATTGACTTGGGTGGATTCTAGAATTAGAGAAACCTCCTTCAGAAGTTAAAGACTGAGCCTTTTTTCTAGATGTAGGCCACAGTCGTTGCGCTGTTCAACTTTACCAGGACAGGCTTACCCCGGATGAGGTGACTGAAGGATAAGAGCCTGAAAAGCTGCTCTCAACTCCAGGATGTTGGACACCATCTTGGACCCCTGAAAAAGACCATTGGCCCTGAGACCATTGCTTTCGAAGTAGGGCTCCCCTACTACTTTGCTGGTGTCTGACTGCACTAGGTTGTCAGAAGGGAATGACATTGCAGACAATTTAGTTTCTTCAACCACAAGTTTAGGCCACTGGTCCAGAAACCAGACTTGAACGGATGCAAGAGTTAAACTGAGCCTACCTAAACTGCTGCTGGATCGAGGCAATTTCTTTGGCTCAATCTGAGATGTAAAAGGATGAAAGATCTCCAAATATGGCCTAAAATGCTTACCTTAAGGGACCACGTGTTAATCACCAAAGCTGTACCTATGTCCACAGAGGGGCCACATAGTACCTCTAAGGCACAATTCCAAAATAACAGAAAGCATCCTGACATGGAACTCTTAACTGACTTCTTGGTTTATGCATTGGCTTCCCAGTTTTTCCTGGACTCCCATCCAGAAATGCAGAAGCTAAGCTCTCTGATGTGAGAGTGAGCATGGAAACTGACTCTGAGTTTTTCGGTCTCCTTTAACTCAGCAGACATTCATCTTGAGGCAGGAAGCCAAACTGACCACTATTCAATTAAGGCTTGACCTTCTGCGATCAAGAGAAATGCAGTGATAGCGTTTGTCCTTGAAGACCACAACATTTTCTGATGGTAAGGTCATGTATATGGCCAAACCCACAAGGGACACACAATGACCAGAAGGGTGTTTCCAACCCCTGGACATCTTTCAGCTCAAAAGGGCATAACTTTGACATCCTGCTGTGACAATATACTCCAATCTTGTAGAACGAGCACTTGATCCATCCAACATAAGTGCACATATTCACTGGCAAGTAGTACACTTGCAGAGCACTTGAAGCACAAGTTGTAGGTGACACTTTTTCAAATTGTAGCCTCTAGCAAGAGCAAAGTTGCAGTGCTGAGTCTACAGCAAGAGCTCTGCAAGTATACAGCATGAAAATTCAGCATCAGTGGCCCTTGTGGTGGGATGACTATTGCACAACATAACTGAAACAGAACTTGCAGCAGAGTTGCAGAATGTTTGTGTAGCACTACCCCCGGAGGAGGTGCTGGTTTGTTTTGGGTGGCACATTTACCTCATGGCTCTTCCAAATTCCTAGGGGTGAATGGTGCATATAGTAGTAGTGAAGGAATGTCCGCAACAAGTGTCTTTTCTGTGCTCTTTATTACCCAGCCGGGTAAAAACAATGAACTGATGATGAAAGGGATAGAGTTTGAAAGAAGAAGGAGAACAGCAGATTCACATGTAATACTTTCTGTACCACTCCTGCATGAGTGGGCTTAGTGTACCTGGACAGGCCTCTCTCACTGACCTGGCAGCCGGAGTATCACTCGAACCTTTTTAGGATAAAGTCTCTGCCACAGACCCTCCTGAAATGAACGTCAGGGAGACACCGCTGCCACAGGCCCTCTCTGATTGCCGTTACGGAGGCAATCCTCCTTAGGTGAATTACGCCTGGATCTCCTTCTTAATCAGGTACCGACTGACAGGTGATCAATCCCTCAGTGTCCGGCTACCTTGATGCCCGGTGTTTTGTCAAAAATCCTTTTGGACCGCCAGCCTCTCATTGGTGCTCCTAAGACGGACTCTCCACCGAACAGCTATACCGCTTGGGATCCTCAAAAGTGGGAACCCAGTCGATCACTGGGTCCCCGTCGCTGCTCAAATGTTCCCGGACCAACATGGTCCGGAACCAGGAACACTGCGTGGCACGCACTCCCTGGCCAGGTAGGCCATAATGCCGGGGCGCTGTGGTGCAGACAGCCTAAAGGTGGATGCCGCACTTGAAGAAGAAGACCCAGACTCAATGGCGTCTGTTCTATAAGTACCCTCTCCCAGCATGCCCAGCGATGACACTCCCTCCTGATTGGCTGCTGGTAAAGGACACCAAAGCCTTAACTCCACTGCTGCCACCTGTCACCCCGGGGTGGGATAACACCCCAGCAACAACATAATGAGCCCACAGTACAGCCAAACTAAAACAGAGACCCTACTCGAACATTGTAATTGTAATCAGAGCCATTAGCACTCTGATCACCCTCTAAATTTCAATAGCACCGTTACTTGGAAGTAACCAGGCGCTACATTTGCAAAGAAAGTTGATCTGGAGTCATGCAATGTGGACTTGCTGCAATTGTGCACCACACACGGGAAGCCTGGCAAGTCTAGCAATAACTTAGCAAGTTATTTTTCAAACTTAAAACACAATTTTTTGCTGTCTGGGATACTGTCTTGTGCATGTATGGTGGCCAGAGGCCTAAACGTCCCATCTTCCTGGCTCTTACAATGTTAACTCCATTTTCCAGGCAACACTTACAGCCTTGATCCAAGTGCATACATTTAGGATCCCACTGGCCAGGTTTGGACCAGAAAATACTCCTTTCACTCCATTCCATAGGCATTGGCTGTAATAGACACTTTCCTAAATGTTCACACAGGGGCTTCAAAGTAGTAAATTCACTTTTTTTACTTGCTTAGAGATAGCAATGTAAGATAACATCCAGATATTGGTAAAGTCATAGTCCAGATATTGGTTAACGTTAGATAGTACTGCTTCAAATAGGAGGCCTTAGGTGTCTTGTGGCTCATCCCACATAATATTTAATCCTTCTCCTATTGTCCAGAACTAATAACACATGATAAAACACTAAACTCCCCCAAGGGGAGAGTCAAGGGACAGCCCTAGTCCTTTTCCTGAAGGTTTCAAGCCAGGGACCCCTAAAGGGGAGATCAAGATCCTCCACAGCAGGCGTCTCTCTCCTAAATATTTTTCCAGACAGAAGCTGGAGCCCCAGCTCCACCCACCTTAAATGGGGCTACACATAGTACTCCACCAGGAGGAGGAGTAACCCTTAAGGGGGATCCCTGTTTAACCTTTCCTGGCTACCAGCTGGCCCACAGACAGCAATAAAAGAAAAAAAAAACTGTCAGGGTTACAAATTCTTTTGCAATCTCTACAAAACAAAAAAAAGTTTTGATTGTATTAAAGGAAAAGTCCAGCCTACGCTTGATTGGCTGGATTTCTCCTATGGGTCACAGGAGTTCAATTTGATTTGCACTCCTGTGACCTGTTTTCAGCAGAGAGTAGTCCACTCTCTGCTGACGTCAATGGAATCAGTCCAGGCACCGCATCATCCCAACTTCCGGAGTCTGAATCTGCCAGGTGCCGGAAATGATAGTCGTCTCAGCCTCTCAGCGAGCCACTGAGACGGCTGCTCCCTGCCCCTCCACATCTCATCACTCCAGTAAGCATGGAGGAGCAGAGCAGGAGAGCTGCTGATTGACAGGCAGCATCTCTCTGCTCAGGGAGCCGAGAGAAACGAGCGATCGGAAATGTTCGATGGCTCGGTCAAGGGCGGATCCAGAGTCTAGTCTCGGGAGGGGCACTGCCAGAAAATAAGGCCCCTTTCACACGTGCGGACCGTATGTCCGCTTTTTCATCCATCCGTTTGCAGATGAAAAAGGGACATACATTGGTCCCTATGTGATTGCAGGTGTCAGCGGATAAACATCCGCTGACACCCGTAATCACCCGCCTCCGCAAAGATCCGATTTTGCAGACGGAAGAAGATCCTATTTTTTCTTCCGTCATCGGATCGGATGAACACGGACACGCGGTCCGTGTTCATCCGATCCCCCCATAGGGGAGAGTGAAGAAAAGACAGGGCGGTCCCTGCACAGTGTGCGGGGACCGCCCTGTCATCCGCCGGCTCAGCAGGGATCAACAGAGCGATCCCCCCTGAGCTTACGGAGAACACGGAGGCGGATCATTACTGATCCGCCCCGTGTGAAAGTGCCCTTAGGTGTTGCTTACAGAACTGTATTTAACGTATCGTACAGTCCTAACCTGGTTTAAAACAGTGGCACGTTTATCATTCCATTAGATTGGATTATTACATTACAAACAGACAGGATAGGTTTAACCACATATAACTTTATTATTACAAAGATCATAACATGAAAGACCACAAATATTGCATGGAAACCCTGAACATTTTTGCTCAATTGCCATGTCAGTTTAAAATTCAGTGTTAGAGTTATTGATATAAACAAATATTTTAAAAACTGTAAATATAAAAATAAATTCAGGTGGCCAGATTGAAGTACTGTTTGCTCTTCTGAAGCTACGCATTTAAATCAATATCCTGCATTATACAGTAATTAGATTAAACACTTGCTGACCAGCTGCAGTACATACAGTATACTGCAGCAGGTCAGCTCTATTGCACAAAACTACATACCTGTAGGCCATTTCGTGCAATAGCCAGCCACCCATGATCGCTCCCCACAGAGATAGAACAGCGGTCTGCAAATGTAAACAAGGCAGACCGCCGTTCTGTCAGAGATGAACAGAATGATCTTGTGTTCCTGCTAACCAGGAACATGGATAACTCTGTTCATCTAGTGAGTCCATCCCCCCACACAGTTAGCAAGCACCTCCATGGCACACAGTTAACCCTTTGATCAACCCCTGATGTTAACCCCTTCCCAGCCAGTGTCATTAGTATAGTGACAGTACATATTTTTAGCACTGATCACTTTATTAGTGTCACTGGTCCCCAAAAAGTGTCAATTAGGTGTCCAATGTGTCCGCTGCAATGTTGCAGTACCGCTAAAAATCAATGATCGCCGCCATTACTAGTAAAAAATATTTAAATATAAATGCCATAAATCTATCCCATAGTTTTTAGACGCTATCAATTTAGCGCAAACCAATCAATATTGGGATTTTTTTTGTACCAAAAATATGTAGCAGGATACATATTGGCCTAATCTGAGGAAGACATTTTTTTATAGCAAAAAGCAAAAATTATATTTTATTTTTTTCTGTTTACATCGCAAAAAATAAAAACCGCAGAGGTGATCAAATACCACTAAAATAAAGCTCTATTTGTGGGGAAAAAAGGACGTCAATTTTATTTGGGTACAACGTCGCAAGACCGCGCAATTGTTAGCCAGTTAAAGTAACGCAGCGCAGTATCGCAAAAAAGAGCCTGGTCATAAGGGGTATAACTTTCCGGAGCTGAAGGGGTTAAGATTTAACAAGTCGAGACTAAAAGGGCATTTTTTTTCCTTCCATAAATGGCACACATGTATTCTGCGATTTGACACATGACATTCATTAATTCTTTTACTCACTTATTTTGGTGCTCTGGTGAGGGGAGGGGCTCCCATGCAGGCGCAATGGAGTAGAGATGGATCGAATGGATTCAGTAATCTTCTCAAGAAGTTCTTCCTGTATTCACACCACTCTTTCTCTGCAGACTGTGCAAGGTGGAGAAGATGGAGGAGGTGGGGTGGGTGGAGCCAACACTAATGCCGCATACACACCATCACTTTATGTGATGAAAAAAACGACATTTTCTGTGAAGTAAAAAACAAAGTTTTTGAAACTTCAATTTTCAAAGACGAAGTTGCCTACACACCATTGTTTTTCTCACAATGCAAAGCGAGGTTACGTTTAACACGTTTTTCCATTGAAGCTCGCTTCATAACTAGCTTCTGGGCATGCGCGGGTTTTAAACAAAGTTTTTTGCTACACACGGTCAATTTCTGTGAAGTAAAAAACGACATTTTGAAAAACGACACATAAAATTGAAGCATGCTTCAATTTTTTTTTGTCGTTTTTCAGAAGACATAATACAACGTTTTCCCCCACACGGTCATTTAAAGTGACGTTTTTAAAAACGTCGTTTTTTCCATCACATAAAGTGATGGTGTGTACGCGGCATGACTCAGGGGCTGCAGAGGCCTGTAGTGTGTAGAAGATGGAGGGAGGAGGTGTCGGTAGTGGGTGTGGCCAACACAGTCAGAGAATTAAAAATGCTGGCGCTTACTGTGAAATGTGTGCATTCATGCACTGTGCTATTAACTTCTAAACATCAGCCTCCTAATCTCTATTGCAAACGCCCTGCCCCCCTCCATTTGAGGCTTCACTGTTTATTATGGACGTTCACGGTCACCAGCGATGGGCTCGGTTCTCAGTGCAGAGACGCCGGGGGACAGATTAAGCATCGGTCCGATGCTGCATCCACCTAGGTAAATATGTTTATGGGAAAAATCAGAATACCATACTTCTCTTTTAACCAATTGCCGACCGCCGCACAACTATGTACGTCGACAACATGGCACGGGCAGGCAGATTGGCGTAACGGTGCGTGCCCACTGTGTGCCTCGCGAGTGTGGACGCGAGTCCTGGGAACTCGATGTTCCCGGGATGCCCACGATTGCAGTCGGCAAGGGCAAGACTGGGGAATGCCTTTGCAAACAAGGCATTCCCCTAGGGAACACTTAACCCCTTCACTGCCAGTGTAATTTTCACAGTAATAAGTGCATTTTTATAGCACTGATCGCTGTAAAAATTACAACGTCCCAAAATGGTGTCAAAAGTGTCCGATGTGTCTGCCATAATGTCGCAGTCATGATAAAAATCACTGATCACCGCCATAACTAGTAAAAAAAATATTAATAAAAATGGTGGTGGTGTTCAGAAACATAAAGACATTACAAAAGGGGAAAAACAATGTTTATAAAGTTGTATAGACAATGCATTTCCCGATATCACTGGTCACATCATCAGGTTATACATTTGAACAAAAGTGTCTCCAACTCGATTTCCAGCTTATAAATGGAAAGATGAATGAGGAAAGATGAAACAAAACAAGCTGAGATTCCTTCAACCATGTTATGATTTTTTTGTTAATCACAGTCTGCAGTTTGGCAGACAAGACAAAATTCCATTGATGCCCTAGCAATTCAGATTGTCCTCGCCGCTCCTACAAACAGTACCTGTGTGATAACTGACAACTGTAATAGAAAATCTTTGTAATCACAGTCTATAGGATACCAATATATTTCTGATTCTAAATAGCAAGTCAGCCATATGTGTCCATACTAATTCATGCTTAACAAGATCGATCATATTAAAGATTCAATTAAAAAGTTAATTTATCGAGCAGCAGTTGCCTGGACAAAGTCTGTGCAATATGTGTAATTTCTCAAATATAAGTGTATTTTCACAATGGGCGGCATGAACAAGAATCCTTCTGCGTTCTAGATTGCATCAGCAGGCATCCGTTGTAAGTGGCACGCAAAGTAACAGTGACTGCCTAGCATAATCTTTTGACACAGCACTAAAAACTGACATAGAAAATGAGCTTTGTCGTTTGTTTTTTCCTCTTTTTTCTTTCTTTCTGCTTTTCTTGTAGAAGTTCTATTTATTGTGTGTATTATTTCCATTAAGTAGAAATAAAAGCAATCAGAGTGTAAAACATACAATTTCTTTAATCCCTCTCATTATACATTTGTGCATTTGTTGTCTGTATTATTTGGCTTAGAATCAAGTGTTGTTTTGTACTTTGACACTTACTTTCAGCAGAAAGAACGATATTACACAGCTGGAGTTCTGTTAATAAATATTGAAAATGGGCATAATTGTCTCTTACATAGTACATGTGGCTGTAACATTAATAGATCTTTTAAACCCATAACAGCCATTAAAGTATATGTAAACCCTCACCTTGTAAAGAAACCAATTTAGTATAAAATAGAAACACAAGGGAAAGCATGTATATATATATAAGAAGACCAGTATGGTGGCCTGAGTTTATGGGAGGAGCCCGGAGGGTATTTAAGCAGCCCACTCACACATGCTCTTTGTCGGTTCAGTGTGCGGTACTACACGTCACTGGGCCGACTCTTTCCAGCTCACCTCATGTCCGTGAGTCTGCGCATTCAATCGCATTCGACATCGCAAGCGCTTTGCGGCTTCTCCCTTCATGGTCTTCGCCGGCGGTTCCCGCTTACTGTCGCAGGTAGGATTCAAACCTTTTCGTATCTTGTGCAATCTTGCATTTCGTTATGCTTCCTATCCTGCATCCCTTTTGGAAAAAAACTGCCTCTGAGTTACTTTTGCTCATGTTTCAACATCATTTGGCTCAGGCGTAGTACATTTGTAACTTCCTTCTGCCAAACATACGATTCATTTGTAAATCCATTTGGAGATTGACATGTGTTTGTATGGGTTCTTTGGCAGATTGAGGTGGTAACTGGACTCACATGGTGCCTTGTCTGCACTTGATTAGCCTGGGGGGATGGGTGGTTGGTAGGTGTTCGGTTTCAAAGCAAGGGGTAGCATACACTCTACAACCAATTCGTATCAGATTCGTTCAATACTCCTTACTATCAATTCGTATCGGATTAATTTCATGCATTTTACAACCATTTTGTATCACATACATTGCATACTTTCTACCGTTGTCATTCATTGTTTCCCCCATGTCGTGTGTTTTAGTTCCCGCAGCGGAACTTATGAATTGCTTGTACACGGCTCTTCTCTCTCATTTATTTACCAAAGTTATTGCCTGTGCGTCATGCATGGCGCCACACCACACTCTTGGGATGTGTTGCACATCCACTCCAGTCCAAAGCAAACCCAGTCGCACTTTACTGTCCCAGGTAGGATTCGTTAGCTTGTTTGTCATGTCAAATTCGTGGCCACTCATGGTGTCACCTGTACCATATGTTTGGTCCCCGCAGTGGAGCTTACAAAGCATTGATACGTACTTCTCGTGTTCTATTTTCTACACCAAACCTCGTTGTTTTGCCCCATGCACGGCAGCACGCTACACCTTCCCGACATGTTTCACTCCAGCCACAGTCCGCCGCAAACTCACTCGCATGGCCCACTGTCGCAAGTAAGATTTACACATGCCTTATGTCTTATCAATTTGCTACCATTCGTTCTCTCCCATATCGTTCATTAGTGGCCCCTGCGGAACCTACGATTCAAACAGGTGTTGTCCTTCTACCTTATACTGCTTGCTTAAGGTACAAACAAACCAGGTGTTTCTATCCTTTCTCAGTAACCCAATTCTTATTGATTGAGACCTTGCAACCATGCAAATCATCTCAGCATTCTGAGACCCTTGCAACACATGACCCTTACAAAACGCAAAAAAAAAAAAAAAAAACGCAAAAAGGAAAAAAAAAATATATAAAAAACAAAAACAAAAAAAAACAATTGCCGCCACGTAATCTCAGCCCAGCAACCTGACACCTGTTGAGACCGTTGCAACTATGCAAAAATTCGTCTCCACAGCCTGACACCCTTGTTGAGACCCTTGCAAACGCAATACCGTCTCAGCAGCCCCACACTCATCGAGACTCTTGCAACCACACAAAATCGTCTCAGCAGCCTGACACCCTTGTTAAGACCCTTGCAACACATGACCCTTACAAATAAATAAATAAAAAAATAAAAAAATAAAAAAAAATAAAAAAAAATAAAAAAAAATAAAAAAAAAAAAAAACGCAAAAAGAAATATAAAAGTGCAGAAAAAAAAAATTGCCACCACACAATCTCAGCCCCACAACCTGACACCTGTTGAGACCGTTGCAACGACGCAAAATTAGTCTCCGCAGCCTGACACCCTTGTTGAGACCCTTGCAAACGCAATACCGTTTTAGCAGCCCCACACTCATGGAGACTCTTGCAAGCACACAAAATTGTCTCAGCAGCCTGACACCCTTGTTAAGACCCTTGCAAACGCAATACCGTCTCAGCAGCCCCACACTCATGGAGACTCTTGCAAGCACACAATTGTCTCAGCAGCCTGACACTCTTGTTAAGACCCTTGCAAACGCAATACCGTCTCAGCAGCCCCACACTCATGGAGACTCTTGCAAGCACACAAAAGTGTCTCAGCAGCCTGACACCCTTGTTAAGACCCTTGCAACACATGACCCTTACAAAACGCAAAAAAAAAAAAAAAAAAAGCAAAAAGAAATATAAAAAGTGCAGAAAAAAAAGAAAAATTGTCACCACACAATCTCGGCCCAGCAACCTGACACCTGTTGAGACCATTGCAACCATGCAAAATCGTCTCAGCAGCCTCACACCATTGTTGAGACCCTTGCAAACGCAATACCGTCTCAGCAGCCCTACACTCATCAAGACTCTTGCAACCACGCAATACCATCTCAGTAGCCTCACACCATTGTTGAGACACATGCAAACGCAATACCATCTCAGCAGCCCTACACTCATCAAGACCCTTGCAACCACGCAATACCGTCTCAGAAGCCTCACACCATTGTTGAGACCCTTGCAAACGCAATACCGTCTCAGCAGCCCCACACTCATCGAGACCCTTGCAACCACGCAATACCGTCTCAGCAGCCTCACACCATAGTTCAGACCCTTGCAAATGCAATACCGTCTCAGCAGCCCCACACTCATCAAGACTCTTGCAACCACGCAATACCGTCTCAGCAGCCTCACACCATTGTTGAGACCCTTGCAAACGCAATACCGTCTCAGCAGCCCCACACTCATCGAGACCCTTGCAACCACGCAATACCGTCTCAGCAGCCTCACACCGTAGTTCAGACCCTTGCAAATGCAATACCGTCTCAGCAGCGCCACACTCATCGAGACCTTTTGCAACCACGCAATATCGTCTCAGCAAACCAGACTGAGACCCTTGCAACCACGCAATATCTTCTCAGCAAACCAGACTGAGACCCTTGCAACCACGCAATGCCATCTCAAAACAAACCTTCATACTCAAGGCCCCTGCAACCACACAATATCGTCCCAGCAACCTGACACTCACTGACACCCTTGCAACCGCACAATATTGTCTGCAGTAGTATAAAACACTTTGCGGCAGGCACCTACGTGCAAACCTGAATACAAACTAAACTTGCAAACACACCTCAGTGACAAACGATCAGCCACACAGACACACAGTGGCGCCCAGTTGGCCGTTCGTCTTCAGTGGCACGCGGGCCGCTCATCTTTTCTCTGTTTTTTCCCTGCGGTTGGTTCAGGTTTTCATCCAGCACCAGCGAGTGCACGTTGGCCTGCGAGTGCACGTTGGCCTGCGAGTGCATGTATATCGTCTTGTTGAGCACCTGTGTATTGTCTTGATTTTCTCACACCAATGCAAGATCCAGTCCAAGTTCTCAAACTAGACCAAGCATCAGTAGCAGACTTAGCTATGTGGGACAACTTCCCCGCCTGATAGAACAGCATTTCAATCTTCATCCTGGCAGTGTCAGCCGAGCCACCAAAGGCTTTTGCAGCCATTTTAAGGCCGCCACTGGTTCTCCAAAACTTGGCCCCCAGAAATTCTCTTAAATTTTTTCACCCAGTCTTCATCACACCTCGTGCTGCACCCCATCGTGGCAGCTGCCCAGGTCTGGGACCACACTTGAACAGGACAGACACTGTTCTTCACCACAGACAATCAGGCCACAGCCGACATCATCAATTAAGGTAGATCTAAGTCACTCCCCATCACTTCCTGCGCAGGCTCGTGCAGCTGTCACTCCGTCACCAGTTAATATCTTATGTAGACCTTTTTTCAGGCAAATGCAAAAAGCAGCTGATGCGCTTTCCTATTCCAACCTTGGAATGGATGTTTTTTCCAGCAAGAGCCTGGAGCCGACCCAACAACTATCCCTGTCCTACCATGGACATTGCTGACGATGGACTGAAGTCACATCTCACCAACGCAATCCAACTTATTAACCACTCCTTGGCACGCAACACACTGAAGGCCTATCGCACTGCTTGGAACTCTAATCGCACATTTTTGGCCCCTTGCCCCGAAGCAGCAGTTGGACACATCCTAGCCTTCATATCGTATTGCCACATGCAGCTGACCATTTCTCAATACTATCACGCCATATCTAGATGGCATCCAGCATTTCCTGTCCCTACAGGACCCCATTAAACCGTCAGTATTCTCGAGCCCATGCAGTCAAGTCCCTCCTACAGGGCATACAGAAGCACCAACCTGTAGTCAGTGGCAAGCGCCTAACTTTCAAGAGTCCCATCTTTAGGGACATGTCTAAAATCCTTACTCATTCCCTGTTTAGGGCTTTGCCCAGACTAGTCACCCGAACAGCCATCTACCAGGCCTTCTACGATTCCCTACAACCTAGTGAATTTAGTCAGCGGCTCCGGCAGTCACACACTGCTCCGACGCCACCCGACTCGCTTTCGAACCACTACACTCTCACAGTCTGCAAACGCAACAAACCAGCCCCTGGGGTTGACATCAACCTGTTTCAGACTGACAACGCCTGATGCCCAGTGACGGTGCTCGACCCACTACTGCTCCATCTACCCAGCCAATCTGATGGTAGCTCGTTGCTACCCTTTCTAAACCAGCTCCCTGAGTGTCAGCCAGTGTGTCAAGCATGTCAGAATCCTCCTAAGTAACTTGGGCTTCAAACCCCAGTCAGTTCTCTGGACATTCTTTGGAGCAGCCTCAGTTGCCTCCCAACAGGGAGTACCAGACTACGTAATCAAGATATCAGGCTGATGGAAGTCTCCTTGTTTTGCCACATACATCCCAAATCCTCATGAAGGAATGGCACAAGCCTTTACCAAGCTGGCTAAATAAATACAAGAAATCAATATAAACTATTTCCCTATCTGAGTCTTTTGCCCCCTTTTCTTGGCATACTGACCAGACCACCAAGCCACACTTCAGGTCTATTTATGTTGTAAGTCTTGTCGCGTGTTTATGTGATCCACATCTCTCTCGGTCAGAGGGTAACGACCATAAATAAGAAGACCAGTATGGTGGCCTGAGTTTATGGGAGGAGCCCGGAGGGTATTTAAGCAGCCCACTCACACATGCTCTTTGTCGGTTCAGTGTGCGGTACTACACGTCACTGGGCCGACTCTTTCCAGCTCACCTCATGTCCGTGAGTCTGCGCATTCAATCGCATTCGACACCCTCCCGCCCTTCCCTTTTTCAGGGCACTTCTCAGCATATCCTTCTTCAATTAACTACCCATTACTTACCTTGGGTATGCCCCCTTTTCTTGGCATACTCACCAGACCACCAAGCCACACTTCAGGTCTATTTATGTTGTAAGTCTTGTCGCGTGTTTATGTGATCCACATCTCTCTCGGTCAGAGGGTAACGACCATAAAGTATATATAGTACAGTATATATATATATATTTTTTTACATAACCTCAGGTGTAGTACAGAGGGGTGTGTTAGCATAGGTCTTGGCCATTGGAAAGCATGCAGGCTGTTTTTCCCAGCACAGCCAGAAAACTGAACACATTGGGAAGGTTGTGCTTTTATGCCTAGCATGGCCAGTTTGAAATAGGAAAGAAGGGAGAAATACAAAGAGAACAGGATAATTTTGCAGACACATATCAGAAATATTAAATGTTGGGGTATCCATAAGAATAGAAATATCATGCTACACAATAGGGTTCCTCTACCTGCGGAGAAAGCAAGGGAGGATATGATTGGTTGTGCTGAGGAATAAATGCTGTCTAATATATTTTTTCTGTTGTACACACACACATTGATAAATACAGCCAGAGGAAAGACTTTAAAGCGTTTAAACCCTAAAGTGGAACTCGCGCTGATCGGAACCCTCCCCCTCCGGTGTCACATTTGACACCTTTCAGGGGGAGGGGGGTGCAGATACCTGTCTAAAGACAGGTATTTGCACCCACTTCCGGCCACACAGTTTCGGGTAAACTGCAGGCAGATTGTCACCTCCCGTCCTCCCCCCGTTGTGCTCTGTTAACACTCGGCTCCCAGAGCACAGCGGGAGCCAATCAGCGTCACAGCGCAACTCGCGCATGCACCGTAGGGAACCGGGCAGTGAAGCCGGAGCGCTGCACTTCCTGGTTCCCTCACCGTGGATGGCGGGGGGATCAGCAGTGACGAGTGATCGCTCGTCCTCTGCTGCGGACGGCGCTGGACACCAGGACAGGTAAGTGTCCTAATATTAAAAGTCAGCAGCTGCAGTATTTGTAGCTGCTGGCTTTTAATAATTTTTTTTCATGGCACATCCGCTTTAAGAAATTTGGTGCAAAAGTGGGTTTGTGCCAGTAGCAAGCAGTGAGACTCTTGGGGCCAGATTCACAAAGGACTTACGATGGCGTATCTCCATGTACGCCGTCGTAAGTGCGCCGTTGTGTCTATGCGACTGATTCATAGAATCAGATACGCCTCACTGTTGCCAAGATACGACCGACGTAAGTCTTCTACACCGTCGTATCTTGAGTGCATATTTACGCTGGCCGCTAGGGGCGCTTCCGTAGATTTCCGTGTCAAATATGCAAATGAGCTAGATACGCCGATTCACGAACGTAGTTGCACCCAGGGTATTATTATATGCTGTTTACGTAAGGCGTACGACCGGCGTAACTTTACCCCTTATAAAGCAGGGGTAAGTCATGTTAAGGTATGGACGTCGGAAACGTCGGAAAAAGCATTGTATTTTACGTCGTTTGCGTAAGTCGTACATGAATGGGGATGGGCGTAGGTTACGTTCATGTCGACTAAGCATTGAGCCGGCGTAACTTAGGGAGAAAATTTGACGTGATACTGAGCATGCGCACGCATGCGCCGTTCGTTAGGAGCGTCATTTACGTGGGGGTCACGATTTATTTCCATACAACACGCTCCCTACTGGCCTACTTTGAATTACGCGGGCTTACGCTGGCCCATTTACGCTACGCCGCCGCAACTTACGGAGCAAGTGCTTTGTGAATACTGCACTTGCCTGTCTAAGTTGTGGCGGCATATCGTAAATAGGATACGCTACGCCCGCACAAAGAATCTGGCCCCATGTTTCCTTTTCCAGAATGAAAGATGAAACTTGATATTGTACAAAATTCTGTGCTATATTAAATCAAATGCACGAGTGGATAAAAATTATGAATGATGCCACCGCTCCAGAGGAAGGTGTATATTAAATAGTGTCCAAATGATTGAACCATCACCGCTGAGTGAATTACAAGCTCACCGGAACAATTAGCTGCTGTCACATGCGCCTTACAACATAGAGCAAGGGAAGATCCCTCTGGAAGTATTGCAGCATGCAACTCCCACAGACAACTCCAAACAGAGTCCAACTGAGAATAAAAATCTCACCAGGAGCCCAAATGGATTTTCATAAGTGTAGTAGGTTTTATTGTTCCAATGGGAAAAAAAACAACATAAAACAAAAGTAAAATCACTCACATGGACAGCCGCTGGTGACCCTGGAATCACACAGCAGCTAGATGTCAGTGCCAAGTGTCCTTCCCCAACATGTTTCATCCAATAGTACGTATCAAGGGGTCTTTTGTTTTATGTCATTTTTACCTTTGAAACAATAAAACCTACTACGCTATAAAAATCCATCTAGGTTCCTAGTGAGCTTTTTTATTCTCATTTGGATACTGCAAATTGCATACTGCAATACTTCCAGAGCGATCTTCACTTATGTTGTAAGGCACTTAAACTGATGTGACGGCAGCCATTTGTACCGCTGAGTTTGTAATTCACTCAAATCAATTTTCATTCATTCATGCATTTGGACTATGCTTTGCTATTATATGTACCTAATTATGGACTATCTGCAGTTATGATTATCACTTCACTTTAAATATCTAGATACAATATTTGTTTGGTTACTTTTTTACTTAATGTGATAAATTTGATGGTATTTTATGTCTATGTTTATGAACCATTTGCACTTATGATTGCCCTAATCATTATTATGGTTTAGACACTTATTTGTCATTCCACTTTGCTCTGTTTGTTACTAATTGTGACAGACTCGGACCCTCTTATGTCTAAAATCATCCTAGGTCCACTAGGGGCATAGGATGACTGAGAAATTATATCTTGGACTACCTGAAATGGGATTAGTCTGTAATTATTATCGACAATATATTCCAGGATATCTGTAAAGAACTATTTACTGGTTGTTGATTCTGAACTCAACGGGTTAATTGTAAGAGTGACTCATTCATAATGTTAGATGCCAATGTCCTATCCTCCAGCCATCTCTCTGTTCTCTGTGCTAATTGACTCTGCTATTGTGTGAAGATGTCCTGTGTTTACACTTATAATAATGTGTATTGTATAGCAGGTGAGCGGAGACGGGATGTCTACCTTGAAAGTTCATATCTCGGAGTCACCTTGTCTGGGTAAATGATTAGTTAATTAGCTCATGTTAATTTATGTTCTGGTTACATCCTCTTTAAACTGTACATAAGGTTGCATTCTTGCTTCTATTAAAGACTCCATGTTTAGCACACAAACAAGTCTCGTCTTGTTGTGTGTTGAGAGCAGCTGGAATATCCAATATCTATATCCAGACTGATAGGAAGCGGTATATGACAGAAACACTCAAGCGGAGTGTGGGACGTTCCGTTACACTAATTAGACCCATTTTAGTAGCTGAGGGGCTTACCTAAAGCCCAACTCTATTTCAAATTGTCCCTTGCAGTGGCCTGCACTCATACAGCAAGAGTCAATTGCTCATTTTGTATAGGGGAGAGAAGCAGCACTTTTACTTACCTGACCCTTAGTGTAGCTCACCCAGCAGAAGGTACTCTTCCATAGAATGGTTGACCGTTCCATGAAATCATCATGTCCAAAGCAGGGCTTTGGACCTTGCATTGGTCTTGATGATGTCAGGACTGCTGGAGCATACAGGACTAATCCAGACTCTGCTGGGACCGGTCTGGACTCTGCCATCCCCTATACCTAAATGAGCCAATAACTCTTCCAGTACCTGTACTGTCCCACTGAAAGGAGTTTTAATTTATAATTGGTAACTGGAATGCATTGCTATATCAATTATATGTATAAATGGGAATATGGTAATTGGCTCTATTTGATCCTATTATGTATATATATATATATATATATATATATATATATATATATATATATATATATATATATATATATATATATATATATATATATATATATATATATATATATATATAATGGCTTTTATTGCTATGTATGTAAATGTATGAAATAGTTTTATATATTTTTTTCTAACGCTTTATGAATTCCAAGACAATAATTATGTCATATTTTATAATTCCTAGCTGTCTGTCGATTGCCTCACTCAAAGTCCCAAACTTCTTGTTCGACTAATTGATTTAGGAAAGGAGGCACATGGGAATATGTTCCTTATTTAAAGTCCCACCACACCCCCTTCCCCTTTTTCCTTAATGCTTAAAGAGGAGGGCCACACAAAAATGGAACCTCCTATTTTCGGAACCCTCCGCCCCTCCGGTGTCATATCAGGGGGCAGGAGGGTGCATATACCTGTATAATACAGGTATTTGCACCCACTACTGGGCATAGACTCCTGCGGGGGTCACGCCCCTCCCCCGTTGTATTCTGGGAAACACACCCAGAAGACAGTGAGGACCAGTTATGACTCGCGCATGCACAGTAGCCGCAACTCTTCATTTCCTGATTCTTTCACCGAGGATGGCAGCGGGGGTAGCTGAGAGCTTAGATTGATCAGCTTCGGCTGCCGACATCGTGCGCACCCTGGACAGGTAAGTGTCCATTTTTTAAAAGCCAGCAGCTGCAGCATTTGTAGCTGCTGGCTTTTAATTTTTTTTTTTTAGGCGGACCTCTTCTTTAACTGAATGTGTCAGTTGGGGATAACTCACTGGTTGCTAGGACATGGGCAGATACCAGCTCCCTAACAACCAGGTGGAAGCTGTCACACTTAGTAGTGGTAATAATAACATTGCTAAATATTTTGCTTCACACTTTGATGCTGGAGGTTCATTTTGCCAAATACACAAGACTATCAATAAACTATACACAGCCCAGACGTCTCCCTCAAACAATTTTCTTCTGCTGGCCTATATTGTTAGGCTATTGTTTGTATTGGTGAATGTTAACTCCCATGGTCAAATCATCTTGTAGTTTTTTTTTCTCTTAGGACTGAATGTTAGAGAAGGTTGCATTAGCTTCATAGGTTGCACCTGATGGGCTTGTGTTTTTTTTTCAACCTCACCTACTATGTAATTGTGTAACATTAGCCTGGCAAAAGGCAATATGGAAACTATCACATACCAGGTGTGTCTATAAAATAATGAGAATTATATTTTGAAACAAATTATATTGAAAAATCTTACAATTGAACATTGTCTGCTTCAAGGTATGTACCTGTGTATACAACGCTCCCAGTGATTTTTCCATTCTTCATAGCATCTCTGGAAGTCATAAAGTGTGATGGTGTTCAGAGCCTGCGTAGTAAATGTGAAGGGAGGAACATGAAATGTTCCCGCCCAACACACATGGAATGCTGGCAGACAACAATATTAAAACCAGTTTTTGGCAGCTTTATTGTACTTACCTGTGATTGGTGCAAAGGTTTAACGAGTCAAGACCTATAAAAGGAAAAAAAATGTGTCAGTAAATTCACAGCCGGTGAGGAGCAACAGAAGAAGCACATCTGCGCTGGTCATGGAGTCGTTACTGCGCCAAGTTATAGAGCGGACTGGTACCGAAGACGGTGAACGTTGGCTACAATTGTGCCTTTCTTTACCTCCACCTGCATCCATTAGTGGCTTTTCGGCTGTTCCACATCCACACCTCCTGTTCCTTTTCCAGGTCACCTCTGTGATGTTGATGCACTCCACTCTTCACTTCCTTTGACAGAGACTGCCTCTTCCTCTCATTGGTATCCGCCTCTTGACCCCGTGATGCGATCCTCGTCATTCGGTAATGTCCGTGATAATGCCGGCTATTCCCCGATCTCAGAAGACGGCGCATGTGCAGTTCATATGGAGGCTCTGAAGAAGAGGACTTGCAAGAGACCCAGTAGATTTGATTCCCCGCCTCCACGTCGAGACGCTGATAGGGGAAAAAAGAAGAAAATTTAAAAAAAAAGGAAATACAATGCCTTTTAATGAAAAACTGCACGGTGACATTATTCAATGCTCAGCAAGCGATGGTTTTTCTATTAACCCTTCATTTGATACTCCGGCTGTTAGTGTCATTGCTAAGGCGACAGGCAATACACAGAGTGAAGCTGCCGCTGCTGTTATCCATGGTTGCTGATCCTGTCTCTCACAATCCTGCTGGTGAGCATATTGATGCCTCAATCCTAAAAGATTTTGCTTTATCGATGACTAATTTGTTTTATAAATTATTGCCTGCATTGCCTGTGTTATCTGTTTTACATAGTGTTTTACATAGTGACCAAACTGGACTTGCTTCTGTTTGGAGAGATAATTTTAATGCTGCTAACATTTCTTCTGTCTTTCAGAATGTGGCATTTTCTGATCCTATTGTACAAGCGTTGCCTATTGAAGCACCTTCTTCTAATATTTCTGAATCATATATGAAATAGGTTCTTTCATGTGATCTATCACCTTTAGGTTTAAATTTGAGTCTGGCAATTAAAGAAAAAATATGGAAAGGAGAATATGTTGATTTACTTTCCTTACTTCCTTATATGAAAGATAATAGGCTAAAGAAAGAAGATGGTGAAAAATTTGACGATGATAGACGTAGGGTTGTTTCTCGTCGTTTTAACAATTGGCTACAGGCATTTAGTATATATGCTAGCGTTTTGGGTGAACGGCGCCCAGAATTGTGCAGTGGCCTGTTCCATGTAGAGATAATATTAGAAGCGTATAAGAATTTTCCAAGCCTTTCTTGGTCCTTCTATGATGAATCCTTTAGGCAGAAGCTAGCTGTACATACAAATTTGAGATGGGGTATGACAGACGTTGGCCTCTGGCTGAACCTGCTTTTGCCTCAAAAACAAGTTGTTAAATCTACTATACCCAATACTGGACCTTATCGTAAAGGAGTTTGTTTTAATTTTAATCAGGGTCAGTGTAAATGGCTTTCGAACTGGAGGTATAAACACAAATGTGCCCATTGTGCTGGAACGCATCCAGCAGTTGTTTTAAAAAAAATGGGTCATCATGCTCCATCTACTTCTAAAGATACATTTCTTAAAAGCAATTTTCACCGGTGAAACTGGAAAGCATGTTGTCATGGCTTCTTCTGTATCCGGACCGCAAGAATGCAGACATGTTAATTAATGGTTTTTGTTATGGTTTCATTTTGCCTTCTTTTCAGACTCTGGTTGTGTTGTATTCAAAAATTTGGCTCCGGTTAGTTTACATAAATATGTTGTCAGGAAAAAGATTGGTAAAGAGCTGGGGGACGGTAGAATTGCTGTCCCTTTTGATCACCCACCGTTTTCTAATTTTAGGGTCTCTCCTCTGGGTGTTGTTCCCAAAAAAGACCCTGGTTCCTTCAGACTTATCCATCACTTGTCTTTCCCTTATGGTTTTCCTTAAAATTATGACATTGATTCTGATCTGTGTTCGGTATCTTATTTGTCATTTGAAGATGCTTTAACTAAGATTCGATCTGCAGGTTACATAGTTACATAGTTAGTCAGGTTGAAAAAAGACACACGTCCATCCAGTTCAACCACAAAAAAATAAACAAACAACATAAAAAACACAGTACAATCCCATACACCCAACTCCATACCCACAGTTGATCCAGAGTAAGAAAAAAAAAACCCCAGCAGAGCATGATCCAATTTGCTACAGCTGGGGAAAAAATTCCTTCCTGATCCCCCGAGAGGCAATCAGATTTACCTTGGATCAACTTTACCTACAAATCTTAGTACTCAGTTATATTATGTACATTTAGGAAAGTATCCAGGCCTTTCTTAAAGCAATCTACTGAGCTGGCCAGAACCACGTCTGGAGGGAGTCTGTTCCACATTTTCACAGCTCTTACTGTGAAGAAACCTTTCCGTATTTGGAGATGAAATCTCTTTTCCTCTAGACGTAAAGAGTGCCCCCTTGTCCTCAGTGTTGATCATAAAGTGAATAACTCAACACCAAGTTCACTATATGGACCCCTTATATATTTGTACATGTTGATCATATCCCCCCTTATTCTTCTCTTCTCAAGAGTGAATACATTTAGTTCTTCTAATATTTCCTCATAGCTGAGCTCCTCCATGCCTCTTATCAGTTTGGTTGCCCTTCTCTGCACTTTCTCCAGTTCTCCGATACCCTTTTTGAGAACTGGTGCCCAAGACTGAACTGCATATTCCATATGAGGTATTACTAATGATTTGTACAGGGGCAAAATTATATCTCTCTCTCTGGAGTCCATACCTCTCTTAATACAAGAAAGGACTTTGCTCGCTTTGGAAACCGCAGCTTGGCATTGCATGCCATTATTGAGCTTATGATCAGCCAAAACCCCCAGATCCTTCTCCACTACAGATCCCCCCAGTTGTACTCCCCCTAGCATGTATGATGCATGCATATTCTTACCCCCAAGTGCATAACTTTACATTTATCAACATTAAACCTCATCTGCCACTAAGTCGCTCAATTAGACAGAGCATTGAGGTTGGCTTGTAAATTGGAGACATCCTGTAAGGACGTTATTCCACTGCATAGCTTGGTGTCATCTGCAAAGACAGAAATGTTACTTTTGATCTCAGAACCAATATCATTTATAAATATATTAAAAAGTAGGGGTCCCAACACTGAACCTTGGGGTACACCACTGATAACCTAAAGGCTTGTACACACGATAGGTTAACCAGAGGACAACGGTCTGAAGGACCGCTGTCATAGGTTAACCGATGAAGCTGACTGATGGACCATCACGCCTACACACCATAGGTTAAATAACCGATCGTGTCAGAACGCGGTGATGAAAAACACAACGACGTGCTGAAAAAAATGAAGTTCAATGCTTCCAAGCATGCGTCGACTTGATTCTGAGCATGCGTGGATTTTTAACCGATGGTTGTGCCTACTAACCATCGGTTTTGACCTATCGGTTAGGAATCCATAGGTTAATTTTAAAGCAAGTTGGCTTTTTTTAACCTATGGTTAAATAACCTATGGGGCCCACACACGATCGGTTTTGACAGATGAAAACAGTCCTTCAGACCGTTGTCCTCTGGTTAACCTATCGTGTGTACAAGGCCTTAGACAATTCAGAGTATGAATCATTAACCACGACTCTCTGAATTCTGTCTTTCAGACAGTTTTCTATCTATTTAAAAACTGATATATCCAATCCTGTAGACCTTACCTTACACATGAGCCGTGTGTGCGGAACTGTATTGAACGTTTTTGCAAAATCCAAGTATATCACGTCCACAGCCACGCCTCTGTCCAAGGTTTTACTTACCTCTTCATAAAAAGAAATCAGGTTTGTCTGACAACTTCTGTCTTTCATGAATCAATGCTGTCTGTTGCTTAAATAGTTTTTTTCCAGCAAGAACTCATCCATGTGGTCTTTTATTAAACATTCCAGTATCTTCCCAACAAGGTGCTTGTGCATTATTGGCAAAAGCTGACATTAAATCAGTCTTCCAATTGTTACCTATACACCCATCTGCTTTCAATTCTTTAGGTTTTATTTTTGACAACAAATACTTCTTTAATAAATGTTTGGGTTGGGTGGGTTGGGTGGGTTGTGTCTTATCGTGTTATTATTTTGAACTTTTTCTACTTTTCTTGAATGGGTTGTTTGTTATCGTTCAGGTTCTGATCGTTGTATTCATTAACTGGATGATTTTTTATTCATAGGCAAAGCTGATTAATTGGAGTGTTTGTATATTTATACGGAATTTATAATTATTTGTTAATGTATTTTGATTCCCTTTGGCCCCTGAGAAGTCTTTTTCTCCGACCACGTGTTTGGACTTTTTAGGTATTCAGATTGATACAGTTGCAATGGAATTTCGGCTTCCTATGGAGAAGATTGTAAAGATCAGGATGTTATTGGATCTTATTCTATCAAAACGAAAAGTTCAATTGGAGACGATTGAGTCATTGTTGGGTTTGTTAGCATTTGCATCCGGAGTTATACCCATGGGGAGGATTTTCTCTAAGCGTCTTTACAGAGCGATTTCCGGTGTGAAGTCTCCTAGACATTTTATTAGAATTACAACTGATATTCATGATGATTTGTTAGTTTGGCATTCAATTTTATGTTAATTTAATAGTTGTGCCCTTTGGCAGTCTCCTTTTTGTTCAGCCTCTGCTCTTAATTTGTATTCTGCTCTTTCGGTTATGGTGCCTTTTGGCAAGGTCATTGGTCAGCTGGTATGTGGCCTACTTTGTGAGTTGAACGAGGGTTTGTTTCTAATATTGTGCTTCTTGAATTATTTCCTGTAGCAGTGGCCCTTGATTTGTGGGGTGATCAGTTTAGAAATAAGAGGATACTGTTACATTCTGATAATAAGGGTGTGTTTTTTTAAATCAATTGTTTTGTTTCAAAATCCCTTCTCGTTATTTCTATTCTTCGTTTTTTAGTTTTTCAGTATTTGAAATTGAATATCTGGTTGAAGGCAAAATATATCCCAGGAATTACTAATTCTTTTGCTGACTCATTGTCTCGTCAACAGATGCAAACGTTTCAGGAATTGGTTCCGGATGCGGACGAAATTGGGCTTTCTTGTCCTCAACATCTTTGGTCCATAATCTGAGTCCTGTGTTGACTGCCATAAGGAATTCTTTGGCTCCATCCACGCGAGCATGTTATGAAGCTGCGTGGGACTTGTGGAGTTCCTTTTTATGTACTTTTGATTTGTCAATTAACCATAGCTCTGAAGATTTGGTTTTGTAATTTCTGAATATGTTAATGGGTAAGGGTTACTCTTATTTTTGGATTGTTAAGATTTTGGCGGGAGTGTCATTTTTTAGAAACTTGACTCCTTGCTCTAGTTTATTTTCTGTTAAACTAGCATTGAAAGACTATCGTAAAAGACACGTCTTGCCAGATAAAAGATTGCCAATTAATTAGTTCTGCTACTGACATTGTCTGTTTTTCTACATTTGAAGCTTTATTATTTAGGCTTGCTTTCTGTTTATGTTTTTGTGGTGCTTTTGGAATATCTGAATTAGTCCCTCCTAATCGATATTCTTGTCTAGGCCTTCCATCTTCTGCTGTATTTATTCATTTTGGAGTCCTTTGCTTGTTTTTACAAAAAAGCAAGACTGATCAATTTGGTCAGGGTCGCTGGATTACTATTCACAAACATTTTAATAATTCAGTATGTGCTGTGGCCTAGTGCAGCGTTATTTGCTTTTGCATCCAGCCAGTTGCAAACAATTCCTTCTTCATTGTGATTCTAGCCCTTTGACAATTTTTCAATTTAATTCTGTTTTAAAGAAATGTTTGATTCATTTAGGGTTGGGACATCTGCCCGTCTCATCTCATTCGTTCAATATTGGAGCTGCCACTACTGCTGCAAATTTGGGATTTGATGAATCTGCTATTAAAAAAAATTGGTAGATGGTCTTCCAATTGTTTCAGTACTTATGTTTGTACTAATAATTTTGTTGAATTTATTCAGATTCTCTGATTGTTGCCTGGATCATCGGCCATTCTTTAATTTATTGGGCCCATAAGAGAGCTGACTTCAGATGCTATGGTACTAATCGTAATCTGTCATCTTCTCATATTAAATTGTATTGGTATGGGCATTGAGGTTTAACTTGGATTAATTAACGTAGAATTTTGTCATTGCTATATCCAAAATGCCCTGTGCCTGATATTATTGTTTTCCATTTAGCTGGGAATGACCTAGACATTGGATGTTATTTCAGGTATTAAAAAATGATTTTTTGAACATCCATAATGTTTTACCTAACTGTGTCTTGGTTTTTCCGAGATCATTCCCTGTTTGATTTGGTATTCCCCAGAATGAAAACATTTTGAAAAAATTAGAAAAAATGTGAATAGGGCTATTGCAAAATGTATGCCGATGTTGAATGGCTTATCCTTTAGACATTTGAATTTGGAGGGTGGTATACAAGGTTTTTATCGCCCTGACGGAATCCATTAGTCTGACGTTGCTCTTGATATTTTTATCTAATCTAGTGTGGAATTGGCCGTGGGCTGGCTGGGTGCCATTCTTATGGTCCATAAGCTTGGCTTGTGGGACTTTATTGTTATGTGAAATTTGGCTTGAGCTTTAATAGCTAAGCCATATATGTATTGTTTTGGAATATATTGAATACAAGTATATTATTACCGTATTTATCTTCATATAATGTGCCCCAGCGTATAGCACGCACCCCCAACCTAGAAGAAAAATTCCTGGAA
Source organism: Rana temporaria (assembly GCF_905171775.1). Lineage (NCBI taxonomy): Eukaryota > Metazoa > Chordata > Amphibia > Anura > Ranidae > Rana > Rana temporaria. The sequence goes on from NC_053496.1 coordinate 111,485,073, forward strand.
AAAAATAAATACTTACAGTTTGGATGCCCCTCGTCAGTGTCTTGCCCGGCATCCATCAGCGGCCTTTGCTGGTCCGGCGTCCTTCTGCGGCCATCGTGGTGTCCTCCCCGCTGTGTTTTTCAGCCGATCCCCGCTTTCCGCGCTGTGTTTGAACCACTCCACCGACATATACCGAGCGCAGTACACTCTGATATACTCAGGCAGGCTCGGCTCCTCTCGCGTAAAAGACATACAGGACGCACAGGACGTGACCGCGAGCGGAGCCGAGCCTGCCCGAGTATACCTGAGTGTCCTGCGCCCGGTAAATGTCGGCGGAGTGGTTCAAACACAGCGCGGGAAGCGAGTTTCGGTGTATATCGCACACCCACGATTTTGCCCTGATTTTAAGGGTAAAAAAGTGAGCTGTATACGCCGATAAATACGGTATTTATATATATACAGTTGATAATATATTTTTATTTATACCTATAATAAAGGCCGTGGCCATTAACATCCACACACTTTGGTATTATTTTATTATTAGTTATTTATTTTAAATTTTGAGTAATAAGTTCTGACTAGCATTCCATGGCTTCTACTGTACATTACCAAAATGGTGTCCTTTCTCATGTTCAAATCCTAAATTAAGATTTCATGAACAATTGACTTGGCAATTACTGTTTCCTCTGCAATAATTCTTCAATCATTCTGATAGTGAGCTGTCAGTCAAAAACAGAAAAGAATGTGGATCCCGTAAAGTCTGTTCTTAACCTTGACCGATGGCTCACTATCAGAATGATAGCAGAGGAAACGGGAATTACCGAGTCAATTGCTCATGAAATTGTGACTCAGGATTTGAATATGAGAAAGAATACCATTTTGGTAGTATGGATAACGTCCAAAAAGCCACTTTGCAGGATTTGAATGCCATCCCACTTGAAGACTCCCGAGAATGCTATGAAGAATAGACAAATCGCTGGAAGCATTGTGTACACTCACAAGGTGCATACTTTGAAGGAGACAATGTTTAATTGTAAAATAAAGTGTAAAATAGATTTTTAAATACCATTCTCATTACTTTCTGGACACACCTCATACATATTACAAATATTATGGGTATTATTTATTAAGCTTGCACTAATGTTGAGACATTCACAAAGCTAATTTTTAATAAATAGATCTTTTAGAATTTTTTCTGGGTATCTATCAATAAAATCCCAGCACCTCTTAAAGAGGAGGTAAACACTGAAAAAAAAGAAAACCTGCAAGACAAAGCCATAATGAGCTAGTATGACTAGCATACTAGCTCATTATGCATTACTTACTATAGACCGAAGCCCACAAATCCATCCACTGGCCGCATCCATCACTCCCAGAGGTTACTTCCAGGTATCGCCGCTCTGGGGGCTGGGGAACGGCGATGACGTCACTCACTTGTTTCATGACGATACCTACGTGGAAATCCCCAGAAGAAACGGTCCAATGCAGAAACCAGCTTGTATCAACGACTATATTTTGTTCATGGGGGGAGTCGACTTCAATGATCACATGATTGAACCCTGCTGTCCCACAAGAAAAACCTGCCATTGGCATAAAAAAAGTCTCTATTTATTTTTTTAAGTTTAGCAATGTATAATACTTATATTATTTAACGTAAATCTTCTGAGACCCCCGTATCCTATCTTCATTACCCAAAATAAATGACCAATTATTGTACCCTGAAGGCCCAACAGAAATCATTCACTCTGATCACTCTGATTCAGTGAGCAAACTCCACAAATGCCACTTATCTGAACCCCCCCCCCCCCGAAACAGACAGAGTTAGAAGAGACATCACAAAATATTTTCACCAATGTCCTTCCCAACCAGGCCTCTGCATAGGTGACTTTTTTCGCTGTTACCATACTTCTCAACATGATTAGTGAAGTATGGTAAACATAATTCTCAATTCCTATCATTTACCTCCACACCATTTATGCTGCTGCACTAAGCTGTACATATCGCTGTCTTCTCCGAAACTGACTCTGGCCTGTTATACAACCACGCTTCTGCCCAACGCTAAACATACCTCTGTCTGCTCTGGAACTGACCCTGGCCTGTTATACAACCACACTTCTGCCTAACGCTAAACTGTACCTGCCTCTGCTTGCTCTGCAACTGACCCTGAACAGTTTGACCATGTTTTTTGTCTGCCTCTTGGACTGTTCTTTTACCCTGCTACTGGAATAGTGGGATTCATAACACAGGGGTCACATATGTGAGGAGCTTCAGAATAATTGTCTGGATAAACAAATCACATTTTTTCATTTTCTCATTCACATATTCTGGAGACTGGAAACTTTAAAGAGAATTGAGTGGGAGAAGCTTTGATACTTGTCCCCATTCTTTCCTGGCAAGCTACCTGTATTATGGAACATGTTCCTGCCTACCAGAAAAAATATTTTGGCACTGCTGGCAATATCTCTACCTGTACTGACCCTGGACTGTATATGGACAGTATCCCTGCCCGTACTGACTATGGACAATATTTCTGCCTGCTGCCTGGACAATTCAGTTAGCTGTCGCTGACCATGTCCCTGTCTGCTGCCTGGATCTGCTGCCTGGCCGTGTAATGTGGCATCACCATACTGTAACAGACGTCCCAATGCGCCCGTTTCTTCCTGTAATGCGTTCCACACTGGAACACCATACGGCGACTGCGCAATGACGTCATCGCCCGGTGCTGCATGCGTTCCACCATGGAACGCGGAAGTGCGCCGCAGTGTTCGGCGCTTCTTTTCGAATCACTGCCAATGCACAACAGCTGTCTGGTACCTCTCCTGCCTATAAAGGCATTCAGCTGATACGCAGACAGCATTCTATTATTGTCAGCTGTAGCTCGGCCACTCTGCTCATATTGGTGCCATTGCTCCCCATGCTGCAACACCGCTCCAGCCTGCAACTACTACTTTAGTGCTGTTTACATCTACTGCAACAGAGAGCCATTGCTGGGGACAACCTTTTAGACCTTCCTTGCTGAACACCCAACACCTCAGAATCCCTATTTTCTACACTAAAGCCCTGAAAATTAATAAGTAGCCATTGTGTCACTTGTAGTGCTATAGAAAGATATGCATACTTTCCATCTAAAACAATTGCTATTATTCATTGTGACTTGTGACTAGGGATGAGCTTCGAGTTCGAGTCGAACTCATGTTTGACTCGAACATTGCCTGTTCGCCTATTCAGCGAACAACGAACAATTAGGGGTGTTCGCGGCAAATTCGAAAAGCCGCGAAACACCCTGTTAAAGTCTATGGGAGAAATCTAAAGTGCTAATTTTAAAGGCTTATATGCAATTTAGTTTGTCCTAAAAAGTGTTTGGGGACCTGGGTCCTGTCCCAGGGGACATGTATCAATGCAAAAAAAGTTTTAAAAACTGCAATTTTTTCGGGAGCAGTGAATTTAATAATGCTAAAGGTGAAACAATAAAAGTGAAATATTCCTTTAAATTTCGTACCTGGGGGGGGGTGTAAAGTTAGCATGTGAAATAGCGCATGTTTCCAGTACTTAGAACTGTCCCTGCACAAAGTGTCATTTCTGAAAGAAAAAAAAAAAGTCTTTTAAAACCGGCTTTGCGGCAATAATGAATTGTCGGCTCTGGCAATTCAGAGCGAATTCATTCATAAAAAAAAAAAAATAGCGTGGGGGTCCCCCCAAATTCCATTACTAGGCCCTTCAGGTCTGGAATGGATATTAAGGGGAACCCCGCCGTCAATTTAAATTTTTTTTATGTGGGGTTCCCCCCAAATATCTATTCCAGACCCTTCAGGTCTGGTGTGAATTTTAAGGGGAACTCCACCCCAAATGTAAAAAAAAAATGGCGTGGAGTTCCCCCAAAAATTTACACCCGACCCCTTATCCGAGCACGCTAACCTGGCCGGCCGCAGAAAAGAGGGGGGACAGAGTGCGGCCCCCCCTCTCCTGAACAGTACCAGGCCACATGCCCTCAACATGGGGAGGATGTCCCCATGTTGATGGGGACAAGGGCCTCATCCCCACAACCCTTGCCCGGTGTTTGTGGGGGTCTGCGGGCGGGGGGCTTATCAGAATCTGGAAGACCCCTTTAACAAAGGGGACCCCCAGATCATGCCCCCCTATGTGAATTGGTAATGGGGTACATTGTACCCCTACCATTTCACGAAGCAAGTGTAAATAGTTAAAAAAACACACACACCGTAGAAAAAAGTTTATTAATAAAAAAATAAAAAAGTCCAGCGGTGACACTCGTTCCCGGCTTCCTGCTCCAACATTGTCTGTATCCAGCGACGGGTGCGGGTGATCTCTGGTCCAGCGATGAGAAGATCCATCCATCCAGAGCGCAGCATCGCCGACCTCCTCTCACCGCTGGACACAGCCCAGCGAATGAGCAGCTGAAGCTGTGACATTTCTTATATAGGGGAGGCGGGGCCACCCGTCACGTGACCCCGCCCCCTCTGACGCACCCTCTACTACGTCACTGGGGAAGCCCAGTCTTCCCCCTTGCTGGGCTTCCCCAGTGATGTAGCAGAGGGTGGGTCAGAGGGTTCGGGGTCACGTGACGGGTGGCCCCGCCTCCCCTATATAAGAAATGTCACAGCTTCAGCCACTCATTCGCTGGGCTGTGTCCAGCGGTGAGAGGAGGTCGGCGATGCTGCGCTCTGGATGGATGGATCTTCTCATCGCTGGACCGGAGATCACCCGCACCCGTCGCTGGATACAGACAACGCTGGAGCAGGAAGCCGGGAACGAGTGTCACCGCTGGATTTTTTTTCTTTTTTTTACGGTGTGTGTGTGTTTTTTTAACTATTTACACTTGCTTTGTGAAATGGTAGGGGTACAATGTACCCCATTACCAATTCACATAGGGGGGGTCCAGGATCTGGGGGTCCCCTTTGTTAAAGGGGTCTTCCAGATTCTGATAACCCCCCCGCCCGCAGACCCCCACAACCACCGGGCAAGGGTTGTGGGGATGAGGCCCTTGCCCCCATCAACATGGGGACATACTCCCCCTGTTGAGGGCATGTGGCCTGGTACGGTTCATTAGAGGTGGGGGGCCGCACTCTGTCTCCCCTCTTTTCTGCGGCCGGCCAGGTTAACGTGCTCAGATAAGGGGTCTGGTGTGAATTTTTGGGGGAACTCCACGCCATTTTTTTTGGGGTGGAGTTCCCCTTAAAATCCACACCAGACCTGAAGGGTCTGGAACGGATATTTGGGGGGAACCCCACGTCATTTTTTTTAAATTGGCAGCGGGTTCCCCTTAATATCCATTCCAGACCTGAAGGGCCTGGTAATGGAATTTGGGGGGACCCCCACGCTATTTTTTTTTTTTTTTATGAATTTGCTCTGAATTGCCAGAGCCGACAATTCATTATAGCCACAAAGCCAGTTTTAAAAGACTTTTTTTCCTTTCAGAAATTACACTTTGTGCAAGGACAGTTCTATGTATGGGAAACATGCGCTATTTCACATGCTAACTTTACACTCCCCCTAGGTACGAAATTTAAAGTAATATTTCACTTTTATTGTTTCACTTTTAGCATTATTAAATTCACTGCTCCCGAAAAAACAGCCGTTTTTAAAACTTTTTTTGCATTGATACATGTCCCCTGGGACAGGACCCAGGTCCCCAAACACTTTTTAGGACAATAAATTGCATATTAGCCTTTAAAAACAGCACTTTAGATTTCAAATGTTCGAGTCCCATAGACTTTAATAGAGTTCTAAAGTTCACACGAACATTTGGTGTGTTCGCAAGTTCTGGTGCGAACCGAACAGGGGGGTGTTCGGCTCACCCCTACTTGTGGCTAATAACATACTACTTGGGATAGACTGTTGTGCTTATGATTGTTTGCTAAGGAATATCTTAAAGGAACATCTACACTCAAATTACCTGAGCTATATTTGCCTCTCAAATGCAACTATTAGTTGTACCTATAACTTCTATTTACTACATGTACTCTCAAACTACCTGAGCTATATTCGCCTCTCATATGCAACCATTAGTTGTTCCTACAACTTCTTTTTTCATATTTAACCTTTTTTTTATTTTTTTGTAGTCAAGGTCACAGAGTAATAACACAGCATAAATCATAAATACATAAACATATAAGAATCCACTGTACATTCTAACAAAGAGTCAGCTTGAAAGCGAACCAGCAACAACCTAGACAGATAGTGGGAAACCAGAACTATAACCTTCCTGGTTCCCTTACTCTGTTCTTGTTTTAACTATCTTTTTGTCTCTGGCTTGCCTTCCACTTTCCCCCAGAACCCCGTGTTACTCCATACTTCTGTCCCACTCTGTTCCCTTTACCTACCCCGTGCCCTACCTATCGACTCCCAAAACTTAAAACTAAAACAAACCCTCTCAACCGCAAAGCGAAAAAAAAAGAAGAAGAAAAGAAGAAAAAAAAAAAAATGAAAAAACAAACCTATATCAATATCCTCCCTCCCCCCTCCCCCTCTCCCCTCCTCCTCCTCGCCAGAGACAGATATAACCTCGTTTAGTTCACCTCTTTTACCTCTCTCTACCTACACCGATCCTAGTGGGCTCTACCCTCTCTATTCTATTCTTCCAATAGTCTCTTTCCTTCTTCTGATTTCATAAACTGGTTCCACCTGGACCATGTTTCTTCATATTGTTCCCTTTTGTTCCTTGCTGAGAGGATTAAGTCCTCTATAGCTCCGATCTCTCTCACTCTATTAGGCCATCTCGCGATAGAGGGTGATCTACTTTCTCTCCACTCTAATGTTATTCCGGTCTTAGCAGTATTTATCAAATGGCATATTACCGACTTTTTATACTCTTGCGTTGGGATTTGTGAGCTGTGGAGCAGGTAAAGAGCTGGGTCGTCCGGAAACAATTCTCTGGACTTCCTTCCAGTAATCTCTCACTTTTACACATGACCAGAATATATGCAGCATAGTTCCCTGCTCCAGTCCACATCTCCAACAATACTCTGAGTTATCCTTGCTAAATTTATGCAGCTTTACTGGTGTATAATACCATTGGGACAGTAATTTATAATTGGATTCTTGTATACGCGTAGATATTGAGGAGCATAAAGCTAGGTGAATTATTTGTTTACGTTGATTCTGTGAGAAAACTCTCCCCAGATCCCTTTCCCATTTCCCCAGTCCTGGCAACTCAAAGTCCTCTTGAGGTGATATCAATAATCTATACATCTTTGAACTTACTCTCTGTATTGGTTCCTCATCTTCACAATATTGTTCAAATTTAGTTAATTGTCGCTGGAAGTTAGATGGTTGACCTAGGGATCTTAGGAAATAACTTAATTGAAGTGCCTGCCAAAAGCTTAACTCGTAACTCCCCCTTCTCTTCGTCAAGTCCTCGATTGTTCCTACAACTTCTAATTACTACATGTACTCTCAAAGTACCTGAACTATAAATTTCCTTTCATATGCAACTATTAGTTGTCTCTACAACTCAAAATTACTACGAGCTTGACATAAGTGTAAATTGCTTATGGGCTTTGCCCTAACTTGCTGAACATGTTTGCTCTAACTTTTCTATGCCAGGGGTTGGTGGTGGTATTTCCATACCAACTCCTCTAGTGGCCTAATACATCACTATATGCCTAAGTGATATGATGTAGAGAACCCCCAAACTCCTGTTTGCGAGGAGTGATGCCTGGGGTCCCTTACTGATAATCACTTGCATATAGAGGTGCATTGAAATCTATAAATTGTATGTTATGGTTTTGAACGCTGGGCTCTGGTCGCGTGTTGTGGTGCGTCCATCCTTGGTAGCTCAACACCTTTATTTATGTGAGAGAGAGATGATGTAGAGAACCCCCAAACTCCTGATTCTGTGGAGTGACGCCTGGGGCCTAATACTGAATTCTCACATAAAGAAGAGCACTGAAGTTCTTGCTACCACAGTTGTGGTTCACTCCGTTCACCAGTGCTGTTACACATACTCAGGAGGAGTAGCAGAATGTATTTTGGGGTGTAATTTTTGGTATGTACATGCTATTATGTTATAAATATTTTATAAAATGACAACTCCCCAGGCTGGGCACGTACCACAGCTGGACGAGGAAATAATTGAAATCCTGTAACCCTATCACAAACGGACAGCTGGGGGCATTCGTATTGTGTTGCCCGGTCCACTAGTTTAAGGCTTCTGATGCCGCAGGCTTAGCTGGGTCTCACACAGGCCCCGCCACTGGGTGCCCTGCTCTTCACAAAGAAAAGAGAATGGTTGAGGGCGATGGAGGTCATCGCTAAAATGGGGTCCTTTTGTGGGAGTTTCCATTGTCCTGGTGCTCCAGGTCCTTCAATATTGTAATGGGTGGTTGAGAAATGAGATGTGTAATTTATGCTCCTAGAATGCCTGAAGGTGCTACTTCAATGTTGTCCATAATGTCCATAATGGGCATTATGGACATGACTTACCATGTGTCCCTTGTGATGTTGGTTGCTTCTTTAGTCAAAATCTTCTGTCCTCTCATCACCCCCTACCTCTGTAGTCATAATTCTTCTGGTGCTGTGGGGGTTAATAAAGCTTAAGGACCTGGCATAATCACTCATCAAGAGTGCCGACTATGCCTGCACTTTCATCCTACCTCCTCCTTTCATAGAAGCTGTGCCATATCTGCTATGATTGAAAAACAGGTGGATGAATGAAATGCCCATCTCCTCCATTAATAGAGTGCTTTTCATTCATAGAAGCTACTATACTTCAGCTTCTATAAATGAGGGAAGGGTCAGAAGGAGTGGACTTAGTCGGCACTCTTGATGAGTGCATATAATAGGTCCCTCAACTTTTTTTTACCTCCTGTGGCACAGGAAGATTATGGCCCCTTGTGTTGATTTAGTTAAAACTTTTTATTTGCTGATCAACATTTTGCATGCAGTCCTGTTGAGGAATGATCACACCCTCAGTCAACAGAGTTAGCTAGCCTTTCATCCTCCTCACACTTTAAATAATTGGACTGGCCCCCTGTATGCGTACATATAGATCAGTACTCTATATTTATCCATGTCAGCCCAGGTCTTGGTGCCTTTTCACAGGAACAGGACTCACCAGAAATGTCCTCTTTTACCCTTCATATTTCTCTTGATGTTGGAACCCTTCCAAAGAACAGTTTGAATTAATCTCAATATTACTGGAATATAAATGGGTAACAATTAACACAACATCTCTGCATACACAGATGATTTACTATCCGTTCTTAGTAATTCAGACATCACATTGGGGTGTCTGTGCAGTGCAAGTGCACCCACAAGTGCACTTCAAGTACCGTATTTATCGGCGTATAACGCGCACTTTTTCCCCCTTAAAATCAGGGGGAAATCGTGGGTGCACGTTATACGCCGATGTCATTATTGTTTACAATGGGGGGGGGGGCGGGGATTGGGCGGGAGTGTGGTGCCGGCCGCCCCACCTCGCATGGGACAGCCGACTTGGTACTAAGAAGATTAAAAAAAGTCTCTTCTCTCCTCTTCTTGCTCCTCCTCCCCCTCCAAGTATAGCTTCAGATTGGAGGAGGAGAGGAGGAGGAGGAGACTGTGTGGTTTGAGCGGGAGACTGTGGTTTTTAGATGCCGACCTGATCGGCTTTGCGGGCATCCGTGGGGACCCAATGCGGCGCTGTACCAACACCCGGAGATCAACACGGAACGGGTATCAACACCCGGAGACCTGATCCATCGGGACTACAGACGCTGACGCCGAAGCTGAAGCTGGGTGAGTGGAGCGGCTCATGCTGTGATAGGAGAAGCAGGTAGGAGGGCAGAGTATCCCCCCCCCCCCACCCATACAGCACTCACAGGCAGTTTGAAAATGTGTAATGTGCTGGGATGTGATCTAAGTGCTGGGATGTGATCTATATGTAATGTGCTGGGATGTGATCTATATGTAATGTGCTGGGATGTGATCTATATGTAATGTGCTGGGATGTGATCTATATGTAATGTGCTGGGATGTGATCTATATGTAATGTGCTGGGATGTGATCTATATGTAATGTGCTGGGATGTGATCTATATGTAATGTGCTGGGATGTGATCTATGTGTAATGTGCTGGGATGTGATCTATGTGTAATGTGCTGGGATGTGATCTATGTGTAATGTGCTGTCATGTGATCTATGTGTAATGTGCTGGGATCTGTATGTAATGTGCAGGGGGCTTTGGAATATAAAAGGGGCTGTTGAAAGTTTTTTTCCTAAAACTTCCCTCCTAAAATTAGGGTGCGCGTTATACGCCGGTGCGCGTTATAAGCCGATAAATACGGTACATCTGAGGAGAACATGCAAGGAAAATAAAAAACTGCATTTTTGAACGTGATTGGATAATAGAATTCAGCAGAGCTTTCCCTCATTTCAGAGCTTGCTCTCAGATCTAGAGCAACTGCAATTGCCATGCAGAGTATATTTGCCTTTGGTTAATCAACCTATATCACTGATCTCTTAGCTGAATTTCACAACCTTTGGGGAATTCTCTAAAGTAATAAATTTGACCTTTCCGGCTGACAACCTTGCAAAAGCAAAAACAAAAATGTCTTTACATGGGCTTTGTCACATATCAAATACCTACACTGTATTCATCCAACTACTGAGAAACCTTAAACACATTGACCATCTAGTATTTAGCCTACCCTCTAGCACCACAAGTATGATAATTTAGCTGATCCAAAACCATTTAACATCCACACCGCCCATTTTGGTAAATGGAGCAAATCACATAATGATATAATGATATTTGTTTTTATAATAACATTTGTAACAGTTGCTGTTTTAGACACAACTTCCGTGGTGAACCTGAAAAAAAATTTTGTTTTTGCATAATTTTATTCTTTTTTTCCTTTAAGGTATATAGAAAAATAATACAGTTTCTTATAGAAAATACCACCAAAAAAAGCTCTCTTTGTTATAATAAGTAGTAATATTTATTGCAGATTTATTAGGCCTATAGCTGAAATGTGAAAATTACTATGGCCCATGTGGGGTAAACAGCAGTGGAAGCTGAAGTGGTTAAATCAATAAGCTTAGAAGATAATTTCAGTCCTGAAAAGAAAAGAGGTGAGGTAATATATTATACCTAAATATGGATAGAATTTTTTTTTTAAAGTGACAGTTCTAAACATGACGAATGTGAAGGTTCCTTTCTCCCATATCTAGGTTAATATGGATTTGAAAAATGACTTATTATTTTGGGCTGAATTTTCAGATGCATACAAATTGTTGATCTATGCAGCAGGAAGAGTTCATTTTTTATATTGACTTTTGTTTACAGATATGGATGGTCCAGAAAGCATTCAGGAGTGTTCTTTGATTTGAAGATAATTATCATGAGTTTTGAGCTAGAGAATAGAATACTAGGACATAATATTATGAATATAATGTTGCTTTTATTTCTAAACTGACCACTAAACAGCAGTGGTCAGTTTAGTAATAGGCATAATTTATGACATTCCACTAGTAGAAATGTTGATTTGCAGCTAACGTTTTGTTGAAATCTAAGTAGTTGATAAAATCAAGAGCACATATTTACAGAAAGACTGTTTCAAAAGTCTGACTCTTGAAGTACTTAAAGTATTGAATGTCCAGCTCCTCTGTAAGACCTAACATGGCAATATTGGCAAATTCACTCTAGTTATTTGTAAATATATATATATATATATATATATATATATACCCCTAGATCCTGCCCCCCCATGTGAATTGGTAATGGGGTACATTGTACCCCTACCATTTCACGAAGGAAGTGTAAATAGTTGTAAAAACACACACACACACACACCGTGGAAAAAAGCCCTTTATTAAAAAAAAAAAAATCCAGCGGTGGTAATCCACTCTCGGTCCCGGCTCCCCGCTCCAACATTGTCGGTATCCAGCGACGGGTGATCTACTCTCCAGTCCAGCGATGAGAAGATCGTCCAGGATCCAGAGCGCAGCATCGCCGGCCGCCTGTCTCCACCGCAGACAGCCAGGCGAATGACGCTGCTGGAGCAAATGACATTTATTATATAGGTGATGCGGGGCCACCCGTTACATGACCCCGTTCCCCTCTACCGCACCCTCTGCTACATCACTGGGGAAGCCCAGGCCTCCCCCTTGTATCAGAGGGGGTGGGGTCACGTGACGGGTGGCCTCACCTATTTAAGAAATGTCACTAGCTCCAGCAGTGTCATTTGCCGGGCTGTCTCCGGTGGAGACAGGCGGCCGGCGATGCTGCGCCCTGGATCCCGGACGATCTTCTCATCGCTTGCCCGGAGAGGAGATCACCCGTCACTGGATACCAACAACGTTGGAGCGGGGAGCCAGGACCGAGAGTGGATTATCACCACTGGATTTTTTTTTTTAATAAAGGACTTTTTTCCACGGTGTGTGTGTTTTTTTACAACTATTTACACTTCATTCATGAAATGGTAGGGGTACAATGTACCCCATTACCAATTCACATAGGGGGGGCCAGGATCTGGGGGTCCCCTTTGTTAAAGGGATCTTGCAGATTCTGATAAACCCCCCACCCGCAGACCCCTACAACCACCGGGCAAGGGTTGTGGGGATGACATCCTCCCCATGTTGAGGGCATGTGGCCTGGTACGGTTCAGGAGGGGGGCGCTCTCTCGTTCCCCCCTCTTTTCTTCAGCCGGATAGGTTATGTGCTCGGATAAGGGGTCTGGTGTGGATTTTTGGGGGAACTCCACGCCATTTTTTTTAAATTTGGGGTGGCGTTCCCCTTAAAATCCACACCAGACCTGAAGGTTCTGGAAAGGATATTTGGGGGGAACCCCACGTCATTTTTTTTTAAATTGACGGTGGGGTTCCCCATAATATCCATACCAGACCTGATGGGCCTGGTAATTGAATTTGGGGGGACCCCACACTTTTTTTTTATTTTTTATGAATTAATTCTCTCTGAATTGCTGGGAGCCGACAATTCATTATAGCCGCGAGTCAGTTTTAAATTACTTTTTTCTTTCGGAAATGACATTTTGTGCAGAGACAGTTTTAAGTACACGAAACATGCGCTATTTCACATGCTTACTTTATACCCCCCCCAGGCACAAAATTTAAAGGAATATTTCACTTTTATTGTTTCACTTTAACCTCTTAAGACCCGGACCAAAATGCAGCTAAAGGACCTTGCCCCTTTTTGCGATTCGGCACTGCGTCGCTTTAACTGACAATTGCGCTGTCGTGCGACGTGGCTCCCAAACAAAATTGGCGTCCTTTTTTCCCACAAATAGAGCTTTCTTTTGGTGGTATTTGATCACCTCTGCGGTTTTTATTTTTTGCGCTATAAACAAAAATACAGCGTCAATTTCGAAAGAAATGCTATATTTTTTACTTTTTGCTATAATAAATATCCCCCAAAAATATATATAAAAACATTTTTTCCCTCAGTTTAGGCCGATATGTATTCTTCTACCTATTTTTGGTAAAAAAAATCGCAATAAGCGTTTATCGGTTGGTTTGCGCAAATTTTTTAGCGTTTACAAAATAAGGGATAGTTTTATTTCATTTTTATAATTTTTTTTTTTACTACTAATGGCGGCGATCAATGATTTTTTCCATGACTGCGACATTATGGCGGACACTTCGGACAATTTTGACACATTTTTTGGGACCATTGTAATTTTCACTGCAAAAAATGCATTTAAAATGCATTGTTTGTTGTGAAAATGACAATTGCAGTTTGTGAGTTAACCACAGGGGGCGCTGATGGGGTTATGTGTGACCTGAAGTGTGTTTACAACTGTAGGGGGGTGTGGCTGTAGGTGTGATGTCATCGATTGTGTCCCCCTATAAAAGGGATGACACGATCAATGCTGCCGCCACAGTGAAGAACGGGGAAGCCGTGTTCACACACGGCTCTCCCTGTTCTTCAGCTCCGGGGACCGTTCGCAGGACTCCAGCGGCGATCGGGTCCACGAGTCCTGCGGTTCCGGTCACGGAGCTTCGGAAGTACGTACATGTGCCCAGCCGTGCCATTCTGCCGACGTATATGTGCAGGAGGCGGTCCTTAATTGGTTAAGCATTATTAAATTCACTGCTCCCGAAAAAAACATCAGTTTTTAAAACTTTTTTTTTGCATTGATACATATCCCCTGGGGCAGGACCCAGGTCCCCAAACACTTTTTAGGACAATAACTTGCATATTAGCCTTAAAAATTAGCACTTTAGATTTCAAACGTTCGAGTCCCATAGACTTTAACGGGGTTCTAAAGTTCACATGAACGTTTGGTGTGTTTGCAGGTTCTGGTGCGAACCGAACAGGGGGGTGTTTGGCTCATCCCTACTGCCAACGAATGAATGACTTTCTGCTGATTCTAGCAGGATGTTTTGGTAGGGAAAAAGGCCAGATAGTTTGTAAACTATGGACAGGCAGTGTTCTCATAAATTTTTGTCCTGTTATAATGGTTATCAAGCCAAATATAGAGGGCAAATCTCCCCAGTAGGGAACGAGACAACACTTACCAGCTAAAACAGGTTTTGACCCCCCCCCTCCCCAAAATAAAAAAGTTTTCACGTTCAAAATAAACATTCTCCCAGATGTAAAATATATATTTTTTGTTTGTTTTATTATTATTATTATTATTATTATTATTATTATTATTATTATTATTATGCACAATACATATATAGCGCCAAAAGTTTATGCAGCACTTTACGATGTAGAGGGGGGACAGCACAATTACAGTACAGTTCAATACAGAAGGTATAGAAGGGCCCCGCTTGTAGAGCTTACATTCTAAAGGGGGTGGTACAAAAGATAATAGCTGCAGAGAATGATTTGTTGGAGGTGGCTCTGGGACAGTTGTTAGGTGGGTGTGGGATAGGCTTTCCTGAATAGATGAATTTTCAGGGATCTCCTAAAGGTGGACAGGGTAGGAGCTGATCGGACATGCTGGGGCAGGGAGTTCCAGAGGATGGGAGAGGCTCTGGAGAAGTCCTGAAGGCGAGCATGGGAGGAGGTAACAAGGGAGCTAGAGAGCAGGAGGTCCTGGGAGGAGCGAAGGGGATGAATTGGGTGATATTTGCAGATGAAGTTGATTATGTAGATGGGGCGATGTTGTGAATGGCCTTGTATGTTGTGGTTAGCATTTTGAATTTTATACGGTGGGGTAGGGGAAGCCAGTGAAGGGATTGGCAGAGAGGAACAGCAGTCACAGATCGGTTAGTGAGATGTATCAGTCTAGCAGCAGAATTCATAATAGACTGAAGGGGGGATAGCCTGCGTAAGGGTAGACCATTAAGGAGAGAGTTGCAGTAGTCAGGGCGGGAAATAATTAAGGAGTGAATAAGTTGCTTTGTGGTGTCATTAGTCAGGAAGAGTCAAATTCTGGAGATGTTGTGGAGGTTAGGGCAGCAAGATTTAGCCAGTGATTGGATGTGGGGGCTTAAGGAGAGGTCAGAGTCAAGGATTACACCCAGCAACCTGGCATGTTTGGAGGGACCAATGGTTGTATTGTTGATATTAATGGTAAAGTCATGGGGGGACTGTGAAGGAGGAAATATAACAAGCTCAGTTTTAGAAAGATTGAGTTTGAGAAAGTGGTGTGACATCCATACTGAGATGTCCTTCAGTAAGTTTGAGATCAAGGGGATGAGTTGAGAAGTGGAGAGATAGATCTGGGTGTCATCAGCATAGAGGTGGTATTGAAAGCCATGGCCGGTTATTAACTGGCCCAGAGAAGAGGTATAGAGTGAGAATAGGAGGGGCCCCAACAGAAAGAGGAAGAGGAGCGGAGGAGATAGAGTTGTAAGTGACACTGAAAGTGAATGAATGAATGAAAAACTTATAAAGCGCGGCGCATGCGAACTGAATCGCTTCTGGGCGCTAGTTGTTCGTGTCTCATGACATCAGAAGAGCAGAGTATTGATCTGTCTTCTGAAAGTCAGGTGGTTTTCCTCCAACCGAATGCTGGTTGGCAAAGCGTTCCATAGTCTCGGACCTTGAAAAGCAAACCTTCTTTCTCCTTTGGACTTGTATTTGGTTTTTGGTACCCTGACCAGATTTTGGTCGGTGGATCGCAGAACGCGATTCGAATTGTGAGGTTCTATCTTGTCGCAAAGATATTGCGGAGCCTTCCCATGGATGCACTTATGTGTCAGGCAGAGTGCTTTGAATGCAATTCTGTCTTTTACTGGCAACCAGTGAAGGGTTCTCAGCGAAGGTGAGATTGATTCCCATTTTTTTTTCCCAGTCACCAGTCTGGCGGCCGTATTCTGAACGACTTGCAGACGGGAGATTTGGTACTTTGGGAGTCCGAGGTAAAGGGCGTTAGCATAGTCCAGTCTGGAATTCACGATTGTTCCCACCACGACTGCTACGTCTTCTTTGGGAATAAATGGAATAAGTCTGCGTAGTAGGCGCAACAAATGGTGCGCTCCGCTGACTACTGACCCTATTTGTGCGTCCATTGTCATGAAGGTGTCGAAGATGACCCCGAGACTTTTGACTTTGGAGCTAGGGGTGATGATTTGGCCCAGAATGGGCGGGCGTGTCCAGGTTGTTGCCAGTTGACTCTTTCGGCTGGCGTGAAACATAAGGAGTTCTGTTTTTGAACTGTTGAGTTTAAGATAACTCTTTGTCATCCAGTTTTCTATCAAAGAGAGAAATTTCTCTAAACTGGGATGATGATCCTTTTTGTTGCAGATGCGGAAATACAGTTGTGTATCGTCTGCATAAGAGTGATAGAGTAGTTCTTGGCTACTGATAATATCAAAGAGAGGGCGAAGATAGATGTTGAAAAGCACCGGTGACAGGGGGGATCCTTGGGGGACTCCACATGACACCGTGCGCTTTTCCGATGTGAAAGAACCCAGTTTAACTGTTTGTGATCGGTTTTCAAGAAAGGAAGAAAACCATGGTAAATCACCTTCTGCGACTCCTGCTACCTTGGCTAGTCGCATCAGTAACAGTTTGTGGTCTACCGTGTCAAAGGCTGCGCTTAGGTCCAGCAGAACCAGGAGACAAGATTCTCCTTCGTCTGCGGCCTCGAGGGCATCGTCCCATATTTTGAGTAAGGCCGTTTCTGTCCCGTGTCCGGGACGGAAGCCTGATTGTAATGGATCCAGTAGATTGTGGGTATCTATATGCTGTTGCAGCTGTTGTACCACTACTTTCTCCATTATCTTGGAGAGAAC
Source organism: Rana temporaria (assembly GCF_905171775.1). NCBI lineage: Eukaryota > Metazoa > Chordata > Amphibia > Anura > Ranidae > Rana > Rana temporaria. The sequence goes on from NC_053496.1 coordinate 111,502,196, forward strand.
ATTTAGGCCTGTTATGGGACGGCGGTGAGTTGGGTCCTTGGGATCCAGGTTAGGTTTTTTCAAGATGGGCTGGATTGTGCCCTCTTTCAACAGGGATGGCACTGTGCCTTCCTTAAATGACTGGTTTATAAGCTGTGTGATGGGTGGTGCCAGGATGTCGGCACATTCCTTCAGCAGTTTGGTGGGGATGATATCATTGGGCGATGTGCTGTTCCGCAAAGTGCATTGAGATAGGTAGAAGAACTAAGATAAAGCAGAATCACAGAGGCCAATGGAGTGTAGTTTGCTGAGGAGGAGCAGGTGGTCAACTGTGTCAAAGGCAGCAGAGAGGTCTTAAGCCCTGTACACACGTCTGTTCGAAAACCGTCAGTTTTCCCGACAGGATTCCTGCCAAGCTTGCCTTTTTGGACCACATTCCACCCACTGAAAAAAAACAGCACCCACAATGATGTGTGTGGTTTGCTGCTCCAAGCGCGACGACAACGGAAGAAAAATCCGTAAAGAAACTAGTTTCTATTGTCCCGACTGCAACGTTGGACTTTGTGCTGTACCTTGCTTTAAAATTTTTCATACCCGAGACGTTTACTGACTAATGATATTGCACCCTTGTGTGACCCCCCAAAAAATCTGAGTTTTTGAATATATTATTTACTAAAATGTATTGAATAAAAAGTATTGTTATTATTAAATTATTATTTGTTATTATTTATTATATTATAATTTATGATTTTGTGTTTCAAACTTTATCATAGTCTACTAGACTCTGGTTTGGACAGATTTAGGTGAGTTATTCCTAAGAATTACAGGCCTGCAATCTAAAATGCCATAGTTCCATGCAAAATAATGGTACCGCTTTCAGCACCAAAAATCTGAAAGAATAATACCGCCAGGGAGGTTAATTCCTACAGGCAGAGATCTGTTCATATTAATACCACAGGCAGGGATCAGCAGGTATTGTCAGTATTTGTGCAGCTACATCTCCCTGCAAGCCATTAGTATGTCTGGAAGGACAACAAGGAGAGGCAAAGAGTCACAAGCCGATAAAAGAGGGCAAGCAGGCTCTGCATCTAGAGGCAATAGTGCTGGTCATGGACACTGTGCATCCTCATCAGCACGTGGCCGTGGGACACGCTCATCCTTTTTTTCGGCAGCTGGCCGTGTTGAGTCGCAACATGCTGAAGACTTGGTAGAGTGGATCACCAAGCCATCCTCATCCTCTTCATCCTCTTTCACCCAGGCTCAGGGTACTTTGTCTGGCAAAGCGGCTGCCCACGCAGCCTCTTCCCTCTGCTCAATGGCATCAGTCACTCCTTCCCTAGCCCTACCATATCCTCCTGATGAGTCCCCCGAACTGTTTGACCATAGTGTTGGGTTCATGCTGCAGGAGGATGTGCAGCATTTTGAAGGCTCCGATGATGTTACACAGCTAGAGGAAGGCAGTAGCGTGAGCCCAGAGAGAGGGGGTGCCCAAGAAGGACAGCAATCTGGCAGTCATGTTCCCCCAGCTGCAGCATACTGCCAGGTTTTTTACAATGATGAGGAAGGAGGGGATGATGAGGTCACTGACTCCACATGGGTGCCTTATAGGAGAGAGGAGGAGGCACATCTCCAATGAGGCAGGATGCCCTCCAAGGGCCAGCTTAAGGGCAGCACACCAACTGCATCACAATGCAGAGCTCCGCATGTGCAGGGCGCTGCTGTCTCTCAGCGTTATTCCAAAAGTTCTTTGGTGTGGGCCTTTTTTGAGACGAGTGTGTCAGATCGCAACGCTGCTATTTGCAACATATGTCTCAAGCATATCTCGTGTGGCCAAAACATCACCCGCTTGGGCACCACATGCTTGACCAGACATATGTCGACCTGCCATGCAGTTCATTGGCAAGCATACCTCAAAGACCCACACCAAAGAACAAAGCGGACCTCTCCTTGCTCCTCATCAGCTGGGATCTCCAACCCCACTATACCCTCAGTCCTCTCTGAAGCCTGCACTGATAGGACTGAAGGTGTAGAATTATGTGTGTCACAGCCAAGTACTTGTGGGCAATCTACTATTGGTACACCAATGTCAGATTGTACCAGGCAAATTTCCCTGCCCCAGCTGCTGCAGCGCTGAAAGAAGTTCTCTCCCAGCCGTCCACATGCCCAGCGGTTGAATGCTAGCTTAGCTAAATTGCTAGCACTTCAACTGCTGCCTTTTCAGTTGGTAGATTCTGCCCCCTTCCATGAGTTTGTGGAATGTGCGGTACCTCAGTGGCAAGTTCCCAAACGCCACTTTTTCTAACTGAAGGCGATTCCGGCTCTCTACCGGCATGTGGAAGGCAATGTCCATGCCTCGCATTACAGGACGTCAGTGGTAAGGTGCATATTACCACTGACTCATGGTCCAGCAGGCATGGACAGGGACGTTACATATATTTCACAGCACATTGGGTGACTCTGCTGGCAGATGGGAAGGATGCAGGACAAGGTACAGTAGTGTTGGAGGTTGTTCCGCCACCACGCCTCCATAATGCTACTACTGGTTGTAACACACCTCTCTCCTCCACCTCCTCTTCTTCTTCCTCTGTGGCCTCTTCCTGTGCTGATGTGTCCTCGGAACCAGCGGTGCTCCATAGGCATTCAAGGGGCTATGCAGGTACGCAGACAAAGAGATGCCATGCAGTGCTTGAGCTGGTGTGCTTGGGGGACAGGAGCCGCACTGGGGCAGAGGTTCTGACAGCTCTGCAGGGGCAGGCTCAGAGGTGGTTGACACCACGCCAGCTTAAGCCAGGAATGGTGGTTTGCGACAATGGCACCAACCTCCTCTTCAGCCTGCGACAGGGACAACTGACCCATGCGCCCTGATTTGCTCATGTCCTTAACTTGGTGGTGCAGCGGTTCTTGTGCAGGTACCCGCACTTACAGGATGTTCTGAAGCAGGCCAGGAAACTCTGTGTGCATTCTCAATGGTCATATAATGCCAGTGCTCGGCTGGCAGACCTCCAAAAGGAATAAAACCTGCCCAAGAACCGCCTAATCTGTGACATGCCCACCAGGTGGAACTCTACGTTGGCCACGCAGCAGAGGGCCATCAATGAGTATCTGTGCCAATTTGGCAGCAGGACAGGGTCAGGGGGGCTTGTTTTTTTTCCCCACGCCAGTGGGCCATGATCAGAGTGCATGCATTAGTGACACTGTCCCTCTTATCTACCTGTTGGAGCACACACTGCATGTAATAATGGACAGGGCCCTTGAGGCAGAACAGAGGGAGGAAGAGGAGGACTTCCTTACCTCTCAAGGCCCCCTTTTATCCAGACAGTGTTCCTGCTTGCCCGCCTATCACACAGGAAGAGGACGAGGAGGAGGAGGATTGTGTCAGCATGGAGGTGGAGCCTCGCACTCAGCATCAGCAGCAGTCTTCAAGGGATCAATTATAGTCCCAAGAAACCCATGGACTTGTACGTGGCTGGGACGAGGTGGCTGTGGATCATGTCATCCTCAGTGACCCAGAGGACTCCGCACCAAATGCCTCAGCAAACCTATGCTGTATGGCCTCCCTGATTCTGCAAAGCCTGCGGAAGGATCCTAGTATTCGTGCTATCAAGGAGAGGGATCATTACTGTCTGGCAACCCTCCTTGATCCACGTTACAAGGGTAAGGTTGCGGACCTTATCTTGCTGGCGCAGAGGGAGATGAAACATCTTCAGGAGGCCTTGCAGAAAGGTCTGTGCAACGCGTTCCCAGAGTGTCAGGTACAGAGGGTGTAGTGCCCAGAGAAGCACAGTTTGCCAGATGGGTCCAGGAGAGAAGAGCTGGTGAGTGCCTGAACAATAATGGAGAATACAGGAAACACCGCTGGGCTGCAGTCTCTAGGAATTCTCTGTAACACTTGGTAATGTGTGCACAAGGAGCAACAATGGAAGCCGGCTGGGGGTCAAACACTGTGGGTACAGGCAGGAGATGCAGGTTGCAGGAACGGAGACAAGCCAAAGGTCTGGTATTGGAAAACAGGGAGGAACAGATAACTGAAGCAAAGTCTGTAAAACAAGCCGGGATCAGGTGCTGGAGAAGGTAGCAAGTCAGTAAAGCAAGCCAGGGGTCAAACCAGGAGAGCGGATCAGACAGGTCAGGAACAAGCCAGGTCACAACAGGAAATCCAAACAGCAGTAGTACAGAGGCTCAGGAACTCAGGAAGGCTGACACTCCAGCAATTTGGATCAGACAGTGGCAGCCTTTTATAGGCCAGCAGGAGGATCCACCTGTCACATGATGTGCCTATGGTGCCCATTTCTTCTACTGGCAAAATTGCCAGTACTTCTTCTGTGGCCATTTCCCTGACAATAGGCCAACAGGAGGATCCACCTGTCACATGATGTGCCTATGGCACCCATTTCTTCTACTGGCTAGATTGCCAGTACTTCTTCTACGGCCATTTCCCTGACACAGAGACTGGGAGGTTACAAAATCCTTGTCCTGGACAAAGTGTTGCTGAGACTTTGGTCAGTCACAGAAGGAGTGGTGGAGAAGGTGCCCTCTGACCGATGCATTCAGACAATTTTTTAGTCCACAGCCCCAAGGTATGATCGGTTCCAGCAACCATCGCCAGCGTCTGTTTTTAATGGTGCGGGAATACCTAGGGGCAAGATCAGACTTGGACACCTTTCCCACTGGCTTACTGGGTCTTGAGGATGGATCACTGGGTCTTGAGGATGGATCACTGGCCAGAGCGTGCACAGTATGCAATTGAGCTACTGGCCTGTCCTGCATCCAGCGTTCTTTCGGAATGCACATTCAGTGCTGCTGGAGGCTTTGTAACAGATCACAGGGTGCACCTCTCCACCAACTCGGTCGATCGACTGACCTTCATAAAAATGATGCTGATGTACCTGAATATTTTTTTTTTGAAATGTCAGATCCCTTCAAGACTGCCTATGCTGATGCTAAGTGACTATCCTGCTATGCTGAGTGACTATCCTTTTCCTCCTCAATGATCATCATGCTGATAGCTTGTAAGAAATGTTTTGGTTCTGGGCACCGCCACCAATGGCTAAGGCCCAATTTTTCTGCCCCTGTTTAACAGAGGCGTGTAATTACAATTTTTGATGCAATACTTTGCAGCAGGGCTTATTACTGAGCTCCAACTAGAGTATCTGTGAGGGGTTGCAGTGTTGTGGCACCAGCACCATTGCCTAAGGCCCAATTTTTCTGCCCCTGTTTAACCACTTCAATACCAGCCACCATCATATGACGTCCACAAAGTGTCTCTACCATCCAGAGTGGACATCATATCCTGGACTTTGAAGGGGGATATCAGAATGATGCCTGCAGCTAGAGGCATCATCCAGATATCTATCTCTTGTGCCGGCGATTCTGCACAACATAAGAACGATCATAGCGGCGGTTACTCCGCTATATCGTTCTTACAGGCGGCGGGAGGGGACATCCCCCCCTCCTGCCGCCATCCGGTGCTTCTCCGGGCTCTCCCGTGCCATTGGGGGCCCGGAGAAAGAATCGTCCGGCGCTGGCAGGAAGTATAGAGATGACTGGTGACCAGATGGTCACCAGTCAACTCTATGACCGTCGGAGGACCCGGGCGCGATGTGATGACGTCACGCCCGGGTCCCATAAGTAAACAAAGCCGCGATTGCGGCTGTAAGCCACATTATTCATGAGATCAGTGAATTTTTTTCACCGGTCTCATGGTTTCCAGCCTGGAGGAGAGATGTGGGGTCTTATTGACCCCGCATCTCTCCATAAAGAGGACCTGTCACACACATTCCTATTACAAGGGATTTTACATTCCTTGTAATAGGAAAAAAGTAATAAAAAAATAAAAAATAAATAAAAAAAGTGTAAATAAATAAATAAATATGTAAAATAAATAAATAATAATAATAAAAAAAATGTAAAACGCCCCTGTCCCCGGTATCTTGCGCGCAGAAGCGAACGCACACGCAAGTCCCGCCGACATATGTAAATGCCGTTTAAACCACATATGTGAGGTATCGCCGCGTGCGTTAGAGTGGCAGCAACAATTCTAGCACTAGATCTCCTCTGTAAATCTAAACTGGTGACCAGTAAAAAAATTCAAAGCGTTGCCTATGGAGATTTTTAAGTACCGAAGTTTGGCGCCATTCCATGAGCGTGCGCAATTTTAAAGCGTGACATGTTAGGTATCTATTTACTCGGTGTAACCTAATCTTTCATATTTTACAAAAGAATTGGGCTACCTTTACTGTTTTGTTATTTTTTTAATTCATGAAACAATTTTTTTCCCCAAAAAGGGCGTTTGAAAAATAATTGCGCAAATACCGTACAAGATAAAACATTGAAATGACCGTCATTTTATTCCCTAGGGTGTCTGCTAAAAAAACATATGGTATGGAGGTGTGTATAACAGCCCTGTATGGAAGTGGTTAACAGGGGCTTGTAATTAAAAATGTTGATGCAATACTTTGCAGCAGGGCTTATTACTGCACTCCAACTAGAGTATCTGTGAGGGGTTGCAGTGTTGTGGCATCAACACCAGTGCCTAAGGCCTAATTTTTCTGCCCCTGTTCAACAGGGGCATGTAATTACAATTCTTGATCTGTAATTTTGCAGCAGGGCCCATTCCTGCGCTCACCAAGAGTAACTGTGAGGACTTACAGTGTTGTGGCACCAGCGCCAGCACCAGCAACAAAGGCCCAATTTTTCTACCACTGTTCAACAATGGCAAGTAATTACAATTCTTGATATAATAGTTCACAGCAGGGCGTTCCAGCGCCCACCAAGACTAACTGTGAGGGCTTACAGTGTTTTGGCAACACCAACACCTAGGGCCCAAATTTCTGCATAGTATATATACGGCAGGCCCCTACTTTCAAACATCCAACTTACAAACGACTCCTACTTGCAAACGGAAGGAGACAACAGGAAGTGAGAGGAAATCTACCCCTAGGAAGGGAAATTTTCTTCTGTAAGAGGTGTCTCCTGTCCACTGATGCTTTATCACCAATTCTTGTTTTACTAAAAAACCCACATTTTCAAAAAATCATTTGTCATTGGGACAGAAAGTGAGGTGAAATCTTCTGAACAGATGTGCACAGACAGCAAAACAAATGTTACAGGGGTGATAACCCTTCTCTATGTTTTTCGAAAATCTTAAAATAGATTTTTTGGCTGGAGCTACACTTTAAAAACGTACAATTCAAAATTACAAACAGATTCTACTTAACAACAAACCTACAGTCCCAGTCTTGTTTTCACCGTCTGTATACTGCTGTTCAAAGTATATAGGGCCAAAGGGGCTGATAATGACCTGGGGGGAGGGGGGGGAACCCATGCTATTTTTCTCAATGATTTTCATCCATATTGCAGGGACCAGACATTACATTAAAGCCGCAAGCAGTTTTAAATGACTTTTTTTCTTATAGTAATGTCATTTTGTGCAGGGACAGCTCTAAACACGTGCCACTTCACAGGCATACTATAGACACCCAGCAGGTACGATATTTATAGGAATTTTTCAATTTTTTTCCACTTTAAGCATCATTAAAATCACTGCTCCCGAAAAAATTTCATTTTTTAAAACTTTTTTTGCATTGATACATGTTCCCTGGGGCAAGACCCGGGTCTCCAAACCCGCTTTAGGACAATAACTTGCAAATTAGCCTTTAAAATTAGCACTTTTGAAGTCCCATAGACTTCAATGTGGTTCTAAAGTTTGCGCGAACGTTCAGTCCGTTCAAAGGTTCTGTTGCGAACCGAACGGGGGCTGTTCGGCTCATCCCTAGTGTATACACACAAAAAACAGTAAACGCTGTTAAACGCGTGTAAACACTGTTCAAAGCACGTAAATGCTAATTAACGCTAGGCATGTTTAGCATTTCAGCGTTTATTTATTTCAATGGCCAGAATTTTTATTTATTCTGGCCATTGACATGGATGGATGGAGTAAATAAATGCCCACACTCAAAAAGGATTTCAAACAAAGTTATTTCACATTGTCATTATGGGGTATTGTTTGTAGAATTTTGAGAAAAAATAATGAATTTAATTCATTTTGAAATAAGGCTATAACATAACAAAATGTGGAAAGAGTGAAGCGCTGTGAATACTTTTTGGATACACTGTATATATCATGTTCTTTGGCTGGGTCTTATACTGCATTGCAGTTCTGTTTTTGTCACTGTTTTCTGCTTAGTTGGACAGGTGAATTGCAATATTTAGCAGTGCATAAATCAATTTACTTTACATTCTGCTGCTGTAGTAATACACTTGCTATTACTACTTTATATAATGAAAAATACTGCAGACAGAATGAAGAAGTCATGCATTATTTTACTCTTGTTTAACAAGATGCATTGTAAAATAGATTTCATCTGGCTCCTAAAACTGAACTCTAAGCAAATATCTAAAGACACACAAGAGATACATACTGTATATGGAACCATTCTCACCTGTCAAAACATGTCTTCATTCCATCATGAGATTTACACAATTCTGCAATAAAGCAAAGCCCTTTCTAATTTTTCTCTGCTACACTTATAAACTTCCTACAGGTTTTGTCCTTCCTCTGGCCTGCTATTGAAAAGCAGCATCATGATTAGGGATGAGCCAAACACCCCCCCCCCCCGGTTTGCAGCAGAACATGAAACCCCCACAACCACCGGCAAGGGTTGTGGGGATGAGGCCCTTGTCCCCATCAACATGGGCACATCCACCCCATGTTGAGGGCATGTGGCCTGGTACGTTTCAGGAGGGGGGGCGCTCTGTCATCCCCCATCTTTTCCTGTGGCCTGCCAGGTTGCATGCTTGGATAAGGGTCTGGAATGTATTTTTGGGGGAAACCCACGCCATTTTTTTTATTTTGGCGTGGGTTCCCCTTAAAATCCATACCAGACCCTCCAGGTCTGGTATGGATTTTGAGGGGGGCCCCTAAGCCAATTTTTTAGAAACTTGGCACAGGGGGAACCCTGTGCCAAGTTTCTAAAAAATTGGCTTAGGGGCCCCCCTCAAAATCCATACCAGACCTGGAGGGTCTGGTATGGATTTTAAGGGGAACCCACGCCAAAATAAAAAAAATGGCGTGGGTTTCCCCCAAAAATACATTCCAGACCCTTATCCAAGCATGCAACCTGGCAGGCCACAGGAAAAGATGGGGGATGACAGAGCGCCCCCCCTCCTGAAATGTACCAGGCCACATGCCCTCAACATGGGGTGGATGTGCCCATGTTGATGGGGACAAGGGCCTCATCCCCACAACCCTTGCCGGTGGTTGTGGGGGTTTCATGTTCTGCTGCAAACCGGGGGGGGGGGGTGTTTGGCTCATCCCTAATCATGATGCTGCTTTTCACCCGACCTAAAGAGCCCGATATGGGATTTGGGGGGACCCTCACGATTTTTTTTTAAATTTTGGTTTGGGGTTTCTCATTAATATTCATAACAGACCCAGAGGGCCTGGTTATGGACTGGGTGGGGGGACTCATGCCATTTTTTTCAATTTCTTTTATCTGCATAGCCGGGACCCGACAATTCATTATAACCATAATTAGTTTTAAATTACTTTTTTTCCTTTAGAAATGTAATTTTGTGCAGGGACTGTTATAAACACAGGAAAAAATTGCTACTTTACAGGCATACTATAGACAACCCCAGGTACGAAAATTAAAGGAATATTTCACTTTTATTGTTTCAAAAACTGCAGTTTTTACAACTTTTTTTTTTGCATTGATACATGTCTTCTGGGGCAGGACCCAGGTCCCCAAACACTTTTTATGACAATAATTTGCATATTAACCTTTAAAATTAGCACATTTGATTTCTCCCATAGACTTTTAAAGGGTGTTCCGCGGCTTTCGAATTTGCCGCAAACACCCCAAATTGTTCGCTATTCAGCGAACGGGCGAACAGCCAATGTTTGAGTCAAACTCATGTTTGACCCGAGCATAAAGCTCATCCTAAATCATGATACACTTTTTTGGGTTGTCTCCTAGATTTTAGTTTCACTTTCTAAAAAGTCTCTGACCTGAACCAAATGTAAAAAATGGTTTTATTATTATTTATCTTATTTAAAAATGTCTTTTACATTTTTTTTATAAAGTTTATTGCTATCACAAGGGATAAACAACATCCCTTGTGATAGCATGGGCCTCTGGCCTCCAAAGAAGCCGATAAGACACATATCGGTAATCGGCCAGGAAACACAAAACCAAAACCAGAAGTGACAAAATACTCATCACTTATGATTTCTTAGATCATAGAGATGATCAGGGATTTTCTGGTCCTTGATCATCCCTATGGTCAGCCAGAAAAAACACTGGCTGCAGTCCCAGACTACCCCTGGGATGGGAGAGCCTGGGAAGGCCGCTCGGGTCACTTTTAAAAAAAAAGAGCATCGTCGGGTAAAAAAAAAAAAAAAAACCCAGGAAAGGCCATTGAATGCCCAGTGCGAAGATGGAAAACTGCGCTAGGGCAACTTAGTCACCTGAAAAATCGCGCTCCATTCAGTGCAATGGGACCATTGTACTCAAGTGCACTACTTGGGGGCGACTTCAGAGCAGCTTGTATTCACTTTTATTAAAGAAGTAATTTTCAAGCTGCGCCAATGTCGTGCTGTGAGGGGTGGCTTCAAAGTTGGGTGACACTGGCTGGGAAGGGGTTACCATCCGGGGCAATCAAGGGCTTAACTTTGTGTCTAACAATGTGTATTGTGTGCTGCTTTTTACTACCTATTTGATTTGTTTATTTCTATGCTTTGCATGGAAAAGAAAAAAAAAACAATAGTTCTCTCTGTCCAGAGCCCTGTGTTGATTGGCAACACAGAGTTCTGGGCTGTGATTGGACACAGCCGATTAACAGGTCCCAGCCATGAATCATTGGCTGGGATCTGCTGACAGGCTCTTGCTGTGTGCAATCACAGGGGAGTAGGTGGAAAGAAAATGCGCCCCCAAACAGGCAGCGATGTGTGAGTATGTCCTGATGCCTGTAGCTGCCACTTGCTGTGGGTTGGCAAGTGGTTAATTAACAATGTTATTTGTAATATGCAGCAGGAAAGGGGGTTAATGTACTGTCACTGGTCACTAATTCATCAGTGACAGTACATTAACCCCCTTTCCTGTTGCATATTACAAATATATTTAGTAGATATTTCTGAACATCCGCCCCTGATAAGTGTATACACGAAACGCGTCGGGATTCCTTGGGGATGCAGATACATGTCCACACTGTACCATCAACTCTAGAATTTACCCTTTCACCATATATGATGTCAATATTTGTATATTAATGTACTCATTGTTCAATTTTCCCGCACAGGCTACTCTGATGTTTCATTTATATATATGTATAATTTAATGTTTTTACTAATGAATTCAGTCCACAAGGTAGCACAAGGTGGTATATACTAATATACCCTTGATGCCCATAGTTCACACACACACATACATATGCATGTGTGAACAAATATGGAATGATGTTCACTACAATGTCTTTCTCCCTGTGGTTCCTTTTTTTATTTGGTTTTTACAATTTTATGATTAATAAATATATATTTTGATTCTTATACCTCTATTTCATCTATGGCATCATTTAAAGTCCCAAACGTCCTGCTTATATCCACAAACAGGGATGGAGGCACATTTTATATGTGCCTCATTTAAAGTCCCAAAATTTTTTTTTTCTCATATTACAAATACCTGTCAAGATTATTGGGGTTAAATGAATTAAAAAAGGCCTGTATATTGTATATTTTACATACATATGCTATGAACATGAGAGAAGCCATTTTTCTCTCTAAAGTTGAATCGGAGTTCATGATTGCTCAAGAATGTCTCACAAGGAGACTGTGTAAGTCTTGTCTGTACCATCTTCCCAGGTTATAAATCTCAGTTAAATAAACAAGATTAGGGACCAATGAGCTTACAGACCTACTTGGTATTTCCAGAATTGAGCCACGAAACATGTATTATATATTTTAAATAATAACCTTTCTTTCATAATATTTTCAGAATGTATTGTTTGAATATTCATAAAACCCCTTAACCCCTTAATGTGTATATATATACTGTGTATATATATATATATATATTAGGGCTGCGGAAATTAATGATTAATTGTTCGATTAATCGTTAATTTCTTTGATCGACTAAAATTATTTTGATCGACGATCCACGGAGTGAGCTCCGCGGTCTCGCCCATAGGAAAGGCCGCGGCTTCGGCCTAGCTCCGGAGCCGCGGCCATCTTGGTCCACCCGGCGGCAACCAAGTAGCGGCGCGCTGACGTCATCATCACCCGCCCGCCCTGCTTGTAATATCTTCCCGCGCTCACGTGTCCATCAGCCTCTCTGCCGACGGGTCTGCCTGATGTAGGTAAGAGAGGACAACGAACCATTCTTTATATTAAAGCATGGGGGCATATGTGTGTATATAAAGCATGAGGGCAGATGTGTATAAGCATGGGGGCAGATGTGTATAAGACTATAAGCATGGGGGCAGATGTGTATAAGACTATAAGCATGGGGGCAGATGTGTATAAGACTATAAGCATTGGGGCAGATGTGTACAAGCATGGGGGCAGATGTGTATAACACTATAAGCATGGGGGCAGATGTGTATAAGACTATAAGCATGGGGGCAGATGTGTATAACACTATAAGCATGGGGGCAGATGTGTATAAGACTATAAGCATGGGGGCATATGTGTATAAGACTATAAGCATTGGGGCAGATGTGTATAAGCATGGGGGCAGATGTGTATAACACTATAAGCATGGGGGCAGATGTGTATAAGACTATAAGCATGGGGGGATATGTGTATAAGCATGGGGGCATATGTGTATAAGCATGGGGGCAGATGTGTATAAGACTATAAGCATGGGGGCAGATGTGTATAAGCATGGGGGCAGATGTGTATAAGACTATATAAGCATGGGGGCAGATGTATATAAGCATGGGGACAGATGTGTATAAGCATGGGGGCAGATGTGTATAAGCATGGGGGCAGATGTGTATATAAAAGCATGGGGGCAGATGTGTATATAAAAGCACGGGGGTAGATGTGTGTGTATAAAAGCATGGGGGCAGATGTGTGTATATAAAAGCATGGGGGAAGATGTGTGTATATAAAAGCATGGGGGCAGATGTGTGTATATAAAAGCATGGGGGCAGAAGTGTGTATATAAAAGCATTGGGGCAGATGTGTGTATATTAAAGCATGGGGGCAGATGTGTATATTAAAGCATGGGGGCAGATGTGTATATTAAAGTATGGGGGCAGATGTGTATATTAAAGTATGGGGGCAGATGCTGTAATATACACATCTGCCCCCATGCTTTAATATACACATCTGCCCCCATACTGCAAGAATATACACATCTGCCCCCATGCTGCAAGAATATACACATCTGCCCCCATGCTGTAATGTACACATGGGGGCAGATGTGTATATTCTTGCAGTATGGGGGCAGATGTGTATTTGTATCTGTATGTGCGTTAATTAATCGAAATTAGTCTATTAATCGATTAAAAAAAAACGATTAATCGAACACAAAAATTTTAATCAGTAACAGCCCTAATATATATATATATATATATATATATATATATATATATAATATATAATGATAAAGGTTGCAAACATGGTATCCTATTAATGAGACTGCTCATGAATAACTGTTATGCTTATAGTTAGACTCATGACTTAATTTGCATGGCATTTACAACCCTAGCTAATTGTGTGGGTATATTGGGCCAGATCCTCAAAAGGGATACGCAGGCGTATCTGCTGATACGCCGTCGTATCCCTGTTTCTAACTATGCGGCTGATTCAGAGAATCAGTTACACATAGATATTCCTAAGATCCGGCAGGTGTAATAGTTTTACACTGTCGGATCTTAGGATGCAGTACCGCGGCCGCCGCTGGGGGCATTTCTCGTCGAAATTCCGCTTCGGGTATGCAAATTAGCACTTACGGAGATCCACGAAGCGTTTTCCCTTCGTGAAGTCTCCGTAAGTTGTTAGTTTGCAAACGCAAAGATAGGGCTGCTTTTACAAAGTGTAAAGTTAGTACACCATGTAAAAGTAGACCCTTCTTTCCCGCGACGCTGTCAATTTTTTTTTTAAAATTTTTTTTCCCGCCGCATCTCTTTTTTTTCCCGACGCAACTTTTTTTACCCGGCGCGATTCACAAAACTTGGCGCAACGTAACTTTGCGCAAAGCACATCGGGAAAATCGCGTCGGGAGCATGCGCAGTACGTCCGGCGCGGGAGCGCGCCTAATTTAAATGGGACTCGCCCCATTAGATTGGGCCCGCCTTGCGTCGGACAGATTGAAGTTACACCGCTGAAAATTTATAGGTAAGTGCTTTGTGGATCGGGCACTTAGGTAGAAATTTTGCGGCGGTGTAACTTAAATCCCAATATTTAAGTTAAGCCCGCTGTACGTGGATCTGGTCCATTGTTCTTAAAGTTATAAGTATTTTAAGGGTTCCACAATGTCTAAAGTGTTATGACAATCTTTGAGAGTTGATGGTGTTTTACTAAGCCAAGGTCAGAAGGTCATGGAAATAACATTTAAAGTAATTTCTTATACAACACTGCCCCTAGAGGGGAAAATATTAAGAAAATATTAAGAATTCAAGATGGCCACTAGACTTGGTTGTTATGGTGACAAAGGAACAGCCCGTCATTTTACACCATCCATTACGTAGTAGTGACACATACACACCCACTTTTGGGGTGGAATAAAAGTGATTACACATAGCAGAAGAGGAATGCTAGGCTAAAGGAGGCCAGGAGGCAAGGATTCTAAAAATCTAAAGAAGAGAGAGGGAAAGATTTTTGGAAGGCGAGAGGGTGTTGAGATCTTGATAATGCAGAGATGTAGGCGTGTAAATAAAGTTCGTAGGGTAACTGATACTTCTCAAAACCAACATTGTTGTCTGTCTTTACAAAGCTAAGCACAAAGTCTGTACAGTGGGTTTGTCATGATATGTGTTTAAAAATAGATTCATTCTAAATTTAAAAATAAGTCTTGATCAAATTATCAAGCCATGTGCACAATATAACATTTTGTCTGTGCATTTTTTTTAAAGTATAAGTTGTTTGTTTTGAGAAGGAATCACTGTGCTAAAATCAACACCAGTTGTTTACACAAGTCCATGAAGCCACAGAAAGCTATTCACTAAGTTACCAAGTCTACAATTTACCAAGTTATCATTCAAGTATTGAAATGTGGTATCTTGTAGTACAAGCTTGCATAGAAATGTGATTATTATCATCTGTATCATCATAATTCTTTGATATTTAAAAGTATATTCATATTTGTATATCACAAAATATAACTGATATAATTTTACACTGTATTTTTACTTAATAAATATATATATTTTAAGCATATCATTTGTGTCACTTGTCTTCAAAATAGCACGGATAAATGAACTTGAATTACTTGGTTGTAATTGTGGAAAAATGTAAATCTCCAAAAACACAGATTTGTATAATTTCATAAATACAATACTGTTTTATTATTTCAGTATAAACATTCTGGCATAACATTGCTAATTAGGACAAACTCCCCTCAGCCTCTGCCACCCTCCCTTCAAAGTTAATCATGTTATCTGCAGATGGCAATCTGCTGACTTGGGTGATGAACTGCTTCTTTCCGGGACAAGGAAGCTCCTGTCGGGCGGCGATTACTCCGCTTGACAGGGAATTAAAGGGCGGGGCAGGGAAGGTCTTTGGCACATCCTTGGCACCAAGTGGTTAAAGGCAAAGAGAAAGTATTTTTTTCTATCTCCACCATTGCTTTAACCTCCCTGGTGGTATGATTCTTTCAGAAAAAAGGTGCTGAAAGCGGTACCATTATTTGCAAGGAAATTTGGCGTTTTATACTGTAGGCCTGTAATTTTTAGGAATAACTCACTTAAATCTGACCAAACAAGGTCTAATAGGCATCCCGGGTATGACATTTTTTTAAAAACAAAATTATAAATTATAATATAGTAAATAATTATAAATAATTATATCAAATAATAATATAATTCTAATAAAAATTATTCAATAATGTAATCAACTCAAAATCACTGAAATTTGCTCAGTTGCAGAATTGTCGCTGTCATTGATATTTTTTTTTTATGACGAATTTCCCCACAAATCGCTATCGCACAATTCTGCAAGTGATTATAATTTATTATCGCTGTTTTCTAGCTGATCTAAAACCATTTTTGACATAAAGGGACACTTTTGGTTGCTATGGACAGTTTGTAGGCAGAAAGAAAGAACCGTTTTTATTATATAAAAGAACATGTAGGGCACAGGACAGACCACTAGGGACAAGGGGTGTGTGTATTTTTTACATACAGTACTGTAATCTATAAGATTACAGTATACTGTATGTATAGTGTTTGTTTACTTTTTTTAATTTGGCGCCGATCTCCACTCCCGTGCGTCGTAACGTCGCAGGGAACAGAGATCGACGGCACAGGAGGACACTGTGTGAATCGAGCGAGGTCCCGCTCGCTCACACAGCGCGGTGGCATTGCTGGATCCAGGGAAAAGGTAAGCCAGCGCGCGCTGCAGGCTCTGTACAGCTACCCCGAGCGTGACTCGGGGTTACCCATTTTGGCAGAAAAAATCAACCCCGGGGATACCGCCAGGAGGGTTAAACAGCCAATTGTACTGTAGATAGCAAAAATTTACTTATATGTCTCCCTTTTATAATGACAGTAAAACTAGGTTTCCACTGCAAAGTATAATAATTACAGAGAAAAACGTATTTCTCTGTATTTTCTAATGTGATATTACAAAAAGGAATATGAACTAATGAAAACAAGTGCTAAGAATCAGTTAAAAATTCTGCAGCTGGCCCTATGAGGTTGATTTACTAAGACTGCATTCACACCTGAGCGCGTTTTTACCACGATTTTACCATGATTTTGCCACGTTTTTGCTGTGATTTTGTTCAGGTCACCAATGTAAAAGGCAGAAAAACTCCTGTAATCTGCCCCAAAGAAGCTCATGTTCTTTTATAAGCTTAGGGAGTTTTTTAGGCATTTTGCTTCAGGTGACAAAACACTCAGATGTTAACAGGTGCCATTGAAATTAATGGGATTTTGCTTGTTGGGCATTTCTCAGGTGCTTTTTCAGGCATTTTATGAGCATTTTATGAGCTGAAAACGCTCAGATATGAATGTAGTTGTCCTCTGCAAGTGCAGTTGCTCCAAAGCTTAATTAATGAGGTAAAGCTTCACTTTGCAAAGAATACCTAATCACAAGCAAGGAAAATAAAACAGCATTTTGCTTCCACATTATTGGATGATGGTAGTCAACAGAGCTTCTTCTCATTTACTAAGTTAAGGAGCAACTTCAGTTTTGCAAAGTACACAGTCTATTTGCCTTTAGTAAATCAACCTCTATGGTTCCACAAAGGATTAGCTTTTAACAACAGATATAACAAAACACACAGGGGGAGATTTACTAAAATTAGTGCACACATAATTTTGGTGCAGCTCTGCATAATAACCAATCAACTGCATGGTTTTATTGTCAAAGCTTAATTGATCAAGCTGAAGTTAGAAGCTGATTACTACGCAGAGCTGGACCAGATTCTGTGTGCACCAGTTTTAGTAATTCTCCCTCACAGTAACTATATCATTTTAAAGCATTTATAAATTAAAGATATTGGAGCCCTAACATTCCTTATTCGAACTGGCTGCTGGGCTATGGCATTTTCATTCCAGGAGTGCTCAATGTAATTCAATTGTGTATATCCAAAGTCTGCAAGAGGTTAATCTGCTGAGACTCTGTGTACCCTATCAACTAAATTGACAAGATCACTCTGGTAAAAATCTGCTATTGGTATGACTTAACCTCCCTGGCGGTATGATTATTTCAGATTTTAGGTGCTGAAAGTGGTACCATAATTTTGCATGGAAATTTGGCATTTTACATTGTAGGCCTGTAATTCTTAGTAATAACTCACTTAAATCTGTCCAAACCATAGTCTAGTAGACATCTTGGGTATGATAAAGTTTGAAAAACAAAATCATAAATTATAATATAGTAAATAACTATAAATAATTTTAACAAATAATAATAAAAATGATTCAATAATATAATCAAAAACACTGAAATTTGCTCAGTTGCAGAATTGTCGCTGTCATTACAGTTATTGTTTGATGACGAATTTCCCCACAAATCGCTCAATTCTGCAAGTGCTAGTAATGTATTATCGCTGTTTTCTAGCTGGTCTAAAACCACTTTTGATGTAAAGGGACACTTTTTGGTTGATATGGAAAATCTCCAGTTTCTAGGCAGAAAGAACAGTTTTTATTATATAAAAGTGCATGTAGGACACTGGGCAGACCACTAGGGACAAAGCGTGTGTATATATTTATTTTACTTGTCAATTTTGTTTATTAAATAATAAAGACAGTTACAATTAGTAATAAATAGTTACAACAAATGGTAACATTAGTTAAGTATATGATAATAAATTGAATGGAATTATACATATCTGAAGATTAGATATTTTACATAAACAGGTAATCAACTCGAAAATGAAATGTGAAGTTAATAAAAACAATTGAAAAATGTAATATGTAAACTTAGTTGCAGACATATTCAATTAATATTAATATCAATTCACTATGGAAAAAAAGCTAATTGGAAATCAACTAATTCAATAACAACTTCAAAAATGTATAATTATTGTAATAACTAAATATAGTATTTATGTATAATACATTACCATTTAAATATTGTAATACAAAAAAAATAGGGAAATAGAAAAAACGACAGAGTAATAGTAAAAGGGAAAGAATGAAGGTAAGAAAGAGAGAAATGAGCCTATGGTAAGAAAGTTCTCCAGGGGAACTATATTGTAAGAATATTATTAAGTTAGTACAGAAGACAAATGTTCATGTTTAGTACTTGTTTCCACTCATATTGTTGTATAATATTATAGTATTATAGAATATCAAGGTCTTAATAGGGAATTGTCAGGGATCATAGGAAGAAAATACATCATCCAAGGATTCAATAGTTTCTCAAAATTTTGTATAGTATCGTTGGTTATGGCTTCTGATTTGGTTTATTCTGTTTTTATCTTCAGAGATCATTAATGTATTGGTTTTCCAAGCTTTGGCAATGGTTTGCTTTGTGGCTGTGGTGATCTGGAGAAAGAGCCTAAATTGAGTGTAAGAAATATAAACTGGTTTTATATTTAAAAGCGCAATAGTCGTGTCTGGAATGATAGCTATCTTAAATATTTTAGATACCATGAGGAAAATTTCATTCCAGAACTTTTTTGCAATCGGACAATCCCAGAATGTATGTAAGTACGTTCCCAGACCACCACAGCCATAAAAACAGAATGGGGAGCATTGAGGGGCATATTTTGCAATTTTAACAGGAACCAAGTACCAGTGCATGATTATTTTATAGTTTGTTTCCAAAGCAATTATATTTTGAGAAGACATTTTTGTATTGGTCCAGACTTTATTCCAATCGGAAATGTCGATTTTAGTTCCAAGTTCTTTCTCCCATTTTTCCACATATGAAGGTAGCTTTGAGTAATAAGTAGTGATCAGATGATTATATAACATTTAAATACGACCTTTGGTATGAGGGTATTGTTTACATATACGTTCGAATTGTGACATATTACTTAATTGATTAGTATCATGTAAATAAGGTTCAAATTTTTTTTTGATTTGTAAGTAGCGAAATAGTTCAGAAGCCAGGAGTTTGTGATGTTCAAATATTTCAGGGAATGTTTTGAATGAGGTTAATGTTAGAAAATCAGCTAATTGTGTTAGGCCAGCAAAAGTCAATATTTTTTAAGTATAAGGCCTTGTACACACGATCAGTCCAAACTGATGAAAACGGACTGAAGGCTGAAGTCTGATGGTCTGATGGACTGATGGTCTGATGTGCCTACACACCATCAGTTCAAAATCCGATCGAGTCCAAAGCGGTGACGTAAAACACGACGTGCTAAAAAAAACGAAGTTCAATGCTTCCAAGCATGCGTCGACTTGATTCTGAGCATGCGCGGGGTATGAACAATGCTTTTGAGTACTAACCATCGGTTTTGACCGATTGGTCATCAGTCCATCAGCCCGATTTTAAAGCAAGTTTTAAAACTTTGGTCTGAAGGACAAAAGTCTGATGGGCCATACACACGGTAGGTTTGGACTGATGAAACTGAACTTCAGTCCGTTTTCATCAGTTTGGACTGATCGTGTGTACAGGGCCTTAGGGTATATGTGGGCTGGGTAAAATTTGGGGTTTCTGATAAATGATATTGAAGGTGTATGTGGAATATGCAAACCTTTGGTTATTTTAAATTTATCGCAAATGGTAATTGTATGTTTGGTTATTTTATTTTCAATTATTTTATGGTCAGAAGAGGTAGACCATGTTAGATTAGGTAAAGATGTTGGGTTGCTATCAATTGTTTCAATTGCTACCTAAAGAGGGATTTCATGTTTTGTATAATATTTAGGGATATTCGCTATTTGTACGGCATGGAAATAGGTGGTAAAATTGGGAAAGCCTAGTCCATCTTTCAATTTTGGGAGATATAGAGTGTGTGAGGGTAAGCAGGATTTTAGAGAGTTCCATATAAATGCTTGTGCTTTGCGTTGAAGATTTCTCAAGAAGTATGAGTGTATTGGAATGGGTAAAACATGAAAAAGGTATAATATTTTTGGAAGTATAGTCATGTTTATGACATTTATTTTGCCTATCCATGATATTTGGAGAGTAGACCAGTGTGTATTTTTTCATACAGTACTGTAATCTATAAGATTACAGTATACTGTGTGTATTGTGTGTATTTACAGTACTTTTTTGAATTTGGCGCCGATCCCTGCCCCCGTGCGTCATAACGCCACAGGGAACAGAGCTCGGCAGCACACAGGCACTGTGTAAATCGAGCGAGGACACAGCTCGATCACACAGCGGGGAGGCATCGCAGGATCCAGGGACAAGGTAAGTAATTCCCTGCCTGTGGACACTGCGAGGCGATCCCGAGTCTGGCTCAGGGTTACCGATTTCGGTTCTGAAATCCACCCCAAGCCAGACTCGGGAATACCGCTGAGGGGATTAAAAAAAATTAAAAGTAATTTAACCCGTATACCTGTAATATATTTCTATATTGTATAATGTCCCACATATAGAAAGTGCATCCATACTACAATTCCATTCCATCTATACTACAGTTCCATGTATATTGCATTCATCCACGTGAAACAGCACTTGCCTAAAACTATACCTAAACTGTAGCAAATCAGATAAAAAACAAAACAAAACAAAAACACCCCTATACATAACTAGTTGTAAGTGAAACAGCTTTAAAGTGATTGTAATGCCTTGTTTAAATAAATAAAATAAATAACAGACATGTTATACCTACCTCCTCTATGCAGTTGGTTTTGCACAAAGCAGCCGCAATCCTCCTCTTCTCAGGTTCCTCTCTGCTGCTCCTGGCCCCTCTCACCTATTGAGTGCCCCCATAGCCAGGAGCTTTCTATGGGGGCATCCAAACGGAGTCACAGCTCCGTGAATACATTTAGACACAAAGTCCTGGCCTGGCCTCACCCCCTTTCTCCCCTGATTGGCTGACTGACTTTGATTGAGAGGTAAGGGAGCCAATTGCGCCACTGCTGTGTCTCAGCCAATCAAAATGAGTGTCCAGGGTGGCTTAGACATTTGTGGATGTTGCTGGAGAGAGATGGGGCTCAGGTAAGTAATTAGGGGGTGCTGGGGAGGCTGCTACACACAGAAACACAGAAGGTTTTTTATCTTAATGTTATGGGAGTTGTAACTTCTGCATTTACAATTCCTATAACCTGAACAAATGTAATCAATGAAAAAGTGCAGAGAAAAGAATTGAAGACTAAGTTTAGCATAAATAAAAAACAAAAATGAGCACATCTAATAATGAAACATGATCTATGAATGGTGGAGGTGGACCCTTCAATCATCTGCTCGTCTCTTATTCATAGATTACATTTCATTCAAAGAAGCCACATTTATGGCTTCCATCAATGGAGGAGCTGGGCATATGAGTGCTTGTCACAATTCTTTCAGTTTTATTAACCCCCCGCTGCACCAGAAGAATATGGCAAGGGGGGGGGGGGGTTAGAGAAGGGCCTGAGGTTGAAGATTTCCAGGAAATAATTCCAAGAAATTACTAATTAGCCCTTGTGCTGATTTTTTTTTATTTTACCTAACATTCACTTTAATATTTACCCCAGTTCCACCACCTATGTCACTGATCTTTGCTAAGTTAAAGGGTCACTAAAGGAATTTTTTTTTTTGCTAAATAGCTTCCTTTACCTTACTACAGTCCTGGTTTCATGTCCTCATTGTCCGTTTTTGCTTTGATGCTGCTGTAAATCCTCTCTGTTCTGGACACTTCCTGGTTGTCTGTTTCCTGATCACCACAGTACTGGGAGATTTCTCTCTGTGGTGACTAATCAAGGATGTGTGATTACTGTGTGTAAAACAAAACTGGATTGGTGCTGAGGAGTTTTAGGCAAAGTTTCACTGCCCTCTATTGGCTCACTTCCCTCTATTGGCTCTCTGTACATCAGAGAACCAGGAAACAACAGCAACAACGAAATTAAACTGCAGGCACATTATATGATTGATTTTTATCTATTTTTAATCATTTTTAAAAGGAATCAGTTAACTATTATGTCTCTATACCCTGTAAACAGTAATTTCAGCTAAAAAAATGTTTTCCTTTAGTGACGCTTTAAGTTTGCCAAAGTTTTTTCAGCATTCAACATTTCAAAGTGTCTTGGATTCCTGATCCCTTGGTATGTCACTACTGTGTCCTGTAGTGAAAAAGCAACCAGTGGATAAAACCTCAATTCTATATTTTTTTTAGGTTTCATTGGTCTTTAAATTTTGGGAAATTATCAACCACAATACAATGTGCTAATTCTTACATATTTTAATTAGATGAATTAGAAAACAGATAAATGTGCTGGTTTTCAAGATATTTCACAATAAGGATTTATACACAGGGGAGTATATTTTCCTACAAAGAAAGGAGGTGTCTGAGGATCATGATGCCTTGTAACTTCTCGACAAAGTACAGTAGAACAATGAAAATGGTACCACATGGAAGTGTATAAATATATCTATAATTTGAGACTAAAGATTATTACCGAACTGTAATTTATTATTCTTTTATTTCAAGGTGGATTTGTCCTGGTCAAATCAATGCATCATACAGTTAAATCTGGTGGCTTGTGATCGTGTCATTGCCTAACATTTCCAAGGAAGAGTTGTGTGATTTTTTCCCTCAGAAGCCAAGATGCCTCGAAACTGTGTAAACAATGCAGAAAACTTCTGAAACATTTGTGGCAAGGTCACACTTGCATCTCAAAAGTGCAGTATGATGGCAGCCGTAAAAAAGGCTAACCACCTATATTTTGGATGCAAAATAGAGAAACAGTGGAGCTGGGCCCTTCATTATTGTTACATTACATGTGCAACTTATCTGCGTCATTGACTAAACAAGAAGAAAAAGTCCATGGCCCAGATTCACGTAGATCGGCATATCTTTATGCTGGTGTAGCGCATCTCATATGGGCTACGCCGACGTAACTGTGAGAGGCAAGTGCAGTATTCACAAAGCACTCGCTCCCAAACTTGCGCCGGCGTAACGTAAATTGGGCGGCGTAAGCCCGCCTAATTCAAAGTAGGAAGGTAGTGGGTGTGTTACATTTAAATTAACCGTGACCTCATGTAAATGAAGGGCCGAACGAACGGCGCATGTGTGCACATGCTTAGAATCACGTCGCATATACGCCCTAAGATACGACGGCTCAATGAGTTCGACGTGAATGTAACCTACGCCCAGCCCCATTCACATACGACTTACGCAAATGACGTAAAATCCGACGGCTGTTCCCTGGTCCATACCCTAACATGACTTACCCCTGCTTTATGAGGCGTAACTTTACGCCGGACGTACGCCTTACCTAAACGGCGTAGATTACAGAGACGGGCGCAAGTACGTTCGTGAAACGGCATATCTCGGTCATTTGCATATTTGACGCGTAAATCAATGGAAGCACCCCTTGCTGCCAGCGTTAATATGCGCCCAAGATACGATGGCATAGGAGACTTACGTCGGTTGTATCAAGCCAAATTTCAGGCGTAGCTTGTTTCCTGAATCAGACGCATAGATACGAAGGCGCATCCTAGAACTTATGTGGC
This sequence comes from Rana temporaria, assembly GCF_905171775.1. Classification (NCBI taxonomy): domain Eukaryota; kingdom Metazoa; phylum Chordata; class Amphibia; order Anura; family Ranidae; genus Rana; species Rana temporaria. The sequence continues at coordinate 111,526,398 of NC_053496.1, forward strand.
GTATCAGAAGATACGTTGGCGTAAGTCGTACGTGAATCTGGGCCCATGTCTTTCGCAGTCCCAATGGTGTGGAGGGAGCATGAAAATGTTACATGGAAAACCAATAAATGAATGGAAAGTTATTTTATTGTTATCAATAAATAATGCATGTATAATTGGATTGGATTGGATTGGAATAAATACTTATAGAGCGCCGAATGCGAGTTGTGAAACTCGCGTCTAAGCGCTTACCAACAAGCTGGGGGTATCCAGTTCCCAAGAGCAAAAAGAAGAAACTAGGACATCTAAGTAAAAGAGGGGATCAGACAAGAAATAAACAAAAATATAAAAAGAAGGGGGGGGTGTCAGGGCACAAAAAGCCTATCCCTACTCCCCGACCATGGACCGCAGCCTGGGATTAAGGCAGCGTCCTGCTAAGGGCTTGGAAGGCCAAGTCTCTATCTGTAGGCTTTTGAAAAAAGAAGTGTTTTCAAGCCCTTATGGAAGGCCATCAAGGAGGAGGATGCTCGGAGCTGATGAGGGAGCTGGTTTCAAAGAGAGTTCCCCAGTGTTTGGAGCGGGCGGCCACCTTTTGAAGCTGATCGACTAGATTGAATAATTGCTAACAGGGCGTCAGTCGAGCGAAGCTAGTTGCCAATAGGCCCGAAACACCAGACAGAGTGCCTTGAACTCAACCCGTTTTGCTATCGGGAGCCAGTGTAGATTCTTAAGCCCCGGGGAGATGTGATTCCGCCTTGGGCAGTTTGTGACTAGTCTTGCAGCATAATTCTGTGTAATCTGCAATCGTTTTATCCACTTCTGTGGGAGCCCTAGAAAGAAAACATTAGAACAATCTAACCTAGAGTGGATAAGTCCATGAACTAAGATCATACAGTTGTGCTGAGTGAAGAGATTCTTAATTTTCCGTAATAATTGCAGATGATAGTTGGCTGATTTTATGCAATATTTTGCGTGAGGTACGAAGCTTAGTTCAGCATCAAAAATTATACCCAGATTTTTTACCTGCTTAGCTGGAGTTGGGGCAGGGCCAAACGAGGATGGCCAGGCAGGTAAAAAGGTAAAGTTGGCCTGTGGGCCGATCAGCAAAAGCTCTGTTTTGTCGGCGTTAAGGCCTAGCCTGTTTGAGTCCATCCATTGTTGGATGTTAGATAATCCCTTATTCAGCTGCTCAGGCATATTAGGTCCACTTGCAAGGTCTGCCAAGAACTGTGTGTCATCCGCATAGATCTGGCAGCCTAGACCATAGCTGGTAATGAGGTCGGCAAGTGGGCGCATGTAGCAGTTAAAGAATAAGGGAGAAAGGGCAGAGCCCTGAGGTACCCCGCAGGTCAATGACTGGGTATTTGAGCGGTACAACTCCATTTTTATGGAGTGTGTTCTTTCGGACAGGAAGGATCTAATCCAATTTAACACTGCGTCCTCACAGCCAAATAAGGATTGCATTCTAGAGAGAAGGATAGAATGGTCAATGGTGTCAAACGCCGCAGAGAGGTCCAGCAGCACCAAGGCTGCGGACCCCCCCGCATCGCGGACACCCAGCAGACGTTCCCTCATATCTAGGGCAGACATCTCCATACCACGACCGGGTCGAAATCCCGACTGACAGTCATGGAACAGACCGTGTGACTCAAACTGCTCCTGCAGCTGGGTAAACACAACCTGCTCCAGGACCTTAGATAGAAAAGGCAGTAGAGAAATGGGGCGGTAGTTGGTAAGTATCGTGGGTTCCAGGCACACTTTTTTCAATAATGGGAGTATGATTGCTCTCTTGAATCTAGATGGCACTATACCCAAGCGGAGGGACAAATTAATTACTCTGCAGATGTCAATAACCAGAGTGTCTACATGCTTCTGAATGAACCAGGCAGGGCAGGGGTCATCAGGATAACTGGTTGGTTTCAGTTTTGAGATGATAGCTCTGATTTCCTCCTCTGACACTAGGCGAAATTTCTGTAGTTTTTCCGGGGTGGTTTTGGCTTTTGATGTTGCACAGGGGGGTGCTAAGGAGGATCGAGCACGGATTTTCTCCACTTTTGAAATGAAAGACTGGCGGATATCATTACACAGTTGTGGGGATGCCATAATCTTGGAGTGGAATCTTTTTGGCTCAAAAATCTCCCGGACTATGGCGAACAGTTCTCCCATTTGATTAGGGGCAACGCTAATTTTGGTATTATAATATGTTCTTTTTAGCGTTTTTACTGCCTTGGCATAACCTCTGCAATGTATGCGGTAGGCTTGTTTGTCCAGATTGCATTGAGATTTTAGCCATTTTCGCTCCAAGAACCTTCTCTTTTTTTTGAGAGGGAGGAGGCTAGATGAATACCATGGTTGGGATTTCTGTAATCTCGGTCGGTTGTTAGCCACCTGAAAGGGCGCCACTTCGTTCAATGATTTTTTGAGCCTAGATTCAAAATCATCCAAGACACTCTCTAATTGGAGAACACCTTCTTCGAGATCGTCAACAAGCTTATTCTCCTCAATCTCGTTGTCGGTTTTAATATAGCAGTTCTTGAATTCATCACAGTTCACAGGCTTAAGTTTTCGAAATGGGATTGACTTCCGTATGTTATTACCCGCCTGTATTCTTTTGAGAGCAAAGTCGGGAAGAACATACGAAGTCAAAAAATGATCTGACCACACAATTTTTTGTATCGTCACTTTTGAAATGGAAAGACCATATAGGAAAAGGGCATCTAAAGTGTGGCCCTTGATATGAGTGGGTTCCTCGATATGCTGGGTGAAATGTAAAGCCTGCATGTCATCCAGGAGATCTTGAGCGTCCTGGTTCCGTACATCGTCTAGCCACAGATTTAGGTCACCCTGAATCACTACATGATTGGAAATCAATGAAAGTTGCATAGAGAAATCGGCAAAATCAGAGAGAAATTGGGCCAGAGGGCCAGGAGGCCTATAGATGATTGCGAATGTGAATGTTGCGTTATCATTCACTAAGCATTTCGCTGCTAGGTGTTCAAAGGTATTATAGGGAGAAGAGGAGATTTCTTGGCAAATCAAATTAGTGTCGTGAATAATGCATATGCCTCCACCTTTTTTAGTTTGTCTATTCTTGGTCACGATGCTATAGTTGCTGGGTAGTAATTCATCATAGATTGATTTTGAGCTGTCCTGGAACCAGGTTTCTGTAACTCCCATTATATGAGCACCAGAAATTAGCAGCACATTGTGAATTTCATCGCAGTGCTTTACTGCGGATCGGGCATTTACATATAGGGCCTGAATAGACTCAATTGAGTAGGGCTTAACCATTTTTTTTGTCTTTCCCGATGTAAATGTGGCTGGTCAGTGATGGTAGGGGCCGGAGCAATTTTTGCAGTATGGGATAAGCAAAGCGCATTGATATCTATTAAGGGAGGGATTTGAGATTGTTCCCAGGAAAGAAGCTCTGCACGTGAGTAACACAATCGTGTACCCTTACCTGTTGATGGAAGATCTGCGCGTGTCATCTTAGAGTTGGTGTTATTGATGTTAAAGAGAGAAAACGGCAAAGGCCCCCGCGGCCCCCGCCGACACCCACAGACGCCCGCAGACGCCGCACCCTTATGTCGCACCCTTCGGTCGCGACCAAGGTGCGCGCCCGCAGGCGCGCCCGCTGCCGCGCCCGCTGCGCGAGCGCTGCGCTCTGCCCAGATAAGTCCTGGCTGGATAGAGGCCACACCCCTTTGCTCTCTCACAGCAGGGTCACGTGACCTAAGCCCCGCCTCCAAGATAGCTGCCAGAGGGGGAGGCTCGGCTGATGTACAGCGACGATTTCAGCTGGATTTCAGGTGATTTAAAAGTCTTGCACAGGGGAGGGTTGAAGGTTTAAAAAGTCCTCAGCTTTGTTGGTAGAGATGTGCGAGCGCTGCGCTCTGCCCAGATAAGTCCTGGCTGGATAGAGGCCACGCCCCTTTGCTCTCTCACAGCAGGGTCACGTGACCTAAGCCCCACCTCCAAGATGGCTGCCAGAGGGGGAGGCTCGGCTGATGTACAGCGACGATTTCAGCTGGATTTCAGGTGATTTAAAAGTTTTGCACAGGGGAGGGTTGAAGGTTTAAAAAGTCATCAGCTTTGTTGGTAGAGATGTGCGAGCGCTGTGCTCTGCCCAGATAAGTCCTGGCTGGATAGAGGCCACGCCCCTTTACTCTCTCACAGCAGGGTTGGTGTGGCACCATTCTCCTTGTTATATCACATTTTGCAGAAAAGTTATGTAGCATAATTGCACATCCCCCTCGTAATTTTGAATTATTTTGATGCAATTTTGACCTGAAGTTGTATCTTGGAAACTGGAAACAAAGTACTCAGGATTTAATTTTCTTTTATTAGTGAGACAATTCTGGTAAAATGTAGCTACTTTAATTCCTAAAGCTTTCTCCTTGTAGACCAGTGTTTTAATCTAATGAGATTTGCATTAAAATAAGCCATGACTGACCATTGAAGCTGCCAGTATTGTGGACCAATTCATCAGTAGTAAACATTTCTAGGCTTTGAAGGCTTGGACTGCCTATAGGCACCTCATTTACATGTTTTCCTCTTTTAAATGTTATGCATATTTGGATATTTTTCCCAATCTGACATAGGCCTTTGCCTATTGCATCTCCTTGATGCTTGGCCCCTTGTGGGCCATTAATACGTTTCCCAGACACCTTTGTGAATCTGCCAGCTAGGAAACAGTCCTGAATTGTAATTGAATTCCAAATTGCTATGGTTGTTGTTCAGTTCCCTAACTTCTAAGATATGATACTTAGTGAAAAACAAAAAAGGTGTCATATACTGTATTGTGATTGTGTGAACATTATAACATGATATGTTTTCAATTCAGATGTCATAAAATCCCTGAGGAAGATCTTGATTATTGTAATCGAAACATGTTGATGCCTTTTGGGCAGGAAACATTTATTTGGAAATTCCTATATAGAAAGTTTGTCACCTGCCATTGTCCAAAAACATATTTCATTATAATTTGGGTCATATATACCAGAGCTCATATTCTAAACAGTAGGTTTTCAAATTTTAGATTTAAAATTTTGTAATAATAAAAATATTAGATTTATAAATTTTTGTGTAATGGTTTGAATTTTTCTGTTGAAGCCCTCAGGATAAATTGTGTTTAATTTGAAGTATAGCCAAACTATGCAAAATATTTTCTAAAGCACTGTATTTCACTATACAGTAGATTTCTAGACTGATGATGATGATGATGATGATAATTTTTGGACATTTTTCAAGAATTGTATCATTAAGAAGTGTGGCTGATTCTGCATTAGGGAAAACTTTTACTTTCATTCAGCTCGTACATTGGTGCTGAAATCTACAGACTTATTGTAGTACACAAATAACAGTGGGTCACTCACTAGGCACCTCTTCCATTCAGAAAATGTTTTACATTCTTTTCACAGTATGCAAGGCTTTGTACAACTGGAGAAGGGGAGATTATGATGTCCATCCTTAATTTACAAAACACCTTGCATTCTGTGCAAAAATACAAGACATTTTTTGAATGGGAGAGAAGCTGAGTGAGTGACCCGCTAGGATCTGTATACTACAACCAGATCTGTAAATTTCATCACCAGAAGTTTGGTGCTTACTGTACTGTATGATTTAAATAAAATTACCTTTTCTGCAGAAGCATCCACACACTTTATTCATGATAAATGTATTTTTATAGTACACATAACCAAACCTTGTTTTTGGCCAGAGTTCAGCATTACATTTGAAAACTGTACTCTCAAGTAAACATAAAGCAGTATATAATATGGAAATATTCTTCTAATTTCCTGAAATGTGAGATGTATCCAGTCAGATATTTTCAGAGAAACAAGAGGGGGCCATATGGCAATATTACCTCAATAACCAAAAAAGCTAAAACCATTTACATGGATGTACAGTAAATAAAAATCAGCACATCTGCGGCTGTTAAACCATTGGTAACCAGTTAATCATTGCCTTGACAGTTGTCACAATAAACCCTGAATTTATTTTTAAGTCATAAACAAGGTTGACAGTCCAGGGTTAAAGTGACAGCCTGACATTGAGATATGAACTCCATAGCTAAGTGAAGGTTAACCCTAATGCTGCTAACGTTCACACATAGATTTCTCACTTGATTTACTTTTTTTAGTTAGTTTTTTATTTACTTCATTCAACGTATTTACTTAATTTCAATGTGCATATAATAATGTAGAATCATACATAATATGGCATTTTTCAGATTCTTTAGCTCTATGAAAACATTGATTATTAGGGGAAGTGTTTTTCCCCCTAAAGATCTAAAATTCTATGGTAAAGCAGGGGAAAGGATATATATATAAGTAGTTGGTTCTGTATGTGCGTTATAATTAATTGAAATTAGTCAATTAATCGATTAAAAAAAATTGATTAATCGAACAGAAACATTTTGATCAGTAACAGCCCTGATATATATATATATATATATATATATATATATATATATATATATATATATATATATATATATATATATATATATATATATATATATTATATATATATATATATATATCAGGGCTGTTACTGATCAAAATGTTTCTGTTCGATTAATCAATTTTTTTTAATCGATTAATTGACTAATTTCAATTAATTATAACGCACATACAGATCCAACTACTTTTAGCTGATCTCCTTGCAGGCTGATTCCCAGTGCAGCTATCAACCACTGGAAAAATGGATAGCAGGATACAAAAAACATACAAAGGCAGCGCTCGATGGGAATAGCATAAAAACTTTTATAGTCTTCAAGTAGGTAACCAAATAAATATTGCACTGGAGATAAAATTGATGTAGCTACATAAACTGTAAAAATGGTGCGAGTAATTCCAAACGGGAGCAAAAGCAGTCATAAAAACATGTACCTAAGTATGATACTGGTATAAAAATGTGTACAACGATACCACTGCTGAATCCAGATGAGGAGAGGTTAACATCAGCCCATCGGCATGTAGATGTCCCATGAAGGGAACTATCACAACTCCCAGTGGATGGCTGTAGAATCCCAGGTTGATAGAGGGAAGTTTTGGAGGGAAGTGCAACAGTCCTTGCGTGTGGAAGATATTAAGGTCCCACCGGCATGCAGATATGAAGGCACAGCAAAGGAGCCCTTCAGATGGACACGGCAAGCCCCGCCGGTGTCCGTGACATCACTGTATCTCCGACAAAACTCCCTGAAGGCCCAGAAGCTGGCGGTGAGGTGAGTACCAATCAAAAGAATTTTAATCGATCAAAAATATTTTGATCGATCAAAGAAATTAAAGATTAATCGATTAATTAAAAGTTAATTTGCACAGCCCTAATATATATATATATATATATATATATATATATATATATATATATATATATATATATTGTACATCCCAGGTAGCAAATCAGGTGCTAAATATGCATTGGAATGCATATTGTGCTATGTTTACTAATTATTTTTAACATTAATCTAGTTAATCTGGAGCCAAATCTTTTGTTTTAACCACTTGATGTCTGCACTATAGCGGACCTCAAATTCCAGGAGAGCGTCCATGTACATTCTCCTGTTCTCACACTGCCTGTATGCCCCAGGGGGCGTGCTCTGTCATCGCTGAGTTCTTGGGACATAGGTGATCACAGAACAGGGTAAAGAGCCAATCACAGCGGGCCCTTAACCATGTGATCAGCTGTCAGCTAATGACAGCTGATCACATAAGTAAACAGAAGCCAGTTACCTTTTTTTCATGCTGTCAGCGTGAAGAAAAGAATAAAGCTGGTAACCAGCTTCTGTTAGAGGGACTTCGGTCCCCTAAGTGTCCACCAGTGCTGAAAATCCATGCCCACCAGTGCAATCTATCAGTGCGCATCAGTACTGCTAATCAGGTTTCACCAATGTCGCCTTTCAATGCCCATCAGTGCCCCATAATCAGTGCCCATCAGCGCCATCTATCAGTGCCCATCAGTGCATCTATCAGTGCCATCTATCATTCCCCTTAATTCTGACTATCGATGCCCATCAGTGCCACCTATCAGTACCCATCAGTGCCGTCTATCAGTGCCCTTCAGTTCCACCTATCAGTGCCCTTCAATGCTGCCTAGCTATCAGTGCTCATAAGTGCCAACTGTCAGTGCTCATCAGTACCACCTATCAGTGTCCATCAGTGCCCTTCAATGCTGCCTATCAGTGCCCACCAGTGCCACCCATCATTTCCCATCAGTGCCACCCAACAGTGCAGCCTCATCAGTGTCTCCTGATCAGTTCCCACCAGTTGCTGTCCTATCAGTGCCTACCATTGCCACCTATCAGTGCCCATCAGTGTCACCTATCAGTTCCCATCAGTGCCACCTATCAGTGCCCCCTATCAGTGCTCATCAGTGCAGTCTCATCAGTGTCTCCTGATCAGTGCCCACCAGTGCTGCCCTATCAGTGCCCATAAGTGCCGTCTATCAGCACCCATCAATGCTATATCATCAGTCCCCATCAGTGCAGCCTCTCAGTGTACATCAGCGAAGGAGAATAATTTCCTGTAGAAAATTGTTACAACAAAATATGAAAAAAACATTTTTTTTCAAAATGTTGGGTCTTTTTTTGTTTGTTTAGCAAAAAAAAAAAACCCAGTGGGATCAAATACCACCAAAAGAAATCTCTATTTGTGTGAAAAAAGTATAAAAATGTCATTTGGGTACAACGTTGCATAACCGCACAATTGTCATTTAAAGCATGAAAGTACCGAAAGCTGGAAATTGGCCTGGTCAAGGGGGTATAAGTGCCCAGTAAGCAAGTGGTTAAATAGAGAAAGGAAGAGTAAAATCAAGTTAGGTTTTGCATTTGCCATCAGTGTCCCATTCTGGATACTTCCCTTCCACAACAGAACGTGAAATAAAATCTTCCAAAAGTGAGGCCTCGTACACACGACCGAGGAACTCGTCGGAAAAGACACATTGTTTTCCTCGACGAGTTCCTTGTTAGGCTTGTCGAGGAACTCGACAAGCTTGCTTTGCGTACACACGGTCAAGACTAAATCTCCTCGTTCTCAAACGCGGTGACGTACAACACATACAACGGCAGGGGAAGTTCGATTCCACTGGCACAACCCTTGGGGCTGCTTTTGCTAATCTCATGTTACTGCGTGTTAAGTAAAGGTTTAGTAAGAGACGATTTGCACTTTTCAGTCTGTTACAGCGTGAAAAATGTGTTATCTCCATTACAAACGCTACTTTTACCGAAGGTGCGCTCCCATCTCATACTTTATTCTGAGCATGCACGGCTTTCTTAGCATACACACGAAAGTGTTTCTCGTCGGAAACCAGCCAGACGAGGAACACGACGAGGAAATTGAGACTCCCGTCGAGGAAAAAGAGAACTTGTTCTCTTTTTTCCTCGTCGAGTTCCTCGACAGTTTCCTCGATGAAAAACATACACACGACCGTTTTCCTCTGCAAAAAAGCTCTCCCACCAAGTTTCTTGATGGATTCTATCGAGGAAAATGGTCGTGTTTACGAGGCCTGAGGGTTGTTACCACAAATGTCCCCATGTGACACTTATAATAAAACAGATAATAAGAGAATCTGGCCTCATGTTGTAAAGTGCCATCGTCCCTCAATCCAGACTGCACAGAACAACCTTCTAGAGTAGGGACTATATCTGCACTACCCAAGAATCATATTAGTTGGAAATATCAGTTAGAAAGTTCTATAATTAATTAATACAAAAAGCTAAAAATAACATCGGAATTACAGTTTTATGGCAAACAGCATAAATGTATTATAACATGATACATGAAAATTAACAAGTTTTGGGGGCACTTCTTCAGTGGTGTCTGAGGATGGCAATAATTACTATCGGAAATGTAAATACAGACATAAGTACAAAGAAAATCAAATGTGTTCAGCTTACAGAGTGAACACTCATAGACTGATTAAAGTGAGTAATAGTTTAGAACTAACCAATCAAATAAGAAGAAAAAATGTGGATGCCAAATATGCCGCTACATATAAAACCAGGAAGGAATATGCCAACTCCCACCACCAGACTGCAACAAGCACCCCTATCACTTAGGGGGAGATTTACTAAAACTGGCACATTCAAAATCGGGTGCAGCTGTGCATAAAAGCCAATCAGCTTTCAGGTTTTATTACCAAAGCTTAATTGAACAAGCTGAAGTTAGTAGCTGATTGGCTACCATGCATAGCTGCACCAGACTCTGAGTGCTCCAGTTTTAGTAAATCTCCCCCCTTACTTTTTATTCTTGTTATGTTCAAGATTTTGGATTTTTCCTCACTTTCAGTCCCCGAGAAAGTAGTTATTTTTATTTTTCAAAACAGTTTTTTATTAGGATTTCCATTTACAGGGAAAAAAGCACATTATAGATAACAGGTGTACATACATAAACGAACAATGTCTGTTAATTCAGTCTGAACAAACTGAATTATAAAAAGAAAGAAAAAGGTGGAAAGTATAGCCCTCAATCATCCTTGGATATTCAGCCAAGGCTTCCAGGATTTGGTGTATTTTGCAAGGTTGTTGTTTTGTAAGGCAGAGATGAATTCATATTCTTTAATTAAATATTCTTTAATTAGATTCAGTTGGATTTTAACATCCGAGATGTTAGGGATGTTAGAGATTAAGGAGCTGCAAACAGAATATGTATTATTAGGGTTCTGAATTTGTGTGGGAAGGATTCTATTCCTATACTTAGGATGGCTAGGGATGGAGTGGGTTTGGAAATAATACCAGTGATATCTGATATCTAGGAGAATACCTTTCTCCAGAAGGGATCATTTTTGTGGAAATTCCCATAGAATATTGATTAGGGAGCCCTTGAGAGATCAGCCCCTCCAACATGAGACATCGTCTAGGTTTGCAAATTTGTGCATCTGTACGGGGTGGGATAGCATCTATATAGATTTTTTGTGATAATTCCCAATAGGTAATGCATTTGGAAGCCCTGTGGTTATGTCATATGGCATTGTGACATTGGGAATCTGAGAAGAAGGTCTGTAAATCTCTTTCCCATCTTTGGTACGTTGATGTTTTAAAAAACATGTCTTTGTTCTGTAGTAGGTTGTACACGAGAGTTATTCCCTTCATTTGGGGAGAGTTGGATGTCCAGAAAGACTATGCTTTGGTAAGAATTTTAGCTGTTGGGATTGTTTTTTTTTGTAGGTATGAAGATATGCATCTGAAAGTATGCGCACCTTGTGTTGGTATGATAGGTAGGGAGACCGCCGCTCCAGGTGAGCACAGGCAGGTAATCAATGTCCACTCAGGAATCACACGGGTGCTGGCAATGCATAGAATTAAGCAGGTGGGAGAATGGATGGACAGCCGCACTCCAAAAAGTCTTGTTGAAAAAAGACATGCTCTTTATTGTAAAAAGGAAAAAATGCACAGCACACAACAGCATACAGTGGGATAGACACCTGACGCGTTTCGCATTAACAACTAATGCTTAGTCACAGCTATGACTAAGGGAGTATGAATTTGAATACTTCTACGGGAGGGGATATGGAATGGCTGTTTTCTGATAGAGATGTGTTCTGAAATAAAAATCGCTATGCCTCAATTGCGGCAGAGATCATTGGGTGGTCTATTTTTTTTGGTTTCTGGTGAGATATCTGGGCTAGTAGAAGAGAGCTTAAATTGCCTTCAGGTACGAAAGCTTGTTCTACAAATTGCCATTGTTTATTGAATGTGGGCCTGAACCAATGTCTGATTTGATCTAGTATCACTGCTATGTAGAGGTCTTTTGTGTCTGGGAAGCTCATACCTTCTGCAGTTTTATGTTTGATAATAGTGGTATAAGAACAACGTGGCTTCCGACTTTGCAAAACATACAAACTGAGCAAACTTTTAACTGTACTAAAAAATTATTTGGAGATCTATATAGGTAAAGCTCTATAGAAGTACAGTAGTTTCGGGAGGGTCAGCCCATGAGAGGTAAGTGTTTGATTATTTGTTGGGATCCATTCTGCATGTTTGAAGGAATGGTATCTAATTGCATTTATTTAGGTTTGAAGATAGAGTGGTCAGAGAAATGCCTAAATAAGGCATTGTGGAAGAAACCCATTGAATGAGAACTTTAGTTTGTAGGAGAGATTTAGCAGATTTAGTAATGTGAATGCCAAGGACATTGGATTTGGAGTCGTTTACCCTGTAGAATGAGCATGCATTAAAGGTATTTTTTTTTCCCATACCTTTACCAGGGAAGAAGCCATCAGTCAGAGTAAGAATTATGTCATCTGCAAAGAGTGTGAGTTTGTATTCTTGACCTTTAATTTTGATTCCCGATATGGAGTTTGAGGAGCAGATTTTCTGGGATAGGGGTTCCATCAGTAGTGTAAACATTAACGGGGAGAGGGGACATCCTTATCTCATTCTGTTAGATATAAAAAACGGATCTGAAAAGACCCTATCTGAGAGGACTTGGGCAGTGGGATTGGAATATAGGGCTAAAATGGTTGAAATTATGTTGCCTTGGAATCCGAATTTTGTAAGTTCATGTTTCAAATAGTCACAGTGTATCCTATCAAATGCCTTCTCGGCATCTAGGGTAATAAATAGAGTCATTATTATTTTTTTCGGTAAGGTGTAGAAGATTTGTTATTTTTCGTGTGGCATCTGGGGCTTGTCTACCTGAGGTGAACACAACCTGGTCAGGGTGTATGAAGTGGGGCATTATGGGGGCAATTCGCTGGGCTACTAGTCTAGCATATATTTTAAGGTAAGTGTTTAATAAGAACATAGGATGAAAATTGGAGTGGGTATTAGGCTCCTTCCCTGGTTTTTGCAGGGTTACAATGTTTGTAGAAAGCATTTCACCCAGGAATTCACCAGAGGACACATCAGCGATGAACTGTTGACGTAGGTGTGGTGTTAAGGTGTTGTTGAACAATTTGTAGTATTCGGCCGAATCTAGAAAATCCATTATGGCAGCATCAGTGGGTTTTTTTGTGAGGGAGTCGTCTTTTAAATTGTAAAGCGTGTGGTAATATGCTCTGAGCACATTGGCTATATCTTTGGGGTGATACATCTTGTCTCCTGTATTAGGATGGAAGATGTGGGAGATTTTATTTTTAGCTCTTTTGTGTTTGATTTGGTTTACTAATAATTTACCAGATTTTTTACCGGCTGCATAAAAGGTGGAACGTATTTTTAGTAATAGCTTGGCATGTGTGGCGTTAAGGAGAGATCTAAGATCATTCCTGGCCTGGAAGATTTTCTTGCTAGTGAATTGTGTGGGGTTTGATTTATTTATTGTTTCCATTTTTTTTATTTTGTTTAGCAGTTCTATTAACTGCTGCGTCATTTGACGATTCATTTGTGCATTAATTTGGATTAGTACACCTCAAATAAATGCTTTGTGGGCTGTCCATAGAATAGTTGGGTTGCTAACTGAAGGCATATTGATGTCAAAATATTCTTTCAGATGCTCTTGTATTAAGGTTGTGTTAGTGGGTATTGACATTATGTACAGATCATTCCTCTAGTTGGGGGCAAAGGTTGAAGGTTTTGTCTGCTAAACACATGGAAATGGGTGCATGATCCAACCAGAATATGGTGTGGATTTTTGTCTCAATGGCATCTTGTAGAAGGTGTTTGTGTCCTAGAAACAGGTACATTTTTGAGTAGGTGCAGTAGGGTTTTGAGAAGAAGGTATAGTCTCTTTCCATGGAATGATGACATCTCCATATGTCGAATAGTGCATTAGCTTGGATTAATGGGATCAGTGTAGTTTAGCGATGATGTCTAGCAGAGGATCCTTTAACGTCAATGGAAGGATCTGGAGGTAGGTTAAAGTCCTCGCAGAGAAGCATACAGCCTTTTTTTTCTAATGTACTGTTTTCAATAGTTTGTGTAGAAAGCTTATTTGGCCTGCATTTGATGCATAGACATTAACTATGGTAAAGATTGTGTTATTGATTTTGCACATTAGGGTAAAGTACCTCCCCTGTGAATCCGTAGTAGTAGAGATCAATTTAAACACTACTGTTTCTCTCATCGCTATTAGCACTCCTTTTGTTTTGTTTTGGGAGTTTGCTAAGAAAATATGCGGGAAGTTTTTATGGGACATATTTGGTGCTTTGTCCTGACAAAAATTAGTCTCTTGGAGACACAGTATGTCGCTTTGGAGTTTGCAGGCCTTGGACCAGAGGGAGTACCTCTTCCCTGGATGATTTAAGCCCTTTACATTGAGCAATGTTGTAAGTGTCGGTAAAGGCGGTATTATAGAGTTGGGTTTAGTTATAGCTGTTAGTGTGGAGGTTAGCTGGAGGTGATGTCTTCTGTGTTGAGTGGGTGTGCAGGTGCTGGTGTATATATTCACAGATTCAGGAGTTTCAGGAGTTTGTCTGAAGACGCAGGAAGTAGCTTGACTGATGGTGAGAGGGTGTTAACCGTTAGACTGTAAGAAATAGGGACAAGTCAGTATTTAAGCAACTAACAAGGGTACAGTGCTTTAGGGAATAGTGTTGGTACTAAAAAGAGATAAAGCAAAACACTGCTTGTGCGGTCCATGCCATGACTAATACTGGGGGTGAGAGGCTGAAAAGTCAGGCTCGAGCAGTCAAACTAGGACTTGCACGTGAGCTAGATATTGCTGTGTAGCATCAGGTGGTCATGTCATCCCAATCACTGGTGTTACGCATGCCTGAAGTGCGAGTGTGCTGTCTTTGCTCCAGTGGTTCCAGGATATGGCATTGTCCCAGAAGGACAAGGCCTTCATCCAAGGTGCGGACAGAGTGGGATTTGTTATCCTTAGTGATGATCAATTTAACTGAGTGTCCCCATTTGTATTGTATCTGATGTTTTCATAGAGGTTTAGTAATAGTTGCAAGATTTTTGCGTTGCAGCATGGCATGTTTAGAAAGGTCAGCGTAAAAAGCCAAGTTGGTGTATGGCTGGGAATACTCAGAGTGATTGCGTAATGTGCACATCAGATTTTCCCTAACATTGAAGAAATGTATCCTAACAGTAGTATCTCTTGGGACTGTATCAGGCAGGTGTGGCGGTTTTGGCAGCCGATGAATGCAGTCAATGATTATTTCTCCTGGGGGTGTCAGGTAAAAAAGTTGTTGTATGAAGTGAGGGTGATTGGACAGACTCAGGTATGCCTCTAATGTTTAAATTATTCCGTCCCGAGCGATCTTCTAAGTCTGCAATTTTGGTTTTCATCCACTCTATATGCTCAACTCCCTAGCTCTGTGCAATCACTAGATCATTGAAAAGGGTGGTCACTTCTCCCATTTTAGCTTCAATAGTTGTTTTCTATCTCTTTTTATAAATTTGTATACCTAGCTTCAATAGTTGTGACTCTCTCTCCCACGTGGGATATTTCTGAGGTAAAGTGGTGCATCATTCTATTAAAATCAGAGTGAATGGAGGATTTCAGTGTGAGGAGCATATCTCTCAATGTAGTATCTGATACTGGCTGGTTTGTAGTGGGATATGCAGCTATGGAGTTGTTTATAGCTGGATACACAGGGGGTTCTAGTGTAACAGGGCTCACCTCATCTTCCTGTGCTGTGCCCTGTGACAGCCTCTGCTTGGATTTGGCAGGACTCTTGGAAGGAGTGGAGGCCAGAGAGCTGATCCCAGATGGGTGAGGAGAATGCAGAGAGTCTGCAGCAGCATTCAGTTGTTTCAGTGTGGATGATGGGCCGCTGCGGGATACAGCCACAAGTCCGCCAAAACCATTTTGACAATCTTTCCTGTCAGGGAGCAGATAGAACACACTGAGTTTCCGTGGGGAAAATTCTAGTTTTTTCTTTTGTACATGATCCTGGAGGTGTAGGGTGTCAGTTGTTGTGTGTCGAGGGTGATTATCCATCGCTCCATGCCCTAGAAAGCCGCCATCCCTCAGAGCAATTTAGCAGGCAGCCATCTCAATTGGCTTCCGGCCACGCCCCCCCATAGTGGTTATTTTGACAATTAATAAGGACAAATTACTCCAACAGGGACAGAGACAACAATATAAATCCAAAATGTGTTGGATGTTTTATCATGTGTTACCCTTATAAGAAGTAAATAAACCAATTATCTTGTATTCTGCTAACATTGGTGTGGTGCTCTCAGAAGCTTCTAAATGCTTGAGCAACCTTCTCTACTCTGTCCAAGACTAAAGAAATGTTGGCTATAGATACTATACAATTTATGTGTCAGGTAGGAAGAACTCATGGCATATCATATGAATCAACACATGCATATTGAAGATAATTTGTTATTCATTTGGAAAGTTTGTTTGATCATAATCTGTACACATTCTTCTCATTTTAAAGAAAAAAAGGGCATATTACTAAACAATAATAAAAAAAAACAATGAAAAAAGTACAGACAGTTGATATAGTTTGCTCACCAAGGAATCTATGGTTTACTTTTTTAGGTGAAAAAGCAAACTTTTAAATTGGCAAAGTTCTAGTAGATGTGATCTAGATTTTCGGTCATATTTTTAAGGTAATTGGGGCATTTTGTCTTGGAGGTTAGAGATTGTAAGCAAGGGAGTGTATATATATATATATATATACACAGTATATATATTTTTTATATTTTTTGTTTGCCAAAACAGGAGTGATTTGTCTTGTGAACACTTACGTGTCACTGTAGGGGAAGAGCTATTCCACTATATGACCGTCTTTTGCTCTGCCATAAATGGAAAGTCTGACAAGCCAGACAGTCTACCAGTAAATCATGTCTTCAGTAGTTCCCATAAATCAGAAGAGGAAGATATTCTCGGAACTTTGAGATGTACATAAATTTTGGGATGGTGTACATCCTTTCTCTGCATATATTACATGGGTAAAAGAATTATTTTTACATGTAAAATAAATCACATCCTAGTGTGGAAGCTTTGTATGAATCAAATGTACAGCATGTTGGGCTTAATCTTATTGTCAGTTTTGTAGTTTGTATTGGAGAAAAGTTAACTGAAAATTGATTTAGAATGTTTTAATGATTAGGTTCAGAGTTTACAGATTTTTTTTTTCTGGTGAAGTTATTTCTAAGTAGACACGGATGAATTCCACTGGTGTTTTTTTACCCTTGCTGTAATACCACGTACACACGATCGATGTGTCTGATGAGAACGGTCTGATGGACCATTTTCATCAGACCAAACCGATCGTGTGTGGGCCCCATCGGTTATTTATCCATTGGTTAAAAAAAATGGAACTTGTTTCAAAATTATCTGATGGATACCTAATCGATAGAAAAAAAAACGATCGTCTGTAGGCATGTCCATCGGTTAAAAATCCACGCATGCTCAGACTAAATTAGGGGACGGGAGCTCTCGTTCTGGTAAAACTAGCGTTCGTTTTGAAGTTAGCACATTCATCACGCTGTAACAGACAGAAAAGCGTGAATCGTCTTTTACTAACACACAATCAGCTAAAGCAGCCCCAAGGGTGGCACCATTGGATTTGAGCTTCCCCTTTATAGTGCTGTTGTACGTGGTTTACGTGACCGCGTTCTGACACAATCGTTTTTTTAACCGATGTTGTGTAGGCACGACTGACCATCAGTCAGCTTCATCGGATAACTGATGGAAAAATCCATCAGACCGTTTTCATCGGATTGACCGATCATGTGTACAGGGCATAAGAAGTGCTAGGGTTATGTTAATTTACTATATGGTTATCATAAACAAGCATAGCTTAATGTTTTTGAATTTGGAACTGATTCCAATTCTTAAAAAGTATCATTAAGGAATGGCCATTTGTTGTAAGTATCTAAATATATATATATATATTTTTTATCTTTCAAAGGCTTTATTGAAACAAAAGACAGAGTACACATGCACATACCAGCAAGGATAACAAGTGCATAACATCAAAAGTAGCATATTAATAGGATTGTACAAAATATCTAAATATTTATTCCTAAGTCCTTATAACAGTGAAATCTTACTTCTGAGGGATAGCTATGTGTGCTGGTATACACGTTGCTGTTTGTCTCAAGGCACAAATGTAAGCCAAAGATTAGGCTGTGAATGCCTCCTGCCAGATAACTGACACAGTCCATATTTATGGAGGAAGGTAAACTGTCAATTAACAATTTCTTAACCACTTAAGACCCGGACCATTGTTTAAGGACCTTGCCACTTTTTGCGGTTCGGCACTGCGTCGCTTTAACTGAAAATTGCGTGGTCGTACGACGTGGCTCCCAAACAAAATTGGCGTCCTTTTTTTTCCCACAAATTGAGCTTTCTTTTGGTGGTATTTGATCACCTCTGTGTTTTTTATTTAATTGTGCTATAAACAAAAATAGAGCGCCAATTTTGAAAAAAATTCAGTATTTTTTACTTTTTGCTATAATAAATATCCCCCAAAAATATATAAAAAAATATGTTTTCCTCAGTTTAGGCCGATACGTATTCTTCTACCTATTTTTGGTAAATAAATCGCAATAAGCGTTTATCGATTGGTTTGCGCTAAATTTATAGCGTTTACAAAATAGGGTATAGTTTTATTGCATTTTTATTAATCATTTTTTTTTTACTAGTAATGGCGGCAATCAACGATTTTTTTCATGACTGCAACATTATGGCAGACACATCGGACAATTTTGACACATTTTTGGGACCATTGTCATTTTCACAGCAAAAAGTGCTATAAAAATGTATTGTTTACTGTGAAAATGACAATTGCAGTTTAGGCGTTAACCACTAGGGGTTTGCTGTAGGGGTTAAGTGTGACCTCAATTGTGTTTCTAACTGTAGGGGGCGGGCCTGGACGTGTGACATCATTGATCGTCTTTCCCTATATCAGGGAACAGACGATCAATGATACTGCCACAACGAAGAACAGGGAAGGTGTGTTTACACACACCTCTCTTCGTTCTTCAGCTCCGGTGACCGATCGCGGGACACCAGCGACGATCAGGTTTGCGGATCCCATGGGCGCGGTCACAGAGCTTCAGACCAGGTCGCGAGCGCGCTGCCGGTGGCGCGCTCGCAACCCTGCGGCTGGGCTTAACGAGACACGTACAGGTACGTGATTGTGCCCAGCTGTGCCATTCTTCCGACGTATATCGGCGTAAAGGGGTCCTTAAGTGGTTAAAGCAGAGTTCCACCCACAAGTTGAACTTACGCTCATTTGTCTCCTTCCCCTCAGGTGCCACATTTGGCACCTTTTAGGGGGAGCAGATACCTTTCTTTGACAGGTATCCTGTCCCCACTTCCAGGAGTCTGGCATGCAACGCATTACATCAGCAGCTTGGCTCCCTCCTCCTTCTCCCACCACCAGGCCAGTAGGAGAGCACAGCGGTGCCTTGCACAGGGAACCAGCGAGAAGTGGTAATGCTACACTGCCAGGTTCCTTTGGATGGAAACACCACCTGTGGTGCCGACATTGCTGGACTCCAGGACAGGTAAATGTTCTATTATTAAAAGTCAGCAGCTGCAGTATTTGTATCTGCTGACTTTTAATTTTTGCAGGGGTGGGCAAACCTCCTCTTTAACCACTTCCTTACCGGCCCATAGTAATATGACACCAGCAGGACCCTCCCTCCACCCGGGTGGACATCATATGACGTCCTTTCTTCCCGGCCGTCTAGGGGTCATCGCTCGTGACCTGCTGTGCGTGCCCGGCGGCCGCGATGCCCCCTCCCCCTACAGTTGGAATCACTCAATAGGGAACAAATTAACCCCATCAGCACCTCCTAGTGTTAACCCATCCTTGCCAGTCGCATTTACACAGTAATCAGTGCAGTTTTATAGCACTAATCGCTGTATAAATGTGAATGGTCCCAAAAACGTGTCAAAAATGTCCACCGCAATCACCGTCATTACTAGTAAAAAAAAAAATTCCATAAATTTATTCCCTATTTTGTAGACGCTATAACTTTTGTGCAAACCAATCAATTTACGCTTATTGTGATTATTTTTTTACCAAAAATATGTAGAAGAATACATATCGGTCTAAACCGAGCAAAAAAAAAAGCTTTTTTTTGTTTTTGTTTTTTAACTGTGATATTTATTAAATCAAAAAATAAAAAATATTGGCCCGGATTCACAACAGAGTTACGACGGCGTATCTCTGGATACGCCGTCGTAACTCTGAGTTGTGGGGTCGTATCTATGCGACTGATTCATAGAATCAGTTACGCATAGATTTTCCTAAGATCCGACCGGCGTAAGTGTCTTACACCGTCGTATCTTAGGCTGCATATTTACGCTGGCTGCTAGGTGGCGCTTCCGTATATTTTCGCGAGGAATATGCAAATGAGGTAGTCACGCCGATTTAGAAACGTATGTCCGCCCGGCGCAATTTTTTACATCGTTTACGTTAGGCTTTTTCCGGCGTAAAGTTACCCCTGGGTCTATGAGGCGTACGCAATGTTAAGTATGGACGTCGTTCCCGTGTCGAATTTTGAAAATTTTACGTCGTTTCCGTAAGTCGTTCGCGAATAGAGCTGTACGTAAGTTACATTCACGTCAAAATCATTGACGATTTGCGGCGGAATTTCAAGCATGCGCACTGGGATTCTTTCACGAATGGCGCATGCGCCGTTCGTAAAAAACAACAAATACGTGGGGTCACACTAAATTTAAATAAAACACGCCCACATCATCCCCATTTACGCCGGACCACATACGTTATGCCGCCGTAACTTAGGGCGCAAGTTCTTTCTGAATACGGAATTTGCACCCTAATTTACGGCGGCGTAGCGTATCTGAGATATGTTACGCCCGCAGAAAGATACGCTGATCTTTCTGAATCTGGGCCATTGTTTTTTTTTTCAAAATTGACGCTCTTTTTTGTTTATAGCACAAAAAATAAAAACCTCAGAGATGAGCAAATACCAAGAAAACTCTATTTTTTTGGGAAAAAACATAAACATTTCATTTGGGTACAGTGTTGCATTGTCATTCAAAGTGTAACAGCGCTGAAAACTTAAAATTGGTCTGGGCAGGAAGGGGTTGAAAATGCCCTGTATTGAAGTGGTTAAAGTGTTTGTTGATGATAATCATGCTGCTGAGCCCTTACAACTGTGGTCAACTTGCGTCCCTCTGTCATCCGCAGCTCTCCTCTGTCCCCCTCACCCCCTCCCTCCCTGCCTGTCAGCTCCATGTCTCTGTCTCCGCCTACCCCCCTCCTGACGCGATTAACAGGAATAAAATATTAGAAATTGTCACTGCCAGCCCCTCTATTATAACTAGTCATTACACACACGTTAGTATTTTTTGAAAACAAAGCTTATAAATACATTTTTAGAGTGATCTCAAGGTCAGTCATGTGACTCCCAGGCGGTCTCCTACTCCGATAGTGGGCTACAGCAGGAGGGGCTGAGCGGCCATGTGACCTCCCCTGCTGACATCATAGGGAGATCTCGACCCCTCCTGCTGTAGCCCTGGATCGAAGAATATAATAGAGGGGCTGGCAGTGAATTATATGATTGTGGTAACAAACACTTTAAAGCAGAACGTTACCCACAGCTTGAAAACAAATAATGCTCTTTAGCAAAGAACATACATTCCACATTATTAATTATACAACCAAAATTAGTGTGTGCTGTAAATTGCCTCCAGCGTTGCTCCTCTTTTTTTCTTGCTGGAGGCTGCCATTTTCCTGAAGCCCAGAGCCCCTGAACAGCAGTAAATCAAAAAGTGGAACTAAACCCATCAATTTAACAATAACAGTTACATTCCTGAAATGCCAACTGTCACATTTGCTTGTGTCCTCAACCAAACTGTCAAACCATAAAATGGCTGGTGTCTTAACTGATCACATGTGTAGCACCATGGCAATTGCAGTCCAAACAGAAGCAGCTTCCTCGGCTGTGAAGGATAGGAGGATTTAATTCCATGTTAGGCTGTCAGCAGATTGGCCTCTACAAACTCAGCAGTCCCTAAAAATGCCTAAAAATGGGGAGCAACTGAGCATGTGCAGAACAGGGTGAGATAGTGTAGTACAGTATAGACACTTATTTTTTTTATGTTTTTCATAGCTATACCTGCGAAAGGGGCCAGCGTGAAGTGATCTAGCAGGACTAAATAACAAACACTGCCAGACCCTCTATTAGAGCCTCGCATAGCACACTGCATTAGTCTTTTATAAAAAGGAAGCTTGTAAATACTGATTTAGAGTGATCTTCAAAAAAGAGAGGAAACCCCTAGAGTGGGACTTTGAAAGCACTAACACAAAAATTGTAGCATATGGAAATAACAAAAAATATTTATTGAAACAACATATATAAATATTACACATAAGCGTGGACACATAGAAAATTGCAATGGAGACATGGATTCCTGTAAACCAACGCATTTCGGAAAACAAGGTTTTTCCCCTTCATATCTATAAGAAATGCAAGAAATCAGTGGACAATTTGTACAACAATACATCAATTGACATTGACCCACTTAAGCGTATTGGTACACTTCCATACCGGCAGGTAGGCTGACAGATATATAGACACTGCGAATCGCCTCAGCAGCAGTGAAGAAGCTGAATCAAAAAAGGCCATATGGGAGAGAAAAAGAAAAACAGTATGAAATAAAGATATCCAAAATTGGGATGTGTTCAACAATACATGTGCACAACACCAAGCGATATCATATATGTAGAAAAAAGCCTTATCTCCCTTATACTCACTGTTAAGCTGAATATCACTCAGGTCTCTCTGAACACAACCTTGTCCCTGCCACGTCTGCCGGTAGATGAGCTGGGCTTGATATAGCTAAGTTTGTCAGGCCACAATCAGCGCCTGATCCAAGTCAGCTGAGAGTGGCTGGCTCTGTTAAGGTAATCAGTAGGGCCCCCTGGGCACCGCTTGTGGCCGGCCGCCCCACGTGCAAGGATCATGCAGCAGACTGGTCCCCCAGGCACGGCTACGTGTCCAGGATACAACAATAGTTGCCCGGGACACAGCAAGAAAGGGGAGGAGTGAAGAAGGTGGAATAACAAACCTCCTCCCAGAAACTCCCAAAGGGGAAGAATCGTATCCATGCCAGGCACACAGACACAGCCCGACGTCTCCATGTGTAATATGGTAAATTTCTTACAAACAGACCAGTGGAAGCATCAACCATATATGCCTGAAAAAAAACTATTATCCTCATCCCAATAGATTAACCGACCCAATTGCAAAATGCAATTGATTGGTCGAGGAATAATCCTAATTTTAAACCCCTATATTGGAAAAAAACTCAAAGGGAGCGGGAAAAGAGGAAAAGGGAGAATATTTCCATGACAAATGGATGGTCAGCAGTGGGATATGCGTAACAGTGTGTACATAGAAATAAACAAGGACAACAACAGGCAACCACTGGATATATGCATTCAACAATAATAATTGATGCCCCTGTTGACACACGTCGGTGGAGAAACGTCGGGCCAGTGGAGGAAGGCTAACACTTTTTTGCTATTGGAGGGCTGAACGGAAGAGCGCCATCTTACTGGTAAGAAGCGCAGGTCGCTTTCATAACTACATGCCTGCTTTTTATATTTTACATGTGAGTGCATCCTTACATCATTTAAAATAAACCTTTGTTTAATGGGATGTCTGCGCAATGAGCTGTGTTTTTGATTTCATTTCCTACACATGTGTTCATGCTATTGGAGCCTATTGGGTTATATGCCTTGCTGATCTCCAAGCTCACTTTGAAATTACAAGTCCATGGAAAGAAGGAGTGGTGGATGTTTTTTCTTTGAATGATCTATTATCCTGTGAATCAAGAGTTCCATCTGTTCCTTGGGTTGGAATATCCTACATGTGCATTTTTTATGTACTGACAATAAGGGTCAGTGTGTTTGGGTGTTGGTGGAGGCTCGGCTATTATCCTTGCACTTGATTCCTCCTCTCTTCTGGGTTTCTTTTGGATTGGATCCATATTTCAGATTGTCATCTATTGGAGTGATACATATGAACTTTAGATTGGATCCACATTTCAATTGTCATTTATTGGAATGTTACATATGAACTTTTAATTTTTATTTTAGCGCTACACCACAACTTTCAACAATAATAAATGCACAAGAAAAATCGCATAATATTTTATAATTCAAAAAGACAAGATAAAAGCCAGGGAATAGAAGATGAAAAAAAGAACTATTGGAAAAAATAGAGTTGATCACAACATTATTTAAGGCAAGTTGTTGGTTTCATACCAAAGGGACACCCACCAAGGAGAGGGGGGAAGAATTTACAGGAATCCATGTCTCCATTGCAATTTTCTATGTATCCACGCGTATGTGTAATATTTATATATGTTGTTTCAATAAATATTTTTTTGTTATTTCCATATTCTACTATTTTTGTGGTGGTGCATCCAAAATCCCACTCTAGTGGTTTCCTCTCTTTTTCTATATATCTTTGGGATGTGACACACCTATTTCAGTTTTATTATATCCCTCTTTTCATAGAACGACCTTCAGGCCAGTCACGTGACTCGTGGCCGCTGTATACCTCCAATATATGGCTTCTGCAGGAGGAGCCCGATATCTCCCTCTGAATTGAACCAGGGAGGTCACATGGTTGCACAGCCCCTCCTGCAGTAGCCTTGGAAACCAGCCGAGAGTCACGTGACCAGTCTGAAGATCACGCTAAATCGGTATTTACAAGCCTTATTTTATAAAAGACTACTACAGTATGCTATGCCTAACAATAATAGAGGGGCTGGCAGGGACCATTTCTATAAAAAAAATTGTACAAACAGCGGCGTTGATGGGGGGTCACAAACAGAGACACAGACACAGAGATGACAGGCAGGGAGGAAGGGGAGAAAAGAGCTGAAAGCAGCCCTTATTTTCATGGTCAGCGCAGAGAGGGGGATACAGGAAGTGGCAGATTCAGGGAGTTTTTTTTTAAAGTTTAGATGGAGCAGATTACACAGCACAAGCACTGCTTTAAGGGACCAGGGAATCTATATATTTTTTTAACTAACAAACACTTTAATTTTCTGACTAAAGTTCCACTTTAAGTCTTCTTATATGTCATTCTTACACCTTTGTAATATCACAGTTTTTGAGTGTATGTTGAAATGTGATCGGTCAGTACGCATAACTATAAAGCCTTCAGGCATTCATTATGACATCCTAATATTTTGACACAAGTCTTCAAGTACATTTTCAAATGAAGGGGGAAGGAAAGTCGGACCTCTTCCTTCACTTGCTCAAGCAGCAAATGGGTTGGCCTTACAGTCTGGAGCTGCACCTGACACTACTGATCAGGCAGGAGGAGAATTCAAGTAAATAATAAGAAAATAAGTACTCCCTGAGAAGTAGGGCAATAGTATTATAACATTTTGGAGATTCAATTTATTACTAATGCTTACTGATGACTGGTTATCTTCAGGAGTATTCCAGTTTAAAATCCATCTGCCTTTTATAAGGCCACAAAAAGATTATTTTGTATGGCTTATGTTTCAATAGTTTTTATTAAAGTTTTACAGTACAAGCAACACAGATCTTGGCTTTTCAATGTGCAGTATACAACGTATTTAGAGAGTAATACATTGAATATACTAAAATACTTGAGGAATTCTCCTCTTGTAGCATACATGGACCATTATCACCTCCTGATGTTGACTGTAACTTATTTGCTCAAATAAGTGTGGTATATATGCCTTTTTCAACTAAGAATCTTAAACTGTACACAGTACCACTGTGTCCATGACCTAAAGCATGTTCACAATCCTAGGCCTTAGTGCATGTTCCACCCGCTGGGAAGAACCGGCTCTCCATCCGTCAATCAGGGGAGACTTTTTCCTCTGGTCGCGCAGGTGTCTCCCTCCATAGCCCAAGTAGACAATGGTCTGCCGAGGGTGAATGAGAGAAACAACATAACAAATAAAACAAAAATTTAAATTCAATAATTAAAAAATATTAAAAAGGAGGGGGGTAAAACAAGGTAGAGAAAATGTGCCCAGAGAATTGTGTGTGGCTTACTGGCTTTACTAGTATGGCTGCAGTTTGAGGCTCCAGTTCTACCTGCTGTTTCTGCATTTTCTATATTCACATGTATTGGTTACTGAAATGTAACTCATATCTCATATACTATAGGCCTAGAGATCTAAGTAGGGCAAGGCAGCTACAGCCTGGGCCACTTCAGGTACACATGACTTCCTACTCTTGCAGTTCTATGACTTTTAATATACAGTTAAATACCCTAGCCTTTCATTATTTTAAGAATGGAAGTAAAATGGATTGTTGTTTTATGCTTCTACCTGTGCCTTGTAGGTATGTAATAACTGTTAGAATACTTGCAATTTTTTTTTTCCATATATTCATCTTAGTCATAGTTAAATGAGACTTGTGTCAGCCTTAAGGGAATCCACTGAGCATTTATCAGAGACATTAAACTCATTAATCCTTATTCTGAATCATTTTTTTTTTTGGCAGAATAAGACACCTTGAAGATAATTAGGCATTTTCATAATAAAGAATTGTATTACTTTGATACAGGTTTGATGGTTTTAAATAACTGTAATAATAATACCATATCTCTGGGACTTGGATATATTCCTAATATGGGCACTAAACTTTGCCTAATGCTTTCCCCCATTTAAAGCAGTGGATAATTAGAATAGCGCCAGGGAAACGCTTACCAGAAGGTACTGAGATCAGCACACAATGTTTATATGTTTATAAAACAGAAATTTCCCTTTGATTGCCTGTCCTTAAAGTCTCACAAAATGCAGTGTGATGGTCTCTATTGACTTCTGGAAGGCAGCATTGTGACTTAAAAGCTATGTTTTTAGTAGTTTTATTTATCACTTCATTAGAGAAACCAATGTCACTGACTTATCCATCAGTCTGCTGAAAGGAAATGTAAGTAGCACAAACAGCGTAGTAAGTAATTCCCTTTTATCTAGTACTGTATATTGTTATTAAATTATTATACAGGCTTTATATAGCGCCAGTTTGTGCAGCGCTTAACAAAATTAAGTTTAAAAAAAAAACAGTTTTGCATTGGAAAAATATGTGTGTGTGCTGTTAGGGATTTTTATTGATTGTGTGCCCGCTTTAGTAGACTTACGGTAATACATTAAAGTGGAGGTTCCATCAAAAAAACAATTTTGCTTTAAACTGTAGCTTACGACTAAAAAATTTGTATTACTCATCTGGAAATGCCTGTTGCTATGCGGTCCCACGAAATCTGCCTTTGAAAGCACCTAGGATTCTGACATCTCCCTCTAATGCTCCTGGGAAATGTGTGTCATAATTTCCCAGGATGCAGTGCGCTGTCCAATTATCACTCCCCATCCAAGACTTCCAGGAAGTAAGTGCCTGTTGGCTTCACAATGCCCACAAGCAAAATGACAACGGTGTAGATATAGTTTTATAAACTATCTTTTTTGAATATCTATGCGGATTGGTGTCGGATTGTAAAATAGTAAGTGACCAGATTTATATTATAAAAATGCAGGATGAAAGGACATACATTTAGAAAATGCTAATTGTGGTTGGAATGCTTTATGATAGATTTCATTGCTTAATGCTTTTTTGTTTGGTATTGATGATATTGGTGAAAGTTTGTGCGCTGAAAATTGTAGTTTTGGGTAACCAAGTGCATTTGTTCATTCTGTTTGTAAGCTAAACAATGTAAGTCAAGAGCGGAGAGTGGCGAACATAGAAGAAGACCCCCCAGAGCGGAGAAGACCCCCAGAAAGCAGGAGAAGACCCCCGGAAAGCGGAGAAGACCCCCGGAGAGCAGAAGACCCCCCCCGGAGAGCGGAAGAAGAAGCCTCCCCTGCTAAAAGAGCTAAAGAAGACAGGGGGGGCCTCCGGAGCAGACTAATAAAATATTTTAATACCCTGTGTTGTTTATTTGTGTTTATACCACTTTGCTTGCAGGTGAATGGGTAGGGGTACGATGTACCCCATACTCATTCACTTAGGGTGGGGGGCCGGTATCTGGGGGCCCCCTTATTAAAGGGGGCACCCAGATTCCGATAAGCCCCCCGCCCGCATACCCCGACAACCAACGGCCAGGGTTGTCGGGAAGGGGCCCTGTCCTCATCAACATGGGGACAGGGTGCTCTGGGGTGGGGGGGCCCCCCGGCAGTGCACTGCCCCAGAGCACCCGACCCCCCATGTTGAGGGCATGCAGCCTGGTACGGCTCAGGAGGGGCGCTCGCTCGTCCCCACTCCCTTCCTGGCCGGCCGGGTAGCGTGCTTTGGATACGGGTCTGGTATGGATGGTAGGGGACCCCCTACGTCGGTTTTTCGGCGTAGGGGGGGTCTCCCTACAACCCATACCAGACCCAAGGGCCTGGTATGCTCCTGGGGGGGGGGAACCCATGCCGGTTTTTTATTTAAAATTTGGCGTGGAGTTCTCCCTCTCAGGAATGCATACCAAATGCCGACACTAGAATTGGCGGGAATCCAAGTCGGATCCCCGTCGCTTCTATGACGCGCACGTTGGAATGTGCTTTGTCTATTCCAGCGAGTGCGAGATGTCGGCGAGATATCGGCACCATGTCACAGAGAATCAGCGTGAAAAACACAATATCACAGTCACCCACTGTACATCTCTTCAAAGAATACATATTGTATCTGGTATTATATGCATTATTAATAGACAAGGACAAAAATTTGAGGTTTTTGTAGGGAATTTTTGTTTTGCATAAAGTATGTATGGTAAGGCCAATGTCCCAGATTTATGGTAGCCATACACATGATGACACTTAAAGTGTTTTAATTCTCCTCTGACTGTCCTATGAGGCTGAATGACACCTTTCTGTTTGGACAGTGCTGATTGGCCTTGTGCTGATCACATGTACCCTCACAAAAAAAAAAAAAAAAAACCTCTAGCAATGCACACCAAAATAAGGCTTTGTTCTATCCGCAAATGGACTGGGGACAGTAAAAGAAGGGGAGAATCAGAGAAGACAGGATCCAACAGACTTTTTACACAATGCAGAGGATTAACCCCTTCCGTTTCCCAGTGAGTATAACAAGCATGCTTTACTGCATATACAGACTGATTTTACTGTAGTGGGTTTAGTAACACTTTAATAATTAAAAACAAAACCTGCTGAAAAGTTAATAAGGCCATTGGAGATAAACAAACCACAGATACTGTTTGAATGCTTTATTCTATATTGTGGCCTTCAACTT
Organism: Rana temporaria; assembly: GCF_905171775.1. NCBI lineage: Eukaryota > Metazoa > Chordata > Amphibia > Anura > Ranidae > Rana > Rana temporaria. The sequence goes on from NC_053496.1 coordinate 111,555,432, forward strand.
GTACCTTTTCCCCAGTAAGTTTATGGCCATAAAACGTATTCATTGCAGCAGAGTAGTAGCTGTCACATTTTTTTTTTTTTTTTTTGTGAATTTTAATTGTTAGGAGCTCACAGTGGCCTAGGGACCCAGATAGCAAACAATTGTGCTGCAAGTTTGAAAATGTATTTCTAAGCTATTGCTAGACTTGCCAGTGCAGGGTAGAGAAAACATAGAGGAAGCTCTCTAGTGTAATATGTTTTAACCGCTGAGTGTTTAAAACATATTACACTAGAGAGCTCCCTCTATGTTTTCTCTACCCTGCCTGGTGACACACTTTGGAGCTGTCTTACCTTGCTGACCGCCCAGCCTGGAAGGAAGCCTTAACCCCCTAGGTGCCATACCACAGGAAGGACGGAGGGGAGTTATCCCCTCTACCCCTGAGTGATTCCATTGGTTTTATTGAAAGCTGCTTACCTTGCAGCCATAAGGTAATTTGCTAGCACACCTCCGGGTGTCACTATACACCGAAGATTCACCAACAAGTCACCTTGCCACCTGCTGATGTCATTTAGCACCCAGCACTTCACTCGCACTTTGCAATTTTTTTTTTTTTTTTTTATTAAATTGCATCACCTTTTGGACTGAGTCACAGTTGCATCATCCATCATTGGTAGATATCAGTTATGTTCAGTCATTAATGTTGGTGGGAGCATAACACCACCCTGCGATTTCCTCTGCGACTGCATATATTATATTTATGCTGCGATTCTATTTCTGCACCCAGCACTCTACTTGCACCTTGCAATTTCTTCACCTCTTGGACTGAGTCGCAGTTGCACCATTTACACTTTGTAACAATTGGACAATCTTGCGGTTCCATCCAACATTCATATGATGTGATTTTACTTACATTATACAGTCACCTATTTGTATGTATTTGCACTCTTATTCAGTTCACTGTTTTATTCATCCATCATTGTTGTATATCAGTCATTAATTTTGATTAGAGCATAACACCATCCTGCGATTTCCTCTGCGACTGCATAAACTATTATCTTTACGTTGTGATTTTATTTATGCACCTGAGTCACCTTATCTGCACTGTTTGCACATTCATTCAGTACACCTTTGGATGCACCTTATCCTAGCATTTATAGCGATTTTTATCTTTTAGTCAGTCTATTTGCACATTCATTTATCAATTATACTATTCTGGTTATTTATAAATTTTACAAATTACACCATTCTATGCTATTGGAGCGCAACACCAGCTCTTGATTTTTTTCCAAGTTAACAGACTTACAATTCAAAACTGCCACAAATTTGGGATGCTGCATCTGTCCCCTGACACCTCTAACACTGAGAACCGAGCAATCAAGCACCACTGTCAGTCAGCAGCTCTCCGCTCTGCCCCCTCCACGCTTACTGGAGCACTGGTCTATGGAGGGGGTGGGAGCGGCCTGCTTAGCCTCTCAGTGGATCACTAAAAGGCTCAGCTGGGTGCCAGTTCAGGCATGTGGGTGGGTCCCGACTCCATGGTCGTGATGACGCCCAAGCTTTGACCGACTCTGTGACCTCCGCAGAGAGCAGACTTTAGACTGCTCTCTGCTGAAAATGAGTCACAGGAGTTCAGAACAAACCCCACTACTGTGATTCACAGGAGCAGTACAGCCAAACAAGATTTATTTTTTTGTATAGATTTTTTGGTTGATGTTGGCTTACTCATTCATACTTCTATGGCTTTTATACACACCTCAATACCGGGCCTATTCTGGCACTTCTCTACATGTACAAATCATCAGTCTTTTGCTAGAAAATTACGCAGAACCCCCAAACATTATATATGTTTTTTTAGCAGACACCCTAGGGAATAAATCGACGGTCATTGCAACGTTTTATCTTGCACGGTATTTGTGCAATCATTTTTCAAACACCTTTTTTTTTGGAAAAAAAATTGTTTCATGAATTAAAAAAATAACAAAACAGTAAAGTTAGCCCAATTTTTTGGTAAAATATGAAATATTATGTTACACCGAGTAAATAGACCTAACATGTCACACTTTAAAATAGGGCACGCTCATGGAATGGCGCCAAATTCGGTTTGCCTTTAGTTTTTGCGCTATAAACACAAATAGAGCGACAATTTTGAAAAAAAAAATATTTTTTACTTTTTGCTACAATAAATATCTCCCAAAAATATATAAAAAACATATTTTTTCCTCAGTTTAGGCCGATACGTATTCTTCTACATATTTCTCGGTAAAAAAAAATCGCAATAAGCGTTTATTGATTGGTTTGCGCAAAAGTTATATGTAAATTGGGGGTAAATAGAGGCGCTTGCCAATTAAAATAACTAAAATAACTAAAATGCCAAATATCGCACAGCAACGTATGGATAGTAATGATTAGATCCAAATATATGTTTCACTCCTTGTTTCCAATACCTTCAAAGCATCTAAATTGAGATGAATGAGGTGGAGATAGTGAAAATTAATAATCCAAAAAATAGACTAAAAATAATAATTAATAGTCAACACATTAATATCAATCCAATGGTGTCATAAAACAGTGATAACTTAAGTGATAAATCCGTAGGAAGGACCAAAAAAAAACACACAGTGTAAAATCTGAGTGATAAATAATGTTAAAAAATAAACATCAATGTTTGTGAATAAATAATCTTCAGGATAAAAAATATTATATATATAAAAAATATAATATGATATAAGCAAAAAATGTTGAGTAAAAAAGGTTGGTGAAAAAATTTGATAAATATTCCAAGTTAATTAAAGTGTTTCAAGTCAACCTCTAACAGTAGTGGAAAGTTCCAAAAGAAAGGTGCAAGAAAAAACTTATAGTAAGGTGCCAGTCCAAACTCTTCCAAAAAAAGTGTAAATAGTAATAAAATAAGTGCTGCCATCCACCGCACGAAATTCCAGTGTAGTTTGTGCAGACTCGTGAAGATAATTCCAGCCTCTCACCTCAAAACAGGTTAAACCAGCCTATTAGATGTATTGAAGGATTCCAGCAATGTAAACTCTAAGGGTCACTCCAAAACGTCCACCAAGGGTAAAGCTCCAGACCACTCACATGCAAGTAAATGTAAACTCCATAGTGTAATAGGTTCAACACAATTTTAATAGTGGTTAAAACAAAGTATTACACTCACATTTACCAGGAAGTAAAATCAGCATGCAGCGAGTGTTTGTATGTAAAGAAGTAGATCTCCGCTCTCGGCCGCGAGCGGAGATGACGTCACCGCCGGCACTTTCCTTCACCTATAGCGTTTACAAAATAGGGGGTATTTTTATGGCATTTTTATTAATATTTTTTTTTTTACTAGTAATGGCGGCGATCAGCGATTTTTTTCGGTACTGCGGACATTTCGGACACTTTTGACACATTTTTGGGACCAGCGATTTTTTTCGGTACTGCGGACATTTCGGACACTTTTGACACATTTTTGGGACCATTGGCATTTTTATAGCGATCAGTGCTATAACCACTGGTAAATGCTTATACTATGACCTTATCCATCAATAAAAACGTCTGTAAAAAAAAAAAAAAAAAAATGCATTGGATTACTATAAAAATGCCACTGGCAGTGAATGGGTTAACACTAGGGGCGGGAAGGGGTTAAGTATGTCCCTGGGTGTGTTCTAACTGTAGGGGAAGTGGCCTCACTAGGGGAAATGACCGATCTTCTGTTCATACATTGTATGAACAGAAAATCAGCATTTCCCTCCCTGACAGGACCGGGAGCTGTGTGTTTACACACACAGCTCCCGGTCCCTGCTCTGTAACGAGCGATTGCGTGTGCCCGGCGGCGATCGTGCCCGCCGGGCACACGCACGGGAGTCGGGGGCGAGAGCCTTTGTAGAGCTACGGGCTCTTGCGCAGGGGAGCCAACCTGCCGCCATAAAACGACGGCGGCAGGTCGGCAAGTAGTTAAAGTAATTTGCAGTATATGGATGTGACAATGCAACAAAAAAGGAAAAAGAAAAACACTTTAGGCTTCATTTCCACTGACGTTTTTACAGCCACTTTTCTGAGCGTTTTTTACAGCTTAAAAACGCCTGTCCATGTTATGCTATGGCATCATGCCCACATAGGCGTTTTTGAGCTGCAAATGGCATAGGCGTTTTTGAGCTGTAAAAAAAACGCGGGACCAGGGCGTTCTGTGGCTCCAGCAATAGAGCTGTAAAAACGCCAGACATTAAAAAATGCGCAAAAACGCTCAAAAACGCTACCACGGCGTTTTTAAGCTCCAGCTCACAAAATTTTTTTTTTTTTTACAAAATAAACATGGACAGGCGTTTTTAAGCTGTAAAAAAGGCTAACACAAGTGGCTGTAAAAACGCCAGTGGAAATGAAGCCTTAGGCGTTTTTGAGCGTTTTTGCGAGTTTTTGAGCGTTTGTGAGCGTTTGAGTGTTTTTTAATGTCTGGCGTTTTTACAGCTCTATTGCTGGAGCCACAGAACGCCCTGGTCCCGCGTTTTTTTTACAGCTCAAAAACGCCTATGTGGGCATGATGCCATAGAATAACATGGACACGCTCAGAAAAGTGGCTGTAAAAACGCCAGTGGAAATGAAGCCTTAGGATCTTGCTCATAAGCTACTCATTACAGATTAGCCACTAAAAACGTACACCAGAGCCCACATTCTAATTTAAGAGAGGCCATGATGAACAAAATGCAATGCGGAACATGGACAGAACCCAGATAGCAAGCAATTGAGCTGCAAGTTTAAAGATAACTTGTTAAGCTATTGCTAGACTTGAAAATGCTTCACAAGTTTGTTGCCCAATTGCAGCAAGTCTGCATTGCATGACTTCATATCAGTTTTTTTTGCAAACATTCTGCAAGTCTGCTGCAAGTTCTGGTTCAGTTATGTTGTGCAATAGTCATCCCACCACAGGAGTCACTGTGACTGGCAATGCTCTTGCTGAAGACTCAACACTGCAACTTTGCTTTTTCTAGAGATCGTTTGACTAAAATGCCATTTTAGTTTTAACCATATTTCAATCATCTGGATTGTTTTAGCTTTAGGAGTATTTTAGTCAAATAAAATCTCCTGTACATTTTAGTCAAATAAAATATAATGGGTTTAGTTAACTTGTAATGTATTATTTAAGAATTTACTGAGCTCTGGAAATACAGCTACACAATACTCCTGGAGCTAGAAGGGATGCTACTTTCAAACACAGCAGTATATTTTCCCACCCCTCCCCATTCACAGAAGGATTTGTATTTAGTTCTAGTTAATTGCTTCACATAATACAAAACACTCTGTGATTGGGCAGGGGGAGGGGTGAGGAGGGCAGAGTAACTGCATGCAACTCTGCAGCACCTTAAGCTAAGACCAGAAGGTCCAGTTTCGGAGTGTCAGTAGTATTGAGATAGTTATGCTCCCATTGCTCAGTTTTAAAAAAAAGAACAGAAAACGGAAATTAAAGAAATGTACATGGCATACACCTCATTGGACTTAACCCATAGTAACATAGGGTCAGATTCACAAAAGGGATACGACGGCGTATCTCCTGATACGCCATCGTATCTCTGTTTCTATCTATGCGACTGATTCATAGAATCAGTTACGCATAGATATCCATAAGATCCGACAGGTGTAATTGTTTTACACTGTCGGATCTTAGGATGTAGTACCGCGGCCGCCGCTGGGGGGATTTTGTGTCGCAAACCAGCGTCGGGTATGCAAATTAGGAGTTACGGCGATCCACGACGGATTTTCGCGTTCGCTACGTCGCCGCTAGTCTAGTTTCCCGTCGCAAAGTTAGTCGTCGTTTTTGGTGCCCTAACTTTAGTCAGCAAACGTATTGCTGTCTAAAGTATGGCCGTCGTCCCTGCGTCAAAATTTAAAAATGAACGTCGTTTGCGTAAGCCGTCCGACAATACGGAATTACGCTACACGTGTCGCCGTTCGAAAAAATGACTTCACTGCGCGCAAAGCACAACGGCAATTGCGAAACGGAGCATGCGCAGTAGGTCCGGCATGGGAGCGCGCCTAATTTAAATGGCACACGCCCATTTGAATTGGCCCGCCTTGCACCGGACGTATTTACGATACACCACCGCAAGTTTTCAGGTAAGTGCTTTGTGGATCGGGCACTAAAACTGGAAACTTGCAGCGGTGTATTGTAAATGGGTTACGTTACACGGCCGCTGATCTATGTGAATCTGGCCCATAGCACTTTTTAGAAAGTGGCTGAATTCTTGGAGTTCAACGCTTACCTGGTGATGTTGTGGTGTTGTAGGCACAGTTTGGATACTCACCAAACCATTGAATCGTGCGATTGTCCCACTGACATCCTTCTGTCAACAGACACCGCTTGGTCCTGTGCTGCAATCTTACTTGTGACATCTTTGAGAGGCCCACCAACTCTTCTAGGTTTAGCCTGTGGGTCTTTATAATGATGCCCCACTGGGCCTGCCCCCATACTACTAACTGAATGAATAAATAGCTTGGCGCGCGCTGTGATCACCCGAGTCACGTGATGTAAATATAAGCCGACAGCTTACTACTCTACTAATTATATATATAAAAAAATTATGATTACATAATATTTCTTGCTGAATGATAAACAACAATCCATTATGTGCTTTTTTCGTTTATAACTATTTATGCCCTTAAAGTCATTTTAACAGAAAGTCAGATTGCTCTTTTCCCACACCTATTATTTCACAGTGATACAGTAATGCTGTCAGGGACAGGAAGTGAACAATACATCAATGGTACACAGGCAGCAAAATAAATAAACAAACAAAACTTAGAGGGGTTTTACCCTTCAATATTCTATGCAAAACTCTCACTAAAGTTCTAGCTCTACAACCATGGCCAAAAGTTTTGAGAATGACAGAAATAATAGTTTTCACAAAGCCTGCTGCCTCAGTTTTATGATGGCAATTTGCATATATACAGAACCAGAATGTTATGAAGAGTGATCACATGAGTTCCCTCCTTGCCATGAACATTAACTTAATCCCATAAAAAAATCCACTGTTTCAGGGCACCACCAGTGCAGAGCTTGCTCAGGAATGACAGAAGGCAGGTGTGAGTACATCTGCACACACAGTGAGGAGACTTTTGGAGGATGTCCTGTTGTCAAGAAGGCCCACAAAAAAGCAAATGTTTCCAGTAAAAACATCAGGGACAGGTGCAGGGACTGGACTGCTGAGGACTGGGGTAAAGTCATTTTTTCTGATGAATCCCCTTTGCAATTGTTTGGGGCATACGGAAAAAACATTGTCCGGAGAAAAAAAAGTTGAGCGCTACCATTAGTTCTTTGTCATAAAGCGAATATCAATCTGTGCAATCTCGTGAAATAAAGTGGTGAAAATAAATTTTTAATAATTAATAATAGCTGCTATCACTAACAAGTGTTCTCACTTCACTTAAAAGGTGCAAATAATCATTAGACAGTGCTGCGCTATAAGAAAACATCAATAATAATAAAAGTGTAAAAATGGTAATCAATAAACATTGTGAGGGTGGGACTCTGTGCAATGTGAAAAATTGCTGGTTTGTGCCAAATTCTGGAGTGAAAGATACACTAATTGCACAGCTGTGTCTTCGGCTTTTTAAGTCTGATCTGACATTGCTCAGGGCCCCACCCACAGACAGGAAGTCTGTCCCGGGAATCAGGTGGTTTTTCAAATCCCTCTGAGTGGAGTCAGAGATGCTGTATGGAGGCAGATGTCATTTGAGGACTTAGCAGCAAGACACTGATCAGGAGAAAGCTACTTTTGAGCTTATCCCTGGGAAACTGTTTGTTCTGAGGAACAGACCTTAGGCCTAAGCTAAAGGCCTGAAACAGCCGGTTGGCAATTATGAAAGCCAGGAGGCTAAACTGATGATTTGGCAAGATACAGGAATGGTGGATCCCGCTGCGAGGGCTGCTATTGTATTTGTGAACTTTTATGCTTTTAAATAAAAGTGGACTACCAGGCCCTTAAAAACTCAGTTCTGGATTGGCGTACTCACTGGAAAACGCATCTATCGCTGGAGTTTAATAACCCCAATCTTACAACATATATTGCTGAACGTTCATATATAATATTTGTGACTGATTAAACTGATTTAAAAAAATCAATACATCAACAACGGTGAAAAAATCCAAACTGCTTGTGTATTCCTCCACCACTTTCACAGGCTACTCACCTCAGATCTGAATTAAATCATCAGTGTTCCCCTCTGGGGATAATAGAGAGGGTTGGCGTGGTGCTGGGAATCACTTTCCTCCTCCAAATCGCTTATTCACATGGGATAAAACCCCAATCATCTCACCAAATATGAAGGATATGCAAAATATGTAAGGCAGAATCTAGTGCTCTCAATTTAAAATGGTTAATAATATATAAAAAAGGTAAGGTATAAACTCACAAAGATGGCACTATAAGCCACTAGACATGTGCATTCGTTTTCGTTAGAATGCATTTTCGTCCGAAAATCTGTTTTTTTCGTTATCGTTTTAACAAACGATAACGAAAGTACAAGAAACAAAAACCGAAAGATCCGACATAAAAAATGCTTTATTTTCGTTTTCGTTGCGGTAAAAATTCGATATAGAGAGATTCGACATTATAGGGAAAAGATTCGACATCATAGAGAAAAGATCCGACATTATAGAGAAAAGATTCAACACTATAGAAATAATAGATTCGACATTACAGAGAATAGATTTCGATTTATTAAAAAATAGATTCGACATTATAGAGAATAGATTCAACATTATTACTAGTCATACAACATTAGAATTCTTGTAGGCGGAATATTCGAACGGAAATGTACGATTAGACGTAAAGATTCGACGTTTGACCAATCGACAGAAACCAAAAACATTCGACATTCCGTCGAATATTCTTTTGACCATTCGACAGAAACCAAGTATTATTGGATTTTCGGACGAAAGCTATTCCCCAACGAAAAACAAAATAAATCAAAACGATTTTCGGGAGTAACTAAATAAATTTATTTTCCAAACAAAAAAGAAAAAATTAAACAAAATATTCCAGTCTGCACATGTCTATAAGCCACGCAAGCTGAAAACACATTTCAGACACAATGGGTCTCAGATGGCCGCGATGTAATGTGAATACTCAGGCTCTGTCCCCTAGATGTGTATTGTCAAAACATTGACTTCTTCAGTGTCTTGCATCCTGGGACCAATTATGTGTGGGGTTGCTTCTCAGCCAAGGGAGGGGGCTTGCTTACAATAATGCCTAAGAACACAGCCATGAATAAAGAATGGTACAAAAACATCCTCCAAAAGTAACTTCTCCCAACCATACAAGAACAGTTTGGTGAGGAACAATGCCTTTTCCAGCATGATGGGGCACCTTGCCATGAGGCAAAAGTGATAACTAAGTGGCTTGAAATTTTGCCTGGGCAGGAAGGGGGTATATGTGCCCAGTAAGCAAGTGGTTAATAAAGTAAAAAAAAATGCTAACATAATTATACGTGTAGTACCTTAGAATTTCTATAGAGACATTATTTAAAAAAGACCTTTGGTGATTTTGTTTCTTCATAAAGCTTTAATTGAGGTAAGAAATCTAGCTTCTGTGTTATATTACAGGTAATATTGAGCATCCCATTACAAACCAAACAGGGAATATCGCCATGCAATTGTTTCAATATTACAGAGAGTCAATTCTTTCTTCCTAAAGAACCTCAGTTAAAATTATTTTCACGGCTTAGATGCCACTATAAAGATAATATGCAGGGTGAATACATACCTATAAATCTCATAAGAGAACTAACAAAAGTATAACAGTCATAAACCTTATTCTTTGTTATAAGTTTATTCAAACTACATGATTGCATTGCCCTGCAGTATCTTCAACATACTGAGAGCCTGTAAATGTTATGCATAGTATACTGTCAAAAAAAAGATTACTAGCAAAGCTTTACATAGACATAAAGATGATAATTAATGATACTCTCATATACAAGTCTTAACATGTCATTAAACCTACATGCACATGCTTTAATTAATATGCAGTGTATGGTATAATTAAAATCAATTTCAATACATTGTTGAATTAGAAGGCTTGTATATACATTTTCTATGTAGTTCTATGTAGGGGGGGGGGGGTGAGGGGAGCATTCCCAGCTGGCAGTATACAATGGTAACTACTACAGGCCAAAGCATCTGGCAATAACCACAAAAATCTGACATGCTAGTTGTACCCAAGTTGATCAATCAATCAACTTGGGTACAATCAACCTGCTCATACATCTCAGTCAGTCCAAAGATTTGAATTGTCTATGGCTGGCTTTAGTCTATGTGCAATTTGTGGGTGGAGCTTTAGCGGTCATGTGATTGATTGAAAGAAAAAAAAAACATTATAAATGTTAATAGTATTTTGTAATTAACCACTTGCTTATTTTGTAATTAGCCACTTATACCCCCTTCCTGCCCAGGCCAATTTTCAGCGCTGTCACCCTTTGAATGATAATTGCACGGTCAAGCAACACTGTACCCAAACAACATTTTTATAATTTTTTCACACAAATAGAGATTTCTTTTGGCGATATTTAATCACCACTGGGGGTGTTATTTTTTGCTAAAGAAACAAAAAAAGACCAAACATTGTAAAAAAAAAATGTTTTTTTTTTTTTTCATAGTTTGCAAAAAGGATATAAAATCATTCCAGCATTAACAGTGCTCTCTCAGTACTAGACATACCAGGGGTCATTTACTGTAGCACTGGGAAGTACTGGGCGCTGTAGGGTGGTTGTACATAAGTTGATCAAAAGATTAACTTCTGCACAACCAGGGAGCTCATACCTGGATCAAAATGGGACCCGTCCCTGCTGAACTGGTAAAATTTTGATCAATGTATGGGCGGCTTTAGTGTGTCCATAAGACCTGAGTATATTGGTGCTGTGTGGAGATAGCCCTCTCCAATTGAATGACATCAGAAGTATTAGAATAAAGAGCTGTCTGAGCCCAAGCACTGATAGAGACCTTGCAGGTCAATCATATGTTGTGCATGTTGTTGCTCCATAGGAAAAAAACATGTTCACAATGTCACATTTAATAGGAAGCATGGATTTTTTTTCCTTAAACACACATTTACATTTAAGAGAATCTCAGCCAAATGGAAGTCTGATCCCCCAGGATCCCCCTGGAAAACATCATGTTCTGGAGATTGCAGAGTGAGGAAGGAGGAGGAAGATCAACTTTCTTGGGACTGTGACTTGTGGTCTTGTTTATCTGTAAGCCAATGGAAAAAGTTATCAATGGCCACCATCCTGATCCAGAATCCATGCCGAGAACTTTAGGGTACAGAAATGTAAATGTGAATGGGTGGTGCATGAGCTCTTAGAGAGCACATCTGCACAGGTTTGTTAACAGGCTCCGTCCCCCATTTTTTCCACATTTTATTTGAAAATTGGACAGGGATTTTGGAACCTCATTCATGCCTCACCAAAGATGCAATACATTGGGGTTGATTTACCAAATGCAAATAGGATCTTCACTTTGCAAGGGATTTTCCTTGGTTTGGTGAACAATCACACAAACAATACCAACAACATATTTAATATTTTTGCTCGAAAGTCAGCAGAGCTTCACTTTATTCACTAAGGGAAAATCCCCTTGCAATGTGATAAAATATCCTGGCAAATATTCCGTATGGCCTCTACCCTCTTACACGACACCCTCCTCCCTGACCCAGCTTTGGCTTTATTGAATCATATTAGTGGTGATTATACCAGAGCCCAAATTCGCCTCCTATTACAACTGACCACAGCTGCTAAACAAACAATAGCCAAGGCCTGGAAAACCTCCAAACTACATGTTGCCGAAGTTAAACACAGAGTGACCCAAGCAATGATCCATAGCAAGACTGAAGCAATTGTTCTGGACCGGATTCCACAGCATGATAAAGTATGGTCCCCATGGGTGGAATTTTTTCTCCCTCCTGACTTCGTAGCCACCTTCCCTATCCCATGATTGTCGTGATGTTCTCATAAATTGACACAATGGCCCATTGGGGGCCCATTGGGGGCGCACCCGTCCGCGCTGACACACTCTTTCTTTCTTTTCTTTACTTTTTCCTCCTTTCTCCCTCCTTCCTTCCACCTCCCATTTCTACGTCTCCCCTTCCCTGCCCTGGTCTCCTAGGGCTCCCCCCCTTATGTTGAAACTTATTGTCTTATGCACTAGGGTGATACGATTACTCGTGTCCCCCCACCAGCCTTCAGTTCTCTAACCTTGAATGTGTTGAGTACGGATTATTGTTCTATGCCACCTTATGGAATAGAAATGTGTGCTTTGTAATCCTAGGTTTATTTGTCTTTATCCACTATGTTCCCACATAGCCCTAGTATAACACCTTCTCTCACTATGTTGCACTTAATCCCTTGTTATGTAATCCCGGAAGGTCCTCCCGGTATTGTATGTACACGTTGATACTATCATATACCATTGTATCTCCGCAATTGTTTTAAGCGGAAATGTTTATTTTCGTTTTACTCTGTACTCTTTATTTTTACAATAAAAAATTTAAACAGAAAATATCCTGGCAAGTCTGGCAAGACAGCCTACTTACCTTTAGCAAATGTACCCCATTATATCTTTCTCACTCCTCCACAATTGCCAGAGGGTATCAAAATCATGTTAAAAAATCATAACTTATGTACTTTTTAGAGCCCTGCCCATCTATGTATCTCGACAAACCATAGAGTTGATCCAAAGGGGCGTTAATAAATGTATTTGTTTATTTATTTATTTTCCCAGATACAGCAAACAAATCACTCATAGATCTTTATCAGGGGGTGGGCTGGGTTTACCTAATTTATGGCTCTATTACTTAGCGGTCAGATATGCCCAAACGGCCCAATGGCATGTCCCCCCAGAGCGGTTTCCTTGGGTCCTGTTCGAGATGATCTCTGCTCACCCATACTTTGTTCCGGGTCTATTGCGGAGGGCTGGAACGAGACCCAGGGAACTGAGCGCTCTAAATTGTATTGTCAGTCAGGCCATACACCTATGGAATTTATATCAACTAAAATTCAAACTGCATTCCCGCAAACCCACCTCAACTCTTTTCTGGGTGATTTGAATTCCCCCCTGCATTTGAAACCCCAGAGGAATTTCTTTGGTGGGAAATTAAGGGTCTCACCACACTGAAGGCTCTATCACATGGTACACACTTTACCACTTTTGCACTCCTTCAGGAACAACATGAGCTCCCCAAATAAGACATTTTTTTTTTATTTGAATTTTTACCAATGTCTACCTAAGCTGTATGGAAACTGTGTATGCTAAAATAGTGCCAATGAGTCTTCTTCTTATGCCTATTTGTGTGGGTTGCAGCCCGACACGTACCACCACTACAATGTTTATTTTGAAATGCTTTCTCTTCAATAAATAAAACTTTTTATTAAAAAAAAAAAAACATAAATTGCTCCCAAACCTCTGCAACCTGCTGGAGCCATCTCTGGATACTGAGCAATGTTTAATCCAGCAGCCTACCTCTCCTATTTGGTGCACTTACCCAAAAACAGATACAAAAACTGCTGTCCACTCATTGAAGCTCAACAAGAACCTGTTTCTCCACACTCCATAGAAATCAAATGCACCTCCCACTATTGGTATATGGTTCTCCAAACTGAAAAAAAACAACAGAATTTCGAACTGCTCCTCCTGTTTCTGTGCAGGAGCTCAAACATGGTTCTAATAGGTACCTTTACTCACTCTCACAAATACATCACATTACTCTTTGGAAAATGATTGTCTTTGATGTGGCGAGAGGTTATGAGTAGACATAAACACTGGAGTAAGGGATGGGGAGAGGAAAGCCAGTGCAATCTTTCTCTCCACCCAAAAGTGATCATTCTGAAGCATCAAACACCAACAGCTGTAAATAGAGTTGGAGGTCGTGCTGCTGGGGTTGTCAACCCGGAACGCCTGACTGGTCGTCACTTTATGGACCACATCCCACCAACGGAAAATAAGTCAGCACCCACAATGATGTGTGTGGTTTGTAGCTCTATGTGTGATGACACTGGAAGGAAAATCCGAAAGGAAACCAGGTTCTATTGTCCTGATTGTGACGTCAGATTTTGTGCAGTCCCATGTTTCAAAATTTACCAAACCCCCGGGATGTTTACTGATGTTTACTAGTCTAGTAATATTGCACCCTTGTTTGGCCAAAATAAATGTCAGTGTATGATTTGATTATATTATTGACTAAAAATTCTTGAATAAAAAGTATTATTATTATTATATTATTATTTGTTATTATATATAGTTATTTATTATATTATAATTTATGATTTTGTTTTTCGAACTTTATCATACGATGTCTACTAGACTCTGGTTTGGACAGATTTAAGTGAGTTATTCCTAAGAATTACAGGCGTACAATATAAAACGCCAAATTTCAATGCAAAATAATTGTCCGGCTTTCAGCATCAAAAATCTGACATAATCATACCACCAGGGAGGTTAAAGCTAGGTGCATTAAGCGCTTGAGCATTAATTCATTTATATGGCCTGAAAAAGTTGCTATTGTGGCCAGTGACACTAATTATCGGCCAATCGCTTAACCACTTAAGCCCCAGACCATTATGCAGGTAAAGGACCTGGCCAGTTTTTGCGATTCGGCACTGTGTCGCTTTTACTGACAAGTGCGCGGTCATGCGATGTGGCTCCCAATCAAAATTGGCGTCCTTTTTTTCACACAAATAGAGCTTTCTTTTGGTGGTATTTGATAGCCTCTGCTGTTTTTATTTTTTGCGCTATAAACAAAAATAGAGCGACAATTTAGAAAAAAATTCAATATTTTTTACTTTTTTCTATAATAAACATCCCAAAAAAAGATATAAAAAAGGCATTATTTTTTTCTCAGTTTAGGCCGATACATATTCTTTTACCTATTTTTGTTAAAAAAAAATCGCAGTAAGCGTTTATCGATTGGTTCATCAGTCCATGGTAAGACAAATTGTCTATAAATGGAGAAAGTTCAGCACTGCTGCTACTCTCCCTAGGAGTGGTCATCCTGTAAAGATGACTGCAAGCGCACAGCGCAGACTGCTTAATGAGGTGAAGAAGAATCCTAGAGTTTCAGCTAAAGACTTACAAAAGTCTCTGGCATATGCTAACATTCCTGTTAACGAATCTACAATACGTAAAACACTAAACAAGAATGTATTTCATGGGAGAATACCACAGAGGAAGCCAATGTTGTCCATTGATGTACGTTTACAGTTTGCACAAGAGCACCTGGATGTTCCACAGCAGTACTGGCAAAAATATTCTGTGGACAGATGAAACCAAAGTTGAGTTGTTTGGAAGAAACACACAACACTATGTGTGGAGAAAAAGAGGCACAGCACACCAACATCAAAACATCATCCCAACTGTGAAGTATGGTGGTGGGAGCATCATGAGTTGGGGCTGCTTTGCTGCATCAGGGCCTGGACGGATTGCTATCATTGAAGGAAAAATGAATTCCCAAGTTTATCAAGACATTTTGCAGGATCTATCCACCAGCTGAAGCTCAACAGAAGATGGGTGTTGCAACAGGACAATGACCCAAAGCATAAAAGTAAATCAACAACAGAATGGCTTAAACAGAAGAAAATACGCCTTCTGGAGTGGCCCAGTCAGAGTCCTGAACTCAACCCGATTGAGATGCTGTGGCATGACCTCAAGAAAGCGATAAACACCAGACATCCCAAGAATATTGCTGAACTGAAACAGTTCTGTAAAGAGGAATGGTCAAGAATTACTCCTGACCGTTTACATGGTGTGTTCAAAAAAAACATGGTAAAATGTAATTCTTTGTGTGTTATTAGTTTAAGCAGACTGTGATTGTCTGTTGTTGTGATCAGATCACATTTTATGACCAATTTGTGCACAAATCCATATCATTCCAAAAGGGTTCACATACTTTTTATTGCAACTGTGTATGTATGTATGTATGTATATATATATATATATATATATATATATATATATATATATATATATATATAAAGTAATATAGGGTTAATGTAAACATTCACATGCATTTTCAAAACATATTTCCCTGTGTAAAATATTTTTTTCAATTTTTTTAAAAAAAAATCTGTATTACTACTGTTTTACTCAGACCTTGGTAGCCTTGCTGCTAGGCAATTTTCTTTGGCTTTTTTTTTTTATAGATGTGAAGTTATTTCTGTTGCATTTGACATCTTCCTGCTTGTAGATACAGAACAGATCAGCTACAGACTCTGCATCTTAATCAGATGTTTGACATTTTTGTAAAATATGTCTTATCAGAGGTTATGTTGCCTAGGGCACTACATGTAGAAGTTTCTTCCTTGACAGCAGTTAATGCCATCATAGGCTAAGGAAGATAACATGGTGCCATGAACAATATTACCAAAACCTCTTTCCTTTGGCAAGGATTGGTAGGTCATGTTCTCAGTGGCTGTCATTGCTGACAGTTTACTTGATCCCATAGGTTGCTTCTTCATCGCTGTACAACTATAGAATAATGATGCTAAAGTAAGCTGCATTTACAAAGTTTGCAGTGGGACTTTATAGCACCCATTATGGGTAGAGCAGGAAGAGGTAGAGGACCTATTTCATGTATAAAGCACCACTCAAGAACACAGGCTCTGTAAACTTCATTAAAAGGTGAACATTTCTAGTCTATCTAAGGTTCTGTAAATTTTTCTGCCTGAAACTGGGAAATGTTAAATTAGACTGGCAGGGGATCCACTCAATCAGGGTCATTGCAAAATAACTTTTTACAAATGCATATGCTTAGGTGGAGTTACATGTTAATTTCCTTTAGCTTTATAACATTGGGTAATCTGTCCTATAAGCAATAATCATTTTCTGTTATTCCCTTTATAACAGGACATTCACTGGCAGATGGAGGGCTAGCACTGTGAGCAAATTGTTCTCTATTACTTTGAAGATATCTCTCATTTGAAAAGTAGGAGCTTGCTAATACAGAGATAGAAGAAAGTGAGCAATGTGATTTTTTTTTTTTTTCACAATCAAATGGTTTTATTGAGAAAAAGATAGCATAGTTACATGTTGAACAAACTTTTGTAACATGAAAAGATAACAGTTATCTTGTAATAACATAATATTGACATTGCGCTCAGATAAATGAAGAACTATGCATTGTAATAATCATTAATTATAGTTTCGAGTTAGGGAGTGTTAGAACTGATCTTAAAGAAATTCCAAGGTTATGAGTTAAAATATAAAGGGAGAGGGAAAAAGAAGGGGAGAGAGGGAGAAGGGTGGGCTGAGGAAGAGAGAGATAGGGAAGTGGTATATCACATTATAACATGCCTCGCTCATAGCTTTGGTATATAAGTTACTTGGGAAGTTGTAAAAACAGCAAAAGAATGCAGTTTATGATTTATTCATGGTCACTTATATTTTCTATGTATCTGGAGAAATAAGAGTCTGATACTCTTTGGAGTATATGAATATTAACCAGTTTTTCCATGTTTTGTTGAAAGCCTGTCCAATTTCCTTCTTCATTGCTGTGATTTCTTCTAGTCTATAAATGTAATTGACCCTGTCCAGCCAATCTCTGATGGACGGGGTATGTGTTGTTTTCCAGTGCAATGGAATGAGAGTCTTGGCAGCAAGCAATAGGTGTCTGGTTAAAGATTTCTTATATTTGCTTAAGGAGTAAGAATTTATATGAAGTAGGCATGCAGCAGCGTTTAGGTTTATCTCAGTCTCTGTTATATGTTTAATCCAGAGTATGATTTGTGACCAGTAGTCAGAGATTGGTGGGCATTCCCACCATATATGTAGGAAGGTTCCAATGTCTCTATTGCAGCGCCAACAGAGATCAGATTCTGTTGGGGTCCACTGTCTGATTTTGTGCGGGGTGAGATACCATTGGGTCAAAACTTTGTACGATATCTCCTGGTATCTCGTGCTGATCGAGCATTTATGTGTGAGGATACATGCTCTTTCCCATTGCATTTCGCTGATTGTAGTGCCTAGGTCTTTCTCCCATCTTTCTTTATGATGGGCAGAGTCTTTATGTGTGTATTGTTGTAGCCAGGTATAAGCGATGGAAGTGGTTTTCAGGATCGGTCTCCTATTCAGGCAGATTGTTTCTAACGGGGATGTGTTTTGAAGGAATGCTTCCTTGTGTTTATTGTTCATTAGGAAGTAGAACCAAGGGTTTGGGGAGGAGTTCCCATATTCTGATTTAAGTGTGTCTAAAGATTTAATTTTACCGTCTGCTATGCAGTGAGAGACTAGAAATTTGGAAGTGTGTTTTGGGATAGGAAAGATTCTCTGGTTCTGGCCTGGTAAGAAATCAGGGTTGTTGATAATAGGAGTGAGAGGGCCTGGGATGGAAGCTAGTTTGTATCGTGTGGCAATTTGGTGCCATATCTTTAAGGTTGTTGACACCATAGGATTTTGTGAGCATCTACGGGACTTAGAATAAATGGTCCATGGGAGGTAGGAGAGATGAAGGTTGTTATGATTATCTTCTAGTTTAACCCAGTCCTTATTTTGTTCATGGCAGTGCCAATCTATTACCCTTGTAATATGTGTGGCCTGGTAGTATTTTTTAAAGTCCGGTAAGTTTATGCCTCCTGCTGATTTGGGAAGGGATAGTACTCTAAGGCTTAGCCTGGGCTTTTTCTTATTCCAGAGAAATTCCCTCTGTATTTTTTGTAACTTAGTAAAAAAAGTAGTTAGGGATCAAGATCGGCAATGCATTAAAAAAGTATAACAGTCGTGGGAGGATTGTCATCTTGAGAATTGACGCTCTTCCGAACCATGAGAAGGGTCTAGGTGTCCACTTCTGTAGGTCTTTGGTTATGGCGGTTAGTAGGGGTGTGAAATTGGCTGAGAATAATGTGTCAATGGAAGATGTTAATTTTATTCCCAGGTGTGTGATTTTTATCTATATTGTGATGCTTCTTTCTCAGCTGTCTACAGGCTGGTGGGTGTTTTTGACTAGGCTTTATTGCTTAACTGTAGATGAAAAAAAATATATTACTTGCCTGGTTATGCGGTAAGGAATAAGTGTTTGACTTAGAAGACTGGACAGAATTAAATTAGTACTAAAGTAAAGGCTAAACATGTTTACCTTTGTTAATTTATAGCATTACATAAAAAGATCCCAGTGCATTAACACTTTAATGCCTTAACAAACACTTAAAGTAATAAGACAAAATACAATTTGTCCATAAGCATCATAGATAATGGGTTTCCTATGTAGTTTCTGTTTTTTTTTTAGCAAGTAAAGCATTTCCAAGGCATTGCACAATATACATAGTGCAAAGTACCAGCATCGTATTTTAGAATGCCATGGCAGAATTCCTATACTTGGATTAAAAAAAGAAACAACATTTGCATATCAAATAATGCAGCCAATACGTCCTCTCATAAGGTTGCTTTTTTAGATTTTATCACAAGACAAGACTTTTATACCCACCTCAATATCGGGCCTATTCTGGCACTTCTCTCCTACATGTATAAATCATCATTATTTTGCTAGAAAATTATGCAGAACCCCCAAACATTATATATGTTTTTTTAGCAGACACCCTAGGGAATAAAACGACGGTCAATGCAACGTTTTATCTTGCATGGTATTTGCGGAATAATTTTTCAAACGCCTTTTTTTTTTTAAGAAAAATGGTTTCATGAATTAAAAAATAACAAAACAACTAACAACTAACTAACTAACAAAGTTAGTTAGTTAGTAAAGTTAGCCCAATTTTTTTGTAAAATATGAAATATTATGTTACGCCGAGTAAATAGATACCTAACATGTCACGCTTCGGTACTTAAAAATCTCTGTAGGCGACGCTTTGAAATTTTTTACAGGTTACCAGTTTAGATTTACAGAGGAGGTCTAAATCTAACACAAGCAGCGATACCTCACATATGTGGTTTGAACGGCGTTTACATATGTGGGTGGGACTTATGTGTGCGTTCGCTTCTGTGCATGAGCTACTGGGGACATGGGGGTTTTAATTTTTTATTATTATTTTATTTTTTTATTTTACTTATTTATTTATTTTCTTACACTTTTTTTTATTTATTTTTTCACTTTTATTCCTATTACAAGGAATGTAAACATGAAACAGGAAATGTGTGTGACAGGTCCTCTTTATGGAGAGATGCAGGGTCAATAAGACCCCGCTTCTCTCCTCCAGGCTGGAAAGCATGAGATCATTTAAAAAAATTCACAGATCCCATGCTTACTAGCCGCAATCGCGGCTCTGTTTGACTTCCGGGTACCGGGCATCTGACGGTCATAGAGATGACTGGTGACCATCTCTATGCTTCCTAGCCTGCGCCGGATGATTCTTTCTCCAGGCCCCCAATGGCACGGGAGAGCCAGGAGAGGCACCAGATTGCGGTGGGATGTCCCCTCCCACCACCTATAAGAATCGCCGGCACAGAATGAATGATATCTGAATGATGCCTCTAGCTGCATTCAGATATCACTGCATAAAGCCCAGGACATCATATGACGTCCACCCAAGATGGGAGATCCCCTCTGTGGACGTCAAATGACTATGGGCCAGTAGTGAAGTGGTTAAGCTACATAAAGAGCAAAATGTACATATTAGTTTTTAAAAAAAAAATAAACAATCTTAAAGCGAGAGACATGTATATAAAGCATATACTATAAAGGGCCAGACTAGTCTCTAGTCAAGTATGTACCTCATGTTGCTTGAATAGAGTATGTGGAGCTCAACAATATGGTTAAAAGGGCCCAACATGACATGAAAAAATATGAATATAGTGCAAAACAGACATTTTACACTATATATACACAGTCTAAAATAATCTACATTAAGTCTAAAATAATTTTCATTATGAATGCTTTCAGATAAAGGTTTCTAGGTATTTAATTGCCACTCTTGGCTTATGGTTAGAAGTAGCCATGATATCTTCTGTTGAGCTGGCTATAGATATAGCAGAATTTGTCCAGTTCACAGTATATATACCAACATAGAAAAAAAAATGGAAAATACATATACACACCCTAAACAGTTAACTACAAATTGTATTAAATGGCTAAAACTAATACAAAAACAGATAATGAACACAAACTCCTGATATCCTAAATCCCCCAAAATCTCCTCAAAATGACAGGTTGCTGCAAAAAGGCAAGTAGGTTCCTCTAAAAAAGGACCAATCACACCGTCTACTCACCCCTCCCCCTCCCCTGTTTGAAGCACCCCCCAGATACCTATAATAAACGAAAACCACCTGAAAGCTGGGACCCCTGCAATAATTCTCCTAAACACTGGGCTGTGTGTTCCCGTGAAATCACAAGGAATGCTAACACACTGTCTGGGAATAGAAAAGAGCACTATAATTGGATCACAATGAAGTCCGTCATGGAATATCTGTCCAAAAAAATTGGTCAGAATAATAAACCTGTAAAGAAGAATATGGGATCTGTAACATATCTAGTATTCAAAATCGCCATTGATTGCTGTCCTTTGATAGAGATAGAAACACACCCGCCAAGCAGGTGTGTATATTTAAATGGTGTGTATAATCCCAACAATCTTCATCCCGGGAATAATATTCAAAAGACTGGAAATTTTTTAAATAAGGAGAAGATGCTCAGAATGCTTAATTAAATCCAAGCTATATCGATATTGATGAATCACAATGCATTTTGCCAATCCTGTACGTATAGATATGTAATCACCATCTTATGCAGCAGAATCATAGATTCAGTAAGTGTAACCTATGCACAGGACTCCTACGATATGCAGATAATTTCTACAGCTGGTTAATATAAATACAATGATTTGATATTTCAGTTTGTTGAGGTTACTCACGGGTCCCGCATTATCGATCTGTTGGTGTATAACCAAATCTTACCACTCTATTGATTGGCTGTTATTTGTCTGTGGTGTACAAGCAGGCAGACTAATACAATATCTCAGTGTGTCGGCAGTACTTGAGGCTTCTCCTATAAAATTAAGGTTCTCCACTCCAAGTCCAAGAGATATAGAGATGATAGTTCTCCTAGATCTTAATTTTAGAGGTTTCCATGAGTGGATTTTTAAAATTATGTATCCAAATAGCGCATCTTATGCTCAGGTTGCATGTCCCTGAGCCAGTGTGAGGTAGGCTGAGGCTGGTAACAAATGATGGGCTGATCCCAATGTATATTTACACGTTTCATTCCTAATCACCCAGAACTTCGTCTGAACTAAGGGACAGTCTGCAATCACTTGCTTAAATTTGGAGCTACAGCTCACCCTTGGTTATACTTATTTCAAACAGGTGCCGCCACCCATTAACTAATCAACCACGGCTGTGATACTACTACAAGTGCTTAAAACCATTTAAAATCATACCAGTGTGTTTCCCTACACGGCTCATAGAATCCCAAAATGACCATCTCAAAACAAAGTAAATATATATATATATATATATATAAACCTCGATATACATAGATATTTTATTGGGGTTCCCTTTCTCCTATCAACCTAATATGTTCTTACCCCTTTCAAAGGTAGAGCAAGTAAACCATAGTTCATTCATAGATCTGCCCCATACATTATACAATCTCCACCCAAAGTGTCCGACACACATCATATGTACCGTTATTACGGTCATCCATAGAGTGTATTAGAAATCCAAATACAACTGAAAGGGCTTAAAGGGGCGAGACATATTAATAAAGAGATTTCTTTCTCGTACATCACGGGACACAGAGCAGCATATTCATTACTATGTGGGTTATATGGAGTACCTTCAGGTGATGGACACTGGCAATCTCAAACAGGAAGTGCCCCTCCCTATATAACCCCCTCCCATAGGAGGAGTACCTCAGTTTTTTCGCCAGTGTCTTAGGTGTTGGTCATGGAATAGCTTGTCTCCTACATCCTTGGGATCAAGGCAGGCTAACCGGATCTGTCCAAGGTGCCTCAGAGCCAAAGTGGACAGTACCCGGGCCCCAAACCGTGGGGTTTTGCCCATAATGCTTCTCTTTTTAGAGAGCTGGACCCTGGGCCCAGGACTTAGAACCTCTGCGGTACCTAAGGTAACCTGTTTGCCAGAGTGCTATATGGGCCCAGGACAGTGGGTTCCTTTTAGGACCCCAGGGCCTGAAGGTCTAGTACGCCACCCACGGAGATGGGGGAAGATTGGACCGCTTGCTATGCAAAGTCCTGCGGCATGGAGCAGGTAAGAAAGGGGGGGCCTGCGGGACTTGGTTCGTCGGCAGGCTCTCTAGGGAGATCTTTGGGGGATGTGCCTGAGTATGCTCTTGCATTGGCAGTTTTTGGGCCACTATGTCTATCAAAGAGACAGGATGGTCTATGTATGGGCTCCCATGTGTGATCTTCCTAAAGATAGGTGTTGCATTGTAAATTGTCTGCTGGGCGCTGGGTTGGGAAAGGAGCTGTGTGTTAGCTATGCTTTCCCAGGACTGGGGGGTCAGTGACTCACCTGAGGCCTTACCTGTCTGGGTGCCGTACGGTGTCCTCCTCCAGCATGTCAGACGCTTCCGGCGTGGCCCCGTCCTCCGCAACACGGGCGCGCGCGCGGGCGCGCGCCCTGTAATATAGGCGCAGGGTGATGATTCACGCCGTTGTGGAGAAAGAGGGGCGGGACATCTAGTCTCATAAAAGGAAGGGGCGGCCCTTCCTCTATGCTGTGTAGCTCAGTTGCTTGCTGAGCTTGAAGGAGGAGGACGCAGAGCGGCTGCAGTGCGGCTGAGGGCACCCAGTGGCGCAAGGAAGTATTGCAGTTCTGGTGAACAGAACTAGCTGTGTGGTTACTAGCCTAAAAAATTCCTTATACAGCAGATGGATACTTGCAATTTTTTGAGGAAAGACAGCATGTTTTCATAAAAAAAAAAAAAAAAAAAGGTTTTTGAAAAAAAAAAAAAAAAAAAAATATAGGAAACATACTGGTCTTCCCGTTTTGGTTTTTGGACGTTAATTATTAATACCGTTCCCTAAAACCGTACTATTTCTTTCTCCTAGCTACAACCATCAAGGGTTGTAAGCAGGGGTACCTCGGTATTGTACCATGGCTTCCAAAGGTTCAGGATCAGGGGGTACAAAAGAAAGGGGCCCCCCCTCAGATTCTGACGGTTCAGATCGGCCTATGCCGGTACTTTCCCCACAGGTTATTACACCATTGGGCACCTTGGTTAAGCCATTAGGGAGATCTGGTGCTGAGGCTACATCAGATCCACCCAACCCTGTGTTTATCACAGAGAGTATGCTAGCCGCCTCCTTGGAGGGGCTAGAGAAAAGATTGGCGGCTATGATAGCCAAATCTACACCGGGTAAAAAGCGGACTAGGTCTCCGTCGCCTGAGTGTGGACCCTCAGATGCTGAGGTTCTCTCCCCGGGGGGATTTGAGTTGCAGGAGGATCATTTGGACCGGGACCAAATTGGTTCAGAGGTTGAGGGTTCGGCTAATGAAGAGCCTTGCTCGGCCTCCCAAGCGGAAAGCTTCTGGGTTCATTCTCTGACAGACATGGTCCACTTGGCGTTTAATTTGCCTTTGCCGGAACCTCAGGGTCCGGCCGTATCATCTTTAGGCTCTTTGAAAACGCCTCGCAGTAGCGCTGTTTTTCCAGTCCATCCTCTTTTAGAGGAAGTAATCTTCCAGGATTGGGCACGACCAGACAGAATCTTTTTACCACCTAAAAAATTTTCCGTCGTCTATCCTATGGAAGAAAAATTTGCCAAAAAGTGGACTCTCCCAGTGGTGGATGCCGCCATCTCCTGTGTAAATAAGTCCTTGACTTGCCCGGTAGAAAACATACAGGTGTTTAAAGAACCGGTTGATAAGCGTTTGGAGACGCTTTTAAAAGCATCCTTTACTACGGCGGGTGCAGTAATACAGCCAGCGGTGGCTGCTATTGGAGTTTGTCAGGCACTAACAGACCAGACAAGACAAATGCTTAAGGTTATTCCGGCCCAACAGGCGGAAGAATTATCTGATATTCCTAGAGCCATGTGCTTCGCGGTGGATGCTATAAGGGATTCCATCCAGCAAGCGTCTCGTCTGTCACTATTTTTAGTACATATGAGAAGGCTCTTATGGTTAAAGAACTGGGAGGCTGAGCCCCCATGCAAAAAGCTCCTGGCAGGGTTTCCCTTCCATGGAGAACGACTCTTCGGAGAAGATCTGGATAAATACATTCAGACTATTTCAAGTGGCAAAAGTACACTTCTACCAGTAAAAAAGAAGGTCCGGGGACCTGCGTTCAAACGGCAGCCTCCCCCTGCTCAGGGGCCCGCCAATTCCAGGCAGTATCGACGGCCTCCTGCGAGATCATACTTTAACAATAAGCCACCAGGACAAGCCTTTGGAGGCAAGAAGCAGTGGTATCGTAAACCAGCAAAGACAGCCCCTAAGTCTGCCTCATGAAGGGACGCCCCCACCCACGAAGGTGGGGGGAAGGCTGCGTCTTTTTTCAGAAATTTGGGAGACCGACATTCCCGACAAGTGGGTCCGGTCTTCCGTGGCCACAGGCTACAAATTAGAATTTCTAAGAAGCCCTCCACCTCATTATCAGGAGTCGAGAGTGCCAGTCGAGCCGACAAAGAAGGCCGCCTTAATGGCGGCATTAAATCGTTTGCTTTACCAAGGCGTGATAGTAGAGGTACCAGCCCAGGAACAGGGGCTAGGGTTCTACTCCAATCTGTTCATCATCCCAAAGCCCAACGGCGATGTCAGGCCAATCTTGGACTTAAAGGGATTAAATGCGTACTTAAAAGTACGCTCGTTCCGGATGGAATCCGTGCGATCGGCAGCCGCCGCACTTCAGAAAGACGACTTTCTGGCCTCCATAGACATAAAGGATGCTTACCTTCATGTGCCAATTTTTCAGCCACATCAAAGGTTTCTACGCTTCACAGTGGCTCGGCGTCATTTTCAATTTGTGGCACTCCCTTTCGGGTTGGCTACGGCTCCTCGAGTATTCACCAAGGTCCTAGCTCCAATTCTAGCCAACCTAAGAATCCAGGGGATCATTGTCCTAGCATACCTGGACGACCTTCTAATCATAGATCATTCATCTCCTGGCCTGGAGCGAGCAGTGGCTCTCACGGTTCGATACCTAGAGAGGTTCGGTTGGGTCCTAAACCGAGAAAAATCAGCTTTCCAACCCACAAAGAGGTTGGAATATCTCGGCATGTCATTAGACACGGAACAACAAAGGGTGTTCCTGCCTCGAATAAAGGTCGAGGCTATCAAAGAATTGATACATCTGGTTCTAAGCAAGAGAGAACCAACGATTCGCCTATGCATGCGATTACTAGGCAAGCTAGTGGCCACCTTCGAAGCGGTGCCATACGCTCAAAGTCACACTCGTGTCCTGCAGGCAGCCATTCTGTCAGCATGGAGCAAGAGGCCACAGGCCTTGGAATTTCCGTTGCCACTCTCATCAAGAGTCCGGCAGAGTCTGTGTTGGTGGTTAGACCCTCAGAATCTACTGAAGGGAAAATCTTTCAGCCCCGTGACATGGAAGATAGTGACCACAGATGCCAGCCTGAAGGGCTGGGGAGCGATCTTGGATGGGTGCACTCACCAAGGTACGTGGGCACAGGAGGAGAGTCAATTGCCCATCAATATCTTGGAGCTCAGAGCTGCTCGGCTAGCCCTCAGGGCTTGGACCTCCAAATTACAGGGGTGCCCGGTGAGGATACAGTCAGACAATGCCACGGCTGTGGCATATATAAATCACCAAGGGGGAACCAAGAGTCAAGCAGCTCAGAGAGAAGTGAGCTTAATTTTCCTATGGGCAGAGAATCATGTGCCCTGCATATCGGCAATATTCATTCCCGGGGTGGACAACCTGCAGGCGGACTTCTTGAGTCGTCAGACTCTGTCGCCAGGGGAATGGTCTCTGCATCCGCAAATATTTCAGATAATTTGCCAGAAGTGGGGAATGCCGGACGTGGATATCATGGCATCAAGGCTCAACAAGAAACTAGACAGGTTCATGTCCCGGACTCGGGACCCTATGGCCTGCGGGACCGATGCATTAGTTTACCCTTGGCATCAGTTCAATCTTCTATATGCCTTCCCTCCGCTCCAGTTACTACCCCGCCTGTTGCGCAGGATCAGGGTGGAGCACAAGCCAGTCATTCTGATAGCTCCAGCATGGCCCAGAAGGGCATGGTACTCACTAATCCTAAAGATGTCAGTGGGAGACCCTTGGACGCTTCCTCTACGACCAGACCTACTCTCACAAGGCCCGATCCTCCACCCTGCATTACGGCGTCTAAATTTGACGGCCTGGCGGCTGAATCCCTGATTCTTAGGGGTAGAGGTCTATCTAGACAAGTAATCTCTACCCTGATTAAGGCTAGAAAGCCAGTCTCCAGAGTAATTTATTACAGGGTTTGGAGGGCCTATGTAGGCTGGTGCGAGTCCAAGAAATGGCTTTCCCGCAAATATACCATTGATAGAGTATTAAGTTTTCTCCAGCTAGGAGTGGATAAAGGATTGGCATTAAGCACAATCAAGGGACAGATTTCAGCTTTGTCAGTGTGGTTTCAGAGGCCGCTGGCCACCCACTCGCTGGTTAAGACCTTCATTCAGGGGGTCTTGCGTATTAATCCTCCGGTTAAGTCACCACTTTGTCCGTGGGACTTGAATCTTGTTCTGTCAACTCTACAGAAACAACCCTTTGAGCCGTTGGCTGAAGTTCCTTTGGTTTTACTAACAAGGAAGTTGGTATTTCTGGTCGCCATAGTTTCCGCTAGAAGAGTGTCAGAGTTGGCAGCCTTATCTTGTAAGGAGCCATATCTTATTCTGCATAAGGACAAGGTGGTTCTCCGTCCTCATCCTTCCTTTTTACCAAAGGTTATATCCAGTTTTCACCTGAACCAGGATTTGGTATTACCATCCTTTTTTCCAAAGCCCACTTCCAGAAAGGAAGGGTTGCTGCATACCTTGGATATTGTCAGGGCCATGAAGGCCTATCTTAAAGCTACAGAGAAGATTCGGAAAACAGATGTGTTATTCATTTTGCCAGATGGGCCCAAGAAGGGGCAGGCAGCTGCAAAATCCACCATTTCGAGATGGATTAAACAGTTAATTATTCAGGCCTACGGCTTGAAGAGGTTGCCTCCTCCGTTGTCAGTAAAGGCCCATTCTACCAGGGCCATGGGCGCCTCCTGGGCAGCACACCATCAGATCTCTATGGCTCAAGTATGCAAGGCGGCAACCTGGTCTTCAGTCCACACGTTTACAAAATTTTACCAGTTGGACGTAAGAAGGAATACAGATACAGCCTTTGGGCAGGCAGTGCTGCGGGCTGCGATTTAAGACCCTCAGAATCGGGGACACCCTTGAGTTAAAATTTAAGTTTAAATTTAATTTTCTCAACTAAGTTGGATTTATTATTATTTGAGAGTATCTCTGAATTAAATCCTTGTGTCTTGGGAAGATTTCTCCCTCCCCTCAGTAAAGCATTGCTTTAGGACATCCCACATAGTAATGAATATGCTGCTCTGTGTCCCGTGATGTACGAGAAAGAAAAAGGGATTTTTAATACAGCTTACCTGTAAAATCCTTTTCTTGGAGTACATCACGGGACACAGAGCTCCCACCCCTCTTGTGGGGACCATTTTGGGAGGCATACTGCTTGCTACAAAACTGAGGTACTCCTCCTATGGGAGGGGGTTATATAGGGAGGGGCACTTCCTGTTTGAGATTGCCAGTGTCCATCACCTGAAGGTACTCCATATAACCCACATAGTAATGAATATGCTGCTCTGTGTCCCGTGATGTACTCCAAGAAAAGGATTTTACAGGTAAGCTGTATTAAAAATCCCTTTTTTATCTCTACAGGTCCATATGTGGATATAATAGAAATTTACAAATCTTTCCTTCTAGGTAACATTGGTATGTCGGAAACAGTGGGTGCAGAGTAGCGAATACACTGCCTGGAGCCGATGGATCTATCAAATGAACCATAGATGAACATTCAGTGTATACACTATTGATGTTCCGTAAACTGTAACCAAAGACAAATGAGTATGGTTTGGATACCACCATTGAACAGGGATAGTAACATATTGTGCTCATATTTAAAATGGTATCATATAGACATTTCCCCATAAAAAAAATATATAAACATAGACCAAAGCATCCATTGTGCATAAATCATATATATATATATACACACACAAATAATGATCCCAGCTGTATCCAAAACCATCACATACATCGTATTATGGCATACTGCTATATATTATAGTATCCAAGCCATGCTCATCATAAGAATCCACCGTTTTTCATAAAAAGGTTTAAACAAAGGTATAAAGGTGGTAGCAGTAAGATGGAAAAATAAACATTTTAATAAGCACTGTAGGCTATAGGCTGCAACAATGATCTGTGTATTCTGATTGTGAGGAAGTCTCCCAGCTGTCAGAATAAAAAGACATAACAATGGTTCCCCTATCCATATTGAATGTGGGGAGAAAGGAATCAATTCAGTTTTTACGTTTAACCTGCTGGTTAAATAAAAAAAATGATTTGTTTATGACAAGCCTTAAATTCAATGACTGGACTTTTGCTCTTAATCTTATCTAGAAGACATGGAAAGTGTAAAGCCCCATACACAGGGACCAAATGTTGGGCAGCATTGGCCGGTTCAATAGAAACTGGCCGACATTCAGCATGTGTATACTGGAGCTGGTCCAACAGAAGCTGGCCATTTAACTGGCCTCTGTCGAAGACCCATTACAGAACAAGGTCTGCCGACTGGCTCCCAGCTCCTGGCTGAGAGCGCTGACCGGAGTGCTTTTTTTTGGGGGGGGGGCATCCCCCTGTCAGAACACAATAGAACAGCAGGGAGGATCGCTTTACTAGTATCAGATTGTTAAAACAGTGGCCCTGGCCTGATCTGTCAGTTTTTTTTTTTTTCGTTCAGCTTGCTGTGTTGAATAAAAAAACTAGCAGTGTGTACTAGGCCTAAAGTATTTGTTACCCCAGCATTTCATATTCCTGATACTGTATGTACCTGTTGTACCATGTACTTGTATGAAAAAGTGTGCTGTTCTCTTTGTATTTCTTTCTTTCTGTGAAATCCCTGGTGATTTTGCCAGTCCCTCTGCGTTCCTATTAGAAACGGACCACACTAAGCAGGAGAGCACACCGTGGTCAGTTCTCTAGCTGTGCTGGGAACTCAGTGTGTTCTCCTCCAATTATTAGACTTGTCCTGTCACCCCCCCCAAGGACCATTTACTGTAAAGTGTAAAGTGTATAGTGTGCAGTTGCTTCTCCTCCCCCAGCTCTGATGGAGCTGAGAACAGAGGGAATATGATCACTTATAAAAAAGGGAAAAAAGGCATTTATAATGTTGCTTTTTTTTTATATCTGTACACATGTGTTTTGCCTTTCCTTTAAATTTTAAACTGAATGGGCTGTTTTACAAGGTGATCGTTTACAATCATTTTAAGTGCTTATATTTTGCCCAGAATGATTGTGCAAATATACAAAAAAGGATAAGTTAGTGACCAGAATTCTTCAAAATAATAGAAGAAGTTGAAGAAGAATACTTTAACAACACAAACACTATCCAAGCATGACTTTTTTTTACTTCCAATTTGTTACTAGAAATAAGGTGGCCCTAACTTAAAACGATGATGCCGTATTGATGGTAACACTGCAATTGACACGTTTATGTCATTCACTTGTCTAACATTTTCAAATCTATACAAATCCTCTGGGTGATAAAGAAAGCTGATCAGTAGCTAGTCACATATTGTGACTTCCTTGTAATTTAATCAACCTTGTCTTTCTCCTTGCCACTGTGAAAACTGGAAGAGGATTTCATACAAAGCCACAAATTCAGAGATAAACAAGAATCAAAATCTTTATTTTCTTATGTTGCATTTGAGCTTTTCCCTGCACCCTTATTAACCACTGCAGTTCTCGCACCTGTACACCCCTAGGAACCAGACAAGCCTATTTTGTCTATAAACAAAAAGATACACTTTCTCTAAACACAACATTCTTTAAACATATTATTACTGTAGATAAAAGTATACATTTATTCTATACATTTATTCTATAATTGATGCCATTTAAAATGATTTTGGTGTTTCTGAAAATGTGTTTACATATACTGTAAAGGCTGTTTTATAATTTAGAAAATTCTTAATATGACCCTAAAAAGTTAATGAAAAAGTATTAAAAAACAAACAAACAAGTATTTTAAATATAAATGTAAAAAAAGAATTAAAGAAGAGAAGGGAGATAATGAGTTTATTAGGGCTTATTGGAGTGAACTAAGGGTTAAAGAGAGACAAATAAAAAAACAAAAAAACACCATTTTAAAATCAAAAGTCACCCCTTCGTTCTTAATATGAAACAAAGTAATGTTACTTTGTATTTCTGAATCCCTCTTCTGAAAATTGTTTACAGCAATCACTGCAATGGCTGCCATATTACTGTCCCGCTGTCCTTTTGACAGCCAGGAATTGCCAGTAACAATGGCATAAAAAAAAGAAATAGAGGGAGCGTTATTTGTTTTTTACAGGCATACAAACCATGCCTAAGTCACAAGACGAAAGATGAAAAAAGCACTTGGGATTTTAACATCACAACAGCCTGTATGCATTTGCAGAAAAAATAAATATTTTTTTTTATATCTTAACACTTGCTGTTGCATGAATAAGAAATAAAGGCTAAAACTGTAATTCTATCTAGAAGTGAGCCTTAATATGTTACTACACGCTATTGTTTTTAAAAACATTACTAAACATTAAAAAACTTTTAGGAAACGTAAAGTGTTACTAAACCCACAACAGTAAAATCAGTCTGTATATGCAGTAAAGCATGCTTGTTACACTCACTGTTGAACCTAAGGAGTTAATCCTCTGCATTGTGTAAAAAGGCTGTTTGATTCTGTATGCACAGATCCTCCTCTTCTTCCACTGACTCCAGAATAGGTCCGAAAAAGACAGAGTTACTGAAGTCAGTTTACACATGCTCAGTTTGGTGTGTATTGCTAGAGAGTTATTTTTTCTTGGGAACATGCATGAGATCAGCACAGGGCCAATCAGCACTGTCTGGACAGAGGTTCAGGGGTCCATGATCCTGATAAGACATCTTAGTGCAGTATGAAAACTCCTCCTACAAGCTTTAACCAGGAAGTGGTAGAAGTCACAAGCATTTCCATGTTCTGTGTACCGTGGGAGACCAGATATAGTGAATACCCAGGGTCTTGGGTTTAGTAACACTTTGATTTGTTAAGGTACTTCTGCAACTCAATTAAACTCTAATTAAATTGCAATGGTCAGTGGGGGCTCCCACTATTGACCTTTATGACATGCTGGTTGGAAAGCTATTACTGGGTAAGTATGGAGACCAGGAAGGTCACAGTAAAGTCAGAAGTATTTATCTGTATACTTATTGTGAATGAGTGACTTATGGTATTGAAGAAAGAAGAGCAGCATGGCAGACAGGCACTGGATAGCCTTCCTGATGATTTTAATCATACATTTCCCAATTCCTGCACTATGCCCCCATGCATGTTTGGCCCCCACTTTATTCACTGGAAGGTCTGCATGTGTCCCACCAACCTATTGACAGGCCTTCCAGTTATGTCAATTAAGTTTTGCACCTGATGCATGAGACAGTACAGCACAGTTCCACCACTACGGAGACTGGACTGTCCAAATCCGCCTCCTCAGCGACGTTCTAATACAATACAACTCCGCCCTTCAGAGTTCATCTTCTCTCCTAATCCAGGCAGTACAGGACTCCGCCCCCTGCAGATCCCTTCTGAGGAGTTACCGAGTGGGCGGCAGTGCGAACGAGGGGGAGAGGGAGGGGGTGCCTCTGACTGTACTGAAGGAGCAGGACAGGAAGATGCCAGTGGAGACAGGGCACGCCATCGCAATTCAGCTGCTCTGCTGCCAATTATTTCAACACCCCTAGTGCCCGTGGATGCGCCCTAGGCGGCAGTGCGCCCTAGGCGGCTGCCTAGTACGCCTAGTGGTAGCGCTGGCCCTGCAGGACTGAACAAACTTTTTTAGAACATGGAAATATATCTTCAGGAAATGGAAATTAAGAGGACTCGCCAGCCTAGTGCATTATCCCACATGTATTGATTGCATACAAAAATGATAAAAAAATTACTCTTACAAGTCACTTGTCTGTAACTATACAGTCTTGGAATCAACCGTCTCCAAATTGTGGAGGTACCATATGAGGGCCCCTGCTGGATGATGTGTTTCGAAGGATTCTCATTTCTCCTCAACTCTGACTCAGCTTTTAAGGTGAAGGAGAATCCTGTGGGATACATGTGGGATGAATGCTTGAAACAACACCCCGGTGAAGTGGATCCCCACTCCTATAGGTGCCAGGCTACCATACTCATGCTCAAGAGTATTTCTTCTGTGTTATATCCTGTATGTCCAGGGAGCTGCTGTGCTGACAGGAATAACCTATAACAAAAAGGTTTAATATGTTAGGGGTTCGGGTGGGGCCTTGAAGAGTGTACACTAAGTAAAATCCCTATCTCCGTGGTGCATTACTGTACAAACACTCATTGGTTCACTGCAGTGACATTCATTTTGACATGGGTGACATACATTGCATTCCCGAAAAAAGGTGTGTTTTTTTCATGATGGTTTGCATTAGCAGCACATTCAAAAGAGCTGTCTTAATGTAGCATGTGTGCACTATTTTCAGCCGAAAGCGCCAAAGAAAACTTTATGTGAAGTGACTTATTTTCTTGTTATGCCACACAAGAGGAAGCCATTTTAAGTGCTTGTTATCTCCAGTGAGTTGTAATAAAGACAAAACTAATCTTATTTTTCTTATGTAAATTACTAATCCCATCATCCCCATATGTTGGAGATAAAGAGAACATGTTAATAATCCAAACTTGGGTTACAACCATTGCTCCAGTGACATATCTGGTGGAGGAGTGAGCATAGACACCCAGGGACAGGAGGTTTATAATTCTTTAGATTAGCAGTGGCCAAAGCTGTTTCTAATGTAAATGTAAATATCCTAGTGGAGACACAGACAGCCATAAAAAACAAACATAGGCTATTACAGTTCTCCACTGTTTCCAAAACACTAATTATAATTTGCTTTAAAGTGGTATAACTCCCAAAATAAAAATGTAATATATTGAAGTTTACTAATCCTTAGTTGCAGTGGCTGCATTTGTTTTCTTTGTTTTCTTATATTTCACCACTAATACACTTAGGAGTTGATTTACTAAAGGCAAATATAATGTACACTTTGCATTTGCCCTCTGCAAGTGCAGCTGCTCCAGAGCTTAGTAAATAAGCAGAAGCCATTGCAGCATCCAATCATGTGCAAGCAAAAATGCTGTTTTTTTATTTTCCTTGAACGTGATTGGGTACGCTTTGCAAAGTGAAACTTTGCCTCATTTGCTAAGCTCTGGAGCAACTGCCCTTTGCAAAGTGCACAGTCTATTTGCCTTTAGTAAATCAACCTTATAAGGTCTTAGGGTGTCTGCATGAAGTATTAAAGCAGACACCTTTGGACAGCAGCATTGTCAGTCTGGGGGAGGGTACTGTTAGACTGGAAGATTTTAATGGACTTGACTAACAAATTGAATCTGAACTTCAGCTAACACTTTATAAATAGTTTTGGGATAATGTTTTTACTTAAATGAATAAAAGCTGAACCCTGTCAGTGGTAAGTGGTTTGTCTCAACCCTCTAGTCTAAAGGCCTCATACACACGGGCAAGAATCTTGTCAGGAAAAAAACATAATTTTTCCCGATGAGATTCTTGGCAAGAATCTCTTGCCACCCGAGTGTACACACTGCCCTTTCAAAAAAAATGCGGTTCTCTTGAAAGGCAAGAACGTGGTGACGTCATCACGTACAACGAGCATGCGCTTGTCACATTCGATGCCGTCGTGGCCATCTTGCTTCACCCTACCTATGTCGTGGAAGCTACCGCGCATTCGTCAATGTCATTCCGAGCATGCGCGGGTTTCCACCGTGACAGGTAGGTATACACACACTTGGGTTTCTCATTGGGAACAGGCTGACAAGAATCTCAATGAGAAAATTGAGCGCAGGTTCTCTATTTTTCTCGTCGAGATTCTGGCCAGATTTCCCGACGAGAAACCTGAAAGCCTCGTACACATGAATGGTTTTATCGGCAAAAAAGCTCTGCCAGCAGTTTTCTTGCTGATTTTTGCAGAGAAAACTGGTCGTGTGTACGAGGCCTAACTGTTAAGCCCTGTACACACGTCCGGTTTTCCTGCCAGGAAAACTGCCAAGAGAGCTTTTGACCGGACGTGTGTATGCTTCCTCGCAGTTTTCCTATCAGGAAAACTGCCGGGAATCCCCGGGGGGAAAATAAAGAACCTGCTCTCTATTTTCCTGCCGGGTTTTAAACCCGGCAGTTTTCCTATGGGGAAACACTGCAAGGGAGCATACACACGGCCGGGATTCCCGGCCAAAGATCTCACGCAGTTTGTAACCCGGCCATGTATACACGGGGAAAGTTACCAAGCAGGTTCTTGGTTTTCCCGTTGGGATTCCCGGCAGACTTGATACCGCGGGGAATCCCGGTCGTGTGTACAGTGCTTTACTCTGTAAAAGTAAGTTAAAAAATAATAAACTTACTGGCTAGATCACAAGGTAAAATTAAAGAGTAGAGTTAAGCGAACCCGAACTGTAAAGTTCGGGTTCGGTACGGACTTTGGGTTTTTCCCGAACCCGGACCCGAACCCGAATAATTGCTGAAAGTTCGGGTTCGGGTTAGGAGTTCGGGAAAAAAAAATGCGCGGAGGTCCCCCCAAATTCAATAACCAGACCCTTTAGGTCTGGTATGGATATTAAGGGGAACCCCACCGTCAATTTAAAAAAAAAAGTATTCACTTGCTTACAATCTTTTC
Source organism: Rana temporaria (assembly GCF_905171775.1). Taxonomy (NCBI): domain Eukaryota; kingdom Metazoa; phylum Chordata; class Amphibia; order Anura; family Ranidae; genus Rana; species Rana temporaria. The sequence goes on from NC_053496.1 coordinate 111,591,283, forward strand.
TGCGGCCGGCCAGGTCAACGTGCTCGGATAAGGGGTCTGGTGTGGATTTTAGGGGGAACTCCACGCCATTTTTTTTTTAAATTTGGGGTGGAGTTCCCCTTTAAATCCACACCAGACCTGAAGGGTCTGGTTATGGATATTTAGGGGGAACCCTACGTCATTTTTTCTTTAAAATTAACGGCGGGGTTCCCCTTAATATCCATACCAGACCTAAAGGGTCTGGTTATTGAATTTGGGGAGACCTCCGCGCATTTTTTTTTTTACTAAAAGTACATGTCCCATGCACTTAAATGGGGTTCGCAGTTCGGGTTCGGGTTCCCGAACCCAAACTTTTTTTTTAAAGTTCGGGTTCGGGTCCGAACCCGAACATCCAGGTGTCCGCTCAACTCTATTAAAGAGTAAAAAAGGCAAAAAAAAAAGAAAGTAAACGAATGCACCATATTTAAGAATTGGTGAGCTGCAATTTTTTTATTTTTTGGGGGGTTTAATTCCACTTTAAAATAAAGTATCTGCTGAAGAATCCTAGCCAATAGCTCATGTGAGGAGTTTTACTGACTTAAAAAGAAATATATGCGCTAAATGAGAATAAGAATATTGGTCAGTTATTTTAAGAATATCTTCAATTGTTTTGCTAATTTTATTTTAAAATGTCTGCAACACAATAAAATTATTTACTGTAAACACTTTGCAACTGTTTTGTGGTGCCAGATGGAGTTTCCCATCTCATAATATTCACCAAAGCATCCCACTTGACTTGTACCATCTGGATAGGACAAGAAATATTGTAAGCGAGTGAATACTGTAATGATCATGAAAGATGTTTACAATCTGTCATCATCATAAAACAGGCTAAATACACTTTCTGTTTGACAAAGGGAAAGTAGAGCATGAGAGCTCTTCCAAAAAAAGTTCAGCCTTCATAAATATTTAAATAAATGATGTTTAAAACATAGCATATTCTCTTTCAAATCAAGCACTGGAACATTATGGTGGCTGATTCAATGATCAGTATAAAAGGTTGCAGTTTTAATTAAATGAAACAAAGCGCAATAACCAGACTACTAATAAACTAATGGAAGGTATAATAAGATTGCTTTGGGTTACTGCACACTATTGCTCTTTGCACACAAAGAAGACAAAGGGAGGACTTTAAGATGTCTGTTGGGATAAGATAGACACCTGAATGAATGTTAAACATATCATAGAATTATGGCCCTAACTGTGACCTTGTGATTCTCTACAATAGATGTATTTGATTAAAATTAAAGCGGACTGAATGTCAGATATATTTTCCATGTTAAGTGAATGTAAGCTTTAAATTGTGTAGGAGTTGGAGCTTGTTCACACTATAGCCATTGAGCTGCACTGATCTGTGTAGAACAATGCAGGCTCAATGCAAGGGCATTTAGAAAACAATTATTTTCTATGTACCCTATTCACACTATACAGACGAGTTGCATAAAAATGTGTGCAATTTATGCCAAACACACCTGCATGGGACTGCACCACAGCATGCCAAAATGCATGGCAGTGCATGGAATTTAATGACATTTTATTTGGATGTTAAAAAAAAAAACAATGCAATGGGGGAAATTTACTAAAACTGCAGCATTCAGAATCTGGTGCAGCTGTGTATGGTAGCCAATCAGCTTCTAAGTTTATTTGTTCAATTAGGCTTTGACAATAAAACCTGTAAGCTGGTTTCTACGCAGAGTTTCACCAGATTTTGCACTCTGTCGGTTTAGTAAATAAACCCCAATGTATTGTAACAACACATCTCACTTCTCTTTACAATGCACACCAATGCGCATACGTTATGCAAAACACAACATCTGATATATTTGCTCATACTCTTTAGTTATACATCCGGGGTGACTGATGGTAGCAATAATATCTTTGTTCCTGTATTATCCTCTTCCAGTTATTATTATTATAAGTTCTCAGGTGTCCATTAGGACATACGCCATCTCAGCTCATAAGAATTTGTTTTTCCTCTGTGTCTATGATAGCTGTTCGACTGTAATGTCATATGCCTTTGTACGATCATTGTACTTTCTATATCTATCTAAATTTAGAGAGGGTTTGAGTTGTTAATTGACTCAGACAGATGTAATTATGGGCAATTTAGCCTCTGTTCCAGCAATGGCAGTGCTAAAAGTAACCACCATTGTTCGCCCGGGGGTGTTGTTACCATCCCAGGCCAAGGGTGGCAGAAGCGTCAGGGTGTATTGGGTGTCCCCCTCGGCAGCGAATCAGGGGAGTCATCCCTCTGTGCATGCTGGGGATGGGCACTTAAGGGACAGACGCCATTGGACCGGGGTCGTCATCGCTGGTCTGTCGTCCCACGCGCATCGTGGCCTGCCTGGCCGGGGGTGCGTGCTCCTGGGCCCTGGTTTCAGGACCACGTTGGTCCAGGTTGTGGTTCAGCTGAGTTGGCCCTGTAGTTACACTGGGTCTGCACTTTAAAGGTGATCCTGTGCTGTCTGTCCTTGAGGGAAGAAGCCACTTGATGAAGGAAGCCAGGGGAGGACCTATCCTGGAGAGGACCATGCAAGAAGCTGGTATCTTGGGAGAAGGCCTGGGAACTTCAACGAAGGATGCACCATATACTGAGAGGCTTGATGGAGATCGCCTGTCAGATCTGAGTTCTACAGAAGTTAATCTGGAGAGATCCGGGTGCTGAATCCTGTGTCAGGGGATTCTGGACCAAAAGTGTCTCCTCATAAGGGAAGGTCTGTGGCAGAGACTGTACTTTATTCCATGCGCCATTCTGGCTGCTAGGCCAGTAAGAGGGACCTATCTGGGTAAGCAAGGTGATCATTTACAAATCACTTAAAGTGTTAAGTGTCAGACAGGAAATATAGACAAAGCATATGCCTCTATAGTGTGTACTAGTCGTAATTAAGAAAACTACGTGTCATTTCTGTCTCCTGCTTCATTACTCTGCTATCAGCATGAATCACTTCTGACCATTTTTTCTGACACCAAAAGAAAAAGGTGACAGAGGAGGGAGCTGTGATTGACAGCCGCAGCTCTGTTCTTATGTGCTGTGTGGAGGGAGTTGTGTTCAAGGGTGTACCTAGAGCATTTGGCACCCAGGGCAGATCCTATATCTGGCACCCCTCGCATTAAAATGTAAAAACACCCCACTGTGCCCCTTGCATACCTCTGCATCCTTTAATATCTCTTTGTCACTACTATGTACCCCCTCTCCACAACTGGATCTCTGGATCCCTTTACATTACACAGCACCTGCACCTCTAGGCCCCTTTAGATTACACAGCACCCTGCACCCTTTTACATTAAACAGCACCCTGCACATCTGGGCCCCTTTACATTACACAGTACCCTGCACCTCTGGGCCCCTTTACATTACACAACACCTGCACCTCTGGGCCCCTTTACATTACTCAGCACCCTGCATCCCTTTACATTACACAGCACCCTGCACCTCTGGACCCCTTTACATTACACAGAACCCTGCACCTCTGGACCCCTTTACATTACACTGCACCCTGCACCTCTGGACCCCTTTATATTACACATCACCCTGCATCTCTGGACCCCTTTACATTACACATCATCCTGCATCTCTGGACCCCTTTACATTACACAGCACCCCACACCTCCGGACCCCTTCACATTACACAGCCCTCTGCACCCCTTTACATTGCACAGAACACTGCACCTCTGGACCCCTTTACATTACACAGCACCCTGCATCTCTGTACCCCTTTACATTACACAGCCCCCTGCATCTCTGAACCCCTTTACATTACACAGCCCCCTGCACATCTGGACTCCTTTACATTACATAGCACCCTGTACCTCTGGACCCCTTTATATTACACAGCACCCTGCACCTCTGGACCCCTTTACATTGCACAGCACCCTGCATCTCTGCACCCCTTTAAATTAACCAGCACCCTACATCTCTGGACCCCTTTACATTGCACATCACCCTTCAGCTCTGGACCCTCTGCATGTTACACAACCCCCCCTCTTCAGTGCAGAGCCTCCTTCAGTGTAGCCCCCTGTTCAGTGCAGACCCCCTTCAGTGTAGCCCTAATTCAGTGCAGACCCCCTTCAGTTTAGCCCCCGCTTCAGCAACGGGATCATAGATGACAGCAACAGGAACTTCGAAAATTACTGCACTGGTGCAAACCTTTGGCTCCCTAGCCATTTCATCAATCGGAGGAGAGCAACAGCTATAGTAACTATCAGGGCCGCCATCCGGAATTATGGGACCCCTTATACAGCTTCAGGCATGGGCCCCCAGGAGCAGAGAACCGGGGGGGGGGGTGCTGCCGCCTCAAATTGAGAAGCCGGGGCCCTGGGGACCTCTGGGCCCTTTAATAAAAAGAGAAAAATAAATAAAAAATGTATTTTTTTTTATAAAAAAAAAGGGGGGGGGGGTTGCCATCCGGGGCCTTGGGGACCTCTGGCCCTTTAATAAAAACAAAAACAAACAAATAATATATAAAAAAATTATAAAAAAATGTTATAAAAAAAGGGGGGTTGCCATATGGCGCCCTGGGGATCTATGGGCCCCTGGGGACCTCTGGGCCCTTTAATAAAAAAATAAAAAAATAAATAAAAAATAAAAAAATTAAAATGTATTTTTTATAAATAAAAAAAGGGGGGGTGGGACCTCCGGGACATAGGAAGCCCTCCATAGAGTGGACACCCTGGCATCTGGTCTAGACAGGATGATTACCTATACTGAACTATAGCAGTTCATAATTTGGATTATAAGAGCATTGGACTATATAGTCCTCATTGTTTTTTTTTTCGTTAGTCGGCGGGGGAAGATTATTTTTTCTTGTCCCCCCCCCCGACGCCTTTCAACATTAGAACTCATGTTAGTCTTTTTTTCCTATTGTTTCTCATGCCCTTAATTTTTCCCTTTTTTTGTTTATAGCACTAAGCCTTATGCCGCGTACACACGGTCATTTTTCGGCATTAAAAAAAACGTCATTTTTTAAAACGTCATTTAAATGATCGTGTGTGTGCTTCACATCATTTTTCGGCTTCTGAAAAACGACAAAAACAAAATTTGAACGTGTTGCATTTTTTCATGTCGTTTTTCAAAATGTAGTTTTTCGTGTTGTAAAAAATGATTGTGTGTGGGCAAAAACAACGCTTTATACCTGCGCATGCCCAGAAGCAAGTTATGAGACGGGAGCGCTCGTTCTGGTAAAACTACCAATTATAATGCAGTAAGCACATTCATCACGCTGTAACAGACAAAAAAGCGCGAATCGTCTTTTACTAACAAGGACTCAGATAAAAGCAGCCCAAAGGCGAATAGAACTTCCCCTTTAGAGTGCCGTCGTACGTGTTGCTCATCATTTTTTAAAAACGATGGTGTGTAGGCAATGTTGTTTTTAATGAAGTTGAAAAAACATTGTTTTTTGGACATGCTGAAATTTTTTTTTTCATGCTGAAAAACGACCGTGTTTAAGGCACTTTCTCAGAATATATGGAATAAGGAGTTTACAGTATACCCTATAGGATATGTACCCTTAAGTTTGCTACTCCCGGTGGGGACTAACCAGCCGATGACCATATCTCTCTCCCAGACATCTATTCCAATCATCCTCCCTTTAAGATATACTAATGGTATTAGGATAATATCTTTCTTTAATTTCTTTTTTTAGGTCCTGGACAGATATCTTTCCCCTCACCTAGTGATTGTAGGAGACTTTAATATGGTGGCTCATTAGGGTCTTGACAGAAGCCGAGTTGTGTGTAATGCCAACGCTTTCCCAAAGACCCTCACCCATTTACTCAGCTCCCATCAATGTATAGATTCCTGGCAGGCTCATAATGTGGGCGTTCGGGACTACACCTTCTACTCACACCCACATGACAGCTACTCTAAGCTAGACTATATTTACAGCACTCTGGTCCTGCTAGCCAACACAAACTCAGCAAACATACATCCTTGCTCATGGTCTGATCATCACATGGTGCTGATAACATGGTGCTTTAGTAACCAGCTCAGACCCTGAGCTGGTTACTAAAGTCTCGGACTGCCTAGAAGAATACTTCCGCATCAACAATACAAAAACATACTCTCCCCACTATTTTGTGGGCTGCCCACAAGGTGGTAATTCAGGGATATCTGATAGAACTAGCCACAGCAAAGAAAAAGCATAAGATAGCAGATATTACTAGACTCTCCAAGGAGCTGACCAGGTTGTACCATATACACAACCAATCCCACTCCTCTGACACTCTCAGACAGATTAACGCTAAGAGAATCGAATTAGATACGGTTCTCTCTGAGCAAACGGAAAAGGCATTGAGATGGTCGAAATCCAGGTTTTTATTACACAGCAACTCGGCTTAAGCAAAAAAATTAATTCCACAATCCAACTCCCACACTCTTATGAACTTAGAAACAATAAGGGTAATTCGGTCACTCACCCCTCGGAGGTAATCAAAATATTCTCCAAATTTTACCAGGACCTACTGGCGACCCTTACCTCCATGCCTGGCCCCTCGACCAAATCCTGGTTGGATAATATGTCCCTCCCATCCCTATCCGAGGATCAAGCAAATACCCTCAATGCCCCATGTAAAGCGGAGGAAATCCGGGCTGTAATTGCATCTTTGAAATCCTCAAAAGCTCTGAGCAATTAGTTCCCCACCTTGAAAATCCTTTTAACCATATACTAAAATGTCACACCTTTTCAGGTGATATGTTGCTGGCGAAAATGTCTTTGATACCAAAACCAAAGATCACACCTTTCCCCAAAATTACAGCCCTATTTCGGACATAAACAATCATATGAAACTTTTTGGTCGTCTGCTAGCGGATAGACTTTCAATTATCATTTCCATGCTTATCTCCCCAGACCAGACAGACTTTATCTCCACTAGGCAAATTACAGATAATATTCGTTTGGCCACTAATATAATACAAGATGCAAACATGTTCTCCAAGAAAGTCCTATTGTTTCCAAATTTGGGATTCAGGGAGCATTTGTGCTCTATACCATCACCCACATACTCGCATTAAACTCCCGGGATGTTCCTCTGAGTATTTCACACTGGGCCAAGGGACCAGGTAGAAATGTCCCTCATCCCCTTTGCTATTCGCTTTGGCGATAGAGCCTCTTGCACGCTCAATTTGCCTGAATCACAACATTAGGGGTTTTATGAAAGGAGATCAAGAATTCAAATTAAGTATGTATGCAGACGATGTTCTCTTATTTCTATCTGACCCTGTAGCTTCTTTGTCAAATTTGATCTCCACTTCAAGCACCTTTCACAACATGTCAGGGCTAGGGGTTAATTTATCAAAATGTGCTGTGCTTCCAATCAATATCCCAAAACATACGCTTTTAAGTATCCAGTCCAGGTTTGGCTTTACTCTAAGCGTGGAAACACTACAGCATCTGGGAGTTAAATTGGCCAATTCTCCCCATAAACTTTACTTTGCTAATTACCCCCCATTCCTTTCTCGCATCAAGCAATTATTATGCCAGTGGTCTGCCTACCACATCTCATTTTTAGGTAGGATTCAGGCCATTAAGATGTCAATACTCTCTAAGCTGCTATTCTATTTTAGATCACTGCCTCTATATGTATCCAACCAGACCATTGAGCTAGCCCAGAAAGAGGTGAATGCTTTTGTATGGCAAACCAAAAAGCCCAGGTTGAATAAAAAACTACTTTTCTGACCAACGACCCTGGGGGGTCTGGGACTACCACACCTGTGGCTTTACCATGCTTCCCACAAATTGGTGCACATGGCTCAGTGGCACCCCCCGAGGAGCGTTCCATGGCTCCAATTTGAACCTCGGTTGACCCATATTACCTACCAGGTCTTCTTTGGTTAGAACAACTTAGGCCCAAAGATCTGACACCACTGAATGGAGTAGTAGGTCAATTGTTACAGCTGTGGTTCTTATATAAAGCATCATACTCACTGGTAGGGATGAGCTTCGAGTTTGAGTCGAACTCATGTTCGACTCGAACATTGCCTGTTCGACAGAGTGCGGCCCCCCCTCTCCTGAACCGTACCAGGCCACATGCCCTCAACATGGGGAGGATGTACCCATGTTGATGGGGACAAGGGCCTCATCCCCACAACCCTTGCCCAGTGGTTGTGGGGGTCTGCGGGCGGGGGGCTTATCAGGATCTGGAAGACCCCTTTAACAAAAGGGACCCCCAGATCCTGCCCCCCCTATGTGAATTGGTAATAGGGTACATTGTACCCTTACCATTTCACAAAGAAAATGTAAATAGTTGGAAAAACACACACACACACACACCGTAGAAAAAAATCCTTTATTAATAAAAAATTAATTAAAAAAATACAGCGGTGGTAATCCACTCTCGGTCCGGCTTCCTGCTCCAACGTTGTCTGTATCTAGTGACAGGTGATCTCCTCTCCAGTCCAGCGTCGAGAAGATCTTCCGGCTTCCAGAGCACAGCATCAGAGGCCGCTTCTCTCCGCCGGACACAGGGGTGCGGGGTCACGTGACCCCGCCTCCCCTATATAAGAAATGTCAAAGCTTCACTTGCATCATTCTGCTGGGCTGTGTCCAGCGGAGAGAGGAGGTCGGCAATGCTGTGCTTCTCATCGCTGGACCGGAGATCACCCGTCGCTGGATACAGACAACGTTGGAGCAGGAAGCCAAGACCGAGTGGATTACCACCGCTGTTTTTTTTTTTTTTTTTTTATTAATAAAGGACTTTTTTCTACGGTGTGTGTGTTTTTTTTCAACTATTTACACTTCCTTCGTTAAATGGTAGGGGTACAATGTACCCCATTACCAATTCACATAGGGGGGGCAGGATCTGGGGGTCCCCTTTGTTAAAGGGGTCTTCCAGATTCTGATAAGCCCCCCGCCCGCAGACCCCCACAGCCACCGGGCAAGGGTTGTGGGGATGAGGCCCTTGTCCCCATCAACATGGGGACATCCTCCCCATGTTGAGGGCATGTGGCCTGGTACGGTTCAAGAGAGGGGGGGCCGCACTCTGTCCCCCCCTCTTTTCTGAGGCTGGCCAGGTTAACGTTCTCGGATAAGGGGTCTGGTGTGGATTTTTGGGGGAACTCCGCGCCATTTTTTTTTTTAAATTTGGGGTGGAGTTCCCCTTAAAATCCGCACCAGACCTGAAGGGTTTGGAATGGATATTTGGGGGGAACCCCACTTCATTTTTTTTTAAATTGACGGCGGGGTTATCTTTAATATCCATTCCAGACCTGAAGAGCCGACAATTCATTATAGCCGCAAGTCAGTTTTAAATGTCTTTTATTCTTTCAGAAATGACACTTTGTGCAGAGACAGTTCTAAGTACGGGAAACATGCGCTATTTCACATGCTAACTTTACACCCCCCCTAGGTACAAAATTTAAAGGAATATTTCACTTTTATTGTTTCACTTTTAGCATTATTAAATTCACTGCTCCCGAAAAAACAGCCATTTTTAAAACTTTTTTTTTTGCATTGATACATGTCCCCTGGGACAGGACTCAGGTCCCCAAACACTTTTTAGGACAATAACTTGCTTATTAGCCTTTAAAATTAGCACTTTAGATTTCAAACGTTCGAGTCCCATAGACTTTAATAGGGTTCTAAAGTTCACACGAACATTTGGTGTGTTCGCAAGTTCTGGTGCGAACCAAACAGAGGGGTGTTCGGCTCATCCCTACTCACTGGCTCACTGACACCAGATTCCCTGCTGCATTCCTCGATACCCAAGACTTCTCCCTCTGGAAACAGAGTGGCTTAACCACTCTTGAGGCTCTGACCCAAGAACCCCCTTTTAGCTCCTTCACTTTTCTGCAAGAAAAACATGCGCTATCAAGATCAGAGTTCTATAAATGTTTACAGATTAGACACTACTATTCCACATACATCCAATACATTTGAACATATGTGCAGGAGCTCCTCCAGTGATAAGGGCACTATCTAAACCATGTATCAATTTCTAAATGAACAAAACCTCCCCATTAAATCACAAGCAATGCTCAGTTGGGAAGCGGAAACAGGTAAACAGATAGCCCCTGAGAATTGGTTAGATATGGGGGGGCTATTTATGAAAGGCAAATCCACTTTGCACTACATGTGCACTGAAAGTGTACTCCGAAGTGTAGTCGCTGTAGACCTGAGGGGAAGATCTGAAATGAGGGGAAGCTCTGCTGATTTTATCATCCAGTCATGTGCAAGCTAAAAAAAATGTTTTCTTTTTTTTGCATATCCACCTCAGATCTGCAGCGACTGCACCTCCAAGTGCACTTTCAAGTGCACTTGCAGTGCAAAGTGGTTTTTCTTTTTGTAAATAACCCCCATGGTGTCAAATATGCACAAATGTATGAAATCTATGGCTGTAAAAGAAACAGTGGTAAAACTCCACACCAGATGGTATTATACTCCTTCAAGATTGAAAAGATTTTGCCCCTTGGTCCCAGGGAACTGCTTTCGAGGTTGCCCCGATAGAGGCACACATCTCCACATATTTTGGAGCTGCAGAGTTCTTCAGCCACTATGGCAGAAGATAGCTACCAAGGTCGCTCAAATCACTGGTATACACCACACCCTGACCTATCAGATGTGCCTCTTTTTTGCAGAACTCCCAGAGGCTACTCCCCCAGCTCAGAAACGTACCCATACGCTATTTAGTGCAGTCCACTGGGCAATAGCACTTCATTGGCAATTGCCAGCAGTTCCCTGGGTTTAAGGGTTAAGACACATTGGAAGCAATTTGTCTAATGGAACAAGTCCACCACACTTTGATGGACACTCTGCCGGTATTTGAAAGAAAGTGGGCCTCCTAGTCATCATATTTTTTTTAAGGTTCAAGTTGGTTTTGGCATATATGCAAGATTTACCTCACAGCCAAAGTGCCAGAGTGCCCCCCCCCCTGCCTATGATTTTGTATCTGTTATACCTTTTCCATTTTCTTGTATGCATAAATGCTAAATCCTGATTCAGTATATGACAGTCACAGGTTATGGATAACATTAGCTGCTTGTTACCATCTGTCACATGTAATGTGACTCTTATTGGCTTGAAAAACATTTACTCTTCACCATTTTGGAAATTTCATTAAATCACCCATAAAATGCATTTAAGATAAAACACCAAAAACCTATGATCTTAAACGTGATCGTCTAAAATTGTCTGTGCCTTTTCCGAGCTCAAAACACCTCCTGTATCCTGTTTCAACTGATTAGAAAATGTCACCATGATATTTATTGTATATGAGAACTGTCTCTGACACATCAACAGTAATTAAAGCAATTACATGTCAGTCTCAATGGACTATGTCTTCCTTAATGCATGTGGTTAGTGATTCATTGTCAAAATAAACACATGACACTTTTTTGAAATGACTATTTATCATTTTTTTTCCAATCCAGCTTAATATAATGAGAATTTATCCAAGTATTGTTAAATTAGAGGCTCACTGGAGCTCTGGGCTGTGGAGGGGTGGAAGCGGCTGGCTCAGGCACTCACTGGCTTGCAGAGTGGCTGAAGCAGGTGTCAGTGCAGGCTCCTGCCCGGCTGGACCACCGTACTGTTACCATTACTTTTTTAACACATACCCCTCACAAACCACTGAAACCATTTTGCCTTGTCATGCGGTGAAGGTGTGGAGGCACTGCGCTGGAATAGTCACCCAACCAGTCCCACTGCACTTGGTGTGCATGGACCCTAAAGGCAGTGAATGTCTTACCTTGGTTCACAATATCCAAAATTGTTGTATGCATTCCTTTTTCATGCTGATTGAATGTTGTAAGCCAGTAAGTTATTTATAGGGATGAGAAAACCATGCCGGGGGTTCAGTTTTTGGGAGAATACAGCTGCAATTCTGTGAACACCAAACTTAGTGGTGAACCCGACTGAAGTCCACTGGAGTTGAAACTAGATATGTTTTCTGGCATGTTTCAAGGATAATAGGAGTAGGACATCTATTGTTGAAAAAGAGAATGGTGAGCTGGTCACTGACCTTTACAAGGTCATTGCTGAATGCTATATAATGCAGCCATGCTTTCTGCTCTCCTTTTCCTGGCTACTCTGGCTGCATACCTGGATAAGGGCATGGTTGGTATTTTAAGGAAAATTGTGTAGGGTTCCCCTTTAAAATTTCAACTAGGCCCTTATCCAAACATGCAGACAGAAATGGAAGAGTAGCAAGTGTGCCTTCCAGCATTTGGGAGGGGGTTCCATTCAAAAGGAGGTGTTAAACTTTCCCTTCCCCTGCCCCATTGTTGAGGGACCAGAGACTCTTCCCCACATCCCGTCCCCAAGAAAATTTAGAGGTTTGTAGAAAAGGGGGGGGAGTTAAAGTAATCTGAAAGCAGGGCACATTAGTACAAAGAGTTATGCCGCGTACACATGATCGGTTTGTCTGATGAAAACGGTCTGATAGACCATTTTCATCAGACTAAACCGATCGTGTGTGGGCCCCATCAGTTATTTATCCATCGGTTCAAAAATTAGGAACTTGTTTTAAAATTATCTGATGGATAAAAAACCTATAGAAAAAAACTATCGTCTGTAGGCACGTCCATCGGTTAAAAATCCATGCATGCTCAGAATCAAGTCGACGCATGCTTGGAACTTCATTATTCTCAGCACATCATTGTGTTTTACGTCACCGCGTTCTGACACGATCAGTTTTTTAACTGATGGTGTGTAGGCACGACTGATCATCAGTCAGCTTCATCGGATAACTGATGGAAAAATCCATCAGACCGTTTTCATCGGATGGACCGATCGTGTGTACAAGGTATTAGAAGCAAATAAAGATGAAGACACCCACACTGTAAAAAAGTTCTTTATTGCCAAAAACATAAATAATGTCCCCTGATGTAAATACAACACTAGTCACGTTGTTTAGCGATATGCTTTAGATCGTTGTCATTCATAACAATCCTCCACCCAACAACGTTTTCCCTTTCTGATGATGGACTATCAAATTACAATGCTTCCCTGCCAGCTGCTTTATTTACATTTGCAGCAGGGATCTGGGCAGGTGAACTGGTCAAATATGACCAGTTTATTTGGCTCTCTCCTGAAATGTGATTAGGCTGGGTTCAGGTCCCTAGCTATTTATACATTTGCCAAGATTTGTGTGTCCTCATACTTGTTGCTTGTTTATATGAACACATTAAAGTTGTTTTAAAATATTAATATTTTGCCAGAACACAAAAAATAAATAAATAAATAAATAAAAAATAATGTCTATCCATCATTGTGTCTAGAAGGCCAACCCACATAGGACACTGGCACTGGTGCATCACCAATATGGTAATTATAATAAGCTAGCTGGAGTACTTTGGGTGATGCTCATAAGTAGGTCACAAAATATGCACATGTGGAATACAGGTTAAATGGGAGATCTTTGCATGGTCTGATCTTTTGGTTCCAAATGAAGATATCCTGGCATTAAGGCTTGCAAAAACATGAGAAATTTGGAAGACACAAATAAGCTAGGAGTACAAATTAGTACATTGATTAACTAAGGGGGATATTATAGAATGTTCCAGGGTTTGTGTCAACAAATGACTGACTTCTATTTAAACATTCTTGTAACATTTGACATTTCCTTGTGCTTTTTTTCTGCCCTCCAATCTTATCTTTCCTGCAACCAATCTGAAATATTTGTGTGATATTGTATATGAGATACAACCCCATCATAAATGCATTGCAGGAGCACATTTGCCAATCTTTGAATACATCTTTTGTCAATTACTGTACATTGTAACTAATTGACTCTTTTCCTAGGTAGGGGGACGATGGGGGGGGGGGACGACGACGACAACGACGACTAGGTGAGGTTTCCTCGTTCTATCATTCAATTTATGTAAAATAAATGTTATTATATTGAGCATATTTTGTACAACTTTTCATGAGTATTGATTGGTTTTATTTGTATATTAAATTGTATTTTTTTCATTAAATGCAGTTTCACAGAACCTGAAGAAGTGAGTGTTTGCGACAATTTGTAGCTTCTGCCAATAGGGCCAGCCCGCTAATTTCAACAAAATGCATGAAAGGGCGACACCTTGTCTATAAAGTATAGGTATTGATCAACAATGCTGGAGGGGTAGATGCTGATGGTAGATGGTGAAATATTTATTTATTTTGTACTCTATTTGTAGTGGGTGGTTGCTACGAGTTACTACATCCACACATTTCACTCTGCTGCCAGACATACATTAGCTACACTCCTTTAGTCAATGAACAGTCTTTTGCTTGTTTTTGTTATTTTATTAGGGGATTAAACTTGGTTGGGGAAGGGATATGGGATGCCCATAGAAACAAATGAATAGTTGAAATGTTATAGCAATAGATGTGTTACACTTCTTCAGAGATAGGTCAAGATGGCTGACACTAAACTTGACAGACTTTTACCTCAGAACTTCTCTTCCTGCTGCACACAGCTTAAGGGACTTTTACCTCAGAACATCTCCTCCTGTCACAGTCTTAGTATTCCTGTCACACCATCAGATATGACTAGGCCTCACTCTGAACATGTCCCAGTTTAAGTAGAAGATGAAACCGTTAAAGGCCTAGGGACTTGCAAATCCTGCCCGCCCTCATGGCTAAATCGACTTGACACAAATTTCACAGTCTCTCCCTCTAGCTCTGCATCCAGCTCCCGTGGTATACCTAGTCCATATATTTCACTGTGCTTCGACTCACTGACACCTGCCCTGGATCCTTCCTGAAGGACTTACTCTGGACATGCAGACCAACTGCCTCTCCTAGCTCCTGTTCCAGGACACCTCTCCATAACCAGATGGGGATGTTCCTCCAGCACGACAGTCTAGCACTCCATCCTTCAGTCCACCCAGCCGACAACTCCTCCTCCAGCAGGCTGATTGTGGGTATATGTGGGAGGCCTGTCCCCTACCAATCCTAGATGGGGATTGGTCAGATCTCCTCACATGTGCCCCATGTCACACCAGCACTCAGCCCTGCCCCTTTTCCAGAACATTCTTTACTGGAAACAAGGGAGGCGCCCAAGAGCTGAAGTACATGACAGTCCCCTACTACTGCACTAAACCACTCCCCTGCCCTCAGATCAAAAACAAACAGGCCTAGCTCTCAGCATAGGCCTGCCTAAATTTACCTGCACTGGCAGCTAACACAAAACCCTACACTTAGCACCTTCCTAAAGGTGGTCTACATGTTTGTATTTTAAAGATTTAATGACCATTTTTACATCAATGTAAATAAAGTTATTGTCAGGACCCAGGTCTGAACCTGTAACCTCTGCTGTATCTGCCGATGTCTCTTCTTGATGAGTCAACTGGGATGTTGAGCAACTACCTGGACTATTCCTTAAATTATATTGCCTTAAACCATGTTACTCTTGACCCTTTTTCTCTTCTCCTGAACTTCCTATTTTAGTCATGCCTTTGCATTTCTTGTTTGCAGATTATTGTGCTCCATCCAGCCAATATCTCAATTTTGACACTCCTGCTGTTGTCCATATCTCCGTTACCACTCGTTACCGATCTCTGGCTTGTCCCTTGACTACGCTTCTGCTCAATCCCAACCTTTGACCACTTTTTACAGACCTTTTGCTTGTTCCTTGATTATGCTTCTGCTTGATGCCAACCTGTGATCATGTGTAACCAACCTTTGGCTTGTTTATTAAAGCAGAGTTCCAGCCTAAATAAATAAAATAAAATGGAAAGTCAGCAGCTACAAATACTGTAGCTGCTGACTTTTACCTGCCCAGGGATTCTGCAATGTGGGCTTGGGTGCAGGCGCCATCATTGCAAGAGAAACCAGAAGTGAAGCCTTCAGTGGTCTTAAGTTTAAGATAGAGATGTATTTTTGGCTTGAACTCTGATTTAACTTAAAGGAACACTGAGGCCCCGTACACACGACCAGTTTCCTCGGCAGAATTCAGCTTCCGACCGAGTTTCTGGCTGAATTCTGCCGAGAAACCCGGCCGTGTGTACACGAGGACCTCGGCGAGGAAATAGAGAACATGTTCTCTATTTCCTCGTTGTTCTATGGGAGCTCTCATCCCGCCGAGCTCCTCGGCGGCTTCAGGGCTGAACTGGCCGAGGAACTCGATGTGTTTGGCACGTCGAGTTCCTCGGCCGTGTGTACGAGGCCTGAAGGTTTGTTTTTTATTAGATCAATTGATTGCTGTAAGCTAGAGCATTTAAATATCACTTACCTCGTTTTTCCTTTTGACCTCCAAAATACAGTAATCCAGGTTTGAAAATGCCATTTCCTGTCACTCCTCTTCTTGCTTTCCACCAGCATCTGAGCCGTTTTGCATGGTGGAAAGCAGAATGTGCTCACCCCCTCCCTATGACTACAGCCCTGCGTGAAGATGCTCTCTTATCCCTCACAGGTATGGAGGCTAAGCCTAATAGGAACTGTAGTTCCCATTAGACCGTGATGTAGCAAGAATAAATGCGCACCGCAAACCAGGAAGTCAGTGAGAATAATGATTTAGGAGCGACGGAGGTGAATAAAACAGCTAGATTTCAACAGGTATCAAACTAGTTATAATGCAAAACATTACTTTTTACTTTATCAGCTACTGTCAGACTTTAATTTAAGAGGAAAATATTTTTGTCTTTACAACCCCTTTAACTTCTGCTTGATCCCTCCATGCTATATCTTCCCCCGGATTTCTTGCCTCCTGGTAGGGAAATCCTGTGGACCGGTACTAACATGCAGCAAAACCTGTTCCCACCATCAGGAGCTCTGGAGAACACAGGTTAGTGCTTAGACTCCGCACCTCGGGTGAGCGTGTGTCATATGGAATATAGGTTAAATGGGATATCTTTGCATGGTCTGATCTTTTGGTTCCAATTGAGGATATCCTGGCATTAAAGCTTGCAAAATCTTGGGATTTTTGGAATACACAAATGAGCTAGGAGTACAGGGTGTCCTGTACTGAGACAAATATGCAAGATACTATTGCTGACTTCCTTTTGAAAATGTTACCTGCCCTCATGACTCTAATGCTTTCTCTATCATCGTCCTCTTAAACATGCAGAAAGTTACGTCAGAATGCAAGATCTGTACCATATCCTTAGTCTGAAAACCTGACAGCTTTAGCAATGATAACCTCCATATACAATATATCTAAACACCATTTCCATGTACACCTGAAGTATAGCACAGTTATAAAAGCAAGTGCAGACAATCCCTCAAATTGTAGACAGAATTTTGTAACAATATTTTTTTTTTGTTAACTGGTAGTGCAGAGACTTTTTTTAAGGAAAATCTACTCCAGTGCTTTGTTCATGAAGATTTCTATCTTATGTATCCACTGAGGACAAAAAACGTTTGTTTTCCACTATTGCTGGGTATTTTTACAACAACAAGCAGACCTGGTAGCTTTCATTTAATTCTTCTTGCCTAAATGTTTACCTTAACAATGTTTTCACCTTTAAAAGACATCGTAATTGACATACAATCCACCACTGAACAAGATACGTAATTATTTTTTAGCCCTGCTACAACAGCACTGTCACAGATAGATAAAACCATGCTTTCTTTTATTGCAGCGTGGACAAGTTTAAATGAATACAGTCATTGAGATCCGGTATTACAGGAGGGCAATTGTGAGATTAAAAACAAGTCAGTCATTATAAAGGCTTGATGCAATTCACTTTTTCAATTGTACTACGTGAAAAGTAGTTTCATTCTCTTTTTCCTATTGGTATAAGATGAGAACATTTTGTTATCTAAAAGTCTATTGTATGCTACCGACCTGGAAAGAAAACTATTTATATCAAATCTATGCTTTAAACTTCAAGCATTTTATTCTTATGAATATATTATTTAATTAGTCCATCCAGAAAGCCTGTAAAACACGATTCTTGTCAGACACATTTGGTCAGTTTGTGCTTTCAAGGAGATTCTAGATGCTTGTGTTTAGTGCTGAATATAAAGACTAATCAGGGTATACACATATCAAAATTTATCTGGTTCAGCAATAACTGGCCAAATTCCAATGTGTGTGTTCCCCTCTCTGTTCAACAGAAGCCAGATTAACAACTAACATCTATTAAACAGTCCTTCTATAGAACCAGCATTCGATCAGCTGCTGCAGCACTGATCAGTGTATTCTGACAGGGGGAGTCCCCTGCTGTTGGAATTGAATAGCACATTGCTTGTGTGGATGTTAAGATCTATGAGCTTTTTTTTTCAACATGCTGCATGCTTACAGTGATGGAAAAGTCTTGTTTTTTTTCTTTTAAATAACAAATATGTTATACTTACCTGCTCTGTTGCAGTGGTTTTGCAGAGCAACCTGGATCTTCCTCTTCTCTGGTCCCTCTTTACTGCTCCTGGCCCCTCCCTGCAGTTGAGTGCCCCCACAGCAAGCATCTTGCTGCGGGGGCACCTGAGCTGAACTGCAGCTCTGTGTGTCCATTCAGACACAGAGCTGCCATTCGGCCCTGCCCCCTCTCTCTCCTGATTAGCTAACTGACGTTGATTGACAGCCACGGGAACCAATGGTGCTGCTGCTGTGTCTCAGCCAATCAGAGGGGAGAGCCCCTGAGAGCCGAGGGACTCATGGACATTCCTGGACAGAGATTAGGCTCTGGTAAGTATTAGGGGGGCTGGGGAGGCTGTTGCCCACAGAAGGCTTTTTATCTTAATGCATATGCATTAAAAAAACCTTCTGCCTTTATAACTTCTTTAAGTTTGTTTGTGAATAGGCTAATTATGGGCAAATAATAATAATAATAGATAAACCTAAGAATAAACCTAAGGCAGACCATAGATGATGCAATTTTCTTTCCTGCAACCATGGGTCGATTCCCCTATCAACACTGTCAGTTTTGATGGGGGAATTCCTCCCATGAAGCTATTGTGTCCTACCAAAAGGGGGAGCACGGGGATCTGTCCCTGCTTGAGAACACAATGATTATTGCTAGCAGCTATATCCACTGGCAATAATCGCTTGCTGAAAATTTGACATTGCTGGTTGTACCCAAGTTGTAGATGGATCATCCAATCGATGACCGGCTTTACACCAATATACTTATCTGACAGTGTACTGTTAGATCAAGTTTATTACAGTGTGACACAATAAGGGTGGATTTACTAAAGGCATATAGACTGTTCACTTTGTAGGAGAAGCTGCATTTGCAAGGGAATTTTGCTTCGTGAATGTAATGAAGCTCTGCAGGCTTTCATCATCCAATCACATGCAAGCATTTTTTTTCCTTGCACTCATTAAGCTCTGGGGAAAAGTCCTTTGCAAAGAGCAAATTTACCTTGCAAAGTACAGGCATACCCCACTTTTAAGTGCACAATGGGGTTTATTTACTTAAGCTGGAAAACCCAAAATCAGGCTCACTTCAGCATAGAAACCAATGAGCTTCTAACCCCAGCTTGTTCAGTTAAGCCTGGTAATAAAACCTGGAAGCTCATTGGTTTCTGTGCAAAAGTGAGCCTGATTTTGCACTTTCCAGCTTTAGTAAATAAACCCCATGTGTACTTAAAGTGGGGTATGCCTGTAAACGGCCTGTTTGCTTTTAGTAAATACACCCCATTATAACAGAGGACAGAGGAGGTGATACAGACTTTCCGACATCACTCTAGACATAATCCCCTGAATGCGCGATCTGCTTGAGTTTATGATAAATAGCGGCAGGTCAAGTTGTATTTTGAGCTTAAGTAGAAACAAAGCTACAACAAAGCAATTCAAGTAATAGAGAACAATTTTCCCCATCACAATAATGTAGGATTGAGCAATTTGCCTCCAAAAATGCTATATCAAATGTATTTGGACTGGATGTTCCTGTCTATGTCCATTTGACAGATGCAATTAAACAAAGTTCCAGAGAACCATTTTCTGTGGAAAAATGGCTCTTATTTTCCAAGTAATCACATAGACAAATTACTTTGAACCTAAAAAAGAAACCTCCCTTCTTTCTACTGAAAAGTTTGCCTTATATGGTTTGGGGTGAAATTAAAATAAAACTCCTTTTGTTTAAGTTTTGTGTGTAGTGGAGTAGGGGAGTACATGGAGTAACATGTGACCTTTCCTGTTGTCCATAACTCTGGTGGAGAGGTCTTCCCTCATGACTTGCTTTACAGCAATGGACTTTGCTGTGAACTGGACACTCTTCAGTTCACCCCACCCTTTCTCTGGACTGCATTCTCAAAATGAACTCATAATGCTAATTTTTCAGAGAAGATAACAAGAAAGGTCAGCTTGCCGTAGATTATTATTATTATTATTATTATTATTATTATTATTTTTATCCATACATTTTTATTGAATGAGAATAAAATTAAAATTATTGAACATACAGGTTATTTGTACATTATAACAAGTTCACAGAAATTTAAGCAAATCAGTGGCATAACAATGGAGCTACTGTATATATCTTGCAATTAAACAATAGTAATCTACAAGCCAATTTTTATACACTTAAAGGCAGAGAAAATTCAATAGAAACAGCACCAGCATTATATATAGGCACAAGTCTTAAGTATATTTGAAGTAGCTTATTGTTATATAGATTTACCGTGATTTGAATAGGGATTGGGGGTCTAGGGTGGGGAAGGAGAGACACAGGGGAAAAAAAAGGGGGGGGGGGTGATCTGGATGATCTTATTATTATTATTATTATACAGGATTTAAGTAGCGCCAACAGTTTGCACAGTGCTTTACAACAAGAGAGCAGGCAGAACAGTCACAATTCAATTAAATACAGAAGGAATCAGGGTCCCTGCTCATTAGAGCTTTCAATCTAGAAAGGAGGGTCAAGTGAAACAAAATGTAATAACTGTGGGGGATGAGCTGATGGAGAAAATTAAAATACAGTTGTTAGGTGTGGGTAGGATAGGCTTCTCGGAAGCGGAGGGTTTTCATTGATCGTCTAAAAGCAGATTCTTGATTGTCATGTTAGGGCTGGGGGGTTGTATTTCTACATGGGGGTAAACACCCCTCAAAGGAAAAAACACTGGATTTGATTTACTACTGTATAAATTGAGAATGCTCAGCTGTGCATGGTAGCCAATCAGCTTCTAACTTCAGCTTGTTCAATTAAGCTTTGACAAAAAAAAAGGAAGCTGATTGGTTTCTATGCAGAGCTGCACTTTGCATTCCTACTCAAAACAATAAAGCTTCTCTTCAGAGTAAACTGCTCACCACTACAATATCTATATTGATCGTTTATATATTTTGTATTAGGTCCTTGTCATATTTTCTTTATTAAATTAAAACTGCATGATGCAATTAATGGATGTTTTACATAAATGATGATTTTCCTGACTTCCACAGATAGTACTAGACAAAATTTACAAAGCTTTAACTTAATGATAAGGCTCTATAATGAACCCACATGACTGTAATTTTAAAAACTGTTTGAATTCAGCTGAAATTAACTTTCACAAATAAATAAATATATGTATTCTGGTTGGCTTTGTGAATTGAGCCTCTTGTGGCTTATTCACTTTAAAAAACTATTAAAGGGGCATTTTTCAGTTTATAGAATGGTCATTTAATCTTAAATTAGTCTAATTTCCTGCTTCACTCTTATTTTTTTGTTATTTGCACACCCTTTGCATAAGAAATATTATATCATTTCAATATGCCTTCTTCTTTATTGAATACCAATCTGAAAATCTGTGAACTATATAAGAACCTTATCTTACATCCCTTTGTTTATAGCTTCTTCTTGCGCTCATTGTATACTAGTAATGGTTTGACCTACGGGCTCTCATGAAGGTTTTTTTTTTTTTTTTTCATTTCTGCTATAACAGGAAATCAATGGATGTAACAAAAGTTTATCAGTGTTGAGCTAGACTGTTATCAATAGAGATGTGTTGATATAAATATGTATTTCCTGGGTCAATGAAAGGAGATTAATATTAGGTAATTAAATCGTTTGACAAATATAAGACCAGTTTTTTATGCTTGGTGTATTGATAGCACATTGCTTATCTAGAAGGGTAGAGTGACAATGGAATTAAATTCCAAATAACTTTGCAGATAAGGCTGTCTCAAAGGAGGATCCACCTACCATTCAGACTTAAATACTGGGAGAAATCCTTGGAGGGTCCTTAGTGAAGGACAACCAATATATTGTATGAAACAAGTGTTCAGGGGGTGAGAGCACAGTGGTGATATAAATACATACAAGCAATGTCAGGACAAAATCACCCAGCTCCCAGATACCAAACTGCCAGCTTTAGTGAGCTGTAGCCATTGATTACATAAAAGGTAGTCTTACACATGCTTTACCTGCTCTGTCCAGGAAATAATACAAATATAAAAGTGTTCAAACATTGTTTTGTTTATGCCAATAAAGCATACGTTAGTTTCTCTGATCCCTGTAATTTACTCTAGCTTCAAGATCTAATTCATTTTCAATATATTCTTCAATTATTAAAAGAGGAATATACACAAGATGCCCTCCCTATCCTATGAGCCACCTAGATAACACTGGCAACCTGCTAATAGTAAAACATATTTCAAGAACCCTCTGAAATGCCCAGCAACTTTTTCCCCACACATAGCTGCTAAGCCTGTGTCAGGGACAGTTGTACTGGAGATATACTAATTAGCACATTAGATTAGCACTGCTAATGCATGTCAGATATCCACCAACCCTTTAGTGAGGGAAAATAGTATTTGAACCCTGTTGATTTTGTACATTTTCCCACTGACAAAAAAATGATCAGTCTATCATTTTAATGGTAGGTTTGTTTTAACAGTGAGAGACAGAATTTTATCCCCAATCAATCAACAAGATTTCTGGCTCCCAGGTGTCTCCTATACAGGTAACCAGCTGAGATTAGGAGCACTCTATTAACCACTTAAAGGGTTTGTAAAGGATTTTTTTTTTAATAACAAACATGTTATATTTACCTCCACTGTGCAGCTTGTTTTGCACAGAGTGGCCCCGATCCATGTCTTCTGGGTCCCTTGGTGGCTGTCTCTGCTCCTCCCCCCGCAAGAACTCCACACATTAATGCAAGCTCCCTCACATTGCGTGCACGCTCCTGTGATACAGCGAGCGGCCATAGCTGCTCACTGTATCACTCGGCCCCACCCCTCGGCGCGCGGCGTCATTGGATGTGATTGACAGCAGCGCCAGCCAATGCTCTAGCCAATCAATGGCCAGGCTGAGCGGCGAAGAGGATGTCAGGGCCTGCACGGGACTTTTTAGGGGTTTGGTAAGTATAACGGGGGGCCAGGGGGGGGCGTGAAGTTGGAAATTCGGAGTCGGAAATTCTTTACAACCCCTTTAAGGACCGGAAGATTTTCCCGCTTAATGACCAGGCCATTTTTTGAGATACGGCACTGCATCGCTTTAACTGACAATTGCACTGTACCCAAACACATTTGATGTCCTTGTTTCCCACAAATAGAGCTTTTTGTTGGTGGTATTTGATCATCTCTGCGTTTATTTTTTTATTTGCGCTATAAACAAAAAAAAGACAGACAACTGAAAAAAAAAATATATTTTTTACTTTTTGCTATAATAAATATTCCCCCAAAAATAAAAATAAATAAATATCTTCATTAGTTTAGGTGAATATGTATTCTTCCGCATATTGTTTTGCTAAAACAATTGCAATAAGCGTATATTGATTGGTTTACGCAAAAGTTATAACCTCTACAAACTGGCGGATAAATTTATGGCATTTTTATTATTATTATTTTTTTTTACTAGAAATGGTGGTGATCACTGATTTTTAGCAAGACTGTGACATTGCGGCAGACAGATCGGACACTTTTGATACTTTTTTGGGACCAGTGACATTTATGCTGCAATCAGTGCTATTAAAATGCACTAATTACTGTATAAATGACACTGGCAGGGAAAGGGTTAACACTAGTGGTGATCAAGGGGTTAAATGTGTTCCCTGGTATGTGTTTCTAACTGTGGGGGAGGGAACTGACTGGACGAGGAGAGAGGTTGCTTTTCTTGATCACTCTCTACTCCCCTGTTTAGAATAGGGATCTGTTTGTTTACATTGACAGATCCCCATTCTGGCTCTCTGTGGAGCGATCGCGGTAGGAACAAAAGATGATCAGGACAGCCGCACTCCAATCCAATGTAACTTTAATGTAAAAAACTGGAAACAGGCACTATAAGTCACAGCAACGGAACCTAGGACAGCTGAGGCGTTTCACACTAACTTCAGTGTTTACTCATAGCTGTGAGTTGGATTGCAGTGCGGCTGTCCTGATCATCTTTTGCACCCAACAAGACCTGCCTGGAGTGGCAGGTCTCTTTATAGTTCGTGGAACAATCGCGGTGGCCGGCGGACATTGTGGCTGTTGGCCACGCGCATTGGCTCCCCAGCTGTGCAGCGTGCGCACGCCTGCTATAGCTCTTAATGGAGCCAACGTACCGACCATGACGGCAATCAATCAAATTTCAATCTCTACACCATGGCCAAGACCAAAGAGCTGTTCAAGGATGTCAGGGACAAGATTGTAGACCTACACAGGGCTAAAATGGGCTACAAAACTGTCCCCAAGCAACTGTCACCTCTCTGAGTTTCAATGATCATGAGAATGGTGCGGAATCAGCCCAAAACTACACGGGAGAATCTTGTCAATGATCTCAAGGCAGCTGGGACCATAGTTATCAAGAAAACAATTGGTAACACACTATGCTGGTAAGGACTGAAATCCTGCAGTGCCTGCAAGGTCCCCCTGCTCAAGAAGGCCCATCTGAAGTTTGCTAATGAACATCTGAATAATTCAGAGGAGAACTGAGTAGAAGTGTTGTGGTCAGATGAAACCAAAATCAAGCTCTTTGGCATCAATGGGTTTGGAAGAGGAGGAATGACCCCAAGAATACCACCTCCACTGTCAAACATGAACATTATGCATTGGGGGTGTTTTATGCCGCGTACACACGATCATTTTTCAGCATGAAAAAAAAACGTTGTTTTTCAGCATGTCGAAAAAACAACGTTTTCCCAACTTCATCATTAAATGCCTACACACCATCGTTTTTAAAAAATTATCTAGCAAAGCGCGGTGACGTACAACACGTACGACGGAACTATAAAGGGGAAGTTCCATTCGTCTTTGGGCTGCTCTAGCTGATTCTGTGTTAGTAAAAGACGATTCACGCTTTTTTGTCTGTTACAGCGTGATGAATGTGCTTACTCCATTATGAAAGGTAGTTTTACCAGAACGAGCACTCCCGTCTCATAACTTGCTTCTGAGCATGCATGTTTTTTTTCGTCGTTTTAGCCCACACACGATAATTTTTTACAACCTGAAAAACGACATTGTTTAAAACGACGTTAAAAAATGCAGCATGTTCGAATTTTTTTTTTGGTCGTTTTTCAGAACCTGAAAAATGATGTGAAGCCCACACACGATAATTTTAAATGACGTTTTTGAAAAACAACGTTTTTTTAATGCCGAAAAATGATCGTGTGTATGCGGCATTACTGCTAAGGGTATAGGACAACTTCACCACATCAAAGGGATGGTGGACGTGCCATGTAGTGTCAAAACCTCCTTCCCTCAGCCAGGGCATTGGAAATGGATAATGGATGGGTATTCCAGCATGACAATGACCCAAAGCACACGGCCAATACAACAAAGGAGTGGCCTAGCCAGTCTCCAGACCTTACAATATGTGGAATAAGCTGAAGGTTCAAGTTACCAAACTTTAGCCTCAAACCCTTATGGACTTGAAGAGGATCTGCAAAGAGGAGTAGGACAAAATCCCTCCTGAGATGTGTGCAAACCTGGTGGCCAACTACAAAAAACTTCTGACGTCTGTGATTGCCAACAAGAATTTTGCCACCAAGTACTAAGTCATGTTTTGCGAAGGAGTCAAATACTTATTTCACTCATTAAAATGCAAATCAATTTATAACTTTCTTGAAATGTGTTTGTCTGGATTTTTTTGTTGTTATTCTGTCTTTCACTGTTAAAATAAATCTACCATTAAAATAATAAAACAATGTGAAAGTGAAGGTGATTGGATGACCTTCTTAAGTCATCAGTAGGAGGACAAGTGTGAAGAGTACATAATGGCACCACCAACATTTAGAAGGCTTACTAGAACTATCAGACTCAAAAGGACATATGCCGATGAGTCGTCAAGGATTATGGTGAAAACACACTAGTAGAACATCCACATTAGGGATGAGCCGAACACCCCCCCATTCGGTTCGCACCAGAACCTTCGAACGGGCCGATCGTTTGCGCGAACATTAGAACCCCATTGAAGTCTATGGGACTCGAACGTTCAAAATAAAAAGTGCTAATTTTAAAGGCTAACATGCAAGTTATTGTCGTAAAATGGGTTTGGGGACCTGGGTCTTGCCCCAGAGGACATGTATCAATGGAAAAAAAAGTTTTAAAAACAGACGTTTTTTCGGGAGCAGTGATTTTAATGATGCTTAAAGTGATTTTTTTTTAAATTCCTTTAAATATCGTACCTGATGGGTGTCTATAGTATGTCTGTGAAGTGGCACGTGTTTAGAACTGTCCCTTCACAAAATGACATTACTATAAGAAAAAAGTCATTTAAAACTGCTTGCGGCTTTAATGTAATGTCTGGTCCCTGCAATATGGATGAAAATCATTGAGAAAAATAGCATGGGTTCCCCCCTTACCCTCAGGTCATTACCAGCCCCTTTGGCCCTATATACTTTGAACAGCAGTATACAGGCAGTGCAAACAAGACAGGGACTGTAGGTTTGTTGTTAAGTAGAATCTGTTTGTAATTTTGAACTGGTACATTTTTTAAGTGTAGCTCCAGCCAAAAAATCAATTTTTAAGCTTTTTGGAAAACATAGAGAAGGGTTATCTCCCCTGTAACATTTGTTTTGCTCAAGAAGACAAAAAGCAGCGCCCTCTAAGCGTAGTATTCACGTTTTATTAATAAAAACAGACAATTCTTATCAAGGTGTCACTCACAAGGTAATAAATAACATGGGCTTATCTGTAATGGTTGTCTTCTGTTAGGACATCCGGGGTGAAGGTGCTCCGCTGGTCCTGGAGTGGTGGGATGGACGCCCTGGTAGATACCACACTACGTGTGCCCGCAAAAGCGGGAAAGTAAGGATCTAATGCTGGAGAAGGAAAGCGTCTGGGTGTTATCACCACACCATCCACCGCTATAGCAGGATGGTAAACCTCCGATGCTGAGGAGGCAGGGGGCAGGCGCTCAGTGGAGCGCAGCGGTATGACGACACTTCCGGGTGTTGGTCACAGGGAGGTGTGCGCGTTCGAGGCATGCGTGCCTCTTCGTCAGGCTCTATAGGGGCCATTTTGGAAAAGGGGAAACATATACCATGCTCCGGATGAGCTGATTGGCTGTGATGTACGGGCGGAAATAACAAACCATAGGACATCAGCATATACACAAGAAGCATACGAATAATGGATATTGGGGACTACAACTTATAAATAAAGGGACAAGAGGGGAAAATAAACAAGCTGTAAATAATAATTAATAAAGTTAATATGCTAAATACACTAATACCAAGTCATATTAATAAATGGTCAAATTAATAGTGTATCAGTATTAATATTAATAACACAAATTATTAGTAAATGGATAAATTAATAAATGGGGACAAAGTGGGGAAAGAGGAAAAGAGAAACACCTAAAACTGTAGAACTACGGAAGACAACCATTACAGATAAGCCCATATTATTTATTACCTTGTGAGTGACACCTTGATAAGAATTGTCTGTTTTTTATAATTAAAAACGTGAATACTACGCTTAGAGGGCGTTATATATTTTTACTTTCTCTGGAGAGCGCTTGATTTACCCCTGTTTTTGTTTAAACATTTGTTTTGCTGTCTGTGCGCATCTGTTCAGAAGATTGCACTCACTTTCTGTCCCAATGACAAATGTTTTTTTGAAAATTTGCTTTTTTTTTGTGAAACAAGGATTGGTGATAAAGCATCAGTGGACAGGAGACACCTCTTACAGAAGAGAATTTCCCTTCCTAAGGGTAGATTTCCTCTCACTTCCTGTTGTCTCCTTCCGTTTGCAAGTAGAAGTTGTTTGTAAGTTGGATGTTTGAAAGTAGGGGCCTGTCGTAAATACTCTGCAGAAATTTGGGCCCTAGGTGTTGGTGTTGCCACAACACTGTAAGCCCTCACAGTTAGTCTTGGTGGGTGCTGGAACGCCCTGCTGTGAACTATTGTATCAAGAATTGTAATTACATGCCATTGTTGAACAGTGGTAGAAAAATTGGGCCCTTGGTGCTGGCGCTGGTGCCACAATACTGTAAGTCCTCACAGTTACTCTTGGTGGGCGCAGGAATAGGCCCTGCTGTTAAATATTAGATCAAGAATTGTAATTACATGCCCCTGTTGAACAGGGGCAGAAGAATTGGGCCTTAGGCACTGGTTCCACATCACAGCAACCCCTCACAGATACTCTAGTTGGAGCGCAGGAATAAGCCCTGCTGCAAAGTATTGCATAAAAAAATTTAATTACACGCCCCTGTTAAACAGGGGCAGAAAAATTGGGCCTTAGGCACTGGTGATGGTGCCACAACACTGCAACTCACAGATACTCTAGTTGGAGCTAATACTCTGTGGTATTAATATGAGAACACCAGCAAATGTATTCAAATGTATTCACATAGCTTTAGGTGCAGAGGACACAGTACACCAAGTGAAAATACTTGCTGATCAGCCACTGCCTGTGGTATTAATATGAAAACAACAGCAATTGTTTTAATGTGGCTTTAGGTGCACACTGTGCAGAGGACACAGTACACCAAGTAAAAATACTTGCTGATCGGCCAATGCCTGTGGTATTAAAGTGGTTGTAAACCCTCATTTTTGACTTTTGCTAATAAGGCTTACCTGTAGGTATAAAGAATATCTCCTAAACCGTACAGATATTCTCCTCGCAATGTGCCGCAGATTGCAGCGGCGCATGCGCAGGGGGGATCCTCGGCTGAAGGGCCGGCCGCCGCCGACCCATGCCGGAATGCCGGCGATACCCGGAAGACACGCTTGGCTCGGCTCGGCGTGGACCAGGTAAGTTTCCTATACCTCGTTCTGAGGTAAGTATTTCATAATGAGCTAATATGCGGTGCATACTAGCTCATTATGGCTTTTGCCTTGCAGGTGTAAAAAAAAATGTATATGCGGATTAACAACCGCTTTAATATGAGAACAACAACAATTGTATTAGCATGGCTTTAGGTGCACACTGTGCAGAGGACACAGTACACCAAGTGAAAATACTTGCTGATCAGCCACTACCTGTGGTATTAATATGAGAACAACAACAATTGCATTCACGTAGCTTTAGGTGCACACTGTGCAGAGGACACAGTACACCAAATTAAAATACTGAAGCTAGCACTGCCTGCCTGTCAGTATATTAGGAAGAGCGGATCTAGCTAAACTCAATGCAGTGTATAAATATATATACAACACCTGGGATGCATATATATCCTCTTTACACTGTAACTCTAACTGACTAGCCTGCCTGCTCTATCTAACTCAAAAAAATGACACTCTCTCTCTGTCTTAACCACCGCAACACACTACACAAGGCCGACTTCCAGGCGGCCTTATATAGTGTGGGGCGTGTACTAAACCCCCTGAGCCATAATTGGCCAAAGCCACCCTGGCTTTGGCCAATTATGGCTCTCCATTTTTTGCATGCTGTGATTGGCCAAAGCATGCGGGTAATAGTGCATGTTTGGCCAATCATCAGCCAGCAATGAACTGCGATGCCGCAGTGAATTATGGGCCGTGATACGCCACTGGAATTTGGTGCGAACGGCCCATAACATTCATAATTCAACGAACGATCGAACATACGATGTTCGAGTCGAACGTGAGTTCGATTCGAACACAAAGCTCATCCCTAATCCACATCTGCAGCCACTGGCATGAATGAATGGTGATCCCACTGTCCTTCGGATAGTCCCCATTAAATAAAAGATCTCAGAGGGAGGTTGGCCAAATCTTTCCCATAAGCTTACAAGATGCAACCAAAAATTAAACAATTTAAAATCCATATAACAAAGAGTATTTATTAAAAAAATTGGTACATTCACATTTGAGCAAATAAAAAATTGCTTGTAAAAATGACTGAAGAGTAACGCAATGGCATTAGCAAGGCTCATGCCGACACATTTCATCTAAGGAGATATTATCTGGGGTGTAGGCCTGCCATGGTCATTGCATTTATGTAGATTTTGTGACCCAAGACACAAACCTGTGATGCATTTGCAATGCAGTGTATGTAATACTGCAAACACTTCATGTTGGGCAAGATGGCATTGGCGCATGTGGCTCAAGCCTCACTATGGGAGATGAATCTATACATGTGCGGACAAAGACATCTGCCTGCTGTCCTATAATATTAGTGTATGCGGGTCAAGCCTCACTATCAGGCATCCAGTGTCTATAGGGCAGGAAAAGTGGGCATTAAAATTATAGACTGATTATTTCTTTGTCAGTGGGCAAATGTACAAAATCAGCAGGGGATCAAATTATTTTTTACACACTGTATTGTGTTCTCAGAATAACTGTAGAATCTGCTGATGCATGTCAGATATCCACCAGCCCCTTCGTCAAAACTGCCATGAGAAATGTTAATATTGTTCAACCTGGTGTATCATATGTTTAAAACTGTCATGAGACAGTTGAAAATAAAATCTTACCCAGCAGGCTGTAGAAACTCACAACAGTACAATAAACAACAAACTCCTTGGAGGATCTTCATAATTTGATGTACTTTATATTGAGCACAGCCTCAAGTGAAAAGTAAGAAGTGCAAACTTGACAAATAATACTGCTGTACAGTTGTTGCATGCTACTGATGATTTTTTTATTTTGTTGTTTCCTTCCAATCAGCTCTAAAAATAGCACTGGCTTCCTAGGTTTTCATAATGAATGCCAGACAACAAAATAAAAGAAGAAAAAATAAGTATTTTATATTTAATAAAGCCAACAGTCAGATACTTCAAGCTCCAGAACAGATGAGCACTAAGTAAGAGTTATAGAAGGCATACTGCTTCATAATGAAAAAGACTAGAGAGACATAGCTGACAGATCATAAAAAAGCCCAAAGCTCTAAAGATAGTTGCAAAGCACTAGTTCTGCATTTGGATTTCATTAAGAAATGTACTGGTTTACAACTTATTTTTTTTAATTCAATAGAACATCAACATAAGACCAAATATATTACATACTGACATATGGTTTATATAATCTGTGGGAGAGCAGATTACAGGTTACATGCATTGTAAAAATTATGTTTTTACTACCAATATGCTGTATGTGGTATTAGGTTTATTATGGTAGACATCGGGTTGATTTTCTAAAACTGGAGAGTGCTAAATCTGATGTAGCTCTGCATAGAAACCAATCAGCTTCCAGGTTTATTTTGTCAATGCTTAACTTAACATGTTAAGTAAGAAGATGATTGACTACAATGCACAGCTGTACCACATTTTGCACTCTGCATGTCTAGTAAATCAACTCCATCTATGTAAAACTTCAAGCTGGAGCAAAGAATAGCATTACAATGGGGCACCCCCCCCCCCCCACATTGAAGAGGTTAAATTTCTAATGCAATAAGGAGAAATACTTACTTTATTTCATGGTCTAGCAGGCTGCCTCTATCTGCAGCCTCCTTTAAAAGCTGCTCAGGTGCAGGACTCCACTGCAAGGGTATAAGGTGTTCTGGGCTAGAGCTCAGCTTTACGGCTGGTTTCCCACTATTGCAAATTGGTTCAGTTTTCTCTGCATCCAATTCGTATGCCAGGAGATTATGACTTGCTCTCAATAGAGCTTGTTCACACAGTTCCAGGACGGCTGTGGAGCGAACTGGACAGTAGTCCTGTGCGTCTTCAGGTCCGAATCCAGACACAAATTTGGACTGAAATCGGACCTGAAATGGCGAACAGGGACACACCGGACCCCTGCTGTGAGCCGCTCCACACAGCGTTTAGTGTGAACCCAGCCTAAAGCTTGTGGATAATCATAATCCAATTAATTTAAGTTAGTGGCCTCTAAGCTATTTGTTGCTTTTTTTCAAGATTTGGCAGCTACAGTTTTTTAAACTAAGCCAGGAGACTTTGGGTTTTCTTGACATCTGTTTAAAGTGGAGTTCCTCCCAAAAATGGAACTTCCGCTTTAAGGGAAGGTGACCCCCTGACATGCCACGTTTGGCATGTCATTTTTTTTTTGGGGGGGGGGAGTGGAAACCCTCTTTTTAGAGTGTTCCAGCTCCCACTTCCTCCTGGGGCACCGCCGGAACCGGAAAGAAGTTCACCTCTCCCCCTTCCTCTTGGTAATCATCAGGGACATGTCACAGGTCCCAGATGATTGCTCGGCCAGTCATGGTGCGCAACAAGGCTCATGCATGTGTAATGCGTGCCCGGCTGTGAAGCCACAGCCAGGCGCCCACAGTGACAATGCCGGTGCCACAGAGACGAGGAGAAGATGAGCATAGCTTCGTTCCCCTGTATCACTTGACCCTGGGATAGGTAAATGTTTGATTATTAAAAGTTAGCAGCTGCAGTATTTCTCGCTGACTTTTAATATTTTATTTTTAGTAGGAACTCCGTACACATATCTAGCATCTCCAGAACAAGTCCATGAGGAGGGTGTGATACCAGTGTACAGGAAAAAGAAATCTCGCGCCAAATGAATTACACTAAATTATATACTTAATAAATCAAGTGACTAACTGAGTGAAGCTGCTCCCAAATAAAATCAGGTGACTGACTTGCATATATTTTATAGTGAGGTGAGCTGTGTACCCAAATCTATGTGAAAAACCAAACAGATTATAGTCTAAACTCTATAAGTACAATAGTGCCAAATGCCGTGGAAAATAAATAAAATATAAAATATAAAAAAAAAAAAAAAAATGTAAAAGAATGTCCAGCAAATAAATAGTTAAGTGCAAAATGGATCCAGTGTTGTATCAAGTCCAGGTGCAAAATGCAAATAATCCAATCCCAAATCGCAGGGAAAAGTGCAAATGCTAAAGTGCTTGTGAATCTTCAAAATAGCCAAAGTGCGAGAAAGAAGTGATCCGCTTCACCTATAGGTCACCAGAATAATAATGGATGGCTCCTTACCACACGGTGTTGACCAGATTACTTAAAATATGGTCAATCAGGCTTGTTTTAAATGAGGATCAGCAGGGTCTCATTGGATTCCAATGTCAGTGATTGCAGCAAATGGTGTACCAAGAAAGGAGAAGAGATACCACCATAGTGTAAAACCATTTAATATACGAAAGTTAAAATTACAATGCCAAATGGCCTCTTACTGTTGCTGGTGCCCGTTCCCGGCACTGAGACTGTAGGTGGTGGGGATAGTAAGACAAGATAAGAGATGGCCGCGTCCTGGTCCACTAGCGTGCGTTCCACCGCTAGTTGTCCATCAACCAGTGAGACCGAAAGTGCGTGGCTATGCGTGCTCGCCCGGATACCGCCTCGAAGTCACGTTTCAGTTAAACCGTCTTCAGGAAGCGTATCCAGCACACGCAACAGACATCTATTATATAGGACTGTCTATCAGCCTGTGGGAGGGGCAATCGGATCATGTGACAGCCTCTGTCCCAGTTACCAAAGCTCACATATTAAACACATTATGGCTGTGCAAACTGTCTCCAATCATAAATCAATACATACATGTATCTGCTCGATGCTTAAAATACCTGAAATGTATCTTTGAATTCTTATTTGGACATGTTGAATTTGTTTAAAACTCTGGCATTTTTAATATGCTATGCAATGGGTCCATAGTGTTCTGTGCGCCATCTAGAGGGGTTATGTGGTATTGTGCAAAATAGCACCAGTATTCTAAATCCATCTAGATGCAGTGCGTTTTTAGTTCTCCCAGTTATATTATTATTTAATATGTGTGCCATTTGCGTAGCCTGTAAATTAGTTAAAATAGGTTATAAAATAATAAAAAATAATAAAAATTATACAATCCAACTCGAGTAGTACAAGGAGTGTGTGGGAAACTTTAGTTATAAAACAATCAAAATTCTACACTCCAAGGCTCGGGTGGTGCAAGGAATGTGTGTTTTCCCGCTACCCTTTTGTTTTGTGTGAGCCCAATTCAAGATGGGTTGGCCGATGGGTGAT
This sequence comes from Rana temporaria, assembly GCF_905171775.1. Classification (NCBI taxonomy): domain Eukaryota; kingdom Metazoa; phylum Chordata; class Amphibia; order Anura; family Ranidae; genus Rana; species Rana temporaria. The sequence goes on from NC_053496.1 coordinate 111,625,346, forward strand.
GTGCAAACTGCCCAGCCCCTTGGAGTGGGGATCTCCCAAAATCCTCTGGGTGTGTGTATGGAATGATGCACTAAACTGTTTGTTTGCTCACCCCATAGGTCTGCCATTCACGCATCAGTTAAAAAACAATTAAGGTCGAGCTCTATATTGAGCCCTAGTGGTCGCATAGTCCTTAGACGATGTATCCATTGAGTCTCGTTCTGAGATACTGCCTTAGTAAGGTCAGTACCACGCCAATGTTTGGTAATCCTATCAATTCCATAGAATTTTAACAGACTCGGGTCCCTGTTGTGGTACAAGTCAAAATGCTTAGACACGCTGTGTTCTGGGTACCCTTTAATTATATTGGCCACGTGTTTGTTTATTCTGACTTTAAGTTCGCGGGTAGTCCGGCCCACGTATTGCAGAGTGCACGGACATTCTAGGACTTACGTTACAAATTTGGAATGGCATGTTATCAATGGTTTGATAGTGAATTCTTGTCCAGTTACACTGGACGTGAACTTACTGATCTTTTTTCCTTGCCTTTTTGTTTTCTTATTATTACAGGATCTGCAGCGGGTGCAGTAGTGGAAGCTGGATCCGTCCAGGAAAGTGTGTGGCTTTTGTGGAGGATCTGGGACATTGGTGGCTACCATATTTCTCAGGCCTGGTGCTTTCTTATAGATAAAGGTGGGATGTTTCGGCAGGATTTTGACCAAATCCATGTCTTTTAAAAGTATAGGCCAAAACTCTTTGACAATTTTCTCCACACTTCTATATTGCCTGTGGTAACCTGATATAAAAGGTACATCTTCTTTTCTGGGGGGTCTCACTCTAGTTTCCAAGAGGGACTCCCTATCCATTGCCAAGACTTCTTGCTGCGTTTTCCACAATGCATTTTGGGTATAAACTTTTTCTATAAACTTCTCAGTTAATATTGCGGCTTATAGTTCAAAATCCGCCACATCATCGCAGTTTCGACGGATCCTCATGTATTGCCCTTTTGGTATTGCACCCAGCCATTTTGGGTGATGGCAACTTGAAATAGGCACGAATCCGTTGCGGTCTGTTGGTTAGACTATAATCTGTTTGGTTTTTCACATAGATTTGGGTACACAGTTACACTGTGTACTACTCAAACACACATTGTGACACACATCCACTATTTTGATATAGCGCCCCTCACCTCACTATACAATATGTGATACCAGTGTGTCAAATTCTAGTATACTATAGTTGCAGGACAGTTGCAGGACATTTACCATGTAGTGGTTTATTGAGGTTTTATGGTTAGTCTCCACCAGTAAGGTGTTGATTGTTATTTTGTAATTTTGATTAAGAGAGGTAGAATGGTGGTTTAATTACTTATTTACCGGACATGGACATATACAATGACTATTAGCTACAACACTAGAAAAGTATATTAAATAGGCTCTTTTAACCCTGGTATGAAAATATTTAAATTTTCTGTCCGTCAGTGGAATTTAATTATATTATTTAGGATGACCTTTCACATAAAAATTACAATAAAGTTCATCAACCAATCAAACTTGCACAAAAATCAGGCAAGATATGCAGCTTTATAGCACTAAATGATAGGTATACAGGGATCATTATATGATATCTAGGAACATCTGCTGGTCAGTAATTGTAAACTAACAGATCTAAGGTGTGTGCAATTTATTGGTAGGATCTATTTGTTTGGCCAATGGCTATTCCACATAATGTAACACCAGTGCGTTTGGTTCTGAAGAGGAAAGAAAGGAGATGCTTACCATTGTAAAAGCCATAGTAGTAGAAATGTATTGATCCGTTAAGTTCACCATTATATATTCCTGTATCCCCAAAAGCTAACACATTTTACACAACACACAACTTAAAGTGATTGTAAACCCTCCAATGCAACTTTAGCACATTGCACTCCTCATAAATAAACATATTTATAGCAGCCTGTGAAATTTTCCTTACTTGTTTAATGTGCTTGTAATCCATTCCGAAAGATTTGTTTGTGTCACCGGCGCATGCACTTCTCATCCTGTGATTAACAGCACGCTCTGTGTGCTGTTTCCCCATTCACAACATGCTGTCTACTAGAGCTATGCTGTCTGCGGCACAGCTTTGCAGACTCGCGAGACTAGGTAGTCACAGCTTCCTCGTTCTCCTCTACTGACTGTGTGACGTCACATGGGGAGTAAACCAGTAAACTACAGACTCCGATAATGGCAATCAGCTTGAGAAAGAGGCTTGGTTAAGAAACAATTGCGCACGTGCAAGATTTTAGCAGGGGAAACAAGGAAGAGAGGAAGATGATTCAGAAAACAGTACTGAAGATGGCGCTGCTGAATCCCTGAAGAATTATATTTTACAAACTACTAAAAAACAGTAAGTAAGTAAGCCCTGATTATGCATACATTTTACAAGGGTTGCAAATAGGTTTTTATATCTCAAGAGATGAAAATCATGATAAGGAATGCAGAGTTTACTTCCTCTTTAATCATTAAGTGGGGAGTGTAGGACAGGATATTTTTAGTTGAACTTAGCTTAAAAAATGTGAACCTAGAAGGAGTCTTCTAAGAATCTACCAGATAGTTCAGCTACCGTACATCTTGACTAATCTGTGCATAAATGCAAATATATTGTTCCTTACACAAAACGTAATATATATATATATATATATATATATATATATATATATATATATATATATTAGGGCTGTTACCGATTACAATTTTTGTGTTTTTTCTAATCGATTAATCAACTAATTTTGATGAATTATAACGCACATACAGATCCAACTACGTTTAGCTGATCTCCTTGCAGGCTGATTCCCAGTGCAGCTACCAACCACTGGAAAAATGAATAGCAGGATACAAAAAACATACAAAGGCAGCGCTCAATGGGAATAGCATTACAACTTTTATAGTCTTCAGGTAGGTAACACAATAAATATTGCACTGGAGATAAAATCGATGTAGCTACATAAACTGTAAAAATGGTGCGCATAATACCAAACGGTAGCAAAAGAAGTCATAAAAACATGTAGCTAAGTATGATACTGGTATAAAAATGTGTACAGCGATACCACTGCTGAATCCAGATGAGGAGAGGTTAACATCAGTCCGTCGGCATGTAGATGTCCCGTGAAGGGAACTATCACAAGTCCCAGTGGATGGCTGTAGAATCCCAGGTTGATAGAGAGAAGTGATAGAGGGAAGTGTAACAGCCCTTGCGTGTGGCAGATAGTAAGGTCCCACCGGCATGCAGATATGAAGGCACAGCAAAGGAGCCCTTCAGATGGACAAGGTAAGCCCTGCTGGTGTCCGTGACATCACCGGATCTCCGACGGATCTCCCTAAAGGCCCGGAAGCCGGCGGAGAGGTGAGTACCAATCAAATTTTGATCGATCAAAAAAATTAAAGATTAATCAAGGGATCAATAGTAAATTTCCACAGCCCTAATATATATATACTGTGTATATACATATATATATATATATATATATATATATATATATATATATATATATATATATATATATATATATATACTAAACTTATACTAAATGAATCCAGTAACAACTAATTCCTGTCATTCCATGCACCCACATTACACCTCCTATATACAGGAATCCAAAGCTAGGTGGTTGCAGCACACTTCTGATTTTTTAGTTCATATAAAAGTGACAGCAACAATTTCGAGCATACCATGCTCTTTGACAAGTTGATTATCAAACAGATAGCATCAAAAATTTAAGGAAACAGCAAGGAAATTACATCATCTTCATACTAACACCATATGTGCACTCTGACATTCTTCTTAAAGAGAAAGGATACATATGAAAAGTGCAAAGATAAATCAACATCACTGTTATTTTGAATATAGTTTTGCAGCTTTTTCCCTTCTTTATTCCTTTTTCTCTCTTTTGTAGACATTATTTTGTTTATTTGGGATGGTGCCACAATGTGTATACTGTATCTGTATATCTGTATATCTTTAGTTTAGTGCTCCGCTTGCACAGACAAAACTACACTTTGTAGTTTCTGCAGTTATTTCTGCTTCTTACCTGCCTGATATACACTACAGTTTTTTTTTTTTGGGCAATTCCACGAGATGCATGAAAAAAACTGACAGCAGGGGCGGGGTGTGAAGCCTGACTGAGCAGACATGCCAGATTAGTGCTCCACTCCTGAAGGGACGCTTCTACCACTTTCTATCAAATCCCAGCTTAGCTCCGCTGTCAAAAGTTTGCTTCCTGACCTATGTGCCGTTGCTTCAGTCTGCGTGCCATTACCGTAAGGGCATCGCGGCTCCGGCCAATGACATGTCGGTGGCTGGAGGGGGAGACGAGGACCCCTGCTGGGGCTTCGATCTGAGGTAAGTAATCTGAGCTATGCCTACTAGCTCATTATGCCTTTGTCTTGCAGGGTGTTTTTTTTTTTTTTTTTTTTACAAGGGTTTACTTTCTCTTTAAGACTCTATGGACTGATCATCTTCATTCCTTGATCCAATGCCAGTTGTCAATATATCTGGTCCATCTCATCCTTCAGATGACTAGAAACTTATCCTGCTTTATTTGTTTTATCTTGCTTTTTGCAAGTACATAACTGTTGCTTAAGCCATATACTTCAACTGCTGGTCTCCCGTTTACTGATAGCAGTATGCTACCAGCTTTACTTTATTACATAGCCTTGTGCTATTTTTTTTATTGTTATATTTGATGCTTTATGTTACGTTGTTGCTCCTTACCATAATGTTTACGCTCCCCTTCTTGGGCTTTAATAGCGCATTTTAGGGTATATGGAAAATATCGGGACGTAGTTATCAACTTTCTGTATGTGTTATATTTTTATTGTTAGCAGTGCTCCCTTTGGAGGTGTCTTTGTGCCCCCAGTTAGCTACCCTCAGATCCCCATTAATATTATGTGGGTATCGGAAGGTAGCCCTTTGGCCTCTGGTAGACCGTTTTTCACTCCTCCAGTACACCCTTGTGTTTTGTCCTTCACTCTCTATACCATATTGCAAATTTTAAATACATTTGTTCTACGGGAGCTAGTTCTCCTTCTTTTCTTCTATTCTTTCTTTTCTCCTACGTCCCGATATTTTCCATATACCCTCAAATCCACTATTAAAGCCCAAGAAGGGGAGCGTAAACATTAGGGTAAGGAGCAACCACGTAACATAAAGCATCAAATATAAAAATAAAACAAATGTAATAAAGTAAGGCTGGTAGCATACTGCTATCAGTAAACCCCTGTACACAATCGGTTTGTCCGATGAAAACAGACCGATGGACTGTTTTCATCGGACAAACCGATCGCGTGTGGGTTTGTTTTCCATCGGTGAAAAAAAATAGAACATGTTTTACATTTTTCCTATGGATAAAAAAACGATAGAAAAAAACAATCTTCTGTGTGGAAGTCCATCGGTCAAAAATTCACACATGCTCAGACTCAAGTTGACGCATGCTTGGAAGCATAGAACATTTTTTTCAGCACGTCGTAGTGTTTAACGTCACCGCATTTTGGCACGGTCGGATTTTTGACTGATGGTGTGTAGGCAAGACTGATGAAAGTCAGCTTCATCGGATATCTGACGAAAAAATCCATCGGACTAGATTCCATCAAAGTTTCGATCGTGTGTACGAGGCTTAAAAGGGAGACCAGCAGTTAAAGTATATGGATTAAACAACAGTTATGTACTTGCAAAAAGCAAGATAAAACAAATAAAGCAGGATAACTTTCTAGCCATCTGAATGACAAGATGGACCAGGTATATTGACAATTGGCATTGGATCAAGGAATGAAGATGATCAAAATTTATGCTAAAATGGACGCAACTGAGAGTGATCAGAGCTGCAATTTTTTAAAACTTTAGTTACCTTTGGTTAAACATTGTTTACCTCCTGACTTTGATGGCACTTTACTATTGCCATGGTAATAATACCTCATTAACCTTTTCATTGCCTTTCATTTGATTGAATCCTAAAGCCGCGTACACACGATCAGTCCATCTGATGAGAACGGTCTGATGGACCGTTTTCATCGGTTAACCGATGAAGCTGACTGATGGTCACGCCTACACACCATCGGTTAAAAAACACGATCATGTCATGACGCGGTGACGTAAAACACAATGACGTGCTGAAAAAACAAAGTTCAATGCTTCCAAGCATGCGTCGACTTGATTCTGAGCATGCGTGGATTTTGAACCGATGGTTGTGCCTACTAACGATCGGTTTTGACCTATTGGTTAGGAATCCATCAGTTGAATTTAAAGCAAGTTGGCTTTTTTTTAACCGATGGTTAAATAACCTATGGGGCCCACACACGATCGGTTTTGACCGATGAAAACGATCCATCACACCGCTGTCCTCTGTTTAACCTATCGTGTGTATGAGGCCTAAATGTACCCTTTATTCTCACTGTGTTCTTTCCCCTTTCTTTACTTCTTCTATTCTCTAACTCCTTTTTCATAACCCTTTCCCTTTTATCAGTTCTTATCTGGTACTTTTTCTTTACTGATTTGTTAATTACCTTGTTTTTAATCAGACTGACAGTCAACAATCTACCTTTCTTTTTCTTTTCAATAATATGAAAGTTTTTACATTTAAATTTTATGGACTATTTGATGCTTATATTAATTTGTATTTGTCTCTTACCATTTCAAGGAATTTCATTGTTAGCCTTTGAAAATGTACCACAAGCTTTGTGAAATTCAGGTTGTTCTCTCTTTATTTTTTTTCAAAACAAATTTGACAAGGGAAAGAAACTGAAAGCTCTAGTCGGGAGCCGCTGTACCAACAATGCACGGTTAGTCAGGGGTTTCCCCTGCTGAGCTGTTGCGTTCTGACAGGGGGATGGCTCCGATCAGCGATCTCTGCCATTGGCTGAGAGCACTGATTGGGAGCTGCTTGGCTGCTGGTTTTCCAGCATACATGTCCGACAGAAGCTATTTATTGTACTGGCAAATGTCTCCAAACAATCTGCCTGTGTGTATGGGGCTTTGTACCGGCAAATGTCTCCAAATATTCTGCCTGTGTGTATGGGGCTTTACTCTCACCATTCCATAGCCCACTCGTTTCCTGATAACATAAGTAAAGATAAGATAAGGTAATATAATATACTGTAGTGTTATTGTATACATACAACAACATTTATCAGGATATTTTTTACAATATCAATAAAGCATTTCTCAACATAACCACGCATACTCCTAGCACATGCCCATATATCTTTAACTACTTGCCGACCGCCCACCGCCGTTATACGTCATCACTTTAGAGATGAATATCTCGGTAACGGTAGCAGCTGCTGCCACAATCGAGATATTCATCTCTTCTGTGGGCGGCCGTGTTAACGATAATGGCGGTCTCCACGGCGAATCCGCCGCGAGATCGCCGTTATCGGTGGCGGGAGAGGGCCCCCCCCCGTCCCGCCGCTGTTCCGCGCCCTCCGCCGCTTACCGGAGCCGTCGGTAGCGGCGGAGGAGATCGCGACCATCCGGCAGCTGAGCGGGGACGAGACTGAAGGAAAAATCTCCTTCGCCCGTCCCCATAGCTCCGCTGGGCGGAAGTGACGTCAAAACGTCAGTCCCGCCCAGCGTCTTAAAGAAACATTTTTTTTTTTGTCATTTGAAAAAATGACATTTCCAAATTTTTTATTTTTTTTTTGCATTTAAGCCTAAGTATGAGATCTGAGGTCTTTTTGACCCCAGATCCCATATTTAAGAGGACCTGTCATGCTTTTTTCTATTACAAGGGATGTTTACATTCCTTGTAATAGGAATAAAAGTGATAATTTTTTTTTTCAGTGTTAAAAATTGTAAAATAAATAAAAATAAATGCGAAAAGCAAAAAAATAATTTTTTAAAGCGCCCCGTCCCGACGAGCTCGCGCGTAGAAGCGAACGTATACGCGAGTAGCGCCGACATATGAAAACGGTATTCAAACCACACAAGTGAGGTATCGCCGCGATCGTTAGAGCATTAATTTTAGCCCTAGGCCTACTCTGTAACTCAAAAAATGCAACCTGTAGAATTTTTTAAACGTCGCCTATCAAGATTTTTAAGGGTAAAAGTTTGACGCCATGCCACGAGCGGGCGAAATTTTTAAGCGTGACATGTTGGGTATCATTTTACTCGGCGTAACATTATCTTTCACAATATATAAAAAAATTGGGCCAAATTTATTGTTGTCTTATTTTTTCATTTAAAAAAGTGAATTTTTTCCAAAAAAAGTGCGCTTGTAAGACCGCTGCGCAAATACGGTGTGACAAAAAGTATTGCAATGACTTCCATTTTATTCTCTAGGGTGTTAGAAAAAAAAATATATAATGTTTGGGGGTTTTAAGTAATTTTCTAGCAAAAAAAAATGGTTTTGTCTCGTAAACACCGACTCTGAAAAACAGGCCCGGGGCTAAAGTGGTTAAATATAACAAAATATAAAATGTTATTTAAAAAAATAATCCACTAGAATTTCCTAAAATTTTGTACCTGGTGGGGTTATGGACAATACAGCCCTAGGAAAGAAACTATACTTTAAGCGTTTAGTGAGCATTTTGAGTGTCCTATATATTTTCCCTGATGGCAAGTGGACAAACACACTGTGAATTGGATGGGTTGGATCACTACTAATAGCTTTTGCCCACTAATCGGCTGGCATATGCTGTGTCCAAATTCTGTAGCTCTGTACCTATGATCCACTGTGCTATTTTCACCACACAAGACAGGCACTTCTTATCCTCTGCCCTGCAACTGGCATTCCACACTACAGCACAGTGGAAAAGAATAATCTCAATGTTACAATGATAAACATTTACCAGAATCCTTAAAATCAATCCAGCCTGCTTCAGTCTCTGAAGGAAAAACATTCTCTGCTGTGCTTATCATAACAGCTTTCCCAGTTTAATGACCATTGTTTTCTATGTTTTTTTTTACCTCTGAGACTAAGGGCCCTTTCACACGGGGTGGATCAGTAATGATCCGCCCCTTGAACCTCCGTATGCTCAGCGGGGATTGCTCCGTTGATCCCCGCTGAGCCGGCGGATGACAGGGTGGTCCCCGCACACTGTGCAGGGACTGCCCTGTCTTTTCTCCACTCTCCCCTATGGGGGGGATCGGTTGAACACGGACCGTATGTAAGTGTTTATCTGATACGATCCGCAGACAGAAGGAAAAATAGAGTTTTCTTCCGTCTGCAGAATCGGAGCATTGTGGAGGCGGACGAGATCGGGTGTCAGCGGATGTTTATCCGCTGACACCCGCGATCTCATAGGGACCAATGTATGTCCCTTTTTCATCCGCACACGGATGGATGAAAAAGCGGACATACGGTCCGCAGGTGTGAAAGGGGCCTTATGCATTTCAAGTAGTAGTAGCATAAACACTGCCTTGAAAAGTCAAAGAGAATATCTCCTACAATGCCAACCAGTTTCATAGCCCACTCTTTTTTTTACCTTAAAGCGGAGTTCCACTCAAAAGTGGGTACCTGTTTTTGACCCTTGGAAGTCCTCCTTTCTCTGCCGGGGGGCCAATTAGAAAGCGCAACGAGCTTTGCACATGCACATTAGGGAACCAACTGTGAAGCCGAAAGGCTTCTCTGCTAGTTTCCCTTACTAGAAATGGCGGTGGCAGCACCTGACAGCCGATCCGAAAATTGGCTGGGGTGCTGAAATCATGGGAACCCTGCACAAGTAAGTGTCCTAATTTTAAAAGTCAGCAGCTACAGTATTTGTAACTGCTGACTTTACATTTTTTTGGGGGGGGGGGCAGAACACCTCTTTAACAACCATTCCATTTTAATTGCTATTGCTGTGTATGTGTTTGTCCTACTTAACAATTGGCTAAAACTGCTTTTATTGAGCCAAGGGAACCCTCTTCCCTAAAAAGGCTGTCCTGAAAATATAAATGTTAGTGCAAATAAAAAAGTATCATTGATAGTACACTAAAAGACGTGTTGTATACATTCATGATTCTCAATTATAAACAGAAAATGAACTATCCTTTGACAATCCCTTGGCATTAGGCAGGATTATGTAAAGGAACTAATCTAGCTCATTAAGTTCCTGAAAGATTTTATTGAAGGAAATATCTTCAAGGAACCGATTGAATGTTTGACAAATACGCTTTAGTGTCTGTATTTGAGTAGGTGCTATCTAGACACGCACAATACATGCTCTCTCACTAATCAAATTAAACTCAGACTAGAGAATGCAGAAATGAGCAAAGATAATGTGTTACATTAAAGTAATGCTTATTCAAGCATGATTCCTGAAATTCATGTGAGAGTATTTTAAATACAAATCTTGTATGTGTTTATCTTTATCAGGTTTCTTTTGACAAAGTATTTATGAAGAAAGATGCTAAAACTTTTGTAGTGTATACAATAAAGCATCCTACAATAAAGGCAATTATTTACAGAATAGCACTGCAGTGTGTATAGGCATTCATCAATGACAATAAATATTCACTGAGTTTTAAAACTACTTCCCATCCCGGCCAATTCTGGTACTTAGCTCTTACATGTAAAAATCATATTTTTTTTGGTAGAAAATTACTCAGAACCACAAACATTATGTATGAAAGAGTCATATTTTTTTGACACACCCTAGAGAATAAATGGCGGTCATTGCAATACTTTTTGGTCGTACCGTATTTGCCCAGCGGTCTTGCAAACACAGTTTTTTTGGAAAAATTACACTTTTTTAATAAAAAAATAAGACAACAGTAAAGTTAGCTAAATTTTTTTAGATCGTGAAAGATAATGTTGCGGCGAGTAAATTGATACACAATATGTCATGCTTCAAAATTGCGCCTGCTTGTGGAATGGCGACAAAGTTTTACCCTTAAAAATCTCTATAGGAGACATTTAAAAATGTCTACAGGTTACCAGTTTTGAGTTACAGAGGAAGTCTAGGGATTAAATTGTTGATCTTGCTCTAATGATTGTGGCAATACCTCACATGTGTGGTTTGAATACTGTTTTCATATGCGAGCGTGACATACTGTACATGTGCGTTCACTGCTGTGTGCAAACTCGGCGGGACAGTGCGCTTCATTATTTTTTCTTATTTATTTAACTTTTTCTTATTTTGACACATGTTCTTTTAAAAAAAATTAATTTGTGTCACTTTTATTTTTTTTAATTTTTTTTACAAACTTAACATCCCTTGTAATAGAAACAAAGCATGATTGGACCTCTTAAATATGAGATCTCAGGTCAAAAAGACCTGAGATCTCATATTTACACTAAAATGCAATAAAAAAACAAAATAAAAAATAAATCCCCTTTAAGATCATTCGGCGGAAGGGATGTTTGATTCATGGTGAATCCGCTGCAAACCACGTTTATCTGAAAGCGGACCGCCCACTGAATAAGAGGATATTCCTCTTCAAACTGCTGATGTATAACGACGGTGGGGGGGTCTGCAAGTTAATAATTTGTACTAAGGGGTCCAAAGTGTGCCAAGAAAATATCCCCACACAATTACACCACCAGCCTGAGCCCTTGATATAAGGCAGGATTGATCCATGCTTTCATGTTGTTTACACCAAATTCTGACCCTACCATCTGAATGTCGCAGCTGAAATCGAGACTCATCAGACCAGGCAACATTTCTCCAATCTTCTATTATCCACTTTTGGTGAGCCTGTGCAAATTGTAGCCTTAGTATCCTGTTCATAGCTGATAGGTGTGGCACCCGGTGTGGTCTTCTGCTGCTGTAGCCCATCTGCTTCAAGGTTCAATGTGTTGTATGTTCAGAGATGGTATTCTCCGTTTCCATGTTCAGAGCTGACGGGGGCGTGGCCGGATGTAGGAGCGGTGTTTGTGGTGTGGGAATGATGGAGTGAGCGTGTGTATCAGCCCCCCGTTCCATCCCGCTCCATACCCCTCATATATGCCCGATTTATAGTGCACCTTGCCTGAGCCTTTCCTTCTCCCTAAGTCTTTCCCTCCTGTGACAGCAGTGGGGGATCGGAGACCTTACAGCACCTTGCAGCACCTTGCAGCATCGCCCCCCTCCCCCCCGGGAATCGGCTCCTACCTTGCAGTGGATCGCTGATAGCTGATAGCCTTTGGGGAGCCCGCGCGGTGTGCGGTGTGAGAGGCCGGTAATTGGGGGGAGCAGCTGTTTGCGGAGCACGGGGGTCGGCAGCAGGAGAGGAGTCCCGCTCGAGATATTGCGAGACTTCAGTAAGGCAACTGCTGCAGTTGGAGCCAGACCCGGAGCTAGCTGAGTGGAGAGAGAGAGAGCTCTGGAGTACTCTGCTGCACCCTGCTGGGGAAAAAACAGACTGCAGCGAGTATGTTCTGTAAAGAGACAAAGAGACAACTCTTCTAGCAAAATAGAGATGTGAAAAAAAAACAAGATCCAGGTGAAACACTGCCCTTTTTGCTAATTTTTCTTACTAGGTTAAAGTGAAAATGTTCTCATTTTATAATTAATGACTTTGTTCGATTATTATTATTGCAATGTGGAACAGAGGTATACTATCAAGAGCCCACCCCAATGCATGTGTATTGAGCAGCCGTAACTAACATAACCAATGATTACTCTTATATGTTACGCCTGATCCTCCGTTGTATTCTCGTTGTATTTCCGTTGTATTTCCGCCCCGACATCCAGTAAAGAGGAGGAAAGGAAAGGAAAAAGCTAAAGTTAAATTCTCTCCCGTGACTCTTTGAACAATCTCTTTATTGACCATTCAGTGCTGGAATTCCCCCCCCTTTTTATTTTTTTTTTATTTTTTTTCCTCCCCAGGCTTTTTTTTTTTTTTTGTTATTAACATAACTGTAGCCCCGTAGCGGGGGAGGCGAGTTGCTTCCTGTACGCATTTTTTTCTCTTCCTAATATGTCCAAGGGACAGGCGGGAGCCCTAATTACACGGTCCGCAAAAAGCCAGGCAAGTGCATTAGCGTCTTCAGCAATATCTACAGCAGCTGTAGCAAAACTTAATCGCTTTGCTCGAACCTCTTTGTCACCGGCAAAGGCGGTCCAATTGCAGACTGCACAAGCAGGAGCACCTTTGGACAGGAGAAGTAGGGGCACGACGACGATTAAATCAGCAGCTGTACCCCCAACAAAAACTGAGAGTACTAAAGGGGCTGGTGGAGGAAAAGATTACACGAAAAACGCGGTAACGAACGCAGCAGTAAAACCAGCCAATTTACCCCAAAAAATTATGGAGGGGGGCACAACAGGAAGCGAGGGGGAACCCACTTTGAGAGACCTCCTGCATGCCATCAACTCCTGCAGGGACTCGATAACAGGCCTAGAGACCCAATTGAAAGGTATCAAGGAGGATTTAAGTTCAATGGGGGATAAGTTGAGTAAGACCATGGAAAGAACATCTATCCTAGAGGAAAGACTAAGTACAGTCGAAGATGAACTATTCCCGCTTAAACAAGAAATCTCAGGGTTAAAGAAACAAATGGACATGCAGGGGGCGAAGATCGATGACCTGGAAAATAGAAGCCGCAGAAATAATATTAGAATTATTGGCATACCGGAGCGGAGCGAGGGAGCTAACCCCATTGCATTTCTCGAGGACTGGTTTAGAGAGACTTTTGGTGCCACATCTTTTTCACCCTTTTTCGGCATTGAACGTGCCCACCGGGTTCCCTTTAAACCACGTTTGCCAAGTGAGCGCCCTAGACCACTCCTTGTCAAAATATTTAACTATAACGACAAAGTAACTCTACTGCGGAAGGCTAGAGAAAAAGGGGAGATTTTATATAATGGGGTTAAAGTCTCGCTGTATCAGGATTTCTCCCCCGATCTGCAGAGGCGCAGAGCTGAATTTATTTCAATCAAGCGAACTCTTCAAAAACATGGACTTCCTTATGCTTTGCTTTACCCACCCCGCCTACGAGTCTCCGCATTGGGTGGAACCTTTTTTTTTGATTCACCGGCAAGTACTGTGAAGTGGCTTGAGGACAATAAGAAAGACCTATGACCCACAGAGAGAAGGTGAAGTGGAGGAGGAAAGAGAGAGAAAAGAGGAACTTGGATTTTTTTTTGCTTTTTTCTCTCTTTTCGGTTACTTAATGCACTTTTAAATATGTACATGAATTTAGTAATATTGCTATATGTTAATGTGCTGAATTTAGGCTAGTTAAAACACAGGGAATCTTTTTTCTAACATAATTATAAGCACTTAAACTTCACAAAATGGGACGAGGAGAGGGGAGAACGTAAGAGGCACTGAAATAAGGTTAGAGGGAGGGGGGTGGGGCGGGGGGGGGGGGGGTAGTATGGTTGTGGTTTGTATAGGGAGGTATGGTAGTTGGGAGGCCCCAACAATGGTGTGCAGTGTGGAGGCCACAGGTAGAGCCCCCAGGGGAGGCCCAGGAGGGCCAAGGGAGGGAGGGGGGTGCAGCGGGGGGAGGGAGGGACGTATTGGGGAGAGAGGAGGGGAGGGGGGGGCAGGGGTGAAACGGTTGGGTTACACACCACTATTAAGTGTTTGACACTACTCACAATTGCAATTTCCCTATTTAGATTGTTTTCATTATTTTTCTGTTTTAAGGTATGGCGAAGTGGGTAACGCTTTTTGCGGGCTCACCCTTTTTTTATTTTTTTTTTATTTTCTTTCTCCTCTTTTTTTTTGCCCTTCCTTTTACTGCTTCTTCAGTGTCAGGGGAGTCATATTACGCTCTCACTTTTGTTTAAAACAATGCCCCGGGGAGGTTTTTTATATAGTAACACATTATTCCTGGAAGAACGTGTTTTTTCTGGCTCTTTTTTTCAGTATATACAATTTTTTTGACTGATGTGTGTTTTTTTTGGGCCTTCTCCACCCTCCTTTTACTACCGGGACCCCCCCCTTTCCTTTTTTTTTTGGTCCCCAAGATACAAACTGGGCAAAGGTCAGGGGTTGCTAAACTTAACTATAACACATGGCAGATAAGACGTTCTGTATAAAATCCCTGAATGTGCGTGGAATGAGGGACCCAACCAAGAGAGCAACTATTTTGGATATGTTGGGGGGGGGAGGTGCCGGTCTGCTCTGTCTACAGGAGACACACTTAACTGCAAGTACAGCTACACAGTTGTGCGGCCCAAAATTCCAGGCCACTTACCACTCATATCACTCATCCTACTCTAGGGGAGTGAGCATACTGGTGGGGAAAGGATTGGTATTCTCCTGTAGAGAGAGCAGGGTAGATGATCAGGGAAGGTTTATATTTTTATTTTGTTTAATTGAAAATAAACTATTTGTGATAGCTAGTGTTTATATTCCCCCCCCATTTAAATTTGAAGTCTTGCATAAATTGATCGAGTTTACATTGGACAAACCAGGAATACCGATAGTTATTATAGGCGACTTTAATGAAACCTTAGATAGGACCCAGGATAGGTTCCCGCCAGGAAATAGATCTAAAACAAAAGGAGAGGACCGATTAGTGCTATTTTTGGATGAAGTGGGGCTATGTGACATTTGGCGTACGCGCTATCCGCAGGAACGTCAATACTCCTGTTTTTCGAAGACTCACCACACTTTATCCAGAATAGACATGGCGTTGGGTAACGAGGAGGCAGCATCACTAGTAATAAATATAGAATATGGCCCAAGAGGAGTCTCTGATCACTCGCCAATGGAGCTGACAATAAAAACTAGGGGTAAATGGTACCCAAGAGAATGGAAAATTAGCCCTCACTGGCTCGAATTAATGAGTGAACATAGTATGGTGATGTCGGCTCTTAAAGAATTTTTACAGATAAATGAGGGAACTGCATCAGTGGGGGTGGTATGGGACTCCCTAAAAGCCTACCTCCGAGGCCTCCTGATCCAAAAGATAGCAGGGATTAAGAGGAAGAACAGGGAGGGAGAGAGTGAGACAAGGAATCAGTTGCTACAGGCAGAGAAGAAATACATTGAAACCCCAACCTCTCATAGTTTAAAAGAGTGGCTAGAAAAACAACAAATATACAAAATGACTATATTAAAAAGAACAGAGGGAAAACGAATATTCCAGAAACAGAATCAGTTTGGAGAGGGAGAGCGAGTGGGGCGTTTATTATCTCTGCTTATTAGAACTAATTCCCCCCCCCCCTCCTCTGTTACAGCAGTTAAGTTAATAAACGGTGAAATCTCCTTCGATAAAACCGTGATATTAAATACCTTTAGAGAATTCTTTGTATCCCTTTATAGCTCTAAGAGAAGGGAGGGGACTGAAGGACTGGAAACATTTTTCCAGGGACTGCCCGTCCCGACCCTATCGGAGGAAGAAAACATTTACATGGAGGCGCCAATTACTCTAGGAGAATTAGAACATGCAGTGGCAGGGATGTCAACTCAAAAGTCACCAGGCCCAGACGGGATGCCCGTAGAGATCTATAAAAGATATGGGGATATCCTGCTACCAGAACTCCTAAAGACACTAAATTGGGCATTGACTCAGGGAATACTTCCCATCTCTATTAAAGAAGCTACTATCATTGTCTTGCATAAGGAGGGGAAGGATCCAAGAGAGGCTTCATCTTATCGCCCTATCTCACTTCTATGTACTGACGCGAAGATCTTGGCCAAAGTGTTAGCAACACGTCTTAACCGGTATATCCAAGGGCTTATACATCCTGACCAATCCGGGTTTATCCCCAATAGGTCAACCAGTACCAACATCAGGAGAGTGTTCCTGAATATGCAAATTCCAACAGAGGGAGAGGGCTCTAGAGCCGTCTTAGCCCTGGATGCTGCCAAGGCTTTTGACAGTCTGGAATGGGACTACCTATGGAAGGTCCTAGAGAAATTCGGGTTTGGTCCCAGGTTCATGAGTTGGGTGAAGTTGTTATACAATCAGCCAAGAGCAAAAATTAAAATCAACAATGAATTTTTAGAAATTTTTCAACTAGAGAGAGGAACGCGACAGGGCTGTCCCCTTTCTCCCCTTCTGTTCGCTTTGGCGATGGAACCATTGGCTATTAAAATTAGGAAAACTAAAGATATACAGGGGTTCCACAGACAGACTATAGAGGATAAGATCGCACTGTTTGCGGACGATGTCCTCTTCTTTTTGGGAGACGTTGAAACCTCATTAAAAAATGTGATCAAAGTAGTGGGCGAGTTTGGGCTATTTTCCGGGTTGGTTATTAATTGGGAAAAGTCAGCACTACTGCCAATTGACCCCCTTGGTGCCCAGATACCTCAGGGAATCCCCCAGTTAAAAGTTGTAGTTATGATGAAATATCTCGGGATATGGATCACGAGGGACATTAATAGCTTTGTCCAAAATAACTTAATTCCTCTTTTGTCTAAATGGGAACATAAAAGAGATGTCTGGTGTAGACTACCATTATCCATAGCGGGACGATGCAATCTGATAAAGATGATATGGCTGCCCCAGTTACTCTATATCCTCCATAACTCCCCAGTCTGGATAGCTCAAAAATGGTTAAAAAAGATAGAATCCCTCTTCAGAGAGTTAATTTGGAAGAAGGGACAAGCTAGGATTTGTCTCCAGACCATGCAGTTACCTGCTAAAGAGGGGGGAATGGCAGTACCTCACCCGAAAACATATTTTCTAGCCTCACAGCTACAACAGCTTGCGAACTGCGGATTGGAGGGAGGGGGGAATTCCGCTAGATTGATGCTAACTGGGGCACCACATAGGATAATAGTGGAGGCACTTGAGGCGGGTTCGTTCATCCATAAATGTCCAACTATAAAACTTAGCCTTAAAGTGTGGCAAACAACAAAAGAATTGATGGGCTACAAGGGAATAACAATATTCGCCCCCCTCTGGTACAATCAAAACTTAAGAGAATTAAAAGACATTGAGAGATGTAAAGAATGGGAGAGACAAGGGATAAGCCGTTTAAACCAACTGTACAATGGAGAACAGATGAAATCCTTCGCAGACTTGCGACAGGAATTCAATATAACAAATAAAACATTTTACAAATATCTACAGATACGACATGCTATCCAAGCCCAGTTTGGGTTACAACCCATTGTATGGTCCTCGGCCCCCACCCTCCTGAAAATAACCTCTTCAAAAACAACTAAAGGCCTGATATCTGAGTTGTACTCTAGAATAGGAGCTAAAACCATAAGTAGGGCAGGCCCCATCAAGAGCAGGACAGGATGGGAGAAAGACTTAGGTCAAATGACCACGGAACAGTGGAGTGCGATCTTGAGGAGGGGGGTATTGGTTTCGATCTCCCCATCTCAGAAGGTATCACACTTGTTCCTCTTGCATAGAGTATACTATACCCCCAGGAGAATGTTTAATCTCGGGTGGAGAAGTACTGACGAATGCCCAAGGTGCAGAGCGACAGGCAATCTTATGCACATGATGTGGAAATGTCCTAAGCTATTTAGATACTGGGAGGAGGTGGTGGACATAATAAATAAAACTTTTAAAACTAAGCTAGAAGCTGAGTCTAAGATATGCTTGCTAGGCAGCATAAAGGAAAATAGAGTGCCAGCCAGTTCCCTTGAAGTGGTACTGAGATGCCTCTTCCAGGCGAGGAAG
Source organism: Rana temporaria (assembly GCF_905171775.1). NCBI lineage: Eukaryota > Metazoa > Chordata > Amphibia > Anura > Ranidae > Rana > Rana temporaria. The sequence goes on from NC_053496.1 coordinate 111,643,803, forward strand.
TTAATTGCGTTGAGGTGGCAGGCCCAGATGCCACCCACTGTCAAATCTTGGGTTGAAACTATTAACACAATGATTTGGAGTGAAAGAGTGACACTTACTCGACAGGGGAATTATAGTAAGTTTGTGAGGATGTGGAAACCCTGGTTAGACGAAACAGGTTGTTCTATAAAAAAATCACCATTCAAATTCAATAAATATCTTAACCCGCTATCGGGCATTCCTTTATGGGGAAGACGTATTTAACGAAGTAGATTAACTTCAAAAACCGGCTCACGGTGTGATGGGAGGGTGGGAGGGCGGGTGAGGGTTTGCGGGGTGGGAGGTGAGCTATGACAGTTCAGAAACAAGTGGTCTTTCATTTATTCACAATATTATAAAGAACGAGGGTAGGAAAAGATAAGGGGAAAATAGGGAAAAACGTTTGGTTGTGTATTGTTTATAATACGTACGAGGATGTAACACCTTTTGTATCTTTTTATATGCAAACAACAATAAAAAAACATTGAAATAAAAAAAAAAAAAAGAGATGGTATTCTGCATACCTTGGTTGTAACAAGTGTTTTTTTGAGCCCGTCTGGCACCAACAACCATGACATGTTTAAAGTCACTTAAATCCCATTTCTTCCCCATTTCGATGCTCAGTTTGAACTTCAACAAGTCATCTTCACCACGTCTAGATGCCTAAATGAATTGAGTTGCTGCCATGTTATTGGCTGATTAGCAACGTGTGTTACCAAGCAGCTGAACAGGTGTACCTAATAAAGTGGCTGGTGAGTGTATATATTGTGCAAAAGTTAATCACGTACACAGATATGTTTTGGTAAATGAAAGCATATACTGTATTTGTCCAATGCAGGTACAAAATAAAATGTTTTCCTTTTACATGCCTATCTCTATAAAATGTACCTGCTCCTAGTATTTTATGGCGAAGGTCGATTGGGATTTTCTTCATTTAACTATAATAAATGGCTTTAATCGTTTGGCATTAATTAAAATGCAGATTTCCTATCTTCATTTAAATATAAATTAAACATGAAATTAATATAAAGATGTGCACAAGATTAATCAGGGCAATGCAGCTAGCAGTTTTTTTACAGTGGAGTTTAAAATTGTTATCTGCACTTCAAATGCATACAAGATATTCTAATTATTGTAGCCTGTTGTCACTGTAATAATAAGCAGATGGTAATATGTAAGGGTATATTATTTACAAAATATGAACATTAATTAATGTTTAAATGCAGATAAAGGTGCAACATAAAAACTCTCTTGAAGTTTGGAAAGTAAATTAACCTCACCGACACTGGATTTGCTTGTACTACAAAGAAATAGATATTTTAGTAATCTTGACATGCTAGCTATACAAGAGTATATATTTTTCTAGTAGTAAATGTCATCTGTTTTCCTGTGAAGTTCCTAAATGACATTGGTTAGAACTATTCCCTCTCATCTCATTTTTACTTTTCTTTATCCTACCAGCCAGCCACCAGCAAGCTTGTAGGCCCATAGATCTCTTTTTATATTTTTTATATCTGACATGGTAAGTATTCTTGGCATGCCCATAGAGAGATGACATAGGTACAACTGGATGTCTAATTTATCAAAGTTTTCCAATGAAAACACGTGCCTGTATTGCCAACAGCAATCAGATTCACCCTGTCATTCATCTATTAGGATTTAGAGAATAGGAAAAGGCTGATTGCTTTGGGCAATACATACAAGTCTTCTTTCAGGCTCTTGATATATGAGGTAAACCAAATCATGTGATGGATGTTGCGAATGACAGGCTAGGTTGTACTCTCGATATGCCAAGCAAAATTGAATTTTTATTTCTTAGCTTTTTAAGCTAACTGTCTAAAGGCTTGTGTAGGCAGATGGGTTTTTACATTGTGTATTTTACAGGCTTTTCTTTGTCCTTTACTAATTCAACAACTTGACACTTAGTGCCCCGGAGGATAGTAACAGTAAATCACATATATCAGGGATATGCAAATAGCGGACCTCCAACAAGTCCCATCATGTCTTTGCTTCTGGGTGTCAGGCTTGTGGCTGTCAGAGTCTTCCTATGTCTCATGGGACTTGTAGTTTTGCAACAGCTGGAGGTCCGCTAATTGCATATCCCCTACATATATGCTTCCACCATAACCATGACCATGACCATAACTATAAAACAAGAGTAAATACATTTCACCCCCTGGTAGGGCAATGTAACCTAGGTTTAATTAAATTAAATGTTTGTACTCTTAATACTAAACATCTAGTGAAAAAAAAGTGTACCCACATAAGTGATGTTCTCTTAAAGTGGTTGTAAAGGTTCCCATTTAAAAAAATAAATAAATAACAAACATGTCATACTTACCTCCACTGTGCAATTCATTTTGCACGATCCTCCTGTTCTGGGGTCCCACAATAGATAACCCCCTCTGGCAAGCTCTCTCTAGGGGGTTACCTTGCGGGTGTGTTCCTGTGTCATACATGCAGCGTTCATAGCCCCACCCCGATGCTTGTGTCATTGGATTTGATTGACAGCAGCGGGAGCCAATGGCTGCACTGCTATCAATCTATCCAATGAAAAGCAGAGAAGTCGTGGAGAGAGTGACACGGGATCGAGACCACGGAAATACGGGGCTCAGGTAAGTAAAATGGGTAGCTGGATACTGCAAGGTATTTTTTCACCTTAATGCATAGGATTAAGGTTTACAACCCCTTTAAGGCCCCGTACACACCATAGAATCCATCCGCAGATAAATCCCAGCAAATGGGTTTCAGCGGATAGATCCTATGGTGTGTACACGCCAGCGGATCTGTTTCTGCGGATATATCTCCCCTGGGATGGATTCCAGCAGATCGGATATTTGCTGACATGCAGAACATATCCATCTGCTGGAGTCCATCCCAACAGATGGATCCGCTGGTCTGTACAGACTCACCGGATCCATCCGTCCGAAGGGATCCCCCGCATGCGTCGTAATGATTCGACGCATGCGTGGAATTCCTTATATGACAGCGTCGCGCACGCGGCGCGACACGTCATCGCCAGAGGATTTCGGCGCGGATTTCAATGCGATGGTGAGTACACTCCATCGCATTAAAATCTGCTGAAATCCTCGAGAGGATTTATCCACGGAAACGGTCCGCTGGACCGTATCCGCGGATAAATCCTCCCGTGTGTATGGGGCCTAAGAGTTCATGAATCGTATTCCACACAGAAATTAGTGTCCAACTTCAGATACACCATTTTACTTGTGCAATATCAAACTCAAGACTCCAATCTTCCAAATTCTTTTCTTTTTTCATCACTTTGTAGAAAGTGAACGTATCTCAGTGCGCATGCTCCAAATCACGTCGCAAATAGTCAATGCTTTCGACGTGAACGTAACCTACGCCCAGCCCCATCCACGGACGACTTACGCAAATGATGTAAAACGTGAAAAATTTTACGCGCTTCCGACGTCCATACTTAACATTGGCTGTACCATGTTTTTGGTGGTTTATCTTTACGCCTGAAAACACCTTACGTAAACAGCGTATATTTACTGCGACGGGCAAGCGTACATTCATGAATAGGCGTATCTTGCTGATTTACATATTCTAGGCGTAAATCAGCGTACACGCCCCTAGCGGCCAGCGTAAATAGGCAGTTAAGATACGACGGCGTAGGAGACTCCTACGCCGGCCGTATCTTAGCAACATTTAAGCATATCTCAGTTTGAGCACCCTCTACACATGATATTTGTGTAGAGGGACTCCACGTCCGCTGTTACCAGAAAAGACAGTCCCTCAACACAAATACATTTTAGTAGTGCCTTGCCATCCTTCAAAAAAGATTTCCATTTAGCTGCCATAGGTTGTAAAATGTGTCAAGATATTCACCAATCCGGGAATACAAAGAGTTTATCCTGCTAATAATTGGCCTCCCTGGTGGGGTAACATGATTTTTATGCATTTTAGGCAGTTGGTACATTACCAGGATTTTTGGAGCTCTCAAGTTTAAATACTTTGCTTCCTTTTTGTCCAATATCTCTTTTTTGATGCCCTTTTTTAACCAATCCTCTAATTTTTTTCTTTAGTTTAAACATGGGATCTCCCTGGTAGTTTCTTTATATGTATTCCAATCATTCACAATTCTATTCATTTCTGCTATGTAGTCTGATTTTTTGAGAACTACCAAGCCCCACCTTTCTCGGCAGGTATAATCGCTATTCCTTTATTTTTTTCTAATTGTTTAATAGCCTCCCATACTGATTTACTTTTGTCACTTCTTATCCTCCTAATATCTTCTTGTACCATATTTTAAAAAAAATCAATGTATTTATGACTTTATGGCTTAGGGTTAAAAATTGATTTGTTTTTTAATACACTATATTTCAAAAATGGTTTGTTTGGCCTGAACTTCCTTGAACTTCACTTCCAAAATGTGTTTTTAATATTTAACTTCCTTTTCCGCTCTCCGCTGTCACCTCGGCGCTCCCTGGTTCTTCTCCCGCTCGCTCTCGTGGGTCCTGGAGCATGATGGGACTGTGACGTCATAAGAGGCCTATATAAATCGGTACGAGCCGCGTACCCGGCATTACAGCGGGAAGAAGCGTCGCGTCAACATCGGAAGAAAAGAAGAAGGCAGAAGACGGCAAAGAAGAGCGGGCTGCGCCGCTGCTAGTAAGAGAGCTAAAAAGAAGATAGCGGGGACCAGCCCCGAAGAAGACACCAGAGAGCGAGCGGGAGAAGAACTGGGGAGCGCCGAGGCGACAGTGGAGAGCGGAGAAGATGGAAGAAAACCCCCTGGAGAGTGGAGAAGACCCCCCGGAAAGCGGAGAAGATCCCGGAGCTGACTAATAAATTATTTTAAAACCCTGTGTTGTGTGTTTATTTTATTGACATTTTTATTCCAGGTGAATGGGTAGGGGTACGATGTACCCCATATTCATTCACCTAGGGTAGGGGGGCGGTATCTGGGGGCCCCCTTATTAAAGGGGGCTCCCAGATTCTGATAAGCCGACCGCCCGCAGACCCCGACAACCAACGACCAGGGTTGTCGGGGAGAGGCCCTGTCCTTATCAACATGGGAACAGGGTACTTTGGGGTGGGGGGCCTCAGGGCGCCCCCCTGCCCCAGAGCACCCAATCCCCCCATGTTGAGGGCATGCGGCCTGGTACGGCTCAGGAGGGGGGGCGCTCGCTCGTCCCCACTCCTTTCCCGACCGGCCGGGCGGCATGCTTGGACGCGGGTCTGGTATGGATTGTGGGGGACCCCCCACGCCGTTTTTTTGGCGTAGGGGGTTCTCCTTACAATCCATACCAGACCTAAGGGCCTGGTATGCCCCTGGGGGGGAACCCATGCCGGTTTTTTATTTAAAATTTGGCGTTGAGTTCCCCCTCATAATTCATACTAAACTCTGTGGCTAGAATTGGCGGGAATCCAAGTCGGATCCCGGTCGCTTCTATGACGTGTTTGCTGGAATGTGCTTTTCCTATTCCAGCGAGTGCAAGATGTCAGCACCATGTCGCCGAGAATCAGCGCGAGGCCGTCGTGCTGGAAACACATTCTCGGTGACAGGTACTGTAGTAAATAGAAGTTGTAGCGACAACTTATAGTTGCATCTAGGAGGCAATTATAGCAGAGGTACTTTGTGAGTACACGTAGTAAATAGAAGTTGTAGAGACAACTAATAGTTGCATATAAAAAGCAATTATTGCTGAGGTAATAATAGAGTAAATGTCCCTTTAAGATATTCCTTAGCAAAGAGCCATATGCACAACAGTCTATCCCAAGTAGTATGTTAATAGCCAAAAGCCATAATAAATAACAGCAATTGTTTTAGGTGAAAAGTATGCAGCAGATCTTTCTGTAGAACTACAAGTGACACAATGGCTACTTATCCATTTGCAGGGCTTCAGGGTTTGGCAGCAAGGGACTCCGTAGTGTAGGACATCAGCAAGGAATAACTCAGGTTGTCCGCAGCGATGGCAGGCTGGATGCAGTGAAGGTCTTTGCTAGCTGGCCATACAATTGCCCCTTGTTGTAGCGTGGCCGGTACAGCTGACAATAATAGAACCCCGTTTCTATTCCAGGTGAATGCCTTTATAGGCAGGTAACCAGCTGCAGGTGTATGGAGAAAAGGCGTACACCACGGCGCACTTCTGCGTTCCAAGCTGGAGCGCACGCGGTGTTGGACGATGACGTCATTGTGCGAGCGCCGTATGCGTTCCAGCATGGAACACATTATGGCCCTGAAAGCACATGTCACTATGAGAAGTAACAGGTGCGCGGAGCGCCTGTTACACATGCTACTGATAATGGGAGATGAAAGTGTTAGGGTACCTCCAGCTGGCAGCTTTTCACACCACTTCTGCAGGAACTCTGGCATGACTTGCCCATGAAGTCGACATTGCCCTCATCGAATGTGCTCTAACCTCCTCCGGAGGCGGAAGACCTGAAGCTGAATAGGCTTGTCTTTTGGCCTGTACTATCCATGAGGAAAGTATTCTAAATTAGGCCATCTGACCTTTACTTGGACCTACTGGTAGGACAAACAAGTTATCCACTGATCTGGCTTCTTCTGTCCTGTGTAGATATGTGGAAATTATCTGGAACATGTCCACCTTTGACCAGTCTTTTTGCCCTGACACTGAGCACAGAGAAGGCAGAACCACTTCACTTCAATTTATGTGAAAAGGAGAAGCTACCCTTGTAAGAAAAGACAGAACCGGTCAAAGAATCAGTCTCATTGCACAATAAAAAATAAATAAAAAAATTATAATAATTTTGTATAATATTTCTTCCAATTATTTTTTTCATGTCCTGTTTCATTGCCCAATAATAATATGGGTGGGCTTATCTCCTCAGCACACATATAACACAACTGAGATGGCACTATGTTGGCCTGAGGAAGAGCACACATGCTTTGAATGCAAAGCTGCCTTCTTTTATCCTGCAGCCAGAAGTGATGCCATCCCTGATCTGCCTGCATTCTCCGCTGATTGCACAGGCTGCGAGTGCTGGAAACCACCTGTGCAAGCTGCCAGCTGTACCCCTGAGACACTGACATCTAGGATTGACCACCCCTGGTTCCTACTGCAGGAAAACCATTGATTACAATGTGCACATTCATGCTCCGTTTGTGAGTAGGGATGAGCTTCGCGTTCGAGTCAAACTCACGTTTCGACTCGAACATCGTATGTTCGACCGTTTGTCAAAATACGAACGTTATGGGCCGTATTCGAGTGGCGTGTCACGACCCATAATTTACTGTGGCATTGCAGTGCATTGCTGGCTGATGATTGGCCAAGCATGCACTATGACCCGCATGCTTGCAAAAAACGGAGAGCCATAATTGGCCAAAGCCAGGGTGGCTTTGGCCAATTACGGCTCAGGGGGTTTAGTACACGCCCCACACTATAAAAGGCCGCCTGCAGGTCGGCCTTGTGTAGTGTTTTGCGGAGGTTAAGAGAGAGAAGACAGAGAGAGGATACGCCGTCGTAAATCCTTTCTGAATCTGGCCCATAGTTACCATTTAAAGACCTATTTAACCCTCCTGGCAGTGTTCCCGAGTCTGACTCGGGGTTAGATTTCTGTGCTGCGATCGGTAACCCCGAGTCAGACTCGGGCTTGCCTCGCAGCATCCACAGACAGTGTTTACTTACCTTGTCCCTGGATCCAGCGATGCCACTGCGCTGTGTGAGCGAGCGGGACCTCGCTCGATTCACACAGCGTTCTCCTGTGCCGCCGATCTCCGTTCCCTGCGACGTTACGAAGCACGGGAGCGGAGAACGGCGCCAAATTAAAAAACATAAACAAACACAATACACACAGTATACTGTAATCTTATAGATTACAGTACCGTATGTAAAAAATACACACCCCCCTTGTCCCTAGTGGTCTGCCCAGTGTCCTACATGTACTTTTATATAATAAAAACTGTTCTTTCTCCCTGCAAACTGTAGATTGTCCATAGCAACCAAAAGTGTCTTTTTATGTCAAAAATGGTTTTAGAGCAGCTAGAAAACAGCGATAATAAATTATAATCACGTGCAGAATTGTGCGATAGCGATTTGTGGGGAAATCCGTCATAAAAAAATAAAAGTAATGACAGCGACAATTCTGCAACTGAGCAAATTTCAGTGATTTTGAGTTGATTACATTATTGAATACTTTTTATTATAATTATATTATTATTTGTTAGAATTATTTATAATTATTTATTATATTATAATTTATCATTTTGTTTTTAAAAAAAATGTCATACCCGGGATGCCTACAAGACTCTTGTTTGGTCAGATTTAAGTGAGTTATTCCTAAAAATTACAGGCCTACAGTATAAAACGCCAAATTTCCTTGCAAATAATGGTACCGCTTTCAGCACCTTTTTTCTGAAAGAATCATACCGCCAGGGAGGTTAAATCATCAACTAAGTGTAGACCTCAAACTCAATGCATATAATACGGTACAAACAATACATATTTACCTATAACACATACCATGCACTTCTGGAAAAAAGTTATATTTCTTTTTCATTGTTAGTTAATTTAGCACAAAGTTCATGGTTATGGCAAATCATTTATAATCAACCATAGCATTAGATCACGACTTTTGTAAACATTACACAACAATAATTACCAAAATTGTTCTCAATTGTACTGAGGAAAGCTAAGTGAGTAAACATCCGTGTCAGAATACTGTGTAACCTAGAGGATAACATACATATGTTGCCTAGCAACTTAGAGATTCTCAATTGGCTTCAAGAACACAATTTCCTATGCTGCTGGCATTTTCATTCAGACTTGAATGTCTTACAGACCTGAGTAACTTAATAAAATATATATATACCATCAACAGACCAAGCTATTTGGATAAATGCAGCATATTTCTACTGATTTCAAGGTTTAAAGTGAAGAGATTACACACTCACTAAAGATGCTCTGAGATATGGGTTTTACTAAAAGCATACATACTAGATATTTGTTTGGAGCAAATTACACATAAAACTCCAGTTTCCTGTAATGACAGAGATTTTCTGGGTCATCTTATAGTTTTTTTATTGGGTACAACAATCTAGCTGTGCTCTATTACATTTTACTAGTAAAGTTGTTTAGCAAAGTTTTGCACTTTGGGATATGTGGTATATTTGATAAGTATAATGAGATCTGATATTGCAATTTGGTCTTAGCATTTATTGCATAAAATATTTTCATCAAAAGGTATGTCCATGATTTTCTAAGTTTAACCCCAAACCTCCATCATTACCTCTAGAGCATGTCCCAACTATATTTTTTCTTTTACTTAATTCCTGTAGCCAGAAGCAACATTTATTACTCCCTTAATATCATCAACAAGCTTGTAAAATTAGCCCCTGCTGCACAAAATATCGTACAAGTACAGCAATAGAGCCACCCTGCCTCAGTATATCTGGTAATGGCCTTTAAGTAGTTAAACACAATGAAGGTCTATTGGACCTTTAAATTAGATACTTGTATATCAAAAGGGCATATTTATGAGTGGGATATCACCCATTACTATATATAGATCCCCTCCCTTTCCCAATTTATATCTTGAGGCTTATTTCTTCTTTTTATGTATCATATTTAATGTTTGTTTGGATGTTTCATATAGAACACATTAGTTGTTATCATATTAAGGGTTTCCTCTCGCATGTTGTTAAGCATTAGTTAGTGGTTTTGGAAATTTGTGAATTTAAAAATTCGAAAATTGTGAAAATAAAAAATGTGTGAATTCGGAAATTCGAAATTTCAAATTTTTAAGGGTAAGGGTTAGAGGGTAAGGGCTTAGGGTTATAGGGTTAGGGTTAGAGGGCTAGGGTTTAGGGTTATAGGGTTATAGGGTTATAGGGTTAGGGTTAGAGGGTTTGGGTTAGAGTTTTAGGGTTAGGGTTTGAGTTAGAGGGTTAGGGTGTTAGGGTTAGAGGTTAGTGGTTAATTCCAAATTCGAAAATTCTGAAGTTTCGGAATTCGTAAATTCGAAATTTCTAATTTTCAAGGGTTTACAGGGGGTTAGAGGGTTATGGTTTAGGCTAGGGTTATGGTTAGAAATCTGGAATTTCAGAAATTTGGAAATTCGAGATTTGAAATTGTGCGAATTCGGAAATTCAAAATTTAAAATTTTCAAGGGTTAGGGTTAAAGAGTGAGGGTTAGGGTCAAGGCTTAGGGTTTAGGGTTAAGGTTAGTGTTAGCATTATGGTTATAGGGTTAGGGTTAGAGGGTTAGAGTTAGGGTTAGAGGGTTATAGGATTAGGGTTAGAGGGTTAGGGCTAGGGTTAAGGTTAGGGTTAGGGGTTAGTGGTTAATTCCGAATTCGAAAATTCGGAAATTTGAAAATATAGAAATTACAATTTTCGGGAATTCGCAAATTAGAAATTTCACATTTTCAAGTGTTAAAGGGTTAGAGGGGTAGGGTCAAAAGGTTAGGGTGTTAGGGATAGAGGGTTAGGTTTATTGGGTTAGGTTTAGAGGGTTAGAGGGTTAGAGACTTAGGGTTATAGGGTTAGGGTTAGATGGTTAGGGTAAGTGTTAGGGTTAGAGTTAGAGGGTTAAGGTTATGGTTTGGGTTATAGGTTTATGGTTTAGGGTTTAGTTTAGGGTTGAGTTTTAGAAGTTAGGGTTAGGGCTAAGGTTAGGGCTAGGGTTAGTGGTTAGGGTTAGGGCTAGGGTGAGGGTTTGGGTATCCCCTTGAAGAATAAGGCTAGGATTCAGGAATTGGAATATGGACCTCCCCAGAGGTCAAAGGTCAGAATGAGGGTTCGTAGAGGTCAATGGTCACCAGGCATGGCTGACCCACTCCAACCAAAGTGTACCACCTACCCCAACTAAGTGGGGGAATGAACAAGTCTGGGAATGAACTAGTCGGAGCATAGCTGGCATTATCTCACACACCTGTACACTGCCTATGGACCAGATCAATTTACATTTATTGCAATGAGTCTATTGATTTTGCAATAACTTTGTAATAGCATAAGATAACAAAGAATTACATATATTATTTTTTAGGAAAAACAATGCTTTCTTTAGTGGTATTGGGGGTCATTTACTATAGCACCACAGTGCTAATAAGTGTGAATTAGTGCTAATCATGCTAATTAGTGCTAAAACGGTATTGACTATAGTGCTGGTAAAAGAAACCTCACAAAATCGAATCTACTACAGCTCCCTGAAAACAAATAGTGCCCAAACCTTTATGCCGTGTACACATGATCATTTTTCGGCATGAAAAAAAAACTATGTTTTTCAGCATGTAGAAGAAACAAAGTTTTTCCAACTTCATCATTAAAACGACGTTGCCCACACACCATCGTTTTAAAAAAATGCTCTAGCAAAGCGCGGTGAAGTACAACACGTACAACGCCACTATAAAGGGGAAATTTCATGCAAATGACGCCACCCTTGAGGGCTGCTTTAGCTGATTCCGTGTTAGTAAAAGACGATTCGCGCTTAGTGGAGGGATAGACTCTGTGGAGTACGTACGGAATGAGGTACCAAAAGAAGAGAATCTTATAGGCATTTTCTTTGTAGAGGGTACACAAGGAGCTTTTAGCCGCCTGACTCCAGACCGCCCTCCACGTCTCCTCCGAGATCTCCTGCCCCAGCTCCCTCTCCCAGTGACGCTTGCCCCGGTCCTGTACAGAATACTCATTTAAGATTCGGTATATATCTGAAATTAATCCTTTGAGTGAAATGCCCTCAAGTACAATATGTTTGAACGGGGAGGGTGCCGAAAATTGCAAGCGTGTGGCTACCGTTTGGGCATAGTGACGTATCTGAAGCAAGTTATGAGACGGGAGCGCTCGTTTCTGGTAAAATTACCGTTCATAATGGTGTAAGCACATTCATCACGCTGTAACAGACAGAAAAGCGTGAATCGTCTTTTACTAACACGGAATCAGCTAAAGCAGCCCTCAAGGGTGGCGTCATTTGCAGTGTACAGGTGTGTGAGATAATGCCAGCTATGCTCCGACTAGTTCATTCCCAGACTTGTTCATTCCCCCACTTAGTTGAAATATCACAGAATAAATCAAGAAGAATATCTCTTGAGTAATGTAATTCCACCACCTATATGTTCAAAGCAATGCAGTATATGTTTATTTATGTGTAGGAGGATTCCACATGTGGGAGCTCTGTGGCTTAGAGGTTCGAACCTCTGCTTAGCATCTCTGAGGGTCTGTCTGGGTTCAAATCCCAAACATGCTGACTCTTGTAGAGAAGTTGTCTCATCTCCCTATGTTGTTAATCCTGACTCAGGTCTTAAAACTATGTCTAATGTAGTATTTATATGTAGGAGGGTTCCACCACCATTGTACATTTTTCCAGATACACTATCAAGCCAAAAGAATTGGGACACCTGTCTTTACACACATGGGGGTAGATCCACATACCTGAGCGCATTAATACACTGGGCGCAGCGTATCTAAGATACACTACCCCATCGTATCTTTTTTTTTTTCGAATCCACAAAATTTGCGCCGTAAGTTACGGTGGCGTAGTGTATCTCTGTCGGCGTAAGGGCGCGGAATTCAAATGGATGTAATGGGGGCGTGTTTTACATTAATACGTTGTGACCCGACGTAAACTACGTTTTTTTTAACTGCGCATGCGCCGTCTGTGGGGGTATCCCAGTGCGCATGCTCGAAATTAACCCGGAAAAAGCCAATGCTTCCGACGGTGAAGTCATTCTACGCAAATCACTATTCGCGAACGACTTCCGCAAACGATGTAAAAATTTCAAAATTTTACGCGGGAACGACGGCCATACTTAACATTGAGTACGCCTCATATAAGCACCTTTAACTATACGCCGGAAAAAGCCGAATGAAAACGAGGTAAAAAATGCGCCGGCCGGACGGGGTTCCCCTTAATATCCATTCCAGACCTGAAGGGCCTGGTAATTTAATTTGGGGGAACCCCTACACATTTTTTTTTTCTTTATGAATGAATCCCTTTAGAATTGCCGGGAGCCGACAATTCATTATTGCCGCGTGTGAATTTTAAATGACTTTTTTCCTTCAGAATGTCACTTTGTGCAGGGACAGTTCTAAGTGCGGGAAAAATGCGCTATTTCACATGCTGACTTTACACCCCCCCTAGGTACGAAATTTAAAGGAATATTTCACTTTTATTGTTTCACTTTAAGCATTATTAATTTCACTGCTCCCGAAAAACGGCCGTTTAAAAAAATAAAAAAAGTGTTGATACATGTCCCCTGGGGCAGGACTCAGGTCCCCAAACACTTTTTAGGACAAAACTTGCATATTAGCCTTTAATATGAACACTTTTGATTTCTCCCATAGACTTCTATAGGGAGTTCGGCGGCGGCGGCTTTACATATTACTTGCAATGCGCCGCTGCTACGCTGGTTCATGTGCCTAATTAAGGCTTCACCCGGTGCACTAATTAAGGCATGAACCAGCGCAGCGCACAGAGAATAGTAAATCAGACCCAAAGGCTACATATTCACAAGTTATGTATTTGATTCTCATTATCTATCTATCTATCTATCTATCTATCTATCTATCTATCTATCTATCTATCTATCTATCTATCTATCTATCTATCCCAAACTCCTACCATTCAGGGGCCTGCCCATCTTCAAAAAACAGGATGAAAATTTAAATTAATTTAGACCATTTATATCAAGAAAAAATAGCAATTAAGGACAAAAAGTTCTGATGAGACAAGAGAGCTTCCCAGGAAGGCAAAGCCTACAAATGGCATCAGACCAACATATCACAACAGTATCATAATGGAAATATAAATAAAACATAAAGAGACTCAGGTTCAAACTCTTCTTTAAATTCTTCTATTTCTTCTTCCTCACAGAACAGACATCGAAATCACAAATTGCAAAAAACTAAGAGACCATTACCTGGTGAATTTCCTCATCACATAAGAAAAGAATCACAGACCCTACGTCTACTCAACAACCACCTATTTTTTCGTCTTTGGGTAAAGGTAATTCACATGGTGCCAATCAATCTTACCCATCTGGGCCTATGGGTGTTGGTTCTACATCTTCTATGCACATTGGTGATACTGCTTGTTCTTCTACACTTTCAACACTATCCAAAACAGACAAAGATGTTTTATTACACAAAATGGACAACAATCCTCCAGACACTTAGATTCACCACCTGTTCCTAATTCAGACCCTTCATGTATTTTGCACACACTCAATATCATTATTCTTTCAAACAATCATATAACTAAAACTAAAGAAAATCTTCTGGCTAAAGGTCTTAGCTTCTGTCCAAATGCAGGTTTGGACACTTTCAAAACAAATAAAGATCTACATTTTTTTGCTAGAAAATTACATTATAGGAGTCTTTTCATAAAGAGACAAAGGAAGAACAAAAAAAGGACACTCAAAAATCTGATGAAGCTCTTGATGATCTTCTGAGCTTATTAGAAGAACAAGATCCTAGTGATCTTATTGATTTAATCAACATTGAAACTTTGCTAGATGAACACATCACAAAGGACACTCAGCTACCCTCAGTAACACATACATTTAAAAAACAGTCAGATAAATTTCCTTCGCTTGTAGACATTCCCAATTTGGCAGCCTTCGTAGCATCAACTACCACAGAAATACGCAAACTTAAATCACATGTATCTAGTAGCAATCTTACTAACAATGAGTGTATTGCTCTAGAATCCCTTAACCACTTAAGCCTCAGACTATTTTGTAGCTAAAGGACCAGGGCACTTTTTGCGATTCGGCACTGCGTCGCTTTAACTGACAATTGCGTGGTCATGCGATGTGGTTCCCACAAATAGAGCTTTCTTTTGGTGGTATTTGATCACCTCTATGGATTTTATTTTTTGCGCTATAAACAAAAATAGAGCGACAATTTGGAAAAAAATCAATATGTTTTACTTTTTGCTATAATAAATATCCCCCAAAAATATATAAAAAAACATTATTTTTCCTCAGTTTAGGCCGATACGTATTCTTTGACATATTTTTGGTAAAAAAAATCACAATAGGCGTTTATTGATCAGTTTGCGCAAAAGTCATAGCGTCTACAAAATAGGGCATAGTTTAATGGTATTTTTATTAAGTGACATTTTGGCAGACACATCGGACACTTTTGACACATTTTTGGGACCATTGTCATTTTTACAGCGGGGTAGCGATGGGGATTTGTTGTGCCCCATCGTATGCCAACCTATACCTGGGGGAGTGGAAACATTCCCTTTTATTTAGGGACGATTTACTATTCTACACTGTTCATGTGGTTTCATGGTTAACTATATAGATGATATTTTGATGATATGGGAAAGCACACCAGAAAATTTGCAAGCTTTCGTCCAGGCTATGAATGACAATATTTCCAACCTCTGTTTCATAATGAATTTTAGTGACACGTCCATCACTTTTTTGGATTTAAATATCACCAAATTTTCAGATGGCTTCCTTTCCAGCGGTTTATATCACAAAGAAACCGCTGGAAACCCCATTCTTCATACGTCCAGTTCGTATCCTGAGGCTCTCATCCTGTCCATTCCATATGGCCAGTATCTGAGACTCAGGAGGAACTGTTCCACCGACACACAGTTTATTCATGAGGCAACCTCCCTTAGACACAGACTTCTTGATAGAGGCTACTCAACGGCATGCCTCAAAAAAGCATTTTGACATGCACGTGGACAAATGAGACAGGATTTACTATTTTCCAACAAAGCAGGAGACATACAAAAACCAGTGACAAGACTTATAACGACTTACAACAAACAATATAAAGCTATCAAAAAGACTATTGAAAAACATTGGCAGTGGACCCCAAAGTCCACACATATCAGCTACCCCCACCATCACTTTTAGAAAAGCATGCTCGCTTAGGGACCAACTGGTTAAAAGCGAGTATGCTGGTGCCTTTTGTTCTGATCCCTGCAAAAGACTTGGCACCTTTATATGTGGTGGGTATATGTGTTGTCATTATATGAACACACAATCCAACTTTGTGTTACCCAATGGCAGGTTGTATAGGCCCAGACACTATGCAAACTGCAAAACCCCTGGGGTCATCTATTTACTAACATGTCAGTGCCAATGTTTTTACTTTGGAAAAATCTAATTGGAGTTCTACAAAAGAGCTGCAAGACACATTACTAGCATAAACCTAATATGCATATAATGACATATTAGGGTGTAATGGTTTCAACAACACATGGGAAGTGGACTTTATTTTTGTAAAACTGTAAAGTTTAAGGTTAGAAGTTACTTTTGAACTGTACAGTAGGTCTGATTATACTCCATAACCTCTTGATGAAAACATCTTCCTTTTAGGAATGAGGAGCTCTGTTTTAATGACTTTTGTTGCTGTATTGCCTTGCAAAATTGCAATATAGATTTTCTATATCCAAGCCCTGAAGAGCAACACTGTATATTGGAAATAGGCAAAAGGCACAGATTATACAATTGCATTATCCATTCTTTCTACTAGATTGCTCTTCTTTATAATAACCTGCAATCTAAATCATTTCATTTTGAGGTTTCAATGAACAATGAAATATAGCAGCTAGAGAAACTATACTGAATTTATGTATTGAAAAACAGTGCCTGCAGAAAAATCATTTTGAATTGGTAGTTTAAGGGGGACACTTGGGTCTCGAGGATTTATATACTTTGTTAACATAGAAATATGTGCTGTATAACACTGTGGTATTTTAACTTGCTTGTGTGAGATTTTACAGAAGTATTGTTATCAATTACTGCAAGCAACGTGGAAACCAAGACATGACACTCTGTTTAGCACAATAAAAATAACTGTAATATTTTTTCTGTTTCTTTCAAACAGCAGGGAAGCATTTTGCTATAATTTTCTATCCATTTTTTTTTTCTTTTCAATCATATTTTGTGGGCATATTTAAATAGTTTTGGTATTACCCTAGAATAAGAAAGGGTTTTGTAGGAGACATTGTTGTCAAAGAAACCACTTAAGCAAGCCATTGTAAAGTGATTTATTTTCACGCTACTGAATAATAGTAAGATGTGTGGAGTATAATATGCAAAGTTCTGTAAAGAACAAACAGATCTGCTTATGAAGTTTAGAAAATCTGATAAAGTAGTACTTATTGAAGTCTTATTCTTGCTTTGAATATATTTTCACTGTACCAGTACACTTAAATATTCTCCTATTTTTGGGCATGATTGTAAAAAAGCAGCACATCTGAAAAAGGAAAGGTGGTTTACTGCAGTGGTTTTACCTTTTGAGGCAAGTTGCTCAACATTCAAATTATGTTCCACCTTTGCAGCCCTCTTTTTACTATTAAACATTTGTATTAAATGTAGCACCCCCTAGTGTGGCTAGAGTGCTAATGATAGGTTTTTGTTTGGTTATGTTAGGTAAATTGTCAGGCTTGGCTGACAGCCAAGCCTGTGTGTTTTTTCTGGGTTGGGTGAGTGACTCCGGTAGGCTGGATGAATCGGCAGCAACTTCTCTGGTAACTCCTCTCTGCTTGCTGGAAACTAGGAGAAAGTTCCAGAAGCAGTAGAAAGGAGTCTAGGAGGAGCTAGCTGGAGTATTATGAGGGCCCTGACCAATTTACAACAGAAGGGTTGGCAGGGGGCAGGTCCCCTCAAATACTCAGGGTCAGCCTAGCAGGGGCAGTGTGGAGGTTGGGCGGAAGATGGAGAGGGAGTGTTAGGCTGTGATGTCTGGGATGGATGCAGAATCATCTGGGAGGACTGTGGAGAAGTAGCCAGGAGGGCTAGTGAAAGTGGCAGCTGCAGCTATGTGGGCTGGCAGTGCCTGAAACGGTGGTACTGGGAGCAGTAGCCACAGGAGAAGGACAGCTAGCACCAAATAACTTTATTTTTGCTACACTAAAGGGGCCCGTGGTCCCTGCCTGCTAAGAGCATTTGCTATAGACTGAATATGCATTTGGCAGACCATCCTCAAAATGCTATCTGGTACTGGGAGTTGTAGTTCTACAAGCAAGTATGTGCTGGAGGTAGAAGAAAAGGACTGTGTATATACTGGATGTATATAGTTTTGTGTCCCTGAAGAGTTTCTACTGATCAAGTGGGCATCCTATAATAACCCTTCTCCATCCACGTTCAAATTGCCTATATAAAACAAAAACAAAGCTAAGTGATTGAGACATTCATGTGTCTGGCTGTGCAGAGTGGGAGATAATCAACATTCCCCAGTGGCTCCTGCAGCTACATTTGGGGGCTTGTCCGGGATATCTGAGTTTTTTACTGAGCCAGGGAACTGTCTGTGCCTTGTTCCAAAGACCACCAGAGGGGTTGAACTAGGAAAGGACTTGTGTGCTCTGCCTGTTTGTGACTGCCACTTAAAAAAAAGTGCCATTGTCTATAGCAACCAGGGGAGCTGCCTCTCAAGTTATTGTTGCCACAGCTGGGACAGACACTTGTGATTAAACCTGCTATTCAGTATCTTTTACCATGTGCTGTAATCTGTGGCTGTCCTAATTCTTCTCCCTATAGTGAGATATAGACTATATTGTTACCCCATGCAACAACAGTGCAAGTCAGCGGCCACCTGCTCCCAGTGGCTCAGGCACAGTCTGTGCCAAGCTGCATGTCTGGACTAGTTCTGCAAGCAACAGTGGACCTGCAAATTTCAATACAGCCTAAATATAGTGAAACATAAAAAAAAACAAAAACGTTTAGGCATGAGAACATACAACAACATATGACTGCAAAAGCAGAATTACACTTTGAGGCCTCGTACACACGGCCGAGGAACTCGACGTGCCAAGCACATCGAGTTCCTCGTCGAGTTCCTTGTTGAACTTGTCGAGAAGCTCGACAGGCTTGCTTTGCGTACACATGTAACAGACAACAATTTGGTCATTCTCCAGCGCGGTGACGCTCACCACGTATGACGCGACTATACAGGGGAGGTTTGATTTTGTTGGCGCCACCCTTGGGGCTCCTTTTGCTGATTCCATGTTTACGCGTGTTAGTAAAAGTTTGGTGAGTGACGATTCGTGCTTTTCAGTCTTTGTGCTTTCAGATTGATCTCTGCCGTTCAGTTTGTACTTGTGGGGGTCGTATCTAGGCAATCGGGACGTGCGGTCAGGTCGTATTGTTTTACATTGCGGTCCTGTCCCCGCGTTTTTGATTGTCAGGGTCGTTCTTCATAGGTCTTGCTGTTCTTCACTGCGGTCTGTTTAGTGCAATTCTGATTTGTCGTTCGTTCCTAGCCTTGTAGCCATGTTGCAGGCACCTAGTCGTCGCCGACTAAGTGCTAAGCATCTTATGTGTGTAGGTCTGTTTGTTTATGACCTAGACCAGGGGTCCTCAAACTACGGCCCGCGGGCCGTATCCGGCCCGCCAGTGTGATTTACCTGGCCCGTGGACTGAAACTAGTGACAGGGCAGTGGCGACGAAACTGACAGTTTCTGAGAAGGGACACAGGCAGAGCCGCAGCAGCGGGGGAATTCCACCCCTCCCTCTCCTTGAGCAGAGTATTCACCTGGCAATGCCTGCTCCTATTGGCTACATTCAGAGCCAATAGCTGGGAAACTAGAGCATTATGGGAATAGTAGTCCTGGATACCAGCAGGCCCCATGATGATTCCCTGAGAGGAGTTCAGCCCCCAACATGCCGAGTGGGAGGGGGAATAGGAAGAGAGGAGAAGAAATGCCATGAGGCTATCGAGTGGAGGGAGCCAGTGATTCTTTTATTACCCTCCAAGGTAAGAACGTACCTCCCATCTATCTGGCTGCTCCCACTCTATTCTACCCTTCCACCTGACTGCATCCACCCTGTCCTCCACTCCACCTGGCTGTTCCCATTCTGTTCTACCCTCCACCTGGCTGCTCCAACTCTGTCCTCCACTTCACCTGGCTGCTCCAACTCTATTCTATCCTCCACCTGGCTGCTCCAGCTCTATTCTACCCTCCACCTGGCTGCTCCCACCCTGTCCTCCCCTCCACTTGGCTGCTCCCACCCTGTCCTCCCCTCCACCTGGCTGCTCCCACCCTGTCCTCCCCTTCACCTGGCTCCATCCACCCTGTCCTCCCCTCAACCTGGCTGCATCCACCCTATCCTTCCTTCCACCTGGCTGCTCCCACTCTATTCTACCCTCCACCTGGCTGCTCCAACTCTATTCTACCCTCCACCTGGCTGCTCCAACTCTATTCTACCCTCCACCTGGCTGCTCCAGCTCTATTCTACCCTCCACCTGGCTGCTCCCACCCTGTCCTCCCCTCAACCTGGCTGCATCCACCCTATCCTTCCTTCCACCTGGCTGCTCCCACTCTATTCTACCCTCCACCTGGCTGCTCCAACTCTATTCTACCCTCCACCTGGCTGCTCCAACTCTATTTTACCCTCCACCTGGCTGCTCCAACTCTATTCTACCCTCCACCTGGCTGCTCCAACTCTATTCTACCCTCCACCTGGCTGCTCCAACTCTATTCTACCCTCCACCTGGCTGCTCCAACTCTATTCTACCCTCCACCTGGCTGCTCGCACCCTGTCCTCCCCTACACCTGGCTGCTCCCACCCTGTCCTCCCCTCCACCTGACTGCATCCACCCTGTCCTCCACTCCACCTGGTTGTTCCCATTCTGTTCTACCCTCCACCTGGCTGCTCCAACTCTATTCTATCCTCCACCTGGCTGCTCCCACTCTGTCCTCCACTTCACCTGGCTGCTCCAACTCTATTCTACCCTCCACCTGGCTGCTCCCACCCTGTCCTCCCCTCCACCTGGCTGCTCCCACCCTGTCCTCCCCTCCACCTGGCTGCATCCACCCTGTCCTCCCCTCCACCTGGCTGCATCCACCCTGTCCTCCCCTCCACCTGGCTGCATCCACCCTGTCCTCCCCTCCACCTGGCTGCACCCACCCTGTCCTACCCTCCACCTGACTGCTCCTTCTCTATCCTATCCTCTCCCCTCCCTTTGTGTTAGGGGTCTGTGTGATGGAGGGGGCCTGTTATTGGGGGCTCGGAGAGAAGTTTGTGTTGGGGGGCTTTGTGATGGGGGGACCTAATACGGGGGAATCTTTGATGGGGGGGATCTGTAATGGAGAGGAATCAGTGATGGGGGGGTTCCCTGATAAGGGGGTCTGTGATAGGGAGGGGGTTCTGTGATGAGGGGAATCTGTGAAATACTAATAAGTTTATGTTGATTAAAATTGTTCTTTATTTTAAATATTGTATTGTTTTTTCCTGTTTTTTTTGTACTTCAAATAAGATGTGTGCATAGGTTCATATTTTTTTTAAACTATAGTCCGGCCCCCCAACAGTCTGAGGGACCATGAACTGGCCCCCTGTTTAAAAAGTTTGAGGACCCCTGACCTAGACGATGAGGAGTTCATGAACAGGAGGAGGACGCGTTCATGGACCAAGAATTGGTTTCTCCGTAGGAACCAATTCTCTCACATGCCTTTGCTGCGGGAGCTTCAGGAAAATAATCCTGTTGATTACAGGAATTTCCTGAGGATGTCTGATCCCGTCTTTCAGCACCTGTTGGCTTTGGTGTCCCCCTATATTACCAGGCAGGACACCGTTATGCGGGAAGCCATCAGTGCTGAGCAGAGGCTAGTTGCCACCCTCCGTTATCTGGCAACTGGGAGAAGCCTTCAGGACTTAAAGTTATCGACGGGCATCTCCCCCCAGGCTCTGGGCCTCATCATTCCTGACACCTGCTCTGCCATCATCCAGGTTCTGCAGGAGGAATATATGAGGGTAAGTTTTCTTCTTTAATATCACATATTATGTCTATAATGTATGCTAATGTCTTGTATTGTGTTATATCCATTGTAATGTCCCCCCCCTCCCCTCCCAAATGTGTGGTAAAGTCTATGTTCACCAATATTAAATATTTTTTATTTTTGTTTTTTGGACTCCCAAACTCATCTAGCCCTTCCCTCCAAAATGTGTTGTAAAGTCTATGTTCACCAATATTAAATCATTTTTATTTTTGATTTTTGGACTCCCAAACTCATCTAGCCCTCCCCTCCAAAATGTGTTGTAAGGTCTATGTTCACCAATATTTACTATAGTAAACTGAGCTTCCTGGATGAACACCTGGAGGTAAGGGAGTCACTTTCCAGCCTTCCCCCCAGAAGTAACAGAAGGTCCAGCCTTCCCTCCAACCTTCCCTCCAGCCTTCCCTCCAGCCAACCTGCTGCTCCCTCTGCAGATGAACCCTCTCAGCAGCCTTCCATCCTGGATGAAGATCCGGATTTGCCCAGCTGGAGCCAGGTATATAGTACTTTCAATGTGCAAATGTGTGGTGTTTAAATGTTGTTAAAGAGATGTAAATTAAGATGTTAAAGGTAAAAAAAAGGTAGAGATAAAAGTGTTATACAGATCATTTGTCAGTATTGGCCAGGAATTATTTTTGTGTGATTCACCATAAAACATGGGTCACAATGATTGGCTTAGCTAAGTCGTGAATAAAAAATATGCAACAGTCAGGAGCTGAAAATTGAGTCTTATTTTTAAAAAAGAAAGTAAAACTGTACTTTTTTTCCATACACAGGACGAGACCAGCCAGCAGGAGGATCGGGAAAATGCCAGGCAGGAGGAGGGCAGGGTGAGTGGCTTGGAGGAGGCTGCAGGCCCAAGTATCTTGGACGAGGTGGCAGGCCCAAGTGGCTTGAACGAGGTGGCAGGCCCAAGTGGCTTGGACGAGGTGGCTGGGCGAAGTACCAGATGTCAGGTGCCTCCTCTTCGCCTGCGTCCGAGAAGGCAGGTGAGGGATACGAGGGTGCATGACGCCTCACTAGCCCTCATTCGGGACGCCCATGCAACCCTTCAACAGCCTCCCACTGCTCAGGAGGGATTTGTGACTGTGGTTTTGGCTAAAATGGCAGACATGACAGTGGACCAGCGCCTCCTCTTTGAGGGACTCCTCATCACCCTAGCAAATCAGGGGGTGAGGGGTCTTCTCACGGAGGACACTGTCATTTGCCGCCATCCCCATCCTCAGACACCAGATAACTCCCAACCTCCTCCACCTTCTTCTTCTCATGCTCCTTCTCAACCTCCCCCACCTTCTTCTTCTCATGCTCCTTCTCAACCTCCCCCACCTTCTTCTTCTCCTGCTCCATCTCAACATTCTTCTTCCTCTTCTTCTCCTGCTCCTTCTCAACATTCTTCTTCCTCTTCTTCTCCTGCTCCTTCTCAACATTCTTCTTCCTCTTCTTCTCCTGCTCCTTCGCAACATTCTTCTTCCTCTTCTTCTCCTGCTCCTTCTCAACATTCTTCTTCCTCTTCTTCTCCTGCTCCTTCTCAACATTCTTCTTCCTCTTCTTCTTCTACTACTCCTGCTCCACCTCCTTCTACTGCTCCTTCTACTGCTCCTCCTCCTTCTACTGCTCCACCTCCTTCTACTGCTCCTTCTACTACTCCTCCTCCTTCTACTGCTCCTTCTACTACTCCTCCTCCTTCTACTGCTCCTTCTACTGCTCCTCCTCCTTCTACTGCTCCACCTCCTCTTCCTCCTCCTCTACCACCTTCGTCTACTACTCCTCCACCACCTTCGTCTACTCCTCCTCCTGGCATGAGTACTACCCATGTGGCACCACCTCCAGCCAGGCAGAAGAGGAAGGCTGCTGAGAAGGCTGCAGAGAAGGTCAAAGAGCAGGCTGCAGGGAAGCCACCAAGGAAGGCCTTGAAGAAAACAAGAAAGTGACTCCCTTACTTCCATGTGGTGTACCAGAGTTCAGGCTGCTATAGTACCACAACCTGGTGACATCTGCCTGCCCTGCTCCAGTTTGTGACCTCGGGGAGTCCAAGACCTAGATGCGTTCCTTCCTGAATGAACCTCTCAAGTCCCCATTTTGGCCTCCAACTGCTCACCAGTCACATCAGGCCACACCTGGCTGTGCACAAATGGCAGCAAGCTCTCCAGTGCTGACTTTTGCTTACTTACTTTATTTTTAAAACCAAAATAAATGGTAAATTTTGATTTTACAGTTCATACTTGTCCTTGTTTTTTTTGCTTTAAAATTTAGCTTGTGAGAAGGCAGGTTATGTTTAAAAAAAAATGGGATATAAGGTGTAATTTGAAAGGGACAGATGAGATAAGACAAAGCAATAAGGTTTCAATGGGGGGAACTTGACATTCCAAAAAATAAGAGGATTTGCATTTTTGCTAAATAAAAAATTAAGGGGAATATTAAGAGCAGGATTTAAAACACAGGACCAAAATAAGGTGAGAATTTTTTAAGAAAATATAATTGAGATCAGTAAGAAAAAGGTTCCACCAAATTTTACAGAACTCTGTGTGAATATCCTAACAAAAGCAAAAAAGAATATTGCTGTTTTGTGCCCTTACAAAAAATCGTGTAAATCGCTGCAAATAAACGATGCAATAATGTTGGAAGCGAGACGAATGTGCTATCTCCATTCCAAACGCTACTTTTACCGATGTTGTTCTCCAGTGTCTAAGTTTTTCACAGGTTTCTTAGCATACACACGACCGAGTTTCTCGTTGAAAAAACAGCCCGATGAAGAACTCGTCGATCCAAATTCCACTCCCATCGAGAAAATAGAGAACCTGCTCTCTATTTGCTCGACGAGTTCCTCGGCGGCTCCATCGGGCCAAAAGTGTACATACGACAGAGTTTCTCAACAGAATCCGGCTCTTCACCGAGTTTCTCGACGAATTCTGCCGAGAAACTCTGTCGTGTGTACGAGGCCTAAGGCTTTTCAAAATTCTGCAATGTCTTTATTTGAAAAAAAAAAATCTGCCCTACATTTCTTTTTTAACCAGAAAAATCAAGTTTATTGAGATGTATTCAAGGTATACAGGTTATACATTGCAGAAGTTACATTTCCTTCTGTTTTACTACATATGTGTTCAGAATTCAAGGCTGTCTGTATTGACATTACATTCCAGGTAGGTTCATATGACTTTATTACAATCAGCTTGTTCATGTCTTTCATGGAATATCTCAATTCAAATCTCCATGTATTCAGATGTCATCCTCCTGCCCTCCGCCCGCCTCCTCCCCCTTATCCCTCGTGGATTATACAGTACACGTTTCCCTATCTTCCAGTCACCGGTCCCAGACATTAGAGAATTTTTGTGGGCGGCCTGTCAGGGTACTAGCTCCATCTCTGACAGATTCTCGCACATGCCCAGTAGAATGACATTTCGGCGCATGCCTGTGCGTGGTTTGCGCGCACGCATGCGCGGTACGGCAGCGCGCCGTGTGCGTGGAAGCGCGCACGTGCACGTATGCGGCAACCCTGGGGCCAATCAGAGGCCGGACATTCCTATTTAAACCAGCAGCCTTCCCTGAACAGGTTGCTGGTTTGTCTTCAGCTCCTATGTGTTTACCTGTTGCCGTACCTGCCTGTTTTGACCCGGAATTCCTGACGACTCTCCTCTCACCCGGAACCTCTGACCCTTTGGCTAACGTTACCTGGATTGCTGTTGTCTCCTGCCCCTTGACCTCGGCTTGCTCTCATGGACTCCCTCTGAACTCTCCTGCCCTTGACCCTCAGCTTGTGACTCGGATTTGCCCTCATCTCCTGTGGACCCTACCAGACTCACCTACCAGTTCCTGCCTGACCAACGCTTGTCTCCAGTCTTCTGCACCTGCCCTGCTTCTGTCAGCTGCACCAAGTCTTCCTGCCAGCTCCCGGCGCCGGTGCCTCCTTGTGCCGTCCCTCCTCTGTCCCAACTCCAGGGAGTGGTCTGCACAGGGTCGCAAAGGTGAGCCGCCCTCAGCATCTCGGTCTCGGTGAGTACAGGTTCTGACAGTACAAACCAGCCAGATGTCTGAGACCGACAGGGCGCGCTCACCCTTTGAGACGCTGTGCCAACAGGTCTCCGCCTTAACAGAGGCAGTCCAGAAGCTTCAGGAAGGCTACCTCCAGATTGATGGCCGCCTCCAACAACTGGCCGGTTCCCCAGGTCCATCCACTGCGGCCCTAGCCTCTTCACCCGGACCTTCTGCTGCCCAAGCTCCTGCAAGCCCTGCCATGATGGGGAGTAATCCCGAACCCCGGGTCTCCATGCCCGAGCGATTCTCAGGCGACCGCCGGAAATATCGGGCTTTCAAGAATGCCTGTTCCCTTTACCTGGCCTTGCAACCTAGAACTTTTGCGACCGAAGCTGTTAAGGTTGGATTCATAATCTCTCTCCTTTCTGAGGAGCCTCAAGCATGGGCACACTCCTTAATGGAACAACGCAGTCCAATACTTGACTCTATGGACACCTTCTTCACCCACATGGGGAAATTATACGACGACCCCCTACGTGCAGCCACCGCAGAGGGTACTCTGCACAGCTTAAATCAAGGGAAAATGGAAGACTACACCGCCGAATTTAGAAAGTGGTCTGCTGACACAGGCTGGAATGAGTTGGCCCTCAGGTACCAATACCGCCAGGGCCTCTCTGAGAACCTAAAGGATGAGCTTGCAAGGTCGGCACCCCCCTGCCTCTCTGGAGGATTTAATCCAAACCGCCACTCAGCTGGATAGGCGCCTTCGAGAACGTCGTTCGGAGAGGTTCCAGTCCAACCGGCCTAACTGGGTTCCACCAAGATATGCTCCAGTACCTCCGCCTCACCCAGCTCCACCAAACACCTCATTACCCGACCCAGAGCCGATGCAGCTTGGTATAGTACGGGCCCCCCTGACTCCAGAAGAAAGACTCCGGAGGCGTCAATCTAACCTCTGTCTGTACTGCGGAGCCGCCGGACACTTTTTGCGCACTTGCCCAGTAAGGCCTTGTAAGTCGAAACCTCCATCTGCTATCAATTTCCCTGTTACCAGTTTCAGACTTATGTTATCCTCTTTCTTTCCCTACAGCTCCCGGAAGGGGCAACACGTCTGCCGGCGATAATTGATTCCGGGGCCTGCAGATGCTTCTTGGACTCATCCTTGGCCCAAAAGCTGCGTATCCCCTGCCGTACCAAGGATTTTCAGCTGCAAGTTCATCTGGCTGATGGCTCTCTTCCCCGTTCCGGATTGATTACCC
The DNA here is from genome assembly GCF_905171775.1 of Rana temporaria. NCBI lineage: Eukaryota > Metazoa > Chordata > Amphibia > Anura > Ranidae > Rana > Rana temporaria. Next base: position 111,670,727 of record NC_053496.1, read on the forward strand.
AGGAAACCCTTCCTCTTTGTGCCATCTCAGATTCTGGGCACCGGGAGTTCCTCTGTTTGGACTTGATCCTGTCCCCCATGTTCCCTATCATTCTGGGTCTCCCTTGGCTACAAGTTCATCTGCCCTGCATTGATTGGCTCAAGAAAGAAGTCAGCTTCCCTTCCACCTACTGTTCCCAGCACTGTCTCGCACCCGCTCCAGTCGCCTGCTCCACGCTAGCTACTCCACCTGAAGACCTACAGCATGTTCCTCCAGCCTACCTAGACTTCAAGGATGTCTTTGACAAAAAACAAGCCGATTGTCTCCCACCACATCGGTCATATGACTGCCCCATTGACCTCATGCCCGGATCTGAAATTCCCTTTGGGCGCATATTCCCCTTGTCAGAGACTGAGTTGAAGACCCTCAAGGTCTATATTGAAGAAAATTTAAGTAAGAAGTTCATCCGTCCCTCCTCCTCGCCAGCGGGGGCGGGGATCTTCTTTGTCGAGAAAAAAGATGGATCGCTTAGACCCTGCATTGATTATAGGGAGTTAAACAAAATTACCATCAAGAACCGGTACCCCGCTGCCTCTAATCCCCGAGCTCTTTCAAAGGTTCCGATCAGCTCAGGTTTTTTCTAAATTGGACCTCCGGGGCGCCTACAATTTGGTCCGAATAAGGGCAGGAGATGAGTGGAAGACTGCGTTCAGGTCCAGATTCGGGCACTTCGAGTATCTGGTCATGCCCTTTGGGCTCTGTAATGCGCCCGCCACCTTCCAGCATCTAGTCAATGACATTTTTCGACAATTTTTAGATGACTTCCTCGTAGTCTACTTGGACGATATTCTCATCTTTTCAGCCACAAAAGAATTACATCGGCAACATGTCAGGCAGGTTCTCACCATCTTGAGACAACACCGGCTTTATCTCAAATCAGAAAAATGCGAGTTCGAAAAGACATCAGTGCAATTTTTAGGATTTATCATTTCTGTGCATGGGGTAGCCATGGATCCCCAGAAAATCAGTGCTATTCAGGAGTGGGCACCTCCAACAGACAAAAAGGGCGTTCAGCGCTTCATTGGCTTCGCCAATTTTTATAGACGATTCATCATCGGTTTTTCATCAATTGTTTCTCCCATCACCAAGTTGACCCGCCAGGGGCACCGCTTCCAGTGGCCACAAGAGGCTCAGGAGGCCTTTATCAAACTCAAAACGGCCTTTACCTCGGCACCTGTACTTTGTCATCCAGATTCTACGTTACCTTTTGTTCTAGAAGTGGACGCCTCAGAATCTGCTACAGGCGCTATTCTTTCCCAGAGACAGGGACCGAAGTCGCTTCTTCACCCAGTAGCCTACGCCTCTCGGAAACTAAGTCCTCCTGAGCGCAATTACGACGTAGGCGATAGAGAACTACTGGCCATAAAATTTGCACTGGAGGAGTGGAGGTACCTGCTGGAGGGGGCAGCGCATCCCATTATCATTTTCACTGACCACAGGAACCTGGAATACTTACGGTCTGCAAAACGCCTTAGGCCCAGACAAGCCCGTTGGGCTCTTTTTTTTGCTCGCTTCAATTTCCATATTACCTATCGTCCTGGCGCAAAAAATGGAAAAGCTGATGCCCTCTCCAGGATGTTTCCAGAGACGCCCGATACTTCCGAGCCCAGCACGATCCTGTCACCTCAAAATTTTTTGCTTCTCCCTCAAACAGATTTGTTGACTGCTCTAAAGACCGCATGCCAACGGTGCCCTGATCATGAGGTTTCCTCCTTGGAGAAAAAGGACGACCTGCTGTGGTCTCGTGGGAAGATTTTTGTTCCAACAGAGGCAAGACAGTTAATCCTCAGCACCTTCCATGATCGTAAATTGGCTGGCCATTTTGGTACCCGTAAAACTTCCGAACTGATCTCTCGCTCCTTCTGGTGGCCTAAATGGAGGTCCGACTGCAAGGATTATGTCTCTTCCTGCATTCGCTGCCAGCGGAGTAAGGGGCCAAACACGAAGACCTGGGGGCTGCTGAAACCCCTTCCTATCCCAGAACGGCCCTGGATTGACATCTCCATGGACTTTATTGTCGATTTGCCTCCTTCAGCCGGGTTTACCACGATCCTAGTCGTGGTGGACCGTCTGTCCAAGATGGCGCATTTTTTGCCCATGGTGGGTACGCCCTCCGCGGCAGACACAGCCAAAATCTTTTTTAAAGAGATTATCAAGCTCCATGGAGTGCCCAAAAGCATAGTATCTGACAGAGGTACTCAATTCACATCCAAATTTTGGAAGGAACTTTGCAGAGCTTTGGAAGTGAAGATCTGTCTGTCCTCGGCCTATCACCCTCAAAGTAATGGCCAGACAGAGCGCACTAATCAAACGCTAGAACAGTATCTACGATGCTTTTGCTCAGTCTCCCAAGACGATTGGTCCTCCTTGTTATCTACAGCCGAGTTCGCTTACAATAATTCCATACATTCTTCCACAAACCAAACCCCGTTCTGGGCTAACTTCGGTTTCCACCCTTCCTTTTTGCCGGACTCCATCCCGGAAACATCTGTGCCAGCGGTCCAGGAACGTGTGACCTGCATCCAGCAAAACTTTCAGAAGTTACAGGAAAGCATGCAGCAAGCTCAGCAGGACTATAAGAGGTTCCATGACAAGGGGAGGAAGGATTGCCCTGTCTTCAAAGTGGGTGAGAAGGTCTGGCTATCCGCCATCAACCTCAAGTTACCTATTCCCTCTCGGAAGCTGGGTCCAAGGTTCATCGGGCCATTTGAGATCAGGCGAGAAATCAACCCAGTAGCTTTTGAGTTGGCTTTACCCAGGTCCTACAAGATCCACCCTGTGTTTCACGCCTCTCTGCTTAAGCCCGTTGTGTCTGACCCCTTCAACGGTAGAGAAGAACTGCCACCTCCACCAGTGGAGATTGAGGGTGAAAAAGAATTTGAGGTGGAGGCTATCTTGAGCTGCAGGAAAAGAGGAAGGCAGTTGCAATACCTTATAAAGTGGAAGGGATATCCCCCTGAAGATAACTCTTGGGAGCCTTCCCGGAATCTCCATGCCCCTCGCCTGATTCGGGCCTTTCACCTGGAACACCCGGAGTTAATGACCAGTTTGGGCGTCCGGAGTCCGCCCCTTGGGGGGGGCACTGTCAGGGTACTAGCTCCATCTCTGACAGATTCTCGCACATGCCCAGTAGAATGACATTTTGGCGCATGCCTGTGCGTGGTTTGCGCGCACGCATGCGCGGTACGGCAGCGCGCCGTGTGCGTGGAAGCGCGCACGTGCACGTATGCGGCAACCCTGGGGCCAATCAGAGGCCGGACATTCCTATTTAAACCAGCAGCCTTCCCTGAACAGGTTGCTGGTTTGTCTTCAGCTCCTATGTGTTTACCTGTTGCCGTACCTGCCTGTTTTGACCCGGAATTCCTGACGACTCTCCTCTCACCCGGAACCTCTGACCCTTTGGCTAACGTTACCTGGATTGCTGTTGTCTCCTGCCCCTTGACCTCGGCTTGCTCTCATGGACTCCCTCTGAACTCTCCTGCCCTTGACCCTCAGCTTGTGACTCGGATTTGCCCTCATCTCCTGTGGACCCTACCAGACTCACCTACCAGTTCCTGCCTGACCAACGCTTGTCTCCAGTCTTCTGCACCTGCCCTGCTTCTGTCAGCTGCACCAAGTCTTCCTGCCAGCTCCCGGCGCCGGTGCCTCCTTGTGCCGTCCCTCCTCTGTCCCAACTCCAGGGAGTGGTCTGCACAGGGTCGCAAAGGTGAGCCGCCCTCAGCATCTCGGTCTCGGTGAGTACAGGTTCTGACAGTACAAACCAGCCAGATGTCTGAGACCGACAGGGCGCGCTCACCCTTTGAGACGCTGTGCCAACAGGTCTCCGCCTTAACAGAGGCAGTCCAGAAGCTTCAGGAAGGCTACCTCCAGATTGATGGCCGCCTCCAACAACTGGCCGGTTCCCCAGGTCCATCCACTGCGGCCCTAGCCTCTTCACCCGGACCTTCTGCTGCCCAAGCTCCTGCAAGCCCTGCCATGATGGGGAGTAATCCCGAACCCCGGGTCTCCATGCCCGAGCGATTCTCAGGCGACCGCCGGAAATATCGGGCTTTCAAGAATGCCTGTTCCCTTTACCTGGCCTTGCAACCTAGAACTTTTGCGACCGAAGCTGTTAAGGTTGGATTCATAATCTCTCTCCTTTCTGAGGAGCCTCAAGCATGGGCACACTCCTTAATGGAACAACGCAGTCCAATACTTGACTCTATGGACACCTTCTTCACCCACATGGGGAAATTATACGACGACCCCCTACGTGCAGCCACCGCAGAGGGTACTCTGCACAGCTTAAATCAAGGGAAAATGGAAGACTACACCGCCGAATTTAGAAAGTGGTCTGCTGACACAGGCTGGAATGAGTTGGCCCTCAGGTACCAATACCGCCAGGGCCTCTCTGAGAACCTAAAGGATGAGCTTGCAAGGTCGGCACCCCCTGCCTCTCTGGAGGATTTAATCCAAACCGCCACTCAGCTGGATAGGCGCCTTCGAGAACGTCGTTCGGAGAGGTTCCAGTCCAACCGGCCTAACTGGGTTCCACCAAGATATGCTCCAGTACCTCCGCCTCACCCAGCTCCACCAAACACCTCATTACCCGACCCAGAGCCGATGCAGCTTGGTATAGTACGGGCCCCCCTGACTCCAGAAGAAAGACTCCGGAGGCGTCAATCTAACCTCTGTCTGTACTGCGGAGCCGCCGGACACTTTTTGCGCACTTGCCCAGTAAGGCCTTGTAAGTCGAAACCTCCATCTGCTATCAATTTCCCTGTTACCAGTTTCAGACTTATGTTATCCTCTTTCTTTCCCTACAGCTCCCGGAAGGGGCAACACGTCTGCCGGCGATAATTGATTCCGGGGCCTGCAGATGCTTCTTGGACTCATCCTTGGCCCAAAAGCTGCGTATCCCCTGCCGTACCAAGGATTTTCAGCTGCAAGTTCATCTGGCTGATGGCTCTCTTCCCCGTTCCGGATTGATTACCCAGGAAACCCTTCCTCTTTGTGCCATCTCAGATTCTGGGCACCGGGAGTTCCTCTGTTTGGACTTGATCCCGTCCCCCATGTTCCCTATCATTCTGGGTCTCCCTTGGCTACAAGTTCATCTGCCCAGCATTGATTGGCTCAAGAAAGAAGTCAGCTTCCCTTCCACCTACTGTTCCCAGCACTGTCTCGCACCCGCTCCAGTCGCCTGCTCCACGCTAGCTACTCCACCTGAAGACCTACAGCATGTTCCTCCAGCCTACCTAGACTTCAAGGATGTCTTTGACAAAAAACAAGCCGATTGTCTCCCACCACATCGGTCATATGACTGCCCCATTGACCTCATGCCCGGATCTGAAATTCCCTTTGGGCGCATATTCCCCTTGTCAGAGACTGAGTTGAAGACCCTCAAGGTCTATATTGAAGAAAATTTAAGTAAGAAGTTCATCCGTCCCTCCTCCTCGCCAGCGGGGGCGGGGATCTTCTTTGTCGAGAAAAAAGATGGATCGCTTAGACCCTGCATTGATTATAGGGAGTTAAACAAAATTACCATCAAGAACCGGTACCCGCTGCCTCTAATCCCCGAGCTCTTTCAAAGGTTCCGATCAGCTCAGGTTTTTTCTAAATTGGACCTCCGGGGCGCCTACAATTTGGTCCGAATAAGGGCAGGAGATGAGTGGAAGACTGCGTTCAGGTCCAGATTCGGGCACTTCGAGTATCTGGTCATGCCCTTTGGGCTCTGTAATGCGCCCGCCACCTTCCAGCATCTAGTCAATGACATTTTTCGACAATTTTTAGATGACTTCCTCGTAGTCTACTTGGACGATATTCTCATCTTTTCAGCCACAAAAGAATTACATCGGCAACATGTCAGGCAGGTTCTCACCATCTTGAGACAACACCGGCTTTATCTCAAATCAGAAAAATGCGAGTTCGAAAAGACATCAGTGCAATTTTTAGGATTTATCATTTCTGTGCATGGGGTAGCCATGGATCCCCAGAAAATCAGTGCTATTCAGGAGTGGGCACCTCCAACAGACAAAAAGGGCGTTCAGCGCTTCATTGGCTTCGCCAATTTTTATAGACGATTCATCATCGGTTTTTCATCAATTGTTTCTCCCATCACCAAGTTGACCCGCCAGGGGCACCGCTTCCAGTGGCCACAAGAGGCTCAGGAGGCCTTTATCAAACTCAAAACGGCCTTTACCTCGGCACCTGTACTTTGTCATCCAGATTCTACGTTACCTTTTGTTCTAGAAGTGGACGCCTCAGAATCTGCTACAGGCGCTATTCTTTCCCAGAGACAGGGACCGAAGTCGCTTCTTCACCCAGTAGCCTACGCCTCTCGGAAACTAAGTCCTCCTGAGCGCAATTACGACGTAGGCGATAGAGAACTACTGGCCATAAAATTTGCACTGGAGGAGTGGAGGTACCTGCTGGAGGGGGCAGCGCATCCCATTATCATTTTCACTGACCACAGGAACCTGGAATACTTACGGTCTGCAAAACGCCTTAGGCCCAGACAAGCCCGTTGGGCTCTTTTTTTTGCTCGCTTCAATTTCCATATTACCTATCGTCCTGGCGCAAAAAATGGAAAAGCTGATGCCCTCTCCAGGATGTTTCCAGAGACGCCCGATACTTCCGAGCCCAGCACGATCCTGTCACCTCAAAATTTTTTGCTTCTCCCTCAAACAGATTTGTTGACTGCTCTAAAGACCGCATGCCAACGGTGCCCTGATCATGAGGTTTCCTCCTTGGAGAAAAAGGACGACCTGCTGTGGTCTCGTGGGAAGATTTTTGTTCCAACAGAGGCAAGACAGTTAATCCTCAGCACCTTCCATGATCGTAAATTGGCTGGCCATTTTGGTACCCGTAAAACTTCCGAACTGATCTCTCGCTCCTTCTGGTGGCCTAAATGGAGGTCCGACTGCAAGGATTATGTCTCTTCCTGCATTCGCTGCCAGCGGAGTAAGGGGCCAAACACGAAGACCTGGGGGCTGCTGAAACCCCTTCCTATCCCAGAACGGCCCTGGATTGACATCTCCATGGACTTTATTGTCGATTTGCCTCCTTCAGCCGGGTTTACCACGATCCTAGTCGTGGTGGACCGTCTGTCCAAGATGGCGCATTTTTTGCCCATGGTGGGTACGCCCTCCGCGGCAGACACAGCCAAAATCTTTTTTAAAGAGATTATCAAGCTCCATGGAGTGCCCAAAAGCATAGTATCTGACAGAGGTACTCAATTCACATCCAAATTTTGGAAGGAACTTTGCAGAGCTTTGGAAGTGAAGATCTGTCTGTCCTCGGCCTATCACCCTCAAAGTAATGGCCAGACAGAGCGCACTAATCAAACGCTAGAACAGTATCTACGATGCTTTTGCTCAGTCTCCCAAGACGATTGGTCCTCCTTGTTATCTACAGCCGAGTTCGCTTACAATAATTCCATACATTCTTCCACAAACCAAACCCCGTTCTGGGCTAACTTCGGTTTCCACCCTTCCTTTTTGCCGGACTCCATCCCGGAAACATCTGTGCCAGCGGTCCAGGAACGTGTGACCTGCATCCAGCAAAACTTTCAGAAGTTACAGGAAAGCATGCAGCAAGCTCAGCAGGACTATAAGAGGTTCCATGACAAGGGGAGGAAGGATTGCCCTGTCTTCAAAGTGGGTGAGAAGGTCTGGCTATCCGCCATCAACCTCAAGTTACCTATTCCCTCTCGGAAGCTGGGTCCAAGGTTCATCGGGCCATTTGAGATCAGGCGAGAAATCAACCCAGTAGCTTTTGAGTTGGCTTTACCCAGGTCCTACAAGATCCACCCTGTGTTTCACGCCTCTCTGCTTAAGCCCGTTGTGTCTGACCCCTTCAACGGTAGAGAAGAACTGCCACCTCCACCAGTGGAGATTGAGGGTGAAAAAGAATTTGAGGTGGAGGCTATCTTGAGCTGCAGGAAAAGAGGAAGGCAGTTGCAATACCTTATAAAGTGGAAGGGATATCCCCCTGAAGATAACTCTTGGGAGCCTTCCCGGAATCTCCATGCCCCTCGCCTGATTCGGGCCTTTCACCTGGAACACCCGGAGTTAATGACCAGTTTGGGCGTCCGGAGTCCGCCCCTTGGGGGGGGCACTGTCAGGGTACTAGCTCCATCTCTGACAGATTCTCGCACATGCCCAGTAGAATGACATTTCGGCGCATGCCTGTGCGTGGTTTGCGCGCACGCATGCGCGGTACGGCAGCGCGCCGTGTGCGTGGAAGCGCGCACGTGCACGTATGCGGCAACCCTGGGGCCAATCAGAGGCCGGACATTCCTATTTAAACCAGCAGCCTTCCCTGAACAGGTTGCTGGTTTGTCTTCAGCTCCTATGTGTTTACCTGTTGCCGTACCTGCCTGTTTTGACCCGGAATTCCTGACGACTCTCCTCTCACCCGGAACCTCTGACCCTTTGGCTAACGTTACCTGGATTGCTGTTGTATCCTGCCCCTTGACCTCGGCTTGCTCTCATGGACTCCCTCTGAACTCTCCTGCCCTTGACCCTCAGCTTGTGACTCGGATTTGCCCTCATCTCCTGTGGACCCTACCAGACTCACCTACCAGTTCCTGCCTGACCAACGCTTGTCTCCAGTCTTCTGCACCTGCCCTGCTTCTGTCAGCTGCACCAAGTCTTCCTGCCAGCTCCCGGCGCCGGTGCCTCCTTGTGCCGTCCCTCCTCTGTCCCAACTCCAGGGAGTGGTCTGCACAGGGTCGCAAAGGTGAGCCGCCCTCAGCATCTCGGTCTCGGTGAGTACAGGTTCTGACACGGCCCCTATGCATATATATAATTTTTCTATAAGGCAGTACAGCATTTATTTCCTTCTTCCATTCCCGTAAGGACGGGGCCGTCGCTCGCAGCCATGCCTTAGCTACCACTTTTCTTGCTATAAAGAGTGATTCTAGTATAAAAATGGTCTGGTACTTGTCAACCTCAACATCTGGTATCAGACCCAATAGGCACAATCTAGGGTCCATTCCCACAGGCGATCCCATATTGTCATGTAGGAATTGCGTAACCAATATGCTTGCATGTCCGAGCACTGCCACAGCAAATGGTAGAAGGTGCCCTCCGTCAATAAACACATGGGGCAAAGCGGGCTCCTAGTGGGTTGGAACTTTGTCAATCTCAGTGGCGTCAGGTATGCCCGGTGAATTATGTATAGTTGTGTCAATCTGTCTGAAAGCTTGGGGGATGCAGTCTTCACGCCCTCCAGAATTTCCCCCCAGTCCTTTGCCTCAATTGGGCCTACATCCTGCTCCCACTGTATTCTCGCTGCCTGAACTATCCTGTTTACCCTACGTTGTCTAATAGTATAGTATAAGTTGGATATGAGTTTGGTCGAGTCGGCTCCGAAGATGACATCCAGCACCGGTGGGACACTCAGGTCCACCGCCACTAATGCCATTTGTTTTCTAAGTGCGTGCCTGAGCTGTAAATATCTGAATAAGAATTGTTGTGGGAGGGAGAACTCCCTTCTTACTTTCAAAGATTTTTATTAATTTCACAAAATATAGCAAATAACAAAAGCACATATCTAGAGCATAAAAGACAAAGTGATGTCCCATAACAAAATTACAGCCTTGGATTTTAAGGACATAAAGCTAAAGTCGTGAAGGTAAAACGATTTTGTATTATACATGTAAACTACTCCGTGACTTCCAAATAGCAAAATAGAAATTGTGATTTACCCATAAAAAAGGATGCCATGGTAATAGCCAATGGTAGATCAGCTGACTGACATAAAAGCAGAGCTTAAACTGGGGAAAAATATAGCATAGGAAAAAAATTAAAAAGAAAAGAAACAGGTTTCGACCAGTCAGGCTCAAAGTTATTATACAACAAGAATGATCGGTTTATTAGCAGCCCGAACCGGCACCCCAAATGGGTGCAAACTGTGCCGGCTCTAGCTGCTACTAAAATCATATTTTTACATCAGGACCGAAAACATTCATGAAGAAACCCGCTTTGTCCTATATTATAAAATATAATCCAAGCATGTGTAATTTCAATCATAGTGAATTCTAAGGGTTCAAACCACCAACTACTGAAGGTTGTAGAATAATGACAAGTACATTATAAAAGACATGACTTTTGTCACAATCTGCAAACTCAAAACACAATGATCATAATAAAAGAAATAATCAAAAATGAAATAAACCTGGATGGATATTGTATCAACGAACACCATCCAAAGAGAGAGAGAAAAGAGAAGATAATGAAAAGGAATATAGAAAGAGAGAGAAAGAGAGAGAAAAGCAGTACCGAAAAGTATCGAGTCAGCTAGCGGATACACTCCCCAAAAAATGGTCTCCCGATTCCATCGGATCAAGAAAACATACAGGTAGCTACCCTATGTTACGCTGGAATGCCTGGCCTTAATGAGATGCCTACATGATGTGCCCATGGTTCCCAAATAGTTTCAAATTTATCTTTAGAATCTAGCAAGATACTAGCCAATTTTTCTTGGGCCATAATCCATGAGATCTTGCGCTTGGCAGCCATAAAAGAAACCTTGGGCTGCTTCCAGGCCCTGGCCAGAGTAGATTTAGCTCCCAGTAGGATAAAATGGATCAGGCACCTTGAAAATTTCGGGGTCTTGGGGTCTAGAGTGTTTAGGAGAGCGACTTCTGGGGATCTAGATATTTGTAAGCCTGTAACTCTGTAAATAAGATTAAATATTTTAGACCAGTAATGTCTAATTCTAGGGCATTCTCACCATATGTGGACCATGGATCCAAAAAGACCACATCCTCTGAAACAAATAGCCTCAGAGGATGGATACATGATTGATAACCTGGCAGGGGTGAGGTACCATCTAGACAGAACTTTTAGATTGGCCTCTATTAGAGCCACATTCAGGATGCCTTTATAAGCCCTCGAAAAAGTGTAGACCAAGTGTCCAAATCCCAATCCAACTTCAGGTCCCTTTCCCATGCTGACATATAGGGAGTCTTACTGTCTTGATAAGCTTAACATTGATAGATGATAGAAATACCACCCTTCTGTTCATCTACACTCCTGCACCATGTTTCATAAGCTGTAAAGTGCGGTGGCAGTGGTTTTTCTTTCCAAATTTTATGGAGAAAATGCTGAATCTGCCCAAATCTGAAGATTTCTGTGTTTGGGATCTTGAGTTGCCTCCTACAAAAGTTAAGAGTTATGGGTCCAGAAGCCGTAAAATAATGTCCGATTCGGTAAAGTCCTTTATCCAACCACCACTTGAAGGAGCTAATATCTAAACCTGGTATAAAGTCCGGGTTGTTAAATATATGCGAGAGCGGTTTACAATCTGAGGTCAACGTTGGGACAGATCTCAAACTGTCCCAAAGCGCGAGTGAATGAGATAAGACCGGGGAGAGAATTGCAGGTCTGTCCTTAGGAGGAGCCCACAATAAAAAATCCAGCGTGAACGACGGAGCGGCCTGTCTTTCTATCCAAACCCAGTCTGGTTTCTCAAACCTCGAGTAAATTGTCGAGAGTTGTGCTAGTCGTGCTGCTTGATAATACCAGACTAGATTTGGTTGACCCAAACCCCCAAATTTCTTAGGTCTAAGAAGGGTACTACGGGGTAATCTATGACCGGATCTCCCCCCCAAACAAATTGGATAATTTTCTTCTGCATGGTTTGGAGATGGTCCTTTCCGTGCTGTGATTGGGATGGCCCTAAAAAGGTACAGTAAACGGGGAAGGAGGGTCATCTTGATAGAATGAATCCTACCTAACCAGGACAGACCACCTTTAGCCCAGGATTTTAGATCTAGTTCAAGTTTCCTGTATGTGGGCGGGAAGTTGACTGAATACAATAAATCAATTTTGGGGGGAAGATTAATTCCTAGGTATTCTAGGTAATCGTCTTTCCATTTAAAATCAAAGGAGGCCTTCAAAGCTTCAACCGTACTAGATAACAAAGAAACGTTAAGAGCAAAAGATTTCTTGTAGTTCACTTGGAGGCCAGAGGCTTTAGAGAAATCCTTTAGAATGTGACATAAATTCGGGAGAGAAGTGACTGGGGAAGTAATAAAGAGTAACATGTCATCCGCAAACAAACCACATTTATGTGTTTGGGTACCACAGGAGACCCCCATTACATTAGGATTGGAGCGGATAGCAATCGCTAGTGTTTCGATAGCAATGGCGAAGACTAAGGGCGAAAGGGGACATCCCTGTCTAGTTCCCCTTGCTATATCGAAAGGAGATGAATAGTGTCCTACTAGGCGTATCAGTGCTTTCGGCTTGGAGTATAGAGATTTAAGAATACCCAGAAATGTATGACCAAACCCCCACCGTTCCAATAAAAAAAAAAAATAGGGCCACTCAATAGAGTCGAATGCTTTGTGTAAATCAAGGGACAGAAGCATACCTCTCTGCTTGGGACCCCCTTCCCAATTAGATTGTAGAATAGAGACCACGTCTATTGCCCTCCTTATTTGGTCCGGTCCCTGTCTCCCCAGGATGAAACCCACTTGATCTTTATGGATGTATCTACTTATGAATGAGGAGAGATGGTTGGCCAAAATTTTCGTTAGGAACTTCAGGTCATTATTAATGAGTGAAATAGGCCTGTAGTTCTCCATCTCCTCCGGATTTTTATTAGGTTTCGGGATAACGGTAATAAAAGCGGTGTTGAGGTGGGGATCTAGAGGAGAGCCCTTAGTCTTGGCATTAAAAAAACTAGCCATATAGGGAGCCAGAGTGTCCGAGAAAGCTTTATAATACGGGGCCGACAATCCATCTGGTCCCGGGGCCGAACCCGTTTTCGAGTTCTAAATGACCTCCGCAATTTCTTCAACCGAGAAATCAGCCTCTAAAATTTCTCTATGCGTTGATGAAAGCTCTGGGATAGGGAGCCCCTGAAGAAAGTTCGAAATCCCCTGGTCCCCAACTACCTGTGAAGAACTGTAAAGATTATAATAGAACTCCTTAAATGTGTGGAGGATCTTATTGGGATTAGCCGTGAGATTTTGGTCCCTATCTCTAATCTTAGGAAAGGAGAGGGTACGAATTCGCGGAGTTAGTTTAGAAGCTAACATGGATCCTATTTTATCCTTCTGGTGGTAGAATTTGGCCCCACTCCAGCGTATGTCCTTCTCAGCTTTGACAGTTAGTAATAAATTAAGCTCTAACTTGATGGCATCTACTTGAGCCGCCAATTCTTTGGTGGGAGACTTCTTGTGTTTGGATTTGAAAATTGCAAATTTATCCTCTAGCTTTCTGATATCTATAAGCCTTTCTTTTTTAAAGCGTGAAGCTAAACTAATTATTTTCCCCCTAATGGCTACTTTATGAGCAGCCCAGAGGACTTCAGGAGAGACTCCCTCTACATTGTTTAAAGTAAAATATTCTTTTAGGGAATTTTCTATTTCCTTAAGCACCACAGGATCGCTCAACAAGGATTAATTTAGATGCCAATAAGACCCCGAAGATCTAGAGAGGACATTCAATATAGATAAGCATACAATAGAGTGGTCCGACCAGGGGGCATCAGCAATAGTGGCCTTAGTGGTAGAGGGAATGAGATTAGGGGGAACCAAAATGTGGTCAATTCTAGCATAAAGTTTATGAGGGGCTGAGTAATGGGTGAAATCTTTCTTATGCGGATTCATCCCCCTCCAGATGTCTATCAGTCCCTGTTTATGAAGGGTACGAGCTATATTCAAACTGGCTCTAGTGGGACGCGTTAATTGTGATTTATACGGTTTAGACCTATCCAGTCCTTGGTCGAAGGCAACATTCGAGTCCCCCCCAAATATAGTCTTGCCCTCCGTAAGAGGCAGTAGGGTCCTAAGGAGGTCCTGAAAGAAAGTGGCCTGACCTTTGTTCGGTGCATAGTAAGAGATAAAGGAATAAACTACACCTTCTATTGAGCCCTTAACAAGTATATACCTGCCCTCTGGATCCCTAAGCGTGGATATATGGCTAAATGGACAATGTTTAGAAATGAAAAGTGCCACTCCCCGTGTCTTATTTTCTGCATTCGCTAAAAAAAAGGTGGGATAGTGTGAGTGAATGAACTTTGGACTGTACCGAATCGGAAAATGAGTTTCCTGTAGCATGACCACGTCAAATTTAGACGATCTGTAGTGATAAAAAGCTAACCTCCTTTTCCTGGGGGAATTTAGGCCCTGCACATTATGGGTGGCAACCCTAAGTTCCCTATTTAACCGAATTGGGTCAGACATCTGTGTGGCGGTGAAGTGCTTCGCTGTGAAAAATCAGACTTACCCTGTGGTGTCTTCTTTAAACTGGAACCATCGGTGGAGAGGAAGAGGCGAAAAACCAGGCCCAGAATCCCATGATGAGGAGGAAACCCCAGCTGACTCGATAAAGAGAAAGAGGTGAGGAAGAGAAGGAAGAGAAATAAAAAGAGAAGACAAATGCAAAAAAAAAACAAAAAATGTAATATACAGTACACTTTAAAGTACAATCTGAGCCCCTAGCATTGGTAAAACCAATCCGGGACCCAAGCAATAACAGTCGCAAACCCCTAAACGAGGTTCGACAACCCATTCCTCAGAAGCGGAAATCACCTGTGAGGGATGGGGGGAGGTGCATGTGAGTCATCCCAGACCCAATTAAAATATAAGAAAAAAATATTAAATAATAGGCACAAAACATACATCTTAGACCAACGGTACCCACTAAGAAGAACCAATATAAAAGAACTTATAGTAAAAATAAAAATTTTGGATAATAATAGTTAACCCGTGAAGAGTTTGTGGTCCAGAAGAACCGCCCAACCGGGAGGTTCCCTAAACCGCAAACCCACAATTGCAGACCAATTAGTTAACACTAGGAACTGTAGGGTCACCTACAGATGAGACCTCGGCCTTAGTCTGAAAAAAGGGAATATCAAAACTAGACCCAGGGTAGAGAAAGAGAAAAAAAAAAAAAAAAATAATAATAAAAAATACAGAAACATTCCTGTCCTAAGGAGGAGTAGAACTCAGCTCTACAAAGAAAAAGTCAAAAAAAGCCATCCATGACCCCTCCTAGAGGAATCATTGCGGCCACGGGGCCCAAAAGGGAGAAACGTCTCAGTCGGGAAAAAAACAACATAGAAAAATTACTGATTTCCCCCTTCTTTGGATTTCTTAGACTTGCCAACATTCCACATCGGGGAAATAGGACTGGTAGGTGATGGGCGCTTAGCAGAAGTTGTTGAGGCCGCCGAGATGTCCATAGGAGCTTCCTGAGAGATGAGCTTGAGACGAAGCAGCAATTTCTCCCCCTCCGATAAGCTAGAAAATACATAGGACTTGCCCTGGAAAGGGTATTTGACAGCAAAGGGAAAGTTCCAACGATATTTAATTTCCCGTTTAGAAAGAACATTAAGGATGGGTTTGAGAGCTCTCCTCTTTTGGATGTTTGTAGGAGAGAGATCTGCAAAAATTTGGACCTGATGTCCCCGGCAAGATATTTGTTGTTGAATTCTAGCCTGTTTCATGACCTCCTCTTTAGTGGCATAAAAGTGTGGCTTAACCACAATGTCCCTCGGGAGACCATCCTTCCTGGGCGGACCCAATGTTCTGTGGGCCCTATCCAATTCCATACGGTGGGGTTTAATGGAAGGAATAAGCCCTTTAATCAAGTCCTGCACTGCTTCTGTAACATCAGTAATAGTTTCCGGTATACCCCTGACCCTAAAATTATATCTTCTTGTTCTGTTCTCGAGTTCGTCAATTTTACATAAGCTATATCTAGTTGTTCTTGAAGGGTCTGAATGTGAGCTGCGTTTTGGTTGGTACATGCCACTGTAATGTCTAGTTTGCTCTCTATGGCCTCCATTCTGGACCCCAGGTTGGCAAAATCAGATTTCATGTCTCCAGTGATCTGGGCTGCTGTATTAGCTAGCCCCCTCTCGAGCAGATTAGAAAGTTTCAGAAATAGATCCCCCTGAGGGGAGTAATGGTCTCCTTCATGCTGGGATGGAGAAGGAGTTGTCATATGGAGAGGGAATTCGGGCCCTGCTGGAGACAATGCATATTCCTCCATTGTGCGTCCTAAGAGGGATTCAGTGGAGGCTGGTGAGGGGACTTGAATAGAAGGCTGTTTATTCTGGGTGACCTGGGAATAGGTGAGGGTAGCAGGGGCAATCACTTGCCTGGTCTCCAGCCTCCCTCCTGCTGCTGTGTGTGGGTGCGATGAGGCCTGAGCCGCGGCCATCTTGGAATCTCGGTCCCCTCCTAACCTGCTGAATTCTGGCCCGAGATCACGCCGGGCGGCTGGGGCAGACATCCGTCCGAGTGTACCGAGGTGTCCGCGATCGGGATGCCTAAAAACCGGGTCCCGTTCTGCGCTGTAGTGCCCGCTTTCACGATCCAGGGCCCGGGATGCTGCGGAGCTCCTGTCTCAAGCGACCATCACGGAGCTCCCGCGCATGCGCACTCCCCCAGAACTCCCTTCTTACCACTGAGAATGGCTTGACTCCATTTTCTGTTAAGATCTGGGAAAGGTACAACACCCCATACGAGGCCCACACCTGAGGATCCGGTACCGAGGTCAGTTCTGGCATACCTCCATTAGCCCATAGTGGCGTATGCGAGTGGGTATGTGATCTATTTTGTTTTTTAAGGGCTATGTCCCATATTTTTTGGAGATGTATTAGCATTCCTGCTCCAAACTGTGGTGTTTTACATCCTCCCTGTCCCCTCCTGAATACTGCCTGGCAGGGAGTGTGGAACACACTTCCCGGTTTATTGCAAACCATCGACCCATATCTCCTCGACTCAGTTTTATTATAGTGATACAGATGAGATAGTTGTGCCGCTACATAGTAATCTTGAATGTCTGGGAGGGAACATCCCTCCTCCAACGTGGGATTCTTAAGTACATGCCATGCTAACTTATGCCTGCCCGATCCCCATACAAAAGAGTTTAGTATTGCTTCCATCTGTTTGAAGACCTTCAGTGGGATATATAAGGGAGCGTGCCATATCATGTATAGGATTTTGGGTAGTAAGATCATCTTAACTAAATTGATTCTTCCCATGACCCCCAAAGGTAGCCTCGTCCACGCCTGGGTTCTAGATTTGATGATCGCAAATAGAGGGTCTATATTAAGGGATACATATTCTTGTAGATTTCTAGTGACCATTAGTGTTGAGCGGAATACGCCATATTCGATTTCGCGATACATCACGAATATATAGACGAATATTCGTGAAATATTCGCTAAAATCGAATATTCGTGATATTGATTGCGAAATTTCGCTAATGCGAATGCGAAATTGATTGCGAAATTTTGAAACATTCAATTTCACCTGCCCTTTGGAAAAAGTGTGGTTTTACGTAATGGACCCTGCAACTAACAACAAGGTATTAATAAAATAAATACATTATTTTATAGATTTGAGGGTTTACTTTGACCAATTTGTATATTGATTAGTTTAATAAATATTGAATAACCATAGATTTGGAAAATACAGATCTCTCCTCTAGACTGACCTGTATTGAGTTAGGTAAAGACCACCTGCACACTGGGGCCCCTGATTCTGTTGAGTTAAAAAAAAGCCAAGTAAACCGTTTACGTTGACATCTCTTAAATGTCTTTATGTTAAACAGTTATTATTCTCATTAAAGAGGTGAAATGCAAATGATGACACGGGACAAAAGATGGAAAATTCTTTGAAGATGTGATACACTGGAAAAACGCACAGAAACACTCCACTCTCTCCTATGACAACTGTGGTAGGAGAACTCTGATTGGCTCTGATGCAAAAGAAGGGTGGAAAAAGTATTCACGAATATTCGTAATACGAATATTCGCGATTGCGAATATTCGGCAACATAAAAGGATCGCCTCAGCTTAGCTACTCGGCCCAGGGTCTCTAATCATACCAGCAATGCTTTTAGACGTCGATGGGGATCACTAGGATGTGATCTGTTTTAAAAAAATTAGAAAAAATACGAATATTCGGAATAGCGAATTTTGGCCACGAAATTCGAGTTATTCGCGAATATTCGAATATGAGCAACACTAGTGACCATTACTCCAAGATATTTGACCTCTGCCACCCTTTGTAATGGCAACTCCGATTGAGTCTTCGATGGGGGGAACTGATCTAGTGGGAGGATTTTCGATTTGTCCCAGTTTATTTTGAGCCCTGAGAATCTGCCTATGATATTTAGTGCCGCCGCCAGTGAAGGGCCCTGGTCCGCCAAGTAGAGAACCGTATCGTCAGCGTACAATCCTATCTTTTCCCAAGTGTCACCTTTTCTAAGTCCGGTCACCTCCGGGCACGTCCGTATAGCAATGGCCAGGGGTTCCGCCGCCAGGGCATATAATAGTGGAGACAGGGGGCAACCCTGCCTCGTACCCCTCTCCAGGGAGATCTGGTCCGGAAGCGAGCCATTGACAAAAATTCTAGCCTTGGGGGTCTGGTATAGAAGCTGTACCCATTTAATGAAATTTGGTCCAAATCCAAAACACCTCAAGCATTCCCACAGGTATGGCCATTCAACAGAGTCGAAGGCTTTGGCCGTGTCTAACGCCACCACTACTCTCGTCCCCGTATTGTCATGTTGGGCTTGAATATTCATAAATAATCTGCGTATATTCATTGCTTTATTCTTTCCCGGCATGAACCCGGTCTGATCCGAGTGCACCAAGGAGAGAATAACCTCATTCAATCTAGTAGCCAGTACCTTGGCCAGGATCTTAATATCCACCGGCAACAGAGATATCGGTCTGTATGACTCTGGGTATTGTGGATCCTTGCCCGGCTTCGGCAGCACGATGATCTGGGCCTCCTGCATAGAAGAGGGAAGTATTCCCAGTTCAAAAATGGAATGGAACAAGTCCTTAAGTCTAGGGACTAAAATCTCTGAGTACGTGGTATAGAACTCCAAGGGTAGGCCATCCAGTCCCGGTGCCTTAGATTTGGCTAGCTGCGACACTGCGTTATCTATATCCTGCGTGGTGATTGGGGCCTCTAATATTTTAGCTTGTTCTGAATTCAATCTGGGAAATTGCAATCTATGCAAATAGTCTCTGATTTCCATTGGCGTATTGTGGCACTGTGATCTATATAGGTCCCCATAAAATTTTTGGAATCTATCTGCCACCTTCTGGGACACGATTCTGTGTCCCCTTGGTTGGCTCCCTATCCACCTTAGGGATTTGGTGCCTCGGTGCTCTTCGGTCCGTTTTGGTCTACACAAGTGGTGATGGGTACGTGTTTAATGTAACGTGTAGATTTTTAATTTTTACCCTCCCTTCTGATATATGTATATATGCCAATCTGCTTTACGATACAATTGTTAATTTGCTTTACCATATTCTTTTACTGCATACAGTATAACTGTCGCATGGACACCGGCCCCTGAAGAAGGGACTTAAATCCTGAAACGCGTAGGGCCTGAACCTATCCCTGCAGACATACGCACCACTCTGTGACGTACCTTGTTTTTATAATAATGTGTTGCTTATCATAATTTTTGTTTTTGTATTCCTTCATAATAAATTTTACTATACCTTATATTTTGTATCATTGTTACCGTTAAAGCCCCACCCTGGGGGAACCTCTCCTCTTTCCTAGTCTAACCAGGGGTGTTGGTAACGTAAAAGGGTCCTCCATCATAAAATACTTTTTCCTTCTATTATCTGCCACCTTCGGGGGATCTGTGACTACCGAACCATCCGGTTCTATCAGAGATACCACCACCGGGGGCCTGTCCTCCATATGCGCCAGATATGCCAGCATCTTCCCAGCTTTTTCTCCATGCTCATAAACCCTGGCCTTACCAAAAAATACTCGCTGTTTAGCTTTTTCCATAAGTAGTTGTGATACCACCCGGGATTGTAACTTGACCCTAGTAAGGTTTTCTAGAGATGGCTGTACATTGTAGTCCCCCTCTATTTCCCGCAGCACATTCTCAGACATGGAAACTACTGCTCTCGAGGATGCCTTAAGCCTATGTATTCTATTGTCTATGATCCTTCGTGCGTGGAGTTTAAATGCGTCCCAGTGCCCATTAACCCAGGTTGCGTCCTGCCCTTCCGAAAAAAAGAACGTCAGCTCTCTAGTCACACTTTCATGGTCTGTCAGGGCCGTCAGCCAGTAAGGATTGAGTCTCCATATCCTCTCGGGTGCAACCCCTAGCAGGGACATCTGTACCCAGCACGGGGAATGATCCGAGAGGGCACGAGGGGAAAAGCCCGCTCCCACCACTCTCGGCAACAGGGGTTTTGACATCAGTATGTAGTCTATTCGTGACATAGTAGCGTAACTCGCCGAATGACACGTATACGCTCTGACCTCCGGATTTCTATGTCTCCAAACATCTACCAATGCAAATTCCTGAAAAAGTCTACTCAGCCTAGTCTGTCTAGTGATTCCCTCCCTCCTTCCCACACCGGCCGGACGATCCATATGTGGATCCATGGTCATATTGAAATCCCCCATCCACACAGCCGGAACATTCCGGTGTCTGGCCATAAATTCCAAGCCTGCAATCACAACTTCAGAGCTGTATGGAGGGGGGACATAACACAGTATCAACACCATAGGGACACCACCAATTAATGCATTTATGAACAAATACCTCCCCTGCTGGTCTGACTCCAGTGTTACAAGCTCAAATGGGGTGGCCTTAGACACCAGCAGCGACACGCCCCTGGAGAAACTGGTATGCGTGCTATGGTACGCCCAGTCAATCCATGGACGCTTCAGAGCAGCCTGTAGATGGCCTGTAACATGAGTCTCGGTTAGGGCAATCACGTTAGCTTTCTGAGCTTTCAAATATGCGAGGGCAGCCGTTCTTTTAATTTCATCTCTTACCCCTCTGACATTCCATGTCAAAAATGTAATTGTAGTCATGTTAGCATCATATATACATTTCTCAACCTACCCGGCCCATACCACACTTCACTGGCCATCTGCATCTTCTTTTGGCTCCCGCACACTTCATTCCCTCTCCCGCACCCCCGTACCCACCCCTTCACATCTCCATAATACATTAGACCCATTTTTACCCTTTGGAGGCCACAACGGTGACCCCGCCCATAGGCAACCTTCCCCCCTCCCAGCCCATCACCCCCCAAACCTGGTGTAGGCATATGGTTCCCGAACAAAATAACAAAAAAAATTGTCACAAAAAACATCCAGCTTTTAAACCTAGCTGGAGGCACATATCTTGCTTCTGTGAATAGGAGTGTTGCATCATACTTTTCCATGGGGACAATTGTCCACTGATCCAGGCGTGGATCTAGCGCGGTGGATAACAGTACTCCCAGGCAAAAAACAGGCCTGGGCTCCTCCTGTACATAAGGATTTAGTGCGTCAAACTGCACAAGAAAACCGTCTCTATTGCTATTATCGGTTTATCCATTTAAGCACCAAGCCGGTGGCCCCTGTCCCTGGACTAGGCCTTCATCAAAAAAAAAAGAAAAAGGGGGGGGGTTGTGTAAAGTAAAAACTAGTAATAAAGGGGGCACACTTATAAGGAAGTAATTTGTCTCCCCCCGAGCCCGGGGGGAGAGGCAACGAGGGGGGGCCAACTCCACTCCAGCCCGGCCTCCCACGAATTCTAGGATGAAAACAGATTGTGGGGGAGAGGGGGGGTTGGAAAGAAAGCATGTCACCGCATGTCCCAGGGGTGTCTGTATTGCATCACTGTCATACCCCAGGATGATCCAGGACTTCGGGTCCCCCCTGGGATGTCATAGGGCCACCTTCCCCCCACCTCCCCCATGTAAAAGTACTCACGGCCACTCAGTTGCAGGACCATTCCTGTCTTCCCTTCTGATCCATCCATGCTACGGCCGCAGCAGGTGTGTCAAAGAACTGGGCCTTTCCATCTTCCTCCACTCTCAGTCGGGCTGGGAACAGCATGGAGTATCTGATGTGCAGAACATCACTGACGTCTTTCGTACGTCACTGGGAAAGACCCTGAAAGACAGGGCTTTCCCAGTGACATACGAGGGTGCGTCAGAGGGGGCGGGGTCACGTGACGGTGGCTAGCGCTTCCCCTATATAAGTAATGTCACAGCTCCAGCGCGTCATTCCGCTAGGCTGTGTCCAGCGGAGAGTGGAGCTCCCCTGCTGCGCTCTGGACGGATGGATCTTCTGCATCGCTGGACCGGACCGCTGATCATCCGTCGCTGGAGAGATCATCCATCGCTGGATAGGAGACAGTGGATTCACATCGCTGGATTTTTTTTTTTTTTTTTTTATTAATAAAGGATTTTTTTCTACGGTGTCTGTGTTTTTTTTTTACTATTTACACTTCCTTCGTGAAATGGTAGAGGTACAGTGTACCCCATTACTAATTCACATAGGGGGGGCCAGGATCTGGGGGTCCCCTTTGTTAAAGGGGTCTTCCAGATTCTGATAAGCCCCCCGCCCGCAGACCCCCACAACCACCGGACAAGGGTTGTGGGGATGAGGCCCTTGTCCCCATCAACATGGGGACATCCTCCCCATGTTGAGGGCATGTGGCCTGGTGCGGTTCAGGAGAGGGGGGCCGCACTCTGTCCCCCCCTCTTTTCTGCGGCCGGCCAGGTTAACGTGCTCGGATAAGGGTCTGGTGTGGATTTTTAGGGGGACTCCACGCCATTTTTTTTTTATTTGGGGTGGAGTTCCCCTTAAAAAAATCCACACCAGACCTGAAGGGCCTGGTATGGATATTTGCGGGGAACCCTACGTCTTTTTTTTTTTTTTTTTATGGCGGGGTTCCCCTTAATATCCATTCCAGACCTGAAGGGCCTGGTAATTTAATTTGGGGGAACCTCCACACATTTTTTTTTCTTTATGAATGAATCATCTCTGTAATTGAAAGAGCCGACAATTCATTAGAGCCGCAAAGCCGGTTTTAAATGGCTTTTTTTCTTTCAGAAATGACACTTTGTGCAGGGACAGTTCTATGTACGGGAAACATGCGCTTTTTCACATGCTGACTTTACACTCCCCCTCCTAGGTACGAAATTTAAAGTAATATTACACTTTTATTGTTTCACTTTTAGCATTATTAAATTCACTGCTCCTGAAAAAACGTCTGTTTTTAAAACTTTTTTTGCATTGATACATGTTTCCTGGGACAGGACCCAGGTCCCCAAACACTTTTTAGGACAATAACTTGCATATTAGCCTTTAAAATTAACACTTTAGATTTCAAATGTTCGAGTCCCATAGACTTTAACGGGGTTCTAATGTTCACACGAACATTTGGTGTGTTCGCAAGTTCTGATGCGAACCGAACAGAGGGGTGTTCGGCTCATCCTTAGTTCTGAGCATGCATGTTTGCACTTTGGACTTGTGTACACACGATATGATTAGCCTCCATCGGACATTTGTTGCCAGAAAGTTTGTCTGTTTGCACAGCAAACATTTGCCTGATGAAAAACACAAAAAGTTTGTCCGATGGAGTGTACACATGGTTGGATTGTCCGATCAAACAGGTCTGTCGGACATATGTTGTCAAAAAATCTGATTGTGTGTAAAAAAAAAAGAAAAAGCATTGGTTTAGGTCTCTTATCCCTCAACCCTCCACCATAAACCTTCTTTCACAATTTGAACACATTTACTTGGATAATCCTTATGCTCACCATAATGCACTCTCTTCTCCCATGATTGAATCTAATGTTAAACAGTGTTTGAATTTCCCTGCCTCTACGACATTAAATGCAGTGAACATTTTCAAAAATGTCTTTTAATTTCACCTCTAAACTACTTTTTACTGACTCAGCCTTGCTTGCCACATTAAAGCAATAATTTCTAATAGCAAACCCTTTGTTTTCAAAGTAGAACACCACATTCAGTCCCCACCTCCTTTCCCCTATTCTTCACCTATACCTTTCCCTGACTCTGACCATTCTTTTCCGTGTATTCTCTTTTGCTTTTATCTTTCTGCTTACTCCTGTCCCCTAATTCACATTATCACACTACAAAATATCCCTTGTGCTTTATCCCTATTTTTAGAGAGGGTTGTTTATATCCCTGTCTGGCATCTGTTTGGCTGTCAGCACATCTATTACATCTCCATGCCTCCGTGACATGTGGCAACATCTGATGCAATTACCATTCAGTTTCCAACGCAAACTCAAATGCATACTCCTTACATCATAACCTTTATGTAAATTAATGGTGTCCTATGTTTTTCTTTATCACCTTTGTATCTACACCGACTTTTTGCCAATTTCTTAACAATGCTTATAGAAACAGACATGAATGAATTGTGTTTGTTTTAAAGTTCTTCTACTGTTTGTTCAGAATGTGTAAAAAATGTAGTGTGCAAAATCTGACAGGTCTACAATAAAGTTGGTAACAGACCATTCCTATGTGATAGTCCAATAATAGTACCATAATTTATAAATACAACTTCAGACAACTAATTCCTTTCTTGGTTAACCACTAGAGGGCCGCGCTATAGACGAAAGACGTCCACAGCGCTGCTCTCAAGTGCCGACTGGACGTCTTTAGACGTCCTGTTGTTGTTGTTCCCTGTGCGCGCCGCTGGGGGTGCGCAGCGGGGAAACAACGTGCCCGGCGCATCGCTCGGGCACGTTGTTTCCACGCGATCGTCAGTGACACAGCAGGACGTGGAGCTCTGTGTGTAAACACAGAGCTCCACGTGCTGTCAGGGAGAGAGGAGACCGATCTGTGTCCCTTTACATAGGGACACAGCATCGGTCACCTCCCCCAGTCAGTCCCCTCCCCCCACACAGTAAGAACACAATGAGGGAATACATTTAACCCCTTCCTCACCCCCTAGTGTTAACCCCTTCACTGCCAATCACATTTATACAGTAATTAGTGCATTTTTATAGCACTGATCACTGTATAAATGTGAATGGTCCCAAAATTGTGTCAAAAGTGTCCGATACGTCTGCCGCAATATCGCAGGCCTGACAAAAAAAAACGCAAATCGCCGCCATTACTAGTAAAAAAAAAAAAAAATCATAAATCTATCCCCTATTTTGTAGGCGCTATAACTTTTGCGCAAACCAATCAATATACGCTTATTGCTATTTTTTTAACAAAAATATGTAGAAGAATACGTATCGGCCTAAACCGAGGGAAATTTTTATTTTTTTTTTAAAAAAATTGGGATATTATTATAACAAAAAGTAAAAAATATTGTGTTTTTTTTCCAAAATTTTCTGTTTTTTTATGTTTATAGCGCAAAAAAAAAATCGCAGAGGTGATCAAATACCACCAAAAGAAAGCTCTATTTGTGGGAAAAAAATTATAAAAATATAATTTGGGTACAGTGTTGTATGACCGCGCAATTGTCATTCAAAATGCGTCAGCGCTGAAAATTGGTCTGGGCACGAAGGGGGTTTAAGTGCCCAGTAATGAAGTGGTTAAAGCCCATCTCTAGACAATTCCCCCAAAACACCTGCCAAGGGGTTTTGCTCCCTCTCATGACTGCAAATTCAGGTAAGAACTATTGAGTCTTTTTATTTTCTTTAAACTTAAATAGGTTGTAAATGCACAAGGTTTTTTACCTTCTGTGTGCAGCATCCCCCCCCCCCCCAGCGCCCCTAATACTTACCTGAGCCCAATCTAGATCTAAGCAAAGTGCACAAGAGTCTCAGCTCTTCAGGGACTATCTCTCCTCATTTGTGAGACAGCAGCAGGAGCCATTGGCTTCCACTGCTGTCAATCACAAACAGTGAGCCAATGAGGAGAGAGAGGGGGTGGGCCGAGCCACAGTTCTCTGTGTAAATAGACACACAGAGCAGCGGCTCAGAATCGAGCCTGCTTGGTTGTCCCCAAAGTAAGATGTTTTCTCTGGGGACACTTGGCAGAAAGGAGGGGCCAGGAGCACTGACAAGGGACCCAAGAAGAGGATGATCAGGGCTGCTCTGTGCAAAACCCAGTGATTAGCTTCAAGGTATTTTGGAGTCTAAAGTACATTCCTAAATTATAGGGTAATAAGTGACACATGTATGGAGTTAAGCCTCCCAGTCAAATCAGAGCTGAATAGGCAGTGTAAATATTCTGTTGTGCAATGGCCAGATGTTAAAGTCACTATAGCGATGAATTCATTAGTTTGGTTCATGTACTGAAGTTTGCAATCTGCTACACAGGGTTATATGGACAGTGCATGGCCAAATCTGTGAAATGTCAGGCTATCTATACTTAATTCAGGTCCAATGTGGCTTTTGGTTATATTAATCTGTATTTGGGGGTGTGTCACATAGCTATTCTTTTGAGAATGAGGGACAGAGGGTGGGTAGACAATGGATGTGTCCGCATCAAGTACCTGACCAGTACTTGTTTAGCTGTTTTAAATCTGTTTAAATTGTTGATGGATTTTTAGTATTAATTTCACTTTTGGATTGATTTACTAAATCTGGAGAGTGCAAAATCTGGTGCAGCTGCGCATGGTAGCCAATTAGCTTCTAACTTCAGTTTGTTTAATTAAGCTTTGAAAATAAAACTTGGACTCTAATTGGTTTCTAAAGCAGAGCTTCACTCCGGTTTTAGTAAATCAACTCCTTTTACTCTTTAGGTGCTTTGCTATGCTAAATGGAAATGTGTGGTAAACACTATATATGAGAGCAAATATAAGCTTCCATATACAATTAATCTCATTATGGTTTTTAAATGGCTCATCCTAACTTTCTTTTCATGTTTAAAAATACTGCTTGTCTCTTTCATACATATTACTTGGAATTAAAGGAAAGCCCAGGGATATATTAATCAGGGAAATGGAATTCTCTTGGAAATGTCACATTTAATAACTTGTCTTCATTTATTGATAACTGTTAAAGAAATGTACCTAGCTAATTTGCATGGTTTTCTTCCTAGTAATGGAGCTGACTAATAAAATACACTGATAAAAGCAATGAATAGCTAGAACAGGAGAGTGCACTATGGGAGCAATAACTATCTATCTTACCATTAGCATCCATATAACATCATCTTATACAGTATGTCTTGAGGTGTTTAGGAAACTAGTACTTTAAATCTTTAGACGAAAGCCAATACATATATCTTTTTTATCTCTACCTTTTTACTTTTGCCAAGGGCTAACAGTAATTGACAGTTTTCTGTTGCTGTTTTTTATAATGTAAATTGGACCTCCTACAAATATATCAATAATGCTTTGAAAATATACTTTCTATTTGCTCACCCTTGTTAATTAAATTCACACAGTCACTCAGCAAACATGCTAAATTGACCCTATCTTTTAACATTTTTCATGGTGTGGAGAAAGATATATTACCAAAGTTGTGTTTAACTATGTTCTATGGACAATGTGCAGACATTACAACACCCTTCAATGTGATGTGAACTATGTACTAGTCTTCAAATATATGCAAAAATAATAAACAAGCCATCCAATTTTCCTCTAACCGATAGACAATTCATAAAAATCAGCTTTGGAAACCTTTACAAAAAAAGGGTACTTAAAGAAACATAGCAAATTAACAAGTGTAGTAATTCTGTAAAGAATGAAGAACGTGGTATGCCTTTTTCCCTGTATAGGGATCTACTATTTGCAGCACACGAGAATTGGGTTACTGTACAATAAAGATCCCTTAATCAGAGGCCATGTTAGATTGGCATTGTATTTGACCATGAAAAAAGCTTTGGGGGCTGTCGTGGGTATGAATAGACACTTCTAGTTGCTTGGACTGGATATCCATAGCAGCTTTGTTTCTTTTCAGGTTTAGTACCTCTTTACAGTATTTATAGTGATCCCGATTTTCTAGTCGAAAATAAGTTCAACTCGAACATCGGGTATTTGCCTGTTCGCCCAATAGTGAACAATTTGGGGTGTTCGCGGCAAATTCGAAAGCTGCGGAACACCCATTTTAAGTCTATGGGAGAAATCAAAAGTGCTAATTTTAAAGGTTAATATGCAAGTTATTGTCATAAAAAAGTGTTTGGGTAGCTGGGTCTTGCCCCAGGGGACATGTATCAACTCAAAAAAAGTTTTTTACAGGAGCAGTGATTTTAATAATGCTTAAAGTGAAACAATAAAATATTCCTTTAAATTTTCTACCTGGGGGTGTCTATATTATGCATGTAAAGTAGCGCATGTTTCCCATGTTTATAACAGTCTCTGCACAAAATGAAATTTCTAAAGGAAAAAAAGTCATTTAAAACTACTCACGGCTATAATTAATTGTCGGGTCCTGGCAATACAGATAAAAGTAATTGAAAGGCGGTGGGCTTATCGGAATCTGGAAGCCCCCTTTAACAAAGTGGACCTCCAGATCCTGCCCCCTATGTGAACTGGTAAGGGGTACATTGTACCCCTACCATTTCACAAACAAAAGTGTCACAAGGTTAAAAACCACAGGAGATCAGCTTGGGACAAGTCCTTTATTAAAAAAAAAATATATATTCCAGCGATGTAATCCATTCTCAATCTCCTGCGATGTAATCCATTCTCCAGCGAGGATACGATGCACACGATCCTACCTCCATGGGAGGCACCAGATGAATGACGCGCTCCAGCCTGATAGCTCTAATATTGCTAAGGGTGGGGCCACGTCACATGACCGGCCCCCTCTGATGCAAGGGGAAATGTGATGGGTGGCCCCACCCTCAGCTATAAAAGAGCTGTCAAACAGGTCACGTGTCATTCAGCCGGGTGCCTCTTATGGAGGTGGTATCATTCGTAGCGGCGATAAAGAGTCGGCTTTTTTTTCTTTTTAATAAAGTACTTGTCCTAAGCTGTCTCCTGTGGTTTCTAACATTTTGACAGGGGGCTTTGAGATTCCGTTAAACCCTCCATCCACAGACCCCCACAACCACCGGGCATGGGTTGTGGGGATGAGGCCCTTGTCCCTATCAACATGGGGACATCCTCCACATGTTGAGGGCATGTGGCCAGGTTACGGTCTGCAGACTGCCAGGTTGTGTGCTCGAATGCTCCCAAAAATAAACTGCAGTTTTTAAAACTTTTTTTGCATTGATACATGTCCCCTGGGGCATGACCCAGGTCTCCACACACTTTTTATGACAATAACTTGCATATTAAAATAGTCTTTAAAATTAGCACTTTTGATTTTTCATGTTCGTGTCCCATAGACTTTAATGGTGTTTGCGTGTTCAAACAAATTTTTTGCCTGTTCGCATGTTCTGCTTCGAACCGAACCAGGGGGTGTTCGGCTCATCCCTAGCAAACATGCTGAATGCTACCCAGGCATGTATCCCTGACTTGTGGAAGTCCACTACCACACCATCTTTGAAACATTGGTTCTCTACAATAGATGAAATTAGGACAATAGAAAACATGACAACATCTCTCTATGGAAGAGAGGAGGAATTTTAGGACACTTGGCGGCCATGGATGACCTTTACTTGTACTTAGTTTAGGAAATTACAATCTACAAGAGTAGGACTGGTTTGATGGGGGAATCCTGGGGGGGAGGGGGGAAGTGGTGGACGCCGTGAAGTTCCTTAGTTCTTTTTGCTCTTATAATTCTTTTTTTTTTCTAATCGATTTTGTAGTTCTTTTTTTTCCTTAGTTGATTTCCCTTCCAGACCCCTTAGTGTTGGGGTCAGGAGAAGGTTTCTTTTATCTTAAAGTAGAAAAAGGAAGAATTTAAGCAGTGATATGAAAATAATTCAATTCAGGTTAATAGTCGTTTTAATAATACATACTGGTGGTTCTATAATATTGATTTGATTTGGTCATGAATTTCCATTAGGGTGTTGTATTAACCTGCATGCGTTAGTTTTTGAATTTAATATGTGTTGCTGCTGGTTTATTTGATTTATTTGATCAGGGCTGTCGATTAGACTTAATCCCTATTCTAATATATGTTTATTTATTTTCTTATTATAGTTTATATGCTTTGTTAAAAAATAAAAATGTGGTTTTATTCATTCCACTATCCTGGTGCTTTATACAAACTCAGTACTCTTTGACACCTTCCACATTACAAAAGGCACAAGACAAGGGTGTCCTTTACCCCCCTTGATCTTCACACTGGTGATGGAATCCATCAGGGACTCTAAATCCATAATGGGCATCTCAGTGGCAGGGAAATCCCATAAGATCAGCCTTTTCGCTGATGATGTTATATACTGACACTTTCTAACTTAGAATCTTCTCTGCCTGGGGTATGCACAACATTAAAGCCTAAAAGATAAATGTGTCCAAATGCCAAGCCCTTACCATTAACCCTAATATAAAAGACTGTTATAGATTACAATCATTATTTCCTTGTAATTAGGAATCATATACAATCCAATACCTGGGGATTTATTTAACTGCTGAATCTAAGCACCTCTGTGAAGCGAATTATAACAAGTTATTATTATCTGTGAAAATTGAACTTTCCCAATTGAGTAAATGTGCAATTTCCTGGTTGGGGCGCAATGCAACCTTTAAAATGGTAATCTTACCAAAAATCCTGTATACATTTAGAACAGTACCTATACCAATCCCAGCTTCCTTCTCTAATATACTTAATGCCTCCCTTAGATAATTTATTTGAAAAGGTACTAAAGCATGAGTCACCTTTTCAACTCTGGTTAGACATAAATCTAGGGGCGGCATGGGAGTCCCCATAATTAAAGATTACTATAGGACAACCCTATTAGACCAGCTTAAAGCATGGTTAGATCCAGCCTCAACAAAACAATGGGTCTTGATTGAACAGGCTATGATACAAAATAGAAAGCTCAAAGCACTCTTAATAGCATCAGCCACTAAAAAACGAATTCACATACAGGATTACCCCTTTATATCTGTATCGTTAGCAGCTTGGAGGGACCTCTTAGATATGAATAAAGAACACATTCAAATACCGATAAGAGATATCCCACTACAGACGTTTGAATTTCTTTTTTCCAGGCTTATCAGTGAAAACATGGGTGGACCAAGGATATAGCACTTGGGGATAAATCCCTGAATATCTTAAATGTAGAGATGTTTTTAAATTTTCTCAGATTAAACATCTACTCAAGGCATTGGCTTCTGAACTATATCCATAGATAAACAATTATGGGCAATATATAATAAAGATCTAGCACGTAAAAAGGACATATCATACCTCTACTCTATACTTTAACAGGAACTTCCAATAAAACAGGCATCCACTATATTGAAATGGGAGAAAGATTTATGACAATCATATTTGGAACAAAAGTGGACTCAGGCTATTAAATGTAGTCTAGAGGCCTTGCACTGCATCTCACATTGGGAAAATGTATTTAAAATATTTTATAGATGGTACCTGACCCCGGTTTCGACTATCCAAAATGTACAAAAATTCCTCACCAGACTGCTGGCGTAAATGTGGGAAAACAGGTAATTTAATGCATATATTATGGCACTGTAAATCAGTAATTAACTTATGGAAATCGATATTCAAACTAATTTCAATGATCTCGGGAATTATAACTCAACCTTCTCCAGAGCTAGCTTTATTGGGACTCTCTATAGATAATTTTCCATCTAATATGAAGATAGTGGTTCTACATATATTGATAGCTGCTAGACTAACTATAATGTGACTGTCAATGGAAAAAAGATATAGCACCCACGCTTGAAGAGGTTATATCCAGAGTAAAACGTGAGGCCTTGTACACATGACCGTTTTCGCCAACAAAATCCATCAAGAAACTTGGTGGCAGAGCTTTTTTGCAGAGGAAAACAGTCGTGTGTATGTTTTTCGTCGAGAAAACTGTTGTGGTTCTCGACGATAAAAATTTCCTCATCGTGTTTCTCATCGGGCTGGTTTACAATGAGAAACACTTTCGTGTGTATGCTTAGAAACCCGCGCATGCTCAGAAAAAAGTATGAGACGGGAGCGCACCTTCGGTAAAAGTAGCGTTTGTAATGGAGATAGCACATTCGTCACGCTGTAACAGACTGAAAAGCGCAAATTGTCTCTTACCAAACTTTTACTTAATGCGTAGTAACATGAGATTAGCAAAAGCAGCCCCAAGGGTTGTGCCAGTGGAATTTAACTTCCTCTTTATAGTGCCGTTATACGTGTTGTACGTCACCGCGTTTGAGAACGACAAGATTTTGTCTTGACAGTGTGTACGCAAAGAAAGCTTGACAAGATTCTCGACAAGCCTGACAAGGAACTCGTCGAGGAAAACAATGTTTCTTTTACAACAAGTTTCTTGGTCGTGTGTACGAGGCCTTAATTTTCTTATGAATACTCCTTTGCTATCTCTCATGGCAATAGAGAAAGGTTTTACCACTCTTGGGAAATATAGTTAAATGTGTATAAACTAAACAATATCTCCTGATACTCTCGTAATATATCCAATAGTACTGAAAACATGGTGAGCTTTTATATGACTGATGAGGACTTTATAATGCTGTTTTTGTTTATACTGTTGTTTTTGTCTATATGGTTGTTTTTTTTGTTACCATTGGGTATCTGTATGTTACTATATAAGCCCCTACAAGGTATTCTTGGGCCTAGATCTACTTCATATTCTATAGTATTTAAACCTGGGCACAAGGGAGGGGAAAAAATACTTTTTTTCTAAAACTAATGCAAAACTGTTTTGAGACTTGTATTATACTGTATATGTGAGTGTAATAGGAAATGTATTACCTCTCAATATATGATAGTAAGGTGTACAATGCTAACATGCTACTTTTGACCCATGGAAATCGTGTAAATTTCTGTGACCTCATGTATGAGATCTTGGTTTTTCCCATATGCGCAATTTGACTT
Organism: Rana temporaria; assembly: GCF_905171775.1. NCBI lineage: Eukaryota > Metazoa > Chordata > Amphibia > Anura > Ranidae > Rana > Rana temporaria. The sequence goes on from NC_053496.1 coordinate 111,703,376, forward strand.
CCTGTATTAGGGAGCAATTAAGTCTGCATAGTGGTTAAGAGGAACCTTTCATAAACTCACTGAGGACGTTATTCACGTGTGGTATTTATACATGACTTCACAATTTTTATGTATCTGTAATTTAAATGAAGATGTATTTATTTATTTTATTCACTATGGTGATATGTAATTTAGGAGTGCAGTGAATTTGTTTATTTTCAAGCCCAAAATATGGTATGCAAGTACAATCAGCACATTTTTTTCCATCATTGGTTTAATATCCATATGGTGTGAATGAGGCCTTAAACATAAAATGATTTTAAAATGCAAATTTCCTATCTAAATATTTTTCCAAAAGTGATGGAATATTTTACAACCCAAGACACAACAAGACACAACATAAAACAGCCTCTGGGTCTCCCTATTTCTATATCTTCAAAAAGCAGTGAGCTGGGAGTCCCTAGTTTTAAAAAATGTAATTACCTAAGAATATAAAAACCCCAAGAGACACTCATAAATGTCACTTGTCATGTAAAAAAATACATTTTTATTGTTGAACTAGATAGAATTTTTTTATTTTTTTCAACCTGACCAGGGCTCAAGTCCTGCGGGAACGCGTGGGAACGGAGTCCCTGCACTTTTTTCACAGCAGGAACGCAGTTCCCTTTGCAGGACTAGAGCAGCCGAGAGCAGCCAAGCCGCCCGAGCCAATCCTTCACTAATCGGCGATGCCCAGCTCGAGTCACTGTCAGGGGCAGGAGAACCTAAGTAATCCTTTATGTTACTGACCGCTTCCTGTTTATGGATTCATCAGGTAGTGTGCGGGTATTCAATCACTTCCTCGATGCCGCATGGTCTCCTGAGAGCATTTGTCATTGTTCCCAGGAGACATTGCGGAGGTCTGCCGCGAGTTATCGCGGGATTTAGAAGGAACTTGTTAAAGTTCTTTCTAAATCCTGCAATAACTCGCGGCAGACCTCTGCAATGTCTCCTGGGAACAATGACAAAAGCTCCCAGGAGACATTGCGGCATCGAGGAAGTGACGGAATACCCGCATACTACCTGATGAATCCATATACAGGAAGTGGCCAGTAACATAAAGGATTACTAAGGTACAGTGGATCGGAAAAAAAACATGCGGTTTAGTAATTATGCATATTAGTGTATAATTTTTTTTTTGGTGGGGGAGTGGATCTTGGGTGGGATTTCCCACACTTTTTTCCCCAGGACTTGACCCCTGAACCTGACAATATATGTAACAGTGTAACTATCTTTCTGTTCATCATCTTTGCAAAAGTGGAATTTAATAGAGACACTTATCTTAAAGTATATAGAGCCTCCAATGCCAGATGACGCCCTCTAAGGGGAATCACACTGACTGGAGCTAGTGGTGTGACATCAGCATGCATAGACTGATCCACTTTTGCTGCGGCCGTGTCTATTGGAAATTGTTTTTGACTTTATATCGAACTCACTCTGTAAGTGCAATACTGTTTATTCAATAAATTATAACGCAGTATAGCACTATGTCTCCTCCTAATTTTTGATATACATGTATTTGTGGGAGTTGGAAACTGGAATACACTAGGATAGCTAGGAACTGTTCAGGAGCAAGCTGTGACTCTCTTTAGGCACATTTGTATCACAGTTCCTTTAAAATACTCCACAAATAAATTGCTTGATGACCAAGACTATGATGTGTGTATATTAAACCTTTATATTTGCAGCTTACTCTGCATTCTGTATAATAGATCCACATATAGAAGACCTTATATTTGTGCTTCAAGGTAAATAATCCTTGGAAGCGAATGCCCAGGTAGCATTTTCCTTGCACTTTGTTGAAGATATAAATAACATTAGAAACCAGGAATGGCTCTGTGTTAATGACTACAACTGAAATTCTGATTATCCCAAAGTAACTGCTTATATACTGTATAACCCTTTGGTGACATTCAAGCTTTTTTGCAAGAATTGTGGAATTGGAGGGCACCCTTAGATTGTGTTTATACGTCAAGGGTCACTTCTGTATTATATAAGGTTAGAATGGTGTAATCAAGCTAACAGTGCTGCTTCTTTGTAGAAATAAAAGAGTAAAGCCAAACAAGCCACTCACAAAAAATAAAATTAAGCTTCCATAGGTCTGTATAATACCATACATTAAATGACGGAAAAATACAAATTTGAACCAAGATGCATTTTATTCTTCTTTTAAAACACAACTTTTTACCAACTCAGTTAAAATAAAATAAAATCTACATTACTGTACTTTTATTTGGTAATGGACACATATATTGTGCTACTGCCTAATTTTTTTTTAAACAGCCTCTGATATGATGCAGATACTTGGTGAGGGTTAAAAAAAAATATTATGAAGATAATTATTATTTTTATTATTATTATTGCATGTTTGAATGAGAAAGTCATAAAGCCCAAATCCAGTCAAAACGCTTAATCTAGTTCTGCCTAAGGGTAAAGCCTCTTTCAGGTTTTTATGGGTGTCTATGTCCCGGATTGTCAAGCAAATGCCACAAAGAGCTGGGCACTGCCAGAGGGCACATACTAAAACGTACCATTCTCTACTTTAATACGGCTTAATGTAAAACACTAAAAATTCTAAATCCCTTTAACCACTTATCTTCTGGGCACTTTTAACCCCTTCCTGACTGGGCCAGTTTTCTTTGAATGACAATTGCGCAGTCATCCAACACTGTAACCAAATGAAATGTTTATCATTTTTTGAAAAAGAGAATTCTTTTGATGCTTTTTAATTAACACTGGGTTTTTTGTTTTTTTCAAAACGTGTTTCTGTTATAAAAATAAGCTGCACTGATAGGCACTGATGGGCATTGATAAGGCTGTACTAATAAGTCTGCACTAATGGGCACTGATAGGCAGCACTGATGGGCACTGCAACACTGCACTTATGGGCACTGATATGCTGCACTGATTGGCACTGATGGGGCTGCACCGATATTCAGTGTAAAAGCATTTTTGTGAACCAGGACTAAGCACCTACCACTTTAACATGCATTTATGATGTGCTTTAAATGTTTACGGCTTAGTAGTAACTCATCACTTTCCTGACTTATTAGTAGCCCTGCTCAGCAGATCTTCAACTCATCAGTTTTTTGTCCAGTAGATCTCCTGTTCAGCAGTTCCCAAGCTCTGTAGTACCTCCAGTTCAGTAGATCCCCTATGCTGCAGTTTCGTAGCTCAGCAGAGCCCCCAGCTCAGTAGTACTCCACTCTTAGTAGTACATCCCTGCTCAGTAGTACCCCCTGCTCAGTAGTACATTCCTCCCTTAGAAGTACCCCTCTGCTCAGTGGCACATTATTCCCCCTCCACCAGTTAATAATGTACCCTCCTTGTTCAATAGTTTCGCACTGCTCCTGCTCAGTAGCACATTCCCCCCCACCCCCACCCAGTAGTACCCCCTGAACAGTAATACATTTTTACTCCCCAGCTCGCCACTCAATAGTGCATTGCCACCCTTCATCCACCGCTCCCTGCTTCAGTTACATTCCCCATACCCCCAACCCCCCTTCCACTCAGTAGTACATTGCCCACCCCTGCTCAATAGTACCCTCATTCAGTATTACATTCCCAAATACCTGCAGCCCCCCTGCTCAGTAGTATATTCCCCATACCCCCCCCCCAACAATCAGTAGTTACTGCATTCTCAGTAGTACATTCCATCATTCCATCCTCCCAGCTTAGTAGTGCTCCCTCCTCTCAGTAGTATGTATCCCCCCACACTAGGTAGCAACACTTCCCCACACCCTGGGCCTACCCTTGCCACTGCACTGCAACTCCCCTGGCTGTCCAGTAATTAGGGGGTTAAAAAAGGTGGTAAGGAGGTGATATAACCCCTACTCACTGCCTTTCTGTCTGAAAAGTAATCTGAAAGCATAATGAGCTTCAGATGGCAAGCAAGTCTATACAAGGCCACAGACTTCTATACAAGTAGGGGGTTAGACCTTGTTCACACTTGCTTCAAAATGTAGCATTTGACATTTTGGAAGCATTCTGAATGCCAATCAAAGCAGCTATCACTAAATAAAATGGTTACCTTGCAGTCCTGTAAACATTGTAGAGTCCGCTCTGCTTTGCTTTGCTTTCCCTTCAGAAATTAAACCCCATGTTGCTTTCTTGGTGATTCACTGAATCTCCCTAACCATGCATGCAGGGGTGGAGGAGCACTCCAGAATTAGCATTGCTTTGTATTTCATGTATTGGAAAAAAATAGAAAGTGCAATAGAAGGACATTTGCCAAGCTTCATTAAAGCTTAAAAAATAAAATCACAGAAGCATCAAAACACTTAAAAAAATGCATGTTAAAGTGATAGACATTTTAATGTGTGTTACTAATCAGCACAACTGTAAACAGCCCTTCCTATCAGATGATAAGATAAATATGAGATTTATGATAAAGTTGTTTTGTTAAATCTGGTGTCATTCTTAACCTATATTTGGAAATGATGCACAAATTCACCAAGGTTATGAAATGCTCTTCTATTCCTAAAGTGCACCTAAACTCATTAGTCAAACACACAAAATTAAAGATTTGCCATGTTTTGGGGAACATTTAGAAGTGTTAAAGCAAAAGCAGAACACACAGATCCCCCCAACCGGAGGAGTGACGGTGTCATTTGACATTGTACTATTTGTGGCAGTCACAGAAAAAACATGAATAAAGAGTGTTTGGTTCTATGAGGCCTTGTACACACAACCAGACATGTCCGATGAAAACGGTCCGCGGACCGTTTTCATCGGACATGTTTGCTGGGAGGTTTTGGTCTGATGTGTGTACTCACCATCAGACAAAAATCCCAGCGGACAGAGAACGCGGTGACGTATACGACGCCGACGTTCTCTGACGCGGAAGTTCAATGCTTCCACGCATGCGTCGAATCAATTTGACACATGCGCGGGATTTCGGGCCACTGGTTATACGTCATAACCAGCGGACATGTCCGATGAATCATACTGACCATCGGACATGTCCGACGGACAGTTTTCCAGCGGACAAGTTTCTTAGCATGCTAAGAAACTTTTGTCCGCTGGAAACCTGTCCGCTCGGCCGGAAAAATGTCCGCTATGCCCTACACACGGTTGGACATGTCCGCGGAAACTGGTCCACGGACCAGTTTCAGCAGACATGTTCGGTCGTGTGTACAAGGCCTGAGTCCAGATTGCTGGTCTCCCAACAACCTAGAAGAAATTAATACATATTTTTAGCAACATTCAAAATTACATTCTGGAGTATTCAGTAAAGCATTTACAACATTTTTCTGGTGGTAGTTTTCTTAACAACTACTACGCCTAGTTCAAGCAAGTATTTGCACAAGTTTCAATAATAATATTGACAAATGCGACAAATTCAGATATTTCTTACTACTGCTACATTAGGAGCCCATCTCATCAGTTTTCAGGTTAGGAAACTGAGCTGATGTCAGTGCTTAAAGTGGGGCATGTCTGTGCTAGGATAGTGTCATCAATGCATGCTATATTTCTGGCACATCAACATTTATTTTCCTGTACTTGCAGTATGTTTAAAGGAATAAAACAAATGGAAATGTGTATGCATTGCAGAGATGTAGGTAATATACTTATTTTTTGTCTAAACCATTGCTTTGGGTTAAAGTTACCATAGAGTGCACTACTAGAGACGGCATGCTGTCTGCTTTATAAAGAGAATGCAGTACGTCTTAGGCCTCGTACACACGGCCGAGGAACTCGACGTGCCAAACACATCGAGTTCCTCGGCCAGTTCAGCACTGAAGCCGCCGAGGAGCTCGGCGGGGCGAGAGCTCCCATAGAACAACGAGGAAATAGAGAACATGTTCTCTATTTCCTCGTCGAGCTCCTCGTCGGCTTCCTCGGCCGAAAGTGTACACACGACCAGTTTCCTCGGCAGAATTCAGCCAGAAACTCGGTCGGAAGCTGAATTCTGCCGAGGAAACTGGTCGTGTGTACGGGGCCTTATACGATCAAACTACCAAACCAAAGAAAGGAGAGATAGTCGTGTATTTACTGAATTATGAATAGCCATTTGACGTCTTCGAACATCTTCTGCATCCCCTTCCCCTTACAGTTATCCTAGACACACATATTTTAAGATGGAAAGAAGAGGAAAGTAAAATATGGAAAACATTTTGTTAGTTTGTAAATGTTGCATCTTATTACTGCCCCACTCTCCTTAGGCCCTGGCCCACAAGTGCATTATGATTTATACAGCCCAAATTATTTACTAACTTTACAGTAAATACTACTACATGTTTATAGTATATGTTTTTGTGGTATTTGAGAGGCCCCATGCACACTGAGCTTTTAGCCCCTGTGCATGGGGTCTGGCATGTAGCTGTGGGCAGAGGGCACAGGTGCCCCAAAACATCCAGGCCTGTTCAGCCCCATAAGCTCTCAGCTTCCTATAAAATGTTACAGGCTGCCAGCAATGGGTCTGGATGGGGCACCTGTTTCCTTCACCCACAGGGCTAAATGCTCAGTGTTCATGGGGCCTTAATGAATAATTTAACTGTAACTTAACACTACAAACTGAAAATTGTGTTTAACTAGTTGCAAACTTTGGACATGTTACACACACCTCCAAAAAAAAAGGTAATCTTTGTACACAGGACATGCGTAGCTTTTTTTACCAGGATGCTCCCCTCCTAATAAACAACAATTGTCAGCTTTGATTAATTAAAACCAAAAATGTTGTGTACACATAGAGGGCTCGGCAGCTTCAGCTGTTAAAAAAAACAGTCTGACAGTGTTTAAACATAACACTTGCTCAGATGCTACAGAAAGATACAATGTAACATATTGACATGTGCATTCGTTTTTGTCTGAATGCATTTTTGTTCGAATTTCGGGGATTTTCACGTTCGTTTTAACAAACGATAATGAACGTGCAGAATCCGAAATCCAAAAGATCCGATATAAAAAATGCTTTATTTTAGTTTTGTTGCGACAACAGTTCGATATAGATAGAAGATTCGACATGACAGTGACAATAGCGATCATCTGTGTCTATCGAACCTGCGGTTGAATGTGCCTAACCTAACTCTATTAGTTCAAAATTATTCGACACACAGAGAAAAGATTTGACATAGAGAGAAAAGATTCAACATTATAGAGACATGAAGATTCGATGAAGCAGCTAAAAACATACGATCGCCACAAGCAGACATTTATGGTCAAATTCTCCGCCCATAGACTATAGAAGAATTCTAATGTTGGTTGACTAGTAATAATTAATAGTGTAAAAGAAAAGAAAAGAAGGAAAACCGCACTGTCAAGTTATATATATATATATATATATATATATATATATATATATATATATATATATATATATATATATATGTATATAATAGCTGCCTGCACAACAGGTATACTGTATATAGGCAAAGTGGAAATGGTAAAGTGCGGCGCTAAAAATGATGATTTTGATGTGATCAAAAAATATATAAATAGGTGAATAAGAGGGTACTGTCTATATGAATTTGAATTAAACCATTAGACTGCACTAATGTGCTAATTTCAATATACACACAGAAGGTAATAAATGAATATTAATAAAACAACCAAAATTAATGGTGAATAAAACATACAAAAACAAAAATTCTGATAAACAGAGGGCCAAATTCTCAAAAGAGATACGCAGACTTAACTGCTGTTCAGCCTGCGTATCCCTGTGCCTAACTTTGGAAACGATTCTCAAAAGGCTTTTTCCAAAGTTAGGCAGAAAATCTGACATGTGTAAGACACTTACACGGTCAGATTTTAGGATGCAGTACCGCATCCGCCACTGGGGGCATTTCTCATTGAAATCCAGCTTTGCGTATGCAAATGAGGACTTAAGCAGATTTTCAAAGCATTTCAGCACTTTGATTTCTGCCTAAGTTCCGAATTTGCCGGCGCAAAATTAGGGCTGGTTTTACAATGTGGAAAGTTAGCCAAACCTTGTAAAGGCCCATTCCAGCGACGGCATTTGGTATGCATTCCTGAGGGAGAACTCCACGGCAATTTTTAAATTCAAAACCGGCATGGGTTCCCCCCCAGGAGCATACCAGGCCCTTAGGTCTGGTATGGGTTGTAAGGAGACCCCCCCACGCCGAAAAATTGACGTAGGGGGTCCCCCTACAATCCATACCAGACCCGTATCCAAAGCACGCTACCCGGCCGGCCAGGAATGGGAGTGGGGACGAGCGAGCGTCCCCCCCCCTCCTGAGCCGTGCCAGGCCGCATGCCCTCAACATGGGGGGGTTGGGTGCTCTGGGGCAGGGGGGCGCACTGCGGGCCCCCCCACCCCAGAGCACCCTGTCCCCATGTCGATGAGGACAGGACCTCTTCCCGACAACCCTTGCCATTGGTTGTCGGGGTATGCGGGCGGGGGCTTATCGGAATCTGGGAGTCCCCTTTAATAAGGGGGCCCCCAGATACCGGCCCCCCACCCTAAGTGAATGGATATGGGGTACATCGTACCCCTATCCATTCACCTGGAGGCAAAAAGTAAAATGTAGTAAACACACAACACAAGGCTTTTTAAAATATTTTATTATTCTGCTCCGGATGCCCCCCCTGTCTTCGTTATTAGCTCAATTACCAGGGGGGGCTTCTTCTTCCGCTCTCCGGGGGTCTTCCGCTCTCCGGGGGTCTTCTCCGCTTTCCGGGGGGGGCTTCTCCGGACTCCGGGGGGCTTCTTCCATCTTCTCCCCTCTTTCGCTGTTGACTCGGCGAACCCCGGTTCTTCTGCAGCTCTCCGGTGCCTTCTTCTTCAGCGCTGGCTGCCTGCTATGTTTGTGTGTTAGCTCGATTTCAAACAGGCAGCCAGCGCGGTCTTCTGTGGCGTCAGGGTCTTGTCTTCCTTTCTTCCGATGTTGCCTCGTCGCCTGTTGTCGCTGTAATGATGGAAGCGCGCCTTGCATCCCATTTATATAGGCATCACCGTCCCATCATGCTCCGGTAGGTACCCACGTGGTGGGTGCACGTGGGTAGGCACCCACCACGTGGGTACCTGTCGGAGCATGATGGGACGGTGATGCCTATATAAATGGGATGCAAGGCGCGCTTCCATCATTACAGCGACAACAGGCGACGAGGCAACATCGGAAGAAAGGAAGACAAGACCCTGACGCCACAGAAGACCGCGCTGGCTGCCTGTTTGAAATCGAGCTAACACACAAACATAGCAGGCAGCCAGCGCTGAAGAAGAAGGCACCGGAGAGCTGCAGAAGAACCGGGGTTCGCCGAGTCAACAGCGGAAGAGGGGAGAAGATGGAAGAAGCCCCCCGGAGTCCGGAGAAGCCCCCCCCCGGAAAGCGGAGAAGACCCCCGGAGAGCGGAAGACCCCCGGAGAGCGGAAGAAGAAGCCCCCCCTGGTAATTGAGCTAATAACGAAGACAGGGGGGCATCCGGAGCAGAATAATAAAATATTTTAAAAAGCCTTGTGTTGTGTGTTTACTACATTTTACTTTTTGCCTCCAGGTGAATGGATAGGGGTACGATGTACCCCATATCCATTCACTTAGGGTGGGGGGCCGGTATCTGGGGGCCCCCTTATTAAAGGGGACTCCCAGATTCCGATAAGCCCCCGCCCGCATACCCCGACAACCAATGGCAAGGGTTGTCGGGAAGAGGTCCTGTCCTCATCGACATGGGGACAGGGTGCTCTGGGGTGGGGGGGCCCGCAGTGCGCCCCCCTGCCCCAGAGCACCCAACCCCCCCATGTTGAGGGCATGCGGCCTGGCACGGCTCAGGAGGGGGGGGGACGCTCGCTCGTCCCCACTCCCATTCCTGGCCGGCCAGGTAGCGTGCTTTGGATACGGGTCTGGTATGGATTGTAGGGGGACCCCCTACGTCAATTTTTCGGCGTGGGGGGGTCTCCTTACAACCCATACCAGACCTAAGGGCCTGGTATGCTCCTGGGGGGGGAACCCATGCCGTTTTTTTCTTTGAAAATTGGCATGGAGTTCTCCCTCTCAGGAATGCATACTGAGCGACGCTGACATTTTTTTTTTATAATTATTTGTTTTCCCGGCGCGTCTTTTTTTTTCACCCGTCGCAACTTTAGTGTCCCGTCGAAATTCTCAAAGCCGACCGGCGTTAATTACGTTCGCGCGCTGCACGTCGGGAAAATGACGCCACACGCATGCGCAGTACGGCCGGCGCGGGAGCGCGCCTCATTTAAATTTTAAACGCCCCCAGGAGAGGAGGACCGCCTTACGACGGCGGCACTTAAGTTACACAGCGTGTAATTTCTACCTAAGTGCTTTGACGATCAGGCACTAGAAATTTTAAGTCAGTGTAACTTAACTGCTGAAATTTAAGTTACGCAGAGTTTTTGAGAATTTGGCCCAAAGTGTATAGATGTACAAAGAGATAGATAAATATCTATATTGAACATCAAGGTGATTGTGTTAATAAACACTAAAGTGACAATAAACCAAATGTGTTGGTAAACAAGTGAGTATAAAGTCCAAAAATTTCCACTGAAATGAAAATAACGATATCAGTTGTCTGTAGGTAATCCACCACCGTGAAGATTGAAGGCTTACCAAACAAGTTGGACCCAGCGAGGCTTACGCCTGATGAGTCAAACGGGCTTGTTGGTGTATCTCACTCAGGAAGAATTAAACAAGTACGACTTCCAATGGAACCAGGCAGAGATATATCACAGAGTTGACATCAATGAAAGTAGACCATGGATGGAGCAGCAGTACTTCACATATTATTCCTCCCAATGTAACATATAGTAGAAGAAAAAAGATTGGGCCACATAGTGTAATTCCGTTTCAAAATGAGAACATTTATTAAAATTATAAGATGGTCACTCACATTTGAGAAGACATATAAAGCGAATAAAATCAAAGTAACGCAGTGGCTTAAGCGGAGCCCTTTCCGACGCGTTTCTCCTAATAAGGCATCATCTAGGGTCTAATTAAATATAAGTTCTTGCTAGCCATACAACATTAGAATTCTACAATAGCTTGTGGGCAGAGCATGCGACCGGAAATGTGCGATCTTGGCGTCGTACAGTTTAGCGGCTTTGTCAAATCTTCTTAGAACATTTGGACAGACACCATAAGCCTTCAATTGACAGATTCTACCTTAATTAATTCGGATTTGCGGACGAATGCATTTTTTATCGAAACAAAATATTTCAGTGTGCACATGCACATGTCTAGTAACATATTGTTATTTTTTATAATTATGTTCATTCATCTGCAGAGCAAAAGGATGAACTTTGATCTGCAGATTAAGTCAGTTAAAGCAACCTAACAAATAAAATATTTTGTTCTAAATGTTCCTTTGTTTAACCCCTATTAACCCTTCATTTACTCTAATTAGCCTTAACTGACTCATTCTTCTCATTCTCCAGTCAATTGTTATTTTCCTGCTGATTTTTTTTTTGCTCTTATAGATTTTATTAACATTTTTTATTTAGACTTTGTTGTTTTTGTTTGTTTTGCTCATTTATATGTTTACAAATTTAACATATATTTATACATTTCACATTATTTTAGTGTCATTTAAAACAGAAGAAATGACAGACTAAAATGTGTGAACTTTATGAGCAGTAAGACCATTTATTTTTAAAAGTGCATGTTGTTTATTTTATTGTTTGAGTTTTATTGTCTAAAGAGTGTAAAAAAAAAAAAAAAACATTTCTGCAAGACAGTATCAGGAAAAGAAAGCCTGTCTGTCCTTAAAAAAAACAAACAATAAATGTGTTACCTTGTTATCTTTAGTAATGACAAAGTTATCACCAAACAACCAGGTTCATAGCAACATTGTAAAAATTGTTCTGATCCATAGGGGTGAACAGGTGTGAGAGGCTAAGTGGTTAATAAATGTTTAATATCTAAAGCAGACTCACCCATCCACCCATGTCTCCATGCTTTATTTTGTTGAGAAATCACTCCCTCCCAGCATTTATAGCTTTAGCCATCTTAAGTAAGGGCAGATTATTCATGTAGCATTAAATTCCTGGAATCCATCTGCCCTTGGATCAGGCATGCAGGCAGGCTGATTTGTTTAGCAAATAAAATCCCTCTTCCTCTCCAGATGAAAGGAAAAAAAGCCCATGAAGAATCCAGAGATGTGTAACATCAATTTGTCGCAGGCTAGAAGCTGATGAAACTGATGAAATGTAAAAAAAAAATGTTTTTAAATAAATAACTTTAGTATACCTTCCAATATACAGTATATACTAAGACTAGCAGCAAAAAAAAAAAAAAAAAGATTAAAGATAGTTAATGCTGATTGAGAAAGTTTAGTTCCGCTTTAAGGTGAATTCACAAAGGTTAACACACAGATAGTGGAAAACATTAAATATAAGTTTATGTGGTATCTATTGATTGAGGCATTTTTGTTGGAGAAAATATTATACTTTGCTAGAATAAGGAAAAACACAGATTTTGGTTAGAGTGGAGAGAAGAATTAACATCTCTGTCTGTTTTTTTTTTATCTCTGTCTTTAACTCCGCTGGGGAGAATGTCCCTTACTTCTTGTGCCAGTACAAAATAAAAGGGGTACCGAGATCAGTGTTATCAGAAAATTCTGCATTTTCCCTATGCTACTGAAAATATGTTTTTTACCCTTGTCTTGACAGGAAATAACAGAAATCCCCCCACAGGCCGCAACTCCCCATAGGCTTTAACTTTTCCCCACTCAAAAATTAAATAAATACTTTTGCCCGGAGATGGACTTTTAACAACTCTTTCATATAAAAAATAAGAATTTCACAATTATCTAATAGTAATTTTCGTTAACTGAAAGTTTGATTTGAAATTTTTATAACAATAATAAGTGAAGTTAGAATAACTGAGTTAATGCTTATCTAGTGTTCCTTATCTACCATACAGAAACTGTCCGTGGAAAAATCCCAAATAAATATTTATTGAGCCTTGCTGGTGCCCCAGGCTGCCAGCTGAATATCACGGCTCTACATTGTTGGCAATACTTTGTAAAATAACACAGCATCTGAAATATATATGAATGTCTTCTTTAAATGTTGATATGCTTGATTCAACCTACTCTTAGAATATCTCAATAAAGGTGATATTTCAATAAAAATAAGTATAATATAAATCCTTTTACTATCTTCCCTAATTAGTGCCATTTTGCATTATTAGCATTCTGTGACATACATCTGAAAACATTGCCTGTACACAAACACCGCAGCAGAGGAACTCAATCTGTGCTTTTTCTGGTCTATTAGTATGCTAGAATACACTGTATTGCAGACAGAGATGCAGTAGTAGGATAACTATTGGATTCAAACACCCTGCAACGCTGAAGAGATTTCTGCTTTTTCCTTAATCCCATTTCCACACTGTCTGTAATTTTCCTGAAGAAAGTGGCTAATCCTATTGATGATTTAAGCTGTACCTTATCTTGCATAAGAAATTCTTTATTCGAGATGTTGCATTCACTACCCTATCCTCTCTTTGGATGGCACAGCTAATCTAGGTCTATTTAGAAAATAATACAAGGACACAGAGTGACAAATAATTCTAAAGGTGTGAAGTGGAGGCGCATTATCGCTTCTTCAGGAAAACACGGGCACTTTTAGAGTATTATTTCTCACATAATTTAACTTCAGAGTGCTTTTCTTTAGAATGGGATGGTTAACCATCTGTAAGCCATATTTTTGCAGCATCTCTTTCTGCTCCATATTACAAATAGTGATGGTGATGTCATGAATTTTGATCTTGGGATGCAGTCATGATTTTCTTTATAATTTTGAAGTAGGATTAAAAGAGAGGTGCAGGATTTAAAAAAAAAAAAAATAATAATACTCACCCAAGGTTCCCGGGTTCGCTCTGAGCACTGTCAATCACCACTATCTGCTCTGCCCCTCCAGCACTCACTGGAGTGCCTGACTGTGGAGGGGGCAGTAGCATTCTGAGAGGCTGAGCCAACTGCTGGTCGAGCATGTGGGCGGATACCAACATTATTGTTGGGATCTCTGCAGAGCCTGGATGGGCTCTGTAATGTCAGTCGATGGTGGACTTTAGCCTGCTGTTGCCTGAATCTGGATCACAGGCTTAAAGAACAAATTGCACTCCTGTTGCCCACAGGAGAAGTATGGAGAAAATATCTTCTCACTAATCATTTCAAAGACTTTGGCCATACTTCTCCTTTACATATTGAAATAACGGCATGCTTTAATAAAGACTGAGGCCACTGCTACTTAGAGTTCATTTATATTATGAGCTATGCAAGAATGTTCCTATACCATATCAAATAGAGGACTTTCTAATATAGTAAAGGATTCCTAAAGTAGTTGTGAAGCTGAAAAGCATATCAAAGACACAACAGCATGTAATAATAGGCCAATGATAAATTAAATTAAAAAGAAAAGTATCAAATCTATTATTCCGCGTACACACTAGTGTTGCTCACGAATATTCGCATTGCGAATATTCGACTCGAATATAGCATATTCGAGAAATTGCGCTATATTTCGAATTTCGCGGTGAATATTCGCAATTCCGAATATTCGCATTTTTTCAATTTGATTTTTAAAACAGATCACATCCTATCGACGTCTAAAAGCATTGCTGGTATGATTAGAGACCCTGGGCCGAGTAGCTAAGCTGAGACGATCCTTTTATGTTGCCAAATTGAAAAAAGAAAAATTGCGATTTTTCGCTATTGCGAATTTTCGATAACTGTGGTAGGAGAACTCTGATTGTCTCTGATGCAAAAGGGGGGGGCTTTGTGTATGTGTATGTTATGAATATTTGTATGTTTGATATTATTTTTTTTGTAAGAAGGAAAAAATTGCGCATACCTTAAAAAAGGGGAGAATACAGCAGCAACTCAAAAATGTTATACAACATAAATTAATACAAGACAGAAAATGGAGTCGCTCTACAAGAATAAAAAAATATGTCTAGTGACAAGACATGTGGGCAAATTATAAAATAAGCAAGCGCAAATAACTTGTGAAATACACAGTGAAACAAATATATAAAGAAATATAGTCCCAATAATAGAAAAATAATCTTTCATAAAAATGTCTTTGATATGTGAAGTGAAAAAAAGTCCAAAGCATGCAGCATGAACGTGTTCAATCTTCAAGGTGTTTGATTGACAAATGGCTGTGACAGATGGATAGAGTAAAGAATCACCACCAATGCAAAACACTTTTTATTTTGTATTGTAAAATATCACGAATATTCTGAGCCAATCAGAGTGCTCCTTCCGCATTTGCCGAATATTCGCAATTATTTTGTATTGTAAAATATCAAGAATATTCTGAGCCAATCAGAGTGCTCCTTCCGCATTTGCCGAATATTCGCAATTATTTTGTATTGTAAAATATCACGAATATTCTGAGCCAATCAGAGCGCTCCTCCAGCATTTCTCGAAATTGCGCAATAAATATCGCATTCACATGTTGCGATATTTCGATAAAATATCACGAATATTCTGAGCCAATCAGAGTGCTCCTACCGCAGTTATCAAAAAATCGCAATTATTTTCGCATTCGCAATAGCGAAAAATCGCAATCATTTAATTTCGATAAAATATCACGAATATTCGAATTTAGCGAATATATCTCGAATATTCGAATATATATTCGAGATATATCGCGAAATCGAATATGGCATATTCTGCTCAACACTAGTACACACGACCGTTTTGTCGAGTTGTAAAAAAATAAAGTTTTTTTATGTCATTAAAAACGACCGTGTGTGGGCTCCAGAGCATTTTTCGCGATCTAAAACATGGGCATTAAAAATTTCGAACACGCTCTAATTTTTCACGTAGTTTTTAATGATGGTCGTGTGTGGGCTTTAACAATATGAAAAAAATGTGCATGCTCAGAAGTTATGAGACGGGAGCGCTCGTTCTGGTAAAACTAGCGTTCGTAATGGAGATAGCACATTTGTAATGTTGTAAATTATTGCATTGTGTAATGCAGCGCATTCTTTTCTTCTTTTTAATGCTACACTAATCCAAATCTTTTGCTGCTGATATTCTCACATAGTTATGACAAGCTTTATTATTTATTGTTATCACATGAATATTATTGATTTTTTGGAAGCCAGATCTCCCTCTAAAAAGTTTTCAGCATATTTTAAATCTTTTAATGTAGATCTTTTTGGTTATTAATTGGATAATATTTTAGACTGCTTTCCATTGTTTTGTTTTTTTTGGAGTGTGTCAAGTTACCACAACAACATTATTATTTAGTATAATTGACCCACACGGAGCTTAGTGTCCCTTGTTAATTACTCACTAGCAAACTCTCTATTTTTAATAAAAACACATGGTCAAGTTTTGTCAGAAAACAAAAAATCAATTTTTTCTGGTGTTAGATGAAATAAAGGCTGAAGGCAAACAAAAAACTCAGGTAATAAAAACAAGAAGCCAGGAAGGCATCACTGGCGAGCCTGCTTGCATTTGTGCAGATGCAGATCCCCACAGCAAACAACCAAGGATGTCAACAAAACAATTGGGATATGCAAAGGAAGAGAGATATGGACAGCCGCACGCCAATTTCTTAAAAAGACGTGTCCTTTATTGTGTAAAGGAAAAATGCACTACAAGTATCAGCACACAGTGGGAAAAACATCTGACGTGTTTCGCATTGGATATCAATGCTTAGTCATAGCTACCACTTGGTAGCTATGACTAAGGAATCTGTGACATTGTGTGCCGCCGTGCCTCCTGTCTTCCACTGGGGCCTGCCTCCTCCTGTCTCCCAGTGGGCTCTGCCTCCTCCTGTCTCGTAGTGGGCTCTGCCTCCTCCTGTCTCGTAGTGGGCTCTGCCTCCTCTTGGCTTTGCTCTGTCTGTGTATAAAAAAAGGTACATAGTTAAGTTTTTGTCTTCATATATCACATACATGTTTCAACTCATGACAGTTGCAAATTGAATGCTAATATATATTACAGACAATCATTCCGACCCCTGTTTTTTTCATTCTTGTCCCCATCATGTTTGGCCACTACTGTCTATTGATATGTCCAACACTTTTTGTTCAATCCTTAAATTTTGAGCACTAGTAACATCAATTTGACATCATTATACTTTTATTACAAAAAATCGTTAGCAAATTACAATACCTAGCTCCATGCGTCACAATCAGGCTCCTCCAGGAACTCCGGTTGTTCCTCCGATGATAGCTGCTTTTGGCTGCAGGGAAAGCTGGAGGGTTGGCTGCAGGGAAGGCTGGAGCTACTTCTGGGGGGAAGGGTTGAAAGGGATTCCCTTGACTCCAGATGGTCATCCAGGACATGGAGTTGGCTGTAGTACCATAGGTTTGGCTTGTATATTTGATCAGCAGCTGCTCCTGACCTCATTTATTTCAAGACTAGCGCTCGTTGAGTCCGATATGTGCCCCTAATGGTCCCAATTTTTTTATTCACATCCTTGATTGTTGCTGTGGGGATCTTTGATATTTACAGCTGTGCAGAAATCCTAAGAAAGCCTTTACACACACCCACACATATGATTTAGAAGCTTGGGGGTTGATTTACTAATCGAGAAGTGCAAAATCTGGTGCAGCTGTGCTTGGTAGTCAATCAGCTTCTAACTTCAGCTTTTTGAGTTGAACTTTGTAAAGAAAAAAAAATATGTAAGCTGATCCTCAGAGTGTGTCCAGAGATTCGGTAAGACATGTCGAAAATGAGAAAAGGGGGGGAAGAGTCACCTAAGTGTAATATTAATATGTTACAATTTATTGGACAAAGTTTTAAAATAACTTACAGAAAGCAGGGAAATTCATGCTGATCAATGTGTCTTGTGACCAGCGTGGACCGTGCATGTGGAAGTGACATCACCAGGAAGGTGTTGAACCAAGGCTGTCAATGTCCGCCCATGAGCATGAATTGTTCTGCTTCTTGTAAATGTTTTTATACTTTGTGCAATAAATGCTAACATATTATTAATACTACACTTAGGTGCCTTTTCTCGTTTTACAGTTTTAGTAAATCAGCCCCATAATGTTGAAGGCATTTTATATATTATTGCCAGCCAAATTCAAATAATGTACATATTTTCATGTCTATTTGAAGTTGAAAGTGGTAGTAGGGTGGGGTAGTCTCCAAATTATTATTCATTTTTGAAATACTATACTGTTCACTCCTATAAAAGACCTACTCAAGAAAAATCAAATACAAATTTTACACCAAAACTGATGATTTTTTTTTTTTTACAATAAAAGTATAAGAAATATCAAACATGTGGCTTAAAATGAAGGTGCAGATGTTACTCCTGATTTTTTTTTTTCTTTAGGATATCTAAACTCATCCAGTGGTCTCATTGACCTATGGGCAAATAAGCATTTGTGTGATGCCTCGGTAAAATCAGTGAAGGTTGACTAAAAGTTCAGATCTGATTTCCCAACTAACTGCCCTGGGGAGTCTTAGCATCTTTTGCTCTAGCACAGAGAATAGAAGAAAGACAAGTGTTTCTTTATTAATTGAGATATTAATTAAAAGCATTACAGCTTTGCATAATACATTTGCAACCATACATTTAACCATTGATTACTTACAGTAGATTGCATTATACAGTACTTAATAGCCTTGTTCAACAGAGTTTATAAACCTAATTTCTGTGTTTAAGCACAGTAATTATTAAGAATTCACTCTGCTAAAATCATACCAGTATAAGATGGATTCTAATTGGTTGTTATGGGTTGTTAAATTTAAGAACAGTAACTTTTAGTATTCAAGGCTATTACACTAGATAAAGAATGTGTATTTCTGAAAAAAAAAGGAATATGCTACTTATTGTTGCTTGAAGTAGAATTAAGTATTGACTAAATACCATGGGGCAGATCCACATACATTTGCGTCGGGCGCAGCGTATCTTGGGCCCGGTACACACGAGCAAACATGTACGATGAAAGCGGTCCGTCGGACCGTTTTCACCGTACATGCCTGCCAGAGGGCTTCTGTACGATGGTTGTACTAACCATCGTACAGAAGTCCGCGCGTAAACAATACGCGGGGCGTGTCCGCGTCGTCGCCGCGACGATGACGCGGCGATGACGCGGAGACGCGGGCGGGCCTGCCATTTAAAGGCTTCCACGCATGCGTCGAAGTCATTCGACGCATGCGAGGGACGGCGGGCGCTCGGACATGTACGGTAGGTCTGTACTGACGACCGTACATGTTTCCAGGATTCCAGCGGACGGTTTTAAAACACGTCCAGGAATATTTGCCCGCTGGGAAAAGGCCCGGCGGGC
The DNA here is from genome assembly GCF_905171775.1 of Rana temporaria. Classification (NCBI taxonomy): domain Eukaryota; kingdom Metazoa; phylum Chordata; class Amphibia; order Anura; family Ranidae; genus Rana; species Rana temporaria. The sequence continues at coordinate 111,722,572 of NC_053496.1, forward strand.
AAATGTTTGCTGGAATTCGGCCCGCTCGCGCCTACACACGACCGAACATGTATGCTGAAACTGGCCCGCGGACCAGTTTCAGCATACATGTTTGGTCGTGTGTACGGGGCCTAAGATACGCTACGCCGCTGTAACTTACTTTTGTTTGGTTTGAATCCTCAACGAATTTGCGCCGTAAGTTACGGCGGCATAGTGTATCTGTTGCGGCGTAAGGGCGCGGAATTCAAATGGAAGTGATGGGGGCGTGTTTTATGTTAATGCGTCGTGACCCGACTTAAAAAACAACTTTTTTTTTAACTGCGCATGCGCCGTCCCTGGGGGTATCACAGTGCGCATGCTCGAAATTAAACCGGAACCAGCCAATGCTTACAACGGTGACGTCATTCTACGCAAATTCCTATTCACGAACGACTTACGCAAACGACGCAAAAAATTCAAAATTGTACGCGGGAAGGACGGCCATACTTAACATTGACTATGCCTCAGAGCAGCAGCTTTAACTATACGCCGGAAAAAGCCGAACGCAAACAACGGAAAAAAATGCGCCGGGCCGACGTACGTTCGTGGATCGCCGTAAATAGCTAATTTGCATACTCAACGCGGATTTCGACAGAAACGCCACCTAGCGGCCGCCAAAAAATTACATCTAAGATCCGAAGGCGTATGAAGACGTATGCCTGTCGGATCAAGCCGAGATGCCGTTGTATCTTGTTTTGAGGATTCAAAACAAAGATACGACGCGGGAATTTTGAAATTACGCCGGCGTATCAATAGATACGCCGGCGTAATATCTTTGTGGATCTGCCCCCATGTATTTTAACTTAAAGTGGAGTTCCACCCAAAAATGTAACTTCCTCGTTTCGGAACCCTCCCCCCTCCAGTGTCACATTTGGCACCTTTCAGGGGGAGGGGGGTGCAGATACCTGTCTAAGACAGGTATTTACACCCATTTCCGATCATAGACTCCCATGGGAGTCACGCCCCTTCCCGCCCCCCACTGTCTCCTGGGAAACACACTGGTCCCAGGAGAGAGTGGGGACCACTGAGGGCGCACCACGCTACTCGCTACTTCCTGATTCCCTCACCGAGGATGGCGGCGGGGGCAACAAGCGATTGCTTGGCCTCGGCTGCTGACATCGCTGGCACACGGGACAGGTAAAGCCTTGTACACAGGATAGGTTAAACCGATGAAAACGGTCTGAAGGACTGTTTTCATCAGTCCAAACCGATCGTGTGTAGGCCCCATAGGTTATTTAACCTTAGGTTAAAAAAATGTCAACTTGCTTTAAAATTTAACCTATGGATGGTAACCAATAGGTCAAAACCGATCGTTAGTATGCAAAACCATCGGTTAAAACCCCACGCATGCTCAGAATCAACTCGACGCATGCTTGGAAGCATTGAACTTCGTTTTTTTCAGCACGTCGTTGTGTTTTACGTCACCGCGTTCTGACACGATCGGTTATTTAACCTATGGTGTGTACGCATGACGGACCATCAGTCAGCTTCATAGGTTTACCTAGGACAACTGTCCTTCAAACCGTTTTCATCGGATGGACTGATCGTGTGTACGAGGCTTAAGTGTCCATTTTTTAAAAGTCAGCAGCTGCAGTATTTGTAGCTGCTGGCTTTTTAAAAAAAATGTGGGTGGACATCCACTTTAAGCACTGTGTATCATAAACCATTGTCATTTTTAGAAAATACTTCTTTGACCTTTTTTATAACTGAGTACCCCAGTGCTTCTGCTCTCCTCTAGCCTCTTTCAGTTACTGACTGCCAACATACATGCTTTAATGTTGGCTGTAGATCATTGCATATGATGGGATATCTCATGGTGACAACAGAAAAATATGCTTGCACACTGTGCATATAGTCCATTGGAGGCCTATTTGATAAAACAAATATTGTGGTGTTTTTAAAGGGGTTGTAAAGGTTCCTGTTTTTCACCTTAATGCATCCTATGCATTAAGGTGAAAAAACATCTGACGATTACCGTCCCCCACAGATATATATTGTGCACATAGGTTCATAGGCGTCCACTCCATAGGGCAAGGGGGGTAATTTTCCCCCCCTGGAATCGCCTGGGAGAGCCAGGAGCAGGGCCGAACTGGCCCTGGTGCCGCTTTTAGCGGCGACTGCAGTTCTCCCCTCCTTCTGTCCTCCGGATCTCTTATCGTATGTCATGAAGCTGGGTTTGTGTGCAAGGTCCCGCCCCCCTAGTTCGGCTCGTCTGATAGTCTTCTAGTGTTCCGCCTATTACACGAGCCGAACTAAGGGGGCGGTACCTTGCACACAGACCCAGCTCCATGACATACGATATGAGTGCCAGAGGACAGAGGGAGGGGAGTGCCGTTTATATCGTTTACCAGGCCTGTGCTTTGTTTGTTCCAACGTCTGTTGCCACAGGTAACACTAGACTATTTTCTGATGTATTTTTAGTCTGGAAACGCAGAGCAAACACAACACAGAGTTGTAGCATATGGCATAGTTTCTAGTTGTCCCTTATTTAGAGTGCCTGTCTCTCTTCTGGAATCAAAACCATTTGTCCCTCATTCCAAAAGGTTCCTCTTTTAGACCTGAAATACATATACTGTCAATATAGAGTAGTGTTTAAGTCAGGGGAAAGGGGTGCTGTGTAAAGTAAAGGGGGCCAGTGATGCAGGGTGCTGTGTAATGTAAAAGGGGCCAGTGATGCAGGGTGCTGTGTAATGTAAAGGGGTCCAGAGCTGTGGGGTGATGTGTAATGTAAAGGGGTCCAGTGGTGCAGGGTGCTGTGTAATGTAAAGGGGTCCAGTGGTGCAGGGTGATGTGTAATGTAAATGGGTCCAGTGATGCAGGGTGCTGTGTAATGTAAAGGGGTCCAGTGGTGCAGGGTGCTGTGTAATGTAACAGGGTCCAGAGGTGCAGGGTGCTGTGTAGTGTAAAGGGGTCCAGTGATGCAGGGTGCTGTGTAATGTAAAGGAGTCCAGAGCTGTGGGGTGCTGTTTAATGTAAAGGGGTCCAGTGGTGCAGGGTGCTGTGTAATGTAAAGGGGTCCAGTGATGCAGGGTGCTGTTTAATGTAAAGGAGTCCAGTGATGCAGGGTGCTGTGTAATGTAAAGTGGTCCAGTGATGCAGAGTGCTGTGTAATGTAAAGGGGGTCAGTGATGCAGGGTGCTGTGTAATGTAAAGGGGTCCAGAGGTGCAGGGTGCTGTGTAATGTAAAATGGTCCAGAGCTGTGGGGTGCTGTGTAATGTAAAGGGGTCCAGAGCTGTGAGGTGCTGTGTAATGTAAAGGGGTCCAGAGGTGCAGTTGTGGAGAGGGGGTACACAGTAGTGACAAAGAGATATTGAAAGATGCAGGGGGCACAGTGGGGTGTTTTTACATTTTAACGTGGGGGTAGGCGCTTTTGACCCCCACTAGCAGTCGAGGAAAGGGTTAAATGCGACTGTGTATCGCCGCTGCCCCCCTGAAAAAATTTCAGCGGACGCCCATGCATAGGTTCCTAAAGGGCTCGACATTATTTTTTGCTGATAGTACTTTATATATTGTATTTTAGATCTGATACAGGCAGCTCCCTGTTTATATTTATGTGTATAATGGCACTGAGCACAGACTTAGCAGGATTTAAAGAATTGGTATAAGGCATTGCAAAATTATTTAAAAATTAACCACTTAAGCCCCGGAAGATTTGGCCCCTTAATGACCAGGCCATTTTTTGCGACGTTGTACAAAAACAAAATTGATGTCCTTTTTTTTCCAAAAAATAAAACTTTATTTTGGAGGTAATTGATCACCTCTGTGATTTATTTGTTTGTGCTATAAGCAAAAATAGAGCAACAATTTTGAAAAAAAAAAACAATATTTTTTAGTTATGCTTTAACCACTTGCTTACTGGGCACTTAAACCACCTTCGTTCCCGGAGCAATTTTCAGCTTTCAGCACTCTCACACTTTGAATGTTAATTACTCAGTCATACAACATTGTATCCAAATGAATTTTTTGTCCTTTTTTTCATAGAAACAGAGCTTTCTTTTGGTGGTATTTGATCACCTCTGGACTTTTTATTTTTTGCGCTATAAATGAAAAAAGGCAGAAAATTTTGAAAAAAAATGAATTTTTCTTAGTTTATGCGATAAAATTTAGCAAAATATTAATTTTTCTTCATAAATTTTGGCCACAATTTATACTGCTTCATGTCTTTGGTAAAAATAACCCAAATTAGTGGATATTATTTGCTCTTTGTGAAAGTTAGAGAGTCTACAAGCTATGGTGCAAATCATAAAAAAAATATCACACCTGTTGTACCGGTGCCTATCTCATTTCTTGGGGCCCTGAACATGCCAGGAAAGTACAAATACCCCCCAAATGACCCCTTTTTAGAAAGTAGACATTCCAAGGTATTTAGTAAGATGCATGATGAGGTTTTTGATGTTGTAATTTTTTCCCACAATTCTTTGCAAAATGAATATTTTTTTTATTTTTTTTTCCCCCTCACAAAATTGTCATTGTAATAGGTTATTTCTCTCACATGGCATGTGTATACCACAAATGACGCCCAAAAATACATTCTGCTACTTTTGAAGGCCCTGGAGCACCTGGACAATGGAAATGCCCACAAAGTGACCCCATTTTGGAAAGCTAACACCCCAACGTATAATCTATGAGGCATAATGAGTCTTTTGAACGATTCATTTTTTTCCAAACGTTTTTGGAAAATGTGGGAAAAAAATGAAAACGCATTTTTTTTACGCAAAGTTGTCCATTTATAAGATATTGCCAACACATAGCCTGTACATAGCAAAAATTACACCCCAAAATACATTCTGCTACTCCTCCTGAGTATGGCGATACCACATGTGTGGGACTTTTTCACAGCCTGGCCACATACAGAGCCCCAATATGCAGGGAGCACCATCAGGTGTTCTAGGAGCATAAATTACACATCTAACTTGTTGACTACCTATTACACTTTTGAAGGCCCTAGAGCACCTGGACAATGGAAATGCCCACAAAGTGACCCCATTTTGGAAAGCTAACACCCCAACATATAATCTATGAGGCATAATGAGTCTTTTGAACGATTCATTTTTTTCCAAACGTTTCTGGAAAATGTGGAAAAAAAATGAAAATGCAATTTTTTTATGCAAAGTTGTCCATTTATAAGATATTGCCAACACATAGCCTGTACATAGCAAAAATTACACCCCAAAATACATTCTGCTGCTCCTCCTGAGTATGGCGATACCACATGTGTGGGACTTTTTCACAGCCTGACCACATACAGAGGCCCAACATGCAAGGAAGACCAACCGGTGTTCTAGGGACACATAGCATACACATGACAAGAATTACACCCCAAAATACATTATGCTAAGCAAAGGGTAAACAAAAAATGTACCTGTGGTTTTAGTAGCGCAGTTGTCCACGGGACGATAGCACTGGTCCAGGCAGCAGGCAGGGACTTGGTCAGCAAAAGAAAATGCAATTGTCCAGGCAACAGGCATGATGGCATAGGTCCTACAGGCAGCAGGCAGAAGTAGGGCCTCGTTTAGGACGGAATGGGGACAGGGGTAGAGGCTTCTCCCACCCAAATCTCTTTGAAGCCTCCGGGCAACCAGACCCTAATCTAGAATGAGAAAACAAAAACAATAGTTTTCTTCATCCAGAAAAACAATTCTGGAGCCCCTCACATGTGAGACCCCTGTGCTTTGAATCCCACTAGTCCACTGGCAGGGTAAAAGATCAGTCCAAGAGGCAGGCAAAAAGAATGGTCAAACGGTCCAGGGTCAGTTCCAGATCAGGCAGAGGTATAAACAGAATCGGTAGGCATAAGCGTGGTCAAATAACAGTCCAGGGTCAGTTCCATATCAGGCAGAGGTATAAACAGAATCGGTAGGCAAAAGCGTGGTCAAATAACAGTCCAGGGTCAGTTCCATATCAGGCAGAGGTATAAACAAAATCGGTAGGCAGAATCGTGGTCAAATAACAAGCCAGGGTCAAATACAGAGCAAGCAGAGGCATAAGGGGTGTAAAGGTAAATGGCAGGAAGTGACTAATAATTTAGTAAGGAATGATAACGGCGGAAACAGCCAACTATGCAGAGGCCTGAATAGTAAAAAAGTGCAACACAAGGCCTAGTAGCACAACTCAGCGCCTTGGAATGCGGTACAATCTGATGTCTGATTAAAAATCAGCCTAAAATGTATCATATGGGACAGCTTAATATCTCAATATGTCAAACACTAAAATCGCAAACTATGTTATCATGCTCAAATAACAGAACAAAATAATAACTGTGTGGTCAGCAGCTATTTAAATACAATGTCAGTTGACACCGTAGCAAAATATGTATGAGTGATCAAATAAACAGAACAAAAAAGTTCGAAATGAAAAACAGCGCTAAATATTGGTTAAATGTCCAATTACATAAAGTGCATTCGTTAGGTGCCGGTTTTAAATCTCAGATGTGCAGATAGTCCATAGTAGATCCTACACCTTTTCCCAGACAAGTCACCACGCGTGGGGCACACTCCCCTTTGGGGTATTCACTCACCAGAAAGTAAGATAATATGGGCATTGAAAGGTATCTTTACATCGGATCATCCGTTCCAAGATGGGGGTTAGTGAGGGTAAAGCTCCATATAAAATATAAGAGGATGCCAAAACATAGTGTGAACCCGTTTATTTATAAAAATGAAGAAATCCCCTCACATAGGATCCCCGCTCAAAATGCACGTACCATACAGTAGATGACAATACACGTGTTGGGTAAGTGCAAGTAGATTCCGACCAGTGTCCGTATCCCCAGAGATTCGATCCACACTCGAAACGCCGAGTCTCTTCCTGGATAGGACGCCAGTGGAGCGCACAGATGGAGCGCACTCGTCACTTCCGGATCGCCGCTGTAGTCCCGCCCTGACCGGTTTCGTTGTCCAATCAACTTCCACAGAGGGCGTGGGACAGCGGTATCAGTGCCCTTATTATATAGAGCTCACCATCCACTCAGTGAAAGGGAGCGGTGCATTGTTTAACAGCAATCATGGTAAAACCTGCCCTGAAGGGAGTCAAAGACTATGCATATTATACAGCGCCGAGGACATAAAGTTATCTTGCACAAAAACAATCTCCAAACTATATCGGCACATAGTGTATGCCTCAATGTTGCGGAGAGGGTATGTGGTTTAATGGGAATAATATAATAGACCAAATAATATGTTTAATAGGATAGCTACACTGGGGTCACAGGTCATTAGTCGGAACCTCTTCCTGCAAGCATAATTGATATAAACACATAATAAAAACGAAAAATGGAGACCTTGAAAAACATTCAATCTGTGTAACTACAGTATGTTCAGATCTCCACTATAGTATTATATATATAAATTATATATATATAAGGAAATGGTCATAACAGCAAAAATACAGTATATTAATAGATAAAAACCAGATAGTTAAAAAATATATCTATATATATATATAAACCTAATAGTCACTTGTTCCTTAAAGAGGAAAACAATATAGTGGTTAGTCCTTAGGTTGAATAATTAAAATCATCATAAAATATATATATATATATGTAACACAGATAATAAAATGTATCACTGATGGGTTCAATAACTGTAGTAATGATACACCATATATTAATATATATTAAAAAGTAAAATATATATATATAATCATAAATAAAATGACTACATGTATAAAAAGGAAAGATGTCTAAAAATTATTATAGATAAAGAAAAGGTACTAATGATAGAAACTGGGAAATACAAGAAATTAAAAATCACTTATAAAGCAGTTAATATCTAGTTCTATGTTTAAACCTCTCGGAGCAAGAGTATCGAGACAATGGATCCATTTCGTTTCAAGTTTAGATAACTCTCTTATGCGGTTACAACCCCTCCAATTTGGGCTGAGATGTTCAGCACCCCAAAATCTCAGTCCGGCTGGGTTTTCATCATGGTAGAGTTTGAAATGGAGGGACACATTATGATCTTTATAGCCATTTTTAATATTGGCTATATGCTCTGCAATTCTTATCTTCAACTTTCGTTTTGTACGGCCTACATAGAAGAGCTTGCATGGACATTCTAGTACATATACAACGTAAGTAGAATTGCAAGTAATAAAGTCTTTAATCTGGAAGGTCTCATCGTTGCGAGACATAAATGATTCCATACCTCTAACACGGTTAGACACTTCTTTGCAAGGGCCACATTTTCTACATGCAAAGAAGCCGTCTTTCTCTAAGAAGGTTGGAGCCCTACCAGGTGGGTCCAGTACCTTCTTAACAATCCTATCGCCATAGTTAGGTGCTTTTCTATAAATAAAGCTTGGTTTCATCGGAATCACATTTCTCAAAATTTTATCAAGCATTAAAATGTGCCAATGGGCAGAGAAAATGTTTTCGACTTCTTTGTATTGTGAATGGAAGCCTGAAACGAAACTCCATTCATGGTTAATCTGTGGTCTAGTAGTAGTTGTGATGTTATAGTCGGAAAGGGATGGTATGGTTGTCAACTGTTCTATAATGACATCTAGTTTCTTTTCACAATAGCCTTTTTCCACAAATTTATTTTTCAAAATCGTGGATTGTATGGTATAATCTTCATCATTCGTGCAATTCCGACGCACCCTCATAAATTGGCCTCTCGGAATATTCCTTAACCAAGTGGGGTGGTGTCCACTTTGGGTAGGTAGAAAACTATTGGCATCTGTAGGTTTAAAATAAACTCTTGTCCCCAATTTGTCACCATCTCTATAAATCTGTAAATCAAGAAAGTGCACACTCTCCTGATTATATTCACATGTCAAGGTAATACTTTGATTATTCTTGTTTAGTACACTTAGGACATTTTCCAATGATATAAGGGTCCCAGACCATATGAAGAACAGGTCATCAATATATCGGCGGTACATTAATAGCTCATCTCTTTTCACGTTAAATATCGTTTTGTCTTCCCATTCTGACATGAAAAGATTGGCGATGCTGGGGGCAAACTTAGCCCCCATAGCAACGCCGGTCTTTTGGGAGAAAAAACAACTGTTATACCAAAAATAATTGTGGCTTAAACAAAAATCAAGAGCATTATGTAAAAAAAAAACTTTTTGGGCATGGCACAGATCATCCCTTTTACTTAGTGCCCAATTAAGGGCCAACAGAGCGTCGTCATGCTGTATAATAGTATACAGCGACGCGACGTCTGCGGTTACTAAGTAAACTTCCTCCTTTCCAGTGAGGTCGATGTTATTTAGTGATAGTAACAGATCCTTAGTGTCTTTTAAATAGGCCTTTGTACTTTTAACGCTATCTTGCAGAAAGTGGTCTAGGTATTGTCCCGTCCGCGACGTTATTGAACCAATCCCATTCACAATGGGTCTTGCCGGTGGGTGGAATTTATTCTTATGAATTTTGGGTAGGGTATAGATTGTTGGAATTCGTCCATTGCTGGGTATCAGGTATTTTCTCTCTCTATTTGAGAGAACACCTGTACGGTATCCCTTTTCTATCAAAATTCCAAGATCAGCTTCATATTGCGAAGTTGGATCCTTCTTTAACTTCAGATAGGTAGCATCTTCCATCAACATATCTGATAGTTGAGGCCTGGTTGGGAAGGGCATTGGGCACAATAAAAACGGGTGTCTCTTCTCACTCCATCTTTGGAGCACACCCGGCATTTTTTTGGGGAATTTCGGCCTGTTGGTCCGGGAGGGATTTTATCTGGGAAGTGGCGCTCGTAGAGTCGGCTTACCACATCGGATCGAATGGTTGCTGGTGGGTTGCTGGTGTATAAAAGGGCAGTGGTGATTTCCTCCTGGAAGTAAAGGTAGGATTTGGGTCTTGGAGTGGATTTTCGATATAATATGTAGGTGTTGTATATGGCCAAATTGAATAAGTAAATTGAAACTTTTTTATACCACTGGTATGATCGTCTTGTGGAAAGGTAGGGCTCGATCATTTGATCATTGAAATCGACACCCCCCATGAACTTATTGTATTCGTGGATACATTTAGGTTTCTGGATTTGCCCATTCCTCCTTCTGATGGTAACGCATGTATTGTTGTGGATGGTAGAAAGCACGTACACATCCCTTTTGTCCCTCCATTTCACGGCCAGAACTTCCTCATTGCGTGCACTCGCCGTCTCCCCTTTTCTTAGCTTCTTGGTGACGACGCTTTGAGTAAAGCCCTTCCGGTTCGACCGTACGGTGCCGCATGCGGGTGTCTTCTTTCTATACAGGTTTCGGAAAAGGGACAAACTTGTGTAGAAATTGTCCACATACAAGTGGTAGCCTTTCTCCATGAGCGGGTTTAGGAGTTGCCAAACAATTTTCCCGCTGGTTCCTATGTAGTCTGGGCAATTAGGGGGGTGTAGGTGGCTGTCCTTTCCTTCATATATGTTGAAGGCATAGGTATATCCGGTGGCACGGTCACATAATTTGTAGAGCTTCACTCCATAGCGGGCCCTTTTGGAGGGAATAAATTGCTTTATGCCGAGCCTGCCAGAAAATTTGACAAGTGACTCGTCAACACAGATGTTTTGGTCCGGGGTAAACAACTGGGGGAAAATTTGGGAAAAATAATCTAGTAGTGGCCGAATTTTATAAAGTTTGTCAAAATTTGGGTCATCTCGGGGAGGGCACTGGGTATTGTCACTATAGTGTAGGAATCGCATGATCATTTGATATCTGGACCTGGGCATTTTTGAGGAAAAGACGGGCATGTGGTATATGGGGCGTTTTGACCAATATGAACGTACTTCGTTTTTGTGGTTTAGTCCCATACAGAATACAAGGCCCAAAAATGTTTTAAACTCTTCCACTGTAAGGGGTCTCCATTGGAAGGGACGGGCATAATAGGATGTGGGGTGACTGGAAATAAATTGTTGGGCATAGAGATTGGACTGGGAAACAATTGAGGAAAGCAAGTCCTCAGTAAAAATTAAATTGAAAAAATCTATTGGGGCAAAATTTTCTGTGTCCACTTGGACTCCTGGCTGGGCAGTGAAAGGGGGAATGTTGGCTTCTCCTGAATTAGGAGGAAGCCACAAGGGGTACTGAAGGGAATAGGGAAGGCTGGCATGGGACCTACTGGTACGTGACCTTGCTTGACGAGGTGTTGCGGTTCTGGTGGATGGCACAGCGGTGCTGGTGGATGGCACAGCAGTGCTGGTGGATGGCACAGCAGTGCTGGTGGATGGCACAGCAGTGCTGGTGGATGGCACTGCCTCCTTAGCAATACGCCTTCGTCTGGCGGGCGGACCCTCTTCCTCCTCTTCTTCCTCTTCTTCTTCCTCTTCCTCCTCTTCTTCCTCTTCTTCCTCTTCTTCCTCTTCCTCCTCTTCTTCCTCTTCTTCCTCCTCTTCCTCCTCTTCCTCCTCTTCCTCCTCTTCCTCCTCTTCCTCGTTCTCCTCTTGCTCTTCACTGCTAACTACCGGCTCATAGTCAACATCAGATCCGGCGTCTGACCTTGCGGAGGAATCCGAATCGCAGAGCTCCCCGTTGCTCTCGTCGGCCGCAATAATTTCGTATGCCTCCGTAAGTGAAAAAGATCTTTTAGCCATGACAAAAGATGGCACGTGGCACTGACGGCAAATGGGACTGGCAGATGGCACGGGCAGATGGCAGATGGCACTGATGGCAGGTAGCACTGATGGCAGGTGGCACTGATGGCAGGTGGCACTGATGGCACTGATGGCTGACGGCACTGATGGCACGGGCAGATGGCACGGGCAGATGGCACGGGCAGGTGGCACTGGCGGCAGGTGGCACTGATGGCAGGTGGCACTGATGGCACTGATGGCTGACGGCACTGATGGCACGGGCAGATGGCACGGGCAGGTGGCACGGGCAGGTGGCACTGGCGGCAGGTGGCACTGATGGCAGGTGGCACTGATGGCACTGATGGCTGACGGCACTGATGGCACGGGCAGATGGCACGGGCAGGTGGCACGGGCAGGTGGCACTGGCAGGTGGCACTGATGGCAGATTGCACTTATGGCAGATTGCACTTTTGGCAGATTGCACTTATGGCAGATGGCACGAGCAGGCGGCACTGGCAGGTGGCACTGATGGCAGGGGCAGGTGGCACTGATGGCAGGGGCAGGTGGCACTGATGGCAGGGGCAGGTGGCTCTGATGAAAATGCACTGGCTGGTGGCACTGGCTGATGGCACTGGAAGGTGGCACTGGAAGGTGGCACTGGAACGTGGCACTGGCAGGGACTGTGGGTAGTGTTTGTGTCACTCACTTTTTTTTTTTTTTTGACTGTAACGATCGATGCACTGTAAAACTGTCTTTCTCTCCTCACACGCGGTCTGTGTGTAAGGAGAGAAAGCCGGCGATGAGAGATGATCTCATTTGTTTACATTCGAGATCATCTCTCATTGGACGGCTAGATTGAATGCTGAATGGCCGCTGTGATTGGCCATTCAGCACGATCTGTGATTGGCTGTGTCCGAGGGACACGGCCAACACAGTTTTCTGCAGAAGCGCGCTCGCGGGGACGCGCTTCCAGCAGAGAAACGGCAGGCCGTTTAAACACGGCCACTTGGCACTTCAGGTCCGCTCTGCAGACGTATTTTTACTATAGCGCGGATCTGAAGTGGATAATAAAGATCCCCAAAATGAAAAAAAAATAACAATTTTCTACCTCAGTTTAGGCAGATATTTATCCTTCTACATATTTTTGGTAAAAAAAAAAAATCACAAGAAGCGTATATTAATTGGTTTGCGCAAAAGTTATAGCATCTACAAAATAGGGGATAGATTTATGGCATTTTTGTTATTATTTTTTTTTTAATGGTAATTGACGTGATCTGCAATTTTTATCAGGCCTGCGACATTGTGGCAGACAGATCGTGCACTTTTTACACTTTTTTGGGACCACTGACATTTATACAGCAATCAGAGCTAAAAATAGCAACCGATTACTGTATAAATGCCATTAGCAGGAAAGGGGTTAAAACTAGGAGGAGATCAAGGGGTTAAATGTGTGTCCCAGGGAGCGTGGTGGGATGGGACTGCCTGGGGGAGGAGACCGATTGTTGTTCCTGAGCATTAGGAACAACTGATCAGTCTTCTCATCCCTGACATAACGGAGATCTGTTTATTTACATTGACAGACCTCCATTCTGTCACTGTGTGGAGCAATCGCCGGTGCCCGGAAGACATCGCGAACCACCAGCCATGGGCATCGTGTCCCCTAGTGGTCTTAAAGCAACCGACGTACAGCTACGACGGCTCGCCCAGGGAAGCCAACCTGGCCAACCCGGCTGGTCAGAAAGCAGTTAAATAAACGTTTTTGTTTTGTGCTTTTTTAATCATGATTATGTCAGATTTTTGCGCCTCAAATTGGTACATTGTTTTGCATAGAAATTTGGCCTTTTTTTATTGTAGACCCGAATTCTTAGGAATAACACACTTAAATCTGTCCAAACAAGAGTCTAGTAGACATTCCGTGTATGATAAAGTTTCAAACACGAAATCATAAATTATAATATAATAAATAACTATAAATAATTATAAAAAAATTATATAATAATAATAAAATTAATTACCCCATGATTCACTATCACTCAATTCTGCAAGTGTTCTAAGTTACTATCACTGTTTTCTAGCTGGTCTAAACCCACTTTTGACGTAAAGGAACACTTTTTGGTTGCCATGGACAATCTCAAGTTTCCAGGCAGAAAGAACAGTTGATATACAGTAATATAAAAGTGCATGCAGGGGACTGGACAAAGCATTAGGGACAATAGTAATACGATTACATTGTACTGTATGTGTTTTGTTCTGTGTACTTTTTTAATTTTCCGCCCCCCCCCCATGCTCACAGGAAATAGAGCCCTGCACACAGAGCATCGGGCGAAGGACACAGCCCTCAGACACAGCGGGGGGACATCACAGAATCCAGGGTTTAAGGTAATTACCCTGTACCAGGATTCTGCAATGTAATCCTGAATGTGGCTTGGGTTTACCGCTAATGGTACTGAAATTTAACCCCGAGCCACACTCAGGGAAGTTAAATGTGACACTAAAAAATGATAAGTAAAAACAAAAAAAATATAAATGCTTAAAGTGGTTATATTTAGGGGGAACCGCACGTCATTTTTTTTTAAAACTGACGGCGGGGTATCCCTTAATATCCAAACCAGACCTAAAGGGTCTGGTTATTGAATTTGCGGGGACCTCCGCGCATTTATTTTTCTAAAAGTCTGTGTTTTTTAAAGTTTGGGTTCGGACCCGAACCCGAACATCCAGGTGTCCGCTCAACTCTACTCTCAGTCTGTCTTGGAGAGCAGCCCTCATCTTTGGAAAACATGCTCTCTTAAAGTATGTGTTTGTTGCTTACTGCTAACCTTAAATTAAATCATGTTATGGTTACTGCTACCCAGATGTTTTTTTATAGGAATATTGGTAATAAGCTCTGCATGGTTTGAGATCACCAGATCCAGCAGAGCGCCATTCTTAGTTGGGGCCTCAATAAACTGTACCAAGGAGCTGAGTCTCCACCTCCTCATTAACACTGGGAGGTCTATAACAAACTCCACCCATAATGCTTCAGACTCATTACACTCTTCATCAACTAGGTTCTCTTTTACACTCGCTTTGAGATCACTTTTCACATAATGACAGACACCACCACACCCTCCATTTTACCCTAAAGGAGAGCCAGGAATATTAATAGCCCATCCATGTTAAGAATGAAGCCACGATACAGCAATAACAATAAAATAATAATTCTCCTTGTGCAATGGAGCTTCCAACACACCTATTTTGCTTGGCAGGCTTTGGCATTGGTGAACAAACACTCTGCACACTTATGTTGCATATTTTTTATTTTAGTACAAATAGTACCATTTCCGATGGTTGTTTGTAACATGGGAATCTTCATATCACCTGCCATAGCCTGCCCCCTATCTTTCCCCATTCCACCCTCCAATAGGGGCTGAAACGTCTGACCTGTTTGCCCCATTATAATCGAATTCACCCTCCCGCTCAATACTAGTTTAAATACTCCTCCAGCCTTCCCATAAACCTCTCCCCCAGCACAGCACCCCCTCCCCTTCAATTTAGGTGCATACCATCTTTAGCATATAGGTTGTACCCCATCAATCACGCTGGTACCTAACAGAACTGGTGGTGATGAAGTTTTTGACAATATGTTGAAGTGGGTATGGGAACATTTTGGACAATCTATTGGGGGTATCTAGTCATTAAAAGGTGACTAGCGGTTTTACGGTGTGACTGATAGCAGTTCAGAAAAGTTCATAAATCCTAAGCTGTGCTGTCAGTCAAAAGTACAGATAAATTAGACAAATGGGAAGGCAAATAAGCAGTGAGACCTAAAAAAAATAACCTTATAGGTCACCCTTTATGCGGATCTTAAACATAATTATTACTATTGGAGTATGGCCCTAATTTGCATACTTGGGAGCTTCAAGCTAATAGAAAGATAAAAAAGCATTAATCATTATACATTTTTTTTTAAAGCCATTACAATAAAAGGTGCTTTTTAATTCAGTTTAAAATTCTGAAAAACAGAAGAAGAATTGTATTGTGCAAATAATGAGAAATACAACAAAAAATCTATTTGAGCCTGCTTAGGTCAAAGATCAGCTTTCAGAAATACACTGATGCAAAACACAAGGACAATGTAACACTGACTCTAGAACAAAAATGTGAATGCCCAACAACGACTTGGTCAAAGACCTGATCTTAGTCCAATTAGGAATTTTTGGTGCTGCTGTACACAAACTTCAAGCAACTAACCTTAGCAATTTTTGAGCAGATCTGCCTGAAGGAATGGGTCAGAATCTTTCACAAACAGCCTTTAAAGCTAGTGCACAAAAGATATGAAGCTAAAGTGAGGATCAAATACTTACACAAAAAACAGCATTTATCCACCATGTTTTATTTTTTTTTACTAACAAGAGCAATGTTACATTAAGAAACAAACAAAAATTAACATTGTGTTTCAGTGCCTTGAAATAAAAAGATCACAAATAAAATTGGAAAAAAGGAAACCCTGGGCCAGATTCACAGAAGAGATACGACGGCGTATCTCCTGATACGCCATCGTATCTCTGAGTGTATCAATGCGACTGATTCATAGAATCAGTTACGCATAGATAGCCCTAAGATCCGACAGGTGTAATTGACTTACACCGGCGGATCTTAGGATGCAATACTTCGATCGCCGCTGGGTGGAGTTCGCGTTGTTTTCCAGTGTCGGGTATGCAAATGAGGTTTTACGGCGATCCACGAAGGTTTTCGCGTTCGTTACGTCGTCGCTAGTCGTTTTTTCCCCGTCGCAAAGTTAAGCCTGCTTTAACATGGCTTAACTTTAGACGAGCCATGTTAAAGTATGGCCGTCGTTCCCGGGTCGAATTTCAATTTTTTTTTTGCGTAAGACGTCCGGGAATACGAAAGTACGTTACGCACGTCGCCGTTCAAAAAAATTACATCACTTCACGGCGGGAATTTCAAAACGAAGCATGTGCAGTATGTCCGGCGCGGGAGCGCGCCTAATTTAAATGGTACACGCCCCATTTGAATTAGGCGGGCTTGCACCGGACGCCTTTAAGTTACATCGCCGTAAGTTTATACGCAAGTGCTTGGTGAATCAGGCACTTGCGCTGAAAACTTGTGGCGGTGTAACGTATAGACGAATCTGGTCCCCTGTGTGTATGTAATTTCCAGGAAAGGTTTGGCGAACCTGTAAATTGTTAAGAGTATTCTTTTGGAAGGTTCTTTAAATTTTGTACCCAAGTAAATGCTTTCTGTAGCTGCTAATTAAATCTGTAAAGCTGTTATTAGGTATGCCGGTTTATTTCTGCATGCAAACAATACATTGGTTTATGTTTACTTTAAACAAACAGGCAATACTTTTTTTTTTGGCTAAAAAAGCAATGTCACATGAAAAAAAAAAAAAAAAAAAAAAAAAAAAAAAAAAAATATATATATATATATATATATATATATATATATATATATATATATATATATATATATATATATATATATATATATATATATATATATATATATATATATATATATATATATATATATATATATATTTCAGATGCTTTCTGGACCTGATAATTAGACCTGTCAAGCTGTTATTATTTACTTGGTGTATTTCTGTATACAATTTATTTTTTTATTTTTTTAGAACATCTTTGTTGAACAGTCAACACAGTATTTCAATGGGATTGGGATCTTTGGTGATCATCCTTAAAATATTCAATTTGTTCTGTTTGCACCACTCTGCTGCCCTTCATCTGTTTTTTGGATATTTGTAATGTTGTATGAGCTTTATTGCTATGCCTAATATAATGTATGCTATGTCTTTGGGTGTGTTAATGCATGGCTGATCAGATCTTCTTTTAGAAGTCAATCATTTGTACAGCCAAGCAAGAAAAGTGGTGCATTGTTCCTTTATACCACGAATACAGCAAAAAATACAGTAAATGGTGAAAAATCAATCAACTAATAAATGTTAGAAATTAGTGAACTGGGAAAATTAAGTTCACAAGAGGTTTTGACACACTCAGCAGAAAGTCTGTGAACCGTGAACATAGCACCAAACTCTACTGGGAGCCAAATCTTGACCAAAAAATGCCATGTCCTTTTTAAAGCTATTGTTTGAAAAGGGCATGGCAACAAGTAATGCAACAGAACATGTTAAAACATTTTGTAGGTGGAGGGACTTTTCCACTGTTGATGTGTATTTTAACTGTTGCTGCCAAGCTTAAGAAAACCCCACTACATGTTTGTTATTAGCTAGATTCAGGTACGTTCGCGTAACTTTGGGGCGGCGTAGCTTAAGGAATTTAAGCTACGCCGCCGTAAGTTAGCGAGGCAAGTACATGATTCACAATGTACTTGCCTGCTAAGTTACGTTGACGTAGCCTGAATCGGCGGGCGTAAGGGCGCCTAATTTAAATGTGTTTGAGGGGGGCGTGTTTTATGTTAATGGCGCTTGACCTCACGTTTTTTAAGTTTTGTTCTTACTGCGCATGCGCCGGGCGCCTACATTTCCCAGTGTGCATTGCGGCTAAGTACGCTGCACGGGCCTATTGATTTTGACGTGGACGTAAACGACGTAAATCCCGATTCACGGGCGACTTACGCAAACGATGTAAAAAATTCGAATTTCGACGCGGGAACGGCGGCCATACTTGACATTACTATTCCAATAGAGCCTAGCTCTAACTTTACGCGGTCTATCTCTTACGTAAACGGCGTAAAAGTACTGCGTCGGCCGGGCGTACATTCGTGAATCGGCGTATGTCCTCATTTACATATTCCACGCCGACCGCAATGGAAGCGCCACCTAGCGGCCATCCAAAATATTGCAATCTAAGATAGGATGGCGCAAGCCGTCGTATCTTAGATATGTTTAAGCGTATCTCTGTTTGAGCATACGCTTAAACATAAGTCGGCGTAGATTCTGAGTTAGGTCGACTTATCTACTGATAAGTCGGCCTATGGCCCCATACACACGAGAGGATCGATCCGCTGGAATAGATCCGCGGACTGGCTCCAGCGGATTGATCAACTGGTGTGTACGATTCAGCGGATCTGTTTCCGTGGATTTTTGTCCCCGGGGATGGATTTCCAGCGGATCAAAATTTCTTGACATGCTAAGAAATCGATCCGCTGGAATCCATTCCAACGGATTGATCCGCTGGTCTGTACAGACTCACCGGATCAATCCGTCCGAATCCATCCCCTGCATGCGCCGTAATTATTCGACGCATGCGTGGAATTCCTTATATTACAGCGTCGCGCACGTCGCCGCGTCATCATCGCAGCGACGGCGCGACACGTCACCACGGACGGAATTCCGCGGGGATTTTGATCTCATGGTTAGTACAACCATGAGATCAAAATCCGCCAGAGGATTTATCTGCGGAAACGGTCCCCCGGACCGTTTCCGCGGATAAATCCTCTCGTGTGTACCCGGCCTAACTCTTACTGAATCTACCTATACATGTTTGTTATGTGTTCATTTTCAAATAGCATACCAAATAAAAAAAAAAACGAAAAAAAAAAAACATTAAACATCCTGGGCCAGATTCTCAGAGGAGATATGACGACGTATCTCCAGATACGCCGTCGTATCTCTGAGTCAGGTCGGTCGTATCTATGCGCCTGATTCTTAGAATCAGTTACGCATAGATATCTATTAGATCCGACAGGCGTAAGTCTCTTATGCCGTCAAATCGTAACTGCATATTTACGCTGGCCCCTAGGGGCGTGTACGCTGATTTACGCGTCGAAATATGTAAATCAGCAAGATACGCGAATTCAGGAACGTACAACCGGCCGATGCAGTACAGTTACGCCGTTTACGTTAGGCTTTTCCTGGCGTATAGTTACCCCTGCTATATGGTGGCGTAAGTGCGGCGTACCAATGTTAAGTATGGGTGTCATTCCTGCGTCGAAATTTGAAAAAGTTACGTCGTTTGCGTAAGTCGTCCGTGAATGGGGCTGGACGTCATTTACGTTCACGTCGAAACCAATGACGTCCTTGCGGCGTACTTTGGAGCAATGCACACTGGGAAATTCCATGGACGGCGCATGCGCCGTTCGGGAAAAACGTCAATCACGTCGGGTCAAGCCTGATTTACATAACAAACGCCCACCTCTTCACAATTTGAATTAAACGGGCTTACGCCGGCCTATTTACGCTATGCCGCCGTAACTTTTTTTTGAGAATACGGCACTTGCCTGTAAAAGTTGCGGAGGCGTAACGTAAATAGGATACGTTACGCCCGCACAAAGTTACGCCAATCTACGTGAATCTACCCCACTGTATTTTTTGTCTTTTAGATGCTTCTTAGGAGAAGGTGTCATGGCTAACTGCAAGGATTTTTGAACATCAGAGTGAGTCTGTTCATATTGTCTTCAATGCAAGTCTATCTTCTAAATCTTTAAACCTTTGCTAGGATATACAGTGTTCAAATCTTCTTACAACTGATAATGCAAATATGCCTGCACAGTACAGGCAGGGATAATTATAGCAAACAAAGCCCCCAGCCCCCCTCATAAACGAAGATAACTAATATGATTCTTCTTTCCTGGAGGTTCCAGAATACAGCATCTAAAAAAAGTAAGCTGTGATGATCCAACAGCAATCACAATGACCCATACCCGACAACATTGCCCTGTTGCACTAGTGCTGCTAAAGGACAATCAGATGACCACAAGAGCTCTACAAACAACAACAAAAAAAGTCAGAAAAATGATGAAACAACATACCAGATCATAGATCATAACCCACCTGTGATGACCTTCTTTACAGTCATCTCTAAACGAGTCAGATCCCCAGTTTCTGCTACTAAAAAAATATCTGGGGATGCCTGTTGACATCATTGATCAAAAAACATGACAATTGGTGTGCATACGCACAATGAAATAGCAAAAAGGGGGGGAGGGAGAGAAATATAAGGAGGGGAGAAGGGGAGGTAAGTTGGGGGAAAGGGGGATGAGGGGGGGGGAATGAGGAATGACAGTATCACGGAGTACCTAGAATGGTTAAAGAGCAGGTGTATAGACATAATTTTCAGATCAGTACACAATCATAAAGAAATGACAATTAGAATGTGGGAACATTAATGAAGTTAGGTATCTACTAACCAACACTAAGCCAAAAATGATTTCAAGTGAGAAGTGACTGATACTCGTTTGAATAAATGAATAATACCTTATGGTTGCCATGTTTCAATAAAACCGGCACTGCATTCTTTTTTCATTGCAATTATCTCTTCCATCTTGTGCATATATTGGACTCTATCCAGCCAATCTCTGACAGTTGGGACCCGGGTGGTTTTCCAATGTAGCGGGATAAGCGATTTTGCTGCTGTTAGTAGATGTCTGGTCAGGGTCTTCTTATATTTTCTAAGCGTAAAGGAATTAATGTGCAACAGACAAGTGGCAGCAGTTAGGATTATCTTAGTGTCTGTGATATGCTTAATCCATTTAGAAATCTGTCCCCAGTAGTTATGGTGGCATTCCCACCAAATGTGCAGAAATGTACCTGTTCCCACTCCATGTTGCCAACAAGTGTGAGAGGTTGAGGGAGGCCATTTAGCTTTTTGTGGGGTTATATACCACTGTGTTAATAATTTATAAGAGATCTGTTTTTGCTTAATGAGCATTTGTGTGCCAATATGCATGCTTTTTCCCATTGGGTATCGCTAAATGAGGACCCTAGATCATTTTCCCACTTTACTTTGTGTTTGTTAGTGCCACTCTGTGCTTGTTGGTTCAACCAGGTGTAAGCCAAAGAAGTAGTTTTTGAGACCTGAGATCTGTTGTAGCATATACACTCTAATGGTGTCAACCTTTAAGGCCCCGTACACACGACAGAGGAACTCGACGTGCTTGGCACGTCGAGTTCCTCGTCGAGTTTTGGGATGAAGCCGCCGAGGAGCTCGGCGGGCCGGCTTCTCCCATAGAACAACGAGGACAACGAGAAAATAGAGAACATGTTCTCTATTTTCTCGTCGAGTTCCTCGGCGGCTCCATCGAGCCAAAAGTGTACACACGACAGAGATTCTCGGCAGAATCCGGGTTTTGACCGAGTTTCTCGGCGAATTCTGCCGAGAAACTCTGTCGTGTGTACGGGGCCTGACAGTAAGAGCTTTTGTGTTTGCTGTTGGTGAGGAAATCTTTCAATTGTAAGTAAAACCAGATGCCTGGGAATGAGTCTCCATATTTAGATTTAAGAGATTCTAGCGATTTAACTGTGTTTCCAGAAATACAATGGACAGATAAAAATGTAGACGTGGTAGTGTTCTTTGGTTCAGACCAGGTAAGAAGTCGGGATTTTTATTAATCGGGGTCAAAGGGCCTGATATTGTAGCTAGTTTGTGTTGGGGTGCTATCTTATGCCAGACTTTTAATGTGTTAGCCATCAGGGGGTGTGCTATGTTCCTAATTGTATCAGAGTGTATAGTCCAGGGATAATACAATATTTGTTGCTTAGGGTGGTTAAGTTCTAACTGTACCCAATCTTTGTTTAGTCCGTGACAGTACCAATCAATTATTCTTGTGATATGAGAGGCATGATAGTATTTTTTGTAGTCCTGAAGGCCAATACCTCCTTTACTTTTAGGCAGAGTGAGGAGACTCATGTTTATTTGTGGTCTTTTGTTTGCCCAAAGGATCTTTCTCTGTATGTTTTTTATGTTTTGGAGTTTAGAAAAAAAGGAGTTAGGTATTGGTATTGGTAATGCATTAAAGAAGTATAGCAATCTCGGTAGGGTATGCCTAGATGATATTTAAAAAAAAAAATACAAAAGAAGAAAACAAGAGTCCAGAATATTTGATTGGTTTACGCATTTTACATTTTTTCTCACTGCTTCCTTAGGCTCTCTGGTGCTGGTTTGCTAACCCAAAAATTATAATAAATAAATATAAAGCAATAAATCTGAATAGGCATATTAAAAAACACAACACTCACCCCAAAAGATAACATAAAACCTAGGTCCTAAAGAGCAACCAACGTGAAGGGAGAGGAATATGGAGTGCTGACCGGCCCTGCAAAGAGCACATTGAGTTAGGGGGGGCATGGACTCGCTCTGCAGCCTGTGCACTGAATGGCAGTGTGCTTGGAGAGCACACAATGCAGTCTACAGCTCACTTAGTACAAGGAAGCACAAAAGACAAAGATCTGGGACAGAATGGAATGCTGAACTCAAAGGAATGGCTGGAGTATAGTGCAACATTGGGGTGTTGACTGTACTCCTATTTAAAACAGGCACTTTCAGCGCCGCAATGCATTCCATGCTGGAGCGCATAAGGCGCTTGCGCGATGACATCATCGCCCGGCGCTGCCATGCGTTCCAGCGTGGAACGCGGAAGTGCACCGTGGAGTGTGGCGGTCCTTTTGAATCAGTGCGATGCACTGCAGCTGGATACCTGCCTATAAAGGCATTCAAGACACACTCACCCATAGCCTTTCAGCCGGAGCTTGGCCTATGCTACACAGATGGATGCCATTGCTCCCCATGCCGGAACACAGCTCCAGCCTCAACTACCTCTTTAATACCATCTACACTTACTACTACTCGGAGCCTTGCTGGGGACAACCTTTCAGACCTTCCTACTGAACATCTTTCACCACAGGATTCCTCGTATCTGTACTGAAGCCTGCAAAACAGATAAGTTGCCATTCTGTTACTTTTAGTGCTATAGCAAAACCTGCTACTTATATACCAGCTATATTATTGCTATTCCTTATCATGTCTTCTGCTGCTCAGCATATCTAGGATGTACTGTTGTGTTATAGGACTGTCTGCTAAGGAATATGTTAAAGGCACATCTACACCCTGAGCTATTCACCTCTCATATATAACTAATAGTTATTACTACAGCTCTCAGTTAATATATGTACTCTCAAAGTACCTGAGCTATTCACCTCTCATGTATAATTACTACTATAACTACAGCTCTTACTTACTACATGTACTCTCAAAGTACCTGACCTATATTGCCTCTCATACGTTACTATTAGTTGCTCTTGCTTTGTACCCCATCTGTAGTGCTGCTGCCTGACCCTGTTGCCATTTACGCTTATTCTTGCTCTTACCCTTGCGCTGTGTTCAGTACCCTACTGCCTTGTTCCCTGTTGTTCATTTCCTAGTTATTCCCCCCTTGCCATCCACTCTTCCAGTTTCCCCCTGCCTTGCATGTTTCACATTTGTATATATTTATATATTTCATTAGTTAATTGGGTTTCTGCATTTTGTCTTTCAGTTTTGATTTACATGCATTCTCATGTTTATTGTTTGCTGTTGTGTAGTTATTAGGGATGAGCCCGATGTTTAAGTCAAATGGGTGTTGGCGGAACACCCTTTAAAAGTCTATGGGAGAAATCAAAAGTGGCAATTTTAAAAATGAATATGCAAGTTATTGTCATAAAAAGTGTTTGGGGACCGGGTCCTGCCCCAGGGGACATGTATTAATGCAAAAAAAGTTTTAAAAATGGCAGTTTTTTTTTGTAGCATTGATTTTAATAATGCTTAAAATGAAACCTGTGTTGTATCTATAGTATTCCTGTAAAGTGGTGCATTTTTCCCGTGTTTAGAACAGTCCCGCAGAAATTACGTTTCTAAAGGAAAAAAAGTAATTTAAAACTACTCGCTGCTATAATGAATTGTCGGGTCCCGGCAATTTTAGATAAAAGTCATTGGAAAAAAATTACATGGGTTACCCCTCAGTCCATTACCAGGCCCTTCAGGTCTGGTATGGATTTTAAGGGAAACCCTGTGCCAAAATTAATAAAAAAAACGGCATGGGGTTCCCCAAGCATTATTAAAATCACTGCTCCCGAGAAAAATTAAGTTTTTAAAACTTTTTTTGCATTGATACATGTCCCCAAACACTTTTTATGACAATAACTTACATATTAACCTTTAAAATTAGCACCTTTGATTTTTCACATTTGTGTCCCATAGACTTTACGGGTGTTTGCGTGTTTGAACAAATTTTTCGCCTGTTCACATGTTCTGCTGCGAACCAGCATCTGTTCTTTTCACATAGCAGCGTGCAAGTCTCACTAAATACACTTCCTTTCAAGCCATCCATTGTATACAATTGTGTTGCTAGCTATGATTGGTCAGTGTGATCATATGGTACAGACTGAGCCAATCAAAGCCCATCTGTACCATGTAATTATGTAATTAGGTCTGGCCAATCACAGATAATCACAACAAAAGACACTGAATGAAGTCATTTAATTCAGTAAATTGCTTGCATATAGCAATGTAATGCACTGCTATATGCAAACATAATGTGTAAAAAAAAACACTGATGCCTTCCCCAAAGTAGTACAATGTTACTATGGTAACATTATGTTGCTCTCGTCAAAATGTGTTAAAAAAAATCATAACATTTTTTTATGATTTTTTTTTGTTTTCGTACTGTCACCAGTCCTTGATCACCACCTCACCTGTTATATGATGACGCTGTACCGCATTGATGACAGTATGTAAAAAAAATTATAGGACACCTTTGGGATAAATTAGAGCAGAGACTGCGAGCCAGGCCTTCTCATACACATCAGTGCATGAGCTCACAAATGCGCTTTAGGAAGAATGGCAAACATTCCCATAGACACACTCCTAAACCTTGTGGACAGCCTTCCAAGAAGAGTTGAAGCTGTAATAGCTGCAAAGGGTGAGCCAACTCAATATTGAACCCTACGGACTAAGACTGGGATGCCATTAAATGATATGCGTGTAGAGGCAGGTGTCCCAATACTTTTGGTAATATAGTGTATGTCTGAACCATTATTATCTGTACCAGTGAGAATATATTCAACTTCTTGTAGATACCTCTCCACATATACACAAGACTTATGACAACTTCCAAGATTGATATTAGTTGTATCTAAATCCCAGGGCTAATTAATAGGTCTCATGACCATAATATTGGTCATTTGAACTATAGTTTTCTACAAATTGGCATAGCAGTTAATGTGCCCTAGAATCCATAACTGTTTTACTATTAAACCTGATAAAATCACTGTACCATAGGAGCTGACTTTATACTCATTGTAAATATAATTACTAATTTCCTAAAACATAGTTTTCTTTTATTAAACTTTACTTTTCTTTAACATGAATTGAAAGAATATCTACTCATGCTTGAATGGCAAAATGCCAGAAAATGACTTGCAGTGACATTAAAAATGTTCTTCCTAAATTAATTTTGCTTCCAAACGCCTCAAAATACCAGCCATGCATCTGCTTTCTACAAATATTCATGTGGTTTTGTTTTCAGTTACGCATTAGGGCAAATGTGCAATTCAGCCATCCACAAAACAATCATCACAACATTGCATTAAGTGACCCTTAGGCATTTTTCTAATGTGAATGGGTTAAAGCAATTAATAACTGAAAAGTCTGATAAAATATTTCTGTTGTTGCAGTGTGGAAAATACATACCTAAGGATATCTCAAGTTTACTGCTTATGTAATTGTGACATGTTCCTAGAGCATCCGGTTGTTTCTGATTACTTTGTACTTTAAGGCTCCATGCACACTGGGCTTAAAAAAACATCTGTTCTCTTGGCAGTACAAAAACGCTTGTATAGAAAATTTGTTATACAAAATTTAGACGACTTTAATGGAGTTTTACATTTTTTTTCTGACAGTAAGCTCCGATCAGAAATTCCTGGCTTTTAAAGTTGAGCTAAAAATATGCCTGTGATCTTCCTAATGTGCATGGACACAGTTTATCTGTTCCTCCGAGATTTGATCTTTAGGAATGTGTTGACCTGTAAACATGTATTTTTATGTAATTGCTGCAAACATCTGATATCGTCTATCAGATTATTTGTGAAAGTCTGTGCAAGAAACAATGAAGATCTGCAATGTACAGTGCTCCAAAGCAACCAGAAATAATACTTTAAAGTGGTTGTACACCCTGCACAACCACTTTTACCTACAGGAAAGCCTAGATTAAGGCTTTCCTGTAGGTGCTAGAAATATCTCCTAAACCTACATGGTTTAGGAGATATTTACAATCGAGACTTGCGCCAATGTCAACGGCGCATGCGGTGATGCGCATGTAGTCTACGGTGATCGTACCGTTTCTAAAGGAGGTCATGCCTTGACTGGCGGGTCCCGTGTGCATGTGTTGGAGTGACGTCATCGTGGCTCCAGCCAATCACAGCGCCGGAGCCGCGATACCCGGGAGTAACTCTGGGATGACATTATGGCGGCCGGTGCTGTGTCGGGCACCACAGCGGGGGCTTCGATCCCAGGTGAGTATTACACAATGAGCTAGTATAGTAAAGTCTAACTCAAGGAATTAAATATCATATTCCCTCTTGGAGTTCCCCCCACACACACTGCAAAGGTTAAATGCTTGTTATGTCCTAGGGTGAAGAATAGGAATAGATACTTATGCCAGCCATACATGGATTGAAATTCTGCAAATTCAGCAGGGACCGGATGAGATTTGATCCATGTATGTTTGATCCATGGCTTATTGTAACCGAGTCAATCCATCAATCGATGCATGTATAACCAGGCTGTCTGTTTTTTTTGTAAGCGATTAC
This sequence comes from Rana temporaria, assembly GCF_905171775.1. Classification (NCBI taxonomy): domain Eukaryota; kingdom Metazoa; phylum Chordata; class Amphibia; order Anura; family Ranidae; genus Rana; species Rana temporaria. Next base: position 111,749,639 of record NC_053496.1, read on the forward strand.
TGCTGGTGGATATAGCTGCTAGTAGTATTCATTGTGTTCTACCGGCCAGGAGGGCTCCTGAGGCTCCCCCCACTGACAAAACACAAAGCGCTACAAAAAAAATTCCCCCATCAACACTGACTTTGTTGATGGGGAATTAAGCAATTTTCCTTTCATACACCCATGGGAGAGGGAAAGAAAGGGGAATTGAGCATGGGAACAGGATGAAACTTGACTGGCACCATCATCCCTTAATTGTCAAATTACTAGTAAGAATATTTTGGATGGGATTTTATAGGTACAAGATTATTAACAAGCATATCACTGTTTAAATAACAAGTTTTAATTTACAAAAGTAATTAAAACAATGGTACATTAGTGTGGTGGTACTGTATACTTGTAGATGAAAGCACAGCTTCTTTACATATGCTCTTCTACATGTTTCACCATCCTGGCTTCAGCAGGAAGCACATGTATCTCCTATATATATATATATATATATATATATATATATATATATATATATATATATATATATATTGTGACAGGAAGTCAGGTAAATCTGTGGGTGTTGTCACAGACAGGACATACAGTTCTGCCTTGTTTAGACAATACACCAATTGTTATTAGGCGCTGGCTGCAAATGTAGCCAGAAAAGGCTAAAGGCAGTTGGAAAACTTCAGCTGTTCAGAATGAGGCAATTAAGGCCTCTAAAAGTAGTCCAGAGGATTACCACTGATTTGCTGCATCCTGAGTCTTTGTGAGTAAGGAGAGCAGTGCCAGAAAGTCTTCTGAGAAGGTGAGTAGAGAATTGAGTTTTCTGTGTGATAAAAATCAAAAGACTATTGTTTTTCTGCTGTATGACCAGCAATGTCTGCCCAGCACTAGGCTGTGCCAGACTCCATAGTTAGGTTCCTGTGTGGTGAAGATAGACGCCCCAAGTGGCCAGGGTTTATTTTTTGTTTGATTTTGTTTATGCTGTTTGGATGCTTGCACTTGTTTCCAGCAAGATGGACGAAAAAAAATCTTTGTTTTCAACCGTCTTCGACTGCCTGTCTGTATAAATTCAGTGTGTAGTAAACCCATCCAAGGGGTCACACACCCCGCTACCGAGCTAACCCCTTACACATGGTGGAGAATGCGGGCAGTTAAAGTAAACCCAAAGTGGAGGAGATACTGAAACAGCTGGCTATAGCAAATGCAAATCAACAGCAGACAAATGCAGGTTTGCAGCGGAGCATGGCAGCTCAACAACAGGTTCACCAAGAGAGCCTTGCAGCTCAACGAGAGATCATTGCAGGCTTGGAACAGAGACATTAGCAGCAAATGGAGGCCATCGTGAAACAGCTTCAGAGACAGCAGACCGAGGCTGGGAGTCAGGCCAGTAATATACCAACTTTTCAGGTACGACACTTATTACCAAAGATGACTGCAGATGAGGACCCTGAGATGTTTCTGACCACGTTTGAGAGAGCAGCGGAAAGAGAGAGTTGGCCTAAAGACCAGTGGGCTGGACTAGTGGCCCCCCTATTATCTGGAGAAGCCCAAAAGGCATATTTCGATTTGGAGCTTGCAGACGCAAAAAACTATGTTCGATTAAAAGAGGAAATATTACTTCCGGTTCCGGCGCCGTATGTAGGGGAAGCAAGCTCCGGAGGCTCCGCACCCACCGCTCGGATAATCAGCATACAAAACCCCGACACAGCCTCGGATTGCGGTGACCTGCATCCCTGCTCATTCCACGGGCATCAGTGGATGGAACGATACCTCACACAAGCCCGAGCAACACGGGGCTCGGGCACAATTGAACCAGCCGCGGAAAACACGGCCCTGGGCAACATGGCCGCTGCAGAGAACGCACGCGGCGCTCCTACACTGCAAGGTATTCAGCAGCCAAGCTCACACAGTAACCTGCCGGGCAGCGGATCCCATCCTGAGGGGATGGACACTTCACTCCCCGCTATACCTGACCAAGCCAGCACGCACGAACGAATTGCTAAAGCGGTGGCGGCGCTGCTCTCACCTACCATCACAGCGGCAGTTGATAGAGCGGTCGCAGAGGGCATACAGCAGCTCCGGAAGGAGATGGGAGAACACTCTGCGAGGCTGGAAATGGTGGAACACAGGGTGTCCTCAATAGAAGAAGACCAACACTCCATGGAGACCGTCCTGGAACGATTCACACAAGACCAGCAGCACCTCCATGATCGCATGGAGGACCTCGAAAATCGTTCCAGGAGGAATAATTTGCGAATAATCGGCCTTCCAGAATCTCACAAACAGAGTTCTTTAATGGACATCTGCTCGGCGGCCATACCACCGATTCTAGGCCTCAACCACAGGTGTACGGTGGAAAGAGCGCATCGCATCGGCGCCCAGTCTGAAGATCACACCCGCCCCAGGCCTGTTATTGCAAGGTACTTAAACTACGCTGACCGCACGGACATGCTGCAGGCCTTCCGTAAATCCCGTTTGATAGAGTTTGAGGGCCAAAAATTTTTATTATTTGCTGACTATTCGGCGGAAGTGTCACGCAAACGTAAGGACTTTCAGCCTGTTTGTGCTGAACTCTATAAGAACGGAGTTCGCTTCACGCTAGCTTACCCAGCTGTTCTACGCCTACAAGCACCAGATGGAAAACAACACACATTCCAGTCCGTAGAGAAGGCCAGAGCATTTCTTCAATCCTTATCCACCGAACGTGAGCCCACAGCTACATACGCAGATCGAGTGAAGCAAGGCCCTAGAGACCAGAGGAGCCCGCGCAAAGAACCTCCGAAACGCCTCAAGCAAACACAGTCGTCTGACCATCAGGAATCCGGTTGATGTTTATCTACCCCGGCTTTGATCCCAGTGACACCTTTCAACCCCCTTGATACTGTGCACTCTCCCCAGGAGCCGCAGCCGTTAGAGATATAGGGCTGCATCATTGTGCACCGCCACCCATAGGTGTACCCCAAGGGAGCCTCAGTCTATCCGAAGTGGTATGGTGATTATACACCTCCACAGGGGGTAATGTTAATACCTTTGCTGGTTTTGGTTCTGTTGATTTTTTGGTTCTGTTGATTTTATGGTTTTATTGTTCTATCGTTCTACTAGCTTAATAACGTAGCCTATCTTACATCGATTACTTGCCCTGTTTACAAAGAGGCCCGGCCAATATGGCTGCTAATGTGACAACCGTTGGGTTGTAATAACTTTGCTTAGCATTCTTCTAACGAGCAGGCACTATGTAATCCCACCGCAGGGTCACCCGCAACCGCCGCCAAGTTTTATTTGACCTAGGGACGAATAATGGTAAATATACCAGTCCTTCCCAATGAGGCTTTGTTGGGACAATTGCCCTTTCTACTAGCGGTGTGGCGGTTCACCGGTGTGGGGATTACATATGGAAAAAAGCGAAGTCAATAATATGATTTGTGGTTATTTTGATATTAATTTCTTCTATCTTTTCCTTTCTGTCTCTCTTGACACTTTTCTTTTTCCCATGAGAGGACGGTCCTACCAATACAAGCTCAAGAACCGATGGTACGCTGTAGCATGCCTATCTAAAGCCAGCCTACAGAGACAGGGTAAGAGCTATACAAATTCACACACCCTTAACCCTCCTACATATCTTACATGACCCATCTACAAATAATATCCTGGAATGTCAAGGGGCTTAGGTCACCAATAAAACGCATGAAAATCCTCAGACATCTTAAAAGACTAAAAGTAGATATTGCTCTACTCCAAGAGACCCACCTAGAGAGCAAAGATTTCTTCCGAATGAAAAAATTATGGGTAGGGGAAGTGATAGGATCGACATCGGTCACACGTAAGGCAGGCACGCTCATTTTAATACACAAAGACTTGGTATATGAATTAATTTCTGCTACCAACGAATCTGACGGGAGACGTACTTCAATACATCTTAAACTCGCTTCGGGTGACTTACGGATCTCTAACATTTATGCCCCCAACTCTCCAGACCAGGACTATTTCACAAAGCTGACTCCTCAGCTACACCCACATGACTCTATTCCCCACCTAGTAGGGGGGGACTTCAACTCTACGCTAAATGACCAAGAGGACAGATCTCAACCTAGACCCAGACCTCGACCATCGCACTCACTTCGCCCCACCCCTTTTTGTCGCATGGCCCAGGCATTAAATTTGACCGACACATGGAAAATGCAACACCCTATAGACACGGGTTTTACATTTTTTTCGCCGGTACATAAATCCTTTGCCAGGTTAGATAATTTCTTGTGCACGCAAACGCTCCTACCACGCATAAATGATACGGCCATACATGATCTAGCGATCTCGGACCATTCTCCGATTTCGATCTCGCTCAACTTTTGTAGAATGGCCTCGCCTGTCACACAGTGGAGATTTCCAGCTTATTTGGCTCACAGTGACGACCTCAAGGCAATGCTTAGCTCGGCGTGGGAGGAATACTCACAGGACAATATCCAACATTTAGACAACCCAAACTTATTTTGGGAGGCAGGAAAATCATATCTAAGGGGTAGGATCATATCTTACGCAGCAGGACACAAAAAAAATGCACAAAAGCAATACATAGAAGCTAGCACCCATCTACGTCAGGCGCAACAGTCCCTGAATGACTGTCGCACAGATGACAATCTTAAGACATGGTTAGCAGCCAAAGAACAATTTGATAGCTGGGCAGAAAAGGTAGAACGGACAAAACAATCGGCGACACAACTACTTTTCCATAAATTTGGGAACAAAGCCGGAAAGCTTCTTGCCAGACTCACTAAAAGCCCATATACACCAACACACATCGACAAGTTAAGGAACCCCGACGGCTCCCTATCCACTACACACGAGGATATCAATAGAACACTAAAAGATTTCTACAGCAAACTATACAGTGCAGAACAAATAGATATGAATCTAGCAGAAACCTTGTTAAAAGACACCAAACTCCCACTGATAGACCCAAGTCATCTAGAAAAATTAAACGAGCCCATTACTTCTGAAGAAATAAAGCGAGCTATAGGGGGTCTTTCCAATGGAAAGGCACCCGGCCCGGACGGGTACACATCCGAATTTTACAAATTGTTAGGCCCAGACCTCATACCTACTCTCCACTCGGTTTATAACCACATATGGAAAGGAGGCCCCTATCTTCCCACAGGCCACCTGGCCAATATTAAACTCATTGCAAAAAAAGGAAAAGACCCACTTGACCCAGGTTCCTTTCGCCCCATATCCCTACTAAATGTTGACTCCAAATTAATGTCCAAGATAGTAGCCACCAGATTAGGAGATATAATGCCATCCCTTATACACAGCGCCCAATCGGGATTTACAAAAGGAAGATCTGCGGCAGCCAACATTCGTAAAGTCATGATGGCCCTCGAATATGCAAAGACACATCCATCTAACAATACGGTGATAGTTACTCTCGACGCCGAGAAAGCTTTTGACAACGTTAGTTTCAAATGGCTTTCTCTGGTCATGCAACGCATTGGTTTAAATGGATCGTTCTATTCCTTCATACAGAGCATGTATTCAGCCCCCTCTGCCACAGTTACTGCGGCAGGTATACAATCCTCGCCTTTTCGCCTACATAGGGGGACGAGACAGGGCTGCCCTCTATCACCCCTACTTTTTAACCTCGCTATAGAGCCCCTCTCACGCCTCCTCTCTTCGTCCCCTCTTTTACATGGCCTGCCCATAGGACAGGTGGACTTGAGAGTGGCTCTATTTGCAGACGACATATTAATATTTTCCTCATCCCCCTCCACGGACATCCCAGCCATACAACATATTTTTGAAGATTTTCGCAAATGCTCGGGACTCAAAATAAATTTTTCAAAGAGCGAGATCCTCTCGCTAGGCATTGCTCCCCTCCAACACACTCTTCCTCCTTCCTCTCTTAGAACAGCTGACACTCATATTACATACCTCGGCTTGAAGATTGGTAGAATACCATCCTCTCTCTACACATTGAACTACCCTCCTTTGATTGACAGAGTGGTAGGTGAACTTGAAACTTGGGGGGACTTGCCTCTCTCGCTCTTTGGGAGATGCGCACTATTTAAAATGGTCAGCTTTGCTCGCTTACTTTACCCTCTACAAACGCTACCCCTATTGTTGAAGCATAAAGATGTACAACTAATTAATAAAGCAATAACTAAATTTATTTGGAAAAAGGCAAGGCCGCGGATAGCTATGACCAAACTTTTTCTCCCTAAGAGCGAGGGGGGCCTGGGCCTACCCAATATAAGGATATATAACTTGGCTTGCCTACTGAGAGTTGGGTTGGACTGGATACTGGGTTCGTCAAAATACTCTAATTTCAATCTGGAATCCTCACTGGTTAAGCCTTATGATCTGGCAGTTGTGCTTCATTGCTCACTCCAGAAACTACCAGCAAAGATCAAACACAATCTACTTTTTAAAGACACCTTGGTGGCCTGGCGGGAAACCAGAAAGAAACTGGGCTTATCCCCTCTATTTTCTAATCACCTTCCAATATGTGGTAATCCTATGTTTACACCCAGTCTTCAGTACGAACCCTTCGCTAAATGGAAAGACAAGGGGTTGGTGGGGATCCACTCCCTATTTCAAGATGTAACAGGTACTATTAAATCATTCTCTCAATTATCGCTTGAGTTCCACCTTCCCCAAAGCCACTATTTCCCATACATGCAATATGTAGACTATGTCACCAAGGTCTGCCCTAAAAAGACTGTCCGTCTCCAAACTTCATTCATTGATGTCCTTCTTAAAAGCAAAAATTACTCAATTTCGGCTATCTACACTCCCCTGCTCGCTAAACTCTCAATCCCTCTGCAAAACACGTCCATGTCCTCCTGGATCAAAGAACTGCCAGGTGTGCTGGACATAGATGATATTATACATGGTCACAACCTCACTAGGTCTGTCACTCAATGCGAATCTTGGAGAGAGACCCAATTCAAGATCATGCACAGGGCATACTACCCTTTTTCCACGTCAAAGTCGCCTGAAATAGGCCCGGCTTGTCCATGGTGCTTGACAAACAAACCGACCTTACTCCATAGATTTTGGCAATGTCCACCAATTGCCATCTTCTGGTCCTCAGTCATTCGCTTTGTAACCTCAGTAACGCAATTCTGCCTTATGCTGGAACCAACACTCTTAATTTTCGGATGCCCTCCTCACACGGAACCATATTCTTCCACCTACACCCGGCTGCCCCAAAGCACCAGACACTGGATACTTCTAGCCCTGCTCACAGCCCGCAGGACTATCCTCCAACATTGGATTGCCTCATCCCCACCCTCCATCTCAATCGTGATAAAGGAGTTGAAAGCACTACTACACAAGGAAAGCTTGGACATGTTCTCTACCCCCTCATACTCCAAAGTCAAGTTTGAACAAAGATGGTCGGCCTTCATTAAGAACTACCTATCTACTCCAGAACAAAATGCCTTGTCTTCTGGTTCTTGTGTCTTCCTGAACCCAGACTTTTTTTTTTTTTTTAAATCTTTTATTCATTTCTTTACAAAACAATACAATAAATACAACATAAAATCAATATACATACTAACATACAAGGTCTCAAGATATACCCCTTCCTGAAGTAGTATAAAAGCTGGGTGGTCCTCTGCCAATCTTACTCCTAAGTTTCTCCTCCCCCCTTTTCCCACCGGACCAGTCTCTCCCCATCTCTTGTCCATAGAAAATACCTAGGGGTAGGGCAAAGATAGATACGGGGGGAAAAGGGAGGGAGAGCGAGGGAAGAAGGGGGGGAGAGGGGGTGAAAAAAAAAAAAAAAAAAAAAATTTTTTATCAAGTGCTGAATAATAAGATGGGGAAAAAAGGAGACTTTCCCCCAAATTGTGAAGAAAAAAGAAGAAATAAATAAATAAATAAGAAGAATAAATAAGTAAAAAAAAAAAACAATAAATCTGTGAGAAATCTATATAAAGTGTGGGGATCATTTCCCCTAATTGTGAATTTACTTCAGTGAGCAATAGACAGGAGAAAAAAAAATAAAAAAATAAAAAGGCAATAAATCTGTAAAAAATCTATATAAAGTATAGGGATTATTTCCCCTAATTGTATATTTACTTCGGTGAGCAAAAAAAAAAAAAAAAAAGAAAAAAAAGAGAATAAATAAATAAAGAAACAATAAATCTGTGGAGAATCTATATAGAGTGTGGGGATTATTTCCCCTAATTGTGAATTTACTTCAGTGAGCCAAAAAAAAAAAAAAAAAAAAAAAAAAGGGGGAAAATTTTTTTTTTTGGTTCCCCCGTGTAGTGAAGACAAAGAAAAAACAAACATTAGGCCTATCTAAAATATTATATATAACATAGGGTTAATTCCCCTTGTTATGAGTGTGGTTCTGTGTACAAGATAAAGAAAAAATAATTACACTAAATAAATAAAAAATAATAACAACTACAAAATCAGAAGGGGAATAAGCAATTTCCCCTATATTATGAGGCAAAAATAAAAAGTAAACAAAGACAAGACAATCTATTATGGGGTCTATAGTTTCCCCTTATTGTGAACCTTACCCACATTTTAGAATAGAAACCCCCCCACACACAAAAAAAAAAAAAAAAAAAAAAAAAAAACACAAGAGGGGGATGGGGGTACTCTTGAGGAAGTCCTAGCTAGCGGTCTCCTCTAATCCCCCCGACTCCCTCCTCCCCCCTCTCCCTCCTCACATCCCCCGGTCCTGAAGTCCCTCCAACCCTTCCAAATCGCCTCAAATCTTGGCCCGTCCTCTACATGGAAAGCCCACAGTTCCTCCATCACTTTAATTCTATCAATTTCTTGGAGCCATTCTCCTGTCGAGGGTGCTCTTTTTTCCCTCCAGTTCCTAGGTATTAGTGCCTTGGCTCCGTTCAACAGGAACGGGACCAAGGTACCTCTATACTTTTTCCTGGACAAACTCGTGGTATGAAACAGACATTCCCATGGGTCATATCTTATCTCATATCCACTAATTTTTTTAATCAGTCCTAATATCTCACACCAGTAAACCTGTATGTGGGGGCATTGCCACCATATGTGGGCATGAGTTCCCTCCATCCCGCACTCTCTCCAGCATAGGGGGGAGGCCTCACTACTCATTCTATGCAATTTAGTTGGGACGTAGTACCATTTAGTTAGTAACTTATAGTTAGTTTCTTTTATTTTTGCATCCATCGACGAGGCCTGGACATATTCTAATACCTGTCTCTTCTTTTTATTGGGTATAGTCTGATTGAGTTCTATTTCCCAGCTTTCTATTATTTTCAATTTCCCTATCTCTATCTTAGTAGTCAACATTTTGTAGATACTTGATATTCCCCGTTTCCCAAGTTCATCTTGGGTCATATATTTTTCCCAGAGATTTAGATCACTTATATCTCGCAGGGGCTTTGGCAAAGTGCCCACAAAATGTTGGATTTGTCTATATCTCCATATGTCCCCTAAGGACCGACCATATTTCTCTTGGAGTTCTCCCATCGTACATAGTTCATTTCCTTTCATTATATCCTTCAGTCTTAGAGTGTCCGAGGTTGCCCACCTCAGGTAGATCCCCCCCTCCTTCCCCGGTGGGAAGAAATCCGTACCCGTAAGAGGCAGCAGAGGGCTATTATAGAGCAGTTTATTTTTCTTACAGACCTTATCCCATATTCTAAGCGTTTCTTTTGTTATTGCAGGCGTGTCCGGGGGTAATCCTCTATATTGCCTCGGTACCCATATTATATTTCCCAGCTCTTTCTTACTTAGACTTTCTTCAACTTCTACCCACTTTTTTTTACTCACATCCTCCCCCTGCACCCAGTCTGTGATCCTCTTCAATACCGCTGCCTCGTAATACCTTCTAAAGTCCGGCATCTGTATTCCCCCTTCCTCTTTAGGTCTAATCAGAGTATCCACTGCTATACGCGGCTTTTTTCCCCTCCATATAAAACCTCCTATTATCTTTTCCAGGACTTTAAAGTACATTTCTGGAATTTTTATCGGAAGTGTTTGGAAGATATAAAGGACTTTTGGCAAAATCATCATTTTTATAGTGTTAACCCTTCCCCACCATGATACTCTGTCTATGCTATACCCTTTTAAATCTGATTTTACTTTATTCAGTAATAGTATATAGTTGTCTTCATAGAAGTATCTTTCTGTGCTAGACAGGTATATACCTAGATATTTCATCTTCCTCTGCTTCCATTTAAATGGATAGAGGACCTCAAGCTCCCTACGGTCCTGCGGACTTAATCCTATACTTAGTATTTCCGTTTTTTCTTTATTAATTTTAAGATTTGAGATCTCCCCATACTTTTCATATTCTGCCATTATTTTAGGTAGTGTCTCCCTAGGGTTAGATACAAATAGCATCATGTCGTCCGCGAATGCAGATATCTTGTGCTCCCTTTTCTCCAATTTTATCCCTTCTATTTCCTGGTTCATCCGAATTGTTTCCACTAGAGGCTCCAATGATAGGACGAATAGGAGGGGCGATAGCGGACATCCTTGCCGGGTCCCGTTAAAAAGTGAGAAGCTATCCGAGAGGGTGCCATTCACCCTCACCTGAGCCGAGGGAGCCGAATACAAAGCTCCTATCCACTTGAGCATACTTGGTCCGAATCCTATATGGGATAAGTTTGCTATCATAAATTCCCAATCCAACCTGTCAAACGCCTTTTCGGCATCTAAAGACAGTAAAACTACTGGTTCTTTATTCTTTTTTGCTTTCTGCAACAAAAGTATCACTCTTAAGATATTTTCTCTTGTTTCTCTCCCGGGTATAAATCCTGCCTGGTCATCATCTATCAGGCCTATTAAGAGTGGTCTTATTCTCTCGGCAAGGATTTTTGAGTAGATTTTTATGTCCACATTTATTAAAGATATCGGCCTGTAACTGGCACATAGGGAGGGGTCCTTATCTTCCTTCCCTATCAGAGTTATGTGAGCGTTCAAGGCCTCCTTACGCATCACCATACCCCCTCCTATGGAGTTCATATATTTCTGAAAAAATGGCACTAATATCTCACCAAACCTTTTATAATATAATGACGTGTACCCGTCGGGGCCAGGACTCTTGCCCATTTTAATACTCTTAATCGTTTGGCCTATTTCCTCTTTTGTTATTTCTTTTTCTAGGTTACTTATTACTTCCTCTGCCAAACCTGGGGTCTTGACCTTCTTTAGATATTGTTTAATTTTTTCCCTTTTAATCTGGACATCTGTATCGCCTTGCCCTTTATTAACATTATATAGGTCTTGGTAGTATTCGTAGAATATTTTAGCTATTTCCCTAGTGGAGTGTCTCATATCTCCATTCCTATCTTTTATTTTCAGAATAGAGTTCTGTGTGTTTCTTGATTTTATGGTCCTTGCTAACAGTCTCCCCGGTTTATTACCCAACGCGTAGAATTTGTTATTCGCATTGTTAAAGACCCATTTTGTTTCCTGCTCTAGGAGGTCACGGAGCTCTTCTCTTTTACTAGTTAGTGCCCTTAGGACCTGATCTTCCTGTAGTTCTTTGTGTTTCCGTTCAAGGGCCTGAATTTCCTCTAGTAATGTTTGTTTCCGTGCCTGCCTGATCTTCCTCCGCTTGGCTTTTTCTGCTATCAGCCTCCCTCTCATAAATGCCTTGTGCGTTTCCCAGAGCGTAGCTGGTGCGATATTTTCAGTATCATTTTCTCTAAAGAATATACACATGTCCTTTTCTAGGTCATCGGCTGTTTTGGTGTTATTTATTAGGGACTCATCTAATCTCCATACATGCTGTCCAGCCGGGATCTCCCCTGAGTCTAGGGACACTACCACTGGAGCATGATCGGATAGCGTTATAGATTTTATTTCTATCCTCATCAGTCCCTCAAGCAGCCGATGATCTAGCAGGACATGGTCGATTCTTGAGTATGACCCATGAACCGATGAAAAATATGTAAAGTCCTTGTCTTTTGGATGGTAAATTCTCCAGGCTTCCACCAGTTGCATCTGATGTAATTTATGTTTAATCATTCTGAGATATTTCCCCTCTGATCTCAATGAGATGGGTTGGGTGTCTAATAATGGATCAAATACAAAATTTAGGTCACCTGCTAGAATCACCATACCCTCTCTAAATCCTTCTAGTTTGTTCAAGATTTGTCTCAGGTATACAGCTGGCCTTACATTAGGGCAGTATACATTTACCAATGTATATCTCATATTTAAGACAGTGCCCTTAACGAATAGGAATCTTCCGTCAGGATCTATTTCTGTAGCTTCTAGGGAAAACCTTATGTTCCTATCGAACCCTATTGCAATACCCTTTGCTCTATTGTTAGGAGAGTAACTATGAATCCATGTAGGGAACTCCTTTGAGTTTAGTCTAGTTTTTGATGTTATTTTTAGGTGGGTTTCCTGAAGGAACACTATGTTGGCCGAGAGTCTCTTCATCTCCTGTAGTATCTGATACCGCTTACTTGGGCTATTTAACCCTCGTACATTGTACGTAACAATCTTTAATGCAGCCATTTATTATAGTTCATGTATATATCTTTCCTTTTCCCCCCCTGATTGGGAGCACGCATCTTATCCCCACAGGACATGAGAGACTTCAGGCCCTTTCTCATTATAGAGAACATCTAAACCATATTCCTTATTTAACATCAAACTAATATTATTCCAGGAAAGAAAAATCTCAGCCGAGGTACCTTGAGACCACACAATCAACATATATAACATATACCCCCCCTTTCCCACCCCCCCAGCGCATTGATCCTCAATGCTAAGACTCACTCGGTCTGTGCCCATCCAGGCCACTTGCCGAGTGGGCCTTTCCTCGGGGCGTCTACTATGACCCCCCATTTCCCAGGTCCCGTCCACTAAAATAGGACGGCTCCTGGCCCAGGGGCGGTATATCAGCTCCATGTTTCCCCTCTCCCCAGGCAACAACCTTTATTCTTCCTCTGGGTTTTTGACCTTACTGACATCCTTCATTACAAATAGAGCGGGCCGAGGGGAGATCAGGAGCAGGGGACAATCCCCGCGGATACCTGGTGACCAGCCACCCTTGTCCCACATCCTCCCATCCCACCCTCCTCCCGTCCCATTCCCCAGAAGAAGACACCCCGAATACACTATGCCCTGTTCCATTCCTGTTCCCTCCATCTTCTCCAGGCTGGAGGTCTCTTTTCCCAGTTGTCTATTTGCATCGGCTGAATACTCAGCTTTTTGCAAAATTCCTTTACATCTTCAGGGAAGCGAATAACCGCTGAAACCCCCTGATTCTTAACCAACAAGCAGGCTGGAAAGCCCCATCTATATGGTATGTCCTTTGTTTGTAGGTGACTAGTTAGTGGTTTCAGCGCCCTTTTTCGTGCTAATGTCTCTGGTGCGAGGTCTGAGAACAAGAGTAGCTTGACCCCCTTATACTCCATAGTTGCTGAATTCCTCGTAGTTTGAGATACCAGCTCTTTTTGACTGTATTCTAGGAATCTGACTATAGTGTCCCTTGGTAGGTCTCTTTGTGTGTTAAATGATTTTTGTATCCTATGGGCCCGTTCAAAATGCATAGGGGCTGTCTCCTCCCTTTTTAGAGCTGTATTGAATATCCCTCGCAGCACCTCCCCCAATTCTATATCTTTGACTTCTTCTGGGAGGCCCCTTATACGCAAGTTTTTTCTTCTACTGCGGTTCTCTTGATCCTCTAGTTTATATCGGGCATTTCTTATTTCAGTCCAGTCCATATCAGCTCTTTCTCTTAATTCTGTTATTGCATTTCTATGTTCCTCTAATTGTTCCTCTATCCCTTCCACTCTCTGTAGCACACTCTGGATATCTCTTCTTGTTGCCCCCATTTCCCCCTTGATGGTTCTCTCTAGACGTAATATCATTTCTGACATATCCATCATATCCTGTCTAGTTGGTGGAGCTTGAGTGTCTTTAGGGGGGATATCAGAGAACATGCTTAGTTGTTGCTGTTGGCTCTCAGGGGTCTTTAAAACTTTACTTTGACCTTTCACTCCTGGGGATTGATCTTTATTTTTCTCCTTTTTCCCGGGGGTCTCCCCCTCAGGCTGTCCCTTGTTTTTTACAGGTGTCTCAGGTATACCATTATCCCCGTCTCCTTTGGGACTATCCGGTACCCGCTCCAGTCCTTCAGGAACAAGATATGACCTCATTGTACTGCGGCCGGATCCACCTCCCTGCGTGTTTTTTGGGGCCTTGCGTACCATCTTGCCCTTTTACTCCTTTTGATGGAATATCCACCCCGCACAGTCCTATATCCCCTTTACTTGGGGCTTCACCCCCACTCCCTGGAACTTCTGTACACTTAAGAACTCTGTCTGTGAGTGCAATTCTGTGTGTCTATATCCATCGTATTTCTTTTATCGGGGTATAATTTCCACTCAAAAGAGAAAAAAATAAAGTTGCTAGTAGTCAGGCAGCCAACTTATTACAGTAGAGATTATAACAGTCCTATGGCCCCTTCAACTCAGGCAATCAAGATCTCCTCTCTTTTTTTTCCTTCAACACTTTTGTATGCATCTGGGAGCACTTAAATGTGCATTTATGTAAGATTATAGCCAAACTATAACCAGTAGACCCCCTTTAGCAAGATAGCACACTAGGAGCAAGATATCAGTTCAAATCCTTTTAAGTCAACTTAGGAATGTAACAAGTCATGGAGCTATCTTGTTTACTTTACCGACTCTGCATTCTCAGCTTCGCGGCTTCGGGGCCTCTCACTCACCTCCCCTCTTATTCCTAGGCAGACCACACGCAGGCAATGGGGGGGAAGACTTCACCCGTTTTTATGGAGACATACGGGGACAGACGTGGAGCGGGGACAGTCCGTACGGCCGTCTATCGAGCTCCTATAGCCCCGACTTCCCTTCTGACCCGTTCACAGCATAGCACGGATCGGCATCCACGTTGGCGTCTGGAGCGGCACACAGCGAGTCCTCGTTCAGTGCTCACGCTCCCTCTGCTACCCCCTCCTCCTTCTCACGCGTCACTCCGCCTGGTATCCAATCACAGGTGGCTCACTGGAAGCTCCATAGACCACGGCCAGCTTCCGATACTCCGTACGGAGGGCACCCAGGATATCCCTCGGCCGGTTTCACCGCACACAGGCACCTACGCCACCCGCCTAACCAGGTAATCCCGATGGGACAGTTTAGATGGGGATTAGCCGTAATTCGAGGCAATTTTGGCTTCAGAGTCCTCCTTGTCTTAATCGCCTGGGGAGAGGCATGGAGCTGCTGCTAGCGCCCTGAGTCCTTACGGCGCCATGATGTTACTCCGCCCCCTCATTGGATTGCCTCATCCCCACCCTCCATCTCAATCGTGATAAAGGAGTTGAAAGCACTACTACACAAGGAAAGCTTGGACATGTTCTCTACCCCCTCATACTCCAAAGTCAAGTTTGAACAAAGATGGTCGGCCTTCATTAAGAACTACCTATCTACTCCAGAACAAAATGCCTTGTCTTCTGGTTCTTGTGTCTTCCTGAACCCAGACTTAACGTCTAAACCCCCTACCCAAGGGTTAAGCAGCTAGATACGTATATACCCTGTAAACTGTGTTATTGACTCAACTGCATTGATACAATTACACTCGATGACCTCCTCTTCCTCTCCCTCTTATACCCTTTCTCTGTTTTTCCCTCTCTCTCTTTTTCTCTATCTCTACCTATCTCTATCTACACCTTTTTAAGGAAAATCGACCTCTGGTTATAGAACAGTTGTAAAACAGCTGACATTCCTACATTTTTCTTTTAATATGCTCTAAATTACCTGTTTATATAAGATAGCAATGTCCACCATTGTAATGTTGTTAATTGCCAGTGGATTGGATAATATGTCTCTGCTTTTCTTTACTCCTTGTATATTCTATAAACTCAATAAAATATTTAGAAAAAAAAAAAAAGAGGAAATATTGGCACGTTTCGGTGTAACCCTGGATGTCCGTGCTCAGCGGGTCCACAATTGGAGTTATCAGCAGAGGAAGCCACCTCGGTCACAGATGTATGACCTCATCCATTTGGCTAGGAAATGGCTGCAGCCAGAAACTCTGTCCGGACCAAAAATTATGGAGCAAGTAGTCATGGACACATTTCTTAGGTCTCTTCCTAACATCCTGCAGAAATGGGTGAACCATGGTGGTCCAAAAACCGCAGACAAACTTGTAGACCTGGTCGAAAGGTACCTAACAACAGAGAATTTGTCCTCTTCCACCAGAGACGCACAGACTTTTCACCCCAAGACCAGACCCTCCCCACCTATAGGTAAGACTGCATCAAGGGATGGGGGTGGAGAGAGTTACCAAGGAGCAGCTAGAGAATTTATCGGGACTACTGCTAATGTTTGGCGAGAGCGGCCTGGAAGACCCATCCCACAGGAGAGGACCAGAAGGTTGATTTGTTACTGTTGCCGGGAAGAGGGACATGTAGCAGCGGTTTGCCCAGCGGGTGATGAACCCATGCAGTGTGACTTTCTGACCGAGAGACGACAGTCCCTTTTTGCAACCACATGCACTGCAGTAAAGGAAAATGAGAAACCTTTATATAGAATGTGCTTAGATGGTAAAAAAATGTGTGGTATTGTTGGATTCAGGTAGCCTGGTCACCTTAGTGAAAAGTGATCTAGTGGTGGGAAAAACCTTACATCTGAGGAAAATGGCTGTAGTTTGTGTACATGGGACACTCGAGAATATCCAGTGACTACGGTTTCCTTTGAAACCTCCCTCTGTAACTTGTGTCACCAGGTGGGTTTAGTTCCCAAACTGCCATTGTGGGAAGGGATTTCCCAAAATTCTGGGAACTCTGGGACTGCCCAGATTCCCCAATAGGTGGTTCTTCTGAGTCTGAACCATCTACTCCAGAAACCTATAACTGTGAGGATTCTCCTGAGTTTCCATTCTCAGTATTAGCAGGGGAAACACCAGTCCCTAGGGAGGAGCCTGCTACCTCAGAAGAGGAAGAGCGGCCGATAGGGTTTGATGACCTTGAGGTGCACCGAGAAAATGTTGTCACTGAGCAATTGAGGGACCCCACATTGCTAAGAGCCCAGGAGAATGTAGTAAAGATAGATGGGGAGTTAGTTAACCCTGATGAGAGGGTTGCCCTACCTTACTTCATTATTGAAAGAGACCTGTTATAACGAGTGTCACAGAGGATAGAGGACACCATTGAGCAACTGGTAGTGCCTAAACCGTACCGCAAGATGGTTTTGGAATTGGCCCATGGGCACATTCTTGGGGGACATTTGGGAGCGGAAAAAACCCGGGAAAGGATCACCCACCCAGAGGTTTTATTGGCCTGGGATCACTAAAGAAGTGGAATTGTACTGCTCTTCCTGTCCAGTGTGTCAGATTACTGCACCCATGCCACATTTCCGCAGTCCGTTGGTACCCCTGCCCATTATCGAGGTCCCTTTTGAGAGGATCGCCATGGACTTGGTTGGCCCCTTACTGAAGTCCACTAGAGGGCACCAGCACATCTTGGTAATAATGGACTATGCCACCCGGTACCCAGAAGCGATTCCTCTCTGAAACACCTCTGCTAAAACCATTGCCAAAGAGTTGTTTCAGGTTTTAAGCCATGTGGGCCTTCCTAAGGAAGTCCTAACTGACCAGGGCACCCCGTTCATGTCTAGGGTGACCAAAGAACTTTGTAAACTCCTGAAAGTGACCCAATTACGTACATCAGTATATCACCCTCAGACCAACGGGTTAGTGGAAAGGTTTAATAAAACCTTAAAACAAATGTTGAGGAAGGTGGTGGATAAAGATGGAAAGAATTGGGATTATCTGCTCCCTTATCTGATGTTTGCAATAAGAGAGGTTCCCCAATCGTCCACAGGGTTCTCCCTATTTGAGACACTGTATGGGAGGCACCCTCAGGGCCTACTAGACATTGCCAGGGAAACATGGGAGAGTGAGAGTTCCCCTCATCGAAGTGTGATTGAACATGTGGCCCAAATGCAAGACAGAATTGCCCAAGTGATGCCGATTGTGAAGGAACATTTAGCCCAAGCCCAATTGGCTCAACAAACGATTTACAATCGGGGGGCCCAGGTCCGTTCCTTTGCACCTGGTGATAGGGTGTTGGTGTTGGTCCCCACGGTCAAAAGTAAATTCCTAGCCAAATGGGAGGGTCCATATGAAGTGTTGGAAAAAATGGGAGTGGTGAATTATAAAATTAGCCAACCGGGAAGACGAAAACCTGAGCAGCTCTATCACGTGAACTTGCTGAAACCATGGAAGGATAGAGAGTCCTTGGTCGCTAAGACTACCTGATTTTCTGCTCCATTTAACCTGGCTGTCCCTGAAGTTGGGATAGCGAAGACTATCCAAAACTCAGAAACAGGAGGTTAAAGAATTTGTGCTCCGTAATAAGGAGAAGTTTTCAGACCTGCCAGGTTGGGTCTCTGGAGTTGAACATGACATTATCACCACACCAGGGGATAAGGTCAAGTTGAAGCCTGAGGCCTCGTACAGACGGACGGACAGTCTGCTGAAAACGGTCTGCCGGACCGTTTTCAGCGGACATGTCCGCCCTGAGATATCTGTCTGATGGTTGTACACACCATCAGACAGAAATCCGTGCGTACACGATACGCGGTGACGTGGCCGCGCCGTCCCCGCGACGATGACGCGGCGACGTGCGCGGCCCTGGAAGTTCAAAGCTTCCATGCATGCGTCAAATCACTTCGACGCATGCGAGGGATGGCGGCCGATCGGACATGTACGGTGAGTCTGTACAGACGACCGAACATGTCTGAGGGACAGGCTTCCAGCGGACATGTTTCTTAGCATACTAAGAAACATTTGTCCGCTCGAAAACGGTCGGGTGGACAAATGTCCGCTGGAAACCTGTCCGGTCGGCCATACACACGACCGAACATGTTTGCTGAAACTGGTCCGCGGACCAGTTTCAGCAGACATGTTCGGTCGTGTGTACGGGGCCTTATAGAATTCCAGAAGCCCGGCGAGAGGCAATTCGCCAGGAAGTAAAACAAATGCTTGAGCTGGGGGTGATAGAAGAGTCAAATAGTGATTGGTCAAGTCCCATTGTCTTAGTGCCCAAACCAGATGGAAGTTGGCGGTTTTGTAATGACTTTCGCCGCCTGAATCAAATCACTAAGTTTGACACCTATCTCATGCCCCGCATAGATGAACTGATTGATCGCCTAGGCACTGCCCGGTACATGACAACGTTAGACCTGACCAAGGGTTATTGGCAAATTCCTCTCTCGGAATCGGCCAGGGAAAAAACAGCATTTGTAACTCCAGACTGATCTTTCCAATATCGGAGGATGCCTTTTGGGTTACAAAATGCTCCCGCCACATTCCAACGCACCATGGATAAGACCTTTCGGCCTTATCGAGCCTATGCTGCGGCATACCTCGATGATGTTGTCATCCACCTTGAGGATTGGGAATCACACTTGCCAAAAGTTCAGGCTGTGTTGGATTCCATCTTCAAAGCCGGGTTTACAGCCAATCCAAAAAAAAGTACCCTTGGGCTAGAAGAGGCGAAGTATCTGGGGTGTACCATTGGAGGTCTAATCAAGCCCCAAATAAACAAAGTTGAGGCTATTCAGGATTGGCCACGTCCCACCATCGCCGCTTTATCCCCCATTTTGCCTCACAGGCTGTTCCCCTATCAGGACACGTACTTACCGAGACCGAGATGCTGCGGACGGCTCACCTTTGCGGACTGGCGCTAACCTTCCTCTGAGGGTGGAAACAGAGAGAGGGAAGCACCAGAAGGCACCGGCACCGGAGGGTAGCTGGGTAGTAGCCGAGGTGAAGATCACAAGTGTGGGATCCGGAATCCACAGGATACGTTAGAAGCCGGAAGCCAATGCGAAGTCAATCAGGAGCAGGAATAAGGAAGTCCAAGAAGCAAGCCAGGTTCAGGGAATGGAGACAGCAGCAAGTCTGAGATTCAAGCCGGGATCAGGGTTCACAGAGAGAAGCGAGTCCAAAGTCCAGAGCCGGGGTCAGGGGTAAGAGAAGGCAGCAATCCGATAAACGAGCCGAGGTCAGGTATGTAGTCAAGCAATCAGGTAATCCAGGTCAAGAGGTTAGTTCAAGGGATAAAGCACATACAGGAACTGATGACAAACCAGCAACCAGCAAAGGGGAAGGGGCTGGCTTAAATAGGCCGCACTGGCCACTGATTGGTCCACAGGAGTACAGCCACTGATTGGTCCACAGGAGTACAGGTTCAGGACCAGGTTCCAACGGACAGCACACAGAATAGCACTGAGCAGTGGCTCAGAGACAAAAGAGCTGGACCTTCAATGGAGAGATCCTGGGTTCGATTCCACCCAGGACCAACTGGGGAAAGAGACCGTGGAAGGTCTGCGCCCTGACAGTGCCCCCCCCCTAGGGGCGGACTCCGGACGCCCAAACTGTCCATTAACTCAGGATGTTCGCGTTGAAAGGACCGAATCAACCGAGGGGCATGAATGTTTCTGGAAGGCTCCCATGAACTGTCCTCCGGGGGATAGCCCTTCCATTTAATTAAGTATTGGAGTTGTCTCCCTCTTTTCCTGCAGTTAAGGATAGCTTCCACTTCAAACTCTCTTTCTCCTTCAACCTCTATTGGTGGAGGTGGAGGCTCCGCTCTCCCTTGGAAAGGATCCGGGACCAGGGGTTTAAGAAGTGAGGCATGAAATACGGGGTGAATCCGGTAAGAATCAGGTAAGGCCAGTTCAAAGGCTACAGGATTAATCTTGCGTTTAATCTCGAAAGGACCGATGAATTTCGGGCCCAATTTTTGTGAAGGAACAGGTAATTTTAGATTAGAGGCGGACAGCCAGACTTTCTCTCCCACCCCAAAAGTGGGACAGTCCCTTCTACCTTTGTCATACAATTTCTTAAAGTCCTCCTGAGCCCGCTGCATCACCTCTTGCAAGTTTGAGAAATTCTGTTGAATGGATACTAACCGTTCTTGGACGGCTGGAACAGAAGCTTCGGGAATGGAGTCCGGTAAGAAGGGAGGATGGAAGCCATAATTTGCCCAAAACGGTGTTTGATTTGTGGAGGCATGAATGGAGTTGTTATATGCAAATTCTGCAGATACTAATAGTGAACGCCAGTCATTCTGGGAGACTGAGCAGAAACAACGGAGGTACTGCTCCAAGGTCTGGTTAGTTCTTTCCGTTTGGCCGTTGCTTTGCGGATGATAGGCCGAGGACAGACAAATCTTCACTTCCAGGGACTTACACAGTTCCCTCCAGAACTTGGATGTGAACTGTGTACCCCTATCGGATACGATACTCTTGGGGACTCCGTGAAGTCTAACGACCTCTTTAAAAAAAATGTTTGCCGTATCGGAAGCTGAGGGCGTGCCAACCATGGGCAAAAAATGTGCCATTTTTGACAACCGGTCAACCACGACTAGAATCGTGGTGAACCCTTCAGAGGGTGGTAGGTCAACGATAAAGTCCATTGAGATGTCTGCCCATGGACGTTCCGGAATGGGCAGTGGCTTGAGAAGACCCCAGGCCCTGGTGTTAGGACCCTTGTTGCGTTGGCAACGGACACAGGAGGCCACATACGTTTTGCAGTCACGCCGCCACTTAGGCCACCAGAAGGATCGAGCAATTAGTTCGGAGGTCTTACGTGTTCCAAAATGGCCTGCCATCTTGAGGTCATGGAAGGTACCCAGAAGTAGCTGTCTTACTTCCCTTGGCACGAAGATCTTATCTCGAGACCACCACAAATCTTCCCGTTTTACAAGTGAAGAGGTTTCCGGATCTGTACATTGGCGAGATGCCAATTTAAGAGAATTGAGGAAGTCTGATTGAGCGATCAGAAAAAAGTTTTGAGGGTTTAGGATAGTGCTGGGTTCTGAAGTATTAGGTGTTTCCGGGAACATTCTTGAAAGAGCATCGGCTTTACCGTTCTTTGAACCGGGTCTATAGGTTATGTGGAAGTTAAACCGCGTGAAAAAGAGGGCCCAGCGAGCCTGCCTGGGTCTTAGACGCTTAGCGGAACGCAAATACTCTAAGTTTTTGTGGTCTGTAAAAATTATGATAGGGTGAGTAGCTCCTTCCAGTAAGTACCGCCATTCCTCCAATGCGAATTTGATAGCAAGCAACTCCCTATCCCCAACATCATAGTTCTTTTCCGGCGGAGTAAGTTTCCGGGAGGCGTAAGCAACTGGGTGCAAGAGGGATTTTGGCCCCTGTCTCTGAGATAAAACAGCACCAGTGGCGGACTCTGAAGCGTCAACTTCCAGGATGAATGGGAGTGTTGGATCTGGGTGATGTAAAACGGGTGCCGAAGAGAATACTGACTTAAGCTTAATGAAGGCTTCCTGAGCTTCCCGTGACCAATGGAACCGATTCCCTTGACCTGTAAGCTTGGTGATGGGGGAGACAATGGAGGAGAACCCCACAATGAACCTTCTATAGAAATTGGCGAAGCCAATAAAACGTTGGACACCTTTTCTATCTGTAGGAGCCGGCCATTCCTGAATTGCCTTGACCTTTTGGGGGTCCATGGCAACCCCATCAGTGGATATAAGGAAGCCTATGAATTGTATTGAAGTCTTCTCAAACTCACATTTCTCTGCTTTGAGATATAATTTGTGTTGTCTGAGGATCATAAGTACTTTTTTAACGTGGTTCCGGTGTAATTCTAGCGTAGCTGAAAAGATCAAGATGTCATCTAGGTAGACAACAAGGAAGTCGTCCAGGTACTGACGAAAGATGTCATTGACTAAATGTTGGAAAGTGGCCGGGGCGTTACAAAGCCCGAAAGGCATCACTAAGTATTCGAAATGTCCGAATC
The DNA here is from genome assembly GCF_905171775.1 of Rana temporaria. Taxonomy (NCBI): domain Eukaryota; kingdom Metazoa; phylum Chordata; class Amphibia; order Anura; family Ranidae; genus Rana; species Rana temporaria. The sequence continues at coordinate 111,772,373 of NC_053496.1, forward strand.
TAGATCTGAACGCTGTCTTCCACTCGTCCCCTTCCCTGATCCGGACAAGATTGTAAGCTCCTCTGAGGTCGAGTTTTGAGAAGATGCGGGCCGAGCGGAAACGCTGGAACAGCTCTGGGATGAGTGGTAAGGGATACCGGTTTTTAATGGTGACCTTATTGAGCTCCCTATAGTCTATACAAGGTCGGAGTGAGCCATCCTTCTTCTCGACGAAGAAAATCCCAGCCCCAGCGGGAGAAGAGGAGGGGCGAATAAATTTTTTCTCTAAATTCTCGTCGATGTAGGCCTTGAGGGCCTTTAATTCAGTTTCTGAAAGGGGAAAAATACGGCCGAAGGGAATCTCAGAGCCTGGCAGGAGATCGATAGGGCAGTCATACGGCCGATGTGGGGGTAAACAATCTGCTTGTTGTTTATCAAAAACGTCTTTGTACCCCTAGAAGGCAGGAGGGACGTGTAGAAGGTTTTCCGGTGGGCTAATGAGGGTGGAGCAAGAATCAGGAGGAGGTAGCAGGCAATGCTGAAGGCAAAAAGAAGACGTGAAACTGATGTCTCTGGTGAGCCAATTGATACATTGTTGATGGAGCTGAAGCCAAGGGAGTCCCAGGATGATGGGGAACATGGGAGATGGGATGAGGTCCAACCGAAGATGTTCTTGATGGCCAAGATCAGAGATGACGTGCAGGGGAAGTGTTTCATGTGTAACCAATCCAGAACGGGGAAGTGACCCATCCGCTAGGTGGACTTGAAGGTGAGTATCTTTAGTGCGGTGAGGGATGCGCAGCTTTTGGGCCAGGGCCAAGTCCAGGAAGCTGCTGCATGCTCCCGAGTCAATGATCGCCGGTAGGCGGGTTGCCCCTTCCGGAAGCTGCAGGGAAAGGAAAAGCACAACGTAAGTCTGTGATAGATGCGAGACATGGTAATTGAGGGTTGGTGCAGGTTTCAACTTACAGGGTCTCACCGGACAGGTGCGCAAAAAGTGGCCGTCCCCACCGCAATAAAGGCAAAGGTTGGCTCGACGCCTGCGTAGTCTTTCTTCCGGAGTGAGGGGCGGACGTACTAAGCCAAGCTGCATAGGCTCTGGATCAGGTAATGAAGAAGTTGGTGAAACCGAAGGAGGTGTGGGCACCGAAGGCAGACGTGGCGGAGCCCAGCTGAGACGGTTGGACTGGAAACGTTCAGAACGCCTCTCTCGTAGGCGTCGGTCCAACTGGGTGGCGGACTGGATCAGACCCTCCAGCGTAGCAGGGGTTTCAGAACGTGCCAGTTCATCTTTTAGGGCTTCGGAGAGACCCTGGCGATATTGGTACTTTAGGGCCAACTCGTTCCATCCAGTATCGGCCGACCACTTCCTGAACTCGGCGGTGTAATCCTCCACTGGGCGTCTACCCTGGTTCAGATTATGGAGGGTGGATTCAGCAGTGGATGAACGCAGGGGATCGTCATAGAGCTTGGCCATGTGAATAAAAAACTCGTCAATAGTGTCCAAAGCGGGACTCCTCTGCTCCATTAGACCATGGGCCCAGGCCTGGGGTTCATCCGAGAGGAGGGAGATGACAAATCTCACTTTCACCGCCTCAGAGCAAAAAGTCCTGGGCTGTAAACCAAAATAAAGGGTGCAGGCGTTTTTGAAAGCTCTGAACTTCCTACGGTCACCCGAGAAGCGTTCAGGAGTGGGTACTCGGGGTTCCGGGTTTGTGGTCATAACTGCTGGGGTTAATGCGGCCTGAGGAGCGGGAAGTCCAGTAAGAGGGGCTGCAGGTACAGCAGATAGCCCAGGTGGGATGGCAAGTTGTTGTAGGCGGCCATCCATCTGGAGATAGCCTTCTTGAAGTTTTTGCACAGCGTCCGTCAAGGCGGAGACCTGCTGGCACAAGGTCTCAAAAGGTGAGCGCGCCCGGTCGGTCTCAGACATCTGGCTGGTTTGTACTATCAGGACACGTACTTACCGAGACCGAGATGCTGCGGACGGCTCACCTTTGCGGACTGGCGCTAACCTTCCTCTGAGGGTGGAAACAGAGAGAGGGAAGCACCAGAAGGCACCGGCACCGGAGGGTAGCTGGGTAGTAGCCGAGGTGAAGATCACAAGTGTGGGATCCGGAATCCACAGGATACGTTAGAAGCCGGAAGCCAATGCGAAGTCAATCAGGAGCAGGAATAAGGAAGTCCAAGAAGCAAGCCAGGTTCAGGGAATGGAGACAGCAGCAAGTCTGAGATTCAAGCCGGGATCAGGGTTCACAGAGAGAAGCGAGTCCAAAGTCCAGAGCCGGGGTCAGGGGTAAGAGAAGGCAGCAATCCGATAAACGAGCCGAGGTCAGGTATGTAGTCAAGCAATCAGGTAATCCAGGTCAAGAGGTTAGTTCAAGGGATAAAGCACATACAGGAACTGATGACAAACCAGCAACCAGCAAAGGGGAAGGGGCTGGCTTAAATAGGCCGCACTGGCCACTGATTGGTCCACAGGAGTACAGCCACTGATTGGTCCACAGGAGTACAGGTTCAGGACCAGGTTCCAACGGACAGCACACAGAATAGCACTGAGCAGTGGCTCAGAGACAAAAGAGCTGGACCTTCAATGGAGAGATCCTGGGTTCGATTCCACCCAGGACCAACTGGGGAAAGAGACCGTGGAAGGTCTGCGCCCTGACATCCCCTGACTAATTTGACCAAAGGGAAGGAGTCTGTAATGACCAAATGGACTCCCAAAGCAGAAACAGCTTTTCAGGCTTTAAAACAGGCCTTATGTAGTCAGCCAGTTTTAAATTTGCCTGATTTTTCACAGGACTTTGTGGTTCAGACAAATGCTTCAAATGTGGGCTTAGGATCTGTATTGTCTCAGATTATCAAGGGGGAGGAACACCCTGTTATGTACCTCAGCCGAAAGTTGAAGGCCCATGAAGAGAATTATGCCACCATTGAGAAATAATGTTTGGCAGTGAAATGGGATTTGGATTCTCTCCGGTACTACCTCGTGGGTAGACAGTTTAAACTGGTGACGGATCATGCCCCATTGAAGTGGATGGCACAGAACAAAGAGACCAATAGGAGAATAAATAGGTGGTTCCTGGCACTCCAGGAATTTAGTTTTGTGGTAACGCATCGCCCCGGTGATAAAATGGGGAATGCAGATGGGTTGTCCCGAGTGCATGCCTGCCTGGCAACCTACGTCCCAACCCTAGGGTTGAAACAAGAGGGGGGGTATGTGACAGGAAGTCAGGTAAATCTGTGGGTGTTGTCACAGATGGGACATACATTTCTGCCTTGTTTAGACAATACACCAATTGTTATTAGGCGTTGGCTGCAAATGTAGCCAGAAAAGGCTAAAGGCCGTTGGAAAACTTCAGCTGTTCAGAATGAGGCAATTAAGGCCTCTATAAGTAGTATAGAGGATTACCACTGATTTGCTGCATCCTGAGTCTTTGTGAGTAAGGAGAGCATTGCCAGAAAGTCTTCTGAGAAGGTGAGGAGAGGATTGATTTTTCTGTGTGATAAAAATCAAAAGACTATTGTTTTTCTGCTGTATGACCAGCAATGTCTGCCCAGTACTAGGCTGTGCCAGACTCCATAGATAGGTTCCTGTGTGGTGAAGATAGACGCCCTAAGTGGCCAGGGTTTATTTTATGTTTGATTTTGTTTATGCTGTTTGGATGCTTGCACTTGTTTCCAGCAAGATGGACGAATAAACCAAAATCTTTGTTTTCAACCATCTTCGACTGCCTGTCTTTATAAATCCAGTGTGTAGTGAACCCATCCAAGGGGTCACACACCCTGCTACCGAGCTAACCCCTTACAATAAATATATAAATACATAAATATATATATATATATATATATATATATATATATATATATATATATATATATATATATATATATATATATATATATATATATATATATCACATTATCTTAATACTTTCAAAAGAAGAATGTAGATATTAACTGTGCATATTTAGAGAAGGGAGGGATTTTAGCAGCCAATGGCAATATCAGGTGACTAGTTCACGCTGACTGGATAATCCACTAGGATTTGATTGGGTAAATGGAATAGCCACTTATTTAATCAAACATTTATTCACGATTATCAAAGCATGTGTTTCTGTTGTGTATGTGGATGTATGTATGTGGATGTGTGTGTATACATATATATATATATATATATATATATATATATGTCCATGTATATATGTATATATGTATGTATGTATGTATGTATGTATGTATATATATATATATATATATATATATATATATATATATATATATATATATATATATATATGTATGTATATATTAGTTGTGTTCATTAGGTAAAATTTATTGGAATAGCAATGTATTTCTTACTGTGTTTAAAAGCCTACTTTGATGTATCAGACATGGGATGTGACCATTCAACATCCTATCCCTGAACAAAAGGCATTCACACCTTTAGCTGTGAATAGGCTCATCTCTGGGTTTTTCCCAGGGAATTTGGAAGTGACATGTAGAAGCTAAATGACCATCTGTCTTTTGAGTTTAGCCACAATCAGAGTGCCTCCCTTTTTTTAAAGTGTATAAATTGCATAGAGGCTTAGAACTCAGTAGAACAGATTATTTTGAATGTATGCACATTGTTCTCCAAGCTTTTAGATTTTCTGGAAGCTTGCTTGTATATTAAATACATCTTTTTGAAATCAATTTGGATTCAGCAGTCAACTTTACTGAAGAACTTTAAGTTAAAGTTTCTTCCCCGTCAATTTGGTCCTTCGAGCTGGGAAAGAAATACTCTACAGCACGCCGCTGAGAAACGGAACAACACAAGCTGGGAGGTCATTGCAAATGGATAAGGTAAGCTAAACTTTCTGCTTGCTGTGATCTTCCCATTGTGCTGGTCTGTGTAAGAAGGCGTGCTGTAGAAATTCTCTTTTTCAAGAACCTTGACTGTTGAAAAATTTGTTGTTTTTCTTTTTAACGTTTTTTTAAACGTTTTTTTCATACTATCTGTGCTATTACTGTCCTTTGTATGAATGCTCTGTGTGAACGGTCTGCTCTATATCAGATGCAGTGAATGTTTAGCTAGAATTTCTGCATTTCCTGCGACTAGGCGACTAGCCAGGTCAGAAATTTGGGTTTTCGGACTCAAGGGGTCATAGGCTGTGGCTGATAAGGTACGTGTGTGGTGAGACCCTGGTTTTATCGCTAAGGGTGATGGCCTGCTTAAAAAACAGTGCTGCTTGAATCACAAGTACCAGACTCGCATGAAAAACTGTCTTCTTTTCGCTTCTGCGCAATTCTCTACAAAATCGCACAATAAGCAGAAGTACTATCTCTCCTATTCTGCACAGTGCCTAAAAACTGATGTGAGAGACTTTTAGGGAAACCAAACTGTCAGATTCTATACTCTATAACTTTCTCCTATTTAATATTATGCTAAGTGTGTATCCTGCATAAGTGACTTGTCTAAAGGGAGTGTTTTTATTTTATTTTTTATTTTCTTTACATTCTTAAACTGTCTGTGTGACCTCATTCAGTCTGTGTGGCTGATTTACAGTGTATTGTCTGGTATAGAATTCTTGGCCAGGATTAGAGTCCAAACAATACTGCTCCTGCTATAACTGGGGTCGCTGTGTCTGTGTGACATGGGGTCTTAGTAATAGATTAATTCTTCAGGAAGTCTTATCACCATATAAGATGGGGAATTGTACCACCACGTACACCCCAGAAGGGGATCTGTGTGATCCGATTGTGAACCCTTCCTGGTCGGCCAAAGAGTATATGATATATAACTTTGGAGAAGGAACGGTTCATCCCTTGAAGAAATGGAATAGAGGCACACAGGGGTTTATTCCGCTACAGGGGAATCTTGACCCTAAGTTCTGGAATGAATGTAAAAACCACTATCCAGGTATTTTTAAAACAAGAAAAGAAAAGCAGGCATTAGATAAATGGATACGGGCTAGTCAGTGTTGTGAAATCATGCTAAAAACTAGATTAAAAGTAACCTATTGCCCTGTGAGAAAGTTATATGAATACAGTCCTGAAGAACCTGATAACAATATTGCTGTAATGACTGTAAGCAGATTAGACCCTACATTACCACCCCCACCTACCACTAGTGATGAAAGGGCAGCGAACAGTTCCACTGTGCATAAATTATCTGCACCCCCACCCCACCCCCCCATCTAGAAACAACAATAGGTGCAGATTCAAAAATACCACTAACAGAGGGATTCTCAGCCATTCTAACCTCCTCCCCCTCAAGGAGACCTGTGATAACACATCAGTCTCCCATGTCCCCTTATGCAACCAATCAATCAAATTTTTGGGGGCCTGTGAGATCTCAATTGATATCACCAAATGATGGGTCAAGGCATGTACCCCTCACTAACTCTGATTTACAGATAATTATAAAAACCATGGCTGACCCTAAGAGAAATCCACATGCTTTCACTCAAAAGATGAAATCATTACAAATTGCTCACCAGTGTTCAGCATATGATATCTACAGTTTGTTGTGCATGCCTGGGTGTCCAAATCACTAATCAAATTATTAATAACAGTGACAGTCTTAATGAACCCATACCAAATATTGATGAGAAAGAGGGTGAGGAATGGATTAACACCTTCTGTACACAAGTACAAAAACAATACAAGAGGGTTGACTGGGCTAGTCTATTGCAAATAACACAGGGTGCAAATGAGACATGCAATATTTTCTTTCAAAGAATAAGTGAGCATATTGCTGCACGTTGTCAGACTGCAAATGAGCAAGTAAATGATGAAATCCTTAGCAGTGCTTTGATGAGTGGCTTTAACAAAACAGTGAGGGACAAAATAAAGCTAATAAGACCAGAATGGAGGAGAATGGGGTCCCTTTCTATAATGGATTTAGCTAGAAACATGGAACTTGATATAGAGGATAAAGAGAAAGCCAGAACACAAAAAGTAATGTATGTAGGTCCTGGAGGTCCTAATGGTATATTTATACCTGCAAACCATTTTAAATCAGGAAAACATGATGTCTCTAATGTGACATGTTACAAATGTCGAAAAAGAGGCCATTATGCTAAATATTGCAAAAATTACCAAGCTAAACCTCTAAATGAACCTAAACTAGCATCTCAAAGGTAATAATAACAACCAAGATGCTTTTGTACCACGAGAAGGCTAAGAAAAAAATAAATAAAAAATAAAAAAAATATAGGGGAAAAGTGCAGTTTTACTAAAGAAATGTGCTAATATTTTTGTCTACAGGGTATAGCTGGCTAAGTTTAAAAGTTATGTTTGATGTGCGAAGTGTGTGAGACCCATGGATGTGATGTTGGATGGGTGTTTTGGGGTGAACCTCCACGTTAAGGGTGGGGACTGATGAATATGAAATAATAATACTAACACCGTATGAATTTTGGTGGCATGATGATTTATTTTATGTTTGTTATGTATGTTTTAAAGTGATGTGACAGTGCCACAAGGACATTCAACGGTAACAAGTCAGTGGCATGTTGGTCGTTGGACATTTGTCTTTAGAAGCAAGACAAATATTTTGGCTGTAAATTGGGACTAAAAAAAAAAATGTATTTCTGACTTAAAATCCTAAAATTGATCTATATAATTGGGGTATAAATAAATAAATAAATAAATAAGGAATGGTGTTTTATAGTTCTTTCGTTGACGTGTGTTCTCAGCTGCTGACAACCCAAATGACCCCCCCTTCATTCCTGTAAGAGTGTGTGAACAGCTGTATTGTCATGCAAGTTGTGTGAGCCGATTGAATTGTATAAACAAAAGTAAAAAGCCTCCTATCTATATATATATATATATATATATATATATATATATATATATATATATATATATATATATGTATATATATATATATATATATATATATATATGTGTACTTTTGTATTAACGGTAATCTTTGTTTCCATAGAAGAAACAGTTTTTGAAGTTTTCCAATGTACTCAGAATAGGTGAAGTATAACTGTCTTGCAAGACAAAGGGGGAACTTATAAAAAAAAATGTTGTTTGTTTTGAGCTGCTCATTTTTAAACCATGGTGAATAATAGTTTTATATATATATATAGTAATGGTATACCATACATAAAAAAAACACATGGTTGTAATAGTTTGACGTCAAACAATTTTTGTTGGTATTAGAAAACGTGCACTGTTAAAATATTTAAAGAAAATGTTCAAAATGCTTACTGTATGCTAAATATCTCTAACCTTTGGTTTGTTTTCAGAAGGAAAATATAATGTGTTTTGTTACTAAAATGTTGATGCTTATTTCTCAGATTAAGCCCTATGCTCTGGATTGATTTGTTCAAGGTCTTCAGAACAGAAGAAAACCACAGCCTTCAAAGACAACCCCCTTTTTGAGGAGTATTTTTATCTATATATATATATATATATATATATATATATATATATATATATATAAACATGGGTTTCAACCCTCCCACTAGCTAAATCTGTACTGCCCTTAGCACTACATTTTTGATTATCTGACATAAATGAGCCTTGAGATTTAACAAGTTCTAATGACCTAGACCACAGGTTTCAGGCACAAAGCCCGCGGACCAAATCCGGCCCTCCAGGCCATTTCATGTGGCCCTCGTGCCTCTCCTGCAGCTTCGGCCCTCCTCTGGTCCTCCTCCGGACCCTTGCTCTCTGTTTTTTTTTAAGCAATGCATCCAGCTTCTTCCCAGCAGCGGCATGGGGAAAGGGGGGTGCACTGTAATATGGGGGAGAGTGGGGGACTCAGCTTCTGATGGTGGGGTGGCTCTTGACATCTAGTGTGAGGGGAGGGGATACGCTGGATATCTAGTCATATAGATACAACCAGCCCTTTTACCCTTTTGAGGGTGATGCTGATGCAGTCCACGATAAAATTTAGTTTGACACCCCTGCCCTAGAGAATTAAAGGTCCACTGTCTTGGGCTACGTTTTCACTATAATGAACCCCAAAGTCACATGATTCAGAGACTCTGGATTGTGACTTTGGTCCAAATTTATAGTCCCCGTCAAGGTAGTGCAGGAATCTTTTAAAAGTCGCTGCAACTTTAAATCACAATAGTGGGAACTGAGTCTTATACAGTTTTTGTATATTATTTTATGATAAACAAGTTTGATTAAGATTGAATTGAATAACTGTTGCTCTAGTATAAACACCTACAAAAAAAAAAAGTAATGAATGTATTACTACATGTATGTTAGTGTCACTACATTGAGTGTGAAGATTACTTGGGTATTATTAAGAGTGTATTTGAAGCCAGTTTCCTGTGCGGGGTCACAATACATGGCTACTCATTTCTAGCTGTATTATATGTCTTTGCATATGTGTCTCCAATGTCTGTGTGTGTCCAGGCACACACCTGTCAGCTTGAAATTTTTAACTCACTACTGTTTAGTGATCCCGGCATCTCAGCACGGCAAGGGATTCTCATGTGTTTATTGGTCTTTAGTTCTAGGTATCTTTCCTGCCTTAGAATCCTTGTATACATCAACTGTATCTTGTGTATCTGACCTCCTATGAACCCCGAAGCCCAGTGCTGCACTATACTCCTGTTATTCCTGTATCTTGTGCTCTCTTATCTATGTTCCTGTAGGATCATTGATCCAAGCCATACGTAATAGCCCCCCCCCCCTTCTGAGAAGCCTATTGTTTATGATAAATGTCTTATTGAATTTAGAATAATGTGGACAGTTTAGTTGGATGACAGTTGAATAACATTTTATTGTAAATGAGAATAGTTTCTCCTTGTATAAAGATTTACTTTTTTATTATTATTTTTCCTTCTAAGTCATATTGCCTCTAGAACATACATTTACTTCAGCAGTAAAAGAAAACTCAGAAGGCTTTATGGGCATTTTTTTGTTAATAATCATGTTTTGGGACTAACAATCTCTGACACCATCCCTCCACCATCCCTCCACCACCCCCCCACCATCCCTCCTCATGCCATCAGTCACGAACACCATTGATGAAAAAGAGTGCTTTCAAAAAAAACTTGTGTCTAAAGAACTTTGATACCTACCATGTCAGTAAAAAGGTATTTTATCATGTGGATTGAGAAAAATCCTGAAGAAGATTACATGGTGCAAACCTACTGGAGGTCTATGTGGACTACGATAGTCCTGAAGAAAATTATGTACATTATATGTGCTCTTAAGGTGTTTCCGTGGCGTCTCATGGAAGAATAGCCTGTGACAGTTACAGCAGAGGAATCAACTATAGACTTGGTGTTCATGCATTGTTAGACCAACGCATAATATTTTCATTTTTTTGATTTTTTGGTATTTTGTATTTTTTTTTTTAGCCTTGACAAAGCAAAATGAGATTTTTCTGCAGAAGTAAATTGGGTACATAAATTAGGAAAAATGTAAACTAGAAACCAAATGAATATTTCACGTAAGATTAGGCAGTTAGAGGGACATGTTGGAATTTAGGACTTGTAATTGTATATGATGTTAGGTTTTGTATGTGTTATGAAACTTAGTTTTTTCCATCATAGTCAAGAACTGTCCACAACCAATGTATGAATTGTTATAGTGCTGTTATGTTTTGTTAATTATGTGGTCAATTTCTAATTTGACCAAGAGATGGGATTGATCGGGTAAATGGAATAGCCATTTATTTAATCAAACATTTATTCACGATTATTAAAGCATGTGTTTCTGTTGTGTATGTGTATGTATATATGTGGATGTGTGTGTGTATATATATATATATATATATATATATATATATATATATATATATATATATATATATGTATGTCCATGTATATATGTATATATATATGTATGTATGTGTGTATGTATGTATGTATATGTATGTATATGTATGTGTATATATTAGTTGTGTTCATTAGGTAAAATTTATTGGAATAGCAATGTATTTCTTACTGTGTTTAAAAGCCTACTTTGATGTATCAGACATGGGATGTGACCATTCAACATCCTATCCCTGAACAAAAGGCATTCACACCTTTAGCTGTGAATAGGCTCATCTCTGGGTTTTTCCCAGGGAATTTGGAAGTGACATGTAGAAGCTAAATGACCATCTGTCTTTTGAGTTTAGCCACAATCAGAGTGCCTCCCTTTTTTTAAAGTGTATAAATTGCATAGAGGCTTAGAACTCAGTAGAACAGATTATTTTGAATGTATGCACACTGTTCTCCAAGCTTTTAGATTTTCTGGAAGCTTGCTTGTATATTAAATACATATTTTTTAAATCAATTTGGATTCAGCAGTCAACTTTACTGAAGAACTTTAAGTTAAAGTTTCTTCCCCGTCAGATTTGGTCAAGGAGATCTTATCAAAGCTATTAAATGACAGTGCTGACTTCAATCTCCTCATTCATTCCTCTAGGTGACAATGACTTGAGGGTGAAAATCCAGCATGTTTCCTGGCAGCACAACCTTTAAAACTGTTCTGCTGGGGAATATTTATCAATGTTCACCATTGTTTTTTGTACACAGGAGACAGGTTTTACTGGCCTGGGGTACAAAATGACATTGAGCATTACTGTCAATGCTGTACAGTATGTCAAATGTTGGTACCCCTGCCACACTTTTGTGGACCTCAGTTGTCAATTACTGAAGTGCCCTTTGAGAGGATTGCTATGAACCTTATAGGTCCACTGTTCAGTCTGCACGGGGCCATCAGCATATTCTCGTGACTATGGATTATGCTAACTGTTACCTAGAAGCTCCTTCTTTACACAACACATCTGTCAAAAACACTGCCAAAGAGTTGTTCATAGTGTTCAGTCAGTCTGTGAGTAACTAAAGAGTTGTTTAATTTGTTTTAGGTGACACGTTTTCAAACCTCCCTGTTTTAATAAAACCTGTGAGGGGGTTAGCTCGGCAGCGTGTGTGTGTGTGACCCCCTGGATGAGTTCACTACACAAAATCAGGCACAGCAGACAGCGTTGCAGGTGAAAAAAAAACAAAGGTCCGGTTTATTTATACTATATACAGTGAAAAATATAACAGCAAAACAAAAGAAACATGACAAGAAATCCTGGTCAGCTTGACCACTTACTACACACGTAGATTCCCTATCTAACAACTAGGTGCAGCCTTGTGCTGCCCCAGCACCTATCTCCCTGTTTTAGAAGTTTGCCACACGGGCGTTGTCTCACCGCAGAGGACAGATACCACACTCCCTAGTCTACACAAACACAGAACTGGTTCTAGGATGGAGCACCTCCCTAAGCATGCTGGGAGGTTTTGTAGAGGTCTTAATGAGCCCACTTACTTCAGTTGGGCTCATTAACTCTTCCCCTGCAGGACTCCCAGCACTTCCCCCTAGTGGTATAAGTTGGCATAAAGCCTGAATCTGGGACATACATATTTTCCATCCTGGATGCAACCAGGCGATTTTACCTGCCTGCTGTCACAACCTTAAAGAGTATGTTAAAAAAAAGATTGGAAAAACTGGGACTATTTGCTTTTGCACTTGATTTTTGCCATCAGGAAGATTGCTCAGTCCTCTACAGGGTACTCTCTATTTGAGTTGTTCTATAAAAGACACCCTCAGAGACGTTTAGACATAGCCAAGGAAACCTAGGAGGGGGAAAAGATACCCCACAAAAGTGTCATTGAGTAGATCATTCAGATGCAGGACAGAAATGCAATGGTAATGTCAATTGTAAAGGAACAATTTACCTTGTCCCGGGTTCACTCTTGTTGGGCTACAAGTTTTCCAACACAGGGTTGATACAAGGTGGGGGGGGGGGGGGTTGTAGCAATGCAGCAGTGTCTCAAAGGGAGCCTAGAAAAGTCCTGTTTGGTGTTCACATGTTTTCCAGGCTCCTATTGTACACTTTTAGAGACCTCTGATTCCCTGTCTATTTTGGGTTTTGCACCCCTCCCTTTTGGCAATTTAGGATAACCTTAAACCTAGAGTCAGTTCTCAGAAGGTTGGTGTTGAATTTCTAAAACTGGAGAGTGCAAAATCTGACACAGTTCTGCACAGAAACCAATGTGTTTCCAGGTTTGATTGTCAAAGCTTAATTGTACAAGTTGAACTTAGAAGCTGATTGGCTACCATGCACAACTGCACCTGATTTTTCACTCTCCAGTTTTAGTACTGTAAATCAGCCCTATTGTGTTTTTGCAAGCTGACGATTGGTGAAGAGCAAACAAACTGTGTATGTGTAGAAACTGATAAGCATTGGGCTTGCTTAATCTGCTAGTTAGGACTTTGATGTATGTACCTCCTACTGGGACATGACTATGGTTTCCTTTTGAAGATGTTGCACTGTTTATTTTGTGGAACACTGCACAGCACCTGTAAAAAGACTTGCAAATAGCAGTAATAAGCACAACGCTGTCTTTCATTACATCATCTGTGCCTGAAAGTGTGCTCATCCCATGGAGCTTTGTACCTGCTACCTATCCCCAGCTCACAATATATAACAAGTTAAAATGTTGCCTATGTTGACCATGTTGTTTGTTAAATGTCTACAATTATGGAATTATTCATGCACATCTCTAAATTAGCAAAACTGTAGAATGATCATGCTTATGAATATTTCCTAATTGTGTTAGTTTAATATGCTCATAATCCTAAATAACTTGTATTTGTATCTTACAGTCGAAGGAGACCTCATAATAGACATTTTGCAATAAATTGGTATTGGGGTCAATGAGTGGAATTTTGGCAGGCAAGAATTAAGAAAACAATGTGTGTGCTCAGGGCAGCCTGCATGGTCTTAACTCAGTAGACATTTAATTACTATTCACAGCTGGTGCACTGTCTATAAAAGTCACACGATTCTGTAAATGTCAAGATGCTATGGACAGCATAACCATTCTAACAGCAGTAAAGCTTTGTTTCTAACAGAAGTTTGTTTTTCTCTTCAGAGAGCCATAACAAAGCATATGGATATTTAAGATATTTCCTCAGAAAACAAATGTCATATTACTGTTAGGCCTGTATAAAAGTTATAGTTTTTTTTTTATATAATTAGAATTTTTTTATTGCAAATTACCTAGTTTCTGTACACAGAAATGTGTTCAGACAATGAAAAAAAATATATTGTCTACAATTACAATGAATTGTTTATAACTTGCAGATTAAGAAATGTCTTGAATTCATACCAATAACAGTGCTACTATTTTTCCATATTATATATGTTTTTTATACATTCTTTTTTTAGGTTAAGAAACTAATATAGAATGCATCTGCAGCAAAGCATAATGTAAATCTCCAAATAACAGGCAATAATGAAACCTTAAAGTGGAATTCCAGTCACAATTGAAAATTTGCCCTGACTCGTCCAATAATCTACCTATGATTTGGCCCTGTCCCCATTTACAGGTATTCTGGACCAACATTCACACTTTTATTACTAGTTTAACTACTGTGTCTATGCCCCAGATGGTGGATGTCTGTATCTTGGGGCTGGTAGATGTTGGGTCTTCATTCATTTTACCCATGAAATTTTCAGCATATAAGATCAAGAAGTGTAAAGCCTGAGTTGAGTGTGCCGGTTCATGGTCAATCAATATCAGGACAGTTGATGTTTCCCATAATAACATCGCCTTGTTTGCTTGGCAATTCTATCAGTGAGAGCAGTTGAATCTCCACCTCATCCTTCATGTTAGGGGTCAATAGCATGTACTAAGAAGTAGGGCGGAACACCCCCTGTTTCGTTCGTAGCAGAACTCCCGAACTTCCGAAGGGAAATGTTCCAATCCGAACAGCGAACCCCACTGAAGTCTATGTGAGCCAAAAAGGAAAAATAAAAAGTACCCATTTTGAAAGCTTATATGCACGTAATTGGCCATAAAAGGGGTATGGAGGTCTGGGTACTGCCCTGGGGGACATGTATCAATATTTTTTTATGACCGTTTTTTCAGGACAGTGATTTTAATGCTTAAAGTGCAACAATAACAATGAAAAATTCCCTTAAATATAGTGCCTGCGGGGTCCCCTTAATGGGCCTGTAAAGTGTTGCATCTGTAGTATGCATAAAAAATGCTGCAGCAAAATTTTTATTTCTAAAGAAAAAAAGAGTCAAATACCATTAAAAATTACTCACGGTTACAATTCTTGGCACCCGGGTATAGAAAAAATAAAGAGAAAAACGGCCTGGGTCTCCCCAAGTCCATATCAGGCCCTTTGATTCATGCCAAACTTAAAACCCTTACCTGAGCATGCAGCCCGGCAGGTCAGGAAAGGGGAAAAAACCCCAAACCATACCAGGCCACATGGACTCAACATGGGGGGGGGGGGGGTTGATGGGGACAAGGGCCTTTTCCCAACAACCCTGGGCTGTGGTTTTTGGGGTCTGTGGATAAGGGGCTTAGCGGAATCTGGAAGCCCCCCAGATCCCAGCCCCCCCATGTGCATGGGTATCAGGTACATCGTACCTCTACCCATTCATCAAAAAAGTGTAAAAAAGTAAAAACCACAAGAAACAAGTCCTTTATTAAAAAAAAAAAACCTATGGCCCGGATTCACAAAGCACTTACGCCAACGTATCTCGGGATACGCCACGTAAGTGTAAATATGCGCCGTCGTATCTATGCACCGGACTCTGAAACCAAGATACGCCTGAAAATAGGCTTCATCTGACCGACGTAACTTTCCTACGCCGGCGTATCGTGGGCGCATATTTACGCTGGCCGCAAGGGGCGCTCCCATTGATTTCCTATTTAAATATGGAAATGAGGGAGATACGTCGATTCACGAACGTACTTGCGCCAGGCGCATAATATACACGGTTTGCGTAAGTCGTACGCCGGCGTTAAGTTATTCCCCATATAGGAGGCGCAACCCATGCAAAGATATGGACCAGGGAACACAGCCGCCGTATTTTACGTCGTTTACGTAGTACGTGAATATGGCTAGGCGTAGGTTACGTTCACATCGTAGGCAGTGATTCGACGTATCTTAAGCAGTTGATCTGACGTGATTCTGAGCATGCGCACTGGGATGCGTCCACGGGATGGCGCATGCGCCGTTCGTTTTAAGTACTTTTATGACGCTTGGCCCATCATTTTCATGGGGTCACGCCTCATTAGCATGGCTCACGCCCACTTCCACTTACGACGGCTTACGCAGAGGGAACCCAGCGCAGTTTGGGAGGCAAGTACTTTGTGAATTATGTGCTTGCCTCTCTGTGCTACGTCGGTGTAGAGTATATTAGATACGCTACGCCGGCATAAATATGCGCCAATGTATGTGAATCCGGGCCATTATGTCCAACCATCGTCAATCACACTGCCCTCTTCTGACCCTAAAAAAAAAAAAAAAAAAAAACTCCTGGGAGGCTACCTGCCGTATGCCCGCTCTACGCTTTGACAGTCCTTATATAGGCAAGGGCAGGATCACTCAGCTACGTCACCCGGTGGCACCACCTTCTTCAGATGTCATGTGACACCACATGACGTCAGACAGGGCGGAGCCACCAGGTGACATATAAGAACTGTCAAAGCGCAGAGCAAGCATATGGAGGGTAGTCTCCCAGGAGGCGGTACATTTTTTTCTTCTATTTTTCCGGTTGGCGGGCGGTGTGATTGACGATGGATATAGATCGGGGGACACTGTTTTTTTTATTTTTTAATAAAGGCTCCCTTTAATAAAGGGTTCCCAGTCAGGCTCCTTAACAACAAGCTTTGCCCAAACAGGGCGCAGAATGCACTGTGTAACGCTCAGTGCATTGCATGGTGTTCATCAGGATGAACACCTGGCAAACACCCTGCAAATTCGGGTGTTCGGAGAACGGCCGAGCAAGCAAATGTTCCACCCAAACTCATGCTCGGGCCGAACTGATCGCCCTTCCCTACTAATAAGTAATGTACCTGTTTTCATTTATTTGAAATTGCATTCAAAAGGACTCTGCACCATCGCAAGTCTCACTTTTATTTTCAAATAATTCTTGACATACCTTCTCCCTCTTTTCTACCTACCATATTCTTCTTAAAGAGAATGTACCCTTGCATTTTTATAGTCCAGTCATGTGAGCTGTCTGACCAGGTTTCTGATCCTCCCTCAAAGTCAATATTCTCATGCGTAGCAGAAGTTCAAAATTTTTACACTTTTTTTAGCTAGACTTCAAGCATTTGTGAACCTACCTTTTAATTTTTCACTTGTGTTTAGTATTCTAATGTTGTTCCCTGCATTGGACTTGGATACATTTATTCACATACCCCCACATTCCACCAGCCTCTATTTTATTTGCTTGCTTTCATCCTTGCCCACTGTATAGTATATTACTTTCAGTCATTCTCCCCCAGAACCTAGTTTACAATCTTCTTACTATTTTCTCTTCCAACACAGCTGCACCCTCCCCATTTAAGTGAAATGTGTCTCTATTGTAGAGCCACTAACTAATTGAAACATCAGCTTGGTGAATTCAAAACCCTCCCTCTTTCCTCTACATACCAGATCATTTCAAAAAGTACCTCAAGACAGGTAGGACAGAAAATGTGGCATAAAGCACCACTATATAATTGTATAATTGACAAATCTATGTCTATGTATGTGTAATCATTACAATTATGTAAAAATGCTGGACCTAATTTTAACCATAGCATTTTGCAAATTTATCTTGACAGTAATTATTTTTCATTATAGCGAAATTAGTACTACAGCAGCTTTTTACAGGTCTTGCAGCATAAAACTGAATTTTGAAAGAAGAAACAACACATATTGCTTCTTGGCCTGGAAAGCTACAAGGAAAAAGGTTTAACAATAAAAACTTGTATACCTTTTTGTAGTCAGACAACAGGGTTTACTGAATAAGAAAACAGTTCTTTTTTCCTTCAAAGGGCTGTTGTCATCACTAAAATGGTAATTACCATTACATACTTTCCCTTGCTTTCACACTATTGTGTTGTACAGAATTAGATATATACCTTTTTCTTGCTTTCAACAAAGTTCAATAGAGGCGGTGAAAAGATAATTCAGATAAAGCAGCAAAATACCAATTTATTTATAGACACCGCCTTTGGCGGTATTAACCTGCATTTTGATAATTATTATTAACAGAAAATAAAGATTAATAAATCTTCTGTTAAACCAAATGTATCTAATAGATGACAAAAATGCTCTGCTCAAATTCTTCCTGAAAAGGAGAAAAAATACTTGGTTGAGCCTAGGATATAGGGTCAGCTTTTTTCACTTCATAAAGCAGACAAAGAGGCGGGAAGACCATTTGAACTTTTAAACCTCTTACATAATTTGTACTGTATAATAATGTGCTGTCAGTTAAAATAAAAATTTCTATATTGGGAAATTAGAAATTTAGGAACCATACCTGTGCCATGGTACACTGTGGGGAAGATAATTCAATTTGATTAGACTTAGTTTAGGGATAAAAACATTTAGAGGTTGCGTTTAAATAATTTTTTGAAAGATTGGTATCGGGGGCGTGATCTAGGCATGGCGGAATGAGCACGTTCTCTCACAGAGCTCCTGATCGGCGGCTCTCCTGCAGCTTACCTTTGCCAAAATACTGCACACTACAGGTGCCCACCGGACCCTTAAATGTCCAGGAAGCCAGACCGTTACTTCACCATAGCCCCGTACAGCCTGTATCATTATTTGCGGCCACAGCAAGCAGCGGCATTCAAACCCACAATTTCCAAGATGGCGCCAACCCATCACACAGCCACGATGGAAGACAACGCAGAGCCGGGTCCATCACTGCAGCAGGCGAATGAGCACACTATGCCACCCTTCACACCTCCTAGTGATCTCTCCCCCTGCCTTCCCAGGTAGCTGACAGTGTCCACAGCAAAAGAGGATGACCTGTGCAGCCGTGAGCTCTCTTCCTCTCCTACACCACATGGTGTCCTGTGTTACAGCACAACACAGATGAACAGGAAATTATGTCATCATACCAAGGCTCAGTGAGTACCATCCCTAACTCACCTCAATCGCAGTGTAACTCCTAAATGCTGACTCAGTGCAAAATATGTAGGCATTTCTACAACAGCTGCCCACAAGAGATGATCTAGAGACAATGGTACATAGAATGGAGCCAGCCTTAAAGGTGAAGTGCAAAACCTCAATCAAAAGGTGTCTGTTCTGGACTCTCATGTTACTGTCCTTGAACAGGAGCAGCAGACAGTCAGACAGTGGCAAAGACTGTGCAGGTCTTACAGTCCTTTTATTCTGACCTCAATGACCAAATGATACTACATGTTGATGATTTAAAAAATCGCACCTACGACAAAACATCAGGCTGAGAGAGATCCCAGAATCTGTCCCACAATCAGAGTTACGCACAAATGTGACTAAGATCTTTAACCATTACCTGGACCGCATGCTAGACAAAGAAATAATTATTGATTGGGTGCACAGAACCATGGGCCCTAGATCCGGTCCTTCTGACAGAGCCAGAGATGTCCCCTGCTGTTTGAATTATTTTATCTTCAAAGAGGAGATATTACGACGAGCGTGGCAAGTGGGGGTCTTAGAATTTGATGGTGCTATGATCCACCTTTTTCTGGACATTTCCAGAAAGACTCTTCTGGATGGTCTCAGCGAGAAGGAGCTCACTTTCAAATGGGGGCACCCTTTTCATCTCATAGTTTGCAAGGGACCAGATACCTTCACACTATGCCATCCATCAGAGGTTCCATACCGGTTTGCCTTTACAGAGATGGATCCAGTTCCAATTCCCAGTTTGCTCCCAGTGATCCTCCCCAGGGATCCTCAAGACCAGGCCTCCATGGGCAGACCACAGAGGGCTCAAAACAATTGTCGCTACTGAGGAGTCTCTCACAGGCTCGCTCAGCAGGGAACTCCCAACGTCAAGTTTTGAATGAGGAGGCGGCCGGTTGAGCCTACCCACACAGCCATCCAGTTTTTCGGTGACTCAACATCCTTTTGTTCCAGATTAAACTTGCATGAACTGACTATCCTTTTCCTCATCTAGGGGGGAGTACCCAGAAGGCTATGAGAGAATTTGATAGGCCCGGGTCCACTTACATAGATCCTATGCCCACCCTGATTAATCGGAATGCATTTTTTTTTTCTCATGCTACATATACCTAATGTGGATGTCAGTATGCCCTTATATAATGTTTGTTCCCTTTGGCTAGTTTGCGGGTTGATATTGCTGTTATTATTGCCATTATTGGTTTAAATCCTTTACACTTTACGGCCCGGATTCTTGAAACACTTACGCATCTACAGATACGCCGCATAAGTGTAAATGTGCGCCGTCGTATCTCTGCGCCGTACCCATAGAACTAGATACGCCTGAAATTAGGCTACATCCGACCGACGTAAGTGTACTCACAATATGAGCGGATAAAAACAGTATACAAAGTATTGCCGGCCGGCATAACAGGAGCCCTACTCCTTGGCGTGGTGACGTCACTGCGTGATCCTTCGCTATTGGACGTTGTCAAATGGGGGATGACCCCCATTTGACAACGTCCAATAGCGACGAAACGCGTCTGGGAGGATCACGCAGTGACGTCACCACGCCAAGGAGTAGGGCTCCTGTTATGCCGGCCGGCAATACTTTGTATACTGTTTTTATCCGCTCATATTGTGAGTACATTTTACCTTTTTAATTAAAAGTACTGTCTCAGAGTTACGCTATGTGCGTTTTTTCCTTTTCATTTTAACACCTAAATGGGGGAGTTGAAAACTTCACGCTTAGGGGACGGAGGACTTCCCACCACAAGGAGCTAAAGACCTAGGCTGGGTTATAGCCATCCGCCTGAAAAGTTTGTCTTCTGGTAAGCAGCCTCTCTGGTTGGTGGAGGGTCACTTCATGTACTAGTTTCACTGGGGTGGTGTGGACTGCATGAATTACCATTTCCAGGACATCACACAGAGGGGAAGAAGGACCCCCTATTTAAGGAGAAAGGCCTGGGCTGGGTCATAGCCATTTGCCTTAACCGTTTGCCTTCTGGTAAGCGGCCTCTGTGTTTGGTGGAGGGTCACTTATGTTAAGTTGTCACTAGGTGGTGTGGACCTAAAGTTACCAGTGCCAAGATTTTTATGTCCCAGTATCACGCTATGTGTGCTTCTTTTTTTGTTTGCATTTAATACGGTGGAGCTGAGAATATCATACTCAGAGGACGGAGGGCTTCCAGGTGCAAACTTCAAGGAGTAAAGGCCTAGGCTGGGTTTTAGCCATCCGCCCTAACTGCTTGCCTTCTGGTAAGCGGCTTTCCTTTTCTTTTCCGGGGGATGGTCACTTTGTATATTGCATCACTGGGTTGTGGACTGTAGGAGCCATCATTGTCAGGATTGATCCGAACCTATTCATGATTATACAAGCATCATTCCATCTATTACGGACTTACTACACTATTACAGACTGTGTACACTAATAGACTGTTTTTGTGGCGCGGCTTTTCTTTGTTTACACAATCCAGTTTGCTGCCCGATCGCTCTCCTCACACACCCCCAGTACCGGTGCCCCTTCGGCCATGCTTACTGGGCTCGGCGGGCCTGGGACAGTCTGTTGGTTTCTGAATTTTACTTTTTTAATATATATCTTACCAGTATGGGTACTTCAAGTGTGTGTTCAGCCACAGCACAACTTTTTTTTCTAGAATATTGTTTACAACTGATTTTTCTTCTTTCATGCTTTGCTTCTTTATGTAGGTTTTTTAGCCCTTAATTTGAGCTACATCCTTATTCTTCAAACATTTATAAAACTTTTTAATTTACACTTCAGTGTTGTCAAATAACTTTCAGTGCCTTGTAAAACAGGAGAAACAATACCAACCTGTTTTCCTATCTTGTCATTAAGTGGAATTACAAGCATTAGATTAACTAAGTCTCCTTAGCACTTCCAAAGCTTGGTATGTTTGATTGGAATATATAACAGCAGGGCATATGCAACATAGATTTTTACTGCTCTTGAAGATGGGGTTAAACTGTGGAAGCCAATGAACTATACCTTGAAGGAAAATGGCTATTGATAAGTTGAACTGCGTCATTACCATTGCCACTTAAGGTTGATTTTGCCTTTAAGCTAACAAAATTATTTCATACTGTGTCAGCAGGAATTCTATTACATTGCTCTGTTCTTGTACCCTTTCTTACTACTAAGCCAACTTTTATTAGTATTCCAAACATAATCCTGTAACACACATTACATTTTAATGATTTGGTTGTTTTTTTGGAGACCTATTAATAAGGGGATTTAATAAACATATTGCTGTTTTTGTATTTCATTCCTTTTTATTAAAAAAAAAAGACATTTCAATCAATTTTACTAATGAATTTCATCCTTCTGTTTAATTCTAACTGCATTTACCACCAACATTTTTCATCTTTTTGCCTTCTTTGATTACATTTTTTTCCCAATTATATTCATTATACACAAGTCAGAAAAGGAATTTACCTAATGATGGCTTTTTGTTTTAACTATTTCTGCTGTTTTGTTTTTTTACAGCATTATTAACTTTTTTGACATCACTCTGTTGGCTCTGCCTGGCAGTTCCCACTCTTAAAGCTGAACTAGAAGCAGATTAAGAAGGTTTGTGTTTTATTAAAAAAAAAAAAAAAAATGCATTTTTCAAAGCAGCTAGTATAATTTCCTGACTATAACTTGGTATTGACCCCCTGCAATTTCCCTGGGCTGCAAAACTCAGCCTAATAGGAGAAGAGTCACAAGGAGACAATCAGTTGTGCTGCAGTGCTCATGTGCTAAAAAAAAAAAACATGTAGGCCCAGATTCACGTAGAATCGGGCAAATCTGCGGCGGCGTAACGTATGACATTTACGTTACGCCGCCGCAATTTTTACAGGCAAGTGCTTGATTTACAAAGCACTTGCCTGTAAAGTTGCGGCGGCGTAGCCCGCCTAATTCAAATGATCCGGGTAGGGGGCGTGGATCATTTAAATTAGGCGTGTTCCCGTTCCAAACGTACTGCACATGCGCCGTCCCTAAAATTTCCCGATGTGCATTGCGCTAAATGACGTCGCAAGGACGTCATTGGTTTCGACGTGAATGTAAATGGCGTCCAGCCCCATTCACGGACGAGTTACGCAAACAACGTAAAATTTTCACATTTCAACGCAGGAACGATGTCCATACTTAACATTGGCTGCGCCTCCTAATAGCAGGAGCAACGTTACGACGAAAATGACTTACGCAAACAACGTAAAAAACTACCGCCGGGCGCACATACGTTTGTGAATCGGCGTAAGTAGGTAATTAGCATACTCTACGCTGAAAACTACGGAAGCGCCACCTAGCGGTCAGCGTGAGAATGCACCCTAAGATACGACGGCGTAAGAGACTTATGCCAGTCGTATCTTAGGCTAATGTCGGCGTATCTAGCTTTCTGAATACAGAAAGTAGATACGCCGGCGCAGATTTGAATTTACGCGGCGTATCTATGGATACGCCGGCGTAAATTCTATCTGAATCTACCCCGTAGATAAGGACAGAGCAGAGTGACAAAGAGATCAGCTCATCAGTCTGCTGCTGCTTCTCTTTCAGTCATAGGCTGGAGAGGGACAGGACCTAATTGTATTATTTAACTGTAGTTGGAACACATCAAGACCCCAGGCTGGCTGTGCTGTTTGGTAGAGGTTTTTAAAAAGGTTGCAACAAGAATTTTATTGAAACATCAAAGATAAAAGTTTAACACTGAAGTGTACAGTAACATTGAATTATTTAAATCCAAATGGATAAAACAGCACACAAAATAAGAAACAAGATACCATGAATAGTGGAATCTAAAACCTTAAAATACATTGACTATATAAAACGGCACATTTAAAATGTTAAAATTACACTAAAATAGAATTCCACATAGACAAGCATTTTTTTTATTCGAAGAAGCAGTAGGGACAATTTTAAAGCAGCACATCCTATGTAAGTTAGCCAAAACTGAGAGACACTGTGGACTTTTAGTCTAGGTTCACATTGATACGATTTGGCATGTGATTTGACATGTGCGTGTACTCGAGAGAGGAGCCGGACTGCAGGAGTTGGGAGTAGGCAGGCCTCCCCCAGAGGCAATCTGCCACCTTTCTCCATGCCCCGGGTGGCAATGGTGGGTGTGTGAGGGGGTCCTCTCACACAGCCCGCCCTACCTGCTCCGCTTTGAAGCCCAACGGGGCAGAGGGACTCCCAACCAGCCCAGTCCTTCGCCTCTCTTTTTAGAGACCGTGTGGTCAAAGTGCGTGCATGTTAAACCAATTTAGAGTGCGTGTAAGTGTGGTGGTTTTTGTGGGAGGGGGGAGCATACTAAGCGCAGGCTTACCTCGCATAGCACACCCACCGGGAGCTGAGACCACCAAACTCAATTCACATGTAGCTGAGACCGGGATCCGAACCCCTAGCTGCAGAGGTGAATGGCTTGTCAGCGCAGTGCCAATCGCGTTGAGCCACCGCAGCTCCCCACTCACATGATTTCTAACCCGCAGCAATGTGAACCTAGGCTAAAAGTAAAGAAGGATAACAAACCAAAACATGTTTTTTTTTTTTTTTTTTTTTACAAACTGTATAAACAGAAATCAGTTGAAAACCATTTGTAAATCCTGACTTTGTCTGGGACATCCATATGTACCAAAATTGCATACAGTATATCACATTACATTATATTAATTTGTGAATCATCCTGACATATGCATGAAGTAGTTGGAGGAAGAAAATATCCGGGGATATGCATCATGAGCGTATCTTTGCACGGGCGTAACGTATCCGATTTACGTTACGCCTTTGCAACTTAGACGGGCATTCTCAAAGCACTTGCTCCGTAAGTTGTGGCGGCGTAGCGTAAATAGGCCGGCGTAAGCCCGCCTAATTCAAATTTGGAACAGGGGGGCATGTGTTATGTAAAATAACCATGACCAGGCGTGATTGCCATTTTTCACGAACGGCGCATGCGCCGTCCGTGGACATATGCCATTGTGCATTGCTCCAAATACGCCGCAAGGACGTATTGGTTTTGACGTGAACGTAAATTACATCTAGCCCCATTCACGGACGACTTACGCAAACTACGTAAAATATTCAAAATTCGACGCGGGAACGACGTCCATACTTAACATTGGTACACCGCATGTACGCCACCATATAGCAGGGGTAACTTTACGCCGGGAAAAGCCTAATGTAAACGGCGTATCTGTACTGCGTCGGCCGGGCATACGTTCGTGAATTTGTGTATGTAGCTGATTTACATATTTCTAGGCATAAATCATCATACACGCCCCTAGCGGCCAGCGTAAATATGCAGTTACGATCCGACGGCATAAGAGACTTACGCCAGTCGGATCTAATAGAAATCTATGCGTAACTGATTCTAAGAATCAGGCGCATAGATACGACGGCACAACTCAGAGATACGACGGCGTATCTGGAGATACGCCGTCGTATCTCCTTTGTGAATCTGGGCCCAAGCGTCTAAAAAAGTGTACATGTGACAAAAACGACAAAAAAAAAAAATACAACAATTCATATACAATGACACCATTACTCTCCAGTAGATAGTAATACCTGGTACATGACGCGTTTCCAGTTTGACACCTTCGTCAGGGGTATAGGACAGGGATAAGTAGGATCATAAATTGTTTTTACTCAAAAACGATATAATAAAAAGACATATCATAGAAAAGTACAGACAAGACATGGGATATGCACAATAGCCATCAAGATTAGATACAACACTAGGCTAATACAGACATTATATACCAACTAGAGTGATTCAAGGTAGAGTGTAGATGAGGCAACTGTCAGGATGGAGGTACGGATGAACGCCAGCCAATATCAATCTGGGCTTGGGGTAATAAGTTCCAAGATTTTTTTTAAGCAGGTAAGTAGCAGCAGCTGAATTCCAGTAGTTGACTATAGACTGGCAACAAAGAGGGACATAATGTCAGAGTTATGTAGAGTGCAGGGGCCACCTATTTGGTTGTGATGATAGACAAGCAGAGAGAAGAAACTGGAGAAAAGTGGTTGATGCTGGTGCTATTCACTCCACGATCCTACATGGCTAAGTAAGGGCCTAAGATATGTGAGTACTCATGTAGAGGAAAAAATGTAGATGAAAATAGGGCAAAGGTATAATAAGTGCAGAGTGTATCTATTCACCGGTATTTGTTCTGCAGAAGGTTGGCACAGGAGCTAGCCAGTAAAGCTCCAAAATCAGTGGGTAGCACCAAGCAGTCCCTGTCTTCATGTGTTAGCCTTGTATCAAATATGTCAATCATTAGAAAGACCCATAGCTGTCTATGTCAACTAACTCAGCAACTCACATTGTGCACACAGAAGCCCGCAATTAGAGTATACTTACAGATATGTATGAACATATCTATATACGTGGTGTCTCCCCTCTCTGCAAAGCCTAACCCAATGGTGGCCCGTAGGTCCATTTACGCGATGGCACCAAACTCCGGCGCATGAGCCCTAACTCGTCTCGGGTCGCATGCGCAGTACGGCGGCGAAAAGTATGCACGCGCAGACCGCTCAGGCCTAGATAGCGTGAATGGAACGCAACATGCATGTCACGCAAGGAACCATCCCATGGGGCGGCACTATGCGTCGATGGCTCACAGCTTCACTGTGAATGTAGAGAAATGGGCATAGACATCCCATACATCAAAGAGACACATGTCCCAACTTTCAGTCCAGCCCATCCACATAACACCGGAAAATCAGATGCTGCTCCTTAAATACTTTTGGGTGCTGGTAGCTTGTCCATAAGCATCTCCACCAGCACAGTGCCATCTAGTGGAAATAAAGCAGTACAACGGTCAGGTACACCACATATAGAGTCACTCCAAATATGCAGATATCTAGTTAGAGCCTATATTGTTAAGGTAACAGTGTGGAATATTAGTACGGTCAACTTAAAGGGGAACTCCAGGCTATATAAAAAAAAAAAACGGCATGGGTTTTCCCTCCAAGAGCATACCAGGAACTTCGGTCTGATATGGATTTTAAGGGGAACCCCTACACCAAAAAAAATGGCATGGAGTCCCCCAAAATCCCTTATCCTAGCACACAGCCTGGCAGGTAAGAAAAGGGGGTGGGGACGAGCGAGTGCCCCCCGCCTGAACTGTACCAGGCCGCATGCCCTCAACATGGAGGGATGGGTGCTTTAAGGCAGGGGGGCCCTGTGCCCCCCCTGCCCCAAAGCACCTTTTCCCCATGTTGATGAGGACAAGGGCCTTTTCCCAACAACCCAGATCCAAAGTAATACAACTGTCGTGTCATACCAGTGTGAACCCAGCCTCCGAGACTGTCCACTTGTGGAAGCAATCCTTTTAACTACTTTTAATTTTCTGTGCAAAATGGTCAGACCTCCAAACCATATTCTGTTAGTCTCTCAAATTAACATACATGTGTTTTAGCCTTCCTAGCTCTTTTCCAAGTCCTGTTTTGTTGACCAATAAAGTTAGAAGCAATTTTTTTGTTTTATGTGTTTTGTTTGTTAGCAATGCAGTTTACACTCCCTCCTAAACAATTTGCCTGGAACAGATTTCCCAGCTGAAGGTTAGATAATGGCAGAATAAAAAAAATTTGTGATTTGTCTAAAATAAAGCTACATTAGGGCAGTGGTTCTCAACTTCCGTCCTCAAGTACCCCCAACGGGCCATGTTTTGGTAATTTATCTTAGCTGAAACAGCTGGGCCAAAATAGAATACGAAGCCATTGGCTCAGATGTAAAACACCTCTGAAAGAAAAAGGAACATTTGCAAACCTGGCCTGTTGGGGGTACTTGAGGACAGAGTTGAGAACCACTGCTTTAGAGCACTGAGCTAAATAAAATCAAGCTCAAGACAATTCTATTATTTAAATTGTGGGCATTTGAGGGAAACCAAGTGAGTGTTAGAATTCCTGTTTGTCTTTTTAGGTTGGGCTTTGTGTCAGATAATTTCAGAAAAATAGCTTCACATCCTGTCACATAGCCAAACAGGAAGTGAGGATAAAACCCTACCAATGTCTTTTTCTTGGGGACACACAGTTCAAGCAAACTAGTGTCCCCATTAGGCACTCTAGCACTTTGCTAGGGACACCCAAATTATTAGGTATGCTGGACTTTGTCAGGAAATTTTAAGGAGAAACCGGCAAAATTTGGAAGGTGTCTTTACCCTATCAGGGGTGCAGACATCCCCAAAATATTACAAGACTTCAAAACCCTCTTCACTCTATCCCCAAGAAAAAATAATAATAAATAAATTTAACTTTGCAAAGACACATTTCTAAGTTCAACAGTGATGCATGTCAATGACCCATTTAGGCTTTGTTTAATAGAAAACACGAGTTGCCTTTCACTAGAAACATTTGATAGTCTAGCCCTGGAAATCTGCATTTGCTTTCCTATTATTCACCAATACTGTAAAGTTATGGGCCTTCAGCTAAATGCATGACTACTGTGTGCGCATATGTATGTTCCTGTGGCACATATCTGGTTCCCGGAAGTGGTGACCAGCACACAGGAATGACATCAGGCCCCTTTAGGAAGTTGCCTGCACTGCTGCTAATTTCTTCCCACCACCATGCCCCGCTCACTGTTCTCTGAGAAAGAGATGATCCTTATTTGCAAAGTAGTTATTTTTACATGGGGTAGTGTTTGTGTGGGTCATGTGTGTATGTCTAAATGATTTGGCCTCAAAACACACACCTACTTGCTGTGTACAAATTCACTTCTGGGCCAATGTATATTTTTTCCTGCTTCAGTGTGTGTGTTTGTATATATATATATATATATATATATATATATATATATATATATATATATATAATGGTTTCAGCACTGTCCCTAATCTGTGATGAATGAAAAATAAGCACAGGTTTGAAAAATAATGGTCTAGCACAGGGGTGGCCAACCAGTGGCCTGGGGGCCACATGTGGCCCGCTGAGCCCTCTGATGTGGCCCGCGACCTCCTGCTCGGGATTGGTGGTTTGGAAAGCCTAGATCACAGGAGATCACAGGAGCAGTATCAGTGTTGTGAATGAAGCTGGTGGTAGAGGAAGAAAGCGGCTGCGCCCCATAAGCTGATGCGTCCTCTACAGGGCCGGCTTTTGCCACAGGTGGAGTCTATGGCAAAGTTCAGCTAACCTGCAGGATAGACACAGGTGCACTACGCTGCACCCGCGGTGTGGGTAAACCGCAGCACATCATTGTGAAAGCAGTCTTAGGCCCCTTTTACGCAATCAGCCCGACCAAATGGGACCCTCAATTCACTGCTATAGAGCAACAGATGTCCGTTTACATCCGCCTACCTCCAATCCGAAAAACAGAAGAGAATTAGTCCCCTTTTATCTGGGCGGATCGGAGGGCCTATAGATAGCCGTGACCTGTTATCCGCCCGCTCCGCTCATTGTGGCCCACGACTGGTTACCAATTTGCTTAAGTGGCTCTCGCTCTTAAAAAGGTTGGGCACCCCTGGTCTAGCATGTCTTGAAAAAAAGGTGTGTTCTCATGTGCCTTGTATAATGCCCAAAAAATATAATTTGGAACATACAAGTGGGTCATGGCAAAACTACATCCCAAATTTTGCACTTAAAGTGTAACTCCACTTTTGTTGAAAAAAAAAAATTCCCCTCTGGGTGATCTATGTACATTGCAAGGATTATAACAACATTTGTTGCAGATTCCTACCTTTTGTTATTCTGAAGAAATCCCTGTGTATTTGTGTCTCTTCTGGGAAAATCAGTGAGCCAGTGTACAGAACGCCTCCATGTAGCCATATTGCTTTGCATTTATAGAAAATTACAGCGGCTGCAGATTGAAAAGAAAAGGTAATTTTTTAAAACATTTAATTACAATATGACTTGTATCGCAATTGAATACACTATATTATTTTTTATTTATTTGCTATTTATTTTCCCATGAAAGTGGAGTTATCCTTTAAGATGGTCATGCACTATGCAGATGACCTCCTATTTTCCCTATCCAACCCTGAGGTATCCCTAACTAATCTTCTCAGAGAATTTGACACATATGTCCAGCTTAAAAATTTATTTTGACAAATCGGCTGCCATGGGGATTAACTTAACACCACGGAGACTGAACTCCCTGAAAGCCCAGTTCAAATATAAATGGTCGAATAGCTCTCTCAAATACCTTGGAACCCTTATACTAGGTAACCTGACACGTGCTTTTGACCTTAACTTTCCACCTCTGTTAACTAAGACGAGAGTACTGTTGGAGGAGTGGAACAAGGGACTTCACTCCTGGTTCGGCAGGTGTAACCTCCTCAAAATGTGCATTCTCCCGAAGTTACTTTACTTGTTCCAAGCACTACCCATCAGGATCACATCTCAGTACTAAAACAGGCGCACTCCCTTTTCATTAAATTTGTATGGGCACACTTGAAACCGTGGCTACATAGACATTACCTCACACTGCCGAAACATTATGGGGGTCTGGCTCTCCCAGACCTAAAGAATTATTACTTAGCAGTACACTTAGGGAGAACTATTGACTGGAACAGACACGTAAAGACCAAACTATGGACTCAACTAGAACAAGCCCAGACAGTATGTTCCCTTGAGGAGAGCGGCCTGGTGTTATGGTCAGCTACGGTGTACCCTGACATCTCATCCCGTTCCAGGTACAATGCTCCGCATAGGCTCGACGATCATTGGTAAGACTCCCCTCTCAACTAAAAACTCACCTCTCCTCCCAATATTAGGCAACCCCTCATTTCCCTTTGGACTGGAACAGTCTGAGAATAAGGCTCTCTCACTGATGGGGAGGGACTGCGCTCAGAACTTTCTAGAGGGCAGCCAATGGCCCTCTATCCGATTATTGACAAGCGACACTGGCTTTTTTCAACTTCCGTTTTGGAAGGCACTACGACTGCACCACTTTTTGCACTCAATTGCAGAGCCGGTTTAATTCAAACGTACACTGACGACATTTGAGGAATACTGTAATGACGAGAGAGTCTTACCTCAAGTGTTAAAAATCACAGGGTTATTAAAGGCTGTGCATATTTTAATAATACTAGAATACACTACTGCTGTGTGCTTCCATCCCTAATTATTTGGTAAAAAAAGAAAGAGGTTTTGGGATTTTGCCTCCATCCCTATTATAATTTGTTTAAAAGGGGGAGAGCAAGCAATGGGACTTTAAATGAAGCACATAGTAGCAACATGGGAAGTCAAGCGACTGGGAAAAATTATGTTTATTTATATTGTACATTCACATATAGCATATTTTGGGCATAAAGCCGCTAAACAATAAAATTGAAGCATTATCAATACAAAGTACATAGTAATCCACAATACTGGTGTATAATCACATATTGAATACAGAAAAAGCAGCTGATATATAACAAATACATATCCAGGATGAAATAGGAGCCTGAACGGTCTGAAAGATGCTTCTGAATAAAATGAAGGGACAAACAAAAAAGGAGTAACATGGTTTGGGTAGTAATAATTAAAAACATGAATTTAGTCGTATAGGGTATAATATGTTGTAAAAATGGTGGCAAGAATTGGTGTCTTGATGTGTTTCGTGGTCTTGTAGCCGCTCATCAGGAGCATAAACCATGGAATAAATAAACAAAAAGAAAAATATACATATCTGGATAGTCTTGGATAATTTCAATGGAGAGGTATAATAATTTATATGTAATTATATACAAGTAAAATTGTAGGGGGGGGTTTTTTATGTCCAACTTACATCTGCGAACCGGGACTTTATTTATTTACAGTATTTTTTTTAACCAGATAACCATTTTTCATGTTGCGTAATCATAGAATATATGAATGGATAAAATATTTCATGCCAACACAGATTTTAATACATAAAGAGGGTTCAGTCAGACTAATTCCAATAAAATGCCTCTGATGATATCCTGTCGGATGAAACATGTCAGGTGGGCCCATTATTTATTTCCATTTGGGTAACACTAAACTGGTGAATGGACATGACATCCACTTTGGTTTTGGAGTTTAATGATTTGGTGGCTTTATGAGAAAAAGTGCCTTTCACTAATGTTATCAGATGATTAGATCATTTGCAACTCACCTGCAGTTTTTCGAGAGTGACACTCTGACTTCCTGTGATTAATGTTTACATGCCTGTTTATTATTACCTTCTGGTAAGCAGATTGGATTCACTTGGGTGTGGTGTGCCTTTCCATACACACTGAAGCTGGTGAAGGGTCCTTTATATTTTCTATCTCTTCATGGAAAGATTTGTCATTTGAATTCAAGCGCTGCATTTGGACTTTTAATTCCAATAAAAACTAAAATAATTATTGTTTGTCATTCACTGCCTCTGTGGTTAGAATTGACTTTGATTTGAAAGATGACATGGTTGGTTTGTTGCCTGTACAGGTAATTTGTATTAGTCCTGATCACCAGGATATCTTAGAAAGCCTGAGGTTTGCTAGGTTGAGCTACAGTTTAGTCAAACTGGGCCTTAAGGCCGGGTACTAACGAGCAAACATGTACGATGAAAC
Source organism: Rana temporaria (assembly GCF_905171775.1). Taxonomy (NCBI): domain Eukaryota; kingdom Metazoa; phylum Chordata; class Amphibia; order Anura; family Ranidae; genus Rana; species Rana temporaria. The sequence goes on from NC_053496.1 coordinate 111,804,728, forward strand.
CGGTCCGTCGGACCGTTTTCACCGTACATGTCTACCCGAGGGCTTCTGTACGATGGCTGTACTATACTAACCATCGTACAGAAGTCCACGCGTAAACAATACGCGGGGCGTGGCCGCGTCGTCGCCGCGACGATGACGCGGCGACGTGGGCGGGCCTGCCATTTAAATGCTTCGACGCATGCGTCAAACTCATTCGACGCATGCGAGGGACGGCGAGCGCTCGGACATGTACGGTAGGTCTGTACTGACGACCGTACATGTCCGAGCGGGCAGGATTCCAGCGGACGGTTTTAAAACACGTCCAGGAATATTTGTCTGCTGGGAAAAGGCTCGGCGGGCAAATGTTTGCTGGAAATCTGCCCGCTCGCGCCTACACACGACCAAACATGTATGCTGAAACTGGTCCGCGGACCAGTTTCAGCATACATGTTTGGTCGTGTGTACAGGGCCTAAAGCTTTAAAGTCAAACTTTGGATGACTGACAACAATAAATCAATCCCACAAAGTTCATTGGTATCTACTGATGTCTATTATCCAAATCATCAAAATAACATTAAAAAGAAAATAATGGAAAGAAACACTTAATGAAAACTCAGCATGATCTAATTTCAAATGCAAAAAAATAAATACAATTAGGAAAGTACTAAAAAAGAAAAAGTAATTTTCTTTAACAAATAAGCCTTCAAGGAAGTGAAAGTAATAACATGCTAAAGCTAATATTGATTCTTTTTTTTTATTTGAACATACACTTTTCACTAAAAGGGATTATACGTTCTGTATATGAGTGTATTGCTTAGATTTGTAGATGGTCATTTTCTTATTTAGTAAATGACGTATGCCGCGTACACACGATCGGACATTCCGACCACAAAACCGTGGATTTTTTTTCCGACGGATTGTTCGCTCAAACTTGTCTTGCATACACACGGGCACACAAATGTTGTCGGAAATTCCAAACTTTAAGAACGCGGTCACGTACATTCAATTCAATTCAAAAATGATTTAAAAAAAATTCAAAATTGATTCCAAAATGATTCAAATCGATTTAACAATTTATTCAAATTCATATTTCATCCACGTTATTTTTCTGTTATTTCGGATTCATTTACATTCAGGACTATTGCAATTCGGAAATTCAAAAATTCATCAGTCTTTATTTCAATGCGTTTCAAAATGATAACTCCATTCCTTCTTCAGCAACAAGGCAGATTCAAAAATTGGCATAATTTGTTAATAAAATAAACCAAACTTTAAATGTACCAGAAATGGAAGTAGATAATGCAAATCCAATAACTGTATCTCTGCTAAATCATATACTGTATATTATTGACATGCAACAATAACTAGAGACTATAGATACAATCTAAAAACTATAAATTGATTAGTCATATAAACAAAACTACAGATTTATAATTAATAACATATACATTACAATCACTAAAATATAATAAAATAAAATGCATATAATTATAGTAAATTATTAATTGTCTATTGAACCTATGTTTATTTACATGTTTGCATAGTGTTTGGTGCATTTCTTGGTGAAGTCCTTCCATGTTTGATGGAGTGACAGTGCAGATTTTTTTTGGAAGCATTTGAAACTACTTAATTTATCATATTCCTATATGATGTAACTGTTTGGGAGCAGTGATGATTGCTAGATTGCTAAAGTCTGACTTTCTGAAGGTGATAATCTGTGTATTCAGTAGTTTTTCATTCAAAGATGTATCCTGTGTCAATATAAACCTAAATTTATTCAACATGGTTCTGATTTCATGGTTTAATAAAATTTGTTATGAATATAATTATTTTCTTGGTTTCTTTTGTCTCCTTATTTTCTTTCTGTTTATTTATTTATTTGGTACACACTTGTGCTGCTATGCAAGCTGCGTTTTGCATGGGAATGACAGCCAGTCATATGAATGGGCTTCAGTGCGTCCTGAAAATGCGTCCTGCACAGAAACCGCAAGTGTAGTGCGGTTTCCAGCGCACTGTTGTTTTCAGTGCATGGCTGTCCAATTAGGATTAATAGCACCCACATACATCTCCTAAACTGCCGTGCATTTTTGCCTGCAGATGGTTGCGAGCACGGCAACAGATGCGGTCCTAAAGCAGCAACCACCTGTACAAGTGTGAACCTAGCGTTAGTCCTTTAGTTTAGTGCAACATCTATAAACTTGGGTGCATATTTATTTTCTTCAAATCTATGATAAATCACCTTAGCTTGCTCTTCAAAGGTCATATCAGCTATACAGTTGTACCCAATCCTCTTGAACTTTCTAAAGAGGATGTTGTGTAGCCATAGCTTATAATAAGACCTTGAAAAATGCAGGTAATGGCCACAGCTTTCAAATGTGTTCTAGTAGAAACAGAGTCGCCTACAGGTAAAAATCTAAAAATTTGAATATTGTGCAAAAGTTAATTTATTTCACTAATGCAACTTAAAAGGTGAAACTAATATATGAGATAGACTCATTACATGAAAGCAAGATAGTTCAAGCCGTGATTTGTAGTGTTGAGCAGAATATGCCATATTCGATTTCGCGATATATCTCGAATATATATTCGAATATTCGAGATATATTCGCTAAATTCGAATATTCGTGATATTTTATCGAAATTAATTGAATGCGATTTTTCGCTATTGCGAATGCGAAAATAATTGCGATTTTTTTAATAACTGCGGTAGGAGCGCTCTGATTGGCTTAGAATATTCGTGATATTTTATCGAAATATCGCAACATGCGAATGCGATATTTATTGCGCAATTTCGAGATATGCTGGAGGAGCGCTCTGATTGGCTCAGAATATTCGTGATATTTTATCGAAATATCGCAACATGCGAATGCGATATTTATTGCGCAATTTCGAGATATGCTGGAGGAGCGCTCTGATTGGCTCAGAATATTCGTGATATTTTATCGAAATATCGCAACATGCGAATGCGATATTTATTGCGCAATTTCGAGATATGCTGGAGGAGCGCTCTGATTGGCTCAGAATATTCCTGATATTTTATCGAAATATCGCAACATGCGAATGCGATATTTATTGCGCAATTTCGAGATATGCTGGAGGAGCGCTCTGATTGGCTCAGAATATTCCTGATATTTTATCGAAATATCGCAACATGCGAATGCGAAATTTATTGCAGATATTTCGAAAACTGCTGTAGCAGCACTCTGAAATCGAATATGTATGATATTTTAACCAAAATACATATTGCGATTGCGATTTTTCGATCGCGCATGCGCAATTGCGCGAACAACACGCGACCATTTCCTGGAGCCTTGCCAGTTTCCCAATATTACAGCAACATGGTGGGAAGCAATTTCTCAAAGTCTGAGGAAAAGTTGCTGATTTGTGTAAGTATTTTGACCACTGTTATTTCATCATCTTCAACTGCATTTAAGTCTAGTTTAAAAGTTAGTATATATGATCAGATATTAGTATTTAACCAAAAATGTGTCTCCTGCTTTTACAAAACTACAAGTCCCAGCATGCCTGGACAGCTGCAGACACCCTGGTTGGCAAATGTGTATTTAGGCACTTTTCCTTGTTATTTAGCATAATGAATTTAAAATTTTTTTGGACATAGGACGTATGCGAACGTCCTGACTTCAGTGTCCTCAAGGCCCAAGGACGTTCGAATACATATTGCCCTTTAGATGTTGCAGAACTACAACTTCCAGCATGCCTGGGAATGCTGGCACTTCTAGTATTGTAAGTTCTGCAGGCCCACATTTTTCAGGCCTTTATGCACGGGTCTCTAAACTGTGGCACCCTAGATGCAGAAAAAGTAAAATTCTTAGCATGCACTGAAAGACCGTGGCTGATGGGAGTAGTAGTTTTGCAACAGCTGGAGGTGGACTGGTCTTGAAACCCAGAGTTAGGTAACAAACCCGTAGTGTTTTGCAACCATTCTGCCTCCAGCTGGTTATTTTCTGTTGAAAAGCCTGTGGCGTGCAAAACACAACCCAAAAACTCCACCCGGTGCAAGGAAAAATTTGCACACACCTAAAGAGTGACATCACAAAAAACTGCGACGGTTGCATACGTCAGTGGTCCTCCGAAAAGGTCCCGTCTCTGACCCCCCGGGGCGTTAGGCTCCTAGGCTCCTGACAGGGAAAAGAGTTACTGTGGTCCATACAGCCGAAGCCATATGGACCCATCTCGGTCCAAGCAGCGCAATCAACACGCGAACAACACGCGACCATTTCCTGGAGCCTTGCCAGTTTCCAACTTATGATCGCAGCGCAATCACACAGCAACATGGTTGGAAGCAATTTCACTAAGTCTGAGGAAAAGTTGCTGATTTGTGTAAGTATTTTGACCACTGTTATTTCATCATCTTCAACTGCATTTAAGTCTAGTTTAAAAGTTAGTATATATGATCAGATATTAGTATTTAACCAAAAATGTGTCTCCTGCTTTTACAAAACTACAAGTCCCAGCCCAGCCCAGCATTTAAGTCTAGTTTAAAAGTTAGTATATATGATCATATATTAGTATTTCACAAAAAATGTGTCTCCTGCTTTTACAAAACTACAAGTCCCAGCATGCCTGGACAGCTGCAGACACCCTGGTTGGCAAATGTGTATTTAGGCACTTTTCCTTGTTATTTAGCATAATGAATTTAAAATTTTTTTGGACATAGGACGTATGCGAACGTCCTGACTTCAGTGTCCTCAAGGCCCAAGGACGTTCGAATACATATTGCCCTTTAGATGTTGCAGAACTACAACTTCCAGCATGCCTGGGAATGCTGGCACTTCTAGTATTGTAAGTTCTGCAGGCCCCCATTTTTCAGGCCTTTATGCACGGGTCTCTAAACTGTGGCACCCTAAATGCAGCAAAAGTAAAATTCTTAGCATGCACTGACAGACCGTGGCTGATGGGAGTAGTAGTTTTGCAACAGCTGGAGGTGGACTGGTCTTGAAACCCAGAGTTAAGTAACAAACACGTAGTGTTTTGCAACCATTCTGCCTCCAGCTGTTTTTTTCCTGTTGAAAAGCCTGTGGCGTGCAAAACACAACCCAAAAACTCCACCCGGATGCAGTGAAAAATGTGCACACACCTAAAGAGTGACATCACAAAAAACTGCGACTGGTACATACGTCAGTGGTCCTCCGAAAAAGGTCCCGTCTCTGACCCCCCGGGGCGTTAGGCTCCTGACAGGGAAAAGAGTTAGCAACGCATATCTCCCCTATACGTGTATCCTGTGTTGTTAATAATATATTCATAATTATGCAAATGATAATGGCTGCTATATTTATGCAAAAAAGGTGGCGACCGAAATGGCAGGATATAAAATCTTTCATGTTACCCCTGTCATTGATTAATAAGGCGAGAATGCTTCCAATTGTTGAATAGCATACATTTACGTCATATATCCATAAGGCTGTCAACAGAAGTATTACAATATACTTTGTTCTTCATCTTGCAGAAGTTCCTGGAAACAGGATACGATGACCTGCGGCGGCAGCCACAGAAAAGGGCTGTGGTCAGCGCCCTAATCGCTGACTTTGGCGGCCAACATGACCACAAGGCCATTGTTAAGAAGTGGTCTGACCTCAAGAGGCGCCAAATGGGTAATGTCAGACGTCTTCGGGCTAAATATCATCCAGGTAAGTTATTGTTGACAGTTATGTTTTTTTTTAAAAAAGTGTATTTTGTGCGTGAACTCGAAAGAGAGAGGAGCCGGCCTGCAGGAGTTGGGAGGCCTCCCCCAGAGGCAATCTGCCACCTTTCTCCATGCCCCGGTTGGCAATGGCGGGTGTGAGGGGGTCCTCCCAACCCAACCTCGCATAGCACACCCACCAGTGGCGGGGCTGAGACCACCAAACTCAATTCACAGGTAGCCGAGAGCGGGATCCGAACCCCTAGCTGCAGAGGTGAATCAGTTGTCAGTGCAGTGGCAATCGCGTGGAGCCACCGCAGCTCCTTTGGTGACAGTTATGTAAGGTCATATGTAATTCATGTAAGGTCAGATGTTGTTAACCAAGATGCCATGTTGTGCTAACATATATCACCACCGGCCAAGGTATTCATAGTACTGTTGAAAAAAGACATGGGGCAGCAGACAGGAACACAGAAGTTATGTGGGAACATAATTTTCCCATTGCTTTGCATGGGACTTTAAAGAAAAACCCCGACCATGGCAAGTGGGGGTGGGTAAGGTTTAAACCACCTATCCTATGTTTGTGGCTGACATATAAGTAACCTGTGTGCCAAGTTTCATATAAATATCTTTAGCCGTTTGTACGTGATGCTGGAACATACATACATACATACATACATACATACATTTATGCACACACACACGTTGAGTTTTATATATATAGATTACCACTAAATTCCTGTGTTAGGAGTGGGGTTGTTATAGTAATCCCGTGTGCTCCATCAGGCCCTTTTTTTAACATGAGATGGTCTGAACAAAACAAAGGAGACAAAAACAGCTCATTTTAACATGGTTGCATCCCAGCTCACGCTCAGTCCCCTGTAGTGCCCACAAGACCCTTTAATATAACATTGTCCCATTGGTTAACTGTCTATATAAATCAATTTGTATTCATATACAATACAGCACAGTACACAGAATTTGCATACGTCATTAGAAAACATTTTTATAATATATGAACATTGTGTTATTATAGGAGCTCCAATGCCAGTTGTCCGCGCCAAGCGCAGAAGGCGCCAGGCCGATGAGGAGGAGGAGGAGGATGCGGCAGAGGAGGATGCGGCAGAGGAGGACATGGATGAGGAGGAGCAGCCAGGGCCCTCCCACTCCCCAACCCCAGCTCCTGTTGAGGAGCAAGCTGAGGAGCTTCCCCCCCCCACCACCCCAACTTCTCAAGCAGAAGAGCAGGAGGAAGAGAGCGGTCCTGTGAGCCTCATTCAGGAAGGTAAATATGTGCACAATGATTAATAACATTTCAACAACAAAATGTAGATATAAAAATGGACAACATATAAAGCGCACCTGTCAGATTGTATAACCATAATATGGTATTGATGCTAGAAGTATACAGGTAGTGCATAATTATTAGGCAAGTTGTATTTTTTGAGGATTCATTTTATTATTGAACAACAACCATGTTCTCAATGAACCCCAAAAACTCATTAATATCAAAGCTGAATTTTTTTGGAAGTAGTTTTTAGTTTGTTTTTAGTGTTAGTTATTTTCGGGGGATATCTGTGTGTGCAGGTGACTACTATTACTGTGCAGAATTATTAGGCAACTTAACCCAAAAATAAATAGATAGCCATTTCAATGATTTATTTTTAACAGTGAAACCAATATAACATCTCAACATTCACAAATACACATTTCTGACATTTAAAAACAAAACAAAAACAAATCAGTGACCAATATAGCCACCTTTCTTTGCAAGGACACTCAAAAGCCTGACATCCATGGATTCTGTCAGTGTTTTGATCTGTTCACCATCAACATTGCGTGCAGCAGCAACCACAGCCTGCCAGACACTGTTCAGAGAGGTGTACTGTTTTCCCTCCTTGTAAATCCCACATTTGATGATGGACCACAGGTTCTCAATGGGGTTCAGATCAGGTGAACAAGGAGGCCATGTCATTACTTTTTTTTATTTAATACCCTTTCTTGCCAGCCACGCTGTGGAGTACTTTGACACGTGTGATGGAGCATTGTCCTGCATGAAAATCATGTTTTTCTTGAAGGATGGTGACTTTTTCCTGTACCACTGCTTGAAGAAGGTCTCTTCCATAATCTGGCAGTAGGACTGGGAGTTGAGCTTGACTCCATCCTCAATCCGAAAAGGCCCCACAAGCTCATCTTTGATGATACCAGCCCAAACCAGTACTCCACCACCACCTTGCTGGCGTCTGAGTCGGACTGGAGCTCCCTGCCCTTTACCAATCCAGCCACGGGCTCTTCCATCTGGCCCATCAAGACTCACTCTCATTTCAGCAGTCCATAAAACCTTAGAAAAATCTTTCTTGAGATATTTATTGGCACAGTCTTGACGTTGCAGCTTGTGTGTCTTGTTCAGTGGTCATCGTCTTTCAGCCTTTCTTACCTTGGCCATGTCTCTGGGTATTGCACACCTTGTGCTTTTGGGCACCCCAGTGATGTTGCAGCTCTGAAATATGGCCAATCTTGTGGCAAGTGGCATCTTGGCAGCTGCACGCTTAACTTTTCTCAGTTCATGGGCAGTTATTTTGCACCTTTGTTTTTCCACACGCTTCTTTTGTTTGATGATCACGCTTCAGAAGCTTTGCAACTTTAAGAGTGCTGCATCCCTCTGCTAGATATCTCTCTATTTTGGACTTTTCAGAGTCTGTCAAATCCTTCTTTTGGCCAATTTTGCCAAAGAAAAGGAAATTGACTAATAATTATGCACACCTGATATAGAGTGTTGATGTCATTAGACCACACACCTTCTCATTACAGAGATGTACATTACCTAATATGCCTAATCTGTAGTAGGCTTTCGAGCCTATACAGCTTGGAGTAAGACAACATGCATAAAGAGGATGATGTGGTCCAAATACTCATTTGCCTAATAATTCTGCACTCCCGGGATGTGTTAGACACATAACAAGTGTATACACATGATAATGATTGATTAATAAGCAAAAAAAAATATTTATTTATTTGGTAACGTTATTTGAAATCCAAATGTTTTTTTATTATATCCTAAAAGCATCAAGAGATCTGAAGAGGCAAAATATACTCATTGAAAAGACGCACCAGAAGATCCTTCAGAACCAGCGTAAGATGAGCTACCTCAACCAACAAAATGCTCTGCTAGAGCAGCAGCTATCGGGTCAGATTGCGGAAATGCACCGCATTCAAAAACGGATTGAGAGCTATATTTAAATTTATTTTTGTATTAAAAAAACTTATTTTTTGGAAATGTTTCATTTCTTTTTGAGATAGAGTTGTAGGTTTTTCAACACATCTAACTTCACATCAAACAAATCAACATCAACACATTTAACTTCATAATAAGCAAAAACATTTTATACTATTATTTTATTTAACATTAACCTAGGACAAACTAAAGCACACGACACAGACACGACGAACACAAAATAAACTGTTGAAAAATGAACATAACAAAAGCAACAATATATATATATATATATACAAAGAGAGAGAGAGGGAGAGCAAGAAAGAGAGAGAATGCAGATGAGCTCTTGCAGTCAGCCCAATGGTTGCAGTATAAATGCCGCAAAACAGGGTTTAACATAAGGTTCATTGTTATAGTTACACTTGCTGTTTAGATCCGGTCTGGTAGTCCGGTCTGGTAGCTTGTAGCGGAGGCTGTTGGTGGATCCGCTGTGCCAGAAAGCTCATGAAGCTTTACTCAGCATGGAGGCAGCAGCAGGAGTATTAAAATATAATATAACTAGACAATGCATTTCCTGAGGAAAATGCGAGTGGGAATGCTGAATAGCTTAATTGGTGAGCCCCTTGCCAAAGACATTCACCATAACCACTACACTATCTTTAGGACACACAGCTTCTTTCTCTATCTGCAAAGTATAGAGTATGCTGACTTCCTGGTCGCCCCTCCCCCCTCAATAGGTTTCCCCTCCCCCCCAGGTCAGTGAGGAGGAATATTGCACTGAGGTCAGGAAAGTTATTTATGGAAAGAAATAACATTACAAACGCTTTTAATTCACAGATCTAATACATGATTTAAGCCTCCAAACAAAGCTTAATAAATCCTCAAACGTACATGCAATTGATACAACGACTACACCGTTTGAAATACACGGCCCTTGTAAACGCATCGATATGAAATTTATGTAGATAAACTTAAAAATGTGGCCATTTCTGCGATTTAGAAAAGAGCGTCTTTGTGAGTTCTGCAGCAACATTTTTTAGATAATTTCACATGAGAGTCTATGAGACATAATTTCTGGCTGTTGCTCCAATAATTAAAACTAAAATACGTATCGCAGAATTGGTCACATTGCCATAAACCAGACAAGCATAGCTACGTTTTGATCTAAAAATTGTGTATGAAAAGTAGATCTTGTGGGCGTGAGACCAATTTGTTTCCCCTTTTTGTAAAGATATTTTTAATTACAAAGATCTCCAATGTTAAGGTCACCTGACAGACTCTAAATCCCCTCCATAGGATTACATTATAACCTATTGCATTTTTGTGAAAAATTCGCAAAACGTAAATTGCGTTTTCACCAAAAAATTGTAAACGATAACGATTTGAAAAGTCATAGCCGGATAGCTAAATATTTTGTGACCGCTTTAAAGTTTTTTCAGTGTCTGTAAGTGAAAGTATGAAGTAGCTGAAACTTTTGGCATGGCATGTGAATTCAAAGGGGAAAAGGATGTTCTCATTGACTTCAATGTTTAAAAAAAGGGTCTAAAAGCTTAAAATTTATAAAAGTGTAAAAAGTAGAAAAAAACTTGAAGAAGTCCCATCATTAGCTGAACGAGATGAACATTTTTACAGTTGAATGGTCTCAATAGTTGAAAGTATGCCGAAGTTACGCAGAACCAAAAAACTTAAGGAATAATAAGATTACTAAATTTACGGATATCAATACTGGAAATGTTTATTAAAGCATTCACACTAATTAAGATTAATACATTTACGGGTATCCATACTAGGAATGCTTATTAAAGCATTCCCACTAAGTATCACACAGGCATGATTTACAAGCAGTAGTGGTAATAGTAATACATAGCATAAAAACACTTGGGGAATACTTTACAGCATCAGTAGTGGTCATAGTAGTCAATAGTGTACCAAAAAATTGGGACACAGGTGTCTTGACTGAGCTGTAATAGTAGTAGTAGACATTGACAATACAGTGTCAAATCACTCGGGCAAGAGGTGCCATGATGAACAGCAGTCTTAATAAGAGTATATAGGGTGTGAAATAACTGCTGACATAGGTGTCTTGACTGGGCAGCAGAAGCAGCAGTAGTAGTATTAACAGTAGTAGTTGATACAGAGTCATATCACATGGGCAGGAGGTGCCATCATGAACAGCAGTAGGAATAGGAGTATATAGAGTGTCAAATAACTGCTGACATAGGTGTATTGACTGGGCAGCAGCAGCAGAAGCAGCAGTAGTATTAACAGTAGTAGTTGATACAGAGTCATATCACATGGGCAGGAGGTGCCATGATGAACAGCAGTAGGAATAGGAGTATATAGAGTGTCAAATAACTGCTGACATAGGTGTCTTGACTGGGCAGCAGCAGCAGAAGCAGCAGTAGTATTAACAGTAGTAGTTGATACAGAGTCATATCACATGGGCAGGAGGTGCCATCATGAACAGCAGTAGGAATAGGAGTATATAGAGTGTCAAATAACTGCTGACATAGGTGTATTGACTGGGCAGCAGCAGCAGAAGCAGCAGTAGTATTAACAGTAGTAGTTGATACAGAGTCATATCACATGGGCAGGAGGTGCCATGATGAACAGCAGTAGGAATAGGAGTATATAGAGTGTCAAATAACTGCTGACATAGGTGTCTTGACTGGGCAGCAGCAGCAGAAGCAGCAGTAGTATTAACAGTAGTAGTTGATACAGAGTCATATCACATGGGCAGGAGGTGCCATCATGAACAGCAGTAGGAATAGGAGTATATAGAGTGTCAAATAACTGCTGACATAGGTGTCTTGACTGGGCAGCAGCAGCAGCAGAAGCAGCAGCAGTAGTATTAACAGTAGTAGTTGATACAGAGTCATATCACATGGGCAGGAGGTGCCATGATGAACAGCAGTAGGAATAGGAGTATATAGAGTGTCAAATAACTGCTGACATAGGTGTCTTGACTGGGCAGCAGCAGCAGCAGAAGCAGCAGCAGTAGTATTAACAGTAGTAGTTGATACAGAGTCATATCACATGGGCAGGAGGTGCCATGATGAACAGCAGTAGGAATAGGAGTATATAGAGTGTCAAATAACTGCTGACATAGGTGTCTTGACTGGGCAGCAGCAGCAGAAGCAGCAGTAGTATTAACAGTAGTAGTTGATACAGAGTCATATCACATGGGCAGGAGGTGCCATCATGAACAGCAGTAGGAATAGGAGTATATAGAGTGTCAAATAACTGCTGACATAGGTGTCTTGACTGGGCAGCAGCAGCAGAAGCAGCAGTAGTATTAACAGTAGTAGTTGATACAGAGTCATATCACATGGGCAGGAGGTGCCATGATGAACAGCAGTAGGAATAGGAGTATATAGAGTGTCAAATAACTGCTGACATAGGTGTCTTGACTGGGCAGCAGCAGCAGAAGCAGCAGTAGTATTAACAGTAGTAGTTGATACAGAGTCATATCACATGGGCAGGAGGTGCCATCATGAACAGCAGTAGGAATAGGAGTATATAGAGTGTCAAATAACTGCTGACATAGGTGTCTTGACTGGGCAGCAGCAGCAGCAGAAGCAGCAGCAGTAGTATTAACAGTAGTAGTTGATACAGAGTCATATCACATGGGCAGGAGGTGCCATGATGAACAGCAGTAGGAATAGGAGTATATAGAGTGTCAAATAACTGCTGACATAGGTGTCTTGACTGGGCAGCAGCAGCAGAAGCAGCAGTAGTATTAACAGTAGTAGTTGATACCGAGTCATATCACATGGGCAGGAGGTGCCATCATGAACAGCAGTAGGAATAGGAGTATATAGAGTGTCAAATAACTGCTGACATAGGTGTATTGACTGGGCAGCAGCAGCAGAAGCAGCAGTAGTATTAACAGTAGTAGTTGATACAGAGTCATATCACATGGGCAGGAGGTGCCATGATGAACAGCAGTAGGAATAGGAGTATATAGAGTGTCAAATAACTGCTGACATAGGTGTCTTGACTGGGCAGCAGCAGCAGAAGCAGCAGTAGTATTAACAGTAGTAGTTGATACAGAGTCATATCACATGGGCAGGAGGTGCCATCATGAACAGCAGTAGGAATAGGAGTATATAGAGTGTCAAATAACTGCTGACATAGGTGTATTGACTGGGCAGCAGCAGCAGAAGCAGCAGTAGTATTAACAGTAGTAGTTGATACAGAGTCATATCACATGGGCAGGAGGTGCCATGATGAACAGCAGTAGGAATAGGAGTATATAGAGTGTCAAATAACTGCTGACATAGGTGTCTTGACTGGGCAGCAGCAGCAGCAGAAGCAGCAGTAGTAGTATTAACAGTAGTAGTTGATACAGAGTCATATCACATGGGCAGGAGTTGCCATGATGTACAGCAGTCTTAATAAGAGTATATAGGGTGTGAAATAACTGCTGACATAATTGTCTTGACTGATCCAAAGGAGTCATGGGAGAAAATCATGTGGTCAGATGAGACTATAATATAATTTTTTGATCATAATTTCACTAACCGTGTTCGGAGGAAGAATAATGATGAGTACCATGCCAAGAACGCCATCCCTAATGTGAAGCATGGGGGTGGTAGCATCATGCTTTGGTGGTGTTTTTCTGCACATGGGACAGGGTGACTGCACTGTATTAAGGAGAGGATGACCGGGGCCATGTATTGCAAGATTTTGGGCAACAACCTCCTTCCCTGAGTTAGAGCTTTGAAGATGGGTCGAGGCTGGGTCTTCCAACATGAGAATGACCCAAAGCACACAGCCAGGATAACCAAGGATTGGCTCTGTAAGGAGCATATCAAGGTTCTGGCGTGGCCTAGCCAGTCTCCAGACCTAAACCCAATAGAGAATCTTTGGAGGGAGCTCAAACTCCGTGTTTCTCAGCGATAGCCCAGAAACATGACTGATGTAGAGAAGATCTGTGTGGAGGAGTGGGCCAAAATCCCTCCTCCAGTGTGTGCAAAGCTGGTGTAAAACTACAAGAAATTTTTGACCGCTGTAATTGCAAAGAAAGCCTACTGTACCAAATATTAACATTGATTTTCTCTGATGTTGAAATAGTTATATTCAGCACTGTAAATACATCAGGTCCGGGGCTTCATCAGGGAATGCATGGCAAGGGACCCTTCAGCGCCCTGAACCGACGACGGGTGCCAGAAAGTCACCGCCGATCCAGGACTCATTCATCTTTATGAATGTGAGTCTGTCCACAGACTCCGTGGACAGACTGGTCCTCTTGTCCGTGACCACCCCACCTGCCGCGCTGAATGTCCGCTCAGATAGTACGCTGGAGGGGGGGCAAGACAATAACTCCAGCGCATACTGAGCGAGCTCGCGGCAGGTGTCCAATCTGGCAACCCAGTACTCCATGGGGTCGTCGGTGCTCATACTGTCAGAAGCACCGACGGACGCCATGTAGTCTGCCACCATGTGGGCCAGCCGCTGGTGGTGACTGCTGCTGCTGCTGCTGGTGGTGGTACTGGGTCGCTCGGTTTGGAAGAACATCCTCATCTCTTCCATTAGGTCCCCTGCTCGGCTGCAGCTGGGTGCAGCCACCTGCTGGGTGAGATGAGGGGGGACAACTGGAGGCCGGGGAGTTGCCTGCTCCAACCGTCTGACAATGGCTGCCTGCAGTTCCTCCATCCGGTGCTGCCTCCGGCTGGCTGGGATGAACTGCTCCAGTTTCCCCTTGCACCTGGGATCCAAAAGGGTGGCCATCCAGAAATCATCCCTCGTCTTGATGGTCTTAACCCGGGGGTCCCTCCTGAGGCATCTGAGCATGTGGGCAGCCATGGGGAAGAGCACAGCCCGCTGTGACTCCTCAATGCTGGCCAGGTGAATGAGGTGCGACTCTTCTTCCCTGAGGCGCTGCTGGTCAAACTCAGACATGCCCAACCCCCGGACTATCGGTGCCCCCAACACCGGCTCTCCCTCCTGACCAGGCCCTGACTCCGGGACGACACCAGCAACCACCTCCTCCTCCTCTTCATCATCATCCTCCTCCTCCTCCTCCTCCTCCTGGTCCTGGCCCTGGTCTCGGTGGAGCATTGCTGACTCCTCCTGCTCCACCAAGGCACTCTCCCCAGCCTCGAGCAGGCGATCTAGTGTCCTCTCCAGCATGAACAGTATTGGCAGCACGCTATTGAGGCCAATTTGCTCACTGCTGACCATCTTGGTCGCCTGCTCGAAGGAGGACAACACTTGGCAGACCTGGTTTATCTGCCCCCACTGCGCACAGGCGATGAAAGGGAGTTGTGGTGAAGCCCTCTGAGTGCCTAGTTCCATCAGGTACTCCCTCACCGCCCTTTGCTGCTCCCACAACCTCTTCAGCATGTGGAGGGTGGAGTTCCACCGCGTCACACTGTCCACAATCAGCCTGTGAAGGGGCAGATTGTACTTCCGCTGCAATTTGGACAGGGACGCGGTAGCGGTTGGGGAGCGCCTGAAGTGGCTGGCAATCCTACGCGCCTTTGCCACAATGTCACTCAACCCTGGATAAGTGCGCAGGAACTTCTGCACCACCAGGTTGAGGACATGTGCCAGACAGGGCACGTGCGTCAGACTGCCAGCATGGAGGGCGGCGAGTAGGTTGCTGCCGTTATCGCAGACAACCATACCTGGCTGGAGCCTTCGGGGTGTCAGCCACTTCTGGACCTGAGCTTGAAGTGCTTTCAGCACTTCTTCTGCAGTGTGTCTCCGGTCCCCTAAACTAACAAGCTGGAGCACGGCCTGACAGCGCACGTGCCCCACACTTGAGTAGCTACGGGGGCGCTTGCTGGGAGGCTCAGCAGCTGCGGAGACAGTGGCTTGAGGGAGACCAGCAGTTCTCCCCTGGACACCCCGGGGCGGCACCACAAGATCGGTTGCCGACGATCCCTCACCGACGCCTCGGAGGGAAACCCAATGGGCCGTGAAGCTGATGTAGCGTCCCTGCCCATGCCTGCTGGTCCAGCCATCCATTGTCAGATGAACCCTGTCGCTGACAGCGTGATCCAGCGACAGGGTTACATTCTGAACAATGTGCTGGTGTAGGGCAGGGACACCAGTCCTGGCAAAGAAATGGCGGCTGGGGACACGCCATTGGGGTTGGGCCTGCTCCAACATCTGCCTGAAGGGGTTGCTGTCAACTATGTTGAAGGGCAGCAGATGTTGGGCAATAACCCTTGCCAGGAGCCCATTGAGGGAACGCACACGTCGGTCTCCAGGGGGGAAGGGAGTGGTGCGGTCAAAGGCGT
The DNA here is from genome assembly GCF_905171775.1 of Rana temporaria. NCBI lineage: Eukaryota > Metazoa > Chordata > Amphibia > Anura > Ranidae > Rana > Rana temporaria. The sequence continues at coordinate 111,820,812 of NC_053496.1, forward strand.
CTGAAATCGACGCCTGGCGCCGGACGGCAGTGCGGGACACAGACGTGGAGGGTGCTGTGGAAGTAGAGGTCTGGCTGCCGGTACCAGTACCTCTACTAGAGGGAGCGGGGGGGCATGACCTGCTGGAAACAGATGAAGATGTGGCAGGGGCTGCTGTACCCTGCTCACTTGTGGTGGTGGCGCTGCTACCACCACCACGCTTCATCTCCTCATACAACGCCCAGTGGTTTATCCTGAGGTGCTGGTTCAGGGCTGTGGTACCCACCCGAGCCAAACACTTCCCTCTCTTCACCCTCACTTTACAAATCCGGCAGATGGCCACGGTAGGGTTGTCTGCCACCAGGGTAAAGAAATTCCAGACAGGTGACTTCAGCACCGCCCTCCTGTCAGATGGGGTGACGCTTACTTGCACCTGCTGGGATTCGGTGCGCACAGGTGGAGCTGCCTGCTGCTGCTGCTGCTGCTGCTGCTCCTCCTCCTGACACCTCCTGCTGCCATCACCAGTGGAGACCCTGACGATGGTCTCCCTGGTGGTGACCTGGCGCACCGTTTCACCAGGGTGCCTACCTTCCCCGTCGTCACTGACGTAGTGAGCCGACGCGTCAGATGGCAACCATGATGGGTCACCCTCTTCGCCCCCAGAGATGTCAGACCAAGGGCTGAGATGTGTTGGTCTGAGGGAACCACGTGACATGGAGCCTCTAGCCTGGCTCCGCTGTCCCCTCACCCACGCCTGGGTCTGACTAGGTGCTGCTGTTTCCTGCACCAAAACAGCAGCACCAGTTTGAAGGGATGTCTCTGGGATACTGCCAGCAGGTATCCCATCCTCCTCATCCATCCCTTCAAAAAGGTCCTGACCATCAGGACAGAGCTGGAGGTCTGCCTGATGCATGGCCTCCCCCAAGAGATCCCTATCACTGTCGCTGTCGAACAGTAAGATGCTGGACTCTTGGGGGCTGGGGGGGGGTAGTACAGGCAACGGTGTAATGGTGGTACTACTGTGAGTCGGGACCGACGACTCAGTGGCACTGCTGTGCCCCATGTAGTCCACCACTACTTGAGCCTGAGATGGCAATATCGGGCGGCTGCCCGATGGGAAGAACTCCCGGATCAGGCGTACTCCCCTTGCACCCGATCCTCTACCACTAGTAGGGGCACGAGAGGTACCCCGTGCTGGCAGCGATCCAGCACTGGGAGTAACTCCCCTACCCCTACTGCCACGGCCACGGATGCCGCTCATAATTGCTGATATGTGTGTGGGGGGGTTAAACTTTATTGGGGGGGAAAATGTGAACAAAATGTGTTTTTGTGTTTTTTTTACAAGACAGGCACGCAGACAAAGACGTACACAGACAGCTACTAAACTATAAGAAAAGTAGTACACCAGACAAGGACTACAAAATTAAAGAAAAAAAAAAAAAGCACTAAACAAACACTAACTTTTTTTTTTTTTTTTTTTTTAAACACAAAACACAGACACTAAACACACACTAAGCTAAGCTAGATGAAATAAATGTACACTAACAGTGTGTACACTTACTACACAAAATTTAACTAAACTGAACACAAAACTTAGCTTTTATAAAAGCTCTTTAGGGAAAACTAAACAAAATTTGAACTGAGATGCCTATCAAATATCACTGAACAGTGAACCTGCAAGATCTGACAGTAACACAAGATGAACAAAACTTAGCTTTTAGAAAAGCTCTTTTATAAAGCTCAGATCAATATGTGTTCTGAAATCTCTTGCAAATATAACTGAACAGGGAGGATTGCAGGATCAAACAGTAACACAAATGAAAAAAACAGCACAAAACAGCACAAAACGTAGCTTTGAAAAAAGCTCTTGGGTCTATTGCTTTGAAAAAAGCAGTTGATATACTGGAAAAGATCCACTGGAATCACTAAATAGCAATGCTGGTGATGATCTAAATCAATCAAGAACAAAGACACAGGAAACCAGGAAACCAGGAACACAGAAACAGCCTCCACACTCTATAGCAAGCTTCTGAATCTGCAATGAAATGGTGCTGGGAGTGAGCTTATATAATGTCCATGCAGGCAGGTTCCTATTGGTTGCTAACCTGTGACGAGTGTGGAAGGAGAACTCTGATTGGCTCTGATGCAAAAGGGCGGAGCAAATAATCGCGCAATATTCCTATTGCCGAATATTCGCATTGCGAATATTCGGCAATATAAAATGATCGCTTCAGCTACTCGGCCCAATGGCTCTAATCATACCAGCAATGCTTTCAGACGTCTATGGAGATCACTAGGATGTGATCTGTTTTAAAAATGAAACTGTAAAAATCGCTCTGATGCGGAAGATCGGGGCGAGGAAAATAATCGCGCGATATTGCGTTTGCCGAATAATCGCATTGCGATCTTTCTGGAAAATTCAATGAACGCTTCAGCTACTCGGCCCAGGGTCTCTAATGATACCAGCAATGCTTTTAGACGTCGATGGAGATATCTAGGATGTGATCTGATTCAAAAAAAAAATTGTAAAAAATCGAATATTCGGAATTGCGAATATTCACCGCGAATTTCGAAATATAGCGCGATTTCTCGAATATGCTATATTCGAGTCGAATATTCGCAATGCGAATATTCGTGAGCAACACTAGTGATTTGTCATAAATGTGATGATTATGGCTTATAGCTCATGAAAATCCCAAATTCACAATCTCAGAAAATTAGAATATTACATGCAATCAATAAAACAAGGATTGTACATAGAACAATATCGGACCTCTAAAAAGTATAAGCATGCATATGTGCTCATTACTTGGTTTGGACCCCTTTTGCAGGAATTACTGCCTCAATTAGCTTGTGGCACTTCTGAGGTGTTATGGAAGACCAGGATGCTTCAATAGCGGCCTTCAGATCTTCTGCATTGTTCGATCACATGTCTCTCTACTTTCTCTTGGCAATGCCCCATAGATTCTCTATGGGGTTCAGGTCAGGTGAGTTTGCTGGCCAATCAAGCACAGTAATCCCACTGTCATTGAACCAGGTTTTGGCGCTGTGTTGACCCTGGACTTAATGAAGCACAGTGGACCAACACCAGCAAATCACATGGCTCCCTAAATCAACAAGACTGTGGAAACTTCACACTGGACTATAAGCATCTTGCAGTGTGTGCCTCTCCATTCTTCCTCCATACTCCGGCTCCTTGGTTTCCAAATGAGATGCAAAATTTGCTCTTATCAGAAAAAGAGGACTTTGGACCACTGAGCAACAGACCATGTCTGTTTAGCCCAGTTAAGACGCTTCTGACATTGTTTTTTGTTGTTCAGGAGTGGCTTGACAAGAGGAATACGACATTTGAAGCACAAGTTCAGGATCCGTCTGTGTGTGGTGGCTCTTGATGCACTGACTCCAGTCTTAGTCCACTCCTTGTGAAAGTCCCCAACACTTTTGAATGGCCTTTTCCTGACAATCCTCTCCAGGCTGCAGTCATCCCTGCTACTTGTGGACCTTTTTCTTCCACACTTTCCCCTGCCACAAAACTTTCTATTAATGTGCTTTGATACAGCACTTTGGGAACATCCAACTTATTTTGCAATTACTTTTCGAGGCTTTCCCTCCTTATGGAGGGTGTCAATGATGTTTTTCTGAAAAAATGTTAGGTCAGCAGTTTTTCCCATGATTGTGGTTCCTACTGAACCAGACTGAGAGATCATTTAAAGACTCAGAAACCCTTTGCATGTGTTATGGCTTAATTAGCTGATTAGTGTGGGACACTTAGGGCCTGATCCACAAAGCAGATGCGCCGACTTAACTTGAGATACGCGGCGTAATTAAAATTTACACGCCGCATATCTTTGAGCCCGATCCTCAAAATGAGATACGCCTTAAAATCGTTTTTCCGTCCTACCTAAAATAATTACACCGGCGCTTTTTCGTGCGCAAATTATGCTAGACACGCCGCTGTTTTGATAGGCAAATGAGGGAGATAGGGCGATCCACAAAATTAAGTGTGTGCGCCATAGATTACGCCCTGTGTGCTTCTGGTAGTTTCAATGTGTAAATTTACACTTTATAAAAGCAGCGCTAATTTTACACATGCCGTGTAAAGGTCAGCTAAAGCAACACCATTAAGGAAGAGCTGAGCACACACACTTGCTGGACTACAATCTGTATGCCCAACATGCCAGGGCCATCCATGCGCATAGCTAGACTAGTGACTTCAGTGACCGAGGGTACCCCCTCTTCTGAGGGAACAGCAGTCAGGAGACGCCTCGCAGAATGCATCTTTGCACAGTAAACACACACATTAATTATGTCACAATGAGAATGCATGATTGCACACCACTGTGGTCCCTAGCACAGACACATCACATGCACAACTAATTGGATTAGATCCAAGTACCCCCCCGGTACTTGGGAGCAGTAACGCCCCGCCACGACTCCAATTCTGTTACTGTGCATTCATACACCATTCAGGGACCTGGGATCACTTCTCCCTGGTCCTGGGGATCCCTTCTCCACCAAAACTGAGGGTGACACCCTTATTTAATCAGGAATGCCACCCCCCACATTCACACATCATTCACACACATAAACCAAATCATAAGTACAGTATAATAAACAAAATCATAAAATTATAAAAAAAAATCATAAAAATAAAAAAACAAAAGTACCCCTGCAAATTAATTGCGGCGGCGATTGCTACGTCTGGGCCGCCCACGGGCACGGACACGGGCACAGCCACGGCCACGGTCAACCGGAGGATCTTCATGGGGGGGTGTTAGCAGGGGAGGGAGTATCTTCATGGGGGGGGGTGTTAGCAGGGGAGGGAGTATCTTCATGGGGGGGTGTGAGCAGGGGAAGGAGGAGCCTCCCCTGGTGTCTGTCCTCCTGCTGTCCTGCCCTCCAAGGCCACTGCTATCCTTGTGAGACAGAGAGTGAAGGCAGCCGTATTGGCCTGGCCAGCCCTAGTATTGTCCTGCACAGCCTGGGTCAGGGCAGTCACCTCCTGGGCCACGCCTGTTGTGGCGGTCTGCAGCTCACACAAGCATGTGATGACCACCAATGAGTTTGTGGCCCCATCACTGAGTGACTCCTTCATTGCAACCAGGCTGTGCTCCATCTGGGTCAGAGTCTCTTTTATCTGACCCAGATGACGGGTCTGCCGGGCATTGTCCTTCTGCAGACTGGCCGGCAGATGCTCGGCCACCCCCCTGGTCTCCTGGGTCACCATCCTGCCTGCCCCTGAGGCTTGTGGCCTGGGAGGAGGGGAGAGAGTGACCCTTGTGGGTTGCGGCCTGTTGGGGGAGGAGTGGGAGGGGCTACCCCTGATGGTGGCCTGACTGCTGCCAGCCTCTGGGGTAGGCTCTGGGGTAGCCTCAGGGGTAGCCTCAAAGGTCATCATATCCGAGGCCAAAAGGACTTCTCTGCCAATCTGCAGATCTTCTTCCTCCACCCCCTCATCCTCCTCCCCCTCATCCGCCTCCCCCTCAACCTCCTCATGAGGGGAGGTTTGGCCACTCCCCTCCCCTGGGGACTCCTGCCCTTCTTGGGACTCATCAGCAGCCTCTTGTCCTTGGGGTGGTGCAGCAGCCTGGCCTGATGGCCCAGCAATCTCCTGGTCATCTGTGGAGGACACAAAAGAATCACAGGTTTGAGGATCCACACACTTGGCACATCTTCCCTTCCCCCACCCACACATGCTAATCACCGGATAGAAAAACCCAAAACTTACCTGGCCTCACAGCAACCTCTGACTGATATCCACGCAGGCCCACCACCTGCTCTGGCTGGAAACACCGGGCCACTGCCCATTCCTCCTCACTCAGACGGATGGGACAGGGTCCCCCTCCTCCAGTGCCCGTGGTATGGGCATTGATCTTTGCCACCTTGTTACGGACCACGCTCTTTAGATCGTTGATCTTTTTTTGGATGCCAGCGGGGGTCCTCGTCTCCCCCCTCCGCCGCATTGATCTGATCCGTAATCTTTTTTATTATAGCCTTCCTCTGGGCCGGGGAGGTGTTCCGGCTATCAGGGCCATGTAAATATCGCCCATATAGGACGATGGCCCGAGCAAGAATTTGCTTCTCTACCTGATTAAAATTGAGCTTCCTGCGCTTGGGTGCCATCACAGACACCACTCAGCAACAAGAATAAACTCACAGGACAAACAAACAAAAATACACACACAACAAACAAACAAAAAAACTCACAGAAGAAACACACAAAAAGCAAAACACACAAGCAGACAGCTACTACAAATTCAAAAACAAACACGCAAAAAACAAACACAAAATACACTTAGCAGAAACAAACACCAACAATCTAATACTCCTCTAAAACTTCTCTATCACACACAACTCACCAATAAACAACGACAAACATTCAGAGCAGGAGCAACTTGCTCTAGGAAGGGTAACACAGGGAAATACTTTTGCAAGGGAAGTGTGTTTGTCTGGGGCTATTTATACACAGGGCGATCCTCAAACTAAGTACGCTTGGCCTTTTACCTATCTCACTGATTGCGCCAAGCCAAGTTCTGCACATGCCCAGTGAGAAGCAGTACGGCCGGCCCTTCATTTGCATGGGGTCACGGCTCATTACAATGAAGCACACCCACTTCCTTCCCACTTGCAATAATTTTGTGCGCAAATGCGCTGTGGATACGGCACTTACGACACCAAATTAGGGCGCCATAACTTAAATGACATAAGTTTTGAGTAACTTAATTTGCGCCGCTGGCTGTGGATTAGGCCCTTAGAGCCTAGAATATTGCACCTTTTCACAATATTCAAATTTTCTGAGATTGTGGATTTTGGGTTTTCATGAGCTGTAAGCCATAATCATCACAATTATGACAAATCACAGCTTGAACTATCTTTCTTTGCATGTAATGAGTCTATCTCATACATTAGTTTGACCTTTTAAGTTGCATGCCTGAAATAAATGAACTTTTGCATGATATTCAAATTTTTCGAGTTTCATCTGTAAATGTGCTGTGACCTCAAAACAACGCAACACACAGGCATTAATGTCTATTATAGCGTAACCATTTTTCTGCCTTGGACATGAGGGCTAAGTTCAGGCTGAGCAGGCTGCATCTAATCTTTCTATATAAACTAACTTCAGATTCGCTCTGTGTTTTTTCAAAACACTGACATACTCCTTTTCTATTTTATCTATATCCGCTCGCCTAGCCCTGCTGATCTGGGATGCTAATTAAATGAGTTTCTCCCTAATTGAGGCTTTATAGGCTGCCCAGAGGCATGTTGGTGTGGTTTTCAGAGTGTCACTAGTAAGAAAATAATCTTTAATCACACCCTCGATTTCCTTTGTCCTGATCAGATCACTAGGGATGAACTCGTTAATTCTCAAATGTCCGCTACGTCTATGTCCAGAGGGATGCTGTAGAGTAAGGAATACCATAGAGTGATCAGATCAGGTAGAGTCCCGAAATAAAAGACTTAGAAACCAGGGGAATCGTAGCGGTAGCAATGAATACATTGGCTATCCTGGCGAAAGAGTTGTGTGGACTCGAATAATGTGTATAATCTCCCATCGTTGGGTTGATTTCTCTCCAGATGTATACTAAACCATTTTGAAAAATGATTTTAGCGACACAAAGGCTCTGTTTGGTTGTTCAAGTGAGGCATTTTCCTAGTGGATGGAACTTATCCAGGCCCTGGTCGAATGCAATATTCGAGTCCCCCCCTAAGATCACTGTACCCTCCAGCAGAGGTGCAAGGTATAGTAACATTGATTGAAAAAAGGAGGATTGACCTTTATTTGGGGTATAATAAGACACAAAAGTATAAGTCTGGTCGCCAATGGCCCCTTTAATTAATATATACCTCCCCTCCAAATCTCTATGTTCCGACAGGAGAAAGAATTTACACTTGTGGAAGAACAAAATTGTGACTCCCTTGGTTTTGTCTTCAGCGTTGGCCAAAAAAAGGGAATTCGGAGTAAATAATCGAGGGGCTATATCGAAAAAGTGTGTTTCCTGCAAAAGGGTCACATCGATTTTATGAGGGTACAGGAAATCATGGATTAGCAGGTTAACATGTCTAGAGCTTGGGTCTTCAGACTTAGTGCTAAAGAAAACAGATCAGACAAAAAAACAAAAAACTTTTTGCTAGTCTTAAGCACAACTAATAAACATAACAATCGAGCAGGAGGATATAGAGGAGCCTGAGTGTTAAAAAACTCTACTTCATATCCTTTGTTCTGTCCCTCCAGATGTAACTAGATTGTATAACAGACAAAATAGAGAAAAAAAATTGAGAGGATTCTTTAGGCTAAGGATTGCCTAAACAAGCCTTAACTGAGGCCTATAGGATCACAGGTAAAACTGTTGGTTCAACGAATTCCAATGGAAGAGTTAAGAGAAGAAAATCCTGATCTCTTCAGGGGGGTAGGGCTTCCTTCGATTTTTTGGATTTGGATTTCTCCCAAATGGGTTTCAACGGGCTTGAAGGAAGTTGACGTTTCAAGGAGGCAGAAGCGGAGCCAGATGAGCCCTAGCTGGAGAAGAAGGTGTTCTCCCTTTGAAAATAAAGTGAATGTGTAGGCTTTTCCTTTAACCCCCCTGGCGGTATTCCTGAGTCTGACTCAGGGTTACATTTCTGTGCTGCGATCGGTAACCCCGAGTCAGACCCGGGCTCGCCTCGCTGAATCCACAGGCATGGTTTACTTACCTTGTCCCTGGATCCAGCGATGCCACCGCACTGTGTGAGCGAGCGGGTGCTCGCTCGATTCACACAGTGCCTCTGTGTGCCGCCGATCTCCATTCCATGCGACGTTATGACGCACAGGGGCGGAGAACGGTGCCAAATTCAAAAAGGTAAACAAACACCTTACATACAGTATACTGTAATCTTATAGATTACAGTACTTAATGTAAAAAATACACCCCCCCCCCCTTGTCCCTAGTGGTCTGCCCAGTGCCCTACATGTTCTTTTATATAATAAAAACTGTTCTTTCTGCCTGCAAACTGTAGATTGTACATAACAACCAAAAGTGTCCCTTTATGTCAAAAATGTTTTTAGAGCAGCTAGAAAACAGCGATAATAAATTATAATCACTTGCAGAATTGTGTGATAGCGATTTGTGGGGAAATTCGTCATAAAAAAATAAAAGTAATGACAGCGACAATTCTGCAACTGAGCAAATTTCAGTGATTTTGAGTTGACTACATTATTGAATAATTTTCATTATAATTATATTATTATTTGTTAGAATTATTTATAATCATTTATTATATTATAATTTATAATTTTGTTTTTAAAAAATGTCATACCCGGGATGCCTACTAGACTCTTGTTTGGTCACTTTAAGTGAGTTATTCTTAAAAATTACAGGCCTACAGTATAAAATGCCAAATGTCCTTGCAAATAATGGTACCGCTTATGCACCTACAATCTGAAATAATCATACCGCTAGGGAGGTTAAAAAGGAACTTGAGCAAGAATGAAAAAAGCCATACTTGATATCCTTTTCTGCTAAAGTTGTGAGCAGCGGTTTGAGGGCTCTACATTTCTGTATCATAGAAGGGAACAAATATGAAAAAACCTGGATCTCATGGCCCTGGAATGAAAGCTTAGATACGGAACGGGACCTATGTATCACCTCCTCCTTAATGGCATAATGATGTGGTTTATCCCTTGGGAGCATGGAGGTTTAAGAGCCCTATGAGCACAATCTAGCTTCAATTTGTGCTGAGGGATATCTGGAATCAACTCCTTGATAAATGAGCGTATTGTTTCAGGGACATCTTTAAAGGTTTCCGGGAGCCCCCGAATCCTGAAGTTGTATTTCTATTTTTCTTTTCAAGGTCTCCTTGAGTTGATTTTGCAGATCTTGGATTGTGATCTGTATTTTAGTTTGTTCTGGAGATTGTGGAGTCCAGTTTGTTTTCCATGACTTCTATGCGGGACCCTAAGGTCTGGAGGTCCGCTTTAATGTCACTGGCTATCCGGAGAGCGGAGAAGACCCCCGGAGCTGACTAATAAATTATTTTAAAACCCTGTGTTGTGTGTTTATTTTATTGACACTTTGCCTCCAGGTGAATGGGTAGGGGTACAATGTACCCCATATTCATTCACCTAGGATGGGGGACCGGTATCTGGGGGCCCCCTTATTAAAGGGGGCTCCCAGATTTCGATAAGCCCCTCGCCCGCAGGACACCAACAACCAACGGCCAGGGTTGTCGGGAAGAGGCCCTGTCCTTATCAACATGGTGACAGGGTACTTTGGGGTGGGGGGCCGCAGGGAGCCCCCCTGCCCCAGAGCACCCAACCCCCCCATGTTGAGGGCATGCAGCCTGGTACGGCTCAGGGGGGGACGACGCTCGCTCGTCCCCACTCCTTTCCTGACCAGCCGGGCGGCGTGCTTGGATACGGGTCTGGTATGGATTGTGGGGGAACCCCATGCTGTTTTTTTGGCGTAGGGGTTTCTCCTTACAATCCATACCAGACCTAAGGGCCTGATATGCTCCTGGAGGGTAACCCATGCCGTTTTTTTATTTAAAATTTGACGTGGAGTTCTCCCTCATAAATCATACCAAACGCTGTAGGTGGAATTGGCGGGAATCCAAGTAGGATCCCCGTCGCGATAGGTACTGTAGCATTAACGTAAGAGAGGCAATTATAGCTCAGATGGTTTCAGAGTGTATGTCCCTTTAAGATATTGCAGAGCTGTCAGCTGAAGACCCACAAAGTAAACTCAAGCAGCAGGATACTATTAACTATACCAGATCCAAATACAGCACTTTGTAAAGGGTATATAAGAATTTATGTAATTCTATAGCAGTAATAGTACTTATCCGTATACAGGGATGAGTGTTTCCAGTAAGCCAGTAGCAGCCTTAAGATTCTGTAGTGCAGGTCTCCTGAAGGAAGATCTGTTTAGGGTGTCCCAGCAATGGCAATCTGCATTGGCTTGATATAGGTAGGGATCCAGCGTGGCATTGTTTGAAGCTTTTAGGGATTGATGGTACCCGTAGTTATGTAGCGTGGCTGGCTATGGCTGACAATAATAGAACAGTGTGTGTATTACACGCTGTTCTGTTTATAGTTGAGAGGCATGTGTGTGGAATGGAGCATTGATTACGCTCGCCACTTCCGTGCTCCAAGCTGGAACGCACGTGGCGGCGGACAATGACGTCATCGTGCGGTCGCCGTATGCGCTCCAGTGTGGAATGCAATACGGCGACAGGCGCCGATTACACACCGCCATTACTAGTAAAAAATAAATAAAATAAAAATGGCATAAATCTTTCCCATAGTTTGTAGACGCTATAACTTTTGCACAAACCAATCAATATATGCGTATTGCAATTTTTTTTTTACCAAAATATATAGAACAATATATATTGGCCTAAACTGATGATATTATAGCAAAAAGTAAAAAAGTTGGCTCCAGAGATGCCGATGATGGAGGGGATAATGATGATAAGGTCACTGACATGACTTGGGTGCCAGATAGAGCAGAGGAGAAAAGTGAGGAGGAGAAATAACCCAAATGAGGCAGAATGTCCTCCAGAGGCAGCCATCATGGAATAGTAGAGAGCAGCCACCTTATTCCATCAGATTGTGGAGCCTACTTCCCACAGCTCAGATTTGTGGGCCTTTTTTAGCACAGCCGATTACACAAGCAGAACAAGTGTGGCAAAAACACCAGCCATTTGGGTACCACATGCTTGACAAGGTATTTAACCTCCCACCACTGAGCCAATTGGCAAGAGCATCTGAAAGCCACACACATGTGAAACAATTCCTCTCCTCCTCACCTTCCATGTTTACCCCCCCGCTACATCTCATGACCTCTCAGCAGCCTCTACTGACAGGGATGATGGTATAGCAAAAGGTGTCATAGGTCCTTGTAACACGTCTGCCAGCAACATACCACACCAGCTGTAGAGTATAGCAGCCAAATGTATATGCCCCAGCTGCTGCATCAGAAAAAAAAATACAATCCCTGCCACCCAGATGCCCAGTGTCTAAATTCAAGCTTTTCCAACTGAAGAGAGCCTGCAGGGAAAATAAATGTAATTGTGTTTTCTTTATAAATGTCAGTTTTGCTGCAGCAGGTTCTATACACAATACATATGTATGTTTTTTCCTTTATATAATAAAAAACCCAGTGTGATCAAATACCACCAAAAGAAGTTAAATTTGTGTGAAAAAAATGAAATTGATCTTGTTGCAAAGACTGCGCAATTACCAGGTAAAGTAGCTCAGTGCTAAATAGCAAAAAATGGTTCGGTCATAAAGAGAGTAAACCTTCCTGAAGGTGAGGTGGTTAAAACTAAAAATTATGGGGCAGATCCACAAAGCACTTACGCCGGCGTATCTCGAGATGCGCGGCATAAGTGTAAATATGCGCCGGCGTATCTATGCGCCGTATCCCCAAAACGAGATACGCCTGAGAACTAGGTTTTCCCGACCAACGTAATTTTTCTACACCGGCGCATCGTGGGTGCAAAAATACGCTGGACGCACCATTGTTTTGCTATGCAAATATGCAAATGAGGGAGATACGGCGATCTACGAAAGTACGTTTGTCCGGCGCAGGCTACGCGCTGTGCGCGTAAGCTGTATGTCCGGTCTAAAGTTACCCCTCATAAAAGCAGCTTTAACTTTGCACCAGACGTGTGCAGGTCAGCTAAAGCAACACCGTTAGGGACGAGCTGAGCAGCCACACTTGCAGGACAACAATCTGTATGCCAACATGCCAGGTGCATCCATGGTCATAGCTATACTACTGGCTTTAGATGCGCATAGAAGGAGGAGGGAACGGAGGAGGAGGGCACGGGAGAGGATCTACCGACCGCGCATAAACATCTTTGGCATTTTCAGATTCACCCCTACTGCCTGCCTTGCCATCCTGGAATTAACCACAAACCTGAAAGATGACATCACCAGCCAGACACGCCACTCACATGCAGTGGAGCCACTGGTCAAGGTACTGGCAACACTCCATTTCCTTGCCAGTGGCTCTTTTCAGCGTACAAGTGGAGTGGTGGCTCGGATGGCACAATCCTCCATTAGCAGATGTGTGCACCAGGTTGTCCCCGCAATCCTCAGACGCATGGCCAACCAAATCATCAGACCCACCCAGGAGGACCTGCGGGTGAAGGCAATGGCAGATTTCTACAGAATTGCAGGATTCCCATGCACCGTGGGGGCCATTGATTACACACATTTGGCACTACAGTCCCCCCGTGACACAGAGCACCTATACCGCAATCGGAAGCACTGGCATTCCATCAACGTACAGGTGATAGTCGATGCCCAATGCCTAATATGGCACGTCCGTGCCAAACACCCAGGGTTCAGCCATGACAGCTACATATTCCGTCAAAGCCCCATCCCAATGGAATTCGAACAGAATGTGAACGGGGACAGCTGGCTGGTTGGTGAGTGACATGGGTGTCAGGCATGACTGTCCCCCCCCCATGATGCAGACATCACAAGGGGCACGTGCATGACTAACATCCTCCTGTCTTTTCCCTTCCAGGTGACTCTGCATATGCACTTGGACCCCATCTCATGACTCCATTCCAGAATCCCCAAACCCCAGGAGAGGAAAACTACAATGCTGCACACATACGTACCCGTGGAGTGGTGGAACGCACATTTGACCTCCTGAAGTCCCGTTTCCGATGCCTGGATAAGTCTGGGGGTACCCTGTTGTATTCCCCAAACTTTGTGTGCCAGATCATTGGTGCATGTTGCATGCTGCACAACTTTGCCGTGAGAAGGGGCCTGGAGATTGACATACGTGATGACCTGACCCCCCAACCAGACATTCCCCCCCTGACGGAGGATACCCCGTCTTCTCAGGGAGCAGCAGTCAGGAGATGCCTCACAGTAGGCATCTTTGCACGTTAAACACACACATTAATCATGGCACAAGGAGAATGCACGCATGCACACCACTGTGGTCCCTAGCACACACACCCCACATCCTTATCAAATTGGATTAGCCCAAGTCTACCATGCAGGACTTGGGAGCAGCAACGCCACGCCAAGGCTCCAATTATGTCACTGTACATTCATACATGCGCAGAGAGGCGCTGAACATAGCCTCGTCATTGCGCATGCGCTGTCCGTTCGGCCCTTCATTTGCATGGGGTCACGGCTCATTTCAATGGAACACGCCCACTTCCTTCCCACTTTCAATTACGCCGGCTTACGCCTCGGAATTTACGTTGCGCTGGCGCAAAGTTGGGCACAAATACTATGAGGATATGGTACTTGCCTCTCTAAGTTGAGCCGGCGTAACGTAAATGAGATGCGCTACGCCAGTCTATATATGCGCCAATGTACGTGGATCTGCCCCTATGAATTTATCTATGGACATCTAATTGGGTCATAAAGTGCATATTCCTAACGAGGAAAGTTTTATGTTCTTTACTTTTAAAATATTTTTGAGGCTGTCTGTATTGAGTAAGTCATGTCACTGAAATGCAAAATACAGAATTCTGTGCAGTGCTACTGTCTCAGGATGGATACATATTCATCAACATTGAACAATCATTTCTTTTCAGAAACTCACAAATGTTTCTTCCTCCGTTACCATCAGGGTAACACAAATGTATCCCTAGTTTGCTGGTGAGATTCTGTCTATTTCATTTTCATGCTGAGACTATATATTACAGGATTGTCCTTTCTATCATCTTGATGCCTGCTGTTTTGTTTTCTTTCAGACATATCATTTCCAGTTTCTACCTATGATTTTGAAGCAGTATAGCCGATAAAATTATCATCATCACAGATCATCTTAAAGTGATTGACTGTGCCAGAATTCTTTGGGTATCTGACCCTGCCAATTACAGTAGCACTGAGAATTTTTTTTTCTTTGTGTTATAGAGAATGGGGAAGAAAACATGTAAAATCAAGAAGCTTATCATTATCTGCATTTGTATAACTGAGAAAAGAAAGTTAAATTGTAATGACGTAAAGGATAATTCTGGGCATTAATTTACTAATTTATGTAAAAGGTATATTTAGGCAGAACTCTGCCTAAAGTTGTTTTTCAATTGTGGATGGTAGAAAGCACAATTTAACCCTCACCATATCTACAAAGTCTACCTGTGGCTTTATTAAATATGTTAAAATTACTGCTGGAATGTAGTAGATGCCTGTGTGTTCAGTTTTTTTCCTGATGGGCCCAGGTATTTTTGCCTATACAAATGGAGATAAGTGTGTACATTCTGGCCTATCTACCTCATGTACCCTTCATTTTAGTCCTGGACATTGTACGAGGAAGGCCAATAGGAACAGATATGGATACTTTGAAATAAACTAGGATGCACATTTGTTGCAATTTTTACAGTAAAGCACCATAGATTTCGAGGTTTCAGGAGTGCTTTAAAAATAAAAAGTTCCCAAAAGTACCTGCTCTGTTGTTTAACTAGTTGCCGATCAGCCACCGTCGTTTTACGGCGGCAGGTCGGCTCCCCTGCACGAGAGCCCGTAGCTATACGTTGGCTCTCGCGCAGGCCGACGGGCGCAATCGCTGCCATGCACACGCGATCGCTCGTTACAGAGCGGGGACTGGGAGCTGTGTGTGTAAACACACAGCTTCCGGTCCTGTCAGGGTGAGAAATGCTGATCCTCTGTTCATACAATGTATGAACAGAAGATCAGTAATTTCCCCATGTCAGTCCACCCCCCCTACAGTTAGAACACACCCAGGGAACATACTTAACCCCTTCCCCGCCCCCTAGTGTTAACCCCTTCACTGCCAGTGTCATTTTTATAGTAATCCAATGCATTTTTATAGCACTGATCGCTATAAAAATGCCAATGTCCCAAAAATGTGTCAAAAGTGTCCGAAGTGTCCGCCATAATGTCGCAGTACCGATCGCCGCCATTACTAGTAAAAAAAATATATTAATAAAAATGCCATAAAAATACCCCTTATTTTGTAAACGCTATAACTTTTGCGCAAACCAATCAATAAACGCTTATTACGTTTTTTTTTTAGAAAAATATGTAGAAGAATACGTATCGGCCTAAACTGAGGAAAACATTTTTTTTTATATATATTTTTGGGGGATATTTATTATAGCAAAAAGTAAAAAATATTCATTTTTTTCAAAATTGTCGCTCTATTTTTGTTTATAGCGCAAAAACTAAAAACCGCATAGGTGATCAAGTACCACCAAAATAAAGCTCTATTTGTGGGGAAAAAGGGACGCCAATTTTTTTTAGGAACCACGACGCACGACCGCGCAATTGTCAGTTAAAGCGACGCAGTGCCGAATCACAAAAAGTGCTCTGGTCTTTGACCAGCAATATGGTCCGGGGTTAAGTGGTTAATTAATATATTGGAAAAAGTCATGTGTTTTCTTAAAAGATCTCCAGGACTCAGGTATGGTTGCTTTCAGTCATGCTGCTTATTGATGCCACAAATCCTATGCAGCCTTTCAGCAATTCATGTCATGTGATTGGCAGATTAGGAGAGTTCACTACTAGCATCTGCTATGCAGTGCTAACGTGTAAACTTGGAGTGCCACTCAAAGCTGGAGGATAACCGGTATTTAGAAAGTGGGAGCAGGCATCAGGCACTAATTCAGAAGTGTAGGCATATGTGGGATAAGACACCGATCAAACTGTGCTTCAGATGCTGTTATGGCTGTATATGGCCTCAGCTCTGTCCACACCCCATGACATGTTTCGCCCAGCCCTAAAAACAATATACATAAAACTGAGAATAGTTTACAAAATCATAGGATGAATTATGAACTTTCTATTTCAAGGTAATTTCTGAAACTGTTGGTGCTTACCAAGCTAAGGTCTAGTCCAGCGGCAGCTGGTGCTAAATATTTAGGGGGGGGCGCAAACTAATGTCAGCCCCTTAAGGGGAGACGGAAGGGAAGACGGTGATCACCACAAGTAACCCCCACCCCACGGGAGATGGTCTCCCAGCAGGGAGTCTGCATGTGACAATGTGGTTGAGGCATGAGATGGAGCTGAGCCATCTTGGCACCCTCCTCGTCCACTGGCAAAGTAAGTATCCAGGGCTCCCTAGTGGGATGTGACAGCTCTGGCCAGCTGTGAGGAGGCTCTCTGACGGCTAGGCAGGCTGTAGCGGGTGTGCAATGGTGAAATCCTTCTGTTAAAGCGCCAAAAGCCCAGGTGGAAATAGAAACTCATTAGCGATGCGACCTCATGCTTGCATGTCCATGATAAAATAGAAAATATTCATTTGCTATTGTCACACAACTGGGTGGGCTCAGGGTGCAGTACACTGGCTCTAATAATGTGCTTCCTAAAAAAAGAAAAAAAGATTGCAATCCATGCATCCGACGCCCTGCATGTAGATTAGAGACTGGGCGCATGGATGGGGGTGGGGGGTGGTGACACCCCTGAACTCCGTATGGAGGGGCAGCCACTGGTCTAGTTTTAAACCGGCCAAATAGGGGAGCGACTTAACACTGCCACAAAATTATCAAAAGGCTCATTTTACATTCTTTCCCTACCCCAACTGCACATAGTTTTTTTTCTCCCACCATTTAATTTATTGCTGTCAGCTTTATCAAGGATTCAGACTCTCTCTCCACCTCCATTTGACATCACAAGGTGCTGTGTCAGAAGCACCAGTGCTGTTACATGGGTAGAAGGAAATGCTTCACATGCTACCCCATGTTTGAAACTACTGATATTTTCTCTTTGTTTCCAGCATTTGGAGAGCAGTGGAGGAGTGAAAGAAGCATTGATTATGTCAGCAGAAAATAAGATTAAAGTGGATGTAAACCCACAATGTAGAGAATAAGGTTTCCTATCATCTGTGCCCAGTCTTGCCACACAGAGTTAATCCAGCTCTGAGCAATCCCCTTTTATTGTTCATGAAAATTAACAGACTTCCTTGAAACAATTTGCCTTAGGGAATCCCCTCAGAGCCACCTCATTTCCTTCACTTATAACCTTCTAAATTCTGACGTAGACCCTCAATTGGACAACACAAACCTTCACTGGGAAAAGGACCTTCAAGTTTCTGTGACGAATGATCAATGGGCGAATGTATTTAAACGATTGCACAAAGGCACATTGAACATCTGTACACAAGAAAACGGATACAAAATCTATTCAAGATGGTACAAGACCCCGTTGGTCATTCACAAATTTAACCCCGACACATCGCCCCTTTGCTGGCGATGTATGGTCGCGCCGGGAAGTTTGATACACATTTGGTGGGAATGCAATGTATTGGCTGAATTTTGGACGGGAGTACATAAATTGATAGTACAAATAACTACTTACTCTCCCGATTTCACGGCGGGACAATACTTACTACACTTGTCTAGCCTCTCTCACTCCGTTTACAAAGACACCATTATAATACACCTCATCAACGCAGCGAGGCTTTGCATACCAGCAAAGTGGAAACAAAATCTCCCACCTACCATTCCGGAATGGATACGTAAGGTAAACCATATTTCCAAAATGGAAGAATTAATTCATCAATCTAGGGACTCTTCAAGATCGTATCTTGATAAATGGTCCTGTTGGACACACTTTGTGAATTCCGCTGAATGTCATGCCTTACTGGAGTCCTGATGGATTGTTCTAGATAAAATTGACCTTTATTCTGGACGTTTTTAGTCAACACATAACAAAATGAAATTATAGAATATGCCTATTGATACGTAATATTATTTACTCATTTCAGTAAACAGAAAAACCTTTCTCTCCTCTCTCTTATCATTTCCCCTCCCCATTTACTTAAGTCCTGCTTTAAATATATATACTTATTAAAGTTTATAATATGTCAGTTCATTTAAACTTATGTAAGACAAGAAGTTGGCGTTTCTCAACGCAAAAGTTTGATGTGTAATGCTTTATTGAAAATGCTTGTACACTAATATTTTGAAAAATTCAATAAACATAATTTAAAAAAAAGAAAATTAACAGACTTCCAGATAAAAACCTATCTAAATAAAAAGTCCTTTACGTCCCCTTGCTTCGAGTGACATACATTACCTCTCACAATGAACTGTGGATCACCCCCATATTATGATAAACATCCAGGAATGTGCATGTGTCCAAGCTAGTGCACGAGGTATGTAAAAACCCTGTCACTCAAAGCAAGGGGACAGAAAGGACTTTTTTTAAAGACAGGTTTTTATCTTGAAGTCTGTTAATTTTCACTGAACAATAAAAGTGGATTGCTCAGAGCTGGATTAACTATGTGTGGCAAGACTGGGCACAGATGATAGGAAATCTTATTCTCTACATTGTGACATTTTTGGGTTTACATCCACTTTAATTGAGATTTTTGACCCCCCCCCCAAGAAAAATTGTATGTGGCAATATATACCACCACCATTCCAAAACTGTGGGTGTGGTCAGATTGCATCAACAGTGGAAGGGGCTTAAAGGGCCATATGCTTTTTAATGACTGTGCCACAAGCAAGTATGTAGCAGACAGTATACACATTTTAATAATATAAAACTGTTCTATTGCATATTCTTTACTACACACAGCTACCCTTAGTGCCGGTTCACACAGGGGCAACCCAACTTACAGCGCGACTTTGCAAGGCAACATCAGCGCGACTTGGAGCAACTTACAACATGACTTGAAGTTGTCTCCAGGACAGGCGACTTTGCCAGTGGCCAATCAAACAATAATCAGCTCTGTGGGAGAGAGGAGTTTGCCTGAGAAGTCTATTTTCTCTTCCTGTAAAGTTGCTTTACTTAAGACAGTGATCCGACTTTGGAGGCAACTGCCATAGAAATCAATGGGTACAAGTTGCCTACAAGTTGCCTTGAAGTAGTACAGGAACCTTTTCTGAAGTCAGAGCGACTTCAGTAGTGTACATTAAGACGGCTTTCATTCACTTCAATTGAATTTCTCATGTCGTGTGACTTGGGGCGACTTGGGGCTAACCAGCACTTAAAGTGATATTGAAGTCTTGTTTTTTCTTTTAAACAATAAACATGTTATGAGAGAAGGGGGGTGTAGGTATGGCGCTGTTCTGATTAAGCACCGGGGAATGGAAGTGGTGTTGTCCCCAGCATGAATGTGATGTGATACAATGAAGCGTGGAATGCTGAAAAAATATTATAAGGCACAAAAAAGTGTGTATGTGTGTTAGACCCTCGGCCGGGTGTTTACTAGTGCAGTGTTGGGTATTAATAGGTGCTAAGCTGATGCTGTTTTTGAATGTGACAGCAAATCTCAGCAGATCATTATACACATTGGATGAGTAAATAAATTTCCCTAACCGGGTGTTGGACCCTCGGCCGGGTGTTCAAATCACACAAATTAAAATAAAAACTTATAAAACTTATAAGAATGTGCAGATAAACCTTTAAGAATACATAAATAAAGTACAGAAAAAAAGTCCATAGAATCAAATTAAAACAAAAA
Organism: Rana temporaria; assembly: GCF_905171775.1. Lineage (NCBI taxonomy): Eukaryota > Metazoa > Chordata > Amphibia > Anura > Ranidae > Rana > Rana temporaria. Next base: position 111,841,172 of record NC_053496.1, read on the forward strand.
AGAAGTAATAAGGTGACTTTGTGCTTAAAGAATTGCTGGGTGAACCCTTCAGATCTCGTTCTTCTGCGTGACACACCGTGCTCTGTACAAAGTTGCACTTACCAGATAATTCTCCCCTTCCTGGGGTATGACGCAGTCACAGTATAAGTGCCACTGTGTAGCAGCCTGGGGGTAACTGGGGCCAGCTCTGGGCGCTGTTTGCGATCCTCCAAGGTGTTTATATGGGAGAAGAAAGGATGCCCATAGTGTAAATCCATTTAAAATCAAAGTTTAATGTGCAAAGTGTTTAAAAATACTTACACTGTAAAAAAACAAAAAAGGCAAAAAGGACAGTTTACTGCCACTGAACAAAACTGTGTTTGCAGCCTAGACCGGAAGTGTTAGACCGACATGCCTCTGACTCCTCCCTATGCGTTTCGTCTGTCTGACGTCATAGGGAGCCTTAGGTCAGGCTACACTTCTCTGCTTTATATAGTCCATGGAATCTCATGCGCGATTGCGCACTGGGACAAATCAATTGGTAGCGGCCATTTTAGAAAAGGTATTGCAGACCAAAGTCCGCTTAGATGAGGACTTTGGTCTCATCGGTGGGAGGAAGAACAAATCTTTAGTGTACAGAGAGACAATCTATTGCTATACTGAAGATACATAGATGACATAGTCATCATATGGAAAGGAACAGAAGAAGAACTACAAAGTTTTTTGGATGAGATTAATAAAAATGCATATGGCATCACCTTTACAGGTACCTGTAACAAAGAGAGCATAGATTACCTCGACCTCCAAATATATAAAAATAATGGATATCTAAATACCAAAACGTTCTTCAAGAAAACAGATAGAAATGGCTACATTCCAACAAAAAGCTGCCACCACCCACAGTGGATAGGCAACATACCCAAAGGAAAATGTATGCGAGTATACAGGAACTGCAGTAACTTGAATGAATATGAAAAACAAGCAGATACCATTATTAAAAGATTTATAGCAGAAGGGTATAAAGAGAAAGAACTACTAACACTGAAAGAAAATGTCAAGAACATAAATAGAACCACCATGAATAGAAGGCACCACTGATACCAGAAAGAATAAAAACAAAAACCTTGATATTGCTTTTCTCACAGGTTTTAACAGACAACATAAACTCTTTGAGACAGTCATAAAGAAACATTGGCCGATTCTCCAATCTGGCAAAATTCTCAGAACTATCTTGCCATCAAAACCCTCCTTCATCTATCGCAAAGCACCAAATCTAAGGAACAAACTGGTGCATAATGCACTTGATCCACCTAAACAAGTCAAGATTCTCAAGAACCTAAAAGGATTTTTTAAATGTGGACAATGCCTTCCCTGTAAAACTAGTAAAAAAACGAATAGGAAAACATCTAAATTCACTTCCACAACAAACGGGTCTGAGCATAACATAAAATAACTTATAACCTGCCACAGCACACATGTAACGTACGTCATAGAGTGCCCATGCCACAAACAGTACCTTGGGAGAACCACCAGAGAACTGCATGTTAGAATAAGGGAACATATAAACAACATAAAGAAAGGTTTCCCAAAACACAGTGTCTCAAGACATTTCAGGGATCACCATATGAAAGACCCCCTCCTGCATGGTGTTCTATGGCATTGACAAAATCAAGGGCCACTGGAGAGGAGACAACAAAAGAATAAAGATCTCACAAAATGAAACAAAATGGATTTTCCAGCTTGAGACTCTCCAGCCAGCAGGAATGAATATAGACTTAGATCTGAATTGCTTCCTCACCAATTTTAATTCTAATCCTAATTCTAATTTTCTCCATTTTTAGAATACAACTAATTTTACATCATCAGTTCTTTTTTCAGTATTCTTTTTCCAGTATTCTATTCCCGTTTTTAGTATTTTATTCTATTTTCAGTCGATATCCATATGCCCATTCTTACTCATCAAGTATTATCTGTCCATATATCTATGTTTCGTTCACAGTCCACATATATATTTCTATACATTTATATACCCCATCTACTGCCATTTTACTTGGTTTTATGCAGCACATTCATGGATTACATGTGTTTTTAAATAATTTTATTACTATTGGTTTTATGTCTATTTTTTATGTTTAATTTTGCGGCATCTAAGGTTTTTTTATTAACATGGAACTCATGGGCTGCCAAATTATATCTATTCTCCAACACTGAATATTTCATAATCTGGCATTCATTATTAGCCTTTTAGAATCTCTGTTTTTTCCTCCACGGCCGTCATGTTCCATTTCCGGTCTTCAGTCTCCTACATCCACTCAAAAATGACCGTGTGAGGCTGCTCATCTAAGCGGACTTTGGTCTGCAATACCTTTTCTAAAATGGCCGCCACCAATTGATTTGTCCCAGTGCGCAATTGTGCATGAGATTCCATGGACTATATAAAGCAGAGAAGTGTAGCCTGACGTTACGCTCCTGATGACGTCAGATAGATGAAACGCGTAGGGTGGAGTCAGAGGCACATCGGTCTAACACTTCCGGTCTGGGCTGCAAACACAGTTTTGTTCAGCGCCAGTTAACTGTCCTTTTTGCCTTTTTTGTTTTTGTACAATGTGAGTATTTTTAAACACTTTGCACATTAAACTTCGATTTTAAACAGATTTACACTATGGGCATCCTTTCTTCTCCCGTATAAACACATTGGAGGATCGCAAACAGCGCCCGGAGCCGGCCCCAGTTAACCCCCATTCATTATTAGCCTTTTAGAATCTCTGTTTTTTCCTCCACGGCCGTCATGTTCCATTTCCGGTCTTCAGTCTCCTACATCCACTCAAAAATGACCGTGTGAGGCTGCTCATCTAAGCGGACTTTGGTCTGCAATACCTTTTCTAAAATGGCCGCCACCAATTGATTTGTCCCAGTGCGCAATTGTGCATGAGATTCCATGGACTATATAAAGCAGAGAAGTGTAGCCTGACGTTACGCTCCTGATGACGTCAGATAGATGAAACGCGTAGGGTGGAGTCAGAGGCACATCGGTCTAACACTTCCGGTCTGGGCTGCAAACACAGTTTTGTTCAGCGCCAGTTAACTGTCCTTTTTGCCTTTTTTGTTTTTGTACAATGTGAGTATTTTTAAACACTTTGCACATTAAACTTCGATTTTAAACAGATTTACACTATGGGCATCCTTTCTTCTCCCGTATAAACACATTGGAGGATCGCAAACAGCGCCCGGAGCCGGCCCCAGTTAACCCCCAAGCTGCTACACAGTGGCACTTATACTGTGACTGCGTTATACCCCAGGAGGGGGAGAAGTATCTGGTGAGTGCAACTTTGTACAGAGCATGGTGTGTCACGCACAAGAACTAGATCTGAAGGGTTCACCCAGCAATTCTTTAAGTACAAAGTCACCTTATTACTTCTTTTTTGTTTTAATTTGATTCTATGGACTTTTTTTCTGGACTTTATTTATGTATTCTGCTGCCATTAAGTGTATGAAGATTGATGGGCTTCCTTTATACCATACCAACCTTATACATGCCGATGTGGCCTTTGTGATGAGGGTCCACTAAATAGGGTAAGCGGCTGTATTGTTGGGTGACGGTGACAGTCAATGGCAATGCTAAGAGAGCACTAGTCAAGCCAATCTTGTGTGGACAGATAACCAGGCAAAAATCAATACGATATACCATATATTGATTTATTTTTACCATAAGATGATTTAAAACACAGTTCAAATTCTTTTTGCATAAATAGATGACAATCAACTTGCTCACTGCCGTGGTGGTACCTTATGACGGCGGCCAGAGATGGACTGGCTTGTTGAAGATTTGCTGAAGTGGTGGAACCCTCATGCACCCCTACAAATCCACAAAAACGGGGAAGGGTAAACCAAACTCATGTAGGGACCGGGAGACGATGTAGAGCCTCAACCGAGTCCCCGATGGTAACCAGCGGTAAACAGACACATGGCTAGCCAGCCATAGGTGGAGAAGGGGCCGGGAGACAACCGGAGCAAACTCAAATAGGACCCAGTGAGCGTAGGACTTCCAGGCATGATGTCGAGCACTCAGGGAGACCAAATCCAAAAGGAGGCTTGGAGCTCAAGATGGTGGAGAGCAAGCTGAGGAGAGCAAGGAGAGAGCGTGGCTGTTGTCTTGGCAATGCATTTAGGGGCGTGGTCCTTCCTCAAGTCATGTGACATGACCAGCCAATGGGGATTGAATAGGAATATGGGGAGATTAGCATTTTTCAAGAAACCATGACTGGTTACTCCATTACAGCAAAACCTCTATTATTAAAAAGCTTAATAGAACAAATTCATACCGCAAATACTAGAAAGACAGGAGAAACAAAAGAACTAATAATAAAGACATAAATCAATAATAAACAATTATAAAAACAAATAGTATTAAAAGAAAATTATGAATATAATTAACATTAAAATGACTACCATGGAATGAAAGAAGTGGAGGGGGACTTGAGAAAAATAAAAATATTAATACAAATACTACGGTCACCCTCTGGCTTTATCCTACACGCTTTAACTCATATCTTCAACCTCTCCCTCTTTACTTGCATCTTCCCCAACCCTCTAAAACATGCGCTAGTCACTCCCATACCAGAAAAGGCCTCACTGGTCTCCATCAATCTTAAAGCAGTGTTCCGGCCTAAAAAATAAATAAAAGCCAGCAGCTAACCATACTAAAGCTGCTGGCTTTTAATAATAGGACACATAACTGTCCTGCAGTCCCTCGCTGTCGGCCCCTTACAGCTGATGTTTCTATCAGTTGTCGGGTGCTGCCGCTCCCATTGCGGGTAAGGGAAGGGTAAGAGAACCCGGCAAAAAAATAAGTTTACATACTGAGACAACCCACTGGTTAGTAGTGTTGGGCGAGCAGTTCGGGCCGAGCATAAGTTTGACCTGAACATCGTGTGTTTGGAAAACACCTGAATTTTTTACTTTCTCTGCGGATATTTTCCTGACGAAGGGCACAGTGAATAGCTACCAGTTGTTAAGGAGCAGGCCGGGAAGCCAGCCGTGCATCCTTAATAACAGATCAGTCATCAGCTGTCAGCGGGCAATAGAAAAAAAACGGTGTGGGGTCCCCTCCACAATCCATACCAGACCCTTATCCAAGCATGCAGCCTGGCAGGCCAGGAAAGGGGGTTTGCAGCTGGGAAAAATTATTTAGGTGTCATTTTTTTTCTTTATATATATGTCAGTTTTGCTGCTGCAGGTTTTATACATGGTACAGATGTGTAACTTTACAGTCAGACTAAGGGGACCCCTCAGGCACTATATTTAAAGGAATATATAATTTTTATTGTTTCACTTTAAGCATCATTAAAATAACTGCTCCTTTAAAAATGATATTTTTTTTAAAATGTTTTGCATTAATATATGTCCCCCAGGGAAGTTCCCTGGCCCCCATACCCTTTTTATGTCCAATAACTTGTATATAAGCCTTCAAAAAGGGGCCACTATTGATTTTTCAAGTTAGGATCCGATAGGGTCCGCTGCTCGGGTTAGAACTTTCTCCATGTTCGGGAGTTCTGGTGCCAACCAAACTGGAGGGGGGGGGATTTTGGCCCAATACTACTGGTTAGACTCACCATGGAGGCTATAGTGGGCCTACCTGGAGGGTTTATATTTTTTTTTGCACTTTGAGCAGATGGTAAAAGTAGGAGGTTTTAAAAAGACCTCTAGGGGATCATGAGGCAATTTACGATAGGTGTTGTCATCAGAAAGATGTCCGGTTGCTTCAGCTATGTATCCAGACCTATTTTGGATAACCTATTTTGATAACCATTTAAGCATTCTCCATTAGAGTATCCATGGCTATCTTTTCTAGTAAATTAAAATTATGATATTTGTTTTTGGAAAAATTTGTGGTTAAGCATCATTTAAGGATGTCTGAATATGTTACCTGACAGAAGGTGTCAAATGAAGGACCCCTTAGCGTGGACCAGAAACAAACAGTTTTGGTTTAAACTCAGTATTATAAACTCGGTATTCCCAAGTAGTGTTGAGCAGAATATGCCATATTCGATTTCGCGATATATCTCGAATATATATTCGAATATTCGAGATATATTCGCTAAATTCGAATATTCGTGATATTTTATCGAAATTAAATGATTGCGATTTTTCGCTATTGCGAATGCGAAAATAATTGCGATTTTTTGATAACTGCGGTAGGAGCACTCTGATTGGCTCAGAATATTCGTGATATTTTATCGAAATATCGCAACATGCGAATGCGATATTTATTGCGCAATTTCGAGAAATGCTGGAGGAGCGCTCTGATTGGCTCAGAATATTCGTGATATTTTATCGAAATATCGCAACATGCGAATGCGATATTTACTGCGCAATTTCGACAAATGCTGTAGGAGCACTCTGATTGGCTCAGAATATTCGTGATATTTTACAATACAAAATAATTGCGAATATTCGGCAAATGCGGAAGGAGCACTCTGATTGGCTCAGAATATTCTTGATATTTTACAATACAAAATAATTGCGAATATTCGGCAAATGCGGAAGGAGCACTCTGATTGGCTCAGAATATTCTTGATATTTTACAATACAAAATAATTGCGAATATTCGGCAAATGCGGAAGGAGCACTCTGATTGGCTCAGAATATTCTTGATATTTTACAATACAAAATAATTGCGAATATTCGGCAAATGCAGAAGGAGCACTCTGATTGGCTCAGAATATTCTTGATATTTTACAATAGAAAATAAAAAGTGTTTTGCATTGGTGGTGATTCTTTACTCTATCCATCTGTCACAGCCGTTTGTCAATCAAACACCTTGAAGATTGAACACGTTCATGCTGCATGCTTTGGACTTTTTTTCACTTCACATATCAAAGACATTTTTATGAAAGATTATTTTTCTATTATTGGGACTATATTTCTTTATATATTTGTTTCACTGTGTATTTCACAAGTTATTTGCGCTTGCTTATTTTATAATTTGCCCACATGTCTTGTCACTAGACATATTTTTTATTCTTGTAGAGCGACTCCATTTTCTGTCTTGTATTAAATTATGTTGTATAACATTTTTGAGTTGCTGCTGTATTCTCCCCTTTTTTTAAGGTATGCGCAATTTTTTCCTTCTTACAAAAAAAAATAATATCAAACATACAAATATTCATAACAGAAACATACACAAAGCCCCCCCCTTTTGCATCAGAGACAATCAGAGTTCTCCTACCACAGTTATCGAAAATTCGCAATCATTTTCGCATTCGCAATAGCGAAAAATCGCAATTTTTTTTTTTTCAATTTGGCAACATAAAAGGATCGCCTCAGCTTAGCTACTCGGCCCAGGGTCTCTAATCATACCAGCAATGCTTTTAGACGTCGATAGGATGTGATCTGTTTTAAAAATCAAATTGAAAAAATGCGAATATTCGGAATTGCGAATATTCACCGCGAAATTCGAAATATAGCGCGATTTCTCGAATATGCTATATTCGAGTCGAATATTCGCAATGCGAATATTCGTGAGCAACACTATTCCCAAGTAGTTCCAAGTTTACTTCAAATGTGCGATTATCAAACCAAAGCTCCTCTAATGTATCCAAAGCAGCCATATCATGTCCCAATCTATACAGCTGCCATTAAGCTGGTCAATAAATAAGACTGGAGGCATTTTTCAGGTGCTAAAGGGCTAAAAATATTACCTGTAAAGCCCCTGAAAAATACCTGCAGCCCCAGTGTGAGAGCCTGAGTGCTTTCACACTGGAGCAGTGCACTTGTAGGACATTAGAAAAAGTCCTGCAAACAGCATCTTTGGGGCGGTGAAGGAGTGGTGTATATGCAAAAAAAATCACTGGAAGGGAATATATATTGTAATACGATTGCCTCTTGATGGAACCAAAACTTCAATATTATTACCAGCTAGTAGGGTTGAGGTTTCTTTGAAGAAAGGAGGAATAGGGGGAGATTTACTAAAACTGAAGTACAGAATCTGGTGCAGCTTTTCATGAAAACCAATCAGCATTCAGGTTTCATTGTCAAAGCCTAAATGAACAATCTGAAGTCAAAAGCTGATTGGTTATCATGCAAAGTTGCAGCAGATTCTGAGTGCTCCAGTTTTAGTAAATCTCTCCCGGTGTCTGACTAGGATCATTAGTCTGTGGGATATTAGCAGAACGTAATGTCTTGCGTGGGGATTTTTTGAATGTTAGATGAGATTTGTATCAAACTAAGTGCATCCTATTCGAAAAGGGGGAATTCTTAGCAGGATAATTTTTATCAGGATAATTCTTATATTTTCTCATAAGTCAAATATGGAGGTTGGTTTAAGGTAGACATGAAATATTTCATTTTGGAATTTAGTTTTCGTCCGAAAAATACATTTATTTAGTTACTCCCAAAATTCATTTTTATTTATTTTGTTTTGTTAAAAAATGCATTTGTCCGAAAATCTCAATTAATTAAGGTTGAATCTGTCATTTATGGTGTCTGTCGAATGTTCTAAGAAGATTTGACGGAGCAGCTAAACTGTACGACGCCGCAATCGTACATTTCCGGTCGAATGTTCCGCCTACAAGCTATGGAAGAATTCTAATGTCGTATGACACTAGTAATAATTATATTTATAAATTATCACTACTAGTTAACCAACATTAAAATTCTTCTATAGCCTATGGGCCGAGCATTTGCCGGAAATGTTAGAACTTTCGACAGACACCATAAGCCTTAAATGACAGATTTGATGTTTATATGTTTTTCGCTGCTTCGTTGAATCTTCATCGTTCATGTCGAATGGTCTACCCAAACACTGACTCTATAATGTCGAATCTTTTCTCTCTACTGTATGTCGAATCTTTCCTTTCTATGTAGAATAATCTTGGACTAATAGAGTTAAGGTTAGGCACATTCGACCGCAGGTTACATAGACACAGATTGTTATTGTCAGCATCATGTCAAATCTCCTATCGATATCGAACTGTTGTAGCAATGAAAATGAAAATAAAGCACTTTTTTACGTCGGATCTTTCGGATTTTGGATTCTGCGTGTTTGTTTTCTTTTTGTTAAAACGATAACTTAACTAAAATACCTGGAAATCGTACGAAAATGCATTCGGATGAAAACGAATGCACATGTCTAGTTTCAGGCTTATAGGTGGTGCAGGCACAATAGTGGCTTGCCGTAGGCATTTGGTACACCTACAAGCAGCCCAAAAAACACTTTATTATTACTATTACTAATAATACTACTATTATTATTTAGATCCCTATCTACTTTGTTTACACTGTTTTTAACCACTTAAGGACCCCTTCATGCCGATATACGTTGGCAGAATGGCACGGCTGGGCACATCCACATACCTGTATGTGGCCCTTTAAGCCCAGCCGTGGGGTCACGCGTGCCGCCAGCACGTGCACGCGACCCGGTCCGAAGCTCCGTGACCGGGTCCACGGGACCCGTGGACCCGATCGCCGCCGGTGTCCCGCAATCGGTCCTCCGGAGCTGAAGAACGGGGAGAGGTGTGTGAAAACACACCTTCCCTGTTCTTCGTTGTGAAAGTGTCATTGATCATGTGTTCCCTGTTTTACAGTTTATAAAATCATTGACACTGTAATTTCTGCCACTAACTGTAGACTTAAATATTTCTACTTTAATCAAACGTGGACAACAAGGGCAATCTTTTTTGCCACACTTGTAGTTCCCCTTGAAATCAAGCCAAGTAGTCCCCGGTTTATTACTAGATGTAAAATATCTGGGAGATAAGGAGTTGCCTAGAGAGGGCGCATGTCGAGAAATTATTCTAGTCCTACCGGAGAGGATTTGGGTGTACATTATATAGAATTAGTAAATGGCGTTCAACAATGAGGTTCCTGCACTACTTTCTGTTAAAGAAGTCATATGCAAGTTATGTCAAAGTTGCGCTGGCATGCTGGCTTCAAGGTCGCGTGAAAGTCGAACGAGTTTGAAGTCACAGCAGTGTGACTAATTGTGTTATTTATTGATTTGCTATACACTATTATGCCCTGATGCAATGATTTATATTACATTCTGGTACTTGTAGTTGGCTTCTTATATATCCTTGACCAAATCCTTCCCTGCGCTTGATAAAGGCACATTGATGTAACGCGTAGGGCAGAACACTGGTAGGTATTCAGTCTTCAGAGCAATGAGCTGCAGGAAACATCCTGATCAGTGATAGCTGTTTGCATCTTGTTTTTGTCCAAAATGTAAATGCAGTTTTTAATTAAAAAACGTGTTATTACCATTATATGGTGAGCACTAATGTCAGGTCTTTTGTATAATTTTATGGCTGGACATATAGTACATTATCTTTGAGCTGACCACATTAAAGTGAAGAGTACAGTACCTTCATCATAGTTAATCCCAGCTAATAGAAGGGAGCAGGCGGAACCTGACCTGTTGTAATCTTAAGGTATATGAGGAGGAAGAATTCTGTCTATATGTCTTCATGGAGGTTAAGATTCACATACATGTTGATATTTACACTTTTATTCACATATGTATTTTTTGGAATGTTCACAATACACTTATGAGGCTTTGCACTGTGTTAAAAAGATATATCTAGAGTATTGCTTTTCATATCATGTTATATTTGTTTAGTGCAGCACATGTTGTTATATATTCATCAGAACGTTTTTTTTTTTAGTCCTGCAGCTGATCACATTACTTACTTAAGTTATTGTTTATATTTTTCATATGTATTTTTAGCTATGCCATTTAACTTTTAGCTGGCATTATGTTCAAAGAAGAATGAATTTCTTTTTAAATAGTCACTGAAATATATTTTTGACTAGTACAATGAAATATTATTTGGTTATGAGTAGAGTTGAGCGGACACCTGGATGTTCGGGTTCGGACCCGAATCCGGACTTTGAAAAAAAAATTTGGGTTCGGTACCCGAACCCGGACTTTGACCCGAACCCCATTGAAGTCAATGGGGACCCGGACTTTTGACTACAAAAATGTCTCTTAAAAACTAAGGGAAAGGGCTGGAGGGCTGCAAATGGCAGCAAAATGTCGGGAAGAGCATGGCAAGTACTCTGGAAATAAAGGTGGATAGGGAAATAACTTAAAATAACATAAAAAAATTAAAATAAAAAATATAATGATTTTTGACCTTTGAGGACGAGGTCCATACAGTTTTGTTCAAAATTATTGAACCCCCAATGCTGTAAAGGGTTTTAGGGAATTTCGTGTACATTTGTAATTGTATTCAGAATGAAATCCTACAAGGAATTCATAAAGAACCATATGCAACTAATATGACATCAATTGGTTTTGTAATACAGTAGTAAATGCAAAATTCAAGGCAATGGGCACTGTTGAAACGCTACCTGGTCGTGGCAGTCAGAAGATGCTGACTTCGACTGCTGTGCGCTACCTGAAGCGTAGAGTGGAGAAAAGTCCCTGTTTGACTGCTGAGGAACTGAGAAAATATTTGTCAGATGTGGGTACTGAAGTTTCTGTTCAGACAATACGGCGCACACTGCGTAATGAAGGCTTCCATGCCAGAACTCCCAGGCGCACCCCCTTGCTGTCTCCAAAGAATAAGAGTCGACTGCAGTATGCCGAAAGTCATGTGGGCAAACCACACACGTTTTGGGATTGTGTTCTGTGGACTGATGAAACAAAATTACAACTGTTTGGGCCCATGGATCAACGCTATGTTTGGAGGAGGAAGAACAAGGCCTATGATGAAAAGAACACCTTGCCTACTGTGAAGCATGGCGGGGGGTCAATCATGCTTTGGGGCTGTTTTGCTTCTGCAGGTACAGGGAAGCTTCAGCGTGTGCAAGGTACCATGAATTCTCTTCAGTACCAGGAGATATTGGATGACAATGTGATGCAGTCCGTCACAAACCTGAGGCTTGGGAGACGTTGGACCTTTCAACAGGACAATGATCCCAAGCATACCTCCAACTCCACTAGAGCATGGTTGCAGATTAAAGGCTGGAACATTTTGGAGTGGCCATCGCAGTCACCAGACTTAAATCCGATTGAGAACCTCTGGTGGGACTTAAAGAAAGCAGTTGCAGTGCGCAAGCCTAAGAATGTGACTGAAGGTGGAAGCGGTGGAGGAGGAGGAGGAGGAGGTAGCCAACACAGCAGGTTTTGGTTTTTAATTGATTTATTTTTTAAATTAGGGTAAACCCCAAAATAGTGAGACAGATCTAGGGTTGCTACCTCATCCCTTTAAACCTGAACACAGAGTTACACAGGTTCTGGGGCTAAATTGATGTCGATAAGGCACCAAGTGAGTTTAATTAGCAGCACCTTAATCAGCCAGAGAACCTGTGTAATTAATATGTTTTTGCTTTGAAAGGGATGAGATGGCAACCCTAGAAAGCTCAGAAAAAAACAATGGCTGGGTAAGGTCGGCCCGGTGTCTATTCTGCACAAGGTACGGACAATTCCTCTGGGATCCATGCTTGGTTCATTTTAATGAACGTGAGCTTGTCCACATTGGATCTGGACAGGCGGCTGCGCTTGTCTGTGATAACGCCCCCCTGCCGTGCTAAATACACGTTCAGACAATACACTAGCCGCAGGGCAGGCCAGCACCTCCAAGGCGTAAAGGGCAAGCTCAGGCCATGTGCCCAATTTGGAGACCCAGAAGTTTAAGGGGGCATAGCCGTCATTCAGTACATGTAGGGGTGTGCTCACATACTGCTCCACCATGTTGCTGAAATGCTGCCTCCTGCTAAAACGTTCTATATCAGCTGGTGGTGCTGTTTGTTGTGGCGTGCTGACAAAGCTTTTCCACATTTCGGCCATGCTAAGCCTGCCTTCTGAGGTGCTGGCGGTGCCCCTGCTGCATTGGCGACCTCTTCCTCCTCCTCTGCCTTCGCCTTCTGCTTCCACTGTGGCCCCGCTGCCAGGTGGGAATTGCACCGTCTAACAGCGTGCGCTTGTACTCGCGCATCTTGCGTTCACGCTCCAGTGAGGGGATTAAGGACGGTGCATTGTCCTTGTAACGGGGATCCAGCAGCGTGGCCACCCAGTAATCAGCACCTGTCATAATGTGCGAAACACGCCGGTCGTTGCGGAGACACTGCAGCATGTAATTGCTCATGTGTGCCAGGCTGCCCAGAGGCAACGAAAAGCTGTCCTCTGTGGGAGGTGTATCATCTGTGTCCTCTGTATCCCCCCAGCCACGCACCAGTAATGGCCATGAGCTGGTCTGGATGCCATCCTGCTGTGAACATGGTTCCTCCTCCTCCTCCATGTCTTCCTCCTCCTCATCCTCCACCGCGTCATCCTTCAGAACTGTGCCCTTGCTAGACAATTGTGTACCTGGCCTTTATTGGTGCACGAACCCACCCTCGGAGCCACTTGTGAATGACTGCCCTGAAAGCCTTGCAAATGATCCCGATTCCTCCTCCTCCTCCTGTGCCACATCCTCTTCCATCATCGCCGTATCGTTTTTTCAAGGAGGCATAGAAGTGGGATAGTCACGCTGAGAGCGCCGTCATTGGCACTGGCCATGTTGGTGGAGTACTCAAAACAGCGCAACAAGGCACACAGAGGTCTCGCATGGAGGCCCAGTTATTGGTGGTAAAGTGGTTCTGTTCCGCAGAGCGACTCACACGTGCGTGCTGCAGCTGGAACTCCACTATTGCCTGCTGCTGCTCGCACAGTCTGGCCAGCATGTGCAAGGTGGAGTTCCACCTTGTGGGCACATCACATATGAGGCGATGAGAGGGAAGGCCGAAGTTACGCTGCAGCGCTGCCAGGCGAGTAGCAGCAGGGTGAGAACGCCGAAAGTGCGCACAGACGGCCCGCACTTTCTGCAGCAGCTGTGGCATATTGGGGTAAGTTCTCAGGAAACTCTGCACCACCAAATTCAGCACATGCGCCAGGCAAGGAATGTACGTCAAACCGGCTAGGCCCAGAGCTGCTACGAGATTTCGCCCATTATCGCACACCACCAGGCCCGGCTTGAGGCTCACTGACGCCAACCACTCATTGGTCTGTTGTTCCATGTCCCTCCACAACTCCTGCGCGGTGTGTGGTTTTTCCCCCAAACAGGAAAGTTTTAAAACTGCCTGCTGGTGTTTACCCATGGCTGTGCTAAAGTTGGTGGTGAATTTGTTACGCTGACTGGATGAGGAGGCGGTAGAGGATGAGGAAGCGGAGTAGAAGGAGTTAGGAACAGGAGGCAAACTGAAGCGCCCTGCAATCCTCGGTGGTGGAAGGACATGCACCAAACTGCTATCCGCCTCAGGCCCAGCCACCACTGCATTTACCCAGTGCGCTGTTAGGCAGATATAATGTCCCTGACCGTGCTTACTGGTCCACGTATCCGTAGTTAGGTGGACCTTGGCACAGATGGCGTTGCGCAGTGCACACCTGATTTTGTCCCCCACTTGGTTGTGCAGGGAAGGGATGGCTCGCCTGGAAAAGTAGTGGCGGCTGGGCACGACGTACTGTGGGACAGCCAATGCCATCAGGCTTTAAAAACTCTGCGTCTCCACCAGACGGAATGACAGCATTTCAAAGGCTAGTAATTTTGAAATGCTGGCATTCAGGGCCAGGGATCGCGGGTGGGTAGAGGGGTACTTCCTCTTACGCTCCAGTGTTTGGGAGATGGAGAGCTGAATGCTTCCATGGGACATTGTGGAGATGTTTGGTGACCCAGGTGGTAGTGTTGCTTGCCGGTCAACACTACACTGAGGGGTGGCAGGTGGCACTGTCACTACGGAGGTGGATGAAGAGGCAGAGAGGCCCGAGACTGATGCAGAAGAGGAAGCAGGAGGAGCCAGAGACCTTTCTTGGTTTTTGAGGTGTCTACTCCACTGCAGCTCGTGCTTTGCACTTAGATGCCTGGTCATGCAGGTTGTGCTCAGGTTGAGAACGTTTATGCCTCGCTTCAGGCTCTGATTGCTAGATATGTGCATTCCCGTTCGTACGAATGTTATTTTCGTACGAAAATGTTCATTTTCGTACCCACAGAATAATGTGTACATACGAAAAAATGTAAGCACCAAAATACGAAAACGACGGGATTACGAATGAGTCGCATAACGAACAACCGCAAATACGAATGAACGATCCGACGAAAATACGACAAAACGAAAACGGCAAAAGAACGAATATGACATCTATAACAAAAGACTTGCATTCTTTATTTTGTTTGAATCCTTGTTCTGTTCGTATTTTGATTTTCAGTCATATATTCATATGACATCTAACAAAAGATTTTCATTCTGTATTTTGTTTGAATCCTTTTTCTGTTTGTATGTTCATATGACATCTTATAACAAAAGATTTGTATTCTGTATTCTGAATTCCTTTTTTCTGTTCGTAATTTGGTTTCAAAATACAGAATGCAAATCTTTTGTTATAAGATGTCATTTTTGTTTTTTTGAATGGACAGTGAGTGTAGTTAGTTAGTGAAGCAGCTTCTCTTTTGTGCTGAGTACAGTAGTACAGTAGAGCCAAATAAACTTTTCTGTGGATTTTCGTCTGAAGGGAGAGATCAGTTGGCTAGACTTTTGAACCTGGAACCCAAAAATGGTTTTCTGATGGAGTTTAAAAACGAACGTTCGGTAAAACGATCGTTTTTATGTTTGTTGTTAAAAAAGTCTGACCAAGTGTATGGGGCTTAACAATAGTTAATATGGATGAGCCGCGTGTTGAAAGTGCCGCGAATCCCGCAATATATTTACGAAAGTACAAAATGACGAAAAATCACGAAAATTATTGTCTAACAAGTAACGAACATGAATTAAACAGAATAACGAACCATCCCGCATGTGCGAAAATAAAACGGTAACCAAAATACGAAACGATCGGAATACGAAAAAATCGCGTTGTACGAAAAACGAACGGGAACGAACCTACGGAACGATACGAAACAGAACAAAACGAAAACAATTTCTGTGCACATGTCTACTGATTGCACAACGTGTAAACCACGCGTGTCTTGTCATCAGCACATTGTGTGAAGAACTGCCACGCTAGGGAACTCCTTGGACCTGGCTTTGGTGTGCTCGGTCCCTTGCTGCATTGGGCAGTAGCAGGCGTACTGTCTAGGGGATGGACGCTCTGCTTTGGCACCCTGATCCCTCTTCTGCTTTGCTGGTGGCTCTGTGCGACCACCGCCTCTTCCTCCGAACTACATGGGTCACTACATGGGTCACCTGCATGAGGTTGATTCCATGTCGGGTCGAGGACCTCATCGTCCTCCACATCATCTTCCACCCAGTCTTCACCACTGCCCTCCTTATCGGTCTGCACAATTGCAAAAGCACCAGTGTTTCATCATCATCATGCAAGACGTGCTGTGATGGTCCCCCCATGAACTCATCCTGAAATATAAGTGGTTGGGCATCGGTGCACTCAATCTCTTCCCCTTCTGGGGCTGGGCTAGGTGGATGGCCCTGGGAACACATGCTAACAGACTCATCAAAAAGAAGAAGAGACTGCTGCATGCTTTGGGGCTCAGACTGCTTAGCTGATTTGCAAGGGGGTGAGGTGAAAGACTGATGGTGGACATCGGCTGCAGGCGCCAACTCTGAGCTTTCAGCACAAGACTGGTTGGAAAACAATGTGAAGGAACTGGAGGCACTGTCAGCAACCCAATCTACTACCGCTTGTTCTGCTCCTGGCCACAACATTCGTAGAGCTGGATTAGGCCCGACCAAATACCGCTGCAGGCTCTGTCAGCTACTCGCACCTGAAAAAGGTGTTTCACTTGTGCTTGTAGCTGGCACAGATCGACCACGTTCTCTCCCTGTAACAGGAGCTCCACCAGCAGCACCACGACCGCGGCCACGTCCCTTATTTGACGTTTTCCTCATATTTCTCAAATTTAGAGTCTTGCCCTAATTTTGAGAAATTTTAAATACAAAAATAGTGTAAGCTGGTGAAATAGGCAGAGATTCACCTATATATTTCTCTAGCTATAGCAATAAGCAGGAAGCCAGCACTAAACAATGTACTGCACAGACAGTATATCACAAGGGACAGGTGGAGTGCTGGTGAAATGGGCAGAGTTTCACCTATATATTTCTCAAATTTAGGGTCTTGCCCTAATTTTGAGAAATTTTAAATACAAAAAAGTGTAAGCTGGTGAAATAGGCAGAGATTCACCTATATATTTCTCTAGCTATAGCAATAAGCAGGAAGCCAGCACTAAACAATGTACTGCACAGACAGTATATCACAGGGGAAAGGTGCAGTGCTTTTGAAATATACAGAGTCACCTATAGATTGCTGACTGCCCCTATAGGAAAAATATTTCAGGAAACTCTCCCTGACTATGTACTTGACAGAAACACAGTATATCACAGGTGCACAGGTGGTGTGGCAGGTGTACTGCTGTTGAAATACTCAGTCACCTATAGAGTGCTGACTGCCCCTATAGGAAAAATATTTCAGGAAACTCTCCCTGACTATGTACTTGACAGAAACACAGTATATCACAGGTGCACAGGTGGTGTGGCAGGTGTAGTGCTGTTGAAATACTCAGTCACCTATAGAGTGCTGACTGCCCCTATAGGAAAAATATTTCAGGAAACTCTCCCTGACTATGTACTTGACAGAAACACAGTATATCACAGGTACACAGGTGGTGTGGCAGGTGTAGTGCTGTTGAAATACTCAGTCACCTATAGAGCGCTGACTGCCCCTATAGGAAAAATATTTCAGGAAACTCTCCCTGACTATGTACTTGACAGAAACACAGTATATCACAGGTGCACAGGTGGCGTGGCAGGTGTAGTGCTGTTAAAATACTCAGTCACCTATAGAGTGCTGACTGCTCCTATAGGAAAAATATTTCAGGAAACTCTCCCTGACTATGTACTTGACAGAAACACAGTATATCACAGGTGCACAGGTGGTGTGGCAGGTGTAGTGCTGTTGAAATACTCAGTCACCTATAGAGTGCTGACTGCTCCTATAGGAAAAATATTTCAGGAAACTCTCCCTGACTATGTACTTGACAGAAACACAGTATATCACAGGTGCACAGGTGGTGTGGCAGGTGTACTGCTGTTGAAATACTCAGTCACCTATAGAGTGCTGACTGCCCCTATAGGAAAAATATTTCAGGAAACTCTCCCTGACTATGTACTTGACAGAAACACAGTATATCACAGGTGCACAGGTGGTGTGGCAGGTGTAGTGCTGTGGAAATACTCAGTCACCTATAGAGTGCTGACTGCTCCTATAGGAAAAATATTTCAGGAAACTCTCCCTGACTATGTACTTGACAGAAACACAGTATATCACAGGTGCACAGGTGGCGTGGCAGGTGTACTGCTGTTGAAATACTCAGTCACCTATAGAGTGCTGACTGCCCCTATAGGAAAAATATTTCAGGAAACTCTCCCTGACTATGTACTTGACAGAAACACAGTATATCACAGGTGCACAGGTGGTGTGGCAGGTGTACTGCTGTTGAAATACTCAGTCACCTATAGAGTGCTGACTGCCCCTATAGAAAAAATATTTCAGGAAACTCTCCCTGACTATGTACTTGACAGAAACACAGTATATAACAGGTGCACAGGTGGTGTGGCAGGTGTACTGCTGTTGAAATATTCAGAGTCACCTATAGATTGCAAACTGCCCCTATAGCTCAACAAAATTCCTAAAATATATGAAGCACAGCAGATGTCACAGGAATAGAGTGCTTGTTGATATTTCTGGAGAAACATACAACTAAAACTGTCCCTAAGCAGATTCAGCAGCCTTTCCCTCACATAAGTGAAGCAGTGACAACGAGCCAGATGCCATAAGATGATGCAGATATCAAAGAAATAAAGTGTGCCTCTTGATATTTCTGGAGCAGCATAGCAGCATACACCTAAAACTGTCCCTAAGCAGATTCAGCAGCCTTTCCCTCACATAAGTGAAGCAGTGACAATGAGCCAGATGCCATAAGATGATGCAGATATCAAAGAAATAAAGTGTGCTTCTTGATATTTCTGGAGCAGCATAGCAGGATAGACCTAACACTGTCCCTGATCAGATTCAGCAGCCTTTCCCTGACATAAGTGAAGCACAGTGAAAACGAGCCAGATACAACTAACACTTTCCCTAACCAGCAGATTCAGCAGCCTTTCCCTATCATGAGTGAAGCAGAGTGATGATCTGTGCCGTGTGCCTCTATCTAATATAGAGGCCCGTCACATGATGGGTCACATGCTGCACTGGCCAATCACAGCCATGCCATAAGTAGGCATGGCTGTGATCAGTTCCCAGTCACAGTAGTAACACGAATGGCGATTGGCTGCCGTGCAGCGCGCCAAAACATACCCGAACTCCGAACCCGAACCCGGACTTTTTCCAATTATTAAGGTTCGGGTCCGGGTTCGGGAAAAACCCAAAGTCTGTACCGAACCCGAACTTTACAGTTCGGGTTCGCTCAACCCTAGTTATGAGTTCTAGATTTCCCTACATTTATTTAAGTTTTTTTTTTCCAGTTGTACTTTTTGTTTGTATTTTTTTTCCACAAATTATGCCCCTTTGTTTTCATTTCAAAAAGACTGCATACTTTGAAGAATGACATTTCTTCTGCACTTCATTTGTAATTGTCTGATGGATAGCCCTCATATTTTCAAGTAGGCTATTATTTTCATTATGGTTAGCCTCTAAAGGTATTATTCTTATTTACATAATTTTAAAAAGACTCTTATAAAATGCATTCTAATGCTAGTTTAATATTTTATAGATCTTTTATGTTTATTCAACAGTGATAGGAAAGCAACAGCCAAAGCACATATGTTTTCATATCCATATTATGTATAGAATTTGGACTAAAGACTAAGAAGTTTGGACCTTTAAAGGCACACAGGTAGGTAGTGTAAAACACTAAGGGTTTTTGTTAATGGAAATTATTTTATAAAAAGAGAAAAAACAATTAAACGGATAAAATTGTTTGTAACAACATTATTGAATGTCCCTCTTGAGTGGTAACACAATAATTCCAATGGTATACATTTGTATTGCAAATACATTGAATATAGTAAATTGTACAAATATGGAACCAATAGCCATGAAGAGGATCCAAATGTAGAAGAAAGCTTGCTCTAAATGTTACGTGTTATGGAAAAACGCTTCTTCAGGAGCATGAATGTCTAATAAAACATATACAGAAAATCAATAAACATACTTTTAATACAGAAGATAAAATAACTAAAAATACAAGATTACAAGTTAGTATTTGCTGGTATGCTGAATGATAAATACAAAGAAAGCCCACCTCTATACCCCAGAAAAAGAAAATTGGCTAAAGCCCCCAGTTGAGGCAAACATATATTTATATATATATATATATATATATATATATATATATATATATATATATATATATATATATATATATAGATAGATAGATAGATAGATAGATAGATAGATATAGATATATATATATATATATATATATATATATATAGATAGATATAGATATATAGATATATATATATATATATATATATATATATATAATAGTGTAAAAATATATCTATTAGCCATACAGCGCCCATGTGCTAATTGAATAAATACATCAACAACAAAAGTATATAATAATCACAAAAATGGCCGTGTTGGATAAAACAACAATCAGCCCTAACACCAGGACAGTGGCATTGTGTTAGAACATACTGCCAGTCAAGGAAAGATAATCTGCGAGTAAGGATAAAGAAGAAAAAATAAAAAATATTAGTGTATGTCATCCCTTCTAAGCACTGCAAGCTTATAGGTAGTATGCATTCAATACAATGGAGTAAGACGTGTTAACAAAATTCCCATTCCCATGTGAAAGGTTTTAGGAGGACAGTGGAAATTGTTATAACAAAGTAGCAAATTATTAATGTGGAAAGGATTGTCTGAAATATCAGGAAGCTTACTTGGCTGGTGAGGTTTTATTAATGCTCTTCACTCTGCCATCTAAGTATATTTGAGTAAGTTCTTCCAAGCAGCACAAATCTGGGATGGTATGCTTGTTATTTTAAGTTTAGGTTCACACTTGAGCTTCATCAAGACGTTTTGGAACATTTTTGGGTGCCTCGTGCATTTTTTTTTTTTTTTTTTTTTAGATTTCACGGATCTTATTATACAGGATTTATATAGCATCAACAGTTTGCGCAGAACTTTACAACGTGAAGGCAGACAGTACAGTCACAATACAATTCAATACAGGAGGAATCAGAGGGCCTTGCTTGTTAGAGATCTAAAGCCTCATAATAACTCAAATAATAATGTTTTCACACTGCCATCTTGCACGTGCAGGTAAAAGTGACACAATCTCATCTAATGACACATGTACAATGCTGTCTCGTGTAGTTATAGGTTACTGACCCCACATTGTATTTCTTCATAGCTCTGATGAGTTGCTGTGTTTAGCCTCCAACAATTTGAAGTATAAGAACATGTTCTGCAATTGCTTTCTGCTCATGGAAAGGTTAATAATGACATTACGGTAAGTGTATATCTCTTTTACTGTCAAAAAGAGTCTAAATTATTTTGTTAAATTACATCCCAAATCTTTTTTTAGCAAAAACCATTGTTGATCTATATACACACAAACTTACATATACAGTATAGGATGGAAAACAAGTACTGTATTTATTGGCGTATAACACTCACAGGCGTATAACACGCACCCTATCTTTAAAAAGGAAGTTTCAGGAAAAAAACTTTCCACAGCCCCCTACTTATAACACACAGGCACAGTTTACCCTCTATTTCCAAGGTAAAAAAGTGAGTGTTATACACCAATAAATACAGTAATATAAATCCTAACATTTTTTTTTTTTAATAACATGGGCAAGACTATTTTAACACCATAAAAAAGCAATCTGTGGACAGGTTTGGGTACTCTATTAACAGTACCAGTACATTAAAAAGTAATAGTATCCTACCAACAGAGTAGACATGGCAAATCAAACATTTTAAAACTTGACAGGTACTGATAGAAATGTTAAGGGTCATAGGATAACAATACCTCATTGTCTGATGTTGTGGTGGACAATGTGGATGTATTGTGTATGAAAAAGGGGAATGTCTTAGGAAGGGAAATTGCATGGTGGGTGTTGCTAAATGATGGAGGTACAGTAGCTAACACTGGACCCTAATATAGAATTTGGGTAGACAAGGAGTTGATAGGCAATAGATGTGTGAGCTTGGGGATGGCTAGGATACTGGTTAGATGGAAACTGAAAAATGGTTGAGAATGTATTGTTAGGTAAGT
The DNA here is from genome assembly GCF_905171775.1 of Rana temporaria. NCBI lineage: Eukaryota > Metazoa > Chordata > Amphibia > Anura > Ranidae > Rana > Rana temporaria. The sequence continues at coordinate 111,863,368 of NC_053496.1, forward strand.
AGATCGGTGTGTGTTGTTGGGAAAAACTTGTCTGGGGATGGCGTAGGGTGTGAGGCATATGGACCTGGTTGTAAAGGCACTCCAGGTTTGAGGGGGATAGAAGAGGATTAAGATACTGTATGTTATGACCCCTATTTTCATATCCACCTGCAGCTCTTTAAAGATATTTAAAAAGGCATACTAAGCTTTGAGCAAAGATTATCTCCTTAGAGTTTTGAACTTCCATGCTTTGAGACATTTTAGACATGATGTAACAAAGACAGTTAACGTGTCTGTTGGTTGATCTTACACATGAAATCCTTTGGGTTGCCCTAGCTACAGGGCAAGGGCTCTCGAAAGATGTAGACTCCGCATCGGGCAGTGTTACTATAGAACAGGTATACGCAATTAGCGGACCTAAAGCTGTTGCAGAACTACAAGTCCCATGAGGCATTGCAAGACTCTGACAGCCACAAGCATACCACCCAGAGACAGAGGCATGATGGGACTTGTAGTTTTGCAACAGCTGGAGGTCCGCTAATTGCATATCCCTGCTGTAGAAGAAATGGTGCTTCCAGTGGACAGGGATCCACATTCTGCATACTTTGCATTTTATGCCGTGTCAGGGTTCTTGGAAAGGTTCCCAGCTGTTTTCCATGCTGTAAATACATAATTTTACTTTATATCCACATTATGTTAACCTATTACTCAAAAAATAATAATCTCAGAAGCTACTTCGCATCCTCACATCCACAACTGGTATAAGGACATCTAGTTCCTTTGCTTGGACATACAGTGCCTCACAAAAGTGAGTACACCCCTCACATTTTTGTAAATATTTTATTTTATCTTTTAATGTGACAACACTAAAGAAATTACACTTTGCTACAATGTAAAGTAGTGAATGTGCAGCTTGCATAACAGTGTAAATTTGCTGCGCCCTCAAAATAACTCAACACACAACCATTAGTGTCTTAACCACTGGCAACAAAAGTGAGTTCACCCCTACGTGAAAATATAATAATAAAATACATCCAAATTGGGCCCAAAGTGTCAATATTTCTTGAGGCCACCATTATTTTCTAGCACTGCCTTAACCCTCTAGGGCATTGAGTTCATCAGAGCTTCACAGATTGCCACGGAAGTCCTCTTCCACTCCTGCATGACAACATCACAGAGCCGGTGGATGTTAGAGACCTTGCGCTCCTCCACCTTCCATTTGAGGATGCTCCACAGATGCTCAATAGGGTTTGGGTCTAGAGACATGCTTGGCCAGTCCATCAGCTTCTTTAGCAAGGCAGTGGTCATCTTGGAGGTATTTTTGGGGTCGTTATGTTGGAAAACTGCCCTGTGGCCCAGCCCCTGAAGGGAGGGGATCATACTCTGCTTCAGTATGTGACAGTACATGTTGGCATTCATGGTTCTCTCAATAAACTGTAGCTCTCCAATGGTGGCAGCACTCATCCAGCCCCAGACCCTGACACTCTCACCCCCATGCCTGTCTGTAGGGGCAAGACACACTTGTCTTTGTACTGGTCACCCGGTTGCCGCCACACACGCTTGACACCATCTGAACCAAATAAGTTTATCTTGGTCTTATCAGACCACAGAACATGGTTCCAGAAATACATGTCTTTTGTCTGCTTGTCTTGAGCAAATTGTTTGCAGGATTTCTTGTGCATCATCTTTAAAAGAGGCTTTCTTCTGGGATGATAGCCATACAGACCAATTTGATGCAGTGTGTGGCGTATGGTCTGAACACTGACAGGCTGGCCCCCCACCCCACCCCCTTCAACCTCTTAAACAATGCTGGCAGGATTCATACCTCTATTTCCCAAAGACAAACTCTGGATATGACACTGAGCATGTGAACATAACTTCTTTGGTCAACCATGGCGAGGCATGTTCTGAGTGGGACCTGTCCTATTAAACCAATGTATGGCCTTGGCCATCGTGCTGCAGCTCAGTTTCAGAGTCTTGGCAATCTTCTTATAGCCTAGGCCATCTTAATGTAGAGCAACAATTTTTTTTCAGATCCTCAGAGAGTTCTTTACCATGAGGTGCCATGGTGAACTTCCAGTGACCAGTATGAGAGAGTGAGAGCAACTATAACACACCTGCTCCCCATTCACACCTCGAGACCTTGTAACACTAACTAGTCACATGACCCCGGGGAAGGAAAATGGTTAATTGGGCTCAATTTAGTAATTTTCACTTAGGGTGTACTCACCTTTGTTTTGAGGGGACAGCAAATTTGCACTGTTATAACAAGCTGTACATTCACTACTTTACATTGTACAAAAGTGTTATTTCTTCAGTGTTGTCACATAAAAATATTTACAAAAATGTGAGGGGTGTACTCACTTGTGTGAGATACTGCAAATGCAATGTGCTTCAGCTACATTTCCACTCCTATGGTAACGGAGACGTCTCCTGTACAGTGGGTGACTGTGATATTGTGTTTTTAGCACGACAGCATCGCGCTGATTCTCGGCGACATGGTGCCGACATCTCGCACTCGCTGGAATAGACAAAGCACATTCCAACGTGCGCGTCATAGAAGCGACGGGAGATCCGACTTGGATTCCCGCCAATTCTAGCGCCGGCATTTGGTATGCATTCCTGAGAGGGAGAACCCCACTCCAATTTTTAAATAAAAAACCGCCATGGGTTCCCCCCCCAGGAGCATACCAGGCCCTTAGGTCGCCCCCCCTTCTGAGCCGTACCAGGCTGCATGCCCTCAACATGGGGGGGGTAGGGTGCTCTGGGGCAGGGGGGCGCACTGCGGGGCCCCCCCCACCCCAGAGCACCCTGTCCCCATGTTGATGAGGACAGGGCCCCTTCCCGACAACCCTGGCCGTTGGTTGTCGGGGTATGCGGGCGGGAGGCTTATCGGAATCTGGGAGCCCCCTTTAATAAGGGGGCCCCCAGATCCAGGCCCCCCACCCTAAGTGAATGAGTATGGGGTACATCGTACCCCTACCCATTCACCTGCAAGCAAAGTGGTATAAACACAAATAAACAACACAGGGTATTAAAATATTTTATTAGTCTGCTCCGGAGGCCCCCCTGTCTTCTTTAGCTCTTTTAGCAGGGGAGGCTTCTTCTTCCGCTCTTCGGGGGGGGGGTCTTCTGCTCTCCGGGGGTCTTCTCCGCTTTCTGGGGGTCTTCTCTGCTCTCCGGGGGGGTCTTCTCAGCTATGGGGGGTCTTCTTCTATGTTCACCGCTCTCCGCTCTTGACTCGGCGCACCCCGGTTCTTCCTCCCGCTGTCCGGTGCCTTCTCCTTCAGGGCTGGCCGCCGCTATCATAGCAGCGGCCAGTCCGCTCTTCTGTGACGTCTTCTTCTTCTTCTCTTCTTCTGCCTTCTCCCGATGTTGACACGCCGGCTATTCTCGCTGCAATGACGGGTGCGCGGCTTGCATCGGACTTATATAGGCCTCACAGTCCCATCATGCTCCGGTACCTACCCACGTGGGTAGGTACCACGTGGGTAGGTACCGGAGCATGATGGGACTGTGAGGCCTATATAAGTCCGATGCAAGCCGCGCACCCGTCATTGCAGCGAGAAGAGCCGGCGTGTCAACATCGGGAGAAGGCAGAAGAAGAGAAGAAGAAGAAGACGTCACAGAAGAGCGGACTGGCCGCCGCTATGATAGCGGCGGCCAGCCCTGAAGGAGAAGGCACTGGACAGCGGGAGGAAGAACCGGGGTACGGCTCAGGAGGGGGGGGGGGCGCTCGCTCGTCCCCACTCCCTTCCTGACCGGCCGGGTAGCGTGCTTTGGATACGGGTCTGGTATGGATTGTAGGGGGACCCCCTACGTAGTTTTTTCGGCGTAGGGGGGGTCTCCCTACAACCCATACCAGACCCAAGGGCCTGGTATGCTCCTGGGGGGGGAACCCATGCCGTTTTTTTATTTAAAAATTGGAGTGGAGTTCTCCCTCTCAATGCATACCAAATGCCGACGCTAGAATTGGCGGGAATCCAAGTCGGATCTCCCGTCGCTTCTATGGTGGCTTTGTCTCTATCGCGACAAGCCAGCTCGGCGCTGACTCCCGCGATGGGGCTCGCAGGTGGTCAATCTAGCCGAGAAAGGGAGCGAGATTGACACAATATCGCGGTCACCAACTGTACCGCCCATAGCCATCTTTTAAACTCTTTTATTGAATTTTTAAGCTTATGATTGAAAAAAAAAGGATTGTTTTATTTTTATTTTTTATGTACCTAATTTTATAGTCAGCAAATCAACAGTGAGCTGTATTGTAGAACTGACAATTGCCTGAAACAACAGGTACTGCTCTATCCATTGTATTTAATGGGGGTGAGGCCTTTGCCCTAGCTCAGCACCTTTGAAGGCCCTATTCTAATCGTCATGACAAGAAAGATTATGAAGTGTGCTTTTGGCATTCTTTCCAGTAAGTGAGGTATTTTGCACACACCAATTTATTTGAACATGCAGAATTCTATCTCTGAAGTTAAATCAGCATGTGCCATGTGCAACTTGAATTTTGAAGACTCAATGGATCACAATATGTAAAGGGCCCAATAAAACAAAGGTCAGGGTAGCATTTATTGTTCAACCATCCATGATAAGCCTCCCATCGGACAGCTCCCATTGCAACTTTATGCTGTTGAATAATTGATCATGATATTGTATAATTTCTCATGACAATGTCTATTGCTTGTAGGACATGCAATTACTGTAGGACACATTTGTGATGAATCTCATACCCACAGTGTTCTGAAAAACAGCGCTCACAGTGTGCAGCCTGTTGTCAGTGCCATAACATAGTACAAGTAGACTGGGATGCTTTATAGTCATAAAATAAGAATGTGCTTTCATTTGTTATCTATGGGACTTTAGAGTCATCTGGAAAGACTGAGGCTGTTCCTGGATCTAACCTGATGCATTATCCGCATACCTGCTATCATTGACCTATAGAATGGACAAAGTAACAAGTTATTTTATAAGATCAACCCCCACTTACTGATACTTTCCCTTACTGCACTCCTTTTAAGTTCTGCTTCCATGCTAGGACCCTCTGTTAATAGCCAGGGTATGTTAATACAGGGCATGCTGTAGTATGTTTTATACATCACAAAGATTTAACTTTAAAGGTGTGGTCAAGGCATATTCCAGACATGACCTCAGTGAGGAATCCAGAGACACCTTGTCGGATAGCGTGCTAACTTGGCATCGCTATATCGACAATGTGTTTATGGTTTGGGCGGGATCAAAGGAGGACCTGGTACTGTTTCTGGAGGGACTACAAAATAACCACTATAATTTGAAATTTATGTATAATTTCAGCCAGACATCTATTACTTTTTTAGATGTAGAACTTTACATAGACGAAAAAGGTCTCCTGTGCTCCACTCTCTATAGGAAACCGACGGCAGGTAACAGTCTGTTACATGCCACCAGCTCGCACCCCCAATCACTCATCAACAGTATACCCTACAGCCAATACCTGAGACTGAGGCGCAACTGTTCCCGTGAGGAAGATTATAGAAGAGAAGCAGGCCAGCTGTATGCCCGCTTAAAAGAAAGGGGCTACAGCAAGACGTGTTTACGTCGAGCCTTTAACAAAGCTAGCACTTTGGAAAGAAATGCTCTTATTTACAATCCTAAAGCTGATCCCAAAGTAAACACTACCCGAGTGATCACTTGGTTTAACCGCCAACATGGTCTGATACGCAATATTTATAGTAAATTTTGGCACCTTCTTATCTCTGATGACAAAATCAAAAAATTCGTTAATTTGACTCCTGAGATCACTTTTAAACTATCTCCGTCCATCAGAGACAAAGCTGTCTCTAGTCACTACGCAGTACAGATGGTGCCAAAGCCTACTCAAACGGGCACATTCCCTTGTGGCAAATGCAATTTTTGCCGTTACATTTTGAAAGGGCAGAGCATCTCTCTCCCTAATGGTGAAACTCTATCGCCCAAATTTCGTGCAACATGTCAAACGATTGGTATAATCTACTTAATGAAATGTAACTGTGGTGCCTACTATGTAGGAAAAACAAAACAAAACTTTTTTTGTAGAATGCGGGACCATGTTCGAGCGGTTAATAAAAAACTGATGGAAACTCCTATCAGCCGCCATATAGGTTTGTTTCACAATCACAACTCTGCTATGCTTGGCTTTTATGCCTTAGCTCACATTCCTCTAAATAAACGAGGGGGCGATGTTGACAAACGCCTTCTACAGACTGAAGCGCGGTGGATTTATACGCTACGGGCCACCCAGCACCCTGGCTTAAACAAAAATATTATATAAAGTTATAAACCCTTTTTGTAATCTATTTATTGCTTTGTGTTTTGGATCCATGCCTGCCATATCCTGCCCCTCATACTGAACAAAATTTGGTTTTTGGTCCCAGTCCACTGCCATCTGGCTTGTTTTTCGCCAGAAGAGGTTGAATATCAATACCCTGGCTCCTAGAACACTCCTTGTGTCAAATTAGTGATGGAATGTAATAACATCTAATTAGTGCATTTCCCTATATTTGCAGGTGATCACCCCAGTTGGGGTTCCATCACTCTGTACACAATGTATTTTAAGAATAGAATTTGCACTGAAATTGTGGATGCACACTGTAGCAATGATGTAGCAATGTATTTACATAACTGTAATTATTGTATACTGATGTACTGTAACTATTTTGTGTTTATACCTTCTCTCTTTATATGTATCTCTGATGGACGGGCGCTATAAGCTGTGGATTTGGTTCTAGTCTGACAAGTTGCCAAACTGCAATATTCTCTTCTGTTTTCCTCTTTTTATGTTTATTTATCTTTTCTATATTTTTTTGATTTAATTTCATTTTATTTTTCTTCTTTCTTTTTCTCTTCCCTTTTCCCCTTTTTTCTTCCTTTCTTTTTCTCTCTTTTTCTCTTTTTCTCTCTTATTATAATTTTTTCCACTTTCTCAGTTCTAACCTACACACGGAGGTTCCAGCCATCACCCGCACAATGTGCGGTGTATATTGATTTGGCTCGCTGCGCTGTACACACACATGGCAGCACGCATTTCAGGCTGACCACAGTGGGCGGTAGAGGGCCTGTACCGGCGATGCTAGTAGCGTTGCCGAATCCGAGCGGAGGCTCGGCTGACAGCGCAGGTCCGCCTCGGTTCAGCGTCTATTGGATATGCGCTGGGCGTCATCACTGACGCCAGCGCTCCTCCCATGTGTGACGTGCCGCCGCCCCATCTACTGCGGGATTGACGGCTAACACATGGGGAATCCCTATGACGGCCGTCCGTCTTCCCCGCCCACTGTTGTAACTAATACCGCCCCACACACAGGTTCCACTCATTGGGACCTGACTGCGAGCGGTATTTAAATGATCTCTACAGCTGTCCCATTAGCGTGGGCTCTGCTGGAGAGATCATTTGGACACTAAAAGAGGCAGGCGCTCTCCCTTCATTCCTATTTTTATACACAGACCTCTTTGGTGAATCACTGAATTTTTCAGTCACCTTATATTTGCCCTAATTAGTGATACCTTCCTATTGAATTTAATTTATCTTAGCTTCTGTACTTTGTCGGGTACACCTGTGATTGAAATCGTTACACCATTGGCAGACTCTGTTGCAATATCAACCAGGTACTGTTTCCTGCTCTGCATATTTTTTTTAGCACACGTAGATAGGTATATATTTTATGCACATAGGAAATTTCTAATTTTAAACTAATCTTGTCAATATACTTATACTCTACATCTCTGCCTTATATGCAGATAGATGCCATTATATACTTAGATGTAATAATTAATATAGGCAACAACTATATATATTTTCTATATGAATTAATATGCACTTGCATATATATATATATCTTTATAAGTATGAATGTGTAATCCATTCCTTTTTATGCTATACAGCATTAACAGAATTAACCCTGAATGGTCAGCTTACTACTTAATTTTGGAATTTCTTTTGAAATTATCCAATTATCGAGTCCATCAGACTTATGGTCATGATTCTTATCAACCAACACCAGTAAGGTAATTTCAGTATTTAATTAGTATCTTTCCTCTCTTTTGAGCGATTACACCTTTACAGTGTGCTATAGTAACTATATTATACATATCTTCCTTTCATATTTTTCATTTTTATTTTTTATCTTTCAGTTTCTGCCTGCCTCCGTCCTCTTTTTGTCTCTCTAGGCCAGCTTTTTTCTGTGGTCTGCTCTCTGTGTGACAGCCAAGTATAGGCTGTGCAGAGATTTTTCCCTCCCCTTGTGGGACTCTTTACATCTGGGATATGATCTCGCCACGGCTTACGCCCTAAACCATCTACTCAGTTTTTGCAAGGTAAGGACTGTTTCACAGTCCACAGCATTTACATGCATCCAGTCCACTTATACCTCATTTAAACAAATATGACTGTATCGTAATCTATTATATGCACTTTGATATATGTATATGTATATATTTTTGGTCAACAATACATATTTTGTTTAGAATACCATCATTTCAGCCCTTCAACTAATGGGCTTGTTTTTTGTTTTTTTCTTTCCTTATATGACTATTATTGGTACACATTATATAATTGGCCTTTATGTCTGATGATATCCCACTGACATACCTTTTATCTATGTAGACTATCACCCTCCACGGGTTCCTGACGAAGCCCTTTCGGGCGAAACTAGTTGAACCCTCACACGTGGGCTGTGATGAAGATCACCTGCAGCATCTTGCATGTGCAGTACAATTTATAAATTATAGTCTGAATGTTTTTAATATGTACTAAACATTTATTATTTATTGTTCATTTTTTGTATTTTTTCTACTTTTTGTAAAAATAAATTTATGATAGAAAAATAATTGTTGGTATGACTTGAATGACTGAGGTTTGACCAAGCCCATAGAGTTATTGACACATTTGATCCTTATCCATCAAGCTTCAATTAAAGTCCCACAACCCCTCCTTGTTTCAAGGAAACCTTTCTAAACCATATTCCAGACATGTTATTTAATGAAGTTTGTCATTTTTTATGTTTTATTTTTAAGAATTCCAAAAATAGTTGCTCATTACCAACAAGAATTTAAAATTATAATTTTTTGGTCCCTCAGGGCAGTGCCTAGCCCAGACATGCCATTTGTTTGTCAATCCCTTGTCTATTAGCCTAGAAAATGGACATACATTTTTGTAACGTTTGGCACCCAAACCTCAGTAGTGTTTTGCTGAACCCTGCTCGAACCGAACCCAGGTATGTTTGCCTAATCACTACTTGTCATGAAAGAATTCAACCTGGATAACATGCTGGCTACCAGCTACTAGAGATGGTAAGTCTGTTGCTTTCACCCAGAAGAGCCTGTCTAGTAAGGTTGCAGTGGAAAAAATGAAATGAGTACAAAGGAAACTGTCAGGTCACCTGAGGTCGGGTGACAGATGCACACCGTTGGGGTCAGGAGTGCACCGCTAAGCTAGTGGTTCAGGAAAGCAGGTCCCCTGGAGCACCAACACAGAGCACACTGGGAGATGGAGCATGAAATTCCCCTGGGTGCAGAGTCTAAAAGCCAGCAGGTGTTCATCAGGGCCCCTGATGGTGGGAATGGATTCAAGGTCGCGGCCCCCAGGGTCTCCCAGCTCATGCTCATGGTAGGCTACTGGAGGATAGAGAGGAAGCAGCAGACTGGAACAACAAGGGATAGTCAAGAGATAAGCCAAAAGATCGGGGCAATGAGCAAACAGGGATAGTCAAAGAACACGCTAAAGTTCAGGGTCGGGATATGAAGCAGACAAGAATAGTCAAGAACAAGCCAAATTCAGTAAACAGAATCAGACGTAGAGCACACGACACAGACAGGAAGCCAAAAGCACACAATATTGCTCGGACAAGGCAGGCTTGGACAGCATGGTGTTAAATAGTGTATCCTGTAGAGGCTAGGGTGGAGCCACGCTGAGGGAACATTACTTAACCATTCAGGTGTGAGAGTGCAGGCCCTAAGGCTGATACACATACCAGAGGTAAGCAGACAGACAGGGCATGACAGTATAACTGCAGATTCATGACAGAAACAAAGACTGAGTGTATCACGCGATATGAAAAAACAAAAACATGCCACGCCCCCATCTATAGCTGGCTATCGCAGTAATCAGCATTGGAAGGCTTAAACAGGTAACAACAAGGCCTGGGGAATGCCCAGGAAAAACCCAACCCTACTTAACAACCAGCTCGCAGACAGTATGCGTTAAAAACAGGGGTTTAGTCTGCATGCATTTGCAAACTCATGCGTAAGCCACAGAGCTTCGTCATGGCACCCTGGTATCTCTGGCCCTAACGGTAAACTATGAGGCCTCATACACAGGACCGAGAAACTTGTCGTAAAAGAAACATTGTTTTCCTTGATGAGTTCCTTGTCAGGCTTGTCGAGAATCTTGTCAAGCTTCCTTTGCGTACACACTGTCAAGACAAAATCTTGTCGTTCTCAAACACGGTGACGTACAACACATACGACGGCACTATAAAGGGTGGGTGATTCCACTGGCGCCACCCTTGGGGCTGCTTTTACTAATCTCATGTTACTGCGTGTTAAGTAAAAAGTTTGGTGAGAGACGATTCACGCTTTTCAGTCTGTTACAGCGTGACGAATGTGCTATCTCCATTACGAACGCTACTTTTACCGAAGGTGCGCTCCTGTCTCATACTTTATTCTGAGCATGCGTGGGTTTCTAAGCATACACATGAACGTGTTTCTCGTCGTAAACCAGCCTGACGAGAAACACGACGAGGAAATTGAGACTCCCGACGAGAAAAACATACACACAACCGTTTTCCTCAGCAAAAAAGCTCTACCACCAAGTTTCTTGATGGATTTGGTCGAGGAAAACGGACGTGTGTACGAGGCCTGAGTGTCCCCACAATAGAGGTACATGCATTATGATGGATAGATGAGAGCAGGTGGACTGAAGGGGAGCCCACCCCTTCTGAAAGGTACAGGAGCACACCAAACACCCAGCATATAGCTCAATGGCTGCAAAGGTGCTGGTGCTTTGCTAGACAAATACAAACACCAATGTGATATGAAAAAAAAAAAAACTCGCCACCTCCCCCATCTATAGCTGGCTATCGCAGTAAGAAGCATTGGAAGGCAGAAAAAGGCAACAACAAGCCTTCCAATGCTGCTTACTGCTTACTGCGATAGCCAGCAATAGCTAAAATACTTTCAGGTTGTCAATGCTAGTGTAGCACTACCCCCGAAGGAGCTGCTGGTTTGATTTGGGTAGCGTGTTACCGCTATTCCTCCACCGTCTAGGGTACTGGATGAGAGCTGTAATAAAGTTAATGTCCACACTGTCAATGTATTTTTTGTGCGTTATTACCCAACGGGGTAAAATGGTAATAGGTGAAGCGATAGAAGAAATGGAAGATGGCGGATTCAGGGATAACTGGTTTCTGGAAACAGTCCTGCTTCCAACGATAACTTTCTTTGCCATTCTAGCCAGAATTGGTATAGCGCACCTGGATAGGCCTCTCTCACCAGCCTAGCAGCCAGGGTGTTACTCGGAGCTTTAGCAAAGTCCCTGCCACAGACTTTCTCAAAGAGTGGAGATATTTTCGGTCCAAAATCCTTCTCAAACTGGAGTTTAGCACCTGGATCTCCTTCAAGCAACTTTAGTGATTTGGGGACTGATAGGCGACCATCATTCAGCCTCCCAGAAACGATGCATCCTTCAATGAAGCAACAGGCCTCTCCTGAGATACCAGCCTCGTGCTCTGTATTTCCTGGACAGGTTCTTCTTCGGTCAGCTTCCTCCCTCGGGACGGACAGCACAGGACCACTTGTATATTGCAGACCCAGTCTACCCACTGGGCCTACAAGATAAATCAGTTGCTCCGGACCAATGTGGTCCCAGAGCCAGGAACACTCTAACACACAACCCGGCCAGGAGGGCCACACACGGAGGTGGTGGGACGACTGCCCAGGTGAGGACGACGACCCGAACTAATGGTGTCTTCCCCTAAATACCTCTTCCCAGCATGCACAGCGAGGCGATCAACCCTCCTGATTGGCTGCCGAAGAGAAGCATCCACACGACCCTGACCCTACTGCTGCCACCTGTTGTATGGGGGGTGAGGATCCCCAGACAACAACCATGGGCACACAGTACAGCCAGAGCTGGAGCAGAGGCCCTTAAATTAGCCAAATAAACATGGTCAGAGGCAACTAACTCTCTGACCCCCTCTAAATTTACAGCAGCCATGAAAGTAGCCAGGCGCTACACAAGTTTTTTTTTCTTTTTATACAAGACACACAGTACTTACTAACTATAGTTCTATACTGGGTTGCAATAATGGTTGATAGACTAGATATTAAGAATCCCATCAACACTGTTTCAAATAGTATGTGGCTTAAAGTGGTTGTAAACTCTCTGTGGGAAGATACACCTACAGGTAAGCCTAGATTAAGGCTTTCCTGTAGGTGGTTGCAATATCTCCTAAACCTACACGGTTTAGGAGATATTTGGCAAAAGGAATACACCGTTGTCTACGGCGCATGCGTGTCGTAGACAACGGCGCAGGCGAACTGAGAATGACGGTTTTATTAATGGCTAGTGCCGGCTTTGCCGGCTTCCACGTGCATGCGCGGAGTGATGTCTTCGCCACTCCAGCCAATAACAGCACCGGAACGGCGAAACCCGGAAGTAACCTTCCGGAGAGATGTCTGCGGCCGGAGGGAGAGACGAGGATGGCTTCGATCTAAGGTAAGTAATTCATAATGAGCTAGTATGCTAGCCTTTGACTTGCAGTTTTTTTTTTTTTTTGGGGGGGGGGGGGGGGGGTTTACAACCGCTTTAATGCTAACACTAGGTAGCTCATTTACTTACAAGTTTATAAAACTGCTCCAGGGAATTAATCTATAAAGAGTTCACCATGTGAACATTTGTTTTCTTATCTGCAAAAAAAGTGCTCAGATGTAGAAAGAACAGTAGTGCACTCAAAAAGAAATTGTTTTGGGATCAGATAATTTTTTCAGCCTTCCAAATTGGGATCTGTTCCACTTTGGACTTCCACATGTGATCTGATGACAGGTCTGTATTCCAAAATACTTCTAACAGCTTCCAAAAATGAAAGTTGCCATAGTGCTATGTTTCAGTATTTTTCAGTTCTCTATCTTGCAAAGTCCTGAGCTGTGCCATTATTTTACTGTAACATACTTTGAGAATAACGTAAAAATAATTGTGAACTATGGTTACATTACAATGTAGCTTGCAAGCACAAGCAATAAAGAGTCTCTTTAGTGGGGAAGATGACATAAGCATTGCTTTGGTTACTAACCAACTTTTGTAGGTCATTGCATTTTTTCATCGTAGCACTTGAATGGTCTGCTGACAATCGCACACACGGAATTCCAGTTTTCTTGAAAAACAAAAAACAACACCAAATGAATCATTGCATTTGTTTAAGTATCTTTGGTGCAGATCAGCATCTCCAGCATTGTAAGCTGTAATTTATCAGAAGGGATTCAAGAAAAAAAAAAAACAATCAAATTAAAAAAGTTTTCTGCCATACAGGTGATTTCTTCTGCCCAGACACAGGGTAAATGTTTCCCTTCTCACAATATCAATGAGAACATGGGTGTCTGTACAGTATTGATAATGACTTGTTACATTCACGTGAATCACTCTGCATTTACAGAATCTGGGAACATTCTTTGGATAACATTTCAAGAGTGACAGACAAATAACACTAAAGCTAAAAGACCTTTGGTTTAACAATTATATAGTATGCATTCTAATAGGCTGGATCAGATGGTGTAGAAATAAATATTTTGCAAGCCTCTCATATGCCTAATTCACAAGCTTCTTTAAATGCCTGTTGTCTTTATTTTGCATACAGACATCAGTGCTGCATTGTAAATGAGATCATCAGACAACTGGAATCCAGTCAGTTACGGGAGATCAACAGTGATTTCATTAGAGCAGCTGTACTAAGACAAACTGAATTATAAAGAAACTTAGATGATTAGATTGCAACATGGAAATAGAATTTGTTACCAGAAAATTGTGAAAGAGCTTTTGCCTATGTTTGTTTTAAAGTAAACACTATGAGCCTGATATACCCATTCATTAGACTGTCACTGCAGGATGAGCTTCGGTAAATAACATTTACATTTTTCTTTTTTTTTACCTATTATATCTAATTTACAGTGAGCTGTAGATCTAACATCTCTTAGCAGGAGATCCTTGAGACCTTAAAAGTATTTAAAAATTTCCTCTATAGTAAAATATTTGAGAAACATTGCTTTAAACATGAAATGGTTCTGCAAATTATACATCCTTCCCTGAAAATTTTCCTCAGACAGTAACATTTGCAGAATCTTTCAACTGACTCTTTTTTTGGCACACCTGAGAATTAAGGTTTTTTATTAATCCTGAAAAAAAGAAAAACAGGATTTGCCCATGGGACTTTTGGCACGTGGTGCTAAAAAATAATAATACATCATGTATAAGAAATGTACTAAATGTATTTCATAAGAAACATGTCGTGATGTCTAATGCCAAACAAATTGTGAATCAGTACTGCTTGGACCTTGAAGAAGGGGTAACACCCCGAAAGCTTGTCCTGAAAAATTGTATGTTAGTGCAAATAAAAAAAGGATCACAAAGAGTACTCAATTTTCTCTATAAGAAACATGTAAAATACATACATGTCATTGTAAAAAAAAAATATAACTTACCAGTATATATTAGCGAATGCTGACATAAATACAGAAGAACACAATGCCACATTGACAAAGAGTGTTTGGTCAGCTGTACAGATATTCTGTCATGTAGTTGCTATAACATTAATGATCAGATCAGAAAACAGTGGAGGAGCTTCCTATGTTCTAAACAAGGAGTAACAAACTGTAGTAAGACAGTTAAACCATCTGCGGCTCCGGACACCCCTATTGGGTACATACTGTGTCGTGTGAATACAGTGATTAGTATAACCTGTATTGCTACATGTCCCAACAGTATGGGAAAAAAATAGTTTCCTGAATAATAGAAGGCTTCTATGGTGAGTATATAGTCTGTTTATACAATATTGGTGCTGGGGGTGAGAGAGATCCCTCCGTATTGGGCCCACGGTTCCCATATTGCTTCAAAACTTTTGGTTGTGTCTCGGATAGAACTGACCATTTTTTCTTGGGCCATGATCCATGAGATCTTTCTCTTGGCTCCCAGGAAAGATATCTTGGTTTGCTTACAAGCTTTAGCTATAGTGATCTTGGATCCTAGTAGCATAAAGAATATCAATTTTTGGATGTGTTTGGGGTTTTTTGGTATGGGGCCATTCAGAAGAGCTATATGGGGGGACTTTGGGACTAATTGGCCCAAAAAATTCCAGATGAGGTTAAACATTTTATTCCAAAATCCCCTAATTTTCGGGCATTCCCACCATACGTAAGAAGTACTATTTTATTTACATTTAAGAGGTATATCAGTTTTAATACAATGGTGTACATTAGATATACTCACACTGAGGTAAGCACACAAATAGAGGCCAATAGATGGTGGTCCTCCCACAGCGCATCCAGATGTCATTTGATTCCATCTATTGGCCTATATTTTTTGTGGTTCTTTTTCATGCTGGTACTTACCTCAGTGTGAGTACAGTATATCTAATGTACAACATTGGATTCAAACGGATAACATTTTTTATAAAATAATACTTTTTGTTCTACTTTAAATGTTTAAATTGTCTAATTGGTGGCTCTTATTATGACATAGTTTTTCCACAGACGTATACCAAAAACCAACCTAAGCTATCTCCTGATGAATGGGGCGTTGCCTCACAAAAGAGAGATCATAGCTTTGATGAACTAGGAATTTAATGTCTCAACAATTATGTCAGCATCTTTAATATATAATGGTGATATCTTTTATGATGAATTGTATATTTTTTAGGGATGTTACTGATCAAAAATTTTTTAATCGATTAATCAACTAATTTCGATTAATTATAACGCACATACAGATCCAACTACTTTTAGCTTATCCGCCTGCAGGCCGATTTAAAGTGCAGCTACCAACCACTGTAAAATGGATAGCAGGATACAAAAAACACACAAAGGCAGCACTCGATGGGAATAGCAATAAAACTTTTATAGTCTTCAAGTAGGTAACAAAATAAATATTGCACTGGAGATAAAATCGATGTAGCTACATAAACTGTAAAAATGGTGCGAGTAATACCAAACGGTAGCAAAAGCAGTCATAAAAACATGTAGCTAAGTATGATACTGGTATAAAAATGTGTACAACGATACCACTGCTGAATTCAGATGAGGAGGGGTTAACATCAGTCCGTCGGCATGTAGATGTCCCGTGAAGGGAACTATCACAACTCCCAGTGGATGGTTGTAGAATCCCAGGTTGATAGAGGAAAGTGATAGAGGGAAGTGTAACAGCCCTTGTGTGTGGCAGATAGGAAGGTCCCGCCGGCATGCAGATATGAAGGCACAGCAAAGGAGCCCTTCAGATGGACACGGCAAGCCCCGCCGTTGTCCGTGACGTTACTGGATCTCCGACGGAACTCCCTGAAGGCTCAGAAGCCGGCGGAGAGGTGAGTACCAATCAAAATAATTTTAATCGATCAAAAAGATTTTGATCGATCAAAAAGATTTTGATCGATCAAAAAAATTAAAGATTAATTGATTAATTAAAAGTTAATTTGCACAGCCCTAATATTTTTTTAATGAAATATTAAATACATTTTATACATGATGTATCATTTTATTTAGAACCACTTACCAAAAGTCCCATGGGCAAATCCTTTTTTTTTCAGAATATTAGGGTCTGAGTGTTGCATAAACAAGGTCTGAGTATAGATAGCCTCTTTTGTAGTTTTTTTGTTAATCCCTTTATTATACAAATCTTTAGGTACTATACAGAGCTGGATGTGGCTTTCAGCAATCATTTTGTCTTTGTTTTCCTTCAGAAAGCTATCACTTTAATGCTGCTGTAAACAAATAATATAGGATTAGCTGACATCAGCTAACATAATAGGGTTGTTTGAAGGTCAGATAATCTTGATCTTTGATAAAGATTATGGGCCAAATCCACAAAGCAGATGCGTCGACTTAACTCAAGATTTCTAATTTTACACCGCGCGTATCTTTGCGCCCGATCCTCAAAACGAAAAATCCGTTTTTATCGTCCTACCTAAAATAATTACACCGGCGCATCCTCTGACGCAAATTACGCTAGTCACGCCGCTTTATTTGATAGGCAAAGATGCAAATGAGGGAGATAGGGCGATCCTCAAAATTAAGTGTGTGCGCCGTAGATTACGCCCTGTGCACCGTAGATTACGTCCTGTGCGCACCTGTTAGTTTCCTGGAGCAAAATTAGACTTTATAAAAGCAGCCCTAATTTTACACCAGCCCTGTAAAGGTCTGCTGAAGCAACACCATTGAGGAAGAGCTGACAACACATCTTTGCTGGACTTCATTCTGACTGCCAAAATGCCCGGCCCATCCACGATTATAACGGCACTCGCAACTTTACAGGCGCAGAGAAGGAGGAGGGCACAGAGGAGGAGGAGGAGGGCACAGGAGAGGGTATACCGCCCACGCCAAGATCTCTTTGGCATGACTGCTTCTGAGGTCTATGGCAACTTCCGCTTTAACCAGGAAGCCATCCTGGAATTAACCAGGATCCTGCAGGATGATCTCAACACCCCAACCCAACGATCCCATGCCCTGCCACCTCACATCAAAGTTATGGCCACCCTGCATTTTCTTGCCACTGGGTCTTTCCAAAGAACATGTGGAGGTCTGGCTGGGATGGTACAGTCCTCGATGAGCAGGTGTGTGCACCAGGTTGTCCCTGCAATACTGAGACGCATGGGCAATCAATTTCTAAAGCCCACCCAGGAGGACCAGCGATTGAAGACCATGGCGGACTTTTATCAGATTGTCCGATTCCCACGGACCATCGGGGCCTTTGACTGTACCCATGTGGCACTACAGCCCCCCCATGATACAGAGCACCTGTTCAGGAATCGCAAAAACTGGCATTCCATGAATGTCCAGGTAATCGTAGATGCCCATGGCCTCATCTGGCATGTCTGTGCCAAATTTCCTGGTTCGTGCCATGACAGCTATATATTCCGGCAGACCAACATATCACGTGAATTGGAGCTGGACGTGTATGGGGACAGCTGGCTGGTTGGTGAGTGACATGGGTGTCAGGTATGACTGTCCCCCCCCATGATGCAGACATCACAAGGGGCACATGCATGACTAATATCCTCCTGTCTTTTCCCTTCCAGGTGACTCTGGATATGCCCTGGGACCACATCTGATGACCCCATTCAGGAACCCCCAAACCCCAGGAGAGCAACGCTACAACGAGGCTCATATTCGCACCCGGGCTGTGGTGGAACGCACATTTGGGCTGCTGAAGTCCCGCTTCAGATGCCTGGATAAGTCTGGGGGTACACTGTTGTATTCCCCAGACTTTGTGTGCCAAATAATCGGTGCTTGTTGTATTCTTCACAACTTTGCCATGAGAAGGGGACTGGAGATTAACTTACGTGCTGACCTGACCCCCCACCCAGGCAATCCCCCCCTAGCCCACTCTACCCGGTCTACTGAGGGCACAGTAGCCAGGAGACGCCTCGCAGAAGGCATCTTTTCACAGTAAATGCCCATAAATCATGTCACAATGATAATATTTGTTTTCACTGCAAACGCACATGAATTATGTCACAATGAGAATGTTGCTTTGCACAGTAAACGCACATGAATAATGTCACATTGAGAATGTTTTTTTCTCTGGAAACGCACATGAATTATGTCACAATGAGAATGCATGAATGCACACCACTGTGGTCCCCAGCACAGACACATCACATGCACATCGAATTGGATTAGATCCAAGTACCCCCCCCCCCTTTGGTACTTGGGAGCAGTAACGCCACGCCACGGCTCCAATTATGTCACTGTGCATTCATACACCATTCAGGAACCTGGTATCACTTCTCCCTGGTCCTGGGGATCCCTTCTCCACCAAAACTGAGGGTGACACCCTTATTTTGTCAGGAATGCCACCCCCCCCACATTCACACATCATTCACACACATAAACCAAATCATAAGTACAGTATAATAAACAAAATTATAAAATAAAATAAATTGAATCAAAAGTACCCCTGCAATTTAAGTCCGGCGGCGAGTGCTCCGTCTGGGCTGCCCACGGGCAGGGGCACGGCCACGGGCACGGCCACGGGCACGGCCACGGGCACCTGGAGGATCTTCACGGGGGGGGGGGTGGGGCAGGGGAGGGAGTATCTTCATGGGGGGGAGCAGGGGAGGGAGTATCTTCATGGGGGGGGGAGCAGGGGAGGGAGGAGCCTCCCCTGGTGTCTGACCTCCGTCTGGCCTGCCCTCCAAGGCCACTGCTATCCTGTTCAGGCAGACAGTGATGGCGGCCGTATTGGCCTGGCCAGCCCGGGTGTTGTCCTGCACAGCCCGGGTGTTGTCCTGCACAGCCCGGGTGAGGGCAGTCACCTTCTGGGCCACGCCTGTTGTGGCGGTATGCAGGGACCACAAACAGGTGATGACCCCCAATGAATTGGTGGCCACATCACTGAGTGACTCCCTCATTACATCCAGGCTGTGCTCCATCTTGGCCATAGTTTTTTTGATGTCACCCAGACTGCGGGTCTGCTGGGCATTGTCCCTCAGCAGACTGGCTGGCATATGCTCAGACCCCCCCCTGGTCTCCTGGGTCGCCATCCTGCCTGCCCCTGAGGCTTGTGGCCTGGGAGGAGGGGATAGAGTGACCCTTGTGGGTTGCGGCATGTTGGGGGAGGAGTGGGAGGGGCTACCCCTGATGGTGGCCTGACTGGTGCCAGCCTCTGGGGTAGCCTCTGGGGTAGCCTCAAGGGGAGCCTCAAGGCTAGCCTCAAGGGTATCCTCAAATGTCATGAGATCAGTGGCAATAATGATTTCCCGGCCAATCTGGAGATCTTCTTCCTCCTCCCCCTCATCCTCCTCATCCTCTTCCCCCCAGCCTCCTCCCCCTCAGCCTCCTCATGAGGGGAGGTTTGGCCACTCCCCTCCCCTGGGGACTCCTCAGCAGCCTCCTGTCTTTGGGGTGGTGCAGCAGCCTGGCCTGATGGGCCAGCAATCTCCTGGTCATCTGTGGAGCACACCAAACAATCACAGGTTTGAGGATCCACACACTTGGCACATCTTCCCTTCCCCCACCCACACATGCTAATCACCAAATAAAAAAACAAAAACCTTACCTGGCCTCACAGGAACATCAGACTGATAACCAGGCAGGCCCACCACCTGCTCTGGCTCGAAGCACCGGGCCACTGCCCATTCCTCCTCAGTCAGCCGGATGGGGCATGGTCCCCCTCCTCCAGTGCCCCTCCTATGCGCAGTGAGCTTGGCCACCTTATTGCGGACCACGCTCCTCAGATCATTGATCTTTTTCTTAATGCCAGCAGGGGGTCCTTGTCTCCCCTCCCCCCGCCGCATTTATGTGATCTGTAATTTTGGCATAGATCCTCTTCCTTTGGCCCGGGGAGGTGTTCCGGCTATCAGGCCCATGTAAATATCTTCCATATTGGATGATATACCTGGCAAGGATTTGCTTTTCAACATGCGAAAAATTCAGCTTCCTGCGTTTGGGGGTCATCACAAACACCACACAGCAACAAGAAAACAAACAGGACAAACACACAAAAATACACACAAAACAAACACACAAAAATACACACACAAGCAGACAGCTACTACAAAGTCAAAAACAAACACACAAAAACCAAACACAAAATCCAAGCAGAAAAAAATAAATAAACACTTAGCAGAAACAATCAAACAAAAAATACACTTATCAGAAACAAACAACAACTACTATCTACTACTCCTCCAACACTTCTCTATCACACACAACTTACCAACAAACACTGACAAACTAAGAGCAGAAGCAAATTGCTCATGGAAGGGAACACAGGGAAATACTTTTGCAAGTGAAGTGTGTTTGACTGGGGCTAGTTAAGCACAGGGCGATCCTCAAACTAAGTACACTTGGCCTTTTACCTATCTCACTGATTGCGCCCAGCAAAGTTCTGCACATGCGCAGTGAGCAGCAGATTCGTGCGCGCATGCGCAGTACGGCCGGACCTTCATTTGCATGGGGTCACGGCTCATTACAATGAAGCACGCCCACTTCCTTCCCACTTGCCATAACCCCGCCTTACGCCTCAGAATTTAGGTTACGGCTGGCGCAATTTTGTCCGCAAATGCGCTGTGGATACGGCACTTACGACACCAACTTAGGGCGCCGTAACTTAAATGACATAAGTTTACAGACACTTAATTTGCGCCGCTGGCTGTGGATTTGGCTGGTCGGCAAGCAGTTAAAGTGTCACTAAACCCACATCATAAAACATATCATTAAATTCTGTATTACATGCTGTTCATACTCACTCTGTCACTATGAGATTTGATTTCTGTATTCTACAAAACAACTTGTTTATCCTGCTGTTTTCTAGCTTCACCTTCTGTTTATGTCCCCAATTAAGCTACAGATTTTGCAGCTGTGGTGGCAACTCTACACATGCTTAGTTTTCAGTTCTATGCTGAGAATTTCCTTCCTATCACATCTGTGCAGCCCATGTGACTATAGAGTCACACATGTGGGCGTATACACAGTGGTGAATGACAGACCACTCCCTCCCTCCTCCTCCATGCCCACTAACCAGCTAAACACAATGGGAGTGGGATAATACATGCATATTAATGGTGACTTTACCTCCCTCTGATTCTAAGACACAGACTGGAGAGATGTGACACAGCCTGTGACTGGCAGAAATCTGTCCACACCATGTTATTGACAAAAATATTTATTTATTTTTGCTCTGTATTCCAAAGGCTGTTTTTATTTTTTATTTCGAACATGTGACCAGCAGCAGAGGACTAAAAGCTTCTCCTACTTATGTTTCCCTGCGAACATGCTGGGGAAGAGCTGGGTCAGCTGTATATCAATTAGAAAAAAGGTACTTTTTTTTTCATTTAAAAAAATCACAGTGCCATCATCCACATACAGAAATAGAAGGGCCAATGTAATTAAACAGTGTGGGCCAGATTCACAGCACAAGTACGCCGGCGAACCCTCAAACCAAGATACAACGGCTTTTGGCTTCGATCCGACAGGCGTACGGCTTCGTACGCCTTCGGATCGTAGGTGCAATACTTCGGCGCCCGCTCGGTGGAGTTTGCGTTGTTTTCCATGTCGGGTATGTTAATTAGCATTTTCCGTCGATCCACGAAGGTACGCGCGGCCGTCGCATTCTCTTACGTCATCGCTAGTCGGATTTTCCCGGCGTATAGTTAGAGCTGCTATTTTGTGGCCTATATTTAGACTTGCCATGTTAAAGTATGGCCGTCGTTCCCGCGTCGAATTTTAATTTTAATTTTTTTTTTGCATAAGTCGTCCGTGAATAGGAAAGGACGTAACTCACGTCAACGTTCAAAAAATGACGTCGGTGCAACGTCATTTAGCGCAAAGCACGGCGGGAAATTTCAAAACGGAGCATGTGCAGTACGTTTGGCGCGGGAACGCGCCTAATTTAAATGATCCACGCCCCCTACCCGGATCATTTAAATTAGGCGGGCTTGCGCCGGAGGGATTTACGCTACGCCACTGCAACTTTACAGGCAAGGGCTTTGCGAATCAAGCACTTGCCCGTAAAACTTGCGGCGGTGTAATGTAAATGCGATACGTTACGCCGCTGTAAATGTACCTGAATCTGGCCCTGTGTGTTTAGTATCACTTTAATATAAATTTGCACATATATTTTTTATCATTGTGATGTATAAATAAAAATGTTGTTTTCCTTTGCATCCCAATTTTTTTTTTGCATATACGCTTTTTTCTATATTTTTTTTCTTAAACACCCTTGACAAGTGTAGTACATGGCACTCTAAACCCAGAGAAATGGTATTATAACCCTATCAATGCTAGAGGTGTGGGTGCTTATCACTGTCACTCTTTCTACAGATTATGTTATCTACAATATGTACAAACATAGTAGAAAGAGAAAGGAGGAAGGAAGCTATCCTTACATGTCTAAATCCAGAATAGATCATAGTCTCATACTCAAGCAGGAAGGGGATAGCTTAACACAATATCAATTGTTTAATTTTTAATAGACAAGATCTGCATTCCTCAGCTATTTATTTAATTGTATGCCCTGTATTTGCTGTGACCTCAAAATCCTCCAGTTTTACAACTGTCCCTTTAAAGTGGCTATAAATCCTAAACAGTTTTTATCCTAAAAAAATTTCACTCTCACTTCCCTTTTTTACTTACCTGATCCCTCATTCGATCTAGCACTGTGCCTGTCTGCAGCTCTTCTCTTCCCACATTTCTGCAGGAGTGCCCCCATAAAAAGCATATGGGGGCACTGACCAGAGAGGAAGAGCCAGGGTCACCAGCAGGGGACCCAAGAAGAGGTTTGGAGCAGCTCTACATGACTACATTGCACAAAGCATGTAAGTATAAACCTGTTTGTAAACAAGATACGGAAACTTTTGCGCTACCATATGTATCCTAAAGTAGAGGCGGCCCATCCATTAAGGGCACACAGACACCGCCCTCTCTCTCCAGCCACCCCTCTATGTAGAATAGATAGATTCATGCATTGCATGAATCTTTCCATTGCAAGGGTGTTTATTTGAAGCACCTGATTAGAGCCATAGGCTATTAGAAAAGCAAATTAATATTTGCTTTTCTAACACTGAACCACCTCTCTGCCAATCAGGTAGTGCGGGTCTAATACCCATCACCTGATTGCCGGCCCTGCCACCAAGATGGGGGTAAGTGCTGGTCAGACATAGGCATGGGTCACAGCGGCTGCATTTGATAGGGCACAATAGCGGCATTTGATGGGCACAGTGGCTGCATTTGATGGCACAGTGGCTGCAATTGATGGACATAGTGGCTGCATTTTATGGCACAGTGGCTACATATAATGGGCACAGTGGCTGCATATGATGGGGCACAGTGGCTGCATTTGATGGCACAGTGGCTGTCTTTGATGGCACAGTGGCTGCAATTGATGGCACAGTGAGGCTACAATTGATGGGCACAGTGGCTGCGTTTGATGGCACAGTGGTTGTAATTGATTGGCATAGTGGCTGCATTTGATGGCACAGTGGCTTCATTTGATGGGCACAGTGCCTGCATTTGAAGGGCACAGTGGCTGCATTATATGGGCACAGTGGCTGCAATTGATGTTTTTTTTTTTAGTATTTTTCAGTTTGTTTGTCTCCCCAAAAATTTTGATCACCAGCCGCCACTGTCCTAAAGTAAATAAGTATATAAAGTTAAAATTATAAGAGGTTGCTGCTCAACACGAACTGTGTTTCCACATATGGGGGTAGATTACGCCACAAAGACTTACGACGGGCGTATCAGTAGATACACCGTCGTAAGTCCGAATCCCCGCCGTCACAACTTTAAGCGTATGCTCAAACTGAGATACGCTTAAATGTTGCTAAGATACGACCGGCGTAAGTCTCCTACGCCGTCGTATCTTAACTGCATATTTACGCTGGCCGCTAGGGGCGTGTACGCTGATTTACGCCTAGAATATGTAAATCAGCTAGATACGCCTATTCACGAACGTACACCCAGCTGTCGCAGTAAAGATACGCCGTTTACGTAAGGGGTTTTCAGGCGTAAAGATAAACCACCAAAAACATGGCGCAGCCAATGTTAAGTATGGACATCGGAACCGCGTAGAATTTTTCAAATTTAAGTCGTTTGCGTAACTGGGGCTGGCCGAATGGGGCTGGCCGTAATTTACGTTCATGTCGAAAGCATGACGATTTGCCGACGTCATTTGGAGCATGCGCACTGGGATACGTCCACGGACGGCGCATGCGCCCTTCGTTAAAAACGTCAAATACATGGGGTCACTAGTATTTTACATAGAACACGCCCCCAACCAGCCTATTTTGAATTAGGAGGGCTTACGCCGGCCCAGTTACACTGCGCCGCCGTAAGTTACAGCGCAAGTTCTTTGTGAATACAGGACCTGCTGCTCAAACTTACGGCGGTGTAGTTTATCTGAGATATGCTACGCCGGCCAAAATCTATGTGAATCTACCCCCTGATGCTCAAATTCTAATTCTAAAGAAGTGAAGCGCTACCTTACCAATTGTCCTGACCCCACAGAGTGTGAAATCAACAAGAAATATTCATATCCTACTCAAATAGCTGCTCAATATAACTTAAATCCCCACATATAAGTTAATATGTGAAAATATAAAAAAAATATATAACAATTTTTATTTGCTAGTTTATAATTTTTTAATGCATTCACTACCACTTAAGGCTTGGCCAAAGTATATAAGTGGCCAGGCGGGTGCTATCTAGTTCCAGGAGAATGTACCCGCATGTCCTCCCAGAACCATGCACCATGCAGTGGCTCAATCTATAATTGTTGTGTCTGCCAGACACAGTGGATCACAGATCACAGTAATTGACCCTGCTACCATGTTATCTCTGTGAACAATCACTGCACTCACAGTTACATTAGTAAACAAGGCTGTCATTCATAATGTGATTGGTCACAGAGATCACATGATACCAGGACCAATCACAGCATCACAGTAGTAAACAAAGGTTTTATGAATGGCATTTTTGAACAGGGTTACTTATTGCTTATTAAGGGATGATCACTGTATAAGCAATCAGAGATAGATTAAAAAAAGCCTCCCTAAACACCCCCCCCCCCCCGCAATGGAGTACAGTTTCACTATAGAGGAATGTGGAATTCCCTTCCACAGGCGGTGGTTTCAGCAGGGAGCATCAATAGTTTCAAAAAAACTATTAGATAAGCTCCTGAACAACCACAGCATACAGGGATTTACAATGTAATACTGACATATAATCACACAAATAGGTTGGACTTGATGGACTTGTGTCTTTTTTCAACTTCACCTACTAAGTAACTATGTAACTATTGTAACACTGCACTGCTATGGTAACAGGATGTAAAAGAAAATATATATTTTTTTATATATTTTTGTACATACTGCCACCAGAGTAAGTGCAGTGTTGCTATGGGTTTTATGTACGATGGCTGGCTGCTCTGATATCAGTGTATGTCAGTGTCAGCAGCCATTATTTCTGATCACCCCCACGGCAGTACAATGTCCCCAGACCAGTGCTGCCAGTCAGTATCACTAATCATCACATCTACTCACAGTGTCCCTAATCACCACAGTCCACTCACAGTGTCCCTAATCATAGCCGCACCAGTCATACTGTTGATGATCAACACCACACTAGTCATATTGTCTCTGATCACCACCACACCAGTTACAGTGTTCCTGATCACTGCTACATCAGTTCTTGTGTGCCTGATCCCGCCACACCATTTATAGTGTCCATGATTATCACCACATCAATAATATTGTGCCTGCCACGCCAGCAGGGTTGCCAACGGTCTGTAATTTAGACCCATTTATGGACTGTCCATAAATGTTCATTACAGACAGCAGACTGGTGGAGAAGAACTAGAAGAAAGTTGGAACTGGCGTTGATATGGATGGGCTTGAGGAGGCACAGGCAGGTCACTAGACAATTACATTGGACCAACAGGAGGTGGCAGGCACTGGTAAGATTTTATTTCCATTTTCATGTCCCTCCACAGCCTCTAACCATCTCCTGTATCACGTCTGCCACAGCCTCTAACCATCTGTATCATGTCCTATGCTTCTCCAACCATCTCCTGTATCATATCTGCAGTCTCTGACCATATCTTGTATACTGTCTACAGTCTCTGACCATCTCCTGTATTATGTCTGCAATCTCTGACCATCTCTTGTATCATGCTCGCAGTCTCTGACTATCTCTTGTCTTACATAATGTCTGTAGTCTCTGAGGTGGAGCCCTGGAGAGGAGTCAAGAGCGGGAGCCCTGCCTGATCCTGCTTCTTCTTCGGGTACCACCTTGCCTGTGGTCACTTCTCTGGTCCCACTACATATACAGGGGCAACTCATGTCCGGCCATTAATCCTGACAGACCAGCTGACAGCTATCCAGTTGACTGTGCTGCAAGCAGCTTTCAGCAGATCTACCTAAATGTCATCTATGTTTCTTTGAGTCCAGCACTCCCTGTTCTCACCTTTGGGGATGCTTAGCACTTAGCAGCAAGGGAAGCCCTCTCATCAAATCGGCCTCAGACCAGGTTTGTAACAAAGGGGGAACTATGTCCTAGCGGGGTTATATTAACCTGAACTTCATCTAAATTAAGCAATATGTTTTTTTTTTTACTTTTGTTATAACCTAAACACATTGCTAATAGCACTAGCTACGTGTTTACAGCTTACATATTGATATTTGCACTGCTTTGCTCTTAAAACAGCCATTGTATGTATTTTTATGAAGTGTCAGTAAAAAATCTGGCTCTGTCAGCAAATGTAATGATTTTTGTCAGTAAAAAAATATTGCTATTTGTAAATTTTAGCCATCCTGCAAGTAGATTTCATGACAAGGGTTGGCAACCTTGCACACCAGTCACATCATCCTTGATCACAGCCACACCAGTTACTGTGTCCCTGATCACTTCCACACCAGTTACTGTGTCCCCAATCACCACCACACTAGTCATATTGTCCCTAATCATAGTCACACCAGTTAATGTGTCCCTGATCACCGCCACACTAGTTGTCGTGCCCCATGATTACCGCCATACCAGTTACAGTGTCCATTAACATAGCCACACACGTCATATTGTGTGTAATCACCACCACATCAGTTACAGTGTCCTTTATCACTGACACACCTGTGCAGTGTTGCTTCTGCCTGCTGCCTGTACTAACCCTGGCCTGTTTATTGACCACAGTGTTGATATTTCTCTTTCGTTCATGGACGGACACAGCCTTAATCTTGACAAAGTGGGTATTAGCCTTTCATTAGGAGTGACTAGGCAGAAAGTGTTAACAACTTCAAAGCTAAACAGCCCCACCCAGGAGCCGTCCTACTGGCTATATCCCCTCAGCCTGCACTAAGCAGCTCAGTTTTTTTTCTGCCTAGTTAAGGAGAAGACATGGCTCCCTTCGGGCCCATAGGCCTGGAGGTTTTTTATTCCAGATGGAAATTTCATTATTTTTATTTATTTTTTGTTTCTCATCTCTGCTGCAGCTAGGAGGGTGGGTTACTGTGCCTTGCCTTTAAGTCCCTGTGTCAGGTGTGTGGGTCAGCATGGCGTCAAAAGCAGACGCTTTTCCCCTGTAACACCTGAGCTTGCAATTGATGCCCCTGCACCCGATGTATCGATGGACGCTATGTCGGCAATCCTAGATGCCATTGTTGCCAAGGTGGAAGCAGCGCGTGGGCAAACGCGGCCTAGAAAGCGCCCCCTCCCCCCGCCATCTTCTGGGGACAACTCAGATACAGAGCCGGGTCCAGCTACGGCTCATTTTCAACGACCCCTGGCGGCTCATTCTCTAGTGAGAACGTTTGTACAGGGGGTTCGACATGCTGCCCCTCCGGTCCGTCCTCCACTTCCTCCGTGGGGATTTGAATAGCAGACGTCTCTTGGCGTCTACTGATATAAGAGTACCTGCTGTCGCAAGGTCCCATACGTCATCCTGCTTTACAGTCAATGGCCTTAACAGGATGGTCTCTAGGTGCCTCAGAAACCACCGTTTGAGAACATTCGGGAATATCCCTTGTTGACACTTTCTCAGAAAGTGGTCCTTTTGGTGGCTGTTATGTCAGTTAAGATGAATTCTGAGCTGGCGGACTTGTCATGAAAGGCTCCCTATCTGATCTTCCACAAGGATAAGGTGGTGCTGCGTCCGAAGCCTTCTTTTCTTCCTAAGGTCATTTCGACCTTCCATCTCAAAGAAGACATTGTGCTGCCATCCTTGTGTCCTCATCCGTTAAATCCTAAGGAGACGATGTGGCATTCCTTGGAGTATACTTGTCTGTTACTGCTCCGTTCCGGTGTTCAGACTCACTGTTTGTTTCGGTGGCTGGTCCCAAGAAAGGCTCAGCGGTCTCATCGGCCACCATTTCAAGGTGGATCTGACAGATCGCGATCAGGCTTACGCCATAAAGGGTCGGGCGCCTCCCTGTCACGATGCATTCAACCAGGGCAATAGGTGCCTCTTAGGCTTTCTGACATCAAGCGTCTGTTTCCCAGGTGTGTTAGGCCTAGTACACACGAGAGGATTTATCCGCGGATACGGTCCAGCGGACCGTTTCCGCGGATAAATCCTCTCGAGGATTTCAGCGGATTTGGATCCGATGGAGTGTACTCACCATAGGATCGAAATCCGCGCCGAAATCCCCTCGCGATGACGTCTCGCGCCGTCGCCGCGATGATGACGCGGCGACGAGCGCGACGCTGTCATATAAGGAATTCCACGCATGCGTCGAATCATTACGACGCATGCGGGGGATCCCTTCGGACGGATTGATCCAGTGAGTCTGTACAGACCAGCGGATCAATACGTTGGGATGGATTCAAGCGGATAGATTTGAAAGCATGTCTTCAAATTTAAATCCATCCCAGGGGATAAAAATCCGCGGAAACAGATCCGCTGGTTTGTACACACCATAGAATCTATCCACTGAAACCGATCCGCTGAGATTTTTCAGCGGATGGATTCTATGGTGTGTACGGGGCCTAAGGCGGTGACCTGGTCGCTGGTCACACTTTCACTAAACTTTACAAGTTGATGTGAGTGCATCTTCGGATGCTTCTTCGGCCGCAAAATTTTGCAGGCGGCTGTTTAGAGTTACAACTCCTCAGTTGAGGAGCTCTGTTTTGTTTTGGAGTGAAGTTTAATTTTATGCCGTACCCACCCATCTTGTTCGTCCATGAACGAAAGAGAAAATAAGATTTTATACTCACCATAAAATCTTTTTCTCTGAGTTCATGGACGGACAGAGCACCCACCCCTCTTTTTTAAGTTTGTACTGCTTTTGACGAACTAAGCTGCTTAGTGCAGGCTGAGGTTTGAAGTTGTTAACACTTTCTGCCTAGTCACTCCGAAAGGAAGGCTAATACCCAATTTGTCAAGATTAAGACTGTGTCCGTCCATGAACTCAGAGAAAAAGATTTTACAGTGAGTATAAAATCCTATTTTTTTTTCATTTATTGCAACTACAAAAAAACAGTGGTGATTAAATACCACCAAAAGAATGCTTTATCTGTCTCAAAAAAATAAATGTTACTACAGTACAGTGGTGCATGTCTGAGTAATTGTCATTCAAAATTTGGCGGCTCTGAAATCTGAAAACTGGTCTGAGAAGGAAGGGGGATAAAATGTCTGGTATTGAGGTGAATAAAGAGTAACTCCACTTTTAATGAGAAAAAAAAGCAATTAACTCTGGGTGATCTATTAACATTGCATGGATTTTAACAAACTTCGTAGCAGAGTCCTATGTGATTACGTTCTCAAGAAAATTTTGGATTTTTATAAGAGTTTACCTGTAAAATCCTTTTCTTGAAGTACATCACGGAATACAGAGCACCATAGTAATAACTATGTGGGTTATACGCCACCTATAGGTGCATGGACACTGGCACACCCAAAAGACAGGAAGTCCCCCTCCCTATATAACCTCTCCCATACAGGGAATATCTCAGTTTTCCCAATATATCCCAATAAGAAGGGTGGGGCTTCTGTTTTCCCGTGATGAACTTCAAGATAAGGATTTTTGCAGGTAAGCTGTTATAAAAAATCCTGTTTTCTTTTTCGTACATCACGGGACACAAAGCGCCATAGTAATAACTATGTGGGATGTCCCAAAGCAATGCCACCAGAGGAGAGGGAGACACAAAGCAAAACGGCCGCCGCCAGGTGTGAGGACTTATACTGCTCCCTGCAGAACACTGCGCCCAAAAGTGCCATCCTCCTACCATCTTACATCCATCTGATAGATTTTTGTGAATGTATGCACTGACGACCAAGTAGCAGTCTTGCAAATCTGAGCCATAGAGGCTTGGTGATGTACTGCCCATGAAGCACTGACTGCCCTGATAGAGTGCGCTTTAACCTTAAAAGGCGGAAACCTTTTCTTCAGACTATAAGCCTGACTAATCACCTGACTAATCCACTTAACAATAGTTGATTTGGATGCTGCTTGGCCCTTTTTGGAGCCTTCTGGCAGCACAAATAAAACATACATTTTCTGTATCTGAGCTGTCGCCTTCAGATAGGCCTAACGGCTGTCACTAGATCGAGAGAATGCTACAATCTTTCTTCTGCAGAACAAGGTTCTGTACAAAGGAAGGCAGGGAAACATCCTGGTTCAGATGAAAACCTGACACTACCTTAGGCAAAAAGGTTGGGTGAGGACACAGCATCACCTTGTCCTTATGAATAATCAAGTATGGCTCTTTACACGAAAGAGCAGCCATTTCTGACACTCTTCTTGCGGAGGTAACCGCAACTAAGAACACCAATTTCCTTGTCAAAGAAGCAATGGAATATTGTGTATTGGTTCAAAGGGCTGTCTTTGCAAAACCGACATAACTAGATTTGAATCCCATGGGCACAATGGTGACCAAACTGGTGGATGTATCCGAGTTACCTCTTGTATAAAGGCCCAGACAAAAGAATGCAAAGCAAGTGGCTTTTTTAAAAATACTGCCAAAGCCGAGATCTGACCCTTGATTGTACTCAAGGCCAGCTTAATTTCTACTCTCAACTGTAGAAAGGCAAGAATTCTACCTATGACATACTTTTTAGGGTGCCAACCCTTGGTTTCACACCAGGAAACATAGGCCCTCCAGACCCTGTAATAAATGGTCCTAGTGTGGTATTTTAACTTTTGTCGGTACAGAGGGGGGTTGGAAGAAGATGGAGGAGTGCTGCTGCTGCTAGGGCTGCACTGCAGATAAACATAATAAATGCCAGGCTCGGCTTTTTTGAGGATGGGGCAGAGTCCCAGCAGGGGAATTTGAGGAGTGAAGTCCTGGCAGGGGGAGCTCTGATTCTGCAGGGAGCCCTTGCACAGCTGGTGCTCAAACAATCACAGGGCCCTCCTTTAACATTAGAATCCCCCTTTATATCATAGTTGCCCTTCACATCAGCAATGGCCCTTTAAATCATGAGGCTCCCTACATCAAAATTTAAACAAAATTTAAGTTGAACCTCTCTCCAGCACTCATTATTAAATGTTTTTATAGTATTCCTCTGTCTGCGTATCACTGGGGTCCTCTAACAATTCACCTATCATATCTATGTATTACAGGTGCTTATATACTGTAGCAGACAATTTACTGTGCTGTATATATATATATATATATATATATATATATATATATATATATATATATATACAGTACAGACCAAAAGTTTGGACACACCTTCTCATTCAAAGAGGTTTCTTTATTTTCATGACTATGAAAATTGTAGATTCACACTGAAGGCATCAAAACTATGAATTAACACATGTGGAATTATACATAACAAAACAATTGAAAATATATTTCATATTCTAGGTTCTTCAAAGTAGCCACCTTTTGCTTTGTATCAGGAGATAACAGAAGTACACTTACCAAGGCCAAGATGCTGAGGGCGGCTCCCTTTGCGACCTGGCGCGGTCCGCCCCCTGGAGTGAGGACAGGGGGAAAGACGCACCAGGAGGCACCGGTACCGACAGGAAGGTGGAGGCCGGGTGCGTGGAACAGGGCCAATCAGGAAATAGTCCACTGGAAGTAGCTGGGAAGCACACCGGGATGATCCTGGAGGTCCGGGAACTGGGAACGGAAGAAGCAGAGGGTAATCCGGGAGACAGGCTGTGGTCAAGGGAGCACGGAGATCAGGATAGTCCAGAGTTCAAGCCAATAGGTCAAGGGCAGGTGAGATCAAACAGTGCAGTAAACAAGCCAAGGTCCAAGGTTAGGAGAAAGCAGCAATCCGGGGAACAGAGCCAAGGTCAGGTAATCAGGAACAATCAGAGTAGATTTTCACAACCAGGAAATACACCACTATTGCTGTGACAAGCCAGCAACCAGCCAGGGGGAAGAGGGTGGTTTAAATAGCCCGCTTCAGGGCTTTGATTGGTCAGACGGACCGCGGGTCCGTGCGCGCCCGTGCGTGCGCCCCCGTGCACACGCCTGCGCGCACTGATGACACGCACGCGCGCACCAACAGTGTGCACGCGCGCGGCACCAACAGCCGCGATTGCGCCGTTCTGGACACCTGGGCAGGATTGGTGCCCTGATAGTGCCCCCCCCTAGGGGTGGACTCCGGACGCCCAAACTGTCCATCAATTCTGGATGGTCCCGATAAAAAATTTGGATCAACCGAGGAGCGTGCAGGTTTCTGGAAGGTTCCCATGAACTGTCCTCAGGCGGGTAACCCTTCCATTTAATGAGATACTGTAGTTGTCTCCCCCTCTTCCGGCAACCTAGAATAGATTCCACCTCGAATTCTTTTTCACCTTCAATTTCCACTGGAGGAGGTGGAAGTTCTTCCCTTCCTGGAAAAGAATCTGGTATAACGGGTTTGAGCAGAGATACGTGGAAGACCGGGTGAATCTTGTAGGAATCCGGCAATGCTAACTCAAAAGCCACGGGGTTGATCACCCGTTTGATTTCGAATGGACCGATGAACCTGGGGCCTAGTTTCCGAGAAGGAATGGGTAACCTGAGGTTCGTGGCCGATAACCATACCTTCTCCCCGACCTAAAAAGCTGGACACTCCTTCTTCCCCTTGTTATAAAATCTTTTGTAATTCTCCTGAGCTTGTCGCATGCCTTCGTGGAGTTTTTGAAAATTTTGTTGCAGAGAGACTATTTGCTCTTGGACAGCTGGCACCGGTACCTCGGGGATAGAGTCCGGAAGAAAGGAAGGGTGGTAACCATAGTTAGCCCAAAATGGAGTTTGGTTGGTAGATGAATGAACTGAATTATTATACGCAAATTCTGCGGATGGTAGCAAAGACGACCAGTCATCTTGGGATGAGGAGCAGAAGCAACGGAGATATTGTTCCAACGTTTGGTTGGTCCTCTCCGTCTGACCGTTGGACTGCGGGTGGTAGGCCGATGAAAGGCAGGTCTTAATTTCCAGTGACTTGCAGAGCTCTTTCCAAAATTTAGATGTAAATTGCACACCTCTATCCGATACGATGGTTTTGGGTGCCCCATGGAGTCTCACAATCTCTTTAAAGAAAATTTTGGCAGTTTCTGCTGCAGAGGGTGTGCCAATCATGGGTAAAAAGTGTGCAAGTTTGGACAACCGGTCGACCACCACTAAGATTGTAGTAAAGCCTCCGGAAGGTGGTAGGTCTACAATAAAATCCATTGAAATGTCCGCCCAGGGGCGCTCAGGAACAGGAAAGGGTCTGAGTAAACCCCAGCATTTGGTGTTTGGACCCTTGTAGCGCTGACAACGGGAACACGAAGATACATAGTCCTTACAGTCCGACCTCCACTTCGGCCACCAGAAGGAGCGGCTAACCAGCTCCGCGGTTTTCCATGCTCCAAAGTGGCCTGCTAACTTATGGTCATGGAACATGCTTAACACTAGTTGTCTTGTTTCCTCAGGTACAAAAACTTTGCCTCGTGACCACAGCAAACCGTCTCGTTTTTCCAGAGAGAGTGAGGGCTGGTCGGCAATTTGACTGGAAGCCGTCTTCAGAGAGGTAAGTAGATCCAACTGGAAAACTAGAAAAAAGTTCTGGGGGGTCAGGATGGTACTGGGTTCTGACTGGTCGGCTGTTTCGGTGAACATCCTGGATAGGGCGTCAGCTTTCCCATTTTTAGATCCAGGTCTGAAAGTTATGTGGAAACTGAAGCGGGCAAAGAACAAGGCCCAACGGGCTTGTCTTGGTCTTAGACACTTGGCAGATCGTAAATATTCTAAATTTTTATGATCTGTGAAGATCAAAATGGGATGAAGAGCACCTTCCAGGAGATACCTCCACTCTTCTAGGGCAAACTTGATGGCCAGCAGTTCCCGATCCCCAACATCATAGTTTTTTTCAGTGGAGCTTAGTTTCCGTGAAGCGTAGGCTACAGGATGTAGCAGGGCCTTGGGTCCTTGTCTTTGTGACAGGATAGCACCAGTGGCGGTTTCCGAGGCGTCAACCTCCAGGATAAAGGGCAAGCTCGGGTCTGGGTGCCTAAGGACAGGGGCCGAAGAGAACAGGATCTTCAACCTTTCGAACGCTTCCTGAGCTTCCTGAGACCAATGGAAACGGGGCCCTTGGCGAGTTAGTCCGGTGATAGGAGCCACAATGGCTGAAAAGCCGACAATAAATCTTCGATAAAAATTGGCGAAGCCAATGAAGCGCTGTACCCCCTTTTTGTCAACTGGCGCTGGCCAGTCTTGAACTGCCTTGACCTTTTGCGGATCCATGGATATTCCATCGGTGGAAATGATGAATCCCAAAAATTGAACTGTGTTTTTTTCAAATTCACATTTTTCCGCTTTAAGATAAAGCTTGTGCTCTCTGAGGATAGCTAGGACCTTTTTGACATAGAGACGGTGTAGCTCAAGTGATACTGAAAAGATGAGGATGTCATCCAAATAGACGACCAAAAAGTCATCCAGGTATTGGCGAAAAATGACGTTTACTAGGTGTTGGAACGTGGCAGGGGCGTTGCAGAGGCCGAATGGCATCACTAGATATTCGAAGTGCCCGAACCTTGATCTAAAATTGGTCTTCCACTCATCCCCGAGCCTGATCCGGATGAGGTTGTAAGCCCCCGGAGATCGAGTTTAGAAAAGACCCGGGCTGACCGAAAACGTTGAAAAAGTTCCGGAATGAGAGGCAATGGGTACCTGTTTTTAATGGTGATTTTATTCAGCTCTCTGTAATCAATGCAAGGCCTGAGAGAACCGTCCTTCTTTTCAACAAAAAAGATTCCAGCCCCGGCCGGGGAAGAAGAAGGGCGGATGAATTGCTTCTCTAAATTCTCGTCGATATAAGCCTTGAGGGCCACTAATTCAATCTCGGAAAGCGGGAAGATCCGACCAAAGGGGATTTTAGAACCGGGTAGTAAGTCAATGGGGCAATCGTATGGCCGATGTGGGGGAAGGCGGTCAGCTTGTTGTTTGTCGAAAACGTCCCTAAAATCCGAGTATGCAGCAGGAACGTGTTGAAGGTCCACTGGTGCAGATATCAGGGTAGAGCAAGAAGCTTTGGTGGGTTGAAGACAATGCTGAGAACAGTAGGAAGAAGGAAATGTGATGTCCTTCTCAAGCCAGTCTATGGAAGGTTGGTGCACCTGTAGCCATGGTAGACCCAAAATGATGGGGAATAAAGGGGATGGAATAAGGTCCAGGCACAGATACTCTTGGTGACCAGTGTCAGAGATGGCATGAAGAGGCAGGGTTTCCAGGGTGACTAGTCCGGAGCGGGGTAGCGAGCCGTCTGCCAGATGAATCTGTGGATGAAAGTCTTTAGGCCGGTAGGGAATGTGCAGCTTCTGGGCCAGGGCAGAATCCAGGAAGCAGCTGCAAGCCCCGGAATCAACGATGGCCGGCAGCCGTATTGCCCCCTGCGGGAGCTGTAGGGAAAGAAAAAGAACAACGTAAGTCTGTGGTAAGTTGGAAATGTGGCAACTGAGAGTAGGTGGAGTGAAGCCCGAGCTGCATGGGTTCCGGATCTGGGAGTGAAGAGACGGATGGAACCGGGAGAGATGGAGGAGCTGGAGAGAACCTTGGCGGGTTCCAATTGGGACGGGATGCTTGGAACCGTTCCTGCCGTCGTTCCCGAAGGCGTCTGTCGAGCTGGGTGGCCGACTGAATTAAAGCTTTCAATGTGGCAGGTGGATCGCCTCTGGCTAATTCGTCCTTGAGGGACTCTGACAAACCTTGGCGGAACTGGTATTTCAGGGCAGCTTCATTCCACCCTGTATCAGCAGACCATTTTCGAAATTCCGCAACATAGTCCTCCACGGGTCTCCTCTCTTGACCCAGTTGATGAAGGGTAATTTTGGCCGTGGCCGAGCGGAGAGGATCATTGTATAATTTAGATAAGTGTTCAAAGAAAGTGTCTATAGTATCCAATATTGGACTCCTTTGTTCCATCAGGCTGTGCGCCAAAGCTTGTGGTTCGTCTGCAAGGAGGGAAATCACAAAGCCGACCTTCACGGCTTCCGAACAGAAGGTTCTGGGTTGCAGAGCCAGGTACAAGGAATAAGCATTCTTAAAGGCTCGAAAATTTCTTACGGTCGCCAGCGAATCGCTCTGGAGTTGGTACACGCGGCTCTGGATGGGTTACAACCACTGGAGGACCTGAAGAGGGCTGAGAGGTAGAAGGTCCCGTAGCTGGTGCCGCAGGGGCGACCGAAGGACCGGGTGTGACATTCATCTGTTGAAGGCAACCATCCATTTGCAGATAGCCTTTCTGTAGTTTCTGTAAAGCTTCGGTCAGGGCTGAGACCTGTTGGCAGAGAGTCTCAAAAGGCGAGCGCGCCCTGTCGGCCTCGGACATCTGGCTGGCTTGTACTATCAGGAGATAACAGAAGTACACTTACCAAGGCCAAGATGCTGAGGGCAGCTCCCTTTGCGACCTGGCGCGGTCCGCCCCCTGGAGTGAGGACAGGGGGAAAGACGCACCAGGAGGCACCGGTACCGACAGGAAGGTGGAGGCCTGGTGCGTGGAACAGGGCCAATCAAGAAGTAGTCCACTGGAAGTAGCTGGGAAGCACACCGGGATGATCCTGGAGGTCCGGAAACTGGGAACGGAAGAAGCAGAGGGTAATCCGGGAGACAGGCTGTGGTCAAGGGAGCACGGAGATCAGGATAGTCCAGAGTTCAAGCCAATAGGTCAAGGGCAGGTGAGATCAAACAGTCCAGTAAACAAGCCAAGTTCCAAGGTTAGGAGAAAGCAGCAATCCGGGGAACAGAGCCAAGGTCAGGTAATCAGGAACAATCAGAGTAGATTTTCACAACCAGGAAATACACCACTATTGCTGTGACAAGCCAGCAACCAGCCAAGGGGAAGAGGGTGGTTTAAATAGCCCGCTTCAGGGTTCTGATTGGTCGGACGGACCGCGGGTCCGTGCGCGCCCGTGCACGCGCGCGGCGCCAACAGCCACGATTGCGCCGTTCTGGACACCTGGGCAGGATTGGTGCCCTGATACTTTGATTACTGCTTGGCACACTCTTGGCATTCTCTTGATGAGCTTCAAGAGGTAGTCACCTGGCGCAGTACCCCATCTCTCTCCTTCTTGGTAAAATAGCCCTTACACAGCCTGGAGGTGTGTTTGGGGTCATTGTCCTGTTGAAAAATAAATGATGGACCAACTAAACGCAAACCGGATGGAATAGCATGCCGCTGCAAGATGCTGTGGTAGCCATGCTGGTTCAGTATGTCTTTAATTTTAAATCCCCAACAGTGTCACCAGCAAAGCACCCCCACACCATCAGACCTCCCCCTCAATGCTTCACGGTGGGAACCAGGCATGTAGAGTCCATCCGTTCACCTTTTCTGCGTCGCACAAAGACACAGGGTTGGAACCAAAGATCTCAAGTTTGGATTTATCAGACCAAAGCACAGATTTCCACTGGTCTTATTTGTGGGAAAAAAAGGACGCCAATTTTGTTTGGGAGCCACGTCGCACGACCGCGCAATTGTCTGTTAAAGCGATGCAGTCCCGAATCGCAAAAAGTACTCTGGTCTTTGGGCAGCAATATGGTCCGGGGGGTAAGTGGTTAATAAATTTGCAAAAGAAAACTCAGACCAATGTTGGAGATGTGGAAGGGAGCAGGGAACACTTTTGCATATATTCTGGACCTGCGAAAAAATTAGACATTATTGGGAGGAGGTGAGGAGAATATCTCAAAAATTCACAAAATTTCAGATACATAATTATCCCGCCTTTTTTCTACTTCATTGTTCACAGATTCCAGTCCATAATTACAGGAAATCAGTCATATGTCACATGATTAACGCAGCAAAGGTGGGAGTCATCCGAAGCTGGAGGGACTCTAGACCTCCCTCTATAGCATGGTGGCTTACTAGAATTCAGGAGATAGAGGCAATGGAGGATTTAGTTCTCTCAGCTCAAAATAGGAGGAAACAATATAATGATATATGGTTGGGTTGGAAAACATTCATTAATTCAGAGGAAGGGAAGAAAATGCTGGAGGAATAATAACTGAAGGAAAATAATTTTGGCTGAAATGTGAAATCTGAATATGAGTATAAAGGGACTTTATAAGATTTGGTGCCGTACATCTCAGGGAATAGTGAGCTCGGAGGGGGGGGATGTGTTTTTTTTTTGGGGGGGGAGGGGGGTAGTTCTTAGGTCGAAGAAGTACTGTAAAGGGGAGAGAGGGATACATAGAGTATAGGAATATCCGTCCAAATTACGTTGATGGATAGAATAAGGAACATGTTATATTTTTGTATCTGTAATATGTGGACGTGGTGATGTGGCTTTCTTTGGAATATGTATTCTGTTCTGTTTGCCTTTCCCTTTTACAAAATTAAATATTGAATAAGAAAAAAAAAAATCGCAATAAGCGTATAGTGATGGGTTTGCACAAAAGTTATAGTGGCTACAAAATAGGTGATAGAATTCTGACATTTTTTTTTTTTTTACTAGTAATACGGCGATCTGAAAATTTTGTCAGGACTGCGATATTGCAGCGGACACATCGAACACTTTTGACACATTTTTGGGACCATTCACATTAATACAGCGAACAGTGCTATAAAAATGCATTGACTACTGTATAAATGTGACTGGCAGGGAGGGGGTTAAAACTAGGGGGCGAGGAAGGGGTTAAATGTGTATCCTGGGAGTGATTCTTACTGTGGGGGGAGGGGACTGACTGGGGGAGGTGACCGATGCTGTGTTCCTATGTACAAGGGACACAGCATTTGTTTCCTCTCCCTGACAGGACGTGGAGCTCTGTGTCAGGCACGCGCAGGCACGCGCATCGGCAACTCGGGGACGCACCAGGTGCCGCCGGCGTGCGCGCGCCCCCCCAGTGGCCAGAGGATGTGAGGACATCAAAATACGGCCTCCCGGATTTATAGAGCCACCCGGAGGCCGTCTTTTGTCTATGACCCGGGTCTCAAGTAGTTAAGCAGCCCTCATGCAAACACAGACAATACCCACACTGTTTCTTTGCGAGTGCCTCTAAAAAAAAGGGGAGTCATGGTCACCATAAGAGCATCAGTAAATTTCTCACTACATCATAATGAAGCAGATGAAAATGCCAGATATATAATCCTCTCAGTAATGGTTGACAATCACCCTCTTATCAATGTCGCACTTAATACCTCTAATACATCAAAATGGAGACCCTCTGCACTCTCTGCACTATTAACAAAAGAAGATTTGTACAATTCTTGGATGTGCTTACACGATTTGGAAAGAGATTATACCTTCTACTCTCCTCCTCACTTTTGGATTGATTGATTTATTACAGATAAACATTTGCTACAATCCATAAAAGAAGCACGAATTGGCATGATCACTTGGTCTGACAATGCACCGGTCACATTTCAACCCTCTGATCTTAACCAATCACCTAGGCATATGGTCTGGAGATTGAACACCTTCCTTCTTAACAACCCTTTATTTGAACCTCAAATGCAATCCAAGATTGAGAACTATTTACAAAACAATGTGATTTCTGTAAATGATCATGCCATGACTTGGAACACTCACAAAGCTTGTCTACGAAGGACTCTTCATAAAGCTTGGGGTGTTTGCCAGGAAAACTCAATAATCTATGACAGAATCCTTGTTAAAACAGATCTGTGACCTTTAACTAGTAAACAAACAAAACCCTACTGCAACTACCGCCACAACACTTAGATATCAACTTAGCAAGCATCTCCGAGCCAAATTTGTTGCCGTTTTACACATCGGCCAACACACCATGAGCGTTAATGGGTAAACAGACAACTCTCCAACAAAAACAATTCATTCCTTACAAACTCCCTGGGCAAGTGCTTAAGTAACCCACTTGACATAGCAAACAAGTTTAGTGGCTTTTATGCCAAGCTTTATAAATTTGCAGAAACAGACCCAGCATCATCTCCCACTCAAGAAGATATTGTAAATCCTTTCCTTTCAGCCATTTGCTCCATTCCATCTCTCCCACACAACGCAAATCCCTCTCAGCGGCTTTTTGCCCAAAGTAAATCCTCAAAGTCATAAATAAACGTTTGCTACATAAAGCCCTTGCCCCTGATGGTATACCCAATGAATACTACAAATATTTATCTACCCTCCTCACATCCCATCTTTGTAACACATATAACCAAATTTTGTCAACAGGCCTTATCACCAAAGAATCCATGGATGCCCTAGTGGTGACATTACCAAAACTGGGTAAGACTCAGGGTAAGACATACTGTTAGAAAGGATACTTTACTTGGTTGCAGACTTGTCAGTAAGTTGAGCTGGGAATTCCTTTGGTTTTGTTTTGCATGCCCTTCCATGTGCTCATTGCTGCAAAAGTCAGTTATAGATTATTACAGTGGCCATTTGTTTGTACTGTTGAAATATTCATGAGGGGACCCACTGGACACCTTTGCTGCCATGGTGCTATATGCTGGGTGTCCAGTGTGAAGACAGGAGTACATATAGCAATGGTAGGAAGAGAAGAGGGTTAGTAAGTGTCAGCAAAATATCATCTGCAAAGAAAGACAATTTCTATTCCCGATGTCGCAACAGGTCTCCCTGGATATCTGGGTGATATCCAATTGTCTCAGCCAAGGGTTCCAAGCAGAGGATAAACAACAAAGGAGAAAGTGGGCAGCCCTGCCTAGTGCCATTAGCCATGAAGAACTTTGGTGACAAAAAAGAGGACAGTTGAACCTGGGCAGTAGGGTGGTAGTATAAGGCAGTTAATGCATTAAAAAGGGACCTTTAAGTCCATAATGGGACAGGGTAGCGAACATATATGACCAGCTAAGGCAATCAAAAGCCTTTTGGGCATCAATACTTAGGACCAATGTAGGGCGGGGGAATTTGTTTAGGAGATTAATGAGATCTATTGTTCATCTAGTATTATCGACAGAATGTCTGGCCGGTACAAAACCAACCTGGTCTTTATTAATCAGTTTTGGGAGTAGCTAAGACAGTCTATTGGCCAATATCTTTGTGAAAATTGTATAATCTGAGTTTAGGAGGGCTATAAGCCTATAACTATCAGGAATAGAGGGGTCTTTTCCAGGCTGGGGATGACAGAGATATGTGAAAATAAAAAGGAAGGGTGAGGGGTTTTCCCCTGGAGCAGAGAACTGTAAAGGTGTAACAGATGCAGGGTTAATATTGGAATGAACGTTTTGTAATATGAATAGGGGAGCCCATCTGGCCCCGGTGATTTATGAAGGGGGAGGTCTTTGCAAAAGTTCTTATGGAGAGATAACTGTATTAAGGGAAGCTAAATTGGAGGGTGATAGTTTAGGCAGATTAGGAGGCACAAAGAACTTGTCAAATTTGTCTTGCTGGAAGTGAAAGTGGTTTGTAGGGGTTAGACAATTATACAATTTTGATAGAAATTCCCAAAGACCTTGACCATTGTGCGAGGGAAATATGTTGGGGTGCCGTCGGCTTGCATAAGCATATATGGGAAAGAGTGAAATGGGTGGGGTCTGAGTCTGTTTACTAACATCCTATGGGGTTTCTTGGAAAATTCTTAGAATTTTTGCTTGGCCATAACAAGGATTTTGAGGTTTTGTTTAAGGCCAGGATTTTTAATTGATTGCGTAAAGAAGTGACCTCACGGAGCCAAGACACTGTGGGGGAACACAAGAGCAATTACTAAGAGGAATGCAGTGGGGAAGGGAAACTTTAAGGCTGCTGGTCTCTTTCTTTAGACAAGAGCCCTCGGAAATGCATAACCCTCGAAAGAAAGCCATATTTGCCCCCCCCTCCCCCAGCGTTGACATCTCTTGTACAGAGTACACATTGAGCAGGAAAAATTATGTCAGGTCTTTCACCGGTTTATCTTTAGTAGCTGAAGACTGGAGGAGGAGATCAATGGAAATGGAAAGTTCTATGGGCAGAGGTGGACAACCAGGGTTATTACGGGCGTGGTCAGACCAGGTAATTGGGACAATCTCAGAAGTTACAATACAAGTCGAGATAGGGGCAGAGATAAAGAAATGGTTCAGTCTAGAAAACATTTTGTGAGGTGGAGAGTAGTGTGTACATTGTCTACTGTATGGGCATGGTGTTTGATTCTCCAAGAATCTAGT
This sequence comes from Rana temporaria, assembly GCF_905171775.1. Taxonomy (NCBI): domain Eukaryota; kingdom Metazoa; phylum Chordata; class Amphibia; order Anura; family Ranidae; genus Rana; species Rana temporaria. The sequence goes on from NC_053496.1 coordinate 111,906,530, forward strand.
AATTTGTAGGTTCTAACACATTTGCAAAAGGAAGTGGCCTGGGAAAGTACTCTTTGTAAAGGGGTATTATAGATGAAGACTGTCTATCCCTATTTGGGGACATGACCATGTTAAAATTCCAACCAACAATCAAGTAGGGTTGGAAGAAACAATGTAAGCTTTCAAAAGCCTCATTGATAAATTGTATTTGACCCATATTTGGGCATATATATTGATACGTGTAAAGGAGGAGGACATACAGTCACAGTTCAGGGCAATATAACGACCATAAGGGTCAATGAGAGTGTCCTTAACTTGTAAAGGGCAGGACTTTCTAATCAGAATCACTACCGCTGCCTTCCCACAAGCATCTGAGGAGACATAGGAAGTAGGAAATATTTTAGAGGCAGATTTGAAAGAACTATCAGCATGGAAGTAAGTTTCCTGAATTAGGACTATATCCGCCCCTAAAGGACTTAAATTCCTTCAAAGCAAGCCGTTGTTTTGTAATGGAATTCAAGCCCTTCATATTATGGGACATAAGTTTCAGAGCCATAATAGCATACAGTATAAAAACAAAGGCAGAAGTTAGCGTACAAATAATAAAAAAAGGGAGAGAAGGGGTAGTTGTATGTGCAGATGCTCCAGCAGTGCACAATATACAATATATAAAGGAAACAATAACAAAAACGCAGAATATATGAGATAACCAAGGCTGATCTAGAACTGATCCAGAAAAAATTTGTAAAAGCATTTACAGTAAAAGACCTGAGAGGCAACCGCGTCTCAGGGGCCCAAGGAAAAAACGGAAGAGCATGACGGTCTCCATCAATAGAAGTGACAGGCCTCCCCACTTGCTCTCCATAGATAGTGAGCATATAAACAAGAAAAAGTAAGCAACAGAAAACATGAACAGAAACTTGAACAATGTTTTACCCCATGGGTATGTGAAAAGAGTCCCACAATAAGGACACTACACCAGTAAGCAGGACTGGAAGGAAAAAAGCAGCAGCTCCGTGGAGTGAACGATAGAGTCCATCAGGAGAGGATCATAGAGGTCATTAGAAGGCATTCAGACGCTGCAGAGTGGAGTTGGATTTTTTCATCTTTGTCTTGGAAGAGCCAGAGATGCCTGTGTCCCCAGCAGGAAACGGCTTCCACACATGCCTGGTTGTTACATTAGACACCAGAATCAGAAGTATTCTATACATATTTATGTAATAATTTTGATACGAAACCGGTCGGGCATCTGATCATATCCATCCTACACTGCGCACAGCTACTTTTATTCTTCTCTGAAGTGTGTGTGCCTTGATGCTAAGATTGCTTTTGCAGTGCTGCTTTCTTTTTTGGTGTGATAATGGTTTATTGAGAATCCCTTATTTAAGACTTTTGGGAGCTTATCCTTATTTTTGGAAATTTTTAATAAATTTTTTATGCGATGAGGAGGTGTTTTTTCTTTTCTTTTTAATTTATACTGGTACACTGGATCCCCTGAGAACTCCAACTACCTCCAGGAATATCATCATCACTATCACCAGTTCCAGATCCCTGGTTTAATCAGAGTGGAAAGGTCCTACCGGAAAAGAGCTTTAGGAGTGCCTGGAGAGTTACCCCTGTAAGGCAATCGGCCTACGCAAGCCTTGAAGACCCCCCACCGTACGGTGAGATGTGGGTCTACTCCATCCGGTAAGGGCACAACTTATTTATTTCTACTGCTGCTGATTTTGTCTGGAGATAATACACCGTTTACCATAAAGATTGATGTTCCCTGGGACTGTATAAATTTTATGCATACAAATTACCTATATGCACTAAATGGGACTTCATGGTTCATGACAACCATTGTTCTTTTCTACTTTGACACTTTATGAATATCACAGTTACTTGTTTTCATTCATGTGCACAGGTTTTTACATTGTGGATTTCACTTCCCTGTTGATTGGAAATGTGGTTTGAGTTGATACACTCATTATTCACGATTTATTGATCCGGGTACTCATCTGATTGTGGGGGAGTCTCTTTGATCTCTTTATATGTACTCACTGTCCAAGTCTCATTGATTTTGTTGAGTCTGATATTGCCTTACAGGGCATTTGTGTTTTTATTGGCGCCACATTTTTCTTTATATTTTGTCTTACAGTTTTTCCATGTTGTGTCGGCAGCCTTACACACTATTTTTTACCAACACATTGTAATATAGCGCACTATTATATATATATTTATGTAAACCTTTAAAATTGTGTTGTCATTTAGTCACTCATAAATACACAGGGTGTTATTGCCAAGTTACTGAAGCAGACTAATTGAACAGACATAACTAAAATGTTAACCCTGCAAAATAGGCCTTTGGGTAAATACTTGTATAATTTCACAATAAAAATGAAATCACCTTCTTCTTTTAGGTTTGGATATGGGGGTTTTAACTACATAAAGTACCAGTACCTACATTTTATTAGTAAACATATTTTAACTGATAGATATAGACATAATGATTAATAAATCTTACAGCAATTGAAAAATGAAATCATGATTGAGCTATATAGAATGAATTAGCTGTCATGGGAGCTGCTTGACTATCAGCAGGTTTCTGTAACATTATCTCATCCTTATTATCTAGGTTATGCTTCTCACAGCTGCAAACACCACAGCATAGAGTGATAAAGATCCTTCAATTATATCTCTGGCTTTAAGAGTGTTCGTTTCAGATTCATTGTTCAGGGTGTCTATTGAATCAATGCATTATTTCTAACATTATTTCAAACATCGCATGTGATTTTTTTTTTCAATAAATGACAGCAATCTTCTCAAATGAATAAGCTCAGGAAAGAAAACTGTATTAATAATCTAAAGAATTTTAATGAAATGCTCTAGATGAAAATACTGTACTGATTTTGCTGGTTTACTCATATAGCCTTTCAAATCCACAGATGTTTAGTACAATGTGAGTTAACCTCTTACACCTAAAGACACACTGTCACTTTACCTGTGTTCCTTTACTGCTCCTTTACACCCAGCACTGAAATCAACTGTATCCATGCCCCAGCGGAGAGGTAATGTGAATTCATCCAGTCATGTGACAGTGTAATGGTATGACAGTTCTATAGGCCCCTAGGCCTGAGCATGGTCAAGGGGGAGCAGGTCACAATTCTACCCTATATCCAGAAGTAGTGTGTACTCTTACCAGCTTTAGAAGAACAAAGAGTTGCGAGGGAGAAGAAGCAAAATAAATATATGGTGGTTGAGCAATGTGCTTTTCGTAAACACCAATGCTAAGGCGTTAAAAGAGTTAAAAATCCCATTCAATACATTCAATTTATATAAGGGCACAACTGTAATGATGTTGGGACAGGCTACGCCCTGAGTCTTTAACCTTTTGTGGACAGATTGCTATTACAAACCAATACAGACGTGTACATTATAGATAATAAAACACAACAAATAAACAACAAATAAATAATGGATACAAAATAAACATTCTGAAACACCAACACCTTTATACAATGTTTAAAATATCTTCAAACATTATGTAAACACTTTAGGTGCAAAAAGAGAAAGTGGGATTGTAGCGGTGCTGCATTAACATACAACATAATAAATATTCAGATTTAGAATTTTTTAATAAAGTATCATAAAAACATTGGGCCAAATCCTCAGCCAGGCGGCGTAACTTAACTTTTACCATTTAAGTTACACTGGCGGAAAATTTCTACCTAAGTGCACGATCCACAAAGCACTTACCTAGAAATTTTCGGCCGTGTAACTTAAATGTCTCCGGCGCAAGGCGGTCCTCTTCTGCAGGGGGCAATGACAATTTAAATGAGGCGCGCTCCCGCGCCGGCCGTACTGCGCATGCTCGTGACGTCATTTTCCCGACGGGCAGCGCGCGAAATTACGTTACGCCGGGCTTTGTGGATTGCGACGGGACAATAAAGTTGCGTCGGGTAAAAAAAAGTTACGCGCCGAAAAATAAAATTCAAAATTTAAAAAAAATCGCGGCGATCGAAAAAAAGGTCTGTTTTTACAAGGTGTAAACAGTTTACACCTTGTAAAAGCAGCCCTAATTTTACGTATGCAAACGTAAACTTACGCAGAAAAAACAAAGCTGAAAAGCTTTGTGGATCTCCGTAAGTCCTCATTTGCATACGCAAAGCGGCATTTCAATGCGAAATGCCCCCAGCGGCGGATGCGGTACTGCATCCTAAGATCTGACAGTGTAAAGTGTCTTACAGATGTCAGATCTTCTGCCTATCTTTGGAAAACTGCTTCTGAGGATCAGTTCCAAAGATAGGCACACACAGGGATACGCAGGCTGAACAGCAGTTCCGCCTGCGTATCCCTTTTGAGGATTTGGCCCATTGTACACAATACAAAGGAAGAACAAGGTTCAATAAAAACAGGATATTGAAGCAGACAACAAACTGTGTGAGTCACTAAACTCCCCAGATTGTTTAGGATAGTGGTCGCATATGATGTTACATCCCTATATATTTCACCATCTAGGCTTCCTCAGGGGAATATGTCAGGAACACAAATTTCAACAGTCAGGTCTAACATAGAAATACAAAAACAAAATCTAAGATGCATTGCAAAATTTCACATTTTCACATTTTCTCATAACTAATTGTCGCTGAGCGCCACTGCACTTTCATTGTTTTTTCGTTTTTCATTGTTGCTTGATGGCTCAGTAATATCCAGACCCTGGTAGCAGGGATTTCATTATTTCCTTTTGGCTATTTCAATAAATTTTCATACATTTTTCAATCTTTATATAAACATTATTTCCCTCTGATCCCATTTTCTCTTCCCTTGTGTTTTTAGTGGCTCTATCTTGATAGATTGTCCTCAGATCTTCTGGGACGCCTGGCTCTATCTTTGAGATTGATTCTTGTCACCCCCTTCTTAGTTCATCCCCCTTTATATACCAAGTAGAGTAAGTTACTATAGAGCACATTTGCCTCCATTTACATGTTTCTTTTCGCCCTTTGAACAATTTTTGGAACTTAGCAGTCATTATGCTCTTTATTCCCTATAGCTGGGTCTTTTATATATCCCCTGTGACTGAACTCTGCTCCTTGATTGCACGATACCGCTTCCTTGGATGGTTATATATTCCCTGTGGGGCTCCACATGTGAATTCCTTTTGTCCAGATATGGGAGAGGTAGGTTCTCTTCAAAACCGGTGGCCAAGCAGCACACACTATTATACTATGTAATATGAAAATGTGAAATTTTGCAATGCATCTTATATTTTGTTTTTGTATTTCTATGTTAGACCTGACTGTTGAAAATGGTGGTCCTGACATATTCCCCCGAGGAAGCCTAGATGGCGAAAACTATAGGGATGTAACATCATATGCGACCACTATCCTAAACAATCTGGGGAGTTCAGCGACTCACACAGTTTGTTGTCTGCTTCAATATCCTGTTTTTATTGAACCTTGCTCTTCCTTTGTATTGTGTACCATGCTTTTATGATACTTTATTAAAAAATTCAAAATCGTAATATTTATTATTTTGTATATTATTCCAGCACCGCTACAATCCCACTTTCTATTTGTGTACCTATATTATTTACCTTTGGGATGAGGTGTGTTTTGTCATAGAATCACTCGGATCGCTTCCATTTTCTATTATGTAAACACTGCTTGTTCCAAACGGAAATAAGTAACAGATGGGAGCTCATGGAAGACATTACAAGGTGGCAGAAAAACACAGTAAGAAACAATTTAATTCAAAACATATTACAGGGCTTATAAGTAGTGGATGTGTATGGATTATTTTTGAAGAATAAGGATATAATTTAGTGTCACGTAAAAAAAGTCCAATTAGGGTTGTTACCACAGCAAATGTCTCTATTGGAACATACTGTTTGGTGACAGCCAAGTAAAAATGGTCCCCAAAAAAAGAAGATGAATTTCTTCAGCAAAGACACAGACAGAAATCAAATAGGTCCAAATCCCTCTCTATTCTGGCCAAAACTATCCTCCTGTCATTGGAACAAATGTCTACCTCAAATAGTATAGTTAGTAGAATAAATAATATGCTTTAGCTCTAGGCAAGGAAGACCTACAATGTCACATTAAAAACATAAAATATACCATTAGTGCTAATAATATGCTAAAGAGAAGATCATTATAATAATATTATTATAATAGTAGAAAATAAGCAATTTTTGGTTGGAGTTGGTAGGAGATGCTGAGGGAATAGTACTAGCCATGAAAGAGTGAATGCGAATCTTGGCACAGCGCCTTTGGGGGTGGACTGGGTTTCACACAAAGCCTTCCTTAGGGGTAACTAATATAGCATGTGGTGAAATTAAAGAAGCAAACAAGAGAACAGGAGGTAATTGGGTAATTGCAAAGGGTTACGGAAGCAGAAAGACAGTATATAGAGGTACAATCTGCAGAAATGTTAGCGGACTGGAAAAATTATCAAAATATATAAACAAATACTCCTCACAAAGGCAGACAACAAGCAGTTGTTTCAGAAACAACTTTTTTTTGAAGGGTTTAGTGTGTGACATCTATTGACTCTACTGGTGAAATTAAACAAGCCTACAATGGTTATTCCATCAATTAAAACAGGGACTGGAAGGGTTACCGCTTATACACCTGAAATTATAGATGAATTTAAAGCATATTATTAAACCTTGTATAGTACCCAGGGTCAAGAGGTGGAGGGTGAGATGTGGTGTTTCTTCCAGGACTTGGAAATTCCATACCTCACCAATGAGGAAAGGGAGATGCCAGATGCCCCCATAGTTCTGAAGGAACTTTGACAGGCAGTAGCAACGAAGGCGAACCAGAAGTCCCCTACTGTCAGAGATATACAAAAAATATGAAGAGGTGTTATTACCTGAGTTATTGAAGGTGCTGGATGGAGGGTAAGCTACCTGCATCAATTATGGAATCTACTATCATAGTATTGCCAAAAGAGGGGAAGGATCCACTTAATTCTTCTTCCTATAGGCCGATATCTCTACCGGGTACTGACATCAAAATCCTAGCGGGGATACTGGCCACTAGGTTAAAGGTTAAAGAGGCTAATACAAAAATATGTTATTACGATCAATCAGGATTCATACCAAATAGGGTAACTAGTATAAATATAAGACAGGTATACCTGAATCTTCAAGTTCCGACGATTAATACAGGATCAAGATCCATATTATCATTAGATGAGACTAATCCCTCACACACGACCAGGATTTCCGTCGGGAAAACTGCAAGGAGAGCTTTTGGCCGGGAACCCCGGCCGTGTGTATGCTTCCTCACAGTTTTTTCGACAGGAAAACTGCCAAAATCCGCCAGCAAAAAAAAGAGAACCAGCTCTCTTTTTTCCCATTGGGATTCCTGACTGACTTTTTCCCATCGGAAATCCAGAGCGTGTATACGGGGCATAAGGCGTTTGATAGCCTGGAGTGGCATTATTTATGGCAGGTCTTAGGGGCTTTTTGCTTTGGTCCAGGGTTTGTTAACTGGATGAAATTTTTATTTGGGGAACCTAAGGCTAAAGTTAAACTAAATAATGAGTGTTCAGGAATATTTCCATTGACCCTGGGAACGAGGCAGTGTGTCCTTTGTTGCCCCTGCTTTTCGCTCTGGCGATAGAAATATTGGCTATAGCCATTAGATCATCTGTAAATATCCACGGGTTTAAGAGAATATCAGGAGAAGAGAAAATAGCGTTGTACGCAGATTATGTACTTTTTTTATTTTTAGGGGATACTCAGTCCTATTGAAGTGCAGCGATGGAGGCAATAGAAAACTTTGGACAGATCTTTAGCTTAATTATAAACTAGGAAAAGTCAATGCTTCTACCAGTGGACCCTATGGAGGCCCCCTTGCCTACAGGGGATCCACAGATGGAAATTGTTAATAAAATTAGGTAACTGGGAGTATATATGGCCATAAAGCCCAAATAGTATATCAGTGATAATCTAGTGCCGTTAATACATAGCATTAAAAGCAAAGTATGGCGCCGATTACCTTTGTCATTAGCCAACAGATGTAATTTGATAAAGATGATTTGGATGCTAAAACTCCTCTACATAGTCCACAACTCGCCAACTTGAATACCAAAGCAGAGGTTTTGGAAAATAGATGTAATTTTTAGGGAACTATGGAAAAGAAAACAACCCATGATAGGATTACGGGTGCTGCAGTGGCTGAGGAACTTCTTGGCAGAACAACTACAGCACTTGAGGGGATGTAACCTTCCTGTAGGAGGGGACTTGAATGGGAAAATTATGCTCCTGGGAACAAATCCTAACAAATTAATGGAAGCTTTAGAAGCCAAATCCTTTGTATTTAATTCCTCCACCTTTGAATTGGTTAAACAGCTGTGGAAGGTAGCCAATGGAGACATTGGGGTAATAGGGGTTACACTGAGTTGTTGCCCATATGGGATAATAAACATCTACAAGAAATTTTAAATATAGAGAGAAGTAAGGAATGGGAGAGGTGTGGCTTGGTGAGATTGGTCCAACTGTATAGAAGGACAACTCTTAAAAGTTTCAAGAGCTTAGAAAGGAATATGAAATCTTGAGACAGTCCTTCTATAAATATTTACACATTAGATACACACTGGATAAACAATTTAAAGAAAAGCAGTTAAAATAGAGTGGGATTGGTATTCCTAGTAAAGTCATTGATGTAGGTTTGTCTAAGAGCCGGTTCACACTGCGGCGGCACGACTTCGGGGGCGTCTCTGCAAGTAGTCCTGAAGACGACTTCAGAGGCGATTAGCAAAATTACTTCTATATAAAAGTCAATGCAGGTCGCCCCGAGCCGCCCCCGAAGTCATGCAAGAACCTTTTTCTAAGTCGGAGCGACTTGCGTCGCTCCTATTAGAACGTTTCTATTGCATAGAATGGGATGGGACTCTTCAGGCAGCTGAGCCGCCTGACTAGTCGCCCCAGTGTAAACCGGCTCTAAAGGATTGATATCAGGAATATAAGGAAATATTTGTGAAGTGGCGATAAATGGGAAGGAAGAACTATCTTGTAGGTGTCGATGGGTGGAAGACCTAGGTGAGATAACAGAGGAGCAGTGGAAATATATATTAGACACTGGACTACTAGTATCCTTATCCCCGTCACAGAGAACTTTGCATTTGTTGCTACTTTACAGAACATATCATACTCTCCGTAAATTATTTTTGTTTGGATGGAGACTAGATGCTAAATGCCCATGATGTGGAGACTTGAATGGGGAACTCATTCAAAGCCCTACACAAAGCCCACTACTGGTGGGCTTTGTGTAGGGTGAGTGCAATTCACTCTGCAAGTGCAATTGCTCCAGAGCTTAGTAAATGAAATAAAGCTTCACATTGCATAGAATATCCAGTCACATGCAAGGAAAAATTTATAAATAAAAAATGCATTTTTGCTTGCACGTGATTGGATGATGGAAGTCAGCAGAGCTCTCCCTCATTTACTAAGCTCTAGGGCAATTGCACGTGCAGAGTGAAACTGCACTTTGCAAAGTGCACAGCTTGGCCCAGATTCACAAAGGACTTACGATGGTGTATCTCCTGATACGCCGTCGTAAGTCCGAATGTGAGGCGTCGCATCTATGCGCCTGATTCATAGAATCAGATACGCCTCACTGTTGCCAAGATACGACTGACGTAAGTCTCTTACGCTGTCGTATCTTGGGTGCATATTTACGCTGGCCGCAAGGGGCGCTTCCGTAGATTTACGCGTAGAATATGCAAATTAGGTAGATACGCCGATTCACAAACGTACTTGCGCCATTTACGTTAGGCTTACGTCCGGCGTAAAGTTACCCCTGCTATATGAGGCGCAGCCAATGCAAAGTATGGACGTCGGAACAGCCCTCGAATTTTATGTCATTTACGTAAGTCGTACGTGAATAGGGCTGTGAGTAAGTTGCGTTCACATCGTAGGCAGTGTTCAACGTATCTTAGGCATTCTATCCGACGCATGCGCACTGGGATACGTCCACGGACGGCGCATACGCCGTTCGTTCGGCCCCTCATTTGCATGGGGTCACGGATCATTTTAATACAACACGCCCACCTCTTCCAAATTTGAATTACGTGGGCTTATGCCGGCCAATTTACGCTACGCCGCCTCAACTTACGGAGCAAGTGCTTTGTGAATACTGCACTTGCCTGTCTAAGTTGCGGCGACGTAGCGTAAATAGGATACGCTACACCCGCACAAAGATACGCCCAGATACGTGAATCTAGCCCTTTGCCTTTAGTAAATCCACCCCTATATTTGCCTTCCGTGGCTCTTTTTGGTGGAGATCACTTTAAAGAGTCCTGTAATGGGAGACAGAAAAACTGAGTAGAAGATACACATATATAATTAGAGCAAGTTTTCATATTATATTACACTTTTGATGGAAGCTATACTACCCATGTAAGGAAGAATGATTGAGAGGATATCTTTGAAGGTGTTATGCCTATGAAACAAAGAGTTTCTTAATTTGTATGCTTTATGGTCACTTACTGGCCAAATTGTGTTGGAGGTAAAATAGCAAACATCACCTGAAGAATTGTTCACGTATTTTGTGAACTTTTTATACTTATGAACTTTGCACTTGATTATCAAGTTTTGTTTATATATATATATATATATATATATATATATATATATATATATACAGTAAATGGCCCGGATTCAGATGCAATTGTGTATCTATCGGCGGGCGTAACGTATCTCAGATACATTACGCCGCCGTAACCTAGGGCGCAAGTTCCGTATTCAGAAAGAACTTGCGCCCTAAGTTAAGGCGGCGTAGCGTATGTGGTCCCGCGTAAGCCCGCAGAATTCAAATTCTCCTTGCAGTGGGCGTGTTGTATGGTAATGATGGCTGACCCCACGTAAATTACGTTTTTGGCCGTCCGTGAACGTATCCCAGTGCGCATGCTCCAAATGAACCCGCAAAAAGCCAATGCTTTTGACGTGAAGGTAAATTACGCCCAGCCCTATTCGCGAACGGCTTACGCAAACGGCGTAATCGACGAAAATTTTTACGCTGGCCCGTCGTTCATACTTAACATAGGATATGCCTCATATAACAGGGGTAAAAACGAAAAAAAAAAAAGCCTAACGTAAACGACGTAAAAAAATGCGCCGGGCAGACGTACGTTTCTGAATCGGCGTATATACCTAATTTGCATATTCCTCGCGTAAATCTACGGAAGCGCCACCTAGCGGCCTAAGATACGACGGTGTAAGAGACTTACGCCGGTTGGATCTTAGGGAAATCTATGCGTAACTGATTCTACGAATCAGGCACATAGATACGACCCCGCACACTCAGAGTTACGACGGCGTATCCGGAGATACGCTGTCGTAACTCCTATCTGAATCCAGGCCTATATATATATATATATATATATATATATATATATATATATATATATGAATTTCATATGTTTTTTAATTGTATTTTTGCCGATTAAATAGCGCCCTTTATACACATATTTTTTTCATTGATTATTAGTCTATCACTAACTAGAGGTGCAGCACTAGGTTTTCACTGTTACCTTCTTTTTATTTCACCTTTGGGTAACAAGCACTTTAAAGCATCCCCAAAGCACTATAAGACCTCCACTGAACAGCATTCAAAAAAGTATTTTTGTATAGGTGCATGTACCTCAGTAGCAGTGCCTAGTTAACCATGCCCTTTTTAACAAAAGCTTGAAATTTGTCTTGAGAAATGCCAGAAAAATAGCAAGGTTTAGCACCTATAGACTTCACTGCGCTTCAGCACTATGCTTGATGTTAGCCAAACAAGATTTTTTTTTTGTAAAGTGGAGAGTTACAGGTAGGTATTCACTGGAGCTGCTTGTCCAGCGATGAGAGTAAATCTCACATTGTTATTATCTTTGTTTATTTTCGCCCTGGCTCACATTAATGCTACTTTAAAATCGCGCTACTTCACTTGAAGTGGTGCGATTTCAAAGTAGCAAGGTCAGTGAGATTTCAGATGCTACATGATAGACATCTGTGTGGCTTCATGTATAGATATCTATTGAAGTCGCACCTAATAGCGGCAAAGGTAGTACAGAAACAACTTTTGCAAATCGGTGCGGCACCACAAGATCGTTGTCTCACTGATTGGAACAGTGCTATTTCCTCCAATGGGCTGCGACTTGTCATGTGATTTTATCTCTCAAATCGCATGACAAATCTGTCCAATGTGAACCTAGGCTTCTCCATAGAAGAATGATGAATCAAACCTTGCTATCAGAGAGTTGCAAGCAAATTAAAAAATATGTATTTGTTATAATGAGCACTTTTGATGGCAAAAGAAGCTTGTCACTTCTCCCTAGGAAGATGACACACATTTTAATGACACAAAAAAAATATTTAATTGGGTACATCTACTCTTAGCTAAGATCAAATGTTTTGATTATTGGGTCATATGCTTATCCAACCCCTACATGGAAAAATCTGATCATTTACACAATTTATGTAGCTACCAGTCAATTCAATGCAACGACAATCTCCCCATTACTGCCTAAATAGTTGTGCTGATAATCTAGAGAATGTTTGTACATTTTTACTCAAATACTCTTAAAACTATTTTACATAAATCATTTAAAAAAATGATTTATATTTTGTGGCCCTTTTAAAAACTGGGCTACATATCTTGCACTTTAATACATTTCAGTTGTAAATGAAGGTCTCTCTGCACACAATTATAGATGAGGAAAAGTTAAATGAGTTTGTACTATAGTAATCCATGTATTATTTTTTGAAAGATAATAAGTACTGTATGCATGCTAATATCATACTAGGTTACCACAGGTAGAACAAGCTATAATGATTTCACAGTTCATATATACAGTGAATGTACATTAATATACTGTAAATCTAACTTCTCCAACTGTTAAGACAAGATAAGCCCATGTTGATGCCCTTTTCTTAGACAGAGTTCACTGGTAACATGCTAATTAACATTAACATTAACATTTTTTTTTTTTTTCCTTACTTTTTTTTACACACTTTGGGTCAGATTCTCAAAAGAGATATGACGGCGTATCTCCAGATACGCTGTCGTATCTCTGAGTCTGGCCGGTCGTATATATGTGCCTGATTCTAATGCCGTGTACACACCATCACTTTCTGCGATGTAAAACTGTGACGTTTTCTGTGATTGAAAAAAACGACATTTTTGAAACCTCAATTTGAACAACGACGTAGCATACACACCATCACTTTTTCCCAACGCTCTAGCAAAGCGCAGTTCCGTCAATCACGCACGACGTCACTATAAAGGGTCGTTTCCATGCAGAAGACGGCCTCTTTTGCTGATATCGTGTTGCTGCGTGTAAGTAAAAGTTTGGTGAGAGACGATTCGTGATTTTCAGTGTTTGTGCTTTAAATTTAGTTTTCTGTCATACAGTTTGTGTATTTGTCGTCTGATCTGTGATACAGTGCTTGTAATAAGGACGTATTTGTTTTGGCATTACGTTTTTGTGTGCACGGTGCTGTTTAGCAGGTCGTTCTTCAGAGGCCATTCTGTACTTCAGGGCGTAATTTTTAGTCTGATCTGATTTGACGACCGTTTTCTAGCCATGTTGCGGGTACGAACTCGTCGCCGAGATCGTGCTGTGCTTGTTGTTAGGATGTGTGCTGCATCCCGGCGACGGTCCATGAACAGGGTGAGGAGGAGGTTGTGGACCAAGAACTGGTTGCTATGCAGGGACCAGTTCTCTCATATGCCTCTGCTGCGGGAGATCCGAGAAAATAACCCTGATGATTTCAGGAATTTTCTTAGGATGTCTGACCCCGTATTTCAGCAGCTTTTGGCTTCGGTGTCGCCATATATCACCAGGCAGGACACCGTTATGCGGGAAGCCATCACTGCTGAGCAGAGGCTAGTTGCTACGTTGCGCTACCTTGCAACAGGGAGAAGTCTGCAGGACTTGAAGTTCTCAACGGCATCTCCCCCCAGGCTCTGGACCTCATAATCCCGGAGACCTGTTCGGCCATCATTCAGGTTCTTCAGGAGGACTATGTTAAGGTAAGTGGTGTTCTTTCAATGGCCAAACTATGCCCAAAAACACTCCCTAATTAACCTGTTTATAATATGCTGAGAATGTTCACTTTGTCTCCATGTATGCTGTTCTTCCCAATTTTTAAAGCCCTACATGTTTATTTTAGTTAGCCAACCTGTCCAGCATTCTGTTTTGTGTCCAAACCCACCTAGCCTAGTCCCTATATCCCCGTTTATTTGTGGCCTCCATTGTAGTGCTGCATTTTGTGTGTCCCTATATCCCCGTTTATTTGTGGCCTCCATTGTAGTGCTGCATTTTGTGTGTCCCTATATCCCCGTTTATTTGTGGCCTCCATTGTCCAAACCCCCCCCCCCCCAGATTGTTGGACTACATATTAATAATTTTTTGTGAAATATTTTTTGGAAAGTATTTTTTGGGGTGGTTTGTCAGGTCACAAACTCATCTTGGGCCCCCCCCCTCCCCCCTTTTTTTTTCATCAGAGGGGGTGATTAATATGCTTAGTGATCCCATATTATTTTGTAATCTTAAACTATTTTTTTTATTTTTGGGGGATCCCTTGAAATTGTAGTGATATTCTGTTCACAATGTTTGTTTGAATGGATTTTTTCTTATCTTTCTATCCAGTTCCCCACCACGCCACAGGAATGGCAGACTGTGGCAGCGGACTTCTCCCAGCGTTGGAACTTTCCGAACTGCGGAGGAGCCATTGATGGCAAGCACGTCCGCATCGTGCCCCCACCCCATTGTGGATCCAATTTTTACAACTACAAGGGGTTCCACAGCGTTGTTTTGATGGTGGTGGTGTCTGCCAACTATGATTTCATGTACGTGGATGTTGGGAAAAATGGCCGGATGTCAGACGGCGGTGTCTTTGCGGAGACGGAGTTCGCCCAACGGCTTCAGTCGGAGGACCTTGCCTTGCCACCTGCGGAGGAGAAAGAAGAGGGTCTGCCCTTCGTGTTTATTGCAGATGAGGCTTTTGCTTTGGGTCCCCACCTCATGAGGCCATTTCCCCAACGCACCCTCACCCATGAGAGGAGGGTTTTTAATTATCGGCTGGCCAGGGCAAGACGTGTGGTAGAGAATGCCTTTGGAATCATGGCCAGCCGATTGTTTTTAACAGCAATCAACCTTGCGGAATATAAATGGAATCACATCATCTTATGTTGTTGCATTCTACACAATTATTTAAGAAGACATTCGCACAATTACCTAACGGTATTGCCTGATGAGGCAGATCTTGTGGCTCCGGAGCCGGGACATGAGGCTAGCCATAGAGGCTTGGCCCCCCAAACCGCACGTGCAGTGCGTCAATCCTATGTGGATTATTTTATGGTGAGGGGGGCCCCAAACCGCACGTGCAGTGCGTCAATCCTATGTGGATTATTTTATGGGGAGGGGGGTAATTATTTATAGTATAATTGGTTTTTCTTATTTTGGGTATTGTTTACTTTTCCTAGGTTCTCATCCAGCCATGTGTTTGGGATGTACTAAATTCCCATCAGTGTCAATCTTATTAACTCTACAAATATACCTGAGTAATTTAATGAGTCAGCATTGATACAAATAACTAGCCACACATTTTTTAGAGTACAAATATCTTTATTTTTTAGCAAGAATTCTTACAAAATATAATCAGTTTTTGTATATTTTTTTTTTAAATTAGGACAAAATAGAATCATTTTTTTTTTTTTTTTTTTTTACATTATGAGAAAATATAATCTTTATTTTTTATTTTATTTTTATTTATGACAAAATAGAATCACTTTTATATTTTTTTTGTTTTTTTTTTATTTATGACAAAATAGAATCACTTTTATATTTTTTTGTTTTTTTTGATTTGGTAAAATAGAATCACTTTTATTTTTTTTTTGTTTTTTTTGATTTGGTAAAATAGAATCACTTTAATTTTTTTTTTTTTTTACATATAAAATATTGTTTTGTTTTTAAAAGAAATAAAAGGACCCCAACAAATTAAACCCTCCCCAAAACATTTATCACATTTTTAAGCTGGCGTTCTAGCATTTTCGCTTTGTGGCGAATTTCCCGGCAGGCCAGAAGGATGTCCTCGACTTGGACCCTGCAGGACAATACCTCTGCGATGAGGAGCTGGGCACTATAGGTGTCAAGTCCCTCACCAGCCCGATTTCTTCCTGAAATGTGGGACCAAAACATGTGTTAAAATAATGTAGGCCTACATCTATATTACCTGAAACTGTGGTATATGTTACTTTACCGGATGTTGTGGCAGGTTCCCCTTCGTCTATATCCCTCGGGGGTGTGGCTTGGTTTGCTTGTGCCTCCTGCCTTGCTGCTTCATTGTGCCCTACGAGATTGAAGAAAGGGAAAACATGAGGTTAAAACATTAGAGCGGCCTGAAAGGAAATAAAAATATTTTTTGGAAAAGAAAAGATGGCAATATTGGTGTTTTGCAAAAGCATTCAAAGAAGATAGACCAGTATTTAATCCATTTACAAAGTAATTCATAATCTTGGTCCAATTGGTGTCGTTTTCTATATGGAAACTAACCAAGTATCCACTGGATCTGCTCAGCCCTGTGTGACACCCGACATAGGTTGTGATTGTGACAAACAATTGTGCTACTGAGTCCACATGTGCAATAAAAAACTGCTGAGCAAATGCTCCTTTTTCTGTATATAAAGGTCTTTATTTTTAAAAAAATATAATCAGAAACACATTCACATCAAAACCACAATTGATGACACCTTAAACCAAAAAAATATAACAAATTTCATGTTTGTGGGTCGAATAATTGGTCCTAGGAGTCGTCGTTCATTCGCCCCAAATTCCTAAAATTACGCTTTTTTTGTATGATACAGTGATTCAACTCCCCTTTGCACATGCAAAATAGGCATGATGCCATTTCTCACTAATATGGTATTTTATTATTGAAAGTCAGCGAATGAACGACGACTACGACGACAGAATCATGCGGCCACAATCATAATAACAATTCTGGTCAACCTGCAAAAAAAAACCACATGGCACAAAGAACACACCCAAATAATTAATACACATGGAAAAAACTTACTTCTTCTTCGAATCACCCTATTTATTTTTGCTAGTTGGTGGGGTTCTCTCTTCTTCAAATCTGACCACCTTTTGCGCAGGTGCTCTCTGCTCCTGCGTTTTCCAAACTTCCGCTGGAGCCTCCGGATAACCTTCTCCATTATTGTGGCCTTAACTTTGTTCGGATGCATGTAGGGGCCATGCTTGGCATCATAGTGCTCCCTTCTTAAAATGGTGACCATCTCCACCATTTCATTGAATGACATGTTGGAGGCTCTGCACCTGAATCTGCGGCGTGGTTGGGCCTGGCCTGCCTCCTGGCTTGAGCTGGAATTGTCATCCATGTTGTCCATCATTTCTCCCTCACCAAACGACAGAGAAGGGGCGTGGAAAGGACGATTCCGAACGTCAGGGGCGGGGTGTCGTGCGGAGCGTCACGCGTGCATAGTGTAAAAAGGGATGGGACGTGTTTGTAAACGGCGTGCATAGTCTGTTGAAGAAGGCGGAAGTCACGATCTTTGCTAACGACGATACGTAAGTTAATTTTTGCGACTTTATTATAGTGAAGAGGGAATGAGTTTGTGGGCTAGATATGGGAATAAAGCTAGTGGCTTTACTGACATTATGTTTTGCATTATATGTTTCATGTGCAGAAAGAATGGATCCCTTCAAGGATGCGGAGTTCATGACGTAATTTATTCACAAATGGAAGGAACATCCTGTTCTGTGGCAAACCAAAAATACCATCAATAAAAACAAAGATGCCAGGGAAAAAGCAAAACAGAGCATGCTGGAATTTGTGAAAACAAGGGTCCCCAACGCCACAAAAGACACAGTCAAGAGCACCATCAGGGGCACCTACAGGGCCCAACGGGTCCAAGTCCTGGCCTCAATGAGGTCTGGGGCTGCAGCTGACTCCATCTACAAACCTAGCCTGTGGTACTACAGTCAGCTGCAGTTCCTGGACGACCACATAGAGACCAGGCCATCCCTGTCTACCCTTCCCCCAAGAGGTAGCTCCCAGCTTCCCAGCAGCCAATCCTCCAGTCTTCTCTGCAGACAAGAGCAGGCAAGCTCGGAGGAAGAGCAAGAGTTCCTGGAGGACCCCAATTGTGACCCATGGAGCATGGTATGTGTTTTTTGTATGAATTTAGTTAGTATATGACAAGTCTAATAATAATGTTAAATTTATGTTACTAGTGTTCGAAATTCAAAGGGAATCTCAAAATTTTGAGGATAAGATCAATAGTCAGTAGTGGCAAAACAGGATGGGTACAAAATTTCACAATTATTAATGTTTCGGAAGGAGTGGGTGTCATTTTCGGAGAGGCCAGTAGGGGGGGGGGTAACGCAATACACCTGCAAGGGGTCCCAGATGTCAAACAGCCTTTTTGTGTAAAATCTAGTTGACACGAAATTGACTACTTAATTTTTGGGGGAAAAGGCCACTTATTTCCAAAATTAGGCCTGCAACAACCCCCACAATTCCAGGGGGACCATGTCTGAAGGTGTGTAAGGGGCCACATAATTAGGGATGGCGACCCTGTGTGTAATATATATTGACATTCAATTTGCATCTCTCATGATTTTTAAAATGTGTGTGATTAATGACAAACAAAAATAAACTATGTTACTTTTTTTGATACACAGGCAGAGCAAAGCCAGCAAGAGCCAGGGCCCACAGGGAGCCAGGGGGAGCCAGGGCCCACAGGGAGCCAGGAGGAGCCAGGGCCAACTGCAAAGCAGGAGGTGGCAGAACCCACTGGGAGCCAGGAGGTGGCAGGCCCCAGTGGGACCCAGGAGGCACGCCGGCGGGATACCATCTCCCGGATCCCTCCACTCCGCACTCCCGCAAAAAGGGTCAGGAGTCTGCGACAAATGGAGGAGGAGACCCAGGCCCTGCTTCGGCAAGCTACTGCAGCCATCCGAGAGCCACCCAGTGAAGTAGAGGGGTTTGCAGCGCTCATTGCAGCCAAGCTCCACAATCTGGAGCAGAGCCAGCGTGTGCGCTGCAAACTCCTCATCTTCAAAGCCATAAGCATGGCATCCCTGGGGCAGCTTGATGACGACACCGACATTGTGCGGATTGCTCCTCATGTCCTTGCTGCTCCTCCTGCTCCTGCTCCTGCTCCTCCTCTTCATGAGGCTGCTCTGGCTCCTGGCACTTCATCTCCTCCAGGAACCCAGCCCCCAAGGACTCGGGCTACAGGGAAGGCTGCAGGGAAGACTGCAGGGAAGGCTTGTTGGTAATGGTAATTTATGGTAATATTGGTTTATTATTTTATATTTAAGCTAAAAGACATGTACAGCAATATAATACACTCTGAAGATTAATAGACGTGTCTGTAATAGTGTTACTGTAGCAAGAAACTCTATAGACATTAAAGGATATACAGTATGTCCATAATGTTCTTAAAGTGAGGGTCCTGAGGAGAGTAATGACATGGTGCATGTAGCGCACTGCAGAGAATTGTTGGTGTGATTACATAGGAGGGGTTGGAGGGGCATAAAGCTGAACTCCTGACAGAAAATAAAGGCAAATTAATGTAGCTCTGCCATTATTGTTTATATGATTAAATGTCATTTGTATGAGCAAGCAGTGGTTGTTAAGCTTAAACGTGTTCTACTTTAATGTATTCCTTGCAATAAGATAAAAAATGTTTAGGTGTCAGTATACTTACCTTTGGCTCCCAGTGCTGTCAATCAAAGCCAGTGACGAGGGAGTGGGGGCGGGGTTGAGTCTGTGTCAAGGAAAACAGCAGCTGGGCCCGAGCCCCTATGGGAAGCGGCTTTCCATGAGGGCCATGGACAAAGGGGAGGGGCAAGGAATTCCAGCAGAGGACCTGAAAAGAGGAGGTTCGTGGCCACTCTGTGCAATTCCATTACACAGAGAAGGTAAATATAGAGATGTTTGTTATTTTTAAAAACAAATTGCTTTACAATCACTTTAACCACTTAAGGACCGTCCCACGTACAAATACTGAGGTAGGGTGGCCCTTAAGTGCAAAATCATGTACCTTTACGTGATTTTTTTTCTACGGCTCTGGGGCGCATGCACACCACCGGAGCCCCGTTCCCACTGTAATTAAACACAGCGGGAGCCAATCAATGGGTCTGGTGGACTTGATGTCTGTCAGAGACCTGGCGATCGTTTCGAGAGAGGCAGGACACCGGTCTGCCTATGTAAATAAGGCAGATCACTGTTCTGCTAGTAAGAAAGACAGCTATATTGTGTTTCTGCTAAGCAGTTAAACCAATCCCCATAGTTTTAGCACTGATCACTGTATTAGTGTCACTGGCCCCCAAAAAAGTGTCACTTAGTGTCAAATTTGTCCGCCATAATGTCACAGTCCCACTAAAAATTGCTGATCCCCACCATTACTAGTAAAAAATAAAAATCCGTAAATCTATCCCATAGTTTATAGACGCTATAACTTTTGCGCAAACCAATAAATATGTTTATTGGGATTGTTTAACCAAAAACATGTAGCAGAATACATATTGCCTTAAATTGATAAAGAATTTGATTTTTCTTTTTAATTATTGGATATTTTTTTTCAAAATTGTCTGTCTTTTATTGTTTTTTAGCGAAAAAAATAAAGAGATGATGAAATACTAGAAAAAGAAAGCTATATTTGTGGGAAAATAAAAGGACATCATTTTTATTTGGATCCGTGTAGCACGACTGCGCAATTGTCAGTTAAAGCAACACAGTGCAGTATCGCAAAAATGGCCTGGTCAGGAAGGGGGGAAAACCTTCCTGGTTAATTCCAGACTCTTGCTTTCTACTGTCCAAGTACCTCCATATCTATCAGCAGTTGACGGGCACTGTTTTATCACTGTATAGTATATGTATTCTTAATGTATGTTTTTTTTCCTGAAAAATATCCCCACTCTGTGACTAATGGGAATAAAATCTATCCAAAAAGTAGCAGCCATAATACAAAACCCTTAATAAACCCGTAATAATAATATGTACAGTATAGGGCCCCTTTAACACCTGAACGGTCTGCCTATCAGTTTTTTAGGCGGACCTGAATGGACGCTCCATGCAGGTCTATGAAGCGACGGAGGATGCTAGCGGTGACATGTCCGCTGACATCCGATCTGCTCCACCTTGCTAAATTCAGATAGATGGAAACCCTATTTTCCATCCGTCTGGTCGATCAGATTAATGAAAAAGTACAGGCGGTCCGTTTTCATCCAATCCCCCATAGAGGAGACATGTCCGATGAAAACGGTCCGCGGACCGTTTTCATCGGACATGTCTCCTGGGAGCTTTTGGTCTGATGTGTGTACACACCATCAGACTAAAATCCCCGCGGACAGAGAACGCGGTGACGTAGAAAACACAGACGTTCTCAAACACGGAAGTGCAATGCTTCCACGCATGCGTCAAATCAATTTGACGCATGCGCGGGATTTCGGGACGCTGGTTACACGTCAAACCCGCGGACATGTCCGATTAGGTGTACTAACCATCGAGCATGCTAAGAAACTTTTGTCCGCTGGAAACCTGTCCGCTAAGCCGTACACACGGTCGGACATGTCCACGGAAACTGGTCCGCGGACCAGTTTCAGCAGACATGTTCGACCGTGTGTACGCCGCCTGACAGGTTCATCCCTGTACAGTGAGCAGAAACAAACCTGTCATCTGCCGGCTCAGCGGGAATTAACGGATCGATCCCTGCTGAGCAAAGCGGAATCCATACACAGACATGCCCATGTGAAAAGGGCCTTAGGGTAACATTTATTCAATACAGCACTAAAACAACAAAGTGATAAAAAAAGGGTTGTCAAACATATCAATCCAAAGAAATGTGCTTAAGTGGTTAAATAAACAAAATTAAATCACTTTGTGATAACATAAATATGAAAGTGCCCATTTAGTGAAACAAAAGCCACATTGTCTTTAACCCCTTGTTTTCAGACTTCTTATTCCTTATTTCCACCTTTGTGACTTAATCAATAGAGTGCAGCTCGCCACCAGCTCTCAGACATACACTCACCAGCTTGGGTGTACAAGATGAATGGGAAGCTTCTTTTTCTTTGATGCTTGTTGATTTTTTATTCAGGTTGTTGGGTTTGTAAATTATTACAAAAGATTTTTAGGCTTGCCAAGCACTGAGGTTTCTTTCTGCCAAGATGAAAAGCTCCTGATGCGTTGGTGTTATATGAATAGGGAGATAATTTAAGCAACTAGACAGTCAATATTAAGTATGACTAGCTGACTTGTGCTGATGATTCATAGGCAGTGGCGTCGCTAGGGGCTGGCTATTGGGGCTATTGCCCCGAATCTGGGGCCCGTAGCCCCAAGTCTCTTACCGCAGAGGGGTCCCTGCCTAACCAGCAGGCCGTGGGCTCTCTGCAGCTGGGCGGTGAGTGCGTAGAGCAGGTGGGCTGCATGTGAGAACCATGCAGGTGGATGAGAGAAGCAAGCGGGCAGACGAGCAGAGATGGCATCATCTCTTTCCGCCTAACCTGCATCACTGCTCTTCCACCCTCACAAGTGGGCCTCCTCAATGTTGGAGGTGCGGATGTGATGATTGAAGTGCCAACACCAGTCATTGCCTGCAAAAAATTGCTTACCACCCACGTGCCCCCCCCGGCCTGCAAAAAGGTTGGTGACCGTTCGCTGCTATGGACTCTAGCCCCAGATCTTTTGCCTAGACCTAGCAATGCCCCTGTCCATAGGCATCATTAAGTATGGTTGGAGTTTTTCACTAAAAGGACATTGAGATTGACTTGTTTTTTGGAGTTAATGAGAATTAAAGTCAGCAAGAAGTGTAAATTTGTTGTATTGAATAGGGGTTTAGTACAGAATATACAGAGTTATACAGTAGATTCAGATGTTAGGTTGCTCAAGGGATGATGGTTTTCACCTGAGCGCTGGCACACATATATGTAGGTCCTGTGGCTCCAGGATGGCATCCAGGAAACATTTAAATTATAGTGGGATTCACATCACAAGTAAGGCTTTTGCTAACATTGAAGTGACAATATGGAGTCTTGTGAGGTAGTTTACCTACTCACTTTTTTAATGTTATGCTCCTAATGTTGTGCTGAGGGCTTCAGCGTAGTCTGTCATATAGTTCTTGGAATCTTGATTTTCAAAGACCCCCTCTTGCTAGTATTGTGATAAAGGTGTACTGTATGAAAGAAATTCTTATCAGGTCAGTTGTGTTATTTTTGTATGATGTGGTTAATATGTGCAAACTTGGAGTTTGATAATATAAGTCTGGTGTGCCCAATTTAAAATAGACTCAGAAGCAATCAACAAATCCCCAAGTCATGTCTGTGCTTGAAGTTTCAGATAAGTTTTGCTCTGTGTAATAACTATTTAAATTAAACAATTTTGTTTGAATTTCTTGTTTTTGAACTGAGTACTTTCATAAAATAAGACAGTTTTTCTTGTCTGTCTGATAAAATGACCTTCTCTCACCTTATACTTTGTAGAAATAATTACCCATTGTGAGCAGATCTGTCACATTCTCTTCTCTTATAATTTTCCTTTGAGCAGAGGTAGCAGTCAATATCACCCAAGACTTAAACAAGCATCACCTAAAATGTAAATGTAAAAAACATTTAAGCGACTGAGCTGATAAAAGTTATCAATATTCGAACAAGAGTCTGCATTTCTTTCCTGCTAATGTTAACTATATTAAACTGCATATGATCAGTTGTATTTGAGTTCAATAGTTAACTAATATCTCTTTACGTTCTGTTCTTTTATGGCCAATTATGCCAAAATATATCTATTAAATGTTTCTAAACTATAGCTAATACCAAAACTTTTTTTAGTTTTTAGTGTGTGTTCTAATGGCGGATGATTTGCCTTTACTTCCTGTACCAAAAACACAGCATAAAGTGAAGAAAATAATCCATTAAAGTGGATGTAAATCCTCCATACACTCGGTGAAGTGAACAGCTTTAGATGATACACAGAGATGAACCAAATCTCCCTACATACGTTTTACATGTATATCTGCTGTCTTCATATTTATATACTGTTTAGAACGTTCAGATCTTGTTAGGAAATTTTCTCTTCCTGTTTAACACAGAGTGTGATGTCTGGGCATACAACCAAGATCGCTAAAATTGCTGATTGGAGGAAAGGCACACACCCCCTCTCCACATAGGCAGAGACTCTGAGGTATTTTGTAACAGGACCAGCTCCCTGCTAATCTATTTTAGCAACCTCCCCTGACAGAAATTTCAGGCTGCTTTTATCTGATATGTTAGAGAATTTGTCAGGAGTTATCAGGCTGATAACAGAGGAATGAGTCAGGAGTGTCACGTACCTGGTAGGAGTCTGATATGATGAGGTCGGCCTCTCTTGTATCTTCAACCCAAGCCCCACTGAGAGTGGGACAGATGGTGGCTAGGGTCAGGAGGAACACGAGTGCCTGTAAGTGTTGCTGGCAGAACTTGCAGATGGAGATGTAGGCTTGGAGACACGGACAGGTCAACAGGTACGGAGCACGGGTAGTGTTTAAAGGGGCCAGCCGGTGTTAAGGGGAACTCCAACCCACTTGCAGGTTCTGAGTAAACAGCTTGCTGGAAATTCCAGAAGGCAGAGGTCAGAGGAATAGCCGGGTAGGTAGCCAGACGGGCAGCAGGGTACCAAGTCATCAGCAGGAGCAGGGTCAAATGGGTAGCCGGGTTCAATGATGGGCAGGCAGCACAGTACAAGGGAATCAGCAGGAGCAGAGTCAAGGATAGCTAGGATCAGGAACCAAGTAATCAGAGAGGTATCAGAGTCCAGAGACGTTGTCAGGGAAAGCCGAGTCAGCAACGGGAACCAAGCAAAGCACAACAGGAGTCAGAAAATCAGGGCACAGCTGAAGACCAGTTTGGAAGTCAGAGTCCCCTTTAAATAGGCAGACTGGCGCCAAGAGAGATTAGGGATGCCCTCCTGTATGTGCACGCCGTCCGTTGCGCGCGCATGCGCATTAGCGCCCTGGAACAACTGCTGTGTCTCGTGTGTGTGCGCATGCGCACCAGTGTTCCGGGAAGTCTGCCGTTGTTCTAGAATGCGTGCATGCGCATGTGTGTGCGCCAGCGGCGTTCTAATAGTTCCCTTACAGGGAGAGAGCTATGGGACTTGGCTCTTTGAAGAGAGATTACAAGATACTGCAGATTTATGTGCCCAGCTCAAATTTCATGAATTGGGTTTACATCCACTTTAAACAATTTCAGCAGAACAGATGTACTAGTTGGAAGATTTACCATTGCCTCCTGTTCTGCTATTCACTGTAAAATGTTGGATTTTCCATCAATTTCTACCATAGAGGGATGGGGAATGTCAATGAATACAGCCACAAATAAAAACCTGACTACGGTTTAACACGTTCACACTATGTCCAAAATGAAAAGAAAAAACATGCATATAGCTTATTTTTTCATACATACTGTATATGATTCAGCAAAAATTGAGTATACTGTCCAACCCTCAAATTATAGTACCTAAAAAAATCTTGATAGGCGGCGCTTTAAAAAGGTTTGCAGGTTACCAGTTTAGAGTTACAGTGGACATCTGGTGCTAGAATTATTGCTCTCACTCTGATGTCCACAATGATACCTCACAATTTTTTTATTATTATTTATTTTACCTTAAACTTTTTTTTTACACTGTTTCTTTCATTTTTTTTTGTATTGCGTTTATTGCTATTACAAGGCCATGACAGGTTCTCTTAGATCCCAAATCTCTCCTCTGGCCTTCAATGCTTTTAAGAGGTGGAACCAGAAGTGACTAAATTCTCGTCACATCTGGTTCCTGTGGTCACAAAGAGGGAGGAACAATGTAAGTTCCCCTTTCTCTATCCTGTGCAGCTTGCGACACCAGTCAGAGTGCTCCCTGGCTCTGCAATTGGATGGGAGAGCCTGGAAGAGGCAACCACATTCCGGCACCTGCAGAAGTGATCAGATGGCTGTTTAGCCATTTAAATAGCTTTGTCATTAAAGTCAACCACTAGCTGAACATTTTTATACCGGGATGCTGCCTGTAGCTGCAAGATGCGGCCAAACCAGAGTGATAGAATTATAGTCCTGTCTCTTGAAAAGCCTTTTTAATGTATGCTGGTATTCTGCTAGACTTGCTTGCAGCTTGGCATTGCATGCTATTGCTAATTCTGTGTTCCACAATTCACGCTTTTCAGTCTTCGTGCTTTCAGACCATTTTCTGTGGTTCAGTTTGTGCTTGTGGGTTCGTATATTGTCTTTCATGGTATGTAGGCAGATCATATTTGTTTTACAGTGCGTTCCTGTCCGCTCGTTTCTGATTTTCAGGTCATTCTTCATAGGACTTGCTGTTCTTCAGTGCATTCTGTTTAGTTCGTTCTAATTAGACGTTCATTTTCTAGCCATGTTGCGGGTATGTTCTTGTCCTAGAGTTCGTGCTGTGCAGTCAGTTTGTGTTGGTCTTCTGCTTTTAGACCAAGACAAATCTATGAACAGGGTAAGGAGGCATACATGGACCAAGAATTGGTTGCTCCAGAGGGACCAATTCTCTCACATGCCTCTGTTGCGGGAGATCCAGGAGAATAATCCTGATGACTACAGGAATTTTCATAGGATGTTTGACCCAGTTTTTCAGCATCTCTTGGCTTTGGTGTCCCCCTATATTACCAGGCAGGATACATTTATGCAGGAAGCCATCAGTGCTGAGCAGAGGCTAGTTGTCACGTTACACTATCTGGCGACTGGGAGAAGCTTGCAGGACTTGAAGTTCACGACATGCACCTTCCCCCAAGCTCTGGGCCTCATAATCCCAGACACCTATTCTGCCATTATACAAGTCCTGCAGGAGGACTATATGAGGGTAGGTTTTCTCCTTTAATATCACATTCAATGTATTTCATGTAAGCTAATGTATTGTATGTCTTTCCTCCTTCCCTAATTACCATGATTGTAATATGCTGTGAATGTCCCCTTTGTCCCCATGCATACTGTAATTTTTTAATGCTCTTTTTTGGCCTACATGCATATGTCCCTTCACTAACCTCTCCAGCATGCTATCCTGGGTCCAAACACACCTAGCCTAGTCACTTCCCAATGTAGCCTAGTCTGTTAACAATGTATTTGTATTTTGTCAGCTTCATTGTAGTGCTCCGCCCCTAAAATGTGTTCTAAAGTTTATTTTCACATACATTTAATTGTTTTATTTTTTTGCTCTCCCAAACTCATCTAGCCCCCCCTAAAATGTGTTTTAAAGTTTATTTTCACATATTGTTTTTTGTGGTCCCAAACTCATCTAGCCATCCCTAAAATGTGTTCTAAAGTTTTCTAAAGTTTTTTGTGGTCCCAAACTCATCTAGCCCCCCCCCCCCTAAATTTTTACCATCAGAGGGGGTGAGGAATGTGATAATTGGGCCTTATGTTTTTGTATTTAAATGCTCCCTAAAATAAATGTTATAATGATGTTGGTCAATAATGTTTTTATATAACCTGCTTGCAATGTTATGTGCAAAAGTACTAACGTTTTTTATCTTGTTTGATTCCACAGCTTCCTTCTACGCCACAGGAATGGCAGACTGTGGCATTGGAGTTTGCCACGTGGTGGTACTTCCCCAACTGCCGTGGAGTCATTGACGGGAAGCATGTCCGCATCTTACCACCACCCTGTTCTGGTTCCTATTATTATAATTATGAGGGGTTTCATAGCATTGTGCTGATGGCGGTGGTGTCAGCACAGTATGAATTCCTCTATGTGGATGTGGGGAAGAATGGCCGGATGTTGGATGGGGGAGCCTTCAGCCAGACGGAGTTTGCTATTCGTCTCCAGTGTGATGACCTTGCATTGCCACTGGATGCAGAGAATGTGGAAGGACCCTTTGTTTTTTGGCTGATGAAGCCTTTGGTCTGGGACCGCATCTTATGAGGCCATTCCCACAGAGGACCCTCACCCTGGAGAGGAGGGTATTCAATTACCGGCTGGCCAGAGCCTGAAGAGTTGTGGAGAATGCCTTTTGGATAATGGCAAGCCGTTTCAGCCTGTTTCTAACGTCAATCCACATGGCGGAATATAAAATTAACTACATTGTTTTTTGTTGTTGCATTCTACATAACTATCTACGGAGACATTCGCCAACTTATATGGCCACAGTTGAGCCCAAGGCCAGACTTTCAACAGCAGAAATTACCCCCAAAGTGCCCGTGCAGTCCGGGAGAAATATGTGGATTATTTCACGGGTAGGGGGGCCATTACTATGCCAGCCAATGTATAAAATTATTTATAAAAAAAAAAAAAAAAGGAAATCTGTTTAAATTACATTTTTATGTCTTGCTTGTGTTTCTTGTGTTTCTTTTAGCTGTCTCCTAGTTTTTCCAAGTGTACTTGTAGTGCCAAGTGTATTTTCCTAAGGAAATAACAACCATTTCACTGGTAAAAAACACCAAAACTAAACACAAAAAAGGTTATAGCAGCGGATTTGAGAAAAAGAAGCCACACTTTGTTGTTGTTCAAATTTTTTACTTTGTGCATATTCACACACATGGGGGCAGATCCACAAAGCACTTATGCCGGCGTATCTCGAGATGCGCGACGTAAGTGTATATATAAGCCAGTGTAACTATGCGCCGTATCCACAAAACGAGATGCGCCTGAAAAATAGTATTTTTCCAACCGACTTAATTTTTCTGCGCCGACGCATCGTGGGCGCAAATATACGCTGGACGAACCATTGTTTTGCTATTCAAATATGCAAATGAGGGAGATACGGCGATCCACAAACGTACGTGCGCGCGACGCGGGCTACGCGCGCCACGCATAAGTCATACGTCCGGTCTAAAGTTACCCCTCATAATAGCAGCTGTTACTTTGCACCAGACGTGTGCAGGTCAGCTGGAGAGCAGCTTCAGCAGCCCCGTTAGGGGCGAGCTGAGCATCCACATTTGCAGGACAACAATCTGTATGCCAGCATGCCAGGGGCATCCATGGTCATAGCTATACTACTGGCTTTACATGCGCGTAGAAGGAGGAGGGCACGGGCGCGGATATACCGACCACGCCTAAACGTCTTTGGCATGGGGGATTCGGAGGTGTATCGCATCTTCAGATTCAGCCCTGCTGTTATCCTGGAATTAACCACAGCCCTGCAGGATGACATCACCAGCCAGACACACCGCTCACAAGCAGTGGAGCCCCTGGTCAAGGTACTGGCAACACTCCATTTCCTTGCCAGTGGCTCATTCCAGCGTACAAGTGGAGTATTGGCTGGAATGGCACAATCCTCCATTAGCAGATGTGTGCACCAGGTTGTCCCCGCAATCCTCAGATGCATAGCCCACCACCATGGAAAAAAACTATTTAACTGGAAAAAAACTATTTAAGCAGCAGTCAACATGGATTCATGAAAGACAGAAGTTGTCAGACAAACCTGATTTCCTTTTATGAAGAGGTAAGTAAAACCCTGGACAGAGGCGTGGCTGTGGACGTGATATATTTGGATTTTGCAAAAGCGTTCGATACAGTTCCGCACACACAGCTCATGTGTAAGGTAAGGTCTACAGGATTGGATATATC
The DNA here is from genome assembly GCF_905171775.1 of Rana temporaria. Taxonomy (NCBI): domain Eukaryota; kingdom Metazoa; phylum Chordata; class Amphibia; order Anura; family Ranidae; genus Rana; species Rana temporaria. Next base: position 111,936,069 of record NC_053496.1, read on the forward strand.
AGTTTGTAAATGGATAGAAAACTGGCTGAAAGCCAGAATTCAGAGAGTCGTGGTTAATGATTCTTACTCTGAATGGTCCAATGTTATCAGTGGTGTACCCCAAGGTTCAGTGCTGGGACCCTTACTTTTCAATATATTTATAAATGATATTGGGTCTGAGATCAAAAGTAACATTTCTGTCTTTGCAGATGACACCAAGCTATGCAGTGGAATAACGTCCTTACAGGATGTCTCCAATTTACAAGCCGACCTCAATGCTCTGTCTGATTGGGCGACTAAGTGGCAGATGAGGTTTAATGTAGATAAATGTAAAGTTATGCACTTGGGGGCTAAGAATATGCATGCATCATACATACTAGGGGGAGTACAACTGGGGGGGTCTGTAGTGGAGAAAGATCTGGGGGTTTTAGTTGATCATAAGCTCAATAATGGCATGCAATGCCAAGCTGCGGTTTCCAAAGCGAGCAAAGTCCTTTCTTGTATTAAGAGAGGTATGGACTCCAGAGACAGAGATATAATTTTGCCCCTGTACAAATCATTAGTAAGACCTCATCTGGAATATGCAGTTCAGTTTTGGGCACCAGTTCTCAAAAAGGATATAGGAGAACTGGAGAAAGTGCAGAGAAGAGCAACCAAATTGATAAGAGGCATGGAGGAGCTCAGCTATGAGGAAAGATTAGAGGAACTAGATTTATTCACTCTTGAGAAGAGGAGAATAAGGGGGGATATGATCAACATGTACAAATATATAAGAGGTCCATACAGTGAACTTGGTGTTGAGTTATTCACTTTACGGTCATCACTGAGGACAAGGGGGCACTCTTTACGTCTAGAGGAAAAGAGATTTCACCTCCAAATACGGAAAGGTTTTTTCACAGTAAGAGCTGTGAAAATGTGGAACAGACTCCCTCCAGAGGTGGTTCTGGCCAGATCAGTAGATTGCTTTAAGAAAGGTCTGGATTCTTTCCTAAATGTACAGAATATAACTGAGTACTAAGATTTGTAGGTAAAGTTGATCCAGGGTAAATCCGATTGCCTCTCGGGGGATCAGGAAGGAATTTTTTCCCCTGCTGTAGCAAATTGGATCATGCTCCGCTGGGGTTTTTTGCCTTCCTCTGGATCAACTGTGGGTATGAAGTTGGGTGTATAGGATTTTACTGTGTTTTTTTATTTTGTTTTTTGTGGTTGAACTGGATGGACTTGTGTCTTTTTTCAACCTGACTAACTATGTAACTATGTAACATTGTCAGACCCACCAAGGAGCATCTGCAGGTGAAGGCAATGTGTTATTTCTACAGAATTGCAGGATTCCCAGGCACCGTGGGGGCCATTGATTGCACACATGTGGCACTACGACCCCCCCGTGACACAAAGCACATATACCGCAATCGTAAGCATTGGCATTCCATCAACGTGCAGGTGATAGCCGATGCCCAATGCCTCATATGGCACGTCCGTGCCAAACACCCAGAGTCCAGCCACGACAGCTACATATACCATTAAAGCACCATCCCAATAGAATTTAAACAGAACATGTATGGGAACAGCTGGCTGGTTGGTGAGTGACATGGGTGTCAGGCATGACTGTCCTACCCCATGATGCACACATCACAAGGGGCACATGCACGACTAACATCCTCCTGTCTTTTCCCTTCTAGGTGACTCTGCATATGCACTTGGACCCCATCTCATAACTCCATACCGGAATCCGGAAACCCCAGGAGAGCAAAGATACAATGATGCACACACACGTACCCGTGCAGTGGTGGAACGCACCTTTGGCCTCCTGAAGTCCTGTTTCCGATGCCTGGATAAGTCCGGGGGGACCCTGTTGTATTCCCCAAACTTTGTGTGCCAGATCATCGGTGCATGTTGCATGCTGCACAACTTCGCCGTGAGAAAGGGCCTGGAGATTGACATACGTGAGGACCTGACCCCCGAACCAGACATTCCCCCCCTAAATGAGGCTACCCCATCTTCTGAGGGAAGAGCAGTCAGGAAATGCCTCGTGGAACACATCTTTGCACGTTAAACACACACATTCATCATGGCACAAGGAGAATGCACGCATGCACACCACTGTGGTCCCTAGCACACACACCCCACATCCTTATCACATTGGATTAGCCCAAGTCCACCAAGCAGGACTTGGGAGCAGCAACGCCCCGTCAAGGCTCCAATTATGTTGCTGTCCATTCATACACCATTCACACGGACCTGGGGATCACTTCTCCCTGGTCCTGGTGATCACTTCTCCCAGACGACCAAGGGTGACACCCCTTTTCCGGCAGGAATGTCACCCCCACATTCAAACACCAGTCACGATGTAGCCTGCACTACTAGCCGTGTGCTTGGGCTACAAAAAAAATAAAACTCATAACCTGAGTATATACAAAAAATAAACATAAAACACTCATAACCTGAGTCAAACAGAAAAAAATCCAAAATAAATTAACGGCGCTGCCGTGCCCCACGCCTGCCGCGGCCACGGCCCCGTCCCCGGCTCCTCATGGGAGACCCATGGGGGGGGAAATCAGGAGGAGGAGCATCCCCTGGTCTCTCCACGCCTGGCGACCTGCCCTCCAACGCCAGGGCGATGCGGGTGAGGACCGCCTGCAGCCTCACCCCCGCCTGGATGGCTGTTGTGTTGTCCCTGACAGCCTCTGTCAGGGCGTGGACTTCATCACCCAGGCCTGCTGTGGTGGCCTGCAGATCAGCCAGGCAGGTGACCACAGCTGACGAATTGCAGCCTACATCCTGCACAGCTTGCTTCATGGAGGCCATGCTTTGTGCCATGTGGTCCATCCTCATGGCAACCTCACCCAGAGGGCGGGTCTGGCGGGCCTGATCCCTCCTGGGGTGTTCCGGGAGAACATCTGACACCCCCTTGTCTTCCTAGACACCTTCCTGGGTCCAGAAGTGGCTTAGGGCCTTGGAGAAGGGGAGACCCTTGGGGGGGGAAGCCCTGTTGGGGGAGGAGCGGGAGGGGCTACCCCTGATGGAGAGCTGACTGGTGCCAGCCATAGGGGAAGACTCCTCCAAATGGAGCCTAACCTCATTCCCACTGATCACCTCCTCCTCCTCAACCACCTCCTGAGGAGAGGTGTGGCCACTCCCTTCCACAGAGGACTCCTGGCTTGCCAGGTGGTCTGCCTCCGGGGGATGGTGTGGACTGGCCAGATGGCCCAGCACCCTCCTGAACATCTGTGGATGTCACAAAACATTCACATGTTGAATGATCCACAGACTTGTCACATGTTCCCTTCCACCCCCACACATGCTACACACCAGATAGGAAATAAAACACACTTACCTGTCCTCAAGGCATCCTCAACGGAGTCAAAGCCCTCCACTCCCTCCACTCGATGCCTGTGGAGGCACTGGGCAACCACCTGCTCCTCAGCAGTGAGCGTCTCGGTAGTTGCTGGTCCCCCTCCAGTGCCCCTGGCATGAGTGCTCATCCTGGCCAGCTTACCTTTGACCAGGCGCCGCAGGTCATTGATTTTTTTTAAAATGTCATTGGGGTCCTGACCTTACTCCCCAAAGCATTGACATCTGCTGCAATCTGTGCCAGGATCTCCTTCCTCCTGGCCTGGGTGGTATTGGCACTCTCTGCCCCATGAAGATAGGTATCATACTGGGCCATGGCCCTGATAATGACCGCCTTCTCCTGTGGGGAATAATTTAATTTCCTCTTCTTCGGAGCTGCTGGAGCAGACATGGCTCCAAAACAATCAGCTGCAAAGAAAAAAACAAAAGTACCTTGCTTCAGGGGGGGAAACAAGCGGATGTACTTTTGCACTGGACGGGCGCATGTCTGGGCGTATTTATGCCCTGGGCGTATCTCACTAATTACGCCGGGCCTAGTTCGTATCTCACTGATTACGCCGGGCCTAGTTCTGAGCATGCGCAGAGAGGCGCTAAACATAGTCAGCGTCACGGCACATGCGCCGTCCGTTTGGCCCTTCATTTGCAAGGGGTCATGGCTCATTTCAATGGAACACGCCCACTTCCATCCTACTTTCAATTACGCCGGCTTACGCCTAGGAATTTACGTTGCGCCGGCGCAACGTCGGGTGCAAATACTCTGAGGATACGGTACTTGCCTCTCTAAGTTGAGCCAGCGTAGCGTAAATGAGATGCGCTACGCCGGCCTATATATGCGCCGATGTACGTGGATCTGCCCCATGGTCTTTAGAACATTTTTGATGTGTATCATTTTTTTTTTTTTTGGTTTGCCAAAAACTGGTTATTTTTTTTTAAGAAAATACAAAACTCTCATTAACATACCAGAAAATACAACAATGTAAAACTTGAGGCAATATCTATGATATTCTACTTTTTCTAAAATGTCTATCTGCCCTTAATAAGATGGGGTGTTGTCACCCCTGAACAAGCCAACATTTGAAGATGCACACAGTCTTTTTTGGGTTAAAAATGGGTATTTCCCTCTTGATCCCTATTGTCAACATGTGCGATCTGCCATCATGGGTGACCAATGGACGTGTTTTGGGGGTGCAACCCCTTCTTCCTTTCACCTACTTTTTTCTGGCATTCTCTTAATGCACCTTAACTGTTCTGGCTCCCTCAGTTTGTGGTCTGACCACCTCTTTCTGAGCTTCTCCTTCGATTTTTTCACCCCAAAATGTCTCTTCAGACTTTTGACAACTTTCTTCATTATTTTGGCCTTCCATAGATTAGGGTGGGTATAGGGCCCATGCTTACCATCATAATCTGACTTTCTCAATATGTCCACCATGTCTGCCATTTCCGTGTAGGACATGTTAGATGCCTTGTATCTGCTCCTCATTCGTGACGTTTCCTCAGGCTCCGGGCTTGGTGTGTCGTCGTAAGACAAACTAATAATTTCAGACACCTGCTCATCTGACTCCGCCATGCCGTAGTTTTTTTCTGAAATTGGCCTAATTGCAGACACCTGCTCATCAGATTCCGCCATGTTGTGTGCGCGCCGAAAGAGAAGGGGCGGGAAACATTGATAAAGAAAGTCATGGGCGGGCGACGTGTGCGGAATGTCACGCACGCGTAGTGTATATAAAGCTAACACACATGTGTCGTACGTACGTTTGGTGTGCAGAGGAAGGAGTAAAAAGCGATGAATGTCTGACCAAAGGTATGATTTAACTTGGGACATCAGTGGCCTATACTGCATAGAGATTAAAAGGCCTATATGGGGATAAATCTTACTAGAGTTTAGACTGTGATTGACATTAGTATATTTGTCTTGTGTTTAGTCTTGCAGAAAAAATTAATCAATTTCAGGACTGAGAGTTCTTAAGTGAATTTATCGATCGGTTAAGGGAGATGCCCACTCTTTGGGAGACCAAAAATGTTATACACAAAAAAGAGGGGTAAGGAAAGCAGCACTGGAGACCCTGCTCCCATTTGTGCATACTCGCATGCCCCACGTAACCATCCAACAGCTGGAGACTAAAATTGGGACCTTGAGAGGCACATACAGGAGTGAGCGCTTTAAGGTCCTGGCTTCTCAGAGGTCTGGAGCAGCAGCAGGGAAGGTATATGTCCCGACGTTGTGGTACTACAACAGATTGTCCTTTCTAAATGACCTGTTTTAAAATTATCTGATGGTTAAAAAACCGATCGAAAAAAACGATCGTCTGTGGGGAAATCCATCGATTAAAAATCAACGCATGCTCAGAATCAAGTCAACGCATGCTCGGAAGCATTGAACTTAATTTTTCACAGCACGTCGTTGTGTTTTTCGTCACCACGTTCTGACACAATCGTTTTTTTTTAACTGATGGTGTGTAGGCAAGACAGTTGAAAGTCAGCTTCATCGGATATCATATGAAAAATCCATCAGACCATTTTCATCGGATGAACTGATCGTGTGTACGTGGCATTACAGAATCCACTGTAATTTGTAACCATGGCCATCCTCCTACACCTCCTTCTTCTCAACCTCCTTCACCTTCACCTCCTCCACCTTCTTCTCCTCCACCTTCTTCTCCTCCATCTCCTTCTTCTCCACCTCCTCCTCCACCTTCTTCTCCTCCTCCTGACATGAGTACACCTCCAGAGGCACAGGCTCCAGGCAAGTGGTGAAGCAAGGCTGCAGAGAAGGCTGCAGGGCAGGCTGCAGAGAAAGCAGCAAAGAAGGCTGCAGGGAAGACAGCAAAGAAGGCTGGAGGGAAGGCTACCAAGAAGACCAGAAAGTGATGGCCTTGCCTCAAGGTGGTCTGACAGAAGGCAGCCTGTTGTAGTACCACACACTTGGGACATATATCTGACCTGCTGCTGTTCCTGACCTCTGGGAGTCCAGGACCAGATTGGGCTCCCTCCTGTATGTGCTTCTCAAGGTACCAATTTTAGTGTCCACACAGAGTTGCACAAATTGCAGCAGGTTCTCCAGCACTGCCTTCTATTTATTTTATTATTATTATTATATACCAGAATATTTTCAAAAATAAAAAAGGTCTAATTAAAAAGGGACAGATAACACCAAACAACAACACTTGAAGGTAAAAAAATACAAGATAATGTTTAAATTGGGGTAACTTAAAGCGGATGTGCCACTAAAAAAATATATTAAAAGCCAGCAGCTACAAATACTGCAGCTGCTGACTTTTAATATTAGGACACTTACCTGTCCTGGAGTCCAGCGGCGTCAGCAGCAGGTGACGAGCGATCGCTCGTCACCCTGCTGCTCCCCCCTCCATCGACGGTGAGGGAACCAGGAAGTGAAGCGCTGCGGCTTTACTGCCCGGTTCCCTACGGCGCATGCGCGAGTCGCGCTGCGCCCGCCGATTGGCTCCCGCTGTGTGCTGGGAGCCGAGTGTTCCCAGCATACAACGGGGTACGGACGGGAGTCCGGAAGTGGGTGCAAATACCTGTCTGTAGACAGGTATCTGCACCCCCCTCCCCCCTGAAAGGTGTCAAATGTGACACCGGAGGGGGGGAGGGTGCCGATCAGCGCGACTTCACTTTAGGGTGGAGATCCGCTTTAACACAACAAAATAAAATTGTGGAGATCACTAGAAATTAAATAATAATTAAAAATGCACATCTGTATTAAATAAATACATAATAAAAAATATATATCTTGCTCTATAAAATAGTCAAAAATATTCATGAGATCAGCATTCAAAATGTTGCAAAAAGTTGGTCAGAACTCTGTGTGAATATCAGCAGCAAAACAACTTAATTTTTGTTCATTATTGTACCATTCTAAAGAAGATTTAAATGCGCAGCATTCAAACAATGCAATAATTTTTACAGCATGACGAATGTGCTATCTTCATTACGAACGCTAATTTTACCGAAGGTGCGCTCCTGTCTCATACTTTATTCTGACCATGCGCTGGTTTTTAAGACTCGGAAAAGCATACACACAAATGTTTTTTCTCGTCGTAAACCAGCCCGACGAGAATCATGACGAGAAAATTGAGACTCCCGACGAGAAAATAGAGAGCAGGTTCTCTTTTTTTCTCGTCAAGATTCACAACAGTTTTCTCGACGAGAAACCATACACACAAACGGTTTTCTCTGCAAAAAGCTCTGCCAGCAGTTTTCTTGCCGTGAAAAACAAGCGTGTGTACGAGGCTTGAGTGTTGTTTCTTATGATTTTCTGTATTTTTTCTTTTTTGTTTTGCATGTGTCTCTCCTGTGTATTGTTAATAAGGAAATAAAGATGATCAAAAAAGAGATGTAACCCATAACAATCAGATATACGCTTCTGACTGTTCTAATTATAGTAATTAAAGCTTATCTGTGACTGGGTAGTATGATTCATCACACATTTGTAATTTATATGACTAAAAAACATAAATTAACAGCTTTTTTAAGGTCGCAAAATAGATAAATTCCATGTCATATGTTATATTGGCAATAGTACTATTCTTTCATGTTAATGGTTTAGAGAAAAAAAGCTTTGATTGCATATAACATAATTCTCTTGAACATATATTCTTTCAAAGGAGAAAGAATGGTATTCATATAGCTTCTTGACAAAAACGGTTATCGTTATAGATATTACAGAAGAAATTTAAATAACAATAGATCTTCACAATCACATCTTGTTTGTATGTCGTCATTAATATTAATTTGCATTTTTATAAATTTTGAAGGTAGTCATTTGAATGATTCTTTTTTCTTTGAGCTTTGAAAGCTTCTGTGTGTTCCAGAATTTCTTATTTAGCCTCATCAAGGCACATGAATAAAAAATATCTCTCAAACTGTCTATTCAAATAAGCTGTTAGCCAGGAAAAAGTGCTGGATATGATTAAAATTGACTTGCAGATAATTTAAAAGAAATAAGTTGAAGCTGAACCACAGACATGACCTTTTTGCACGTTGTTATTGCACCTTAAAGTAAAACTCTAGATAATAATTTTATTTTTATTTGGAGCATGTTAAGCTCACTTTATTTTGGCAGAATGCTGTTTTTGTAAAGGTAAGAGCAATCATATTTGTTGAGGAAGTAAGTAAAAACATGGAGTCTGGAGTATGAGTGATATTTTATATGTTTATTAGGGATGAGCTTTGGTTGATCGGGTGTTCAAACATAATGATATATCACTACCATTATTATACATGACAGCTTCCTGTTGTCAATGGTTGTTAAAGTGGGTGTAAACTCCCTTGGTTGAATTTTACTGTACCTATAGGTAAGTCTTATTATAGGCATACCTATAGCTACAGTAAATATCTCCTAAACATGCACCGTTTAGGAAATATTTACTTGCGAAGCCACCGGTGACATCACCGCTGCATGTGCTCTGAAGGAACAACATAGCTGTGCCATTCCTTCAGAGTCCTGTGCCATGAAAATCAGATCAAATTAAAGGACCGGAGCCCGCCAACCCGGAAGGAAGACAGAGTAAAGATGGAAGCCCTGTTAGTGGTGACAGTGCACTGCTGGAAAGCTTTATTTTATGGTAAGTTTCACATAATGTTCTAGTAAGCAATGTATATTGGCACATTATAACTTTGACTTGCAGGTTTAAAAAATAAATAAAAATGGTGGTATACTACTGCTTTAAGGATGCTGGTAGGTGCAGACACTGCTGTGTCCTTAACAACCAGTGACATACAGTAACTGACCTGTTTCACTTACATGGCTAGGAATCCCCAGCCATATAAGCAATGGAGCTGGGGATACTTTAAAAAAAAATGCAGAATTTGTGCTTCTTTCGCTGTGTTACCTCTGCTACACACATTGACAAAATTTCCTGAAAAAAAAAAGTTTTATAACTGGTGCGATAAACCAGTGGACCCCCAAAACGACAGATTGAAGCGGGGTGTTATATACCTTCTTCCACATATACTATGCTTCTCTAGAGACTTTTGTCACAGGGTCATTTAAAAAATGACAGGCAGAGGAAGAGGCAGGCCCTTCCGCAGGGGTGGTAGGGGTAGGGCAGGAGCACCAGGCCGGAACCAAAGTGGGAAGTGGCACAATGTTCGTTCGATTACATCAAAGGACGCACCAGACTTGGATGAGTGGCTCACCACCAACACCACCACCATATACCCTCCGCCTGAGTCACAGGAATTATTTTCCGATCCATAAGAAGACATTTCCTATGCGCAGTCATTCTTGGCATTGGATCCGGAAGAGGAGGTAGCAGCAGCCACCACTCAGAAGTCTGACGACAGTACCCAGATCAGCCCAAGGAGGTTGGTGCCCGCTTTTGCTGCCTATTCCGAGATCTCTATTGTTAGTGATGGGGAGGGTGACGTCGATAATGACGTGTCTACAGACGTCACGTGGGTGCCCACAAAAGAGGAAAAGGAGGGGGGTTCAGATGGAGAGATGGACCAGCAGATAGGGAGGAGAAGCAGGCCAAACTTACATTGCACAGGAGGGACAAACCAGACTCATAATGTATCAGGAGCGAGCCATCAACCATGTACGGTCACATATGGCGCTCCCAGGACGCCGGCCCATGGCTTTTTTTAACGTGTCCGCTGCAGACAATAGTGTTGCCATATGCAGCCTTTGCAGGCAACGCATAAGTCACGGTAAGCCCATCACTCACCTAGGGACGACCGCCTTAAGAAGACACCTGGCCTCCCATCACTGAGCCCAGTGGGAGCAATGCCATCAGAACCCACAAAGCCACACTCCAGGCTCTCACCATCCAGCCTCTTCTCCTTCTCCTTCTCCTCTATGCTCACAATTGTCCTCCACTCCACCTTCCATCATGCCGTCCTCACATTTTTCTGCAAAAAGGCAGGCTTCCGTGGCCCAAATGTTTGATTGTAAAAAAACGATGAAGCTGGATAACCCTCTTGCCCAACGGTTGACTGCTAGCTTGTCGGAACTGATAGCCCACCAACTACTGCCATATAAACTGGTGGACTCGGAGGCCTTTCAAAAATTTGTGGCCATTGGAACACCACAATGGAATGTCCCAGGAAGGAAATATTTTTTCACAGAAGGGCATCCCAGAGCTATATGGCCATGTTCAGCTGCATGTGACTGTATCTCTGGCACACAGTGTCTGTGCCAAGATACATCTGACACGTGGTCTAGCAAACACGGGCAGGGAAGGTATATAACTTTTACTGCCCACTGGGTGAACCTTCTGATGGCCGTCAAGCATGTAACCCGTGGCACCCATGTAGATTTGGTTTTATTGCCACGGATTGCATGCAGGCCTGTCTCTTCTTCTTCTCCTACTCCATCCTCCCTCTCCTCCTCGGCTGACTCCTCCTTTTCCGATGCTACCGTCTCTTCCGCTGCACCGCCCAAGATCCCCAGAACCTATTCGACATGCCAGGTGGGATGTTGCCATGCTGTGCTGCATCTGTTGTGCCTGGAAAATTACACGTGCCATGCATGGCACACGTCCTGAACTTGGTCTTGCAGTGATTAGTTGCCAAATACCCTGGGGTCCAGGACATCTTGCGACAGGCCAGGAAAATCTCGACCCATTTCAGAAGATCTTACACGGCCATGGCTCGCCTTGCTGACATTCAGCGGCAACACAACCTGCCCATCAGACGTCTTATTTGTGACTGCCCGACGCAATGGAACTCAACCTTGTATATGCTTGATAGGCTGCTCCAGCAGAAACGTGCAGTTAACGACTACCTGTACAAACTCAGCGGCAGGACAGGTTCTGGGAAGCTTGTTTTTTTTCACAGCGCCAGTGGCTGCTCATGCGCGACTCATGCAGACTTCTGCCGTACATTTGATGAGATCACCAAACTGGTCAGTCGCAGCCAGGGCGCCATCAGTGACATCGTACCTTACGCCTTCTTTCTGGAGCGTGCATTGCGTTGTGTCATTGATCAAGCCGTCGAGGAGCAGGAGCAGGAAGATGAAGAAGTCGCAATGCTGGATGAATTCCCAGGGGGGGCTACTTCACCTGAGACAAGTCAACAACGGGAGTCTGAAGAGGAGTCAGAGGAGGATGGTGACGGGGCAGATGAGGAGGAGCAAGAAGAGCATGCTTTAAACCTTTCTGGGATCCCTGGTGTTGTCCGTGGATGGGGGGAGGAGAACGAGGACGACATCCTGGATGATGAGCAGGAGCCAGGCCACTACACCGTTTTCATTTTAGTGCAAATGGGGGCCTTCATGCTCCAGTGTTTTAGGTGAGTAATCCATGTCTTCAGTGTGGAGGGACGATTATTTTAAAAATAATTTTTTAAGCAGCAAAGTTTCTTCAGAGCAAAAATCTAAAGCTTAGAACTGAGATAAACATAAAAGAACTTAAAGCGTAAGGTTCTGCCAATTTTTTTATTTTTTTTAAAGCCAGCAGCTATAAATACTGCAGCTGCTGACTTTTAAAAAATGGACACTTACCTGTCCAGCGTGTCCGCGATGTCTTTAGCCGAGGATGAGCAATCGCTTATTCCTTGGCTGCACCCACCGCCATCCTCGGTTAGGGAATCAGGAAGTGAAGCGTTGCGGCTTCACTGACCGGTTCCCTACTGCGCATTCGTTAGTAGCGCGCTGCGCTGTCACTGGTCCCCGCTCTCTCCTGGGAACAGTGTGTTTCCTAGAAGACAACGGGGGCTGCAGGTAGGGGCGTGACTGCCGGAAGTGGTGGCAAATTCCTCTTAGACAGGTATCTGCACCCCCCTCCCCCTGAAAGTGCCAAATGTGACACCGGAGGGGCGAGGGTTCCACAAAGCGGAAGCTCCATTTTTGGGTGGAGCTCCGCTTTAAATCTTGCTGCTTTAGACATTTTTCTTTTACACAAAATAGTAAATTATTTCTATCTACCATATGTATTTTATGCATGAAGTTTAAGGTTGGCATACATTGTTAAAATTATAACTAATACAGTGTTTCACTTCTGTGGTAATAATTAAAAATATAATATCTGTTAATTTTTTTTATATTGCAAAGGTAAACCATCAATGTGCCCATGATGACATCACTAGACCGAAACACGTAGGGGGAGCTTCTCTGATCCAGGAGTGAGAAAGTGTCCACAAGTGAGCTGACAGCTTCTGTTTCCAGCTTCGTGCGGGTTAGATAATTGAGGAGAGTTGAAGGCTTCGTACTTCTTTGTGCAATTACTCTAACTCCTTAATGTGAGTACAATTTATGCTTTTTAATTAATAAAATGAGTTGTATGCGTTACACTATGAGGCTTCTTTTTTGAATTGGGCTTTGGTTTTATGTGGAATGTCCTTTTGTCTGCTGTGAATACCTGCATATCCTTCAGATACACATCTGTAGCAGCCATTTTGAGACTCCAGATTGTTTTGAGGCTTCAATGGCCCTGGTAATAAGGGACTAATTTTAAGGTGAGCAAACACCCATTGGGGATTCCTAGTGGCAGTCTTGTGTCATGGATAAGTTTGCATGAACTACGAGTGAGCACAAACCTATATGAACTTGATCTTTATTGATGTTTATCATTTTATATTAATTGTTTGTGCACATTGATCATACTTTTTAAACTTTATTGTTCATTGATAAGTTCAAATGAATCATGAGTGAATATGAATTTATATGGCTTTGATGTTCCTTAATTATTTATGTTTATTGTTGTTTATTGATCGGTTGTGCACAGCATTGCACCTCTTTACATTGATCGTTTTTATCGATTGCACTTTGCATATGATTTGATTGCAGTTTTTGCACATTGTTTATATTTTTGGTCAGTTTGAATTTATTTGTTTGGTGACACAATAAATTTGACACATTTATGAGTAATTAATTCTCTCAACTCAGCACGTTACATACACAACAATCCATGTATATACTGAACACGTGAAACCAAGTCTGTGTTCGACAAATGGTAAACACGAGAGCTATAGGATTCCTCCTGAACATCCTTTATGTGTCCCTGTAATCAGAGACATTTTCACTGTAAAAATTCTATATGTGAAGCTGGTCTTAGATTAGGTTTTAAGCTACAAGACTAACGATTTTCTTTAAGTATGCAGCCTATTTACATAAGAACACCAGTTTTATTCTACCGTATCCAGGATCTTTTGAATGTCACACAGCTTGAATTCAGTTTTCACATTTCACTTTGAACAATCAAAAACAATTTAGAGAAATGAGTTCTATTTACTTTCTCCATTGACATTGCTTCTTTTCATAAAGTCAGGCACAGTGGGTATTGCCGAGAACAGTTTTACTGAGCTCAGTTCAAAAGTGCAGCAGAAAGGTTTGCAAAGAGTGTTACATATTGAAATCCACATTTACAGTCCTAGTCTGGGAGGCTAATGCATAAGTAGATTATAAACAAAACCTGATTAGCTCCTAGTGTTAGCTCAAATTGCAATATAAACACATGCAGAACTATTATGAAAGTAGAGAAAGTAAACATATCAAGCATTTGTCATCAAATCACAATGCCACAAATTCAAAGAAATATATTTTGCACATACTGTGCCATACTGTCACAATATTTACAAATCCATGGGGGTGTTTTCCATATTTTATTGTTCGAAAATGTAACCCAGAAATGAGCGCAGCGTTGGAAAGATTTAACTGTTTGTTTTACAAAAATAGAGCTGCCAGCTTTTTGCAGGCACTTTATAGCAAGAATGTCCAGTTCAAGAATTACAGTAAGATATAAAAAGTTCTGGTGATCTATAATAAAACTACCCCTACAGGATAATAGGGAAAATGCTACCCTATTAAATGGCACAAAAAGACTACATTTCCCCGCAGTTACCATATTTATCGGCGTATAACACGCACAGGCGAATAACACGCACCTTAATTTTAAGAGGGAAGTTTCAGGAAAAAAACAACATTTTAAATAAATAACTTTGAAGCAAAATGAGGGTCAGTGCCCATCAATGCAGCCTGATCAATGCCCATCTGAAGCCTCAAAATTGCCCATCAATGCAGCTTGATCAATGCCCATCTGCAGCTTCACAATTGCTCATTAATGCAGCTTGATCAATGCCCATCTGCAGCCTCACCATTGCCCATCAATGCAGCTTAATCAATGCCCATCTGTAGCCTCACAATTAAAAATGAATGCAGCTTGATTAATGTCCATCTGCAGCCTATCCATTGCCATGAATGCAGCCTGATCAGTGCCCATCTCAGGGAGGGGGGCCGGATGAGCGCCGTCAAATTGCATACAGCAAGAATCTCCTGTTTACTCAGCCTCAGCCTCTGTAATAGGAAGTCCTGCCTCCTGGACTGGCTTCTGTGATAGACAGAACACTGGTCCAATGTGGCCCAGGAGACAGGACTTCCTATTACAGAGGCGGCTGAGTAAACAGGAGATTCTCGCTGTATCTAATCTGACAGCGCTCTTCCCACCCCCACCCCCTCCCCATTCTCTCCTAGGCAGCTCAAATTGCAGTATTGGCGTATAACACGCACACACTATTTGCAACCAATTTGCAGGGTGAAAAAGTGAGTGTTTTACGCCAATAAATACAGTATATTGAAATTAATCCCTATACCAAACGAATATTTGGTTAAAATTTGCAACCTGCGCAGAACACTTGTCAGTATATGTGATCTTGACTTTACTGAGCCTTTTGGCTCAATATGCTTATCAACCTCAGAGTCAGGGGACACTGGGCAGGCATCTGGAATGTACATTGAGTGGCCCCTTTAAATACTTGTGAGAACTAAGCTTAAACATCCAAAGAATTATTGATAAAGTATCTAATCATTTGCAACCAAGTTAAAGTGAGGTTTACACTAAACACAAGGTCCTTTTATCTGACAACCCTGATCCTCTGGTGGCAAAATACTCACCTTACTCTCAAGGCTCCAGCCACTTCATGTTTTTCATAAGGCCTGACAGCAGATAAAGTTCAGGTTATCAAATCTCACAAGAAGATGTCTCATTACTGTGCAGAAGTAGGAGAAAAACCCCTGATTGGACTTTTAAGGCACAGATAATGAGCAATGTATAGTATTTTATAATATTTATTTAGAACATTGAACAAAGGAATATAATAATTAATTAATTAATTAATTAATTAATTGCTCATTATCTGTGCCTTAAAAGTCCAATCAGGGGTTTTGCTCTCTACTTTTGACTTATATCTGGATGTGGCACCCATAGTACAGACACCGATAACTTTTTTCTCATTACTGTGCAGGAGCAAATGATCCACTAGAGATGTAAGGTAAGTATGTTTGTATGTTTTTTTTAATTGTTTTCATTTACTAGTTTTCTCCAGAATTTTATAGTTGGGGATGGGGCTGCTATATAAGAAGGCTTTTTTGCAAGGTCCCCTTTAAAATTTTGGGCCGGATTCAAAGAGAATTGCGCATTATTTAGGGAGGCGCAGGGCAACGTTTTTGCCCTGCGCCCCCGCAAATTTGCTCCGCTGCCCTTGATTCACGGAGCAGAAGCTCCGTAAATTGCGCGGGCGCGCCGGCAAAATGCCCGGAGCAAGACCGAGTAATTTATATGATCCCGTAGGGGCGGGAATCATTTAAATTAGGCGCGTTCCCACGCCGATCATAGAGCGCATGCTCCGTCGGGAAACTTTCCCGGCGTGCATTGCGGCAAATGACGTCATTTGCTTCAAAGTGAACCTGAATGGCGTCCAGCGCCATTCACGATTCACTTACGCAAACTACGTAAAATTCAAATTTCGCGACGTGGGAACGACGGGTATACGTAACATGGGCTGCCCCTGCTAATAGCAGGGGCAGCCTTGCGCGAAAACCGCCGTACGTAAACAATGTAAATTGCGTACGCAGGCCTCGCGCAACGTTGTGAATCGGTGTTAGTATGCAATTTGCATACTATACGCTGAGCACAACGGGAACGCCACCTAGCGGCCAACGCAAGAATGCAGCCTAAGATATGCGGGCATAAGAGCCATATGCCGCGCAGATCTTAGGCTGCAGTCGGCGTAACGAGGTTCCTGAATCAGGAGCACACGTTATGCCGGGGCAAGTAAGCAATTGCGCTGTGTAACCTATGGTTACACAGGCACAAATGCTTCTTGAATTTACCCCTTTGTTTTTCTTTTCTAATGTTCAATGTCATTTGTCTGGAAAAGAAAACAAGAGTGGATTATACACATGCATATCTAAACAATGATTTTAAAAAGGATCAAACGAGAGACAGGTGGTTCACTTTCCTCAGTTCTGATACTGTGGGGGTGTTTTACTAAGGCCTGGTTCACACCTATGCACGTTGCATATCCCAGGAGCATTTTGCGTTTTTTAAGTACATGATTCATTGAAGTCTATGGAACCAAAAACCAGAAAAAAGTCCCTGGCCTTTTCCATAAAATGCACAGATGTGAACATGACTCATAGAAAAACCATGTTAAATGGACTCTAGTGTGTTTCTGCAAAACTGAAAATGCCCCACAAAATGTTTAATGCCGCGTACACACCATCACTTGTGATGTAAAAAACAACGTTTTTAAAAACGTCAATTAAAATGACCGTGTGTGGGGAAAACGTAGTTTTATGTCTTGTGAAAAACGACAAAAAAAAAATTGAAGCATGCCTAAATTTTTTGTGTAGTTTTTCAAAACGTTGTTTTTTGTGTCATAAAAAATGACCGTGTGTAGGCTAAAAAGACGTTTAAAACTACGTTTTTAAACCCACGCATGCTCAGAAGCAAGTTAGGACGCGAGTTTGAATGGAACAGAGTGCCGTCGTACGTGCTGAACGTAACCGCGCTTTGCTCAAGCTTTTGGAAAAAACGATGGTGTGTAGGCTACATCGTTTTTGAAAATGAAGTTTGAAAAACTTAGTTTTTTTGTCATCACATAAAACGTCGTTTTTTTCTATCACAAAAAAACGACCGTCTGTACGCGGCATAAGTGTGAACCAGGGCTTAGGCTGGATTCACGCCTATGCATGTTTAGTGCTTTTTGCATTTTGCAGATTTGCACTACAGTCCGTTTAACATGGTTTCCTATGGAACACGTTCTGTAGTGCAAATCTGCAAAATGCAAAGAGCACAAAAACTGCATAGGTGTGAATCCAGCCTCAAACTAGAGTGCAAAACCTGCTGTAGTTGATTAGAAACCAATCAGATTCCCGGTTGTATTGTCAAAGCTTAAAGTGGTGGTAAACCCATTACAACCACTTTAACCTACAGGTAAGCCTAGATTAGGATTTAGGAGTTATTTGCAAAAGAAAGACACTGATGTCTATGACGCACTGAGCGTGTCGTTACTAACGGCAATCATGTCATTAGTGGCGGCACCCGCGCGGGAGTGATGTGTTCGCGGCTCCCGCCAGTCACAGCACTGGAGCTGCGATATGTGGAAGTAAATCGTGGAGGAGGAGGTGACGAGCACCACTGTGGGGGCTTTGATCTCAGGTAAGTACTTCATAATGAGCTATAATGCTATGCATACTAGCTCATGCATAGCTATGCATACTAGCTCATTATGCCTTTGTCTTGCAGGATGTTTTTTTGTTTTTTTTAAAGGGTTTACTTCCTCTTTAATTAAACAAGCTATAGTTGGAAGTTAATTTGGTACCATCCACAGCTGCACCAGATTTTGACTGCTCCAGTTTTAGTAAATCTCCCCCTGTATGTGTATGTGAGAATACTTCAACTGCATTCTAAATAGTTAAATCTCAGTGTTTGCTGGCGATACAAAGCTAAGTAGAGCAAAAACTTCACAGCAAGATATAGTAACCTTTTTTATGGACCTTATTTCACTGGTGTGCAGTCATGTCCAAACAGGAAGGGGCCAGTCCCAAACTGTTCCCACAAAGTTGGGAGCCTGAAATTGTCCAAAATGTCTTGATATGCTAATGCCCAAACAGTTCCCTTCACTGGAACTAAGGGGCCAATCCCAACCCCAGAAAAACAACCCCACACCATAATCCCCCTCCACGAAATGATTTGGACCAGTGAACAAATCAAGGTCCATAAAGACACGGATAACCGAGTCCTGACCTCAACCAGATTGAACACCTTTGGTATGAATTAGAGCGGAGACTGCGAGCCAGGTCTTCTCGTCCACATCAGTGCTTGACCTCACAAATGCGCTTCTGGAAGAATGGTCAAACATTCCCATAGACACACTCCTAAACCTTGTGGACAGCCTTCCAAGAAGAGTTGAAGCTGTAATAGCTGCAAAGGTTGAGCCAACTCAATATTGAACCCTATGGACTAAGACTGGGATGCCATTAAAGTTCAATTTGTATGTAAAGGCAGGTGTCCCAATACTTTTGATAATATAGAGTACATATGCATTATTAGAATAGGGTGTAAATGGTGCGCTTTTTCTTAAATACCAAAATACCAAAAATAACTTCAACCTATACCAATCAAAGCGATCCAGCATATGTGAAGAAAAAACAAAAAATCACAAAAATTTTAAAAATAATACACTATTGCATATATGAATATAAATATGAATATATATAAATATAAATATCCTAAATTGCAACTATAAATATGGCAGGCCATTTTCTTCTCCCACTGGTCACAGAGCTGCCACCATAAAGTTTAAATGACAATAAACTGGCCCATTGAAAGTTTGGAGACTCCTGTACTAGAAGAAAAGGTAGATGATTTACTACATGAATTAAGAGATCTTGACAAAGAATTATAAAATTGTCTATCAGCAGGCTATCATCTGGTCAATTTCACATAAGGCCTACATTTCCAAGAGACACAAATTCCCTTGCAGAATGAATTTAGTAAGTGAATCCCACAGAGTCAATGCAGGTGTTCTATTACAATAATTAGGGGACCACGGATAATATAGTAGTGTAAAAACAGCAGAACAATTTTATTGAGTAAGAGCAGAGGGCTGAGGTTTTACTACAAGAATTAAGATATTACAGAAGATATAGCAGTGCAAAATTGGTCAGCAGCAGGGCTGTTTTAATGAGGTCTAACTAAAGTATACCTTTTATTGTATCCATAATGTGAGGTAGTTAAGGTGTACACAGTTCTTGCACTTAACAGTGCAGTGAACTAAAGGCAGCCCCAATAACATTTAGTTAGTAACAAGTGAACTATCTGCTTTGAGCACCCTAAACCTTAAATAAAAACACAATCAACATAAAAAAAAAAAGAAAGAAAAAAGTTTTGAATGGATATGAATATGGATATGGATATAAATGCAGAGCTTGTTTTCTCAGAAAATAGGTGCAGGAACTCAACCACAACCCGTTCAGATTTCACAAACAGTAGAAGGGTCTTAAAGGGGCATTAAATACCAGAATTGCATTACATACATAGTTCAGAGGGTTACAAAGCTGTCACTTGTAAACACAGAAACCAGACTTCTGTGTTTACAAGTGATTGTGGTGAGCAGGCACCAAAGGGTCTGAGCCAAAGGTGGTGGAACTGAGTTCCCCCAAGTTCCCCCTGAAAAAAATCTGACTCTATGGCTGCTCTGTGTACCTCCTTTTATAGTAAGGGGGCTGGCTTAATCAAAAGTCTGTGCATTGGCCCTTATGAGGCTGAAAACCATAGTTCAATGACTATGCAGTGTGTTATACTTTACAAAAAAAAAAACTCATGGGCAAATTTGCCTGAAAACAAATCTTAAATCTGCATGGTTCACTTCAAACCAAATTCCTTAAAGTGGTAGTAAAGTCTCATTTTGGACTTGTACTTACAGGTAAGCCTTATTAGGAGATGTTTAGGAGATATTCACATGGGATGCAGATGTCACCGGCACATGCATTCTGAAAGGAAGGCATACCCTTGACTCCCTTGTGCATACATGGGAGTGCTATCATCGTGTCTCTGCCATTTATACAGTTGGAGGCTGCAAACTCAGAAGGAAGATTGGGTGAAGATAGAAGCCCTGTCAACAGTGACAGCCTACCACTGGAAGTCTTCACTCGAAGGTAAGTATTTCCCAATATGTTAGTATGTGATGCATACTTGCACATTGGAACATTGTCTTGTAGGTGGCCTTTTTTTTTCCATCATAGTCTTTACTACCGCTTTAATTTCTGGTATAGTTTATATACATTATGCTAGTATGGGAAAAAGCAAACATGTTAAAGTTGCTTCACACTTGCTATTGTGTCTTACATATTCTTGCATTTGGACCCACAACCATTCCTTACCCATCCCTTGATGGCTTGTAAATGTTAAGCAAGCCAACATGTTTCTAATATACTGTATATTAAGATTAGTATCAAAGGGCCTGATTCTCAAAAGAGATACGCAGACTTAACTGCTGTTCAGCCTGCGTATCCCTGTGCCTAACTTTGGAAACGATTCTCAAAAGGCTTTTTCCAAAGTTAGGCAGAAAATCTGACATGTGTAAGACACTTACACGGTCAGATTTTAGGATGCAGTACCGCATCCGCCACTGGGGGCATTTCTCATTGAAATGCAGCTTTGCGTATGCAAATGAGGACTTAAGCAGATTTTCAAAGCATATCATCACTGTGATTTCTGCCTAAGTTCCGAATTTGCCTGCGCAAAACTAGGGCTGGTTTTATAATGTGGAAAGTTAGTCACACATTGTAAAGGCCCATTCCAGCGACGGCATTTGGTATGCATTCCCGAGGGAGAACTCCACGGCAATTTTAAAATTCAAAACCGGCATGGGTTCCCCCCCAGGAGCATACCAGGCCCTTAGGTCTGGTATGGGTTGTAAGGAGACCCCCCCACGCCGAAAAATTGACGTAGGGGGTCCCCCTACAATCCATACCAGACCCGTATCCAAAGCACGCTACCCGGCTGGTCAGGAAGGGAGTGGGGACGAGCGAGCTCCCCCCCCCTCCCGAGCCATGCCAGGCCGCAAGCCCTCAACATGGGGGGTTGGGTGCTCTGGGGCAGGGGGGCGCACTGCGGGCCCCCCCACCCCAGAGCACCATGTCCCCATGTTGATGAGGACAGGACCTCTTCCCGACAACCCTTGCCGTTGGTTGTCGGGGTCTGCGGGCGGGGTGCTTATCGGAATCTGGGAGTCCCCTCAAATAAGGGGGCCCCCAGATACCGACCCCCCACCCTAAGTGAATGGATATGGGGTACATCGTACCCCTATCCATTCACCTGGAGGCAAAATGTAAAAGTTAGTAAACACACAACACAAGGCTTTTTAAAATAATTTATTATTCTGCTCCGGATGCCCCCCCTGTCTTCTTTATTAGCTCTATTTCCAGGGGGGCTTCTTCTTCCGCTCTCCGGGGGTCTTCTTCCACTCTCCGGGGGTCTTCTTCCACTCTCCGGGGGGGGTTTCTTCTTCCGCTCTCCGGGGGGGGCTTCTCCGCTCTCCGGTGGGCTTCTTCCATCTTCTCCCCTCTTCCGCTGTTGACTCGGCGAACCCCGGTTCTTCTCCAGCTGTCCGGTGCCTCCATCATGCTCCGGCAGGTACCCACGTGGTGGGTGCCTAACCACGTGCACCCACCACGTGGGTACCTACCGGAGCATGATGGGACGGTGATGCCTATATAAATGGGATGCAAGGCGCGCTTCCATCATTACAGCGACAAGATGCGACGAGTCAACATCGGAAGAGGGGAGAAGAACAGAAGACCCTGACGTCACAGAAGACCGCGCCGGCTGCCTGTTACTAATTGAGCTAACACACAAACATAGCAGGCAGCCAGCGCTGAAGAAGAAGGCACCGGACAGCTGGAGAAGAACCGGGGTTCGCCGAGTCAACAGCGGAAGAGGGGAGAAGATGGAAGAAGCCCACCGGAGAGCGGAGAAGCCCCCCCCGGAGAGCGGAAGAAGAAACCCCCCCCGGAGAGTGGAAGAAGACCCCCGGAGAGTGGAAGAAGACCCCCGGAGAGCGGAAGAAGAAGCCCCCTGGAAATAGAGCTAATAAAGAAGACAGGGGGGGCATCCGGAGCAGAATAATAAATTATTTTAAAAAGCCTTGTGTCGTGTGTTTACTAACTTTTACTTTTTGCCTCCAGGTGAATGGATAGGGGTACGATGTACCCCATATCCATTCACTTAGGGTGGGGGGCCGGTATCTGGGGGCCCCCTTATTTAAGGGGAAACTCCCAGATTCCGATAAGCACCGCGCCCGCAGACCCCGACAACCAATGCAAGGGTTGTCGGGAAGAGGTCCTGTCCTCATCAACATGGGGACAGGGTGCTCTGGGGTGGGGGGGCCCGCAGTGCGCCCCCCTGCCCCAGAGCACCCAACCCCCCATGTTGAGGGCATGCGGCCTGGCACGGCTCAGGAGGGGGGGGCGCTCGCTCGTCCCCACTCCCTTCCTGACCGGCCGGGTAGCGTGCTTTGGATACGGGTCTGGTATGGATTGTAGGGGGACCCCCTACGTCAATTTTTCGGCGTGGGGGGGTCTCCTTACAACCCATACCAGACCTAAGGGCCTGGTATGCTCCTGGGGGGGGGAACCCATGCCGTTTTTTTCTTTGAAAATTGGCATGGAGTTCTCCCTCTCAGGAATGCATGCTGAGCGACGCTGTCATTTTTTTTAATAATTATTTGTTTTCCCGGCGCGTCTTTTTTTTTTCACCCGTCGCAACTTTAGTGTCCCGTCGAAATTCTCAAAGCCGCCCGGCGTTAATTACGTTCGCGCGCTGCACATCGGGAAAATGACGTCACACGCATGCGCAGTACGGCCGGCGCGGGAGCGCGCCTCATTTAAATTTTAAACGCCCCCAGGAGAGGAGGACCGCCTTACGACGGCGGCACTTAAGTTACACGGCCTGAAATTTCTAGGTAAGTGCTTTGACGATCGGGCACTTAGGTAGAAATTTTAAGTCAGTGTAACTTAACTGGTGAAATTTAAGTTAGGCAGGATTTTTGAGAATTTGGCCCAAAGTGACTAACTTTTCTTTTTTTTTTTTTTTCTTTCAATAGATTTTTATTTTTCCAAATATAGAATACAATTACAGTATGACCAAAGGCTGTGTCTACAACATCAAAACATTCAACAAATAAGGCAAAATGTCAGCAACAAGGCCTCAACCGACTTCATATTGCCAGATTGTAGGCTGATTAAAGGAAATATACGAGCTTGCTAACAGGGGAAGGGGAGGAAAAAAAATGAATATAGTAGTCACTCGCTCAGGGAAGTCCTACCTGTCCCGGGCACCCCTAATGGGACTAACTTTTCTATCCTTCATCATTGTACTGTTAATCTTGTTAATACGTCAATACATTTTGATTACACATCATAAATCTCTACTTAAGCTGCCGATTCCCTGATTCTTTATCAAGCCTCGTCACATTCTGAAAATTTAATGTAGATGTCACGTCATGACAAAATGGTATTATGTAAGATATAATGCATATTAAGATGAATCCATCCATAGACATTACCATGATTTTTTTTTAAAGGTCACTGTTTAGATCCTACTCACATACTTAAATTTAGAATTAAGTACCTTTCCAGGGGTAAGAAGTTCTATTTTAATAATAAAAAAAAAACTACGTAGAAGTGGTTTGGATATGTACTATTTGCTTTGATAATGTCTTTCTTTTTTGTGCTAAAAGACAGTGTACAATATGTAAAAGGAATAATTTCACTGTATGAAATAGAATCTGCCTCTCAAGAAGGAACTATATTCAGGTTACTTATTTAAAAGGATCAGAGTTGTAGGCTTGTTTATCTCTTATAATGAATATAGTGTATCACAATGTTAGCAATTTTATTAGTCATATATTTTACTTCAAACTTAATGAACTTTAGGTTTAGGTTTAGATTTAGGTATCCATGCCATATCAGCTGTTAAGAATGATCAAACAGATACTGCTGAGAACCATTCGTGCAAACAGGGATATAAGAGGTCTCCGGGTTAAAGGAGCCGAGTACAAAGTTGCCGCATTTGCAGACGATCTTTTGTTTTCGTTAACGACTCCAGAATTATCTTTACCATCCCTGTTGAAGGAGATAAAGGAATATGGAGATCTGTCCAACTTCAAGGTGAATTATAGCAAATCAGAGGCGATGGGAGTAGAAATGAACAGGCAGACGCAGCAGCAACTGGCGGCAAATTTCCCCTTTAGGTGGACAGATTCCCATATACTCTACTTGGGAACGAAGATACCGAAAAACTTAAAAAGAACCTATGAGTTAAATTTTATACCCTTGGTAAGGCAGATTAAGGTAGATTTTCAGCGGTGGGATAAGGAAATCTTTACATTTTTTGGGAGAATCAACATCATAAAAATGAATGTGATGCCAAGATTACTTTATATATTCCAGACTCTACCTGTAAAGATTCCCTCAGGGTTTTTGAGGGAATTAAGAACCAGATTTGCTAAATTTATCTGGGCAGGAAAACCATCTAGAATACGGCAGGAGATCATGACGCAACCTAAGGAAAAGGGAGGGTTGGGCCTACCAGACCCAATGGGATACTACAACGCCTCCCATATGGCAAGGGTGGTAGAGTGGTGTGTCCACCAGGAAGTAAAACCATGGATCCTCCTGGAGCAAAAAATCACGAACATTCCCTAAGGCCTCGTACACATGACCGGATCTATCCGCTGGAATTGATCCGCGGATCAGTTCCAGCAGACAAATCCGGTCGTCTGTACGGCCTAGCGGATATTTATCCGCGGAGATTCCTCGGGCCGGACCATTTCAAGCGGATAGACATTTCTTAGCATGCTAAGAAATCTATCCGCTTGAATCGGGACCAGCGGATTGATCCGGTGGTCTGTACAGACTCACCGGATCAATCCGTCCGCTCCCCTCCCTTGCATGCGTCATAATGATTTGACGCATGCGTGGAAGTACTTACCTTCCAGCGTCGCGCACGTCGCCGCGTCATCATCGCGGCGACTGCGCGACATGTCACCGCGGATGAATTCCGCGCGGATTTTGATCCGATGGTGAGTACAAGTCATCGGATCCAAATCCAGAGGAGGAATCTCCGCTGGAAATGGTCTGGCAGACCGTTTCCAGCGGAGATCCCCTCGTGTGTACGGGGCCTTAGAGGGAATGGCGTGGATCCAAGAGGTAGATATTCCACAAGAGGTGAAAAAACATCCTACAATAGGAGCCACAATACGAGTCATAATAAAAATATTCAGGAAAACTAAACTCTCGGAACATCCAAGCCCACTTTTACCGGTTCTGGGGAATCCTAGGTTTCAGATAGGTCTCACAGATTTACATTTTAATCATTTAAGACGTTCAGGAATGAGCAGGCTAATACATTTTGAAGACGAGAATCAAAGGAGGAGTGGGGGAGAAATGGAAGAGGCACTCAGTGGAGAAATGGATCTAATGAGACAAAATCAACTGAGAGCTGCTATTAGAGCAATGACCCCACAGGGTAAAGTGACTAGAGATCTTTCAAAATATGAGGAAATATGCCTGAAGGGCGAGTCGCTGAGACATGGTCTGTCTTTAATGTATAGCCTGCTGGTAGAGTCATTACCATTTATACAAGCCTGGGAAAGTTGGGGACCAAATTCTCAGAGACACAGAAAACTATTTTTTTTTATTTTACTCACAAAGCCTCCATAGCTACGAGATACCAGGAGGGAGGTTACAAGATCCTAACCAGATGGTATAAAACCCTGTTTCACTCAAACGGATATTTCCAGAGGTATCAGATCAATGCTGGAGGTGTGGAGCAGGGGAGGGTACTATGCTGCATGTATTTTGGGATTGCTTAAAATTGAGAGATTTTTGGAAAATGGTTGCAGACACGGTAAAATAAATTATAGAGGTGGATCTGGGAGACAACCCAGCTACCTATTTACTATTTGATTTCCCAATTTCCATGGCAAAGTTTAAAAATTCCCTGCTTAGACACCTATTGATAGCAGCAAGGGCTTGCATTCCAATTTTATGGAAAAGCACGTCCATACCGACTAGACAACAATTGCTAGGTAGAGTAACAGAAATCCAGCAGATGGAAAATCTGACGATGGGAATAAGAGAACAAGAGGAGAAGTATAGACAGGTTTGGACCCCATATATAAGATTCAGGAAAAGAGTCCTCGGGGGGTGGGGGGGAGATAGGGGGGGAGAAGAGAGAGACACTAGTGAATATTTGTGTTTTTTTTTCTTTCTTTCGGGGAAGGGGTGGGTAGGGATCTGGAAGCAAGGGTGGAGTTGGAGAACAGGGGGCATATTATGTTATAGCTACATATAGTGGATATGAAGGTAGTTATTTGAGATTTCGCTAAGAGGAACAAGGACCAATGAGATAATGTATAAGAAAGTGTGAAATTGTGTAACAGTTAAAATAAGCTATATATGTTTGTAGAAGAAGAAACCATGAGTAAGAAAAAAATATAAAATAAAGAATAAAAAAAAAAAACAGATACAAGGAAGCATCCATTTTTATTAAAAAATGCGTAGACCTCCTACATAAGGCATTCTGTCATTTTGTGTCTTTAGAAAACTGCCTTTCCGAATGAATCTGCAACCAGCTCCAATTGTAATTGTTTATCTTTTTTCTTCTAATTTGTTTACAACCATGGCAACTGAATGCTGTCTGTGTACAGACCTCCCACATTATTATTCCCTCTGCTTGTGTTATTAGCTTACTGCTTATCCCAGAGGTCTGCACAGAACTTGAGGTAAACATTCAGGTATCCCCAACACTGGTATTAGAAGATCAAATGAAAATTGTAAACAATTGATTGCTTCCTTTCATGCCATTGATTGTGTTGCTAGCTGTAATTGGTCACAGTGATCACATAGTACAGACAGAGCCAATCAAAGCCCATCTGTATCATGTGATCAGCTGTGGCCAATCACAGTTAATCACAACAAAACACACTGGCCCGGATTCAGATACCTTTGCCTATCTTTAGGCGGGCGTAGCGTATCAAAGATACACTATGCCGCCGTAAGTTTGAGCAGCAAGTTGTGTATTCACATACAACTTGCGCTTAAACTTACGGCGGCACAGTGTAACTGGACCGGCGAAAGCCCGCCTAATTCAAAATAGGCTGGTTAGGGGGCGTGTAGTATGTAAAATAGTACTGACCCCACGTTTTTGACGTTTTCAACGAACGGCGCATGCGCCGTCCGTGGACATATCCCAGTGCGCATGCTCCAAATGATGTCGGCAAATCGTCATGCTTTCGACGTGAACGTAAATTACGTCCAGCCGTATTCGCGAACGACTTACGCAAACAACGTAAAAAATTCAAAACTCGGCGCGGGAACGACGGCCATACTTAACATTAGCTACGCCTCATATAGCAGGGGTAACTATATGCCGGAAAAAGCCGAACGCAAACGACGTAAAAAAAATGCGCCGAGCGGTTGTTCGTTTCTGAATCGGCGTAAATACTAGTTTGCATATTCCTTGCGTAAAAATACAGAAGCGCCACCTAGCAGCCAGCCTGAAATTGCAGCCCAATATACGACGGTGTAAGACACTTAGGCCCCGTACACACGAGAGGATATCCGCTGGAAACGGTCCGCGGACCGTTTCCAGCGGATAAATCCTCTGGCGGATTTGGATCTGATGGCTGTACACACCATCAGATCGAAATCCGTGCGGAATACATCCGCGGTGACGTGTCGCGCTGTCGCCACGACGATGACGCAGCGACGTGCGCGACGCTGGATGGTAAATACTTCCACGCATGTGTCAAATCATTACGACGCATGCGAGGGAGGGGAGCGGATGGACTGATCCGGTGAGTCTGTACAGACGACCGGATCAGTCCACTGGACTGGATTCCAGCGGATAGATTTTGTAGCATGCTACAAAATTTTTATCCGCTGGGAATCCGTCGGCTGGATTTTTATCCACCGGGAAATGTCCGCTCGGACGTACAGGTGACTGGATCTATCTGCTGGAACTGATCCGCGGATCAATCCCAGCGGATAGATCCGGTCGTCTGTACGAGGCCTTACACCTGTCGGATCTTAGGAATATCTATGCGTAACTGATTCTCTGAATCAGTCGCATAGATACGACCGAGCGCACTCAGAGGTACTACGGCGTATTAGGAGATATGCCATTGTATCTCTTTCTGAATCTGGCCCACTGAATAAACCAGTTTCAGTAAAAATGGTCGCCTATACCAATGAAATGCACTGGTATAAGCAATCATAATGTGCAAAAAAATCTTGATATCACTTACCCAGAGTAGTACAGTGTTACTATGGTAACACTATATTGCTATGGTTACACTGTGTTAAAAAACATACAGAAAAAGAAAACAAATAATAATAATAATAATATATATATTTGTTTTTTACACACTAGTCAGTGTACCTGATCATCATTACACCCATTATATGATAACTCTGTACTGCACTGGTGACAGTAGGTTAAACTTCTTTATTTAAAAAAAAAATGGTGACAAAAAGTTACAACTTCAAAAAACTCACCATGCCTCTTACTAAATTTCATTGGACTGTTTCTTTTTCCAAAAAGAGATCATTGGGGAGGGGGTGTTTGTACTGTCCTGGCATTTTCAGGCCTCAAGAAATTAGAGGCTATCAGTACATCAGGATTGACATCCAATCACAGCGGGAGCCAATCACCGGTTCTGGCGGAACCCCCAGTAAAAGCATACCCCCCCTCAGTTAGCAAACACTCCCAGGGAACGCATTTAACCCTTTGATCACCCCTGATGTTAACCCCTTCCCTGCATTAGTACAATGACAGTGCATATTTTTTAGCCCTGATCACTGTATTAGTGTCACTGGTCTCCAAAAAAAATTCAAAAGTGTCACTTAGGCTCCATTTCCACTAATGTGACTTGTCATGCGACTTTGGACAGTCACAAGACAAGTCCACAGCCCATTTATTTCAATGGCACCCATTCCCATCGATGCAACTTAGGCCTCGTACAGACAAGGGGTTATCCAATGGAAACGGTCCGCAGGACCGTTTTCATCGGACATTTCCCCTTCGGATTTTGATCCGATGGCTTGTACACACCATCGGATCAAAATTTGCACGGAAAACATCCGCGGTCACGTGACGCTGCGACGTGCGCGACGCTGGAAGGTAAATACTTCCACGCATGCGTCGAATCATTCCGACGCATGCGAGGGATGGGGAGCGGACGGACTTATCCGGTGAGTCTGTACAGACGACCGGATAAGTCCAAAGGACAGGATTCCAGCGGATAGATTTTGTAGCATGCTACAAAATTTTTATCCGCTGGAAATCCGTCGGCTGGATTTATATCCGCTGGGAAATGTCCGCTCGGGCCTACACACGACCGGATCTACCTGCTGGAACTGATCCGCGGACAAATCCCAGCGGATAGATCCGGTCGTGTGTACGGGGCCTTAAAGTTGCAGAAACTTGAAAATGCTCCTGCACTACTTTGATGTGACTTTTGATGCAACTTTGATCCAGAGACTGTAAAGTTGGATCAAAGCTGCACTCAAAGTCACATCAAAGTCACACTCCAAAGTCGTGCTCTAAATCGCATGACTTTGGGGTCGCAATAGTGGAAGCGTACCCTTAGGCCTCGTACACACGATAGGATAGCCAGAGGACAACGGTCTGAAGGACCGTTTTCATCAGTCCAAACCGATCGTGTGTAGGTCCCATAGGTTATTTAACCTTAGGTTTAAAAAAATTAGAACTTTCTTTAAAATTTAACCTATGGACTGGTAACCGATAGGTCAAAACCGATCGTTAGTATGCAAAAGCATCGGTTAAAAACCTGTGCATGCTCAGAATCAAGTCTTGAAAGCATTGAACTTCATTTTTTCAGCACGTCATTGTGTTTTACGTCACCGCGTTCTGACACGATCGTTTTTTTAACTGATGGTGTGTTAGCACGACGGACCATCAGTCAGCCTCATACGTTAACCTAAGACAACGGTCCTTCAGACCATTGTCCTCTGGCTATCCTATCGTGTGTACGAGGCCTTAGGCCGCGTACACACGATCGGTCCATCTGATGAGAATGGTCGGATGGACCATTTTCATCGGTCCAAAACTATCGCGTGTGGGCCCCATCGGTTAGTTAACCTTCGGTCAAAAAAATAGGAACTTGCTTTAAAATTGAACCGATGGACGCCTAACCGATAGGTCAAAACCGTTAGTTAGTAGTATGCAAAAGCATCGGTTAAAAACCCATGTATGCTCAGGATCAAGTCGACGCATGCTTGGAAGCATTGAACTTTTTTCAGCACGTCGTTGTGTTTTACGTCACCGCGTTCTGACACGATCGTTTTTTTAACCGATGGTGTGTAGGCACATCAGACCATCAGTCAGCTTCATCGGTTAACCGATGACAATGGTTCTTCGGACCGTTCTCATCGGATGGACTGATCGTGTGTACGAGGCCTTAGTGTCAGATTTGTCCCCTGCAATGTCACAGTCCCGATATAACTAGTAAAAATAAAAAAAATATTATTATACAGGATTTATACAGTAGGTGTTTGTGATATTGTGCTTTTAGCATGACAGCGTCGCGCTGATACTCGGCAACAGGGTGCCGAGATCTCGCCGACATCTCACACTCACTGGAATAGTGACAGCACATCCCAGCAAGCGCGTCATAGAAGCGACGGGAGATCCGACTTGGATTCCCGCCAATTCTACACGCGTGCGGCGTTTGTTATGAATCCTGAGGGGGAGGTCCCCGCCGGATTTTAAATAAAAATCCGGCATGGGTCCCCCCCTCAGGAGCATACCGGGCCCTTAGGTCTGTTATGGGTTGTAAGGAGAGCCCCCCTACGCCGAAAAAAACGGCGTAGGGGGTCCCCCTACAATCCATACCAGACCCGTATCCAAAGCACGCTACCCGGCCAGCCAGGAAGGGAGTGGGGACGAGCGAGCGCCCCCCCCCCTCCTGAGCCGTACCAGGCTGCATGCCCTCAACATGGGGGGGTTGGGTGCTCTGGGGCAGGGGGGCGCACTGCGGCCCCCCACCTCAGAGCACCCTGTCCCCATGTTGATGAGGACAGGGCCCCTTCCCGTGTGATACCTACCATCACATGGGTAGGTACAGAGCATGATGGGACTGTGAGGCCTATATAGGTCCGATGCAAGGCGCGCATCCGTCATTTCAGCGAGGAGGACCGGCGTGTCAACATCGGGAGAAGGAGAGAAGTGAAGAACATGACGTCACAGCACGGAAGAAGAACTCATCACAGCACGGAAGGAGAAGACGTACAGCACGGAAGAAGACACCGGACAGCGAGACGAAGAACCGGGGTGCGCCGAGTCAACAACGGAGAGCGGCGAAGACAGAAGGAGAACCCCGGAGAGTTGAGAAGACCCGTCGGGATAGCGGAAGAAGAAGAGCCCCGCCGAAGACGCCGGAGGAAACCCGCCGGGGGGGTGGGGGCTTTTTTAAAAGCCACCCCCCCCCGGCGGTGGAAGAGAACCAGACGGCGGCCCCCACCCACCCGAAGACGTCAAAGAAGAAGCCCCCCCTGGTAAAAGAGCTAATAAAGAAGACAGGGGGCGGCCTCCGGAGCAGAAAAATAAAATATTTTAATACACTGTGTGGTTTATTTGTGTTTTTTACCACTTTTCTTGCAGGTGAATGGGTAGGGGTACGATGTACCCCATACTCATTCACTTAGGGTGGGGGGGCCGGTATCTGGGGGCCCCCTTATTAAAGGGGGCTCCCAGATTCCGATAAGCCTCCCGCCCGCATACCCCGACAACCAACGGCCAGGGTTGTCGGGAAGGGGCCCTGTCCTCATCAACATGGGGACAGGGTGCTCTGAGGTGGGGGGCCGCAGTGCGCCCCCCTGCCCCAGAGCACCCAACCCCCCCATGTTGAGGGCATGCAGCCTGGTACGGCTCAGGAGGGGGGGGGCGCTCGCTCGTCCCCACTCCCTTCCTGGCTGGCCGGGTAGCGTGCTTTGGATACGGGTCTGGTATGGATTGTAGGGGGACCCCCTACGCCGTTTTTTTCGGCGTAGGGGGGCTCTCCTTACAACCCATAACAGACCTAAGGGCCCGGTATGCTCCTGAGGGGGGGACCCATGCCGGATTTTTATTTAAAATCCGGCGGGGACTTCCCCCTCAGGATTCATAACAAACGCCGCACGCGTGTAGAATTGGCGGGAATCCAAGTCGGATCTCCCGTCGCTTCTATGACGGCTCTGTTTCCATCGCGGCAAGCCAGCTCGGCGCTGGCTCCCGCGATGGGGCTCGTAGGTGCTCAATCTCGCCGAGAAAGAGAGCGAGATTGACACAAAATCGGGTTCACCTACTGTATGCGCCAACAGTTTGCACATCACTTTACAACATGGGGGCAAACAGTACAGATACAATTCAATACAGGAGGAATCAGAGGGCCCTGCTTATTAGAGTTTACAGTCCAGAAGGGAGGGAAAAGTGGAACAAAAGGTAACAGCTATTGGGAATGATCAGATGGAGAAAATGAAACTAAAGTTGTTAGGTGTGGGTAGGATAGGCTTCTCTGAAGAGAGGGCTTTCAGGGATCGTCTAAAAGGTAATAGAGTAGGAGATAATTGGACAGATTGGGGTAAGGAGTTCTATAGGATTGAGAGGCTCTGGAAAAGTCCTGGAGGTGAGCATGGGAGGAGGTTATGAGGGAGCTAGAGAGCAGGAGGTCTTGAGAAGAAGAGAGAGAACGATTAGGTTGTTATTTTGAGACTAGGGCAGTGATGTAGCTGGGGGCAGAGTTGTGGATGGCTTTGTAATTAGTTGTTAGTATTTTGAATTACATTTGTTGGGTGAGTGGAAGCTAGTAGAGGGATTGACAGAGAGGAGAAGCAGACACAGAGGGATTGGTAAGGTGGATGAGTCTGGCAGCAGCATTCATACTGAATTGAAGAGGTGAGAGACTATGTAGAGGCAAGCCAAAAATTCCATAAAAATATTTCATAGTTTGTAGACACTATAACTTTTTCACAAATCAATCAATATACGCTTATTGGGATTGTGTTACAAAAAAATATGTAGCAGAATACATAGAAAAAAAATATTAGATATACAGTAGAAAATATTGTTTTTTTTTTTTTAAATTGGCAGTCTTTTTTTGTTTATAGCACAAAACATAAAAAATGCACCGGCTCACCAAAATAAGCTATATTTGTGGGGAGAAAAAGGACATACATTTTATTTGGGTACATCATCACATGACGTGCAATTGTCAGTAAGCTAGACATGTGCACACTGAAATATTTTGTTTCGGAATTTCGTTTTCGTCCGAAAAATGTATTTATTTAGTTACTACCTAAATTCTTTTTTATTTATTTTGTTTTGTTATAGAATGCGTTAGTCCGAAAATCCGAATTAATTAAGGTTGAATCTGTCAAATGAAGGCTTATGGTGTCTGTTGAATGTTCTAAGAAGATTCAACGGAGCAGCAAAACTGTACGATGCCACAATCGTACATTTCCGGTCGAATGTTCCACCAATAAGCTATAGAAGAATTCTAATGCTGTATGACACTAGTAAGAATTTTATCTATAAATTATTATTACTAGTCAACTAACAATCAAATTCTTAAATAGCCTATGGGCCGAGCATTTGACCAAGAATGTATGATTGCCTTCAATGACAGATTCACTGTTTGTATGTTTTTCTCTGCTTCGTCGAATCTTCGTCGTTCATGTCGAATGGTCTACCCCAACACTGTGTCTATAATGTTGAACCTTTTCTCTCAATGTCAAATCTTTTCTCTCTATGTAGAATAATCTTGGACTAATAGAGTTAAGGTTAGGCACATTCGACCGCATATTCAATAGACACAGATTGCTATTGTCAGCATCATGTCGAATCTCCTATCTATATCGAACTGTTGTAGCAACGAAAACAAAAATAAAGCATTTTTTTATGTCGGATGTTTTGGATTTCAGATTCTGCGCTTTTGTTTTTGTTTGTTAAAACCATAACAAAAATACCCGAAATTCAGCCGAAAACGAATGCACATGTCTAGTGTAAGCTGTCTGCTTGTACCTAAAGGCATATTGGTGGAAATGTTATGGTTTGGGGTTGCTTTGCTGGGACTTGCTGATATCAAGTCAGCTGTCAAATTCTGCATCATACAAGCGTTCTTGATGATAAAATAAGGTCCTCTGTCTCAAAGTTGAAGACAAACTCGAAATTGATCTTTCAGCACGACAATTATCCAAAGAAAGGAAGGCTATGGACTGGACTAGTCAAAGGCCTGATTTGAACCCCATTTAAATATTAGTGAGGAAAATGAAACAGGGAGTTCATGCAAGGGAACCCACAAATATTATGCAACTAAAGGAATTTATCATGGACAAGTCAATGTCAGAGACTGGTATTACCTTCAAGAAGTAATTTCTGCTAAAGGGGGCTATAACTGTTTCCAAGGCCAAGGATGTACTTACTGTTTCCATGTTACATCTATAAAAAATAGTTGAACATCCAGTGTTTTTCTGTTAAAATATGTCGAAAATGTCAACAACGTCCAAAGTGTGTACCTATTTTTCACAAGACTGTAACTTTTGGCTTGTCCTGCTTTTTCTTTGTCAGAATAACATATCCACAAGAAATTTAAACACGTGACTAGAATTTTTTTTTATTTTCACTGCTTTTGAGAAAAATATATATCTTGATAAAAATTACTTAACAGTTGCAAACTATGCTATTTGTTAAATGTCTTTCAGATGTTCCCACTGTTAAAACCTCACTACACATTTAGCAGTGACCTTTTCAGGTTTTTTTAATGTAACAATTACTGATAATGTCATAACACGCACAAATATAGCTTTACATGACTGTAAAATATTCTCAGTTACTAAATAATTCAGGGATTTTCCCATGCTCTCTGCATTAAAATACTATTAGAGGTTGAAGACTACATTAAGAATCTCGCTCCACGAAAAAAATAAATCTTTTATAATTAGCTTAAGGTTGCTATAATATAAATACATGCATAGTGACACATATTGATGCGATGGCTCTTCCCTAATAATGGCATTTCTAAACTGATTCATCCTTATGTCATAGTATGTTCTTGAAGCATTTTAACACATGACAGGTAATCCTACATTATGAATGCCAAAGTTAAAGTAGATGTGACAGGGTCAGGAGTGTAGATGACCAATTATTTGCACAAAGTACTTCAAAAGACTTTGACATTTCTTGAAGGATACTCAACTTTCTATGCAATCAGACATCTCAAGCCCACTGTGAGCAAATTATTAACTCAGGTTGTACCATTGTTCAGCTTCACACTTATATAATAGCCTAATGCTTATTAATTGGTGACATAATCTTTTTGATAGTGCTTGACTATGTAAAGTAAAATAAGGTCACCCATATTCTTATACTAATTAGCAAAACTAATAATTGTGGCTGAAGAGGGACATTTCACTGCTGTTTCTGATTTCTGAAGCAATTCTGTCATTTTTAATAGTAAATTCTAGAAAAAGATACTGGCCCAGATTCAGAAAAGAGATATGACGGCGTATCTCCTGATACGCCGTCGTATCTCTGAGTGGGGTCGGTCGTATCTATGCGCCTGATTCAGAGAATCAGTTACGCATAGATATCCCTAAGATCCGACAGGTGTAAGTGTCTTACACCGTCATATCTTAGGCTGCAATTTCAGGCTGGCCACTAGGTGGCGCTTCCGTATGTTTACGCAAGGAATATGCTAATTAGGTAGATACGGCGATTCAGAAACGTTCGGCTTTTTTCGGCGTATAGTTACCCCTGCTATATGAGGCATGGCTAATGTTAAGTATGGCCGTCGTTCCCGCACCGAGTTTTGAAATTTTACGTTGTTTGCGTAAGTCGTTCGCGAATAGGGCTGGACGTAATTTACGTTCACGTCGAAAGCAATGATGTTTTGCGGCGGATTTTCGAGCATGCGCACTGGGATTTTTTCATGAATGGCGCATGCGCCATTCAAAAAAAACGTAGAATACGCAGAGTTAAAGCAAATTTAAATAAAACACGCTTACGCCGGCCCACATACGTTACGCCGCCATAACTTAGGGCGCAAGTTCTTTCTGAATACGGAACTTGCGCCCAAAGTTACAGCGGCGTAACGTATCTAAGATACATTACGCCGGCCGGATAGATACGCTCAGGTATCTGAATCCGGCCCACTATGTTTATGGATAAATGCTACTGTCTGTCTCTTGCTTCAGTACTTCTAAAGCACTGGTACAGAACATGCAAGCAGCAAATGAATTCAGAGATAAGTCAGAACTGAGTTGAATAATTGTTCTTTGGAATAGTATTAACATGATAGACAGGCAACTAATATTTTCAAAAGTAGGGGCCAGATTCACAAAGGATTTACGACGGCGTATCTCCAGATACGCCGTCGTAAGTCCGAATGTGAGGCGTCCTATCTCGGCGCCTGATTCAAGAATTTGTCCAAGATACGACTGATGTAAGTCTCTTACGCCGTTGTATCTTAGGTTTATATTTACGCTGGCCGCTAGGGGCTCTTCCATTGTTTTACACGTCGAATATGCAAATGAGCAATATACACTGATTCAGAAACATACTTGTGCCCGTCGGATTTAGCTACGCCGTTTACGTAAGGCGTATGTCTGGCGCAAGTTTACCCCTCATAAAGCAGAGGTAAGTCATGTTAAGGTATGGACGTCGGAAACGTCGGAACAGCGTCGTATTTTACGTAGTTTGCGTAAGTCGTACGTGAATTGGGATGGGCGTAGGTTACGTTCACGTTGACAAAGCATTGAGCCGATGTATCTTAGGGAGTATTTGCGACGTGACTCTGAGCATGCGCGCGCATGCGCCGTTCGTTCAGCCCCTAATTTACTTGGGGTCACGGCTCATTGTAATACAACACGCCTTGATAATTTGAATTACGCGGGCTTACGCTGGCCCATTTACGCTATGCCGTCGTAACTTAGGACGCAAGTTATTTCTGAATACGGTACTCGCCTCTCTATGTTACGGGGCGTAGCGTATATGAGATGCGCTACGCCCGCAGAAAGTTAGCCGATCTTTCTGAATCTGCCCCTAGAAGTCATTAATACGAAAGGAGTTACATATACTGTAGTATGCCAAATTTTCCCTCAGGCCCCGTACACACGGCCGAGGAACTCGACGTGCCAAGCACGTCGAGTTCCTCGTCGAGTTCTGGGATGAAGCCGCCGAGGAGCTCGGCGGGTCGCCTTCTCCCAACATGTTCTCTATTTTCTCGACGAGCTCCTCGGCGGCTCCATCGAGCCAAAAGTGTACAGACGACAGAGTTTCTCGTCAGAATCCGGGTTTTGACCGAGTTTCTCGGTGAATTCTGCCGAGAAACTCTGTCGTGTGTACGAGGCCTCAGATATTGAAATATGGTCTGCTTAGATAAAATGTGCTTATAATAACAAGGCTTTGTTTTGCAACGCTAACCCTAACCCTTTGTTGTATAACAAAGCCACGTGATCACCATATCAGTGCTGACACATAGATCACTTGGCTTTGTTACTAAATGCCAAAGAGAGATGCCACTGTATTTCTTTCTTCACTTAAAAAGTGTACTGTTATCAAAGTTGTAAAACATGCAAAGGAAGGTGGAGAATCCTAAAAAAAATATTTCAGGGACTTAGGGAAAAGATTGAAGAGAAGGACCTTGAAGGTGGAATTCTCATAAATACTACCTGTGCCTCGAGCCACACCAGAGAGGCAGAAGGCATTTAGGGAACTGAACAAGTGGCTTGGGAACTAGTGTAGGAAGGAGGGGTTCCTGGAGAACTGAGCTTACTTCTCAGATCGTAACTGGCTCTTTAGTAGAAATGAGCTGCAGCTTAATGGGGAGGGTGCAGCTCTATGGGGAAGAAAGAAGTCCAGAGTGTTGGAGGGGCTTTTAAACTAGATATTGGGGGTTCAGAGGAAGCAATAGCTGGCAGTGAGCAAAGGACAGAGGGAGAGTGAGTAGTGATAATACAACCATAACATTTAATCCTGGGATGAATGCGTGGACAAATCAAAAACATAGCCCGAGAAAACTTAAGGAGAAAATAATATTCACTTATACAACACTGAGAGACTTATACACAAATGGTGATATTAACTGGGCAGAGGGGACGGCTCACTCACTAAAGGCCTGTCATTTCATGAATGTCTTACAGGACAACTTCATACCTCAATTGGTGGATTCCCTCACTAGAAAGAATGCATTGCTAGATCTATTAATTGTGAATGATCCAAGTCTGATCTCAGATGTGGCAATATAGGACAACTTGAGATCTAGCGAGCACAGGATGATTACATTTAGCATAACTTATAGAAAAAAAAGGAGGCACGAGGGTAGCACAAGAACACTAAATTTCAGCCAATTTTCTGAACTGTGGTCAATACTACATGACATCAATTGGGACCTAATCCTGGAAAACACTGACCTTGGAAGAAACATGGGAATTTTCTGGTGACAATTTCCTAATTCAAGCAAGCATTTGCTCCAGTGTCACTGGGCCAGATTCACAGAGCAAGTACGCCGGCGTATCTACTGATACGCCGGCGTACTTTCAAATTTCCCGCGTCGTATTTTAAGTTTGAATCCTCAAACCAAGATACGACGGCATTTAGGTAAGATCCGACAGGCGTACGGCTTCGTACGCCTTCGGATCTTAGATGCAATACTTCGGCGCCCGCTGGGTGGAGTTTGCGTCGTTTTCCACGTCGGGTATGCAAATTAGCGATTTACGACGATCCACGAATGTACGCGCGGCCGTCGCATTTTCTAACGTCGTCTGTAGTCGGCTTTTTCTGGCGTATAGTTAAAGCTGGTATTTTGCGGCATAAAGATAGACTTGCCATGTTAAGTATGGCCGTCGTTCCTGCGTCGAAATTTGAATTTTTTTTTGCGTAAGTCGTCCGTGAATAGGGATGGACGTAACTCACGTCTAAGTTCAAAAAATGACGTCGTTGCGACGTCATTTCGCGCAAAGCACGGCAGGAAATTTCTGGACGACGCATACGCAGTTCATTTGGCGCGGGGACGCGCTTCATTTAAATGAAACCCGCCCCCTGATCGCCAATTTGAATTCCGCCACCAGAAATACACTACGCCGCCGTAACTTACAGCGCAAAATCGTTGAGGATTCAAAATTTCGCCAGGTAAGGTACGGCGGCGTAGCGTATCTCTGATACGCAGCGCGGATCCAATTCTCTCTGGATCTGGCCCACTAACATTATAAGCACACATGGAAATTTCAGGTTCTATGATTAGGAATCTGATGGTATTTAAGACCAGCCCTGGGCTGGCATGTTGGCATATGTTACTGATTCCCACACAGTACAGTATCCCTGGCTCCAATCGGCTGTTGATCAGGGGATTTCCAAGTGGAAAGATCATGGTAAACAAAGGGGCTGGAATACAAGTAATGTCAATACCCAAATATAACAATGCCAGAAATAGTTGAGAAAAGTGGAAAGATAGCACTGGACCAAAAGAGTAGATCTTACTGGTATTGTTAACTAAAGATGTTGTATAGGTACCATCCCCTAAGCAGTGGTATCCCCAATTTAAATGTGGTGCTGCTGGAATATCGATTGAGTTCTGTTTTGCTTAGGTATTTCCTAAGCTTGCTGCTATTGTTTGCTTCTGCCTCCTGTTGGGGAGTGTCCCTGACAATAATGTAAGGACATACGTTTTGAATATTTATATCTTCTCGGCCAACCACTAGGAAGTTTACTGCCAGGAATACCTTTTGGGGAAGAGTGTGACAGACCACCTGCCCCCCCCCCCCCGCCTGGGTGCTTCTGCCAAGATACAACTTCCTCCACTCTGGAACCAGGAAACAGGTGTTATAGCTGAACATTGCACCCAAGAACTAGACGACACTAGTTTAGGTGCAAACTTAGTCTCATATGTTATACTTGTATAATCAGTCACAGTTTTTGGCATGGTTGTGTGATGCCGCGTACACACCATCACTTTATGTGATGAAAAAAAACGACGTTTTAAATTATGAAATAAAACAACGTTTTTGAAACTTCATTTTCAAAAACGACATTGCCTACACACCATCGTTTTTTCAAAATGCTCTAGCAAAGCGCGGTTACGTTCAGCACTCTTTTCCATTGAAGCTAGCTTCATAATTTGCTTCTGCGCATGCGCGGGTTTAAAAACGTCGTTTTAAACGTCGTTTTGCCCACACACTATCATTTTAAGTGACACAAAAAACTACGTTTTGAAAAAGGACACAAAAAATTGAAGCATGCTTCAATGTTTTTTTGTCGTTTTTCACAAGACATAAAACAAAGTTTTTCCCCACACACGGTCATTTTAATTGACATTTTTCAAAACGTTGTTTTTTTTCATCACATAAAGTGATGGTGTGTATGCGGCATAACTCTCAGGAATGGATGAACAGCAATACAAATCATCTGACAAGTAAATTTAAGCTTCCTTTTTATTTAGTGCTTTGCCTGGAGTTCAGTTTTAAGCCACCCAATTACCAGTAAACATGCAAGAAAAAGAATATTGCTCTCTGACATTATGGTAAAAAGAACTAAAAATATTTTTCACATTAATGAAAGTAATATTTTGACTCAAATTAAAGCCATGTCTTATAAACTGTAAAAGTATTTTGAAACATATAACAATATATTTCTAAATTGACAAATCTTTGCATTTTCTGTACATTCAGCTCAATTAGCCTAACATTTTCTTGTGGGATTGGTGGTAAATGTCTATTCCTATTCAAATGTTTTATTCATTGTAACTTGGTTAAATGATACTTTACAACTGTGAACTTCAGACAATTTGTCATTGTGAAGAAGTTACAAACAAGTCTAATACATTATTGTGCAAGCATAGCCCCTTCCCGTTTAACTATCTTTAGGGCATGCTGCAGACTTGCCACTTGAATGAATGCATTTGCTTTCATCTCCCAAGAATTTGTTATGGCAAATTGAAGGTCCTGTTGCTATTCTGACACATAATTAATCATATGTTCATGTATGCAGTGTGGACTGTGCCATACATCTTACAATTGCTCACTACATGTTTAAATGTTAATATGCATTTATTCGCTCAGATACATTTAAATAACGAAGAAGGGGCTAGACACATAATTATGGAGAATATATGCATCTGAGTGTCTAGCATGTCTGTAGGGAAAAAAAGACCCATGGTAATCTTATACACCAACTAATGTCAGTATATTCATGGAATATAAATAGTTGTTACATACAACAATTTTCTAATAAAGAAAATCAGTTCTTTGTTGAAAAATGGGAGAATATTTTGCAGTTTGTTACCATCATGATTATTATTATGGAACCAATTGGCTCAATACACCATGTATAAAATTTCTTTACAGATGAAATTTGATTGGCTGACATACACAAACAATCCACTTATATTATTTATTAAAAACAATAAAATTCACCCCTTCCACACAAAGCTTATCACAAATCCTTAGCCATGCATATGATTATCGCGGCAAAGCAATGTATCCCCATGCATTGGAACTCATCCCAAACCCCTTCAATTAAGGAATAGTTTTACAGGTATCCACAAAATATGGGGTAACTAATCCATATAGCACAAGATACCCCCACTAAATTCAGAATGACTTGGGCTTGCTAGAATCACTTTCAGTCGACCCTGGAGTTTTCCGAACTATCTAGATCTCCTATTTAAATCTGAACATATTATATCTCCTGATACACCCCCCTTTTTACGCAGGACCACACACACACTTACACCCCCAACAGCCAACCGATCACCCCATATCCCATAATGACCATTCCCCTCCACCACCAATATATGCTCCCGAAGGAGCTGCACACACCTACCATGATACCTGGGAGAGTGGGAAGAGATGGCACCCCCCACCACCACTACCACCACTACCCCCTTTTTTCAAACCACACCTCGCCTTCCTCCATCATTTACTACTTTAGAAAAGTTTGACTCTACATTCACCACAAATCCTATTAGTCTATAAACCTCATAAACTCTGGACTTTAAGGACAAACCCCTCAATAGGGATGAGCTTTATGCTCAAGCCAAACATGAGTTTGACTCGAACATTTTTTAAAGGTTAATATGCAAGTTATTGTCATAAAAAGTGTTTGGGGACCCAAGTCCTGCCCCAGGGGACATGTATCAATGCAACAGTAATTTAAAACTACTCGCAGCTATAATGAATGGTCGGATAAAAGTAATTGAAAAAAACAGAAAAAAATGTAGTTGCGCTGAATTACAAAAAAAAAAAAAAACTATAACAAGTGAAAATAATTATATAAAGCAATAACAGCTATGTGAATCATGTGTTCAGTGATGTTTTTTCAGGCTGACGTTTTGCGTGACAGTCCGAGTGGACTGTCCGAGTGGCGTTTGTTTTAAAGCCGGCTTTATTTTTATGCTTCTGTGAGATCGTTCTCTTGTAAGTGTTTTATCTTAATACATTTTACACGATTTACTACGGTACTTCACTATTGTGAGTCCTATATCTTTTTTGGGTATCCCATCCAATCAGCGACATCTGTGCCTTGAGGATCCAATTCCTACTGGTGTATGCTGCAGTCCATGATTTAAGGCCCGGGTTGGGGTTTACAGCCGCAAGCCATCTTTGCTTGCCATCTGCTAAGCCTGCATTCATTGTGGTGTTTCACTGTTGATTTTTTCAACATTTGAACTACAACTTGAATGTCAGAAGAAGTTATTTCAATTGTTTTTTTTTGTTGTTTGGACTTCACTGAACACAGGATTCACACAACTATTTCCATTGTGTTTTATGTTTGGACTTCACTGAACACATGATTCACACAGCTGTTATTGCTTTATATAATTATTTTTATTTTTTAGTAATTCAGCGCAACTACATTTTTTTCTTTTTGTCTGTTTTGGTGTGTATATCACTTTTTAGTTGCTGTTTTACATTAGTGATCTAATTAGCGTGGTAATTTCTTTTTCCACATTGAAAAAAATAGCATGGGTTCCCCTCCCAGTCTATTACCAGGCCCTTTGTGTCTGGTATGAATATCAAGGGGAACCCCAAACCAAAATTTAAAAAAAAAATGTCATACCAGACCCGCTGTGACAGCTCTTAGCCACTTGACCACTGGGCACCTAAACCCCCTTCCTAACCAGACCAATTTTCAGATTTCGGTGCTTTCACATTTTGAATGACAATTACTCAGCCATACAACATTGTACCCATATGGAATTTTTGTCCCTTTTTTCACACAAACAGAGCTTTCTTTTGGTGGTATTTAATCACCATTGGGTTTTTTTTCTGCGCTATAAAAGAAAAAAGACTGAAAATTCTGTACAAAAATGAATTTTTCTTTGCTTCTGTTATAAAATTTAGCAAATTAGTAACTTGTCTTCATAAATTTTGGCTAAAATTTATACTGCTACATATATTTGGTAAAAGTACAAATTGGTGTATATTATTTGGTCTTTGTGAAAGTTATAGAGTTCACAAGCTATGGTTGAAGAAAAATAAATAAATGATAAGCGCTTCAAATCTGTGAGAACCACAACTGAGGTGAACGTAATAAAAAATACACAAATAAAGAAATAAATGAAGTGACTACACTTATGAGTGAAATAAATCAAAAAAGTGAGTCCAGACTACAAACAAATACTTCTAATAAGTGAAGCTCAATTCACCAAAATGGTATGTTGAATGGTCAATAATGGTCAATAATTTCACTTTGACAACTGTTGAGCGTCTCAATATCCTCACAGGTCTCGTAGTTCCCTTACCTTGAATGTGCTATATGTAAGCATATAGTAGAAATCCTCCAGGGTGCGGGTCTCACTTCTCCCAGACGTATTCACTCCAGCTGTTGTTGCTGCACGCCACCGAGTAAATCCAGGCTCAGTGATCCAGTGGGGATGTAGCGAGGAGGGTGCAAAAGGAAAAAAGAAAAAAAATTGCCTCCAATAGTGTAATATGTTTAAAACGGAGGGATTTATTAAACAAAAAAGGGGATTGTACATGAAGATTAAAAGATGATCGTGCTCTTAGATCATA
Source organism: Rana temporaria (assembly GCF_905171775.1). Lineage (NCBI taxonomy): Eukaryota > Metazoa > Chordata > Amphibia > Anura > Ranidae > Rana > Rana temporaria. The sequence goes on from NC_053496.1 coordinate 111,980,215, forward strand.
CAAAAATTGCGAGGACGAGGCGATCGTAATGCCGCCTTACGTCTATACTGTAGGTCTCCGGCTTGTGTGGGTGTCTTTGCAGTCTCGACTCCCTACGACGTTACGTGACATACCTCGTGACTTCATCAGTCCCCCACTTTTTATCTTGCACTGTATTTTTCTAACATGTTTTTTTGGGGGGAAAAAACAGTTTTGTGCTTAAAAAACAAAACGGTAAAGTTAGCCCAATTTGTTTGCATAATGTGAAAGATAAAGTTAAGCCAAATAAATATATACCTAACATGTCAACCTTTCAAAATTGCACATGCTCGTAGAATGGTGCCAAACTTTGCTACTTAAAAATCCCTGTAGGCGACACTTTCAATTTTTTTACTGGTATTGCAGGGTATTGTAGAGTGTTGCAGGGTATTTCAGGGTATTGCAGAGTATTGCAGGGTATTGCAGGGTATTGCAGAGTATTGCAGGGTATTGCAGAGTATTGCAGAGTATGGGCAGGGTATTGCAGAGTATGGTCAGGGTATTGCAGGGTATGGGCAGGGTATTGCAGAGTATGGGCAGGGTATTGCAGGGTATGGGCAGGGATGGCTGAGCAGGGATGGATGGATCTGTGACTTCAATTGTCACAGAGCAGCGCTGCTGCCATCTGCTCTCTCCCCTCTCTTCTCACAATGTACTGACCGGTACAGCGATCACGTGGTAAATGGCTGCGATTAGCGGCCATCTACCGTGATCCGTAATGCGCCGGGTCTTCCAGACCCGGTGGTCATGGATATTTCTTTTGGCTATGGCCTGGTCGGCAAATAAAAGTTAAATAGCTGATGGCGGGGCCTACCGTGATGTGTACGGGTGACCCCGCCCCCTTGACGCAACAAGGGTTTCCGGCAGTTTCCCTGTGGCATCATGGGTGGCCCCGCCCCCTTCTGAAGCAACGGGAAACACCTGTTGTGTCAGAGGGGGCAGGGTCACCCATGATGCCACGGGGAAACCGCCGGAAACCCCAATTGCGTCAGAGGGGGCGGGGTCACCCGCGCTATTACGGTTGGCCCTGCCCTCAGCTATTTAAGAGCTGTCACGGTGGGTCTTGCATCATTCGTCAGGCTTCTCCCATGGAGGCGGAATCGATCGCGACGGCGTGTATAGTCGGGTCATAGAAGGATCACATCGCTGTTTTTTTTTTTTAAAGGACTGAAAGTGCACTTTAAAGTGCAGTCACTGTAGATCTGAGGGGGACATGCAGGGAAAATAAAAAACAGCATTTTTGCTTGCACATGATTGGATGATACAATCTGCAGAGCTTCCCCTAATTTCAGAGCTTCCCCTTCTACAGCAATCTACAGGCACTGCGCTTACAAGTAATCCAGGTATCGAAGTCAAGAACAAGCCAAGTCAGCTACCAAAACTAAGACCCTCCATAAACAGGAACCTATACTAGGGCAAGGACAGGAAAGGGAAGTAGAGATTTATAGGATCGCTGATCAGATAACTCAAACATTCAAACATAAAACAAGTTCCCTGGTGGTTCAGGACATAGAAAACTGTCTATGAACACCAGGTCCTGGTATCAAATCCCAGACCTGGTGTGACAGGAAAGGCCTGAGGGCTTCTGGTAGAGTAATCTTGTGGCTAGTCAAGGCTATATCGTTGGCCTACAAGCAAAGGCTTTGCCTGTGCCTGAGAGCATTTCACTAGAGGAGTCTCAACCTCTTGGGCAGCAGCAGGACAGGTGTCCTTGGAAATGGATTTGCAAGGCAGCCACATGGATTTCCATGCATACCTTGATGGCAGACTATTGCATAGAGCTGGCGGCTCTAACTACTGTAGACTTTGGCAAGAGTGTTCTGGCTTCCACCTCCAATGTAGAATAAAAAAAATTCTCAAGCATTATCCTCTCGTGTGTGGCTAGTTAATTCCCAGCTGAGCTGTCAGGAAAATGTAATTCAAATACTAACTGTAATTTAGATAATAAGAGTGAACAAATTTAATATAATAACTATAACTAACTATTTTATAAAGATGAGCATTATAAGTTATTGTAGTTTTATTATATTACATTTGTTCGCTCTTATTATCTGTGTAAGCTGAAAGGCATTTTAGGTTGTTTTAGTGTCAGCTGCTACAGCAATATGGCGCTTTGTTATGGGATGACGTAAGACGTCCCGCCTAGCTATGCTGAGTTTCAGCTTGTCACTATAGTAACGGCCGTCTATATAAAGGTGAATGGGTGATGCCGTAAGCCTCGCCCCGCTGAGGAAGTTCCGTCCAGAACGTAACGCGTACCGGGGAGGTAGCTACGTATGACGTCACCCGCTGCTATCTACAGTCCATTGTGATTACTAAATGCTGTTTGTTTTCGGCCGCTATGTGAGTAGCCTGTGTTATTTTAATAAACGCTCGTTTTAGTATAAATGGAGAGTACTTTGATTCTTTCTTCTATTTTGCATACCTGGATTGCCTGCTGAGCTTAAGGGAGATTGCTTATTTCTTGGAGTCCTACGCAACTTTTGGAGGATTTACCTTGAGGCATTTGATCTTCAGTTTACCTGCTTGCATGAATTCCTGGTGATTCAGGGGTCCATACTGGAAGGTGAGAGTACCTAGATAGACCTAAGGTGGAGGGATTGTCACAACCTGTGAATTCTTCAGCACTGGTGGATCATTATCACAGACTTTTCACTTTACATATGCAATATATTTATCTTCATATTTCATTATATATTTTTTTATATATATCACAGTTTCCTTGGATATTACTTTTTTGATTGGATATTGATTTGCACACTTATATAATTGTATTAGATTTTATTAATTTGGTTGTTATTGTGCTGCACTTTCTCTGTTTACGATTTGTTATTTGAATGCTGTAGAATTGAACATTTTGGATTTTTTGCAAAACATGAATAACTAAGACTTTTTCTATATCTGAAGAAATTCTTCCTAGCAGTAAAACAGTGACACATAACTGGAAAAAAAACTATTTAAGCAACAGACAGCATGGATTCATGAAAGACAGAAGCTGTCAGACAAACTTGATTTTTTTATATGAAGAGGTAAGTAAAACCTTGGACAGAGGGGTGGCGGTGGACGTGGTATACCTGGATTTTGCAAAAGTGTTCGATACAGTTCCGCACACACGGCTCATGTGTAAGGTAAAGTCTACAGGATTGGAAATATCAGTTTGTAAATGGATAGAAAACTGTCTGAAAGACAGAATTCAGAGAGTAGTGGTTAATGATTATTACTCTGAATGGTCTAAGGTTATCAGTGGTGTACCCCAAGGTTCAGTGTTGGGACCCTTACTTTTTAATATCTCTATAAATGAAATAGGGTCTAAGATCAAAAGTAACATTTCTGTCTTTGCAGATGACACCAAGCTTTGCAGTGGAATAACATCCTTACAGGATGTCTCCAATTTACAAGCCAACCTCGATGCTCTGTCTAATTGGGCGACTATGTGGCAGATGAGGTTTAATGTTGATAAATGTGAAGGTATGCACTTGGGGGCTAAGAATATGCATGCATCATACATGCTAGGGCAGGGGTAGGCAACCTTGGCACTCCAGCTGTGGTGAAACTACAAATCCCATCATGCCTCTGCCTCTAGGTGTCATGCCTGTGATTGTCAGGGTCTTGCAATTTTTTATGGGACTTGTAGTTTCATCACAGCTGGAGAGCCGAGGTTGCCTACCTCTGTGCTAGGGGGAGTACAACTGGGGGGATCCGTAGTGGAGAAGGATCTGGGGGTTTTGGTAGATCATAAGCTCAAGAATGGCATGCAATGCCAAGCTGCAGTTCCCAAAGCGAGCAGAGTCCTTTCTTGTATTAAGAGAGGTATGGACTCCAGAGAGAGAGAGATATAATTTTGCCCCTGTACAAATTATTAGTAAGACCTCATCTGGAATATGCAGTTCAGTTTTGGGCTCCAGTTCTCAAAAAGGATATCAGGGAGCTAGAGAAATTTCAGAGAAGGGCAACCAAACTGATACAAGGCATGGAGGAGCTCAGCTATGAGGAAATATTAGAAGAACTGAATTTATTCACTCTTGAGAAGAGGAGAATACGGGGGTATATGATCCACATGTACAAATATATAAGGGGTCCATATAGTGAACTTGGTGTTGAGTTATTCACTTTACAGTCAACACTGAGGACAAGGGGGCACTCTTTACATCTAGAGGAAAAGAGATTTCATCTCCAAATACGGAAAGGTTTCTTCACAGTAAGAGCTGTGAAAATGTGGAACAGACTCCCTCCAGAGGTGGTTCTGGCCAGCTCAGTAGATTGCTTTAAGAAAGGCCTGGATACTTTCCTAAATGTACATAATATAACTGAGTACTATGATTTGTAAGTAAAGTTGATCCGGGGTAAATGCCTCTCGGGGGATCAGGAAGGAATTTTTTCCCCTGCTGTAGCAAATTGGATCATGCTCTGCTGGGGTTTTTTGCCTTCCTCTGGATCAACTGTGGGTATGGAGTTGGGTGTATGGGATTGTACTATGTTTTTTATTTTGTTTGTTTATTTTTTTGTGGTTGAACTGGATGGACTTGTGTCTTTTTTCAACCTGACTAACTATGTAACTATGTAACTATGTAAATGAATGGGCAGATGTGTATTTAAATGATACGTCCACCCTAACACTAAAATTGCTACAGACATCCATGAGATAAGCCTAACCTATCTAGCCCTCTAAAGAATAAATCAGTATACATACCTTTTTTGAAGCCAAACTGGTCTGGTCTCCAGTGACGGAAGCTCTGCAGAGGACACAGTCGACAACGGCTGTTAAATGAATGGGGAGTGACATCACCCAGTTACTTTGGGGCTTCCGTTGTCAGCTGTGTCCTCTGCACACGTCTCAACAGCAAAGCCGCAGCTGACAGCTCAGCTTGGGATCGGATTTAAAAAGGTATGTATACTGATTCCTTCTTAGAGACATTATAGTAATAGGCATTTTTATGGGACTTTTACAAGGCAACCAGATATAGAAGAAAACCAATTGATATAAAAAATATAATGTCTCATATGTTATCTGTTCTGTTCTACACTTGCCATACAACTGGTAAAGACATCTGGACAGTTTCACAAAAACGGGGAACCTCAGACAAGGATAGAAACACTGGGTGGATGGATACACCTGCAGGACCAAGAAAAGACAACAGGTGGGGGGGGGGGGCACCAAATTAAGTGCAGCATATAGCTTAAAGGGGTTGTAAAGGTTTTTTATTTTCTAAATAGGTTCCTTTAAGCTAGTGCATTGTTGGTTCACTTACCTTTTCCTTCAATTTCCCTTCTAAATGTTTTTTTTCTTTGTTTTCTTTGTCTGAATTTCTCACTTCCTGTTTCTCCTCAGTAAGGTGTTCAGTAAGCTGTTCTAAATGACTTTCCCCCGCTCGGATGATGGTGGAAAGCTTAGGACAAACAGGAAGTGAGAAATTCAAACAAAGAAAAAAAACATTTAAAAGGGAAATCGAAAGAAAAGGTAAGTGAACCAACAATGCACTAGCTTTATTCGATTGAATAAGGATTGTGTTTATGGACTTTTATTATATTTCACCAATATCATATTAATAATTTTATTGTTGAGCACTGGAATTTTGTTTAATTTTTTTTTTCACGTTTTCACTATTAATTATTTATTGGTTGACACCATCCATATAAATCAACATTACTGATTATTTGGGTTTTCTGAGCGCCGTATTTTCTTTGTTTTTTTTGTTGCATTTACTTTGGTATCCTGAGTATTAATACTGGCAGCTCTTTATACATTCACGTATATTTTCTTGGTTCATTTATTGTGTTAGCCCAGTGTCTTTTTCTTTCTCTTGTAGGAAGGAGAATTTTTTCCACTAGCTTAAAGGAACCTATTTAGAAAACAAAAGACAAACCTTTACAACCCCTTTAAGAAAGAGGCTTGGGTGGCCTCTAAATGCATAGCTCTGGTCACAGAAAACAAAATACCCCTGCGCATGAGTTGTTTTTTCCTGCATAGCTCTGGCCCCCTGACATACCAATGATATCACTTTGCATCCCACAAGATACCCTCCACCATCTTTTTGGTTTCCACTTCCTCATCTAAGCTGTCATCCAGCCTGAAATCCAGATTTTTCAGGCTGCACGTTGTAGGAAAAGGCTCCCCATCCTAGATGCATAAGCTGGCCGCTCATGGATTAAATACAAAAAGTGCCATTGTGTGTTCTCTTGGTCTTGCATGTGTATCCATCCACCCAGTGTTTCTATCCTGGTATGAGGTTCCCTGTTGTTGTGAGACTGGCCATGTCCACTGTTGAGAGACCATGATCTTATAGGCTGAGAGCGGATGTAGCCCGAGTGGGCCTGCTTTTTAGCTAAAAGTCTGCAGTTGTGCATTGAATACTGTGTGATGCTGGAAACCCTGTATACATAAACCAAGTGCAAAAAACGTTACTTTTGAATACAAATAGGCAAAGAAAGTACTTACAGTAATGTTGAGTGGCATGGGCCCTTAAAAGCTCTTTGCCCTAAAGGCTACCCTTTGATGCTATACTTCGATTTATATAGTTGTTCACCCATGTTGTACATATAATGTACAGTATATTAACAAAAAACAAACCTCTGCAGGTTTTTCTACTGCTGTACATATCCTATTAGAGAGGGTTTCCCTTACTTTCAGTAACATAAGTGACAGTCAATAAACAGAAAAGTTTTTTAAAGGGGAAAGCATGCTAACAGACATACTTTTAACTGTTTTATTGTTGCCTGCATTACTGTTAAAGGGGTTGTAAAGGTATTTTTTCCTAAATAGCTTTCTTTACCTTAGTGCAGTCCTCCTTCACTTACCTAATTTTTCAATTTTGCTTTTAAATGTCCTTATTTCTTCTGAGAAATCCTCACTTCCTGTTCTTCTGTCTGTAACTCCACACAGGTAAAACAAACCTTAAAGGGGTTGTAAAGGTAAAAAAAAAAAAAATCCTAAATAGCTTCCTTTACCTTAGTGTAGTCCTCCTTCACTTACCTCATCCTTCGATTTTGCTTTTAAATGTCCTTATTTCTTCTGAGAAATCCTCATTTCCTGTTATTCTGTCTGTAACTCCACACAGTAAAGTGAGGCTTTATCCCTGGTGTGAAGTGTCGTGCCTTCCCCCTCCCTTGGACAACAGGAGAGTCAGGACACCCACTAACAGACATCTCTATCTGCAACGTAGCGAGCGTCCTGACTCTAATGTTGTCCAAGGGAGGGGGGAGGCACAACACTTCACACCAGGGAGAAAGCCCCACTTTACTGTGTGGAGTTACAGACAGAAGAACAGGAAGTGAGGATTTCTCAGAAGAAATGAGGACATTTAAAAGCAAAATGGAAGGATGAGGTAAGTGAAGGAGGACTGCACTAAGGTAAAGGAAGCTATTTAGGATTTTTTTTTTACTTTTACAACCCCTTTAAGGTTCGTTTTACCTTTCATACTAATTGGGGTCATCTGAAGAGCAAGTGAGAGAAAATCTCTCCAGTGAAGACCAAGACAGTAATACAAAACTTGGCATGGATTTGAATCTGTCTTTACATTAATCAGAACAACTAAAAGTAAGTTTTATGTTGAGTTTTTCTTATTGTGTGGAATTATGTTTATCAAGTGTCATCTCAAGCATCCACTAATGTACAAAAAAGGAATGGCCAAGTAATTTCTCTCCCAACTTTTTTTTTATCTCTTCTTTTTTTTTTTTTTTTTTTAACGGAAAACGCTAGTTTGCAAATGTTTTTTAAGTGGAGCAGAACAACTGAATGTCATAAGTAGCATTAATTAGGTCTTGGCTGCTAGATTAATTTTATGTGTCAATTGGCTTGAAGTGCTGTTTAGAAAACAATTATAGAACAAAGAACAGTGATGACACTCATTCATCACTATCGTTCCTTGTCTAATTGTTTTCCAACATCACGGTTCATCTTGTAATACATAGCCAAACCAGCTTTTCTGTCTAGTGTGTGAATGATTTCAATATTTACATTGCAATGCAAGCAGAAGTCTGTTCTACATGGCGTGAGGGATAACAGGAAAATTGCTTAAAAATAGATGCAATACTATTTTTTAGGTAATGAAAACAGATTAGTCCACAGTCTGGAAGACACAAGTTTTGATGGATCGTTCATCTCTTGAGCATAACAGGAACATCTTTAAGCTTCATTTCACAGAATTTTATTTATTAAATATCTAGTGGGTATACACTTATTAATCAGTGATTTCTGTTTTAATACTTTTAAAAAGTAAAATATGCACACAAGAGAATGGAGGTTATAGTAACAAGCTGTACTTTATGAATTGTCATTTCCTTTTTATATTTGCCTTTTTGTAATGCAGTTCTTTTTTTTAATCCAGCTGTTATTAATTTAAAAATATTTTATTAAAAAAATACTGTACTATACAATTAAACACATGCAGGTATAAGATCTGTTTAGTGGCTTGGTAAAATCATACTTATTGCATAAGTGAAATGCCTGTGGTTTGTAAAAATGTTTACAATATATTACAACATATATTTAAAGCCCAACTCCAGACGTTTAAATACTTCAAAGATTTGTATTTTTCACTGAGCAATTCTCATATGTACTTACAATTCTGATATGTGCTAAGCAAACCCAGTATCTTCTTAAAGTAGAGATCAACCCCTTTTTGAGTGGTGGTCTTAAACTAAAGACCACCTCTCAAAAATTTTGTTTTTGGATATTCATTTTTTTTTCTTACTTACCTTTTTGGAAGTACCAAGTATACTTCCGATCCAGCCGGGCCCTGGCCCATGATGCCATGTCCTCTTCTGTGGCGAGCCCGTTGTGTCCCAGAAGACAAGCTGGCCATTTACCAAGCGTTTGCGTGACTTGTACATGCATAATAGGAAATTGGCAGTGAAGCCGCAAGGCTCCACTGCCAGATTCACTTATTTGGAATGGTGGCGTCGGCACCCGATCCGATGGACGGATCGGCCTCGGGGGGCTGACAACGCGAGCTCCCTGGACAGGTAAATGTCCTTATTAACTACTTGCCGACCAGCCACCGCAGTTATATGGCGGCAGGTCGGCTCTGCTGCACGAGATCACGTAGCTATACATCATCTCACTATGCAGCCAATAGGGGCGCGTGCGTAAGTAATAATCACAGTAATCTATGACATTTACGTAAGGCATGCGTCCGACATAAAGTTATTCCACATATAAGGAGGCGCATCCCATGCAAAGGTATGGACGTCGGAACAGCCATCGTATTTTACGTTGTTTACGTAAGTCGTACGTGAATGGGGCTGGGCGTAGGTTACGTTCACGTCATAGGCATTGAGCCGTCGTATCTTAGGGAGTAAATTCAACATGATTCTGAGCATGCGCGCGCATGCGCCGTTCGTTTGGCCCATCATTTGAATGGGGTCAAGCTTCATTTTAATGGATCATGCCCACTTCCTTCCTACTTTGAATTAGGCGGGCTTACGCCGGAAAATTTACGTTACGCCGGCGCAACATTGGGAGCGAGTGCTTTGTGAATACTGTTCTTGCCTCTCAATGTTACGTCGGCGTAGCGCATATGAGATGCGCTACGCCCACACAAATATACACCGCTCTACGTGAATCTGGGCCTATAACTTTTGCGCAAACCAATCAATAAATGCTTATTGTGATTTTTTTTATGAAAAATATGTAGAAGAATATGTATCAGCCTAAACTGAGGAAATTTTTTTTTTTATATATTTTTGGGAATATTTATTACAGCAAAAAGTAAAAAATATTCATTTTTTTTCAAAATTGTCGCTCTATTTTTGTTTACAGCGCAAAAAATAAAAACTGCAGAGGTGATCAAATACCACCAAAAGAAAGCTCTATTTGTGGGAAATAAAGGACGCCAATTTTGTTTGGGAGCCACGTCGTAGGACCACGCAATTGTCAGATAAAGCGACGCAGTGCCGAATCGCAAAAAGTGGCCCGGTCATTGACCAGCAATATGGTCCGGGGCTGAAGTGGTTAAAAGTCAGGAGCTACAGTGTTTGTAGCTGCTGACTTTTTTTTTAAATGACTGCAACACCACTTTAACCCCCCTGGCGGTATTCCCGAGTCTGACTCGCAGCATCCACAGACAGTGTTTACTTACCTTGTCCCTGGATCCAGCGATGCCACCGCGCTGTGTGAGCGAGCGGGACCTCACTCGATTCACACAGTGCCTCTGTGTGCCGCCGATCTCCGTTCCCTGCGACATTACGACGCACAGGAGCGGAGAACGGCGCCAAATTCAAAAACGTAAACAAACACATTACATACAGTATGCTGTAATCTTATAGATTACAGTACTGTATGTAAAAAATACACATCCCCTTTGTCCCTAGTGGTCTGCCCAGTGTCATGCATGTACTTTTATATAATAAAAACGGTTCTTTCTGCCTGCAAACTGTAGATTGTCCATAGCAACCAAAAGTGTCTTTTTATGTCAAAAATGGTTTTAGAGCAGCTATAAAACAGCGATAATAAATTATAATCACTTGCAGAATTGTGCGATAGCGATTTGTGGGGAAATTCGTCATAAAAAAATAAAAGTAATGACAGCGACAATTCTGCAACTGAGCAAATTTCAGTGATTTTGAGTTGATTACATTATTGAATAATTTTTATTATAATTATATTATTATTTGTTATAATTATTTATAGTTATTTATTATATTATAATTTATAATTTTGTTTTTAAAAAAAATGTCATACCCGGGATGCCTACTAGTCTCTTGTTTGGTCAGATTTAAGTGAGTTATTCCTAAGAATTACAGGCCTACAGTATAAAACGCCAAATTTCCTTGCAAATAATGGTACCGCTTTCAGCACCTTTTTTTCTGAAAGAATCATACTGCCAGGGAGGTTAATATTGCTTTATATTGAAGATATTGAATGGTCACAGAAATTAAGTAGTTTAAAAAAAATTGAGTAATATATGTTGTGGGTTACACAGTGGCGTCACTAGGGTTGGTGTCACCTGGTGCGGTAAAACATGGTGTCACCCCCCCTCTGTCTAGGCTGCCCAGCACCAAGCAGGCAGCGCACGGGCATGGGGCACACCCCAAACCAGCCCCTGTAAATGATAGTATAGGGCAGTATAGTGGCAGGTTAGGGTAGTATAGAGTTGTATAGTGGCAGGTTGGTGTAGTGGGGTGGTATAGGACAGGTTAAGGTGGTATAGGGCATGTTGGGGTGATATAGGGTAGTTTGGGGTGGTATAGGGCAAGTTAGGGTTGCATAGGGCAGGTTGGGGTGGTATAGGGCAAGTTAGGGTGGTACAGGGCAGGTTGGGGTGGTATAGTGCAAGTTAGGGTGGCATAGGGCAAGTTGGGATGGCATGGGAAAGGTTGGAGTGGTACAGAGCAAGTTAGGGTGGCATTGGACAGGTTGGGGGGTATAGGGCAAGTTATGGTGGCATAGGGCAGATTGGGGTGGTACAGGGCAAGTTAGGGTGGCACAGGGCAAGTTGGGGTGGCATGGGAAAGTTTGGGGTGGTAAAGGGCAGGCTGGGGAGGTACAGGGCAGGCTGGGGAGGCACAGGGCAGGCTGGGTGGTACAGGGCAGGCTGAGGTGGTACAGGGCAGGCTGGGGTGGTACAGGGCTGTTTGGGGGGTACAGGGTAGGCTGGGGTGGTATAGGGCTGTTTGGGGTGGTACAGGGCAGGCTGGGGTGGTACAGGGCAGGCTGGGGTGGCACAGAGCAGGCTGGGGCGGTACAGGGCAGGCTGGGATTGCACAGGGCAGGCTGGGCATGTCAGCTAAAAAAAAATAAACCCTGGTATCATCTCCCGCCTTTATAGTCATTTTACCTCTGACTCCACTGACCCTCCCCTTTACGCTGCACAGTGGTCCAAGGATCTCCAGATAACATTGGATAGGGAGGATTGGATTAATATTTGGAATCGCACAAAATCCTCATCCCAAAACATTATAGCCCTTGAGGCCAATTATAAGGTCCTGATGCGGTGGTATCTAGTCCCCGCTAGGATTTCTAAATTTCTACCTTCCTGCCCAGCAGGATGCTTCCGTGGATGTGGAGAGAGGGGTACACATGAGCATATCTGGTGGTCTTGTCCGATAGGGAGACGGTTCTGGGTAGCAATATTTCAAATAGCTTCCACTCTATTACAAGAAGTAATTTCGCCTGACCCATCCCTAGCCCTTTTGAATCATATACAATCAGATTATACCAGAGCCCAGGTGAGACTCTTGCTTCAATTGACTACTGCTGCCAAGCAAACTATTGCTAGGGCTTGGAAGATCTCAACTATACATATTGCAGAAGTTAAGAATAGGGTGACTCAGGCGATGATCCATAGTAAGATTGAGGCCAAGATTCTCGATCGAATGGCTCAACACGACAAAACCTGGACCCCCTGGGTGGAACATTTTCTACCCCCGGGATTTGATTTAACCCTGTTAGTATCTTAAGATATGATGTGCTGCTCTGGCCACACTGCATCCGAACCCGTTGGGGTTTATGCGACTCGGCCGACACCCTCCCTACCCCTCCTACCTTCTCCTGGCCGCTCTGGCCTTCTCTTTCCCTTCTATCCCCCTTGTCTTCTCTCTTCTAATCTTTTTCTTTGTTTTCCTTCTTTGTTCTTAATTGAAATGTTCTTGTTTAAGTTTACTAGGCAAAGCTACTAGCTATTGCCTAGAATTACATCCCGTTATGTCTCAGTATAATGTACGGAGTACCTTTTTTTGGTATATATGCCTTTGATGATACAGGACCTCCCCTACCCTTTCCCCCCTCCCCCCTAATTATGTTGATATTTCTGTTAATTTTCTCTTGCTAAGGATTTGTTGGTCCTTTCATCTTTCCGAGATGTACTTGACAATCCTCATTTTGTATTTTGACCCTCCACGCCTTATATACTCTGTAATCGTCTTTAAGATGGTATTTGCCTCTGGAGGATTGTACCAGTGTGTATTCATTTGTGTGGTAACATGCAAATAATTGTTTCTGTACTCTGTTATTTGATCTTTAATAAAAAATTTGAAAAGAAAAAAAAAAAAAATGGGGTGGTGTCACCCGGTGCGGACCGCACCCCCCTAGCAACGCCTCTGGGGTTACACACTTCTTGAAGCAGAAAGGTAATGTCTCGCAACAAGGCACTTTTTCAATAGTATTATACAGGGCTCAAAATTTCAAGCCCTGAGCTACTAGCCAGGCCTCAAGAGTTACTCGCCACCAGTTGCCCCACCTAATTCATACACTGCTCCACGCCTAATTGCGCCCCTAAACATGCCCTCATAGATTATCTCATGGAATGACACTGTTAAATGTTTTATGCAGAATCAAGTTACACAATTAAATATTACCAAAAACAACTTTAACAAAATGGGACAGGGCACTGGGGACAGACCAGAGGGACAGGGCACTGGGGGCAGACCAGAGGGACAGGGTACTAGAACTGGATCTCTTCCCCATTCTCTTGCTGTCTCCTCTGCAACTCCCATCCATCCATCCTCTCTCTCCCTCTCCTATTCATCTCATCATCAGAAGCCTGTGTGTGCGGCTCCACACTTGCATGTCCCCACTTCCCCCTTTTTTTCAGGCTGGCAGTGAGGAGAGGAGCTGCAGCACAGCGGGAGGGAGTACAATCCAGCGCCGAGATCCACACAACTGCACAGCCGTTGACACCATAGCACAGCACACATTGACACCGCACAGCACACATTGAGACCAGTCTGCTCACAGTGCTCAGGCTGAACTGCTGGACACCTACATAGAGCACAAGGAGAAGAAAAATGTACAAACTGGAATGCTGCCACTCTCATGTCAGGGCAACTTTCAGTGAGCGCTGCACCAGAGTGGTAATTTTCGCAATCCTCCACCTGACTCATTACTTCCTGCTCCCTGCTCTCCAGCTACATTGGTCGGGGGGAGGGGGGCAGGCTCAGAGAGGTCATACTGTTAGGTCCCATGGCTTAATGAGAATTGTAAGGTGAGCACCTGTGTACTGCTCTGCCTGTGCGCGGCTACTTTTCCTGAGCATGCACCTTTCCTCTTCGGCCGCCAATCGCATCGGGGCTCTAAGTGTAGGCACAGATTGAAGGGACATTGGTCATGCAGCCCTGTCATCACTCGCCCCCAGCTTAAATCCACTCGCCAAATGCTAGCAGGCGAGTGGAAATTTTGAGGGCTGGTATTATATATGAGCTTAACCAGAGGCGTAGCTTGAAGCTTGTGGGCCCCGATGCAAAAGTTGACATAGGCCCCCCCACTACCACCCACCACTTCCACCGTGTGTGCAGCTACAGCCACTGCATGCCAAGATACTCAAAGTGGCTCCCAGAGTTCCTCCTTACATCAGAGGACAGGGATCACCGCTGGAGAATCAGAGAACAGGGACCCCTGCTGGAGAATCAGAGGACAGGGACCCCCACTGGAGAATCAGAGGACAGGGACCCCCACTGGAGAATCAGAGGACAGGGACCCCCACTGGAGAATCAGAGGACAGGGACCCCCACTGGAGAATAAGAGGACAGGGAGCGCTGCTGGAGAATCAGAGGACAGGGACCCCCACTGGAGAATCAGAGGACAGGGACCCCTGCTGGAGAATCAGTGGACAGGGACCCCTAGCAGGTCACTTGAAAGAGCTCCTTTCCCATTCCAGCACTGTATTCAGCTCCTCCCCCACACTACACAGGGCAGGAATCGCATTCCTTTACACACAGTCTGTCAGCCTTCACAGGGTCTATCTGGCTCTTATGTTGCCCTTCTGACCTGTGAAATTCTCTTGTTGGAATGGTAGTGTAGTTACAGTAGGTGGATACATAATGTGCAGATTGTGGCTGACTGGCTGTGTTGTAAAGGAATGTGATTTCAGCTCTGTGGAGGAAGAGATAAATGACTTTTCCTGTTTACACTGATCAGCCATGATTGGACATGGCTGATCACTTAGTAAAGAGTCTCCGTCTTAGACTGACACACCGCACCACCGATCGCAATGCTGTGCGCCCCCACAGTCATACACCAGCTATTATCCTAAAAAGACGTCATATGACATTAAAGACCACCTGGCCATCATTCTGTTATAGGCCAGGCAGGAAGTGATTAAAGACCACCGAAAGCCAGAGGAACACATCATTTAGAAGAGGTATCCCACTTACTGGGTCGCCCTGAAATCCTCAAAGTTCATGCAGTATATTTGGCTGATGGTGGGAGACATTTCCAAGAAGCTGATAGAAGAAATACCCTGAAAACCTACTCTTTCTTTCCTTGCCAGGTACCTCTTCCAAACACTGGGCCAGATTCACAAAAGAAATACGACGGCGTATCTCCTGATACGCCGTCGTATCTCTGTTTTAGGGGCTTCCTGACTATGCGACTGATTTATAGAATCAGTTACACATAGTTTGCCCTAAGATCCGACAGGTGTAATTGAATTACACTGTCGGATCTTAGGATGCAATACCTCGGCCGCCGCTGGGGGGAGTTTGCGTCGTAAACCAGCGTCGGGTATGCAAATTAGTACTTACGGCGATCCACAACGGTTTTTCGCGTTCGCTACGTCGCTGCTAGTCTAGTTTCCCATCGCAAAGTTAGTCATTTTAGCTGCCCTAACTTTACACAGCCCATGTTAAAGTATGGCCGTCGTTCCCGCGTCGAAATTCAAAAAAAATTTTCTTGCGTTAGACGTCCGGGAATACGAAAGTACACTACGCACGTCGCCGTTCGAAAAAATTACGTCACTTCGCGCAAAGCACGGCGGGAAATTCAAAAGTGAGCATGCGCAGTAGGCCCGGCGTGGGAGCGCGCCTAATTTAAATGGCACACGCCCCTTTGAATTACACGGGCTTACGCCGGCGTAGGTTTTCATTGCAAGTGCTTTGTGAATCAGGCACTTGCGATGAAAACTTGCGGCGGTGTAACGTATCTATGATACGTTACGCCGCCGCACTTCTACGTGAATCTGGCCCACTGCTTCTAATCTCTCCTTAAAAATTTTGTATGGCTTTAATAATTGGGATGTTGGCAACAATTAGGTCCCTCTGGGTGAATTTTTCATAATTCTATAGATAAAAAAAGGAGTTTGAGGAAATTTTTTTAAAATAGGCGAAATGTACGTTCATAGATAGTTGTCACAATAGCAAATGTCCTCATTGGTGACTCAACATTTTTGATTTCCCCTCATTTATCACCAGGACACAGGGTACATTTATGCCCTGTACACACAATCAGTTCATCTGATGTTTTTTTTTATCAGTTATCCGATGAAGCTGACTGATGATCAGTCGTGCCTACACACCATCGGTTAAAAATCTGATCGTGTCCAATGCAGTGACGTAAAACACAACGATGTGCTGAGAAAAATGAAGTTCAATGCTTCCGAGCATGCGCCGACTTGATTGTGAGCATGCGTGGAATTTTAACCGATGGACGTACCCACAGACGATCGTTTTTTTCTAGCGTTTTTTTAACCATCAGATAATTTTAAAACAAGTTCCTAGTTTTTTGACTGATGGATAAAAAACTGATGGTGCCTACACACGATCGGTTCGTCTGATAAACGGTCCATCAGACCGTTTTCATCAGACGAACTGATCGTGTGTACGTGGCATAACAGTTATAAAATTCCAATGGGAGCGGTTTTAAAGTTAAATGTCAAATCACATTAACCACTTCAGCCCCGGAAGATTTTACCCCCTCCCAGACCAGAGCACTTTTTACAATTTTTTTTTTCTGCAACGCTTTAACTGACAATTGCGCAGTCATGCAATGCTGTACCTAAACAACATTTTCGTCCTTTTTTCCCCAAAAATAAAGATTTGTTTTATTGGCATTTGATCACCTCTGTGGTTTTTATTTTTTACACTATAAACAAAAAAAGAGCGTGCATTAAAAAAATATATATATATTTTTTAACCTTTTGCTATAATAAATGTCCCCAATAAAAAAAAAAAAAATTTCTTCATCAGTTTAGGCCGATATGTATTCTTCTACATATTTTTGGTAAAAACAATTGCAATAAGCGTATATTGATTGGTTTGCGCACAAGGTATAGCGCCTTTAAACTATGGGAAAAATATATGGCATTTTTTTTACTAGTAATGGCGATGATCTGCGATTTTTAGTGGTACTGTGATATTGCGATGGACAGATCGGACACTTTTGACACATTTTTGGTACCATTGACATTTATACAGTAATCAGTGCTATAAATATGCACTGATTACTGTATAAATGTCACTAGCAGGGAAGTGGTTAATACTAGGGGTGGTATAAGGGAGGGTAGTGGGGTGGGGGAATCTGCGCTTGGTGGAAAGAATGTGTTAAACAATTAAGGGTGGGTCCTGGGAGGGACGTCTTGCAGCTGAACACTAATGTTTAGATATAAAAACAAAAAGAACGTGTGGAAGAAAACAGTGCAGCGCTAGACAAAATGTTGCATCAAATGTGTGAAATTAATATATCAATGGAAAATTTAAAACGAAAAATATACCATGGGTTAAAAAAATATAATATGGCAACTGTCCTCTGTGATAGATGGACAATTGCAGTGGGTGAATAATATAACTAAACCTGTTAAGGTAAGTGGTGTGATACCTAAATCAAAAAAATGTATGAAGTGTAATACCACAATGAACCGTTAAAACAATCACCTTAGTGCATCTACTCAGTGTATACCATATGAATATAAATAGTAATGGTAATGCACAATAGATAATAGATACCTAAATCAAAGGAGTAGCAGGGGTATAATACCACAATAAACCAATAGAGCAATCACAGTATACCACATGGAAATTGATAGTAATGGTAATGCACAATAAGTTAATAATTGATGCAATATAAGTTCATAAGTAGTAAAAAGAAGGTGTATATTATAAATAAAAATAAAGTCCACAAAATAGTGTATGGGGTTTGCTAGCCCCCTTCAGTGAAGATGGTAAAAAAACGAAGATCCAAAGAAAGACCACAGATGGAGATAGGAGGAAGCAATCCACAGAGAATCCCACAGCGAGAGAAATGAAGGCTTACCGGAAAGCCTGTGACCCGACCTTCTCAGGAGGGGTCTAAACAGGCATGGAAACAGTTGTCCCTCAGGTTGTAAGAATGGATCGGTATCCCTCACGGATCGAGTGTCAGGGTCCACGGCTCCGCAGCTCCTCGTATGGGTCAGTGGTGACAGCGCTCACAGAAGTATGTAGCAGCGGTGATCAGCAAAAATCATGTGAGGATAAAAAAAGGAAACATTCCCGTAGTGTAGACTTCTTGGTTTGTTTATTTAAAAATCAATAAAAAAAATTCCCAAGTATAGGGCACAGTACATAGTCCTTGCAAGGAATAAAAAAACTCTGAGATTCAAAACAGACCGCCTTGGGCCTTTAGCACATGCGCAGTGCATGTGTTGCAGCCCGACGATCGTTTCGTCGTAATGACGTCATCAGGTAAGCCGTCTGTTTTGAATCTCAGAGTTTTTTTATTCCTTGCAAGGACTATGTACTGTGCCCTATACTTGGGAAATTTTTTTATTGATTTTTAAATAAACAAACCAAGAAGTCTACACTACGGGAATGTTTCCTTTTTTTATCCTCACATGATTTTTGCTGATCACCGCTGCTACATACTTCTGTGAGCGCTGTCACCACTGACCCATACGAGGAGCTGCGGAGCCGTGGACCCTGACACTCGATCCGTGGGGGGTACCGATCCATTCTTACAACCTGAGGGACAACTGTTTCCATGCCTGTTTAGACCCCTCCTGAGAAGGTCGGGTCACAGGCTTTCCGGTAAGCCTTCATTTCTCTCGCTGTGGGATTTTCTGTGGATTGCTTCCTCCTATCTCCATCTGTGGTCTTTCTTTGGATCTTCGTTTTTTTACCATCTTCACTGAAGGGGGCTAGCAAACCCCATACACTCTTTTGTGGACTTTATTTTTATTTATAATATACACCTTCTTTTTACTACTTATGGACTTATATTGCATCAATTATTAACTTATTGTGCATTACCATTACTATCAATTTCCATGTGGTATACTGTGATTGCTCTATTGGTTTATTGTGGTATTATACCCCTGCTACTCCTTTGATTTAGGTATCTATTATCTATTGTGCATTACCATTACTATTTATATTCATATGGTATACACTGAGTAAATGCACTAAGGTGATTGTTTTAATGGTTCATTGTGGTATTACACTTCATACATTTTTTTGATTTAGGTATCACACCACTTACCTTAACAGGTTTAGTTATCTTATTCACCCACTGCAATTGTCCATCTATCACAGAGGACAGTTGCCATATTATATTTTTTTCACCCATGGTATATTTTTCATTTTAAATTTTCCATTGATATATTAATTTCACACATTTGATGCAACATTTTGTCTAGCGCTGCACTGTTTTCTTCCACTAATACTAGGGGCGATCAAGGGGTTAAATGTGTGTTCCCTCAGTGTGTCCTCTATGGGGGATAGGCCTGACTAGGTAAGGAGACATATCATTGTTCCTTCTTAGTAAGAACAAACGACATGTCTCCTATGCCCTGACAGCACAGGGATTTGTGTGTTTACACAAATCCCCATGCTGGCTCTCGTGCACACGCATCAGGTCCCCTGCTGTGCAGCAGGCGCATGCCCTCTGGTGGCTCTTAAAGGGAACCCCATACAGGGTTTTGGACAGGGTGCCATTCTGCCCCTGTAAAAAGACGATCAGGAAGCGGTTAGGAAACGGTTAAAGTGCTGGCATTATTAGTACAGCAACAAATTAACCCGGGCTAGACAACCAAGTTCACAAAAGTTGTCTGTTTTTTTAGGTGAGCTGAAAGGGTTTGTCTTTTCAGTATTTTGTTGTAAATTATATTTTTACACATGGAGTAAATTTGTCTAATGCCGCATACACACGAACGGAAATTACGACAAGAAAACCCAGATTTTTTTTCAGACGGAATTTTCGCTCAAACTTGAGTTGCATTCACACGGTCACAGAAAATTCTGACCGTCAAGAACGTGGTGATGTACAACACTATGACGAGCCGATAAAATCAAGTTCAATGATTCCGAGAATGCGTCAAATTGATTCCGAGCATGCGTAGGATTTTTGAGCGTCGGAATGGCATACATTCCCGTCTGAAAATTTGCGAACCAGCTCTCAAATTTTTGCCGTCGGAGATTTTGACAGAAAAAGTCCAATGGGGCCTAAACACGGTAGGAATTTCCGAACAAAAGCATAGCATCAAACTTTTCTTGTCGGAATTTACGATATTTTCCGGCATAAGAAGGAAAGGTACAGGAATAAAAACCTGACTAGGCGTCTAACCACACAACAATATATAGAAAAATAAAAAAACTATCCTAGCACTTAAAATGCTTGCCTAACACTAATAATTATTTAACCTCTTCCTTACTGGGCCATTATAAAATTACGCCGGCAGGAACCCCCCCTCGATCCGGGTGGACGTCATATGACGTCCCTTCTTCCTGGAAATCTAGGGCACACCACAGCAGGCCCGCGGCACCGCTTGTGACCCGGCGCTTGTGCCCGGCGGCCGCGATTGCCGGTGGTCAAGGCATGAGTGTGGATCTGTGTGTGTAAACACACAGATCCACCTCCTGTCAGAGGTGAGGAGACCGATGTGTGTTCCCAGTACAGAGGAACACACATCAGTCTCCTCCCCTTGTGAGTCCCCTCCCCCCTACAGTTAGAACACACTTTAGGGAACATATTAACCCCTTCAGCACCCCCTAGTGTTAACCCCTTCCCTGCCCGTCACATTTATACTGTAATTAGTGCAGTTTTATAGCACTAATCGCTGTATAAATGTGAATGGTCCAAAAAACGTGTCAAAAGGGTCCAATGTGTCCGCCGCAATGTCACGGTCACAATAAAAGATCGCCGCCATTACTAGTAAAAAAAAAAAATGCCAGAAATCTATCCCCTATTTTGTAGATGCTATAACTTTTGCGCAAACCAATCAATATATGCTTATTGCAATTTGTTTACCAAAAATATGTAGAAGAATACTTATTGATCTAAACTGAGAAAAAATAATGTTTTTTTTTTTTTAAATTGTGTATTTATTAAATCAAAAATTAAAAAATATTGTGTTTTTTTAATTGTCGCTCTTCTTTTGTTAATAGCGCAAAAAATAAAAAACGCAGAGATGATCAAATACCACCAAACGAAAGTTCTATTTGTGGGGGGAAAAATCATAAAGATTTCATTTGGGTACAGTGTTGCATGACCGCGCAATTGTCATTCAAAGTGCAACAGCGCTGAAAACGATGAAAATGCCCTGTATGGAAGGGGTTAAAGGATAAGTTCACCTTCTCATCATGTTACATATCACACCTGTATTTAGGGTGTAACATGTTCAGCATTCTCCCCCTCATCCCCTTCCATGTGACAGTTCTTGTCCCCACACTCTCTGTCACATTTCAAAAACATTGCGGCTGTGCAGGGTCCTGCTAACATAGCTATGTGATTTATTCACAGGAATCTTTGAATTGTAGTTCTCAATGAACTACCAGGGCACTGGTACTTTACTGATAGTTCTTGCATAAAAGTAATTGTCTGCCCAAATAGAGATATGAGCAGAGAGCTCTCAGCAGTGTCTTAGCAGTGTCTGTAGGAGCTGGACACCACCCGCAATGCACTAATGCAACTCTTTTACTTCATTCAGCAGTCAAATTTAACTAAAATGTTCTGCGTAAAAGTTTATAGATTTATGGTTTAATCCAGTAATCACATTAGTCACCAAAGGACAGGTAAAATGTCTAACAAAGGCAAGCACGCAAGTACTTTATTGTATTTTATTGTATTATTTTATTAAATATATACAGTACAGTCCAAGGAATTTATCATTTTAGTTCTGCTGTTGCTGGCAATTTTGCCATATTTATGGATATGACTAATGATGTTTACTGAGACATATGTAGAGTAGACAGTTCTAGAATTACAGGACTACTTATTGTTGCGGTGTGCATTTGATAACTTTGTCAAAATTAATAAAGCTTGCTGCTAATAAAGTTTTCTCAAAGGACAGTGGGATGGAAACAAACTCTGCATTATAATGCAACCTGCACAATCTTTAAATCTGATGCGAATAGAAAAGGAAAATCAATACTGAACAGCCTGTATTGTATCCTTAGAGATTTGCTTTTTATTATTCTTGTTGAACTTGTCTTTACATTTTAGTTCTCTCCAAAGATTTAAGAAGAGTGAATTAGCTCCATGCCATTCTAGGATCAGCCTAGAGCCAGATTTAAAACCTCAGGCAACATAACTAATACAACTGTGAAAGAATCCCAGTGCCTAGGAAAATGTTTGAAGTAAAGGTAATACTAGCAATGCCAGCTGCACCAAGTAAGATGAAAGAAATGAAAGTTTTCAAAGCACATTCATGTGATCATGGAACTGAAAAATGTGTTTGTTTTTTGCTAACTGTAACCATGCAAGCCTATAATCCAGGAGCACTGACACCTCACAGTTTGGAGCCATATTTTTAAACTCGTACAGCTTAATTCAAAGCCAACTATACCTTGACCATGTATTACATTTAGATATTTTTGACATAAAGAATGTTTATTTATAAAAGGTTACAATAGTAACACAATTTTCACCCAAGATTCATACACTTTAATCTAAATCATTTAGGAAAATGTGTGACCCCTGGGTAAAAATCACATTTAAAACATTTCAAATAAACCACTGCTTATATGTAAAAGCATTTGTTTTTTTCAGTTTTAGATTGCTTAGTTTTTTTTGGTTGACAGTATCCCCACTGGCGAGATCTAGCACTAGTTTTGTCCTAGATGAGACAAAATGTAAGGAGAAATACAAGGGAATACCTAGCCTACTGTTTCTAATGCCCTGTACACACAATAGGAATTTCCGATGGGATAAAATCCGATGGAATTTTTCGTCGGAATTCCGTTCAAGCTGTCTTGCATACACACTGTCAGACCAAATTCCGACCGTCCAAAACATGGTAACGTAGAAAAGAAAAATGAAGTTCTATGCTTCGACTTGATTCTGAGCATGAGTGTTTTTTTTCACATAGACGATCGGAATTTCCGACTTTTTTCATCGGAAATTCCGATTATGTGTACAAGGCATGAGTCTAGGTTAAAATCGATGCGGTTTGTGGTGTGTTTTGTGTTTTTAAACCCACATTTTTTATGTGTTTTTGCATGCATTTTTCATATATTTCATGTTTTGTGGGGTTTTTTTGTTCCCTGTATATAGCTGATTGCTATGGAGTGGGCCGAGAAGCTTGCTGCCGTTTGCTTAACAACCGAGTCATCAAAAAAATAAAAAGAATGGGAGGCTAGAAAATGTGAGAAAAAACAGTGTGCCCCCCCTCAGGTCTGGTATGGATTTGGAGGGTACCCCCATGCCAAAAACAAAAAGATACTCATTCACATGGGGGGCAGAATCTGGGGACCCTCTTGTTAAAAAACAGGGTTGTGGGGAAGAGGCCGTTGTCCCCATCAACATGGGGACAAGGTGCTTTAGGGTGGGGGCTCGCTTGTCCCCTCCCTTTCCTGACCTGCCAGGCTTCATGTTGGGATAATGGTCTGTGACATGTCCCAGAAGTTTGCAGGGAGGTAGGGGGAGAGGTGAACTTCCTTCTGGCGCCACAAAGCCCCGGGAGGAAGTGGGAGCTGGATGCCTCTAAAAAGAGGGTATGCGCCCCTACCCACCAAAAAATTACAAGTCAAATGTGACACGTCCATGAGTCACCATGACTTAAAGTGGAACTTCTTTTTTTGGGTGGAACTCCACTTTAAGAAATGCTGCACCACCAAATTAAGGACATGTGCCATACATCAACTTTCCCTGTCTAAGGGCGAACAGCAGGTTTGGGACATTATTGCATAACACCATTCCTGGCTCCAGCTGGCATGGTGTGAACTACTTCTGGGCCTCTCCCTGCAGAGCTGCAAGAATCTCTGCTCTGGTGTGGTTCCTGTCCTGTCTAGACACACCAACTGAAGCACTGCATGGCACTTTCCTGGCCAGTCCTCCCGTCAGCACATCATGGGTTAATCCCCTCCTCCGGGCCACCAGTACCACCTTCTTTTAGCTAATAAGTAGGGGGCTCCTCCTCCCAGTCCTTGTTCCTTTTTTTTGGTCGGACGATCAGACCACCTAAGACTCTTCCAGACAATCAAGCTACGAATGAAGAGGAAGAAAGAAAACCCCCCTACCGAACCATCCCCACCCAGGTTCAGCCTCTCCTCAGGTTGGAAGGTCCAGAAGTAATAAAGGTATGCCCCTTTATGACACTGGACGCTCAGGTGCATGAGCTGCGGGCGTTTTTAGCTTATAGGAAGCTTACTGTGATCATAGAGGCTGTGGTGTGTCTCCTGTCCTCTGCTAGGACATGCTGGCTCCTTCTCCTTGCTCCGTAGGAGCGCGCCGCCCCTCCTTCCTTCACTTTATGTTAGTCGGCGGTGACCTCACAGGGGGGGCGGGGCCGTGGGCGTGCCCAAATCGGCTTTAAAAGACTCTCCAGGACAGGAGGCTCAGTGCGGTCTGCCACTGTCTGGGAGAGGAAGCACTAGGTAAGCCTCCAGCTGAGGAGGATTGTGTGAGATTGTGTCAGCGCTGCACTATGCTTTCAGGTCCTTATTGTTAGTTTTTGCTTTGAAGTAGCTTTTCACGATGGTCTAAGCTGTCATTACTGTGTGTCTAAAACTCCTCAGAACCAATCAGATTCATTTTAAAAACAAAACCCTGCCCTGGATTTGTTTGTTTTTGTTCTGTGTGTCTTCCCGACTCACCTCTCACCCGGAACTTCATGTATGTACCTTTGAAACCGAAAGTGAAACTAGAGGCACATTATATGATTGAATTTAATCTATTCTTAATCATTTTTAAAAGGAATCAGTTAACTTTTATGTCGGGGGCCACAACGTAAAAGAGTGCAATACCAAGAGCTAAAGGTAGTGTTTCTTGGTTGTCTTTTTAGGAGCAGAAGCCCTAAGATAAGACAGGAACGGAGAAAAAAGTCCCGCCACCGTTAAATCTCCGCAAGCGTCTGGCTCTCGGGCAACGCATAAGTCCCATTCTAGTCCAGCACGCAAATCCAGTCACTCTGCGACTGTAGCAGAGCCAAATGCATCAAGACCCCGCCCAGACGATGGTCTTTGTTGGGCATGTTCGGCACCATCTGAACCTGGCAAACTTCTATGCACCGGCTGCATTAAGTACGTGGCTACAGGTGGCAGAGGGTATTCAGTCAGCCGCAGCCACCAAAACACCTAGAAGATCTAAAGTTAGTAGCGCCAATCAATCAGTGGGCGATGAATCACCTGCCCGGGAGACGCTATCACTAGGCTCATCGGACTCTGAAGAGCCCTCAGAATATATATTGAATCATTTGTCACAGCCGTGAGGGACACCATTGACTGGGATCAAGATGTTCAGCCAAGCTGAAGGAAGAAAAAAAAAAACATTTTTAAGGATTTTTTCCTAGCCGCAAAAGGCAAGGGGTTACTTTCTCCCTCTTGCCGGAAATCCGAGAATGGTTAAAGGAGGAACGGGAAAAGCCGGAAAAGAGGGCAAACGTACAGAATCGTTTCTCAAGTTTGTACCCTTTTAAAACCCCAGAAGCAGACCTTTGGGACTCTCCATTGGGCATAGATGTGGCCTTACAGTGCCTGGCCCGACAGGTCGCATTGCCATTGTAAGACCCAATGGACAGACGTGCAGACACAGACCTAAAAAAGGTCTACTCAGCTGCAGGTGCAGCGTGCCGCCCGGCTATTGTCCTAACCTCAGTCTCCAGAGCACTCAAGGTTTGGACCACGAGAACCCAAGCAGCCCTAAAAGCAGATACAGGGTCAGAATCAGTCATACAGACAATGGAGGAATTCGATCTTGCCGCCGATTTCATAGCGGAAGCCTCTATGGACCTGACAAAGTTAAATGGCTTTTGCAGTGACGGCAAAGAGGGCCCTCTGGTTGCGACATTGGGGAGCAGACAGCACCTCAAAACTGAGTCTCTGCAATATTCCGTTTAATGGCAAGGTGCTGTTCGGAAAGACCCTAGAAGAAGCTATTAGTCGAGCTACAGGGGGAAAGTCGGGTCTAATGCCACAGAGACCTAGGAAGACACAGCAGGCCACCCGACCAGCCCAACCAGACTACAAAAGGGCGTATGACGCCAGGTCATACAGGCCAGGACGGGAATATACAAGGCCCTACTGGAAAAATCCACAAGATTCTTTTCGGCGGAAGGTAAAGTCTAGAGCGGCACAGACCGCGAAAAAACCCGGAAAATCTTTTTGACGGGTTAACCGCCCATCCCCCCCAGGTGGGCGCCAGGTTAATGTCCTTCGGGGAAGTATGGGCGGAAGAGGTCAAGGACCAGTGGGTCCGCAAGACGGTCAGATACGGTTCCAAAATATCCTTTCAGAAGAAACCACCCAATACGGTGGTCCACACAAAATAACCGACAGATCAGAGGAAACAGAACTGCTTACAAGAATATTTAGACGGCTTACAGCAAAAGAATGAAATTTTGCCGGTGCCCCTATCCCAACACGGAAAAGGGGTATACTCTCCAATCTTTCTAGTTCCCAAAGCATCGGGGGATCTCAGACCAGTTCTGGACCTGAGAATTCTAAACCACTTCATAGAACCCAAGACGTTCAAGATGGAGTCTGTATTTACAATCATTTCTGTGTTGCAACCAGGAGACTGGTTGATATCAGTCGATCTAACGGATGCATATTTGCACGTCCCAATCAACGAGAGCCACCAAAGATATCTAAGATTCTTGGTAGGGGAAGATCACTTCCAGTTCAGGTGTCTGCCGTTCGGCATCAGCACAGCTCCGCGAGTGTTTTCCAAAATCTTACTAGCCGTTATTGCCGTCATTCGCCTGAAAGGCATAAAAATATTTCACTACCTAGACGACATCCTGGTAGTAGCACATTCGAGCGGAGAACTGGCGTCTCAACGCGAGATGGTTCTAGAAATGCTATCAAAATTTGGCCGGATCATCAACAGGCAAAAGAGCCAATTGATTCCCTCACAACAGATGGAATATCTGGGACTGTTTTTCAATACAAACAGAGGCCTTGTCCTCCTACCCAAACGAAAGAAGGCAGAATTGGTAGCCTGCTTCAGCAGCGTGATGAAGTCAACATCGCTAACGGCAAGAGATTGTATGACCCTACTCGGGATGTTTACTGCAGCAAGCCCAACCATTCCTTGGGCAAGATTCCACACAAGAGCCTTCCAGGCAACCTTCCTGAACCAATAGGACGATACCTCTCTTCACCAGAGGATTCTCATACCAAGCCGGATTCGACAGAACCTAGCTTGGTGGAAGTCATCAGAGAACCTGTCACGGGGCATGCCCCTCAGCCCCGGGCACTGGGTTCCGATAACTTTGGGTGCCGGTCTTCGGGGCTGGGGTGCTCACTGCCTCGGCAGGCAGGTGCAAGGAGTTTGGAGCAAGACGGAATCCCGACACTCCAACCTTTTGGAGCTGCAAGCAGCATACATGGCCCTGCAGGCCTTCGAGAAACTGGTACAGGGAGCTCGAGTCTAACTAATGTTAGACAACAAGACAGCAGTAGCATATATAGCCAGACAGGGCGGAACCAAGAGCTTGCCACTTCTGCAGGTGGCAACCAAAATATTTGTGTGGGCCGAAGCACATCTGGAAGCCCTAACTGCAGCCTACATTCCGGGCAGCCAGAATTCCATCGTGGATCATCTGAGTCGGGAGTTCCCCGACAAGAACGAATGGGCCTTGAACAAGAAGTTCCTAGAACCAATCTTTTCCGAGTGGGGGACACCCTCAGTGGATCTAATGGCGACCCGAGTCAATACAAAGACACCCCAATTTGTGTCCAGGTTCCGTTGCAACAAAGCCTTGACCCAAGATGCCTTCTCCATTCCATGGGATTTTCCCCTAGTTTACATCTTTCCGCTGGTGCCGCTAGTAATGAGGACTTTGTTAAAGTTTGCGAGGGAAAAGGTTCCTACAATAATAATTCTACCCTTTTGGCCGCAGAGGCCATGGTTCCCTCTACTCCTACACATGGCGTCGGCTCCCCCAAGACGCCTGCCGCTAAAGAGAGATCTCCTATGGCAGTGCCAATGGGTTCACCCCAACCCGAACAGGTTGCAAACTGACGGCCTGGCTGCTGAATCAACCAGACTCCAGGCACAAGGAATTTTAAAAGGAAGTAATCTCAACACTGTTAAAGTCTAGAAAGGCCTCGACCAATGTCACCTACAACAGGATTTGGGCAAAGTTTACAACTTTTGCGTTACAGAAAAATTTCGCTTCGGTGGATCCGAATGTGGCACAAGTACTGGACTTTTCGCAATCTGCTCTAAACAAAGGCTTAACCTATAGTACATTGAAGGTACAAATTTCAGCTTTGTCGTGTTTTACAGGATACAGGTGGGCAGACGAACCACTGGTAAAACAATTCTTAAAAGCGACCATGAAAATTAATCCTCCAAGGAAGTCTCTATTTCCGGCCTGGGACTTAGGCAGTGCTAAGAGGACTACTTCTGCATCCTTTTGTACCGGCAGAATCTTGTCCATTCTGGTTCCTAACACTTAAACTGTTTTTTTTCTCACCGCCGTAACATCGGCAAGAAGGGTATCCAAGCTAGCGGCCCTGTCCAGTAAGGAACCGTACTGTATCATCCTTCCAGACAAAGTAATTCTGAGGCCTTCACCAATAGCAACGCCCGAGGTAGTTTCAAAAATGTCACCTTAACTGGGAGGCAGTGCTACCTAGCTTTACATTACCTCCTAGGCAGGAAGAAAAACTGGACCTCAGACCTCTGGACATGGTCAACCTTTTCTCAATTTACCTGCACCGTTCTCAACAAGTGCGCAAAACTGATTCCCTTTTCATCTTACCATCTGGGCCTAAAAAAGGACAAGCCGTTTCAACAAAAATAATCTCGACCTGGATCACCAAAGTAAGAAAGCTCACGTATGAGAAACAAGGGCTGACGCCTCCTCAGGCAACTAGAGCTCACTCTACCAGAGGGGTGGCAGCCTCCTGGGCAGCATTTGCCAAAATACCAGTTGAGGAAATATGCAAGACGGCCAGTTGGAGTTCCTGCAAGACCTTCGCAAAGCATTAGAAATCTAGACGTGACGTCATCTAAGGCGTCTAGTTTCGGAAATGCCATGGTATCGGCACCTTTTCAGGCAAAATAAAGAAAGATTCACTTAAGCAGCATTTATAGTTGTCGTCCGAGTCTTATATACATTTTCCCGCCCTAGGGTGTTAAATTAAACCCCATGATGTGCTGACGGGAGGACTGGCCAGGAAAACTGAAAATTGTTATTCTTACCTTCGGTAATTTTCCTTTCCTGGCCTGTCCTCACGTCAGCACAGCCTTTCCCTCCCTATAGTCTGTCGTCTGCCAAATTAGTGGAACAAGGACTGGGAGGAGGGGCCCCCTACTTATTAGCTAAAAGAAGGTGGTACTGGTGGACCGGAGGAGGGGATTAACCCATGATGTGCTGACGTGAGGACAGGCCAGGAAAGGAAAATTACCCCTGTGAGGTCACCGCCGACTAACATAAAGTGAAGGAAGGAAGGGCGGCGCGCTCCTACGGAGCAAGGAGAAGGAGCCAGCATGTCCTAGCAGAGGACAGGAGACACACCACAGCCTCTATGATCACAGTAAGCTTCCTATAAGCTAAAAACGCCCGCAGCTCATGCACCTGAGCGTCCAGTGTCATAAAGGGGCATACCTTTATTACTTCTGGACCTTCCAACCCGAGGAGAGGCTGAACCTGGGTGGGGATGGTTCGGCAGGGGGGTTTTCTTTCTTCCTCTTCATTCGTAGCTTGATTGTCTGGAAGAGTCTTAGGTGGTCTGATCGTCCGACCAAAAAAAAGGAACAAGGACTGGGAGGAGGAGCCCCCTACTTATTAGCTAAAAGAAGGTGGTACTGGTGGACCGGAGGAGGGGATTAACCCATGATGTGCTGACGTGAGGACAGGCCAGGAAAGGAAAATTAGGTAAGAATAACAATTTTCCGTTTTTTAGCCTGACTCATTGAATAGCCCCTTGAACACTTGGGGGCATTTGTGGTACATAACACAATTCAGCAGAAGAGGGCATGGAGGAAAAGGAGAAGGAGGGGGTAGAGCTGAAAAATCTTGCATCATCACCATTAGCTGTATGGAGACATGGTGGCTGACTGTCTTTCCCAATGATGCCACAACATTGCCTTCCACGTGATGGTACAGAGTTGGAATGGCCTTACATGAAAATAAATAGTGACTGGGAACCTGCCAATGTGGTACAGCACATTCTTTAAAGTCACAGAAGGGGGCAGAATCCACCAGATTGAAAGGCAGAAGTTGTAAAGCCAGCAACTTTGACAAGCTTGCATTTAGACGCTAGGCATGTGGGTGGCAGTAACTGTATATTTTTATTTTCCATTTCAAATGTTTTATTGAATTTTGAATAAAGATTTTAAGGTACAATTAAGCATTGCACGTCGCGCAACAATGTTGTTGAACATAACATATGACAGTAGCTATAAGTAACCACTAACATTTGCATACAAATCAAACAGAGGATGAAGAACGTATACAAATAACGCTCGAGCCCCTCCCCTGGTGTGGCACCCCACGTGGGATCTGTTTTGTGCCACAGGAGTGGAGAGGCTTCACTATATATTCCCCGCCTAAGGATAAACTAGTTCTCAACAGCCCGTAAGAATACTTCTAGAATTTGTGAAAACAAGTATCACATGGTTAGTACAAGAACATTGCTCGGTCAAGAAAGATATGATAGTGAGTTGATATAGTTATGTGGTAGTCGTGGCATTGGTCCAGTCTGTCCAAGGTTGCCATAGTGTACAAGATTTTGTAGCCTGACCAGTGCTGGCGGCCATTATCGTCTCATAACTAAAGTGTAAGGTTACTAGGTCAATACTTTGAGCAACTGTCGGGGAGTCATCAGACTTCCATCGCTTCGTTATGTTGTGCCTGGAGGCTAAGAGTACGTGGGTTGTTATATGTCTGAAGGGATGGGGAATTGTTTCTAAGGATAAGTTCAGTAGTGCGAGTCCAGGCGAGGGGGGAATTGTGATTCTGATTATGGATTAGAGGAGGTTAAATATTTCTGGATGTAGGAGCACTTCCAAAATATGTGGTAGATGTCTCATTTGTTAGATTTACATCTCCAACAGATATTGGAGGATTGGGGGCTGAAGGATGCCATTCTAGCTGGCGTCATGTACCAGCGTAATGATATTTTCTGGGTAAGTTCCCATAGAGCTGAGCATTTGGTAGCTTTGTGAGAGCATATTGCCATTGGGTATCAGTGTAGTCGTGTGCTGACTGTATATTTTTTTTTACTGCAGCAGATGGGGCAGAGAAATTTGCCGGCTATAGTCTACAGCTGGTGGTATGCTACTGGCAGATGTGCTCCAAGGACCTGGGACACCCTACGCTATACCATCATCCCTGTCAGTGGAGGCTGCTGAGAGTTCATGAGGTATAGCAGGGGTAGACTGAGGTAAGTAAAGAGGAGAAACAGAATTTGTGTTGCTTTCAGGTGCTCTTGCCAATGGGCTGAGTGGTGGGAGGTTAAAAGCTTTGTTAAACATGTGGTACCCAAATGGCTGATGTTTTTGCCACCCTTGCTATCTTGCTTGCTATCCATTTAAGAATATTTCGAATACTGTGGTAGAGCTAAGCTGACTTGGTTTGATCCTATATAACAGTGTCAGAGAATTTGTGTATAAGCTCCCGAAGAAGCGGTTCCCCACAAAACATGTCAAGCTTCCTGTAATTCATACATTTTACTAGCTGGCATGACAATAGTTGGGGTTGTCACCAGTACACCCCTAATGTAGATGGCTGTCTTGCAGACATATATTTGACCACTGTCAATTACTGTATTTTTAATCCTGTTTTTATATTTATGTGGTGTGTCTGCTTATAAAGTCCATTATTCCAGTTATATTTTTCCTTGTTGAGGTTGTGCCTCATACTCACTTTTCTCCTCTGCTCTATCTGGCACCCAAGTTATGTCAGTGACCTCATCTTCATCATCTCCTCCATCCTCATTACTACTGGAGACAACTTGGCAATACGCCGCAGCTGGGGGAACATGACTGCCTCAACCTCAGAACCAACATCTGAATCAAGTAATGGCTGTGCATCGCCAAAGAGAAAGTGGCTAATGTTGTGTTCAAATAACTCAGCTGACCCCTCCTGATTCTGGGGCTATGGCAGGAATAGCTGTGGACAAGGAGGTAGATTTAGCCACTCTGGCAGTTGCAATGGACTGTGCACTAGTATCTGCTTGGCCGAATGGAGGATGAGGATGGTTTAGTAAGCCAGTTCACCACCTTCTCTGCATGCTGTGGCTGGATAGCAGGGCAACATCACTAAACAGAGGAAATTATGCCCTGCCTGAGGACTGACCACATTCACCTTTGCATGTGGACACATATGCTGCTGGCCCCCTCACAGTGGCATGGGAATGCCAGCCTCGCCTTGTTGGCCTCACAAACACGATGGGGGGATGTTTATTAACAAAATGTAATAAAGATGTGGAAATGTGTTATGTGAATGTACTTAAATCAATGGAAAGTGGTGTTTGATGCACGTTAACCACTTCAGCTCCAGAGGATTTGGCTGCTGAATGACCAGAGTACTTTTTACAATTTGACACTGCGCTGCTTTAACTGGTAATTGCATGGTTATGCAATGTTGTACCCAAACTAAATTTGCATCTTCCACCCCCCCCACAAATAGATCTTTCTTTTAAAGATATTTGATTGCCTCTGCGATTTTTATTTTTTCAAATATAAACAGAAAAAGACTGAAAATTTTGAAAACAAATGATATTTTCTACTTTTTGTTATAAGAAAAATCAAATAAACTTAATTTTAGTCATACATTTAGGCCAAAACGTATTCAGCCACATGTCTTTGGTAAAAAAAAAAAGGAATTAAGCCTATATTTATTTGTTTGGACAAAAGTTATAGGGCAAGATTCAGAAAGCTTCTACTCCGGCGTATCTCCAGATATGCCGCTGTAATTTCAAATGTGCGCCGTCGCATCTTTACGCCGATTCACAAAGCAAGATATGTCCAAAAACATGGCTTCAGCTGTCCGACGTAACTTGCCTATGCCGGCATATCGTGGGCAAATAGTTACGCTGGACGCATTCGGCGTTCCCATTATAAATATGCAAATGACCTAGATACGCCGATTCACGAACGTACTTGCGCCCGGCGTATTAATGTACGCTGTTTACGTAAGGCGTACGACCGGCGTAACTCTACCCCTCATAAAGCAGGGGTAAGTCATGTTAAGGGATGGACATCGGAACGACCGTCGAAATTTACGCTGTTTACGTAAGACGTAAGTGAATAGGGCTGTGCGTAAGTTACGTTTATGTCATAGGCATTGCGCTGACGTATCTTAGGGAGTATATGCAACGTGATTCTGAGCATGCACGCGCATGCCCAGTTCGACCGGCCATTAATTTACATGGGGTCACGCTTAATTTAAATAGATGACTCCCACCTGCTTCCTACTTTGAATTAGGCGGGCTTACGCCGGCCAATTTACGCTACGCCGCCGCAACTTACGGAGCAAGTGCTTTGTGAATACTGCACTTGCCTCTCTAAGTTGCGGCGGCGTAGCGTAAATAAGATACGCTACGCCCACACAAAGATGCGGCCAAGTACGTGAATCTGGCCCATAGCATCTACAAACTAGGGTACATTTTCTGGAATGTACACAGCTTTTAGTTTACGACTGCCTATCTCATTTCTTGGTGCTAAAATGGCAGGGCAGTACAAAAACCCCAAATGACCTCATTTTGGAAAGTAAACACCCCAAGGAAATTGCTGAGAGGCATGTTGAGCCCATAGAATTTTTTTTTTATCCCAAGTGATTGAAAAATGACAAAAAATAAATAAAGTTGTCACTAAATGAAATATTGCTCACACATGCCATGGATATATGTGTTATATGTGCATTACGCCCCAAAATACATTCTGCTGCTCTTCCTGAGTATGGGGATAACACACGTGTGGGTCTTTTTGGGAGCCTAGACGCGTACGGGACCCCGAAAGCCAATCACTGCCTTCAGGATTTCTAAGGATTTCTAAGGGCATACATTTTTGATTTCACTGATGTTCTGGTCATATCAGTCAGGGGCTTGACCAAAGATGAGATGTTACGAATTAACTTCCGACAATAGTTAGAAAAGCCAAGAAAACACTGCAGAGGACGTAAACCCATGGGTTGAGGCCACTGTAGGACTGCTAAAAATGTATCTGGGTCCATCGAAAAAAACAGCAGTGGAAATTACATAACCCAGGAAATTAACCTGTTCACGATGGAATTCGCACTTCTTCAATTTACAATAGAGATTGTTCTCTCTTAGTTTCTGAAGCACACGACAGACATCTGTGCAGTGGCTCTCAAGGGACTTGGAAAATATGAGGATATCGTTGAGATAAACCACCACACATAACTGCAACAAATCTCGGAGGACATCGTTAATAAACTCCTGGAAAACTGCCGGAGCATTACAAAGGCCTAAAGGCATTACGAGATACTCATAATGACCTGTTCTGTTATTAAAATGCAGTCTTCCACTCGTCAACCTCCTTAATAATGAAGAGATTGTATGCCCCTCTCAAATCAAGCTTTGTGAAAACCGTTGCTCCCTTAAGGCTGTCAAATAACTCTGTAATCAATAGAATCAGATAGGCATTCTTAATCGTGAAATGATTGAGACCCCTATAATCAATACAAGGTCTCAGTTCACCAGTCTTCTTCTTCACAAAGAAAAAAACAGCACCAGCAGGAGATGAGGATTGTGGATGAAACCTCAAGAAAATGCGTCTGCAACATACTCCTCCATGGCCTTATCCTCCAAGACCGACAAAGGGTAAACCTGGCCACGAGGGGGGTATGGCACCAGTTTAAAGGTCAACTGCGCAATCATACAACCGGTGTGGAGGCAAAGTACCGGCTTCACCTTTGTCAAAGACATTGCAAAAATCGTGAGTACTCCTCCGGCAGGGAGGAGAGTGAAGAGGTGCACAGGACCTTGGATACCTTCTGGAAGCATCTCTTACTGCATTGTGGCGACCAGGACAGAACCTCAGCATGGAGTTAATCAAAAGAAGGGTTGTACCTCTGTAACCAAGGATCACCAATAACCAGCGGAAACTTAGGTGAGCAAATAACTTGGAATTGGATTATCTCATGGTGAAGAGCCCCTACGGCCATGGACAATGGAACAGTCTCATGAGTCACATGGGCAGGCTATAGAGGTCTCCCATCAAGATCCTCAATGGAAAGTGGAGTGTCACGCAACTGCAGCAGAATCGAGTACTTCGATACAAAGGCAGCATAAATGAACAGGCCTGCAGCCCCAGAGTCGATTAGAGCCTGTATCTCGATGGACGACTCAGCCCAAGAAAAGGTAACCAAAACCAGGGGCTTATCCTTCTTGATAACAGGAGACGAAACAACGCCACCTATGGTCTGTCCGTGACAGGACCTCAAGGTTCGGGCGTTCCCTGGACGGGTAGGACAAGACTTTAAAAAGTGACCGGCCTGGCCACAATAAAGGCACAATCTCTACCTCCTCCAAAGGGCTCTCTCATCCATAGAGAGACGCGTGAAGCCCAAGTGCATGGGTTCACCTTCACTGGCCAACCCAGTATCAGGAGGCATGGAAGTTGAGGGAGGCAAGGGTGCGACTGCAAAGCTCAGAGACAAATGTACAGGAGGCTTCCACAAGCGGTCCTTAAAAGAGAGTTTTTCTCTTAGTCTGAAGTCAACGAGGATGGCAAATGTGGGTATATCTTGGGCTGCTATCTCATCCTTGATGTTATCCGAGAGACCATGAGAAAAAGCAGCCATGAGGGCCTCATTGTTCCAAGCAACCTCTGCTGCCAGAGTACAAAATTAATTGCCGTAATCGGCAACAGTTCCCGTACTCTGTTTGAAAGACATGAAGCAGAGCGTGTGGGAACTTCAAATACCCTTTTGAAGGAAGCCATAAATTCTGGGTAAATCAGGACAACAGGTTTTTGCATCTCCCATAGAGGGTTCACCCAGGCCAAGGATCTTTCAGTAAGCAAAGATATCACAAACACTACTTTGCTTCTGTCCGTGGGAAACGCCTGGGGCAGCATCTCAAAGTATATCTCAGCCTGATAGAGAAACCGTCTGCATTGAACTGCATCGCCCCCAAATCGCTGGGGAAGCAGAGCGAAACCAGACAAGCCTCCTATAAAGGTAATACTTGGAGTGGGTGCCTGCACAGAGACTGGAGCAGCAGCAGGGATGACCTGCAACACAGGTTGTACCAGAGCAGCCACAGTGGGAGATTCCAGGTACGCTGTTGCACATTTTTAATGCCATGGCAAACTGATCCATGCGGTGATCCTGGCCATGCAATCTGGAAAAAATATTACCAACAAGTGGGTTAACTGAATCTTCTGAATTCATGGCCTCCGCCTACTGCCAGAAACCATGAATCAGACTGAGACAGAAGTACAGTTAAATCATACTTGTTTAATAATAATAATAAAAAGATAAACAGAGTAAGCGTAGTCAAAACATAGCCAAAGTTCAGGAACCGGATCAGATTCTCACACAAGCCAAAGGTCAGGGAGCCACAGATGAAAGTAGAAGTACAGCAAGGAGGATCAGTAGCCAGAAGGGATGTCAGCCAAGCAACGTCTTCAACAGGAACGCAGGAGAAAGTCTCTGTGATGTTGACCAAGGCAAAGGCAGAGAGCAAGTGAACTGGATCGCTTAAGCAGGCAGGACTGATGAGCCGGATCATCAACAGGTGAGTCATTGTGGAGAGATAGGAGTTGGCAATTAGCTGACAGCTGAGTGGCCAGCTCAGAGATGGACGGGCTGAGCCCAGCAAGCATAGTCAGTAAACATTCCAAATTTCCATAACAAGTAAATGCAGGTTGGGATGAAGCTGAAGCATAGTCTAGAAACAAACAAAAGGTCAGTAACATGTGGTAGCAAAGATATGGAGGGCAGCAGGAAAGACAAAAGTGGGATACTGGCTGGAGAGAGCACAATAATCTGGAAAACAAGAAGTACAGAGACATGGCTTAAATCAGGAAGTTCATGGCAGGAGCAAAACGTTTAATGTTCAAGACAAACAAAGTTCAAGGCAGGATAATTCAAGTAACTGTCCAGGAAACTTTTTCTCATTCCAGGTGCCTCAGCAAGAAGAAACATCACCTGACACAGCAGAGATTCTGGGTTCAAATCCAGGCACTGACAAAAAATTATTTATGAATATCTAAAAGTTTTATGAGTATCTAAAGGATCTGGGGTGAGAGTGGAATATCAAACTTGACGATTAGTAAAATTTCTGGAAATGCTTTATATGACAGGGAAAGAAAAGCACTGTATATTGTTTAAACCACCCATTTGGTGCATTCATTTACTCAAAGATATGACGATGTCATTATGTGTATGGCCAGCATTGGAAATATAGGGATGGTAATCTCCTGTCCTTCACTTTTTTAAAACATGCTTGTAAATAGAAAATCTGTTAATAGCTTTATAGTTCCCTGAATGTATGATCTAAGCCTTGTGAAAAGATTTTCTTTATATTTTCCTTTTCACAGCAGTTCCACTCAGTAAAAAGATTGGAAATCTGTAATAACACTTCAGTGCCTTTGGCGGTAAACAAATGAAATAATAACTGTTCTCCTTCTCTATAAATGCTGCTACAGTATTGATTTAAAAGTCCTATGCTTATTTGAGTCAACATCTTGTCCATATCCTCAACTGATGTCCTCAACTGAAGGTTGTGACTGGTTAAAATAATAGTTTGGTCTTTTCTTTCAGAACTAACCAATCTGATGTGCAAACTGTATGTCTAAATGCTTTGTATTATTTATTTTTCCCCAAAATTATATAAACAATGTTGTCACTCACTTTCACAGTTTTCTTTACAAAAACACAATGGGGTTGATTTGCTAAAACTGGACAGTGAAAAATCTGGTGAAGCTCCACATAGAAACCAATCATCTTCCAGGTTTATTCTTATTTTTGTCAAAGCTTATTGAACAAGCTGAACTTAGAAACTGAAGCTACCGTGCACAGCTGCACCAGATATTGCCCGCTCCATTTTAGTAAATCAACCCCATTCAGTGAACATTGTTTAAATCAAGTGGAACTGTGTTGGAAATTATAGCAGACTTAATGTCAGGGACTTACCTTCCAAAATCGTCAGCCCAGCATTGGGCTGAGACAGCGGCGTGCATCAGCGGGACGTGCGCGTGCGTCAGCGGCGCACGCGTGCACGTGCGCATCGGGAGCGCGCGCGTGCACGTGAACCCTCCTTGGCGCCAAAACGCCTTTAAAAGCTCAGTCCTTGCTTCCTGCAAGTTGCTGTCTGATCTGCAGTCCCTGATTGAACTTGAACCTGAGAACCTGTTTACCTGATTTGAACTTCTGATTGAACTTTGTGACCCGGCTTGTTTGACCATCCCTACCTCTCCGATCCTGACCCCGGCTTCCATTGACCACCTCTTCAGATTGACCTACCGTTGCCAGACCTTCCTGCTTGTACCCTGATTACTCTTCTGCCTGCTGCATCTGATTACCTGAACCATCTGTTGTGACCCGGCTTACCTGACTCTCCTTCCGTCTGCTGTCATTGATCCAATCATCTTCCAGCCTACCCTTCCAGAGGAAGTCAGCACCTGCTTTACCTACCCAGCACGCCGGCACTCCTACCCCGCCAGGCTCCTGAGTCTGCTGTCCCCAATCCGGCAGCTCACGAGCTGGAGCTGTAAGAGAGGCCTCCTCCTACCATCGGGCTCTGGCTACCAGGTACGTGATACATAACAGTATCAGACAGCCATGACAGAGCCTTCAGGAGTGGCCCCGGCCATGGAGGAGATTTGTAAACACCTCCCATCTCTCACACAAGCTGTAAAGAACCTACAGGACGGCTACATGCGACTGGAAGGTCAAGTACAGAACCTATCCGGAGACGCAGCTCCTACATCCGCTGCCAGATCATCTCCATCGGCCGCTGCTCCATCCGTAGAAATGCTACCGCCCGAACCCAGAGTTCCGATGCCAGAGCGATTCACCGGGGATCGTTCCAAATTCCGGGATTTCCGTAATGCCTGTCAATTATATTTTGCCCTTCAACCAAGGACTTTTTACCTAGAAGCCACTAAAGTGGGATTTGTGGTTTCTCTTCTTCAAGGAGAGCCCCTAGCCTGGGCACACCTATTATTGGAAGAAAATGGCACCAACACAGAGACTTTACTAGCCTTCTTTCGGGTCATGGCACAAATGTATGATGATCCTCAGCGGACTACCACTGCCGAGGCCGCCCTGCTCGCACTTCAACAAGGCCGCCGAGCAGTGGAGGATTATGTCGCGGACTTTCGCCGCTGGAGTGCGGACACCCAGTGGAACAGCGCAGCTCTGCGACACCAGTTCCGCCTGGGACTTTCAGAGGCCTTAAAAGATGAACTGGCTCGCATCGGGGTTCCTGATACCTTAGAAGATTTGATCGACAAGGCTATTCAGATTGATCGACGTCTACGAGAACAACGGGCTGAACGTTCTTCTCATCTGAGTCGTCCAGTTTGGGTCACTACCAAAGCACCCATGCCTGCATCCCGATATCAACCACCTGTCTGCCCAAGTCCTGCCAGCTCTCCTCCAGATACTTCTGAGCCTATGCAACTCGGAGTCATGCGACCCACATTGCCTCCAGAAGAACGAGCACGCCGTCGTCAACTGAATCTATGCCTATACTGCGGTGAGCCCGGTCATTATGTCGCCAACTGCCCCATCAAGATGCGTAAGTGCCGTTCCTCTGTTTCTCTCAACGTTTCCGCTCTCCCAGTCAATACAACCCACCTTGCTCTCTCTCTGTCTTTACAGCTCCAAGGAAGAACGATTCCGGTCAACGCAATTATTGACTCCGGGGCCTGCAGCTGCTTCATTGATGCCGCCTTTGCCAACCTACACAATATTCCTCTTCGAAGAAAGAACTTCAGACTTTCCATTTTTCTAGCTGATGGATCCCACATTAAATCAGGACAAGTAACACAAGAAACCCTTCCTCTACCTGCTACTACTTCCGCTGATCATAAAGAATTATTAATTTTGGATGTGATCTCCTCTCCTCTATTCCCTGTGATTCTTGGCATTCCCTGGCTCCGGATTCATAACCCTCAGGTTGATTGGTCCTCTGGAACTTTATGATTTCCTTCCCGGTACTGTCAAGAATATTGTTTACCTAAAGTACCTAGCTTTTCTCCCACTCTGCTATGCCTGAACACCGATCCCAGTTTGCTCCAGTCCGTCCCGGAACATTATCACGAGTTCCTCGATGTGTTCAGCAAAAAGGGGGCCGACTCCCTACCACCTCACCGTCCTTATGACTGCCTGATAGAACTGCTTCCTGGGGCTGAGATCCCTTTTGGGCGCATCTTTCCATTATCCGAGAAAGAACAAGATGCTCTGAAAATTTATATTGATGAAAACCTAAACAAGGGGTTCATTCGGCCGTCCACCTCACCGGCGGGTGCTGGAATATTTTTTGTTGCCAAAAAAGATCAGACCCTTCGCCCATGCATCGACTATCGGGAACTCAACAACATCACGGTTAAAAACCGATACCCGTTGCCCCTAATACCTGAATTATTCCAAAAACTAAGATCCGCCACTATTTTCACCAAGCTGGACCTGAGGGGGGCTTATAATTTAATTCGCATCAGAGACGGTGATGAGTGGAAAACTGCCTTTCGCACTCGGTATGGCCACTACGAGTACCTCGTCATGCCTTTTGGGTTATGCAACGCTCCCGCTACCTTTCAGCATTTTGTCAACAAAGTGTTTAGAGACTTTTTAGACATCTTCGTCATCGTCTACCTGGATGATATACTGGTTTTCTCTGGCTCGTTAGACAAACATCGGGAGCATGTCTGCAGAGTTTTAAACCGGCTCCGCCTGCATGGCTTATACGCAAAGGCAGAAAAATGCGAATTTGAGTTACACACCATTCAGTTCCTGGGTCTGGTGATCTCCCCGACGGGAATCGAGATGGACCCAAAGAAAGTGTCTGCCATTCTGGACTGGCCAGTACCTCTAGATAAAAAGGGGGTACAAAGATTTATAGGATTCGCAAATTTCTATAGACGCTTTATTAAAGGTTTTTCTTCCATCGTTGCTCCCATTACACAGCTTACCAGACAAAATTTCCGTTTCCACTGGAACCCCGAGGCTCAGAAGGCCTTTGACACCTTGAAGGGACTCTTCACTTCTGCTCCGATCCTCAGTCACCCCAACCCGGTTCTACCTTTTCTCCTTGAGGTGGATGCTTCTGAAGTCGCTGTAGGGGCCGTTATATCTCAACGACTTGGGAACAAGGACTTAGTACACCCGGTGGGCTTCTTCTCCCGAAAACTCTCCCCTGCGGAGAGAAATTACGACGTAGGTGATCGTGAATTATTGGCCATCAAGGCCGCATTAGAAGAGTGGAGATACCTGTTGGAAGGTGCTGCACATCCCGTGCTAATTTATACGGACCATAAAAACTTAGAATATTTAAGAACTGCTAAACGATTGAAACCTCGACAGGCCCGCTGGGCTCTCTTCTTCTCCCGTTTCTGTTTCCACATCACCTATCGTCCTGGATCAAAGAATGTCAAGCCAGATGCTCTGTCCCGAATGTTTGACAACCCAAAGGACACCTCTACCCCTGACACCATTCTTCCAGAAAACAGCTTTCTGCTATTACATGCCGATCTTATATCATTACTTAGAGGAGCGTCTTCTGAATTTTCAAAACCTCCCAATATCTCTCTAGAGTCCAGAGATGGATTATTTTGGAAAGGAAGCCAATTTTTTGTACCTGAAAAGACCCGAGTCGAAGTTTTAAAACATCTGCACGATCACCCACTGGCAGGACATTTTGGGGTTCGCAAAACTCTGGAACTAGTACGCCGCACCTTCTGGTGGCCCGGCTTGGAGGATTTTTGCAAGTCCTATATCAGATCTTGCCCTATCTGTAACCGGAACAAGACACCCCGAAACCAAGCTTGGGGGCTACTGAAAGCACTACCTGTGCCCGATCGACCATGGAAAATGATCGCCATGGATTTTATTGTAGAACTTCCCTGCTCTGAGGGTTGTTCTGTCATTTTTGTGATTGTGGACCGTTTGACCAAAATGGCCCATTTTCTTCCTTTAAAGAATACACCTTCTGCCATTGAGACTGCTCGTGTATTCATTAAAGAAATCGTCAGACTACATGGGGTGCCCTCCAACATCGTGTCAGATAGAGGAGTTCAATTTACCTCTCGGTTCTGGAAAGCTCTCTGCAAGACGCTACAGATTGAACTTGCTCTATCCTTGGCCTATCATCCTCAGACCAATGGGCAAACTGAAAGAACCAATCAGACTTTGGAACAGTACATCAGGTGTTTTACAACGTTCTCCCAAGATGACTGGGTGTCTCTGTTACCCCTAGCAGAATTTGCGTACAATAACGCCAGTCATTCTGCTACGGGGCAATCTCCCTTTTTTGCCAATTATGGTTTCAACTTAACCTTTTTACCAGACTTTCTTTCAGAGTCCTCGGTTCCGGCTGTACAGAGCACTATGGAGTTCCTCAACCGCAATAACCAACTGTTACGGGAGACGGTGACCAAGGCCCAGGCTGACAGTAAGAGGTTCTTTGACAGAAAAAGGAGAGGTGAGCTGGATCTGAGACCAGGAGACCAGGTATGGCTTTCTACGAACAATCTTAGACTAGCCTGTCCGTCCAAAAAATTGGGACCAAAATTTTTGGGACCCTTTCCGGTCAAGAGAAAGATCAATACAGTTTCATATGAACTATCGTTATCTGATTCTCTTAAAGTGCATCCTGTGTTCCATGTCTCTTTGTTAAAACCTGCAGTTCCGGATCCTTTTCCTAATAGGGGGTCCAAACCTCCCGAACCGATCCATGTCGATGGCAACGAGGAATTCGTGGTAGAGACTGTCCTGGATTGTAGGAAAAGACAAGGACAAAACCAATTCCTGATCAAGTGGAAAGGTTATGGACCAGAAGACAATTCCTGGGAACCCGAAGGTAATATCCATGCCAAAAGACTAATACATGCATTTTTTTCTCGCTCACCCTGACAAAATGGCCCGACTGGGCATCCGGAGGTTGCCCCTTGGGGGGGGGCAATGTCAGGGACTTACCTTCCAAAATCGTCAGCCCAGCATTGGGCTGAGACAGCGGCGTGCATCAGCAGGACGTGCGCGTGCGTCAGCGGCGCGCGCGCGTGCACGT
The DNA here is from genome assembly GCF_905171775.1 of Rana temporaria. Lineage (NCBI taxonomy): Eukaryota > Metazoa > Chordata > Amphibia > Anura > Ranidae > Rana > Rana temporaria. The sequence goes on from NC_053496.1 coordinate 112,023,508, forward strand.
GCGCAGCGGGAGCGTGCGCGTGCACGTGAACCCTCCTTGGCGCCAAAACGCCTTTAAAAGCTCAGTCCTTGCTTCCTGCAAGTTGCTGTCTGATCTGCAGTCCCTGATTGAACTTGAACCTGAGAACCTGTTTACCTGATTTGAACTTCTGATTGAACTTTGTGACCCGGCTTGTTTGACCATCCCTACCTCTCCGATCCTGACCCCGGCTTCCATTGACCACCTCTTCAGATTGACCTACCGTTGCCAGACCTTCCTGCTTGTACCCTGATTACTCTTCTGCCTGCTGCATCTGATTACCTGAACCATCTGTTGTGACCCGGCTTACCTGACTCTCCTTCCGTCTGCTGTCATTGATCCAATCATCTTCCAGCCTACCCTTCCAGAGGAAGTCAGCACCTGCTTTACCTACCCAGCACGCCGGCACTCCTACCCCGCCAGGCTCCTGAGTCTGCTGTCCCCAATCCGGCAGCTCACGAGCCGGAGCTGTAAGAGAGGCCTCCTCCTACCATCGGGCTCTGGCTACCAGGTACGTGATACATAACACTTTATCACCACCATTTTCTCTTAGGCCCCGTACACACGAGAGGATCGATCCGCTGGAATTGATCCGCGGACCGGTTTCAGCGGATAGATCCCCTGGTGTGTACGATCCAGCGGATATTTTTCCGCTGATTTTTTCCCCCGGGGATGGATTTCCAGCGGATCAAAATTTCTTAACATGCTAAGAAATCTATCCGCTGGAATCCAGTCCAACGGATTGATCCGCTGGTCTGTACAGACTCACCGGATCAATCCGTCCGAAGGCATCCCTCGCATGCGTCGTAATGATTCGACGCATGCGTGGAAATCCTTATATCACAGCGTCGCGCACGTCGCCGTGTCATCATCGCGGCGACGGCGCAACACGTCACCGCGGACGGAATTCCGCGGGGATTTTGATCTCATGGTTAGTACAACCATGAGATCAAAATCCGCCAGAGGATTTATCCGCCGAAACGGACCTCCGGACCGTTTCCGCGGATAAATCCTCTTGTGTGTACTAGGCCTCATTCTTCTTCTGGAACAGCGTTTTTTTTTCTCCAGCCACTGGGTACCCAGAAAGGCACACTGTATTTATATTATCCTGGCAAATGGCACCTTACAGACAGTCTAGAAATACAGCTTGGCTGCGAGTGGACCTTGTCGTGCGTAGTACAATGCACTCCGAGGACACCAACTGCCCATACTATTGCTGCGCAATGCAGTGGGCTAGCGCCAGAATGGCACCAGGAATCCCCTTTGTGCGCCGGGCAGAGAACAACTCTCCCAGGGGCAGAACATCCTCAAAAAACTGCCCAGCCTCCCATGAGCAACTGAGCAAGGAAAAAATTGCATCCTTCTCTTGAACTGAAATGAGAGCAGATTTAAAAAACATGAACACAGCCAAGTGCATACAGTAGCAATGAATATACAATAATGGCAGCAGATAAGATCTCACTGACAACAAGGATCACAATAAGAGGGAGAGACTATACCAAAAAGTTTAGTAATTGTGCCAGAACACTTGATAAGAGGACAAATATAAAAAGGAAAAATGATATTTACAACAGATAGGGCTAAATATCCAAAAAGGGTAAAGGGGGATAAGCATGAAATGTCCATTAAAATTGGTCTAGGAATTTTCAATCAATCATTCCTTCCATCCCCCTGATTAGAGCCCTTCTAAAAAGCGATGACTGGCTACATCATTGAGACCCGGGGGGCAATGTAGCTTCCAGGTACAGAGATGGGTAACACAAATTGGGAAAAGTCTGAAGGATAAAACATATTGAGAGCGACTTCAGGAACTTAATATGTATAGTCTGGAGGAAAGAAGGCAAAGGGGAGACGTGATTTAAACCTTTAAATGCATCAAGGGGGTGAATAAGGCTCAGGAGGGCAGTTTTTTCAAGATCAAGAACATGGGAACATGACCTCAAAATAACTGGAGAAAAGTTCAAAACTAATCTTAGAAAGTATTATTTCACTGAAAGGGTAGTTGATGCTTGGAATTAGATCCCAGAAGAGGTAGTGAGCCAGTCAACAGTAAATGGCTTCAAACATGCTTGGGACAAGCATATATCTAAACTTAGACAAAAAAGTTAACAAAAAATAAAAATGTATACAAAAATTAAATAAAATAGAAAATGGCAGACTCAATGATTGACTACTCTGTTTTTTTTTTTTTGCTTTCTAGTTTCTATGTTTCTATGTTTAATTAATATCTGTAATAGCGCTGTTTATTTATTTTTAGTTATTTTTTACTAGACCCTAGTTCCTCAAAGGTTCAAAGCTTTAAAGAAATTTGCTTCACTAAATGTCTATGTTGAAATACATGGACACAGGGCCAGGGCATCATTTGAGTAATAAATAAACTATCTGGGAACCTTGGGATTGTAAATTGGATGAGAGAGCATGAAGATGCATGAGAGTGTTTTTGTTTTTTACATTTTTCACATTTCTAAAGTAGAGCATGAGAGCCAGGACTGAGCATTGGAGCAATTTAAAAGTTTTAGCTGAGTTTTTCCATGTGCGAGTATTGGGTGGACTGGGTATATGTGATCTCTTTCTATCTCAGTCTAGAAATTAGGAGAAAATTTGACTGACCAGGAAAGTATGTGACATAAGTGCAGTATGTTTTATTACATCAGGAGCACCAAAACAACCCCTGGTCTTTTCTGTGTACAGTACTGAGCTAGGTAGTCTATGTGCTCTGTAGCTCCAAATAGATTTAGTGAAAGCCTTTTTCAGGCTACTGAGATGCAACATGAGAGCAGGTACTGGTAGGGTTTTAAAACAATGTGATAGTTGTGGTAAAATAGAAATTTTTAGTAAATTTATATGACCCAAGAAAGACAAGGGGAGTGAGTCTCATTGTTTTAATAGCTTGTGGATCTCTCAGAACAAGGGTCTAAAATTTGCATCAAAAAGGGTGTTGTAGGCGGGAGTGATATGTGTGTCCAAGTGAATGTTGACACCAATGATATATAAATGTAGATTGTAGTGCTGTAATTATGTCAGGGGCATAAGGATGAACAGAGCTTCTTCTAAAACCATCTAATAGGCAATGTATCTTTGGCAGTATGGGGGTCCTTGCGCATTAATAATATTTCATCTGTATATAAGGATAACTTACACTCCTTATAATGCGGACTGAATATTCAGGATAGTACATATGGCTTCAGCTAAATGTTTCAGACACAATATGAATACAAAGGGGGAGAGAGTACAGCCCTGTTTTGTACCATTATATAAAGGAAAGACTGAGGCTAGTGTATGAGGCAATTTGACTTGCAATGTTGGGGAGAAATATAGTGTTTAAATCGTTCAAAGAAATCCTAAATGTCGTAAGGTGGTAACATATATGGCTATCCCAATCTATTAAAACCTTTTTGGATATCTAAGCTGAGCAGCAGGGTAGGGGTAGCAGTTTTGTTCACTGATTCTATTAGATCAATGGTTGACCTAGTGTTGTCCCACGCTTGTATAGAGATTACAAACCTACCTGGTCCCTATTAATAGGTTGTGGTAATAAAACAGATAACCTGTTGTATAGAATTTGCATAAAGATTGTACAGTCCAAATTTAGAAGAGCTATTGGTTTATAATGGGGGTTGTGTCCTTTCCAGGTTTGGGTATAGGCAAGGTGTTTAACCACTTCAGACAAGTCCTTGTGGATATATCAGAATTGTTATATCAGCATTGAAAGAGGACAAGTTGGTTGAGGAAAATTTTGGGAGTTTAAAGGTGGCCATATAATTCTTAAATGTTGTGGATCAAAGGGGGGATTTTGGCTAAGGAATGGGTAATTATATACTGACAAAAAACACAAACTCCTGCGCACAAGTGGGATCCTTGATAATCAGTCAGATGTCTACATACAGTTCTCCTTGAATGTCCAAAAAAACGTAGTGACAGAGGCCTTGCTGCCCTTCATGGATGGGGAAATCCTGATAGAAGACAAAAAGGGAGAAAGAAAGGCGCACCAGCCTCGTGTACTACCGTTTGGCAAATTTATTGGAATAATAAAATAAAATAATGAAAACTACTCACAAACAGGGAATGATAAAAGGCTTGTCAAACGATAATTGTAGTTAAAATACCCCTCAAACCACACTCCAGACTGTAGGGGGGGGGGGTGTCGAGGTGCGTTGCTGCTGGCTGACGCGTTTTGAGGTGACAGAGACCTCTTCCTCAGAGCCCAGCAGTTGGGTAATTATATAGTCTACTGTAATGTGTCTCCAAATTGTTGGAAATAGAATGCGGGCAATATGTCAGAATACCATGAAATTTAAGAACAAAATCCAGAGTATATTGGGCAAATCTGGCCTTAAGTCTATTTGACAAAATTCTATGGGTTTGTTAGCAAATTCATAAAACTTTAGTTTCATCCATAAGAGAGACTTTTCACAATTCCTACTGTCTATATCTTTAACGGTATTATGAAATAGGATTACTCTGAGCAAATGTACAATCGTAAGGTGGCTGATCTCGAACATTCTCAGTTTTTCAAGAATATATATTTTACAGCTATTAGTGTTGCATTTACTGTAGGTTGAGTGCCTGCTGCTATATATTACCCATGGAAGTAAGTCTTGTGAGGCTCCCACAAAGTTGATGGCTAAGACACAGACCCAATGTTTAATTCAAAACAATTCCATTAGTGCCTGGCCTAGTTGTTCAGAGATGTGTGGTTGTTTGAGAATAAATGCATTAACCCTCCTACGACATTGCCTGATATATCCATCAGATAGGATCAGATCTAGTACAACTGGCGCATGATCCAACCAGGTTATGGGTTCAATCTCCATGGCACATAAGCAGTGGATTAAAGGCACCAAAATAGTCTAGCCTAGAGTAATCTTATGGGCTAGTGAAAAAAGGTAAATTGCGTTGATGAAATTATGTGGACTTTTTGAGAAATTGTGTAGAGTGGTGGTCCCCTGATAAGGTGTGTCTATCCCTAAGGGGAACATGATCATGTTAAAATCTCCACCAATTATAGTAAAGGGATGAGAGGAGGGAAGTGGTGTCTAAAACAGATGTTAGTAAACTCAATTTGTCCCAAATTTGGAGCATACCCATTTAGTTAAGTGAGGGGCATGTCTGCAAGTCTGCAGTCAAGGAACATAAACCTTCCATGCGGGTCTAGTTTAGATGCAGTAACCCTCAGTATTTCTAATCAACATAGCAACTCCTGCTTTTCCTGAAGGGTCATAGGCTACATAAAAGGTTGAGCATTGTTTCAATTCAAACTTTAGAAAAGGGGTTGCTTGTACAAAAATAACATCAGCATGTGAAGACTTAAAATCTTTCAGACTATCCATCTCTTCCCAACAAAGATTAGGCCTTTCACATTATAGGACAGCATTGGTAAAGACATTTGAATTGGAAATGAAATAATATCACTGTAAGCAGAACTGACATGTTGCATACCCCTGGTGTGCATAAGTAGTGATCATTTTATTTTTAGAAACCATACAAACAGAGAACTGAAAATATCATGAACACATTCAAAACAAAAATTGTGGTCTAGTAAAGACCTGGTAATAAGATCAGTATTAAGAAGCCTTAGATGGAAAAACAACGCAGGACATTGTGGAAACACCTGTGATGTAAGTAGAGGAACATTTCTATACCCCTGCTGTGCCTGAGTAGTGATCATTTTATTTTTAGAAACCATACAAGATTCATACAAGATCAAGAACACATTAAAAACAAAAGTTGTGGTGTAGTAAAGACCTGGTAATTAGATTAATATTGAAAAGCCTTTGATGGAAAAACAATGCAGGACATCGTGGGAACGCCCGTGATGTAAGTAGAGGAACATAGGCAGGGACATCACTTCACCTTCAATAATACCAACATGCTGATAAGTCACATTAGAAGTCAGCCAATAATAGTCCACATGAGCGTGTGAAGGTATCCACAGCGGGATTAAACAATGATAAGCAAAACAACCACAAATCATGGTGTACAGATGGAGTAAGCTTTTCTCATCCTGAAGATTCAGTTTGGAGGTCTGACTGGGGAAGTGCACTGTGGAGTTCAGGGTGTTTGTCTGGATTTAGGAGTCCAGATCTAGGGGTCATTGTAGGTTGAGAGTGGAAGTGAGGAAGCAGCGCAATCAGGGCTTGTTCTGGAAGAGAAGGTAGACCTAGATGTTTAACCACTTAAGCCCCGGACCAATATGCAGCTAAATGCCCAGAGGTGTTTTTACAATTTGGCACTGCGCTGCTTTAACTGGTAATTGCGCGGCCATGCAATGTTGTACCAAACCGAAATTTGCGTCCTTTTCTTCCCACAAATAGAGCTTTCTTTTGGTGGTATTTGATCACCTCTGCGGTTTTTATTTTTTGTGCTATAAACAAAAATAGAGCGTCAATTTTGAAAGAAATGCAATATTTTTTATTTTTTCTATAATAAATATCCCCCAAAAATATATATATAAAAAAAAAATTTCCCTCAGTTTAGGCTGATACGTATTCTTCTACATATTTTTGGAAAAATTTATAGCGTTTACAAAATAGGGGATAGTTTTATTGCATTTTTTTTTTTTTTTTTTTTTTACTACTAATGGCGGCGATCAGCGATTTTTTTCGTGACTTCGACATTATGGCGGACACTTCGGACACATTTTTGGGACCATTGTCATTTTCACAGCAAAAAATGCATTTAAATTGCATTGTTTATTGTGAAAATGACAGTTGCAGTTTAGGAGTTAACCACAGGGGGCGCTGAAGGAGTTCTGTTTCACCTAGTGTGTGTTTACAACTGTAGGGGGGTGTGGCTGTAGGTCTGACGTCATCGATTGTGTCTCCCTATAAAAGGGATGACACGATCGATGCAGCCGCCACAGTGAAGCATGGGGAAGCCGTGTTTACATACGGCTCTCCCGGTTCTTCAGCTCCGGGGAGCGATCGCGAGGGGGTGGCTAGAAACGAATAGGCGCCCCCACATCCCAGATCGCTCCCCGACGATTTCCGACTGCTGCATGTACCGGGGGGTCCCGATCGTACCACCGACCCACGTCTGGGCAGCGACGTGCGGGCACGTCGTTCTGCCTGTCCGTGCCATTCTGCCGACGTATATGTACATGCGGCGGTCGTTAAGCGGTTAAAGAAAGCTTATGCTTTTGCCGATTGCTGCATTGTAATCTCTCCTTGGAGACAATAAGCTGAAAAGGATGACCCCATCAGTATCGGATGCAGTGTTTCTGAAGTGGTAAGTCTCAAGTTGCGTTGTATAGCAAAGGTTATAGGAGATAGATCACTGAACATTTTCAGATTTTCACCTCTGTATTTTATCACCAATTGGTTGCCAGTGTTTTTAAGCAACCTTCCTTACTATCATAGAAGTGAAAAAGACTATAATGTCCCATGGATAGGCACCTGCCGGAGGTTTGTGGCCTAAGGAGTGATGGGCACCAGTGGCGTTACTAGGGTTGGTGTCACACGGTGTGGTCAAACACGGTGTCAACCCCCCCGCCAACTAAAATTGCTCCTCAGTACAGACCCCTCCACAAAGTATAGACCCCCCTCCATCAGTACAGACCCCCCTCCACCAATTATAGTCCTCCCTCAGGACAGACCCCCCTCCACTAAGTACAGACCCCCTCCAAGTATCGTCCCCCCTCAGTACAGACCTCCCTCCCTCAGTATAGACTCTCCCTCCACCAAGTATAGTCCCCCCTTAGTATAGACCTATAGACCCCCCACTAAGTACAGACCCCCTCCATCAGTATAGACCTCCCTCAGTATAGACCCCCCCTCAGTACAGAACCACCTCCCTCAGTATAGACCTCCCACTCAGTATAGACCCCCCTGCCTCAGTTTAGACCGACCCCCTAAGTAGAAAACCCTTCCATCAGTATAGACCCCCCTTAGTATAGACCCCCCCTCAGTACAGACCCACCTCCTTCAGTATAGACCTTCCACTCAGTATAGACCTCCCTCCCTTAGTACAGACCCCCTCCATCGGTACAGACTCCCCTCTATTAATACAGACCCCCCTCCATCATTACCGACCCCTCTATCAGTATAGACTCCCCTTCCCTAAGTAAAGCCCCCCTCCATCAGTACAAACCCTCCCTCACTCAGTACAGACCCCTCCATCAGTATAGACCCTCCTCCATCAGTACAGCTCCCCCTCCTCCATCAGCACAGACCCCCTCCCTCCCTCAGTACAGACCACCCCCCTCTATCAGTACATACCCCCCTCAGTACAGACCACCCCCTTCATTAGTACAGATCTTCCTCAGTACAGACCACCCCTCTCCATCAGTACAGACCCCCCTCAGTACAGACCACCCCCCATACAGCAATGCAGATCCCCCTCAGGGCAAACAACCATCTCCATTAGTACAGACCCACCTCAGGAAAAACAACCCTCCTACATAAATACAGACTCCCCTCAAAACAGACCACCCCCTCCATCAGTACAAACCACCCTTAGTACAGATCACCCCTCTCTTTCATACAGACCCCCCTTAGGACAAACCACCCCACTCCTCCATCAGTACAGACCCCTCCACCCCTCATGCTCCTGGGCAGCAGGCGGAGGAAGAATCAGTGTGCAGCCACGTGGATAGTTGCTTGCTCAGACTGTCACTCTGCAGGCTTGTGACAGGAGGCAGTGAGAGTGAGCCTGAGCAGTCTCACTCAGGGTTAGCGCCGCACTGGCACATCTTGGCAGAAAAGAGCCCTGCTTCCAGGACCCGGGACCCCCCACCGCCCTCAGGATGGTGTCACCTACCTGCGGGTGTCACCCAGGTTCAGACCGCACCCCCCACCCCACTTAGAGACACCACTGAATAGTATGATCTAGGTGCCAATCAATATACAGAATGCTTGGTGCTATGGAAGTAAATAACCCTAAGAGGTAGGGCCTTAGCTCTGCATTTCTCACCATTTTTGGATCTCCTCTGATCCACAAGTTCTAGCTATTTTTCAGGTCCTCCTGTTGCAATTGGATCTGGGAGACATTATGTTTGGAGGACATTTTCTTCTTTTTTTATTCCTCCAAAACATGTACATATTGCAGTGATGGCGAACCTGTGGCACGCATGTTTCTGCCGGTACGCCAAGCCCTCTTTGTGGGCACGCAATGAAAAATGAGAAAGGCACACACAAAAGTACATTTGTCCACACCGCACCACAAACCACATCTCCCACAGTTCTCTAGGCTATTGGTGACGTGTCTGAGTGGGTGTGACAAAGAAGAAGCACTCAGGGAGATGTGCATGCGTGCGCACGCTAATCCAATCAAAGAAGCTGTCTCATCCACACCGTACCATCAAACAAATCAGCGGTGACATGCTGGGCATGACTGGGAGAACATGCGGCTGGAATCAGAGGAGACTTGCGGGTGGGAATGAGCTGCAAGGTGAGACACTGTGAGACAAGTGTTAATGTGAAGTGTACAGTACAGTTATCTTGTCAGTCCTAAGCAAAAAAAGGGTTCACACCGTTTCAGGCCTGCCCCACTCTCAGACATCAGGTGCTAGCTCTGCAAACAATCAATTGTGCATAAAGAACAGCCTCATTATTAGTGTCATTGGGAAACATTGTGCCCCATCATTGGTGTTATTCGGCCTCATTATTAGCGTCATTGGGGAAAAATATTCCCCCATCATTGGTGTCATCATTGGTGTCAACCTGCCTCATTATTGGTGTCGTTGGGAAACATTGTGCCCTATCATTGGTGTCATCATTGGTGTCATTGTACCTCATTATTAATGTCATTGCATGTGTCAGGTAGGTGAGTGCATGTGTCAGGTAGGTGAGTGCATGTGTCAGGTAGGTGAGAGCATGTGTCAGGTAGGTCAGTGTATGTTGTACAGTGCATTCTGAGCGCAATGCATTCCTGAACCCTGCATTCTGAGCAAATCTGGCAGAATTGTATGTTTTTGATCCCTTAGGGCTCATTCAGAGATGGATGATCAGTCCCATCCTCTTTACAGAGCCGCTGGTAGGTTTAAATCGGAAAGATTTGAAAGAAATAAGTTGGTTTTGCGTCACGGTTTGAGCACTTGGGCTCAAAAAGGTTTGCCATCACTGACATATTGGATCAGGTCATCAAATTATGTTACAAGGTGATCTGTACATTCTCCTATAAGGGCTATTTCACCCCTCAGCTCTTGTGCAGGGATGAGCTTTGAGTTCAAACTCATGTTTGAGTTGAACAGTGCCTGTTCGGCGAACAGTGAACAATTTGAGGTGTTCGCGGCAAATTCAAAAAGCCTCGGAACACCCTGTAAAAATCTATGGGAGAAATCTAAAGTGCTAATTTTAAAGGCTAATTTGCAAATTATTGTCCTAAAAAGTGTTTGGGGACCTGGGTCCTGCCCCAGGAGATAGGATCAATGCAAAAAAAAGTTTTAAAAGCTGACATTTTTTCAGGAGCAGTGAATTTAATAATGCTTAAAGTGAAACAATAAAAGTGAAATATTCCTTTAATTTTTGTACCTGTGGGGAAGGAGGGGTGTAGTATGCCTGTGAAGTAGCGCATGTTTCCCATGCTTAAAACTGTCCCTGCACAAAATGTAATTTCTGAAGGAAAAAAAGTAATTTCAAATTACTCGCGGCTATAATAAATTGTCGACAATTTAGAGAAAAGTCATTCATAAAAAAAAGAAAAAAGCGTGGGGGTCCTCCCAAATTCAATTTCCAGGCCCTTCAGGTCTGGTATAGATATATTAAGGGGAACCCCACCGTCAAAAAAAAAATGATGTGGGGTTCCCCCAAATATCCATTCCAGACCCTTCAGGTCTGGTGTGGATTTTAAGGAGAATTCCACCCCAAATTTAAAAAAAAAATGGAGTGGAGTTCCCCCAAAAATCCACACCAGACCCCTTATCCGAGCACGCAACCTGGCAGGCTGCAGGAAAAGAGGTGGGGACGAGAGAGCGCCCCCCTCCTGATCCGTACCAGGCCACATGCCCTCAACATTGGGAGGATGCTTTGGGGGTATGTGACCCCTCAAAGCACCATGTCCCCATGTTGATGGGGACAAGGGCCTCATCCCCACAACCCTTGCCCGGTGGTTGTGGAGGTCTGTGGGCGGGTGGCTTATCGGAATCTGGAAGACCCCTTTAACAAAGGGGACCCCCAGATCCCGCCCCCCTAAGGGCCAGATTCACATACAAATGGACAGGCGCAGCGTATCAGAGATACATTATGCCGCCGTATCTTACCTGGCTTTAAGTCAAATCCTCAACGATTTTGCGCCGTAAGTTACGGCGGCGTAGTGTATTTCTGGCGGCGGAATTCAAATCGGCGGGTAGGGGGCGTGATTAATTTAAATGAAGCGCGTCCCCGCGCCGAATGAACTGCGCATGCTCCATTTTTTAATTTCCCGCCGTGCTTTGCGTGAAATGACCTTGCACCAACGTCATTTTTTGAACTTAAACATGAGTTACGTCCTTTCCTATTCACGGACGACTTACGCAAAAAAAAATCTAATTTAGACGCGGGAACGATGGCCATACTTAACATGGCAAGTCTATCTATACGCCGCAAAATAGGAGCTTTAACTATACGCCGGGAAAAGCCGACTAGCGACGACATAAGAGAATGCGACGGCCGCGCGTACCTTTGTGGATCGACGGAAAAAAGTAATTAGCATACCCCACGTGGAAAACGACGCAAACTCCACGCAGCGGGCGCCAAAGTATTGCACCTACGATCCGAAGGCGTACGAAGCCGTACGCCTGTCGGATCGAAGCCAGAAGCCGTCGTATCTTTGGTTTGAGGATTCAAACTAAAGATATGACGCGGCAAATTTGAAAGTACGCCTGCGTACTCGCTCTGTGAATCTGGCCCTAATAGTTTATTATTTTACTTAATTTAAAGACCACTATTTAAAGAAAAAGCTTTGAGGTAAGTACGATTATGAATGTGGCCTAGATATTTCTTTTATATCATATGTGTGCTGGTTCATTTTCATTTTTCTCTGTAAACAATTTGAAGATTATTATTTATTTTTTTTTACTTATTAAGCTAAAAGCATATAACACTGGGTAAAAGTTATATTGTAGTGTTAGTTGTTATTGTTTTAGTCTCTTTGCTTTCGCTTACCTTTTTAGATTCTTGAGGTTTTATTTAATTGCTTGAAATAATAGATTTATTTTTACTTTTGATTTCTGTATCAACTTGCATATGAAAATAGTGATGCTTTAGGTGAAATACCAATTTTCAAAGTGTCTACTGTTAGACATCTGGGTTTGCAGATGTCCCTGTACTGCATATTTTATTTTCAGCTTCACTGACTTTATATTGTTTGTAAATATGTTCCCATTCTATGGATTTGTTGTTCTAACATTTTATGTCAAGTACTAAGGTCCCCTGTAGCCATTGATACTTCGCTATCTCTAATGCTACACTGCTGAATTGTAGTTATTGGCAAAGAATCATGCTACTTTTGCCTGTGTGGACTTTGTTAGCTTTATTTCTTTTATGCAGCTCATAAGCATACATTTTTGTTTACATCTTCACTCCTGTGCTCATTGATGAAAATAAGCAGTTGTCTAGTACAATGACCTACATAGCCCATACCACAGGGCATTTTAACAGATAACTTACATTGGATTTGCTACAGTTTACAAATGAACTAATAGATGATTTTCTGCTTTTAGAGAAGTTGTTAAAAAGGTCTTTTGCTAACAAACTTACACTGGAAAAAATATCTGCAAGGAAAAATGCTTTTGAGGTGATGGGAAGCCCATAAACTGTGTTAGTAAAGCTGAGGCCCCGTACACACGACCGAACATGTCTGCTGAAACTGGTCAGTTTCAGCAGACATGTTCGGTCGTGTGTACGGCCGACCGGACAGGTTTCCAGCGGACATTTGTCCAGCCGACCGTTTTCCAGCGGACAAATGTTTCTTAGCATGCTAAGAAACATGTCCGCTGGAATCCTGTCCGTCGGACATGTTCGGTCGTCTGTACAGACTCACCGTCATTGTCGCGGCGACGGTACGGCCTCGTCACCGCGTATCGTGTACGCGCGGATTTCTGTATGATGGTGTGTACAACCATCATACAGAAATCTCCGGCCGGACATGTCCGATGAAAACGGTCCGGCGGACCGTTTTCAGCGGACTGTCCGGTCGTCTGTACGAGGCCTTAGACATGTGCATAACAGACAAATTTGTTTTGTTTCGGATAGATTCGTAATGTTACTAATTTAGTTTTGTTATGGAATTTGTTTGGTTTGGTTTTGGAATTTGTTTAGTTTTGCTTCACATTTTTGTAAACTTTTGTTTCTTTATCGTTAAAATTTGTTTCATTCATTAATGTTTTAACAAATTCCAACTTTTCAGAATGATTAGAATTCTAATCAATCGAAAGACGATTGGCCGATTTGAATTCTGTGTAAAGAAATAGCTGGTTGTTAAGCAGCAGGCCGGGAAGCCGACCATCCGTGTCCTTAACAACCATGAGTCATCATTTGTCAGCGGGCTTCCCCACTGACAGGTGAATGCAAAGATTAAGAATGCCAGAATTTCCTGTCAATAGAACATTTTTAAAATTCTCTCAACATTGGGGGGCTCTGCACCCCCACCCCAAAGCACCTAGTTCCAATGTTGATGGGGACAAGGCCCTCTTCCCACCCATGTGGTTGTCTGGGTCTGAGGGAGGGGGTCTTATCGGAATCTGGAAACCCCCTTTTCAAGAGGGCCCCCAGATCCCCCCCCACAAGAAACAGTTTTTGACAAGTTCTTTATATATAAAAATAAAATAAAAATAGTGTCCCTCAAGGTACATCCATCAATCACCACGCCCTCTGGACCCGAAAAATAGAAAAAATAAAAAAACGCTAAGCCTCCTAGGAGGCTACCCGTCGTAAGCCTCCTCTCCACTTTGACAGTTTTTTTTTTCTATTTTTTGGGTCCGGCTGGCATCATGATTTAAGGACAGATTTACATTGAGGGACACTATCTTTTTTATTAAATAAAGGATTGTTTAAAAATTGTCTTGTGTGGTTATTACTTTTGTACACTTTTTTGGTGACTGGGTAGGGTACAATGTATGCTATACCCATTCACATAGAGATGGGGCAGGATCTGGGGACTCTCATGTTAAAAGGAGGCTTCTGGATTCCAACAAGACACCAACAAACATAGTCCAGGGTTGTCGGGAAGAGGCCCTTGTCACCAGGGTTTGGTATGGATGTTGGGGTGACCCTACATAGTTTTTTTTTATTTTGGCATGGGTTCCCCTTAAAATCCATACCAGACCCAAAGGTGTGGGGGGGACCCTATGCCTTTTTTTTCTTTTCTTTTTTTTTAAATAGCCGGGTGTCGGCAATTGCAAACGCAGTCGATTTAAATGTGATTTGACTTGTTTTTTTTTCTTTAGAAATGTAATTTTTCCTGCAGCATGCCTCCCCATGTTGAGAGCATGTGGCCTGGTACAGTTCAGGAGGGGGGCGGCCTGCCAGGTTGCGAGCTTGGATATGGGTCTGGTATGGATTTTTAGGGGGATCCCTACGCCATTTTTTTATTTGGTGCAGGGTTCCCCTTAATATCCATACTAGACCTGAAGGTCCTGGTAATAGAATTTGAGGGGGACCCCCATGCATTTTTTTGGAGGGTTTGGGGTTCCACTTAATATTCATACCAGACCCAAAGGGCCTGGTAATGGACTGGGGGGAACCCATGTCATTTTTTTCAATGACTTTTATCTGTATTGCCAGAACCCAACAATTCATTATAGCCGGGAGTAGTTTTAAATCACTTTTTTTCCCTTTAGAAATGTCAGTTTGTACAGGGACTGTTATAAACATGGGAAACATTAGCTAATTTACAGGCATACTATAGACACCATCCAGGTATGAAATTTAAAGGAATATTTCAATTTTATTGTTTCACTTTAAGCATTATTAAAATCATTGCTCCTGTGTGGAGAACTATCTACATGGTTACTCTGTCACATAAAACTAAAATACCCTCTTATGTCCCCCCTACAACCAATAGGGGGCGCTGTAGGGGTTAAGTGTGACCTCATGTGTGTTTCTAACTGTAGGGGGGGCGGGGCTGGACATGTGACGTCATTGATCGCCTTTCCCTATATCAGGGAACAGACGATCAATGACAGTGCCACTGTGAAGTACCGGGAAGGTGTGTTTACACACACCTCTCCCCATTCTTCAGCTCCTGTAACCGATCGCGGGACTACGGCGGTGATCGGGTCTGCGGGTCCCGTGACCCACGGCTGAGCACTTGAAGAGGACGTACAGGTACGGGATTGTGCCCAGCCGTGCCATTCGGCCGACGTATATCGGCGTTAGGCGGTCATTAAGTGGTTAAATATCGTACCTGCTGGGTGTTACTATAAGAAAAAAGTCATTTAAAACTG
The DNA here is from genome assembly GCF_905171775.1 of Rana temporaria. Classification (NCBI taxonomy): domain Eukaryota; kingdom Metazoa; phylum Chordata; class Amphibia; order Anura; family Ranidae; genus Rana; species Rana temporaria. The sequence continues at coordinate 112,038,887 of NC_053496.1, forward strand.
CTTGCAGCTTTAATGTAATGTCTGCAATATGGATGAAAATCATTGAGAAAAATATCATGGGTTTCCCCGCACCCCTCCCCTCAGGTCATTACCAGCCCCTTTGGCCCTATATACTTTGAACAACAGTATACCGGTGGTGCAAACAAGACAGGGACTGTAGGTTTGTTGTTAAGTATAATCTGTTTGTAATTTTGAACTGGTACTTTTTTAAAGTGTAGCTCCATGTTTTTGGAAAACATAGAGAGGGGTTATTACCCCTGTAACATTTGTTTTGCTGTCTGTGCGCATCTATTCAAAAGATTGCACCTCACTTTCTGTCCCAATGACAAATGATTTTTTGAAAATTTGTTTTTTTTGGTGCCCCTCGGCCTCCTGACTGTGTTTTAAAGGTTCAACTTCACATCTATGCGATGCATCAGAGTATGTGCCTTGCTGCAGAACAGCCTGTTAATTTGAGAATGAACTGCCTGCCACCCCTCAATAGCACCAAAGTGCATGGGCCTTTTTTTATTTTTTATTTTTTTATCAAGTAACTTTTTATTGACAGTAAGAAAAGGAAGGAGTACATATCTTACGTAACACAAAGCCACATGTCGCAGCATGAAGAGGCACATGTAGACAAGGCACAGTTCAACTTTCCTTTGGTGTCCTACTGCTTCAGTGCAGATAATAACAAATATGAACCGTCTACACGGTCCTATATAATACACAGGCACATAACTTAAGGTAAGGGTGTCTTTATTTTATTTTTTATTGCCGCTGCATCAAAATGCATGGTGCTTTTGTTAGCATGTATTTTTATTTTTGTGATTTTTTTTATTTATTTACACACATTATATATATATAGCTTTAGATGCACACTGTACAGAGGACACAGACAGGACACCACATGAAAATACCGCAGCTAGCACAATCACCTGCCTGCCTGCCTGTCAGTAAATTAGTTAGAGCGGATCTAGCTAAACTCAATACAGTGTATAAATATATATATACACCTTGGATGCATATATATCCTCTACACACTGTGGGCCAGATCCACAAAAACCTGACGTAACTTAAAAAATCCAATTTAAGTTACACTGGCTTAAAGTTTCTACCTAAGTGCCTGATCCACAAAGCACTTATCTAGAAATTTCAGGCTGTGTAACTAAAATTCCGCCGGCGCAAGGCGTTCCTATTCAAATGGGGCGAGTCCCATTTAAATGAGGCGCGCTCCCGCGCCGGCCGTACTGCGCATGCGCGTCGGCCGTACTGCGCATGCGCGAAGTTACGTTACGCCGAGTTTTGAGGATCGCGACGGCTTAAAGTTGCGTCGGGGAAAAAAAAAATGACAGCGGCATGCATTCCTGAGGGAGAACTCCATGCCAATTTTCAAAGAAAAAACCGGCATGGGTTCCCCCCCCAGGAGCATACCAGGTCCTTAGGTCTGGCATGGTTTGTAAGGAGACCCCCCCACGCCGAAAAATTGACGTAGGGGGTCCCCCTACAATCCATACCAGACCCGTATCCAAAGCACGGTACCCGGCCGGCCAGGAAGGGAGTGGGGACGAGCGAGCGCCCCCCCCCCTCCTGAGCCGTGCCAGGCCGCGTGCCCTCAACATGGGGGGGTTGGGTGCTCTGGGGCAGGGGGGCGCACTGCGGGCCCCCCCACCCCAGAGCACCCTGTCCCCATGTTGATGAGGACAGGACCTCTTCCCGACAACCCTTGCCATTGGTTGTCGGGGTCTGCGGGCGGAGGCTTATCGGAATCTGGGAGTCCCCTTTAATAAGGGGGCCCCCAGATACCGGCCCCCCACCCTAAGTGAATGGATATGGGGTACATCGTACCCCTATCCATTCACCTGGAGGCAAAAAGTAAAAGTTAATAAACACACAACACAAGGCTTTTTAAAATAGTTTATTATTCTGCTCCGGACGCCCCCCCTGTCTTCGTTATTAGCTCAATTACCAGGGGGGGCTTCTTCTTCCGCTCTCCGGGGGTCTTCTTCCACTCTCCGGGGGTCTTCCGCTCTCCGGGGGGGCTTCTCCGGACTCCGGGGGGGCTTCTCCGGACTCCGGGGGGCTTCTTCCATCTTCTCCCCTCTTCCGCTCTTGACTCGGCGAACCCCGGTTCTTCTGCAGCTCTCCGGTGCCTTCTTCTTCAGCGCTGGCTGCCTGCTATGTTTGTGTGTTAGCTCGATTTCAAACAGGCAGCCGGCGCGGTCTTCTGTGGCGTCAGGGTCTTCTGGTCTTCTGTTCTTCCGATGTTGCCTCGTCGCCTGTTGTCGCTGTAATGATGGAAGCGCGCCTTGCATCACATTTATATAGGCATCACCGTCCCATCATGCTCCGGTAGGTACCCACGTGGTGGGTGCCTACCCACGTGCACCCACCACGTGGGTACCTGCCGGAGCATGATGGGACGGTGATGCCTATATAAATGTGATGCAAGGCGCGCTTCCATCATTACAGCGACAACAGGCGACGAGACAACATCGGAAGAACAGAAGACCAGAAGACCCTGGCGTCACAGAAGACCGCGCCGGCTGCCTGTTTGAAATCGAGCTAACACACAAACATAGCAGGCAGCCAGCGCTGAAGAAGAAGGCACCGGAGAGCTGCAGAAGAACCGGGGTTCGCCGAGTCAAGAGCGGAAGAGGGGAGAAGATGGAAGAAGCCCCCCGGAGTCCGGAGAAGCCCCCCCGGAGTCCGGAGAAGCCCCCCCGGAGAGCGGAAGACCCCCGGAGAGTGGAAGAAGACCCCCGGAGAGTGGAAGAAGAAGCCCCCCCTGGTAATTGAGCTAATAACGAAGACAGGGGGGGCGTCCGGAGCAGAATAATAAACTATTTTAAAAAGCCTTGTGTTGTTTGTTTATTAACTTTTACTTTTTGCCTCCAGGTGAATGGATAGGGGTACGATGTACCCCATATCCATTCACTTAGGGTGGGGGGCCGGTATCTGGGGGCCCCCTTATTAAAGGGGACTCCCAGATTCCGATAAGCCTCCGCCCGCAGACCCCGACAACCAATGGCAAGGGTTGTCGGGAAGAGGTCCTGTCCTCATCAACATGGGGACAGGGTGCTCTGGGGTGGGGGGGCCCGCAGTGCGCCCCCCTGCCCCAGAGCACCCAACCCCCCCATGTTGAGGGCACGCGGCCTGGCACGGCTCAGGAGGGGGGGGGGCGCTCGCTCGTCCCCACTCCCTTCCTGGCCGGCCGGGTACCGTGCTTTGGATACGGGTCTGGTATGGATTGTAGGGGGACCCCCTACGTCAATTTTTCGGCGTAGGGGGGGTCCCCTTACAACCCATACCAGACCTAAGGGCCTGGTATGCTCCTGGGGGGGAACCCATGCCGGTTTTGTTTTTTACAAATTGACGTGGAGTTCTCCCTCGGGAAAGCATACCAAATGCCGTCGCTGCAATGGGCCTTTACAAGGTGTGACTAACTTTACACTTTGTAAAACGAGCCCTAATTTTACACTTGCAAAATAACACTTACGGCGCAAAAAAGAAGCTAGAAAGCTTTGTGGATCGCCTTAAGTGCTAATTTGCATACTAGCAACGGCATTTCGACTCGAAATGCCCCCAGCGGCGGATGCGGTACTGCATCCTAAAATTAGGCAGTGTAAATCAATTACACATGCCGGATCTTCTGTGTAACTTTGGAAAAAGCCTTTTGAGAATCGTTTCCAAAGTTACACACAGACTGAACAGCACTTAAGTCGGAGTATCTCTTTTGAGGATCTGGCCCTGTATCTTTAACTGACTAGCCTGCCTGCTCTATCTAGCTCCAAAAAATGACATTCTCTCTCTCTCTCTCTCTCTCTCTCTCTCTGTCTCTCTCTGTAAACCACCAACACACTACACAAGGCCGACTTCCAGGCAGCATTATTATTATTATTATTATTATTATACAGGATTTATATAGCGCCAACAGTTTACGCAGCGCTTTACAACATCAGGGAAGACAGTACAGTTACAATACAATTCAATACAGGAGGGATCAAAGGGCCCTGCTCATTAGAGCTTACGATCTAGAAGGGAGGGTCAAGTGGATCAAAGGGTAGTAGATGTGGGGGGTGATCAGATGGACAAAATTAAAGTATAGTTGTTATATGTGGGTAGGATAGGCTTCTCTGAAAAGGAGGGTTTTCAGGGATCCTCTAAAAGCTAATATATAGTGTGGGGCATGTACTAAACCCCCTTCAAACCACCCTGGCTTTGGCCAATTATGGCTCTACTTTTTTTGCGCGCTGTGATTGGCCAAGCATGCGGGTCATAGTGCATGCTTGGCCAATCATCAGCCAGCAATGCACTGCGATGCCGCATTGAATTATGGGCCGTGACATGCCACTCGAATTTGACGCGAACGGCCCAAAAGGTTCATAATTCGACGAACGATCGAACATACGATGTTCGAGTCGAACGTGAGTTCGACTCGAATACGAAGCTCATCCCTATTAGTGGGAGAGCGAGCGCCAAATTGTCCTAAGCTGGGACATGGCCCCCGGCAAGTGACTGGGATCCACCTCTGCATTTTCATTCCAAAGTAGGTTATTAGGATGTATAGGTGCTAGCCAAAGCTTTTTGATTTCAGTCCATTGGTTGTAGGAACGCTGAGTAAACCAAGAGGTAACCGCATGTAATTGGGCCACTTGGTAATACTTTATAAAGTAGGATAACAAAATGGCCCAGTGGGTCAATATAGGATTCAGAACAGATGAAAGTGGAGCCACGTTTGAAAAGTATAGCAACGCCAACTCTCTTACAAGAATTAGAAGCCTGATAGACACAAGGGTAGTATTTGGATGCAAATGCAAAAGAGCCCTCCCTGTTGAATTGAGTCTTTTGAACCAAGATGACGTCAGCCCTGACTATTTAAACTCCCAAAGTGCCAGATGCCTCTTTCTATTGGCGTTTAGGCCATGAACATTCAGAGATAAAACCTCAGCTATAGTGTTGGATGAAAGCAGAGAAAACCGCACTTATTTGGTACAGCAACAGGACAACCATATTGCAAGAGCCAGGAGGACTTATTCTCCAGGAGGAAATCTGAGCAGATGGAGAGAGACACATGATGAGCCAGTAAAGAAGAGAGAATAGAAGAAGACTGGAAAAGAAAGAAAGGGTTAGCACAACAAAAAATTAAGACAATGCAACATACAGTAAATTATAAACAAACTGTAGCAGGCCTATCAGGCCTAAAACTTTGCAAGTTCCTATATGTCCACCCAACCAAAAAGGGGGGCACAGAGGTGAGGGGGTCAGTGATAAAAGAGCCAACTGCTCTCAGGTCTCATCCAAAGCGAGTCCATAATGTGAAACTGATGAGGCTAAGGGACAAAAGGGAAAACTATTGGAATTCTAATGAGTAGGGCATAACCACAGACAATCAAGTATCAGTTTAGGCAAGGAAAATGTACAACAGGAGTTAGAACCACAGGCAATTTACCCGTTTCTGTGTTTAGTGGACTTGAGGGGAATGTCCGGACCCCTAGGTCATTTAGCTGGGGAAACCTTCTGCCAAATTGTGGGTGGCAGAGGAGGTGTGGACACTAGGTTCCATTCCAGAAGCTGAGTGAGCGGTATCTCCAGGGTATCACAAAATGTATCAAGATCTTACGGGTAATGCAGTACTGCAGATATACCCTGTTTCTTTGCGGTGAGGCTGAAAGGAATTCCCCAACGGTAGATAATGTCTGCTTCCTGTAGTGTATGCTGAAGGGGCTGCACAAGTCTACATGTTTGAAGAGTGATCCAAGAGAGATCTCGTTATAGCTGCACCTGGGTATCTTCAAATACCATTTTGCGGGAGGAACAGGCTTTGCGCATAATGTCTTCTTTCAAGGAATAGGAGTGGACACTGAAAATAACATCACACGGCTGAAACGGGGGACCTTTAGGACATAAGGCACAATGGGCTCTCAATGTGTTTAGTAGGAAGCTCACCCAGTAAGTTTTTGAATAGAGTTTGTAAGGTAAACAGTAGGTCTGCAGAGCCATCCAGTTTCAGAAGGCCCCATACATAGATATTATTTCTGTGCCCCCTATTCTCCAGGTCCTCAACATGATGTTTAATATCTCTCAAGATGAGACGATGGTCCTCCCCTTGGAGTTGGGTGCAATGGACTGCCAATTTGCTTTACTGGATCTTTTCTTCCGCCATCTTCACCTTGTCTGCAAGGTGCTTAAGGTCGGTATAAAGGGCTTGAATTTCAATATGGCATGTGAATTTAACATCTTCTACTAGCTGCTTAAAGTCCTGGCAGGAGGCCCTCTTTGTTGGGATGGAGCAGGAGAGTGTGTTGCATAGTTATAAAGCACAGAGGGCAATGCAGTACCTCTGAAGGAGCTGGTGTAGTGGGACCGAGGCTGTTTCTGAGACTTGGGAGATGTTGGTGCTGAGGTGGAGGCAGGGTGGGATAAATAACTCCTGCAGGCCTGGCCCCCAGCGTGTGACAGGCCGGGGGATGCATTGGGCCAGGAGGAGTTGGAGAGTCCATAGAGCGGTGTGATGGTGTAGGGGATCCAGGGCTTTCCTCATGTAGGCAGGGGTCAGAAATCATCCTCAGCAGATGGGGGAAGGCATCCATACATTGTGTGTAGGTCAGTGATGCCTAGTCAGGTGAAGTGGCCTGTACTCCAGGTGGCCCAGCAGTGTGGGAGGCTGCCGGGGGAGAAGAACTCCCCACTCCTGCCATTGTTGGTGGATGTCTGACTTCCTGGGCCGGCAGCGAGAGGACCACGGGGGCCCAAATTCATCACCAAGGCCAAGGATGGTCATGGAGAGATGATGGAGGGGGAGAGAGAGGCATCTGGCGCTATCTTGTTTTCTCTGCATGACGGCATGGTGTAAAAAAGTCTTGGAGGCTGGCAGAGGAAGGATCCACGGGCTTTGGTGGAGCAAGTGGGCCTAGATCTGCCCATGTAGCAGGCAAAGAATGTCCCCAAAAATTCTGTGTGGCTGCAGGCTGAGGGAGAGCTGAGCTCCTAATCATCCATATAGGTTGGCTTCTGGTCACACCCCTTGTATACATTTTTATAGATATAGGTTTTATTTTTATTTCAAAATGCATACTTGCCTATATTTATTAGCTATATTTTGACTGCTTCTTCCACCACTCAATTATGGTCTATCACTGTGACACAAAAAAAAAGAAACCAATCATATTGGGTTGCTGCTGTATATGAGGCAATAAATTAGTAATGATAAAACTATCCCTAAAGCCCTGTACACCCGATTGGTCCATCCAATGAGAACGGTCTGATGAAGCTGACTGATGGTCAGTCGTGCCTACACACCATCGGTTAAAAAAACGATCGTGTCAGAACGCGGTGATGTAAAACACAACAACGTGCTGGAAAAAACGTAGTTCAATACTTCCAAGCATGCGTTGACTTGATTCTAAGCATGCATGGATTTTTAACCGATGGTTGTGCCTACTAACGATGGATAAATAACCAATGGCACCCACACACGATCGGTTTGGACCAAAGAAAACGGTCCATCAGACCGTTCTCATCAGTTTAACCGATCGTGTGTACGTGGCCTAAGAATCATAATTCTCTTTAAAATCATGTACAGCTTTAATGATCTCCCAAGCATGTTATTAACAGGAATTTCATATTTTAATGTTGCCCTTTAGGCTGCCTGAAAAGGCCCTCTCCCCGCTAAATGATAATTAAAAAAAATATATTTTTTTACTTCAATTCATGTCTCCCAAAGCAGTGGACACCCCCCCCCCCCACCCCTCTCAATGTAATTTATTTGAAAGTGCTTTGCCTATTGGCCTAGAAAATGGTCATTACTACTTTCTAAGATACAGATTCCATTGACTTTAATAGAGTTTGGATTCAGAATTGGAAATTCTGCAAAGTTCCCAAAAACAAACCTGAGTATATTCAGATTATTACTATTTGCAATAGCTTGCCTCCCAGCCTAATCTTTTGGACTTTGAGTTGATGGGTTGCTAGAATTATTTGTGCTGTCACAGTCACAAACACTTTTCTTTAGCCCAGAAAAGAAATTCAATCACTGCTCTGTATGGGGGTTTGACAGTTTCAGAACATGAAAGGTTATGAAAAAATTGATGTACCCAGCTAAGCAGACATCACACAGATCTACAGCCTCTCTAAACAACGGCATATTAAGCTCCTTGTAATAAATTGTAAAAATACTGTTTATACTAAGTCTAGTTAACATCAATACAATAAAATATAAGCACTATGTAATAACTGTATGTAGCCTGCTCGGATTGGCAGAGGCTGTTACTCCAATCCGAGCAGGCGCTGTATTCATTTGAATACATTGCTCACTGGCTAAGGGACCGGGACTGGCTAAGCGGTATATACTATATGTAGCCAAATCGGTATATACTGTATATAGCCAAAGCTACATACAGTATTACCGCACATCCAGCAGGCATCTGAGCAGCTGACCCGGCTTATAATACGACCTCTGTTTTTGGCCAGTTTTTTTTATGTGTAAAAGGTAGTCTTATACGCCAGCAAATACAGTAAATCCGATTCATGAAATGTCTATATATCTGCAGTGTTTTGTTATCTCTCTTCAATGAGCTAAGTCCTGTAGCTTTCTCCTGAACCATTCCTCTGTTATCAGCCTGATAACTCCTGACACATTCTCAGACACATCAGATAAAAGCAGCTGAAATTTCTGTCAGGGGAGGTTGCTAAAATATATTAGCAGGGAGCAGGTCCTGTTACAGAACACCTCTGAGAGTCTCTGCCTATGATGAGAGGGGGAGTGTGTCTTTCCTCCATTTAGCAATTTTAGCTATCTTGGCTATCTAAGTGACATTATACTCTGTGTTAAACAGGAAGAGAAAATCTCATAACATGATCTGAACTTTCTAAACAGTATATAAATGTGAAGACAGCAGATATACATGTAAAACCTATGTAAGGAGATTTGGTTCATCCCTGTGTATCATCTGAGGCTGCTCACTTCACTGGGTGTATGGAGAGTTTACATCCACTTTAATTTATCCTATGCATTAAGGTGGAAAAACACCTGTCAGTCACCGCCCCACCAGCCCCCCCCCTGTTTTACTTACCTGCGCCCTGAATTTCCCTTGGTGGAGACGGACAGTGTCCCCCTCTCCATGGGGTCCCGACTCTTGATTGGATGGATTGATAGCAGCAAAGCCATTGGCTCCCACTGCTGTCAATCAAATCCAATAACGCAAGCTCTGGGGGCAGGGCCGAGTCATAAATTTGGCAGCTATGGACGCCGAATGCTGGACTCGGGAGTGCGACTGTAAGGTAACCCCCCTAGTAGAGTGCTTCTCCCAGGGGATTATCTGATGCAGGGAGAAGCCACGAGAGCTGCAGAGGGACCCCAGAAGTCAGTGTTTGGGGCCAGTCTGTGTAAAACAAACTGCACAGTGGAGGTAACATGATTGTTATTAAAAAAAAAAAAAACAATTGAAGATTTACAAATCACTTTAACGTGCAAATACGTAACATCAATCTTCCACAAACATGCTTAGTAGCATACATTCTGCAACAAACCTTTTCTGAAATGTCCATGAAAAAATCTTTTTTGTTTTCCCCAACTTTCAACCCACAAAGTTGGATTAGAAGGGCTAATAATTGTGACTTTGTTATGTGACAGTCCCCTCATTATAAAAGGCTGGGTTCCCAGGAGCCACTTATCTTTGTGTGTTGAAGTAGTTTAGGAAAAGCTTGACAGTATGTGTAGGGAGAGTTAGTTGATACCATACAGTGCTATGATGTGCTAAATTACTGTGAATTGAAGTGTGGTGGGCTATATATTCTTGTGTACCCACCCCCCCCCCCCCCTTTCCATGTTCACAGATCAGTCGTTCAGAGACTCAACATTCTTTTTTTCCTATTTTTTATTAGTGCCAGTAACAACTGTAGTTGCTATTTACTAAGAAAAAATATCCTGGACGGCTGCACACAGTGAAAAAGGCATCTTTATAGTAGAAAATAAAATAAAATCCAGTGTACAGCAGTCAAATCATATAGAGAAACAGGGGAGAATAGCTAATGCGTTTCACATCAATCAATGCTTATTCGTTGCTAAATAAACAGGACCCAAGCGTGTGTATAAGAGGAAAGATTGAAAGATTTTCAATCTTTCCTCTTATACACACGCTTGGGTCCTGTTTATTTAGCTATGACTAAGCATTAATTGATGTGAAACGCGTTAGCTATTTCCCTCTGTTTTTCTATATGATTTGAATGCTGTACACTGGATTTTATTTTACTTTCTACAATAAAGATGCCTTTTTCGCGGTGTACAGCCGCCCAGGATATTTTTCTTCATCAAACTTGTGCAGAGCCAGCACCTGTCAGCTCATAGTAGGGTGGGACACTTTCCTGCAAAGGTTCGGAAGCTTTGAGAGCGGAAATCTTTTTCTCAGTTGCTATTTACTGTAGCTACTGCCCCATTTCAGCAGTTTTCTTTTATTGGGCATATATATATATATATATATATATATTAGGGCTGTGACTGATTAAAATTTTTGTGTTCGATTAATCGTTTTTTTTTTTAATCGATTAATCGACTAATTTCGATTAATTAACGCACATACAGATACAACTACTTTTAGCTGATCTCCTTGCATTGCAACTCTGCATTAGCCACTGGTAAATGTGGTGGGGGCAGTATGGGGGCAGATGTGTATATTACAGCATCTGCCCCCATGCTGTAATATACACATCTGCCCCCATGCTGTAATGTACACATCTGACCCCATGCTGTAATATACACATCTGCCCCCATACTGCAAGAATATACACATCTGCCCCCCATACTGCCCCCACCACATTTACCAGTGGCTAATGCAGAGTTGCAATGCAAGGAGATCAGCTAAAAGTAGTTGTGTGGCAGATGTGTACATTACAGCATGTGGCAGATGTGTATATTCTTGCAGTTTGGGGGCAGATGTGTACATTACAGCATGGGGGCAGATGTGTATATTCTTGCAGTATGGGGGCAGATGTGTACATTACAGCATGGGGGCAGATGTGTACATTACAGCATGGGGGCAGATGTGTACATTACAGCATGGGGGCAGATGTGTACATTACAGCATGGGGGCAGATGTGTACATTACAGCATCTGCCTCCATGCTTTAATATACACATCTGCCTCCCATACTGCAAGAATATACACATCTGCCCCCATGTGTACATTACAGCATGGGGGCAGATGTGTACATTACAGCATGGGGGCAGATGTGTACATTACAGCATCTGCCCTCATGCTTTAATATACACATCTGTCCCCATACTCCAGGAATATATACATCTGCCCCATAATGTTACCACACACAGATGGTCCTTTCTTACCTGACTATCAGGCAGGCAGACCCATCTGCAGCGTAGCCGATGGACACACGTGCGCAAGGGAAGAAGATACAAGCAGGCGGGCAGGTGATGATGACGTCAGCGCGCCGCGGCTCCGGAGCTAGGCCGAAGCCGCGGCCTTTCCTATGGGCGAGACCGCGGAGCTCACTCCGCGGATCGTCATCGATCAAAATAATTTTAATCGACCAAAGAAATTAACGATTAATCGACCAATTAATCGTTAATTTCCGCAGCCCTAATATATATATATATATATATATATATATATATATACAGTTGTGCTCAAATGTTTGCATATCCTAGCAGAAATTGTGAAATTTTGGCATTAATGTTGAAAATATGACTGATCATGACAAAAAATTGTCTTTTATTTAAAGACTATGTATACACAGACATTAATTGTGATTTAAAAAAGCACACATGTGAGAAACCTTTAATTGCCATTTTAACCTATGCGTGCCACCTTCTGTGTCTGTACCAAGGCCAAACATTCCAGGGTATGTAATCTTTTTATCAGGGCCATTTGGGTGATTTCTGTTATCATTATGATTTAAAAAGGATCCAAAAAACGGTGATGATAATGACTTCATGTGATTTCTATCCTTAACCACTTCCCGCCTGGCCTATAGCCGATTTACGTCCGGGAAGTGGTTATGAAATCCTGACAGGTCGTTCCAGAACGTCCTGCAGGATTTCATGCCGCGCGCGCCCGTGGGGGCGCGCATCGCGGCGATCGGTGATGCGGGGTGTCAGTCTGACACCCTGCATCTCCGATCTCGGTAAAGAGCCTCGAGTAGACACGAGTAGAGGAGAGCCGATCGGCGGCTCTCCTGACAGGGGGGGTTCGCGCTGATTGTTTATAAGCGCAGCCCCCCCTCGGATCGCCACACTGGACCACCAGGGATGCCCACCCTGGACCACCAGGGTGGGCAAAAAAAAAAAAAAGCATTCAAAAAAAGATGCCAATCAGTGCCCACAAATGGGCACTGACTGGCAACCTGGCAAAATCAGTGCTGCCCCACAGTGTCCATCAGTGCCACCCCAGTGTCCATCAGTGCCACCCCACAGTGTCCATCAGTGCCACCCCACAGTGCCCATCCATGCCCAGTGCCCACCTATCAGTGCCCATCTGTGCCACCCATAAGTATCCATCAGTGCCACCCATAAGTGCCGCCCATGAGTGCCCATCTGTGCCGCCTATGAGTGCCCAGTGCCGCCCATGAGTGCCCATCAGTGCCGCCTATGTGTGCCCATCAGTGCCGCCTATGTGTGCCCATCAGTGCCGCCTATGTGTGCCCATCAGTGCCACCTATGTGTGCCCATTAGTGCCACCTATGAGTGCCCATCAGTGTCGCATACCAGCGCCGCCAATCAGTGCCACCTCATCTGTGCCCGTCAGTACTACCTCATCGATGTCCATCAGTGCCATCTCATCTGTGCCCATTAGTGCCGCCATATCAGTGCCCGTAATTGAAAGAGAAAACTTATTTACAAAAAAATTAACAGAAAAAAATAAAAACGATTTTTTTTTCCAAATTTTCAGTCTTTTTTTAGTTGTTGCGCAACAAAAAAAAAATCGCAGAGGTGATCAAATACCACCAAAAGAAAGCTCTATTTGTGGGGAAAAAAGGATGCCAATTTTGTTTGGGTACAGTGTAGCATGACCGCGCAATTGCCATTCAAACATGCGACAGTGCTGAAAGCTGAAAATTGGCTTGGGCGGGAAGCTGCGTAAGTGCCTGGTATGGAAGTGGTTAAATAAAAAAGACAGTTTTTTGGCATGATCAGTCATATTTTCAATCTTAGTGCCAACATTTCACAATATCTGCCAGGGTATGCAAACCTTTGAGCATGACTATATATATATATATATATATATATATATATATATATATATAAAATTTGCAGTATATCCCCCCACGTATTCAGCTCCAATTTGTAGAAATCCAAAACAATGGTTGCAGCACCCTTCTATGCACCAAGTAGGTTTAAGCAGGGATAACTATACGCCGGAAAAAGCCGAACGCAAACGATGTAAAAAAAATGCGCCGGCCGGACGTACGTTCGTGGATCGCCGTAACTAGCTAATTTGCATACTCGACGCGGAATTCGACGGAAATGCCACCTAGCGGCCGGCGGAAAAATGCATCTACGATCCAACGGCGTACTAAGATGTACGTCTGTCGGATCGATCCGAGATGCAGTCATATATTGTTTTGTAGATACAAAACAAAGATACGACGCGGGAAATTTAAAATTACGCGGTGTATCAATAGATACGCCGGCGTAATTCTTTTGTGGATCTGCCCCCACATGTTGAACTGGGTGGACTGGTGTCTTTTTTCAACCTTAACGACTATGTAACTATGTTACAGTAAACGATATTAGTCTATTGGCTTTGACACTTTTAAATTTGTTTGCAACATTTGTCTGGTATCATTGTATAGTTGTAAAAACTGTGCAAAGTGAATATTAGAGGATATAAAAGTAAGAAAATATGTTGGCGAAATCTATTGAGTAATGCTGCACAATAGCACACACTACAAAACCTGTAAATTAATACATTTGATTTTAGAACTTTGATATGTTTTTGCACTGTTTTTAGGCACACATTATAGATCCATTGCTGCTTTTGGACAACTAAAGCAAGGGATTAATACTGAAACTTCTACCCTCAGTTTTTCACCCTATTCATTTACACCCCAATGTTGTTCCTGCTTAGAATGTCAGTTTCTGCATGTAGTAATGTTTTCCAGCATGTTTTGTACAACTTAAAAAAAAAAAAAAAAAAAAAATATATATATATATATATATATATATATATATATATATATATATAGTGGTATTTGGGGATTGTTTAGCTCAAGTGTAGCACCCGCTAGCGAGAACAATCTACTAAATTCAATTTCAGGGCTTGTTGGCCCACTTTTATTTAAGTAAAAGAAAAACAGTCCATCCAGGATTCCCACACAGGGGTTTCAAAAGCAATAATGAAATAAATGGAACATTCCAAGGCACCTGGCTTTCAGGTCAGCACTGCTGTTCAGGTACTTGACCCGGTATTTGTGTCCCTGTTTGGTACTCACTCTGTACCTCTGGTGACACTCTCTCTTACAGCTTCCTGGCTGCTACAGCCCACTGGCTTGGGCCCTGTCAGACTGCTCTGTGCCAACAGGCACAAGTCTCCCATGCAGGCCTGGAGTCCTCAGGAGTAGGGATGAGCCAAACATCAGAACCTTCGAACGGACTGAACATTCGTGCAAACTTTAGAACACCATTGAAGTCTATGGAACTCGAACGATCAAAAAAAAAAGTGCTAATTTTAAAGGCTGATATGCAAGTTATTGTCCTAAAACGGGTTTGGGGGCCTGGGTCTTGCCCCAGGGAACATGTATCAATGCAAAAAAAAGTTTTAAAAACTGCAGTTTTTTCAGGAGCAGTGATTTTAATGATGCTTAAAGTGAATTTTTTTTAAAATATTCCTTTAAATATCGTACCTGCTGGGTGTCTATAGTATGTCTGTGAAGTGGCCTGTGGTGTTTAGAACTGTCCCTGCACAAAATGACATTTCTATAGGAAAAAAGTCATTTAAAACTGCTTGAGGCTTTAATGTAATGTCTGGTCCCTGCAATATGGATGAAAATCATTGAGAAAAATAGCATGGGTTCCCCCCCCCCTTTCCATCCAGGTCATTACCAGCCCCTTTGGCCCTATATACTTTGAACAGCAGTATACAGGTGGTGCAAACAAGACAGGGACTGTAGGTTTGTTGTTAAGTAGAATCTGTTTGTAATTTTGAACTGGTACTTTTTTAAAGTGTAGCTCCAGCCAAAAAATCAATTGTTAAGCATTTTGGAAAAGATAGAGAAGGGTTATCACCCCTGTAACATTTGTTTTGCTGTCTGTGCGCATCTGTTCAGAAGATTTCACCTTACTTTCTGTCCCAATGACACATGTTTTATTAAAAATTAGCTTTTTTTTAGTGAAACAAGGATTGGTGATAAAGCACCAGTGGACAGGAGACACCTCTTACAGAAGAGAATTACCCTTCCTAGGGGTAGATTTCCTCTCACTTCCTGCTGTCTCCTTCCATTTGCAAGTAGGGGTTGTTTGTAAGTTGGATGTTTGAAAGTAGGGGCCTGCCGTATATACTCTGCAGAAATTTGGGCCCTAGGTGTTGGTGTTGCCACAACACTGTGCAGAGGACACAGTACACTAAGTGAAAATACTTGCTGATCAGTCACTGCCTGTGGAATTAATATGAGAACACCAGCAAATGTATTCATGTAGCTTTAGGTGCACACTGTGCAGAGGACACGGTACACCAAGTGAAAATACTTGCTGATCATTGCCTGTGGTATTAATATAAGAACACCAGCAAATGTATTCACGTAGCTTTAGGTGCACACTGTGCAGAGGACACAGTACACCAAGTGAAAATACTTGCTGATGAGTCACTGCCTGTGGAACTAATATGAGAACACCAGCAATTGGATTCACGCAGCTTTAGGTGCACACTGTGCAGAGGACACAGTAAACCAAGTGAAATACTTGCTGATCACTGCCTGTGGTATTAATATGAGAACACCAGCAAATATATTCACGTAGCTTTAGGTGCACACTGTGCAGCGGACACATTACACCAAGTGAAAATACTTGCTGATCAGTCACTGCCTGTGGTATTAATATGAGAACACCAGCAATTTGATTCACGTAGCTTTAGGTGCACACTGTGCAGAGGACACAGTACACCAAGTAAGAATACTTGCTGATCAGTCACTGCCTGTGGTATTAATATGAGAACACCAGCAAATGTATTCACGTAGCTTTAGGTGCAAACTGTGCAGAGGACACAGTACACCAATTGAAAATACTTGCTGATCATTAGATGTGGTATTAATATGAGAACACCAGCAAATGTATTTACGTAGATTTATGTGCACACTGTGCAGAGGACACAGTACACCAAGTGAAAATACTTGCTGATCACTGCCTGTGGTATTAATATGAGAACACCAGCAAATGTATTCACATAGTTTTAGGTGCATACTGTGCAGAGCACACAGTACACCAAGTGAAAATACTTGCTGATCAGTCACTGCCTGAGGTACTAATATGAGAACACCAGCAATTGGATTCACGTAGCTTTAGGTGCACACTGTGCAGAGGACACAGTACACCAAGTGAGAATACTTGCTGATCAGTCACTGCATGTGGTATTAATATGAGAACACCAGCAAATGTATTCACATAGCTTTAGGTGCACACTGTGCAGAGGACACAGTAAACCAAGTGAAAATACTTGCTGATCACTGCCTGTGGTTGTAATATCAGAACACCAGCAAATATATTCACGTAGCTTTAGGTGCACACTGTGCAGAGGACACATTACACCAAGTGAAAATACTTGCTGATCACTGCCTGTGGTATTAATATGAGAACACCAGCAAATGTATTCACGTAGCTTTAGGTGCACACTGTGCATAGGACACAGTATACCAAGTAAGAATACTGCAGCTAGCACAATCACCTGCCTGCCTGTCAGTATATTAGGAAGAGCATACAGGAACGGATCTATCTAAATTCAATACAGTGTATAAATATATATATATATACAACACCTGGGATGCATATATATCCTCTACACACTGTAAATGTAACTGACTCGCCTGCCTGCCTGCTCTATCTAATTCAAAATAAATGACATTCTCTCTCCATCTGTCTTTAACCACCGCAACACACTACACAAGGCCGCCACCGAGTCGGCCTTGAATAGTGTGGGGCATGTACTAAACCCCCTGAGACATAATTGGCCACAGCCACCCTGGCTTTGGCCAATTATGGCTCTCCGTTTTTTGTGCGCTGTGATTGGCCAAACCATGCGGGTCATAGTGCATGCTTGGCCAATCATCAGCCAGCAATGCACTGCGATGCAGCAGTGAATTATGGACCGAACGGCCCATAACATTTGTAATTCGACGACCGGTCGAACATATGATTCGACTTGAACACAAAGCTCATCCCCACTCAGGAGGATGGAGCCCAGACTCCTGGTCCTGACTCTCCTATCAGGTCCACACACACCTGAACAATCAGTGTGCAGGTGAATCTTAAAACCCGGACCCAGGAATGGGGATTTTATCCCACCCGGATCTCTAAGAAATCCCCGGGCTCCAGGTCCCAAAGTGGACTTTAGTAAGTAATGAGGAAACTAAAACGCCAGTTTCCTCTGTACATTATAATCTCCCTGGAGCCCTTCTACCTGTCCGGTTGAGAATTCTGGGTACATACACTGGTGGGGTACCATACTACCATATATATATATATATATATATATATATATATATATATATATATATATATATATATATATATATATATATATATATAATGAAAGTTTCCAGGAAAAAAAACCTGCAGTTTTCTAGCAGATTAAGTGCACTGGTGACAACAACATACCCCCACCCAGTACATTTCTGTAATACTCATCACAAATGTTACAGTCTCTTACAATCTCGTTTAAATTTACTATGTAAAGTTAGAGTCAACCTAAAAAATATATTTATTTATGTCCTATGTTTCCCCAATCTTTATTGTTCATGTTTCAAATAGTTGCCAACATCCCCCAAAAATTTATAGGGACACTTTTTTCAAGAAAGCAGCTCCAGGAAATAGGTGTGGCCTAAATGAAACTAAACATTGGGCGTGGTTTTAAATGAGGTGTGTTTAGAATCTCAGATGTTCTGTCCCTCCCCCATGCAATTTTGCTCTCTACCCCAAAATCAAATAAGCACACACATAGACTTGTCTAAACCATTTTTAATGGAAACATGAAGAACTGGTCCACACTGACTGATTGGTTGTTAGAGGTTACTGCAGTTAGTATAAATGAGGGTCAGAGACTACAGATGTGGTGCAGAAGCTGCAGGACACGGTGTACTACAGGAAAGATTCAGAGAATGCATTCCGTGGTACAAGAGAGGGTCAGAGACTGCAGGGCGTAGTACAAGACTGCTGGCATAGGACAAGAGAGAACCAGAGACTTTTGGCTTAGTACAGGAGGGGAGCCAGAGACTCCTGGAGTAGTACAGGAAAGGGTCAAAGACTACTGGCAATGTACAAGAGATGGTCAGAAACTGCTGGCATAGTACAAGAAACGGTCAGAGACTGCTGGTATAGTACAAGAGAGGGTCAGAGACTGCTGGTTTTGTACTATAGAGGGTTAAGAGACTGCTGGGGTAACATAAGAGAGGGTCAGAGACTGCTGGTTTAGCACAAGAGAGGGTCAGAGACTACTGGCATAGCACAAGAGAGGGTCAGAAACTGCTGGTGTTGTACAAGAGAGGGTCAGAGACTGCTGGTGTAGTAAAAAAGATGGTCAGAGTCTACTGGCATAGTACAAGAGGGGGTCAGAGACTGTTGGCATTGTACAAGAGATGGTTAGAGACGGCTGGCGTAGTACAGGAGAGATCCAACAGCCACATACCTTAATTTGGGCAAACCGTAGTTTACAGGACTGGACTGATACAGCAACAAAATAGTTCTCCTCTACACTTCTCCCAATAGCCCTTGAAATCCAGTGCTTCGTTTGAGCCTTGCTGAGACCTGAGGGTAAGCAAGGGACAAGTGACAGACATTAGTCCTCTCCATGAGATACAGATACATCGCTGCTCCCACCACCCCCCAAAAGAAAACAGGCCCCCCATCAGCCTTTTATCCCTATAAAGGCCATCCACTGCCACTTCCTATAACCACCCACCATCAGTCATTTGTCCCCATAAAGGCCACCCACTGCCACTTCCTATAACCACCCACCCACAAATATATATATAAACAGGCCCCCCATCAGCTATTTTTTTGCCATGAAGGCCACTCACCACTGCTTCCTCTCACCCACCAAATCCCCCCTCTCCCCAGAAAAAAAAACCCTCCCATTAGCCATTTTTCCACTTACAGGCCTCTACAACCCCTCCCTAAAAGAACCTCCCCAGGCTGGGCCTCCACTTTGTCTCCCGGTGGCCTCCTGGCTGTGCTTGAGCACATCAGTACCACTGATACATGGCTCTCCAGCTCCTGGGCACTGCGGGCTGTCCCTGGCCTAATCACCTCCTCTTTTCCCTCTGGTGGCACTGACAGCAGAGTTCTTGTGGCGTTAAAGCAGGAGGAGCAGCAGCATCAGCTCTCTCTGCCTCCCCGGTAATGTGCTCCCACAAATCATCCATTCTGGGCAGGTGGGCTGGCATGGTAACTCTTGGTTAGCCACACCCCTGCTTGCTATTGTCCATTGGGCAGTGAAGTCACATGCTACAGGTGCCTTCTGCGATTTGTCAATACTAATAGTGAGTTTGGGGTGGAGGAACTTGACTGGCCAGCACAGAGTCTTGACCTCAACTGACAGAACACCTTTGGGATGAATTAGAGGGGAGAGTAAGAACCAGGCCTTCTCATCCACATCAGTACCTGACTTAACAAATGTGCTTCTGGAAGAATGGTCAAACATTCCTATAGACACACTCCTAAACCTTGTGGACAGCCTTCCCATAAGAGTTGAAGCTGTAAAGGGTGGGCCGACTCAATATTGAACTCTATGGACTAAGACTGGGTGTGCCTCCAAATTTCATGTGTGTGTAAAGGCAGGTGTTCGAATACTTTTGATAATATAGTGTACATCTATTTTTACTAACTTAAATGGAAAAGTACATTTTTATATGATTACATTTCAAAATTGTTTCTGTAGGAATTATATTTATGCATGCAATAAAATAAAATGTATTTTGCTAAGGAATATGTGACTGTAGATGTATTTATTTACCTTTTTACTACTAATAATGTAAGAATACATGTTAGTTGCCTTAAAAACAGCTAATAAAATACCTATAAATATACATAGCTTGATGTCTTTAGGTATATAATCGTAAACTTGTTTTTAGGAGAAAACAGATTGCAAAATCAGTCTCGATTAATTCCATCCTGTTTCACATTTGCACATTTTGTATTTCTATCCATTTCAGGTCATCTTGATGCAAAATTCAAGCGTGCCAACTGTCCTGTTCAACAACTGTCAAAAGAAATTAGGATACTACATTTCTTTAAAAAAAAGCTTGTTTAAAAATACACATTAAATGTGTAAGCACTGCACTGAAATATATATATATATATATATATATATATAAATATATATATATATATATATATATATATATATATAGGCCCGGATTCTCAAAGCACTTACGCCGACGTATCTTTCTATACGCCGCGTAAGTGCACAGATGCGCCGTCGTATCTATGCGCCTGATTTTCAATGCTAGATACGCCTGAAATATGGCTTCATCTGACCGATGTAAGTTTCCTACGCCGTCGGAGCCTGGGCACATATTTACGCTGGCCGCAAGGGGCGCTTCCATTTATTTCCGCGTCGAATATGCAAATGACCGAGATACGCCGATTCACGCACGTACTTGCGCCCATCGCAGCAGTATATGCCGTTTAGGTAAGGCGTACGTCCGGCGTAAAGTTATTCCACCTATAGGAGGCGCATCCCATGCAAAGGTATGGACGACGGAACAACAGTCGTATTTTACGTCGTTTACATAAGTCGTACGTGAATGGGGCTGGGCGTAGGTTACGTTAACAATCATAGGCATTGAGCCGTCGTATCTTAGGGAGTAAATTAAACGTGATTCTGAGCATGTGCACGCATGGGCCATTCGTTCAGCCCATCATTTGCATGGGGTCAAGCTTCATTTTAATGGATCACGCCCACTTCCTTCCTACTTTGAATTAGGCAGGCTTACGCCGGACAATTTACGTTACGCTGGCGCAACGTTCGGAGCGAGTGCCTTATGAATACTGTTCTTGCCTCTCAATGTTACGTCGGTGTAGCGCATATGAGATGCGCTACACCCACACAAATAACCTGGAGCTCTGCATGGTAGCCAATCAGCTTGTTCAATAAAGCAGTGACAATAAAACCTGGAAGCTGATTGATTTCTATGCAGAGCTGCACCAGATTTTGTACTCTCCAGTTTAAGTAAATCAACCCCTATGCGACATTTTTAGGGTATAATTTCAATCTTATATTGACTAAATTCACTCCTTTTCTTACAAGAAACCACATTGCTAGATTTTATTATTTGATTTAATAATTGGAGTGGTTGATCTAAGGAATTAATTTGACTTCCATTACTGGGGTTTGGAAATATTTTTTTATACTATTGCTTTTTTAATTTGTCAGTTTTCTGGATTTTTCTTGTATCGGTTGTGTAAAGCTTGAATGAATAAAATGACTAAAATGCTAGTAATAAGACACATTGGGCACTTAGGTAGAAATTTTGCGGCGGTGTAACTTGAATCCCAATATTTAAGTTAAGCCCGCTGTACGTGGATCTGGCCCAAGGGGTTTAGTTGTGCCCCAAATAAATGACATAACTCTACGTTGAGTAAGCCTTAGAAAGTAGGATGGTAATGGGATAGGAAGTACTCTAAATAAATATAAAAATGTTGGTAATATTGACATCTTTGCCGTGTTTATCTTTCTGATCCATGACAATGGAAGGGAAGTCCATAATTTCATTAAACTAGTTGTTTGCTTCAGTAGAGGTAGATAATTAGCAGCAAACATATCTTTAAGGGAGACTGTGAGTTGAATTCCTAAATAAGGGAGTTGTTTCGAAACCCAATTAAAGGGTAAAGAATTTTGAGCGAGATGGAGATCAGGTTGGGATAGAGAGATATTTAGTGCATTTGATTTAGAGGGATTACCATGAAGTCCTGAAATTTAAGCAAAATTATCTAAAGTCTTGAGCAAGTTTGGGGCTGTTACATGTGGATATGACATAAAAATAAGGATAGCATCCGCGAAAAGACATATCTTATGCTGATATCAACCTAACTCTATGCCTTTAATGTCAACGTTAGATATAATTAATTGTGTTAGTGGTTCTACTATTAGGGCAAAAAGTAATGGGGAAAGGGGACATCCCTGTCTAGTTCCTCTTTCAATGTCGAACATTGGCGACTTATAGCCAGCGTATTTTATATATGCTTTTGGACTATTGTATAGGGAGGAGACCCAGGTTAGGAAATGATTGCCAAAGCCCCATTTTTGGAGTGTGTATTGCATGTAAGGCCAAGTGACAGAGTCAAATGCCTTTTTTATATCTAAAGATACAAGGCAGGACGGGATGTTCCTAGATTTGGCTGCATGGATAAGTAGAAGCACACGTCTAATATTATCGCCTGCTTGGCGTTTAGGTATAAAGCCTGTTTGGTCTCTATTTATTAAACATCCAAAGATATTATTCAATCTGTTTGCCAAAATTTTAGCTATTAATTTTATGTCTAGATTCAGGAGGGATATAGGATGATAATTAGCCCAGGAGGTTGTATCTGAGTGTGGTTTGGGGATCATAGCAATAATAGAAGTCAGGGTTTCCGTTCTGAATGAATGTCCCGTCAAGATTGAATTAAAGGCTTTGGTTAGGATTGGTGTTAAAATGTGAGTAAACTGTTTATAATATGCTGCAGAAAGTCCGTCCGGACCTGGTCTTTTCTTAAGTTTTAGGGTTTTTATCGCATTTGACACTTCAGTATCTATAATGTGGCCTTCAAGGAGATGGCGCTGCTCTTGGCTTAAAGTAGGGAGCGTGATTTTAGAAAACATAGTGTCAGCTTTTGTCTTGTCAAAGTTTTGAGCAGAAGAATACAATTTGGCAAGGTTAGAGCGAAAGACCTCTAGTATCTTAACTGGGTTGCTAGAGTATGCTTCACGAATATTTTCAGTCTGATGGGTGTCTGTGGATGTTGTGTAAACTTCAGGCTTCTTGCCATTGGGGTGTCAGGTTTATTGGCCTTAAGATACTGGATGTGTTGGCGTTTGCGTAAAAGTTTGTCAGCTGTGTCAGTCAAAAAAAGATCTAGATCTAGACAGGCTCTTTCTAGTTTAGAGTTATTTATGGCATTCGGGGAAGATTGAAAGGCCGAATGACATGCATTAAAGGCAGACTCAAGTTTAGCGAATATAATTTTTCGTTCTTTTTTGAGAATAGACACTTGTTGTAACAATTTTCCTCTAATGACAGGTTTATGGGCCTCCCATAAAGTAAGGGCCGATATGTCTTCCGTGTCATTAGTTAAAAGGTAATCAGTGAGTGTTTTTTCAATATCAATACAGTGGGGTGGATGGGTTAATATTGAATCGTTAATACACCAAGTATTATCGTGAGATCTGCCTATTGGTCTGTCCATGGGAAAGGAATGATTTTGGAAGAAATCATTTTTGGTAACATACTGGATATGGTCTATACACGAGAAAGACTTATGTGGGTAGGAGTAGTGAGTGCAGTGTCTACTGGTAGAATTAGTTTCTCACCAGGTATCTACCAGGCTGTGTGTAGTTAGCAAATGCTGAAGCGTAAATTTCGATACACCGTTAGTAGGACCTGGTGGAGATTTGTCTAAAAAAGGGAAAACGGTAGCGTTTGAATCTCCACATAGAATAACTGTACCAAACGTGTGAGTGTCTACTACTTGGAAAAGATGGGATAAAAAAGCTGTTGGACGCTTATTGGCCTTACATGCACTATTCTTTACAAAAATTGGGTTTTGGCCCACACTTCATAAAATAAATAACAGCTCTATATAATAAACCTAAGGCATACATAAAGTATGCGGGGTACAAATCTGAACCATTCAATATCAAAAGAGGCACATGACAGGGTTGTCCAATATCTCTCCTCTTATTCGCTCTTATACTAGAACCTTTAGCCCAATATATTAGGACTAGGGATGAGCTTCGAGTTCGATTTGAACTCATGTTCTGGGAAGGTGACGTGCTGACGTATGACGTGACGACCCGAGTGGAACGGGCGTTTCGAGTAAGCCGGCCAGCTTTACATTTTTCTTGCTTTTATTCATCCTATTTTTGTAAGTGTAACTTTTATATTAAACTTGGGAGGATTTCTACGTACTTCACTATGTGGGCCCTTTATTCCTTTTTGGTTAAAATATCGATGACAGGATATCTGGAGGATCCATAGGGCATCCAAGTCAGCTGCTGGTTCATACAAAGGCCCTGGCTAGGGTTTATAGCCACAAGTTGGTTACACTTGCCTTCTGGTAAGCCCCCATCTTATTAGGTGTTCTGGTGGTGGTGGTTACCTATTCAAGTCACGATTGCATTTTCTGTACTCGTTGTTTTGCCGTACTTCACCATGTGAGCTTTATATTTATTTTTTGGTTACACTCAACTGCTGATGACCTACCTGGAGGATCTCCAATCCATTTGTATTTTGCTGCGGTTTCATTTAAAGGCCCTGGCTGGGGTTTACAGCCGCAAGCTGGTTATGCTTGCCTTCTGGTAAGCCTCCATTTTTCAAAGGTGTATTTATTGGTGGTGGTAATTTAATTTGTACTGCTTGCAGAAACTTCCTATCATCAGGACTGTTCTCAACGTCCAGGACGCATGATTTGTCTTCACACAAGTATTTCATTATTTTTTATATTTTCAGCAATTTGAACTTTGCTTTACAACTGGACTAATATTTTATATGTGCAAGGACTCACCATTTTTTCCACAAACGGTCCTTTATTATATATTATTAGTATATGTTTATTATTTTTCACACAGCGCAACTTCAACCCCTTTTTTCCTCGACTCGAACATTGCTTGTTTGCCTGTTCGGCAAACAATGAACAATTAGGGGTGTTCGCGGCAAATTCGAAAAGCCGCGGAACACCCTGTTAAAGTCTATGGGAGAAATCTAAAGTGCTAATTTTAAAGGCTAATATGCAATTTATTGTCCTAATACGTGTTTGGGGGCCTGGGTCCTGTCCCAGGGGACATGTATCAATACAAAAAAAAGTTTTAAAAATCGCAGTTTTTTCGGGAGCAGTGAATTTAATAATGCTAAAAGTGAAACAATAAAAGTGAAATATTACTTTAAATTTCGTACCTAGGGGGGGTGTAAAGTTAGCATGTGAAATAGCGCATGTTTCCAGTACATAGAACTGTCCCTGCACAAAGTGTCATTTCTGAAAGGAAAAAAAGTCTTTTAAAACCGGACTTGCGGCTATAATGAATTGTCGGCTCTGGCAATTCAGAGAGAATTCATTCATGAAAAAAAAAAAAAAATAGCGTGGGGGTCCCCCCAAATTCAATTACCAGGCCCTTCAGGTCTGGAATGGATATTAAGGGAAACCCTGCCGTCAATTTTAAAAAAAATGACGTGGGGTTCCCCCCAAATATACATTCCAGACCCTTCAGGTCTGGTGTGGATTTTAAGGGGAACTCCACCTCAAATTTAAAAAAAAATGGCGCGGAGTTCCCCCAAAAATTCACACCAGACCCCTTATCCGAGCACGTTAACCTGGCTGGCCGCAGAAAAGAGGGGGGGACAGAGTGCGGCCCCCCTCTCCTGAACCGTACCAGGCCACATGCCCTCAACATGCGCAGGATGTCCCCATGTTGATGGGGACAAGGGCCTCATCCCCACAACCCTTGCCCGGTGGTTGTGGGGGTCTGCTGGTGGGGGGCTTATCACAATCTGCTACCATTTCACAAAGGAAGTGTAAATAGTTGGAAAACACACACACACCGTAGAAAAAAGTCCTTTATTAATAAAAAAAAGAAAAAAATCCAGTGGTGGTAATCCACTCTCGGTCCGGCTTCCTGCTCCAACGTTGTCTGTATCCAGCGATGGTCGGTGATCTCCGGTCCAGCGATGAGAAGATCCATCCATCCAGAGCGCAGCCATGCTGACCTCCTCTCTCGCTGGACACAGCCCAGTGAATGATGCGGCTGAAGCTGTGACATTTCTTATATAGGGGAGGCGGGGCCACCTGTCACGTGACCCCGCACACCCTCTGATGCACCCTCTGCTACGTCACTGGGGAAGCCCAGCAAGGGGGAAGACTGGGCTTCCACAGTGACGTAGCAGAGGGTGCATCAGAGGGGGCGGGGTCACGTGACGGGTGGCCCCGCCTCCCCTATATAAGAAATGTCACAGCTTCACCCGCGTCATTCGCTGGACTGTGTCCAGCAGTGAGAGGAGGTCGGCGTGACTGCGCTCTGGATGGATGGATCTTCTCATCGCTGGACCGGAGATCACCGACCGTCACTGGATACAGACAACGTTGGAGCAGGAAGCTGGGAACGAGTGGATTATCACCACTGGATTTTTTTTCTTTTTTTTATTAATAAAGGACTTTTTTTTATGGTGTGTGTGTGTTTTTCCAACTATTTACACTTCCTTTCGTGAAATGGTAGGGGTACAATGTACCCCCTTACCAATTCACATAGGGGGGGCCAGGATCTGGGGGTCCCCCTTTCAGACCCCAACAACCACCGGGCAAGGGTTGTGGGGATGAGGCCCTTGTCCCCATAAACATGGGGACATCCTCCCCATGTTGAGGGCATGTGGCCTGGTACGGTTCAGGAGTGGGGGGGCCGCACTCTGTCCCCCCCTCTTTTCTGCGGCCGGCCAGGTTAACGTGCTCGGATAAGGGGTCTGGTGTGAATTTTTGGGGGAACTTTACGCCATTTTTTTTTTATTTGGGGTGGAGTTCCCATTAAAATCTGAAGGGTCTGGAATGGATATTTGGGGGGAACCCCACGTCATTTTTTTTTTAGATGACGGCGGGGGTTCCCCTTAATATCCATTCCAGACCTGAAGGGTCTGGTAATGGAATTTGGGGGGACCCCCACGCTATTTTTTTTTTTTTATGAATGAATTCTCTCTGAATTGCCAGAGCCGACAATTCATTATAGCCGCAAGTCCGGTTTTAAAATACTTTTTTTCCTTTCAGAAATGACACTTTGTGTAGAGACAGTTCTAAGTACTTGAAACATGCGCTATTTCACATGCTAACTTTACACCCCCCCAGGTACGAAATTTAGAGTAATATTTCACTTTTATTGTTTCACTTTTAGAATTATTAAATTCACTGCTCCCGAAAAAACTGCAGTTTTTAAAACTTTTTTTGCATTGATACATGTCCCCTGGAGCAGGACCCAGGTCCCCAAACACTTTTTAGGACAATAACTTGCATATTAGCCTTTAAAATTAGCACTTTAGATTTCAAATGTTCGAGTCCCATAGACTTTAACAGGGTTCTAAAGTTCACACGAACATTTGGTGTGTTCGCAAGTTCTGGTGCGAACCGAACAGGGGGGTGTTCGGCTCATCCCTAATTAGGACAAACCCCACAATTACCAGCATCCAAGTAGGATGTATACAGAACTAACTTTGTATGTTTGCAGACAATATCCTTCTTTTTCTGTCATCTCCACAAATTTCAGGCCCTAATCTTTAACCTATTCTAAAAAGATTTGTGTCAATATCTGGCCTAGCTATTAACCCAAAGAGTCAGTTCACACAGGGGCAACACGACTTCCAGCACGACTTTGGGAGGCAACTTGCACACGACTTGAGTATGAATCATCAGGCAATTTACAAGGCAACTTCAAGTTGCCTCCAGGACAGTACAAGGCAACTTCAAGTCGCCTCCAGGACAGGAGGCTTTCCAGTGGCTAATCAAACAACAATTAGCTCTGTGGGAGGGAGGGGTTTGCCTGAGAAATGTATGTTATCTTCCTTTATTGTTGCTTCAGTTAAGACAGTGATCAGACTTCTGAGGCAACTTCCATTGAAATCAATGGGTACAAGTTGCCTACAAGTTGCCTAGAAGTCGATTGAAGTAGTACAGGAACCTTTTCTGAAGTCGGAGCGACTTCAGTAGTGTGTATTAAGACGGCTCCATTCACTTCCATTGATTTTCTCAACCACGCGACTTGGGACGACTTGGGGCAACTTCAAGTCGGATCCCAGGTCGCCCCGGTGTGCTCTAAGAAATGTCTAGCACTCGACAGCTCACTAACTAATGCAGAATTGATCCCATCAAAAGCAGCATTCCCCTTTACTTGGGCTGAAAAATCTATTCCATATCTAGGAATTAATTCGACTGCCTCACATACTGATCTTTTCTCAGTCAAATTGGCCTCCATTATTAAAACAGATAACAAACTTACTAAAACAATGGTCACAACTCCCACTGTCCTGAATAGGAAGGATCAACAAAATTAAAATGACCATTTTACCCAAATTTCTATACCTGTTCTGAGTTTTACAAATTTCTATCCCATATTATTATTTGAGACTGGTACAACAAAAAGTAACAACATTTGTCTGGGGGCCTTCCAAACCTTGCATACCCGCTAGGGGTGTCAAATTTAATCGCTGCATCGGTGCATCGCGATTCGAGTGTCCCCGATGCGACCGTAATAATCGATGCTGGCCCCACCCTCGTCCCCGTCCCTCCCGGGAGAGCGTTCTGTTCAGATTTTACCTTGAGGTGCGCTCATGTGACTGCCCGGCCCACCTCTCTCCTCTCTCCACTCTGCTTTTACGCCTCATGTCTCTCCTGGCATTAGCCCCGCCCACCGACTTCTACTATTAGATCAGTAGAAAGGCGGGAGGTGCTGACGCCACGCCAGGAGACTGGACTGCAGAGAGACACGCAGCACAGACTTTTTTCACCGGACCGGACCTGGCTGAGCCTGCAGCCCGCTGAGCCTGCCCTGGTAAATGCAGTAGTACTAGTCTGTCTGCAGTTCTCCAACTTCCATTGCAAAGCCGCCTGCCATAATAATTGATAAAAAGGGTCAGGCTAGGTTGGGACACAGTGACTGGCTCTCTCTCTTGCTATCTCCTGTATCCTGTCTGAATCCTCTGACCACCACCTGTATCCTGTATGCCATCCTCTGACCACCTCCTTTATGCCATCCTCTGACCACCTCCTGTATCCTGTATGCCATCCTCTGACCACCTCCTGTATGCCATCCTCTGACCACCTCCTGTATGCCATCCTCTGACCACCCCCTTTATGCCATCCTCTGACCACCACCTGTATCCTGTATGCCATCCTCTGACCACCTCCTGTATGTCATCCTCTGACCACCTCCTGTATCCTATCCGCCATCCTCTGACCACCTCCTGTATCCTGTATGCCATCCTCTGACCACCTCCTGTATGCCATCCTCTGACCACCTCCTGTATGCCATCCTCTAACCACCTCCTGTATGCCATCCTCTGACCACCTCCTGTATGCTATCCTCTGACCACCTCCTGTATGCCATCCTCTGACCACCTCATGTATCCTGTCCGCCATCCTCTGACCACCTCCTGTATGCCATCCTCTGACCACCTCCTGTATGCCATCCTCTGACCACCTCCTGTATGCCATCCTCCGATCACCTCCTGTATGCCATCCTCTGACCACCTCCTGTATGCCATCCTCTGACCACCTCCTGTATGTCATCCTCTGACCACCTCCTGTATCATATCCACCATCCTCTGACCACCTCCTGTATCCTGTATGCCATCCTCTGACCACCTCCTGTATGCCATCCTCTGACCACCTCCTGTATGCCATCCTCTAACCACCTCCTGTATGCCATCCTCTGACCACCTCCTGTATGCTATCCTCTGACCACCTCCTGTATGCCATCCTCTGACCACCTCCTGTATCCTGTCCGCCATCCTCTGACCACCTCCTGTATGCCATCCTCTGACCACCTCCTGTATGCCATCATCTGACCACCTCCTGTATGCCATCCTCTGACCACCTCCTGTATGCCATCCTCTGACCACCTCCTGTATGCCATCCTCTAACCACCTCCTGTATCCTGTCCACCATCCTCTGTCCACCTGTTCTGTACCCTGTCCGCCTCCTCTGACCACCTGTTCTGTACCCTGTCCGCCATCCTCTGACCACCTGTTCTGTACCCTGTCCGCCTCTCCTGTAGCATGTCTGCAGTCTCTGATCGTCTCCTGTAGCATGTCCGCAGTCTCTGATCGTCTCCTGTACTATGTCCGCAGTCTCTGATCATCTCCTTTAGTATTTTGGGGGGAGAGCCATTCGCACTTGCGCTGCAATCGTGATGCATCGTGATGCATCTCGGAATCAAATCGAATCGAATCGTGGACTTGATAATCGTAATCGCATCGAATCTTGAGACCGGTGAAGATGCGCAGCCCTAATACCCGCACACACATTATATCTCCCTAGATCCAAATGGAGGTCTAGGTCTCTCAAATTTTGCCAACTACCTCAAAGCTGCTCACCTAGCCAGTCTCTCCAAATACCATACAAAAAAGGAAATCCCATTATGGGTATTAATAGAAGCATCAGAATGTGACCCACTTTCAATTTCTAATTTATTATGGCTTCGACCTAAAGACAGCCGCGAGCTACGTAATCCCATAACTAAATATTTTTTATCTCTTTGGGACAGTCTTAAAACAAAACATCAATTACAATCACAACACAACCCCCTGTTATCCTTTCTTAAAAATCCTGCCTTTTCCCCGGGTTGGATTTACCCCAAATCATTTAAAGCCTGGCCAAACTCCTAACGCTTAAGGAATTTGTCACTTCTCAATCCTTCTGATCTTTCTCAGAACTTATGCAAAGCTATGATTTGCCGCAGTCAGAACTTTTCAGATATCTTCAAATTAAACATTTCTTTACACCTCTCATAAATGCTAAAACACCCTTATCTCATCTTTCCACTTTTGAATCAATGTGTAAAAATGACCCATTTGCCAAAGGAATTATATCTTCTCTTTATACGCAACTTATGACTACTCCAACCCGATACACTAACTTATGTCCAGAAGTAGGAGGAAGATCTGGGGGCGAAAACTGGATGACGCAGAATGGTCCGTGATATGGTCAATTACTAAAACGTCCTCACCTAATGTTATTGCGATCTAAGCTAATTATAAAGTCCTAACCCACTGGTACTTGGTACCCGTTAGGGAGGCTAAATATACGCCCACTCAATCAGTCCTCTGTTTCATGGACTGTGCAGATTTAGCACTCATTTGCATACGTGGTGGACATGCCCAATAGCTCAATCTTTTTGGGAGAAGATTTTTGTATTAGCTTCCTAAATGTTCCAAAAACCGATACAGCCAGACCCTTTCATAGCATTACTTAATTTAAACACAAATGATCTAACATTCTCTCAATGTAAGCTATTTATTCTACCTTTAATGACAGCTAAACAAGCAATGGCGAAAGCATGGAAATCGCCAATACTGGTAATAGCTGAAAAAAAAAATAGAATAAATTCTGCAATGTCTCAAGCCAAAATGTCTGCTATAGATGGTAACCATGTCCCGAAATTCAAGAAAATACGGAACCCCTGGATAAAACACCACTCAGTCCTTCTGCCATGGTAACTGAATAACTAACTTACGGAACTACTTATCTAACCGTATATTTAATAACTACGCTGAACCTTACTCTGGCGTCTGGACCGACCTTATGAACCTACTCTCTGTCTTTTCTTTCATTTCTCTCTCAATTATTATTTATTTTTCTCTCTCTTATTTAGTTATATTTTTTGTTTACTCATACATGCTCTATACCAATATATACTTGACTTATGCAGTTATAAGAAATGTTATTTCATAACATATGTAAGATTTGATAAGTAGGTTATCTACACTAACATGGGTAAGTTATAGGATGCTGTTAATTTCGGCCATGTGATATAGTTAATACGTACAAAACATTTTATGTTACCTATATACATACATTTTATTGTTCAATATACAGTAGAGCTTTTTTTGTATCTATATCCTTGTACATTTAAGTACTGTACTTTAATTTCATGTGTAAACAATAAACCGTTTTTGACAAGAAAATGCTAGTGATAAAATATATTTTCCACAATCCCCTGGACTCCCACAAGCACCTGTGCTCCTGGATATGCCCAGGGAAAAGGTTTACAGCTTCCCAGCAGTTTCTCTGCTTTTTCTCTTAAGCTTCATACACATGATCAGATTTTCTGCGGACAAAGCGTAGGACTGTTGTCCGAAGGGCGTTGGCCAGAAACTTGTCTTGCATACAAACGGCAAAGAATTGTCAGCCAACAAACACAAAACTATGTGGCTTTTCACCTCTTTAGCGCCACCCTGTGGGCAACTGCTGCTAATGTTGTGTTATGGTGAGCATTGCTTCTGAGCATGCATGTTTGTACTTTGGAGTTTTGTCCGACGGACTTGTGTACACACGATCGTAAAATCCGACAACACACAATTGTTGGCGGACAATTTTAAAGCATGCTATCCCACATTTGTCTGTGGAAAATCCAACAACAATTGTCCAATGGAGCATACAGGTGGTCGGATTGTCCGGCAAAAGCCTGTCATCACACAATTCCCGTCGGAAATTTGATCGCGTGTAGGAGGCTTTACAGTGGTTCAGAGAGACCACACCTGATTCAGAGGTAACTAGGTATGTTGTCTGCCATCAGGTGTTTAGTCCTTCACTATTAAGGCTCATACACACAATCAGATTTTCCACAGACAAAGCATCAGGCTTTTGTCCGAAGGGCATTGGCCAGAAACTTGTCTTGCATACAAACGGCACACAATTGTCGGCCAGCAAACATGGTTTTTCAGCTAATGTTGTGTTTGGTGAGTATTGCTTCCGGGCATGCATATTTGTACTTCAGAATTTTGTCTGACATACTTGTGTACACACGATAGGAAAATCTGACAACAGACTGTTGTTCGTGTAAAATTTATAAGCCTGTCATCCAACATTTGCCGGCGGAAAGTCTGACAACAATTGTCCAATGGAGCGCACAAACGGTTGGATTTTTGGCCAACAGGCTATCATCACACAATTACTGTCGGAAAATCTGATCGTGTGTATAAGGCTTAAGTTCCTGCCTGTGGGCAGATTGACTCCTCTACAACCAGTCTGCCCATACATGGATTGAAATCCAGCTGCTCCCTGCTGAAGGCTGAATATAGATCCATATATGGTTGGCTTAAGAGCCTCAAACAAATATAAAGGGATATCCCTGTTTTACAAATTTGCAACTCCCCTATATATTCAATCTAAACTACCCATCATGGTGAAATGCGAACATGAACTACAACAATAATTCCCCTTACACCAATGGCATGAGGCTATTAAATAGAACAGCAGATCATCAGCATGTATGGATCATTGGGACAATGCGCACAAGCTATTACATAGATGATATCTTACGCCGATCCGTCTAAACAAAATGAACCCTAGTATCCTATATGTTGGAGAAACTGCATTTTTACAAGGCAGCTTACTCCACATATTCTGGGGCTGTAAAGTTATACAATCTTTCTGGTCAAAAGTCCACTCATTATGATCATCACTAAAATGAACTAACCCTTAACCCTGCATTCACTTTATTGAGCCTTGGTATCAAGAATTTCCCTCCATTAATGAGAAAAGTAGTCATCCATATTTTGTTCACTGCACGCTTATCAATAGCAAAAGAATGGCACTCTCACTCATCTTCCAAAATCAAAGAGGTAATCTCTAGAGTAAATGCACAATATACCATGGACAAAATGCTTGCTTATACAGAAAGAAGTGCCCTGAGTTTTCATAAGCACTGGGAGATTTGGAGGTCCTCTAAATATGCCTCCTCACATTTATGATTACTGTTTACTACTTACTGATACTTATGCACAAATACATTATCGTCTAGTGGTATAAACCAAGGATCGGTATGAACAAGGATGGAGCACCTGATGCGACACCATGAGCCTTTAATTAAAAAAAAAAAAATATATATATATATATATATATATATAATTTTACTTTGTAATAATAAAGACTATCTATGTGTATTGTCGGTTACTGTCAAAGCTTGTGAGAGCTTACTATATGCAATATCACCTAGGACCCTCACTAAGGTCCAGGGCGAGCTTCCTTTCACTGGTCCAGCAGAAATCCTGCTCACAGTGTGAACCCAAATGGGGAACAGGCCTAACCTCCTGTTGAGGCCAGAGTCAGTTCTATGTTTGTAGCTCAAATATCTGCATTATGATATTGTAGTAAGGTCTACAGTTGTCAATCAGTTTGTATAATGTTGCACTAAAATTGATGCATAATACTCTGTATATAATGTGGAAAAAAATAAAATCTATTGTTAAAAAATAAATAAAAATTGACAGCAAAAGACTTTGATTGTTGTCATTGTTAGCTTTTTTATTTTTTTTTAACAACACACATTGGTACATGTTCCCCAGGGCAGTGTTCTGTCATGTTATTTTTTTTGACACCCCCTCACTGTACCTATTAGCCTACAAA
Organism: Rana temporaria; assembly: GCF_905171775.1. Classification (NCBI taxonomy): domain Eukaryota; kingdom Metazoa; phylum Chordata; class Amphibia; order Anura; family Ranidae; genus Rana; species Rana temporaria. Next base: position 112,073,378 of record NC_053496.1, read on the forward strand.
ATGGTCAGTTTAACAAACTCTGCTTGAACAGAACTCAAGGCAGTTCAACTCATCACAAGCAGCAATACTGCTACTAAATGTATGACTTCCTGGAGAAACTGGAGATTTACTTTGGTGGGCAGGTAAATAACCAGAAAAATATGTTTTTTTCCCCTGCTTTTTGACAATGATTACCTTCGCAAGCAAAGCAAGCATTTGTTTAACCTGAGAAATGACCTCCATGTGCTGGTACCTGAGTGCCCAATTATCTAATACCAGTACTGTCACAGAAACAAAGAAACAGAGAACAATGGTGACAGAAAAATAAAGTGGTCCCTTGAGTTTACCCCCCATTATAAGGCTCACCTATAGGTACAGTAAATATTTCCTAAACATGCACCATTTAGGAGATATTTACTTTAGCCACAGCCGGTGACGTCACCTGCGCATGCGCTCTGAAGAAATGGCATATCGCTGAAGCCCACAAACCTAGAAAGAAGACCGGGAGATGGTGGAAACACCTTCAGCGGTGACAGTGCCCCACTGGAGGACTTTGTTTTCAGGTAGGTCTGTCATGATGTGCTAGTACTGTATGTGATGCCCTGAAACTGAAAATGCTGCCTCTTGATCTCTTAATCCTTATTTCCCCTGTATTTAACCCTTTTAGCCATGTCTCCTCTTTCCTGTTTTTCCTCAAGACTGTATATATTAAGTTCCAGAAGTCTCTCCTGGTACTAAACCTGAAAGAATTACATTTTATTTTCTTTTTACTGTTGGTAAATTGTTTGGCAGGGCAGCAAAGGGAAGAATAATATAAGCAGGAAAGGGGGTGAGCGTTAAAATTAAGCTAATGCTTTAACCTATACAAGCAAAGCAAAGTTTGACTTTAAGCTTAAAATTAAGATCAAAGGGTTAACTGTGTCCTAGCCTGTCTTTGTGTACAGTGTGGGAGATGCTTTTACTCGGGGAAGCCATGGATCCTTGTCCCTGCTTTGCAGAGTTTGCTACCACAGCTGCAGAATCCTTAGCTGAATTGAGGACATGCACATAAGGTGGAGACAGAGAGCAGCAGGACCAACCAGTTTTTTTTTCAGAATACAGAAGACAAATCTCATGACTGAGTGGGTACAGCATTTATTGATAGTTTTTTGTGGTGTGGATTTAGTGACACTTTTACACAGGACATAATTTACTCTGTATCACCATTTGAAGAATGCCTTGTATTTTTTCAGTGTATGAAAGGCATTCTCTGATTGGGTGAGGTAAAGACTGGGGCATTATGCTCTCCGCTTTGTCCAATTTCAGAATGTCCTATATTCATTCAAAATGTATATAAATGGTGGCTTTGCAGAGTGAGCCAGCCCCTATGTTCAATATGCAAAAGAGAACCTGCTGGAGAAAAATCCATAGGAAGCCATCAAATACTGGGCCATGGATCACACTTAAAGTGTGACTGAGCTCAGTACATGTGTACAGGGTTGGGACAAGGGGTGGGCGAGAGGGGAAGCTGCCCTGATCGCAGTGGGGATTTGGGGAATCTTGCTAAAAGGCGCGATTTGGAATGGGGGTTGTACTGAGGGGTAGAGGATTTGTGCTAAAAGGGGGGACTTGGGGAGGGAGAGGATTTAAGCTGGTAGAAGGGGATTTTTTGTTTGGAGAGAATTCTGTCTTTCAAAGGGAATTTATGCTTAGAGTGTAAAGATTAGTACAGGTCGATGAATCAAGATAAATTAATAAGTGAAGTGAACTGAAGGGTGCTTGCCATGCCTCTCACACCGTACAATCTGCAAAAAGGAAGAAACGGCTGCACTCCAAGATGATGAATATGAGTCCCTTATTAATCCATCCAAGTGACACACCACAGGAAAAACAACAATCGAGGCATCAAGGCAGATTTTTTCACACAGTATCATGTGCTTAATCATATACTCCAATCCAACTGCTCAAGTGAAGGCCAGTGGACTTCTCTCTGTGAAGGTAAATTGGGTATCTGATGCTCCAAGAGGCCCTTAGTTGTAATAATGTACAGTAATAATGTACAGTAGAAGGAGCTCACAGCTCCTACAACTGGAAGAGCGCATAGCCTTTTATTTCACAGAGACAGTCCTGATGCCTTCCTCCCGCCCCCTACTGGTGACATAATTTCCTCTTCCGGTTCAAGCTGGACAGCATGGAGCTGGACACTCCTGGTTTTCCTGAATGGACAGCGATTCAGCACATCTAACCAGAACCTTTCCCAGCTACCCGGATCGTGCGAGGAGCCTGTGGGACACAGTAGAACTGCCAGGACTACATAGTTATGATGAGCATGACTCCCACTTATATCTTGTAAGTGTTTTTAATCTTGTGCAAAAAATGTTACTGTTTTAATACTACACTTAGAGAGGAGCCCCCCTTTTTCTTTTATAGTTGACTTCTCTATGACCCCTTTCATTTTGCAAATGGGACTAGGCAGGGGTGTTCATTATCCCCTCTTCTTTTTGCTTTATCCCTAGAACCTTTCCTCTGCAAAGTACGCTTAAACCCAGACATCATGGGACTGACTGTCGGTGCAGTACAACATAAAATATGCCGATATTTAGATTTTTTCCTTGACAAATATGATTGTACCACTTCCAAACCTCCTCCATGAATTAAGGGTTTACAGAATGTAATCCAACTTGAAGATCAATTGCAATAAGTCAGAGGTCATGAGGGTAAGAGTCCCTCCTGTCCTTCTTCAGACTTTGAGATTGAATTTCAAGTTCAAATGGACAGATTCAGCTCTGAAATACTTTTTTTTTTTTAATCAGAAAAGTTTTTATTGCTCACATAATATACAAAAAAGAAAGTCAATATGACATAACAGTCACAGCATATGTAGTACACTTCTCATAAGTCTCTCCATCCAACGTCTAGCACATACTAACAATATCCAGCATTATGCCCTCTAATCCCACCGCCCTTTGACTAGCGGATCTAATTACCACCCAACAGCCTCCCCTGAACCAGTTCCATAGGGCTCAAGCCAGGTGTGGCCAGCCATGCATCCCAAAGCCTGTCAAATTTGCCTGCATTTCCCCTATGCTGGTATACATACTTCTCCATAACTAGCATCCTGCCCATGTGCATCACCCAAGACTTGAGCGTGGGAGGTTCCTCCAGCTTCCAATTCAGGAGAATGGCCCTCCTGGCCTGGAACAGTGCCCTGTTTAGTGCCATCCGAGTCAGCTCTGATATACTTATACTCACACATATTCCATCTAAATTATCACGTACCTTTGAACTTAACTTTCCACCTCTTTTGATCAAAACTCATATTTTACTGGAAACTTGCCACTGGGGTCTACACTCGTGGTTTGGTTGATGCAACCTCCTTAAAACGTGCATTCTTCCAAAATACCTTTATCTATTCAAAGCCTTACCTATAATGATACTATCTCACTATTTTAAGCATGTTCACTCTCTATTCATCAAATTTGTTTGGACACATAAACGACCTTGTCTTCCCCGCCAACAACTCTCGCTGCCTAAACAGTGGGGTAGATTCAGGTAGATTTGCGCAGTTTTTACGGAGGCGCAGCACACCGTTTTGCCGCTGCGCCTCCGCAAATTACCTGCGCTACCCTTGATTCACGGAGCAGTAGCTCCGTAAATTGCATGGGCGCTCCGGCAAAATGCCCGGCGTAAGCGCGCGCAATTTAAATGATCCCGTAGGGGGCTGGAATCATTTAAATTAGGTGCGTTCCCACGCCGAGCGTAGGGCGCATGCTCCGTCGGGAAACTTTCCCGACGTGCATTGCGGCAAATGACGTCGCAAGGACGTCATTTGCTTCAAAGTGAACGTGAATGGGGTCCAGCGCCATTCACGATTCACTTACGCAAACGACGTAAAATTTAAACTTTGCGACGCGCAAACGACGGGTACGTAGCATTGGCTGCCCCTGCTATTAGCAGGAGCAGCCTTACGCGAAACCCGACGGACGGAAACAACGTAAACTGCGTACGCAGGGCTTGTGTAACGTTGTAAATCGGCGTTAGTATGTGTGATGCATTTGCCTATATGTCCCATTGTAATTCTCCCTGCTTGTTTGATGCTGTGTTAGAGGTAGAAAGTCATTTAATGTGTGATTCAGTCCTCTGCTAAACAGCCTGTTGAAGTGCTAATGTCCCCTCACTATTCTAAAAGTTAATTGGTCTATTGTGTTGTGTAAAGGAGATCTGTGTTTACCCTTAAAAGATGTGTATTGTATCATCAAGTTAAATGATTAGATAAGTGGCATGTTAATTATTCTGATTGCTTCATTGTAATAATTAACCCCCACTGATGTCAGTATCTAAAGAAATGTGTCTGGCAGGTTCGGTGCCAGAGGGTCTAGAGACTGATTAGTTCAAGGAGAGATCATTGTTTCCAAGGATCTGTATTGAAGACCCCCCACTGTGTGAGGGGGGGCGGAGATTGTCATTAACAGCTTGTAACCTGCATATAACCAGCTGAATGCTGGCATTAAAGTGTGTTGTTCCAGCAGTAAGCTTGGCATGTGTGGCTTATTGGGTGATCCCAGGAATATCCCTCCTCGTGGAATATTGGGGTGATTATCTTTATGGGAAGAAGGGAAGACTTTGACGGGGATATCATACCAATACCGTCACAGTATGCAATTTGCATACTATACGCTGACCACTATGGGAACGCCCCTCTAGCGGCCATCGTAAGAATGCAGCCTACGATACGATGGCATAAGAAGCCTTATGCCATTCATATCTTAGGCTGCAGTCAGCGTATCGAGGTTCCTGAATCAGGAGCATTCGATACCCCGGGGCAAGTAAGCAATTGCGCTGCGTAACTATGGTTACGCAGGCGCAATTGCTCTTTAAATCTACCCCAGTATGACTAGCGCTTCCTGCGCCTTGAAATACTATCAGGCGATACATCTGGGTAGGCTTATATATTGGTGCTGTCATTTTGTCGCCAAATTCTGGGCGCAGAGTGAACAAGCCCAGACAGATGTACCATTGTGGAGTGCTCCATAGTGTTATGAGGCTTTGCCTCCTGCTATTAAGTCACAACCTCTATTAGGATTCACTATCTATAGATGCTCACACCTCTTTATACAGGTTTCCCTTTCTACCAAAGTCTCTCCTTTGTACCCAATTTTAGGGAACCCACTATTTCCCCCAGGCCTTCATGACCAGTGTTTTTACACCCTACACCAAGCTGATTGCTATCAGGCATCCCACTTTCTGACAACAGACCACTGGCCTACCATTACCTCTTTAATGAAGAATACAGGTCCTTTCCGTCTAACATTTTGGAAATCCCTTCAACTACATCATTTTCTTTGCTCCTTACCTCCTTAGTCGGCACCTGATGACTTTTTTGGATTATTGTTCTGATGAAGGGACATTATCACAGATGCTATCCAAGACCTACAATCTTTTGATTACGCCCTCCGAACAACATCATTTACCTTGTATAAGGAAATGGGAAGCGGAATTAAACCACACATTTACACCAGCCCAATTAAAAAACAATATTAGACTTTCTTTAAAATTGTCCATCTGTATAAAAAATTCATAAAACAAATTTTAAAATTTTTGACGAGGTAGTATAATACTCCTCAGATGCTACATAAATGTTATCCTAATGTTGCTGATCGCTGTTGGCAATGCCAGGAGGAAGGGGGAATGCTACTCCACAACTTTTGGTCCTGCCCTAAGATAGTTCACTTTTGGAAAGAAGCCCAGAAAATTGTTCAAAGATTCACTGACTGTGAGATCCCTGATGATCAAGCCTTTTTTTACTGTGTCGTCCATGCCCGAAAAAAAATAATTATTTGACATCTGCTGAATGCTGCCAAGTCCTGTATACCTCTCAATTGGAAAAACCCACAGCCTCCAACCATCAATTGCTGGCTGCACAAGGTAAAAAAAAAAAAAAATAAGATGGACGATCTAATACTGACAGCACAGCACAAACATAAAACATATCCCAAGCTTTGAAGGTTGTGGACTATGTTTGTCCTCTCTAAAGAGGTGGCTTCTCTTTTTAGATTGTAATTGTCAGACAGATACTACTTGCTGACTGCCTATGTGATAATGCACCATCACCACCTTAAACCTTGCCCCCCCCCCCACTCCCTTCTTTTTCTAGTCTATTATCAATGCTTTACTTCTCTTTAATTTCTCGTTTGTTAATGTAAATAAAAAAAGGAGTGGGCCGCTTCAAACCTTTCTTTAAGTAGTTCACCTCTTAAAATCCATGAAGGAACAATTTATCTGTACCTGAAATATCTTCTGATGCATATTTTTCTTGAGATATATGTATATCTAGTGGCTACTTAATGTTTTTATATATATATATATATATATATATATATATATATATATATATATATATATATATATATATATATATATATATATATATATAATATGTTATGTTATTAGATATATTGATGATGATACATTATTGATGTAATGATTTGGACCTGCCTTTTCTAGTTTAAATAAAATAGTTAAAAAAAAAGAAAGTTTGGGAACACTTCCATTACTTACCAATGGAAATGTGCTGTTGCCTTATAACTTATGCTGGCTATATACTTTTGAAAATTCTTTATCAACTTTAATTACATTTACTGCTTCAACCTAAACTATTCAAGGTCCATGAAAAACTGCTTGAATGTGGTTGACATTCATAAAATTGCCAAGAAAAAGGAGAGCATGATAGATCTGCACATAATTATTATTCCCTAGCTGGCATAGATATTGTTAGCACTTCAAATATCCAGAGGCTCACCTGAAGTTGGAACTGATAATATTTAAACTCAAACTATGCTCAAAAACATAAATTACATATATGATGCTGTCTGTCAATAGCACTAACAACCCCTATGTAACATAGTTTTATTGCCTGTTGATACTACCTACTAGATCTGTTGATTTTCCAATTCCTGAAACAGTTGGCAATGCTCTTTGTTCTAGGGTAAAATCAATGCCCTGTTGTCACACTGTGAACTTCACTATGTAGATAGTCATGTAGTTGTTCATGGACTGTATGTAAGCAACAAATTAGTTAGTTAATTAGTTAAAACTCAACTGCAGCTAAAACTATTTATGCAGTTACAGCCGTAATTTTTTATTTAAACAAAAGCTGGTGGTTGTAAGCCAGATCAGTAGTGTTACATGGTTTGTCCCAACCCTGTAATTGTAACATTTTTTGCACAAATTTGCCTTTATACAATGGTCAAGAAATAATAATAAAAGGTCTCTGAAAAAAAAAATGTTATACATAATACAAAAATGATGGGCATGTACCCCAGACAGTAACCAGAATACTGATTTTTTTTTTTACTATGGTGGACCTTTAACCTCTTGTGGACTGGCCACTGTACATGTGCAGCCGGTCTGCTCCCCTCTTGTTCCAGGGGGATGTTTGAGTGAGTACAATCCTGTGTTAATGCTGTCACTGAACACAGCATGCATAGGCAGAAGATACATAGCCAATTTGAGTGGTCATTGTGGCCAACCACAGCATCACAGAATGTAACACAGGTTGCAGCTAGCAGTGTTGTCATATACTGGCAATCAGTGTGTGTGAGAGGATAGAAAGCCTCCTGACCACGACCCAGCCCCTTTGCCATATAGTACAGTGCCAACAATAATAAACCACACCTCTCTATCCCTCTCAAAAAGGTTCTAAAATTAATTTGAGTACAATTTCCCATGACTGAGTAATTGTCAGTCAAAGTATTACAGCACTGAAAAAATGGCCTGTTAATGGGTGAAAATGCTGGCATTGAAGTGTTTTTCAGTGCATGACCAGCTTTATAACTACAGTGTTTCCCCGAAAATAAGCCTGGGTCTTATATTAATTTTGACAACAAAAGACACAGTAGGGCTTATTTTCAGGGTAGATATTACCATGCAATGTGCTGTATTCTCTCCACCTCTCTCTCCCTGCGTGACAGCAATCCCCAGTGTGAACTGAGTGAAAATGCTTGTAAAATCCTATAATCCACTCTATTGCAGTATTATATAATGTATAATGTGTGTGTTTTTCTGTAATATAATTGTGCCAAATACCTTTGTTACAGTGCCGCTCTGTGCTTCTGTTACCCACCGGAGTTCTCTTCCCTGCAATTATATTACAGAAACACACACATTGTACATTATATACTACTGTAATAGAGTGGATTATAGGATTTTGCAAGCATTTTACACTAGGGCTTATTTTTGGGGCAGAGGGCTTATATTGCAGCCCTCCTGGAAAATAGCGCTAGGTCTTACTTTCAGGGTAGGTCTTTTTTTGGGGGAAACTCGGTGTGACGGTATCGGTATGATATCCCCGTCAAAGATTCCCTTCTTCCATAAGAACATCACCCAATATTCCACTAGGAGGAATATTCCTGAGATCGCCCATTAAGCCACACATTAGTCCAGGCTTACTGCTAGAACAAGACAGACTTTAATGTTATAACACACAGCTTATATGTCATTTCCAAAACTGTTACAATGACAAATCTCCGCCCCCTCACACTGGGGCTTCCATACAGATGATTAGGCAGACACGACGGAGCCGATGCTGAAAACACATTTTCTTTAGACAATGACATCAAGGACGCTGATTACTAGTTGTACTGAATACATTAACTAGACCGCTCAACCACGCATATAGAGAGATAATTACCACACTGGAGCAATCAGAATAATTAACACAAGCCACTTAAACACAGATCTCCTTCACACAACACAATAGATCAATTAACCTTTAGAAATAGTGAGGGGACATTAGCACGTCAATAACCTGTTAGCCGAGGACAGAATTACACAGGGCAAGCAGGGAGAATGAGACATATAGGCAAATGCATCACAATGGCCCCCCTTTTTCTCCCTGCTACGGCAAACCCGGTTGGACCTTCCCTGGTCCAGTAGGGTTGACGGGTTTAGAGCTTTTAGTCCGAGGTTAACTCCGTTTGGCGTGACTGACCTCCCTTGGCAACTGCTTCAGACTCAGGTATGCCACCGGGTCATCAGATCACACGCCGGTCAGTCCCCAAGTCTTTGTGCGATCTGCAAAGTCACCAGAAGTCAGCGTGAAGACGGCGAATGGATCTGTGCGCCGCCATCTAGGTGTCCCGCTATGGGAGGGGCAGGTTATGGCTCTGAAGTGACAGTCACAGGAGATTCATAAAAAGAAAAAGTTATATTTGTTGAAATGCTGTAGCACCGGTGCTCAGAGTTCGGGGGGGGGGGGAATCAGGGCCCCATAGGGTCAGCCACCCTCTGCTCCCTCCGCAGCCGCCAGTTCTCCTCTTTGAGCTTCTCCAGCTCCATCTCCAGTTCATGGAGCCTGGGGGGGTCAGCCTGCTGTGACCTCAGGTGGTTGTTCTCCTCCTCCATGCGGCTTATGCACTCCTCCAGCACCATGTACTCACGGATCAGCTCCTGCTTGCTCATGTCCTGCAGGCTCTCCACGTGGTCCTTCATCATCAGGAACTGGGTGGTGGTGTAAGGGGCCACCGGTGGGCCCTTGGCGAACATCTCGGCCCGCATCTGGGACGCCCGCTGCGACTCCCTCTCCTCCAGTCGCTTCTTCTCCTCCCAGGTCCGCTGGTTATATGACTTCCAGGACCTCTTCTTCTTGGGGGGTAGCCAGCGGTGCCTCTTTCTGCCCTGCTCCCTCCAGGGCCCCTCCGGCTCAGGGCTGTCGCCCATGACCAGCTGACAATGGTGTTCCCTGTTGTCCGTAATACCAGATTGTACGGTGAGGACTTCGTAAATGGTGTCCGATGGTTCTTCCGGACCCAGCTCCTGGAGATCCCAAGCTGAGTCTACACAATGGGCTGCTGCTGGTGGGCGGTACCCAGGTTGAGACCAATTTGACCTGGTGTTGTCGTTCATGGGGCAATTCTGCTTGAAGTGACCCAGCTGTTTGCACCGGAAGCAGCGTTGTTCGTTGTCCTCCTGGCGTGGATAGCGAGGGCTAGATGTCATTGGTCTGTTAGGTGGTTGGTATCTAGCGGCTGGTGGGTATGAGGGCGCCGTTGGTCGTGGAGGTTGTACCCGTGGTGTGACCTGGTTTGTCTTGCGAGTATCCGCATATTCATCTGCCAACTTCGCGGCCTCTGGTAGAGTCATGGGCCTGCGATCTCTCACCCAATCTTTGACATCCGTCTGGATGTGATTGTAAAATTGCTCCAGGAGCATTAGTTGCAAAATGTCCTCTGCGGTGGTGGCCTGGCTGCTGTTAACCCAGTTAGAGGCCGACAGGGACAACTGGCATGCCCATTCCGCGTAAGAGTCTTTCGTGGTTTTGCGTCCCTGAACTTCTGTCGGTGGGACTCTGGGGTTACTGCATAACGAGCCAGGAGCGCTTCTTTAACCCGGGCGTAGCTATGGATATCCTGATCTGGCACGGTCCGGAAAGCATCAGAAGCTTTGCCTGACAGTTTGCCTGACAATATTGCAACCCACTCTCCTCTAGCTATTCGGTGCAGGTTACATTGTCGCTCGAAATCTGCCAGGTAGTTATCAATCTCACAGTCCTTTTCATCAAAAGCTTTAAAAGCGCTAAACGGGATCTTTCTTGTGTCTGCTGTGCTGTACTCACTGTTTGGAGGATGTGCGGCTGCTTGTTGGACTGCTGCCAGTTTTAACTGTAGCTCTGCGTCTCTTATTTGTTTATCCTTCTGTAGTTCTGCGTCTCTTATTTGTTTAGCCTCCTGTAGTTCTGCGTCTCTTATTTGTTTAGCCTCCTTCGCTAACAGGTCCATCACTTTCAGCACCACATCCGTCATTGGGTTCGGGCCGAACCATGCTAGCTTCTCTCTCATTAGCTTGTTGGCTGGCGATTCCTCCTCCTGAATCACTGGTGTCTCCATCTCTTGTACTGCTGGCGTTGCTGCAATCCCGTCCTCCTGGTCTATCTCCATTGATTCTGCTATGATGGCCCGCTTGGTTTTGTTGCTAGCAATCCTTCCACGAACTTCCAGTAGTTCTTCCAGTGTCTGCTTGGAATCCGGGTGTGAAGGGGAATAGAAGGGAAAATCCCACTGCTACCAACCAATTGTGACGGTATCGGTATGATATTCCCGTCAAAGATTCCCTTCTTCCATAAGAACATCACCCAATATTCCACTAGGAGGAATATTCCTGAGATCGCCCATTAACCACTTGCCATCGCCGCACCGTCATTATACGTCCACAAGGTGGCTCTCCTAGGCGAGACCACGTAAATGGACGTCCTACCTCTTAGCCGCCACTAGGGGCGCACGCGTGCCGCCGGAGGCGCGCGCGCCCCCCGCTCGCCCCCGACTCCCGTGCGTGTGCCCGGCGGGCGCGATCGCCGCCGGGCACACGCGATCGCTCGGTACAGAGCGGGGAACGGGAGCTGTGTGTGTAAACACACAGCTCTCGTTCCTGTCAGCAGGGGAAATGCTGATTTTCTGTTCATACAATGTATGAACAGAAAATCAGTGTTTCCCCTAGTGAGGCCACCCCCCCCCCCCCACAGTAAGAACACACCCAGGCATACTTAACCCCTTCCCCGCCCCCTAGTGTTAACCCCTTCACTGCCAGTGGCATTTTTATAGTAATCTAATGCATTTTTATAGCACTGATCGCTATAAAAATGCCAATGGTCGCAAAAATGTGTCAAAAATGTCCGAAGTGTCCGCCATAATGTCGCAATACCGAAAAAAAAATCGCTGATCGCCGCCATTACTAGTAAAAAAAATATTAATAAAAATGCCATAAAAATACCCCCTATTTTGTAAACGCTATAACTTTTGCGCAAACCAATCAATAAACGCTTATTGCGATTTTTTTTACGAAAAATATGTAGAAGAATACGTATCGGCCTAAACTGAGGAAAAAAAAATGTTTTTTTATATATTTTTGGGGGATATTTATTACAGCAAAAAGTAAAAAATATTCATTTTTTTCAAAATTGTCGCTCTATTTTTGTTTATAGCGCAAAAAATAAAAAACGCAGAGGTGATCAAATACCACCAAAAGAAAGCTCTATTTGTGGGAAAAAAAGGACGCCAATTTTGTTTGGGAGCCACGTCGCACGACCGCGCAATTGTCTGTTAAAGCGACGCAGTCCCGAATCGCAAAAAGTACTCTGGTCTTTGGGCAGCAATATGGTCCGGGGGGTAAGTGGTTAAGCCACACATTAGTCCAGGCTTACTGCTAGAACAAGACAGACTTTAGTGTTATAACACACAGCTTATATGTAATTTCCAAAACTGTTACAATGACAAATCTCCGCCCCCTCACACTGGGGCTTCCATACAGATGATTAGGCAGACACGACGGAGCCGATGCTGAAAACACATTTTCTTTAGACAATGACATCAAGGACGCTGATTACTAGTTGTACTGAATACATTAACTAGACCGCTCGACCCCGCATATAGAGAGATAATTACCACACTGGAGCAATCAGAATAATTAACACAAGCCACTTAAACACAGATCTCCTTCACACAACACAATAGATCAATTAACCTTTAGAAATAGTGAGGGGACATTAGCACGTCAATAACCTGTTAGCCGAGGACAGAATTACACAGGGCAAGCAGGGAGAATGAGACATATAGGCAAATGCATCACACTCTGTATTAAAAATTTGAGCTATATCAGTACAGAAGTACAAATTCTTGTATTATCTGTGTACATTGTTTTCCTGTGGCTGAAAAACATGACAGTATCAGCGAGTCTAAATAAAGAACATCTTTTACTTTACTGCATTTGAATGATTTAGCCATGGTTGGTAGTAGCTGCATAAGCGTATCTGTTAGATGCATTAAGACATGCAGTAGCTAGTCAGAATAACAAGATAAGATAAGGTAACAAGTGTATAATGGCTGACAACAGTAATGACATGGAAAGCTGGATGAATTGAAGTGCTGTTAACACATACCATGCACACATGCTAGGTTTTGAATGAAGTATAAAGAAAATTAAATAGTTCCTGTACATTTCCTGGTGATCACTTATTCCTGTGTGCAGCTAAAATAACTGTTCAATTTGCATGTGTTTGTATATTGTTTTAAACATTTTCTTTTTTATTAATCTTCTTATATGTATGTTGTTGTTTAAATGGATATTGTTTTTTCTTGTTCAGGTATTTTATTACAGATTATCAGAGAACATTGAATGTAATGAGTAAGTAAAGAGAAACATTTTACATTGTAACATTAAGATAATCTTATTACAGGAAAGTATATTTCTAGTCGCATATGACATCGTATAATTGTTTAGTTGAGAATTAAATGCAATGTTTAATTTGCATATGTTTGAAATACTGCTTGTTTTGGTCTTTCAGCACCTTTTGGAATAGCATGCCAACTTCTATTTAAAGATTTTATTAGGCTGATCCCCAGGCAGATTTACTGTAAAAGAGGCAAAGCAGCAACAATTTGTATTTAAAAAGTAGATCATCAAAAATTCTAAGCGCTGCACAAACGCTATATAAATCCTGTATAATAATAATAATAATAATAATAATAATAATAGAATTTATTTTTTAAATACAAACACTGTAAGTATCTACATTGAACCTGGTCTTACAGTCCCAGTACAGAGGAGCTGAGACTGGGAGTATAAGGCCTCGTACACACGATAGGTTAACCAGAGGACAACGGTCTGATGGACCGTTTTCATCGGTTAACCGATGAAGCTGACTGATGGTCAGTCGTGCCTACACACCATCAGTTAACAAAAAAAAAACACACACACACACACACAACAATCATGTCAGAACGCGGTGACGTAAAACACAACGACGTGCTGAAAAAAACGAAGTTCAATGCTTCCAAGCATGCGTCGACTTGATTCTGAGCATGCATGGATTTTTAACCGATGGACGTGCCTACTAATGATCGTTTTTTTCCCATCGGTTAGGAATCCATAGGTTAATTTTAAAGCAAGTTAGCTTTTTTTTACCTAAGGTTAAATAACCTATGGGGCCTACACACGATCAATTTAGACCAATGAAAACGGTCCATCAGACCGTTGTCCTCTGGTTAACCTATCGTGTGTATGAGGCCTAAGAAGCAACAGAAGGAGCCAATCTGTTGTGCTGCAGTACATACTGATAAGAGGAGAGAGAAGAGTGACATAAAGATGAGCTTATCAGTCTGCTACGTTCACTGTGCCGTCTAGGGTACACAATGAGAGCTGAGAAGAACTGCAATGTCCACACTTTCAGTGTCTCTTCTGTGCTTCATTACCCAACGGGGTAAAATAATAAAAGTCGTAGTTGAAGAGGTAGAAAGGATAGTAGGTAGTAGGTTCAGGTGTATAACTTTGTTCGGAAACACTCCTGCTTCCAGCAATGTAACTCTCGTCGCCACTCTAGCCAGAATGGGTACTGTGCACCTGGATAGGCCTCTCTTACCAGCCTAGCAGCCAGGGTGTCACACGGAAACCTTAATCAAAGTCTCTGCCACAGACCTTCCCAAAGGTGGAGATGTATTCGGTCCAGAATCCTTCTCAACACAGGATTAAGCACCCAGATCTCTCTTGAATAAACTTGAGTAAATTCAAAACTGACAGGCGATTATCATTCAGCCTTTCAGTAATGGTGCATCCTTTGATAAAGTTCAAGGCCTCTCCTGAGATACCAGCCTCATGCTTGTGCTCTCCCAGACAGGTTCTTCATCGGTCAGCTTCGTCCCTCAGGACGGACAGCACAGGACCACTCTGCAATTGTAGACCCAGTCTGACTACCAGGCCTACATAGTAGATCACAACCCCAGACCAACATGGTCCCGGAGCCAGGAACACTTGAACACGTACCCCCGGCCATGAGGGCCACACACGGGGGGTGGTGGGCAACAGACCAGCGATCAACGACCGCGAACCAATGATGTCTGTCCCTTAAGTACTCTCCCCCAGCATGCACAGCGAGGCGATCATCCCCCACTGATTGGCTGCTGAGGAAAAACACCCAATACGCCCCAGACAACAATAGTGGTAACTCACAGTACAGCCATGGCTGGAACAGAGGTCCAAATTTGGCAAAACAACACGGCCAGAGGCAACTAAATCTCTGACCATCCTTTAAATTTAAGGCAACACCAGCTGTGAAAGTAGCAGGGCGCTACAAATGTATTTGATTTAATTTTAGCACTAAATGCAGTTTTTCCCTAAGTAAGTGTTATTTAACTGAAACAAAGAAAAATCTGGTCTCCTGTCCTGCCAGATATGTCTGTGCTGTATGAAAGAGCTGTGTAAATCTTTGTACTGGACGGAGAGACATACAAATCCTTTGACAAGTAAAACAATTTTCTTATATGTATTGTATTTGCCGGTGTATAAGGCGACCAGGCGTATAAGACAACCCCCAAATTTCACATTTTTTTAAGATTTTTTGCCTATACTCACTGTATAAGACGACCCCCCTTTCGAGGCTTTGGACGATTCATATTTTTTCCTTCTGGAGCCATATTCTTCTTCATTCTTGCTGGAGCCATATTCTTCTTCCTTCTTGCTGGAGCTGGAGCCAATCACAGGGAGCAATGTATTCTATTAATGAATACAAAGCCTGCTTGGATTGGCAGAGGCTGTAACATCATCAGCCCACACCTCTCTGACTCTCAAAGCCAATCCTGCTTGAAGCTACATACAGTATTACCACACATCCAGCAGGCATCCGAGCAGCTGACGCGGCGTATAAGACGACCCCTGCTTTTTGGCCAGTTTTTATAAGTGTAAAAGGTAGTCTTATATGCCAGCAAATACAGTATTTAATTTATGTATACAGCAGTTTTCCTAAAGTTTAGTTTAAAAGAAATTGTTTACTTACAGAAATATGGAGGCTGCCTTTGCTATCTGTTCTCCTTTAGAAAATGCAGTTTGCCTAGTTGTCCATTTAAACCTTCACTTACCTGAAAGAAGCATGCAGATCAGGACAGTAAGAAACAATAACTTGCATACCTGTTCTGGGCATGACAGTTACACAACTAACAAGAAGGTGATTAGCAGTGGCATAGTTTGATTTAAAGAATCAAACTTAAATTAATTACAATTAGGGGTGATAACTAGCTTGGGAACGAGACATGATTAACTACCATTGAATACCTAAGGAAAATAAAAGTGCCAGCTGATGAAATAATTACATATTGCTGGTCTAAGTAGGACAGATGGTATACAATGAGCTGTAATACAGTTATCTACTCAAGATGTGTGTATTGAGGTTTAGCCTCAATTAATTATCAGTTTAAAACATATTAATGTTAAAGGGGCAGTCCCCTACTTTGGCTGCGGGTTAAAATATATGTAAATCCGGGGGCGTGGTCTCGGCGCAGACAGATGAGGAGGTGAGGTAGATGAGCCCCCGGCCTGAGGTATCCTGGCAGCCATACAATTCAGCCTTAACCCCGCATTCACGACTCTTCCAGACCCGGTGGTAACAGGGAACACAGCGGACTGCACTATTCGGACCGCTCATGAAATGTAACAGTTCCTGCAACTGAATCCACAGATGGCCTCTACCCTGGCCGGGAACAAGATGGTGCCAGCCGTAAGTGGCCATGCAACTTCGGATCCTGCAGCTCTGCAAAAAGGGGAAAACAGTGAGGACAACAACATGCCGCCATTCTACCCTCCTAGTGACCTCTTTCCCTGCATGCCTCGCTCCTTTATTTTGTCCCCTGAGGCAGGGAACAGGACATTCCATGTGGACCCGAGCAACTCCATGGCAATGGCTGCTTCCCCACAGGAACTTAACCACAGCCACAACAGCATCACAAATGCCTGGCTGCAGGATTGTGCTACACAGGTCACAGTGAGTACTTGCCCTAAAGCTACCCTACAGCACAATCCCCCTCTGCACATTTGACGGTGCAGACTCTGTGGACCTTCCTGCAGCAGCTACCCACTAGACCTGACTTTGAAGTCTTAGCCAATAGGGTGGAATCTGCACTAAGGGGAGAACTGCAAGTACTTAAGCAGAAAGTGTCTGAGGTAGATGCCAGGGTGACAGCACTGGAACAGGACAAAGGGGCAATGGCACACACAGTTGACCACCTGCAATCTGCTCACTCTGACCTGTCTGACCAAGTCGTACAGCTCCACCTACTTCTTGACGACCTGGAAAACTGCAGCCTCAGACAGAACATTCGGCTCCGTGGCATCCCAGAGACTGTGATGCAGGCGGACATGCACTCCAAAGTTACCGGTACGTCGACCGCCCCACAGACACGGAAATTGCCATTGATAGGGTACATCGCACTCTCGGCCCTAGACCTACCTCTCAAGACATACTTTACCGCCTGCATGCTTACAAGCTTAAGGAATAAAATCGTTCAACAGGCATGGATAGTTGGAGTTCTGGTAATTGACGGGGCCCATGTCCAACTCCTGCTGGACGTTCCCCGGAAGACCCTGCTAATGCGTAGAGCTCTTACTTGAAGGGCCACCCTTTCCACCTAAAAATATGCAAAGACAATCACTCCTTTTCATTGTGTCATCCCTCAGAACTACCTGACCTTTTCAATTTTGCGGAGATGGAGCCCTTACCAGTTCCCAACTGGCTCATTATTGATGTCTCAACTGACCCACCAGGCTGTGAACCTCAAGGCAGACCTCAACGAGTCCGAGACAAACGCCAGTCCCGCAGGAACAGACAACGGGCACCACGACGAGAAACGTTGATGACCATTCAACTTCATCATGCAGTTTTCTTATACAGGGTACCATAATCACTTTCCGAACAGGACCACTCCCCTTTACATAGAACTTTGGAGCCCATCGGGTGGAACCGGCTGGTTCTCAGGGAGAATAAGCAACTACCTTTGATGTTTCAGTGGTGGCTCTCGAGGTCTCACACATGGGGGATGGCTGATATGGTTATCCCTCTCTGACAGTATTTACCCCGCGCCTCACTCGCCACTCTTAGTGTCCTAAAATCAACACTACCAAAGGGACTCTGAATCGATGGCTGCTTTCCCTTCTGAGAGCCACAAATTGCCTCCTCTTGATTTGTAAATTATAATGCGTGGTCCCGCTCCCTGGGCGCAAAATTTATCCCCAGATGGAATATCCACACCGGGATAGATTGGCTCCCTCCACATACTTGAGATCCTGAGGTGGCTGCCCCTGGGATGGGCTTGTTGAGTAAAAAGGGGTATTACCTGACCTGATTCACTATACCGGATTAGATAATCCACACCTTTAGAGTGATATATTACTGTCTGTATTCCTGGTTGTAGTTGGCCTTGCCCTCACAGGGCCCTTCGGCTCTCATCAACTCCTGAGATGGGGACACCTTCTAAGGGCAATGCTGAACGTTTCCATTTTTAGAATGAAACTCGTTCTGAGGGATGGGTATTTCTATGGAATCCAGCGACGCCACCATGGCCACCAGGACTGGTCCGCATATTGCCTAAAGCTCCAGGAGGGTGACTAGAGTCACACTCGAATGCCCCTAATTGGATCCTACTAGCCTCAATAGGGGGTTAGGGGATGGGCTTAACTGTTTTATGCCCACGATACTGGTGCCTCCCAACTTCTCCACAGCCCCTGGTCTTGAAGGGCCTATTGTACCTAAAACCTCAAATTTAATAGATACAACTCACCCTGGAGTTACAAATTGTGCCTTCTACCCTGGTCGTTCATAGGGCGGGGCTTTGTCCCCAGGGCACGTCGTTAGTCCCTGACAGGGCTACCCACATGATTGAAGGGGGGTGCTCCCCCCACATTTGTGAGATCTTGGGGTGTCCAGTGTCCACCCCTGTGAGGGTTTAGATTGCACCATTCAGTCATTTGACCGTTTGTATTGCCTGTACCTTTAAAACATTATGTTATGCTACTGCTTGTTTAACTGAACAAAGTTAGCGTTGCCAGACAGGGCACCATGATCTTTACAGGATTTTATCCAGAGGCACCCTCTGAGGGCGATGCTAACCTCTTATATTATTATTACCTTTAATATTGTTTCTAGTTAGTATGTTACAAATAGGGATGAGCCGAACAGGTTCGCACCAGAACCTTCGAACGGACCGAACGTTTGCGCAAACATTTAGAACCCCATTGACGTCTATGGGACTCGAACGTTCAAATTCAAAAGTGCTCATTTTAAAGCCTAATATGCAAGTTATTGTCGTAAAATGTCTTTGAGAACTCGGGTCTTGCCCCAGGGAACGTGTATCAATGGGAAAAAAGTTTAAAAAACGGTTGTTTTTTCAGGAGCAGTGATTTTAATGATGCTTAAATTAAAAAAATAAAATAAATGAAAAATTCCTTTAAATATTGTACCTGCTGGGTGTCTATAGTATGCCTGTGAAAACGTCTTTGAGAACCTGGGTCTTGCCCCAGGGAACATGTATCAATGGAAAAAAAGTTTTAAAAATGGTCGTTTTTTTCAGGACTCCTGTCAGGTGCAAACTACAGAGCACACGGCCAGTACACTCCAAGTAGCTTTAGGTGCAAACTACAGAGGACACAGGCAATAAACCACGTAAGAATACTGCAGCTAGCACAATCACCTGCCTGCCAGTAAATTAGGAAGAACTGATCTAGCTAAACTATACAGGGCCAGATTCACACAGAATCTGCAGCGGCGTAGTGTAAGCCATTTACACCAGTGGTCCCCAACCTTTTTGGCACCGGGGACCGGCTGCATGGAAGAAAATTTTCCAAGGCCCGGTTGGGGATGGCATGCGGGGGGTAATCGATTTTTCGCGGGCAATTTGTCAGCGCATTATTTCTATTTATTACATTGTAGTAAAAAATAAAGTTAAACCCACCATAATGCAGAATCAGTGGGAGCTTTGAGTGTGTCACTTGCCATGCTGCCTGCCACCAGATGCGGATTGTCACTTGCCATGCTGCCTGCCACCAGATGCGGATTGTCACTTGCCATGCTGCCTGCCACCAGATGTGGTAAGGCCCCAACAGATGAAGCTAGTGCCCCCACTAGGCCCTGCTCACACTCACCCTGTCACTGGTAGTGTTGTCCTACTCTGGGCTCCCCCATTAACAGTACTATCATCTGCCCCTATTTATATCATAACCCCACATTACAGTCCTCAGTCCCCCCCACACATTATAGTCCTCAGCCTTCCCCCCCCCACACATTACAGTCCTCAGCCTTCCCCCCCCCCACACACATTACAGTCCTCAGCCTCCCCCCCCACACATTACAGTCCTCAGCCTTTCCCCCCCCCCACACATTACAGTCCTCAGCCTTCCCCCCCACACATTACAGTCCTCGGTTCCGTCCCCCACACACATTACAGTCCTCAGCCTTTCCCCCCCCACACATTACAGTCCTCAGCCTTCCCCCCCACACATTACAGTCCTCGGTTCCGTCCCCCACACATTACAGTCCTCGGTTCCGTCCCCCACACATTACAGTCCTCGGTTCCGTCCCCCACACATTACAGTCCTCGGTTCCATCCCCCACACATTACAGTCCTCGGTTCCATCCCCCACACATTACAGTCCTCGGTTCCATCCCCCACACTTAGGGACAGATCAGAGGGAGGCACAGCATGAGGAGAAAAGTTGCAGGGAGGGAGGCGGGACAGTTCTGGATGGAGGGCCGAGGTAACAAACAGGTGATTGGCTGCTAGGATGAAGGACAGTCCTGGCAGCCAATCACCTGTTTGATAACCTCGGGCAGCTCCGCCCTCCACCCAGAATTGTTCTGCCTCCCGCTGTCGGCTCTATGAGCGACGCAGGAGGAAGAAAAGTCTCCTTGCGGTCCGAATGGCAGAGTGCCGCGGTTAGGGTTGCCACCTTTTCTGCAAGCCAAACCCGAACACTTTTGCGGCGCCAATTTTTTTGTAGTACATACTATAGGATTGATAAATACCTGGGACACCTTGTGGGTTAACTCAAAGAGAGTAGTAATCAGAATGGACAGTGTCAGTAGGGCAGTGGACGGTGTCAGTAGGGCAGTGGACGGTGTCAGTAGGGCAGTGGACGGTGTCAGTAGAGCAGTGGACGGTGTCAGTAGGGCAGAGGACGGTGTCAGTAGAGCAGTGGACGGTGTCAGTAGAGCAGTGGACGGTGTCAGTAGAGCAGTGGACGGTGTCAGTAGAGCAGTGGACGGTGTCAGTAGAGCAGAGGACGGTGTCAGTAGAGCAGTGGACGGTGTCAGTAAAGCAGTGGACGGTGTCAGTAGAGCAGTGGACGGTGTCAGTAGGGCAGAGGGCGGTGTCAGTAGGGCAGAGGGCGGTGTCAGTAGGGCAGTGGACGGTGTCTGTAGGGCAGTGGACGGTGTCAGTAGAGCAGTGGACGGTGTCAGTAGGGCAGTGGACGGTGTCAGTAGGGCAGTGGACGGTGTCAGTAGGGCAGAGGGCGGTGTCAGTAGGGCAGAGGGCGGTGTCAGTAGGGCAGAGGGCGGTGTCAGTAGGGCAGAGGGCGGTGTCAGTAGGGCAGTGGATGGTGTCAGTAGAGCAGTGGATGGTGTCAGTAGGGCAGTGGATGGGGTCAGCAGCATTGTACCTCCATCCAGATCAGACAGTGCCTGTGCCCCCCCCCCCCCCCCAATAGAAACCTCCATTAAAGCTGGACAACAAAAAAAAACTTACCTTCCATGAGCCACTGCAAATATGTTTATGTGAACCTGTTAGGGGGCGCAGTCTGTAATATCATGCAAAAGCGTCCCAGTCCAGTGGCCCTCCATTCACTGTCTCTGGTGGCGCCGGCGGCTGGGTGGGAGAGAGAGCACAGACAGTGCTGTATGACCCAGCCGCAGGATATTAGCCCCCCTGGAGCCGGAGGAAGAAGGGGGGTGCATGTTGTTTGGGGGTAGCTGACAGAGGAGGAGTGGGGGGTGACCGAGAGGAGGAGTGGGGGGTGACCGAGAGGAGGAGTGGGGGGTGACCGAGAGGAGGAGTGGGGGTGACCGAGAGGAGGAGTGGGGGGAGGGGGGGTGACAGAGAGGAGGAGAGGGGGTGACAGAGGAGGAGAGGGGGGTGACAGAGGAGGAGGAGGGGGGTTACAGAGAGGGGGATTACAGAGAGGGGGGTGACAGAGGAGGAGGGGGTTACAGAGAGGGGGTGACAGAGGAGGAGGGGGGTGACAGAAAGGAGGGAGGGGGGTGACAGAAAGGAGGAGGGGGGGTGACACAGTAGGAGGGGGTGACGGAGGAGGAGGGGGTGATAGAAGAGGAGGAGGGGGTGACAGAGGAGGAGGAGGGGGTGACAGAGGAGGAGGAGGGGTTACAGAGAGGAGGAGGGGTTATAGAGAGGAGGAGGGGTTATAGAGAGGGGGGTTACAGAGAGGGGGGTTACAGAGAGGAGGAGGGGGGTGACAGAGGAGGAGGAGGGGGGTGACAGAGGAGGAGGAGGGGGGTGACAGAGGAGGAGGGGGGTGACAGAGGAGGAGGAGGGGGGTGACAGAGGAGGAGGAGGGGGGTGGGTGACAGAGGAGGAGGGGGGTTACAGAAAGGGAGGGTGACAGAGGAGGAGGGGTGGCAGAGGAGGAGGGGGGTTACAGAGAGGGGGGGTGACGGAGGAGGGGGGGTGACAGAGGAGGGGGGGTGGCAGAGGAGGAGGGGGGTTACAGAGAGGGGGGGGTGACAAAGGAGGAGGGGGGTGACAGAGTAGGAGGGAGGGTTACAGAGAGGGGGGGTGACAGAGGAGGAGGGGGTGACAAAGGAGGAGGGGGGGTTACAGAGGAGGAGGGGGGGTTACAGAGAGGGGGGGTGACAGAGGAGGAGGGGGGGGTGACAGAGGAGGAGGGGGGGTGACAGAGGAGGAGGGGGGTGACAGAGGAGGAGGAGGGGTGACAGAGGAGGAGGAGGGGTGACAGAGGAGGAGGGGGTGACAGAGGAGGAGGGGGTGACAGAGGAGGAGGGGGGTGACAGAGGAGGAGGGGGGTGACAGAGTAGGAGGGAGGGTTACAGAGAGGGGGGGTGACAGAGGAGGAGGGGGTGACAAAGGAGGAGGGGGGGTTACAGAGGAGGAGGGGGGGTTACAGAGAGGGGGGGTGACAGAGGAGGAGGGGGGTGACAGAGGAGGAGGGGTGACAGAGGAGGAGGGGGTGACAGAGGAGGAGGGGGGGGGGTGATTGATAGGAAGGGGGCTGACTGCCGCTGACAGAGCAGATGAGAGCGACCTTAGGACTGGAGACTCACAGCGTGAGGCAGGACTCGGGAAGGGGTAGCTGACGGGGGTTGTCTGACAGAGGGGGGGGGAGTAGCTGAGTAAGCTGACAGAGAAGGGCAGATGAAAAAGATATCTCAGTGAGGAGACATATCGGAGCACACGCCAGGCAAGGGGCGGGGCTACGGGCGGCCGCGATCAACCACAGTCAAACTCCAGCCCCGCTCCAATCACGGACCCTCGTATCTCGTGTGCGCCGCCCGCAAGTGACCTATTCAGCCAATCACAGGCTGAATAGGTATGCCTGCCGCTCGCCGCTGAGCCCGGCTCAGATGCGGAGCGCACAGGCATTACTGTGTGTGTGACGTGACCCTGTAATACTGATGGCGGTCGCGGGAATCGGGTTGCCCCGGTTATATGTACCCTAGCCCGCGGTCCGCATGTGGGGCTCTCTCATGCCGCCTGCTCGCGGCCCGGCTGCAGAAGTGCCGCGGCCCGGTAGTGGGCCGCGGACCGGGGGTTGGGGAACACTGATTTACACTACACCGCCACAACTTACTGGAGCAAGTGCCGTATTCTCCAAGCACTTGCTCCGTAATTTGCGACGATGACGCGGCGACGTGCGCGACCCTGGAAGGTAAATACTTCCACGCATGCGTCAAATCACTTTGACGCATGCGAGGGATGGGGATCGCTTGGACTTATGCGGTGAGTCTGTACAGACGACCGGATCAGTCCAACGGACAGGTTTCCAGCGGATAGATTTCTTAGCACGCTAAGAAATTTTTATCCGCTTGAAAACCGTCGGCTGGAGAAATGTCCGCCGAAAAATGTCCGCTAGGCCGTACACACGACCGGATTTGTCCCCTGGAACAGATCCGGTCGTGTGTACGAGGCCAAAGGTGCGGCTTGTATTTAAATTAAGCGCGCCCCCGCGCCGATCGAACTGCGCATGCGCCGGCCGTAAAAATAGCCCAGTGCGCATGCTCCAGCTCACGGCGGAAAATGTCAATGAAGCCGACGTGAGCGTCATTGACGTAAAGTCCTATTCGCGAACGACTTAGTAAAACGACGTAAACAACGGAAAAAGACGACGCTGACCCGACGCCATACTTAACATGGCATACGGCGGACTGACGTAAGGTTACCCCTCATATAGCAGGGGTAACCTTACGCTTACGGAAACTACGTAAACGATGACGAGGCGGAGCAAAAACGTTCGGGAATCGGCGTATCAGGCTCATTTGCATAGACAAATGAGAAATCGTCGTAAACGCCATCTAGCGGCCAGCGTGGAATTACATCTAAGATCCGACGGTGTAAGTGACTTACACCTGTCGGATCTACACCGTATCAATGCGTAAATGATTCTAGGAATCAGACGCATAGATACCCGGGGCCAAAAACAGAGATACAATGGTGTATCTTGAGATACACCGTCGTATCACTTTTGAGAATCTGGCCCACAATGTATAAATATATGTACAACACCTGGGATGTATATATATCCTCTACACACTGTAACATTAGCTGACTGGCCTGCCTGCCTGCCTGCCTGCTCTATCCACCTGCAAAAAAATGACACTCTCTCTGTCCTCTCTTAACCACCGCAACACACTACACAAGGCCGACCTGCAGGAGACCTTTTATAGTGTGGGGCGTGTACTAAACCCCCTGAGCCATAATTGGCCAAAGCCACCCTGTCTTTGGCCAATTATGGCTCTCTGTTTTTTGCAATCTGTGATTGGCCAAGCATGCGGGTCATAGTGCATGCTTGGCCAATCATCAGCCAGCGATGCCGCAGTGAATTATGGTCTGTGAAACGTAACTCGAATTTGGCGCGAACGACTCGTTTTGTTCGTATTTCGACGAACGATCGAACATACGATGTTCGAGTCGAACATGAGTTTGACTTGAATACAAAGCTCATCCCTAGTTACAAATAGGGATGAGCCGAACACCCCCCCCCCTAGTTCGGTTCGAGGCAGAACATGCGAACGTACCGAAAGTTTGCGCGAACTTTCGAACACCGTTAAAGTCTATGGGACGCGAGCATCAAAAATCAAAAGTGAGAATTTTAAAGGATAATATGCAAGTCATTGTCCTAAAAAGTGTTTGAGGACCCGGTCCTGCCCCAAGGGACATGTATAAATGCAAAAAAAAAGTTTTAAAAACTTAAGTTTTTTCGGGAGCAGTGATTTTAATAATGCTTAAAGTGAAAAAATAAAAGTGAAATATTCCTTTAAATATCGTACCTGGGGGGTGTCTATAGCATGTGTAAAGATTACTAAAGCGCTGATGTGAATAAAGGTGAACCAAAAAATGTATGTGAACCAAAAAAATTAAGATAATCAAATGGTGATTTCTGCTAATATTGTGTAGTGTACTGATGTAAAAAAAAAAAAAACGAATTAGGGGTTAATACAGCACTATCATCAACCTTAATAATTATTGCACAGTGATCCAATATGTGCTGCCGAGATAATAATAAAGTGCTTCCAAACTGGTATAAATAAAATGGTTTCCAGAGTTCTGATAATATAAAACCAAGTCAGACACCACTGCTAGGTGAAATAGAAATCAGGAGGATAACGATACCCATATGATCAGGTTTCTGGTCTCCAATGCTGTAATGGATTGCGCTCAAACCTTCATTAATTCTCAATCCTTCATAGACATGTATTGCTCAAAAAAGAAAAAAATTACAAACGCATTGCGCAGATAGACTAAACTGGGAGTGACATAAATAAAATACACCACAGTTGCACTCACACATGCCCGGCAATATGATCGCATGTAAGAAGGTCAGTTGCATAAATATGTCTCCTCACTTGGCTGTCTGTGCTAACACAGCACTAAAGGTAGATGGCTCCTCCTTACGCGTTACATCACTGGAGACGTGACTTTTTCAAAGGTGGCCATGTGACATGCTCACTGCATATTTATACCTAGTTAGGCGTGCCTGTTGCCATAGAAACAAAGGAGCATTGTGCATCATCATACCCTCAGATGTGATCGTTACCGCATAGGCAGCATGATATACAACAAGATACACATTTTATTATCAATACATATAATCAGCTAAAAATACATGAGTACATTTTAACAGTGGCATAGCGTGGGTTGTCAGCACTTGGGGCAAGGCAAGATATTTGCGCCCCCCCAACATATGGACTTTTAGCACTCCCTGAGTCCCTTCCTACAATAGTACTCACCAGCCAAATTCCTACAATGACCACTACACTAACCTCTACACTGAATTTCATGATTCCTAGACTGATTACCACACTTACCTAACTGTCCACCCACCGCACTGACCTACCCGATTCCAGTGCTGACCACTACACTGACCTACCTATCCACTACATTGACCACTGCACTACACTAAATTGTCCACTACAATATACACTACACTGAATAACCTGATTCCTATACTGACCACTACACTGACCTACCTGTCGACTACATTGACCACTGCACTACACTAAATTGTCCACTACAATAGACACTACACTGTCCACACTAAACTACTGCAACATACACACACTACACTGACCACTGCAACACAGACTTCACTACACTGACCACTGCAACACATACTACACTGCACTGACCACTGCAACACAGACTACACTACACTGACCACTGCAACACAGACTACACTGACCACTGCAACACAGACTACACTACACTGACCACTGCAACACAGACACTACACTGACCACTGCAACACAGACTACACTACACTGACCACTACAATGCAGACTACACTACACTGACCACTGCAGCACACACTACACTACACTGCCCACTGCAACACAGACTACACTACACTGACCACTGCAAAACACACTACACTGACCAATGCAACACACACACACACACACACACACACACTACACTACACTGACCACTGCAACACACACACACTACACTGACCACTGCAACACACACTACACTGGCCACTGCAACACACACTACACTGACCACTGCAACACACACTACACTGACCACTGCAACACAGACACTACGCTGACCACTGCAACACAGACTACATTACACTGAGCACTGCAACACAGACTACACTGACCACTGCAACACACACTACACTGACCACTGCAACACACACTACACTGACTACTGCAACACAGACTACACTACACTGACCACTGCAACACACACTACACTACACTGACCACTGAACACAGACTGCACTACACTGACCACTGCAACACAGACTGCACTACACTGACCACTGCAAAACACACTACACTGACCACTGCAACACACACACACACACACACACACACTACACTAACCACTGCAACACAGACTACATTACACTGAGTACTGCAACACAGCAAACACTACACTGACCACTACAACACAGACTACACTACACTGACCACTGCAACACACTACACTACACTGACCACTGCAACAGACACTACACTACACTGAGCACTGCAACACAGACTACATTACACTGACCACTGCAACACACACTACACTGACCACTGCAACACAGACTACACTACACTGACCACTACAACGCAGACTACACTACACTGACCACTGCAACACACACTACACTGACCACTGCAACACACACTACACTACACTGACTACTGCAACACAGACTACACTACACTGACCACTGCAACACACACTACACTACACTGACCACTGCAACACACACACACTACATTGACCACTGCAACACACACTACACTGGCCACTGCAACACACACTACACTGACCACTGCAACACACACTACACTGACCACTGCAACACAGACTACATTACACTGAGCACTGCAACACAGACTACACTACACTGACCACTGCAACACACACTACAATGACCACTGCAACACACACTACACTACACTGACTACTGCAACACAGACTACACTACACTGACCACTGCAACACACACTGACCACTGAAACACAGACTGCACTACACTGACTACTGCAACACAGACTACACTTCACTGACCACTGCAAAACACACTACACTGACGACTGCAACACACACACACATACACACACACACACACTACACTGACCACTGCAACACAGACTACATTACACTGTGTACTGCAACACAGCATACACTACACTGACCACTGCAACACAGACTACACTACACTGACCTCTGCAACACACTACACTACACTGACCACTACAACAGACACTACATTACACTAAGCACTGCAACACATACTACATTACACTGACCACTGCAACACACACTACACTGACCACTGCAACACAGACTACACTACACTGACCACTGCAACACAGACACTACACTGACCACTGCAACACAGACTACACTACACTGACCACTACAACGCAGACTACACTACACTGACCACTGCAACACACACTACACTACACTGACCACTGCAACACAGACTACACTACACTGACCACTGCAACACACACTACACTACACTGACCACTGCAACACACACACACACACTACACTGACCACTGCAACACAGACTACATTACACTGACCACTGCAGCACACACTACATTACACTGACCACTGCAACACAGACTACATTACACTGACCACTGCAACACACAGTACATTACACTGAGTACTGCAACACAGCAAACACTACACTGACCACTGCACCACAGACACTACACTGACCACTGCAACACAGACTACATTACACAGACTACACTACACTGACCACTGCAACATACACACTACACTGACCACTGCAACACAGACTACACTACACTGACCATTGCAACACAGACTACGCTGCACTGACATCTGCTGTGACAACGTCTTTGTGAGACGAAACGATCGTCGGGAAGTTGACGCGCTGACGTCTTCGCCCATAGGACGGGTGTCTGCTTGCCAGCCGGCTGTTTGTTTTTATACGTGATTTAATGCAGATATTTTTTGTAAGTATATCTGATTCTTTTTATATTAAACTCTGTGCATACAATATTATGCTATGCGAGTATTTCTTCCCTCGGTACTGTACGAGATACCTGCTGTGAGTGAGTTGATCATTTCCACTCGTTCGGATTACTTCCATCCACCCTCCAGCCGCTGAAATTGAGGAGATCGATCTGCATCCGTTCGGATTTCCCGTGTCCATCTTCCTGGCTAACGACATTTTCCAGCCCAGAGTGTGTTTGACTTCCAGGCCTATTTAGCCTGTGTTCTGGTAAGCAGGCTTGTAATTCTGGTGAAGGGGCACGTGTGAAATTTGTGCCATCATAGGTTTTTCTTCACGTCTCTGCTATTGTGGACTCACTTTTGTTTGACACATATCAGGACTTGGCAATTGGACTCCTATATCATCTGATATAAAACTATATATATTGTTTATATTTTAAAGACATTTTCCACAGTGTTTATTTACATGTTGGTTTATAGCGCAGTTTCCGTATTTTCTTTTGCTTAATTATTTGTGTTGTTGCACATTTTTTCACTGCTGCTTTATATTCATATTTCTAATATTGCATTTACTGCTAGGTTAGATGCATTTTCAATATTACACTTATTTGTATTGTGTTTAGTCACTATTAGGGACCGCAGTATTTTCTCTTTTTTTCTGTTACACTACACTGACCACTGCAACACAGACTACAGTACACTGACCACTGCAACACACACTACACTACATTGACCACTGGAAGCCTACAGGCATGGATGTAACCAGCAACATCCAGAATGTTCGCTGGTGTAGCATGGAAGTGCACCAGTTACCGTGCTGGGGAGAAGGACGGAATCCCTGTCTGAAGTTGTGCAACCGATGGCTGCAGCCAGGCTATGGGCAGATATGCAGCCATGTCTAGTAGATGGTGTGTGCGTGTGTTACGGTACCTGTGGTGTGGGGGCATGTAGGGGCTGGTGTTCTGACAAGAAAAGCTGCGGCGGCCGGCCTAGGCCAAGCTGGTGTCTGAGGGCCCGGAGTGTCGGTCTACCAAACAGAGCCTTGTCTCACGGGAGCTGAGCTAAAGGTGTCTGGTGCGCTAAAATTACGTCAGCGCCGAGCGGTAGGTGGAACAGGAAAGCCACACAGGCACATGACCCCATTCTCCCAATCACAGGGGCAGCCGGGCAGCCGGAGATTAAACATGGCAGCTGGAGTGCAGGCCGCGGGGACACAGGAAATAAAAAGTTTGGGGGACACGGACAGAACCATAATTGCACCCCCTAAATTGTTGCGCCCGGGGCCACGCCCCCCTGCCCCCCCAAGCTACGCCACTGTATAGGCATCACTATGATTTTGTACTGCTCAACCTAGATCTACTTTGAACTGAAGTCATTGTAAGGTTCAGCTACAATGAGTAACTCTGCTAAAAGGCAATGTGTACATTCACATATAGGATTTTTTGTAAATATTTTATTATATCTTTTTCATGTGACAACACTGTAGAAATTACACTTTGCTACAATGTAAAGTAGCGAGTGTACAGCTAGTATAACAGTGTAAATTTGCTGTCCCCTCAAAATAACTCAACACACAGCCTTTAATGTCTAAAAGTGTGAAAAATGTCCAAATTGGGCCCAAAGTGTCAATAAATTGTGTGGCCATCATTATTTTCCAGCACTGCCTAAACTCTCTTGGGCATGGAGTTCACCAGAGCTTCACAGGTTGCCACTGGAGTCCTCCTCCACTCCTCCATGATGACATCACAGAGCTGGTGGATGTTAAGGACCCTGCGCTCCTCCACCTTCCATTTGAGGTTGCCCCACAGATGCTCAATAGGGTTTAGGTCTGGAGACATGCTTGGCCAGTCCATAACCTTTACTGTCTTTAGCAAGGCAGTGGCCATCTTGGAGGTATGTTTGGGGTCGTTATCATGTTGGAATACTGCCCTGCAGCCCAGTCTCCGAAGGGAGGGGGATCATGCTATGCTTCAGTATGTCACAGTACATGTTGGCATTCATGGTTCCCTCAATGGAGCTGTAGCTCCCCAGTGCCGGCAGCACTCATGCAACCCCAGACCATGACACTCCCACCACCATGCTTGACTGTAGGCAAGACACTTGTGTCTTTGTACTCCTCACCTGGTTGCCGCCACACACGCTTGACACCATCTGAACCAAATAAGTTTATCTTGGACTCATCAGACCACAGGACATGGTTCCAGTAATCCATGTCCCTAGCCTGCTTGTCTCCAGCAAACTGTTTGCTTTCTTGTGCATCATCTTTAGAAGAGCCTTTCTTCTGGGATGACAGCCATGCAGACCAATTTGATGCAGTGTGGGGCATATGGTCTGAACACTGACAGGCTAACCCCGCACCCCTTCAACCTCTGCAGCAATGCTGGCAGCACTTATAAGTCTATTTCCCACAGACAACCTCTGGATATGATGATAAGCATGTGCACTCAACATCTTTGGTCGACCATGGCAAGGCCTGTTCTGAGTTGAACGTGTCCTGTTAAACTGATGTATGGTCTTGGCCACCATGCTGCAGCTCAGTGTCAGGGTCTTGGCAATCTTCTTATAGCCTAGGCCATCTTTATGTAGAGCAACAATTCTTCTTTTCAGATCCTCAGAGAGTTCTTTTCCATGAGGTGATATGTTGAACTTCCAGTGATCAGTATGAGAGAGTGAGATGGATAACACCAAATTTAACACACCTGCTCCCTATTCACACCGTAGACCTTGTAATACTAACAAGTCACATGACACTGGGGAGGAAAAATGGCTAATTGGGCCATAGTTTGGACATTTTCACTTAGGCGTGTGTTCACTTTTGTTGCCAGTGGTTTAGACATTAATGGTTGTTTGTGTTGAGTTATTTTTAGGGGACAGCAACTTTACACTGTTATACAAGCTGTACAATCACTACTTTACATTGTAGCAAAGTGTAATTTCCTTATTGTTGTCACATGAAAAGATATACTGTAATAAAATATTTACAAAAATATTTACAAAAATGCGAGGGGTGTACTCACTTTTGTGAGATACTGTATTTATCTGGTCTACTGGTGGCCTAAAAAAAGATTTGTCAGAATTTCACAACAAATAAAATTAATAACCTGATACAGGATAATACCACACTAGCTAAACTGGATAAAACTATATTTCTATACGACTTTTTAAGCCTTTTTTTATAACAACACTGTCTGGATATACCAGCAGATAATACAATTATTCCTTGCTGCTGACAAATACTTACATTCCCTAATGCAAGTATTTGTCAGCAAAGAACACTATTGTAAACAGTAATGTGAATTCTGTGTAAGGTGGGGAAAAAATAGTTTATATTCTGCAAGCTTAGGTTATTCCATAAGGATCCATAAGGCCCTAAACGAGGTCAGAGGCCTGTGGAAAATCAATATGCCCTTGTTATTGTATTACAATGATTTCCATAAGTAAACTAGAACAGGCTAAGTGTTTTTGCTTTATGAAAACAGTCATTACTTTTTTTTCTTTTGGGATTTCTTTTATTGTGGCTTAGGGAATAGTCATAATCTTGTGATGTCATTTTAGAAGAGCACATAGTGTCGCGGACGGCGAGGGCAGTGGACCTCCTCACTTACCTCCTTAGTTATATGATTTTGAGCTACGGTGTTACTTTTTATGCTGCTCCCCCCCTCTCCCCCTCCCCCCCCCTTTTTTTTTATTTATATTTTTTTCCCCCTCTCCCCTCTTTAGTATCTTTCTCTCTCCCCCTTCTCTTTTTTATTCCCTCTTCTATCATTATTGGGAGGGCGGGGTGGTCTTGAGCCGACCCGTCCACCCATACTGCTTGTAACAGGGGGATCTTAGTGACAGATATAGGACCTGCTTGTATAGGCAAGGAGCTATAGCTCTTATGAGTAATACTTTGTAGAAGGAACCAGAGGCCTGTGAGCATGATTTTCCTGATGTCTTCCTTCTTTGCCACTTTGAGTTACATCCCCCTTGAGAGATATGCAATAGAGGAGAGTATCTATGGGGATAATGAGAATACTGTTCGATTGTGGTCATACATGTTTTGTTGGTGCCTATATCTCAAGTTTAGCAATACCTTGTAGCTCCCCTTGAGCTCGCTTGTCATACATATTGTTGATGCTAAAATCTTTATGGATAAAAAAAAAAGAAGAGCACATAGAAAGGGACGGGACTAATATTACACAAAATCCCATGATATTTGTGGAAGCCCTCATGTGTTGATTTATGAACTTTATGGTTTTATTTATCTCCTGGAAGTATCAAAAAGTAATACAATTATGTTGGGGGTGGGGGATAAAATTCCTTATTAAAGCACCAGAAGCTTAAAGCAACATCGTTTAACCCCCTTCCTCTAAACCCATGTCATCTCATCTAAGTGGGTACTCAGCCTGTGAATGGGCTGTGAAAGGAGAAGCAGCACAGAAATTACCTCATCTCTGTCTCTCTGATTTCTCCTCAAAATCATATGCTCCTTGTGAGCAATAAACTGCTCGGCTCCTTGTACTACTTCTTCTACTCTAGCTCTGCTGTTCAGGGACTGCAAGAGACTGAAACTAAGTAAAATTCAGATACTTAAACTTCTCACATCTGCCTGGAGTACAACTTTAGCTCCAGATTTTAGGATGCAGAGATGTTTGAAATATTGTGTTAAACTAAGAATATGTTTCAAAGAAAAAGATGTTGTGATTTAACATATGTGCAATGGCTGGGTGGGACAAGCATCATTCTGGGAGGATGCACACATGCATTTTTCATTTCTGCCTCTCATGCACAGCCTCTGGCCCTCACGCACAGCCTCTGGCCCTCTCAGAGGCATGATTTGTGATTGCTGTGTCATGGTATCGAGCCACTGTGATTGCACCGGGTACCATGTAATTGCTGTGACCAAAAGCAGCAATCACATGAGAAGTAATAAACAATGGCTGTAATTCATGCCGCCAGTGCTTACTACTGTGATCTCTGTGAATCACAGTGGCCCTGTAACAAGTGATAGCTGTGGCCAATCACAAAATAAAATAATGGCGTCATGAATGAATGCCAAACAGAGTTAAAGACAGATTGCTTACTAAAGTGATGATCACTGTTTAAACAATCATTGTTTAAAAAAAAATCCTGATCACCCCTGCAGAGTAGTACAGTGACAACATTTTTTAGAAATCAGTTAGGAAAAAAATGATATACTGTCACCAGAGTAAGTGCAGTGTCACTATGGTGACATTGTATTGCTGTGGTGGTCATCATGTACAATAGTCAACTGCAATAATATTACTGAATGCCAGTGGCACCAGCCATTACCTCTGATCACCACCACAGCAGTACAATATCATCATGCCAGTTCAGCCAGTCAGTATCCCTAATAAGGTCCATCTTAATAGCAATATGGGCCCCTGGGCAAAGTATTGCACAGGGGCCCTAAAAATAAATTTGATTTTTATACTGTTATAAAACATATCAAATACAAAAAAAAAATCGAATTTCTTCATACATTTGGGCCAGAATTTATTCTGCTACATATCTTTGGTAAAAAAAAAAAATAAATATGGGATATATACTGGTGCTAACTGACCCTCCCAGAGGGGTGTAGCTGCTGGTGCTAACTGACCCTCACAGAGGGGTGTAGCTGCTGGCACAAGCACAGCAGGGTTTGGCACAGCAGGGTTTGGCTATATTACAAGGAAACAGGGCAAAAATTATTGGCCTCTCCCACACCCTGTGCTATTCACTATGAAGCCGGTCTCAATATCTCACTCACAGCATTTGTCCGAG
Source organism: Rana temporaria (assembly GCF_905171775.1). Classification (NCBI taxonomy): domain Eukaryota; kingdom Metazoa; phylum Chordata; class Amphibia; order Anura; family Ranidae; genus Rana; species Rana temporaria. Next base: position 112,108,105 of record NC_053496.1, read on the forward strand.
TAAGAAATTGAGTAACAGGGTCAAAAAAGGCAGCCACAAAGGGCACCCGTTCCCAGCCACAGACTTCTGGCTGGGAGGCAGGTGGAGCAGCCGACATTCGGCAATGGTTACAGATGCTCAGGTGAAAGCTTGGAGTCTGAATATGTCAGACAGATGATGCCACCACCGACTGAAGCCTGAGCTTTCTGTGGACACATTGGGGCCGACAATCTTCCAGGACTACAGTTCCCATGATGCATCCCCAGTGTCTTCTCTGCTGTGGCCAATGGGGAAAGCGGGCAGGAAGGTGGGCATTGAGCCAAACCAGATTGGAGCTGCTCTCTCCCCTGTCACTTCACCGTGCAGTGTGTGCTGTTACCATGCCACCTGACCTCCATACTGCATCCCCCTAGATCGGAGCCGGCCCTGATGGGGCCCCTTTTGCACTTGGGGCCCCTGGGCAGTGCCCATGGGTGCCCACTCGATAAGATGGCCCTGTCCTTAACACGTTCCCTACTGAGTCATTGTAAAATGACGTCGGCAGGAACCCTGCCTCCTTCAGAGTGGACGTCATATGACGTCTTTGCACTTCTGGGCGGCTAGGGGGCGCGAATTGCTCAGGACCCGTTGCGCGTGCCTGGCGGCCGCGATGTGTAGACGGTGAGGAGACAGATGTGAGGAGACAGATGTGTGTTCCCAGTACAGAGGAACACACATCGGTCTTCTCCCCTTGTGAGTCCCCCTCCCCTACAGTTAAAACACACTTTAGGCAACATATTAACCCCTTCCTCACCCCCAAGTGTTAACCCCCTTCCCTGCCAGTCACATTTACACAGTAATCAGTGCAGTTTTTTTAGCACTAATCGCTGCATAACTGTGAATGGTCCCAAAAATGTGTCAAAAGTGTCCGCAATGTCACGGTCACAATAAAAATCGCAGATCGCCGCCATTACTAGTAAAAAAAAGTAAAGTAAATAAAAATGGCATAATTCTATTCCCTTTTTTGTAGATGCTAGAACTTTTGCGCAAACCGATCAAATATGCTTATTGCGATTTTTTTTACCAAAAATATGTAAAAGAATACGTTTCGGTCTAAACTGAGAGAAAAAAATATATTTTTAAAAAAAAAAAATGATATTTATTACATCAAAAAGTACAGTGGGGATCGAAAGTTTGGGCACCCCAGGTAAACATTTGTATTAATGTGCATAACAAAGCCAAGGAAAGATGGAAAATTCTCCAAAAGGCATCAAATTACAGATTAGACATTCTTATATGTCAAAAAAAGTTAGATTTTATTTACATAATTTACACTTTCAAAATTACAGAAAACAAAAAAATTACGTCTGCAAAAGTTTGGGCACCTTGCAGAGTTAATATCTTGTACTGCCCCCTTTGGCAAGTATCACAGCTTGTAAATGCTTTTTGTAGCCAGCCAAGAGTCTTTCAATTCTTGTTTGAGGTATCTTTGCCCATTCTTCCTTACAAAAGTCTTCCAGTTCTTTGAGATTTCTGGGCTGTCTGTCACGCACTGCTCTTTTAAGGTCTATCCATAGATTTTCAATTATGTTGAGGTCAGGAGATTGTGAAGGCCATGGCAAAACCTTCAGTTTAAGCCTCTTGATGTAATCCCCCGTGGATTTTGAGGTGTGTTTAGGATCATTATCCATTTGTAGAAGCCATCCTCTATTTAACTTCAGCTTTTTCACAGATGGCATCAAGTTACCATCCAAAATTTGCTGAAATGTATCCATTTTTCCTTCTACTCGTGAAATGTTCCCTGTGCCACTGGCTGCAATACAACCCCAAAGCATGATTGATCCACCCCCATGCTTCACAGTTGGACAGAGGTTCTTTTCATTAAATTCTGTGCCCTTTCTTCTCCAAACGTACCTTTGCTCATTCTGGCCAAAAAGTTATATTTTAACCTCATCGGTCCACAGAACTTGTTTCTAAAATGCATCAGGCTTGTCTATATGTTAATTTGCAAAGTTCAAACGCTGATTTTTGTGGTGAGGACGTAGAAGAGGTTTTCTTCTGATGACTCTTCCATGAAGACCATATTTGTACAAGTATCTCTTTATAGTGGAATAGTGTACCACAACTCCAGTGTCTGCCAGATCTTTCTGGAGGGATCGTGCAGTCAAACGTGGGTTTTGAATTGCTTTTCTCACAATCCTTCGAGCTGTTGTGTTTGATATTTTTCTTGGTCTTCCAGATCTTGCTTTAACTTCCACTGTTCCTGATGACTGCCATTTCTTAATTACATTCCGAACAGAGGATATTGACATCTGAAAACGCTTTGCTATCTTCTTATAGCCTTATCCAGCTTTGTGAGCGTCAACTATTTTCAGTTTCAGTTTTCTAGACAACTGCTTAGAAGAACCCATGGTGCTGATTGTTGGGGCAAGGTCAGATGAGTCTGGGCATTTAAAACCTTTGAGATTGACATCACCTGGTCTTCCCAGACGATGATTGAGAACAATCTATGACACTGGCAGGTCTCAGCTTTGCTAAGGGGGCAGTGCATGCTATAAATTCTGCAGGGTGTCCAAACTTTTGCAGACGCCATTTTTTTGTTTTCTGTAATTTTGAAAGTGTAAATGATGGAAATAAAATCTAACTTTTTTTGACATATTATAAGAATGTCTAATCTGTAATTTGATGCCTTTTGGAGATTTTTCCATCTTTCCTTGGCTTCGTTATGCACATTAATACACATTTTTACCTGGGGTGCCCAAACTTTCGATCCCCACTGTAAAAAATATTGTGTTTTTTTTCAAAATTGTCGCTCTTCTTTTGTTTATAGCGCAACAAATAAAAACCACAGAGGTGATCAAATACCACCAAAAGAAAGCTCTATTTGTGGAAAAAAAAAGGTGTCAATTTTGTTTGGGAGCAATTGTCATTCAAAGTGCGACAGCGCTGAAAACTAAAAATTAGTCTGGGCAGGAAGGGGGTGAAAATGCCCTGTATTAAAGTGGTTAATTACCACTGCACCAGTGTCCCTAATCACCACTGGCTATTTACAGAATCCCAAATCACCATTACACCAGTCAAAGTGTCCCAAATCACTGCTGGAATATTTGAAAGAGAAGAGAAAAACTAACCAGGAATGATGGGAATCCCAGCTATCTGTGTCACACCCCAAATTCTAGGATTTTTGGAGAGAATGCCCAAGGAATTGTGCGGACAAAGAAAACGTAGGCTAGGATACATATGAAAAAGTAACATGGTATATAAAAATAGTACATTTTATTTACTACAAAAGTTCCACAATTTTAAAGGTATACAAAAAACATCTAAAAGCAGGTAGAACACATGCTAAATATGAACAGCTGCTATATAATGGAACACACCATGGTTACAGACATAAATTCAAATAAAAAAGGTGTGATGTCCAAAAATCCCAACGTGTTTCAGAAAACGGAGGGGGGGGGGGGGTTAGGCATATGCACTTCCTTGCTCAGGGATTAAAGAGAAGCATGCTGTTATGTTTCTAGAAAAATAGATGGAAACATAAAAATACTATTGTAGTAAAACAATATTTGGTATTTACAGTGATTATTTTGACATGGCATTGAAAATGCATGTATGAATATATCCTTAGTACTTATAGCTTAGTGTCCTTTTTACAGATAATACATATCAATAGTCCTGATAGGCAGAACCTCAGGTCTCAAAATCTGCTGGATTGCATATTCATGCTCACGGTGTGGCATATATAGATGGCTCAAGTTGAGCTTCAAAGAGTTCACCTAAGTGCTAAGTTGATCTACATATACAGTGGGGCAAAAAAGTATTTAGTCAGCCACCAATTGTGCAAGTTCTCCCACTTAAAAAGATGAGAGAGGCCCGTAATTGTCATCATAGGTATACCTCAACTATGAGAGACAAAATGTGGAAACAAATCCAGACAATCATATTGTCTGATTTGGAAATAATTTATTTGAAAATGATGGTGGAAAATATGTATTTGGTCAATATCAAAAGTTCATCTCAATAATTTGTTATATATCCTTTTTTGGCAATGACAAAGGTCAAACGTTTTCTGTAAGTCTTCACAAGGTTGTCACACACTGTTTCTGGTATGTTGGCCCATTCCTCCATGCAGATCTCCTCTAAAGCAGTGGTGTTTTGGGGCTGTCGCTGGGCAACATTGGACTTTCAACTCCCTCCAAAGGTTTTCTATGGGGTTGAGATCTGGAGACTGGCTAGGCCACTCCAGGACCTTAAAATGCTTCTTACAAAGCCACTCCTTCGTTGCCCGGGCAGTGTGTTTGGGATCATTGTCATGCTGAAACACCCAGCCACATTTCATCTTCAATGCCCTTGCTGATGGGAGGAGGTTTGCACTCAAAATCTCACGATATATGGCCCCATTCATTCTTTTATGAACACAGATCAGTCACCCTGTTCCATTTGCAGAGAAACAACCCCAAAGCATGATGTTTCCACCCCCATGCTTCACAGTAGGTATGGTGTTCTTTGGTTGCAACTCAGCATTCTCTCTCCTCCAAACATGACTAGTTGTGTTTCTTTCAAACAGTTCTACTTTGGTTTCATCTGACCATATGACATTCTCCCAATCCTCTTCTGGATCATCCAAATGCTCTCTACCAAACCTCAGACAGGTGCGGACATGTACTGGCTTAAGCAGGGGGACACGTCTGGCACTGCAGGATCTGAGTCCCTGGCGGCTTAGTGTGTTACTGATGGTAGCCTTTGTTACATTGGTCCCAGCTCTCTGCAGGTCATTCACCAGGTCCCCCCCGTGTGGTTCTGGGATTTTTGCTCACCGTTCTTGTGATCATTTTGACCCCACGGGGTGAGATCTTGCGTGGAGCCCCAGATCGAGGGAGTTTATCAGTGGTCTTGTATGTCTTCCATTTTCTAATTATTGCTCCCACAGTTGATTTCTTCACACCAAGCTGCTTGCCTATTGCAGATTCAGTCTTCCCATCCTGGTGCAGGTCTACAATTTTGTTTCTGGTGTCCTTTGACAGCTCTTTGGTCTTCACCATAGTGGAGTTTGGAGTGTGACTGTTAGAGGTTGTGGACAGGTGTCTTTTATACTGATAACAAGTTCAAACAGGTGCCATTAATACAGGTAATGAGTGGAGGACAGAGGAGCCTCTTAACCTCCCTGGCGGTATGATTCTGTCAGAAAAAACATGCTGAAAGCGGTACCATTATTTGCAAGGAAATTTGGCGTTTTATATTGTAGGTCTGTAATTTTTAGAAATAACTCACTTAAATCTGACCAAACAAGATTCTAATAGGCATCCCGGGTATGACATTTTTTTAAAAACAAAATTATAAATTATAATATAATAAATAATTATAAATAATTATAACAAATAATAATATAATTATAATAAAAATTATTCAATAATGTAATCAAATCAAAATCACTGAAATTTTCTCAGTTGCAGAATTGTTGCTGTCATTATTTTTTTTTTTTTATGACGAATTTCCCCACAAATCGCTATCGCACAATTCTGCAAGTGATTATAATTTATTATCGCTGTTTTTTAGCTGATCTAAAACCATTTTTGACATAAAGGGACACTTTTGGTTGCTATGGACAATCTACAGTTGTTTGCAGGGAGAAAGAACAGTTTTTATTATATAAAATGACATGCATAGTTACATAGTTAGTTACATAGTTAGTCAGGTTGAAAAAAGACACAAGTCCATCCAGTTCAACCACAAAAAAATAAACAAACAAAATAAAAAACACAATACAATTCCATACACCCAACTCCATACCCACAGTTGATCCAGAGGAAGGCAAAAAACCCCAGCAGAGCATGACACAGGACAGACCACTAGGGACAAGGGGTGTGTTTTTTTTTACATACAGTACTGTAATCTATAAGATTACAGTATACTGTATGTAAGGTGTTTGTTTACTTTTTTGAATTTGGCGCCGTTCTCCGTCCCCATGCGTCGTAACGTCGCAGGGAACGGAGATCGGCGTCACACGGAGGCACTGTGTGAATCGAGCGAGGTCCCGCTCGCTCACACAGCGGGGTGGCATCGCTGGATCCAGGGACAAGGTAAGTAACTTTGCCTGTGGATCTAGCGAGGCAAGCCCGAGTCTGACTCGGGGTTACCGCTCGCAGCAGGAAAATCTAACCCCGAGTCAGACTCGGGAACACCGCCAGGCAGGTTAAAGAGGAAGATACAGGTCCGTGAGAGCCAGAAATCTTGCTTGTTTGTAAAGGAGACCAAATACATATTTTCCACCATAATTTGCAAATAAATTCTTTCCAAATCAGACAATGGGGGTTATTTACTAAAGGCAGATCCACTTTGCACTACAAGTGAAAAGTGCACTTGAAAATGTACTTGGAAGTGCAGTGGCTGTAGATCCGAGGAAGACATGCAAGGAAAATAAAAAACAGCATTTTAGCTTGCAGATGATTGGATGATAAAATCAGCAGAGCATCCCCTCATTTCAGATCTACCCCTCAGATTTACAGCAACTGCACTTCCAAGTGCACGTTCAGTGCAATTTCAAGTGCACTTTGCACTTGTAGAGCAAAGTGGATTTGCCTTTCGTAAATAACCCCCAATGTGATTTTCTGGATTTGTTTCCACCTTTTGTCTCTCATTGTTGAGGTATACCTATGATAACAATTACAGGCCTCTCATCTTTTTAAGTGGGAGAACTTGCACAAATGGTGGCTGACTAAAAACTTTTTTGCCCCACTGTATGAGCATAGAGAATATGTTTATAGGATAAGGCAGGTCACTTGTCCACTTCCGAGCGACACATCAATGAGTGGAGGGACACAAATCTATTGCAAAGGGGAGAGGTGAGATAGATAGATATAGATATACTGTACATGTGTATATATATATATATATATATATATATATATATATATATATATATATATATATATATATATATATCTATATATATATATATATATTCAGGGGTTCACTCCAAGTGTGGCGCTTTAGGGACACCACTACTCGATTTTCTCTGTTTCAGGGCTGGTTTCCCCTCTTTTATTTAAAAGACAGTTTAAAACAAACAGAAGATTCCCTCGCAGGGGTAAGTATTTCAGTACTGCTATCAAAATAAAAGATTTTCAGCCCTCCTGGCTTGAAAATGCAGCTCTCCAGCTCAGGCCTTGTACTTTAGGGCCTTGGACTGTCTCCCACAGACAGGATGCTCAGCACCTCCATGCGTACAGCAAGTAGCCTTGTGCTACACTGGCTCCCACCTCTGTGAAGCCCTGCTGACTCCCATACTCAGACCCCCTGTCTGCAGGGTAGAATTGTCTCCAACTGGGAGCCTAGAGCATTGGTCTTGTGATTATTAAAGCCCAGAAAACAGCTGACACATTAGTGAACTGGCTGTTTAATAGACCTGGACCCTGGCAGGGCACCGCCCTGCTAAAACGTATATATCTGTGTGCAAATACATACTCAACATATAGAAGGCTATAGGTGCTGTGTGTTAACCAGCACTTAAGGGAAAAGGTTATATTATAAATGATGTATAGAGGGAGGAAGAAAAGGGCAAAGTGCCTGATATATTCTTCCTATAAAAGTAGTCTCTCACCTGGTATGACATGTACCTTGGTATGGCTCCTGAACGGTTCCTGGCAAATGTTTGCTGATCTGGCCAGGTATATATACGTCCATAATGAGGGGGTGGGCTGTGTAGCCGTGATGGGTGCGAGGAGTTTCAGGTGATTGTGGGGGGTCGGTCATAGCCACTGACCTCCCCGCATCACCCATATCTCTGATGCATAGAACAGGTGTCCTCCAATGGTGATCCCTCGGCCAAAGCGGCATTCGACATCACCGCGTTGGACACCAGCCAAGAAAAACCTGCCAAGAAAAAAACAGGAACATAATTAACACTAGCCCTTCCAACTGGGGCAGCATAGAACTCCACTAGTCTACAGTGCATCCAGTAGTGTTCATGATCACCACCACACCAGTGCAGTGATCCCTCTGCCTATTCCAACCCTGGTCTGTTTATTGACCACATTTCTGCCTGCTTTCTGGACCATTTCTTTGACTATTTGCTGATTATGTGTCTGCCTAAGCCTGAACTGATCCTTGTGTAAATGCCGCTGACTATGCTCCTGCTCCAGTCCCAGTCTTCCCCTGCAGACAACTGCACTCCTGGAACCAAAGGAACTCATTTGTTCAGCCTTCTGTACTTTCTGGCCAGTGAACATAGCGCTCCTGGGGGCAGCCGCATACCAGTAGGCTAGGCTTGCTTTGCTTATAGGAACTGGGACTGCTATATGTGATGCTACACTAAGCTATGTTCTCTGATCACTTGTAAAAGGTGACCATTACAGTTCATTGGGTTTTGACACAATTGGTTGATTTGTATGACATGCAAGATACAATGGCCTGCATTTCTGAAAACATCTTGCATGCGGTATTTATTTTACTGTCCAGACACATTTTTCCAAAATATTGCATGCAATCCTAAAATTGTCAATTCACTATGCCATTTTGCGGTATTTACCGCAAAGCACTCAAAACTGTTAGTAAATACCTAATGAAAAAGGGTTAAAATAAATTTAATAAAAGGAAATAAATAATTAAATGCCTGTGGTAATTATGCAGTGCTCCAGGCATGTGGTATTTAAGGTATGTAAAAATACACTGCTCGAAAAAATTAAAGGAACATTTTGAAAACATATCAGATCTCAACGGGCAAAAATCTCATACTGGATTTCTATACTGATATGGACTGGGTAATGTGTTAGGAACGAAAGGATGGCACATCATTTAATGGAAATGAAAACGATCCACCTACAGAGGGCGGAATTCAAAGACACCCTGAATATCAAAGTGAAAAAATTATGCAGCAAGCTAGTCCATTTTGCTGAAATTTCATTGCAACAACTCAAAATGGTCCTTAGTAGTTTGTATGCCCCCCAAGTGCTTGTATGCATGCCTGACAACATCGGGGCATGCTCCTAATGAGACGACGGATGGTGTCCTGGGGTATTTCCTCCCAGATCTGGACCAGAGCATCACTGAGCTCCTGAACAGACTGAGGTGCAACCTGGTGGCACCGTATACACCGAAACATAATGTCCCAGAGGTGTTCTTTTGGATTTAGGTCAGGTGAGCGTGGGGGCCATTTAATGGTATCAATTTCTTCATCCTTCAGGAACTGACTGCATGCTCTCACCACATGAGGCCGGGCATTGTCGTACACCAAGAGGAACCCAGGACCCACTGCACCAGCGTTGGGTCTGAAAATGCGTCCAAGGATTTCATCCTGATACCTAATGGCAGTCAGGGTGCCATTGTGTAGCCTGTAGAGGTCTGTGCGTCCCTCCATGGATATGCCTCCCAGACCATCACTGACCCACCACCAAACCGGTAATGCTGAACGATGTTACAGGCAGCATAAAGTTCTCTGCGGCTTCTCCAGACCCTTTCACGTCTGTCACATATGTTCAGGCTGAACCTGCTCTCATGTGTGAAAAGCATGGGACACCAGTGGCGGACCTGCCAATTATGGTGTTCAATGGAAAATGCCAATCGAGCTCCACAGTGTCCGGCAGTGAGCACAGAGCACACTAGAGGACATCGGGCCCTCAGGCCAACCCAATGAAGTCTGTTTCTGATTGTTTGGTCAGAGACATTCACACCAGTGGCCTGCTGGAGGTCATTTTGTAGGGCTCTGGCAGTGCTCATCCTGTTCCTACTTGCACAAAGGAGCAGATACCGGTTCTGCTGATGGGTTAAGGACCTTCTACAGCTCTGTCCAGCTCTCCTAGAATAACTGTCTGTCTCCTGGAATCTCCTCCATGCTCTTAAGGAGTTGGACTGCCTGTGCAACCTTTATAGGGTCCAAGTATTGCCTTGTGCTTCCAGTAGTGACACTGACCCTAGCCAAATGCAAAACTAGTGAAAAACAGTCAGAAAGATGAATAGGGAGAAAAAATGTCAGACACCTCCATCTGAAAAAACATTCCTGTTTTGGAGGTCGTCCCATTGTTGTTCATCTAGTGCACCCGTTGTTAATTTCAATTAACAGCAAAGCAGCTGAAACAGATTAACAACCCCCTCTGTATACACCCCTCCCCCTCTGATACTTAACTGACCAGATCAATATCCCAGGAGTTCTGATTCAAAAGTGTTACTTACATTTTTTTGCGCAGTGTATATATATATATATATATATATATATATATATATATATATATATATACACACTTGACTGCCTGTGCTGTAGATTAAGTTGGAATGGGAGGATTAGTTTACTCCCATTCATGGTTTATGGAAATGTAGGCTGTTGCAAATTTTCATAACTTGTCCTGTGGGTCAGTCTGCGCTCCAGGGGTGCGTTATCACCCCCGGGCGGCAGCTGGCGCTAGAGGGGTTCTGACAGACCCACCTTGTCTCAGCAGCCAATCAGAGGAGTTCTTCCCTCGTTGGGCATGCTGGGAGGGGGATATATCTGGGCAACCACCTTTTGGCTGTTCTGTGCGGGGCCCGAGTTCCAGGTGCGGTATCCACCTTCGGGGTGCGCGCATCCATAGGCCCCGCCACCGTGGCCTGCTTTACTGGGGTCACGCACCATGCGGAGCCTCATCCCAACCAAGAGAGGGCCTTGGAATAAAGCATTGAAAACTCAATTGACGTCTGGACACTTGCTCTTTATTCACACTCACAGCTATTACCCCTAGACCAAGTCAAGAAGGTAACCTAAATAGGCCGATCCCAAACTAAACATCGGCTCCTTTGGGGGTGAGCGCTAAATATATATATATATATATATATATATATACATACATATATATATATATATATATATATATATATATATATATATATATATATAACATTGTGTATATATATATTAATACACTCCCTGCTCTGTATAAATTGTCTACACTACATTGACTACCCTATATATACTGCATACCACTAGCTAAACTGCCTCTAGCTAGCTTCTCTCATTTATTACACTATATACGGCTGCCGTGTAAGCAGCCTTATATAGTGTGGGGCTTGGACTTAGCCCCCTGAGCCATGATTGACTAAAGGCACCATGCCTTTGGCCAATCATGGCTCTTGCAGCTGAGCGCACTGTGATTGACCAAAGCATGCAGGTCAGGTCCATGCTTTTGCCAATCCTCAGACATCAATACCTCGCAGTGCATTATGGGGTGCTCTGCGGCACTCAAATTTGCCACCAACGCCCCATAAAGTACAATATTCGCCTCATCCCTACTATCCACACAGGTGAAAGTTGATGATTGCTGAAGATAGGTAAGGAATATTGAGAAGTGTTACTGAAGCTGGGACAATGAAGACTTTATATTTTTACACTTTAAAGACGAAGAACAACAATTTGTCTTTTTATTGTCCATTTACTTACCTCATAGAAACATATGAAAACAGATGGTGTACAGTGTATAATTAATTATTTTTATGTAAAGTACACTTTAGCATATAAGCCATTCCAAGGATGGTTCTGCATCATATACATCTGCAATTATTATAATCCTCTCTTCTGTATGTGCACTAAGACAGTTTACTATGGTACATTAAAATCCTAATGTAGTATACATACCAAAAATGGTGGCTAAAACCCAATTTTTCACGCTTCTAATAATTAACAATGATATTTGTAAATCATTCAAAGTGCCTTTATAATGAATAATGACCATGAGTTCTAGGAAAGTGTTTAACTATGCTGCCATGCCACTTTAAATCACAACATAGATTTCTGCTTTGTCAGTACATACTATTGATTCATACAGCAATACAATTACTTCTGCATCGAGTTCTATCCTGATTCTACCATGATGCATAAAAGGCCATAGTTTAAAATATAGTTTTAAAAATACAATGTAATTAGCCAGATATTGAAAGTATTCTAGTTTTGTACCCAATATGTTTAAGAATGCCAGTGAAGAGGATTTATCAAGCAACCTATTGAGAGAATAAGGTACCTTTCTTGTACAAATTAACCTGTATCTAGGTTATTTAACAAAGGATTTACAGTAGTTGTTGAATGTTACAGTGACTCCTGCTTCCCTAGTCCTAGACAACTGATAGTTTTGCAAACATCTGTAGCATATGTTTAATTCCACTTGACAGTTTTACAGTAAACATCTATGAACAACTGTATGTTTTAACACAACCCTTACTATGCTAAGATGTTCCATTAACAATATACCAGTTTAGGAAAACTGTAAATACTTACCATGAAAATTGTTCCTTGAGAGTTCCAGTAGTTGTCACACAGGATGTAGATGACCGATTAAATACTGCAACATCTGATCACCTCTAGCAGCCATTTTGGTGTGGGATTCTATAAAATAGTCTGCCCCCACAATTCAGGGGTTCCTGGAGTGTGTCGATAGGTGAAATATAAAGACCCCATTTGTCAGTGGGACATATAGCAAGGGGGAGCTTCCTGTTTGAGTTGGATCAGTGCAGTCAAACCTTGTTGTGCACAGGCAGTCAAGTATATGAGCCATCAATCAATGAATCTCTTAGGCAGCATAGAGTGTCACTACCTTAGACTGCAGTTTTCCACCCTTCCAGCTGCCACTCTTGGAGGCACTGCTTGAGATCTTTTGAAGTTTGAAACAAGTGATATATTTGTGAAAAATTATATATATATTTTTTTGTAGAGAAGTATGGCAAATGAAGACAAAACTTGGTCCCTATAAGTCAGCTATTGCACGAAGAACCATGTGTACTTTGAAATGTAGGCCAAATCAAAGTACGAGAGAATTTTTAAATGTTCTCAAGAAGGCTTGGCTGAGAAAACCCCAGATTTTGAGAGCCATGATTTTTTACAACTGTTTTATGAGGCTTTGCCAAATAAAATGCAAGTTGTTATGGCCTGGGATTACTATTCCAAAAATGATTTGGATTGGCTAATAGAAAGCACAATCCTTTTTGCTGTTCTACAGAACAGTGGTTAGTCTCAAGAATACATTTAAAAAGCCCGCTCAGATAATAGCTGAGGCTCAGCTTAAAAAGAAGCAGGGACAAATTGAGGCTCAAAAAAGTAATTATGCTGGGGTTTTTAAAAAAAACTCCAGTCCTCTCAATCAAAAGTTACACCCAGTTTTAAAACCAAAAAGTGAGAAGCTAGCTGAGGTGTTAAAATATTTAAATGTCTGTAATTGACCAGTAAAGAAAAACACATGAGCAAAGTAACTCTAATTTTATTTTTTCCTTTCTAAAATGAATTTTACCCCTCCTTTACAAAGGGGGAGGAGAATGATTTTATCTTGCAGTCAAAACTGTGCTGTAAAGAAGAATGTGTTTTTAGGAATGTTGTCTGGGTGATGCAAAGGTGGAGGCCGAAGCTGCTCCTCCTTAGGCTTCATACACACGAGGGGACATCTCCGATGAAAACGGTCCGCGGACCGTTTTCATCGGACATGTCCGCTCGGAGATTTCGGTCTGATGGTTGTACACACCATCAAACCGAAATCCGCACGGACAGGATACGCGATGATGCGGCGACATGCGTGACCCTGGAAGGTCAATGCTTCCACGCATGCGTCAAATCACTTCGACGCATGCGAAGGGCTTTCAGCCGAGCGGACATGTCCGGTAAGTTGTACAGACGACCGAACATGTCCGACGGACAGGCTTCCAGCAGACATGTTTCTTAGCATGCTAAGAAACATTAGTCCGCTGGAAACCTGTCCGATCCGCCAGAAAACTGTCCGGTCGGCCGTACACATGACCGAATACGTCCGCGGAAACTGGTCCGCGGACCAGTTTCAGCAGACATGTTCGGTCGTGTGTACGAGGCCTTACACACGCAACAGACAAAAGTAAAACCAATTGTTATATGTCATTCCAAGTTTTTTTTTTATATTTTGTTCCTTACAGGTATTTCATAAAAGCAGGATACCATAAGAAGTTATTGGATAAATATCCAATGAACTACTTTGTTTCAGAAACATTTAAAATAAATCCAAGAATTATTTTCTGAAAAATATATTGGCTAATTATATTTTAGAGCTGACTTTGTAAATATTTTAGGCATTGCCCTGAAATTATAAGAAAATAAAAAGCCCAGTTGAACTTCAACTTAAAGGGAATAAAGTAATTTACATTCCCGCATTTATAGTTAATATGCCCTACGATCGATTAATTATTGAGATCAATCTTCTTAAAAGATTATTGTGATTTTATTAAAAGGTTATATGGTCTCAAATAACAAGGCCATAAATATGAACATTCTCAGTTCTCTCACAATCAGTGAGTATAAATTCTTGATGGCACCTTTGTACGGGTAACTCCAATTCCTAGAAGGGTTAGACAGGAGGGTTATACCATATGTATGTCCCCTGGAAAATGGTTGAGAGGTGTTTTGCAGTCGGTGTGTGTTGGTCTTATTGTTTTAGACCAAGACAAGGCCATGAACAGGGTGAGGAGGCGTTCATGGATCAAGAATTGGTTGCTCCGTAGGAACCAATTCTCTCATATGCCTCTGTTGCGGGAGATCCAGGAAAATAATCCTGATGATTACAGGAATTTAGGATGTCTGACCCCATTTTCTTGCAGCTCTTGGCTTTGTTGTCGCCCTATATCACCAGGCAGGACACCATTATGCGGGAAGCCATCAGCGCTGAGCAGAGGCTAGTTGCCACGTTACGCTATCTGGCAACTGGGAGAAGCTTGCAGGACTCAAAGTTCACGACAGGCACTGGCTCTGGGCCTCATAATCTCAGATACCTGTTCTGCCATTATACAAATCCTGCAGGAGGACTATATGAGGTTTAGTTTTCTCCTTTAATATCACATTCAATGTATTTAACATTTGCTAATGTATTGTATTTTTTTCCTCCTTCCCTAATTACCATGATTGTAATATGCTGTAAATGTCCCCTTTGTCCCCATGCATGCTGAAAGCTTTTAATTCTCCTTTTTTGGTCTACATGCATATTTCCCTTCACTAACCTCTCCAGCATGCTATCTTGGGCCCAAACACACCTAGCCTAGTCACTTCCCAATGTATTTTGTAAGATCCAGTGTAGTGCTTTATCCCCCCCTAAAATGTCTTTTAAAGTATAGCTTTGTCTTCTTTTTTTTTTTTTGAGGTCCCAAACTCATCTGTCCCCCCCTAAAATTTTTACAATGGTCCATCAGAGGGTGTGAGGAATGTGATAATTGGGCCTTATATTTTTGTATTTAAATGCTCCTTAACCACTTAAGGACCTGCTCATGTACATATACGTCGGTACTTTAAAGATGGATATCTTGGTAACGGCAGCAGCTGTGACAAAAAGTATTGCAATGACTGCCATTTTATTCTCTAGGGCAGGGATCCTCAAACTACGGCCCTCCAGCTGTTGCGGAACTACACATCCCATGAGGCATTGTAAAACTCTGACATTTACAGACATGACTAGGCATGATGGGAATTGTAGTTCTTGAACAACTGGAGGGCCATAGTTTGAAGACCCATGCTCTAGGGTATTAGAAAAAATATATATATATAATGTTTGGTGGTTTTAAGTAATTTTCTAGCACAAAAATACTATTTTAATCTTGTAAACACCAAATATGGTCCTTAAGTGGTTAAAATAAATGTTAGAATGATGTTGGCCAATAATCTTTTTGTATAATCTGCTTGCAATGTTATGTGCAAAAGTACAATTTTTTTTATCTTGTTTGATTCCTAATGGCAGACTGTGGCATCGGAGTTTGCTACGCGATGGGACTTCCCCAACTCCGGTGGAGCCATTGACGGGAAGCACGTTCGCATCATGCCACCACCCCATTTGGGTTCCCATTACTATAACTACAAGGGGTTTCATAGTATTGTGCTGATGGCGGTGGTGTCAGCACAGTATGAGTTCCTCTTTGTGGATGTGGGGAAGAACGGCCGGATTTTGGATGGGGGAGCCTTCAGGCAGACAGAGTTTGGTCTTCGTCTCCAGAGTGATGACCTTGCATTGCCACCGGATGCAGAGAATGTGGAAGGACTCCCTTTCGTGTTTCTGGCTGATGAAGCCTTTGGCCTGGGACAGCATCTAATGAGGCCATTCCCCCAGCGGACCCTCACCCCAGAGAGGAGGGTGTTCAACTACCAGAGCCCGAAGAGTTGTGGAGAACGCCTTCGCGATAATGGCCAGCCAGTTCTGCCTGTTTTTAACCTCTATGCACATGGCGGAATATAAATGGAACTATATTATTATATATTATTATAGTTATTTTGGAAAAATCGTTGTTCGTTATTAATTTTACTAAACCGTTCGTTCATTCGTATGTTAACGAATCAACTAAAATAACGAATTTTGACGGAAAACAAATTTGTAACTAAAGAAATTGCACATGTCTAACTCCCATCACCATGTTTGATTGTAAGCAAGACACATTTGTCTTTGTACTCTTCACTTGGTTGCAGCCACACACACTTGACACCATCTGAACCAACTGAATTTATCTTGGTCTCATCAGACCACAGGACATGGTTATAGTAATCCATGTCCTTATTCTGCTTGTTTTCAGCAAACTGTTTTCAGGCTTTCTTGTGCATCATCTTCCTTCTGGGACGACAGCTATTCAGACCAAATTGATGCAGTGTGTGGCATAAGGTATGAGTACTGACAGGTTGACCCCCCACCCCTTCAACCTCTGAAGCAATGCTGGCAGCCCTCATACGTCTATTTTCCAAAGACAACCTCTGGATATGACGCTGAGCACGTGCACTCAACTTTTTGGTCAACCATGGCAAGGCCTGTTCTGAGTGGAACCTGTCCTATTAAACTGCTGTATGGTCTTGGCCACCATGCTGCAGCTCTGTTTCAGGGTCTTGGCAATCTTCTTATAGCCCAGGCCATCTTTATGTAGAGCAACAATTCTTTTTTTAGATCCTTCGAGAGTACTTTGCCATGAGTTGCCATGTTGAACTTCCAGTGATCAGTATGAGAGAGTGAGAGCGCTCCCCATTCACACCTGAGACTGTGTAACACTAATGAGTCCCATGACACAGAGGAGGGAAAATTGCTAATTGGGTCCAATTTGGACATTTTCACTTAGGAATGTACTCACTTTTGTTGCCAGCCGTTTAGACATTAATGGCTGTGTGTTGAGTTATTTTAAGGGTACAGCAAATTTACACTGTTATACAAGCTGCACACTAGTGTTTAGTGCACATGTCTCTAGCCCTAAACCCTATTGAGCATCTTAAATGGAAGGTGGAAGTGTTATTTCTTCAGTGTTGTTGCATGAAAAGATATCAAAATATTTTCAAAAATGTGAGGGGGTGTACTCACTTTTGTGAGATACTGTACATCCAATATACCAAAAAATAGTAATATCAATAAATAAGTAAATCTTTAATAATTAATACCCTTTGTATAATAAGTGTAAAAAATATTTTTAATATACTAAACTATAATGTAATGCATAAATAAATCATGTGCTGAAATAATATATGCCTAAAGTGATCTAAAGCGATCTCAATTTCCCATACGGAATGTTATACAAGGGGTCTTCAAAATTGTACACAGTTTGTTTTAACTAGGAAAAGTGATTGTCACCGGCGCAAAAATAAGTTCTAAATAATACTATATTGACCTGCTGCAGTGCTGTATAAACCTTCTATGAGGTTTAGGTGAAAAAATTAAAAAGGTGTTGGTACTGCGCTGGTATAATAATGTGATATCAAAAAAACATTTTTTTTATTATTTTTTAGAAAAAAAACTTTTTTAGTTTACCCAAAATTTTTTTTTTTTCAAAATTATTATTATTTTTTTTTTTTTTTCTACTTGACCCCTATAGTGATATAGTGCTAGATCCAGTACAGTGATGTACGTGATGGGTCACTATAGAAACAGCTCTTGTGAACATATGTACTAGCGTGATGCTATGTGCATATGCTGTGCCATCAAAAATAAATAAATAAATAAATAAATAAATATGGCTACCCCAAATGATGTGCTTGTGAAACAATATTCCAAAGTGCTATAAGTGAGTCTATAAACTATTATGAATATACATGCACAAGTGTGCGAACATATAAATAATGAATAATATTATTAATATATAAAAATAATAATAAGGTGCGTTGGTGCCAAAAATTTGTTTTTCACAATTCATGTGCATTCATGCTGCAACACGTCCCCAATTATGGGTAAGCACCTCTCTTGTGAGTAGTTTTTTATTATGAATTTTAAATAAATATATTTTTAAACGTATTTCACCATGATGAGCCCCTTGGTTTCTTTGAGGCATTGAGGAACATCCTGAGAGGACTCACCAACTTTAACGGAATAAGTTTTTGAGGCACATTACCAGCTGGGGTCTGGTGAGTTTGCATTTCAGCAGTTGGTGGTGGTAGCACTTATCTTTGTCGGGTGGAAGAAGTGACAGCACCCTGTATGCATGAAATATAGCACCAGGATTTAAACTCAGCAACACTTTCTGTTTGGACTGGAATTTGTGAACTGGCGCTTACCCATAATTGGGGACGTGTTGCAGCATGAATGCACATGAATTGTGAAAAACGAATTTTTGGCACCAACGCACCTTATTATTATTTTTATATATTAATAATATTATTCATTATTTATATGTTCGCACACTTGTGCATGTATATTCATAATAGTTTATAGACTCACTTATAGCACTTTGGAATATTGTTTCACAAGCACATCATTTGGGGTAGCCATATTTATTTATTTATTTATTTATTTTTGATGGCACAGCATATGCACATAGCATCACGCTAGTACATATGTTCACAAGAGCTGTTTCTATAGTGACCCATCACGTACATCACTGTACTGGATCTAGCACTATATCACTATAGGGGTCAAGTAGAAAAAAAAAAAAATTTTGAAAAAAAATTTTTTTGGGTAAACTAAAAAAGTTTTTTTTCTAAAAAATAATAAAAAAAATTTTTTTTTGATATCACATTATTATACCAGCGCAGTACCAACACCTTTTTAGTTTGTTTTAACTGTATTTATTAAGAATTAAAAAAAAAAAAAAAACATCGATTTTTTAATATACTAAAAAAAAAAAATTCTGGTTGAGCACAATGATGTACTGCTGCTTTCAAGTCATCATCACATGAAAATCTTCTTCCCCTTAAAGATTCTTTGAGCAGTCCAAAAAGGTGGAAATCGGATGGCACTACGTCTGGACTATAAGCTAGTTGTTCCATAACCTCTCACTCATAAACAGCTCTACGAGAGAGAACTTTATCCACATACTGAGCACACATGTGGAGATGAATTTGTACTCCCGGCACACCTTCTGCCCTCAAAAGGCATATGACAGAACACTGTTACTCTTTGGTGCAATTTATAAGTTTTGCAGTCATCTTCACCACAGCATGACAACTCTTAAGAGTTTAAGCCTAGAACACACTAGAAATTCCTTTTCGTTCAACCCAGCGGGCTGAACAAAAAAAGACAGAAGCGCTCAGAAGGAGCCACTGTACTAATTCAATGTTAGTACAGCTTTTCCCCCTCAGTGAGCTATTGTGTAATGACATTGGCTGAGAGTGCTGATCAAGTGCCGATTGGCAGACCTTTTTCGGTCATGCCCCTTTGACAGAAGGTGCCCGAATGGGTTGTAATATTAGGGAGAATGCCACATACATTTTTTTCTAGGTTACGTTTTAAGGGACAGTACACCTTTAAAAGAATAAAATAATGTGCTGGTGTGGGGTTCCCATTGATATCATAACTAGACCCTTATCTAAGCAAGCAGTCTGGAAAGAAAGGGCAGCAGTGTGCAGCTGCCCTTCCTTTATCATACAATGTCACATGGCTTTAAAAATTGTGCAAGGCACTTGTCTCAGTGTTGAGTGGTAAGGGCCTCTTGCCCACATCCTGCCCCCAAAGAAAAATGTGGGGGTTATTGGAGGGACTTCTGGAATCTAAAAAGCCATTTTATAAGGCAGCCTCCAGAAATCCCCTCCCTCCACCCCAGAAGAATGAGTACAGGGATACCTTAGTACCCCTTATTAAACACACAGATGCTTTAGGGAATAAAAAATACAGGTATATGAGCAAGAAGCTAATAGTCCTGTCCTATGCCAATTAGCAGCATTTGGTATCATAATAGGACAAAGTCTCTAAGGCCGCGTACACATGATCAGTCCATCCGATGAGAACGGTCTGAAGGATGAAGCTGACTGATGGTCTGATGTGCCTACACACCATCAGTTAAAAAAACAATTGAGTATCACAACGACGTGCTGAGAAAAATGAAGTTCAATGCTTCCAAGCATGTGTCGACTTGATTCTGAGCATGCGCGGGGTTTTAACCGATGCTTTTGCATACTAACCGTCGGTTTTGACCTATCGGTTAGGTGTCCATCGGTTCAATTTTAAAAGCAAGTTCTAACATTTTTGACCGAAGGATAACTGACTGATGGGGCCCACACACCATCGGTTTGGACCGATGAAACGGTCATTCAGTCCGTTTCCATCGGTTTTGACCAACCGTGTGTACGCGGCCTAAGAGTCCATGTGAAACTAATTATAGTGTGGAAAGGCTGGGAGCACAATGTCCAGGGGCTCTGAGGGCTGCCGTCATAGGGGAACAGAAACCTGATTCCAGACTGCAAACAAACACTCTGTTGTTGAAAAAGGAGTGCAGCTTGCCTTACCATCGCAGCACGCCAGTTGAGGAAATGCGTCCATTACCAGGTGAAGCCATCTCCCTGCAGCCATCCCTGCTTTGCTTCTCAAGCCTCGGTCTGATGCCGAGTTCCTCCAGATGCCGGCTTCCATCTGATGGAGTGATACCAGCCCAGCGAGCGCCACCGTAGCTGCTTGGATTCAGGAAGCAGGTCGTAGAAGTGGTCACCCTGACTTCATTTGGAAATTGATGTGCTCGTTTTTACACACCTAAAAGTGAGTGCATATACTATATGCTAATTAAAGTGTTTATCCAACATCTACTCTTAGAGGCTGCTCTCCTCTTGTTGCTTTAGGGAATAACCTCGTGACTTCATCAGTCCCCTGATGAAGTCACGAGGTGCGTGACGTAACGCCGTAGGGAGTCGAGACCGAGCTAAACACTCGCACAAGCCAGAGGCCATCGGACGTCAGGCGGCTTTTCGATCGCCACGTCCCCGCAAATTTTAAATCATTTTCGGATATTTTTGTATTATTTTTCCTGTCGGAATTTTATCCTACTACACTATTGGAGGCTATTTTTCTTTTCCCCTCCCCACTACATCCCTGACTCTGGAACATTGAGCCCGGATACATCGGAGGCACTTAACAGCTGAAACAGCCTGAGAGACCATCGCTGGGAGAGACGGGAGACGGGATCGCAGCACTGCAGAGACAGCACTATATGCTTACATATAGCACCTTCAAGGTAAGGGCACTACATTACCTGTGAGTATGCACAACCATTGTTCTGAGTGAAGAGAGCAGAAGTTCAGGAGGTCACTACTTTATCATCCTCCTACAGACTGCTAATCATCATTTTACATTGTTTTTCCAGTTTTTGCATTAATTGCACATCTTTATACTTCTGGATTTGTCCAGGTGCCTAGAGGTTTTCACCTTTGCACCATTTAGAGGTTCACCTGTATTTGATACATCCACAGCTGGACATTTTCTCATATTGATTCTAACTCAGTCATTGAGGGTGTCTGTGCGCATACACTTGGTATGACACTTTGGCTGTGATTTTGTCACTCATCAGAAGCACTCATCACACAAGCCTATTGTATTTTCTTATATAGACTGTTATAATATCAATATTTTATTTTTATTTTATTTTTGATCTTTATCATTATCTGTGCACATCACTGTGTTTTTGATGCATCTGGGCACTTAGAGGGTGAGCCACCCCTACACCCAGAGGCTTGCTCCTTTGCATCATTTTCTGGACAGACTCTGTGCCCATTAGAGTCTGTTCATTCACTTGGATCTGCTTGTGTATTGTACGCTTTATACAATTTAATTTTTATTTACCTTTGTTGTGATTTTCATCACATATCTGGAGCGCTTATCATTTATTTACTCTACTTATTTCTTTGTGCGTCATGTGAACACTTTTAGATATAGCTGCCCCAGGTATAATTTATACACTTTTTTATCATCTTCTGTATACTCACAGTAGCGCATCGGCCCCTTACACATTATTCAGCTTTAGTATAGCTACTTAAGGCACCCCTTGATTTTAGTAGTATAGTGCTACAGTTTGCCTAGCGGAGACTAGAAAAGTAGGTTAAGGCATGCCTGTATGTCAAATATATTAGGAGCCCTTTATTGTTGACTGCTAAGCAACAACAAGGAAATAGCTGTAGGACCATATAAAAAAATAAAAACATAGGGCCAGATTCACAGAATAGATATGCGGCTGATTCATAGAATCATTTCCGCATAGATAGCCCTAAGATCCGACAGGTGTATTTGACTTAAACTGTCGGATCTTAGGATGCAATACTTCGGCCGCCGCTGGGTGGAGTTCACGTTGTTTTCCTGCGTCGGGTATGCTAATGAGCATTTACGGCGATCCATGACGGTTTTTGCGTTCGTTACGTCGTCGCTAGTAATTTTTTCCCGTCGCAAATTTACACCTGCTTTAACATGGCTTAACTTTAGTCGAGCCATGTTAAAGTATGGCCGCAGTTCCTGGGTCGAATTTCGCAATGTGACAAAATGACGTCACATCGCGCAAAGCACGGCGGGAATTTCTAAACTGAGCATGCGCAGTACGTTCGGCGCGGGAGCGCGCCTAATTTAAATGGTACACGCCCCTATTCCCGTACGACTTACGCAAAAAAAAAATTCTAAATTTGACGTGGGAACGACGGCCATACTTTAACATGGCTAGTCTAAATATAAGCCATTGAAATAGCATGCGTAACTTTACGACGGGAAAAGCCGACGTAAGAGAATGCGACGAGCGCGCGTAGGCGTACGCCTGTCGGATCTTAGCCAAATGCCGTCGTATCTTTGTTTGAGAATAAAAAAAAAAGATACGACGCGGCAAATTTGAAAGTACTCTCACTGTGAATCTGGCCCTGTATGCTTACATATGACGCGAAAAAAGGATGGCTTGCCATAGCAAAATAACAAACTGAATCATGTTTGCTTTTTTTAGTACTCATTTAGATTTACAATTGCACATCCATATTGATAACCTTAAACTGAAAATTGTGCTTGATTATATCCCTTTACAATGTATGAAAATACCACCAGGAAAAGGCCTACATCTGCTAAATGAATCTGATGGCACTCATCATAGAGCAAACACATCAGAAATTAGATAAGCTTATCTAACAAAAACATTATTGCCTCGCTTTTAAAATCATAATAGGGAAAACTAAATTACCGGTACATATAAAAGAAAATTGATTAATTCTTTCCATCAACCTATATGAACCATAACACTTTCAAAATAAAGTGAATTCTAATCTCACGTGAATAGAAGTGTCCAAATACCCAAAGGCTAGCTAATTTATGGTATCCAAAAGCAAACTAATTACTATGAGCAGGATTTTTCTTTTTTTTTTTTAAGTTCAACTTTCAAAACTTTATTTTAGTCATGGATGGGAAGAGTTAGAGCCCCTTTTAGTTATACATCACTTTCTGTATCCCTGCTAACTGAATGTTCTCTTACGTCTTCATAAACTGTCTGATACCTGTTACCTTGACAATAATTGAAGATCTCCCAAAAAAGGATACAACAAAAACCTTAGAGGTTGTAACATCTCACCACAGTACTGGAAAATGCATTTATTGCTGTCCCGTGTCTTTGTTGAGAGGATTTCCCCTAATTTTTAGGCACCTCTCAGAAAGATAGTGGGTAAAAATGTCCTCAACAAGGCACATACAGCAATCAATTCCTGAGAGGAGTATTTTCCTCACTCATAAAACAAAAATAAATAAATAAATAAGGCTTTGCTGGAATTGGGCTTAAAATAGAAAAAAGTCCAACTACTCTTAAAAATGTCCCCTCCCCCCACCTAACTTGCCTATCATAAATAAAATAATTAGTGTACTTACCTATTTTTAAATAAAGTCCAGTAATATAGTCCTGCAGCTTTTGCTCATCTGTATTAGTGGGTGGCTACTGCAGTGAGAGGAAGGAGTGCTGACAGCAACTGGGCCATGGGAGCCTATGGGTAATGTCACAGCTCCTGGATTTCCAGCCCAGCTGCAGAGTGCTCCTTCAACCAGAACTGCATGATCACTTGACTAGACCAGAGCGTATAAAAAATAGGCAAGTACACAGGTTAGGTAGAATTTTTAAATAGTATAAAATGAAAAAAATAATAATAATTAGACTAAGACTGTTCTGCATCTCCTGAGCTGTCAGTTTTTTTTCTTTCAGCTCTGCTGGGTTGAATAAAAAGAAAAACTACTAGTGTGTACCAATCTATAGTTGATTTGGAGATTAGCCTCTTAACTAATTTTTCAAAGTCCCGATTGGGTGCTTGGGGGTTTAAAAAGAAGCTTGGTAGGAAGTCTGCTCTAATTGTGTGTATTAGTCAAGTCAAAAGAAGAAAAAAATTAAGTTGTGAGATAAAGTTAAAGGGCCAGATTCACAAAGAGATACAACGGTGTATCTCCTGATACGCCATCGTATCTCTGAGTTCCGTCGGTCGGATCTATGCGCCTGATTCATAGAATCAGGTTCCGCATAGATCTCCCTAAGATCCGACAGGTGTAAGTGACTTACACCGTCGGATCTTAGGCTGCAATCTCACGCTGTCCGCTAGGTGGTGCTTCCGTTTGTATACGCAAGGAATATGCAAATGAGGATTTACGCCGATTCAGAAACGAACGACCGACCGGCGTTTTTTTTTACGTGGTTTGCGTTCGGCTTTTTGCGGCGTATAGTTACCCCTGGGTCTATGAGGCGCAGTCAATGTTAAGTATGGCCGTCGTTCCCGCGACAAAATTTGAATTTTTTACATCGTTTGAGTAAGTCGTTCGCGAATACGGATGGACGTAATTTGCGTAAATGTCGAAACCAATGACGTCCTTGCGACGTCATTTGGAGCAATGCACGCTGGGAAAATTTTCGGACGAAGCATGCGCTGTTCGATTGGCGCGGGGACGCGCCTGATTTGAATAGTACATTCCCCCTAGCCGCGGAATTTGAATTCCGCCGGGGGATTTACGATACGCCGCCGCAAGTTTTGAGGTAAGTGCTTTATGAATTAAGCACCCGCCTCAAAAACTTGCGGCGGCGGATCATAAATCAGATAGGTTACGCGGATCTAAAGATCCGCTAACCTATCTGAATCTGGCCCAAAAAAGACTATGGCCCAGATTCACAAAAGAGATACGACAGAGTATCTCAGATACTCCGTCGTATCTCTCAGAGTATCTATGCGACTGATTCAGAGAATCAGTTACGCATAGATAGCCCTTAGATCCGACAGGTGTAATTGTTTTACACTATCGGATCTTAGGATGCAATACCGCGGCCGCCGCTCGGGGAAGTTTGCGTCGTAAACCAGTGTTGGGTATGCAAATTATGAGTTACGGCGATCCACAACGGTTTTTCGCGTTCGCTACGTTGATGCTAGTCTAGTTTCCCGTCGCAAAGTTAGTCGTCGTTTTTGGTGCCCTAACTTTACACAGCACACGTATGTGCTGTATAAAGTATGGCCATCGTTCCCGCGTCAAAATTGTAAAAAATTTCCTTCTTGCGTAAGACGTCCGGGAATACGGAAGTACGCTACGCATGTTGCCGTTCGAAAAAATGACGTCACTTCACGCAAAGCACAGCGGGAAATTCAAAAGGGAGCATGCGTAGTAGGTCCGGCGCGGGAGCGCGCCTAATTTAAATGGCACACGCCCCTTTGAATTACGCGGGCTTACGCCGGAGGCCACCGGCGTAGGTTTTCATTGCAAGTGCTTTGTGAATCAGGCACTTGCGATGAAAACTTGCGGCGGTGTAACGTATCTACGATACGTTACGCCGCCGCACTTCTACGTGAATCTGGCCCTATATGTTACATTAACAACAGGTAAAGAAGAATTATAGTGGAAAGTAAAATATTTAAAAGAATATCACTCACCTTTTATTTGCTTTGAAAAGTGTGTATATTTTTCTTGTTCTTAATAAAAAATGTACATGGAAAAAAAAAGACTATTTGGAGAGAATTTGGAGAAAAAGGGAGGGCCAAATTCTCAAAAGAGATACGCAGACTTAACTGCTGTTCAGCCTGCGTATCTCTGTGCCTAACTTTGGAAACGATTCTCAAAAGGCTTTTTCCAAAGTTAGGCAGAAAATCTGACATGTGTAAGACACTTACACGGTCAGATTTTAGGATGCAGTACCGCATCCGCCACTGGGGGCATTTCTCATTGAAATCCAGCTTTGCGTATGCAAATGAGGACTTAAGCAGATTTTCAAAGCATTTCAGCACTTTGATTTCTGCCTAAGTTCCGAATTTGCCGGCGCAAAATTAGGGCTGGTTTTACAATGTGGAAAGTTAGCCAAACCTTGTAAAGGCCCATTCCAGCGACGGCATTTGGTATGCATTCCTGAGGGAGAACTCCACGGCAATTTTTAAATTCAAAACCGGCATGGGTTCCCCCCCAGGAGCATACCAGGCCCTTAGGTCTGGTATGGGTTGTAAGGAGACCCCCCCACGCCGAAAAATTGACGTAGGGGGTCCCCCTACAATCCATACCAGACCCGTATCCAAAGCACGCTACCCGGCCGGCCAGGAATGGGAGTGGGGACGAGCGAGCGCCCCCCCCTCCTGAGCCGTGCCAGGCCGCATGCCCTCAACATGGGGGGGTTGGGTGCTCTGGGGCAGGGGGGCGCACTGCGGGCCCCCCCACCCCAGAGCACCCTGTCCCCATGTCGATGAGGACAGGACCTCTTCCCGACAACCCTTGCCATTGGTTGTCGGGGTCTGCGGGCGGAGGCTTATCGGAATCTGGGAGTCCCCTCAAATAAGGGGGCCCCCAGATACCGGCCCCCCACCCTAAGTGAATGGATATGGGGTACATCGTACCCCTATCCATTCACCTGTAGGCAAAAAGTAAAATGTAGTAAACACACAACACAAGGCTTTTTAAAATATTTTATTATTCTGCTCCGGAGGCACCCCCCTGTCTTCGTTATTAGCTCAATTACCAGGGGGGGCTTCTTCTTCCACTCTCCGGGGGTCTTCTCCGCTCTCCGGGGGTCTTCTCCGCTCTCCGGGGGGGCTTCTCCGGACTCCGGGGGGCTTCTTCCATCTTCTCCCCTCTTCCGCTCTTGACTCGGCGAACCCCGGTTCTTCTGCAGCTCTCCGGTGCCTTCTTCTTCAGCGCTGGCTGCCTGCTATGTTTGTGTGTTAGCTCGATTTCAAACAGGCAGCCGGCGCGGTCTTCTGTGACGCCAGGGTCTTCTGGTCTTCTGTTCTTCCGATGTTGCCTCGTCGCCTGTTGTCGCTGTAATGATGGAAGCGCGCCTTGCATCCCATTTATATAGGCATCACCGTCCCATCATGCTCCGGTAGGTACCCACGTGGTGGGTGCCTACCCACGTGCACCCACCACGTGGGTACCTACCGGAAGGGTTGTCGGGAAGAGGTCCTGTCCTCATCGACATGGGGACAGGGTGCTCTGGGGTGGGGGGGCCCGCAGTGCGCCCCCCTGCCCCAGAGCACCCAACCCCCCCATGTTGAGGGCATGCGGCCTGGCACGGCTCAGGAGGGGGGGGGGGGCGCTCGCTCGTCCCCACTCCCATTCCTGGCCGGCCGGGTAGCGTGCTTTGGATACGGGTCTGGTATGGATTGTAGGGGGACCCCCTACGTCAATTTTTCGGCGTGGGGGGGTCTCCTTACAACCCATACCAGACCTAAGGGCCTGGTATGCTCCTGGGGGGGGAACCCATGCCGTTTTTTTCTTTGAAAATTGGCATGGAGTTCTCCCTCTCAGGAATGCATGCTGAGCGACGCTGTCATTTTTTTTTATAATTATTTGTTTTCCCGGCGCGTCTTTTTTTTTCACCCGTCGCAACTTTAGTGTCCCGTCGAAATTCTCAAAGCCGACCGGCGTTAATTACGTTCGCGCGCTGCACGTCGGGAAAATGACGTCACACGCATGCGCAGTACGGCCGGCGCGTGAGCGCGCCTCATTTAAATTTTAAACGCCCCCAGGAGAGGAGGACCGCCTTACGACGGCGGCACTTAAGTTACACAGCGTGTAATTTCTACCTAAGTGCTTTGACGATCAGGCACTTAGGTAGAAATTTTAAGTCAGTGTAACTTAACTGCTGAAATTTAAGTTACGCAGAGTTTTTGAGAATTTGGCCCGGAGTTCCTACGTGCCAATGTTTGTAATATGTAAAATAGTTATTGGATTATCACCGCTGGAGTTTTTTTATTTATTTTTTATTAATAAAGGACTTTATTCTACGGTGTGTGTGTGTGTGTGTTTTTTTTACAAGACTTTACACTTCCTTCGTGAAATGGTAGGGGTACAGTGTACCCCATTACCATTTCACACAGGGGGGGTCAGGATCTGGGGGTCCCCTTTGTTAAAGGGGTCTTCCAGATTCTGATAAGCCTCCCACCCGCATACCCCCACAACCACCGGGCAAGGGTTGTGGGGATGAGACCCTTGTCCCCATCAACATGGGGACATCCTCCCCATGTTGAGGGCATGTGGCCTGGTGTGGTTCAGGAGAGGGGGGGGCGCACTCTGTCCCCCCCTCTTTTCTGCGGCCGGCCAGGTCAACGTGCTCGGATAACGGGTCTGGTTATGGATATTTAGGGGGAACCGCACATAATTTTTTTTTTAATTGACAGCGGGGTTCCCCTTAATATCCATACCAGACCTAAAGGGTCTGGTTATTGAATTTGCGGGGACCTCCGCGCATTTTTTTTTCTAAAAGTCTGTGTCCCATTGACTACAATGGGGTTCGGAGTTCGGGTTCCCGAACCCGAACTTTTTTTTAAAGTTCGGGTTCGGACCCGAACCCGAACATCCAGGTGTCCGCTCAACTCTACTTACATATAAACGTGCCAAAGGTTTTATTCATATCTTGATTAACCACTTAACCACCAGCCGCCGTCATATAACGGCGGCAAGGTGGTTGCTTAACTGGGGGTCGCCGTTATTTAACGGCGCCCACCAGAAGCAGTAATGCGCGCCGCCTCGGGCGCGCACACTGAAAATTCTGTGCGCGCCGGGTCTATGAGACCCGGCGCTACACAGATCTCGGTAACTGACCGACAACAGCGGTCTTTTACCATGTGATCGCGCCGTCCAATGACGGCGCGATCACAGGTAAACAAACCGGCGTCATTTGATGACGCCGGTTCCTCCCTCCTCTCGCTGTACCGATCGGTACAGTGTGAGAGGAGAGCGCGGATGGCAGCAGCAGTGTGGGATGGATCTGTGACTATTGCAGTCACAGATCCATCCATCCCTGCTCAGCCATCCCTGCATTAACCCCTGCAATACTCTGCCTTCCCTGCGCAATACTCTGCAATGCTCTGCCTTCCCTGCGCAATTACTCTGCAATACCCCCTGCGCAATAATCTGCAATACCCCCCGCGCAATACTCTGCAAAACCCCCGCGCAATACTCTGCAAAACCCCCGCGCAATACTCTGCAAACCCCCGCGCAATACTCTGCAAAACCCCCACACAATACTCTGCAAAACCCCGCGCAATACTCTGCAATACCCCCGCGCAATACTCTGCAATACCCCCGCGCAATACTCTGCAATACCCCCGCGCAATACTCTGCAATACCCCCGCGCAATACTCTGCAGTACCCCTTGCGCGATACTCTGCAATACCCCCGCGCGATACTCTGCAATACCCCCGCGCGATACTCTGCAATACCCCCGCGCAATACTCTGCAATACCCCCGCGCAATACTCTGCAATACCCCCGCGCAATACTCTGCAATACCCCCGCGCAATACTCTGCAATACCCCCGCGCAATACTCTGCAATACCCCCGCGCAATACTCTGCAATACCCCCGCGCAATACTCTGCAATACCCCCGCACAATACTCTGCAATACCCCCGCGCAATACTCTGCAGTACCCCCTGCCAGTACTCTGCAGTACCCCTTGCGCAATACTCTGCAGTACCCCCGCACAATACTCTGAAATACCCCCAGCGCAATACTCTGCAGTACCCCCGCGCAATACTCTGCAGTACCCCCCGCGCAATACTCTGCAGTACCCCCCGTGCAATACTCTGCAATACCCCCCGCGCAATACTCTGCAATACCCCCCGCGCAATACTCTGCAATACCCCCCGCGCAATACTCTGCAATACCCCCCGCACAATACTCTGCAATACCCCCGCACAATACTCTGCAATACCCCCCACACAATACTCTGCAATACCCCCCACACAATACTCTGCAATACCCCCGCACAATACTCTGCAATACCCCCGCACAATACTCTGCAATACCCCCCACACAATACTCTGCAATACCCTCCACACAATACTCTGCAATACCCCCCACACAATACTCTGCAATACCCCCCACACAATACTTTGCAATACCCCCCACACAATACTTTGCAATACCCCCGCACCATACTCTGCAATACCCCCGCACCAATACTTTGCAATACCCCCCGCACAATACTCTGCAATACCCCCGCACAATACTCTGCAATACCCCCGCACAATACTCTGCAATACCCCCCACACAATACTCTGCAATACCCTCCACACAATACTCTGCAATACCCCCCACACAATACTCTGCAATACCCCCCACACAATACTCTGCAATACCCCCCACACAATACTCTGCAATACCCCCGCACCATACTCTGCAATACCCCCGCACCAATACTTTGCAATACCCCGGCCAATACTTTGCAATACCCCGGCCAATACTTTGCAATACCCCGGCCAATACTCTGCAATACCCCCGCACCAATACTTTGCAATACCCCCGCACCAATACTTTGCAATACCCCGGCCAATACTCTGCAATACCCCAACACCAATACTCTGCAATACCCCAACACCAATACTCTGCAATACCCCAACACCAATACTTTGCAATACCCCGGCCAATACTCTGCAATACCCAGAAAATACTCTGGGGAAAAAAATGTGTTTTAACCACTTCCCGCCCACGTCATATGAGGTCCTTGACTTTGTGCAGGGATATCTAAATGATGCCTGCAGCTACAGGCATCATTCAGATATCATTTTTTTCAGCCAGCGATTCTCTACACCATAAGAATGATCATGGCGGCTGTTCCACCTCTTGATCATTCTTACGGGAGGCAAAAGTGGACGTCCCCACTCCCTTCGCCCTCCGGTGCTTCTTCTGACTCACCGCTGCGATCGAAGCCAGGATCGTTTTTTTTTTTTTTTTTTCAGGCTTCCCAGCCTAGAGGTGAGATGTGGGGTCTTATTGACCCCATATCTCACTGTAAAGAGGACCTGTCATGCTATATTCCTATTACAAGGGATGTTTACATTCCTTGTAATTGGAATAAAAGTGATCAAAACATTTATTTTTGGGGAAAAACGTGTCAAACTAAAATAAATAAAGTAAAATGAACAATAAAAATAAAAAATAAATATTTAAAGCGCCCCTGTTCCCGCGTGCTCGTATACAGAAGCGAATGTGCACGTAAGTCCCGCCCACATATGAAAACGGTGTTCAAACCACACATGTGGGGTATCGCTGCGAACGTTAGAGCGAGAGCAATCATTTTGGCCCCAGACCTCCTCTGTAACTAAAAACATGTAACCAGTAAAAACATTTAAAACGTCGCCTATGGGGATTTTTAAGTAGCAAAGTTTGGCGCCATTCCACAAGCGTGTGCAATATTGAAGGGTGACATGTTGGGTATCTATTTACTCGGCGTAACTTCATCTTTCATATTATGCAAAAACATTGGGCTAACTTTAATGTTTTTTTTTTTAAAAGCACAAAACTGTTTTATTTCCCAAAAAAATGCGTTCGAAAAATTGCTGTGCAAATACCATGCGCGATAAAAAGTTGCAACGACCGCTATTGTATTCTCTAGGGTCTTTGCTAAAAAAGCATATATAATGTTTTGGGGTTCTATGTAATTTTCTAGCAAATAAATGATGATTTTTACATGTAGGAGAGAAATGTCAGAACTGGTCTGGGTGCTCCAGAACGCCTGATGGTGCTCCCTGCATGTTGGGCCTCTGTATGTGGCCACGCTGTGTAAAAGTCTCACACATGTGGTATCGCCATACTCGGGAGGAATAGCAGAATGTGTTTTGGGGTGTATTTTGTGGTATGAATATGCTGTGTGCGAGAAATAACCTGCTAATATGAAACTTTTGTGGGAAAAAAATAAAAAAAAAAAAAACCTTGATTTTGCAAAGAATTGTGGGAAAAAATTACAACTTCAAAAAACTCACCATGCCTCTTTCTAAATACCTTGGAATGTCTTCTTTCCAAAAAGGGGTCATTTAGGGGGTATTTGTACTTTTCTGGCATGTTAGGGTCTCAAGAAATGAGAAAGGCCGTCAGTACTTCAGATGTGATCAAATTGATAAATTTTCAGTAATTGGTACCATAGCTTGTAGACCCTATAACTTTCACCCAGACTAAATAATAACCCAATTTTTTTTTTTTTAACCAAAGATATGTAGCAGTATACATTTTAGGCCAAATTTATGAAGAAAAATTCATTTTTTGCAAAATTTTATAATAGAAATGCAAAAAAATTCATTTTTTTGCAAAATTTTCGTTCTTTTTTCATTATTAGCGGAAAAAATAAAAACTGCAGAGGTGATCAAATACCACCAAAAGAAAGCTCTATTTGTGGGAAAAAAAGGACAAAAATTTCATTTGGTTACAGTGTTGTATGACTGAGTTATTGTCATTCAAAATGTGAGAGCACCGAAAGCTGAAAATTGGTCTGGTTATTAAGGGTGTTTAAGTGCCCAGTTGTCAAGTGGTTAATTCATGCACATTAATCGATTAATGTGAAATCCATATATTTGTATATATTAGTGTTTTTCCCTTCACCAACAAATATATTTACCCTCACTGCCAGTTTTTGACCCAAAATAATGTTATGTCAAATAACAGTTTTCCCTTTAAACCGGGTTGGTGTAAGTTCAGATGTTTCTCCAGATCCAATTATCTCAGGAATTCAATCCATCACCATCCTCCTTCATCATATCATATTTTTTCCACCAAAACTCAAATGAATATCATAGTGTAAAATGTTTTTACAAAAGTATTTATTAAAAAGTAAATTGAAAACTCACATTTTCAAGTGCATATCTGATGCAATGCAGACAACAAGCCTATTTCCCATTAAGGTTTTCAGACACTCACAATATGCCAGATCGCAAACTTCCTGTCATGCACCTTGATATCATTAACCAGGCTCTACACATTACATCAGTAAACACATGACTTTTATCAGGGACATTTGGTGAGTTTTGGTGGAAGAAATATAATATGATGAAGGAGGATAGAGATGGATTGAGATAACTGGATCTGGGGAAACATCTGAACTTACACCTATGCGGTTCAAAGGAAATAGCATTATTAGAGATTACATTAATTTAATACTGAAGGTAAGCGTATATGTATATATATATATATATATATATATATATATATATATATATATATATATATATATATATATATATATATATATATATATATATATAGTTGTATGCAAAAGTTTAGGAACCCCTGACAATTTCCATGATTATCATTTATAAATATTTGGGTGTTTGGATCAGCAATTTAATTTTTTTTTTATTTTTTTTATTTTGATCTCTCAAATAACTGAAGGACACAGTAATATTTCAGTAATGAAATTAGGTTTATTGGATTAACAGAAAATGCACAATATGCATCAAAACAAAACTAGACAGGTGCATAAATTTGGGAACCCCAACAGAAAAATCACATCAATATTTAGTAGAGCAGAAATAACAGCCTCTAGACGCTTCCTATAGCCTGTAATGAGTATTTAGATTCTGGATGAATGTATTTTGGACCATTCCTCCTTAGAAAACATCTCCAGTTCAGTTAGGTTTGATGGTTGCCGAGCATGGACAGCCCGCTTCAAATCACCCCACAGATGTTCAATGATATTCAGGTCTGGGGACTGGGATGGCCATTCCAGATCATTGTACTTGTTCCTCTGCATAAATGCCCGAGTAGATTTTGAGCCGTGTTTTGGGTCGCTGTTTTGTTGAAATATCCAGCTCCGGTGTAACTTCAACTTTGTGACTGATTCCTCAACATTATTCTCAAGAATCTGCTGATATTGAGTGGAATCCATGCGACCCTCAACTTTAACCAGATTCCCAGTACTGGCACTGGCCACACAGCGCCACAGCATGATGGAACCTCCACCCAATTTTACTGTGGGTAGCAAGTGTTTTTCTTGGAATGCTGTGTTCTTTTGCCGCCATGAATAACACCCCTTGTTATGACCAAATAACTCAATCTTTGTTTCATCAGTCCACAGCACCTTATTCCAAAATGAAGCTGGCTTGTTCAAATGTGCGTTTGCATACCTCAAGCGACTGTGTGTGTGCAGAAAAGGCTTCTTTCGCATCACTTTCCCATACGGCTTCTCCCTGTGCAAAGTGTGCTGAATTGTTGAAGGATGCACAGTGACACCATCTGTTTTTGACTATTCTCACCAACCTTCACCTTTGCCTCTCCAATATTTTATGTGGCCTGCCACTTCTGGCCTTGACAAGAACTGTGCCTGTGGTCTTCCATTTTCTTACTATGTTCCTTACAGTGGACACTGACCGCTTATATCTCTGCGATAACTTTTTGCCTTCCCCTAAACCATAATGTAGAACAATCTTTGTTTTCAGGTGATTTGAGAGTTGATTTGATGCCCCCATATTGCCACTCTTCAGAGGAGAGTCAAAGACAACAACAACTTGCAATTGGCCACCTTAAATAACTTTTCTCATGATTAGATGCACCTGTCTATGAAGATCAAGGCTTAATGAGCTCACCAAACCAATTGTGCGTTCCAATTAATCAGTGCTAAGTAGTTACAGTTATTCAAATCAACAAAATGACAAGGGTGCCCAAATTTATGCACCTGTCTAATTTTGTTTTGATGCATATTGTGCATTTTCTGTTAATCCAATAAACCTAATTTCACTACTGAAATATTACTGTGTCCTTCAGTTATTTGACAGATCAAAATTAAATTGCTGATCCAAAAAAAACTCACCATCTACAAGGCAATAACAAGAAAATACCACAACAAAATCTTCAAAGCCAAGAAAAATTACTTTTCCAAGGCCATCACCAACGCCATAAACCGCCCCCGCGAACTCTTCAAGCTGGTCACTCAGACCATGAATCCAGGCTGTCTTGAAGCCCCCAATTCAGATACCCAAGAATTCTGCAATGAATTATCGGATTACTTTATTAACAAAATTGAGAGAATACGAGAAAGCATTCAGCAAAACAATACCCCCCTCAACCCCCCCCACTATCGTTCACACAATACCCATAGAAATTTACTACAATTAACAAAGTTCACCCATCTCCATCGATGCCACTAAAAATATCATCGGTACTTTGCGAAACAGCACAGCGCCAAATGATATTATCCCCACCAAACTGCTGAAGGAATGTGCCGACATCCTGGCACCTCCTATCACGCAGCTTATAAACCAGTCATTCAAGGAAGGCATAGTGCCCTCCCAGTTGAAAGAAGGCACAATCCAACCCATCTTGAAGAAACCCACCCTAGACCCCAAGGACCCAATTCACCGCCGTCCCATAACAGGCCTAAATGTTCTCTCCAAGATAATGGAGAAAGTAGTGGTACAACAGCTGCAACAGCATCTAGATACCCATAATCTACTTGATCCATTTCAATCGGGTTTCCGTCCCAGACACGGGACAGAAACAGCATTGCTCAAAATATGGGACGACGCTCTCGAGGCTGCAGGCAAATGAGAATCGTGTCTTCTGGTTCTGTTGGACCTAAGCGCAGCTTTCGACACTGTAGACGACAAACTATTACTGACTCGGCTAGCTGAAGTAGCCAGAGTCGCAGAAGGTGATTTATCTTGGTTCTCCTTTTTTTTGGAAAACCGATCACAAATAGTGAAATTGGGACCTTTCACTTCTGAAAAACGCACAGTGTCATGCGGAGTCCCTCAGGGGTCCCCTCTGTCACCGGTGCTGTTCAACATCTATCTTCGCCCTCTCTTTGAAATCATCAGTAGCCAAAAACTGCTTTATCACTCATATACAGACGACACGCAACTGTATTTCCGCATTTGCAACAAAAAGGATCATCATCTCAGTCTAGAGACATGTCTCTCTTTGATAAAAAACTGGATGACAAAGAGTTATCTTAAACTCAACGGTGCGAAAACTGAACTTCTCCTGTTTCACGCCAAGCGTATGAATCAACCTGCAACAACTTGGACACCCCCGCCCATTCTGGGCCAAATTATCACCCCTAGCTCTCGGGGTCATTTTCGACACCTACATGACAATGGATGCACAAATAGGGTCAGTAGTCAGCGGATCCCACCATCTGCTGCGCCTACTACGCAGACTTATTCCTTTTATTCCTAAAGAAGACATAGCAGTCGTGATGGGAACAATTGTGAACTCCAGACTGGACTATGCAAATGCCCTTTACCTCGGACTCCCAAATTACCAAATCGCTCATCTGCAATTCGTTCAGAATACGGCCGCAAGACTTGTGACTGGGAAAAAACCCTGGGAATCAATCTCACCTTCACTGAGATCCCTTCATTGGTTGGCAATAAAATACAGAATTGCTTTTAAAGCACTCTGTCTAACGCATAAGTGTATCCATGGGAAGGCTCTCCATTATCTATGCAAAAAAATAAAAGCTCACAACCCCAATCGCGTTCTGCGATCCACCAACCAAAATCTGCTCCAGATACCGAAAGCCAATTGCAAGTCCAAAGGAGAAAGAAGATTTGCGCTCCAAGGTCCCAGACTATGGAGCGCTTTACCAACCAGCATTCGGTTGGAGGAAAATCACTTAGCATTCAGGAGAAAGATCAAAACTCATCTCTTTTGATATCAAAGGAGACAGGAACAACAAGCGCCCAGAGGCAATTTGGTTCGCATGTGCCGCTCTATATACATTTTTCATTCATTCAATCACCCACATATTTATAAATGATAATCATTGAAATTGATAGGGGTTCCTAAACTTTTGCATACGACATATATATATTTGGTAAAGGGAAGAGCACTACAGTTGGTGGAACAATCCCGAGTGAAACATATGAATTGCACATGAATTGATTAATTGCATTAATTTATTAGGATATGAATAACATCGTTGTCATGTTTATATATCAGCACTGATTTTTTACGCCACACAGACTACATAGGAGGACTGCACAGAACTGACTGATTAATTAATGACATTTTTTTATAAGGAAGGATATTATGCATGTTATTTAAGTGAATATTTTATTAATGGAATTATTTTTTATGTTGGTTTTGTCACACATGTTATGTTTTGAGCATGTTTGATCACAGATCTTAAGACGGTGCTGCACTGAGATAACGGTGTATTCTAGATCAGACAAAAACCCTTTATATGTAGTTAAGTGGTCAACTTTATAATTTAAAAATACTATGTTACAGTACAAACTTCCCTGTAAAGGTATAAAATACAAAGTAAGGGGGATGGGACTTTATAGGTGCAATTAGTACAAGGACATGCCCAATTGAATAACATGTATTAAAGTTACAAGGGTACAAAAACAATATTATTTTATTTTATTATTTTAACTGCTACATCTGGGCTACTTTGGGCCACCTGGACAGACTCCTATTTCTGTTTGTTTGGCAATAACTGGATTTTCCTTTCTATCATTGAGGTATGACTTCATTTCGGGAACTCTTGCCAATGGATAAGATACATTCATGTATTAAATGTATTGTATATGTTATGTATAGCGTTGGTATTTAATGATACAACATTACATGTATTGTTTGTAATTCGCTTTCTGTTCATTCATATAGTAGCCACAAAACCACGCTTGTCCCTGAGGAAGTTATAGGGCGAAACATGTAGGATTAAGATGTGAGAACAACTATAGGAGCTACAATAACACGTCTTGAATGTTGAATAAAGCTGTTCATGTATTGTATAATATTGTTATAAGGTCATAAGATTGTTCATTGGAGCATCAGGTCTGGCTATGTGGACAGTTTTGTTATATTCCATAGCATAGTCTAGTGCAAAAGTCACATATTTCTGCTCCGATACATTACCTGGATTGGTTAATTAATTTATTAGAAATATTTAAATTGAGAAGCAAATGTATTTATATATAGAAACTATTTTATGCATCACCACATTCAAGTGCTAGCTGGTCATGCTCTATTCATGAAAACTGTTATCCAATAAAGACATTACACCTTTAGAATGTGATATAACAAATTATGCCCTGCAGCCTTGCAGAGAAGCAGCTATATAGAGCTTAACGCAATATTAAACCCCTAAAGAAAACTATTATTATATTGCAGATTACCAATTCTTAGATGTGATGGCTATATTAGTTTCTATTTAGCCTTTCTATCTTTTATTTTAATATTGTTATTAAGCCAGAAAGTCTGTTGTTTTTCAAAAGCACAAGCTCTCTAGTAGAATGTATCATATTACATGAATGAGACAAATCACGTAACAATGGCGGGGCTGATAAAATGATCAGCTTTTATTTATTCATTCAAAACCTTTATATCAAAAGGAAAAAAAAAAACAGTTTGCTGTAACTGATTATAGTGTTAAGTGTGAGATGGAGTTTGGCTTCAATTTGTTAATTGCTTAAATCTGCTAACACATTTAACACTACCCTTCCCCCAGACTGAAAATGGTGCTATCTGGTGTGCCTCCTGTGCTCATTCATTCAAAATTGTGTCTCACTAATATAGGAGGTGTGTTAAGGCTCGTACACACGATAGGTTAAATCGATGAAAACGGTCTGATGGACCGTTTTCATTGGTCCAAACAGATCGTATGTGGGCGCCATAGGTTATTTAACCTTCGGTTAAAAAAAGGCAAACTTGCTTTAAAATGTAACCGATGGATTGCTAAACGATAGGTCAAAACCGATCGTTAGTATGCAAAACCATTGGTTAAAAACCTGTGCATGCTCAGAATCAAGTCGACGCATGCTTGGAAGCATTGAACTTCGTTTTTTTTCAGCACGTCGTTGTGTTTTACGTCACCGCGTTCTGACACGTTTTTTTAACTGATGGTGCGTAGGCGCGACGGACCATCAGTCAGCTTCATCGGTTAACCTAAGACAACGGTCCTTCAGACCGTTTTCATCGGATGGACTGATCTTGTGTACTAGGCTTTACTGGCCAGATCACCAGATGGAAGCAGAGGTCAAAAAAAATGAAATGAAAAAATGAAAAAAAAAATTTATAGAGCGCAACACATGCGAACTGAATCGCTTCTGGGCGCTAGTTGTCTGTGACTCATGACCTCAAAAGAGCAGAGTTTTGATCCGTCTTCTGAAAATCAGGTGGTTTTCCTCCAACCGAATGCTGGTTGGTAAAGCGTTCCATAGTCTAGGACCCTGGAAAGCAAACCTTCTTTCTCCTTTGGACTTGTATTTAGTTTTTGGTATCCTGACCAGATTTTGGTCGGTGGATCGCAAAACGCGATTCGAATTGTGAGGTTCTATCTTGTCGCAAAGATATTGCGGAGCCTTCCCATGGATGCACTTATGTGTCAGGCAGAGTGCTTTAAATGCAATTCTGTCTTTTACTGGCAGCCAGTGAAGGGTTCTCAGCGAAGGTGAGATTGATTCCCATTTTTTTTTCCCAGTCACCAGTCTGGCGGCCGTATTCTGTACGACTTGCAGGCGGGAGATTTGGTACTTTGGGAGTCCGAGGTACAGTGCGTTGGCATAGTCCAGTCTGGAGTTTATGATTGTTCCCACCACGACTGCTACGTCTTCTTTAGGGATAAATGGAATAAGTCTGCGTAGTAGGCGCAACAGATAGTGCGCTCCGCTGACTACTGACCCTATTTGTGCGTCCATTGTCATGAAGGTGTCAAAGATGACCCCGAGACTTTTGACTTTGGAGCTAGGGTTGATGATTTGCCCCAGAATGGGCGGTGGAGTCCAAGTTGTTACCACTTGACTCTTTCGGCTGGCCTGAAACACAAGGAGTTCTGTTTTAGAACTGTTGAGTTTAAGATGGCTATTGGTCATCCAGTTGTCAATCAAAGCAAGACATTTCTCTAAACTTGGATGATGATTCTTTTTGTTGCAGATGCGAAAATACAGTTGCGTATCGTCTGCATAAGAGTGATAAAGTAGTTCTTGGCTACTGATAATATCAAAGAGAGGGCGCAGATAGATGTTGAAAAGCACCGGTGACAGGGGGGATCCTTGGGGGACTCCACATGACACCGTGCGCCTCTCAGACGTGAAAGAA
This sequence comes from Rana temporaria, assembly GCF_905171775.1. Lineage (NCBI taxonomy): Eukaryota > Metazoa > Chordata > Amphibia > Anura > Ranidae > Rana > Rana temporaria. The sequence goes on from NC_053496.1 coordinate 112,148,460, forward strand.
CCCAATTTAACTGTTTGTGAACGGTTTTCAAGAAAGGAAGAAAACCATGGTAAATCACCTTCTGCAACTCCTGCTACCGAAGCTAGTCGCATCAGTAACAGTTTGTGATCTACCGTGTCAAAGGCTGCGCTTAGGTCCAGCAGAATTAGGAGACAAGATTCTCCTTCGTCTGCGGCCTCGAGGGCGTCGTCCCATATTTTAAGTAAGGCCGTTTCTGTCCCGTGTCCGGGACGGAAGCCTGATTGTAATGGATCCAGTAGGTTGTGGGTATCTAGATGCTGTTGCAGCTGTTGTACCACTACTTTCTCCATTATCTTAGAGAGAACGTTTAGGCCTGTTATGGGGCGGCGGTGAATTGGGTCCTTGGGATCCAGATTCGGTTTTTTCAGGATGGGCTGGATTATGCCCTCTTTCAGCATGGATGGCACTATGCCTTCCTTAAAAGATTGATTTATAAGCTGTGTGATGGGTGGTGCCAGAATGTCGGCACAATCCTTCAACAGCTTAGTAGGGATGATATCATTGGGCGATGTGCTGTTCCGCAAGGCACCGATGATATTTTTTGTGGTGTCGCTGGAAATAGGCTCCAGAGTGAATTTTGTCGAGTGCAGAAAATTTCTGCGGGAATTTTGTGGCTGATTGATAGCCGGATTGAGGTGGGTATTGTTTTTCAGAATACTTTCCCGGATTCTTTCAATTTTACTAATGAAGAAATCCGATAGTTCATTACAGAACTCTTGGGTGTCTGAGTTGGGGACTTCAAGACATCCCGGATTCATGGTCTGGGTGACCATTTTGAATAGTTCGCGGGGGCGATTTAGGGAACTGTTAATTGCCATAGAAAAATGGTGTTTCTTGGCTTTGAAAATTTCTTTGTGATATCGTGTTGTTATTGCTCTGTAGGAGATAAGATTATCCTCTGCAGGGTTTCTTTTCCAGGCGGCTTCCGCCCTCCTGCGTTCTTGTTTCAGAAGCGATAGCTGGTTGTTATACCAGCCAGACTTTTTCCTGCGGCTACCGAATTTGCGTTTCGGTGCTACTAAGTCGGCTGAGTGTAGTAAGGCTGCGTTTATGGCGTCCAGTGTATCAGCGGCTGTTTGCTGAGGCTGGATTGTTTTGATTTTGTTTCTCAAGGTAGATTTGAAGAGTTCCGAGCGGAGCTTCTTCTGAGACCTAGCCCAGTGTATTGTCACCGGTTTTGGTGCTTTTGACACTGGGGGGATTTTGGAGATTGTGAACTTGATTGCATGGTGGTCTGTCCATGGCAATGGTTCATTTTCTAGAATGCTTATTTCCAGATTTTGTCTGAAAATTAGGTCAAGTGTGTGACCTGAAGCATGAGTGGGCCCGCATATAAGTTGCTGTAGTCCTAATCTATCTAGGTGCTCAATGCAGGCGTCCGCAATGGGATCCTGTGTGGAGTTAGCCCACAGGTTGAAATCCCCGAGTAGCAAAAGATGTTTGCTGTTGAGGGTATAAGTGGATATAAACTCCGTTAATGATGGCAAAAACTGCGATTTAGGCCCAGGTGGCCTATAGCAGAGGAGAATGTGAACAGTCTCCTGGGGGGAGGTTTGGAGCTGAAGAGTAAGGGTTTCCATGAATGGAAGAGGATTTTGCAGGGCTGGTTTAGTGATTGCGATGTGATTCTTATGGATCACCGCAAGGCCTCCTCCTCTTTGCCCTATTCTGTTTTCTGTTATTAGGTGATAGTTTTCTGGCACCAGTTCATCGAGAATGGTGTTACAGTCGTCTGAGAGCCAGCTTTCTGTAATAAAGAGGCAGTCTAGATCGTTTTGTAGTAAGAAATCGTGGATTTCTGATCGGTGTTTTACTGCCGATCTTGTATTAATCAAAACACATGATATGTGTTTTGGCTGTGTCAAGTGGTTAAAATTTTTTTTTTTTTTGATGATCGATCGTCGATCGACTCTCCAGAGTTGGTCTATTTTTAAGGCCTTTTTGGTGACGGCTGGTAATGTAGTTGCGAATTGTCTCAGATCACGAATGGAGTCCGCAGAGTAACGCAGATTACCCATTATTGCCTGTCACTGTGGGGGGGTTGATGATTTAAGTTATAATTGGAGGGAGGATTCATAGAGTCCTTCCTCTTGATCTTGGTCCGGAGGAAGGCGAAAAAACCCCTGGCAGAGCTGAGCCAATATGCTGTCACGGGGAAAAATTCCTTCCTGATCCCTGAGGGGCGATCGGCTGCAAAGCCCTGGACCAAGTATCGTAGGGTAGAGGGAGGAGAGGAGGGCGACATGTGTCCCTGTTCTGAGGGGGTACCAAGCCTCAGATTTGTCTGGGTAGTGTTAGCTTTTTCTTTTATTAAAAAGCAAAAAAACACTGCTGATTGCTAATCCCGGGAGGACGGGGTCCTCCAGGGATATGGGGGGGGGGGGGGAGTTTCTTTCCTAGGACTAGCGCATTTGTTCCTGGCTGCGGCGCGCCGCTAGGCCGCGGCTGAAGCCGCGGTGTTTCCTGATTACGGCGGCCGCGAAAGAGTCAGGCCTGGCGCGGATGCGGAGAAAAACGGCCGCCCACGCAGTGCAAGAGACGTGCGAGATGCGGGGCGATCGTGGGTGGTTGTATGGGAACCAATGTGGGTTGCAGTAAGCAGTGTCCACAGTGTCCACAGTTGGAATCGCTGGGGTGGCTGTCCTTACAAGGACGGTTCTCAGTGATTCCAGGGGGATAGACCTGAGAAGCAGGGATAGAGTCTTACCAGTCTTACCAGTGAGAGAGCTGGTCAGTCCAAAAGCTGCAGGTGGGAAAACGGCAGCAAGGCAGCAAGGTGCTGGAAGCGAGCGGAGGCGACGGAGAGGAACCCCTGCCTGTCTGGGACCAGGAGCCACACGTCCTACTACTAGGGCCGTGCGCCGATTACTGCTGGCCCAGTTCTAGCCCTGGGGAGGAGTCAGAGTCAGAGTGCTTCTGCTTCTGCTGATTGCTCTGCTGATTAGCCACAGAAAAGCCAAAGAAAAAAAGAAAACTGATGCAACCACCACCACATGTAATGATTGGTAAGGTGCAATACAATTCAATTTTAGCTTTTGGTTTAATACCACTTTAAAGTCTAATTCTAACTTTACAGATCCAATTAGGAATGCTATTTGTGGCTTTTTTTTTAAATCAACACATTTTTAATTGCTGATTTATTATGTGCTTTGTTATAAGTAAAACGTGTAATCAATTATTGTAATCCAGTAAATACTGAAGTATACTAAACACTCACGTTGAAATAAGGTTGGCTTTGCTGGATTTAGGATAAAGCTGGTTTCAAAAGCAAATTATTTTATAACTAAATAAATGTGTATCAGGTGGATCAAGAACATGCAGTATTACCATAAAGAGCTTTCATCCACAAAGATTATAGCCCACCAGATGTCAGTGTAACACAAGGCATCTGTATGCCCAAGCATAACCTGCAAGGAAACAAATGTATCCTTTTACCACAGAATAAGTTCCACTATTACATTCATGCAAGATGAACAGTTATAAATAAGGTCTGGCTTCAATGCATGAATTTAAATGGCAGGGTTTATCATACAAAGTTTATGTTTAAGATTTATAGAAATGTAGCCAATATGTATTAGAATCTGTCTGCATGTACACTGTAGCTGCAGAATTGCTGTACTTTGTCAGTGTGTTTTTCTCTTATTGTCGTGGATCTTGAAAATCATGAACCTTGCAAGCTTTGTTTGGAAATCAATGGGGGGGGGGTAATTCATTTATTTTTTTTGCAATTTTCCGGGCTAATAGGCAAAGTTTTGTCAAATAAAGGACACAATGGATGGGGTGGAGGGCACTAGGCAATAGGTACTAGTGTTTTAACACTGAATACATAAATTAATAAATCTAAAGCCTTTAACTTCATTAAAATTGCCAAACACTGGAAAACATGTTTGCTGGTATAGCTTTGGATCTTCAAGACACACAATACCAGAATAATGAGGTGAACAGGACACAAAGAAAACAACTGTTTTCTTTGTGCCTTTTCAGAAAACTGAATTTAACAGGTGAAAAAAAATGCATGTTTGTGCACATGGTATGAACAAGCCCATACTTGCAAAGTTGCAAAAATGGCAACACAGAATGTACAAAAACACATCAAAGCCACAACCCCCACAATCCAGAGACAAGGCAGTTTGGTATGGTAAAAAATAATCACAGTTGCATGTGGAGGGAAGAAGAGAAAGGAGGAAAAGAGGAAAGGTCTCTCCCAGTGGTAGCCCAGCCCACGGCAAGGAAATTATCAAAAAAGTTAAAGTAGTGAGGAAAATTTAGCAAGGCAGCAACAATAATTGGTCAAAATCAGGAGATATGAAATGCTTAACCCAAGATTGCCAGATCCTATTATATTGTTTGATTTTATTATCTTTGATTGCCATAATTTTACAAAAAATAAGGGCTCTATTAATTCTGTGTTTGGCCTCGGCCACAACCAAGGTCTGGGTCTTCCATGCCTAGCTATAGTTTGTTTAGCTGCAGTAGTGAGATGAATAAGTAATTAGAATTGAGTCCGGGTAAGTTCAGGGGATTTATGATATAATAGGGCCAAGGCTGGGTCCGGAAAGATCAAGGTCTCCAAGGCTATAGAGGCCATATCAAATATGTTCTTCCAAAATTCGTGGGCTATCGGGCATTGCCACCAAATGTGAAAGTGAGTGCCTGGTGCATTTCAGCCCCAGAAACAAGTTCCTGGACAGGAAGGAACAAATTTAGCTATTCTAGCAGGTACTAAGGGCCAGATTCACAGCTGAGATACGACGGAGTATCTCAGATACTCCGTTGTATCTCTCAGAGTATCTATGCGACTGATTCATAGAATCAGTTACGCATAGATATCCCTAAGATCCGACAGGTGTAATTGTTTTACACTGTCGGATCTTAGGATGCAATACCCCTGGGGGGAGTTTGCGTCGTAAACAAGCGCCGGGTATGCAAATTCCGACGGATTTTCGCATTCGCTACGTCGCCACTAGTATAGTTTCCCGTCGCAAAGTAAGTCATTTTTTTTGGTGCCCTAACTTTAGTCAGCAATCGTATTGCTGTCTAAAGTATTCCCGCGTCGAAATTTAAAATTTAACGTCATTTGCGTAACACGTCCGGGAATACGGAAGTACGCTACGTGCATCGCCGTTCGGAAAAATGACGTCACGGCACGCAAAGCACGACAGGAATTGCGCAACTGAGCATGCGCAGTAGGTCCGGCGCGGGAGCGTGCCTAATTTAAATGGCACACGCCCATTTGAATTGGCCCGCCTTGCGATGAAAACTTGCGGCGGTGTAATGTATCTACGATACGTTACGCCGCCGCACTTCTATCTGAATCTGGCCCTAAATACCAACGTGCCAAGACTTTAAAGTTAGTTTCTAATGCAAAACAATTTGAAGAGGAGGATTTAGTGTCTAGCCAAATTCTGGACCATGCATCGTTGTTAAATGCTCTATCTATGTCTTGCGACCATTTGGCAGTGTAGGTTGGTTTAGCTTCATCAGAACTTGCATTAAGATGTTGATAAAGAGGATAAATTAGTCCCCTAATGTGAGGGTCACTTTTACATATGCATTCAAATTGTAAAATGTGGTTAAGTGGTGAGCCCATCCTGATGAAGGGTGTATAAAAATGTTTGATTTGCAGATAGCGGAAAAGTTCAGTATTGGGTAGCCCATAAGTTTCACAGAGTGTAGGAAAAATATAAAAATTATTAGTAGAGACTAGATTGTGTAATCGAGTCAGGTCTATGGAAGACCAGGCAGGATTTATGATAAAGGAAAGGAGGGGGTCATGGGTGGATTGAAGGTTTTGAGAACTTCTGATTTTATCCCATATAACCAAGAAGTGCTTAGTTATGGGATTGGAAAGATGAGCTCTATCCTTGGGTTGTAGCCATAGCATGTTGGCCACAGAAATAGGGTCGCTATCAATGGATTTGATAGTAACCCATAAGGGAGATTCCACTGTTGAATGATATTTAGGCAAATGTGATAATTGAGACGCATAATAATAGGAAGAAAAGTTTGGTAAACCTAACACGCCACTTAGATTATCTAGATAGAGGGTGGATTTGGGAATGTGAGGTTTGGTAGTGCCCCAAATAAATGCCATGACTCTCCATTGTGTGAGTCTTAAGAAATATGATGGTATTGGAGTGGGAAGTACTCAAAATAAATACAGGAATTTTGGTAAAATCGACATTTTTACAGCAATAATCCTCCCGAACCACAACAAGGGAAGACCACTGCTTCATTAAACTAGTGGTTTGTTTCAATAATGGTAAATAATTTGCTGCAAACAGGTCTGGTATTGAGGTTGTGAGTTGTACTCCTAAGTATGGAATGTGGTGCATTACCCAATTGAATGGTAATAATGTTTGGACTTGTTGAAGTTCAGTGTGTGATTTTGGGTTGCTGTATAAAGAGGAGACCCAGGTTAAGAATTTGTTTCCAAAGCCCAATTTTTGGAGGATGATATACATATATGGCCAAGTGACTGAGTCAAATGCCTTCCTAATGTCCAGGGAAAGAAGGCATGTTGGGATGTGTCTTGTTTTAGCTGCATGGGTAAGTAAGAGTGTTCTCCTAATATTATCTCCAGCCTGACGTTTAGGTATTAAATCTGTTTGGTCACCATGAATTAGCTTACCTATAATGGCGTTTAGTCTAGTTGCCGAAATTTTGACCAACAATTTAATGTCTAGGTTTAAAAGAGATATAGGATGATAAAAGGTCCAAAAAGTTGGAGTCTGATTTAGGTCTGGGGAGCATGGAAATTATGGAGGTTAGCTAGACAGTTCTAAATGAGTGTCCAGCTAATACAAAATTTAAGGCTCTGGTTAATATTGGTGTGAGAATAGACACATATTGTTTAAAGTATAATGGCGAAAACCCATCAGGGTTTGATCTTTTATGAGGCTTCAATACATTAATAGCATTTTGAACTTCTAGAGTAGTTATGGGATTTTCAAGTAAATCAAGTTGTTCATGTGTAAAGGTAGGAAGCTTTATTTTAGAGAATAGAGGGCCAAATTCTCAAAACCATGTGTAAATTTAGGATTATCTAACTTATGTCATTTAAGTTACGGCGCCCTAAGTTGGTGTCGTAACTACCGTATTCTCAGTGCATTTGCGCACAAAACTGCGCCATCCTTAACTTAAGTTTCAATGCCTAAGGCGTGGTTATGGCAAGTGGGAATGAAGTGGGCATGCTTCATTGTAATGAGCCGTGACCCCATGCAAATGAAGTGCCGGCCGTACTGCGCATGCGCGCACGAATCTGGACCTCAATGCGCATGTGCAGAACTTTGGTCAGCGCAATCAGTGAGATAGGTAAAAGGCCAAGCGTACTTAGTTTGAAGATCGCCCTGTGTCTAAATAGCCCCAGTCAAACACACTTCAATTGCAAAAGTATTTCCCTGTGTTCCCTTCCTAAAGCAAGTTGCTTCTGCTTTGAACGTTTGTCAGTGTTTGTTGGTAAGATTGTTTTGTGAGAAAAGTGTTTGTGGAGTTGGAGGGTATAGTTGGTGTTTGTTTTTGCTAATTTGTTTTTTGTTTTGATTGTTTGCCTGTTTGTTTTTCCTAATAGTTTTTTTTGGGTTTTGTTTATATTTTTTGTTTTTCTTTTTTGCCTGTTTGTTTTCGAATTAATAGTAGCTGTCTGTCTATTTTTTATTTTGGCTTGTTTGTATTTTCTTTGGTGTGTGTGTGTATTGTTGTTTGTTTGTTGGCTGAGTTCCCTGTTGCTGGGTGTTGTCTGTCATGGCTCCCAAGCACAGGAAGCTAAATTTTTCTCCGGCAGAGAAGCATATACTTGCTCAGGGCGTCATTAAATTTGGGCGATTTCTCCATGGCCCTGAGAGCCACACCACCACCCCGGCCAGGAGGAAGGAGATCCTTCAAAAGATCACCGATCGGATCAATGCGGCGGGGGGGGGGGGAGACCAGGACCATCGCTGGAGTTCAAAAAAAAATAAATGACTTGAGGAGCGTGTCCCGGAACAAGCTGGCAACGCTGCATGCCCATACCAGGGGCACTGGAGGAGGGGGATCCTGCCCAGTCAGGATGAGTGAGGAGGAATGGGCAGTGGCCCAGTGTTTCCACCCACAGCAGGTGGTGGGCCTGCCTGGCTTTGACAATGATCCTCTTATGAGGACAGGTAATTTTTAGGAATTTCTATCTGGTGATTAGCATGTGTGGGTGGGGGAAGGGAAGATGTGCCAAGTGTATGGATCCAACAACCTGTGATTGTTTTGTGTCCTCCCCAGATGGCCAGGAGGTGGCAGCCCCATCAGCCCAGGAGGTGGCAGCCCCATCAGCCCAGGAGGTGGCAGCCCCATCAGCCCAGGAGGTGGCAGCCCCATCAGGTCACGAGGTTGCTGGCCCATCAGGTCAGGAGGTTGCAGGCCCATCAGGGCAGGCTGCTGCACCACCCCCAAGACAGGCTCATGCAGAGTCCCAAGAAGGGCAGGATTCGCCATGGGAGGGGAGTGCCCACAACTCCCCTAATTTGGATGTTGAGTGGGAGGAGGATGAGGGGGAGGAAGATGACAATATTCTGATTAGGCAGGAAATAATGATGGGCCAAGATATGACCTTTGAATCATCCCCTGAGGGAACCCCACAGGCGCCCAGAAGTCAGGCCACCATCATGGGTCGCCCCTTCCAACCCTCCTCCAACATGCAGCAGCACCCATGGCTCACTCCAACTCCTCCTCCAAGGCCACAAGCCTCAGGGGCAAGTAGGATGCCGACCCCTGAAAACAGGGGGGGGTTGGTGCGTCTGCCGGTCAGTCTGTTGAGGGACAATGTCCGGCAGACCCGCAGTCTGTCTGCAATACAAAAAACTATGAGCAAGGTGGAGCGCAGCCTGGGTGCAATGAGGGAGTCACTGGGTGACGTGGCCACCAACTCCGTGGGGGTCATCACCTGTTTGTGGGACCTGAGGAACGCCACAACAGGTGTGGCCCAGGAGGTGACTGCCCTCACCCAGGCTGTGCAGGCCAATACCCGGGCTGTGCAGGCCAATACGGCTGACATAACTTCCTGTCTGACAAGGATAGCCGTTGCCTTGGAGGGAAGGCCAGCAGGAGGACAGACACCAGGGGAGGCTGCTTCCTCCCCTGTACAGTCCCCCCGCCCTGAAAATACTCCCTCCCCTGCACAGTCCCCCCCCCCTGAAAATACTCCCTCCCCTGCACAGTCCCCCCCCCCTGAAAATACTCCCTCCCCTGCACAGACCCCCCCCCGTGAAGATCCCCCAGTTGGCCGTGGCCGTCCCCGTGGCCGTCCCCGTCCCCGTGACCGTGCCCGTGCCCGTGGGCAGCCCAGAAGGAGCACTCGGCAACATCCCTAATTTGCAGGGGTACTTTTTTTTTTTTTTTTTTACACTGTACTTATGATTTGGTATATGTGTGTGAATGATGTGTGAATGTGGGGGGATGGCATTCCTGAAAACATAAGGGTGTCACCCTCAGTTTTGGTGGAGTAGGGATCCCCAGGACCAGGGAGAAGTCATCCTAGGTTCCTGAATGGTGTATGAATGCACAGTGACATAATTGGAGCCGTGGCGGGGCGTTACTGCTCCCAAGTACCAAAGGGGGGGGTACTTGGATCTAATCCAATTCGATGTGCATGTGATGTGTCTGTGCTAGGGACCACAGTGACGTGCATTCATGCATTCTCATTGTGAGATAATTAATGTGCGTTTTGTAAATAAAAATAAACATTCTCTTTGGCATATAAGTAATGTGCATTTATTTACCAAAATAAAGATTTAAAGGTCACATAATCTCTGTGATTTGGTCTTGGCAAATCAAAAACAAAAATAGTATTAGGATGCATTTACTGGGCAAAGATGCCTTCAGACAGTTGTCTCCTGATTGCCTGGCCCTCAGCAGACCGGGTAGAGGGGTTTGGGGGGGGGGTTGCCTGGGTGGGGGGTTAGGTCAGGAGATATCTCCACATGCATGCCCCTTCTTAATGCAAAATTGTGCAGTATGCAACATGCACCAATAATTTTGCATACAAAGTCTGGGGAATACAATAGTGTACCCCCAGTCTTGTCCAGGCATCTGAATCGTGACTTTAGCATGCCAAAAGTCCGCTCTACTATAGCCCGGGTCTGGCTGTGCACCTCATTGTATTTTCGTTCTCCGGGTGTTTGGGGGTTCCTAAAGGGGGTCATCAGGTGGGGTCCCAATGCATATCCTGAGTCACCTGTAAGGGAAAAGACAGGAGGATATTAGTCATGCATGTGCCCCTTGTGATGTCTCCATCATGGGGGGGGCATACCTGACACCAATGTCACTCACCAATCAGCCAGCTGTCTCCATACACGTTCATCTCAAAGTCTCTGTAGATCTTGGTCTGCCTTAGTATGAAACTATCATGGCACGAGCCGGGAAACTTGGCACAAACGTGCCAGATGAGGCCATGTGCATCTACGATCATCTGGACATTGATTGAATGCCAGCCTTTCCTGTTTCTGAACAGGTGTTCAGTATCATGGGGGGGCTGGAGTGCCACATGGGTGCAGTCAATCGCCCCGATGATCTTAGGAAAGCCAGCAATATTGTAAAAGTCTGTCATTGCTTGCACACGCTGGTCCTCCTGGGTGGGCATGACAAACTGGTGGCTCATGCGCCGCAGTATGGCAGGGACCACCTGATGTAGGCATTTACTCATGGTTGACTGCACCATCCCAGCCACACCTCCAGATGCTCGCTGGAATGAGCCACTCGATAGAAAATAGAGGGTTGCCATAACTTTTTCAAGAGGTGTCAGGGCATGGGAACGTAGGGTTGGGGCGATTAGATCCTCATGAAGGAGTTGGGTGATCTCCAGGATGGCCTCCCTATCAAATCGGTAGTTGCCAATGACCTCATAAACTGGCATTTGCCAAATATCACGGCGTGGCCGATAAACACGCGCCTGTGCCCTCATCCTCCTCCTCTGTGCCCTCCTCCTCCTTTGTGCCTGTAAGGCAGCAAGTGCCGTCAAAATCATTGCTGGTCCTGGCATTTTTCAACAACAACCTTCACAACTAGAGCTGTAACCTCTAGTCACTTCCTTCTGCAAACCCTTCCACAGCATGTGTAAAATTAGGGCTGGTTTTATAATGTGGAAATTTAGTCAGAAAAACTAACAGGTGCGCACAGGGCGGAAAATACGGCACACACACTTAATTCTGAGAATCGCCCTAACTCCCTCATTTGCATCTTTGCCTATCAAAAACAGCGGCGAGCCTAGCGTAATTTGCGCCCGGGAATGCGCAGGTGTAACTAATTTAAGTACGGCTGAAAATACGGAAATCTTTGCTTAAGTCGTTTTGACGATCGCGCGCAAATATATGCGCCGTGTAAAATTAGAAAAATGGAGTTAAGTCTGCGTATCTCTTTTGAGAATTTGGCCCTATGTATCTGGTTTACCCCTATCAAAGTTTTGAACAGGGGAATACAAGCAGGTTTGAGTGAAAAACACTCTAAGATTTTTACTGGATTACTAGTATATGAGTCTCAGGATAATTTAAGTCTGATAGGTGTCCATGTGTGGTGCATTGCCTTAAGGCTCCGCACCAGGGGAGTATCAGGTTTATTGAATTTAAGGTATTGAATATGTTGATGTTTACGTAATAATTTGTCTGCAGAATCAGTCAGGCTTTATCTAATTTAGTATGATTGATGGCATTCAGGGCAGATTGAAAAGCCAAGAGACACGCATTAAAAGCAGCCTCCAACTTTGTGAACATAATTTTACGTTCTCGTTTGAGGACTGTAGCTATCTGTATCAACCTGCCCCGAATGACAGCTTTGTGGGCTTCCCATAGTGTAAGGGTGGAGACATCATTGAATGACAGGTATTCAGAGAGAGCTGTTTCAATTAAAAGCGATGAGATGGATGAGTCAGCATGGAATCATTGATACACCAAGTAGTATCATGGGACCTAGGAATCGAAGAGGCAAGGCTGGTAAAAACTGCACAATGGTCTGTCCATGAGTATGGTATAATTTTAGAAGAAATTATCTCAGGAAGCATGCTAGATGTGGTAAGGATGTGATCTATGCGTGAAAAGGATTTATGTGGATAAGAATAGTGTGTGAAGTGTCTACTCATCAGGTTGAGTTCCCACCAAGTGTCCACCAAATTATGTGTAGTACGTAGGTGTTGAAGGGTTTGTTTGTTGAAGTTGGAGTTTGAGATTGATGGGGATTTATCTAGGAAAGGGAAAATGGTGGCGTTGGAATCACTGCATAATATGACAGTTCCCATTTTGTGTGCTTCTAGAACCCAAAAAAGATGTGATAAAAACAAGGAGGACCAGAGACAGCCGCCGAGGGACCCCCGAAGACGTGGATCGGGGGCCACTCTGTGCAAAATGAGCTGCACAGTGAAGGTAAGTATAACATGTCTGTTATTTAAAAAAAAAAAATAGTTTACAGCCCCTTTAAGTGCATGTATAATAAAGCAATGTCATCAAAACCTTTCTGGCTAGAAGATTAGTCAGCCTGAGAATCTAATAAATGACTTATAACTAGTAAATGTGGCAACACAAATAAGTCATAGACTAAGTAAAGGGAATCAATGGGAATACAGGCTACTATGTCTAAGCAATGAAGAAGTGAGCTGTAAAGAAAATATCCTCTAAGCAGTAGGTTAAAGGAACACTAAAGGTTCGTTTTTTATTAGATCAATTGATTGCTGTAAGCTAGAGCATTTAAATATCAGTTACCTCGTTTTTCCTTTTAACCTCCAAAATACAGTAATCAGGATTTGAAAATGCCATTTCCAGTCTCTCCTCTTCTTGATTTCCACCAGCATCTGAGCCGTTTTGCATGGTGGAAAGCAGAATGTGCTCACCCCCTCCCTATGACTACAGCCCTGCGTGAAGATGCTCTCTTATCCCTCACAGGCATAAAGGGTAAGCCTAATGGGAACTGTAGTTCCCATTAGGCCGTGATGTAGCAAGAATAAATGCGCACCGCAAACCAGGAAGTCAGTGAGAATAATAATTCAGGAGTGACGGAGGTGAATAAAACAGCTCGATTTCAACAGGTATCAAACTAGTTATAATGCAAAACATGACTTTTTACTTTATCAGCTACTGTCAGACTTTAATTTAAGAGGAAAATATTTTTGTCTTTACAACCCCTTTAACCACTTCCCGCCCGGTCAATAGCAAATTGACGTCCGGGAAGTGGTTCTGTAATCCTGACTGGACGTCTATTGACGTCCTGCAGGATTACATGCTGGTGCATGCCCGTGGATCTCCAACCTCAGTAAAAAGACTCCGGCAGAGGCTCTTTGCCACATGATCAGCCGTGTCCAATCACGGCTGATCACGATGTAAACAGGAAGAGCCGTTGATCGGCTCTTCCTCACTCGCGTCTGACAGACGCGAGAAAAGGAGAGCTGATCGGCGACTCTCCTGACAGGGGGGGTTCACGCTGATTGTTTATCAGTGCAGCCCCCCCTCGGATGCCCACACTGGACCACCAGGGATGCCCACACTGGACCACCAGGGAAGGGGGCAATACCAAAAAAAAAAAGAATAGATGCCAATCAGTGCCCACAAATGGGCACTGACTGGCAACATGGGCACTGACCGGCCATAATATGGGATTAAAAAAGTGATGCCCAGCAATGCCATCTGTGCCACCCCTCAGTGTCCATCAGTGCCACCCCTCAGTGTCCATCAGTGCCACCTATCAGTGTCCATCAGTGCCACCTCTCAGTGCCCACCCATGCCCAGTGCCCACTTAGTGCCCATCTGTGCCACCCATAAGCACCCATCAGTGCCACCCTTAAGTGCCGCCCATGAGTCCCCATCAGTGCCCATCAGTGCCGCCTATGAGTGCTCATCAGTGCTGCCTATGAGTGCCCATCAGTGCCGCATACTAGCGCCGCCTATCAGTGCCCATCAGTGCCACCTGATCGGTGCCCATCAGTGCCACCTCATCGGTGCCCATCAGTGCCACCTCATCGGTGCCCATCAGTGCCACCATATCAGTGCCCGTAATCAAAGAAGCAAACGTACTTATTTACAAAAAAAATTAACAGAAAAAAATTAAAACTTTAAAATTTCCGGTCTTTTTTTAGTCGTTGCACAAAAAATAAAAATCGCAGAGGTGATCAAATACCACCAAAAGAAAGCTCTATGTGTGGGAACAAAATGATAAAAAAATTGTTTGGGTACAGTGCAGCATGACCGCGCTATTGTCATTCAAAGTGTGACAGCACTGAAAGCTGAAAATTGGCTTGGGCAGGAAGGTGCGTAAGTGCTTGGTATGGAAGTGGTTAAAATAACACATACAATAATGAGAAATTCCTGGGCCCGACGGCTATACGGGTCAATATTACAAAACCTTGCTCTCTTCGCTATTGAAATATATGAGTAAATTTTTTAACGCATTAGGGACATCGGCTAGTTTTACGAAGGAAACTCTACTAGCCTATATTTCGGTGATACCGAAAGAGGGGAAGGATTTGGGCCTATGTGGAAGCTATAGGCCGATCTCTCTGTTAAATTCGGATGTAAAGATTTTCGCTAAGGTTTTGGCAAATAGGATACAACAGTATATCCCAGACCTGATACATCTGGATCAGGTGGGATTTGTCCCCATGAGGGAAGCACGCGACAATACTATAAAAGCCATTAATTTGGTGCAGATTGTAAACACAACACAGACACAATGCGTATTTCTAAACACAGACGCAGAGAAGGCCTTCGACAGGGTGAACTGGAGTTTTATGAGGGCAGTTTTACAACATGGAGGCTTTGGAGACAAAATAATAAAATGGATATTGTCTATGTACTCAAGTCTAACGGCTCAAGTACGGGCCAACGGAATACTATCAGAGCCTTTTCAGATTTTGAATGGTACAAGACAGGGGTGCCCTCTGTCCCCACTCCTCTTTGCCCTGTCGTTAGAGCCCTTCCTGTGTACCTTGCGTTTAAATAGGAATATATCAGGAGTACACATAGGTAAGAATCACTGCAAAATAACTGCCTACGCAGATGACATGTTGTTTACACTCACCAATCCATTGATCTCTATCCCGAATTTAATGAGGGAGTTTGAGAAATACGGCTCTCTCTCAAATCTAAGTATCAACTTCAATAAATCAGAAGCAATGGGAATTAACGTACCACAAACATCGATAATCCACTTAAAACAAAAATTTAAGTTTAAATGGACGGACAAAGCACTAACATATCTCGGCATACAACTAACAGGGAGAGTAGACAAGATTTTTGAATTAAATTTTCCACCATTACTGCAAAAGGTGAAGATATTACTGGATAAGTGGAATCAGGGGTTCCACACCTGGTTAGGCCGATGCAACGTTATTAAGATGAGTATACTCCCCAAAATACTCTACCTACTCCAAACATTATCAATTCATATCCCAGTGCAGTATTTCAAACAATGCCAGAGAGTTATTTTTGAGTTTGTATGGGCACACAAAAATCCCAGAATACAAAGGAAACAACTAATGTATACTAAACAACAGGGAGGACTGGGGGTGCCAGATATACGGAAGTACTACTATGCCGTACACCTGAACAGGTTAATAGATTGGAACAGACATTCAGATACTAAACTCTGGGTACAAATCGAACAGTCCCAATCTAAAATGCCATTAGAAAGGGCACCATGGTGGTATGCCTCATTACCCAAAGAAATTAACAAAAACCCGATACTGGGAAACACAGTGAAGATATGTGTAATAGCTTTCTCCATGATGGGTATGGATCCCAGGACTTCCCCATTATATCCAGTAATGGGGAACCCCCTCTTTCCCTTGGGATATGAAGATGGAGCTTTTCGACACCTAAGGGAGGGGGAATGTAGACAAGTAGTGAGCTATATCCGAAGGGGAAGATGGCTCACAATAGCTGAATTGATGGAACAAGAGGGCGGATTCCGTCTAAAGTTTTGGAATGCACTCCAGATGGTCCACTTTCTGAACACACTACCAAATCCGGGGGTTTTCGAAAGACCACTCATGAGATTTGAGAAAATGTGTAGCGAGAGGGGAATATTAAAACATACTCTCTCAATAAGCTATGAACTACTTGCACAGTCAGGGAACCACCCTTTGAAGTGTGTCCAGGATTGGGAACAGGAATTAAAAAGGGTATTTAGCATGGAACAGCGACAACGTATATACAAACGAACGCATAAAACATCAATATGTGCAAAGACACAAGAGACAAATTATAAGATTTTTGCAAGGTGGTATAGGACACCGGAGAGATTAAACAAAATCTTCCCAGAGGTGTCAGACAAATGTTGGAGGTGTCAAGGCAGTAAAGGGATGATGTTACACATATTTTGGGACTGTCCCCTGTTAAGGAGCTTTTGGCTGGAGATTAAAAGGGTACTTCAGACCTGTTCAGAATATGAGATACCGGAAGACCCAGAATTTTACCTTTTACACGTGAATCAAATCCAAGAGAAAGCGTATAGGGAGACAAGCTTAGGTCATCTATTAGATGCCGCAAAAGCGTGCATAACAAAGAAGTGGAAGTCACCATCCCCACCCACAATAGAGATGTGGATAAACAAAGTAAAAGAAATCAGTAAATTAGAAGAACTAGTACAGACAGCACAACACCAAAAGGAAAGATATTTAAGAATCTGGACCTCCTGGAAATCCTTTTTGGATTCTAGGGAGGGGGGTAAGGATTGATATTACAGATGGTAATTTGAACAGGGAGGGGGGAGAGTGGGAATGCGGGACAATGGAGAGAGTGTAGGCGGATTTCCCCCCCTTTTCTTTTTTTTTTTTTTTGTTTATATTATTTTATTTATTTACTTATTTATTTATTTATTTACTTTTTCCTCTCCCAGTTTTGTAGTAGTGTTTTGGATGGTACCCACAGGTACCCACAGGTTAGAGGGGACATATGACGGCATGCATTTGCATGATTAGTGGATTTATTTGAGTTGTGTATCATAACAGTATTAAGCACTACTACAATTGTATAATGTATTATTATTTTGTATTCAAATAAAAAAAGGTTTAAATAAAAAAAAAATAATGAGAAATTCCATGAGGATACTTGGTAAACAAAAGAAATAAAAGAAAACAAGTCAATATGTGACAATAAGTGAGTCTCATTATCCTAAAATGAACAGTAAAAAATTTAAGAAGAATCCCAGGATATCTAAGGGATAGCAAGAGGAAAAATATAGGAAATTTCTAAAAGAAAAGAAAAGAAAAGAAAAGAAGAGGAAATGAGGCCCAGGTTATGGACTGAAAATTATTAAATTGCCTGCAGAAGAGCACAAAATCCAGCAAATTCTGCTATGGAAATTAATCTGATCAATAGATTGAAATCAGTCCATTGAAGCTTCATTAGTTGGTGATGAATTATCAAAGCGTCCACATGTATGGTTATTTTGGCGAGAAGAAGATGATGGACCCGAGCCTGTTATAGCTTGTTGCGAAGAGGCCGAGCGTCTATGAGATTAATCCCTGGTGGAGACTTTATCCATGAGTCCCAGGTTGAGTAGGATCGATTGCAATTCATCTCAGGATCAACAAGTATATTTAGTTTCAGGGTGGGTAAAGCAGAGTGAAAATGGGAACCGCCAATGGTACTGTATGAGATTTGGTTGCGTTGAAGCACTTGTAAGTGGGGTTTGAGTGCACGTGTCTTAGCCACTGTGAGAACGGAGAGGTCCGCAAAGATCTGATATATACTGCCCTGAAAATTTAGGGTGCCTTTACCCCTAGTTGCTGCTAATAGTTGCTCCTTGGTGTGATAATAGTGTAACTTTACTATTATGTCCCTGGGAGGACCATTGGTTTTGCATGGGGCTAAGGCTCTGTGCACTCTGTCCATTTCAAATCTCTCTACTGGGATACTTGGTTGCAGTTCCTGGAAGAGTGCTATCATGGTAGCCTGTAGATCAAGAACAGTCTCAGGGATTCCCCTTATTCTTAAGTCAGAACAACGGTCCCTATTTTCCTGTAATACCAGGTTCTCCTCTTTAAGCTTTTCAAATTCAGTCATATAGTGTTGTGTGTGTTTTTCAATTTTATCAACATGTACCTCCAATTCAGCTGTTCTTTGCCCCAGCTCTCTTATTTCCCTTGTCAGTTTATCTGTTATGTGGTCAGAGGTCTGTTTCAGGGCTTTATGTAACATTTGTTCAAATTGTTTGAACATACTGGATTGTATTATGGCTTGTGAATCACCAGCATCAGAATCAGACTCACCAACAAATTCCTGTGACTGCAGGTTGCGTGACAAGGTAGTGAGAGCGTGCTGTGTACAGGGCTGTGAGATATCCGATAGTGCCATCTTGGACGACAGCCTGGACAACTTTTCTTTCAGATTAACAGTCTTGTACTTGATTTTCGGGCCTTTTATATCATTGTTACAGTGCTAGGGAATTCCAGGAGCAATTCGGCTGCAGCAGGAAACGTTTGTGGTGGTTTAGATGCGATTAGTTCTCCGGTTTTTTCATCCCCAAAGCGGAGCTCTAAGGTAACGCGACCTCTCTCAGGCATCCATGCATGCGCCCTGTTATTGGGATCTCAAATCTCTGCAAGTCTGTCTAGGCTGCCTAGCTTTGTGGGTGTTGATTTTTTCTTGCAAGTAATTTCTTGCTAAAGGTTTCATAGGCAGAATTAACACCCAAGTACCAATTTTTCCACACCTGTCTGACAGGTGCATCAAATTTCAATTTTTTACAGCAAGGCCAAATCTTGCTTATATCAAGGGTACCTCTAGGATGTTACAGGGTTAAAGCACCACCAACATCCAAGCCACATTTTTCCACAACTGTTTGACAGGGGCATCAAATTATTTTTTTTTATAGCGAGGCAAATTCTTGCTTTCATCAAGAGTACCTCTATAGGGCTATGTTGTGAAGGAACCACCAACAGCCAAAGCCCAATATTTCCACACCTGTTACTTCTATCCAAAATCTGCGAAAGAAACACCAGACTTTATGTAAAAAAAAAAAAATTGTTAATCTTGGCCTGAGTGTGCTATAATTTGGTTTCTTCACAAAAGACTTGCTCACTGTGGTGAAAAAAAAATGTTATTTCCATCCAAAGTCTGAGACACCAGAATTTATCCAAAAAATCTGTAATTTTTTTCCGAGTGCACTAAATTGTGGCCTCGTCATACAGACTAACTTCCCAGGCTGTTTTTTACAAAATAAAAAAAGCTTGCAGGGAAAATCTATTTAAATGTCATTTATTTCTTTATAAATGTCGGTTTTGCTGTAGCAGGTTCTATACATGTGTCAGGAAAGGTTTCACCTGCTGGTGGCACTGCAGATTTCAGACCTATGAGCTACAGTTCTGGTGTCCACCAGTGGGTGGATCTCGGCAGTCAGGAGCTGATATTTCCTGCAGTCAGGCATCACCTGATACGGATTAAAGGAAGTATACTTAAACCTGGTGATCACTTGCACCCATTGTCTTGGTATTGTTTCCTTGTGTGCTGACCTGCGTTTGCAAATCCTGTGTCCCTGTATCCCGAACCCTGTATCCAGAATCCTGAAACCTGTATCCTGAACCCTGTATCCTGTGTTCCTGAACCCTGCATCTGTTCCTGGACCCCTGTTCTGCAGCATGATCCCTTCTGCCGGCTCTCTCTGTCGCTTGTTACACCTCCCTGCCCTGTCTTGCTCCGAGCTCTACCTGATTGACCTCCCGTGTATGACCCTGGCTTAAGGTTATGATTACTGTATATTCCACATCTGTATATAGATTTTGTTTTGGTATTCAGTTGTTGTCTGTCAAAGGGCCACACATTAGAATTTGTACTTAAAACTACACATGGACAGCAGGTGCATAAGGAAACAGATAGACATACAGGGCCAGATCCACAGCCAGCGCCGCAAATTAAGTTACTCAAAACGTATGTCATTTAAGTTACGGCGCCCTAAGTTGGTGTCGTAATTGCCGTATCTACAGCGCATTTGCGCACAAAATTGCGCTTGCGTAACTTAAATCCCGAGGCGTAAGGCAGGGTTATTGCAAGTGGGAAGGAAGTGGGCGTGCTTCATTGTAATGAGCCGTGACCCCATGCAAATGAAGGGCCGGCCGTACTACGCATGCGCGCACAAATCTGCTTCTCACTGGGCATGTGCAGAACTTTGCTCGCCGAAGTATTGCATCTTAGATCTGAAAGGCGTACGAGGACGTATACCTGTCGGATCTATCTCAGATGCCGTCGTATCTTGGTTTGAGGATTCAAACCGAAGATACGACGCAGGTAATTTGAAAGTACGCCGGCGTATCAGTAGATACGCCGGCGTACTCGCTCTGTGGATCTGCCCCTATGACTTTTGCGCAAACCAATCAATATAGGCTTATTGCAATTTTTTTACCAAAAATATGTAGAAGAATATGTATCGGCCTAAACTGAGGAAAACATTTTTTTATATATTTTTGGGGGATATTTATTATAGCAAAAAGTAAAAAATATTGCATTTTTCTAAAAATTGTTGCTCTAGTTTTGTTTATAGCGCAGAAAACTGCAGAGGTGATCAAATACCACCAAAAGAAAGTTCTATTTGTGGGAAAAAAGTACATCAATTTTGTTTGGGAGCCACATTGCACAACCACGCAATTGTCAGTTAAAGCAACGCAGTGCTTAAATGCAAAAAGTGGCCTTGTCTTTGGCCAGCAAAATGGTCCGGGGCTTAAGTGGTTAAAACTACTCGTGGCTATAATGAATTTTTCGGGTCCCAGCAATACAGATAAAAGTCATTAAAAAAAACGGCCCCTGAACCAAAATTTCAAAAACAAATTGCGTGGGGGTCCCCCCAAATTCCATACCAGGCCATTCAGGTCTGGTATTGATTTTAAGGGGAACCCTGCGCCAAAATTGAAAAAAAAAATGGCGTGGGGTTCCCCCCAAAAATCTATACCAGAGCCTTATCCGAGCACGCAACCTGGCAGGCCACAGGAAAAGAGGAGGGACGAGAGAGCGCCCCCTCTCCTGAACCGTGACAGGCCACAAGCCCTCAACATGGGGAGGATGTCCACATGTTGATGGGGTCTAAGAAAAAATATTAAATTGTAGATGAAGGCAAAAAAGTTCAGGAGTCATGGGAGATGGACTTTTTTGTCATTGAGAATTAGCATAAATCCTGTGTTTAATCTGCAGAGAATTGTTGGCTGATCCAAATTGGTTTAATAGGCACTATGGGCCAGATCCACAGCCAGCGCCGCAAATTAAGTTACTCAAAACTTATGTCATTTAAGTTACGGCGCCATAAGTTGGTGTCGTAATTGCCGTATCCACAGCGCATTTGCGCACAAAATTGCGCTTGCGTAACTTAAATCCCGAGGCGTAAGGCGGGGTTATTGCAAGTGGGAAGGAAGTGGGCGTGCTTCATTGTAATGAGCCGTGACCCCATGCAAATGAAGGGCCGGCCATACTGCGCATGCGCGCACGAATCTGCTTCTCACTGGGCATGTGCAGAACTTTGCTCGGCGCAATCAGTGAGATAGGTAAAAGGCCAAGCGTACTTAGTTTGAGGATCGCCCTGTGTATAAATAGCCCCAGTCAAACACACTTCCCTTGCAAATGTATTTCCCTGTGTTACCCTTCCTAGAGCAAGTTGCTTCTGCTCTGAATGTTTGTCGGTGTTTGTTGGTGAGTTGTGTGTGATAGAGAAGTTTTGGAGGAGTATTAGATAGTTGGCCTTATATTATCACAGTAATTTTTAACTGCTGCTCGCTTGTAAACAGTTTCCTCAGAACAAAACCGTAAAACAAGAGCAAACAAAATCAGTAAAAGTTAAATCATCCATCCTAAAAAGATGTGAAAGTATGTAATTTTAGGAAATATTTCAAATAGTAATGTCAGTGAGATTTCTAAGCAAAAATATTTTCTGCCAACTTTTTTAAATTAGGGGACAAGCTGGAGCAAGAACAATGTAGCTCTGCAGGGAGGTTTTCATCTCTATTTCCTATTTTTCAGATTTTTTATGCAAACCATTATAGAGAAGGTATGCTCACATGCATCTGTAGAACCAAAGATTAATAGCATTTTTGCAGCAAACTGATGAAGAATTGCACCAGGAAGACCATTCCAAAGGTGTGGAACATCTTCTTTCATTAGGCAAGCAGTGGTACTATAATCCATTTATTACACAATGAGAAGCCCTTGCTTAAATCCCCACTTTTTAAGTCCCATTTTCTTCAGAGATTGGGCCACAGTTGCGAACATTAAACTCAAATAGGCTAGTCAGAAAAGTGATGAAGGGTGTCAGGTTTTCAAAATTGGTTTTCAAAACAAACTTTGAGCTTTTGAATTATATTGATGTATGTTTAGGGACATCTCCTGTCAGGCATCCGAGTTGTTATTAAATATCCTTTAAGATGAGAAAAATTTAAGAAATCCTTAGCTTTCAGTTGATTATGCATTGGCTGCAGCTGAACCAAGAAAGTTTTACACCTCCTCAACGCTGCAAAACACTACGTACCCTTGTACTGGAGGAAGCCTACTCCCCCAAAATTGTCAGATTGGCTTCTTCGAACTAATAAAATTGCTGAGATGGAGGACCTCATCCATCAGGCTAAAGACAACCCAACAAAATATAGACAAACATGGGCCTGCTGGATTCATTTTCGGGATTCACCAAGGTTTAAAGAATTACTTTTACTCTGACTTTTAACTTGATTTTCTACCCCTGTGTCGTCCTCGTCTGGATGATACCTGTGAGTTCCCGATACTTCCTCCTGGTCTGACTGCCTACATATCCTAGAGCGGTCACCTCACCCATCACAATCTTTTCTCAAAGGATTTGAGCGTCTGTCTGTCTGTCCATCCATCTGTCTGTCTGTCCCTGTATGTCCTTGTCTGTCTTTGTCTGTAGATTTCTATATACCCCCCGTTATTAGCTTCTCTGGTCTATTCTGTCCTATATTTAGCTTGCTAAGATTGTTGCTACAATTTGGTTTTGAGCAGTGTGCACCCCTCACGGCTCTGGATGTTTGAGAGCAGATCTCTGGTTTATTCTCTATAACCGCTGTTATACTGTTTACCAAATGTAATTTGATGTACAAAATATCTTTACTCTGTACACTACTGGAGGTCTGTCCCGCATGAAGGGGGCAACCAACCTTTTATTTTGTTGCATTGTATTGAGGCATTGTTTGTATTGTATTGTTTTGTACCTCTTTTTATCTTCAATAAAAAACGTTTAAAACTGAAAAACAAAAAAAAAAAAGAAAGTTTTAATGTTTCTCAGCAAAGTTGAAAGCAACCGGTTCTTCCCTTGCACTGACAAGTGACAAGTTACGTTTTTTAAGTTTGTTAAGTTGTTAAGTTGACAGGTGACATCAGCAAGCATCCTCAGGTCTAACAGCCACTGCTCATGCTCAAGTTCGAGGGATTGTATTAGAACACTGTTTAAGAAACATGCAAATAGCTGGTAGAATTGCTATACATAACTGGAACATTTTGCCTCTGCTTAAACAGCACACCTCTGTGTGCACAACAGGATCACTGTATTCAGATTCTACTTCTTTTAAAAGTTCCATAAACTGATGATGATTTAGTGTATTTGCTTGAATAAAATTACCAATATTAACCACTTTGTCCATTACGGTTTTCATTCAATTTTTTTTGCCCAGTTTAGCAAAGAGAGCCTCCTGGTGAATGATGCAGTGAATGCCAAATACAGTTGCAACCTCAGTAGTGCTGTAAAGCCACAATTTGCTCCAAGCATAAAAGGACATCCATACGTTGTGATTAGCACAAGATTACCTAGTGGTAGGGAATGTGTAGTGAAAAAAATACATACAGGTAACAGCTTTAAAAAAGTCAACTCCTTCTGTTCAGCCATGTAAGCCAATCAAATCAAAGAAGTCTTTAGTAACATTTTAGTTTCTATCCACACAGAAAACCCACACACAGCTCGGCAACATCACAATTATCTTTGGATTCTTCTTTATTCCTGAGATCAATGGACAAAATGTTGAAAGAGGCCAAAAAACATTCTTTACTAGATCACCTTCTGAAGAAGGCTTTCCATTTTTAGAAAGTAAATAGATAATCTGATAGCTTGCCAGCATTATTGTTTTAGCGTCAAACATTACTGTGTTCATCACATCCATCAAATCTTTCTTTAATGAGACAAGATGTTGCTTCTAAGTACAGATACTCTGCTCATAGGTTGGGTGACAGGATTCATAGGGCCAGATCCACAAAGCAGATGCGCCAACTTAACTCGAGATACGCGGCGTAATTGAAATTTACACGGCGCGTATATTTGCGCCTGATCCTCAAAACGAGATACGCCTTAAAATCAGGTTTTTCTGTCCTACCTAAAATAATTACACCGGCGCTTTTCTGTGCGCAAATTATTCTAGAAACGCCGCTGTTTTGATAGGCGAAGATGCAAATGAGGGAGATAGGGCGATCCACAAAATTAAGTGTGTGCGCCGTAGATTACGCCCTTGTGCACTTCTGTTAGTTTCAATGTGTAAATTTACACATTATAAAAGGTGCCCTAATTTTACACATGCCGTGTAAAGGTCAGCTAAAGCAACACCATTAAGGAAGAGCTGAGCACACACACTTGCTGGACTACAATCTATGCCAACATGCCAGGGGCATCCATGCGCATAGCTAGACTAGTGACTTCAGTGACCGAGGGTACCACCTCTTCTGAGGGAACAGCAGTCAGGAGACGCCTCACAGAATGCATCTTTGCACAGTAAACACACACATTAATTATGTCACAATGAGAATGCATAAATGCACACCACTGTGGTCCCTAGCACAGACATATCACATGCACATCTAATTGGATTAGATCCAAGTACCCCCCCCCTCCATTGGTACTTGGGAGAAGTAACGCCACGCCACGGCTCCAATTCTGTTACTGTGCATTCATACACCATTCAGGAACCTGGGATCACTTCTCACTGGTCCTGGGGATCCCTTCTCCACCAAAACTGAGGGTGACACCCTTATTTAATCAGGAATGCCACCCCCCCCCCCCACATTCACACATCATTCACACACATAAACCAATTCATAAGTACAGTATAATAAACAAAATCATAAAAATATAAAAAAAAACAAAAGTACCCCTGCAAATTAATTTTGGCGGCGTTTGCTCCATCTGGGCTGCCCACGTGCACGGACAACTGGAGGATCTTCATGGGGGGGTGTTAGCAGGGGAGGGAGTATCTTCATGGGGGGGTGTTAGCAGGGGAGGGAGTATATTCATGGAGGGGTGAGTGAGCAGGGAAAGGAGGAGCCTCCCCTGGTGCCTGTCCTCCTGCTGGCCTGCCCTCCAAGGCCACTGCTATCCTTGTCAGACAGTTTGTGAGGGCAGCCGCATTGGCCTGGCCAGCCCGGGTATTGTCCTGGACAGCCCGGGTATTGTCCTGCACAGCCTGGGTCAGGGCAGTCACCTCATGGGCCACGCCTGTTGTGGCGGTCTGCAGCTCACACAAACATGTGATGACCGCCAATGAGTTGGTGGCCACATCACCGAGTGACTCCTTCATTACACCCAGGCTGTGCTCCATCTGGGTCAGAGTGACTTTTATCTGACCCAGAGTGCGGGTCTGCCGGGCATTGTCCTTCTGCAGACTGGCCGGCAGACGCTCGGCCACCCCCCTGGTCTCCTGGGTCGCCATCCTGCCTGCCCCTGAGGCTTGTGGCCTGGGAGGAGGGGGGAGAGTGACCCTTGTGGGTTGCGGCCTGTTGGGGGAGGAGTGGGAGGGGCTACCCCTGATGGTGGCCTGACTGCTGCCAGCCTCTGGGGTAGGCTCTGGGGTAGCCTCAGGGGTAGCCTCAAGTGTAGCCTCAAGGGTATCCTCAAAGGTCATCATATCAGAGGCCAAAAGGACTTCCCGGCCAATTTGAAGATCTTCTTCCTCCACCCCCTCATCCTCCTCCCCCTCATCCTCCTTCCCCTCAACCTCCTCATGAGGGGAGGTTTGGCCACTCCCCTCCCCTGGGGACTCCTCAGCAGCCTCTTGTCCTTGGGGTGGTGCAGCAGCCTGGCCTGATGGGCCTGCAATCTCCTGGTCATCTGTGGAGGACACAAAACAATCACAGGTTTGAGGATCCACACACTTTGCACGTCTTCCCTTCCCCCACCCACACATGCTAATCACCAGATAGAAAAAACAAAAACTTACCTGGCCCCACAGGAACACCTGTCTGATATCCATGCAGGCCCACCACCTGCTCTGGCTGGAAACACCGGGCCACTGCCCATTCCTCCTCACTCAGACGGATGGGGCAGGGTCCCCCTCCTCCAGTGCCCCTGGCATGGGCATTGATCTTTGCCACCTTGTTACGGACCACGCTCTTTAGATCGTTGATCTTTTTTTGGATGCCAGCGGGGGTCCTCGTCTCCCCCCCCGCCGCATTGATCTGATTCCTTTGGGCCGGGGAGGTGTTCCGGCTCTCAGGCCCATGTAAATAGCTCCCATATAGGACGATGGACCTAGCAAGGATTTGCTTCTCAACCTGATTAAAATTGAGCTTCCTGCGCTTGGGTGCCATCACAGACACCACTCAGTAACAAGAATAAACTCACAGGACAAACAAACAAAAATACACACACAACAAACAAACAAAAACACTCACAGAAGAAACACACAAAAAGCAAAACACACCAGCAGACAGCTACTACAAATTCAAAAACAAACACGCAAAAAACAAACACAAAATACAATCAGAAAAAAACAAACACAAAATACAATCAGAAAAAAAAAAATACACTAAAAAAAAACAAACACAAAATACACTTAGCAGAAACAAACACCAACTACTATCTAATACTCCTCCAAAACTTATCTATCACACACAACTCACCAACAAACAAACATTCAGAGCAGAAGCAACTTGCTCTAGGAAGGGTAACACAGGGAAATACTTTTGCAAGGGAAGTGTGTTTGACTGGGGCTATTTATACACAGGGCGATCCTCAAACTAAGTACACTTGGCCTTTTACCTATCTCACTGATTGCGCCGAGCAGGGGCGGACTGACCATTCGGTCATTCGGGCAGTGACCAAGGGCCCCATGCCACTAGGGGGCCCCATCAGGGTGGCCAGCCTCAGTAAAACTAGGAACGGTATTCAGAATCGGTGTATTTTTACATCTGTTCTTGAAATGTCTGAGACCGACATTATTTTGATGTAAAAATCTGGAGTTTATAGCTGCCCCGCCTCTGCACTGCCCCCTCAGCCAATAGGAACAAGCTGTACACGCCCCCTTCTCCAGCGCGGCTTTTTTGACACAGAAGCAGGAGATGCCGACTGCTGGAGGAGAGAAGAGGGAGGCGGGGACACAGCTTGCAGTGTGGGACGGACTGCTGCCTGATAAGGTAAGCTGGCTGGGCTTTTCAGAATGGATTCTTGTTTTTGGATTCCCCTGGTGAGCAGAGACGGAGAGGATGTGTTACCTCCTCCTGTCTCTGAGGACATGTCCTGAATGTCTCCCCCAATCTCTAACAACTACATTTCCATACTCATTACCTGCCCACCACTATACAGGCACAGTCCCCCTCCTCTCCTGTATTACCAACTCATGTGTCTGTCAGCTGCTGGGGCACTACAAGTCCCAGCATATCAGGAGATAGGGGCAGTAGTGTGTTCAATCAGGCTGATTTTTGGATGAAAAATGCTGATGTGTGTATACTGTGTGTGTATGTATGTGTATGTGTGTGTGTGTATGTATATATACTGGCCCAGATTCAAGAAGCACTTGCGCCCGCGCAACCATAGTTGCGCGGCGCAAGTGCTTACTTGCTCCGGTGTAACGAGTGCTCCTGATTCAGGAACCTCGTTACACCGAATGCAGCCTAGGATATGACAGACATAAGCCTCCTTATGCCTTCACATCCCAGGCTGCATTCTTGCGTTGGCCGCTAGGGGGCGCGGCCTTTGTGATCGGCATATAGTATGCAAATTGCATACTACCACCGATTCACAAGAGTTGCGCGGGCCCTGCGTACGCAAGGTACGGAGTTTCCGTACGGCGCCTTTAGCATAAGGTTGCTCCTGCTAAAAGCAGGCGCAGCCAATGCTAAAGTATAGCTGCGCCTCCCGCTCGTGACGTTTAAATTTTACGTCGTTTACGTAAGTGAACCGTGAATGGCGCTGGACGCCATTCACGTTCACTTACAAGCAAATGACGTCCTTGCAACGTCATTTGCCGCAATGCACGTCGGGAAAGTTTCCCGACGGAGCATGCGCTGTTCGCTCGGCGCGGGAGCGCGCCTAATTTAAATGATTCCCGCCCCCGGCGGGATCATTTACA
This sequence comes from Rana temporaria, assembly GCF_905171775.1. Classification (NCBI taxonomy): domain Eukaryota; kingdom Metazoa; phylum Chordata; class Amphibia; order Anura; family Ranidae; genus Rana; species Rana temporaria. The sequence goes on from NC_053496.1 coordinate 112,176,739, forward strand.
TTAGGCAGCCTTGCGCCCGGCTGCTTAGCATATTGCCCGCGCAATTTACGGAGCAACTGCTCCGTGAATCGTGGGCAAAGCGCAATATTTGCGTGGGCGCAGAGAAAAAAATTTGCTCTTTGCCCACGCAAATATTGCGCGATTCTACTTGAATCTGGGCCACTGTGTGTGTTTGTGTATATAATGTATAGTGTGTGTGTGTGTGTGTATCATGTATAGTGTGTGTATATAATGTGTGTGTGTGGGTGTATATAGTGTGTGTGTGCATATAATGTATAGTGTGTGTATATAGTGTGTGTATAGTGTGGGTATATACTGTATGCGTGTGTATGTATACTGTGTGTCTCTATGTGTATGTATATTGTGCATGTGTGTGTGTATACAGAATGTTTCATGTGTGCCCACTGCTGCTCAACAGAAGTCGATCTAACAATCCCATGCCCGTGAAAAATGCACTTGTTGCCATTTGGAGCCATCCGATTGGTGCACTGCAGAGCTCGACCTTGGATCAGGCAGCAGGGCAGGGCTGGGTGCACACCTGTGCAGTGACATCATGGCACACATCAAGCATGGCCTTTATTCACATGCCCCGCTGCCCAATCTGAGGCCAACCACAGCAGTTCACTATTCCGCTGGCTCTAAGACTCACTTGTGCAGTTCAGAGGCGGCAACAAGTGGATTTTTCCCCATTAAAAGCCTTTTCCTGACAGCTGCCTGCCATACCAAGCACTAAGGTGCAAATGTGTGTGTAAGGGGACAATGATGGAAGGTGGCACACTGGGGGTGCTCTGCCGTAGGGTGGCACATTGGGAGGCTCTGCCGTAGGGTGGCACACTGGGGGCCTCTTCAGTAGTGTGGCACACTGGGGGGCCTCTTCAGTAGTGTGGCACACTGGGGGGCCTCTTCAGTAGTGTGGCACACTGGGGGGCCTCTTTAGTAGTGTGGCACACTGGGGGGCCTCTTCAGTAGGGTGGCACACTGGGGGGCTCTGCCATAGGGTGGCACTCTGGCTGCCTCTGCCATAGGGTGGCACTCTGTGGACTGTGATGTATATGGAGAATGTTGGGACTTTGTGGTAAGGGAGGACTCTGATGTGAGTGCGGAGCTCATCCTGACTGTTGTATAATGTTGTTTTGTTTGTTACTTACTCTTGGTGTGACGGCCATCTGTAAACCCAGGGGCCCCAAAATCTTCTATTGCCCGGGGGCCCCATGAGTTGTCAGTCCGCCCCTGGCGCCGAGCAAAGTTCTGCACATGTCCAGTGAGAAGCAGATTCGTGCGCGCATGCGCAGTACGGCCGGCCCTTCATTTGCATGGGGTCACGGCTCATTACAATGAAGCACGCCCACTTCCTTCCCACTTGCAATAACCCCGCCTTACGCCTCGGGATTTAAGTTACGCAAGCGCAATTTTGTGCGCAAATGCGCTGTGGATACGGCAATTACGACACCAACTTAGGGCGCCGTAACTTAAATGACATAAGTTTTGAGTAACTTAATTTGCGGCGCTGGCTGTGGATCTGGCCCATAGTGCTTATTAAACCACTTTGGATCAGCCAACAATTCTCTGCAAATTAGACACAGGATTTATGCTAATTCTCAATGACAAAAAAGTTCATCTCCCATGACTCCTGAACTTTTTTGCCTTCATCTACAATTTAATATTTTTTCTTAGACCCCATCAACATGTGGACATCCTCCCCATGTTGAGGGCATGTGGCCTGTCACGGTTCAAGAGAGGGGGCGCTCTCTCGTCCCTCCTCTTTTCCTGTGGCCTGCCAGGTTGCGTGCTCGGATAAGGCTCTGGTATAGATTTTTGGGGGGAACCCCACGCCATTTTTTTTCAATTTTGGCACAGGGTTCCCCTTAAAATCAATACCAGACCTGAATGGCCTGGTATGGAATTTGGGGGGACCCCCACGCAATTTGTTTTTGAAATTTTGGTTCAGGGGCCGTTTTTTTTAATGACTTTTATCTGTATTGCTGGGACCCGACAATTCATTATAGCCACGAGTAGTTTTAACCACTTAAGCCCCGGACCATTTTGCTGGCCAAAGACAAGGCCACTTTTTGCATTTAAGCACTATGTTGCTTTAACTGACAATTGCGTGGTTGTGCAATGTGGCTCCCAAACAAAATTAATGTACTTTTTTTCCCACAAATAGAACTTTCTTTTGGTGGTATTTGATCACCTCTGCAGTTTTCTTTGCTATAAACAAAACTAGAGCAACAATTTTTAGAAAAATGCAATATTTTTTACTTTTTGCTATAATAAATATCCCCCAAAAATATATAAAAAAATGTTTTCCTCAGTTGAGGCCGATACGTATTCTTCTACATATTTTTGGTAAAAAAATTGCAATAAGCCTATATTGATTGGTTTGCGCAAAAGTCATAGGGGCAGATCACAGAGCGAGTACGCCGGCGTATCTACTGATACGCCGGCGTACTTTCAAATTGCCTACGTTGTATCTTTGGTTTGAATCCTCAAACCAAGATACGACGGCATCTGAGTTATATCCGACAGGTATACGTCCTCGTACGCCTTTCAGATCTAAGATGCAATACTTCGGCGTCCGCTGGGTGGCGTCCACGTCGTTTTCCGCGTCGGGTATGCAAATTAGCTATTTCCCGTCGATCCACGAACGTACGAGCAGCCGGCGCATTTTTTTATGGCGTCTCTAGTCTGCTTTTTCCGGCGTATAGTTAAAGCTGGTATTTTGTTGCGTATAGTTAGACCTGCCATGTTAAGTATGGCCGTCGTTCCCGCGTTTATTTTGATTTTTTTTTGCGCAAGTCGTTCGTGAATCGGGATGGACATAATTCACGTCTAAGTTAAAAAAAATGACGTCGTTGCGACGTCATTTAGCGCAATGCACGGCAGGAAATTTTGAAACGGAGCATGCGCAGTTCATTCGGCGCGGGGACACGCTTCATTTAAATGAAACACGCCCCCTAATCGCCGATTTGAATTCCGCCGCCAGAGATACACTACGCCGCTGTAACTTACGGTGCAAATTCTTCCAGAATTTGATTTAAATCCAGGTAAGGTATCGCGGCGTAGCGTATCTCTGATACGCTGCGCGGGTGCAGATCTCTGTGGATCTGCCCCATAGCATCTACAAAATAGGGAATAGAATTATGGCAATTTATATTATTATTATTTTCTTTTACTAGTAACGGCGGTGATCTGCGATAATTATCATGACTGCGACTTTATAGCAGACGCATCTGACACTTTTGACACATTTTTGGGACCGTTGTCATTTTTACAGCCATCGGTGCTATAAAAATGCACTGATTACTGTGAAAATTACACTGGCAGTGAAAAGGTTAACCACTAGGTGGCACTGAAGGGGCTAAGTGTTCCCTAGGGAGTGCTTCTAACTGTAGGGGGGCTGTGTGTGACACGACAGTGATCACAGCTTCCGCTTACAGGAAGCTGTGATCACTGTCCTTTCACTAGGAAGACTGGGGAAATGCTTGTTTATATCAGCATTGCCCCCTTCTTCCTTACCATGACATGATCGTGGGTATGCCCGCATCCATCGAGTTCGCGGGATCCACGGTCGGAGTCACAGAGCTTGTGACGGGCACTGGCGCTGCGCGCATCCACAATGCGGCTTCTTAAAGGGGACATACATATACGTCCATCTGCCTGTCCGTGCAGATGTATATCTGCGGTCGGCAAGCAGTTCAATGACTTTTTATCCTTTAGAAATGTAATTTTGTGCAGGGACTGTTCGAAAAACAGGAAACATGTGCCACTTTATAGGCATACTATAGACACCCCCAGGTACGAAATTTAAAGGAATATTTCACTTTTATTGTTTCACTTTAAGCATTATTAAAATCACTGGCCCAGATTCAGGTAGAATTTGCCCCTTTTTTACGGAGGCACAGGGCAGCGTTTTTGCCCTGCGCCCCCACAAATTATCTGCGCTGCGCGCGATTCACGGAGCAGTAGCTCCGTAAATTCCGCGTGCACTCTTTAAAATTGCCCTGCGTAAGGGCGCCTAATGTAAATGATCCCGTAGGGGGCGGGAATCATTTAAATTAGGCGCGCTCCCGCGCCGAACGTAGAGTGCATGCTCTGGCGGGAAACTTTCCTGACGTGAATGGCGGCAAATGACGTCGCAAGGACGTCATTTGCTTCCAAGTGAACGTGAATGGCGTCCAGCGCCATTCTCGAATCACTTACGCAAACGACGTGAAATTCAAATTTGGCGACGCGGGAACGTCGGGTATCCTTTAGCATTGGCTGCCCCTACTATTAGAAGGGGCAGCCTTACGCTAAAGACGCCGTACGGAAACTCCGTAACTTGCGTACGCAGGGCCCGCGCAACATTGTGAATCGGTGTTAGTATGCAATTTGCATACTATACACTGAGCACAATGGGAGCGCCCCCTAGCGGTCATCGCAAGAATGCAGCCTAAAATCTGCGTTGCATAAGAGCCTTATGCCACGCAGATTTTAGGCTGCAGTCGGCGTTACAATGTTACTGAATCAGGAGCATTCGTAACGCCGGAGCAAGTCAGCAATTGCGCTGCGTAACTATGGTTACGCAGGCGCAATTGCTCTCAGAATCCGGGCCACTGTTTCTAAAAAAAATGGCTGTTTTTAAAACTTTTTTTTTGCATTGATACATGTCCCCTGGGGCAGGACCCGGGTTCCCAAACAGTTTTTATGATTATACAATGCATATAAGCCTTTAAAATGAGCACTCTTGATTTTTGATGTTCATGTCCCATAGACTTTAACAGTGTTTGTGTGTTCAAACACATTTTTTGCCTGTTCTGGTGCAAACCGAACTGGGGGGTGTTCGGTCCATCCTTACTCTCCACCAGACACCCCCTTTTTCTTACCTGAGCCCGATCCAGCGATGTGCAAAAGTGAAGAGGCTCCAGCCTCTGTCGCTCTCCTCATTGGACAAATTGATATCAGCCAAAGCCATTGGCTCCGGCTCCTGTCAATCAAAAGCTGTGACATGGGAGCGGGGCGGGGCCAAGTCCCACTGCATGTTTCAATAAACGCAGCAGCGGGATTCGGGAGCAACCCCGCATGGGTGCCTCCATGAAAAACGTCTTTCCGTGGTGGTACCAGATGAAAAGCAGGGTCTTAGAGTGTCAACGGGGCACCCCAGAAGAAGAGGATTGGGGCTGCTATGTGCAGAACCATTGAACAGATCAGGTAAGTATAGGCATGTTTTTTTTTTTATATATAAAAAAAGTGAGAGTTTACAATCACTCTAAATGAAACACTTCAGTCAATAATTTATTAAGTGTGATGCACAGGAAGGTTGTACAGAACAAGAGCAACAAGAATGGTTATTTATCAGATAAGGAAGATCGCAACATCCCTCCTGCCAAATAAATGTAGCATTGCACAAATATTAAATAAGACTCTGGCCATTTCTTAAACTGGCCATTCTATTAGATTTATTTCCCTCCTCCTGTGGGCCGTACAAAAAAAATGTAGCTGATTACTCCATCCACACAAATGGCTAATATTAAAAGCAAATGCACTTACAGTAATAAAAAATGTTTGGGGAAAAAATGTAATAAAGGTCTGAAGCAGGGACGAATTAGAGACCTTTATCTGATGGCTGGAACGCATTCCACGGCAGTAAACATTTATCACATATACGCCCAAAGGTTTTTTAATGCTGTTAGTGCATTTGCATTTTAATATTTCTAATAAACCATACAGTATTCTGCTATGAACATCTCTCACTTCATTGGTGTGCCTTATCCTACCATTATGGGAACCTTGTAATTGGAGGAGAAGGAAGGAGCTAGATTCATCTACTGGTGCAGGGCAAGACCATGCGGTTTGCAATCATATTGCTGGTGAGTGAGCACTCAGAAGCGGAGGACGGAGTGTCACCTGAATCTTTACAAGCATGAATCAACTATGTTTGGCACTTTGCTTGCATGGATGGACTTTTTGACCTATGATTGCACTATGATGAATTAGAGATTGCACGGGCACTTTATGTTTATTATTTAGCACTTATGTTTTGATATAGAAGCAGCGCTAAGTTTAATTTTGTTGGATTGTCAGAAATATTTATCAACATTCTCCTTCAAGAAATGTATGAAGATAAATTCATTCGACCTTTTCAGACTGCTGGAACATTGTATGAGTTTTATATTGACTTTTCTAGTGAACAGATTACACAAGTGAAAGCCAAACACTTGAAAGAGAGCATGTGTAATGTACTTTGTGTATCCAGGGCTGTGGACTTGTTGCAGGATTGCCTGGGGGTGGGCTCCTTGACTAATCAAAGCTGTCTGGGTGTCTGGTTGTTGATTAGCTTACTGTTAATTAGATTACTTATTAATTAGGTTACTGTTAGCTGCTAGCTATCCATTAGATGTACTGTTTGATGTACTGATGACAATACTGTTTTTTTGTAAGGCATTGTCAGTACAATACAAGGTTAATAAACAGTAACAAAAGGGTGCATACAAGCAAGATATAACAAGTCCTAAGGACTATTATCCTATGCAGTCCGGGAAACCAATCTATAGGGGGGGTGGAGATAAGGGGTGAATCATAACGTGTTGGTTTGTGGTTCCATTGGTGACTATAAGGGTAGAAGTCTTTGGAGTAGAGTGACATTATTAGAGTTATTGTGGTAGACGTGTCAGTATGAGGTAAGGAGGTGAGATCCATCTCTGGGAGATAATTGAGGTGTCAAGTATTTTGGTGGGGAAGCCCCAGTGGTAAACAATGCTGTGATCCGTAGTATTTCAGTGATGGGGGAGAACTCTTTCTTCAATTTAGAGGTTGGAGCCGAGATGTCTTGATAAAGGGCTATTCCCCCATAAGGAGGTGGAAATGAATGGGAGGATAAGGCTGCCCATTGTAGTCATCCCTTAATATGAAAGTAGATCCATTTTAAGATGTCCCTGGGGATCGTGTCAGGCAGGTGCGCCGGTTTGGGGACCCTGTGTGCCCTATCTATCAATATATCCATAGGAGTAAGTTCCAGGTTGAATTTTCGGAAAAGCTGTTGTAAATACGGGATGAGATCTTTTGATTTAACAGCTTCAAGGACCCCTCTTAGTTTTATATTATTACAGCGTGACCAATATTTGAGGTCCGCCAATTTTATTTGCAGCTAGCGAATCGTGTTGGATTGCGATTCATATGCCTGTGTAGGACTTATGGAGATCCGCCCAGTGAAGCTTCTTAGCAGAGGGTTGTTTCTAGGGAGAGTGTGCAGGGGATTCTGCTGCTCTCTTACCTCTGTCTGCTGCTGGAGTGTCGCCATGCTGCAGAGTGGGCTCCTCCATGTCATAGAGATTGTCAGGGTCTGGAGCTGTTTGTGTCTGTGTGTGAGGTGGAGGAGGAAAGCAGCCGTTCTCCCAGACACCATCTTGGATGTTCCTGGCCGCTAGCTGCATGAAGTATTCTGTCAGGCAGCACAGTCCTGATGCCTGTGGATTCCTCATGGTCATAGTGCAGAGGATGTACCCCCCGAGGGGCTTTCTATGTAGCAGTGAGTCGCTTCTGGGACAAGGTGAGGTGAGGAGTAGGGATAAGCTTCATATTCAAGTCGAACTCACGTTAGACTCGAACATCGTATGTTCGATAGTTCATCAAATTACGAAAGTTTTTGGCCGTTCACGCCAAATTCAAGTGGCGTGTCACGGCCCATAATTCACTGCAGCATCGCAGTGCATTGCTGGCTGATGATTGGCCAAGCATGACCCGCGTGCTTGGCCAATTACAGCGTGCAAAAAACGGAGAGCCATACAGCAATTGGCCAAAGCCAGGGTGGCTTTGGCCAATTATGGCTCAGGGGCTTTATTACATGCCCCACACTATATAATGCTGCCTGGAAGTTGGCCTTGTGTAGTGTGTTGGTGGTTTACAGAGAGAGACAGAGAGAGAGAGAGTGTCATTTTTTGGAGTTAGATAGAGCAGGCAGGCAGGCTAGTCAGTTAGAGTTACAGTGTGTAGAGGATATATATGCATCCCAGGTGTTGTATATATATATGTATACACTGTATTGAGTTTAGCTAGATCTGCTCTTCCTAATTTACTGACAGGCAGGCAGGTGATTGTTCTAGCTGCAGTATTTTCATGTGGTGTACTGTCTGTGTCCTCCGTACAGTGTGCACCTAAAGCTATGTCAATAGATTTGCTGGTGTTTCTCATATTAATTCCTAAAGGCAGTAGAGCTGCACAACTCTGGGAAAAATGAGAATCACAATTATTTTGCTTAGAATGAAGATCACGATTCTCTCACGATTCTCAAAGTATGAGTAGAGTATATGCTTTGCTGCAGAACAGCCTATTAATTTTAGAATGAACTGCCTGCCACCCCTCAATAGCACCAAAGTGCATGGGCCTTTTTTTATTTAATTTTTTAATGCCGCTGCATCAAAATGCATGGTGCTTTTGTTAGCATGCATTTTTATTTTTGTGATTTTTTTTTTATTTACACACAAGATATATATATATATATATATTTAATGTGTGTAAATAAAAAAAAATCACCAACATTACTCAAATTAATAGGCTGTTCTGCAGCAAGGCACATACTCTGTGCGTGTAAATAATAAAAATAAAAAATCAAGGCACATACTCTGATGCATCGCATAGATGTAAAGTTGAACCTTTAAAACACAGTCAGGAGGCCGAGGGGCACCACATTTTCAAAAAATCATTTGTCATTGGGACAGAAAGTGAGGTGCAATCTTCTAAAACAGATGCGCACAGACAGCAAAACACATTTTACAGGGGTGATAACCCCTCTCTATGTTTTCCAAAAAGCTTAACAAATAGTTTTTTTTGGGCTGGAGCTACAATTTAACCACTTAAGACCCGGACCAAAATGCAGGTAAAAGACCAGGCCCCTTTTTGTGATTCGGCACTGCGTCGCTTTAACTGACAATTGCGCGGTTGTGCGACGTGGCTCCCAAACAAAATTGGCGTCCTTTTTTTCTCACAAATAGAGCTTTATTTTGGTGGTATTTGATCACCTCTGCAGAGTTTTTTTTGAGCTATAAACAAAAATAGAGCGACAATTTAGAAAAAAATGCAATATTTTTTACTTTTTGCTAAAATAATTATCCCCCAAAAATATATATAAAAACATTTTTTTTGTCTGTTTAGGCCGATACGTATTCTTCTACCTATTCTTGGTAAAAAAAAGCACAATAAGTGTTTATCGGTTGGTTTGCGCAAAATTTATAGCGTTTACAAAATAGGGGATAGTTTTATTGCATTTTTATTATTATTTTTTTCAGCGATTTTTTCCTGACTGCGACATTATGGCGGACACTTCGGACAATTTTGACCCATTTTTGGGACCATTGTCATTTTCACAGCAAAACATGCATTTAAAATGCATTGTTTATTGTGAAAATGACAATTGCAGTTTGGGAGTTAACCACAGGGGGCGCTGATGGGGTTAGGTGTGACCTGAAGTGTGCTTACAACTGTAGGGGGGTGTGGCTGTAGGTGTGACATCATCGATTGTGTCCCCCTATAAAAGGGGTGACACGATCGGTGCTGCCGCCACAGTGAAGAACGGGGAAGCCGTGTTTACACACGGCTCTCCCAGTTCTTCAGCTCCGGGGACCGATCGCGGTACTCCAGTGGCGATCGGGTCCCCGAATCCCGCGGTCCCCGTCATGGAGCTTCGGACCGGGTCGCGGGAGAGCGCCGTGGGCGCGCGGCCCTGACCTATAGCTGGGTACTAGTACAGGATGTACCTGTACGTGGATGTGTCCAGCCGTGCCGTTCTGCCGACGTATATGTGCAGGAGGCAGTCCTTAATTGGTTAAAAAAGTACCAGTTCAAAATTACAAACAGATTATACTTAACAACAAACCTACAGTCCCTGTCTTGTTTGAACCGCCTGTATACTGCTGTTAAAAGTATATAGGGTCAAAGGGGCTGGTAATGACCTGGAGGGAGGGGGGCGGGGAAACCCATGCTATTTTTCTCAATGATTTTCATCCATATTGGAGACATTACATTAAAGCGGCAAGCAGTTTTAAATGACTTTTTTCTTATAGTAACACACAACAGGTACGATATTTAAAGGAATTTTTTATTTTATTTTTGTTCACTTTAAGCATCATTAACCACTAGCCGACCGCGCACCGCCGTTCTACGTCGGCAGGTCGGCTCGGCTGAGCGAGAGCACGTAGTATAACGTCCTCTCTCTCACCCGCCACTAGGGCGCGCGCGCGCCCCCCGCTCGCCCCCGACTCCCGTGCGTGTGCCCGGCGGGCGCGATCGCCGCCGGGCAAACGCGATCGCTCGGTACAGAGCGGGGACCGGGAGCTGTGTGTGTAAACACACAGCTCCCGGTCCTGTCAGCGGGGGAAACGCTGATCCTCTGTTCATACAATGTATGAACAGAAGATCAGTGTTTCCCCTAGTGAGGCCACCCCCCCCACAGTAAGAACACACAAGGGACATACTTAACCCCTTCCCCGCCCCCTAGTGTTAACCCCTTCACTGCCAGTGGCATTTTTATAGTAATCCAATGCATTTTTATAGCACTGATCGCTATAAAAATGCCAATGGTCCCAAAAATGTGTAAAAAGTGTCCGAAGTGTCCGCTATAATGTCGCAATACCGAAAAAAAATCGCTGATCGCCGCCATTACTAGTAAAAAAAATATATTTATAAAAATGACATAAAAATACCCCCTATTTTGTAAACGCTATAACTTTTGCGCAAACCAATCAATAAACGCTTATTGCGATTTTTTTACGAAAAATATGTAGAAGAATACGTATCGGCCTAAACGTTCGAAGGTTCTGGTGCAAACCGAATGGGGGGGGGTGTTCGGCTCATCCCTAGTGAGGAGAGCTACAGGCAAGCAGACATCCCAGTCAGCAGCTAGGACACGCCCCCAATATTACTGTTTTAAGTTTGCATTGTTTAGGATAATGTGATCAAGCTCTTGTCTGATTTTGTGTGGTATAAACTCTGTGTGAATTTAAAATAAATAAGTGCTCCTGCTTGCACCTAAGCTAGTGTTGTTTAATTCGTAGCTATAATAACTTGGTCCTGTGCTCCAGCGGCATGGAAGCAGCTCTTTGGTGGAGGTACCAAGGCGTGTGCAAGGCGGTCCATCACAGTAAACAAAAGAACTAGCATTATTATTTATATGAGGCCTAGTATTTATAGTTGTTAGATCCACGCTTAGGAAATATACCTGGGCTACTGCCTCCCCTGGAGGTCCCTAAAGAAGGGATATAAATTGTGTAAAATGTACATGATGTTGGGGTATGTGGCACTGCCCTCCACTCAAATTGTGGTATGGGTAGAGAAGTTGTTAAGTGCTACAGTAAGTTCATTTATAATAGTGTTATTAATAACAACCATCTGCACGTGGGTGATTGTATCCAATCTGGTAGTGAACCTTCAAATATTTTTTTTTACAAAATTAGTGGTGTCAGGCGGCATGCCACCTATTAAGAGCGAGTTGGTGTTCGAGTCACTCTTCCTGGGGGCCAGTCAGCAATGGATGTGTGTACAACAAGTGGTTAATGTTCAATCAATACTCCCTTTAATACCTTTAGAACAGGTTTTTTCTTCAAAGTTGCAAAATTATGGTAAGCATCCTAAAAAAGTGATCCAGAATAAAAAGCCTGTCCTATGGGTGATAGCAACCCATGTGTATTAGATGTAAATACTCAAGACCTCCTTTCCCTCAAGGACTTTCACCATGCACTGATCTGTCTGCTTATACAGTACATTGCAACAGAAGAGGAATCTTTCCACTATCCCAAAACCACTTTGAAACCATTGCATTTTATATAAATGGAGATATCCCTCCAAACTGTCAATCACTAAAAGCGACAAATCATTTACTATCTCATCGGTTAAAGAGGGCATCCATATGTAAAAAAAATACAGGAAAACGACACGCCTACTCATTCTCAATGGGCTCCTAATTGCCATAGTAAGGAGGAGGGCTGATCCGCTTTTGCACAGTAATAATCCTATGTTTATCCAGCAGCTTTTATGGCTTTATACTTTGCTTTTATGATATATTTTTTTTATTCCCATATATTAGCACTGCAGTATATTAACCACCCAGATTCTCTTAAAGATTTTTTTTTGTTTTAGGTTTGTTTTCCGCATCCTAATCACTGGATGCCTTACTTAGAATATCTGTTTGTTTTTCATGTTTGTTCATTACATTTCTGTTTTCCTTTTGTACTTCTGCACTTCTCCAACATGACTTGGTGATCCTTCTGAGCTATGTCAGTACCAAATATCACTGTACACTTCTTGGATTGTATTCGCCCACCGCACTTGAACTCTATAAGACTCACTGCTCTCGGGACAGATGCAATTAAGTATCTCCTTGTTGAATGTTAAAGGCATGAATAGCCCTGCTAAGCTGAGTATGGCCTGGAGGGAAGCCAACAATCTTAAATTTCTGCTTACAAGAGAAAAACTTCAGCAACAAAAAGCCTCCCAAATTCAGCAATGACCTGTATTCACATCTTTTTCACTACAATTCCCACAGAATGCATGAAGCCTTTAGAACCACTTAAAATGACTACACACCTGCTGCTGGATAATGTAAATAATGGTAAAAAAAATGTATTTCAAGGGTTAGATTAAAGGTTAGTACTGCATAACAGTTTTGGTACCCTTGCTGACCACATAATGCATATTTGCGGCAACAAGACAGGTGGGGCCTAATGCCGCGTACACACGACCGTTTTTTGGGTTCTAAAAAATGAAGTTTTTAAGGGTCTAGAAAAAACAACGTTTTTTTAAACCCGATCATTAAAACGGCCTTGCCTACACACGATCATGAAAAAAAAATGCTTTAGCAAAGCGCAGTACAACAAATACAATGGCACTATAAAGGGGAAGTTCCATTTGGATGATACCACCCTTTGGGCTGCTTTAGCTGATTTTGTATTAGTAAAAGACGATTTGCGCTTTTCTGTCTGTTACAGCATGATGAATGTGCTTACTCCATTACGAACGGTAGTTTTACCAGAACGAGCGCTCCCGTATCATAACTTGCTTCTGAGCATGCACGTTTTTTCACGTCGTTAAAGCCCACACACGACCGTTTTTTACAACGTTAAAAACTTTGTGAAAAAATAGAGCATGTTGGAAAAAATTGTTGGCCATTTTTTAGAACCCGAAGAATGCTCTGAAGCCCACACACGATCGTTTTTAATGACATAAAAAAAAAACGTCATATTTTAGAAACCGAAAAACGACGTGTGTATGCGGTATAACACTCACACACACCACATATATGCATCCATAGAGGCTGAGGTTTCCATGCTGACAGCAAACTCACTGCATTCTCCCAGCACAGTGCCTAGTGACTGTTACTGATGGCTCCTGGTCTCAAGTTATAATCTGGAGCTGGCAGGATTGACTCTGGATTATATGACCACTGTGGTCACGTGACAGGGAGGTCAGTCCTGTTCCCCTCTGCCTTAAAGGATATCTAAAGGTTCCTTTGTTTTTAAACAAACGTGTCATACAGTTGGTTTTGAACAGAGTGGCCCCAATCCTCCTCTTCTGGGGTCCCTCAGCAGTGCTCCTAGCTCCCCCTCTTCTCGAGTGCCCTATTGGAGCGCTGCTCTCCCTCCGGGGGAAATTGTGAGGGCACTCTCCCATTTTCTGCTGTTGCATCTATTAACACAGACAGAAAGACTTGGCCCCGCCCCCCAGCTCCCACGTCATTGGATTTGATTGACAGCAATGGGAGACAAAGGCTGCGTTGCTATTAATCTATCCAATCGGGACCCAAGACACTGGCTGGAGCTGGTGTGCTCGTCCCTATCGTTGGAAAGAAAGGGTTCAGGTACAGTAAGTAAAGGGGGGGCTCTGGGGGCATCTGCATCAAAAGAGGTTTTGCACCTTAATGCATAGAATTTAAGGCGCAGCTAAAGCCCCACAGCAGGTGGGTGGACAGAAAGGGGTTAAATACCACATATCTTATAGAAGTCTATAAATCAGGCCAAAAAGAGGAACAACTAAAGGGGAAACTTTTTTTTATTTCAAGAACAGGACCAGCCCTTTCAAATAAAGGACATTGGGAAGCTATTGCTTAGCTAATATCTCAGGTTTAAGTAAAAGCAGGACATTTTTTTCCAAAACAAATATGAAAAAAAATAATTAGACACTATTTAGCACTTTTTTGGTTCTTAGTGAAAGAGCATTGCAATACCAGAAATCTTCCCTTAATGTACTTTCTTCTTATGCCCATACCTAAACCATCATGGTGCTTTTTTTTATTAGCATTGACTTTTTTAGTTGGAATACACATGAAATGACCAGTGGCTACCTACAATAACATCCAACATATTTATGGGAGAACTAATAAAAAAAATACTCATAGCATGGAATTTAAAGAAAAAATCCTGGGCCAAATTCTCAAAACCATGTGTAAATTTAGGATTATCTAACTTATGTCATTTAAGTTACGGCGCCCTAAGTTGGTGTCGTAACTACCGTATTCTCAGTGCATTTGCGCACAAAACTGCGCCATCCTTAACTTAAGTTTCAATGCGTAAGGAGTGGTTATGGCAAGTGGGAATGAAGTGGGCGTGCTTCATTGTAATGAGCCGTGACCCCATGCAAATGAAGTGCCGGCCGTACTGCACATGCGCGCACGAATCTGGACCTCAATGCGCATGTGTAGAACTTTGGTCAGCGCAATCAGTGAGATAGGTAAAAGGCCAAGCGTACTTAGTTTGAAGATCGCCCTGTGTCTAAATAGCCCCAGTCAAACACACTTCAATTGCAAAAGTATTTCCCTGTGTTCCCTTCCTAAAGCAAGTTGCTTCTGCTTTGAACGTTTGTCAGTGTTTGTTGGTAAGATTGTTTTGTGAGAAAAGTGTTTGTGGAGTTGGAGGGTATAGTTGGTGTTTGTTTTTGCTAATTTGTTTTTTGTTTTGATTGTTTGCCTGTTTGTTTTTCCTAATAGTTTTTTTTGGGTTTTGTTTATATTTTTTGTTTTCCTTTTTTGCCTGTTTGTTTTCGAATTAATAGTAGCTGTCTGTCTATTTTTTATTTTGGCTTGTTTGTATTTTCTTTGGTGTGTGTGTGTATTGTTGTTTGTTTGTTGGGTGAGTTCCCTGTTGCTGGGTGTTGTCTGTCATGGCTCCCAAGCGCAGGAAGCTAAATTTTTCACCGGCAGAGAAGCATATACTTGCTCAGGGCGTCATTAAATTTGGGCGATTTCTCCATGGCCCTGAGAGCCACACCACCACCCCGGCCAGGAGGAAGGAGATCCTTCAAAAGATCACCGATCGGATCAATGCGGCGGGGGGGGGGGAGACCAGGACCATCGCTGGAGTTCAAAAAAAAAAAAATGACTTGAGGAGCGTGTCCCGGAACAAGCTGGCAACGCTGCATGCCCATACCAGGGGCACTGGAGGAGGGGGACCCTGCCCAGTCAGGATGAGTGAGGAGGAATGGGCAGTGGCCCAGTGTTTCCACCCACAGCAGGTGGTGGGCCTGCCTGGCTTTGACAATGATCCTCTTATGAGGACAGGTAATTTTTAGGAATTTCTATCTGGTGATTAGCATGTGTGGGTGGGGGAAGGGAAGATGTGCCAAGTGTATGGATCCAACAACCTGTGATTGTTTTGTGTCCTCCCCAGATGGCCAGGAGGTTGCAGCCCCATCAGCCCAGGAGGTGGCAGCCCCATCAGCCCAGGAGGTGGCAGCCCCATCAGCCCAGGAGGTGGCAGCCCCATCAGCCCAGGAGGTGGCAGCCCCATCAGCCCAGGAGGTGGCAGCCCCATCAGCCCAGGAGGTGGCAGCCCCATCAGGTCAGGAGGTGGCAGCCCCATCAGGTCACGAGGTTGCTGGCCCATCAGGTCAGGAGGTTGCTGGCCCATCAGGTCAGGAGGTTGCAGGCCCATCAGGGCAGGCTGCTGAACCACCCCCAAGACAGGCTCATGCAGAGTCCCAAGAAGGGCAGGATTCGCCATGGGAGGGGAGTGCCCACAACTCCCCTAATTTGGATGTTGAGTGGGAGGAGGATGAGGGGGAGGAAGATGACAATATTCTGATTGGGCAGGAAATAATGATGGGCCAAGATATGACCTTTGAATCATCCCCTGAGGGAACCCCACAGGCGCCCAGAAGTCAGGCCACCATCATGGGTCGCCCCTTCCAACCCTCCTCCAACATGCAGCAGCACCCATGGCTCACTCCAACTCCTCCTCCAAGGCCACAAGCCTCAGGGGCAAGTAGGATGCCGACCCCTGAAAACAGGGGGGGGTTGGTGCGTCTGCCGGTCAGTCTGTTGAGGGACAATGTCCGGCAGACCCGCAGTCTGTCTGCAATACAAAAAACTATGAGCAAGGTGGAGCGCAGCCTGGGTGCAATGAGGGAGTCACTGGGTGACGTGGCCACCAACTCCGTGGGGGTCATCACCTGTTTGTGGGACCTGAGGAACGCCACAACAGGTGTGGCCCAGGAGGTGACTGCCCTCACCCAGGCTGTGCAGGCCAATACCCGGGCTGTGCAGGCCAATACGGCTGACATAACTTCCTGTCTGACAAGGATAGCCGTTGCCTTGGAGGGAAGGCCAGCAGGAGGACAGACACCAGGGGAGGCTGCTTCCTCCCCTGTACAGTCCCCCCGCCCTGAAAATACTCCCTCCCCTGCACAGTCCCCCCCCCCCTGAAAATACTCCCTCCCCTGCACAGTCCCCCCCCCCTGAAAATACTCCCTCCCCTGCACAGACCCCCCCCCGTGAAGATCCCCCAGTCGGCCGTGGCCGTCCCCGTGGCCATCCCCGTGCCCGTCCCCGTGACCGTGCCCGTGCCCGTGGGCAGCCCAGAAGGAGCACTCGGCAATATTCCTAATTTGCAGGGGTACTTTTTTTTTTTTTTTTACACTGTACTTATGATTTGGTATATGTGTGTGAATGATGTGTGAATGTGGGGGGATGGCATTCCTGAAAACATAAGGGTGTCACCCTCAGTTTTGGTGGAGTAGGGATCCCCAGGACCAGGGAGAAGTCATCCTAGGTTCCTGAATGGTGTATGAATGCACAGTGACATAATTGGAGCCGTGGCGGGGCGTTACTGCTCCCAAGTACCAAAGGGGGGGGGTACTTGGATCTAATCCAATTCGATGTGCATGTGATGTGTCTGTGCTAGGGACCACAGTGACGTGCATTCATGCATTCTCATTGTGAGATAATTAATGTGCGTTTTGTAAATAAAAATAAACATTCTCTTTGGCATATAAGTAATGTGCATTTATTTACCAAAATAAAGATTTAAAGGTCACATAATCTCTGTGATTTGGTCTTGGCAAATCAAAAACAAAAATAGTATTAGGATGCATTTACTGGGCAAAGATGCCTTCAGACAGTTGTCTCCTGATTGCCTGGCCCTCAGCAGACCGGGTAGAGGGGTTTGGGGGGGGGGGTGCCTGGGTGGGGGGTTAGGTCAGGAGATATCTCCACATGCATGCCCCTTCTTAATGCAAAATTGTGCAGTATGCAACATGCACCAATAATTTTGCATACAAAGTCTGGGGAATACAATAGTGTACCCCCAGTCTTGTCCAGGCATCTGAATCGTGACTTTAGCATGCCAAAAGTCCGCTCTACTATAGCCCGGGTCTGGCTGTGCACCTCATTGTATTTTCGTTCTCCGGGTGTTTGGGGGTTCCTAAAGGGGGTCATCAGGTGGGGTCCCAATGCATATCCTGAGTCACCTGTAAGGGAAAAGACAGGAGGATATTAGTCATGCATGTGCCCCTTGTGATGTCTCCATCATGGGGGGGGCATACCTGACACCAATGTCACTCACCAATCAGCCAGCTGTCTCCATACACGTTCATCTCAAAGTCTCTGTAGATCTTGGTCTGCCTTAGTATGAAACTATCATGGCACGAGCCGGGAAACTTGGCACAAACGTGCCAGATGAGGCCATGTGCATCTACGATCATCTGGACATTGATCGAATGCCAGCCTTTCCTGTTTCTGAACAGGTGTTCAGTATCATGGGGGGCTGGAGTGCCACATGGGTGCAGTCAATCGCCCCGATGATCTTAGGAAAGCCAGCAATATTGTAAAAGTCTGTCATTGCTTGCACACGCTGGTCCTCCTGGGTGGGCATGACAAACTGGTGGCTCATGCGCCGCAGTATGGCAGGGACCACCTGATGTAGGCATTTACTCATGGTTGACTGCACCATCCCAGCCACACCTCCAGATGCTCGCTGGAATGAGCCACTCGCTAAAAAATGGAGGGTTGCCATAACTTTTTCAAGAGGTGTCAGGGCATGGGAACGTAGGGTTGGGGCGATTAGATCCTCATGAAGGAGTTGGGTGATCTCCAGGATGGCCTCCCTATCAAATCGGTAGTTGCCGATGACCTCATAAACTGGCATTTGCCAAATATCACGGCGTGGCCGATAAACACGCGCCTGTGCCCTCATCCTCCTCCTCTGTGCCCTCCTCCTCCTTTGTGCCTGTAAGGCAGCAAGTGCCGTCAAAATCATTGCTGGTCCTGGCATTTTTCAACAACAACCTTCACAACTAGAGCTGTAACCTCTAGTCACTTCCTTCTGCAAACCCTTCCACAGCATGTGTAAAATTAGGGCTGGTTTTATAATGTGGAAATTTAGTCAGAAAAACTAACAGGTGCGCACAGGGCGGAAAATACGGCACACACACTTAATTCTGAGAATCGCCCTAACTCCCTCATTTGCATCTTTGCCTATCAAAAACAGCGGCGAGCCTAGCGTAATTTGCGCCCGGGAATGCGCAGGTGTAACTAATTTAAGTACGGCTGAAAATACGGAAATCTTTGCTTAAGTCGTTTTGACGATCGTGCGCAAATATACGCGCCGTGTAAAATTAGAAAAATGGAGTTAAGTCTGCGTATCTCTTTTGAGAATTTGGCCCCCTATGCCTTATATACTGCTTTACTTTGAGAAATAACACAACATATGTAAACATTCCTAAAAATAAAAGCAGTGAATAATTTGCTAGTTTAGCACAAACATGACTACATCAGCATACAATCTATAAAAAGAATCCTAAGCTAGTCAAGTACATTCATTTTAACTTTCTTTACTATTAAATAAAATATTAAGGCTAGTCATATTGTCATTTCCATAAAGTACATAATCATGTCTCTAAAATTGTTTTGTAGAAAATAAGCTTACTGGCTATCATTTGCATGATGACTTTGCTTGTACCATGAAACAAACACACCATCCGTTTATAGAAGAAATGAATAAAAATAATGGAGAGGAATTAGAGCGGTGAATCAAAGATCAAGCAATGACAGAGAGCTAGAAACAGAAACCTTCTCTCTCCCTGAGCTCTGCCTTGATTCACTAAAACTAAAAATAAGAAACCAAGCACAAATCTGGAGGAGCTAAATAATTGTGATTTGCCAGTACTGGTAACAACTCCAGTTTTGTGCTCATTTTCGCCATTCTTTACTGAATCAGCCCTCTTATGATTGTAATTGATACAGTATCTAAGGACATTGGTGACACAATCATTAAAGCTGAACTTCTGGCACAAAAAAAAAAAAAACATTAAAATATATTCCTCAATAGCAGAAATATTATAAATCCACCAAATGCCTTTTTTAAACACAGTTATTGCCTTGAACAAAAAAACTGTGATACACGCATGGTGCTGCTCTTTACCTGAGCAAGACCTTTCAATAAAGTTTTTTTAGAAATTTCAGAAAAATGTGTCCTTTTGAAGATAGCTGTTACTGTTTTTTAACTCTCATCTCACATTGAAATCTGAGCCACAGATAGCTGATGGCGAATAGCCCAGAAAGTTCCTACACCCCTGGTAGAATGAGCTCTCACTCTGAAGGGAGGAGCTTTACGTTTCAGATCATAGGCCTGAATTACCAACTGGTGGACGCAATTGACAATGGAAGCTTTGGAAGCTGCCTGCCTCTTCTTGGGTCCTTCTGGCAAAACAAAAAAGGAGTCTGATCCTTGTATCTTTAAAGATCTAGACAAATAAACTCTGAATGCCCGGACGACATCCAATGCTGAGCGAAAAAAAAAGGCAAAACAATGTCCTGATTTAAATGAAAGACCGACACTACCTTTGGCAAGAAGGATGGAATTGGATGCAACACCACCTTGTCGTGATGAAGAATTAGGTAAGATTCCTTACATGAAAGGCCGCCAATTCAGACACCCTACTAGTCAAGGTGATGCCCATCAAGAAGGCTAGCTTGCTTGCTTAACCACTTCACCCCCGGAAGAATTGGCTGCTCAATGACCAGGCCATTTTTTGTGATTCAACACTGCATCGCTTTAACTGACAATTGCACGGTCGTGCAATGCTGTACCCAAACAAAATTGACGTCCTTTTTCCCACAAAAAGAGCTTTCCCTTGGTGGAATTTGATCATCTCTGCAATTTAAATTTTTTGCGCTATACACATAAAAAAGAGCGACAATTTTGAAAAAAAAACCACAATATTTTGTACCTTTAGCTATAATAAATATCCCCATATTTTTTTTTTAAAAGCGATTTTTTTTCTCAGTTTAGGCCAATATGTATTCTTTTACATATTTTTGGTAATACAAATCACAATAAGAGTATATTGATTGGTTTACGCAAAAGTTATAGCATCTACAAAATAGGGGATAGATTTTTTTTTTTTTAACATTTCAAGTTTATTGAAGCAAAAGTATATCATAACAATACAAGGCAGGTGCAGAGGCTTCTGTAAAACATGAGGCTAGAACAAATACCAATACGCAATACAGTGTCAAACACAGTAAAAATAGGCAATTAAAGAATACTTTGAGTAAACCATCCTTTCTAAAATACCTGAACTAAATAATATCAGTAGCTAGGCCTAGAGAGTTTCAGTGTCTCATCAGAGCCCTCACAGAGAGAAAAAAAAAAAAACATTAGGCAGGTAACTCAGCTTCTAGCGACACTAAGCAAAATAATCCATCCGCAAAATGAACATGGTAAGCAACACAATGCCGACTGCACTATAGGAAAAAGAACAAGAGAAGGAAAGAGAGTAGAAACAGAAAGAAACGGTAGTAGCCAATATACTGTAAATAACCCAGATCCATCCGAATGAGAGGACACAGGGCATCAAAGACGACCCAGATCCTTCCAAACACACAGAAATGATCCCCAAAAGACATTTAGGACATGTAGTCCATGTATGTAGTAGAGTACCTAAACAGCAGCCATGGCTGCCAGATCTCGTGGAATTTTTCGACATTGTTAGTAGCCTGAGCTAGAGTATCCTCATTGTATAAGTATCAGAAACCTTCCTCAGCCATTCAGCAGTGGACAGAACTCTTTGCGACTTCCAGTAAAGCGGAATCAGGGACTTTGCCGCATTCAGGAGGTGTCTTGTCAAAGAGTTTTTGTATCTCTTCAATGAAACATTAGTGATGTGTAGCAAGCATGCAGCTGCGTTTAGATCAATTTTGGTTTCCCTTATCTGCTTAATTAGAGCAATAACTTTTTCCCAGAAAAGCACTATTTGTGGGCACTGCCACCAAATGTGCATCAATGTCCCTCTCTCTCTATCACACCTCCAGCAGGAGTCTGAAATCTGAGAGTTTCATCCATGCATCTTGGCCGGAGTGTTGTACCAGTGAGTCATGATTTTATAGGACGTTTCTTGCATCTTAGTGCTTATGGAACATTTATGAGTCAAAATACAGGCATACCTCCATTGTTTGGTTGTGATCTCCACGTGCAACTCCCCCGACCATCGCGCCCTGAGCTCATCAGTAGCCTCATGTTTCAGGTCCTGTAGCCATGCATAGGTAAAGGAGGTGGTTTTTGTGCAGGGTGTACCTTCGTGACAAACCGACTCCAGTGCTGTAAGGGGCCTTTGAAATTTGCTTTTAACCCTTGGCCCTCCCAGGTACCTGCGCAATTGCAGGTACGCCCAGAAAGGCAAGTGAGGGGTACTCGTCTCCCTCTTAAGAGTCACCCAATCCTTCAACACTCCCTTACTAAAGCAGTCCCCTGCTAAGAGGGGATTCAAGCTGTATGAGACTCGGAAGTGAGGGTTACCCTGTCCCGGGACGAAGTCAGGGTTGTCTACCAAGGGCGTCAATGGGCTAGGTTGAGAGGGAATGTCTAGGGTCTTAGTCAGCCTATGAAAGATTTCAAGCGTGCTTCCCGTAATAGGGAGATCTCTAAGACCACTCGGGCAGCTCCCCCAGGGAACCCAGGGGGAGTACCTAAGCGGTAGTGGGTTAAAATCCACCTCCAGGGTCTCCCAATCCTTCGCTGCACCATGGCAATGCCAATCGATGATCCTAGTCAGGTGTGAAGCCTGGTAGTAGGAGACAAAATCTGGGATACCCATGCCCCCCCTCTCTTTGGGTTTCATCAATAGGGTGAATCTAATCCTGGGCCTCCAGGAGTTCCAAAGAAACTTCAAGAGAAGGGTTTTCAGTGAGGCAAAAAAAGACATAGGGATTTTGAGGGGAAGGGCATGAAACAAGTACAGCACCCGAGGAAGAATTACCATCTTAATGATGGTGGCGCGTCCAAACCAAGAGAACAATCCCGGCTGCCATCTCTCTAAGTCAGTCTTAACACTTTTGAGAAACCTGGGGAAGTTCTGTCCATAGGTGTCTATCAGTCTGGGAGTGAGCCAAACCCCCAGATACTTCAGGGCTTTAGATTCCTATCTAAAAGAGGAAGTCAATTTCACTTGGTTTAGCAATCTATCAGGTAAGGAGACACTCAGGGCTTCCGGCTTGGAGTAATTGATCTTAAGGTTGGAAACATAACCATAAATAGCAAACTCTTTCATCAGAACAGGCAGAGACGTCAAAGGGTTCGTTAGGCAAAAAAGTAAGTCGTCCGCATAAGCGGCCACTTTGTATTCTCTACCCAGGACTCTGAAGCCCCGGATGTCCGCATTGTCTCTGACCAATCTGATAAAGTGTTCCAGTGAAAGTATGAACAACAGGGGGGACAGCGGGCACCACAAAATAGGGGATAGATTTATAGCATTTTTATTATTATTTTTTGTTACTAGTAATGACAGTGATCTGCAATTTTTATCGGGACTGCGACATTATTGCGGACGCATCGGACACTTTTGACATTTATACAGCATTCAGTGCTATATAAATGCATTGATTACTGTAACACTAGAGGGCGATCAAGGGGTTAATTGTGTTCCCTAATGTGTGTTCTAACTGTAGGGGGATGGGACTGACCTAAATTACAGAATGTGGTTCCTAGCTATTAGGAACTCATGATATGTCTTTCCTCAGCTCACAGAACAGGGAGGTGTGTGTCAGCTTTGCAGACCCCTAGACTATCTATTCATCTTCCTGATTCTCCCCTTGTGACTGTGTGACGTCACATGTGGAGTAAAACGCCCTGGTAAACTGACTCCTATAGCTGCAATCATCTTGAGAGAGAGGCTTGGATAATAAACGATCGCACATGCATGAGATTATAGCAGGGGAATCGAGGAAGGGCGTAAATGACATCCAATGATCAGTCAGAAACATTACTCAAGATAGCACTACTTAATCCCTGAAGATTTTTTTTTTACAAACTACTAAAAAACAATAAGTAAATAGCGATTATGTATCCATTATACTATGCAAGGATTGCAAATTTGTTTTCATGAAAATCGCGAGGAGGAGTGCATGGTTGTTTCTGTAACACAGACGGCACCAAATTTAAGTCCCATAGGTGACCTAATGGGGGGAAGCAAACGATTTTCTCCCTGCATAAAAGACCAGTGAATAGGAGGCTAAAGGACTGGAAGACTACGGACAGGGACGAAATCTGATCTCTGATTGTACTCAAAGCCAATCTAATTTCTACAGCCGACTGTAGAAAAGAAAGAATTCTCGCAATCACGTACTTCCGAGGATGCCATTTTTGGCTTTGCACCAAGTCTTACAGACCTTATAATAAATCTTCCTAGTGACTGCTTTCCTAGAATTCACTAGGGTAGACACCACTGGTCCCAAGATGCCACAATACTTCAGCACCCTGGCTTCAATAGGCATGCCATCAAATTTAGAAACTGTAAATGGGGTGGAATATAGGATCTTGAGACAGTAGATCGGGGCAGCGCAGAAGCATCCAGGGCCCGTCTATTGCCAATCTCACAATCCCTGGGAACCAGGCGCTTCTGGGCCTGGCTGGTGCCACCAGAATGACTAGAACCCCCTCTCTCCGAATACTGTGTAGCAAATGTGGAATGAGAGGGATCGGGGGAAGCATAAACCAGGGAGTACTGACTTCATGGAACTACCAGAGCATCTACTCCAATTGCCAGTGGAACCAATTTAAACCATAAATGAAATAAAATTAAATAGAATTAAATTTAAATTTAAATTGTGCAAATACAATATTCAAAAAGATTTTTGAATAATGACAAATTGTAAATGAAGCATGTAACAAGTGAAAAAAAGTCCATAAAGATGATCCACCAGTGCTGAAGATTCACATAAAGTGACAATCCCTCCACCAAAAGTCTCTCTAGGTACTTCTCACCTCCCGGCATGGACCCCTGAATTACCAGGAAGTCATGTCAAAGATCAGACCTCCACAAAGAATCCTCCAAAACGTTGCTTAAATTCCACAGAGAACAATAAATTCCATCTCCCACACCAGCAGCCTGAATCAGGAAATCACTGAGCCGGCTCAGCCTTATGCCGTGTACACACGGTCGTTTTTTGTGATGAAATAAAACTAAGTTTTTTATCATGAAACAAAACGACGTTTTTCAAACTTCATTTTAAAAAACGACGTTGCCTACACACCATAATTTTTTCAAAATGCTCTAGCAAAGCGCGGTTACGTTCAGCACGTACGATGGCACTCTGTTCCATTCAAGCTCGCGTCATAACTTGTTTCTGAGCATGCGCGGGTTTAAAAATGTAGTTTTAAACGTCGTTTTACCCACACACTATCATTTTAAATGACACAAAAAAGAAGTTTTGAAAAACAACATAAAAAATTGAAGCATGCTCGAATTTTTTTTTTGTCGTTTTTCAGAAGACATAAAACAACGTTTTCCCCACACACAGTCATTTTAAATGACGTTTTTAAAAATGTCGTTTTTTTTCATCACAAAAAACGACCGTGTGTGGGGGGAAACAAATTAGAAACGAAGAGCCTAATCTCCACCCATCACAGCGGGTTCCGTCACTTGGGGACCTTTAAGCACTGGGTACCCTTTCATGTTTTAGGGTCCACTCCTTTAGACCTTTACAGCACCCAAAAATATATAAAAAAACATTTTTTTTCCTCAGTTTAGGCCGATACGTTTTCTTCTACATATTTTTCGTAAAAAAAAATCGCAATAAGCGTTTATTGATTGGTTTGCGCAAAAGTTATAGCGTTTACAAAATAGGGGGTATTTTTATGTCATTTTTATTATATTTTTTTTACTAGTAATGGCGCCGATCAGCGATTTTTTTTTCGGTATTGCGACATTATGGCGGACACTTCCGACACTTTTGACACATTTTTGGGACCATTCGCATTTTTATAGCGATCAGTGCTATAAAAATGCATTGGATTACTATAAAAATGCCACTGGCAGTGAAGGGGTTAACACTAGGGGGCGAGGAAGGGGTTAAGTATGCCTGGGTGTGTTCTTACTGTGGGGGGGTGGCCTCACTAGGGGAAACACTGATCCTTGGTTCATACATTGTATGAACCGAAGATCAGCATTTCCCCTGCTGACAGGACCGGGAGCTGTGTGTTTACACACACAGCTCCCGGTCCCCGCTCTGTAACGAGCGATCGCGTGTGCCCGCGTGTCCCCTAGTGGCGGCTGGGAGAGAGGACGTCATTCTACGTGCTCTCGCCCAGCAGAGCCACCTTGTGGACGTATAACGACGGTGCGCGGTCGGCAAGTGGTTAAGTTACACCGCCGCAAAATTTCGACCTAAGTGCCCGATCCACAAAGCACTTACCTAGAAATTTTCGGCTGTGTAACTTAAATCCGGCCGGCGCAAGGCGTTCCTATTCAAATGGGGCGCGTCCCGACGTACTGCGCATGCTCCCGACGTCATTTTCCCGACGTGCATTACGCGAAATTACGTTACGCCGAGTTTTGTGAATCGCGCTGGGTAAAAAAAGTTGCGTCGGGAAAAAAAAAAGATACGGCGGGAAAAAAAATACAAAAATAAAAAAAATAACAGCGTCGCGGGAAAGAAGGGTCTACTTTTACAAGGTGTAAACAGTTTACACTTTGTAAAAGCAGCCCTAATTTTGCGTTTGCAAACTAATACTTACGGAGAAAAAACGAAGTGTAAAAGCTTTGTGGATCTCCGTAAGTGCAAATTTGCATACCCGAAGCGGCATTTCGACGAGAAATGCCCCCAGCGGCGGCTGCGGTACTGCATCCCAAGATCCAACAGTGTAAGTCCCTTACACATGTCGGATCTTCTGTCTATCTATTGGAAACTGATTCTGTGGATCAGTTCCAAAGATAGAAACAGGGATACGACGGCGTATCAGTAGATACGCCGTCGTATCTCTTTTGAGGATCTGGCCCTTGCTGACCGCTGCTTTAGACCATAGATTTTTGTTAGACTTGAATAAAGGCCCGCTTGAGCCACTAATAGATGGTCCATCATGAATTACAAAAGGGATTCAGTCCTCCTGAAATAAGCAGTGTCTAAGAGATTCCCACAACCTGAACCACATCAAGACAATGAAGGGAAATTTTCTTTTGGTGAACTGGAGCAGGACAGAGAAGGGGGAGAACAATGCCCTGATTGAGGTGAAAAGCAAAAAGCTATCTAAAAAGCTACCTATAATAAGGCTTATCTATAGGTGCACTGGTGCATGTGCTCTGAGGAAACGGGCACCCATGCCATTTCTTTAGAGCCCTGTTCCATAAACGGCGGCTCCCACACGCATGATCTGGAGTCAGCGAACCCAGAAGCCAGACGGGTGAAGATGGGAGTACATGCAGATCTGACATCTTGGCACTGGAAGAGCTTTATTTTAAGTTAAGTTTAACATAATGTGCCCACCCACTCCAAAGCATCTTGTCCCCATTGGGACAAGGATCTCTTCCCCACAACCCTGGGCTGTGGTTGTGGGGGTCTGCAGCCAGGTGGCTTATCGAAATCTGGCAAACCCCAGATCCCGCCCCCATATAAATGAGTTTGGAGTACAAAAGGTATCCCTACCTATTCAACAAAAAAGTGTCCAAAATGAATAAAAACAGAAACAGTTTTTGACAATTTCTTTATTTAAAAAAATAAAAAAACAGTGTCCCATCCATCATCAATCACGAAGCTGCCACACCGCCGGAACAAAATATTAAAACAAAATGCTCCGCACTCATTGACGGCTGACCGATGAATGCCTCCTCTGCCGTTTGACAGTTCTTATATAGGTTAGAGCAGGAACTCATGTGGAGCGCTCGCCTCCCCCCCCTTTTCTTGGCCTGCCAGTGTGCATGCTCGGATGAAGGTCTGGCATGGTTTTGCTTTTTTTCAGAAAAAATTGGTGTGCGGCTCCCACAACATTTTGTTTTTTATTTTTTAAATAGCCGGGTGACGGCAATTGCAACTGCGAGTCAATTTGAATGAGATTTGACTCGCTTTTTTTTTCTTTAGAAATGTAATTTTTGCTGCAGCATGTTGTTTACATGCTACCAATTCACCACTTTGCAGGCAGACTAAGGGGACCCCCCAGGCGCTATATTTAAATAATTTGTTTCTTTATTGTTGCACTTTAAGCATCATTAAACTGCTCCTTTAAAAAGCACCAGTAAAAGTGCACCAAGAAGTTTACCAGCAGACAGATTCCATTTATTGTAAGTGCCTACATTTCTCTTTTCAACCGTTGTAAACTTTGTAATACAATTGAAACATGAAACTAGTAATGCTATTCAACAGTAATGCAATTATAAAGCTTAGAAGTTATTTTCTATATTCATGATCTAAATGGGCAAACTTTACTTTTGCTTTCCTTTCAAAACAAGATTTGTAGTTGTAATAGGAAAAAAACACATTTCAGATTCTGAGAAAAGCCATCAGCAAATTATTTATTTTGTGGACATAGGTGGAGGTTCATACAAGCGTTTAAAGCTGTAGGAGTGGAAAGTGTGTCATCAAGAGAGAAATGAGTTTAGTAAAATTACCTGTAGGTGCAAAAAGAGAATAGACATGATTTCTAGAGAGTGCATCTGCCAAGAGGAGATAACATGAGTGGTGAACTCCCAAGGTTGACTTTAGTATTTTGCACATCTCTTTTGAAGTTTAGTAAGGAAAATAAATCTTAGACAGTAAAATTTATCTTGTTCTACTTCATGCTTATGAGTTGTAATTCTGCCACAAAGCCACAAGGTAAGAGACAAACACATTGTATTATTACACAACAAATTTCTCCCTTATCCTTGTGAAATATTCTACCAAGCAGCTATAAAAATGATAAATACAAATAAATAACCAAAGTTAGGGAAAAGCATTTTTCCAGAAGTGCATGATTTATGTTTTAGCTTAAAAGAAAATAAGTTGGAGAGCTACTTAGAAACACAAAATTAGGAGATAAATGTTGTAAGTAGTTCTTTACACAGGATTTTAAACATTTTCAAAAGCATGTATTTACGTATAGTTCATCATTCACTAAGACCCCATACAAACTCACAGTTTTAAAACAATAACCCTTACTTGTATTTAATTTGTTAAAGGGTCCATTTAACCAAAAAAGCAGAAGTTTCCCTTTTCTTTTCTGCATGATTGAGTATTCAAAGTGGATATAGATTCTGCTGCCAGATTTTCAAAATGAAATCTGGTGGTACCCTACTGATCATTCTTACTAAATACATACACATTTGATTTGTAAAATAAAGATGGTCAAGCGTTCCCTGCTAGGTGTTCCTCATTCCCATCTCAAAATGTTGGGAGGTATGTAAAGTCCACATGTGAGGCCTCGTACACACGGCCGAGGAACTCGACGTGCCAAACACGTCGAGTTCCTCGTCGAGTTCAGGGATGAAGCCGCCGAGGAGCTCGGCGGGCCGCCTTCTCCCATAGAACAACGAGAAAATAGAGAACATGTTCTCTATTTTCTCGACGAGTTCCTCGGCGGCTCCATCGGGCCAAAAGTGTACAGACGACAGAGTTTCTCGGCAGAATCCGGCTCTGACCGAGTTTCTCGCCGAATTCTGCCGAGAAACTCTGTCGTGTGTACGAGGCCTCAGAGAACTAAAGAGCAAGCATCCACATCATTGTAAAA
Source organism: Rana temporaria (assembly GCF_905171775.1). Lineage (NCBI taxonomy): Eukaryota > Metazoa > Chordata > Amphibia > Anura > Ranidae > Rana > Rana temporaria. The sequence continues at coordinate 112,205,949 of NC_053496.1, forward strand.
AGTAAATGTGATAAAGTGAAAAAATGGTATATAAAATAAATAGCGTCCACCATGATTAGATCATATTGTTCACTCAATTAGCAGACAAAAAATCTGGAAAAATCCACCAGTATCACTTTATGCTTCTTCCTCCTAAAAAGGGAGGCTTACTAAATTTCATACTCCAACATAAAGGTATGTAGCACTTAATATATTCAAGGGATTTTTCCCCTTACAGCAACGCTCTACATGTTTCCTACATCTGCATAGCAGCCGTCTTCTAAGAGCCCGTATTAAAACAGAACTTTACCCATAACAGTTTTATAACAATTAATGTTCTTTATCAAAAGAACATACATTTCACATTCAAAATGATGCTACCAAAATTATTTTGGACTGTAAATTGCCTCCTGTTTCTTATTGCTTCTGTTTTCAATTCCTGGAGGCTGCCATTTGTTGAAGCCAAGATCAGTCACTTCCTTATTGAAAATTTCCCTCTTCCTCTTTGGTCTCAAAAACTATACAGTAGGTCACATTCTTCAAATAAAATATGTACATTTCCAGGATTGATTGCCTACTGTGGCCCCTAATGCCGCGTATACACGGTCGGAATTTCCAATGGAAAAAGTCAAATGGAAGGTTTTCGTCGGATATTCCGGCCGTGTGTATGCCCCATTGGACTTTTTCTGTCGGAATTTCCAACAGACATAGATAGAGAGCAGGTTCTCTATTTTTCTGACGGAAAAAAATTCTAGCTGAAAATTCGTTTGTCTGTATGCAATTCTGATGCACTAAAAACCACGCATGCTGAGAATCAAGTTAACGCATGCTCGGAAGCATTGAACTTAATTTTTCTCGACTCGTGTTAATGTTGTATGTCACCGCGTTCTTGACGGTCGGAATTTTGTTTGACCGTGTATGCAAGCCAAGCTTGAGCTGAATTCCTTCTGAAAAAAAATCCGATTTTTTTCCAATGGAAAATCTGTTTGTGTGTACGTGGCATTAGAGAGAAAGGCTGACAGAAGCTTTGCAGTGCTGACGTTCACAGGCTGCAGATGAGGGAAAAAATAGAGAATATCAGAGAGATAAGACACTATCTTTGTAAATTGACCTCTTTCGTGCAGTAAAGTTTGTCCTGTCACCGCTCTTGCTTTTCTTTTCTCTTTACCTAATCTGTGTTCCCTCACACAGTGTCAACCCTCTTGCTTTCTTCCCCCTTCAGGAACAGTACTGTAAATCTTAAAGCTGTCAGCTGACCAGACTCTAGTGGCTCTGATTTAAGGCACAGTGCAGACAATAGAGAGCAACTGAGCATGTGCAGAGCAGGGTGAGATATTCCTGGATTTTAAACAGTATAGGCACTTATTTTTAATGTTTTAAATATACATACCTGCAAAAGGGGACACCCTGATGTGATCTATAAGGACTTAATTTTATGACTAAAGTTTCACTCAAGCTACCATAAGAAAGAATGAGGAACAACACTCAAGCTCTAACATCCACTCAATTCACCACAATAAATCATGGAAAGAGAGCTCTCATAGTGCAGCAGGTTAAAAACTGCTATATTCAATAAAATCCATACATGTCCATCTAAAAAACTACTACCAATGTAAAAGAGCCCTAAGGCTGCCAGACCAGTACAAGAGTCAGATGAGAACAGGCCATCATTCAGTGGTACCACAGGTAACAGTTAAGCTTCCCTGCCATAGCAAGGTAGGAGCAGTTAATCTGTTTGTAGGACTACAAGTTTTACAGCTGATCTGTAACAGTGAGGATCTAGATCAGAGGTGGGTAAACTACGGCCCGCGGGCCGTATACGGCCCGGCGGACCTTTAAATGCGGCCCCCGGGCGGATCGCTAGAAATCTGAATTTGAAGTCTGAATTTGCAGCCGAAAGAATTGCGGGTGTTAGCCGCACCTCTTTCCCGCCCCCCCCCCGCTGGTGCAGCCGAAGAAACCCGTGGGTGTTAGCCGCGCCTCCTTTCCCGCCCCCCCGCTGATTCAGCCGAAGAAGCCATTGGAGCTGGCCACGCTTCCTTTCCCGCCCCACGCTGACGGCATTCCCAGCCGCCTGCCACCACGTGGAGTGAGTGTCCCCGAATTAAAAAAAGTCCCCCAATTCCCGCCAAGTAATGACCCGGTCCCGACTCCTCACCTCACACTGTGCACACTGCACAGGCTGCTGTAGGAGACCCGAGACGGCCGAGGACTGCAGGCAGCAAAACACTGACAGGACAGAGATTTCATCATCATCATCATCATCATCATCAGGTACTTGCTTGTGGGGATGCTGGCAGCAATTGATGGCACACTGGCAGCAATTGATGGCACACTGACAGCAATTGATGGCACACTGGTGGCACACTGGCACCAATTGATGGCACACTGGCAGCAATTGATGGCACACTGGCAGCAATTGATGGCACACTGGCAGCAATTGATGGCACACTGGCAGCAATTGATGGCACACTGGTTTATGTATGTCTTAGTGATTGATTAACATCACAACTTCATTGATTTGAAATGGATACCCTTATTTTTTGTATGATTTTTGCTTTTGCTCATCACTGCCACACACATGCAGCCATGCATTGCACGTGTGTGGCAGTAATGAGCAAAACTAAAAATCATACAAAAAAAAGCTATCAATGAAGTTGTGATGTGAATCAATCACTAAGACAATAAGACATACATTAACCATAATTTATGACACGGCATACATTGTCGTTTGGCAGGACTTTATGGGGACAATGTCTGCAGTCTCTGATCCTCTCTAGTATCATTTCTGCAGTCTCTGATCCTCTCTGGTATCATGTGCGCAGTCTCTGATCCTCTCTTGTATCATGTCCGCAGTCTCTGATCCTCTCTGAAAATTTTCACTAATATGAGTCACAAATAGTGAAAAATGTTCATTGTTTTGGGAAATTTTGTTTAATAAATTAAAAAAAAATTCTTGTAAGGCAACCTCACTTTTTCATTGTTTAACTATAACAAGTACTCGTACCAGTTGTCCAACAATGATATTTACTGCGTTTTTTAAAGAAATACAATTGATTTTATGCAGTATTGAGTTTAGCCTTTTGGCCCGGCCCTCCAAAATATTTTTAGTTTCTCATGTGGCCCCATCGAAAAAATAATTGCCCACCCCTGATCTAGATGCTCATCAGATTCTAGAAGCTCTCTTTGCAGAGTATCCCTACACATTAAAACTCCCTAAAAAACATAAATAATAAAGTATACATATGTGTAGTTAGGCTCTGCTTCACCCACTACAGAAGCGGGCCATCCTTTTTTTCTTCCCCTAATGCTGCCGCTTGAGCGTCTGCGTGTGTGTACAGCTACTGACTTCCTCATCTTCCCTCTCTGCCACTGAAGAAAAGAGCAGAGCGGGTCAGTGTGATTCTTCCCTTCACTCACTCTCCTTCCTTTCTGGAAAGCAGTAGAGGGACCAGTCAGGAAAGGCTGGAGGAGGATCATGGGACATGTAGTCCCCCTAGGGTGCACTGCACACTGGAAGAAATGGGGACTGAACTACAGCCCCCAGCAAATCCTGTGGAAGAAGGAAGAAGACTGAGGACATTTCCAAGGCAATTTACTGGTGAGAAAGCAGAGCAGTGTGTGGCAAGAGATTGCAATGATCTGGGCTACATCAGAGAACACAGGAAGAGAAACCAAACTGTGTGCCAAGGAAATGCAAGGATACAGTCTTTGCTATGCAGAGGCAACCCAGTAGTGAGTAGACTTTTGGCCAGAGGGATCACTGCTACTGTGTCGCTGGGTATGGTAAGAGCATTAGGGCCATAACCTGTTGCTACTAGAGAATGAGTCCTATTGGAACTGACTACACAGCTGCCTAGTAGCCTTATTGCTGCCTTCAACAGTACAACTAGACCCTAATCCAAGCCGGCTGAAGAGTTAGGACTAAAGACTACCCTTTACAGCTGTTAAACAGAGACCTTTACCCATTGCAGTACCTATCAGGGGACATTACCCCTGTCCCCCCTGCTCTTCGCTCTGGCTATTGAGCCCCTGGTGGCCCTGGTGAGGATCTGCCCTACGGTTCGGGGCTTCAGATATGGCGACATGCGTGAGAAAATCATGCTGTATGCCGACGACATGCTCCTCTTTCTGGAGGATGCGGATGACTCATTGACTCAGGTTATGTCCCTGTCATGAACGTTCTGCTCGCTTCCGTGGGCATATGCCTGCGCGCATGCGCGGGTGCGTGCCTGTGCGCATGCGTGGAACACGGCCTTGCCCGCATCTGTGCGCATGCGCGCACGTTAGGCGCACGTTGGCGCACGTCATACGCAGCGTCCTGCTGCCTATAAAAGACACTGCCTGAATGGGGCATATTGCGGCTTGATCTGCATGTGTTCCTGTGTTCTTGTTTTGCATCCTGCATTCTGCATCCTGACCCAGTGTATGACCCGGCTTGCTGACTCCGTTACCTTCTCCAACCCTGACCCCGGCTTGCCGACTCTGCCTGTCTCCTGCCTGATTACCCGTTACCTGAACCTGGCTTGGACTCCGACTATTCTTCTGCCTACTGTTCATGCTGGTCCCTTCCAAGTGTACGACCCGGCTTGTCTGACTCTGCTAACTACACCTGCCACTCTGCTGACCTGCACCTGCTGTCTGCATCCTCTACTCTGCGACCTGCATCACCTGCTCCCTATCCAGCAGTTCCAGCTTCCTCTGCAGCTACACCAGATCTGGCACCCTTACTTCACCGTGCTCAGAGACCTCTGTCCCCATTCCAGCGGTTTCTAAGCCGGGGCTGTACGGGAGGTCTTCCTCCACGATTCAGGCTCACACTCAGGTACGTAACAGTCCCTTATCACTGACTTCGGACGTTTTTCGGGCCTTATCATCAACTGGTCAAAGTCAGCTCTAATGTTCCTAGATGAGACGCCCGTGCCTGGGGGGAGCCTCCCTTGCCCCGTCCCTGTAGTGTCATCTTTCAAATTTCTGGGCGTCTGTGTGTCCCCATAAATAACAGATTTGTGCCAATTAAATGTCTATCCCCTACTGACCAAGTTTAGAGACAAAATATACATCTGGAACAAACTGAAAATGTCCAAACCTTATTAACCACTTCCCGACCGCCGCATGTATATGTACGTCCACAGAATGGCACGTACAGGCAAATGAGCGTACATGTACGTCCTTGCCTTTCCGCGGGTCGGGGGTCCGATCGGGACCCCCCCGCTACATGCGGCGGTCAGGTTCCCTCAGGGAGCGATCCGGGACGACGGCGCGGCTATTCGTTTATAGCCGCTCCGTCGCGATCGCTCCCCGGAGCTGAAGAACGGGGAGAGCCGTATGTAAACACGGCTTCCCCGTGCTTCACTATGGCGCTGCATCGATCGTGTCATCCCCTTTATAGGGGAGACACAATCGATGATGTCAGTCCTACAGCCACACCCCCCTACAGTTGTAAACACACACTAGGTGTACACTAACTCCTACTGCGCCACCTGTGGTTAACTCCCAAACTGCAACTGTCATTTTCACAATAAACAATGCAATTTAAATGCATTTTTTGCTGTGAAAATGACAATGGTCCCAAAAATGTGTCAAAATTGTCTGAAGTGTCCGCCATAATGTCGCAGTCACGAAAAAATCGCTGATCGCCGCCATTAGTAGTAAAAAAAAAAAAATTAATAAAAATGCAATAAAACTATCCCCTATTTTGTAAACGCTATAAATTTTGCGCAAACCAATCGATAAACGCTTATTGCGATTTTTTTTACCAAAAATAGGTAGAAGAATACGTATCGGCCAAAACTGAGGAAAAAAAATATTTTTATATATGTTTTTGGGGGATATTTATTATAGCAAAAAGTAAAAAATATTGCATTTTTTTCAAAATTGTCGCTCTATTTTTGTTTATAGCGCAAAAAATAAAAACCGCAGAGGTGATCAAATACCACCAAAAGAAAGCTCTATTTGTGGGGAAAAAAGGATGCCAATTTTGTTTGGGAGTCACGTCGCACGACCGCGCAATTGTCTGTTAAAGCGACGCAGTGCCGAATCGCAAAACCTGGCCTGGGCATTTAGCTGCCTAAAGGTTCGGGGCTTAAGTGGTTAAGATTATCCTAATGCTGCAACTGTTATATTTGCTCCACAATACACTGGTAGTTATTACACTTAAAATATTTAGAGTTGTTAATTCTCTCTTTAAGCAATTATTATGGCACACTAAACCCCCTAGGATAAAACTAGAACAATTACAACGTCCAAAGGAGGGATGGGGCCTTGCTCTGCCCAATCCTTGGATATATTACTTGGGCGCACAGCTTCAACACTTGATTGGAGCCATGGTCCTGTTGCCCGCGGCTTCATCAGTCCGGCTTCTGTTGCAGGGCTCGGGAGCTGACGCGATACCTGAGGGGTTGGAGGCCCAGCAGTTTCAAAAACCCAATTAAAGGTATGCCCACCTACTCTCTCATTCAGAAGGTACCGAACAAGGCCAAACAGCTCCATAATGTAACAGGGTTCACAGAGTATAGTCCTCTCTGGGGGAACAACACATACACTGAACTGGCCAAGATTAAGCAGGGTCCCAAATGGTGCCCCTTGGGGATTACGCACCTCAGACATTTTTCCATGGCAGGGCTTTGCTCCCATTTAGCGAGCTACAGTCTAGATATGCGCTCTCACCTAATATGCAGTTCTACTATTTGCAATTACAGCACGCTGTCAGGGCCCAGGGAGATGCGGTGGAGTGGGTTCAGTCCCCCACTCCAGTTTTCCATATACTACAGGTCGCATCCGTCACTAAGGGTGTAATCTCCCAATGCTATAATATGCTGCTATCATCGTTTCTGGAGGGGCATCCTGTGAGGGTAGTAGGTCAGTGGGAGGTAGATGTCGGACCCATTGCAGGGGAACTCTGGGAGGAGGTGCTGCAGGCAGTTAATGCCTGCTCGCTCAATGTGTCACAGAGAGTGTCGCAATTGTACATTTTACTGAGAGTGCATTTTACCCCAGTGAAACCATTTAGAATGGGCCGGGCACCCGACCCACTGTGTGGAAGGTGCAGGGCGGTGCCAGGGGACTTGATTCACCTGCTCTGGCGTTGCCCCAAACTCCATAGATACTGGACGGAAGTTCTGGCTACACTTAATTTGGCGTTCCAGACCAACGTTCCACTGGATACACTTTGTTGCCTGCTTGGGGTTCTGGAGGGGGCGATATCGGAGGAGGTGACTAGAGTGGCATTTACCAGGGCATTGTTCCAGGCGAGAAAGATCATTCTTCTTAACTGGAAATCAAATTTGCCTCCCAAGGTCAAAATGTGGATACAGCACATGGGTAGAACGCTCATAATGGAGAAATACATATATCAGCACAGGGGTAATGCCGGGAAATTTCTCAGACTTTGGGATCCATGGCTCGCTGTACCTGGTCTGAGCCCCTTGGAACTGGTTCAGATGAGATTGCTAGGGGGTGTATAGGTGCAGAGGATAAGAGAAGGGATACTTGGTTGTGCACTTGGTAAAATCTCTGAATGTATGGGAGGCCTGTGGGAGGGGGTGGGGGGAGTGCGGGGGGGCAGGGGTTTGAGCAGAATATGATGTTCATGAAGAGATTATGAGCAGACTGTTTATATTCCTGATTGCGTGCTGTGCTCAATGACTTGTGATATGTTATTTTAATGTCTGACTACAGTGTACAGTATTTCATGTTTTCATATTTTGTATGTTTTGTGAGCAATAAAAACCTTTTGATAAAAAAAAAAAATATTATGTGATGCCCTTATTACCATCTCGGAGCAGGAGACACACTGTGTACAAAAATCCTACCTATGATCTAACAACACATTCCTTCTAACCAATCAATCACGTACTGAGAGACTGGCTACTCAACTTTAGGAATGTTCTCAGCGGAAATCTACCCCTGAGACTAAAGTGTTTACAATATGGTGTTCACATTAAACTTTTAGAAAAGGACTGATACAACTAGCAGCCAGGGAATGAATATGGAAAATGCAGTCTACTTTCTAAAATGTCATTCTAATGCCCCATACACACAATTGGTTTTCCTGTCGAAAAAAGTTAGATGAGAGCTTTTGGTCGGGAATCCTGACCATGTGTATGCTCCATCTGACTTTTTCCAATGGAAAAACTGCTGGAAAAAGATAGAGAGCAAGTTCTCTATTTTCCGGATGGGAAAAAAATTCCTAGCGGAAAAACTGTTCGTCTGTATGGAATTCCGAAGGGAAAAAAAACACGCATGCTCGGAAACAATTTGACGCATGCTCAGAAGCATTAAACTTCTTTTTCTTGCCTTGTCATAGTGTTGTACGTCACCGCGTTCTTAACGCTCTAAAGTTCAGAGAAGCTTGAGCGGAATTCTGACGGAAAAAAACATCCAACTTTTTTCAGACGGGAAATCCGGTCGTGTGTACGGGGCATTAGAGGCGTAGCATAGGAGAACAGCTACACAAGCTTTAGGTTCAGAACTTCAAGAATGCATGAATGACCTCAGGCTGAAAACTATCTACTAAGGAAAAAACTCTGAAAGATTAAAAAACACTTATTACTTTCAGGGTAAAATTGGCAGGTAAAATTTTAGCCAATCAGCTGAAAATACAGTAGGTGAGTGAAAATTCCTTATCTATTAAGCCATCTAAATGCCTCAAAAATGTATTATCCTTCCATAGACATAGATCCAATATCAGTGGCCAATTTGCTATGGTTAGCCACACGCGACAGAGCTCATATATCTAATCCTATTACGAAGCATTTCATGAACATCTGGGACAAGTTTAGGAATTTCCATAAATTACAATCCTCACATAACCCCTTACTATCATTTATTAGACACCCAGCTTTTTATCCTGCATGGAAGTTTCCATGATCCTTTGCAGCCTGGACCACTATAGCTTCTACTAATAACATCCTTACATTCCCTGCTCTGTATGATATTCATGGTTTACCCTGTAATGAACTTTTTCGGTATCTACAGATTAAAAATTTCTATACGCCAATCATTGAGACGGGTTCAATACTCAACCAATTATCACAGTTCGAACTGATCTGCAAAAGCAACCCTCATACTAGAGGTCTGATCTCACTTCTTTATAAACATCTTAATTCCCCTCTCACAGATACTTTACCCTTATATACTAATAAATGGTCACAGGACTTAGATAAAATATTCTGCAAAGAGGACTAGGATAATATTTGGTTGACGACTATGCACTCATCCCCAAATTGCTATGCACTGGAAACGAACTTCAAAGTCTTAACACGCTGGTATATGGTACCAACAAAAATAGCAAAATTTTTCCCTACTTATCCATATACTTGTTTTCGTGGCTGCACATCTCCAGGTACTCACTTACACATCTGGTGGGAATGTCGAATAGCTCAAACATTTTGGATCAAAATATTACAATACGGCCTCTACTTCCCTGGAAGTCTCGATATCGCCCGACTCTGCTGTTGCACTGTTAAACCTTAAGCCCCCTAAACTCACTCATACTCAATTTCAGCTACTTGTATATCTGACAACTTCAGCTAAACAAACCATAGCTAAGGCATGGAAATCTCAAACACTCGTTGTGGCTGAGGCTAAACACCGAATGAATAGAGCCCTTGTGTTTTACAAAATGTCGGCTATTGAGGATGATACTATTAAAAATGTCTATAAAATTTGGCAACTGTGGGTTAATCATTACCTACAAAGGAGGGGAATTTTTTGGAGGAGTTGAGGGGATTATTGCGGTGCGATGAAGGAAACCAGACAAAGTGTGTATGTATATATAAAAATATATGAAAAAATATATGAAAATATATGAAAAATATATGAAAAAATATATGAAAAAATATATGAAAATTTTTTATATATACATACACACTTTGTTTGGTTTCCTTCATCGCACCGCAATAATCCCCTCAACTCCTCCAAAAAATTCCCCTCCTTTGAATCTATTTTGGGATGAGGTGCTGTATCCTTTTTTAGGACTCTCGATCACATACCCCCAAATTTAATCATTACCTACTTTCCGATTTTGATCAATCTTTGTTGATGCCTTGCTAGGAATTTCTTAATTTCTCCTTTTTATTTGCGCCATTTATTTTATTTTTCTTAGTGTGTTCTTTTTTTTTTTCAATTTTCTTGGGGCTGGGGTCGGTCGGGCCACCTTCGGGAGAGAATCCTACTCTTATCTTCCCTTCTTCTTTTCTCTTCTTCTTTCTCACTTCTTCCTCTCCTTCTTTTCTTAGCAATTTCCTTTTTTTTCTGATTATTATTTATCAACAAGTAAATTTGGGATTTTTTCTCTCTTGTTTTTTCTACAATTGTCTGCATATATAATTTAGAGTTTGGACTATTTACCTAATAGATTCCTTTATTAATATGACCCTTTTTTTAGGGTCAGTTTAGGTATTATAGAAACAACGCACAGGAGATGTATGCTCCTTTTCTTGTATGTCACGATAACTACCGTATTTATCACGTTATAACGCGCTCCCGCGTATACCGCACACCCCCAAAGTGACCCCCAATCCTGTGGAAAAAAAGTTATTTTTGTACTTACAGTTTTGGTGTCTTGCGCAGCGTCCATCGGCGGCCTCGTCGGGTCCAGCGTCCTTCTGCAGCTTCGGGTGTCCTCTTCGGTGGGTCCGGCGTCCTTCTGCGGCTTCGGGTGTCCTTCTGCGGCGGGTCCGGTGTCCTCTTCGGCGGGTCCGGTGTCCTCTTCGGCGGGTCCGGCGTCCTCGCGGCGTCCTCGCGTCCTCCCCGCTCGTTTCCTGCACCAAGTTTTGAATACTGCACCAGCATATACCGAGCGCAGTACACTCGGGCAGGCTCGGGCAGGCTCGGCAACTGTCGCGCTCACGTCCTGTACGTCCAGGACGTGACCGCGGAAGAAGCCGAGACTGGCCGACTATACCTGAACGTACTGCGCTCGGTATATGTCGGCGCAGTATTCAAAACTCGGCGCGGGAAAGCGGGTATCGGCGTATATCGCGCACCCACGATTTTGCCCTGATTTTCAGGGCAAAAAAGTGCGCGATATACGCCGATAAATACGGTATATTTATCTTCTTGGGACTTTAGCTTTCTCATATTTTATTTATTTATCTTTCCTCTCACGTGCCCCCTCCCATTCACAGTTTTAACCCATTAGGGGTGGATGGGTGGTCCGGAGGCACGCTAAGCCTGATATAAGGTATAGTCCTTTTTTTTATTATTTTCTTTAGTCCCTTATACCTGACATTTGCGTTTTTTCAGTATTTATCTGATAAATATGAACATGCATTTGAGCACCAAACTCTACCGATATTTCAGTCATTATTGTTATGATCTTTATCCCATATTTGCATTTTTTATACTGCATTTGTAACTTTTTTTCTTTTGCAAAACTCAATAAAAATATTAAACAAGAAAAATGTATTATCCTAAAGATATAGCAAACTTCTTTATTAAAATACTAAGAGACCCTTTATATTTGGGAGCAGATCTGAGTATTCCGCAACCTACTGATACTATGATTTTTGACATTATGAGTTCTCTGAACGTCCCATCTATTTTCTGCTAAACCTGCAAGACTCCTCAAAAACGTATCATTCTAAAGATATATCAAACTTTTTTATGAAATACTAAGGCCCCGTACACACGGTCGGTTTGGTCCGATGAGAATGAACCGAAGTTAATTTTCATCGGACCAAACCGACCGTGTGTATAGGCTATCGGCCTGTTTTTCTTCGGTCCAAAATTTTAAAACATGCTTCAAAACCGAACCAATGGACCGCTGCCTGATCGGACAAAACCGATGGTTAGTACAGAAAAGCATTGGTTCAAAACCCGTGCTTGCTCAGAATCAAGTCGACGCATGCTTGGAAGCATTGAACTTAGTTTTATTCAGCACATCGTGTGTTTGACGTCACCGCGTTCTGACCCGATCAGATTTTGGACTGATGGTGTGTACACATATCAGGCCGTACGGCCACTTCAGAGGTGAACAGATGAAAACGGTCCGTCGGACCATTTTCATCGGTTTTGTCCGACCGTGTGTACAAGGCCTAAGAGATCTTCTATTATTTGGGAGCAGATCAGAGTATTTCGCAACCTACTGAAACTATGATTTCTGACTTTCTGAACCTCCCAACTACACACAAACAAGCATTGAAGTCCCTTAACCTCCCTGGCGGTATAATTATGTAAAATTCTTGCATCTCAAAGTGGTACATTGTTTTGCATAGAAATTTACAGGCCTAATATTGCAGGCCTGTAATTCTTAGCAATAACTCACCTAAATCTGTCCAAACAAGAGTCTAGATGACAACCCGGGTATGACAAAGTTTGAAACACAAAATCATAAATTATAATATAATAAATAACTATAAATAATTATCAAACATAATAATATAACAATGTAATCAAATCAAAAACACTGAAATGTTCTCAGTCGCAGAATTATGTCTGTCGTCACTTTCAGTGTCTGATGACAAATTTCCCAACTAATTTACTGTCGCTGTTTTCTAGCTGGTCAAAAACCGCTTTTGACATAAAGGGACGCTTTTTGGATGCCATGGACATTCTCAATTTTCCAGGCAGAAAGAATGGCATATATAATATAAAGTGCATGCAGGGCACTGGACAAAGCACTAGGGACAAAAGGGATGTGAAATGATTGGATACAGTAATGTTATCTAGATGTGTTTGTCAATGTTGACAAAGGAGCTTGCACTGTTCTTATCTCTCCAGTGCGCATGCTCAGAAATGTGTCACAAGCACGTCTGTAAAACCATCCCACTATACACTGCACTCCAACCCTCTGTTTGGATAATTTCTCGAGTGCCAACGTTTTCTTGCTGGTCAGGACGCTGGCTCCATCTTGACAAGTGAGATGCGGTTGCCACATACAGCAAGTGTGGTTCACTGGACCTCATTTTGCCTGTAAATTGATATGTCAAATGTGAGTTTTGAATGCATCTTTTACCATTTAATGCTACAGTCCATACTCAGAGGCGCCTGTGTCTATCCCTCTCCTTCTGAGATGATGGGAATGTTTTCAAAGAGGTATAGAAGGGACATGGACACTAACGTGGAGTGAAAAATGGCTGCTCACCCCGATATGAATGATGAACGGATTTTCCCAGGTGGGGTTATTAGGCAGCTAGTGTAGAAGAATATAATACCATGTAGTAAAAAAAGTGTATATTTATTCACATGATAAAAAAAAATCGGGCAAGAATGAAATAGCAAAAGTGGATAGAATATGAGCTATGACAAGTACACAGTCAGCGTTTACATAGATATACAATACAGTACACAAATAGTGTTTATACAGCCAAAAATATGTATTGTAGCATAAACAATCTAACGAACGTTTCGACCTACAAGGTCTTCTTCAGAGAATTGTGTAACTAAAAGGGAACACATATTGATTAGACATCTCATAGTCATTCAAATAATAGGCGGTACACTTTTGGAATTTGCGTCTACTTTTACAAAAAACCTATGAAATAGGAAAACAATATATGAAAAAGAGACAGTATGTTCTATATTTATATACAAAACAATAAGAATGAAATAAAATGATTTTTTTTGTCTTTTTACCTTGGTAAGGTGTCTCAGTGTTAATACTGTGAGCCTGTAGAGCAGCACCGCATCGCCCACTCAAAGATGATCCACAACCCAGGCAATAAATCGGATCTCCATGCCGAATAAGACCCCTCGCTCGACACCACAGGGGGTCACCCCCAAACAGGGCCGGGTCACAGATGGAAAGACCATGCAAAAACCCAGGAGGGGTGTGGAATTGTTGGCAGAAGGGAAGAAGTTTAATAAAGAGGCCTGTAAGCAGAATAGCAACATTGGTACTCTGAATTGTATATTTGTACATACATATACAGGCGTATATTAAGGGATATAGTTGTTAAGGCGCTGGAGTGGAAGGTAGAAATTGACAGAGTAAACCTTGTGAGGCTTAAAAAGAATAAGAAATAAATGCTCAGGAGTGCTAGATTGCAAATTTAAAATATTATGTCTCAAAAATAAAGAAACAAAGTTCTCCCTAAAGAGGGGAAAAAAAAAAGAAAAAAAAAAGAAGGGGAAGAGGAAAGAGAGAGCAAGGACATGGGAAAAAAAATGTTTTCAAAGAGGGATTTTGATTTGGAGTTCCCAGTACTGAATTAGCCTTCTGGAAGATAAGCCATTCAGAGAAATAACCCAATGGATTTCACTAGGTGATCTGGAAGATCTCTGCAAAAACTTGAAGAGTTGAAGAGGATGTACATCATTCAAAAGTCACAGAGCCCTTACACCTCCCCCACAATGGTGGTGAGGAAGAAGAATGGTTCCCTGAGGATGTGTATCGGCTAAACAAGAGAATGATCCCTGACCAGTATACCATGTCTTAGATTGAAAAGGTTCTGCAGTTTCTGTCACGGGTGAAATGGTTCAGTATACTAGACCTAAAGACTGGGGACTATTGGATCCCCAGGCATAGAGAAGACAGCCTTTATCTGTCCGCTAGGATTATTTGAATTCAACAGAATGCCACAAGATCTGTCTGGGGTTCCAGCAACCTAATAGAAGATTTGAGGCAAACTTTGCCTCAAACAGATCAAGCATGGTAAAAACACCACACAGTTGGATAACACATGCTTGAAAAGGAATTTCAACTCTCACCACCTGAAAACCACACAAAAGGGTTACAATTCTTCTCCTCCCCACTCCACTAACTGGGATGATGGTATAGCAAAGGGTGTCACAGGTCCTTTTTCCAGCAGCACACTACCAGCTGTATAGCAGGCACATTTATCTCTCCCAGGTGCTGCAGTTAAAAAAAAATACTGTTCCTGCCACCCACATGCCCAGCGTCTAAATTACAGCTTGTGCAAATTGCTGGCTTTACAACTCCTGCCTTTCCGTCTGGTAGATTATATCACCTTCCCTGAATTTGCAGAATGTGGGCAAAGCAGTCAGCAGCAAGGTTTATGTTACTGCTGACACATGGTCCAGCAAGCATGGTCAGGGACGCTATAAATTTTGTTCACAGCACAATGGGTAACTCTGCTTGCAGGACAGGGCTCAGTGCTGGAGCTTGTTTTGTCACCATGTCTCCATACAGCTGGTGGTGACGATGTGAGATTTGTCAGCTCCACACCCTCCTCCTCCATGCCCTTTTCTGCTGAATTGTCCTATGAACCACCAGTACACCCTAAGCGATCAAGGGGCTATTCAAAGAGTCAGGGTAAAAGATGCCATGCAGTGCTATACCTGGTCTGTCTAAGGACAGGAGCCACACTGGAACAGAGATTCTTTTAGCTCTGCAGGGGCAGGTCAAGAGGTGGTTCATGCCATGCCAGCTTGAGCCAGGAATGGTGGTGTGCAATAATGTTACTAACCTCCTGTCCGCCCTTTGATAGGAAAGGTTGACATGGCACATGTCCTCAATTCAATGGTGCAGCATTTCTTAAACATGTACTTAGGGTCGCAATATCTTCTAAAGCAGGCCAGAAGAGTCTATAATAATTGTAGGCAATTATACACAGCCAGTGTTTGGTTGGCTGAAATTCAGCATGAATTCTACCTGCTCGTAAACCGCCTGATGTGTGACATGCCCACCAGGTGGAACTCAACTTTGGCAATGCTACAGCGGCTGCACATGCAACAAAGGGCCGTCAATGAGTACCTGTGTGATTATTGCATAATGACAGGCTCAGGACGGCTCAGCTTTGTTTCCCCACACCAATGGCTGCTGATAAAGGATGCATGCATTGTACTGTCACCATTTGAGGAGGCAACAAGGATAATGAGTGTGACAATGCATGTATCAGTGACACAATCCCTATTGAGTTCATGCTGGAGTATGCTCTGCGTGGCTTTCTTTTCTCTCAAGTCCCACTTTATGCAGACACCATAATATAACAGATGTGGCAGTGATCAGGGACAGTGACGGGTGACAACATGTAAAAAAAAAAATTATAATAATTGTTTTCAATTTTGTAATTTTCTTATTTATTTTTATTAATATTTTTTATTTCTTATTTACATACAGTGAGCAGAGCATTACAATGTTACCTTAGTAACACTGTACTAGTCTGTGGAGGTGATTTTTTAAAAAAAAAACACTATGAAAATGTGAATTTTATAGTTATAAACAATATTTTTTTCTGAATGAAAATTATTCATTCAATGTTTGCTACAGTGGGTGACCGCGATATTGTGTCAATCTCGCTCCCTTTTTCGGCGAGATTGACCTACGAGCCCCATCCCGGGAGCCAGCGCCGAGCTGGCTTGCCGCGATGGAGACAAAGCCGTCATAGAAGCGACGGGAGATCTGACTTGGATTTCCGCCAATTCTAGGTCTACATGCCCTCAACATGGGGGGGTTGGGTGCTCTGGGGCAGGGGGGCGCACTGCGGGGCCCCCCCACCCCAGAGCACCCTGTCCCCATGTTGATAAGGACAGGGCCTCTTCCCGACAACCCTGGCCGTTGGTTGTCGGGGTCTGCGGGCAGGGGGCTTATCGGAATCTGGGAGCCCCCTCAAATAAGGGGGCCCCCAGATACCGGCCCCCCACCCTAAGTGAATGGATATGGGGTACATTGTACCCCTACCCATTCACCTGGAGGCAAAGTGTTAAAGTTAATAAAAACACGACACATGGTTTTTAAAATAATTTATTAGTCTGCTCCGGAGGCCCCCTGTCTTCTTTAGCTCTTTCACCAGGGTGGGCTTCTTCTTTCGCTCTCCGGGGGGTCTTCTGCTCTCCGGGGGGTCTTCTCCGCTCTCGGGGGTCTTCCCCGCTCTCCGCTGTTGACTCGACGCTCTCCGGTTCTTCTCCCGATGTCCGGTGCCTTCTCCTTCAGCGCTGGGCACCCGCTATCTTGGTGTGTTAGCTCAGTTACTAGCAGGCGGCCAGCTCGCTCTTCTATGACGTCTTCTTTTTCACTTCCCTTCTTCTCCCTTCTTCCGATGTTGACCCGACGCCTCCTCTCGCTGCAATGACGGGTGCGCGGCTTGCATCTGATTTATATAGGCCTCACAGTCCCATCATGCTCCGGTACCTACCCACGTGGGTAGGTACCACGTGGGTAGGTACCGGAGCATGATGGGACTGTGAGGCCTATTTAAATCAGATGCAAGCCGCGCACCCGTCATTGCAGCAAGAGGAGGCGTCAGGTCAACATCGGAAGAAGGGAGAAGAAGGAAAGTGAAGAAGAAGACGTCATAGAAGAGCGGTCTGGCCGCCTGCTAGTAACTGAGCTAACACACGAAGATAGCGCGCCGAATCAACAGCGGAGAGCAGAGAAGACCCCCGAGAGCGGAGAAGACCCCCGAGAGCAGAGAAGACCCCCCGGAGAGCAGAAGACCCCCCAGAGAGCGAAAGAAGAAGCCTCTCCTGGTGAAAGAGCTAAAGAAGACAGGGGGGCCTCCGGAGCAGACTAAAAAATTATTTTAAAAACCCTGTGTCGTGTTTTTATTAACTTTAATACTTTGCCTCCAGATGAATGGGTAGGGGTACGATACCCCATATCCATTCACTTAGGGTGGTATCTGGGGGCCCCCTTATTTGAGGGGGCTCCCAGATTCCGATAAGCCCCCCGCCCGCAGACCCCGACAACCAACGGCCAGGGTTGTCGGGAAGAGGCCCTGTCCTTATCAACATGGGGACAGGGTGCTCTGGGGTGGGGGGGCCCACAGTGCGCCCCCCTGCCCCAGAGCACCCAACCCCCCCCATGTTGGGGGCATGCGGTCTGGTACGGCTCAGGAGGGGGGGCGCTCGCTCATCCCCGCTCCTTTCCTGGCCGGCCGGGTAGCGTGCTTTGGATACGGGTCTGGTATGGATTGTAGGGGGACCCCCTACGTCATTTTTTCGGCGTTGGGGGGGTCTCCTTACAACCCATACCAGACCTAAGGGCCTGGTATGCTCCTGGTGGGGTAACCCATGTCGGTTTTTTATTTAAAAATTGGCGTGGAGTTCTCCCTCTCAGGAATGCATACCAAACGCCGGCTAGAATTGGCGGGAATCCAAGTCGGATCTCCTGTCGCTTCTATGACGCGCACGCTGGAATGTGCTTTGTCTATTCCAGCAAGTGCGAGATGTCGGCACCATGTCGCCGAGAATCAGCGCGATGCTGTTGTGCTAGAAACACAATATCGCGGTCACCTACTGTATTGTGATTAGCTGTGATTGGCCAAAGCTGGGCTTTGATTGGCCCTGTATGTACCATATGGATATTGTGACCAATCACAGTGCTCATCACAATAGTACACAATGAATGGCAATAATCAAAGCAATCATACTGTACAATTGTTATGTGATCTGCTGTGATTGGCCACAGTGATCACATGGTACAGGCAGAGGGCCAGTGCAGTCATCTGTCATCATCTGTGTCTGGTGAACATAGTGGGTCACATATTGCGCTGAAGCATGGCCCATGGGGCATGCGCGATCCTGGGAGAATGTCATATGACCTCATTCTAGGATAACAGGGCTTCCACTCGGCCTTCACATTAAAATAGGTAGGGCGGGAAGGGGTTAAAGGCAGATTTTTTTTAAATAACTCACATGTTATACTTACCTGCTCTGTGCAGTGGTTTTTGCGCAGAGCAGCCCTGTTCCTCCTCCTCTCAGGTTCCCTGCCGGTGATCCTGGCTCCTCCCTCCTGCTGAATGCCCCCATAGGAAGTTGCTTGCTATGAGGGTGCCCGAGCAGACATGATCACAAGCCACTGCTCTGTGTGTCCATTCACACACAGAATACGGCTCCCTCTGCTGTCTCAGCCAATGAGTAGGGAAAGACCCAGGAGAGCCACATCTCTCGTGAACATCGCTGTTCAAGATGGTGCTCAGGTAAGTATTGGGGCTTTTCTACACAGAAGGTTTTTACATACACAGAATGCATAAGGGTGAAAAATCTTGAGCCTTTACAACCACTTTAAATTGCTGTGTGGGCAAACACCACATTTTAAGTTATACACAACAGTTTCCATACTTCTATCCTTACTGCTTTAGTTTAAACTGATGGCTGTAGTCCTCCAGGTATCCTCTCCAAGTTTTGGAATTTAGGATGTCCAAGAACCAGTACCGATTATAAAGGATGGGCCACTTGTACTACAGAGTTTTTTTTTTATAATCACAATATCTAGAAGTAGATTATAGAGTATAAAGCAAGTGGACTTGGAACCGTATACATGTATACAGCAATACGTTTGCATGTCTCTTATTATTTTATCATGTACTGTTAGTTATGTTATAACTCGTGCAGAATTAGAAAATATCATAAAACTCAAAATGCATAAGCAAACTATCTAGCTAAAAAGACATCCAGTTTAGTCTTAGAATATTAATTCTCATCCCTTTGATTAATAAATATTCACGTTGATCAGGTATGTCTCTGAGTAACATTCTATGCTCTAACCCTGACCTTTGCTGACAAAAGACTTTCAGTATTTTTTTTTTTTTACTTCATATGGAGCATAGCTTGCTTCCAAGCTGAGTTACCATGGTAACATTATACAAAATATGAGTACTTGGCTCCAAAAGATGGGCAAGATAAAATATCACATTTTGAGATGGCGACTTCTGTTCTGCATTTGGTAATTCACAGATAAAATAACATAAATTTTGCTCTTAGAAACGCAAGGTAAATATATGGGCTGATTTTATGTTGATAGCACAAATGTCTTGCACATTCATGGAATAATTATATAGCAAAACATTTTACTTATATGTTTCTTTACTGCTACAGTCATTTAAACTATTTTTTTTTTTTTTTGGACACTCTAAAAAATACTAGGACAAATACTTAAAACAGAAAGAAATTTTGTTTTAAAGTCAAGTCAAATTCATACCAAGCTTTGGTTAAAATTTAGGCCATTTTGTAACATAAAACTTATATAGAATATGGCTTTTCAGAGTACAGAATGCATTCTATGAAGTGTAGAAATGGAGTTTAAAATGGCCCAGTCATAACTAGGTCCCTCTGCAAGATAAGCCTTTTGGGACTTTTTTTTATAAACCCATGGGGAGAAGGCGGTCAGGGTGCAGAAGGTTTGAAAGCCCTGCGACTATGACCATATGGGTTAAGGACTACTTCTGCCCAGAGATGGTTGAGCATACTAGAAATAGTCATATTTTAATAGTTCAAGCTATTTTAAATGTTAAAATTGCTAAATCTAGTTCACATAATTGTATTATAAGTGTAGTAATATGGATAAATATGACTGAACCATATTTGACGCCATGTTAAGAGATCTATAGGTTCATATGCTTAAGGCTTAACTTTATGACAGTTTTCTGCAAAAGCACACAGGAGTGTGCCATGCATTAAAATTGTCTGCGTAGACACTTTTTTGCATCTGTGATGTACTGTCTGGAACTTAGGGCCAGATCCACAGCCAGCCGCCGTAACTTATCTTTTCCCATTTAAGTTACACTGCCGGAAAATTTCTACCTAAGTGCCCGATCCACAAAGCACTTACCTAGAAATTTTCGGGTGTGTAACTTAAATTCCGCCCGCGCAAGGCGTTCCTATTCAAATGAGGGCGAGTCCCATTTAAATTAGGTGCGCTCCCGCGCCGGACGTACTGCGCATGCTCGTGACGTCATTTTCCCGACGTGCATAGCGCGAAATTACGCTACGCCGAGCTTCGTGAATCGCGACGGGTCAAAAAAATTGCGTCGAAAAAAAAAAAAGATACGGCGGGAAAAAAAAAATAAAAAAAAATAAAAATAACAGCGTCGCGGGTAAGAAGGGTCTACTTTTACAAGGTGTTAACAGTTTACACTTTGTAAAAGCAGCACTAATTTTACACATGCAACTTAATACTTACGGAGAAAAAACGAAGCGTAAAAGCTTTGTGGATCTCCGTAAGTGCTAATTTGCATACCCGAAGCGGCATTTTGACACGAAATGCCCCCAGCGGCGGATGCAGTACTGCATCCTAAGATCCGGCAGTGTAAGTCCCTTACACATGTCGGATCTTCTGCCTATGTTTTGAAAACTGATTCTGTGGATCAGTTCCAAAGATAGAAACAGGGATACGACGGCGTATCAGTAGATACGCCGGCGTATCCCTTTTGAGGATCTGGCCCTTACTTCCTGTTTAATGAGAAACACCAAACTTATGATCATGAGTCATTAGGGCAGGTGATCATGCTCTAGATGACTCATGGAAGCCATGTTTAAAGGGTTGGTTATCCAACTATTAATGTTATGAAATGTACACCCATTTTACTAACCACTCCCCCTCCCACACTGTAGGCAATTCTGATTGGGTGTGCCACACCAAATATAACTGTATGTATGCCAAAATAAAGCAGCCACTTTCTTTGAACTTACTGGGCCAGATTCAGATACAAATGTGTATCTTTAGGCGGGTGTAGCGTATCTCCTATACGCTACGCCGCCGTAACTTTGTGACGCGAGTATGGTATTCAGAAAGATTATGCGCCCAAAGTTACGGCGGCGTAGCGTATAAGGGCCGACGTAAGCCCGCCTAATTCAAAATTGGGAGATGTGGGCGTGTTTAATGTTAATTCAGTGTGACCCCACGTAAATGAAGTTTTTAACGAACGGCGCATGCGCCGTCCGTAAACGTATCCCAGTGCGCATGCTCCAAATTATGCCGCATATAGTCAATGCTTTCGATGTGAACGTAATTTACGCACAGCCCTATTCGCGAACGACTTACACAAACAACGTAATAGACGGAAAATTTGACGCTGGCCCGACGTCAATACTTAACATTGCGTATGCCTCATATAGCAGGGGTAACTATACGCTGGAAAAAGTCTTATGCAAACGACGTAAAAAAATGCGCCGGGCGGACGTACGTTTCTGAATCGGCGTATCTACCTAATTTACATATTCTACGTGTAAATATACGGAAGTGCCACCTAGCGTCCGGCGTAAATATGCAACTAAGATACGACTCGGTCGGATCTTAGGGAAATCTATGCATAACTGATTCTAAGAATCAGGCGCATAGATACGACCCCGCACACTCAGAGTTATGACGGCGTATCTGGGCATACGCCGTCGTAACTTGTATCTGAATCTGGCCCACTCTGTGTATCTTCTGTTCTAAGAAATGTTTCATGGTGACCGAGGGTTCTGGTAAGATTGCACCATTAGCCCCAGGGTTGGTTCGTCAGGTACCATTTGCATTTCCTTCGGTGGGGGCTCGTCTCCGGGATTTGAATTCAGGATGGGATAAGGAATTCATCTGTGGTAAGGTTTTCATGCCTCAGCTCTGATAAAACCTTAGGGCCATATTCTCGTAGGGAAAAACCTTGGGAAAAACCCTAGGAAAAACACTGCGCTATCTAGTGATAAAAATATTGAAATGTGATAAGTGACAAAGCAGCTGGTACCTATTGCTCAAAATACCTAAAGCAAAACAATATAACATACAAAAGAAAGGTACAGCGCTAATTAATATGTGAAAGTTCAAAATGTGTGAACAAATGAAAACGGATGAATACCAAATAAATGAATATTCAATAATATTAAGTGATAATAAAAATATAAAAGTCCATAAAGTGTCCAATAGTGAAAAAACGAAATTGATAATCTTCCACCAAGAGAAAGCACCAGTGTGGTAAAAATCCAATCTGCTTACCAGATCCACTGACCGTTTATTACAGCGGTCAGTTGAGCCCAGAGATATTTAAAGTCCTCTCAAGCAGACTAATATCCAGCAGGTGGAAAGAGGAAGAGTCAAATCATCAGCTTCAAACTCCAGTGAATGAGAAATGAACGCTCATATAATTAAGGGAAAAGAAGAAGAACAGGGATGCTCCATGGTGAAGTACTGCGAGTAAAAGGTCTTTAATGTAAAGTATTGCACTTATAATTCAGTAGAAGTAGAATGGCTTGTAAATAAACACAGCGTGTGCGGTCAATCGAATCCTAACAGCTGTTCTCCGTGTGTGTGGCTCTCTTCTGTACAAGCGATGACGAGATGCGCGTTGGCCACTCCTACGTACGTTTCGTCGTAAGACGTCGTCGGGGATGGACCAAATGACGCGCACGCCATCGCAAAGGCTTTAAATAGTGTCGAATCGCCATCTTAACTATGGGCAAACACTAAGGGCAATCGGAACGGCTTAATACACACTGGAGAATACTCATATAAACACATGAGGCTGATAGAAGACAAAATGCAAGTGACTGCCATCTTGTGGAGAAATGGGAGAAGAGTCTTACACCACATGGAGACACAGCAATAGGAAACGAAGGGAAACAATATACACATTATACAAATCATATAAATAAATAATTACATAAATAAATATGTGTATGTGCAATCTATACAATTCATGATAATATAAAACCTTTAAATTCATGATAATATAACAATATAAAACCTGAATAAAATGTATTTTTACTATTAAAAAACTTTTTAAAATGTTATTAAATAAAAAATATTTTTTATTTATTAAAAAAAACGTTTTTGTTATTATAAACATGGAGGGAAACTATACGTTACTAAGAAAACAATTGATGTCCCACTCCACATTTATCTGTGCCTCTCCAGGGAGCGTTGAGTTTTTCAATAGGGAGGAATAAGGTTCCATGAATCTGTTTGTTGTGGTATTTAGCATTTATTCCTCCCTATTGAAAAACTCAACGCTCCCTGGAGAGGCACAAATAAAGTACGCTCTATATCTAAATCTGAAACCCAGTGGATCTTTAATATGAAAAGTTTTGTCCCTTTTGGGTTGAATGTGGAGTGGGACATCAATTGTTTTCTTAGTAACGCATAGTTTCCCTCCATGTTTATAATAACAAAAAAGTTTTTTTAACTTTTTACTATTAAAAAACTTTTTAAAATGTTATTAAATAAAAAATATTTTTTATTTATTAAAAAAACTTTTTTGTTATTATAAACATGGAGGGAAACTATGCGTTACTATTGATGTCCCACTCCACATTCAACCCAAAAGGGACAAAACTTTTCATATTAAAGATCCACTGGGTTTCAGATTTAGATATAGAGCGTACTTTATTTGTGCCTCTCCAGGGAGCGTTGAGTTTTTCAATAGGGAGGAATAAATGCTAAATACCACAACAAACAGATTCATGGAACCTTATTCCTCCCTATTGAAAAACTCAACGCTCCCTGGAGAGGCACAGATAAATGTGGAGTGGGACATCAATTGTTTTCTTAGTAACGTATAGTTTCCCTCCATGTTTATAATAACAAAAACGTTTTTTTTTAATAAATAAAAAATATTTTTTATTTAATAACATTTTAAAAAGTTTTTTAATAGTAAAAATAAATTTTATTCAGGTTTTATATTGTTATATTATCATGAATTTAAAGGTTTTATATTATCATGAATTGTATAGATTGCACATACACATATTTATTTATGTAATTATTTATTTATATGATTTGTATAATGTGTATATTGTTTCCCTTCGTTTCCTATTGCTGTGTCTCCATGTGGTGTAAGACTCTTCTCCCATTTCTCCACAAGATGGCAGTCACTTGCATTTTGTCTTCTATCAGCCTCATGTGTTTATATGAGTATTCTCCAGTGTGTATTAAGCCGTTCCGATTGCCCTTAGTGTTTGCCCATAGTTAAGATGGCGATTCAACACTATTTAAAGCCTTTGCGATGGCGTGCGCGTCATTTGGTCCATCCCCGACGACGTCTTATGACGAAACGTACGTAGATTGCTTGTACGGAAGAGAGCCACACACACGGAGAACAGCTGTTAGGATTCGATTGACCGCACACGCTGTGTTTTTTTACAAGCCATTCTACTTCTACTGAATTGTAAGTGCAATACTTTACATTAAAGACCTTTTACTCGCAGTACTTCACCATGGAGCATCCCTGTTCTTCTTTTTTTCCCTTAATTATATGAGCGTTCATTTCTCATTCACTGGAGTTTGAAGCTGATGATTTGACTCTTCCTCTTTCCACCTGCTGGATATTAGTCTGCTTGAGAGGACTTTAAATATCTATGGGCTCAACTGACCGCTGTAATAAACAGTCAGTGGATCTGGTAAGCAGATTGGATTTTTACCACACTGGTGCTTTCTCTTGGTGGAAGATTATCAATTTCGTTTTTTCACTATTGGACACTTTATGGACTTTTATATTTTTATTATCACTTAATATTATTGAATATTCATTTATTTGGTATTCATCCTTTTTCATTTGTTCACATATTCTCGTAGATCGGCGCATATTTAGTCAGGCGTAGCGCATCTCAGATGCGCTACGACGGCTTAACTTGGAGAGAGCTGGGCCAGATTCCCAGACCACAAGCGTCCTACGATGCGCTCGCGTAACTTAAATGTGTCGGCGTAAGCAGGCGCAAGTGACGGTAGGAGGGATGTGGGCGTGAAGCATTCTAATGAACCGTGACCCCATGCAAATGATGTCCAGACCGAACTGAGCATGCGCCGGACGTGCCCCGCCCTCTGCGCATGCGCAAACCAACATTAAGCGTAAATCCCTGCTGAGTTGGGCCGGCCTAGTGCATAAAAGCGTCACCACATGCGCCCAACGAGTGCAAAGTGACTCCATTTATTTCTGTTGGTGGTGTGAGATCTTGGAGCGTTCACTTTGCAATGCCTGTACCCAGGAAGGAAAGAAGGAAGAAAAATTTCACACAAGATGAGAGGATCATCATAGTCTCTGCTATGGAGAGATATGATTCTCGTCTCCATGGTGCAGACAGTGGCAGCACCAGCAAAACCAAAAAGGAGGAGATCCTTAAGAGAGTTACTGCCCAGGTCAATGCCTTAGGCCATGAGGTCAGGACCCCCCAGGACATTCAGAAAAAGATGAATGACCTGCGTGGTGTGGTCAGGAATAAGATGGCCACCATTGCTAAGCATGCCAGGGGCACTGGAGGGGGGCCAGCCTGTACTATCAGGCTCTCAGAAGAGGAGGAAGTCATTGCCCGCTTCCTTCGGAGGGAGCAGGTGGAGGGCCTGGAGGGCCATGACTCAAGT
Organism: Rana temporaria; assembly: GCF_905171775.1. NCBI lineage: Eukaryota > Metazoa > Chordata > Amphibia > Anura > Ranidae > Rana > Rana temporaria. The sequence goes on from NC_053496.1 coordinate 112,231,885, forward strand.
GAGCCGCCCATGAGGACAGGTAAGTGTGTTTTATCTTCTATCTGGTGTGTAGCATGTTTGGGGGGGGGACATGTGACAAGTGTGTGGGTCCACCAACATGTGAATGTTTTGTGTCATCCACAGGTGTGCAGGAGAGAGCGGGGCCATCCAATGCTGCCAGTGGCCGGCACACACCATCATCCCCTGAGCAGCCTGCTTCTGTGGCTGACCCCCTGGGAAGCCAACAGGCCTTGGTGGAGGGGAGTGGGCAGTCCTCCGCGCAGGAGGTGGTTGAGGAGGTCGGTTATGAGGTGGTGGTCGATGAAGAGGTGGTCCACACCGATCAGGAGGTCTTCCTATTTTTGGATGAGTCGCATGTGGTGGCAGGATCATCACAAAGCCACCGCATCTCCAGCCCCTCAGGGTCCTTCAACACCCTCTCCAGTCCCTCCCGTCCCATCCCCCTCATCTCCAGCCCCTCAAGGTCCTCCCCCTATGCAAGGGTCCCAGCCACTCCTGTCCCCAGGAAGGTGACCCACCAAACAAGGGGTGTGGCAGGAATGCTGCACGAAAATCTGGCCAGGCAGCAGGACCAGCAAAGCCGCCATATGGGGGAAATCGTGGTGGAGTTGAGGCGCCTGTCCAACAGCCTGTCCTCCTCGGGAGCAGTACCAGATGCTCTACAAGATGTGGCTGGAAACAGCGCAGCCACAATCACCAGCCTGGGTGAGCTGCAGAATACAAAAGCAGAACTTGTGGGGGAGGTCAGGTGCCTACGAATGGCTGTTTAGGCCCAGACAGCTTCCCAGGAGGCCCTGCTCACCTGCATAGCGGTGGCTTTGGAGGGCAGACAGGCAGCCAGGGAGGGACCTGGGGATGCTCCTCCACCTGGGGATGCTCCTCCACCTGATGCCCCACCCCCCCCAAATGAGACTCCCCCCAGGAAATTGAGGGCCAGGAACCTGGGCACCAGGCGTAGCCCGCGCCGGGGCCAGTGATTTTTTTTGGATTTTATATTTGCTCTGGTTAAGAGTTTATTTTTTTGTGCTCTGGTTAAGAGTAGAGTTGAACGGACACCTGGATGTTCGAGTTCGGGTCCGAACCCGAACTTTAAAAAAAAACCGAACCCGAACTCCGAACCCCATTGTAGTCAATGGGACACGGACTTTTAGAAAAAAAAATGTGCGGAGGTCCCCGCAAATTCAATAACCAGACCCTTTAGGTCTGGTATGGATATTCAGGGGAACCCCGCCGTCAATTTAAAACAAAAATGACGTGCGGTTCCCCCTAAATATCCATAACCAGACCCTTCAGGTCTGGTATGGATATTCAGGGGAACCCCGCCGTCAATTTAAAACAAAAATGACGTGCGGTTCCCCCTAAATATCCATAACCAGACCCGTTATCCGAGCACGTTGACCTGGCCGGCCGCAGAAAAGAGGAAGGGACAGAGTGCGGCCCCCCTCCCCTGAACCGCACCAGGCCACATGCCCTCAACATGGGGAGGATGTCCCTATGTTGATGGGGACAAGGGTCTCATCCCCACAACCCTTACCCGGTGGTTGTGGGGGTATGGGGGCGGGAGGTTTATAAGAATCTGGAAGACCCCTTTAACAAAGGGGACCCCCAGATCCTGACCCCCCCCTGTGTGAAATGGTAATGGGGTACACTGTACCTCTACCATTTCACAAAGGAAGTGTAAAGTCTTGTAAAAAAAACACACTGACACCAAAGAATAAAGTCCTTTATTTAAAAAAAAAAACATCCAGCGGTGAGAAATCCACTCGTTCCTGGCTTCCTGCGTTGTCCTGATCCTGCGACGGCTGCGGGTGATCTCCCGCGATGAGAAGACCCTGCGTCGGGTGATCTCCGCTCCGGCGATGAGAACATCCATTCATCCAGCGCAGCAGCATCCCGGACCTCCTCTCACTGCTGGGCACAGCCCAGCGAATGAGTGGCTGAAGCTGTGACATTTCTTATATAGAGAAGGCAGAGCCACCCATCACGTGACCCCGCCCCCTCTGAGGTACCCTCTGCTACGTCACTGGGTAAGCCCAAGAAGAGGAAAGACCTTTCCTCTTCTCAGGCTTACCCAGTGATGTAGCAGAGGGGGCGGGGTCACGTGACGGGTGGCTCTGCCTCCTCTATATAAGAAATGTCACAGCTTCAGCCGCTCATTCGCTGGGCTGTGCCCAGCGGTGAGAGGAGGTTCGGGATGCTGCTGCATTTTTTTTAATAAAGGACTTTATTCTTTGGTGTCAGTGTGTTTTTTTTACAAGACTTTACACTTCCTTCGTGAAATGGTAGAGGTACAGTGTACCCCATTACCATTTCACACAGGGGGGGTCAGGATCTGGGGGTCCCCTTTGTTAAAGGGGTCTTCCAGATTCTGATAAACCTCCCGCCCGCATACCCCCTCAACCACCGGGCAAGGGTTGTGGGGATGAGATCCTTGTCCCCATCAACATGGGGACATCCTCCCCATGTGGAGGGCATGTGGCCTGGTGCGGTTCAGGAGAGGGGGGGGCCGCACTCTGTCCCCCCTCTTTTCTGCGGCCGGCCAGGTCAACATGCTCGGATAACGGGTCTGGTTATGGATATTTAGGGGGAACCGCACGTAATTTTTGTTTTAAATTGGCGGCGGGGTTCCCCTGAATATCCATACCAGACCTGAAGGGTCTGGTTATGGATATTTAGGGGGAACCGCACATCATTTTTGTTTTAAATTGACGGCGGGGTTCCCCTGAATATCCATACCAGACCTAAAGGGTCTGGTTATTGAATTTGCGGGGACCTCCGCACATTTTTTTTCCCGAACTCCGATCCCGGACCCAAACTTTTTTCAATTATTCGGGTTCGGGTCCGGGTTCGGGAAAAACCCAAAGTCCGTACAGAACCCGAACTTTACAGTTCGGGTTCGCTCAACCCTAGTTAAGAGTTTATTTTTTTTGTGCTCTGGTTAAGAGTTTATTTTTTTGTGCTCTGGTTAAGAGTTTATTCTTTTTGTGCTCTGTTTAAGAATTTTTTTTTTTTGGGTGCTGCAAACAGTAGTGCAGAGTACAGTGTGAATGGTGTGTGAGTGTGGGGGGTGACACTCCTGCCAGTAAGGGGTGTCACCCTCGGGCGCTGGGGATAAGTTCTCCCCAGGTCCGTATGAATGACTTATGAATGGACAGCAACATCATTGGGGCCTTGACGCGGCGTTGCTGCTCCTTAGTACCGTGCAGTGTACTTCGGTCTAATCCAATGTGATGTGGATGTGAGGTGTGTGTGCTAGGGACCACAGTGGTGTGCATGCGTGCATTCTCATTGTGCCATGTTTAATGTGTGTGTTTAACGTTCAAAGATTCGTTCCACGAGACATCTCCTGACTGCTGTACCTTCAGCAGACGGGGTGGCCTCGGTTAGGGGGGGACTGGGTGGTTGGGGGGTCAGGTCATCACATAGGTCAATCTCCAGGCCCTTTCTCACTGCAAAGTTGTGCAGCACGCAACATGCAGCGATGATCTGACACACAAAGTTTGGGGAATACAACAGGGTCCCCCCAGTCTTATCCAAGCATCGGAAACGTGACTTAAAGCAGTGGTTCACCCTGCTGAACAACATTTCAGCATAAAATTCGGCATCGTAGCGCGAGCTACACTATGCCGGTCTTACATTTTTTAACCCCGTACTCACTGTTTAATCGTACATAGACGATTCCGTCTGCCGCGGGGAATGGGCGTTCCTAGCAAGAGGGAGGGTGATTGATGGCGGGCTCTGGCACGTCACGCTCCCCGAAGACAGCCGGAGTAGGTCTCGGCTCTTCACGGCGCCTGCGCACAGGCTATGCGCAGGCGCGGTGAAGAGCCAAGCCTATTTCGGCTATTTCCGGAGAAGCGTGACGCGCCAGAGCCGGCCGTCAATCACTTTCCGTCTGGATTGGAACGCCCATTCCCCGTGGGCAGACGGAATCGTCTAGGTCGGATTAAACAGTGAGTACGGGGATAAAAAATGTAAGACCGGCATACTGTAGCTCGCGCTACGATGCCGAATTTTATGATAGAATAAAACAATTTTTTTTTTTTTTATTCTAGGGTGAACCCCCGCTTTAAGGAGGCCAAATGTGCGTTCCATCACTCCACGGGTACGTGCGTGTGCTTCATTGTATCTTCTCTCTCCTGGGGTTTGGGGGTTCCGGAATGGAATCATAAGATGGGGTCCAAGTGCATATTCAGAGTCACCTGGATGGGAAAAGACAGGATCATGTTAGTTGTGCATGTGCCCCTCGTGATGTCTGCATCATGGGGGGGGGAGCAGTCATACCTGACACCCATGTCACTCACCAACCAGCCAGCTGTCCCCATACACGTTCTGTTCAAATTGTCTTGGGATGTCGCTTTGACGGAATATGAAGCTGTCATGGCTGGATCCTGGTTGTTTGGCACGGACGTGCCATATGAGGCCTTGGGCATCCACTATCACCTGGACATTGATTGAATGCCAATGCTTCCTATTTCGGTACATGTGCTCTGTCTCATGGGGGGGCTGTAGTGCCACATGGGTGCAATCAATGGCCCCGATGGTGCGTGGGAATCCGTCAACTCATGCATTGCCTTCAGCCGCAGGTCCTCCTGGGTGGGTTTGATGATGTGGTGGGACATGCGTCTGAGGATTGCAGGGACAACCTGGTGCACACATCTGCTCATGCTGGTTTGTGATATCCCAGCCACGTCTCCACTTGTGCGCTGAAAAGAGCCAGTGGCAAGGAAATGGAGTGTTGCCAGGACCTTCACCAGTGACTGCGCTGCATGTGAGCGTTGTGTCTGGCTGGTGATGTCATCCTGCAGGGCTCTGGTAATTTCCAGGATGGCAGCAGGGCTGAATCTGAAACGGCGATACACCTCCAAATCAGCCATGCCAAAGAGGCTAATGCGTGGTGGGTATATCCTCTCACGTGCCCTCCTACGCGCCTCGGCCTCTGCACACACTAGTAGTGCCAAGACCACGCCTGCCCCTGGCATGTTGGCATACGAATGTGTTGTTCTATAAGTGTGGTTGCTCAGCTCGTCCGGGATGGTGCTGCTGTATTTGCTTTCAAACTGACTTACTCAGGTCTGGAGCAAAGTTAACCGAGCTTTATGAGGGGTAACTTTCAGCCGGCCATTTGTCTTACGCGCACAGCGTGTAGCCTACGCCGATCGCGCGTAGGTTCGGGAATCAGCGCATCTACATCATTTGCATATTTGAATACTAATTCTATGGCAGCGTAGGATGCCATCAGCAGAAATATGCGCCTACGCTGCGTAAACTTAAACGAGTTAAGACGGACGGGAGAAGCCTTGTTTCTGGCGGATCTGGTTCTGTGACTACGGCGCATAGATAGGACGGCGCATCTTTACACTTACGCCGCGCATCTCCATATACGCCGGCGGAACTTCTTTGAGAATATGGCCCTTAGTCTTTTAAATTTAAAAAGGAAGGAAGACGGACCATGCCTGTTAAGAAGTGGCTTTTGGGAAGCCCTGGCTTTGGTGAGCCTAGAAGTTTAAAATGTAACGTTACGCCACCTCTTTGCGAGAAGGAGGGGAAATGAAGTGTCGGCAGTGAGACTGACACAAAGGGGTTAATGAGGCAATTACTACCAGGACCCACAAACTTTTGATAATCTTGCTTCTCCTTTTCCTGTCACATTCACATAGTAGTATAAAGCAATTTAGTTGTTATGTGTGTGGAATACGGCTGTGAGGTACGGCAGTCCTTTTTCCAATGGCCCAGATTCAGGTAGATTCGCGCAATATTTGCGTGGGCAAAGAGCAAAACATTTTCTCTGCGCCCACGCAAATATTGCGCTTTGCCCGCGATTCACGGAGCAATTGCTCCGTAAATTGCGCGGGCGATATGCTAAACAGCCGGGCGTAAGGCTGCCTAATGTAAATGATCCCGCCGGGGGCGGGAATCATTTAAATTAGGCGCGCTCCCGCGCCGAGCGAACAGCGCATGCTCCGTCGGGAAACTTTCCTGACGTGCATTGCGGCAAAGATGCAAGGACGTCATTTGCTTCTAAGTGAACGTGAATGGCGTCCAGCGCCATTCACGGTTCACTTACGTAAACGACGTAAAATTTGAACGTCGCGAGCGGGAAGCGCAGCTATACTTTAGCATTGGTTGCGCCTGCTATTAGCAGGAGCAGCCTTATGCTAAAGTCGCCGTACGGAAACTCCGTACCTTGCGTGCGCAGGGCCCGCGCAACTTTTGTGAATCGGTGGTAGTGTGCAATTTGCATACTATACGCCGATCACAATGGCCATGCCCCCTAGCGGCCAACGCAAGAATGCAGCCTGGGATGTGAAGGCATAAGGAGGCTTATGTCTGTCACATCCTAGGCTGCAGTCGGTGTAACGAGGTTCCTGAATCAGGAGCACTCGTTACACCGGAGCAAGTAAGCCCTTGCGCCGCGCAACCTATGGTTGCGCGGGCGCAAGTGCTTCTTGAATCTGGCCCACTGGCCCAGATTCAGGTAGATTCGCGCAATATTTGCGTGGGCAAAGAGCAAAAATTTTTCTCTGCGCCCACGCAAATATTGCGCTTTGCCCGCGATTCACGGAGCAATTGCTCCGTAAATTGCGCGGGCGATATGCTAAACAGCCGGGCGTAAGGCTGCTTAATGTAAATGATCCCGCCGGGGGCGGGAATCATTTAAATTAGGCGCGCTCCCGCGCCGAGCGAACAGCGCATGCTCCATCGGGAAACTTTCCTGACGTGCATTGGGGCAAATGACGTCGCAAGGACGTCATTTGCTTCTAAGTGAACGTGAATGGCGTCCAGCGCCATTCACGGTTCACTTACGTAAACGACGTAAAATTTGAACGTCGCGAGCGGGAAGCGCAGCTATACTTTAGCATTGGTTGCGCCTGCTATTAGCAGGAGCAGCCTTATGCTAAAGTCGCCGTACGGAAACTCCGTACCTTGCGTGCGCAGGGCCCGCGCAACTTTTGTGAATCGGTGGTAGTATGCAATTTGCATACTATACGCCGATCACAATGGCCGCGCCCCCTAGCGGCCAACGCAAGAATGCAGCCTGGGATGTGAAGGCATAAGGAGGCTTATGTCTGTCACATCCTAGGCTGCAGTCGGTGTAACGAGGTTCCTGAATCAGGAGCACTCGTTACACCGGAGCAAGTAAGCCCTTGCGCCGCGCAACCTATGGTTGCGCGGGCGCAAGTGCTTCTTGAATCTGGCCCACTGTGTTTTGTTGTTCAGGAAGAGGCAATGGTATAGTATGTGAATAATGTGATTTCTCCCTGTTGCTAATATTTGTGTATAGAATTGTAATTATAAGTGTTTGATTCTGCTTGGAAGATGTGTAATTTGTTTGGAATACATGTTTAAATATGTTAACATGTTCTGGTAACTCTGTGGAGAAAGAAAAGAATAGTGTTTTGAAGTTTGAAAAGGGATGTATTTTAGATGGGAGGGGGTCGTAAGGTAAGGGAATGTTCAGAGAACACCCTATTTTGTGATGAGGTATAGTAAGTGAGAGGTAAAGGTGTTTTAATTAAAATGTCCTACCTGTAGAGGGTTAAGTAAGTAATATTTAGCAGGTGAAGAGAGAGAGGAGTTATGTAGTAATGAAAGTTTGCATCGCACAAGCTGATTTTAGAGCAGTTTTACAGAAATGACACGCAGAGGAAAATAGTACTTTTAAAAAAGAGGAAGTCAGCAGCTGTTTTGAGATTTAAAGGGGGACGTTTGTACCAGAATTGCTTACCAAGCTTGAAGTAGTAATTTCATGTTTGCTGTAGCAAAAATGTGCAGATATTCATTGTCATTTTATTAAGTTATGAAGTATCTTTGAGGAAACGATTTTAAAGGAATAGCAAGATAGGAGGTTCTGGGCAGTTAAGGAAATCAACGCAGAAAGAGTTTTTGTTTAAAATAAGGAAGGTAAAGTGTCACGGGCCAGGTTTAAAATTTGGATTATTAGTTGAAAGGTGTTTAAAAGAGTTATTGTTGTGTGTAAACTTACCCTGTCTTGTTTGTTTATTGTTGGTTTTTGGTTTTTGAAGTTACAATGGGTCGGTGCAGGTGGGGTGGTAAAATGGGCAGATCAGTGCAGATCACTGTTCAGCAACAGGAACAGTAGGGTGGGGCGGGGGGTTGATTCCCAGGTGGCATCGGGCGTGGTTCCTCTACTGCACCAGACATATCTGATGCAGGGGAAAAGGACCGTATGACTGAGTCTTCGGGGGAGGCACCCACACCTGCTTGTACAGGAAAAAAGGTTTAACCAAGGGTAAAAAGAGAGAGAGCTGGTGGGGAGGCTGGAACCCCTGTTGAAAGCACCCCACCTCCTGCAAGGAACGGCCCCTGATGCTGGGGTCTCGTGAGATTTTGTGAGATTACTGTACCAGAGATTCACAGAAATACTGAGATGTCAGTTTATTGGGTGGTGATAAAATTGTTTGGGTTATTCAGGAGCATGTTAACTCTTCCTTTCCTCTCAGCCTTTCTAGTTCTTTTGAACACCAACATACATAACGCAAAGATAAAGTTCATCCTAGGTCACAACACCATCATTCCTCGTCAAGTCTCAGATGCCATAGATCATGCTCTAGGTCTAGGCATCACAGAGAAGAGACCAAAGCCACGTTTGGGTACCACTCTCACCGCTATTCCAGCTGCTCTGAAAAGAAAGCTTGTTGGGGATGTGGTGCTCAGGTCCCAGAGGGTAAATCCCTCTGTGAACCATACTATACCCGAACTGTGAGGTAAAGAGAAGGTGAAGACCAACAAGTGGAAGCACTGGTCATAAGGGTGGTTCATGAATCCTTAAGTAGAATGGACTCCGGCCGTACCCTCAACCCTTCTGTCAACACAGCATCAGCCCCTGCGGGGAACTATCTTAAGGGCACCAAGTCTCTCTCATCCTAGGCACTCCTTAAGTGAAGCCTCAGACAGTGAGGTGGAGGTGGATGACCCTGGTACGAGTTTTGACTTTTCCCTAGTAATACAGTTGGTCAAAGCAGTCAAAGAAGCTTTGAGGTGGGAATAGCCTTCTTAAGCCCTGTACACACGACCGGATCTATCCGCTGAAACTGGTCCGACGGACCAGTTCCAGTGGACCGATCCGGTCGTGTGTAGGCCCGAGCCGACAATTGTCCGGCGGATCGGACAGTTTCCAGCGGACACAAATTGCTTAGCATGCTAAGCAATCTGTCCGCTGGAAACCTGTCCATCGGATGTGTTCGGTCGTCTGTACAGACTCACCGGACACGTCCGACCAACCGCCATCCCTCGTATGCGTCGTACTGATTCGACGCATGCGTGGAAGCTTTAAACTTCAAGGCCGCCCACGTCACCGCGTCATCGTCGTGGCGACGGCGCGGCCATGCCTTGCGTATTGTTTACGCGCGGATTTCTGTCTGATGGTGTGTACAACCATCAGACAGAAATCCGGCAGCCGGACGCAGCGGATCTGTCCGCTGAAAATGGTTCGGCGGACCGTTTTCAGCGGACAGATCCGATGGTGTGTACGCCGCCTTAGGTGAACTTGGCAAAATTATTACAGACAAATGGGGTGGTGTCAAGAGGAAGAATTCCCTGCGAACTAAAAGAGCAAAGATGCATCCATTCAAGAGCGAGGATATGAAACATCTAGAGTCGGCTCCTCTCATTGACACAGCCCTAATGAGATTAGTGAGGCACATCACGCTCCCACTGGAGGACACCGTTTCCTTTAGGGATGGCTTCTAGAGGAAGATCGATACCGACCTCAAATAGAGTTACATTACGGCAATTATGGCCTGTAAACCAGCCCTGGCCCTTGCAGCCCTGTCCAAAGCGATGGAGGCCTGGATGGATGACGGGGATGCATCCTTAGCAAGCGTCTCTGAAGAAATGGCCAGGAGTTCACTGGTACATGAACTAAAGTTGGCATCAGTCTTTCTGGGGGAGGCTTCTTATTTTTCACCTTAATTCACCTGGTGGCACAAGTCATGCTCTGGCTATTAGAAGGAGCTGTGAACTCTGAGCATGTAGCCTTTCATTCCACAGAGACAGTCCTGACCCCTTCCTCCTGCCCCCTGCTGTTGATATAATTTCCTCTTTTCTGGTTCAAGCTGGACAGCATGGAGCTGAACACTTCCTGGTATTCCTAAATGTACAGTGATTCAGCACATAACACCAGAACCTTTCCCAGCTACCCGGATTGTGCGAGGAGCCTGTGGGACGCAGTAAAACTGCCAGGACTACATTCTTAAGATGAGCATGACTTATATCTTGTAAGTGTTTTTAATCCTGTGCAATAAATGTTACTGTTTTAATACTACACTTAGAGAAGCACCGGCAACAGAGGCTGGGGTGCTCATTACCGATCAGAAGTAGCCCAGGGCCAATTAAGTTTTCCATTCCATAGGATCATTTTGAATGTTCTTGAGCTCCAGGCAGCCTTCTGCGCCCTGCAAGCCTTTCACCACTTAACGGTGGGAGCCTCAGTTCTCCTAAGACTGGACAACACAACGGCATTCTCATACATCAAGAGGCAGGGAGTCTCTCAATGCTAAAGGAAGTAGAGCCTATCCTGTCTTGGGCCCAAGTGAACTTGGCAAATCTGGCAGCTGTCTATCGCCCTGGAGATCAGAACATTCAGGCAGACTTTCTTTCAAAAATATCTCTGGACAACAACAAAAGGACTCTCCACACCAAAGTCTTCTATTGGGTCCTGTCCCTGGGAGTCATTCCGGAGGTAGACCTATTCGCCTCCCCGTATATTTTCAAACTGGAGAGGTACTACAAGAGGTGCCGTTGTCCCCAGGCCTTTGGGGAAGATGCCCTGCCAGATTTCCTGGTGCAAGGGACAACTCTACATCCATGCTTGGTCCATCTGCAACTGATGGCTTGATTTTTAAAAGGGAAAGGCTGAATGCACTAGGTTGTAAAACAAGGCCATCTCCATTGGAAATATGGTCCAAGATGTGTAGATTCACCCAAAAATAAGGCACCTAATCCCAATTAGATAGATAAAGTTTTTTCCAATGGGAAAGGGAAGGGGATAATTTGCGGTGCGTACTTTAGCAAATTGATAGTGATGAGAAAGCACAATTCTTGTTAGAAAATTACAAAAATGCTTTATTTATGAATACAAAACATACAATACAATAGTTTAAAAGAAAAGTGGACAACCAGTTTGTTGATTTGATTCAGTGGATAACACAGCATCAGTCAGTTGTAAATATGGATGCAACTGGAAAAGGAAATCGCATATACCCTACATGTTTCGCGGACTTCCGCTTCTTCAGGGGAGGGAGCGATATCCAGTCAAAATATGCAACTGAAAGGTATATATACAAGCATTAACCAGTAAAATATGATACACATTCCAATTGCTTAAATCAGATACAACATATAATGGTAAAAATGGTTCCAAAGTTTAAAGACCACACTATCTTACCCACGAGTTGCCCACAACTAGCGACAAACACAGAAAACCGCCGAGGTGAAAATGGTCATGTGCATGATCCTGCAAATGAGCAGGAAAAGTTTGAAAATGGTCACAAAAGGACAGTCATATAAGGGTTAACATGTAAGTGAGACAGAGGGAAAAAAAAAAAAAAAACACACCATAGCCAAAGCAATAGGGATGGCTAGGGGTTAACATATTATTATCTGTGAGATATATATGTATTTAAGACATAATGACCAAAATATTGGTTAACTTAGTTTAGCAGTAATGACTGTGAGACCATAAAGCATAAATGACTTACATATATAACGGTTTATGGGGTTAAAGACCAGGGACATCAATGAGCAATCCAGCTGCAGTGTTAATTCAAGGAAGGAATCATGTAGATTTCCCAAAATATCTGTTTAAACGATAACAATTGGCTACAAATTACAAAGGTGTCCCTGCCTCCAAACGGGGCAACCATAGAAAAAGATAAAAATAAAATAAATAAATTGTATAAACATTATCAAAACGGAGCCGAGATTATTTAGAAATTGCAAAAAAATACACATACCTGTATAAGATCTATATAAGGATCGCAGGCAGTGTTGCAAAGTCACAATAAGCTTAGTGTGTATAAAGCCAGAAGAAATCAGCTGCTAGATCCAGGAGGGGAACTAAAGAGCATACACAGCAAGCATAGTTGCAATTAGATGGAGTGAAATCTAGCAGTGTAGTTGTAGAGAGATAACACAAAAGGAGTTTAACATACCTGCAAAGCATTAAGGACAAGAGTGCTCACTGAACATATGACCCTGCGGCATTCTGCACTGAGTGTGCAGCAAAATGCCGTTTAAATAGGCTGTCCTAACCCGATGTGTGACGTGTAAGCATCACATGATATCGGGTGGGCCAATCACAGCTGAAACAAGTCCCAAAGCAATGCGTGCAATACACCTGCAGCGTGAGGAGGCTTGATGGGATGACAGGTGGAATGGATCAAGCAGAGAGCTCACTATGTCAAAACGGTGGGGAGAAAATTTAACCCCATCAGTGGACAAGTGGGCTCAAGAAAGTATGTGTGACAATGCACACAGCAAACAAGGCAAGCTGATCACAGATGGACAGGGGCTGTGTTGTCAGTATTACCGACAAAAAAGGAAGACTGCTAACGACATTGCATAGGGGAAAATCAGCTGTGGTAAGGGGAGTGAGTGTGGAGGCTAACACTAAACTCCCCGAGCGCCCTTGTGGCCAATAAACAAACTGCACAATTGGCCATACCAAGGAGGAAACTGCGACACATCGCCAAATGTGCCCAAAACAGTGGAAAGAAAATTGAAGCCCAGCCCGATATCCACTATCAGGTTGAGGGCCTCAAAACATTGGATGTGGCCAGAAAACTGTGGAACCATTAAATTAGTACATATGATTGAAGTAGTTTGTGTAGATGTTATAGATATTATATATGTAAAAAACATATGACTATAGAGCTGATTTTTGGTTGAAAATAAAATAAAAACAAATAGTTCATATAGTATGGTTACAGTGTACCTACTATAAATTCATAATTCAACAATATAATTCAACAATGTTAAAGGAACAGGATGTTATCCTGTATCCTAAGAAATGCCCCAGTTAATTATGCATTGAAAAGAGGGAAAGAGTAGATTGGACAAAAAAAAAAAAAAACAACAATAATTATATAGAATAAGGAGAAAAAAAAAAAGGAAAATGGGGAAATTCATAAAGAAGGAGAGAGGGGGTGAAGAAAAGGGGTATGCATACATATTGATCCGATGAATGGAAACAAAAAGCACCGACCAAAGTTGGTAAGGGGGGGCGACAAAAAACAAGAGCATATAAGGACCAATATCTTTACAGGAAGGATTTAAAGCTCAAATTCTCATTCAAGCCAGGGTATCGTGTAGCTTGGAGACTATAAATCCATCGAGCTTCTGATTGTAATAGCGCTGAATCCACACTGCCACCCCTAAGATCGGGGGGGATGTGATCCAGAGCCATAAAGGTAAACACCTTTGAATCAAAGTTGTGAGAGGTGGCGATATGTGAACCAATAGCAATAACTATTTTCTTTCTAAAGATGGGTTTAATGTGGTCACCAATTCTTATGCAGAAACATCTTTTGGTCTTTCCCACATAGAAACAACCACATATACATTGGGCAAGATAAATCACTCCCAATGTTTGACATGTCACTAATGTTTTGGTTGTATGCCATTGACCATTAGGCAGTTTAAATTTTGTGTAGTTAGCTACATAGGGACACATATCACAACCACCACAGGGTGCAGTGCCTCCTCTGCGGGAGATCTCTTTTGAAATGTCAGGAGTCGGGAAAAAATGACTTCGAACAAGCCGGTCCCTGAGTGAGGGAGCCCTGCGATAAGTGACTTCTGGGTAGTTCTGCACAAATTTGCTTATATTGGGGTCAGCGCAGAGTAAGGGCCAAAATTGTTTGAGAATATTTTTTATATCTCTGTGCTGGCTGGAATAGCGGGTGATAATGCGCACAGTGTCCGGTTTTTGGTTGTTATACTTAGTTTTTTTGGGTCCTTTAGAGAAAATGAGAGAACTCCTTTGTTGTGGTTTAACTCTATTGTAAGCTCTTTTAAGGCATCTATGGCTATACCCTCGTTGCCTCAATCTGTGATACAGATTGGTTGAATGGATCCGAAAATCCTCATCCCTACTGCAGTTACGTCTTATACGTAAATACTTGCTGTGGGGGATGCTATTCACCAGTGATTTAGGGTGAGCGCTTCCTGCATGCAGGATCGTGTTTCCTGCAGTGGGTTTCCTATAGAGGGAAGAAAAGATCATGCCCTGTTCATCAATGGACACCGTCAGATCGAGAAAATGAATCTCCGTGCTGCTGTGGTCCATAGTGAACCTAAGGTTAAATTCGTTGTCAGATATCGCGGTGACAAAATCTCGCAATTCCGATTCTGTTCCTGTCCAGAAAAGGAGAACGTCATCGATATATCGATACCAAGAGACGACCTTGTCCAGAAATGGGGCAAGGTCGTCTCTTGAAAAGAGGCTTCTTTCCCACCCCCCCCAGGTACAGGATCGCAACCCCCTGTACCTGGAGGTAGTGGGAAGAACCAAAGACAAAAACATTATGTTAAGGCTATCTCCATGTTGATGAATGCCAGAAGAGCAGGTACCTATAGAGTCTACCAAAGAATTTGGTCAAAATTTGAAGACTACATTTCCACCACTGCAGGTTCTTGCAATAACCCGAAGATACAGGATATCCTATGCTTCCTACAATCAGGGTGGATCTTTCCTTATCATTGCTCTCTGCAATGTCTGCCTTCACGGCATATCCTGGGCTACACACCCTCTTACTTTGCAGTTCTTTAGAGGAGCAATAAGGCTCAGACCTCAGAGAAAGCCAATATTTTCCAAGTGGGACCTTCCCCTTGTCCTGGACTTCTTCTCAGAAAGAGAGATGGAACACAAAGATCAGTTCTTGATCAAGGAACCTTCCCTAAACGTTGCCTCCCTGGTGGCCATAACATCGGCCAAGAGGGTCTCTAAAATTTGCTCTCTGGGATACAAAAAGCCATTCCTAACCTTTTTTTCCTGACTGGGTAGTTTTGGTTTCTATGTGGAGTTCAAAACCCAAAGTATCATCTGTCTTTCACGAAAATCAGGTTGCTCTTCCAACATTTACTGTAGGTCAGCTGAGGACTGTAGTGTTCATCCTGTGGGAGAAGCTCTGAAACAGTTTCTAGAAGCAACAGCTCCTTTTCATCAGTCTGATCATCTGTTCATTGTTTTTCAAGGAAAAAACAAGGGTTTGAGTGCCTCTTCCAGATCTATTGCAGTGTGGATTGTTCAGGCCATTCAGTGGGCCTATAAGGCTAAGGGCTTGGGCCCAGATTCACAAAGGAGATACGACGGAGTATCTCAGATACTCCGTCGTATCTCTCAGAGTATCTATGCGACTGATTCATAGAACCAGTTACGCATAGATATCCCTAAGATCCGACAGGTGTAATTGTTTTACACTGTCGGATCTTAGGATGCAGTACCGCGGTCGCCGCTGGGGGGAGTTTGCGTCGTAAACCAGCGTCGGATATGCAAATTAGGAGTTACAGCGATCCACGACGTTTTTTCGCGTTCGCTACGTCGCCGCTAGTCTAGTTTCCCGTCGCAAAGTTAGTCGTCGTTTTGGGTGCCTTAACTTTAGACAGCAAACGTATTGCTGTCTAAAGTTTTGCCGTCGTTCCCGCGTCGAAATTTAAAATTTCACGTCGTTTGCGTAAGACGTCCGGGAATACGGAAGTACGCTACGCACGTCGCCGATCGCAAAAATGACATCAGTTCGCGCGAAGCACGGCAGGAATTTCGAAATGGAGCATGCGCAGTAGGTCCGGCGCGGGAGCGCGCCTAATTTAAATGGTACTCGCCCATTCAATTTGGACCGCCTTGCGCCGGACGTATTTACGATACACCGCCGCAAGTTTCCAGGTAAGTGCTTTGTGGATCGGGCACTAAAACTGAAAACTTGCGGCAGTGTAACGTAAACGGCTTACGTTACACGGGCGCAATTGTACCTGAATCTGGCCCTTGATGCCTAAGAAGGCATTTACCACTCATTCAACCAAAAGCGTTTCTATACCATGTCTTCTATTAATTTTGGTTTGTATATCCTGTCTGTTGATGTTGCCAATTAAACCCTTTGACTAGAAATTGCCCACTCGGTTGTGTATGGCTAGTTATTTCCCATATGTAGGCTGCCATGGAGACTGTCAGGAAAACTAAAAATTTCCTATTAAAAACCTTCCCATCATTTTCCATTCCTGATGGAGTCCATGGCAGCAGGAGTTCCCTCCCATTGGCTGGATTAGGTTAAGTTACAGAACACGGCCTCTGGCTTGGGGGAAAAAGATTTATGGAAGAGGGGTCCTTTGAATATGTATGAGTGGGTGGGGTTAATCCATATGTAGGCTGCCATAAAGTCCATCAGGACAGGAAAATTACGGTAAGTATTTGATAGGAAATTTTCTGTTTTCTCTAACAAAATTTAAAACTGATGATATGGCACCCTCGGTTACGCATAATAAAACCATCCACAAATATACCCTGAAATATGGGCTCACAACAAACCACCCTAATTGCAAGAACAATTTAAATACAGAAATGGGAAGAGAAACTTCTGTATCACAAAATATACAAGTAGTTTGTTGAGGCCATTTCAGGGTATATTTGTGGATGGTTTTAAAATATCAGCAAAACAGGAAGTGATAGAGTTCTCTAATGGTGAACTCTATCAAAAACTAAGGAAAAAAAGTTTTGTCTGGACTTTCACTTTAAGGATATATTTTGAGTCATCTATTTCAGTACAATGCTCTATCAGTTTCAGGTTTAGACCCCTTTCACACTGGGGCCGCCCATGCATTAGCTGTTTAAGCAGTGCTTTTCAGCTGCTAGCGGGATGCTTCTAACCCCCTCTAGCGGCCAAAGAAGGGGTTAAAAACATCTGCGTTGCAGCGCTTCCGAAGCAATTTTCAGGCACTTCAGAAGCGCTGCCTATTCTTTGCAGTTTTCAGGCTCTTTAAAGGCGCTATTTCTATCGCTAAAATGCATGAAAAATGCCTCCTTGTGAAAGGGTCTTAAGTAGCTTTGCTGTTCTAAATCCTTTCAGTTGAGAATATCATTTGCAAATGGCTAATCTTCCACATACAAAACATTTAGTAAATCATAGCACAAATAAATTGATGCAATAACTATAAATATTCAGTGGCATTACTTTACTAGCTTAGATTTAATACAGACTTTTTTCTTATAAATAGGAAACCGGTTCAGATTTACTCTTATTAGTTTATCACATTTATCTGATATACAGCTTGTTACTATTTTAGGTTATATCTAAATTATCTAAGACTTTTTTTCTTATAAATAGGAAACCGGTTCAGATTTACTCTTATTAGTTTATCACATTTATCTGATGTACAGCTTGTTACTATTTTAGGTTATATCTAAATTACTTTGTCAATTGTATATGTTTTTCAGATTGAAAAACTGATTTAGAATGGATTTCCACAAAATGCTAATTGGAATTCAAAGAACAATTGCTATACAACTTTTTTTTTAGATGAGTTTTATTTTCAAGTAGCTAAAACGTGTCATTTTCTTCTATTAATACTGTAATTCATTTATCCAGATCACACTGAAAGGCACAATCTACAATAAAGAGAGCACTCCTGAAAAAAAATATATATATATATATTAAACCCCGTAACTGTAAATGGTTAATACACATAATGATTGTATTCTGAAAGTGATTTATTTATTTATTTTCATTTGTCTTTATTTGTATTTTATTTCCACATTTACATGTAAACCAAGTTGTCCAGCAAAACTGACAGCAACAGAGTTTGGGACAAACAACAACACTGCCAGGGTTTCCATAGTCATCTTTATATACAAGGATTAAACAATTCTTATATACCCTTTGTGGGTAATAGCAATTTTAGTAGGATCCCAGAGTTAAGAGTTAAGCCTGGTATGTTTAAACAAAATGTGGGGAAATTCAATATAGTGTACATAAAAGTGGCAACGACCCCAACCTACAACTAACCTGTGCGCTAAGTTGCACATGGAAAGACAACACACATTACAAACAAACACAAGATTTCCTGGCACACTTACCAGCCTGCAAAACAACTAAGTTGACCTTGTCTAACAATTATGTTAAAAACAGAGAGCTTACTTGCGCCGGTGTTTCGAATGCTCCTGATTCAGGAACCTCGATACGCCGACTGCAGCCTAAGGTATGACTAGCATAAGGCTCTTATGCCAGTCATATCGTAGGCTGCATTCTTACGATGGGGGCGTTCCCGTAGTGGTCAGCGTCAGCGCAAATTGCATACTAACACTGATTCACTACCCTACGCGAGCCTTGCGTACGCAGTTTACGTCGTTTGCGTACGTCGGGTTTTGCGTAAGGCTGCTCCTGCTAATAGCAGGGGCAGCCAATGCTATGTATACCCGTCGTTCCCGCGTCGCGAAGTTTAAATTTTACGTTGTTTGCGTAAGTGAATCGTGAATGGCGCTGGACGCCATTCACGTTCACTTTGAAGCAAATGACGTCCTTGCGACGTCATTTGCCGCAATGCACGTCGGGAAAGTTTCCCGACGGAGCATGCGCACTACGTACGGCGCGGGAACGCACCTAATTTAAATGATCCACGCCCCCTACGGGATCATTTAAATTACGCGCCCTTACGCCGGGCATTTTTGAGGAGCGCCCACGCAAATTACGTGGCTACTGCTTCGTGAATGAAGCGTAGCGCAAATAATTTGCGGGGGCGCAGGGCAAAAACCGGACGCTGCGTCTCCGTAAGAAGTGCGCAGCGGTACCTGAATCTGCCCCTCTGTTTTTAACATGATTGTTAGACAGGGTCAATTTGGTTGTTTTGCAGGCTAGTTGGTAAGTGTACTGGGAAATCTTTTGCTTGTTTGGAAAATTCAACATAGCCCTTATGACACTTTCCTCGTGCTATGATCCTTTAAAATGGCCTATAACAGATTAAAAACTCTGTGCTGCTATTTTTGGCATTTTAACCGACACATGTAGCAAATTTAAATAGTTTTTAATGTGTCATTTTTACCAAATTATGCTTTTACTGCACTAAATTCAAAAAGATTTACTTCTATCTATGAACAGAAGGTTAGTATACAGAGGCGGGCATGTTTGCTACTGCTACTTCTTCTTCTCCCCATCTGTCACTGTTTTTTTTGTAAACAGTGATGCCGAAAGTGAACAGAGACTGATGGGGAAGCAGAGTTCCCCACCAGAGTTACTTTTGCCTTGTGATTGACAGCAGGAAGTGGGAGGATTAAATAGCCGTTATCAGGTAACTATTGGCTTTGGACCCCCCCACCACCCACCGACTGCTGACAACTGAAGAAGAGCAGAGCTGATGGGGAACTAGTGTCTTTGAACCCCTATCAGTCTCCGTCTGCTCAGCTTCAAAAATCCGTGGCTGCTGCACTGTGAGGGAGCTCAGCAACACTGAAGATGGAATATCTATATGGAAACTCTGGTCTCAGAACACCTCTGCACACAATGATTGCCCCAGATTCATGTAAGTGCTCTCAACAGATACATAAATCTATAGCCTGCACTGACATTTGTCATTCTGTGGCATGTTGAAATGATGTCTTAGACACTTTTTATGATTTTGCCTAAATATATTTTGAAAAAATGCATTACCAGTGGTTACTTTTGGGAAAACGCTATTGCTGGAACAGCTGAGATTATAGATCCATCCATGCTTCTTTCATCCTATGTTAAATTTAGGTTTTCCAGGTTTGTAACATTTTAAAGGAAAACTTTTTTAAACTAATAATTGTATTATGGAGTTTGATTAAAATAATGCCTTATAAGTACATTTATCTTCAAAACTCCTGTGTAAATATCCACCATTTTCCATATTTACATGATCTACACATATCACATTGTCACATCATATATGAAACTCGTATTAGTCCTGTTCACTGTGAATTTTTACCTACGTAGTTCCATAGTTGGTAAGGTTGACTAAAGATGTCAATCCATCCAGTTCCTTGTCAAAAAAAGGTTTATTGATTACACAATAAAATGAAAGTACATTGTCACATACACAAGGATATATATAAATAAGCTCTTTTGTTAACCACTTCCTTACTGGGCACATAGACCCCTTCCTGACCAGGTGAAATTTCAGCTTGTGGCACTGCGTCACTTTAACTGACAATTGCGCGGTCGTACGACGTGGCTCACAAACAAAGTTGACGTCCTTTTTTCCCCACAAATAGAGCTTTCTTTTGGTGGTATTTGATCGCCTCTGCGGTTTTTATTTTTTGCGCTATAAACAAAAATAGAGCGACAATTTTGAAAAAAAAACAATATTTTTTACTTGTTGCTATAATAAATAGCCCATTTTTTTTAAAAAAACATTTTTTTTCTCAGTCTAGCCGATACGTATTCTTCTACATATTTTTGGGGGAAAAAAATAAAAAAAATCGCAAGAAGCGTCTGGTTTGCGCAAAAGTTATTGCACTTACAAAATAGGGGACAGAATTATTATTATTTTTTATTATTTTTTATTTTACTACTAATGGCGGCGATCAGCATTTTTTTCGTGACTGCGACGTTATGGCGGACACATCGGACACTTTTGACACATTTTTGGCGCCATTCACATTTATACAGCGATCAGTGCTATAAATATGCACTAATTACTTTATAAATGTGACTGGCATTGAAGGGGTTAACACTAGGGGGTGAGGAAGGGGTTAAATGTGTTTCCCTAAATTGTGTTCTAACTGTAGGTGGAGGGGGGGTGACCGATCTATGTCCCTATGTACAAGGGACACAGATCGGTCTCCTCTCTCCCCTGACAGGACGTGGAGCTCTGTGTTTACACACAGAGCTCCACATCTTGTCACTGTAGCTGCCGATCGCGAGTCCCTGGCCGACATCACGGCCGCCAGGCACTCGCATCGGCATCTCAGCGATGCGGCGAGCACGCGCGCGCCGCCGTCGGACGCGCGCGCGCCCGCGCCACTGGATGCGCGCGCAGGCCGTGTTTTTACGGCCTGTTAGAGATTGAGAACCACCCCGCGGCCGTATAAAGTCGTACGGCCGTCGGGTAGTGATTAAACAATAAAAATAATATATGTAGGTAACATAGTATGTTTTATTTGTGTTAAACTTCATCACACACAATTAATTAATTGCTCTATGTTACTTTATCATTTTAGTATTAATATTGTAACTATTAATACCTAACAAAGGTTATCCTAAAAGACTTTGGGGCAGATCCACATAGATCTGCACCCGTGCAGCGTATCTGAGATACGCTACGCCGCCGTAACTTACATGGCTTTGGTTCGAATCCAGAAAGAATTTGCGCCGTAAGTTACGGCGGCGTAGTGTATCTCTCGCGGCGTAATGGCGCGGAATTCAAATGCGGCGAGTAGGGGGCGTGTTTAATTTAAATGAAGCGCGTCCCCGCGCCAAACGAACTGCGCATGCGCCGTCCCTAAATTTCCCGCCGTGCATTGCGCTAAATGACGTTGCAAGGGCGTCATTGGTTTTGACGTGAACGTAAATGGCGTCCGGCCCCATTCACGGACAACTTACGCAAACAAAATAAACATTTTAAAATTCGACGCGGGAACGACGGCCATACTTAACATTGCGTATGCCACCAGATATCAGCTTTAACTATATGTCGAAAAAAGCCGAACGGAAACGACGTAAAAGAATGCGATGGCCGCTCGTACGTTCGTGGATCGTCTGAAATAGCTCATTTGCATACTCGATGCAGATTACGACGGGAACGCCACCCAGCGGACGCCGAAGAATTGCATCTAAGATCCGAAGGTGTGCTAAGACGTACGCCTGTCGGATCTAACCCAGATGCCGTCGTATCTTGTTTTGAGGATTCAAAACAAAGATACGACGTGGGAAATTTGAAAGTACGCCGGCGTATCACTAGATACGCCGGCGTACTTTCTTTGCGGATCTGCAAATATATATATATATATATATGTAAATCTATCATGTATTGATAAAGAGCTGATATAGATAAACAAATGTTATACATTAACTTAAAAATAAAATAAAAAAGAAAGTTAAGAGAAAAAGGGGGGAAAGAAAGAATAGTGAGAGAGTAAGTTCACAAGGTTGGTCCAGGTACCAGGGCGTGGTTCAGTAGAGTTATTCCATGTATAGTTATACGGTTTTGTTAACCACTTAGGCCCCAGACCATTTCGTTGCTAAAGGACCAGGCCCCTTTTTATTGATTCGGCACTGCGTTGCTTTAACTGACAATTGTGCAGTCGTGCAACGTGGCTCCCAAACAAAATATATAGAATAGAGCAAGGGTCTCAAACTGGTGGCCCTCCAGCTGTTGTAAAACTACAAGTCCCATCATGTCTCTGCCTGTGGGAGTCATGCTGGTAACTGTCATTCTTGCAATGCCTCATTGGACTTGTAGTTTTGCAACAGCTGGAGGGCCGCCAGTTTGAGACGCCTGGAATAGAGCTTTCTTTTGGTGGTATTAGAGCGACAATTTTGATTTTTTTTAAACTATTTGCTATAATAATTATCCCCAAAAAATATATATAAAAAAACATATTTTTTCCTCAGTTTAGGCCGATACATATTCTTCTATATATTTTTGGTAAAAAAATTGCAATAAGCGTTTATTGATTGGTTTGCACAAAAGTTATAGGCCCGGATTCATGTAGCACTTACGCTGACGTATCTCGAGATATGCCGCGTAAGTGTAAACGTGCGCCGTCGTATCTATGCGCCGTGCCCATAGAACTAGATACGCCTGAAAATAGGCTTCCTCCGACCGACGTAACTTTCCTACGCCGGCGTATCTTGGGCGCATATTTACGCTGGCTGGCTCATTGCAAATATGCAAATGAGGGAGATACGCCGATTCACAAATGTACTTGCGCCCGTTGCAGAAATATATGCCGTTTACGTAAGGCGTACGTCCGGCGTAAAGTTATTACACCTAAAGGAGGCGCATCCCATGCAAAGGTATGGACCATGGAACATCCGTTGTATTTTACGTTGTTTACGTTGGACTACGTGAATAGGGCTGGGCGTAGGTTACGTTCAGTAATTCAACGTATCTTAGGCATTGGTTCCGACGTGATTCTGAGCATGCGCACGGGGAAGCGTCTACGGGACGCCGTTCATTCGGCCCATCATTTGCATGGGGTCACGGTTCATTTAAATGGATCACGCCCACCGTCCACCTACTTTGAATTAGGCGGGCTTACACCAAATAATTTACGTTACGCTGGCGCAAAGTAGGGAGCAAGTGCTTTGTGAATACTCTGCTTGCCTCTCTGTGTTACGTCGGCATAGCGCATATGAGATGCGCTACGCCGGTAGAAAGATGCGCCGATCTACCTGAATCCGGGCCTTCGTGTCTACAAAATAGGGGATAGTTTTATGGCATTTTTATTAATATATTTTTTTTACTAGTAATGGCGGTTATCAGCGATTTTTATCGTGACTGTGGCGGACACATAGGACAATCTTGACACTATTTTGGGACCATTGTCATTTTTACAGCGATCAGTGCTATAAAAATGTACTGCTTACTGTGAAAAATACACTGGCAGTAAAGGGGTTAACCTGTAGGGAGCGCTGAAGGGGTTAAGTGTGACCTAATGAGTGATTCTTACTGTGTGGGGGCGTGGTTTGGCGTGTCACGTCGCTGATCATCGTTCCCTATGACAGGGAACAGACGATCAGTGACAGTCTGACTAGGAAGCATGGGGAGATGTTTGTTTACACTTACCTCTCCCTGTTCTTCAGCTCTGTGACACAATCGCGGGAAACTGGCAGTGATCGGGTTCGCAGGTCCCATGGGCGCGGTCACGGATTACCCGACTGGGTCACGAGTGTGCCATTCTGCCGACGTACATCGGCGTGCGGCGGACAGCAAGCAGTTAAATACTGTAATCAGTTACCATGGCTGAGGGACTGAATCAATAAAATTTGAGGGTAAATTAGTCTTTATCCATGGGTTCCACATTTTCTTGAATTTCGGAATATTGTTACCTTCAATAGCTGACATTTTAGCATGGGACATTGCAGAGTTCTTAGTTTCAGCCAATGCCAGCATTGGTGATTTTCATGCTTTCGCCATTATTTGCTAAGAAGCGGTTGAAAGTTGAACAAAAAACTTAAATTGGAAGAATGTTAGATGATCTGGTTTCAGATTAAGTAATGCTATGGCAGGGTCTGGTGCTAGCGGCTTTTGGAAAATTTTGGAGGCCAGTTCAAAGATTTTCCCCCAAAAGGATTGTGCTATTGGACATGTCCACCATATATGCATGTGTGTACCTGTATCTGCACAGCCCCTGAAACAGAGGGCTAAATGATTGGGAGTGTATTTAGCCACTCTGGCAGGTACAAAATACCAGCATGTTAGGACTTTATAATTTGCTTCCGTCGCTGTAACATTGGGCGAGGAAGATTTAGTAGTTAACCATATTCCGGACCATTCTGCATCATCCAGCTTTCCCAGATCTTCCTCCCACTTCTGGACATATGTTAATTCATCAGGTTTTGAATTAGTCAAAAGTTGTGTATACAGAGATGATATCATTTTTGTAGCAAGTGGGTCATTTTTGCACATTGATTCAAAAGTGGAAAGGTGAGGTAAGAGCGAGTCAGCATTTGTGAGGGGTGCGAACAAGTTATTTATTTGTAGATATCTGAACAGCTCTGACTGCAGTAAACCATAGCTTTCCCTAAGTTCCGGGAAGGATTGGAATGATTTAGGAGTGAAACATTCATGGTGCATTAAGAGTTTGGCATTTGACCAGGCTTTAAATGGTTTTGGTTAAATACAGCTGGGTAGAAGGCAGGATTTTTGAGGAAGGATAGTAGGGGACTATGTTTTAAATGTAGTTGGTATTTTGTTTTCCGGCTGTCCCAAAGAGATAGAAAGGGCCAGATCCTCAAAAGGGATACGCCGGCGTATCTACTGATACGCCGTCGTATCCCTGTTTCTATCTTTGGAACTGATCCACAGAATCAGTTTCCAAAAGATAGGCAGAAGATCCGACATGTGTAAGGGACTTACACTGCCGGATCTTAGGATGCAGTACCGCATCCGCCGCTGGGGGCATTTCGAGTTGAAATGCCGCTTCACGTATGCAAATGAGCACATACGGAGATCCACAAAGCGGTTTAGCTTCGTGAAATCTCCATAAATACTTACGTTGCAATCGTAAAATTAGGGCTGCTTTTACAAAGTGTAAACTGTTTACACCTTGTAAAAGTAGACCCTTCTTACCCGCGACACTGTTATTTTTTTTTTTTTTTTTTTTTTTCCCGCCGTATCTTTTTTTTTTTTCAACGCAACTTTTTTTACCCGGCACGATTCTCAAAACTCGGCGTAGCGTAAAAACGCGCTATGCACATCAGGAAAATGACGTCGTGAGCATGCGCAGTAGGTCCGGCGCGGGAGCGCGCCTAATTTAAATGGGACTCGCCCCATCAAAATAGGAACGCCTTGCGCCCGACGGATTTAAGTTACACAGCCGAAAATTTCTAGGTAAGTGCTTTGTGGATTGGGCACTTAGGTAGAAATGTTGCGGCAGTGTAACTTAAATCAGAATATTTAAGTTACGGCGGCTCTTTGTGGATCTGGCCCAAAGTATTTAGTTATAGGGTTGCTTAGTGTACAACGGTCTATAGCAGCCGTCACTAAATGGCGGCCCGCGGTCCGAGTCCAGCCTGAGTGACACTTGGCAGCTCTGGTTTGCTGGGACCGCGGGTTTCCCCAGCAACCAGTGACGCTGCCAGTGTGCGCCCGCCCCCTGCTCCTCACCGCAGGTCTCAAAAGTTTACCAGCGCATACGGCCGCGAGTAGGGGCGTGACGTCCCGTTCCTCCCCCGCCCCCTGCAGCACGCAGTCCACTACTGGCTCTCACGTCACTTGCGTGCCCCGCCCTCTGCTGCTCCTGGTTCCCGGGTCCACTCCTGACTCTCCTTGCGAGTAGGGGCGTGACGTCACGTGTGCGCCCCACCCCCTGCTACTCGCCCCCGGCTCCTTATCTTGGAGCATCTGCCCCTCCTGCATTCTAGGTATGTGGCATGTTCATAGTTAGTGATCACTATTAATGGACATATTTTTTATTGTCAACACTGCTGGGCATATGTTAAAGGTCACGCTGATGGGCACTTTTTTATGTTAAGGGGTACTCTGATGGTCGCATTTTATTTTAAGGGGCACGTTGATGGGTATATTTTTAATGTACACGCTGATGGGCATATTTTGTTAAGAGGCACACTGATGGACACATTTTGTTGTGCCCATCAGAGTGCCCCTTAACATAAAATATGCCCATCAGCGTACACATTAAAAATATACCCATCAGCGTGTCCCTTAACATAAACATTTTGTTGTGCCCATCAGAGTGCCCCTTAACATAAAATTTGCCCATCAGAGTGTCCCTTAATGCAACCTTTTTGGAAGGAAGTTCACCGACTCACTAACCATATTACCACCTACAACCTTGAATTCTCGCCAGCACAGTTTCTGCTCCACCACTCCAACATACCACCAAATACCTACATTCGGTCCCTAGCCATGCACCTAGTCAATGCAGCGAAGCTCTGTATCCCTGCAAAATGGAAATCACCAGAACCCTCAACCTTGTCTGACTGGTTCAAACGTATACATAAGACGGCAGACATGTAGGAACTGATACATCAGGCACATGACACACCGTCTAAATATACCGAAATCTGGGCTTGCTGGCTACATTTTGCCACAACAGATGAATACAGGATGTCCCCATGTTGATGGGGACAAGGGCCATATCCCCAAAACCCTTGCCCAGTGGTTGTGGGGGTCTGCGGGCGGAGGGCTTATCAGAATCTGGAAGCCCCCTTAAACAAAGGGGACCCACAGATCCCGCCCCAATGTGAATTCTCAATCTCCAGCGATGTAATCCATTCTCGATCTCCAGCGTTCTTGATCTTTGTTAAAGGGGGCTTCCAGATTTCAATAAGCCCACTGCCCACAGACCCCCACAACCACCGGGCAAGGCATGTGGCCTTGGACGGTTCAGGAGGGGGGTGCTCTCTCGTCCCCCGTCTTTTCCTGCGGCCTGCCAGGTTGCATGCACAGATAAGGGTCTGGTATGGATTTTTCGGGGGGAACCCCACAGCATTTTTTTTTACATTTTGGCGTGGAATTCCCCTTAAAATCCATACCAGACCAAAGGGTTTGGTATGGATTTTTAGGGGGGACCCCACGCCATTTAAAAAAAAAATGGCGCAGGGTTCCCCTTAATATCCATACCAGGCCTGAAGGGCCTGGTAATGGAATTTGTGGGACCCCCACACATTTTTTTTTGTTTCAATTCATTTCAATGACTTTTATCTGTATTGCCGGGACCCGAAAATTCATTATAGCCGTGAGTAGTTTGAGGCCCCGTACACACGACCGGATCTGTCTGCTGAAACTGGTCCGACGGACCAGTTTCAGCAGACAGATTCGGTCATGTGTAGGCCCGACCGGACAATTGTCCGGCGGATCGGACAGTTTCCAGCGGACAAATGTTTCTTAGCATGCTAAGAAACCTGTCCGCTGGAACCATGTCCGTCGGACATGTTCAGGCGTCTGTACAGACTCACCGGACATGTCCGACTGATCGCCATCCCTTGCATGCGTCGTACTGAATCGACGCATGCGTGGAAGCTTTGAACTTCCAAGGCCGCCCACGTCGCCGCGTCATCGTCGCGGCGATGGCGCGGCCATGTCCCCGCGTATTGTTTACGCGCGGATTTCTGTCTGATGGTGTGTACAACCATCAGACAGAAATCTTCGACCGGACATGTCCGCTGAAAACGGGCCGGCGGACCGTTTTCAGCGGACTGTCCGGTCATGTGTACGGGGCCTGAAATGCCTTTTTTTCCTTTAGAAATGTCATTTTATGCAGAGACTGTTATAAACACGGGAAGCATATGCTACTTTACAGGCATACTATAGACACCCCCCCAGGTATGAAATGTAAAAGAATTTTTCACTTTTATTGTTTCACTTTAAGCATTATTAAAATCAGTGCTCTCGAAAAAAATGACTGCATTGATACATGTCCCCTGGGGCAGGACCCGGGTCCCCAAACACTTTTTACAACAATGACTTGCATATTAACCTTTAAAATGAGCACTTTTGATTTTTCATGTTCGTGTCCCATAGACTTTAACGGTGTTTGCGTGTTCGAACTAATTTTTTGCCTGATCGCTTGTTCTGCTGCGAACCGAACCGGGGGGTGTTCGATTCATTCCTAGTTGCCAGCCAGTCGTGTGAACTGTCAAATCAAGTTTCTGATATTCACACAAAGTCAAAATCCTCCTTGTGTCTCAGCAGCTCCAGTTCCTCCATTTTGTTAGCTACCTTAGCTACATGCCTCTAAGTTATGTACAGATACATATTATTTCCTCCTTGTTGTTATGTGGCTCTTTTGCCAACCCATGGTTTTTCCAAATGCACAGATAGGTAAATGAAGAAAGAAGTGAAAATGACACTAAACTTTGGTTCAAAATTCAAATATGTGTTGTTGACATTTAAAAGAAAAATATCTTCTATTGCTTGCAGGCTCCTCCAGCGCTCCAAACTCTCTTTGTTTTTGCAGTTGTGATCTGAATTTCTGTTAGAGAGTGGCTACTTTAATTGTCTATGGTCCCACTCTATGAAGGAATGTGACCACCCTCTCTTGCTCCCAATATGGGCTATGCATTATGAAATGTGTAGTGCGCATAGAGCAGTGCAAATGACTGCAACTAACATGCTCTGCTCGTTCCAAACAAAAGGAAGTAAAGGGTGAATTTTTGGTTTTGTGTTCACATTAAATCAAACAAATACTTGCATCTGTTTGTTTTTTTATGCATGATCTACCCTTGCGAATTTCCAAACGTCTCAAGAAAAGTTCATGAGTATTTGTGCTAATACATGCATAACGGAATTTGTTTGCTTTCCAGAGTGTATCGTGGAGACATAATTTGTCCTGCCAATTTTTTAATGGTGCAGGCTGAATTAGCATGCTATAATTGTCATGAAGACTGCCAAATGAGGATACTATCTGTAATAGAATAATCTTTATGGCACATGGGGATGAACTGGAGTTCTAAACAAAATACTAAATTATATGTACAATGTACAATACATGTGATTTGAAAGCAATTTAGCTAATATCAAAGTGCCATCATATAGTACAAGTACATTTACAATACAGGTACAATTATATTCTCTTCAGTTGCTAGTAATGAGATATTACCCCACTGCTTTAGTAATCTGTTTGACTGCTGAACAAGTTTTATGAGGACAGGACTGGAAAACCCTTGAGTATTATTTATTTCCATGATAGCTATAGGAATAGTTTAACACATAATTGGTTATGTCTTTACATTTTTGATGGTGCCTCCCCAAACAAGCATTTCTAGCATTTATATTATTATGAAAATATCCTGAATTACTACATACGTATGGAAGGAAATATTTTACAAAAATCATTTGACATTTGAGTTATTGGTGTGATAATAAAAAAAATGTTGAACGACTTAAAAGGATAAACATACTGGGCCAGATCCACAAACAAATTACGCCAAGTATCTATGGATACGCAGCATAATTTTTAAAATGCCCCGTCGTATCTTTGTTTTGTATCCACAAATCAAGATACGACTGAATCTGGGCTCGATCCGACAGGCGTCTTAGTACGCCGTTGGATCGTAGGTGCATATTTACGCTGGCCGCTAGGTGGCGTTTCCGTCGAATTCCGCGTTGAGTATGCAAATTAGCTAGATATGGCGATCCACGAACGTACGTCCGGCCGGCGCATTTTTTTTCCGTCGTTTCCGTAAGCTTTTTTCGGCGTATAGTTACCCCTGCTATATGAGGCGTACTCAATGTTAAGTATGGCCGTCGTTCCCGCGTTAAATTTTGAATTTTTTACGTCGTTTGCGTAAGTCGTTCGCAAATAGGGCTTTGCGTAGAATGACATTCACGTCGTAACGTCACGGCTTGTTGTGGGTTAATTTCGAGCATGCGCACTGGGATACCCCCATGGACGGCGCATGCGCAGTTAAAAAAAACGTTATTTACATCGGGTCAAGACGTATTAACATAAAACACGCCCCCATCACATACATTTGAATTGCGCGCCCTTACGCCGCCTAAGTTACACTACGCCGTCGTAACTTACGGCGGGAATTCTTTGAGGATACAAAAAAAAGCTATAAGTTACGGCGGCGTAGTGTATCAGAGATACACTACGCCGGACGGATAGAAGCGCCACGCTTCGTGGATCTGGCCCCCTGTATCTCTGGCTTGGGTGTGACATTGAGGGATAACTAAGGCCGCGTACACACGGTCGTTCCAAACTGATGAGAATGGTCCGACGGGCCATTTCCATCGGTTCACCGCTGAAGTGGCCTGATGGTCTGATGTGCGTACACACCATCGTTCCAAAAACCGTTCGGGTCAGAACGCAGTGATGTCAAACACACGACGTGCTGAATAAAACTAAGTTCAATGCTTCTAAGCATGTGTCGACTTGATTCTGAGCATGCGTGGGTTTTGAACCAATGCTTTTCTGTACTAACCATCGGTATGGACCAATCGGTCCATCGGTTCGATTTTGAAGCATGTTTGAAAATTTTGGACCGAAGGAAAACAGACCGATGGGCTATACACACCGTCGGTTTGGACCGATGAAACTGAACCTCGGTCCATTCTCATCGGTTTTGTCCGACTGTGTGTACGCGGCCTAAGAAGGGATCATAATTATACTTGTTTTAGCACTGAGTACACAAATATACACATCTTGCTAACATTGCCTTACACCATCATTTTCAACCCTTTGAAACTGCCAGGGATAGTCCCAAGAGTTGGAGGGGATAACATAAAATGTTCTCTTGTATTCTAATTAGATTAAAAGCTTACTTTTATGCAAGAGATGTGTTTTGATTAAGGATTATAATATGCAAGAAGTATTCATGTTTCAATGTGCTAGACATGCCATAGGATATTCCATGTTCAGTGGCTAAAAGAGGACTAAGTCTGACAAGCTCACAGACTTGGCAAGAAAATTGTTCTAGAAATCATTCTAAAATATTGATAGGACCATTTTCATCCCTCTGAGTTGCTTCAGATTTGTGGGCCATGAACTCCATAAGCCATTGAAATATGTTCACAGGAATGCTACATTATGCATTTTTCAGTGTGAACTGATGCCCTGATTTTATTGTTACATTTGTTGCCTTTAATCCTAAATTCAATTAGCTGCTTTGATTTTTTTTTGCCAGACATCCTTTTAAAGTTGAAAACAGGGCTAACAGCTAAACACATACGGTAGTTAAAATGAAAAAAAAAAATTGCCTTAAAAAGGGTTTACATTTGTTGTCTTTAACCCAGTTTTGCCATGATACACTAAGTACACAGAAAAACAGCACACAACTAAGGTACAGTGACTTTTTATTGAATAGCTTTTATTTTCTAAAAGCTAAAACCTCTATTTTTTCATCTCCTAATACTGTCATTTAATTCAGTTAACCTTTTTACATGCATAGCCTACAGCACAGACGTGACTTGAAAATACAAGACCAGATCATACTGAAAGGCATAATTTACAATTAAGGGAACATTTTCAAGAAAAATATTGTAGTCTAATAACTGTAAATAGTTATAAAGGTCTGAATAAAGAATGATGAGCGCAAACTGAAAATCTAAAAGTGAATATAAAGACAGTCCATAGGGGACTGATAACAATCAATAAAGATATGCAGTGAATTCAAAATTAGTGAAATAACCCAAAACTGATAATAAATCCAAAAATAAAAGTCCAAATATATAAATCAAAGTTTGGATAAATCAATCTAGTGTGCCAGTGATAAACAAAACTTCTGCACTTCGGGCATCAATGTGGACAATCTTGATAACTCTTTGCTTAGCCTGGGCTCACAGTGCGCTTACCTCCAGACACTAGGTCATGCGTGTCAACGAAATCCTCCCAAAACTGGAACAGAATCCAAACAGTGGGTAACACGTGTTGCACTGAATCTTCCCAGTGCTGAGATAGAATCGAGGGGCGTTCTCTGTATCCAATACCAGTATAGGTCCAGGCGCAGCGAAGTCGACTCCACAGGATAGCCACAAGGTGTATCAGGAGCAAATGTAGAAATAAAAAGCTCTCATGGTGAAGTAAGCAAGCACTTTAAAATTTAATAAAGGTAAAAATGTGCTTACATTGAAAAAACAAATAAAACGCCAAACAGCGGCACTTCCGGTGGACGGTCAGGGTGTCACGTCACTTCCGGTCACATCTAACCTTATGCATTACGTCACGACACGTGACTTCATCGGAGGTTACTGAGTGACTAATGGATACTGCCTTATATTGATACAAACAGGAAATGGTCCAGCAGCCATTTTAGATTACAAAATGGCATTTGAACAGAGCTAGGCTGCGGCCATTTTAGAGAAGGGCAAAGATAAGGGAAAAAAATATTTATTTATTTGAACTGGTGACGTAACGGAATTACGGACCAGACCATGTCACGCTAAAAACAACGGACATATTGAATATGCACAACTCAAAATGCCAAAAATTAATTATATTCAATTAAATGTAAAACCCACATTAAAACTTGTCAAAATAAAATATGTATATAAATGACAAGATAACAGACTAAGGACACCAATATTGGATAGATAAACGTTTCATAACAATTAACCAATGGGGTCCTAAATATTATCCAATTATTAATTGATGGTAGTCTGTAAATTTTAATAACCTTTCAAGATAAAATTTAAAATATTAAAATGTAAAATACATAAAATCTTGAATTGTGAATGAGGTACTGGACTAGACTGGAGTGAGTGATACCCCTTGCGTTTACAAGTGAATCCCCCTCCAATGAATAGATCACATAATTGCATTCTAAACCAGAAATCTAAAACAACTAAAAATTGCTTAAAAAACAGTTGACGTCGAACTCATTTAACCCATTAGGCACTAAAGTATTTAAAGAGTGAACCCACTGAGATTCTTTCTGACTTATTGTCCTAACCAAATGGGCTCCTCTCCATGGCTTGTTGAATTTATCTATCCCCCAAAACATTAGTTGTTTAGGATCTTTATTATGTTTCTCCGCAAAATGCCTACTAACGTTGTGCTTCGGGAAGCCGTTTTCTATATTAACAACATGCTCCTTTATTCGAACCATTAATGCTCTCTTCGTTCTTCCTACATATTGCAAGTTGCAGGAGCACTGGAGAACATATACCACCCCTTCAGTATGGCAACTAATGAAGTCATTAATGGTATGACATTCATTTGTATGGGTGGAGATGAACTCAGTCCTTTTCTTTTTAGGACCTTTAGAATGTTTACAGGCATAACAATATTTACAGGGAACAAAGCCCTTCGTATTAAAGAACGTATAACCACTCTTAGGTGGGGGGTCAACCACATTTTTCACCAAAATGTCTTTTATGGTTGGGGCTCTTTTATACACAATATTAGGTTTTTCTGGCAATATGGATTTTAAATGCCTGTCTTCTTTCAAAATATGCCAATGTCTTTTGATCAATTTTTCCACATCTTTATGCTGAATATTGTAATCCAAAATAATGGCAGGGGCCATCATATCCCACTGTTTCTTAATATTTCCCTGTAGCATCGTATTTCGATCTAGACCCGCAACTGATTGAATTTGTTCATCAATAAAGTTATCTGAGTATCCTTTGTTTTTAAATCTTGCACCTATGAACTCTGCCTGAGTCAAAAAATCCGTATTGTTTGTGCAATTCCGTTTAATACGAACCAGCTGTCCCTTAGGAATATTTAGCAACCATGATTTATGATGACAGCTATTCAGTGACAAATAACTATTAGAATCAACACTTTTAAAGTGTGTTTTGGTAATCAATTTGTTGGTTGATATAGTAATATCTAGATCCAAAAAATTTACTGATTTGTCACTAATATTGAACACCAAATTAATGTTTTGATCATTAATATTTAATTCTGCACAGAAATTCTCAAATGTTTCCTTGGTACCTTTCCACACCATGAGCACATCATCGATGTATCTTTTGTAGAATACTAATTGAGTGGGGGTATTGGAATATATGGCACTCTCCTCCCACTGTGCCATGAAGGCATTAGCCACCGAGGGTGCAAATTTTGCGCCCATGGCGATGCCGGTTCTTTGGTTATAGTACGATTGATTGTACCAGAAATAATTACAAACCTGGATCGCCACGGCAGATGTATCCTATTTATATACAATAGTAAAACATCACCAAGCTTGTAGTGCTACGAAGTGGCTTTTGAGAAATTATACTATGCTTATTTGCAAGCAACGGAAATTTCTCATTAAATGCTTGGAATTCTGTCTGAAATCTAATTATTTCTGGTACAATCAATCGTACTATAACCAAAGAACCGGCATCGCCATGGGCGCAAAATTTGCACCCTCGGTGGCTAATGCCTTCATGGCACAGTGGGAGGAGAGTGCCATTTATTCCAATACCCCCACTCAATTAGTATTCTACAAAAGATACATCGATGATGTGCTCATGGTGTGGAAAGGTACCAAGGAAACATTTGAGAATTTCTGTGCAGAATTAAATATTAATGATCAAAACATTAATTTGGTGTTCAATATTAGTGACAAATCAGTAATTTTTTTGGATCTAGATATTACTATATCAACCAACAAATTGATTACCAAAACACACTTTAAAAGTGTTGATTCTAATAGTTATTTGTCACTGAATAGCTGTCATCATAAATCATGGTTGCTAAATATTCCTAAGGGACAGCTGGTTCGTATTAAACGGAATTGCACAAACAATACGGATTTTTTGACTCAGGCAGAGTTCATAGGTGCAAGATTTAAAAACAAAGGATACTCAGATAACTTTATTGATGAACAAATTCAATCAGTTGCGGGTCTAGATCGAAATACGATGCTACAGGGAAATATTAAGAAACAGCGGGATATGATGGCCCCTGCCATTATTTTGGATTACAATATTCAGCATAAAGATGTGGAAAAATTGATCAAAAGACATTGGCATATTTTGAAAGAAGACAGGCATTTAAAATCCATATTGCCAGAAAAACCTAATATTGTGTATAAAAGAGCCCCAACCATAAAAGACATTTTGGTGAAAAATGTGGTTGACCCCCCACCTAAGAGTGGTTATACGTTCTTTAATACGAAGGGCTTTGTTCCCTGTAAATATTGTTATGCCTGTAAACATTCTAAAGGTCCTCAAAAGAAAAGGACTGAGTTCATCTCCACCCATACAAATGAATGTCATACCATTAATGACTTCATTAGTTGCCATACTGAAGGGGTGGTATATGTTCTCCAGTGCTCCTGCAACTTGCAATATGTAGGAAGAACGAAGAGAGCATTAATGGTTCGAATAAAGGAGCATGTTGTTAATATAGAAAACGGCTTCCCGAAGCACAACGTTAGTAGGCATTTTGCGGAGAAACATAATAAAGATCCTAAACAACTAATGTTTTGGGGGATAGATAAATTCAACAAGCCATGGAGAGGAGCCCATTTGGTTAGGACAATAAGTCAGAAAGAATCTCAGTGGATTCACTCTTTAAATACTTTAGTGCCTAATGGGTTAAATGTTGAGTTCGACGTCAACTGTTTTTTAAGCAATTTTTTGTTGTTTTAGATTTCTGGTTTAGAATGCAATTATGTGATCTATTCATTGGAGGGGGATTCACTTGTAAACGCAAGGGGTATCACTCACTCCAGTCTAGTCCAGTACCTCATTCACAATTCAAGATTTTATGTATTTTACATTTTAATATTTTAAATTTTATCTTGAAAGGTTATTAAAATTTACAGACTACCATCAATTAATAATTGGATAATGTTTAGGACCCCATTGGTTAATTGTTATGAAACGTTTATCTATCCAATATTGGTGTCCTTAGTCTGTTATCTTGTCATTTATATACATATTTTATTTTGACAAGTTTTAATGTGGGTTTTACATTTAATTGAATATAATTAATTTTTGGCATTTTGAGTTGTGCATATTCAATATGTCCGTTGTTTTTAGCGTGACATGGTCTGGTCCGTAATTCCGTTACGTCACCAGTTCAAATAAATAAATATTTTTTTCCCTTATCTTTGCCCTTCTCTAAAATGGCCGCAGCCTAGCTCTGTTCAAATGCCATTTTGTAATCTAAAATGGCTGCTGGACCATTTCCTGTTTGTATCAATATAAGGCAGTATCCATTAGTCACTCAGTAACCTCCGATGAAGTCACGTGTCGTGACGTAATGCATAAGGTTAGATGTGACCGGAAGTGACGTGACACCCTGACCGTCCACCGGAAGTGCCGCTGTTTGGCGTTTTATTTGTTTTTTCAATGTAAGCACATTTTTACCTTTATTAAATTTTAAAGTGCTTGCTTACTTCACCATGAGAGCTTTTTATTTCTACATTTGCTCCTGATACACCTTGTGGCTATCCTGTGGAGTCGACTTCGCTGCGCCTGGACCTATACTGGTATTGGATACAGAGAACGCCCCTCGATTCTATCTCAGCACTGGGAAGATTCAGTGCAACACGTGTTACCCACTGTTTGGATTCTGTTCCAGTTTTGGGAGGATTTCGTTGACACGCATGACCTAGTGTCTGGAGGTAAGCGCACTGTGAGCCCAGGCTAAGCAAAGAGTTATCAAGATTGTCCACATTGATGCCCGAAGTGCAGAAGTTTTGCTTATCACTGGCACACTAGATTGATTTATCCAAACTTTGATTTATATATTTGGACTTTTATTTTTGGATTTATTATCAGTTTTGGGTTATTTCACTAATTTTGAATTCACTGCATATCTTTATTGATAGTTATCAGTCCCCTATGGACTGTCTTTATATTCACTTTTAGATTTTCAGTTTGCGCTCATCATTCTTTATTCAGACCTTTATTTGTTGTTAGCACATTTTAGATTTGAGCAGCATTTTGTTTTTCACTGGTCACTTTTAATTTTCACTGTTGGCTAGCGCTTTAGTCACCCACTTGTCTGTAAATAGTTATAAATATGATGATAGTATTCTGTAAGTGGATTTCGAAGTGTGGACAGACTACAGACTGCCAGGGTTGCAAAGGCCACCTTTAATTTACATATATAGTGGAACCTCGGATTACAAGCATAATCCGTTCCAGGAGAATGCTCGTAATCCAAAGTACTCGCATAGATATCAAAGTGAGTTTCCCCATTGAAGTCACTGGAAACGAAAATATTTTGTTCCTCATTGACTTCAATGGCATGCAATACCACATGCGTCCAGAGGTGGGAAGTGCTGGAGAGCCTCGGAAACGGCCAGAAAGACCCGAGGACACCTCGGCTGACCTCGGAAAGGCTCGGGAATGGAGTATTTCCGTGTCTTTCCGAGTATTTCCAACCATTATCGAAAGGCGCCGATCGACTGCGATCATCGCCATTCGGCTCTGGTTGGGTCTGTCGCTCCCCCCCACCTCAGGCCAAACACGGTACTGCACACCGCTTTGGCCTGAATCCTGCTTGTTTTGCGAGACGACACTCGCAAACCAAGTTAGGATTTTTTTAAATACAGTGCTCGTATTGCAAAACGCTTGTTAACCGCGTTACTCGCAATCCAAGGTTCCACTGTATTAACCACTTCAACCACATTTCTGCCCAATTTTCAGCTTTCAGTGCTATCACACTTTGAATGACAATTGCACACTGTACCCAAATTAAATTTTATAATAGAGCTTTCTTTTGGTGGTATTTAATCACTACTGTTTTTTTATGGTTGCTAAACCAGTGACAACACATTGGACAAGATCTCAGAAGAAACTCCACTCGGAGCTCTTCAAAATTACATTAGGGAACAAAATAAAAACAATCCAACAACATCAAACAGTGACAGAAATACTCAACGCCATCAACAAGGCTCTACTACAGACAGCAGACATGGTAGCGCCAAAACGCAAAACGTGCATCCGGAAAAACAATTCCAGTTGGTTTAACGACGAGCTCGCGTTATTGAAGCAAGAGCATAGAAGAGCGGAAGCAGCCTGGAGAAGAAGCTCTACAGAGGAAAACCATGTTATCTACAAGGTCAAAACTATGAAAAATCACAAAGAAATTTTTAAGGCCAAAAAATATAATTTTTCCAATATCATCGCAAATGCCCTGAACCGCCCCCACAAACTCTTTAATTTAGTCGCTCAGTCCATGAACCCAGTCTGCCTAGAGGCCCCAAATTTCGAATCACAAGAATTTTGCAACAAATTATTGGATTAATTCATTAACAAAATTGACAAAATCCGTGAAACTATTCAGCAAAACAGCACTGATATCGACCCCCCTTTAAATCAAAAAGCTAATATCCACACAAATATGCCACAATCAACTTATTTCACTCTAAAGCCCATCTCCATCGATGCCACTAAAAATATCATCAGTGCTCTGCGAGACAGCACAGCGCCTAATGATAATATCCCCACTAAATTGCTGAAAGAGTGTGCCAACATTGTGGCACCAGCGATCACCCATCTCATAAACCAGTCATTCAAGGAAGGCACGGTGCCAACCTTGCTGAAACAAGGCATAATCAAACCAATCCTAAAAAAAACACCTTTGACCCTAAAAGACCCAAACCATCGTCGTCCCATAACAAGCCTAAATGTCTTCTCCAAGATAATGGAGAAAGAAGTTGTACAACAGCTACAACATCATTTAGACACCCATAAATTACTCGATCCGTTTTAATCAGGTTTCCGTCCTGGTCACAGAACAGAAATAGCACTACTAAAAATATGGGATGACGCTCTCGAAGCAGCAGACGAAGGAGAATCTTGTCTTCTGGTACTGTTGGACCTAAGCGCAGTATTTGATACAGTAGACCACAAATTTTTACTGACTCGCCTAGCCGAAGTAGCTAGAGTCGCAGACTCGGATTTACTCTGGTTCTCCTCCTTCTTGGAAAACCGATCACAAATAGTGAAACTAGGTCCTTTCACTTCTAAAAAATGCACGGTGTCTTGCGGAGTCCCTCAGGGATCCCCTTTGTCGCCTGTATTATTCAATATCTATCTCCGCCCTCTTTTTGAAATCATCAGTAACCAGAAGTTACTCTACCATTCCTACGCGGCCGACACGCAACTATACTTTCGCATCTGCAACAACAAGGATCATTATCTCGGACTAGAGAAATGATTTACTTTGATAGAAAACTGGATGACGAAGAGTTATCTTAAACTCAACGGCTCTAAAACAGAACTTCTCCTGTTTCACGCCAACCGGAAGAGATCTCCCGCACCTACATGGACACCCCCGCCCATTCTGGGACAAACCATCACCCCTAGCACCAAAGTCAAAAGTCTGAAGCAGACTGATGGTCTGATGTGCGTACACACCATTGGTTCAAAAACTGATCGGGTCAGAATGCGGTGACTTAAAACACACGACGTGCTGAAAAAATTGAAGTTCAATGCTTCCAAGCAGGCGTCGACTTGATTCTGAGCATGCGCGGGTTTTGAACCGATGCTTTTGTGTACTAACCATCGGTTTTGACCGATGGTCAGCTGTCCATCGGTTCGATTTTAAAGCAAGTTCTAAAACTTTGGTCTGAAGGACAAAAGTCCGATGGGCCGTACACACTGTCGGTTTGGAACGATGAAACTGAACTTCAGTCCGTTTTCATCGGTTTGGACCGGTCATGTGTACGCGGCCTCAGAGTAATTTTTGACACCCACATGACAATGGATGCACAAATAGGGTCAGTAGTCAGCGGATCCCACCATCTGCTGCACCTGCTACGTAGACTCGTTCCCTTTATCCCGAAAGAAGACATACTGTAGCAGTCGTGGTAGGAACAATTATCAACTCCAGACTCGACTATGCAAATGCCCTATACCTTGGACTCCCAAAATACCAAATCACTGGTCTGCAAGTCGTTCAAAATATGGCCGCTCGACTCGTGACTGGGAAAAAACATGGGAATCAATCTCACCTTCACTGAGATCCCTTCATTGGTTGCCAGTAAAAGACAGAATTACCTTTGAGGCCTCGTACACACG
Source organism: Rana temporaria (assembly GCF_905171775.1). Lineage (NCBI taxonomy): Eukaryota > Metazoa > Chordata > Amphibia > Anura > Ranidae > Rana > Rana temporaria. The sequence goes on from NC_053496.1 coordinate 112,271,965, forward strand.
ACCGAACATGTCCGCTGAAACTGGTCCGCGGACCGTTTTCATCGGACATGTCTGCTCGTGTGCACAAGACCTAAGGCACTCTGTCTGACGCATAAGTGTGTTCAACAAATTGCCCCCCAATATCTATTCGAAAAATTTAAATGTCACAACACCAATCGCGTTCTGCGATCCACCGACCAAAATCTACTTCAGATACCCAAAGCCATATACAAGTCCAAATGAGAACCAAGATTTGCAGTCCAAGAACCTAGACTATGGAACACTCTACCAACCAGCATCCGAATGGAGGTGAATCACCTGGCCTTCAGAAAAAAAATTAAAACCCATCTTTTCTGAAAGCAAATGTACAGTAGGGAATTGGATACTAAGCGCCCAGAGGCGATTCAGTTTGCATGTGTTGCGCTATATACGTTTCTCACTCACTCACTAAATGAAAAAATAAAAAACAGAACAATGGCATTACTCAATCAGTCAGTTCTGAATAGTCCTCCTATGTAGCCTGTGTGGCTCAAAGAACCAGTGTTGTTGTATAAACATGCCAAAGATGTTATTCATATCCTATGAGTATATATATTTGTCGATGAAGGCAAGAGCACTACAGTTGGTGGAACAATCATGAATAAAATATATGGATTGCACATTAATCAATCAATTTGCATGAATTAAAACATTGGTTAACCTAAAAAAAAAAAGGATCCTGTTCCTTCAAAGCATGTTATACAGCACAGTGCTTGTGCTGTGTAATTTGGCCCCCTGTATCACCCGAAATACCTGGTTCATCCTGACAGTTTCTGCCCTCCCCCTGTAAACTGACCATGGTTTATTATGGCTGCTGATTCCTGACACCGAAGTCAATTTACGTGCCTCCATCATCCACATACCTGCTCTTTGTTCTCCTCTGTCTCCTGTGTCCTCATCACCCTCCCTGCCTGTCAGCTAGTTTGTGTTTGAGCCGTCCCTACCCTTGTAGCACCCCCCCCGAGCAGTGCACACATTACTGCTCATAACCGCTGCCAGCCCCACTACTAGTATAACATGTAGTATATAATGTATGCCTTTTTGTAAAATTATTTTTCTTAATACCCTATTCCTTCTCCCTGGGGTCACATGACTGCCCGTTGCTCTTTTTCTTGAACGTATACATTATGGAGGGAGGTCACATGACCACCCAACAGAAGTCAGAAGGAGATCCCAGCCCCTCCCTCCCTAGGGCTTGCAGCAGAGGGAGAGAGTGCGGGGCGGTCATGTGACAGCTGAAGGACATTATGCATGTTATTTAAGTGAATATTTTATTGATAGAATTTGTTATTTTGGTGTTGGTTTTGTCACATATGTTATGTTTTGAACATGTTTGATCACATATCATAAGACAGCACTGCACTGACATAATGATATATATTAATGCATATGTGGGAACGCATGTAGTGCTAGCTACAATCTAAACACATTTCAGTTACATGATAGTACACAACTGTGCTAAAGTTTATATAACCACCTATTCAGGGATGTAGATGTGCTTGTGCCAGCCTGATGCTGATGGACTCCTCTTGATGACCCCACCACTGAAACCTCTTTTCTAAGCCCTGAGAGGACACAACACTGGACAGCCAGTAGGAATGTCATGCAAAAAGTGATGTGGACACCTAAGGAAGGACTAGTCCTTCTGCACACAGAAGATAAAGGACTTGAGACTGGAGTGCCACATGACCATTGATTTAGACGAGAAAAAATTAATCTTTTTTAGGTTTTTCAATGTCAGTAATTAATCAGAACAGTTGGAAGTGTGTTTTGGGGGGATTAGTAGGAGAAGCTTTAACCCTGAGCTATTCATACAAAATGTTTTTTTGATAAAATGCATAAGTCAAGGTTACATTTGGTGAAAACGATACGTCAGCATGTCATTAGGTTCAGTAATACAGGTATCTTAAGTTATAGTTACATATTGAATTTTCCTTTAAAGCGAAGTTCCACCCAGAAATGGAACTTCCGCTTATCTGATTTCTCCTCCCCTCCGGTGTCACATTTGACACCTTTCAGGGGGGAGGAGGGAAGCAGATACATGTCAAATCCAGGTATTTGCTACCACTTCCGGACTTAGATCATTTCACTTTCTGCCATGAACTACGCCATGTCTGGCCCCTCCTCCTTCACACCGCTGTCTTCTGGGAGACACACAGGTCTCAGAAGACAGCAGGGACCATTCAGAACATGCAGCGCGACTTGTGGATACGCAGTAGGAAACCAGGAGTGAAGCCGAAAGTCTTCACTTCCTGGTTCCCTTACCAGGAATGACGATGACAGCACCCGTAAGTCGATCCGAAGATCGGCTTTGGGTGTTGACATCGCAAGCTCCCTGGACAGGTGTGTGTTCATAGATTAAACGTCAGCAGCTACAGTATTTGTAGCTGCCGACTTTTGTTTTTTTCAGGCGGAACTCCGCTTTAACATATAAACGTAGCTCTTCTTCCAATCTTGTGAGTCTCACACTCACCAGTGAGTTTGTCTATCACAATAAAAAAATTGTTGGGAGGTGGTAGGGGTTAAGTCTGACTTCGATAGGAAAAGTTCAGATCTGCATATTTAGACTCCCATTTCTCTAGACCTACTCAATATTTTTCCATACAATTTTAACAAAGGTATTTTCCACTTTTGCAGTTTTTCATCATGAGCTTTTTCACATGCTGACTTTACACCCCACCCCTAGGTACGAAATTTAAAGTAATATTACACTTTTATTGTTTCACTTTTAGCATTATTAAATTCACTGCTCCTGAAAAAACTGCAGTTTTTAAAACTTTTTTTTGCATTGATACATGTTTCCTGGGACAGGACCCAGGTCCCCAAACACTTTTTAGGACAATAACTTGCATATTAGCCTTTACAATTAACACTTTAGATTTCTCCCATAGACTTTAACAGGGTGTTCCGCGGCTTTTCGAATTTGCCGCGAACACCCCTAATTGTTCGTTGTTCGCCGAACAGGCGAACAGGCAATGTTCGAGTCGAACATGAGTTCGACTCAAACTCGAAGCTCATGCCTAGTCTGGGGATGTGCTGTCCGCTGGAGGCTCTTTGCTGGGTCCATCGCTCTGATCACACTCCTCCAAATGTTGGTGTTGAACACACTCACGATCCTCTAAAAATAAACAATACAACATCCATGAAGCCACCCCAAATGTCAAATATTTTCCTAGAATCCCTTTTGCGGATTTTTTAGTAGACCAACCTTGCACTGGTGACAATGTTTGCTCCACACTAGTGCACTACAACATGCTGCAATATGCATTATTTAAATTGTAAAAATGCATTGTAAAGGGAAGATGATGTAATTTAAAATGTGAGAAAAAATATCTATATGGCCACATTGAACAACTCATGCAGATGACACCCATCACTCTTGTCTTCTATGGGATAGCGGATATATGATGATCATTCTAGCAGGCGTGACTCTGTGTGACTCTGATCCCCAGGGCCTCTCCTCTACCCATGTCTACCCTGGAAATGCGTAATTAATGGGCAGTGATGAGCCATGCAGCTAACATAAAGTGTAATGTACCCCTTAAGTTACACCCTGAGCCCATGGCCTTTGTCCCACCTAGAAACACCCCTGTTGGAGGCTAAATTTGTGTTTTGCAAGTTGTGACTTACGTTTTGGGGGTGATGTTGGCCCTGTTGTCACCCCTGTTGGGGCCCAGCCAAGGGAAACCACCCTATGTCCCCTGTAGTGTCTTGTCTGGTGTCTTTCTCTGTGCCTTTGTCCTGTGCCAGCATCAGCCTGGGCACTGATAGCAGCAGATTAAACAAGTGCTTGACTAAAGCTCAGCAGCAGTACCTCTGCTTTGTGCTTAGGACTATGTATTCCCAAAAGAGGAAAGGAAAATCAGTTAGGAGGGTCGGTGGATCCTAGTATCAGTATCATTCTCCCCTGATAGACCTGGAGTGGCTGATCGGGCTGAGCCATTGTCGGCATCTACTTCCAACACTCCAGCCTCTGCATATGTCACGATTTGGCTACATTAGAGATGAGTCATACATTCTAACACGAAAGGCGAACCCCATTGAAGTCTATGGGAGCCGAACATGTTGCAGCCAAAAGGAAATTTCTAAAGAAAAAAAAAAAAATCAAATCACATTTAAAATGACTCGCAGTACCCGGCTATTGAAAATCAGGGTGCAAAATGCACTGTGCAGCATGCAGTTCATTGTAGGGCATTCAGTGGGGCACACACCTTTTGAACACACTGCAAATTCGGTGTTCCCGTGGAATGGGGCGAACATCCAATGTTTGGCTCTATCTTATGCTCGGGCCAAACTGTTCAACAACTCTACTCTACATTAGCTTCACAACTTAAATGCCAGATTTGGCCAAAACAAAACCTTTAATAAAGATAAGCTTTCCCCATCTATTTATAAAATAGGTGCTGGGCATTCCTTTAATCAGGTTTCATGCAGGAATTAAAATCATATATGCAATGCATTTGATGAGTGAAGAATGTCTTTGGTGTAGATTCAGGTAGGGGCGCGCAATGATACGGCGGTGCAGCGTATCGTATTTACGCTACGCCGCCGTAACTTACAGGAGCAAGTGCAGTATTCACAAAGCACTTGCTCCGTAAGTTGCGGCGGCGTAGAGTAAATGGGGTCGGCGTAAGCGCGTGTAATTCAAATGTGGAAGGGGGGCGTGTTTTATGTAAATGTATGATGACCTGACGTGATTGACGTTTTTTTACGGACGGCACATGCGCCGTCCATGTACATATCCCAGTGTGCATTGCTTCCAAGTACGGCGCAACGACGTATTGGTTTCGTCGTGAACATAAATTAAGTCCAGCCCTATTCGCGAACGACTTATGCAAACGACGTAAAAAATTCAAATTTCGAAGCGAGAACGACGTCCATACTTAACATTGGCTGCGCCTCCTAATAGCAGGAACAACCTTACGCCGAAAAAGCCTAACGTAAACTACGTAAATACATTGGGACGGGCGTACGTACGTTTGTGAATCAGCGTATCTAGGTAATTAGCATATTCTACACCGACAACAACGGAAGCGCCCCTAGCGGACAGCGGCAGAATGCACCCTAAGATACGATGGCGTAAGAGACTTATGCCAGTCGTATCTTAGGCTAATGTCGGCGTATCTAGCTTTCTGAATACAGAAAGTATATACACCGGCACAGATTTGAATTTACGCGGCGTATCTATGGATACGCCGACGTAAATTCTCTCTGAATCTACCCCAGTAAGTATATCTAACTACTAGAGAAATGTTTCCCCATCTATTCATAAAATAGGTGTTGGCCATTCCTTGGATCGGTTTCATTCAGGAATTAAGGCCCAGATTCACAGCCGAGATACGACAGAGTATCTCAGATACTCCGTTGTATCTCTCAGAGTATCTATGCGACTGATTCATAGAATCAGTTACGCATAGATAGCCCTCAGATCCGACAGGTGTAATTGTTTTACACTGTCGGATCTTAGGATGCAATACCGCGGCCGCCGCTGGGGGGAGTTTGCGTCGTAAACCAGCGTCGGGTATGCAAATTAGTAGTTACGGCGATCCACAACAGTTTTTCACGTTCTCTACGTTGCTGCTAGTCTAGTTTCCCGTCGCAAAGTTAGTCGTCGTTTTTGGTGCCCTAACTTTACACAGCACACGTATGTGCAGTATAAAGTATTTTCCTTCTTGCGTAAGATGTCCGGGAATACGGCAGTACGCTACGCACGTCGCCGTTCGAAAAAATTACGTCACTTCACGCAAAGCACGGCGGGAAATTCAAAAGGGAGCATGCGCAGTAGTACCGGCACGTGAGCGCGCCTAATTTAAATGGCACACGCCCCTTTGAATTAAGCGGGCTTACGCCGGAGGCCGCCGGCGGAAGTTTTCTCGCAAGTGCTTTGTGAATCAGGCACTTGCGATGAAAACTTGCGGCGGTGTAACGTATCTACGATACGTTACGCCGCCGCGATTCTATGTGAATCTGGGCCTAAAATCATATCTCCAATGCATTGGAAGAGCGGATAATGCCTTTAAGTATATCTTACTACTATAAGAAATGTTATGTGTATATTCAGTGTTGGCATAAACCAAATACTTGTCATATATCAACATTACCACGGTTTTCCTCTGTTTATTTTTTATACATTACCAAACCGTTGCAAATTTTCAAGCACAAAGAAAAGTACACTGAGTATTTGTGCTTCTACATGCATAATGGAATTTGTCTGTGTCCCAGGGTTTATCTCTGAGACATAATTTGTCTTGCCAATTTTGCAGGGAAACAGGCTGAACTAGTATGCTATAATTGCCATGAAGACTGGCAAATGAAGATAATAACTGTAATAGAATAATCCTTATGACACATGAGGAGGAATTGGATTTCTAAACAAAATACTAAATTATATGTACAATACATGTGATTCAAAAGCAATTTAGTTATTATCAAAGTTTCATCAGATGGTACATTCACAATGCATGTATAATTATAATCTGTTCAATTGCTAGAAATAAGATTCTACTACACAGTTTTAGCAATATATTAGACTGTAAAATCTTTTGGGTATTCGTTTTCATGAATATTTATATGACTAGTGTACCACAAAATGGGCTATTTATTAAAGTTTTTGATAATACCCTCTAAAACAAGCATTGTTGTTAATTGTGGCATATTCTAAAAATATCCTCAATTGCTACGTGGGTTACAAGAAAGGTGCATGTTATAAGAACTATTTTATCAAATATCCATTGACATTTGATTTGTTGCTTTAATACCATAATAATTGCATCATCTAATGGAATAACGTTATCCATATTATGACACTTCCCCTATCTAATCCTAAAAATATCTGATGGAACTTTGCTTGAATGAGGGAATAGAGGAATTGGAGGATAACTGCAAAAGGATCTTCTTTTTTGAGCATTGAGTATACAAATGCACACATCTCTAATACTGCTTTAACCACTTCAGCCCGGAAGGTTTTACTCCTTTCCTGACCAGAGCACTTTTTACAATTTGGCACTGCATCGCTTTAACTGACAATTGCGCGGTCATGCAATGCTGTATCCAAACTAAATTTGAGTCCCTTTTCCCCCACAAATAGAGCTTTCTTTTGGTGGTATTTGATCACCTCTGCATTTTTTTATTTTTTACATTTTGCTATAATAAATATCCCCAACTTTCTTCATCGCTGTCTACGGCGCATGCACCATAGACAACGGCGTGCGGGCGCACTAACAATAGCCGTCCTAAACAGGGCAATGTCGTGTTTGACGGCTCCCGTGCACATGCACAGGAATGACGCCAGATTACAGGAACAAGATCGTCAGAGACATGGCGGGGAGGGCATGAAGGAGAACTTCGGGGGCTTCATTCTCAGGTAAGTCGATCATAATGAGCTAGTATGCTGTGTATACTAGCTCATTATGATTTTATCTTGTAGGTTTAAAAAAAAAAACAACAACAAGGGTTTACTTCCTCTTTAACTGTGTGTTCCCTCGATGTGTTCTAACTGTGTGGGAATGGGAGAGACTAGGACAGGAAATATTTTTTTTTCTACTTAGTAGGAACAAACAATATGTTTGCTCTTCCCTGACAGCACAGGGATTTGCTTGTGCACACGATCGCACATGGCCGGTGGCGATTGTGCCTGCCGGCCACGCACTTCGGGTCCCCTGTCATGCAGTGGACACCATGTGCTACTCTCTGGTGGTCGAAAAAGGGAAGGACATTATTTTTTTGGTTATTTTTTTGTTTAAAAATAACAAACGTTATACTTACCTGTTCTGCGCAGTTGTTTTGCACAGAGCATCCCCAATCCTCCTCTTCTCTGGTCCCTCGTCGGCATTCCTGGCCCCTCCCTCCTGCCGAGTGCCTTTACTGCAAACAGCTTACTATGGGTGGCACCTTGCTGTGTCTCAGCCAAACAGGAGGGAGAGTCCAGGACAGCTGATGCTCACATTCAACATCACTGGAATCGAGATGGGGCTCAGGTAAGCATTAAGGGGGGGGGCTGCATAGAATGCATTAAGATAAGAAACCTTCTGCCTTTGGAACCACTTTAAAACAGTAATTGCCAACAAAATTATGTAACTACTGGGGATATTTCCCATGCTTAATTTGGTCAATATTATTGTTAACAAATTTACAGTTAGTGTTCTACTTAAATGTTTCAATGTGCAAGACAATACTCAAAAACTGTCTAAAATACAATTGAGTCTGGCAAGTTCATTGACTTGGCAGGAAATTGGTCTTGGAAATTGTTTTAAAATTTGGCAACCCTTTTCATTCCTCTGAGTTGCCTCAGATCGGTAGGCCATGAACTCAGTAAGCCATTGAAATATTGTGCAGGGACTTTTCTAAGCACGGGAAACATGCACTATTTTTCAGGCATACTATTGACACCCCCCTGGTACAAAATTTAAAGGAATATTTCACGTTTATTGTTTCACTTTAAGCATTATTAAAATCACTGCTCCCAAAAAAAAGTCAGTTTAAAAAAAAATTGCATTGCTACATGTCCCCTGGGACAGGACTCAGGTCCCCAAACACTTTTTTTGACAATAACTTGCATATTAACCTTTCAAATTAGTACTTTTGATTTCTACCATAGACTTTTAAAGGGTGTGCTGCGGCTTTTCGATTTTGCCGCAAACACCCCAAATTGTTCGCTGTTCGGCGAACGTACGAACAGCCAATGTTCGAGTCAAACTCATGGTCGACTGGAACATAAAGCTCACCCATATTTCTAACCCTAAAAAATGGAGATCCTGTTCCATTTTAGCTGATTAGACAACACAGTGCTTGTGCTGTCTAACCTGCCCCTCTCTAAGCTGTAAAAAACCTGGTTGATCCTGGCAGTTTCTGTGTCCCCCTCTGTCTGCTGACCATGATAATCAAGGCTACTGAGCCCTAAATACCGTGGTCAGCTTACGTGCCTCCTTCATCCGCAGCTCTGCTCTCTCCCGCTCTCTGCCTGTCAGCTCCCTGCGTCTGTGTGAGTTGTCTCCGCCCACTCCTGCCGCTATTAGTAGAAACGATACGTTTAAACATTAACACTGCCAGCTCCTCTGTTTTATCAAGGCATAACTCACACTGTAAAGTGAGTCTCCCTATCAGATTCCAGGACTTTGGGGAACCCCCATCTTGAAAAGACATCGGTCCACAAAGCTCTAGCTGTGGCAGTAGCAGAGTCCTTCCTCAGGGGTAGAGCCTCCACCCACTTTGAAAAAACATCCACAACTACCAGCAGATATCTATATCCTCCAGTGGCACTTGGTAATGGACCAACAAAGTCAATCTGCAGGTTCTCCCAGGGTCCATCAGCTACCAGTACCCTTGCTAAGACTGGTTTCTGTCCCTTTGGCCTAGGGTTCATTTGTGCACAGATCAAACATTCCTGCACTACCTGTGACACTGTGTTACCCATTGCCTCCCACCAGTATCTAGCTTGCACAAATTTCAAGGTACCCTGAACACCCATGTGGCCTGTTAACCTGTGATTCTCCCGGGATGAAATCCTTCTGACGCTGGGAGGGTACTACAAACCGTCTTCCTTCTGAAGTCTCTCTTAATAGTAGATCGTCTTGCAATACATCATTTTGGGGAGCATCTGCCGCCTTTGTTCTAAGCTGCTTTTTGATTAAGCTCAAGGCCTCATCCTTATTTTGTTCAACTGCTAAACATGGGGTAGGCATCCTTAGCACTGGCAGGAGTGCATGTGAACCTGCTTTCCCCTCCTGCTCCCCAAAATTATATTCCTCCCAGGCCTGTCTCCCTTCAGCATCATAGGGTGTCCACTTGACCCCTATTAAGGCTGCCTCCTTTGCCAGTTCATCTGCCTTGTTGTTGCCCACAGTAACCTCCTCTCCACCTATTTGGTGAGCTCTCACCTTAATGATAGCCACTCTCTGAGGTTCCACACTTGCTCTTTCCCATATATCTCTTAGCACAGCACTATGTATCAAGTCTTTCCCAGAGGCATCACTGAAGCAACTTGACTGCCACAGAGGCATGTATTCGGTCAGAGACCTTGTTACATAGGCGCTGTCAGAGAATACGGTTATGGGACCTGAACTGAAATGCGTGATGGCCTCTCTCATGGCCTCCAGTTCAGCTCTTTTTGGCAGAAAAACTTTGAGGTAATTTGGTCATGATTTTCTCATTGGTCTGGGGGCACCACAGGGCATACCCTGTGTGAAAACTTCCTTCATCCCAGTACCTTGATCCATCCACCCAGATTTTAAGGTCTACATCACCTGCTGCTAACCTGAATATCTCCTGTGTTCTGGTCCGATGTACCTCCCCACAGTCATGCTGCTCCCCCTCATATTGCATCAATTGTGGGAGAGTGTAGGTGGCATTGTGGGTCACAGCCAGATTTGTGGGCGTTTAATCCACTAGCCATCTAGCTACCCTTTGGGAAGATACTCCACTGAGGGTACGTTCCAAAAGCATTTTAATGGGAGAATGGGGTGTCTGCAGAAGGATTTTGCCAAACCCCACAACATGCTCTGTGGTAAGAACCGCCCAGTGCGCTGCCAAAAGGTTTCTGACACATTCATCGAATCCCCTCTCTACCGGGCTTAGTACCCTGGACCAGTATCCCACCGGTACCCATTTGCTTTGCCTCTCCTGCAGCAACACCGCTGTTATTGCTACTGCAGAGGCATACACTTGTAGTGCTAAGGGCAAATCAGCGTTTGGATTGCTTAATGCCGGGGCCTGCATCAGACCCACCTTTAGCTTGGTGAAAGCTTGCTCATGCTCCCCAACCAGTCTAAAGGGGTCTGTTTCCTTCTTGTCTCCTTTGAGAAAATCATACAGTGGTCTTGCCTTTTCTGCAAAGCCTTCAATGAAGTCCCTGCAGAAACCGATCATCCCCAGGAATTGTCTTAGTGCAGTTTTAATGACTGGTCTTGGTAATCGCCTGATAGTTTCACATTTGTTTGGGTCTGGAGTCCTCCCACCCTGTGAAACTATCACACCCAATAAACATACTAAATCCTTCATCAATTGTGCCTTTTTGGGGTTTAATTTCAGACCTGCATTCTCAATTAGTGTCAGGAGCTCCTCCAGCAGAGCATAATGCTGCTCTTTTGTCTTTGTTTGGAGCAATATGTCATCCACATACTGGATGATGCATTCTGGCTCCGAAAATGTCTTCAGAATGTCCACCATACAGATATGGAAGTACGTAGAGCTGGATTTGAAACCCTGAGCTAATCTACAGAATGCATACTGTTTTCCCTGAAAGGTAAAGGCTAGCTTGTATTGGCTATCCTCATGTACGGTAATGGAAAAATAGCCATTTGATATGTCAATTGATGAGTACACTTTTGCTGAAGGTTTCAGTGCTGTCATCATGTCTGGCATCTTAGCAACTACATTTGTAATAGATGGAGTGCATCTGTTTAGCGCACGGAAATCTACAGTGGGCCTCCATCCCCCCTCCTTCTTTACTGGCCAGAGGGCTGCATTTGTTTTAGATTGGCATTCTTTAATTACATTTTGTGCCAACAAATTCCTCACTGTACTCTCTATGTATGGAATAGATTCGGGTGGAATTTTGTACTGACGCTGAGGTGGCGGATCAGGGCCCTCAATTTTAACAATCATATTTGAAACTCTACTACATTGCGCATTAGACGTTGCCCACACTTCGTTATGTTGCCACAAGATTTTAGCCAATATTTGGTCCTCTGTTTTCAGTATTGCCTGTGGGTCAAGGATTTCATCTGTTTTAACTGATGCAACCTCCCAGCTGTCCATGACCATGTGCACCTTGCCTTTGTATCTAGACCCTTTCCACAATACCCAGTTACATAGATCTAGAATCATTCCATGTGCCCCCATGACATCCAAGCCTAAAATAGTGCCCTCATGCGTTGGGGAAAGAAACAAACTGTGTTCCACACATAACCTCTTTTTTTCTATGGATACAGGTATTGATTGCTCAGAAGGTACTAGCTGTCCTCCGAACCCTCTAAGGAAGATTTGTTTCCCATTAGGATCTTTTTGAAGTTTGATATTAGTTAGACTTACAGAAGCTCCAGCATCTAGTAATATACGTGGTCTGCCGCTTTTGTCCCTATCCAGATGACATACTAGGGACAATACCGGGGCCTGACATTCCTATGGTTTAAAATAAGGATTGGTTGGGGGTGGGGTTTTATATTCCTCATGGTTTATTTTAGCTTGCACTATCCTCTCTAACTCCCTTATAAGAGGACCATATAATGTAGCATCAGGAGCCTTGTTCGGCTCCGTTGCCACCTTATCTGATTCAGGTTTTTGCTGTTCCTTTTTATGCCACAGCCTCTTCTCATCTGTGTTCCTCCTAGGCAATTAACAGTCCTTCATTACATGGCCTGTATTTCCACATCTGTAACACCTGCCTGCAAATCTCACTCTACCTTCGCTTTTAACTACTTCGGCAACTCATTTATGGGGCCTATTGTCTTGATCTGTCTCCCGAACCCAGTCCCTTAATATGTTTATAAAGGTCTGGTATGAGGTGTCATTCCTCAGTGCAATTCTGGTATGGTAATCAATACATGTGCACTTATTAGCCATAGTACAAGGAAAACTACTGTCATCGTGAGACATATCAGGACAATTGTATGTGGCCTTATAAATGGTGAAATATTCACTGCAAAAGAGTATTTGATCAATTCCCCTCCTAAATTTAGTATTTTCTAGGGCATCTGAACCCCTAGTATCCCTTCCTCCCATTATGCGCTGCATTTCCTTCATTCTATCTGCAGAGTTCCCCCAATTTGAGTTTAACTTGGGAGTTAGACCTGATGGTGGTTGCAGTTTTTCACACAGTTGCAATGTAAGCCATGCGCGGAGGAGTGCGCATGCATCCCTATTGTTTAAAATGTACTGTGTCACCACAGCTTTCAGCCTGTTTGAGAGACTAATGGGTAAAGCACTCCTGTCAAATTTTCCCAAAATCTGGCACAGATTTGTGCGATCTTCTATGGAGAGTGTCGTGGATTGGGTGCCACCCTCCCTTTTTATAATAGCAGATCCTGGCCAAGTCCTTTCTGACGCAGGAGTAAAGAGAGAAGAACTGTGATCTGGGGGTTCTTCAGGATTGTCAGCTGACCATACTGGTTGCTGTTCTATCAGCATCCCTTCCCCCCTCTCCTGTGTCACACTAGACTGTGTATCCTTGTTAGCACAACAATGGCTGTGCACTCTCTCCATTGCCTGTGCTTTCAAAGATAGGATGGCATGATCTTTTTGGGCTAGCTGAGTTTTACATTCCTGTAACTGTCTCTTAAGTATTTCTATCGCAGATTCATTCACAGCCTCTTTCTTTTCATTTCAATTAGTTTTTATTGGTTCAAATAAAGAGTGACATTTCACTAATTATACAAACAATGTAAGCAAATACAATGATCAACATTTGTAAATACAGAACTAGAACCATCTGGTTTTTTTGCAAACATCAGAAGCGGGTACAATAAGAACATTTAAGGTTTTGACCCTAGATTCACGAAGACCCCCACCGCAGGCCATCCAACGCATGGGGGAGCACGCCCTACCGCTAAATGTGGGCGCCACCCCCCCACCGCAGACACCCCCCGCGGGAGCCCACATGAACCTTCAAAAGCATGTGTAACGTGCATCCGCTACGAGCAATACATAAGCTTAATTAAGAAACAAGTGGCGAAGTAAATTGTTATAACCCAAAATTTCAGTTGCAGAATAACATAGCACCCAAGAAATGAACCGGGGTTATATCGTCCAATGATGGGACAATGAAAAATAAAATGAAAATAATAAGATAACAGAAAGAAAGAAGAGAGAAGGAAGGGGAAATACTATGAGGAGGGAAGAAGACAGGGGGGGGAAGGAAGTAAAGGAAGGAGTTGAAAGGAGACACCTGAGGGTCGGCCTTAGATTGGGTAGTTTAATGTTGTGCTACTAGCCTATCTGCCGAGATATCCATGTCAGCAAATATACTATAGAGCTGAAGCTTGATTTTAAGGATCGTATGTCGGAGTCAGTCCTGAAACTTAGACGTCCAGGGTTCCCAGAAGTCGCAAAATTTAGCTACCATCTGGGATTGATTGGCGAAGTGTTTTTCGTATGAGTGTTGTACCTTTACCCGCTGTATGACTTCGCTAATGTTGGGGACCATAGTTGATCTCCATTTGGATGTGATTGTAAGTCTAGCCGCTAACAGGACGTGGGTTGTGATACTTCTAAATTGAATGGGAATAGTTTGGATATTTAGAAATAGAAGGGCTAAGTGAGGCGATGGTTTAATAAAGAAGCCTGTGACTGAGGAAATCAATTTGAATACCTCACGCCAGAAGCTGCGAATACTTTTACAGGCCCATAGAATATGAAAAATGTTTCCTCTTGCCCCGCACATTCTCCAGCAATCACTGGTCTCCGAAGGGAAGATTGTAGACATTCTGACCGGAGTCAGATATGATCTGTGCAAAGTCCTCAACATCAGATCCCAGTGACCGGAACAATGAGAGAATTTATAGCAGTTACTTATAGCTATTTTCCAGTCCCCTAAAGTGTTGACTGACCCCAGGTCCCTCTCCCAATTCGCCATATTTGAGGTTTTGCTGAAATAAGTGTTGTTTTGTAGCGTGTTGTAGAACCACGACAGACCTTTGGGCTCGTCGTGATTAGACATAAAGTAATTCCATACCTCCTCATGCATTGAATAAGTTGCGTCAGGGTGCTTAACGTGAAAGTGGTAAATTCGTGTTTTAGAGAAGTGATGGGTGGCTGGGTTTCTGGTACTTAGGTCATCGTATGTGAGTATGTTGTCTCGAAGCCAGGGAGTGACACTTATGTTGGGAATCAAAAACTCGTACACCTGTAGGTTAGACAAGGTATGTTTCGTTAACGAGTCCTGGGGGGCGATTAAGTGAAGCTTTTTCCAAGCATTAAGTGTTGCTTCTATGGAAGGGAACTTAGGGTATACCAAAGGTGCATTGACCAAGTGAGCTAATAGTAGGGACGGCAGATCTCTATTAGACACCACCGACCTTTCTATGTGAACCCATAGCTTAGGAGACTGTGGGTCGAACCAGGCCTTGACCTGATCTAGTATAGCTGCTCTGTAGTAGTTTCTCACATTTGGGAACCCCGCCCCACCGTGTTTTCTATGTTTCTGGATTATGACAAAGGGAATTTTGGACATCTTTCGGTTCCACACAAATTGCCTAAAAAGTTTGTCTATCAGGTTAAAGAAGGATTCAGGTAGACAGATAGGGATAGTTCTAAAGTAGTAGATTAGTTTTGGAAGTACCACCATCTTCAATGCTGCGATTTTCCCAAGCCATGAGAGTTCATATGAGGCTATGTGTTGAAGGTCATTCTTAACCATATGAATAAGGCTAGGGAAGTTGGCTTCATATGTGTGTGAAGAAGGGAAAGCTATTCTAATACCCAAGTAAGAAAATGCTTTGGACATCCATTGGAATTGATACTTGCCTTTCAAGAAAGCTACTTGGTTCTTAGACATATTCATAGGCAATATGCATGATTTCACCACATTTAATTTGTAAAAAGAAACATCGCTATATCTCTTTAGCACTTTAAATACACCTTCCAGGGAAGAAGCCGGGTTGGAGAGCGTTAAAACCACGTCGTCGGCGAAAAGGCCAATTTTGTGGTTAATCTTTCCCACCTTTATACCGGATATAGTGTCATTGGACCTAATAGCTTCCGCCAGGGGTTCCATCATGAGGGTAAAAATTATGGGGGAAAGTGGACATCCCTGGCGGGTACCATTTGTTATTGAAAATTTGTCGGAGAGAGCGTTTGATGTAAAGACTTTCGCCGATGGTGTAGAATAGAGGGCTAGGATTGCTGATAGGATATGTCCTTGGAGGCCGAATTTCTGTAACGTGGCCCGTAAGTAGCCCCAGTGGACCCTATCAAAGGCCTTTTCAGCATCAAGTGCCAAAAAGGCCGTAGGGAGTTTGTTGGATTCAGCTATGTGTATCAGGTCAAGCACTCTCCTAGTACCATCAGGAGCCTGCCGTCCCCTCACAAAGCCCACCTGGTCTGATTTGATCAGGGAAGGGGTAATTATCGCAAGCCTATTTGCTAGGATTTTTGCGTAGATCTTTAGATCAGTGTTTAGGAGGGAGATGGGTCTAAAGTTTTGGGGTAAATCCGGCCTCTTCCCTGGTTTGGGTAGCGTTACTATAATGGCTTGCAGCATTTCCTCTGGGAAGGAGGCTGAAGCCGAGGCGTCACTGAACAACCTTTCCATGTACGGGACCAATGATTGGGAAAATGCCCTATAGTACTCGGACGTGAAGCCGTCAGCTCCTGGGGATTTGTTTTTCGGTAAAGCCTTGATAGTGTCCATTATTTCTTTGCGTGTGATCTGGGAATTTAAGGTAGCCAGATCTTTTTCTCCCAGTGAGGGCAATGACACAGAATTTAAAAAGGACTCAATAGATTGAGGAGTGGGTTGTGGCGTGTCACCATCTAGGCTGAGGTTATATAGGTCCCGGTAGTATTTCATGAAGGAGTTGGCTATTTTATTAGGGTGGTGTTCTAACACGTTGGTATGGGGATCCTTAATGGATGTCAAGTTAGTTTTTTGTTGTCTCCTAGAAATATAATTAGCCAATAGTTTGCCCGCTTTATTACTGTTTACATAAAATTGGGCCTTTAGTCTCTTTAAGCTATTTTGATGTTTAGAAAGGAGGGCTAGACGCACCCTTTGCCTACATTCAAACAGGTCAGATTCTATCTGGGGTGTAGGGGTTGTCTTATGAAGGTCTTCTAAGGATTTTAGATCAGTGAGAAGGTTGTTCAGCAACGCCCCCCTGCGCCTTTTCTCCCGTGCTGCTGCTTGAATAAGTAACCCCCTGCTAAAAGCCTTGTGGGAGCACCATAAAGTAGATGCACTAACATCAGCAGTATCGTTAATGTCAAAAAATTCAGACAATTGAGTCTTGAGATGTAAAACAGTTTTGGGATTGGCAAAAAGGTCAGTATTGTTTCTCCAGAGGTACGTGGGGGAAGTATCAAAGGTATTTTTCAAAACCAATGATATTGGGGCGTGGTCTGACCACGTAATAGAATGTATCTTAGCTGATTCAGTTCTATGTAAAAGGGCAAGATCTGTGAGAAAAAAATCAATTCTTGAATAAATGCGATGAGGCGAAGAGTAGTAGGTGTAGTCTCTTTCCATTGAGTTAAGGCACCGCCAGGGGTCGTAAAGGTTATGCTCTGTCAATAGAGATTGTAGTTCTGTCCTGGAGGGCGGAGCTGCGCCTGATCTGTCTAAGTGTTTATTTACAATGCAATTAAAGTCACCACAAAGTAGCAATGCACCCCTTTTCATTTTAGTAACTTTGTTTAAAAGTGATTTAAGAAAGGAGAAGGGCCTCCGGTTAGGGGCGTATACGTTCACCAAAGTGAAGGGTGAATTGTTCAGGTCACATACTAGGATGATGAACCGACCATTCGGGTCTCTAATCACCTCGTGTAGTTTGAAAGTGACAGACTTATTTATTGCAATTAGCACTCCTCTCTTTTTTTCCGAAGCCATTGCATGGAATACATAAGGGAAAGTCCTGTGGGTACATTTCGGTGGTTTTGATGACATAAAATGCGTTTCCTGTGCGCACAATATTTCTCCTTTAAGCTTAATAGCGTCTTTCCACATAGCACTCCTTTTGAATGGGCTATTAAGCCCGTGGACGTTCATGGAGACTACTGAAAGCGACATATTGAAGGAGGAAAACTGGCTATTGCATTCACATCATCCATTAGATTCATCACATGAAGTACTAAAATGTTACCTGAAGATGGCGCCAACACTTTTGATACGGGTGACCAGGTTATATCGATTGAAAAGGGAGCTGTATATACATGTTGGAGGCTTGTTGAAGTGCAGGAAGGCTTGAAGGTGATATCCTCAGGTGTCTGGCGGAAAAAGGGTAAGGAAGGGAGGAAAAGGAAGGGTAGACAAAAAAAAAGAAAGATCAAAAATATCAAGCAACACATAAAAAGGTGACAACGGTCACAAGGTGCGAGCATATCTCGCTGTATTTCTCTGGGGGGGTATGAGCTCCTAGAGATCTTAAAGAGAACAACGTGAGCTTTGGTAGTAAACCAGCCTCATGACGAGGATTAGAGGGAGAAGGTATTTGGGGTATAATTGCATCAAGGATCAAGCAGTGCTCCAGTCGGGAGACAACCGTGCAGCTGTGGGTTTAGTTGGAGGAGTAGGAGCTCCTTCTGGGAGAAGGTTCCATTTTTTCGCTAGATCTAGACCTTCCTCTATGCTTCTGATGGCGAAGGTGCGATTATCTCTGGTGATCAGCAGCTTGGTAGGAAAGCCCCATGAGTATGTAATTTTGTTATTTTGCAACAACTTAGTTATTGATGTCAGGTTCTTGCGTGCCATCATGGTATATTGTGATAAATCAGAATAGATAGAGATGTCTGAGTACGGAGCAGGCAGGGGATGGTTCTTTCTCGAGAAACGCATTAATTCATCTTTTACATGAAAAAAGTGCACCCGTGCTATAATGTCTCTGGGAACCTTTTCAGGGAGGAATTTAGGTTTGGGGAGGCGAGGCGCTCTATCCACGATAATCTCTGTGCCAGGGACATCAGGCAAGATGGCCGCAATGAACTCTTGAACATATCGCCTCAGGTCCACTGGTAACACTGATTCTTCTACCCCCCGCAGTTTAAGGTTATTCCTTCTGGACCTGTCCTCTAAGTCCGCTAATTTCTCACGCATGGCTTTGATTTCATCATCAGCTTCATAGTGTGCATCTACTAAGTCATTGTGGGCTATAGTAAAGTCACCCATTTTATCCTCCACGTGGCTAATCCTCTCCCCAATTTCTGAGACTTCTCTCTTGAGCTGAGACACACAGTGCATCATATCTTTATGCATGGATCCTCTCAGGGTCACCAGCATATCCCTCATAATAGTATCGCTGAGCGGGACCCCCGATGTTGGGAATTCTTGGATGTGTTCCACAAAGTCCCTGGTACTATTATGGGAGTTACAGGCCTCATCTTGCTCACCTGCATATCTGTGCTCCTCCGATCGCCGCTGGGACGATTTCTGCGGGCTGCAGATGGGAGATGGGGATGGCGTGGAGTCTCCGCTTCCCCTCCCGTTCCGGGGGAGTGCTGATCCGCTCGGTCACTGGAGCGAGCTGTGCTGGCTTCCTCCTCCGTGAGGGCTGCGCTGCGAGTCCGCGGTCTCGGCGCCATCTTGTGGCCTAGGTGTGCTTGCCGCATGATAGAAGTCAGTCAGCTTCTTCAGTTTTCGGTCCGGTTTGCGCTTCCCCATCGTCTCCGATTGTCGTTCTGGGTCACCTCCGATGTAGTAGGGACAGTTTAGGGCTGATTTAGTAGCTGGATGCCGCTGGATGTTAGTTCAGTTCTCGGAGCTCCTGTCTCACACAGCCATCCGCTCCGGCTGCTGGCCACGCCTCCGCCTCTTTCTTTTCTAAAGATACATTGTTCCCTCAACATACATGTTTCCTTCCATTCATCCACTCCTTGCTCCAACAAGCCATTTTCAGTCACCATTTGTTCAATCGTATCCCTCATTTCATCACACTCACAAACATTTGCGTCAGCATTCGTAGCTATAGCTGAAATATCTTAACTCACATTTTCTATCCTTCCTAATAATTCAGTCCTATCTTTACACCATTCTAATTCTGTCTGCTCTGCAATCTCTTTCATCTTCAATAACATGCATACCAATTGGCCATCCTCTTTTTCTTGCCTTCTTTGGAAGACTTTTTAGATTTGAGGGCCTCATTATGTGTATTGCATTGCTTTAATAGATCATTGAATTGGTGTACTAACGCATTCTTTTGTGTATTACTAAACTGGATACAAGCATTTTCCTCAGTAAACTGTTCAAGAATATCCATTGTTATGTTAGCTGCAACTAAATACACTGAACAGTTGCTTAGACAATATAAACACAGACCAACAAACAGATACAGATCCACAGGAAACAACAATAAAACAAAAACTGGACTATTTGTAGTCCTACCGAGCGCACTCTTAATCAACACCCTCCCTGTCAGACTGCAGGCCATATTGATCCTCTCTAGGAAAAGAAAGCTCTTTCCACTTCCACAAAATAAAAATAAAAAACTTCAAATTTAAAATAAAATAATAAAAAAATTAAATAAAATAAAAATCTATATTTCTCCCACTTTTTTCGCAAAGATGTGTGGTTTATCCTGTCAATCTACAGGCTATATACCCAGGTACTCACTCACCAGTGCACTCCACTGGTTACAGGCCTAACACACACGAACATTACAATAAACGCTTAACAAACAAACATATCAGCCAGAAATCTCACCAGTTTTTTGTACGTCTACACTTCTGATGAAATTTTACAGAACTCTCTCGATCATCCAAGCAGGGTTTCAAGATTCGCGAGCCAGCGCCAATTTTTCATCCACGCTAAAGATGATTTCAGTTCTGGGTTATTTGAGGACTTTAGCTTAATGGACCCAAAACAAAAATAAGTTAGGATTTGTGAACTCTGGGCCAGATTCAGAAAGGAGTTACGACGGTGTATCTCCAGATACGCCGTCGTAACTCTGAGTGTGAGGCGTCGTATCTTGGAGCCTGATTCAAAGAATCAGATACGCCAGAATTTGTCTAAGATATGACCGGCGTAAGTCTCTTACGCCGTCGTACCTTAGTTGCATATTTACGCTGGCGGCTAGGGGCTCTTCCGTAGATTTACACGTTGAATATGCAAATGACCTAGATACGCCGATTCAGAAACGTACGTGCGCCCGGCGCATTCATTTACGTCGTTTACGTAAGGCTTTTTCCGGCGTAAAGTTACCCCTGCTCTATGAGGCGTAGCCAATGTTAAGTATGGACGTCGGGACAGCGTCAAATTTTGCGTCGATTACGTCATTTGCGTAAGTCGTACGCGAATAGGGCTGTGCGTAAGTTACGTTCACGTCTAAAGCATTGACTATTTGCAGCGTAATTTGGAGCATGCGCACTGGGATACTTTCACGGACGGCGCATGCGCCGTTCATTAGAAGCGTCAAATACGTGGGGTCATGAGTAATTAGCATACAACATGCCCCCTACCAGCCTATTTTGAATTAGGCGGGCTTACGCTGCCCCATATACACTACGCCGCCGTAACTTCGGGCGCAAATTCTTTCTGAATACGGGACTTGCCTGTCAAAGTAACGGCGGCGTAGCGTATATGAGATACACTACGCCCGCCTAAAGATAGGCATTTCTCTCTGAATGTCCAAAGATCTGCGATGCCAAGTGTTATATCAAAAATGCATTAATTAATAATAACTATAAGTATCTATCCTTTACTGTAACTTATAATACATATATAACTATTGCATTTGTATTAAAATGCATGAGTCCCGTGCTTGCTAATGTATATAAGACCAAAGTGTGCACTAGGCCGAAGCCTAAAAGTTAGTTAACATGTATATGTACGTCCACAATATGGCATGTACAAGCAAATGGGCGTACATGTACGTCCTTGCCTTTCCGCGGGTCGGGGGTCCGATCGGGACCCCCCCTGCTACATGCGGCGGTCGGATTACCTCGGGGAGCGATCCGGGATGACGGTTGCGGCTATTTGTTTATAGCCGCTCCATCGCGATCACTCCCCGGAGCTGAAGAACGGGGAGAGCCGTGTGTAAACACGGCTTCCCCGTGCTTCACTGTGGCGGCGTATCGATTGAGTGATCCCTTATATAAGGGAGACTCGATCGATGACGTCAGTCCTACAGCCACACCCCCCTACAGTTGTAAACACACACTAGGTGTACCCTAACTCCTACAGCGCCCCCTGTGGTTAACTCCCAAACTGCAACTGTCATTTTCACAATAAACAATGCAATTTAAATGCATTTTTTGCTGTGAAAATGACAATGGTCCCAAAAATGTGTCAAAATTGTCCGAAGTGTCCGCCATAATGTCGCAGTCATGAAAAATCGCCGCCATTAGTAGTAAAAAAAAATAATTAATAAAAATGCAATAAAACTATCCCCTATTTGTAAACGCTATAAATTGTGCGCAAACCAATCGATAAACGCTTATTGCAATTTTTTTTACTAAAAATAGGTCGAAGAATACGTATCGGCCTAAACTGAGGGAAAAACATTTTTTATATATGTTTTTGGGGGATATTTATTATAACAAAAAGTAAAAAATATTGAATTTTTTTCAAAATTGTCGCTTTATTTTTGTTTATAGCGCAAAACATAAAAACCGCAGAGGTGATCAAATACCACCAAAAGAAAGCTCTATTTGTGGGGAAAAAAGGAAGCCAATTTTGTTTGGGAGCCACGTCGCACGACCGAGCAATTGTCTGTTAAAGCGACGCAGTGCCGAATCGCAAAACCTGGCCTGGGCATTAAGCTGCCTAAAGGTCCGGGGCTTAAGTGGTTAATAAGACAGACACATTTGAGTCAAACAATACATTTATTCTAACAGAAAATGTCTTTTGCATAATAAACAATGCTCTAACAAAAAATGTCTATAGCATAAAAAACAATACTCTAACAGAAAATGTCTATGGCCTAATACAATACTGGCAAATAAGATGGACGTATACTCAACAGCTGTGCTATCCTCCTTGGCCGAGCTTAGGATGGGAAAAGAGAATTTTTACCCACTGCAATTCAGTTTTATCCATCCATCCTTCAAGCACACACACATCGCCGCCCATTTGCCACTCACCCAATCATTGCACTTCCGTGTCTATTTCCTTGTTATTAATTGTCCTTCCCTACCTAGCCACTGGGGACAATCTTGACCATGCCATTTCCCATACAGAATGAATTATTTTGATCCTTGTTAGTATGTTGACCTAATCAATGTCTTTTGTTTGGGGAGATTGCCTAGCAGATGTTTTTTCCTAGACCCATTGAAGTCGAGTGTAAGGAGTGTTAGGCACCGTACACACGAGAGGATCTATCCGCTGGAATTTATCTGCGGATCAGTTCCAGCGGATAGATCCGCTGGTGTGTACAACCCAGCGGATATTTTTCCGCTGATTTTTTTCGGGCCGACCGATTTCCAGCAGATAAAAATTTCTTAGCATGCTAAGAAATCTATCCGCTGGAATCGGCTCCAGCGGATCGATCCGCTGGTCTGTACAGACTCACCGGATCGATCCGTCCGAACCCATCCCTCGCATGCGTCGTAATGATTCGACGCATGCGTGGAATTCCTTATATGACAGCGTCGCGCACGTCGCCGCGTCATCATCACGGCGACGGCGCGACACGTCATCGCAATGGGAATTCGGCGCGGATTTCGATCCGATGGTGTGTACACTCCATCGGATCAAAATCCTCAGAGGATTTGTCCGCGGAAACGGTCCGGAGGACCGTATCCGCGGATAAATCCTGTCGTGTGTACCCGGCCTAAGAGATTGCATTCCTGTGGGGGGGGGGGCATCCTGTTTTACCAGGAGGCCAGCTGTTCTGCCTGGAATCAGAGAATGGTCAAAATTCAGACATTTATGTTATTTGCAACAGTTGGCGAGGAAAAACATTGGACATTTTGCATGCAGGAAGGGAGGACTATACCGCTTTGGAAAGTGAGCTTCCTGGAGTAGGACTACGTCAACCTTTTGGGAGTGCATGAGTTGTAAAATTTTCCGGTGTTTAACCGGGGGGTTCATCCCCTGAGTGTTGTGGGAAGCAACCCGCAGGGGAGGAGAAAGTGTGGTGGTGTCAGTCATCAAGCATAGGGTAAAGGCCCTCTGTCGTTATCCTGTCACCTAACTCAAAGATGTCCTTGAGTCTCTTCCGGTACCCGTTCCAGTGAAATTTTTGCACCCCTTCAGAGGCTGTCCCAGTGGATGGATCCCGAAGGCTGGCAAAGAGGGGAGAAAAAGAAAAGAGGTTAGAGAAAGAAGGGAGAAGGAGAAGAGGCAAGAGAATCCTCAAGGGATTCTAAAGGACAGAAGCAGTGTACTAACTTGCTGTCCACACGACAAATAATGGATTCAGTCTCCGCTATGGAGACAGAGGTCCTACCGAATGGGCTTGAGAATTCCAGAGCCAATTGGGTAGGTGGGGCACAAGAACATAGCACCCCGGCCTAGGCACATCAAACTGTATAAATGTACAAAAGTATTGAAAAACTTAGAGTCCGACTACAACAGGTACTAAGCATTATAGAGGCTAAACTGGACTAGCTTGAAAACGTATGGGGGAGGAACGGGGTGGATGGAGGATTGCGTACCGGAACCTGGAATTAGAAAATATACAGATTAGGGGGTGGGCAATGGGGGTTATGGAGGAAAGTTCTTGTTTCAGGTGTGTAGGGCACTGGTGGGAGATCCCCTGGAACGTGGGCCCATCAAGGGGGAATCCCATGTGATAACCCCCGATATAGGAGATGTGAGCTATCTATCTATGCCTACTAGCATTTGAGCTTAGCTTCCTGGATAGAAGTCCTGGAAAGAGGTATATTTGCAGTACACTATGCAAACTGGCGTAACGTATACCAATCAAGGTGTCCAGGCTACCACCGAAAACAGAAGAGCAAAACCCCCCCCCCCCAAAAAAAGGGGAAAAGGGAAATGGTTTTCCCTCCTTCAGGAGGTGTAGTGGATAAGTACATGGATCAACAGAAAAGTGTCCAAAGTCTGTTCAGATTTGGAGTAAAAGAAAAAAAAAGGAGCAACCGTTCAGGTCTAGTTCTGTATCAAGTCTGCCGTCCTTGGATAGCTTGAAGTTGGATTTGGTCCACACCGGCGAGATGGGGGTGGAAAGTGTTTGACATTTCATGGCTCCCGAGTGGGGATTCGGTGGGGTTTGTGGCGGACCCAGTGTAATTAATCTCAGTCCCAGTAGAATTATTTATATTTCCTGGAGGTCAGAGAATGAGTATGTCTTGGATTTGAAGGTGAATTTGAGAGCGAATGGGAATGCCCACCAATATTTGATCTCCTTCTGTGAGAGAACCGTCAGCAGGGGTTTCAGTGACCGCCGCCTCTGGATGGTCGATGGCGAAATGTCAGCAAATATTTGGATCGGATGGTTCTGGCAAAGGAGAGGCTCTTGCTTGCGGGATCTTTTAATGATCTCCTCCTTCACCAAGTAGAAATGTGGCTTCACTACTATGGGCCAGATCCACAAAGAACTTACGGCGGCGTATCTATTGATACGCCGCGTAAGTTCTACGATGCGCCGTGGTATCTTCGTTTTGTATCCACAAAACAAGATACGCCTGAATGTGGGCTAGATCTGACTGACGTACGTCTTAGTACGCCGTCGGATCTTAGGTGCATATTTACGCTGGCCGCTAGGTGGCGCTTCCGTTGATTTCCACGTAGAGTATGCAAATTAGCTAGGTACGCCGATTCTCAAACATACGTCCGCCTGGCGCATTTTTTTATGTTGTTTACGTAAGACTTTTTTCAGCGTAACGTTACCCCTGCCTCTATGAGGTGTACGCAATGTTAGGTATGGACGTCGGGACAGCGTAAAATTTTCCGTCGTTTACGTTGTTTGCGTAAAACGTTCACGAATAGGGCTTTGCGTAAATTAAGTTCACGTCGAAAGCATTGACTATTTGCAACGTGATTTCGAGCATGCGCACTGGGATACCCCCACGGACGGCGCATGCGCCGTTCAAAAAAACGTAATTTACATGGGGTCAAGATGAATTAACATAAAACACGCCCACATCTTAGTCATTTGAACTTTGCGCCCTTACACCGACACATTTACACTACGCCACTGTAACTTACGGCGCAAATTCTTTCTGGATAAGGAACCTCCGCTCTAAGTTACGGTGGCGTAGTGTATCTGAGATACGCTACGCCTGCCTAAAGATAGGCAGTTCTTTGTGGATCTGGCCCTATATCTTTCCGGGGTCCATCTTTTCTCGTGGGACCCAGGGCCCGGTGGGCTCTGTCAAGTTCCAATTTATGCGGGCAATGTCAGGAATAAGGGGGTAGATTCAGTAACAATTTTGCATTTATTACGTAGGCGCAGGGCACCGTTTATGCCCTGCGCCCCCGCAAATTTACTGCGCTACCCGCGATTCACGGAGCAGTAGCTCCGTAAATTGCATGTGCGCTCTTTAAATTAAAGGAAAGAGGGGGGGTTTTCCTCGCGCTAGGAGAATGAATATAAATGAATTTTAAATGGATAAATGAATAAATAAATAAATAAATATTGAGTAATTCCAGCAGCAACGCTAAACATGTGATATACACGCAAAAAGTAAAAAGAAAAAAGATGAGTTGGGCTAGGAGTCGCAACTTAATGCGAAAATAATATAAATAAATAAAGTGCTAGTGCAAAAAATAGCAAAAAAAGGAATGATGCCCAAACAGTTATGGAAAAAACCTTTCGGAGTAAATAAAACAATCTGCTATTTGGGACCAAACGCTTAGAAAACTTTGTTAGTCCATTAGAATTGCATACTAATCAATTGTTAGGCAGTCCAAAATGAGAGGGGAAATCAACAGCAGAACCCCAAAACATATGAATGTCCAAATAGATGGGCAAAAAACAGTTGCAGAGTAATAAAATGATCCAAATATTGAACAGCCTCTGGTCTCTGGTCAAAAGAAACATATATTCCCACCGAGAGGTAAGTAAGGGTGTGCTCTTACCAGATCCACGATCATAAAAAGCGTGTCGATCCACTCAGGTCATGGAGAAAACTCGGTCACAGCTGACAGGCAGAATATCCTCTCCAATGTGTTTAACGGCTCCACGTCCATCCGGAGAACCAGGGGAAGAAATAGGCTCAGAATGTGAAGTACCGTCAAATATTTATTAAAAATTGTGCAACATATACATAGCGGTACATATAATTTAAAATTGCCGGCTAAAACAAGCAAACAGATACAAATAAAAAACGTGCGCCCGTGCATCCGGGGTCACGTAAAACGCAATGACGTTCTGTGCGTGCCTCCGCCCTGATCGATTTCGCCACAGATGGCGTTGTCAAAGGGCACTTAGAACTGTTGTCAAAGGCTTCTTAGAACTTTCGACAGACACCATAAGCCTTCAATGACATATTCGACATGTGTATGTTTTTCGCCGCTCGTTCATGTCAAATGGTCTACCCCAACACTGTCTCTATAATGTTGAATATGTTCTCTCTATGTCAAATCTTTCCTCTCTATGTAGAATAATCTTAATCATTGGCTATTATCCACTTCTGGCTATTTAAACCACCTTGTTCATTCCTTTCCTGCCTTCGCCTTGGTCAAATATTTCTGGAGATTCTCTGCTGTGTTCATGTGAAAGACATTGCCTGGCTGACGTCCCTTCTGGTTCTTGATTCTATTCTTCTACCTCTAACTATGTTAATCTCTGGTTTTCCTGATTATTGGTCGTTCTGACTACCTGCTTTAGTTACCATGTCCTGGCTTTTTGACTGTGTTTACTGATCTGTACCATTTTTGCCATTATATTAAGGTGTGATTCTTTACTGCATTTCTGTCTCAGTCTGATTCATGGCTCCTGACAGGGGGGTAAGATTCACACTTGGCATCTTTGCCCCCTCGTTCTGCACTATACGTTCCCTAGTTAACATTAATATTACATTATCCCATTCTGCACATGTAAGTCATCTTAGACTCTATTTAACCCATTCCAGCAAGGCCCAACATTTAGCGTAATTTAAACCACACCTGCTTTTCACTGCATTTTTATTTCTCCTCCTTATTGTATAACCACACCTATAATAAATGAAAGACCAGTAAAAAAAAGCCGCTACTGGTGAGTGAGTGTCTAGTTAATCCCCCCACACACTTGTCGGGTGCTAGTCTAGCTCGCATGCTGTGTAAACATAATTCCAGATGGCTGCACTTCCAATAATGCTTTTTACTGAAGCTTCAAATGACACATTTAACACAATTGTTAGCGCTTAGTCATTATCATAATGCTCTGCCTACAGTGGGTATCCGGAAACACACACAAAAAAGGTGTCCTTAAAAAATGTTTTGGAAATGTTGGGAAAAATGCATTAGCTCAATTTTCTGCAAACCCAACCTTGACTTGATCCTAAAGTTTATCCCTATCTGTAATTAACCACTTCCATACAGGACACTTATATACCTTCCCGCCCAGACCAATTTTTAGCTTGCTTGCTGTTGCACTTTGAATGACAATTGCGAGGTCATGCTACACTGTACCCAAACTACATTTTTATCATTTTGTACCCACAAATAGAGCTTTCTTTTGGTGGTATTTGATCACCTCTGGAATTTTTATTTTCTGCAAAAAAAAAAAAATGACCAAAAATGTTGAAAAAAAAGTAAATAAGTATGTTTTCTCCTTCACTGATGGGCACTGATGGTACTGCACTGACAGGCACTGATGGGCACCGATGAGGTGGCACTGATGTGGTGGCATTGATGGGCACTAATATGTGGCACTGATGGGGGGCACGGATGGGCACTGATAGTTGGTATGGATAGGTGGCATGGATGGGCACGGATAGGCGGCATGGATGGGCACGGATAGGCGGCATGGATGGGCACTGCTAGGCAGCATGGATGGGCCCTGATAGGTGGCACGGATGGGCATATATGGGCACTGATAGGTGGCACTATTGTATGTGTTGTACTAATGGATGCCAATCAGTGCCAAACAATGCCTGCCAATCAGTGATGCCCATTGTGGGCCCTGGTGGTCCACTGGGCATCCCTGGTGGTCCAGTGGGCATCCTCGGGTGGGCTTTGCTGATAATCCCCCCCTGTCAGAGGAGTAGACGATTGGCTCTCCTCTATTCACGTCTGACAGACGCGAGTGAGGAAAAGCCGATTACCGGCTTTTCCTGTTTACATCGTGATCAGCCGTGATTGGACACGGCTGATTACATGGTAAAGAGACCCTTGAGAGACTCTTTACCTAGATCGGTGTTGCGGGGTGTCAGACTGACACCCTGCAACAATGATCGCCGTGATGCACGCCCCCGGGGGCGTGCAGCGGCTCAATATCCTGAGGACGTCATATGATGTCCACTCAGGATATTGAAACCACTTTGCCAACGTCAATCTGTCATTGGCGGGCGGCAAGTGGTTAATTCTAATTAATATGTTTTAATAGACCATATGATACAAGCATGGGCATTAACATTCATATTCCAACTAATTTGTGTGTATAAGGAGCAGAGAGTGTGAAGAGCATGTTAACTTAAGCTTCAAAGTGAGAACACAAAAAGGAATGCTGTGAAATAACTAAATCCCCACTGTTTGATCCCTTCTGTTCCCAAACTAAAGGAAGCTCGATTAAAAATTCACTCTGTAGTTATCTTATATGTATCCTGCAGATACAGTGTGCTCTGTCAGTGGGATTCTCTCTAACTTTTCTCTGTAGTTGTAACAATAAATAAACAATAAGGCACAATAGAGGAAAGAAATTTGTGTAAGATGTAACCTAGTGTTCTATTTTGCTGACAAATTCAGACTAATATAATAACTTGCAAGAACCATTCAAGTCAATGATAGTTTCCAAACAGAAGTAAAGCAGTTGAAAGTGTCATTTGCCAGTCATTTACCAAACTTACGCCCCGGAAGGTTTACCCCCCTTTGTAAGGTCATGCAACACTGTACCCAAATACAATTTATGTCCCTTTTTCCCACAAATAGAGCTTTATTTCGGTGGTATTTGATCACCTCTGTCAATTAAAAAAAAGAAAACCAAATTTTTTACTTTCTGCTATAAAACATACCCAATAAAAAATGTAAAAAAATCTAATTTCTTCATTCATTTAGGTTAATATGTATTCTACTACATGTTTTTGGTAAAAAATAAGCGTATATTAACCACTTTACTACCGGCCCATTGTAATATGACGTCCACAGAGGAGATCTCCCATCCCGGGTGGATGTCATATGACGTCCTGGGCTTTGTGCTGGGATATCTGAATGATGCCTGAAGCTAGAGGCATCATTCAGATATCATTCTTTGGTACCGGAGATTCTCCCACCTCCATTTGGTGCTTCCCTGGGCTCTCTCGTGCCATCGGGGCCCGGAGAAAGAATCGTCCGGCACCGGATAGGAAGCATAGAGATGACTGGTGGCCAGACCGTCGGAGGCCCAGGCGCGATGTGATGACGTCACGCCTGGGTACCCGGAAGTAAACAAAGCCGCAATTGCCGCTAGTAAGCATGAGATTGGTGAATTGTTTTTCACAATCTCATGCTTTCCAGCTTCGAGGAGAGATGTGGGGTCTTATTGACCCCACATCTCTCCATAAAGAGGACCTGTCACACACCTTTCCTATTAAAAGGGATGTTTACATTCCTTATAATAGGAAAACAGTGATACAAAAAGTAAAAAAAAGTGTAAAAAAAGAAATAAGTAAAATAAAAAAAAATAAAAAAATTAAAACGCTCTTGTCCCCGGTAGCTTGCGCGCAGAAGCGAACACATACGTAAACCCCGCCCACATATGTAAGCGCCATTCAAGCCACATATGTGAGGTATCGCCGCCTGCATTAGAGTGCCAGCAACAATTCTCGCACTATACCTCCTCTGTTAATCTAAACTTGTAACCTGTAAAAAATTTCAAATCGCCGCCTATGGAGATTTTTAAAGTACCGAAGTTTGGCACCATTCCATCAGTGTGTGCAAATTTAAAGCATGACATGTTAGGTATCTATTTACTCGGCGTAACATACTCTTTCATATTTTACAAAAAAATTGGGATAACTTTACTGTTTTGTTATTTTTTAATTCATGAAACCATTTTTTTTCCAAAAAAAAGGCGTTTGAAAAATTATTGGCGCTGGGTCTGTGTGCAAGGTCCCGCCCCCCTAGTTCGGCTTGTCTTATAGTCTTTTAGTGTTCCGCCTATCACACAAGCCGAAATAGGGGGGGGCGGGACCTTGTGTAATTTAAAGGGGGCCAGTGATGCAGGGTGCTGTGTAATGTAAAGGGGTCCAGAACTGTGGGGTACTGTGTAATGTAAAGGGGTCCAGAGCTGTGGGGTGCTGTGTAATGTAAAGGGGTCCAGAGGTGCAGTTGTGGAGAGGGGGTACACAGTAGTGACAAATAGATATTGAAGGATGCAGGGGGCACAGTGGGGTGTTTTTACATTTTAACGTGGGGGGGTCGCTTTTAACCACCGCTAGCAGTCCAAGAAAGGGTAAAATGCGACTGTATCGCCGCTGCTGAAGCGCCCCCCTCTGAAAAAATTTCAGTGGACGCCCATGATCATAGCAGTCCCAATAGCAGTGACAGTATACATCACTAAGAGGTCCCTGGACTCCTCTAGTGGTGTACAGCAGTGGTCATCAACCCTGTCCTGCAGGGCCCACTAACAGGCCAGGTTTGCAAGATAACTGAAATACATGACAGGTGATATCATTTGCTCCTCAGTGATTGCAGTATTCTAGACTGCATCTCCCCAAGGTAATACATAAAACCTGGCCTGTTAGTAGGCCCTGCAGGACAGGGTTGATGACCACTGGTGTACAGTATATAAGTAGTGTAAAAATAAATGTAGGGCCAGATTCTCAGAAGAGTTACGACGGTGTATCTCAGGAAACACCATTGTATCTCTGTTTTTTGGCCCGGGTATCTATGCAAGTGATTCCTAGAATCATTTTCGCATAGATACGGCCAAGATCCGACAGGTGTCGGATCTTAAATGTAATTTGCCGCCGGCCGCTAGGTGGCGTTTACGTTCAGGTCTCATTTGTTTATGCAAATGAGCCTGATACGCCGATTCCCGAACGAATTTGTGTCGCGTAGCCGTCACTTACGTCGTTTGCATAAGCGTAAGGTTACCCCTGCTATATGAGGGGTAACCTTACGCCAGTCCGCCGTATGCCATGTTAAGTATGGCGTCGGGTCCGCGTCGTCTTTTTCCGTCGGGTACGTCGTTTTCCTAAGTCATTCTTGAATACGACTTTACGTCATTGACGCACACGTCGGCGTCATTGATGTTTTCCGTCGAGAACTGGAGCATGCGCGCTGGGCTATTTTAAGCCTGGTGCATGCGCAGTTCGCTCGGCATGGGGGTATTTAATTTAAATACAAGCCGCCCACTTTGAATTACGCGGGGATACGCCGGGCCTTTTACACTACGCCGCCGCAAACTACTGAGCAAGTGTTTGGGGAATACAGCACTTGCTCCTGTAAGTTGGGGCGGCGTAGTGTAAATAGCTTACGCGACGCTGCCGTAGGATCTTAGAGAATCTGGCCCGTAGAGTTTAATCTCAGGGTCAGAAAATATTAAAACAATTAGATAACAGTACACATTTATATCAGTGGCAACTGGTGCTAAACAATAAATGGGGGGGGGGGAGCGCAAACAAACTAAAAAACAATGTGAAAAAAAACATAAAATGCTGCCACTGTGCCATCAAAAGATGACACTATGCCATCAAATGCTGTGACTGTGCCATCAAATGCTGCGACTGTACCCATCAAACGCTGCCACTATGCCATAAAATGCTGCCACTGTGCCATCAATTGAAGCCACAGTGCCAAGGCAGCCTAGCTGGCAGCCGCCTAGGGAACACTGCCAGCTAGGGCGCAGCCACAGCCCCTAGGGGGAAGAAGATAGGGAAGCATCCAGCAAAACTAACAAGCCGACAGGAGAAGGAAGTGATTAGCTGGCCGGCCATGGTGACAGGGATGGAGGACAGCAGTGCCGTAATAGCACTGCATGGGGGGGTAGCCGGTCCGCTCACCCCGGATGACAATACACAGGCTCTGGATGGTGACACAGCACCTCTGACTGCACAGAACAGAGAGAAGCGGCGACTTTGCACTGATCAGGAGGCAGGGCTGGGGATGTCATGATCTCTTCTATCAATGGAGGGCTGGAGCCTGGGGGAGCAAGCTGTGATCGTGAAGCAGGTGGCACCAAGCAGGTCTGATCCCTGTGTGTTTTAACACACACAGGGATGTAGTGATATCTTATAGTGGTTAAATAATTAATTAGTAGTTATTATAATCATGTACAGTAAGTAATGTTCCAGCAGCAACCTGATTCTTCCAGAGAGATGCACTTTTATTGACTTCCAACACAGAACAAAGTCCAAAACTTGCAACAGATGACAAAAATCCAACAGAGTAAATATAACTCAGAGTCCCATTGTTCCTAGATCTGTGCCATCATAATCATGGAGAGTGACAAGACTGAACTCCAGATTATATTCCCTATACCGGTGATATGCAATTAGCGGACCTCCAGCTGTTGCAAAACTACAAGTCCCATCATGCCTCTGCCTCTGGGTGTCATGCGTGTGGCTGTCAGAATCTTGCTATGCCTCATGGGATTTGTAGTTCTGCAACAGCTGGAGGTCCGCTAATTGCATATCCCTGCCCTATACACTGAATGGCTGAGCAATTTGATTGGCCGTCTCGATTATGCGTTTGATCTGCCCTCTGTCTTTCAGGGTGACAGATAGGGATGAGCTTTGAGTTTGAGTCAAACTCATGTTCGACTCGAACATTGCCTGTTCGCCCATTTGCCGAACAGTGAACAATTTGGGGTGTTCGCGGCAAATTCGAATTGCCACGGAAAACACCGTAAAAGTCTATGGGAGAAATCTAAAGTGCTAATTTTAAAGGCTTATATGCAAGTTATTGTCAAAAAAAGTGTTTGGGGACCCGGGTCCTGTCCCAGGGGACATGTATCAATGCATGTTTTAAAAACTGACGTTTTTTCGGGAGCAGTGATTTTAACAATGCTTAAAGTGAAACAAAAAAAGTGAAATATTCCTTTGAATTTCATACCTGGGGGGTGTGTATAGTATGCCTGTAAAGTAGCGCTTGTTTCCCATGCTTAGAACTGTTCCTGCACAAAGTGTAATTTCTGAAGGAAAAAAAGTTATTTAAACGTACTCGCGGCTATAATGAATTGTCGGCTTCCGGCAATACAGAGAAAAGTCATTGAAAGTCATTGAAAAAAAAATGTGTGGGGGTCCCCCAAAATTCAATTACCAGGCCCTTCAGGTCTGGTATGGATATTAAGGGGAACCCTGCGTAAAAAAAAAATGATGTGGTCCCCCCCCAAAAAAAAATCCATACCAGACCCTTCATGTCTGGTATGGATTTTAAGGGGAACTCCACCCAAAAATGAAAAAAAAATGGTGTGGAGTTCCCCCCAAAAATCCATACCAGACCCTTTATCCGAGCACGCAACCTGGCAGGCCGCAGGAAAAGAGTGGGGGACGAGAGAGCGCCCCCCCTCCTTAACCGTACCAGGCCACATGCCCTCAACAATGCATATTAACATTAACATCCCAGAGTCACATCTGTCCCCTTTGATATGTAGAGTAAATCTTGTTTGGCCACATCCCCCTTTAATTAACAAGTCCCCTTTGATATGTGTAATTAGATTAACAGATACCAATGTGGCCTGCACAACCTTTAACACACTTTTGATGTGTAAAATGGACTTGTCCTAGAATGCCTACATATATAAAATACATACACATATACTGTATATTAATATTACAACAATGGACAGAAGAGTAATGTGGGTGGAGGCACGCACACTAACTGTGTGTTCTATGAACGATGAGATCGGATCCACAGGACTTCTATGCACCATCCCACTCCCCCGACAAAAAATGCTCGATGGGAGCTTGTTGTCGGAAATTCTGACCTTGTGTAGGCTCCATCGGACATTTGTTGTTGGAATTTCTGAAAACAAAAATTTGAGATCTGGTTCTCACATTTCCTGACAAAAAGTTTTCCGATCGTGTGTACACACTTTCGACGCACAAAATTCCACGCATGCTTGGAATCAATCAGAAGAGCCACACTGCCTATTCTTGACGTTCGGAATTTCCGACAACATTTGTGTGACTGTGTATATGCAAGACAAGTTTGAGCCAACATCCGTAGGAAAAAAATCAATGGTTTTGTTGTCGGAATGTTCGATTGTCTGCATTAGAGTTACTTAGATAAAAAAATTAACTCCAACGTTGGTTTTATTTTTATATTGAGAGGTCACGCCTACAATGGTATGCTCTTGGTAATAAATAAGGAGCTACCCTAGCTAACCAAGTCAAATGGAAAGCTGTCCTGACTAGAATACCATATCTCATAGATCTCATAGAAGGCAAATGTTTCAGCAACCCAAAAGATATTGCTAACTGTTTTAGTGACTTTTATTCAAGTTATAAAATCTTACATTTTTGAATTCAGACCCTCCACCCACAGCGACTAATGTACATTTTTTTAACTTTGATCCATCTACCCATGCTTACATCAGAGCAGCTGAGAAATTTCTCCCAGCCATTCTTGATACCTGAACTTAATTTAGCCATAACCAATGTCCCCTTGGCCCCTGGATTGGATAGATTTGGCAATGAGTTTTATAAGTTGCATGCAGATCTCCTTTTACCACATCTATGCAATGCCTTCAATTAATTAACTTTGGGTGACATTCTGTGAAAAACAGGCTTCGGATGGGACAAGACGTTTTATCAGTCTCATACAATAGGCTGAGAATCAGAAGATGCCTTCACTGCTTCTTTCTTTAGATACAAACAAGGCATTTGATAGAGTACATTGAGAGTATCTAAAACCCGTCTTACTTAAATGTTGCTATTCCGGCACTATACTGTAAGCCATATTTGGATTTTACTCTCTTTCTAGTGCTAGAATTTAGACCTCTGACTTAGTGTCATAGCCGATTACTATAACGGAACCAGATAGGACTGTCCTCCGTCTCCCCTTATCTTTACCCTTGTTATGCTTCCTGAAGTATTAATCCAATCTAACCCCCTCCTCTCAGGCATACAAGTTGGCAAAACCACCCATAAAACTGGCTTTTATGCAGACAATGTTATTTTAAGCACTGTTTTTGTATTATGTACTTTGCATATAAAAAGTTATTTTTTTGTCTTTATTTTTGTTTTTGAGACAAATAACACTGTAGATGTATATCTATATGATGTGCCTTATGTATGCTTCTGTACTACTTTTCAGGAAAGAATTATAGTTAAAAAAATAAATAAAAAAAACTTACCTGTTGACAATGATACATTTTGGATATTTTCTGATTTTCTTTTTTTCGGTCAAGGATAAAAATGCATTTTTTTTCTTTGAGTATTTTGGTATATTTGAGTTGATGGTTTGTTGTTATTAGAAGAAATTAAATCACACGCATTCAATCAAAAATTCACAATGTTTTAAGTTTAGTATATTTAGTATTTAGTACATAGATAATTGTTATTATTTTAGAAAAGATAAAACAAATGTGTGTAAAAAATATTTTTTGTTTCTATTACAGTCTGCAACTAGTCTTGCACCTGTAAAACAACTGAAGATGTGAAACTACACTATGTTCCAGAAAGTAAGAAGGTATCTGACTATAGTTACCTAAAATGGGCCATTAGCTAAAGAATATAAAGTTCCTGACAGGAGTCATATTGGAACCAAACAAGTGCTTTGAGGATTTGCTCAAAACACTTTTTCTCCAGATGCTTACTAGTAAAGAGGATCACATTATTTCCTTAAAAGCAATGCCATTTTTATTGCACTTTGATGATATAACAACACCAGAGCACTACTATTACAAAAAGAGAAAAATCGATAATCAACCTGAGGGAATTATAAAAAGAGTACAAGTAATGTCAGTAGTAACATGCATCTCAGGCAGACTCATGTAATGAAGTCCCAAATGAAAAACAGGACAATATACAAGTACAAACAATGTTATAACTTTGTACAAAATTTCTCCAAGAGAGAAAACTGCCACATTCCCAGTGTTGAGGATCATTCATGTGTAAGAGAGCAGGTGCATACAATATGGTGCTTGTGAAACAACGTGCGGACACTTCTGCAGAAGTCAGGTAAACAAGAGAAGAGGTCAAAAGATGAGAGAAAGAGTTTTGAAGGGTGTAGCAAGGGAAGGGAGGAATAGCAAGGGGTGGAGGCACAATGTAGGGGGGGGGGGGGAAGTCCCACATTAGATGGTGATATTTGGATGGGGTTAAATGATTGGTCCCAGATGATGTTTGGGTATTGGTGAGAGTGCTGTTCATTCACAAAAATGTCATCTAAACGGGATACGACCACAGAGGAGAGGGTAAATTTTTTTTCTGACAGCTCCATGTCAGCCACCACTGGGTAAGGCCCCACCCACCCCTATGTAATCAGGACTTAACTCATAAATTTGACCCGCACTCCTTTTCTTTCCTCTATATGGTCAGGACCTGGTGCAGTCTCCTACCTTGCTGGATTAATGATCCTGCCTTTCCGTCCAGTGAGGACCTCCTGGATGTAGCGTCCTTTATGCCTGCTAAACTCATCGGCAGTGTGGGGTCCCCGCTGCTGGTTTTAGGGGCATCAAGAAGCGGACCAAGGGTCTGCAGCAGGGGTGGCATTGTCTCTCCTTTCCCAGATGTTTAACGGCCCTTGGAGCCCGGGGATTCCACTGTACAGCTACAATCAAGCCCTCCAGCCCTAGCAAGATGGTGGTGCATTCTGCAGTAGTTCCAGGAAGTCGAAGCATGTGTTAGGTTAGTGACCAATCGGATGTCGTGGGGGCAGGGCCAGATGACTTGCTACAGGATTTAAACTGCTGAAGGGTCAGTATAATGCTGCCTCACCAGGGACAGTGTGCTAGCACTGCTGTGATTGCAAGCAGAAGAGTGAGGTAGGCAGGGCTGCCTGCTGTGGAGCTTGTGGGCTGTGTGAACCATAGATGACCTGTCTTCCTGTGCTTTCTCCTATTGCTGCAAATGATACAATGCCAACCCCAAAAGACCAGCATATGCTAAAAAGTTAGGAGACTCACCCATCGCTACGTGGAATTGTTGTGTTCCAATTGTTGGCACTTGTGTAAAAAAAACACCATCCTCACCCTGGGCCCCAAATGTGTTGGGCTTGTCCAAAGGAGTTGCTTCCTGGCAAAACTGTTTGTGAAACCTGCCTTAAGGAGGTAACCAATGATAAGGAAGCAGGGAAGGGGGAGATGGTGGTTCTTTATGAAAGAAGCGATTAAAGATACGCTAAAATCATTTGCTGAACAGTTGCAGCCGTCAAATCAGCAAGCCCCTTCTGTGTCCCAAGTGACTATGCCTCAGCTAAGATCCGGGGCTGAAGAAGCCCAGGCGCTACCCAGATCAGCATCTGGAGAGGAAGGGGATGCCGGTTATAAAGGGTTCGATTTTAACCTGGTACAGCCCTTCTTTAAAGCGGGGGTTCACCCTAAAAAAAAAATGTAACATTAAATTAAGCTCCGTTCTGACATTGACTGTACGCTGATCTTTTTTTTATGTGCCGTACATACCGTTATATCTTTATTCCCCCCCCCTGGCTTCCGTGTAAGAATCCCGCGGGACTGGGCGTTCCTATGCACAGGCTTATTGATTGACGTATGACATAAGCTTCCTCCCGACGCATACGGGCGCATCACGAGTTGCCGAAAAAAGCCGTATAGCGCCGTATAGAGCCGACTCGCAGTCCGGCTTCTTTCGGCAACTCGTGACGCGGCCGTATGCGCCGGGGGGAAGCTTATGTCATACGTCAATCAATAAGCCTGTGCATAGGAATGCCCACTCCCGCGGGATTCATACCCGGAAGCCGGGGGGGAAATAAAGATATAACGGTATGTTCAGCAAATAAAAAAAAGATCAGCGTACAGTCAATGTCAGAATGGAGCTTAATGTAATGTTAAAAATTTGTTTTTAGGGTGAACCCCCGCTTTAAAGGTGTCAGCGAGGCCTTAAAATTGGAAGATTTGATTGAGGAGCTGCTGAAAAAACAGCGATGCTATTTTAAAAACAGAAGGAGAGAGGGGCTCACCTTCCCCTTCATGGATGAAACTAAAAGCATTTTAGAACATAAGTGGATGCAGCCAGAGAATAAAAAAAATTGGAGCTGCCTAGCCAAGTTGTACCCCTTTAAAAAGGAGGATGTTAAAAATCTGGAAGATCCACCTGTAGTCGACAAGCTCTGATGCCTCTAGCCAGGCATGTTACATTGCCGCTAGATGATGCAGTCTCTTTCAAGGACATCCTCGATAAGATGGTAGACTTGGACCTGAATAAAGTCTACACAGTCACAGGAGGGTAATGCAAGCAATTGATAGCCCTGGCAGCAATCTCCAGAGCCATGTAGGTCTGGATAGACAATTCAGAATCAGCCATTACCAGCGATCGGGACAAAACCAAGATATGTCCTAGTTCAACAACCTGAGGCTGACAGCGGGGTTCATGGCGAAAGCTGCCATTGACATAATCAAATCCATGGCTGATGCGTCTTGTGGCTCAGACCTTGGGTGGCAGACCCATCCTCTAAACAAAGCTGGTGAAGGAGCCCCTTTGAGAGAGGGTCCCTATTTGGGGACAAGCTCAATACAGCAATCACCAGGGTGACAGGAGGAAAGTCCGGCTTCATCTCCCAGGATAGGAGGTTACTCTGCCAGAAGATTCCGGCCTTTGGCTGGCCCGCCAAAACAAGAGGGAGAGAAGCAAAATCATATAGGCCAGAGAGGGAGTTCCACAGGCCTTGGAATACTCCCTCAGGTCGAAACAGAAAAAGGCAGTCACCCCTGCAGGCCAGAAACCCCAGAAATTGTTTGACTGTGTCCCTGTCCATGCTTGCCCGGTGGGAGCCAGGCTGCACAGTTTCTAGGAAGTATGGACAGGGAACGTCCAGGGACTGCTGGGTGCTCTCCACCATAAAGACGGGCCATTTCTGGGAGTTTCTCGAGAAACAAAATACAAGCTTTGTTCCAACCGCTCTTCCCTCATGCTCCCTGAAAAAGTAGATTCTGCTTCAGTATGTGAACACACTCCTACAACAGCGGGCAATAGAACCAGTGCCCCAGGAGTTTATTCACCACTAGTTTTGGTACAGAAAAAGTCGGGAGACTGGAGGCTGGTGATCAACCTCAGGTGGCTGAACAACCACGCGAAGAAGGAACACTTACAAATGGAATCATTACAGACCATCCTGAAGGTGATACAACTCGGAGACTGGCTCCTCTCAGTGGACTTGAAGGATGCATATTTCCATGTGCCGGTCACCCCAAGCTTACAGAGGTTTCTGAGGTTTACAATCGACAGTCTTCACTACCAATTTGTCTGCCCATCCGTTGGGTTGACGACCTCACCCAGGGTCTTTTACAAGGATCTGCTGGGAATAGTGGTGCAGCTGACGAGATGCAGGATTTGTATTCATCACTACTTGGACGATCCTTCTTCTGGACCAAGCCGGTGACAAGTTGTCATCACAGAGTCATCACAACCCTTCAACACAGAGCTGGTTCAAGAGCGAGCCCATACAAGTGTCCCCATATCAGTAAGCTTGCCATGGTGGGCACTCAGCAAGAGAGAGGAGCCCAGAGCACTGGAAGGGGACCCAAGAAGAGAAGAATTGGGTCTGCTTTGTGCAAAACTATCGCACAGAGCAGGTAAGTATAACATGTTTGTTATTAAAAAAAATCAAGGGTTTGTAATCACTTTAATATGGGTCATCATCATAATCATGTTAGGTAAAACATGTATTAAACAATTTATAAAAAATTGATGTGTTGAAGGACACATTGTACAGCAAGAATTTATAAGCTGAGATGCCACCCCTGTCTTTTGTCCTTGTCTTCAGTTCTTTCTTTCTTTGTGTCCTAGAGTAATCATGCAACTGGTCACACTTGATAGTTAAGTAACTCAGAACTGAGGTCAATTGATTAACACCCTGAAAGCCAAGCAGTTAGTATGTCATATGTCGGCAATGCCAGTCTACATATTTTGCTCAGTGCTGATTTATTTTAAAATATATTTTCATGGAACTTAAAATACAGTACTTTCTTTTGTATATACAGTAGCTCATTAAAAAGAAAGTCCAAATGACATGAGATACTTAGAATCCCGCAAGTAATGTTTCACAGCAGTAAGCATTTCACTGTCTCTTAATGTCCTGAATATAGTACTACATTAAAGAATACTTTAAAGCATCATTTCATAAGTTAATGCAATGAACTGCAACAAACTGCTATAGATCACTTGGTTAAAGACCAGCTCCCACAGATCGCAGCTGAAATCTGCAATGCTGTATCTACGTAAGTATTTTGACAGTAATGCCTCAACCAGCAACATGACTTCAAGATTAAATTCATCTGTTATTCACAACTATAATGGCTCCTGATATAAGTGCATTAGCTTTATAAATGTACTTGTAAAATAAGAAATGGAAAACCAAAAATCTATCACTTTAGTGCCAGAAAATTACCAGTTCATGTCACAAAGGTGACAAAGGTTACACTATAATATTTACATGTTTGGCTCTGTATGCCTGTCTAAGTCAGGGATCTTCCAACTGCGACCCTCCAGTTGTTGCGGAACTACACGTCCCATGAGGCATTGTAAAACTCTGACATTCACAGATATGACTAGGCATGATGGAAATTGAAGTTCCTTAAAGCGGAGGTTCACCCTAAAACAATTATATACCATTCCAACCAGCATACTGCCGACATGTACAGTATGCTGTTTTTTTTGTTTTTTTTTCGCTGTACATACCATTTTATACTTCTTTTTTTTTCAGACTCCCGCGGGGAATAGGCGTTCCTATGAAGAGGCGTAGATGATTGACGTGCGGCTAAGGCGCGTCACGCGTTCCGAAAATAGCCAGACCGGGACTCAGCTCTATACGGCGCCTGCGCACAGACTAGGAGCTGACTGCGAAGGCGCCGTATATAGGTCAGCTATTTTATCCAAGAGGAATTCCCAAAACATGGCCTGCTGGGGGTAATTGAGGGTTGAATTTGAGAACCACTGACCTAGAGAACCGCTCGAATAGAAAATCTCTGTATCATAGATCTGCCAGAGCAAGTAAAAGTGCCTCAAACCATAGCAGACCACACCTCTCTGCTGAACCTAGAATACTCTGCAAGGTAGAATAGGCACATTAAGTTGGACCTTCAAAACCCAGTGCAATATTTCCCCTGCCCAGTCATTGTGAAATACTAAAATGACAAACACCAAATCTAAAAGCATTCAGAAATTTAAAGTTTTTTAGATGGATGGACACAAGTTACTCATATTAGCAAACTATTCAGCAAAGTGAGTCTGTACAGGTCTGTACAGCTTTCTTCCACAATAGTTTCAATTTTCCTTGATATATCCAGCCATTCTTCATCTACAGAACATTTCTTCAGGGCTCCCATATTGGAGACAATAGGTCTCAGTCAGGGGTCAGGTGTGCTCAACCAACAGTCAGGAGGTCTTGTCCAGGGAATCAGATGAGCTCATATTGAGAGGTCAGAGTGTGGACCTATGCAGTGACGTGCAACAATTTACAAGGCTAAGTGAGCCTAAAGAGCTGATGGTCTGAGGGACCAATTTTCATAGCAGCAGTGCTGTGGAAGCATAGCCAGATGGGCTGACATTTCCTTGAGTTCATGTGTTGATGCTGAAGTACACCTGCATGGTCAACTGATAAGAACTTTTTTTGTTCTGTTTAAAACAAGTAGGCTGCCATGCTCTAAAAATTTTAAAAAGGTTTCGACTGTCACAAACTCATTGCAAAAAGCATCTACCATATGAGTATAATCACCCCAATACCACAACAATGTCTGGCATTATTGTGGCCAAAACTATTTAAAATTCAGCACAGGTTGCTTAATGGTTTTACAGAAGAAGTCATAAAAGAACAAGTGAAATTTACACAGCAAATAGTGCATAGTTTTTTTTTTTTTTTTTTTTTTGGGGGGGGTTTTGAAAATATGTACCAAGAGGTAATGATGCCCATATTAGAGTAATACAGAAGAAAAAAGCATGGTCCTCCTCAACCAAACTCATATAAACTGATTGGCCCGGATTCACAAAGCACTACGCCGACGTATCTCGAGATACGCTGCGTAAGTCTATCTATGCGCCGTCGTATCTGTGCGCCGTGCCCACAATCTGAGATACACCTAAAAATAGGCTTCCTACGAACGACGTAACTTGCCTACGCCGTCGTATCGTGGGCGCATATTTATGCTGGGCACATTTTCTGCTCCCATTAATTTTCTATGCACATATGCAAATGAGGGAGATACGCCGGTTCACGCACGTAGTTGCGCCCGGTGCATAATATACGCGTTTTGCGTAAGTCGTACGTCCGACATAAAGTTATTCCCCATATAGGAGGCGCAACTCAGGCAAAGGTATGGACCAGGGAA
Source organism: Rana temporaria (assembly GCF_905171775.1). Taxonomy (NCBI): domain Eukaryota; kingdom Metazoa; phylum Chordata; class Amphibia; order Anura; family Ranidae; genus Rana; species Rana temporaria. The sequence continues at coordinate 112,315,089 of NC_053496.1, forward strand.
CACAAGCCGTCGTATCTTTTGTTGTTTACATTCTACGTGAATATGACTAGGCGTAGGTTACGTTCACGTCATAGGCAGTGATTCGACGTATCTTAGGCAGTTGTTTCGATGTGATTCTGAGCATGCGCACTGGGATGCGGCCACGGGAAGGCGCATGCGCCGTACGTTATTCGTAACTTTATGATGCTCAGTCCTTCATTTACATGGGGTCACGCCTCATTAGCATGGCTCACGCCCACTTCCACCTATGCTGGCTTACGATGAGGAAACCCAGCGTAGATTTGAGAGCGACTGGGGGCGAGTGCTTTGTGAATACTGTGCTTGCATCTGTGCGCTGCGCTTGCGTAGCGTAAAAGAGATACGCTACGGCGGCATAAATATGCGCCGATGTATGTGAATCCGGGCCATTGCCTTTATCAACTGTAAGGGGTTAGCTCGGTAGCGGGGTATGTGACCCCCTGGATGGGTTCACCACACACTGAATTTATACAGGCAGTCGAAGACGGTTGAAAACAACGTTTTTGGTTTATTTTTCCATCTTGCTGGAAAACAATTGCAAGCATCCAAACAGCATAAACAAAATCAAACATAAAATAAACCCTAGCCACTCTGGGCGTCTACCTTCCACACAGGAACCTATCTATGGAGTCTGACTCAGCCTAGCGCTGGGCAGACAGTGCTGGTCGTACAGCACAAAACAATAGTCTTTTGATTTTTATCACACAGAAAAATCACTCCTCTCCTCACCTCCTCAGACGACTTTCAGTGCTGCTCTCCTACTCACAAAGCCTTAGGAATGATGCAGCCAGTTAGTGGTAATCCTCTGGGCTACTTATAGAGGCCTTAATTGCCTCATTCTGAACAGCTGAATTTTTTCAACGGCCTTTAGCCTTTCTCTGGCTACGTTTGTAGCCGACGCCCCATAATGATTGGTGTATTGTCCAAACAAGGCAGAAATGTATCTCCCGTCTGTGAAAACACACACAGATTTACCTGACTTCCTGTCACACAACATAGATGACAGAATTCTGTTGTTGATAGGTTGACTACGCTGATGCTTTCATGATTGCACCCTACACAGGTATGTTTTACTAAAAGGATAGCAGCAGTTATCAATATAGTAAGGTCCTGATGGCGTTGGAGTATTGTAAGTCACCTGGAATGAACATTAAATTATTAGACACTAAAAAAGCATTCGATAATGAACCATGAATAGCTTTTTGTCAAGTTCATACACACCTTGCACACATTATTAAAAGTCAGCTTACACATGGCTGGTTTTCTATACCTCTATAAACATCTATGAATGGGTACACATAAGAATTCCCCCCTGTCCCATGCCAAGACAATACATTAAATGGAATCACAGTAGGAAGACATTTGCACAGCCTTGTTTGCAAATAACCTATTATTATTCACATCTACAGTTGATCAGGACATACCAAAGGTACAGGACATTCTAGGGGTGTTTGGGTCATTTTTAGGTTACAACATTGACAAATGTGAAGTTACAGTACTGTCACAAGTGCTCCCACCCTCCCCAACACAACACAATGCAAGATTTATCAGTTAGGGAACATATTTCTTACTTGGGTATCAGGGTAGGTAGACTTGCATTCACTCTATATCATTTGAACTACAGCTCCCCGCTAAAATCACTAAGGAGTTGGAGAGCTATACTGTATACTGCACAGGGCTTTTTTCTCATAGAAACGGTGCAGGAACTCACCCCCTAGTTCACAACTGTCTTAACCCCCTACTCACCTCCTAAAACTGCCCCATGTCTCCACCCTTTACCCTCCTCCTAACACTGCCACTATTTAGGGGCCAGGCCCTTAGAATTAAAAATGTTGACATTCAATTAGCCCCAATTTATGCACCTTCAAACAAGCCCCAAAGCATGCTGGAACTTTATTGTGTTTCACACTTTTATCCCATGCTTAGTGGTAGAGAAGGGATTTAAAGGGATTTTAAGCCCTTGCGTTTTTGCACCTTAATGCATCCAATGCATTAAGGGGAAAAAAAACTCTGACAATGACCAGTACCCTAGCACCACCGTTTTACTCACCTGAGCCCTCTAATTCCCACGGTGGAGACGCTCTCTTCCTCTCTGCCAGGGGGTTCTCGGCTCTTCTTTGGCTCCTGCTGCTGTCAATCAAATACAATGACACAGACAAAGGGGGACGGGGCAGAGTCCTACATTCTGAATCTATGGACGTAAATGCTAGACTCGGGAGCACACCCACAAGATAACCCTCTGGGAGAGCGCTTCTCCTAGGGGGTTATACGATGCGGGGAGGTGCTGATAGCGCCGCCGCAGGACCCAAGAAGAGGAGGATCGGGGGCCACTCTGTGCAAAATGAACTGCACAGAAGAGGCATGTAGAGGCACTCATGCACACCAGCGCTCTGTACAGCAAAAAAAAGGAGCATATTTTGTTGTACGCAAGTTAAATTTACAGAAAGCTGCCAGCAATCTGTAGAAATCAATTCCAATTTGAAATACACCGAAGCTCAATGCATATTTAAATGCATTCCAGCGATACCTCCATACAGGGATGCATGCGTTCAGGGTGTATGCCCCTAACGCAGACCAAATTAATAAGTCCCTGTACACGTACATGGGGATGTTTATTAATATACTGTATGCATACAGCCACTGTGTATTTCAGCCTAACACAGATTTCTACTGGCAGCTAACTTTATACAAGACCTATGCCTCATGGGCACCAAAACAAGTCCAGTTTTTCCACTGTACAGTGGAAATTAGCTGATGCCTGTTTAGACACATGTCTGAATCCACCTGAGGAAGCTGTCACTGCAAATTGACAATCATAGTTGGCAGAGGCATTCCCTGCCCTGAAGATACATGTATACACACCCATTATAAAAATGTGACTGTGTGGAATGCCTCCGCGACTATGAACATGTTTGCAATGCCATTATTTCTTAATGGCACCCAAGACACGGTGTGATTTGGCCACGATTGTCCCACGACAAATCGCGGCAAAATCAAGCAAACAAAATTGCGGGACGTGTGTCGCCCAAAAGAGGTTCCGGAACTTCTTTTGGACGGCACGCGTTCCGCAATTTTATTTGCATGATTTTGCCGCGATTTTTCGTGCTGCAAAATCGTGCTGCCATTAGGGTACTGTTAAGAAGCAATAGCATCACAAAGACCTTCCGTATTTTGCCGCAATTTTGAATTAGGGGGAAGATATGCTACGATTCCGTCCGCGATTCTGCCCACGATTCCAAATGTGAATGGAGCCTTAAAGTTCATTATTGCAGAAGAAGCAATAATAGACAGCCCCCATCCAGCAAGAATATACAGCTCCCCCCCATTCCAGGAAAAATAAAAAGTTCTTCCCCAATCCAGCAAAAATCAACAGGCACCCCCAATCCTGCAACAATAGACTGCCCACTCTCCATCTCTCCATCCAGAAACAATAGACAGCCTCCCTCCATCCAGCAACAATAGACAGCCCCCCTCCATCCAGCAACAATAGACAGCCCCCTCCATCCAGCAACAGTAGACAGCCCCCCTCCATCCAGCAACAATAGACAGCCCCCCTCCATCCAGCAACAGCAGCCCCCTCCACCCAGCAAAAATATACAGCCCCCCCTCCATCCAGCAACAATAGACAGCCCCCCTCCATCCAGCAACAATAGACAGCCCCCCCTCCATCCAGCAACAATAGACAGCCCCCATCCAGCAACAATAGACAGCCCCCATTCAGTAACATTAGACAGCCCCCTCCATCCGGCAAGAATAGACAGTCACTCTCAAGCCAGTAAAAATAGACAGCCTCCTCCATCCAGCAAGAATAGACAGCCCTCCTCATTCAGCAACAATATCCACCATCCAGAAAAAAAGAAGACAGCCCCCTCCATCCTGCAATAGTAGATAGGCAGCCCCCCCTCATTTAGCAACACTAGATAGGCAGCCCCTCCATCTAGCCCAGCTCTCATTCACAGCTGCTACTGGGAATAATTTTGCCTCTGTACAAATCACTAGTAAGACCTCATCTGGAAAATGCAGTTCAGTTTTGGACACCAGTTCATAAAAGGATATCGGGGAACTGGAGAATGTGCAGAGAAGAGCAGCCAAACTGGTAAGAAAGTGCTCAGTTATGAGGAAAGCTTTTTTTTTTAATTGGTTGAACTAGATGGCCTAGTGTCTTTTTTCAACCTGACTAACTAGGTAACTATATAAATAAGCATTTGTCAAGTTCCTATTGAAAGCTAAACATCCCCAAACCTCACTGAGCAAGCTCATAACCCTGAAGACAATAGGGGTATAGGCATCCCAAATAATCGAGCATACAATTTCTATGTACGTATTAACATAGTAATATAAATATCCACTGTGACAATAGTTGCAAAAAATTCTCATATAAATAGATATTCAGTGCTCCACCCAAAACTGAAAAACTTCACCAACTATATATAAAAAGCTTGTATGTCCACTGGGAAAAGGATTATTTAAAAAATCACAGTGTTGTCACAGTGGAAATTTATATGCTATCACATGTAAAGATGTAAAGATGTATTACTATGTTAATATGTATGTAGAGTTTTCTCCTCCATAGCTCACAGATTCCAGTAGGGGAATATCAAAAGTCGGTGCTTCGGCATCTGATAAATACAGCAAAAATGGGAATAAGTCTCCAGTGGAGAGACAGTAGACCTCCCTCCGTAGCGAGATGGCTCAATAGGGTCAGGGAAATTGGAGCTATGGAGGATTTAATGCTTTCGTCTAGGAATAGAAGGGAACAGTACGTAGAAACATGGGCAGGATGGAATAAGTTTATACTTACAGAAGAGGGGAGGAGACTATTGGAAGAGGGACGGGAGGTGAGGGAGTCCAACTGAATAGAAGTGAGCCGAAGGTAAGGAAGACTGGACGCCGGGGGGGATCTGTGCGGTTGGGGGGTGGGGAAGGAGAGAGAGAGGAATCTGGGTCCCCTTTTTTTTTTGTTGTTGTTGTTGTTGTTTGTTTTGAGTTGTTGTTGTGTAATTCGGGGGGTCCCCATCTAAGGGGTTAGATAAGTAAGGGCATACCGATAACAAGGAAACAGATGGGAGGAGGTGCTTGAAGTACATACATTTTGAACTAGGGGAGCAGACAAAGTAGGTCAAATCGATAATGGGTGTATTTAAGAATAGAGTGAAAACTGAATTGGCTATAACTATGTTTTTGGGGTTTGTGTCTGTTTGTTTTTTTTTTGAAGAGACATTATGTCTAGAATAATGTAATGCATGGTTGTATTTAATTGTATGATAATCTCTTGTGACCTTGTTATAAAAAAAAAAAGGAAAATAAAAGAGTAGATGTGAAAAAAAAAAAAAGGGAAAAGGGAAAAAAAGAAAAAAAAATATGTATGTAGAGATTGTGGCCCGGATTCACGTAGAATCGCGTATCTTTGTGCGGGCGTAATATATCCTATTTACATTATGCCTCCGAAACTTTTACAGGCAAGTGCCGTATTCTCAAACGAAAGTTGTGGCGGCGTATCGTAACTAGGCCGGCGTAAGCCCGCCTAATTCAAATGTGGTAGATGTGGGCGTGTGTTATGTAAATTTTATGTGACCCCACGTAAATGACGCTTTTTACGAATGGCACATGCGCCGTCCGTGAAAGTATCCCAGTGTGCATGCTCCAAATTAACCCGCAAGAAGCCAATGCTTTAGACCATGAACGTAAATGACGCCCAGCCCTATTCGCAAACGACTTACGCAAACAACGTAAAATGTTCGAAATTTGACGCAGGAACGATGTCCATACTTAACATTGGTACGCCTCATCTACGCCTCATATAGCAGGGGTAACTTTACGCCTATCTGGAGATATGCCGGCGTAACTGAATTCGGGCTTGTACCCCTATTATCTTCAGGGTCATGAATTGGCTCATGTAAATAAATTATGAAATCTACTTTCTAAAGGAAAAAAAAATACTCACGGCTATAATGAATTGTTGGGTCCTGGCAATACAGATAAAAGTAATTGAAAAAAACAACATGGGTTCCCCCCCAGTCCATTACCAGGCCCTTTGGGTCTGGTATGAATATTAAGGGGAACCCCGAACCCAAAAAAATGTGTGGGGGTCCCCCCAAATTCCATTGCCAGGCCCTTCAGGTCTGGTATGGATATTAAGGGGAACCCTGCGCCAAATAAAAAAATGGTGTGGGGTTTCCCACAAAAATCCATACCAGACCCTTATCCAAGCATGCAACATGGTAGGCCGCAGGAAAATAGGGGGGGACAAGAGAGCAATTCACATAGGGGGTGGTATCTGGGGGTCCCCTTTGTTAAAGGGGGCTTCCATATTTTCCGATAAGCCCCCGCTCGCATACCCCCACAACCACCGGGTAAGGGTTGTGGGGATGAGGCCCTTGTACCCATAAACATGGGGACATCCTCCCCATGTTGAGGGCATGAGGCCTGTTATGGTTCAGGAGGGGGGCATGCTAATAAAGCCTACCTTAGCGTGTACTATAAGGAAGCTAATTATATTACTGTGGAGAGAAAGTAAGTAATGTTTTTGATTTAAGAGAGGATTGTAATAGAATGTATAAATAACTGACTCCATTTTAAGATTCTCCTCCATTTTCCATTTGCCATAGCAAGCCTGACTTCAGTTTACATAGAACTAGATTTTGTCAGTTATTGTGGTCAAGCCCAGCTTCCTGTTTCTGTGAAGACATATAGCCAGATTCAGAGAGAGTTAGGCCGGCGTATCAGTAGATACGCCGACCTAACTCGGAATCTGAGATACACTCAAACTGAGATACACTTAAACCTAGCTAAGATATGACGGCGTGCGCCGTCGTATCTTAGGGTGCAATTTTTCCTTTGGCCGCTAGGTGGTGCTTCCGTTGAGTTTGGGGTAGAATATGTAAATGCCTAGATACGCTGATTCATGAACGTACATGCGCCTGTCGCAGTAAAGATACACCGTTTACGTAAGGCATTTTCCGGCGTAAAGTTATTCCATCAAATAGCTGGCCTAGTCAATGTTAAGTATGGCCATCGTTCCCGCGTTGAAATTTGAAAATTTTACGTCGTATGCGTAAGTCGTCTGTGAATAGGGCTGGACGTAATTTACGTTCACGTCGAAACCAATACGTCCTTGCGGCGTACTTTGGAGCAATGCACACTGGGATATGTACATGGACGGCGCATGCGCCGTTCGTAAAAAACGTTAATCACGTTGGGTCACCCCCCATTAACATAAAACACGCCCCCTCATCCTCATTTGAATTAGGCGCGCTTATGCCGGCCACATTTACGCTACGCCGCCGTAAGTTAGGAGGCAAGTACTTTGTGAATACAGTACTTGCCTCTCTGACTTAAGGCGGCGTAGCGCAAATACGGTACGCTACGCCGCCTTAAAGATGCGTGCCCCTACATGAACCTAGCTAATACGCTATTTCTGTTTTTTTTTTCAGCAGCCTAACTCGTGATGATAAGGAAGTACTGAGTAAGCTTAAGATACGTATGCCTTAATATCAGCCCCTCCTCCCTTCTTTGACTTACTTGCATAAAAAACATTGTCTTCCTCATTAAAGCCAGAGATCTTATGAACACACTCAAGCCTGTTTCCCGTGTCTCATTTGGTCTCTCATGGACCCAAAGGGTCCCAGTGGTCGGACTACTTAACCAGGGTGGTCGTCAAGGTGTATACTGTAATTCCTTTCAGTGATAACTAGGGATGAACCGAACACCCCCAGGTTGGTTCGCAGCGGAACATGCGAACAGGCAAAAAATTGTTCGAACACTCAAACATCGTTAAAGTCACGAACATGAAAAATCAAAAGTGCTCATTTAAAAGGCCAATATGCAAGTTATTGTGATAAAAAGTGTTTGGGGACCTGGGACCTGCCCCAGGGGACATGTATCAATGCAAAAAAAAGTTTTAAAAACTGTCATTTTTTCGGGAGCAGTGATTTTCATAATGCTGGAAGTGAAACAATATAAGTGAAATATTCCTTTAAAATTTCATACCTGGGGGAGTGACTATAGTATGCCTGTAAAGTAGCACATGTTTTCTGTGTTTATAACAGTCCCTGCACAAAATGACATTTCTAAAGGAAAAAAAGTAATTTAAAACTACTCGCAGCTATAATGAATTGTTGGGTCCTGGCAATACAGATACAAGTCATTGAGAAAAATGACATGGGTACCCCCCAGTCCATTTCCAGGCCCTTTGGGTCTGGTATGAATATTAAGGTGAACTCTGAACCAAAAAAAATGTGTGGGGGTCCCCCCCAAATTCCATTACCAGGCCCTTCAGGTCTGGTATGCATATTAAGTGGAACCCTGCGCCAAATAAAAAAAATGGCGTGGGGGTCCCCCCAAAAATCCATACCAGACCCTTATCTGAGCACGCAACCAGGCATGCCACAGGAAAAGAGGGGGGTGAGAGAGTGCCCCCCTCCTGAACCATAACAGGCCACATGACCTCAACATGGGGAGGATGTCCCCATTTTGATTGGGACAAGGGTCTCATCCCCACAACCCTTGCCCGGTGGTTGTGGGGGTATGCGGGCGGGGGGCTTATCGGAATATGGAAGCCCCCTTTAACAAAGGGGACCCCCAGATGCCACCCCCCTATGTGAATTTCTCTCTTGCCCCCCCTCTTTTCCTGCGGCCTACTAGGTTGCGTGCTCGGATAAGGGTCTGGTATGGATTTTTGGGGGGAACCCCACGCCATTTTTTTTTATTTTGCCACAGGGTTCCCCTTAAAATTCATACCAGACCGTCTGATATGGATTTTTGCAGGGGAACCCCACACCATTTTTTTGTATTTGGCGCAAGGTTCCACTTAATATGCATACCAGACCTGAAGGGCCTGGTAATGGAATTTGGGGGGACCCCGACACATTTTTTTTGGTTCGGAGTTCACCTTAATATTCATACCACCCCTTTGTAATTTTTTTCAATGACTTTTATCTGTATTGCCGGGACCCAACAATTCATTATAGCTGCGAGTAGTTTTAAATTATTTTTTTTCCTTTAGAAATGTCATTTTGTGCAGGGACTGTTATAAACACAGAAAACATGTGCTACTTTACATGAATACTATAGTCACTCCCCCAGGTACGAAATTTAAAGGAATATTTCACTTTTATTGTTTCACTTCAAGCATTATGAAAATCACTGGTCCCGAAAAAAAGTACGTTTTTAAAACTTTTTTTGCATTGATACATGTCCCCTGGGGCAGGTCCCAGGTCCCCAAACACTTTTTATGACAATAACATCCATATTAGACTTCAAAATTAGCACTTTTGATTTTTCATGTTCGTGACTCTAACGGTGTTTGCGTGTTCAAACAATTTTTTTTCCTGTTTGCATGTTCTGCTGCGAACCAAACCGTGGGTGTTCGGTTCATCCCTAGTTATCACTGAAAGGAATTACAGTATCCACCTTGATGACCACCCTGGTTAAGTAGTCCGACCACTAGGACCCTTTGGATCCATGAGAGACCAAATGAGACATGGGAAACAGGCTTGAGTGTGTTCATAAGATCTCTGGCTTTAATGAGGAAGACAATGTTTTTTATGCAAGTAAGGCAAAGAAGGGAGGAGGGGCTGAATTTAAGGCATACGTATCTTAAGCATAGGCATCACTCTGGCAATTGCTTTGCTGGGCTCCCCCTCCCCCTTTCCGGCCCGCACTCTCTGACTGGACCTTTGGATTTTTTTTCCCAGTTATACTGTGGGTCCCTGCAGGCCATTGGTGGGCTTTGTTGAGGCCTTTTTGGGGGTGCTAACCACCCGTATGGAGAAAAGTAACCAGGGATCCTCAGGATTATAACCTTACTCTGGTCCAAATAGAACTGAGAAACACAATCTGTGAGTTGATAACTATATACTTTAAATTTATTTTTCACCTAAATTGTACTATGTATCTATGTATTCTATTACCATATATTTATTCTCTGTTATAGTTTGCATCATATACCCTTTCCTCCGAAGAAGACCCATATGTGGGGGTCGAAACGCGTCAGTGACAACTTGACCTGAAGATCAGCCATTCATGTTGATCAGTGTCATGTAATTTTGGTGCTATATTCTCATATGCATGTGTCCTCAGTATAAACTGTACCAGAGTTCATTATTTTACGACTTTGTACTTATTAAATACATTTTTTTACTTTTTTACAACAAATTGGTACGTCTCTGTAATTGTTTATATAATTTTTGCTGCCTAAAAACCCCACTGGGGAGCCCTTCCTTTTTTCATTACCTTTACAGGGGTGAGCAGCACTTTCCCTACCCCTTTGTGTCCTTTCTTCATTTACATATGTATCTTAAGCTTACTCAGTACTTCCTTATCATCACGAGTTAGGCTGCTGAAATAAGAAACAGAAATAGCCTATGTCTTCACAGAAACAGGAAGCCGGGCTTGACCACAATAACTGACAACATCTAGTTCTATGTAAACTGAAGTCAGGCTTGCTATGGCAAATGGAAAATGGAGGAGAATCTTAAAATGGAGTCAGTTATTTATACATTCTATTACAATCCTCTCTTAAGTCAAAAACATTACTTACTTTCTCTCCACAGTAACATAATTAGCTTCCTTATAGTACATGCTAAGGTAGGCTTTATTAGCAGCAGCGGGGTCATGTGTTCGAGTAACTCTAGCAATGATACACATTACAAGTTTGAAACATGCATATAAAAATAATAGAAAAGGCAAAATCATTATAATAGTCATAGCAATGTCTTCAGCAATGTCAGCCATGAAAATATTCCTCCAAAACTAAATCTGCCTCATCCTTTTAAAGGATCCCAATTATTTTCTTGTGCTTCGGTTTGTAATTTATTTACTTATTTTCTGTGTTGTGAGATTATGTTATAATAATCAGGTATCCAAGTACAACATTCCTATAGTCTTCAGTCATCTCACATAACCCTGTAAGGGCTGCACTCAAATTTTCCATAGCAAGGTCATGGAGTTCTAACTTTTTTCTGATTGTTCTTGTTTCCAAATTTAGTTCCAATAAGTGTTTATGGAAGTTTTTTCACATGAAGAACAAAACAGAAGAAGGTACAAGTAAACAGATCTTGTTATACATTGATACAGGGTGCGAAAAGTCATAAGGTAAGGCGATTGACAAGACAGATTAACAGGTCTCTGTGGGCTAGCTGGCACCTACTTAGTATAGGGTGAATAGAGTCACTCTCACCCCAGACACCCCATATGGAATCAAACTGTGTCGGGGGCAGTGTTGCCAACTGTCTGTATTTTTACGGACAGTTTGTAAAAACAGGCACTTTTTCCCCCCGTTTGTAAATGTCCATGGTTGCAGGAATGTGCCAGTGAAAATAGCCAAGATCGGTTCGGCTTGGAACTGCTCATGGAGATTGGAGGCAGGGGGTGATTGGAGGCAGAGGGTGATGGTAGCTGCGGTGGCACCGCAGAGGGGGATGGAGGCAGGGGGCAATGGAGGCAGGGGGAGGTTGGAGGCAGGGGGTGTTAGTGGCAGGGGGTGATTGGAGGCAGGGGGTGTTGGTGGCACCACAGAGGGGGATGGTGGCACCGCAGAGGGTGGGGGATGGAGACAGGGGTTGTTGGTGTTACCGCAGAGGGGGATTGAGGCAGGGGATGATGGAGGCAGGGGGTGATTGGAGGCAGGGGGCCTGGGGGAGATTGGAGGCAGGGGGAGATTGGTGACAGAGGGAGATTGGAGGCAGGGGGAGATTGGAATATGGCTAGTTGACAGGGTATATAGGTGGTTAGTTTGTTATTATGTTTCAACAAGTGAGAGAGTTGAATATATTTATAGAAGTCTGTTGGTGGAATAGAGTATTCAAGTTGCAGTGATCTGAATGATTTCAGTGCAAGACCTACAAACAGATCTTCTAAGAGAAGATCCTTGGTAGTGCACCAATTAGGCAATGATATGTCAGGTATCAGGAGTTCTATAGCTGCGATCGGGAATATGAGAACTACAATGTTACCAGTAGTTGTTAACGACTTGTGGAGGTAGTGTCAAGCTACAAGTAATGCTTGTATGGTGGGAGCTAGTGTAGATGTTTTAAACAGGTGGAATGGGCTAGTTATCAGAAAATTATACAAGTTTCTCCCTGGAACTTGGGACTTCTCGAGTTCAGCCCAAAGGGTGGTGTTGTCTGTGGGAAACCATGCCTTTATTTGGGTTAGTATTGTTGCTGCACGATAATCTTTGAAAGAGTATGCCCTACCCCTGCTGCTTGTTTAAGTTTGATAAGCTTGCTAAAGGCACAACGTGCCTTCTTACCTAACCGTAGGAATCAGTTTAGCTCTGAGTGTGCCTGTTGGAAAAAGGTTTTGGGTACTGGTATGGGTAAGGTCCTAAATAAATATAAATATTGTGGGAGAACATGCATTTTGAAGGCAGCAAGTCTACCTGACCAGGAGAGTTCAAATTGCTGTAGATTTCCCAGCTTAGATTGTAGGGAATGCGGGAAATGGGTGTCATTTTCCTTAACTAGATCAGATAATTTGGGTGTAAGAGAAAAGCCTAGATAAGCTATGCCCTTTTCTTTCCACGTGTAGGGGAATTGAGTACTAATGGCAAGTTTCACTTTGCTAGATAATCCTAGTCCCAGGAGATATGATTTGGTCTCATTAACATTGTAGTAGGATATAGCATTAAACATTTGTAAAGCCTGGTGTACCGAAGCCAAGGAGGAAGCAACATCGGTGAGCATCAATATGATGTCATCAGCAAATAGACTGATAGTATGCATCCTGCCTCTAATGGAGAATCCCTTAATTTTGGGGTGCTGGCGTTTATATGTAGCCATGGGTTCCATGAGTAAATTGAAGATCAACAGAGAAAGTGGACACCCCTGGCGGGTACCGTTCATTATGGTGACAACATACCTGTGATGTATACTTGAGCTGAGGGGTTGTGTATAATGCCATGATGGCTTCAAACATCTGGTCTTGAAAGCCAATTTATGCAGTACCTGCGCCAGGTAATCCCAGTGGATCCTATCAAAGGCATTCTCTGTATCCAAAGCGAGGAGCAGAGAAGGCGTTTTACTGTGGTTGGCAAAATGCAAAATATTAATCAGGCATCTGATAGCATCACCTAGATCGGGGATAAGCAATTAGCGGACCTCCAGCTGTTGCCAAACTACAAGTCCCATCATGCCTCTGCCTCTGGGTGTCATGCTTGATGCTGTCAGAGTCTCGCTATGCCTCATGGGACTTGTAGTTTGGCAACATCTGGAGGTCCGCTAATTGCTTATCCCTGACCTAGATGAATTAGTGAAGGCATGAAATCCACTAGCCTGACAGCTATTAATTTGGCATAAATCTTCAAATTATTGTTAAGCAATGATATGGTCAGAAATTTTGTGGTATGTTAGGTTCCTTCCCTGGCTTCGGTATTACTACAATCATTGCAGCGCCTTGAGGCGATTTAGTTCGCATTTGTTGCGCTATACAAGTTACTCACTCACTCATTGCCTTAAGCTTTTCAGATGGGAAAGAAGAAGAGACGGCTAAATTATATATCTCTGCTAAGTTAGGGGTCAGTATATATTTGAATGTCTTAAAATATTTTCCTGGGAAGCCGTCTGGGCCAGAGGACTTGTTGTTAGGTAAAGAGTCAATGGTTTGGGGTATTTCTTGTATTGTGAATGGGAAATTTAAATGGTCTAGTTGTTCTGCCATAAGATGTGGGATTTTTATTTTCTCGAGAAACTCAGTAATCAAGTGACGTGTGGATTGGATTGTGCTGAGATCTTGTTTCAGGTTGTAAAGCAAACTATAGTAGGTGCTAAACGTGTCTGCAATAACCCATGTGTCTGGGTTAGCAGCCTGCTATGTGCTGTTGTTACCCTGTTAGCTGTGGGGCTCTTCTATTGAGTGTCCATCTCGTCCACGGCAAGCTACTCCCCCCTTGTTTCCAAATTTAACTTGGTGATATCATCTGAATTTTTATCCAGTATTTCATCTAGTATCTTAGAATAATTATTTAATTTCTTCATTGTACTGTATCAATTCCCAATCCTGTCCATGGGGGAAAACATGCCCATGCCATGTCCTTTTCTAAAAATAATTCTGTTTTATTTCAATGTTTGGGGGGGGTATCTGGAATGTATATTGGCCTCAAGTAGGTGATCTCCCTTATTGTTACCCATTATTCCCATTATTGGAATCAAAGAAGACATATAACACCAGCCCTGGGCATGGAGGAGAAACCAGGGATAGCATACCTTCCCACAACCCACATAGACACTTTGTCCTAGTGTTAGCAATAAGCCTATGAGTGTACTTGTCCTGTGCTGTGGTTATAAATTGGAGTAGTATATCACTTACATTATCGGGGGGGGGGGGGGGGAGAAAAATTAGACAAGGTGTTGTTTAAGTCAGGATCAGATATGTGGAACAGTGAACAGGCAGAGTTTCCCTTAGGTTTACATGTGGAAATGTTAAATATTGACCTACTACATGTAGAGGGGTTAGTCTGTGTCTCATTCCCTAAATTAAAACACCAGTCAGGGGAATGACCCATTTTTGGAAAAGTAACGTTGTAGTTTTCATATAAACTTGATATGCTGGTTAAAATAATGGCTTTTCAAATGTACAAATGCAGCAATTTAGGATTTGTATCAAAGATTTAGCTCTGGGAAACACTTTTTGAAAGATAAAAAGTGCATTTTATATACAACTATATAGATCAGAAGAAAATGAGGGACAAATGAGGAGGAAAAAGGGGCAGAGGGACATTGCTCCAAATCAGGGACAGTCCCTCGAAATCAGGGACAGTTGGGAGCTATGCCATATAACATATAAAATAAAAATTGCACAGAAGAAAAACAAATGCAAATGTAAAATAAAGCCTGGGCTTGTGCATTGTGTCAACTAAAACAAACATCACCTACTTTTTATTTGAAAAGTATACTTGATTTTTTGTTCCATTTGGTTTCCATGGTAATTTCCCCAATTTGTGTGGAGCAAAACAAATTTTCTCACAGGATATCACTACAGGAGTTCATTTTACCTTTAGGCATCAGCTGTATACTAGTTTGAATATTTGCTAGGGTATGCATTGTATTCTATTTCTCAGATATTAACAAAGAGTCATATTTCTAACTTTAGAGAATCTTCTGCATGACTGTTATTCATTGCCTGCTGTTTAAAAAGTTAGAGGTGAAAACAAAGTTTCCTTTCAGCTCCCAAAACTCAGCTTGCATTTCAAACATTCAGGGTTCACATACAACACAGATCATTAGCTCAGCAAAGGCAATTGCAATTGCTATGCCACAAACAATAAAATGTGTACTTGTTTTCATGTGATAAGCTATAATAATATGCATACCAAGGTAGTTTTTTGAACGGATGAATAATGACTAACTTTATTAGGAAAATCAGCATTAGTGGCAAACAAGCTTCAGATTTAATTTTTTTAAGTCTTATGCCACGTACACACAACCTTTTTTCATGACGTGAAAAATGCAATTTTTTAAACTGGTCGTTAAAAACGGTCGTGTGTAGGCTCAAGAGCATTTTTCGCGAAGAGAAAAATGGGCATTAAAAATTTAGAACGTGCTCTATTTTTTCTCGTCGTTTTTCATGTCGTCGTTTTTCTCGTCATGAAAAACGGTTGTGTGTACGCTTTAACGATGGGGAAAAAAAAGGAGCATGCTCAGAAGCAAGTTATGAGACAGGAAATTAGCATAATCAGCCCAAAGGGTGGCACCATTCGAATAGAACTTCCCCTTTATAGTGCCGTCGTACGTGTTGTACGTCACCGCGCTTTGCTCAAGCATTTTTTATCGCGATCGTGTGTATGCAAGGTAGGCTTGAGAGCAATCACGTAGAGAAAAACTTTGTTTTTTTCATGACATTAAAAATGTGTATGCAGCATTACACTTTTCCATATAAGGAATGATAGCATAACTCGCAAAATGTACAAAGGTATCCATGCAAGGGTTTAATTACAGCAATAGACACTTGCAGGTTGTAAGAGACTAAGAATAATTGGTGCTACTGTAGGACAAAAGCATTAATAAACCCAAAAGTAAACATTTATTACTTTGCAGTTTACAAATTCTTAGATTTGATGGCTTCATTTGGTTTCCTGCTTAAGCTTTCTTCTATTTTCATCTTGTGATTCAGCCAGCTAGTCTATTGTTTTTCAAAAGCACAAGCTTTTCAACAGAATGTATCAGTTACAGAGATGAGATAAACAATTTACCACTAGCAGGGGTTAATAAAATGACCAGCTTTTATTTATTCAGGCAAAACCTTTATCCCAAAAGGTTGCTGTAACTGATTTAAAAGTGTTAGCTGGAGTTTGGCTTCAATTTGTTAGTGTATATAAATATAATACTTTGCACACATCTCTTCCCTCCCCCCTGACTGACAATTCTGCTGTCCAAATGTGCCCCCTGTGCTCCTTCATCCAATGTGGAGGCACTCGAATACAGGCGGTGTGTTACTGGCTAAATCATCAGCTTAAAACCAAAGGGAAAATTTTAAATAAAAAAGACAAATTCAGCCCCAACATTTAATGGTAAGCTGCAATTTATTACATTTTTTGGTTTTGGGTTTAATATCACTTTAAGCTCACCATACATTTTGTAATCTGATTGTAACCTTTTCTTTATATCTCCCAAAATCTGTGTAATACAAGGGAGGGTTATAACCCCTGTAAAGTTTGGTGAACGGTGTGGGCCAAGCAAAAGTTCATCCCGAACATTGCCTGTTCGCCTGTTTATTGAACACTGAATTTGTGGGGCGCGCAGTGTGATCTAGGGCCCTAATTGGATGAAGCCCTGATTGGACAAAGTGATGATGACTTTGTCCAATCATGGCTCAGTGCTAATAGTCCTAACCCACACTATAAAATATTTATTCCTGCTGGAAGCTTTAGCAGTGTGTTGTTGGATTGGAGATAGAGCATGGCTCAGTTTGCTACTAGTGAGTTAGTGTTCACTAAAAATATGTTGTAAATATATTGCGCTAATCTGAAAACAGCAAATTTAAGGCAGCCAACACAACAAAGGATAATTGTGAAAAAATGAAGAAAATAAGTGCACCGCCAATTTGAAAACCACCTGGGTGGCTGAATTCGCATATAAACCAAGGGCCAGATCCACATACATTTAGTTCCACGCAGCGTATCAGAGATACGCTACGCCGCCATACCTTACTTGGCGCATTTTGAAAAAAAGTCCATACACCGTGAAGGTGACAAGGAAACAATTCCCATAAGGCAGGCGTAAACAAGGTTTTCTCTTAAAGATACGGGGCCAAATCCACAAAACAGATGCGCCGACTTAACTCGAGATTTCTAAATTTACATGGCGCGTATCTTTGCGCCTGATCCTCAAAACGAGATACGAATGAAATTCCGGTATTTTCGTCCTACCTAAAATAATTACACCGGCGCTTCTTTGTGCGCAAATTACGCTAGACACGCCGCTGTATTTGATAGGCAAAGATGCAAATGAGGGAGATAGGGCGATCCACAAAATTAAGTGTGTGCGGCGTAGATTACGACCTGTGCGCTTCTGTTAGATTCCCTGAGCAATTTTACACTTTATAAAAGCAGCCCTAATTTTACACATGCTGTGTAAAGGTCAGCTAAAGCAATACCATGAAGGAAGAGCTGAGCACACACACACTTGCTGGACTACAATCTGTATGCCACCATGCCAGGGGCATCCATGCCCCTATCTATAATAGTGACTTTAGTAACCCAGGGTACCCCCTCTTCTGAGGGAACAGCAGTCAGGAGACGCCTCGCAGAATGCATATTTGCACAGTAAACGCACATTAATGATGTCACAATGAGAATGCATAAATGCACGCCACTGTGGTCCCTAGCACAGACACATCACATGCACATCGAATTGGATTAGATCCAAGTCCCCCCCCACTTTTGGTACTTGGGAGCAGCAACGCCACGCCACGGCTCCAATTATGTCACTGTGCATTCATACACCATTCAGGAACCTGGGATCACTTCTCCCTGGTCCTGGGGATCCCTACTCCACCAAAACTGAGGGTGACACCCTTATTTTATCAGGAATGCCACCCCCCCACATTCACACATCATTCACACACATAAATCAAATCATAAGTACAGAATACCAAATGAAATAATAAAATTAAAAAAAAAACATAAAAATAAAAAAACAAAAGTATCCCTGCTAATTAATTATCGGCGGCGATTGCTATGCCTTGGCTGGCCACGGGCACAGGCACGGCCACGCCCTCGCGGAGGATGTCCATTGGGGGGGGATGTGAGCTGGGGAAGGAGGATCCTCCTGGGGGGGGGAGGGGAAGGAAGAGCCTCCTGGGGAGGGTGAGCAGGGGAAGGAGGAGCCTCCTGGGGGGGGGGAGCAGGGGAAGGAGGAGCCTCCCCTGCTGGCCTGCCCTCCAAGGCCACTGCAATTCTACTGAGACAGGCAGTGAGGGCAGCCGCATTGGCCTGGCCAGACCTAGTATTGTCCTGCACAGCCTGGGTCAGGGCAGTCACCTCCTGTGCCACGCCTGTTGTGGCGGTCTGTAGGTCGTTCATGCATGTAATGACCGCCACTGAGTTGGTGGCCACATCACCGACTGCCTCGGTCACACCCCCCTGGTGTCCTGGGTCGCCATCCTGCCTGCCCCTGAGGCTTGTGGCCTGGGAGGAGGGGATAGAGTGACCCTTGTGGGTGGAGGCCTGTTGGGGGAGAAGTGGGAGGGGCTACCCCTGATGGTGGCCTGACTGGTGCCAGCCTCTGGGGTAGCCTCAGGGGGAGACTCAAAGGTCATCATATCAGAGGCCAACAGGACTTCCCGGCCAATCTTAAAATTTTCTTCCTCCTCCCCCTCATCCTCCTCCCCCTCATCCTCCTCCCCCTCAACCTCCTCCCCCTCAACCTCCTCCCCCTCAACCTCCTCATGAGGGGAGGTTTGGCCACTCCCCTTCCCTGGGGAATCCTGCCCTTCTTGGGAGTCATTAGCAGCCTGTCTTGGGGGTGGTGCAGCAGCCTGGCCTGATGGGCCTGCAACCTCCTGGCCTGATGGGCCTGCAACCTCCTGGCCATCTGTGGAGGACACAAAACAATCACAGGTTTGAGGATCCACACACTTGGCACATCTTCCCTTCCCCCACCCACACATGCTAATCACCAGAGAGAAAAACCAAAAACGTACCTGTCCTCACAGGAACATCTGACTGATAGCCAGGCAGGCCCACCACCTGCTGTGGGTGGAAACACTGGGCCACTGCCCATTCCTCCTCCGTCAGTCTGACTGGGCAGGGTCCCCCTCCTCCAGTGCCCCTGGTATGGGCGTCCATCTTTGCCATCTTATTGCGGACGATGCTCCTAAGGTCGTTAAATCTTTTTCTGTATGCCAGCGGGGGTCCTGGTCTCCCCCACCGCCGCATTGACCTGATCCGTTATCCGTTTAAGGAGCTCCTTCCTCCTGGCCGGGGTGGTGTTCTGGCTCTCAGGGCCATGCAGATATCGCCCATATCGCACGATGCCCCGAGCAAGAATTCGCTTCTCTCCCAGGGTGAAATTAAGCTTCCTGCGCTTGGGGGCCATCACAGACACCACCCAGCACCAAGAAACTCAGCCAAAAAACAATCACCAATACACACCCAAAAACCAGTCAAAAATACACACCCAAAAAACAGACAAAAATACACACCCAAAAACCAGTCAAAAATACACACCCAAAAAACAAACAAAAATCTAAACACACAAGCAGACAGCTACTATAAATTCAAAATAAAACACGAACAAAAAACAAACAAAATACAAGCACAAAAAAACAATCAGCAAAAACAATAACAAACAAATTAACAAAATACACTTATCAAAAACAAACACCAACTAGACTCTCCAACTCCTCAAACACTTTTCTCACAAACACAACTTACCAACAAACGTTAAGAGCAGAAGCAAATTGCTCATGGAAGGGAACACAGGGAAATACTTTTGCAAGGGAAGTGTGTTTGACTGGGGCTATTTAAGCACAGGGCGATCCTCAAACAGTACACTTGGCCTTTTACCTATCTCACTGATTGCGCCGAGCAAAGTTCTGCACATGCGCAGTGAGCAGCAGATTTGTGCGCGCATGCGCAGTACGGCCGGCCCTTCATTTGCATGGGGTCACGGCTCATTACAATGAAGCACGCCCACTTCCTTCCCACTTGCCATAACCCCGCCTTACGCCTCGGAATTTAAGTTACGCTGGCGCAATTTTGTGCGCAAATGCGCTGTGGATACGGCACTTACGACACCAACTTAGGGCGCCGTAACTTAAAGACATAAGTTTTCAGAAACTTAATTTGCGCCGCTGGCTGTGGATTTGGCCCACAGTCCCCGGAACTTAAAAAAGATGAAATACCCTTACCAGATGGAGTGGACCCACAACTCACCGTACGGTGGGGGGGTCACAAAGGCGATATGAGCAGATTGCCCTCACTGGACACATCTCGATCCACTTAACTGGTTGCACCAGACGTGGTTCGCATCCGATTCCCTCAGGATGCGTTCGTGGTCCGATAACAAACTCCAATCCGGAGTCCGTGAAGAATGGTAAATCACAAATATGTTCCAATCAGGGGAAAAAAGGAAGAAAAAATTCTCCTCATAGTGTAAAAATGTAAAATTTAATCATAAAATTTCAAAAATAAACACTGAAATCCTGAAAAATTCATATCCAAATTCACATAAAAAAAAAAAAAAAACAATCCCCTACGATAGGTTCATGAATGGAAGATTTCATGCAAAATGCGCAATGAGGAAATGGTAAGGACCAGTGTACCCGACCGATTTTGTCTCAAAAAGACTTATACGGGGGCATACAGCTGGACCCCCATCTCCCCTGCACTTAAATAGAGACTACAAGCACACTCACATGAGACCCTTCTACTCCCGCACCGGATCGGCGTGCGTTCCAAATCGTTTCTTACTTCTGCCTTCACTCAGAAGCGTGCGCTCCAGGGGCCGGAAGTAGGAGTTATAAACATGCCCTATTGGGTCCCTGCAAGTCCCGTCCCCAGTCCGAGGACTTTGGATGACTCCCCTCTAGTCTCCTCCTCCGATAAGTGGGTGGAGAGCACTGGAGCGCATCGCACAGATGCACATAATGCGCCACCCATGTGGTTCCTCCTGTCACATGGACATACGACCAATCACGTGAGGAAGGACATGGAGAAAACAACGCCTGCCCTCGACGTTGTGCGTTCCACCACCTCACAGCGTGCGCTCCATAGAGGCTCATAGAACATCCCAAGACCCGGAGGCAGTGCACATTACGTTCTAAAACCGGCATCGCCTCCCATGGCAGATCACCCCCATATATTAAAGGGCACTAGTTATGTCTTCTTTGGTGAAAAAGAAAACGATAGTTTATTAAATCACTACATGAAACCTCACCTAGTGGAAATTGGCAGCTCAATAATGACTGTCCATCCACTCGTGTTCATAGGTATCTGCAAGAGGACAAATAATGTAAACACGAGATCGGTCTCACGGGAATAGTAGATTGTAGTTATACAGATCCATATTACATATTCACAAATATATCCAAATGTTTGAATAATTGGAAATACATCTAGAAAAGAAACGAGAAATTAGAACATAGATGCCTCCAATCGACCAACCTATCTGAATAGAATAAATCACTCAGGATTGGTTGATAAAGGCATTGATATCCCACTCAATGTTAAGGCCATAAGGCACATAGCATTTGAGCTGGTATATCCAAAAGACCTCAAGCTTAGATACACCTCTTACACTAGGTTCACCTCTCCAGTGGGGGATGAATCTATCAATAATCTGAAAGTTGGTACCCTTTACTTTTTTGTTATGCCGCTCAAGATAGTGCCTGGGCACCGTATGGTTTGTGCGGCCTTTCTTAATGCTAGTGACATGTTCACCTACCCTTGTGGAAAAGGCCTGTATGGTACAACCAACGTACTGTTTTCCACAAGGGCAGGTGATAAGATAGACAATGTGCTTGGTAGCACAAGTAAAAAAATGTTTTATTGGGTATTCCAACGAAGTAATGGTAGATTTAAAACTTGTGTTTTTTTCCTTCCGCTTACATTGTGTAAGCAGACATTACATCTCCGGCAGTGTGTTCACTTATTGTGATTTAGAGTGTAGAGTGTTAGTGTAGTTTTAGAGTAGTGTGAGTATAGTGTAAGTATAGTATGTGAGTATAGTGTAGTGTGATTATAGTTTGTCAGTGTGAGTATAGTATAGTGTGTCAGTATAGTGCGAGTTTAGTTTAGTGTGTTAGAGTACTGTAGTGCAGTGATTAACAGAGCATTACATAACATTCAGTGCTGTGTACAATGCTGTATAATGTTTTTTTTTTTTTTGCTGCGTGTTTTTTTTTGGGATGGGGGTGTTTTTTTTGTCCCCTGCCTGGCCCCTTTTATTTAAATTGCCAGCCACAGTTTTTCTGACTGCAATGCTGGTGTCCCCCCTTTTTTATTTTAAATAGTCCTTAATTTCAAAGTACACCAAATGCCATTTAATAAAGCCATCCAGTCACAAATTCCTATTAAATTTGGGTAATAAGCCCCCACCCCTGTTATGTCCGGGAGACCAACAAGAAGAGGCAGACGTTCCCATGCCACTATGAGGGGGCCAGCAGCGTATGTGTCCAGAGGCAAAGGTGGATGTGGTCTGTCCTCAGGCAGGGCACGTTTGTCTCTGTTTAGTGATGTTGCGCGTGCTATACAGCCACAGCATGCAGAGGAGGTGGTAGACTGGGTCACTAAACATCCTCATCCTCTATGACTCAAGCTGACCCTAATACGCAGTCCACTGCCAGAGTGGCTAATTCTGCCTACTTGTCCACAGCTACTCCTGCCATAGCCCCAGCATCATGCATGGAGGAGTCAGCTAAATTATTTAAACACAGTATCAGCCACTTGCTTCTTGAGGATGCACAGACATTACTTGATTCTGATGTTGACTCTGAGGTAGAGGAAGGGAGTAACATGAGTCTACAGAAGGGGAGAACACTGATAAACAACAAATTGAAAGTCATGTTCCCCCTGCCACAGCGTATTGCCAAGTTGGCTCCAGTGATAAGGATGGAGGGAATGATGATGAGGTGAATATAAGGACTGGACAGTGCCTATGGATATGAGTATGTACTTATAATAACGAATTTCAGCTGCAAAAACAAAAAAGCAATAACATGTATAAGAAAACAAAAAATGCGCTAGAAATAGTTAGATATAAGTAGTAGATTGGACAAATTGGTACATTGGACAAACAAAAAAATATATTAATGAAAATGCATCATTAAAATGATGACATCAGATAATCCCATATGGTGCTCAGTGCTGAAAAGATGTCTCCTACAGATTGGTGCTCGGACTGGGTGCCCCACATAGATGTACACTCACCATTGGATATGGACCACCTATCTCTAGTATGGTCTTATGCACATGTGGGGATACCCTAAATGGTTAGGATGACATCTTGGAAATAGAGATGTGCCTCATAAGGATAAATACGGATGATAAGAGCAAAAAGAGAGCCTCAATGCGCAATGCCGTATTAAAAGTTTATTGGTTCCACAAAAGTGCCTGATAGTCCTGACACCCACCGTAATTTGCCAGGCGATTATATAAAGGGTAATCAGCCCTGAACGGATGAGCCCCTTGTTGGGGTCCTGGTGCACGATTCCCGGAGGTATTTTGGTTGGGCGTAAGTAACGCGATGATGCGATATTACCCTTTATATAATCACCTGCTACATATGCTGGGTGCCAGGACTATCAGGCACTCAGCAATGTAAGTGTAACTTTTTAAACTTTTGTGGAACCAATAAACTTTTAATACGGCATTGAGCAATGAGGCTCTCTTTTTGCTCTTATCATCCACATTTACCAGCTTATTTTGCAGAATTTCCAATTGACCTATGTTCCAGAGAGAGAGATTACTATTGATGAAAGTCTCACTACAAAGGTAGACTCTGCTGGTTACAGTGCATCGCATCAAAGCGCGTTCGCTTTGGCATAAAGTCATTTATGCTGTGTGAATCCAGCTCTGGGTACATCTGGAACTCAGTCCTGTACACCGGGAAAGGGACCAAATTCTGCCAGCGATTCAGAGGTTTTGGAATGGCAACAGCTTCGGTTCTTTCCTTGATTGAGCCATTGCTGAACCAGGGCTACTATGTCACCACAGGCAATTTTTATACCTCCCCAGAACTCTACTAGTTCCTTCTCCTAAATAAGACGGATGCATATGGGACCGTGAGGCCTAACCGGCGTGACATGCCGTCAACATTTGCCAACAAAAGGCTCGGGGCAGGAGAAGTAGCTGCATGGCAGAAAGGGAAAATGATGGCACTGAAGTGGCGGGACAAAAAAGACGTGTGCCTTATGAGTACAGTTCATAACACCTCGACCGTAATGGTACACACCAAAAGTGGAAAGGATGTTATGAAGCCACAGGTTGTGTTGGACTACAACCACACTATGGGAGGTGTGGACAGAGCTGACCAGGCCATGACCTTTTACCCAGCCATGAGGCAGCAGCAAAAAAAATACTATAAAAAAAATTCCGACATCTTTTGGAACAGTGCCTCTGTAATTCCTTCATTCTGATGAAAAAGAATTACAGGCCTATGGTCCATGCGGACTTTGTGTGGAAGGTTGCAGAACTAATCTTTCTGAAATACCAAACGCCAACGGCGGTAAACCGATCTGGACGTCGGGCTGCTGGTGTTGTGAACCCTGAATGACTAAGGCCCCATACACACGAGAGGATTTATCCGCAAATACGGTCCAGCGGACCGTTTCCGCGGAAAAAACCTCTCGAGGATTTCAGCAGATTTTAATGCGATGGAGTGTACTCACCATCGCATTGAAATCCGCGCCGAAATCCTCTGGCGATAACGTGTCGCGCCGTCGCCGCGATTATGACAAGGCGACGTGCGCGACGCTGTCATATAAGGAATTCCACGCATGCGTCGAATCATTACGACGCATGCGGGGGATCCCTTCGGACGGATGGATCCGGTGAGTCTATACAGACCAGCGGATCCATCCGTTGGGATGGATTCCAGCAGATAGATTTGTTTAGCATGTCAGCAAATATTCGATCTGCTGGAATCCATCCCAGGGGAGAAATATCCGCGGAAACAGATCCGCTGGAGTGTACACACCATAGGATCTATCCGCTGAAACCCATTTGCTGGGATTTTTCAGCGGATGGATTCTATCGTGTGTATGGGGCCTAACTGGTCGTCACTTTATGGACCACATTCCAGCCACTGAAAAAAAAACAGCACCCACAAGGATGTGTGTGGTTTGCTGCTCCAAGCGCGACGACAACGGAAGAAAAATCCGTAAAGAAACGCGTTTCTATTTTTCCCGACTGTGACATTGGACTTTGTGCTGTACCTTGGTTTAAACATACCCGAGACGTTTACTGACTAATGATATTGCACCCTTGTTTGACCCCCCAAAAATCTGAGTTTTTGAATATATTATTTACTAAAATGTATTGAATAAAAAGTATTGTTATTATTAAATTATTATAATTTATGATTTTGTGTTTCAAACTTTATCATAGTCTACTAGACTCTTGTTTGGACAGATTTAGGTGAGATATTCCTAAGAATTACAGGCCTGCAATCTAAAACGCCAAATTTCCATGCAAAATATGGTACCGCTTTCAGCACCTAAAATCTGAAAGAATAATACCGCCAGGGAGGTTAACTTGTAAACAGAGAGTCTGAAAAATAGGCCTGGTCCTTAAGTGGTTAAATAAACCCGATCCCAAACCCCCCAAAAATGTTTTTTTTCTTTAATTATACTTTAATATTGGCCACTTGGCCAGGCTTTAGCAGTTAGTTGTTCAACAACAACTAGCTACTGCAGTAAGGGCCCTTTCACACGAACGGATCACGTGAGGAAACATTCTTTTAACCACCTGCCATCCGGCCGCCGACTATTTACGGCCACAAGGTGGCTCTAATCTGCCGGGAGGCCGTCAATATACGGCCTCTGGACGTGCACCGCTGGGGGGCGCGCATGCGTGCCGGCCACGTCACACAGGTGCCGATGCGCGTGCCTGTCGGCCGCAATGTCCACCAGGCACCTGCGATCGGCAGTCACAGAGCCAGGGACGTGGATCTCTGTGTGTAAACACAGAGATCCACGTCCCTGGCTCTGTGTAAACACAGAGATCCACGTCCTGTTAGGGAGAGGAGACCAATGGGGTGTCCCGTGTACACAACCATCGGTCACCTCCCCCAGTCAGTCCCCTACCCCCACAGTAAGATTCACCTAGCAAGGAACATATTTAACCCCTTGATCCCCTAGTGTTAACCCCTTCACTGCCAGTCACATTTTTACAGTAATCAGTGCATTTTTGTAGCACTATTCGCTGTATAAATGTGAATGGTCCCAAAAATGTGTCAAAAGTGTCCGATGTGTCTGCCGTAAAATCGCCATTACTAGTAAAAAAAAGTAATAATTATATCCCCTATTTTGTAGGCGTTATAACGTTTGCGCAAACCAATCACTACATGCTTATTGCGATCAGGTTTTATTGTTTGTGTCTCTGTGTCACTCTGCACAGCCTCCCCTTGTAATCTGAACACTAGCAGTTAGTCACTTAGTAACCTTCACTGCCACCGCTTCACTGATCAGCCTCACACTCTCCCTCTGGTCTGCACTTCACTTACCTACCACCTCTCCCTGTCAACCTTCCACCTCCAGTCCCACTGGATGTCTTCCAGCCTCCTCTGTCCACATCTGTGGGGTGATACTGTCCTCAGTACACCCGCACCATGATGTCCTGCTCTGCCACCACTGTAGGTCCCCGAGTTACCCAGTGCCACTCTCAGTCGTGAGGGAATCTGGTCGTGGTGGGGTCCGTTCTGGTCATGGGGGTCTGCCGCTCTCTGAGGTGGGGGGTCCGGTCCTTTTCTTGCTGCTCACACACTCCCTCTCACTCCATGCTGTCACAACACTGACTTCTGCTCCAAAAAAATCCACCTACTGTCTGCTGTGTCCCAAGCTTCCTAACACAGCTGAATTGGTTGACGCCATTCAGAGTGTAACATGTTACTGTTGCAGCAGCCCCTGCACCCCCTTGAACCCCTGTTGTGACAGCGAGTAGGGGATCTTCTCGACGTACCAGCTGTCACAATTTAAAAAAAAATGGGAGAACTACAAGTTCTTTGCAGCTGTCGGCTTGTACTTGTCAATGAACTACCAGGGCAATGTTGAGCAATCTAGGTAGTTCATTGATGCTTCCTGTCATGGTGTAACTGCCTGATCATAAAAGGTATCAACAATGTCATATTTCATGTATCTCCTTGCATATAGAAGGGAGAGAGCAGTGTATGCTCTGTGTATGAAGGGAAAACATTTCCTTGCATGAGTGGTATTAATAGAAGAAAAATGCCCTTGTGTCTAGAGCCATTGACTGACAAAAGTTTGTCTCTTTGATAGGAGTCCATCAAACAATCGAGTTGACTTCTGTCAAGCAGGGCAACTGCATACAGGTCAAAATGTGTTCATTCCCTGCTGTACTGGCCACATTTCCATCTGTCTATGACCAGCTTAATATGGTTGCAAAGGCTGATTTTTTCATTTATTTTTTTAACCTTGCATTCTCTACATTAAGGTAAAAAATCTTCTGGTACAGCTCCCTCCTAGCATCCCTTTATAATTGCGTGAGCCCCATCTTGACCAAGTTATGTGCACAAGAGCATCAGCTCTCTCTGCTTTCTCCCTCCTCAGGCTCAGAGACAGCAGTAGGACCCATTGGCTCCTGCTTCTGTCAATCACAGCCAGTCAGCAGAGAGCAGGAGGTTGGGCCAAGGTGCATTCTGTGTGTCAATAGACATACAGGGCACAGTTCAGGATCTAGCCCTCATGAGTGCCTTTATGAAAAGTGAATTGCTATGTGGGATGTGGGAACACGGCAGGGGGAAAGAGCCAGGAGCACTGTCAGGGGACCTCAGAGGAGGAGGATCTTGGCAGTTCTGTGCAAAACCATTGCACAGTGCAGGTAAGCATAACATGTTTTTTTTTTTTTATAAAAAAAAAACAAAAAAAAAATTTGAACCTTTTACAATCACATTAAGAGTTAGTACTCCCTAACATTTCAACAGATTTTGCATATCTAGACTAATAATCCTGTTTTTTCTTTTCTTTTACATACTAATAGGTTTAAAAGAAAAACATAATAATTGTTTGTCAGTATAAAAACATTAACAATTGGTTATTCCATGGCACACATTTGTAAAGCTAATTTTGCTTTTTATTAAAATAAAAAGTCCAGCATTGCTTATATTTTTAACTGCTTCAAAACTGGGCACTTTCACCCCCTTCCTGCCCAGGCCAATTTACAGTTGTCGCATTTTGAATGACAATTACGCGGTCATGCAACGCTGTACCCAAACAAAATGTGTATCATTTTTTTTAGACAAATAGAAATTTTTTTGGTTGTATATAATCACCACTGGGTTTTTTATTTTTTTTGCTAAAAAATGAAAACAGTCCAAAATGTAAAAAAAGAACAAAAAAAAAGTATTTTCTTAGTTTCTGTTATAAAATCTTGTTGTGAATAAGTAATTTTTCTCCTTCACTGATGTGAGCTCAGGAGGCTGAACTGATGAGCACTAATAGGCTGCACTGATTGTAACTGATGATGCAGCACTGATGAGGCAGCACTGATGATGAAGCACTAATATGCAGCACTTATGGGCACTGATATGTCGCACTGATGGGTGGCATGGATATGTGGCACTGATTGGCAGCACTGATTAGCAGGCACTGATGGGCACTCACTGATGGTCAGGCACTGATTGGCATCACTGCTGGGCACTGACTTGCATCATTACCGGGCACCATTGGGGCTGTACTGATAAGCAGGACACTAATGATCAGTGCTCTGATTATCTGTGCAGATCTCCCCTGTTGGGAAATTATGCTGATTGGCTCTCCTCTCCTCACACTGTCAATGTGAGGAAAGGAGAGCTGATAACTGTCATTTTCATGTTTACATGTGATCAGTTGTGATCAAACACAGCTGTTCACATGGGTAAAGAAGAGCCCTGTCATTGACTCTTTACCGAGATCGGTGATGTGTTGTGTCCCAGTTTAAGAGTGGGACAACGTCATATGAACAAGAGAGCCACCTTGTGCCCATCATTTTACTATTTGGTGGGCGGAAGGTGAAACTTGCCCTCATCTTATTCCTCCCCCCTCTGGTGCCACAATTGCCACCTTTCGGGGGGGGGGGGGGCGGGATATCTGTCTTTTCCAGGTTTCCTTTCCCACTTCTGGGAGTCCCTGCCGCAGAGCCGTGACGTCACTGTGGGGCTCCCTCCTCCTTCCTCGGTCGCCGGACCAATAGGAGAGAGGAGCGGGGCCTCGCGCATGTGCAGTAGGGTTCCCGGCGTGAAGCCGAAAGGCTACGCTGCCGGGTTCACATACCCGCAATGGCGGCGGAGCACCTGACAGCTGATGGAAACATCAGCTGTGGATGCCGACATCACTGGACTCCAGGACAGGTAAGTGTCCATTTATTAAAAGCCAGTAGCTGCAGTATGTGTAGCTGCTGGCTTTTAATGCTTTTTTTGGGCGGAACACCGCTTTAAAGGCACCCTGTGTATGACTAAACCAGCAGGAGCAAAACACAGTATCCAATGTACAAGCATTCCTCTCCTACTAACATTAGGGAAATTTGCCTGAATGTCAGTAAATTTCCTGCATACAGAATATTGTTTATTATCTGTACCCTATTCATTTTATCACCATATATGTAAGCAATTTCTGAACAAAATACCCTAACAGTATATTCCACATGCTTAATACTTTGCATACGTAAGCCCCAAATGCAATTACATTTGTATTTAAAACATATTTCCAAACAGAACAAGACACATCAAAAACTTGTATTATTTACCAAAGCCACTCAATACACATGTGTATTTTAATTCTGTCTTGCTAGCACAAGAGAAATATGAGAGGTTTCATGAAACATTAATGCTATTAACTGGAATCTACCTTTCCTTTCTCCATTCCATGTGATGTAAAAAATTAATTTGCACTAAGCAATGTTAGCTTTTTTCCCTAAGCCCCCAAGCAGCATCATAAGATGTGTTCATAAGCCTAGCATGATACAGCTCACAGCCTTAGGATAAGTAAAAGGAGAAAATGCTACTTGATTGATAAAACAACATTTAGAATACTAAATGCATTTTCACTGCCAACATTGCAGCCATGTTACAGACACAGTAAAGTCATAAGTAATACAGTCTGTACATGCATATTTTGTTTCTGTTATTATGTGAACAAAAAATAATAAAGAACAGATGAATTAAACAACAGAGAAAAGCAAGTGTTGCATCAACATTGCTCAAAAGTGGAGACACAATAAGAAAAACTTGAATTTGCATTTAAAAACATAATACTGTATATCCTGTCTGCAGCTGAGAATTGCTTATTATTATATTATGTCCAATGGGCATACTATATCCCCCTGTGGTTCCTTGCAGTGCTCCCAACCTCCCCATTGCCTCCCTTATTCTGCCCTAAAACAAGTCAGGAACTCTTCAATTTAAATGCATCTCACTAACAGCTGTTGGTGCTTGCACACAGATGCACAGTGCTTTCTCCTGCAAGGCTGGGTCACACTACTACACTACTTTCATCCTACTTTGCTCTGCTACATTGGTCCTACATTTATCCTACATTGGTCCTACATCCATCCTACTTTCATGAACAGGATACTACTTTGGTCCGACTTCAATGATATTCAATGGGCCTGAAGTAGGATCAATGTAGGACCAAAAGTAGTACAGGGAGCATTTTCAAAGTCGGGCCGACTTGTGTAGGACGCTACAAGACGCTCTCATAGGGAAACATTGAACACAGAGCAAAGTAGGATGAAAGTAGTGTAGTAGTGTGAACCCAGCCTTAGACATATGTGTGCATCTATGACTTATCTAGATCCACAGAGTCACAACATTAGCACTTCTCTAAAAAGGCTCCCCCACAATGTGTTGACCCTGTATACCCTCCTAAATCTTAAACTATCCCCAGCAAATATATTATAATAGCTCTATCTAAAGCTTAAAGTGGTTGTAAGGGCCCTTTCACACTATCGGATCCCGTGAGAATCCGTTCCTTATATATCCGCTTGCTCAGCGGGATCGCTCCGTTGATCCCCGCTGAGCTGGCAGGTGACAGGGCGGTCCCTGCACACTGTGCAGGGACTGCCCTGTCAGATCTCAGCTCTCCCCTATGGGGGGATCGGATGAACATGGACCGTCTGTCCGTGTTCACCCGATCCGCTTTGCAGACGGACTAGGATAGGATTTTCCTCAGTCTGCAGAATCGGAGCATAGCAGACACTGATGAGATTGGGTGTCAGAGGATGTTCATCCGCTGACACCTGCTATCCCATAGGGATACATGTATGTCCCTTTTTCATCCGTAAATGGATGGATGAAAAAATGGACATATGGTCCGCTGGTGTCAAAGGTCCCTAACAAACATGTCATACTTACCTTCACTGTGCAGTTGGTTTTGCACAGTGTGGCCCCAATCTGCGACTTCCGAGGTCCCCCGGCGGCTCTCATGGCTCCTCCTCTCATCAGGTAACCCCCTAGGAGAAGCGCACGCTCCTGAGTCATTCATAGCCGCTGAATGTTTGACTTGGCCCCGCCCCCAGCACCTGTATCATTGGATTTGATTGACAGCAGCGGGAGCCAATGGCTGTGCTGCTATCAATCTATCCAATCAAGAGCCGAGGACCCCGGGATGAGGAAGCATGCATGTCCGCCGGGTCAAGTTTGAGGGCTCAGGTAAGTAAAACGGGGGGGACCAGTGACAGACAGAAGTTTTTTCACCTTAATGCATAGGATGCAATAAGGTGAAAAAAACATGAGGGTTTACAACCCCTTTAAATCCCATGTGATACACTGCATGCTC
Organism: Rana temporaria; assembly: GCF_905171775.1. Lineage (NCBI taxonomy): Eukaryota > Metazoa > Chordata > Amphibia > Anura > Ranidae > Rana > Rana temporaria. Next base: position 112,347,036 of record NC_053496.1, read on the forward strand.
TGTATGATTGCCTTTTTTGGACCACAAAACATAAATATTCTTAAAGTGGATGTAAACCCACTCTCATTTTTTCTAAACTACTGCCATAGCTGCTGATCTATAAGGATATACATGCCTCCTGCATGTATCCTTACCTGTCAATTGTCTCCCCTCTGTCTGTTATAAGAACTGAAAAACTGCAGATTCTGTGGGTGGGTCTGTTGTCTGGAGCTCGGTGGGTGGAGTTGTGATGTCATTAGACTCACTGCCCACCTCTACACTCCCCTTGTCAACATACATTTTCTCCTGTGTATTCCTTACACTGAATTCTGCTATGATCACTAACATCCAGTCAAAATCCAGAAAAGTAACCACATGACTTCAGAAAAGGAGTGAGGGTGGGAATTAAAAAATAATGCCTGTCTCAAGCTAGTGCATTAGATATGTAAATAACCTGTCATTCACAGCAAGGGGGAAGAACGGACAAAAGTTTTCTCCTGTTTGTCCATTTATCTCACTGAAAAAAATTAAAGAGTATTGTTTAGAGCTGGATTAACTCTTTGTGGCAAGACTGGGCACAGATGATAGGAAATCGTATACTCTACATTGTGACAAGAAAAAGAAAAAAAGAAATTGGGTTTACATCCACTTTAACCCTTCTGCCGCGTACACACCATCACTTTATGTGATGAAAAAAAACGACACTTTCTGTGAAGTAAAAAATGACGTTTTTGAAACTTCAATTTTCAAAGACGAAGTTGCCTACACACCATCGTTTTTCTCACAATGTTCTAGCAAAGCGAGGTTACGTTCCACCACGTTTTTCCATTGAAGCTCACTTCATAAGTAGCTTCTGAGCATGCGTGGATGAAAAAACGTCGTAGAAAACGACGTTTTTTGCTACACGCGGTCAATTTCTGTGAAGTAAAAAGTGCACTTTTGAAAAACGACACATAAAATTGAAGCATGCTTCAATTTTTTTTGGTCGTTTTTTACAAGACATAAAACGACGTTTTCCCCCACACATGGTCAATTAAAGTGACGTTTTTAAAAACGTCATTTTTTTTCATCACATAAAGTGATGGTGTGTACGCGGCATTCCTTGCCATACAACTTGTGACAGCCAACACCTCTTCTGCCTTATGGCTTATAGCCACTGGTATACGCCCACATATCGGGTTGTAAACACCACTATCAGACCATGCTTTGAGTTCAAAATGAAATTTGTGATCGTCCATGTTTAAATAACTGTGTGTCTAAAATACACTAGAAAATATGACATGTTAGTGATACTTGAATACTGGAGTTGTTCAATGGGATGAAATCTTCAAAAAAGAAAAGGAAACAGATACATTTGAATATGAAAATAATGTTTTTTGCTACCCAGAGGTAACAATGAAAATAAAGTAGGGCTGGGGAAATTAAAGAATTCCTTGATTAACCTTAAATTTTTTTGATCGATCAAAATTCTTGACGTCACCGGACAGCCTGGACAGTGAGACTTACCCTGCTGGATGCGAGCAAACTGCACCCATTGGATTGAGGTACCTTTGCATCTGTGGAGCAGGGGAAGGGGGCAAAAATAACCATTGTTTTCCTGTCCTAAGCAGTTTTGTGCAGACAATTCTTTGTGTATCGGCAACTAGTGTTGGTCACGAATATTCGTATTGTGAATATTCGGCTCGAATATGGCATATTCGAGTATTCGCGAATATCTCGAATTTCGCGGCCAATATTCGCTATTCCGAATATAAAAAAAATTGCGAAATTTCGCTAATTCGAATTTATTGCGAACATTTTGCGAATTTTTTTTTTTTTTTCTGATTAACTCTGATGCAAAAGAAGGGCGGAGAAAGTATTCTCGAATATTCGGAAATCGAATATTCGGAATATTTTATCAAAAAATAAATGTTGTGAAATATTTTGACAACTGTGGTAGGAGAACTCTGATTGGCTCTGATGCAAAAGAAGGGTGGAGAAAGTATTCGCAAATATTCGGAAATCAAATATTGGTGATATTTTATCGAAATTTCGCTAATGCGAATGCAAAATTGATTGCGAGATTTTGACAACTCTGATTGGCTCTGATGCAAAAAAAGGGTGGAGAAAGTATTCGCGAATATTCGATTTCCGAATATTCGCAAATACTTTCTCCACCCTTCTTTTGCATCAGAGCCAATCAGAGTTCTCCTACCACAGTTGTCAAAATATTTCACAACATTTTTTTTTTTGATAAAATATTCCGAATATTCGATTTCCGAATATTCGAGAATACTTTCTCCGCCCTTCTTTTGCATCAGAGCCAATCAGAAAAAAAAAAAAAAAAATTCGCAAAATGTTCGCAATAAATTTGCATTAGCGAAATTTCGTAATTTTTTTATTTTTTTTAAATATCACGAATATTCGATTTTAGCGAATATTTCACGAATATTCGGCTATATATTCGTGATATATCGCGAAATCGAATATGGCGTATTCCGCTCAACACTATCGGCAACATCTGTTCCGTGCAAAAGACTGTTCAGTTCTTCAGGGTATATTGTCAATAAAATGCGATCATGTCTGCTTCCAGAAAATGTAAACACTCTGGTATGTCTGCGTGACTGGCTAAAGTGATGCCTACTATAAAGTGACTGACAGTCAATATACTAGATACGTTTTATAATTAAAGTTAAACTAACTTTAAGTTTTTCTTAAAGTTTAATAAGAAAAAAATACTTACGTCAGTGCTAAAGTTTACATTTAAAATGGATTTGTGTGAACTGTGAAGTTAAGTCATGGATTGTGGAAACTAACTAGTGTCGGGTGATTGTATATAGTGTATACCACATTTACCACTGACTAATGCAGAGATCAGCTAAAAGTAGTTCGATCAGTGCGTTATAATTAATCAAAATTAGTCGATTAATAAAAATCGATTAATCAAACACAAAAATTTTAATCAGGAACAGCCCTAAAATATAGGATATACTTTTGTAACCTGGGGTGATAGAGAACAACTAGTTAGGTTTAATGCAACAAGCAATCTAAATTGTATAACTCAGCAGTCCAGTGTTGCAGCACTCCATTATCTTTGATCAAGTAAAATCAATGTATTAAGCAGCATCCATTTCCGGCTTTGTTCAGCCCTTTCGTGAGCTTCATATTCCAAAAATAAAAATAAAACGCCAGCCGAGAAAACTGACAGATTTCTTCTCTCTGCCTCACGGAGCTCGAATCCAAGATGGCCTCCCTGACAATGAGGGCCCATCCATCCCCCCAAAATCATCCCCTCCTTGTCCAACTTCTCATCCTGGACTGTCCTCCACCTCCAACAGCTCCGCAAAATCACAAATGCGACTGGACTCTGACGCTCAGGGCTCTGAGGTAAGGCCTGCACTAGATAGCCTCCCCACACTATCGCCAGCATCGTCCCCCATTGCTGCCTTCCCCACCAATAACCAGCCGGTTATAGACACAATGTTGACAGAAATGTTGCATATGGGGCAAAGAGTGGGTCACATTGAACATCAATTAGGCGCCATGACGGTCACGGTTAATGATTTAGTCGATGCGCACGATCGCACCAGAGATGAACAAGAATAGGTGCGGGCCAAGATGGCGGACCTCGAAGACCGATCCAGATGCAACAATGTGAAAATACGCGGCATACCAGAAACGATCGTACCGACCGATCTAAATACTTATGCCAGATAAATGATCTTGTCGCTCCTGCCGGATCTCCCGACAGTGGAGACTGTCATTGATCGTATTCACCGCCTGCCAAAGCCCTCACACTTGCCACCTGAAGTTCCTCGCAACACTCTTATGATAATACATTTTTACCACGCCAAAGATATGCTCCTGGCCAAATCCAGGCATCTTGGTCAACTACCTGCGCCATATGCTAAGCTACAACTTTTTGCTGACATTTCCTAATACACCAGGCAGCAAAGGCGACAGCTCCAGACCATTACCAAGCCACTGAATAATCATAAAATACCCTACCAATGGGGGTTCCCGACCAAACTCCTGATCACTAAAAATGGAGTGAAACATAGTATCCGTACAGTGGAGGAAGGAATTCAACTCCTCAAAAAATGACAGATACTTCCTGGCGATGCCGCACCGCTCTAAGTGCAGGCTCCTGACAACCCACGCTCCAACACCATGGGTCCTCACCCCAGTGCCAACATCTGACTATGTGGTTAGTGCACTCATCTCTTTCATTCCTGGAATGCACTCTGGTTTAGTGCCTGCTCATTGCAGTTTGTCCACAAACGTTTACCCCTCATTTATTCAGTAGTCCTCCTGATATACTACTGACCCGGGTGTCTTCCCCATACCCATCAACGTTGCTGTTCTACATACGTTACCTGTTTGCTTTTCAATTTTATTTTTTATTTTCCTTTTTTACCCTTTGCTTATTTTTCTTCTTCCCTCCCTTCCGGTACCCAGACGATGCCGGAATTCTGAGAGCATCCACTTCCTGGTTCACGTGACTACCCCTCGCCACGAATCTCTCTTCATTGCCTAGTGAACTCCCAAAGAACTGTGAGTACTTCTTTGACTACACATAATTAGTTCTCTACCCAAGATGCCAAAGTTCCTGACCTTGAATGTCAAGGGTCTGAATCACCCTGCTAAAAGGGCGTCCATGTGGAAGACGGCTCAGCAGTCCCTATGTGACATTCTCTGTGTGCAAGAAACACACTTTAAATCCTCTGCTTGCACCAGCTTGCTCCAATAAACACTTCACCAATGTCTTTAGAGCATCTGGCCCTGAAAAAAAGAATGGGGTCTTAATTGCCATCAAGAATACAATCTCGTTCACTCTCCACAACAGCTTAGTGGATAACAATGGCAGATACTTGGCCCTAGATTGCTCCATGAACAATGTTAGATACACTGTTGTGACTGTATACGCTACTAATGCAAAACAAATCAGTTTCCTATCCAAACTAATGAAAAGAATCAACCGCTTCAAACAAGGTCACCTCATTCTCTGTGGGGACTTTAACATAGTTCCGGACAACTCACTTGATGCCTCATCTAGATCAGGCAGGATTGCCTCGCCTATAGGTGCCTTCATAGGAACACACAACCTCTACGACATCTGGAGGTGCCTACATTACACTGAAAGGGACTACTCCTACTTTTCCCCTCGCCACAACTCCTATACAAGGATTGACTATTTTCTAGTAGACAAGTGGTCCCTGTCCAAAGTCTCCGCATCTGACATATCCACCATTACGTGGTCCGACCATGTACCTGTCACCATGTCTTTCTGTGACTCCCCTTCCCTTTCACAGACTATGGATACGCCGCATAATTTTTAAAATGCCCCGTCGTATCTTTGTTTTGTATCCACAAAACAAGATACAACTGAATCTGGGCTCGATCCGACTGGCGTACATCTTAGTACGCCGTCGGATCGTAGGTGCATATTTACGCTGGCCGCTAGGTGGCATTTCCGTTGAATTCCGTCGAATTTCGGCGTATAGTTACCCCTGCTATATGAGGCGTACTCAATGTTAAGTATGGTCGTCGTTCCCGTGTTGAATTTTGAATTTTTTTCTGTCGTTTGCGCAAGTCGTTCGCAAATACGGCTTTGCGTAGAATGACGTTCACGTCGTAAGCATTGGCTTGTTGCGGGTTAATTTCGAGCATGCACACTGGGATACCCCCATGGACGGCGCATGCGCAGTTTAAAAAAAACGTCATTTACGTCGGGTCAAGACGTATTAACATAAAACACGCCCCATCACATACATTTGAATTGCGCGCCCTTACGCCGCAAAAGTTACACTACGCCGCCGTAACTTACGGGGGAAATTCTTTCAGGATACAAAAAAAAGCTGTAAGTTACGGCGGCGTAGTGTATCAGAGATACACTACACCGACGGATAGAAGCGCCACGCTTCGTGGATCTGGCCCTTAATGTCCAAAGCAGGAATGGGTGCCCTGAACATGGCCAACTACTGCAAAGCTATAATCCTAGACCAAGCAAACATTATCAAGATCTTCACACTATTTCTTAGAGATAAACATGTTAAAAACTAGGACATGGCTGGTATAGCAATGGTTGGATCTCTCTACTCATGAGACAGACTTAAACCATTCTCCGAACTCAATTCTACCCATGTGATCTCATACAGGACTTTTAAAAATACTTGGAAATTTATAATTTGCTTTCCTTTCTAAGAGTCAAATACAATATTTATATTAGGGGAATCCTATCACGTTTCAATGATCATTGATCCAGTATGATCCACTGGGAATTGAAGCTAAACTTCACCTTGTCTACCTGTAATACAATGAACTCTTAAGGCTTTAAAGATGCATCAACCATTGGAAAGATCTTACTATGCTCCCCAAAGACTTGTAGCTATCTCCACCCAATACTTTCCACTGTGCTGGAAGGCATGCTGCTACATTAAAACAACAAAATAATTAGGGAAACTGCAAAATACATACATTTTTTTTTTTGGCAGGAAGTCTTACAATTTATATGCGCCCTTATCACTATCTCTTCCACACTGATTCAGTGCTGATTCAGTGCTTGCATTCCTGGGTGTATGAACTGAGTGCTGAGCTTGCAATCACTGCACCTTTCCCACCCATGTATTAACAGTAGCCAGATTATCCATTGGCAGACTTTGGAGACAAAATATGATCCCTATTTTGTACTCTATGATACAAACCTTTAATACTCATGCCAAACTTGATTTCTATTTTGCTACAGCCCATTGTAGAGGATACAAAATGGTCCTGCTGGCTATCACACAACAAATGTACAGTTTTGACCCAATTACAGGCATACCCCACTTTTAAGTACATAATGGGATTTATTTACTAGATCTGGAAAGCACAACATCAGGCTCATTTCTGCATAAAATACAATAAGATTCCAGGTTTTATTTCCAAAGCTTAATTGATCGAGCTGGGGTTAGAAGCTTATTGGTTTCTATTGAGAATTGAGCCTGATTTTGCGCTTTCCAGCTTTAGTAAATAAACCACATTTCGTAAAGTGGGGTATGCCTTGCACTTAAATAGTTAGTCACATAGGGCCAGATTCACCAAAGAGATACGACGGCGTTTCTCCTAATACGCCGTCGTATCTCTGTTTCTATCTATGCGACTGATTCATAGAATCAGTTACGCATAGATATCCATAAGATCCGACAGGTGTAATTGTTTTACACTGTCGGATCTTAGGATGCAATACCGCGGCCGCCGCTGGGTGGAGTTTGCGTCGTAAACCAGCGTCGGGTATGCAAATCAGCAGTTACGGTGGATCCCCGACGGATTTTCGCGTTCGCTACAACGCTGCTAGTCTAGTTTCCCGTCGCAAAGTTAGTCGTCGTTTGACCTGCCCTAACTTTAGTCAGCAATCGTATTGCTGTCTAAAGTATGGCCGTCGTTCCTGCGTCGAAATTTAAAATTTAACGTCGTTTGCGTAACACGTCCGGGAATACGGAAGTACGCTATGCGCGTCGCCGTTCGAAAAAATTACGTCACGGCGCGCAAAGCACGGCGGGAGTTAGGAAACGAAGCATGCGCAGTAGGTCCGGCGCGGGAGCGCGCCTAATTTAAATGGCACACGCCCATTTGAATTGACCTGCCTTGCGGGCCAATTCAGGCACTTGCGATGAAAACTTGCGGTGGTGTAACGTATCTACGATACGTTACGCCGCCGCAGTTCTATGTAAATCTGGCCCGTAGTTTGTCTGGTTGAAAAAAAAGACTCAGTCCATTTAGTTCAACCAATATAAAGGGGGTGGGAGCTTCCCACAAGACCCAGGCTCACCTTTTGTAGAGCCAAGACCCCCAAGAACCTGATATCCCTGAGCCAAGTTCAACAAAGGATCTCTCTGGTCACCAAAACAAAAACACCAGAATGCTACAATGCCGTAGGACAACCTCAGACAAAACCCATTCTGTAATGTTCAGCAGCAATGGAAAGTATAGGTGGACTTCTCCTCTGGCTATGTTATCTATGTGATTGCCCCTGTAAATTACAATATGTAGGTAGAACCATACAAACCTTTGGGAACAGGCTCAACAAAGAAAGCTAAAATAGTCTATCTCAACATTTTGCAAGTATGCACAATAGAGATTTTGATCAATATACAGCAATTATCATCGAGCAAGTACCTACATCTATTCAGTACAACAGACTCAAGAAACTAGGCCAAAGAGAAACTTTCATTTTTTTCTAAAAAAAAAAGAATAGAACCTACTTTGGAAGAATATCTTATTGTTTATGGATTGTTTGAACTGTTTTTTGTACTTTTCATTTGCGGTGCATTGGTGTTTGTTTGTTATCAATTATTTATTTTGTTGTTGTTGTTGTTATGATGTACTGTTGCTTTAACTACTTGCCGACCTGCCGCCGTCGTTTTACGGCGGCAGGTTGGCTCCCCTGCGCGAGAGCCCGTAGCTCTACGTCGGCTCTCTCGCAGGCCACTAGGGGCGCCGCTTGCTAGCCCCCGACTCCCGTGCACATGCCCGGAAGGCGGGATCGCCGCCAGGCACACGCAATCGCTCGTTACAGAGCGGGGACCAGGAGCTGTGTGCGTAAACACACAGCTCCGATCCTGTCAGGGGGGAAATGCTGATCCTCTGTTCATTCAATGTATGAACAGAAGATCAGTGATTTCCCCTAGTGAGGCCACCCCCCCTACAGTTAGAACACACGCAGGGAACATGATTAACCCCTTCCTTGCCCCGTAGTGGCATTTTTATAGTAATCCAATGCATTTTTATAGCACTGATCGCTAAAAAAATGCCAATGGTCCCAAAAATGTGTCAAAAGTGTCCGAAGTGTCCGCCATAATGTTGCAGTACTGAAAAAGTCGCTGATCGCCGCCATTACTAGTAAAAAAAATATTAATAAAAATGCCAAATACCCCCTATTTTGTAAACGCTATACCTTTTGCGCAAACCAATCAATAAATGCTTATTGCATTTTTTTTTTACTAAAAATATGTAGAAGAATACGTATCGGCCTAAACTGAGGAAAAAATAGTTTTTTTATATATTTTTGGGGGATATTTATTACAGCAAAAAGTAAAAAATATAAATTTTTTTCAAAATTGTCGATCTATTTTTGTTTATAGCGCAAAAACTAAAAAACGCAGAGGTGATCAAATACCACCAAAAGAAAGCTCTATTTGTGGGAAAAAAAGGACGCCAATTTTGTTTGGGAGCCATGTCGCACGACCGTGCAATTGTCAGTTAAATCGACGCAGTGCCGAATCGCAAAAAGTGCTCTGGTCTTTGACCAGCAATATGGTCCGGGGGTTGCTTTTGTTTATGTGTTGTCCTGTAGCCTTAAAAAGAACATCTTTCTTTTTTCTTCTTGGTTTTTATACTTCTTAGTCAAGTAATATATATCCCTTTTGGCTCTGATAATTACTGCATTAAGGTATTTGTACTTTTATACATCTATAGCTTTTAACACATTATAAGAATTCTTTGTATTTTCTTTTGTCTAGATGTTAGCCCTGATAAAGGTCTTAACACGTGTTGGCTGTTACAAAATAAAAATCTGGTAAAAATAAAAGCTGGTGTGGCGCTCCCATCCTTTCAAAACTTCAACACAGTTGATCCAAAGGAAGGTAAAAAAAAACAGCAAAACATGATCCCATTTGCTCCAGTGGGGGAGAACATTTCTCCCTGATCCCCCAAGAGGCAAATCGGAAATTCCCTGGATGAACTTTACCTAAAAATCTTAGTATCTTAAATCTCCAGTCCTTTTTTAACCACTTAAGCCCCGGACCAATATGCAGCCTAAAGACCCAAGGTGTTTTTACAGTTCGGGACTGCGGCGCTTTAACAGACAATTGCGCGGTCGTGCGACATGGCTCCCAAACAAAATTGGCGTCCTTTTTTCCCCACAAATAGAGCTTTCTTTTGGTGGTATTTGATCACATATACGGTTTTTAGTTTTTGCGCTATATAACAAAAATAGAGCGACAATTTTGAAAAAAATATTTTTTACTTTTTGCTATAATAAATATCCCCCAAAAACATATATAAAAACATTTTTTTCCCTCAGTTTAGGCCGATACGTATTCTTCGACCTATTTTTAGTAAAAAAAAATCGCAATAAGCGTTTATCGATTGGTTTGCGCAAAATGTATAGCGTTTACAAAATAGGGGATAGTTTTATTGCATTTTTATTATTTTTATTTTTTTTACTACTAATGGCGGCGATCAGCAATTTTTTTCGTGACTGCGACATTATGGCGGACACTTCAGACAATTTTGACACATTTTTGGGACCATTGTCATTTTCACAGCAAAAAATGCATTTAAATTGCATTCTTTATTGTGAAAATGACAGTTGCAGTTTGGGAGTTAACCACAGGGGGCGCTGTAGGAGTTAGGGTGCACCTAGTGTGTGTTTACAACTGTAGGGGTGTGTGGCTGTAGGACTGACGTCATCGATTGTGTCTCCCCTATAAAGGGGATGACACGATCGATGCGCCGCCATAGTGAAGCATGGGGAAGCCGTGTTTACATACGGCTCTCCCCGTTCTTCAGCTCCGGGGAGCGATTGCGACGGAGCGGCTATAAACAAATAGCCGCGCCGTGGTCCCGGATCGCTCCCCGAGCGGACCCGACCTCTGCATGTAGCGGGGGGGGGGGTCCCGATCGGACCCCCCCACCCGCTAATAGGCAAGGACGTACATTAACGCCCATGTGCCTGTACGTGCCATATTGTGGACGTACATTTACATGCGGAGGTCGGGAAGTGGTTAACCACTTGCATACTGGGCACTTTCAACATCCCCCACCCCCCCCCCCCCCCTCATGCCCAGGCCAATTTTCAGTTTTCACACTTTGAGCCCTGGTTCACACTGGGTACGATTTGGAACGATTTGAGATGCGATTTGACATGTCAAATCGCATCTCAAATCGGCGGCATTTGCCGGCAATTGTCAGCAATGGCACTGTCCTAATCAGTGCGACGCCGCATCTGCGATTTCAAAAAGTAGTTCCTGTACTACTTTTTTCGATTTCGGGCCGCGATTTACATTAAATTGCGGCCGAAATCGTGGCAAAATCGCGGGAAAATCGCGGCCGCGAAATCGCGGGAAAATTGCGCATTTTACCGCGATTTTGAATTCGCAGCAGTGTGAACCTAGGCTGAATGACAGTTACTCAGTCATGCAACACTGTACCCATATGAAATGTATGTCCTTTTTTTCCACACAAATATAACTTTATTTTGGTGGTATTTAAACACTATTGTTTTTTTATAAAAAAAAATGCTTTTTTTATAAATTCTCTTAGAAAACTTAGCAAATTAGTAATTTTTCTTCATAAGTTTTGGCCATATTGTATACTGCTACATATCTTTGGTAAAAATAACCCAAATCAGTGGATATATTTTTTTGTATTTGTGAAAGTTATAGAGTCCTAAAGCTATGGTGCCAATCATTGAAAATTGATCACACCTTGTACGGCCTATCTTATTTTGTGACACCAACAAGCCAGAAAAGAACAAATACTCCCAAAATTACCCCTTTTTGGAAAGTAGACCTCCCAAGATATGTTCTAGGGACAAAAATTCACAACTAATTTCCTGACAACCTATGATTTTGAAGGCCCTTCAGATTTCTAGAACATAGCATGTACATACCAAGGATTACACGCCAAACTAAATTCTATTGAGAAAAGGGTAAAAAAAAATATTACCTGTGGTTTTAGTAGTGCAGTTGTCCCCAGAGGAGAGTATTTGAGAAACAGCAGGCAGGGACGTGCTTAGCAAAAAACAAAAGTAATTATCCAGGCAACAGGCAGGAATAATGTCTATAGTCAGTACAGGGATGTTGTCAGCACAGCCAAATGATTTGTCCAAAAGGAATTGTCCAGGCAGAGACATGGTCAGCAAAGCCAAAATATTGGTCCAAGCACACTGCTACCTGCAGACACTCATTATTGTATCAATCTCTAGCCCTTCATAAACATACTGCCTATTGCTACAGCTAAATATTTCTATAGTACAGTATCTGGACAAAACCCGTAGAAAACCAAAATAATTATTTTCTCCATCCGGAAAAACAATTCTGGAGCCCCTCACATATGCAAGATCCCTGCCTACTACAGTAGCAGGTCAACAGATCAGTCCAAGTGGAAGCATAATCGATAAAACAGGCCAGGGTCAGTTCATGTGGAAGCATTCCAAGCGGTAGGCAGAAGCATAGTCGAAAAAACAGGTCAGGGTCAGTTCACGTGTAAGACAGAAACATGGTGGATCAATAATTCAGACGGTAGGCAGAGGCATAGTTGTTAAACAGGCCAGGGTCAGTTCCCATGGAAGGCAGTGGCATGGTTATTTGAGGAAGCATGGAAAAGGGTCAGCACAGATGATGAAAATGGGGAAATTGTTAAAAATATGGGTTAATATTTTAGGGATGTGTGAAAACGTTGGAAGCATTCTCCAATGCATATGCCTGGGTTGGGAGGGACACTGGGGCAATGGTAGTTGGTATCTCTTCTAACTCCTCCTTTGCTGCATACACAACATCTTTTTTGGCATCTTCGGCCTGCTTCAAGTGGTGAAATGCTGTCTGAGAAGAGGTGCCAATGAAGTCGGCTAACAGCATTTTCGAGGGGGGGGGGGGGGTCTTTGCTGACAGATGAGGGATATGATTATTTCTTCAATTAATTTTAGGAAGGATTTGGTGTAGGTGATATATGCATTGTAAATCTCTTATGCCCTGTACACACGATCGGTCAATCCGATGAAAACGTTCTGATGGATTTTTCCATCAGTTATCCGATGAAGCTGACTGATGGTCAGTCGTGCCTACACACCATCCGTTAAAAAAACGATTGTGTCAGAACAAGGTGACATAAAACACAACGACGTGCTGAAAAAAATGAAGTTCAATGCTTCCAAGCATGCGTCGACTTGATTCTGAGCATGCGTGGATTTTTAACCGATGGACGTGCCTACAGACGATCGTTTTTTATCTATCAGTTAGTTATCCATCAGATAATTTTAAAGCAGGTTCCATTTTTTTTAACCGATGGATAAACAACCGATGGGGCCCACACACGATCGGTTTGGTCTGATGAAAACGGTCCAGACAAACCGATCGTGTGTACGCGGCATTAATCTCTTAAGACTTTCTTTATAATTCTTTATTTTATATATCTCTTTTCTCTTTTCCTCTGTTCCTTCCACAGACAAGAAACAATAGGTACAGCTTTTACAATCTCTTCATCGTTATAACATTCATTGAGATCTTCACCTTAACATCTCATAAACTCTATATTACAGCCTTATAGCATTCATTGAAATCTTCACCTTAACAACTCATAAACTCTATATTACAGCCTCTTATTACATTTCTAATCTCCTCTATACTGGCCCAGGTCCCCTATCCTTGGTGAATCCGCTATTTTCATCTGCTATCCTCGGAAGGGTGTTCTGAGCCCGAGGAGATATTTAATCACCCACCCAAGATCCTCCCTCCCTCCCCACCCAAAGAAAAATGAAAAAGAAAAAAAAAAAAAAAAAAAAGATGCATCCATACAACCCTGGTCTCTCCCCCTTCCCCCCCTATAAGCTCCGCTCCCTATATTCAATATATGGAGTCCAGGTCCTCCAATAAGTCTCCTCTCGTTCCTGTATTCCCATTGTGAGGTTTTCCATCATCTGTATCTCATTTATTCTGCTAAGCCATTGCAGTTTTGTTGGGGAGGCGGTACTCTTCCATAGGATAGGTATACACGCCTTTGCGGCTGTTATCAGGTGACGTAATAAGGATTGTTTATAGTTTTCCATTGATATGGGAATGTCGAGTAACAAGAACGCCGCAGGTCTGTCTCCTAAGTTTATCCCGGTGATTTCCCGGATTGTCTCCGAGACCATCCTCCAGAATTATCTTATCACCAGACATTCCCAAAATATGTGTACCATGGTACCCTCCTCTTTCTGACATCTCCAGCAAATTTTAGACGTATTGGGAAAAAAACGATTTAGTATTGTTGGTGTCCTGTACCACCTTGTCATAACTTTATATCCCCCCTCCTGGTACCTAGATGCGATTGAGGCTTTATGTGTAAATGCGAAGATCTTGTTTTTCTGAGTGTCTGAAAACTTGATGCCCAGATCCCTTTCCCATGCCTGTATGAAAACAAGCTCTTGTGGCACCTTTGATTCGTTCAATAAAGTATACATATATGATAGCATATGTCTCGATGGTTCTTTTTTTAGACAGATTTCCTCAAATTTAGACGGGGTCCCTATTTCTACCTCGTGGATCTTCAGAGATCCTAAAAACGTTCTCAACTGGTTACGTCTCCATATGTCTATATCTTCCCCATATACCAGTTCTAGATCTTCGTTCTGCATTACGTGATTCTCTCTCATGAAATGTATCAGCCTACAGGCTCCCTTCCGTCTCAAGTTATTGAAATATCGATCTTTTAACCCTGGCACAAAGCTCGGGTTTCCCAGGATAGGTGTCATAGGGCCGATACACTTCACCAGATTCGTATTCTTACACACCCGTCTGATAGCTCTAAGTGTAGCCTTTATCATCGGATGTTTCTTTGCACTCTGAGGTATCTTATTCTCCCCCAACCACGCCAGACCATCTATAGGTATACTGCTGGCTTCTTGTTCCAGATTGACCCAGGGTTTTTCATCCTGTTGTGTGCACCAGTCCACTACTCGTGTTAGATGAGAGGCCTCATAGTACCCCATTGGATCTGGGAGGCCCACTCCTCCTTTATCTTTGGATAGAGTCAATATATTTCTCCGGACTCTGGCCGGTTTTCCAGCCCAAATGAACTTCATAAACTTCGCTCGTATGTCTCTCAGGAATCCCATTGGCAATGTTATGGGAAGGGTCTGCAATAGATAGATTAGCCTTGGCATCGTATTCATTTTTATTATATTTATTCGGCCAAACCATGAGAATGTTTCTTTATCCCATTTTAGTAAGTCTAACTTTATTTGTTTTATTAGGGGTAGAAAATTTAATTCAAAGATCCTGCCCAATTTCCTTGGTATCTTCGTCCCTAAATATTCCACATGGGAATCTGTCCATCTGAAAGAGAAGCTACCGGCCAGTTGATGCCGTAATCCACTGTTCACCTCAACTCCCATTGCTTCCGATTTGTTGTAATTAACTTTAAAATTGGAAATTTTTCCATATCTTTTTATCTCTGCTAATAAGCAAGGGAGCGATGTTATCGGGGACGTTAATGTGAACAGTAGAACATCAGCATAAGCTGCCACCTTATAGTCGTCTTCCCCAACCCGTATACCCCTTATATCACTGTTTGCTCTAATAGTTCTTAAAAAGGGCTCCAAAGAAAGAATGAATATAATTGGGGATAGGGGGCATCCCTGTCGGGTTCCATTATGGATAGGGAAGGGATCTGATTTTTTCTCATTAATCCTTACTCTTGCCGATGGGCAGGAGTATAGGCTTGTGATCCAGTTCAGTAAGCCCTTCCCCAAACCAATATGTGATAGCATGGCTTTTAGATATCCCCATTCCACCCTGTCAAAGGCTTTTTCCGCATCAGCGGATATCAAAACTACAGACTGGTGACGTTGTTGTGCTAAATATATTGTGCTTATTATCCTTTGAGTATTCTCTCTACCTTCTCTGCCCGGGGTGAAACCCACTTGATCTGGGTGTATCAGTGCGGGGACATACGTCAACAGTCTGTCTGCCAGTATCTTCGCCAGAATTTTTAAATCGACATCTAGCAAAGATATTGGCCGGTAGCTTGAACACTCGGCGGGATCTTTCCCATCCTTGGGAATCACTACGATCTCGGCCATTAAGGTTTCCGCTGGCATCCTCTGTCCTTCGCGGATCGAATTAAAAGTCGCGACAAACCTAGGTGCCAGTTTTTCCGCCAAAATTTTGTAATACCGCAAGGTATATCCGTCGGGACCCGGCACCTTTCCCGCTTTTAATGCTCCTAAGGCTCCCAGAAATTCTTCGACTGTGATCGGGCCATCTATCTTCTCTGCTTCTTCTGTAGGTATCTTTGGCATCTTTGAAGACACTAGATATTCCTTGGCCCTTTCCTCCCTTTCTGGAGTATTAATTCTTCCACCCTGCCTCTCCAAATTATATAGGTTTAAATAATAGACTCTAAATGCTTCAGCTATTTGCTGCGTTGAGCTCACCAGCACATTCCCCTGCGTTCTGATTTTTTCGATCTGGTTGCGGGATCTCATATCTCTAAGTGCGTTCGCCAGTAACCTGCTGGGTTTATTCCCGAATTCGTAAAAAGTTCTTTTACACCTACTCAATTTGGCTTTTGTTTTGTCCGTTAACATAAGATTTAATTTTTCCCGCAGGCCCGCCAACTTCTCCCCTGTCTGATGTGTCTGTAATTTCTTATGTGCTGTTTCCAGAAGTTGGATTTCCCCCAGCAGACTGTCCAGTTTAGCACTCAGATTACGTTTTCTATGTGCTCCCAATGAGATTAGCACCCCTCTTAGGTAGCATTTATGTGTTTCCCAAATATTCATAGGCAGCGTTTCATCTGAGTCGTTAGTAGAGAAGAAATTGTCTAATTCCCAAGCTATCTGCTTCTCATAGTCCGGGTCTTTTAAGAGTGTCTCATTGACTCTCCAATTCCATTCTCGTGGCCCCCTCTCTCCCCATTCTATACTGCAATTGGTTGGCGCATGATCGGATATCGTAAAAGACCCTATTACTGCACCTTGTAGTCGTGAAAGAATGTTCTGATCTATAAAGACATAATCTATCCTTGTGTATGTCTTATGTTTCGCAGAAAAAAAACTGTAATCCTTATCATACGGATGGGTCATCCTCCAGCTTTAAGACTTTCTTATACCATACATGGGACCTCCTTGCTGCCAAATGGGGCTGAAGCATTTAATCATTATAATCCACCCCCCTCCATTTAGAGATTATAATCTTGGACGCATGTAGCTTTTTGAATGAGACCATGTCTTCTGGGAATCTTGGATGTGGTGTCATTATCGATGGTGGACAGCATGTGTACTGTACATCCCTCTTATCCTTCCACCTCAAGGCCAGCACTTTGTAGTTGCTCAGAACTCCCCCTTAAGAAGAAAAAATAAATAAATCTAACTACATACCTATTTTATGGTGTGGCAGGACAGAGGTGGTAGTACCAAGCCACAATACCCCACTCAAAAGACTGGCCTACCTGACACAGACAGACTCCAAAACTACATAAGGTTGTAGGAAGATTGGCATTCCAGTATGGTTCCACATTATTTAAGACGTGTCTATGCTTTTTCAGCTTTTTCTGACCAACGTCCAGGTTTTAACTCAAACATATCCTGAATTTTAAAATATATACAGTGGAAATTAGTACTTCCGCTTTCAGAGTTGAAAATATAAATGTATAAATATATTTAATACAAATCCTAACCATAGTCATGTCATGAATCCTAATTCCCCAACTGTGTTAAATATTCTTTCAGAAGAGCATGACATCCAGAGGACAGATCCTAGATAAAAGCGTGTTTCAATTCCATATACAGAAGGTGATTGGCAAATACTTTTGAAGAAGAGATCCAAGAAGAGGTACAAATGCCTTCCATAGGGAAGTTTTTAGGCATATTAAGGCAGTATATCCAAAGAAGAATGGTTCAAGGGAAAATTGCAAAATAAAGACCTAATAAACACATAATTAAAACTAGATAAAAAATATCTATCTATCTCTATATATATATATATATATATATATATATATATATATATATATATATATATATATATATATATATATATATATATATATATATATATATATATATATATATATATATATTTATTAACAGTCTTATTTGCAGTTCATTGTCACATAAAATGCCATTATATAATTAACACTTTGTACAACCTTCCCCATAACTACAATGTTTGTAGCTTTTTCATTAATAAGCAAATGAGGCTGACCTTTGAGACAATTAGAAAATCTGGGATAGGGCTTGGAGTAGCACCACAGCAAATGGCATAATGACGAATGACATGCTGATATCATAACAAGTAAAAGTTACATGTTTGCAGGAAAGGAGAAAGCTTTAAAAAAGTGTGTATTAGCTTACTAAAACTGTTAAAACTAATATACTTCAAAGTAAATAAGTCCAAAACATTTGCAAACTCATAGGAGAAATAAGAAGTTATCTCTAAAACTGTCAAACGACATAAAATATGGTGATGATGTCTTGTATTATGGCCCCTTTTGACAGAGTGTATAAACCACAAGATTCTTCATGGCTAATGATCCTGCTGCCATCCTTCTCCATCTCACTTCCATGTCTCAGAAGAGATATTGGAAGTCCTTGCTAATTCATTAATTTACCAGTTTGGGACCGCCTCACGTACATTATATTGCAGTGGGGTGGTGCGCCTGTGGTTAGGGGGCGTGCATTTGGATTTGATTCAGAATCGATCAGTCATAAGGTCCAGACCAATGATTTTTGGCCTGGACCTGCTAATCGGTTCTGACTAATGGAAGAAATTATGCATTCTCCCCTCCTAAAGCCCTTTCGGTTCCGGCAAGTGATGACAGAGCATCTACTGTGAGTACACAAGCACTACACTAGGGGCGGGCACCATTTAAATTAGGCGTTGTGCTAAATGACATCGCACGGACGTCATTTGTTTTGACGTTAGCGTAAATTGCGTCCAGCGCCATTCACGGACGACTTACGCAAACAACGTTGTTTTTTTACATTTCGACGCGGGAATGACGGCCATACTTAACATGGCTTAGGACAACTAGGGCTCAGCCCTAATTTTAAAAGGCGTAACTCGACAGAAACGACGTAAAGGTGGATCGACGGGCAGCGCGGACATTCGGGAATAGCCGTAACTATTCATTTGCATATTCTACGCCGACCGCAATGGCCTCGCCACCTAGCGGCCGGCCTAGAATTGCATCCTTAAGATCCGACAGTGTAATTCAATTACACCTGTCGGATCTTAGGGCTAGCTATGCGTAACTGATTCTATGAATCAGTCGCATAGTTAGGACGGCCCTAACACAGAGATACGACGGCGTATCAGGAGATACGCCGTCGTATCTCTTTTGTGAATCTGGCCCATAGTTACTAAGGATGGGCCAAACCCCCCCCCCCCCCCCGGTTTGGTTTGCACCAGAACACCGCGAACAGGCAAAAAGTTCTAGCAAACTTGTGAACCCTATTAAAGTCTATGGGACACAAACATATTCAGGCTCATATTCAAGTTATTGCCATAAAAAGTGTATGGGGACCCGGGTACTGCCCCAGGGAGCATGCATCAATGCAAAAAAAAATGTATTAATTGTTTATAGGAGCAGTGATTTTAATATTACTTAAAGTGAAATAATAAAAATGAAATATTCCTTTAAATATCATGACTGGGGGTCACCTTAATTTGCCTGTAAAGTGGTGCATCTGTGCGATGTGTAGAACATGCTGCAGCAATAATGACATTTCTAAAGGAAAAAAATGGCATTTAAACTTGCTTGCGGCTGGTCTGGTATGAATATTAAAGGGAACCCCACGCCAAAATTAAAAGAAAAATTGTCATGGGGTCCCCCAAAATCCATACCAGACCCTTGTGCGAGCATGCAGCCTATAGGTCAGGATAGGGGGGGTGAGCGAGCGCCGCCCTCCTGAACCATACCAGGCCACATGCCCTCAACATGGGGGTAGGTGCTTTGGGGTGGGGGGCACAATTCAGGCAGCATGATTGAAGATGGCTGGATAATGCTGGACACTTTTTTTTTTAATAATGGAATTGTCAAAAACTCAGCATCAGGGGCTTGATAGCTGCTGATCTAGGACTGCTTCATTTTGATAAATGTCAGCCTATCAACAGAGTCTGTGGACAGGCACACACATTGATCTATTACAAGCCCTCCAACAGCAATGTCCTTTCAGAAAGCACGCTGGATACAGGACAGGCCAGTAGCTTGATTGCATATTGAGCACGTTCTGGACAGTGGTTAATCCTCAAGACACAGTAACCCAGTGGGTGCTAAATGTGAAAGGTCTCCAAGTCTGCTCTTGCCCCTAGATATTCCTGCACCATATAATGCAAAACCTGCTGGGTGCTGAGGACTAAAGAATTGTTTAAAGACATCGGTCAGCCGGCCACCTTCTCCACTGCTCTTCCTCTGACCGAATGAAGCCTCAGAAACACATTGTATAGGACCACAAAATGGTAATCTCACAGGATCTGGAAAGGCAATACACAAGAAGACAGGATGAGCTCTGCAACTTTACCATTGTAACGTGGATCAAGAAGGGTTTCCAGCCAGTAATGATTCCTCGGGTCCTTTTGCAGGCTTTGCATAATCAGGGAGCCTATGCAGCGTATGTTTGAAGAGGCGAGAGATTCTAAATCACCCAGGTCACTAAGGATGACATTGTCAGGAACTACTTGTGCTGTGATTTGCCAAAGCATGCAGGTCAGGTGCATGCTTTGGCCAATCAGCATCCTTTAATGCACTGCGATTTCGCAGTGCATAATGGGGCGCATGTCGGTGCGCTAGTCGAACTTTGAATCCGATTGGTAGCTCCAAGAACCATCTGGAATCAGCAGGATTTTTCTGTAGAGATAAGTGTGGCTAGATGGCCACCACTCATCTCTATGCCCTTGGAGGACTGGAGCGGCGCCTTTTCAGTTCTCGGACCATATAAATATGATTTTTTTTCCTAAAGCAAAATATCTTTTGCTTTTAAGAGTAGAGGAGAGATTTGGAATATTTTAGACCACAGAACTCTCCATAAAGAGGACATGTCATGCTGTATTGTTATTGTGATAGCAAGAAAGTGATCAATTTTTTTTTTTTAAAGGGACAATGTAAAAATTTTAAAAAATATATATATTTTTTAAAGCAACCCTGTCCCAGTGTGCTCATGAACAGTAGTGAACACATTTGTAGGCAGGGCCGACCTTTGGGGTGTGCGGACAGTGCAATCGCACAGGGCGCCATAGCAACATGGGCGCCTGGCGACCGCACAAATTTTTTAATTCGCCCGCGTATTAAGTAGTGGGCGGGGGGCGTGCTGCACACTGGGGGTGTCAGGCCAGCGCCCCCCCCGCGACTGAAGAGGACCTTGCCGGGTGGCATGGCGTGGTGCCGGGTGCCTGGCTTAGCAGGGGGGTTGCCGTGCAAGCCGCATCCCAGCGAGCCGTCAGCACACCCGGGACCTGGCCGCAGTGATCCCCCTTCTCCTTAGGCAGCTCCGGGGGTCTGAGTCTTGGCTGCCTGTGACTGTCTCAGTCACGCAGCCGAGCAGTGAAGCAGCCTCCCCCTTGCCTGTACTGTGCTGTGTGTGTAGCACACGGCAAGCAGGTTATCTGAGCCTGCTTGCTTTACAGGTCTGAAGAGGGGGTCATCTGTATTTTAGGGGGTGGGGGGTTTATTGTAGGGGGGTCTGCACTGTAGGGGTTGATCTGTATTGTAGTGGGGGTGTTTTCTGTATTGTGTGTGTGTAGGAGGGTTCTTTATTGTTGGGGGGGGGGGGGGGTCTGCACTCTAGGGGTTGATCTGTATTGTAGGGGGGGTGTTTTCTGTATTGTGGGGGGTTCTTTATTGTAGGGGTGGTCTATTGTAGGGGGGTGTTCTGTATTGTGGAGGGGTTCTTTATTGTAGGGGGGTCTGCACTGTAGGAGTGGTCTATTGTAGGGGGGGTGTTCTGTATTGTGGGGGGGTTCTTTATTGTAGGAGGGTCTGCACTGTAGGGGTGGTCTATTGTAGGGGTAAATCTGTATTGTAGAGGGGTATTGTAAGGAGAGATCTGTACTTTAGGGGGAGGGGGTATGCACTGTACGGGAGTCTGCGTAACATGCAGGGGGTCCAGAACTGTTAGGGGAGGTGTCTGTTACATACAGGTGTCCGGGGCTGTGTAATGTAAAGGGGTGCAGGGTGCTGTGTAATGTAAAGGGGTCCAGTGGTGCAGGGTGCTGTGTAATGTAAAGGGGTCCAGTGGTGCAGGGTGCTGTGTAATGTAAAGGGGTCCAGAGATGTGGGGTGCTGTGTAATGTAAGGGGCCCAGAGGTGCAGGGTGCTGTGTAATGTAAGGGGCCCAGTGGTGCAAGGTGATGTGTAGTGTAAAGGGGTCCAGAGGTGCAGGGTGCTGTGTAATGTAACAAGGTGCAGGGTGCTGTGTAATGTAAAGGGGCCCAGAGGTGCATGGTGCTGTGTAATGCAAGGGGCCCAGAGGTGCAGGGTGCTGTGTAATGTAAGGGGCCCAGTGGTGCAGGGTGCTGTGTAATGTAAGGGGCCCAGTGGTGCAAGGTGCTGTGTAGTGTAAAGGGGTCCAGAGGTGCAGGGTGCTGTGTAATGTAAAGGGGTCCAGAGATGCAGGGTGCTGTGTAATGTAAAGGGGTCCAGAGCTGTGGGGTGCTGTGTAATGTAAGGGGACCAGTGGTGCAAGGTGCTGTGTAATGTAAAGGGGTCCATCCAGAGGTGCTATGTAATGTAAAGGGGTCCAGAAGTGCAGGGGGCTTTGTAATGTAATGGGGCCCAGAGGTGCTTCGTAATTTAAAGGGGTCCAGAGGTGCAGGGGGCTGTGTAATGTAATTGGGGCCAAAGGTGCAGGGTGCTGTATAATGTAAAGGGGCCCAGAGGTGCAAGGTGCTGTGTAGTGTAAAGGGGTCCAGAGGTGCAGAGTGCTGTGTAATGTAAAGGGGCCCAGGGGTGCAGGGTGCTGTGTAATGTAAAGGGGCCCAGGGGTGCAGGGTGCTGTGTAATGTAAAGGGGCCCAGGGGTGCAGGGTGCTGTGTAATGTAACGGGGCCCAGAGGTGCAAGGTGCTGTGTAGTGTAAAGTGGTCCAGAGATGCAGGGTGCTGTGTAATGTAAAGGGGCCCAGAGGTGCAGGGTGCTGTGTAATATAAAGGGGTCCATTGGTGCAGGGTGCTGTGTAATGTAATGGGGTCCAGAGGTGCAGGGTGCTGTGTAATGTAAAGGGGCCCAGAGGTGCAGGGTGCTGTGTAATGTAAAGGGGCCCAGAGGTGCAGGATTCTGTGTAATGTAAAGGGGTCCAGAGTGCTGTGTAATGTAAAGGGGCCCAGAGGTGCTGTGTAATGTAATGGGGTCCAGAGGTGCAGGGGCTGTGTAATGTAAAGGGGTCCAGAGGTGCAGGGGGCTGTATAATGTAAAGGGGTCCAGAGGTGCAGGGGGCTGTGTAATGTAAAGGGGCCCAGAGGTGCAGGGGGCTGTGTAATGTAAAGGGGTCCAGAGGTGCAGGGTGCTGTGTAATGTAAAGGGGCCCAGAGGTGCAGGGTGCTGTGTAATGTAGAGAGGTCCATTGGTGCAGTTGTGGAGAGGGGGTACACAGTAGTGACAGAGATATTGAAGGATGCAGGGGTCACAGTGAGGTGTTTTTACATTTTACGGGGGCGGGCAGATATAGGATCCGACCCGGGTGCCAAATGCTCTAGGTAAACCTGGCAGGCCACAGGCGGATTCTGCCAGAAAGACGGCATGGCGGCTGTCCTTGCCTTGCTATGAGGAGCTCATATGCCATGCGCACTGAGAAGACAAAGGAGGGCAAAAATCCACAGAAGCAGGCAGCGAATGTAAAAACTTTTTTCTGTAAGTAAATTATTTTTTTATAAGTGCAGTGTACTGCTTAATGTCTGTTTTGTATTTTCTTTTTTAAATAGGGTGTTTCTTAAAGGAACTGTAAATGCAAAAGTTAAAAAATACTTTATTGTAATTATGTTTGATATTTGATAGTAAATTTACAGGTAGTGGTATTATACCATGTGATTTACTTTATATGTGGCGTTATTATAGCGTGTGATTTACTTTTTACTTTCAATACGTTTTTATTGAAAAAAATAATTTCAAGTAGCAGATACTTTCAATAAGTTTTTATTGAAAAAAATAATTTCAAGTAGCAGATGTGTGTGATTTACTTTATATGTGGTGTTATTATACTGTGTGATTTACTTTATAACTGGCGTTATTATACCATGTGATATTCAGTATATGTGGCGTTATTATACCGTGTGATTTACTTTATATGTGGCGTTATTATACCATGTGATTTACTTTATATGTGGCGTTATTATAGAGTGTGATTTGCAGTATATGTGGCGTTATTATAGAGTGTGATTTGCAGTATATGTGGCGTTATTATAGCCTGTGAATAAAAGTTGTATTTTTATCATAGCTTGTAATCTTTTTGTTGGGAACTTAACGGAATGGAAGGCTTTAAATGGAGCCAGTATTGGAGAAATGGGTGTGGTTACCGAGGGGTGTGGTTACCGAGGGGCGTGGTTACCAAGGGGCGTGATCACTAGGGGGCGCTGTAAAGCTTTCTCGCACAGGGCGCCTAAAGGCCTAAGGCCGGCCCTGTTTGTAGGTTATGCCCACATATGTAAATGGTGTTTACAACATAAATGTGAGGTATCGCCGCAAACATCTGTGCAAGAGCAATTTTCTAACACTAACTCTAAACTGTTAACCTGTAGAAATTTGTGCTTACTATGGAGATTTTTAAGTACCGTAGTTTGTTGCCACTCCATGAGCACGTACAATTTTAAATCATGATGTTAAGTATCCATTTACTAGGTGTAACATCATTTTCCATATTATACAAAAGAATTGGGGTATTTATTATGTTTTTTTATTTTATTTTTTAAACAGTGTGTCATAAAAAAAATTAATTGACTGCCATTTTATTCTCTAGGATCTCTTCTAAAAAATATATAATGTTTGGGGTTCTAAGTCATTGTCTAGCGAAAAATACAGATTTTAACTTGTAAGCAACAAATGTCAGAAAAAGGCCCGGTCAGCAAGTGGTTAAGTATATTGAAGTGAATCCTACTATTTGGCACATTCACAATAAAGGAGGAAATTCATGGTTTTAGAACTACTTGCAACATAATGGTAATTTTTTTCTAAAAGATATTATATGTTAACATAGGAAAGAGACCTAAGCAGGACATTTTCCAATATAGAGTGGCAGCATGTTCTAACTAAAAATTTTAGTGTCCCACACTGTTAATCTTTGGGATAATGCCCTTAAAATCTTGTAGAGAGGATATAGAACACCATAGAATTTGTTATATCCTGATACATCACCCCTTTGTTTGAGATGGTGTGGCCATTTTGGTACTTTACATTCTTTAAGAATGTACTGTAAGTCTCTTTTTGGTGTTCCGTGTTTTCCCCTGTATCATGGGAAAGGGGATTCTTACCACTCCGTCGCTACACCTGGCATTGTTAAGTCTCACAATAGATACTTTTCCAGTCCAGTTACAGATGATAGTCTCGCATATTTTAATAGCATCTAGATTGCCAATATGCCAATCTGCTTGGAAATCCACCACTGCACCTGATATTTTGGATGTTATATGCAGGGTAAACACTCACTATGTTTATGAGAAGAAGCTAGCATTTAGTACCCAAGGCCTTAAAGCATTTCTTGGCAAATGGGATTGTTGGGATCAGATATTCAAAATGACTGAACTATGAAAATGTTTATAGATGTCTTATATAAGAAATATAAGAATCTAGGGTACTGGTGCACATTATTTTAGTTGTAGTTATTGTTCTATCTGTATGTTATGCATAATACTTTTGACTTTTGTCTTGTCCCTTGTCTTGTGCCAAGGATTTCAAAAGGATCTGATCTTATCCCTGACGTCCAGACTCGGTTGCTGGGGAAGGAGTATAGATTCAGTATAGCTGTTAGAACCCTGACAGTCCAAATTTGCACAGGACTTTTTCCATGTACTTTATCTCCAGTGAACCCTATCAAACGCCTTCTCTGCATCCAGCGATAGGAAGAGAGAAGCAGTTTGGTTGTGCTCCACCCACTGAATTAAATCAATGAGGCGTCTAGTGCCATCTGATACTTGCCTGCCGGGTACAAATCCTGTCAGGAACGTTACTTACCGAGGCCGAGATGCCAAGGGCGGCTCACCTTTGCGACTCGATGCGATCCACCCGCTGGAGTTTGAGACAGAGGGAAGGACGCACCAGGAGGCACCAGGTCCAGTGGCAGGAGGGAATCCAAGGTGGACCGGAAACTGGATAGCCGAAGCTCACTGGAGGCTGTTCAGAAGCACACAGGAAATAGTCCAAACAGAAGGTGCCCACGGGAAACAAGGTTGAAGATAATACCAGGAACAAGCCGGGGTCAGGGGCTGAAGCAAGCAGAATATCCAAAGTCCAAAGCCAAAGGTCAGGGAATAAAGAGATCAGGTAGTCCAAGTCCGAGCCGGGGTCAAAGGGTTACAGAAAGCGACAATCCAAAAGCAGGCCAAGGGTCAGGTAACAAGATATCCAAACAAGGTTTTCAGCAGCAAGGTAAATCCAGAAGCTGTAACGAACCAGCAATTTGCAAGGAGGAAGGGGCTGGCTTAAATAGGCCGCTCAGGCCACTGATTTGTCCGAAGTAGCACGAGTTCAGAACCAGGCTCCGACGGACAGCAAGAAGAATATCACTGAGCAGTGGCTCAGAGGCAAAGACCTGGACCAGCAACGGAGAGGGTTCAATTCCACCCAGAGCCAACTGGGGGACGACCACGCCTCGCTGTCTGTTTGGCACGGTAGCGATCGTGACATCCTACCTGGTCAGGATGTATTAATTGGGGGATGATCATCGATAGGCGATGAGCTAATAGTTTCGCATATAGTTTGGCATTTGGAAATCCAACAGGGCCCGGGGCCTTGTGGAGGGGCAGTTTCCTTATGGCTTTAAGATTTTCCGTGGGGGAGAAGGGCGTAGATAAGGTTTCTAGTTGATTGGTAGAAATGGAGGGGAGGTGGATGGACAAAAGGAACGCTTCAATATCTTCAGTTTTTGGATGGGTTGCTGGCTCAGAGTCTTTAAGGTTGTAGAGTTTGGCGTAAAATGCACTAAACTCATTCGCTATCTCTAAAGGGTTATTTAACCGTTTACCTTGGAAATTCGTAAGGAACTGGATCTTTTGGCAAGGTGTTTTTTAATTTGTTTGGCCAGGAATATACCTGATTTGTTGGCTGAGTAATAGTATTGGAGCCTAAGGCGTTTTATATAGTAGTCAAATTTTTTATGGAGTTGCTCTCGGAGTTGGTACCTGAGATTTTTTAGATCGAGGGACACGCTGCTGAAAGGTGTTTGTTTATTAACGTGTTCTAACGCCTGTATTTGTTGTAATAGTTTTTCAGTAGTGGCTGCATGTTGTTTTTTCTGCTGAGCTCCTAATTGTATAAAAAGACCATGTAAGAAAGCTTTGTGTGCTTGCCAAAAAATAGATTGGTCATCAACTGAATGCTGGTTGTTTTCAAAGTAGTTCTCAATCTCGGATCGAATGTCGCCCTCAAATGTCGAATTGGTGAGCAGGGATGTGTTCGTTCTCCAAATAGTGTGTTTTGTCGATTTGTTGCTGTTGAATAATGTGATTGATATTGGCGCGTGGTCAGACCAGGTAATTGTACCTATGCGCGCTTCAGTAATAGATTGTAGGAGGAAGTTATCAGTGAGGAACAGGTCGACCCGAGAGTAAGACTGGGGAATGGAGTAAAAAGTGTAATCTCGCTCTGTATCGCATGTGCATCTCCAGGGATCATAGAGGTCCTCCTTTAGCAAGAAAGAGGATAATGCTGATGGTCTTCTTTTGGTTGGGTTTGAAGTGTCTAAGGAATTGCCAATGATGTTGTTGAAGTCCCCATATAGTACTACTGGATTGGACCTAAAAGGGGCCAGTTTGGAAAGTAGGTTATTGTAAAATTTCTTTTGGCCAGTGTTAGGTACGTAAAGATTCACTAAGGTAAGGCGTTGGTTCTCTATTGTGGCGAAGAGAATCAAGTACCAACCGTCCTCGTCAGCCACATAATGGTGTAGCTGAAAAGATACAGATGAGCTAATCGCTATCATTGCCTCTTTTTTTTGTGGGGCACTGGCAAAGAAGCAGTGTGGATAACGTTTGTGTGTACAAATTGGGGAGTTGTTTTTGTTGAAGTGTGTTTTTTGTACGCAGAATATGTCTGTGTGATGGGACAGCGCTTTTTTCCATAGTAGATTGCGCTTGAAGGGGAAGTTTAAGGCTTTGACATTGAGAGAGGTGATTTTGAAGGCCATTTTAGTGGGGAGTGCCCTGGGATGGGGACAATGGGAGTGATATGTCACTGGGTACACCTTCTGGAACTGTTCTAATGTATTAAAGGTATTATCACGGTGTGTCAGCAGGTAGTTCAATCAAGAAGAGAAACAGAGAAAAGAACAAAGATCAAAAAAAAAATGAAAAAATAACAACAATAACAGCAATATCAGTGTGCGTGGCACATTATAACCTGAAGGGAGTGGGTACGATACTAAGTTATCAGTAACCAGAAGTTACTATACCACTCTTATGCAGATAACACGCAACTGTATTTTCACATCTGCAACAAAAAGGATCATTATCTCGGACTAGAGAAATGCCTTTCTTTGGTAGAAAATTGGATGACGAAGAGTTACCTTAAACTCAACGGTTCGAAAACAGAACTTCTCCTGTTTCACGCTAATCAAAAGAATCATCCCTCAACAACATGGATATCCCCGCCCATTCTGGGCAAAATCATCACCCCTAGCACCAAAGTCAAAAGTCTCGGAGTCATCTTCAACACCCACATGACAATGGATGCACAAATTGGGTCAGTAGTCAGTGGATCACATCATCTGCTGCGCCTACTACGCAGACTTATTCCCTTTATCCCAAAAGAAGACAGAGCATTCGTAGTTGGAACAATTATCAACTGCAGACTTGACTATGCAAATTCCCTTTATCTTGAACTCCCAAAGTACCAAATCAAGCGTCTGCAAGTCGTTCAAAAAATACGGCCGCTCGACTTGTGACTGGGAAAAAAACTTGGGAATCAATCTCACGTTCACTGAGATCCCTTCATTGGTTGCCAGTAAAAGACAGAATTATTTTCAAATCACTCTGTCTTACGCATAAGTGTATTGTGGGAAATGCCCCACAATATCTATGCGAAAAACTAAAAGTTCACAATCCCAATCGCGTTCTGCGATCCACCAACCAAAATCTACTCCAGATACCTAAAGCCAGATACAAGTCCAAAGGAGAAAGAAGATTTGCGGTCCAAGGACCTAGACTATGGAACGCTCTACCAGCCAGCATTCGGCTGGAGGAGAACCATTTAACCTTCAGGAGAATGATCAAAACCCATCTCTTCTGAGGACAAAAAATAAAAAGCAATGGTCACCAAGCACCCAGAGGCGATTCAGTTCGCATGTGCTGCGCTATATAAGTTTCTCACTCACTCACTAAGGATCCTATGTATGCGTAGGACCGAAGGTCTTAACATTGTCGTAGGGTCCGCTTTTACCATTTGGCCAGTTCCGGGATGACGGAGGGTCTGATTGGGAGCCCATGCATCCAGTTGTGGTAGGCAGAAGAGGAAGAAATCCCCAGTTGGTCAATTTTTTGTACCCATTCTTGGGAGTACAGATGGGAATCATTTGTTGTTGGTATGTGACCAACAGCTTGGTCAGAAAGCCCCATTTGTAAGTAATTTTCCTTTCATGTATTATGGTGGTGATGGGGGTGAAGGCTCTCCTCATCTCCATAGTGGCTTTGGAGAGGTAACTAAACAGGGGGACATTTGTGTGCAGTGCAGGTAGTGGTTTAGTATATTTGGCCACCTGTAATATTACATAACCATGGCCTAAGCTTTTTAGGTTGGGCTTCTCCTCTAGGTCGCAGAAGTGCAATTTGTTTTGCATTCCTGTTTCCCGTTTTCAGCAGAAAGTGGCCTGAAGTCTGCTCTCCACTGACGTCACTGCCATCAGTTGGGGCAGCGTGTCATCCTGACTTCCAAGTATTGATCTGCCAGCTGTCCTGATTGATGTCCGTCTCAGCGTCTCAGCGAGCCGCTGCTAGTTTTCAGGCATCGAGAAGTAGACCAAGGGTCTGCAGCAGGGGTGGCACTGCCTCTCCTCTCCAGGATGTTCAACGGCCCATGGAGCCCCAAGGATCCCACTGTACAGCTACAATCAAGCCCTCCAGCCCTAGAAAGATGGTGTCACATTCCACAGTAGTTACAGGAAGTCGGAGCATGTGTGAGGTTAGTGACCAATCGGATGTCGTGGGACAGGGCCAGACGACTTGTTAAAGGATTTAAAGGGTCACTAAAGGAATTTTTTTTAGCTAAATAGCTTCCTTTACCTTACTGCAGTCCTGGTTTCATGTCCTCATTGCTCGTTTTTGCTCTGATGTTGCTGTAAAACTGCTCTGTTCTGGACACTTCCTGGTTTTCTGGCTCCATATGAAAAAAGTCATGGGAGAGTTTAGTTTCGTTTTCCTAGCCATGACTCTCTATGGCACTGTCCAGCACAGAGGCATAAAATAACACGCAAAGACTAAACTACTTTCAGTTTCGTTTTTGCATCTAAGAGGCACATTATATGATTGATTTTTATCTATTTTTAATTGTTTTTAAAAGGAAACAGTTAACTATTATGTCTCTATATCCTGTAAACAGTCATTTCAGCAAAAAAAAAAAATCCTTTAGTGATCCTTTAAACTGGTGAAGATTTAGTATAATGGTGCCCCACCAGGGACAGTGTGCTAGCACTGCTGTAATTGCAAGCAGGAGAGTGAGGTAGGCAGGGCTGCCTGCTGTGGAGCTTGTGGGCTGTATGAACCATAGATGACCTGTCTTCCTGTGCTTCCTTAAAGGATCACTAAAGGAAACAATTTTTTTAGCTAAATAGCTTCCTTTACCTTACTGCAGTCCTGGTTTCATGTCCTCATTGTTCGTTTTTGCTTTGAAGTAGCTGTAATCCTTCTCTGATCTCCACACTTCCTGCTTGTCTGGCTCCTTATGAAAAAAACTCATGGGAGCTTCTCTCTGTAGTCCCTGATCAAGGAGGTGTGATTACTGTGTGTAAAACCACTCGGAACCAATCAGATTCATTTTAAAAACAAACACTGCCCTGTGTTTGTTTGTTTTTGTTCTGTGTGTCTCTGTACTTCACAGAAACATGAAACTAGATTAAAAACGAAACTAAACTGCAGGCACATTATACGATTGATTTTTATCTATTTTTAATCATTTTTAACCACTTCTCTACTTTGGGTGTTTTTCAGATTTGGTGTTTACAAGACTAAAACTGTTTTTTTTGCTAGAAAATTACTTAAAACCCACAAACATTATATATATTTTTTTCTAATACCCTAGAGAATAAAATGGCGATCATTGCAATACTTTTTGTCACACCATGTTTGCGCAGCGGTCTTACAAGCGCACTTTTTTGGGAAAAAAAAACACTTTTTTGAATTAAAAAATAAGACAACAATAAATTTGGCCCAATTTTTTTATATATTGTGAAAGATAAAGTTACGCCGAGTAAAATGGTACCCAACATGTCACGCTTACAAATTGCGCCCGCTCGTGGCATGGCGTCAAACTTTTACCCTTAAAAATCTCGATAGGCGACGTTTAAAAAATTCTATAGGTTGCATTTTTTGAGTTACAGAGTAGGTCTAGGGCTATAATTATTGCTCTCGCTCTAACGATCGCGTCGGTACCTCACTTGTGTCGTTTGAACACCGTTTTCATATGCGGGCGCTACTCACGTATGCGTTCGCTTCTGCGCACAAGCTCGTCGGGACGGGGTGCTTTAAAAAAACATTTTTTTACACTGAAAAAAAATAAAAAATAAAATTATCACTTTTATTCCTATTACAAGGAATGTAAACATCCCTTGTAATAGAAAAAAGCATGACAGGTCTTCTTAAATATGAGATCTGGGGTCAAAAAGACCTCAGATCTCATATTTAGGCTTAAATGCAAAAGAAAAAAAAAAAATTGAAAATGTCATTTTTTCAAATGACAAAAAAAAAAATGTTTCTTTAAGAGGCTGGGCGGGACTGACGTTTTGACGTCACTTCCGCCCAGCAAAGCTATGGGGACGGGTGAAGGAGATTTTTCCTTCACTCGCAACCCCGCACAGCTGCCGAACGGTCGCGATCTCCTCCGCCGCTACCGACGGCTACGGTAAGCGGCGGAGGGCGCGGGAGAGCGGCGGGGGCCTCTCCCGCCGCCGATAACGGCGATCTCGCGGCGAATCCGCCGCGGAGACCGCCGTTATCATGTACCGGACCGCTGACACTAAAGATAGATACCTCGGTTGTGGCAGCAGCTGCTGCCGTTACCGAGATATCTATCTTTAAAGTTAGGCCGTATATAGTCGTACAGCGGTCTGGAAGTGGTTAAAAGGAATCAGTTAACTATTATGTCTCTATACCCTGTAAACAGTCATTTCAGCAAAAAAAATGTTTCCCTTTACTGCTCCTTTAACTGTCTGTATCTCCTATTGCTGCAAATGAGGCAATGCCAACCCCAAAAGACCAGAGTATGTCGAGAAGGTAGGAGGCTCACCTACGTGGAATGGTCGTGTTACAAAAAAGAAAAGGGAAACACATTATTTTATTATTACGATTATTATTATTATTTTATTTTTCTGCCAGCTCATCAAGACACCATTCATATCACTGGACAGAAAGAAGCCGGTCAAAACAAGGGTACCGCTCTAGGTCCAGGGGTAGCCAGCACAGAGAGAGGTCAAGAGACCGACATGATCAATCAAGGTCCAAATGCCGTAGCTCCCCTGTAAGGACCCTAAGCCAATACCACCATTCTTAGTCTGGGCCCCAGATGTGCTGGGCTTTTCTAAAGTAATCGCTTCCTGGCAAAACAGTTTGCAAAACCTGCCTTAAGGAGGTAACCAAGGATAAGGAAGCAGAGAAGGAGGAGGTGGTGTCCCTTTTGAAAGAAGCATTTAAAGATATTTGCTGAACAGCTGCAGCAGTCACATCAGCAAGCGCCTTCAATGCCTGAGCTAAGATCCGGGGCTGAAGAGGACCAGGCGCTGCCCACATCAGTGTACTAACACTCATCTGGAGAGGAAGGGGATGCAGGTTATGAAGGGTTTGAATTAGACCTGAAACAGCCCTTCCTTAAGGATGTCAGAGAGGCCTTACAATGGGAAGATGTAATCGAGGAGCTGCTGAAGAAACAGTGACGCTATTTCAAGAACAGGAAGAGAGAAGGGCTCACCTTTCCTTTCATGTTGACAAATGCTCTGCTCTTTAGGGGTGTCATTCATTGTTAATGGTAACCAACACAGTGGCAAACTTTAGGTGTTTTTGGTGCAGCGCAATTTAAAAAAAAGGATCAAGACTTCTTTCTCTGCATTTCTCCAGATAGGGCAGCCCATGGAAATGAATAAGCTGCAATGTACACAGCACGCAGACACACAAATATGAACCAAAGGCTTGTTCACATGTGATGTTGGGGACAGTAAAAACAAGTGGTTGAGTTGTTTTTACTACTTGCAACTGCTCCTCCTTTAGCTGCAGAGGCAGCAGCTGGGGTGTACTCATGATGTGGCCCTGGTTGGAAGGATATCTCCAAGCAAAGGGCCTGAACTGCAACCGCCCCACAGCTGTATGTATTGCAAGCCGTTGCGGTATGGTGATGCTGCATTTACAGGGTCAAAACAGGTGGGTAGGAGGCAACATATTGCCTCTTTACCACCTGTCAAATTCCTCAGGTAAAGTGATCTGAGTATGGATTGCTTTTTAGAGGAGAGGCAGTCCTTGCTGATATTATAAACAAGCTCTAAAAAAGCAGTTCTGCTAGTACAGGAATAGGGGGGTCAGGGTTAAACGTAATGTACATATACAGTAAATATATATATATATATATATATATATATATATATATATATATATATATATATATATATATATATATATATATATATATACATATATATATATATATATATATTAAAAAACAACAACACACAGACACATATAAAAAACAAATGCAGAAGATGCATGCACGGAGGACTCCAAAATGGGCGCTTGAGGCTGGAGCTCCGCTTCACCTCAGCCTAACTGCACACATAGCACCCGACTACGGCCAGCGGAACGCTACTGGATAACCAGCTGGGGGGAACCACCCGTGAACATCTACATTCCCAGGGGCTCGGCCAAACGGGACCTAAAGCCACGATTTAGCCCGTTCACGAAGCCGCTCAAATTCAAGATGGCGGACGCAGCACATTCCTGTGCTGACATCCCGGAGGATTCCCCTGAAAACCCAGCTCACGGCTCCCTACTGATGCCTACGGAGCACACAGTGAGTACCAGGCAAGACATGGCACCTTCCCCTGCCTCTACAGAGTCACTTATAGGACACACAATGGAGGACTACCTGCTCTCACCCATGAGGAAGCCTACCCACGCAGTGCAATTCCGACACGCTCATTAAAACAGTGGAACATTTCAATAAACTATCAGAACTGTTGGACAGAGGGTTAACAACCATAGCAGTCAAAATCACAGGGGACATTAAAGAGGACTTTCAAAGATTAGGAGACAGGATGGAGTCTATGGAAAACAAGCTAGAAGACACAGTAGCTAGGACCAACCAAAACTCTGACCACATACAGGTCTTACAGAAACAACTAGACGATGCCCTGTTCAAATTGATGATCTTGAAAATTGTTCGAGAAGATATAACTTTAGAATAAGGGGACTCCCTGAGTCGGTTACTGACATAACAGCAGCAGTACATGATCTCATTAAGGGCCTTATCCCCGACATTCCCTCACAGAAAATGGAGTTGGACAGAGCTCACAGAGCACTGGGACCCCCGAGGAAAGATGGAGCACCTAAAGACATAGTGGTGAAGCCTCATTTTTACACAATAAAAGAAGAGATCATGAAAAGATCTCGCAAGCAAATGCCTCTCTTATGCCTCAATCATCCAATTCAAATCTTTGAGGACATCTCCCCATCAACCATCCAAAGAATACGAACACTGAAACCATTACTGACAGTCCTTTCCCAAAAAGAAATCAAATACTGGTGGGCATTCCCATTTGCTATCAGGTTCATCTTTAAGTCCAAGACACACACCTTTTCCAACTTCCAGGAGGGTGAAAAATTGCTCTTGGGACTGAAATTGATAAACCTGGGTCTGCCACAGACCCCACAAACCCCCACTCAGGAGCCACACAACGACAGACGCCCTCCAGTCCTATACCGCCGATATGGAACAAATCCAACTTTAAGCACTCCAAGGAAGGAAGACCCCCCTGAAACTACGCCTTCACACTCATCTTTTTTCCCTGGCCTGATCAGGCTTGACTCGAAGCTGTGATGCACACTATGTTTTTGTTTTGCATAAGACCCTTTTTTTTTTAATTGCATTTTTCTCAGGGACTCATAGATCCATTGTCAAACCTAAGATTTCATATATCTCAAATCTGTCCCTATGCAGAATTTCACAAGCAAAGGCCCAAATACATAGTGGT
Organism: Rana temporaria; assembly: GCF_905171775.1. Taxonomy (NCBI): domain Eukaryota; kingdom Metazoa; phylum Chordata; class Amphibia; order Anura; family Ranidae; genus Rana; species Rana temporaria. The sequence goes on from NC_053496.1 coordinate 112,382,318, forward strand.
AAAACTTAACTCCAAGAGGCCACAAGAACTTCCATACTATTGACTCTGGGTCTTCTACTTTGTAGTCCCCCTGAACAACCCTATTTGCCTGTCCCTTCCCACCTCCCTCACATGCTATGTTACAATGGCACCCCCTCTCCCACTTACCATCACTAGGGTCCAACAATTACCTTATGCATTATTTGAGTTGTTTTCAGAATTTCTCTACAGCCGCGTATACACGCTTGGAATTTCCGATGGAAAAAGTCAGATGGGAGCTTTTCATCGGATATTCCGACCGTGTGTCTTCCCTATCGTTTTTTTTCCATCTGAATTTCTGACGAACTTAGATAGAGAGTAGGTTCTCTATTTTTCCGTCGGAAATTCTGACAGAGTTTTGCCCCGTCAAAAGTCTGACCGCGTGTACGCGGTATTAAAGTTTTCACAATTATTGGTTTAGGTGTGCCTTGACCGGGGCGACACAATGCTGCGCCCCACCTATGGCTTTGTTTTTTCCGAGGCCATTCGATAAGACTTCAACCTCTCTATTAGAGGCTGATTCTACTGTATACTATATGAACAGCAAGTTAGTGTACTACTTCTGTCCGCCTGAGCCTCTAAAAGGCTCTTTCTCTCTTCTCCTGTCTCTTATCCTTTTCCTTTCATCTACTAATCTTACCTTCTCTTCCTGTCTTGCCAGACTCCAGGATCCAACTGCTCCCACTACTCAGACCAGGGAAAGCAATTCTCGTTGGAACAAATACCTGATGAGCTCCACAAAAGTCCCTGAGGTAGGTGACATGGTAACGAAAGAGGGCCCTTTACCCATACTCAATGGCTGATCACACTGTACCCCCTCCTTCCCTTAGGGTTGCTTCACACAACATGCAGGGACTGAACTCCCCAGTCAAGAGACGCAAAATCTTACAGTATATGCATTCCCAAAAAATTGACATAGTGCTACTCCAGGGGACCCATATTCCAAGGCGGTATAGTCCTTCATTCCTCCACGCCAGATTCCTGATGTTTTTCTTAGCTAATGCTGAGGACAAAACCAAAGGAGTGGAGATCCTAATATCCAAGAACTGTAACTTTACACCACAATTGGAAAACAGGGACCCAGAGAGCAGGTTCATTCTCTTAAAAGGTACAATAGAGAACCAACTATACTCGTTTGTCTCCTATTACGCACCCAATCAAAGCCAAGCACAGTTCTTCCAGGCTATGCTTCAAAAACTGGCCCCTATGGTGGGCAGGACTGTCATATGGGGGGGGGACTCAAACACAGCCCTCGATCAGGGCCTTGATAAAACCAGACCCCCAGGCTCTCAGCTCATTTGCCCACCTAAGCAAAGCCATAAAATTGCCAAATTGATTCACCGGCACAGTCTAACACGGTCTAAAGTTTGGGACACAGCATATAATGTCTCTAGGAGGATTATTATCTGGGGATCTGGGTCTGAGGGCCCTGTGTGCTATCATATTTTATTGGTGAGGCCTCTGGTCTCCAGTTAAAGATGGAGGACTGAACTGGCCTGATTTGATCTGGGGTAACAGACTGTGGGACTCCTCTTACTCTGATATTGTGTCTTCTTTACCTGTTAACCAGGTCTTTGATCTGCCTGTTCATGTCAATCATGGGTCTAACACAGTCTAAAGTTTGGGACACAGCAGATAATGTCTCTAGGAGGATTATTGTCTGGGGATCTGGGTCTGAGGGCCCTGTGTGCTATCATATTTTATTGGTGAGGCCTCCGGTTTCCAGTTAAAGATGGAGGATTGAACTGGCCTGATTTGATCTGGGGTAACAGACTGTGGGACTCCTCTTACTCTGATATTGTGTCTTCTTCACCTGTTGTCCAGGTCTTCGATCTGCCTGTTCATGTCAATCATGTGTTGAGAATGTATATCTGTAATGTCGTCCATCCTGAGTAGAGCTCTATCCCTCCTCTTCCCTGCATTCCCAGTCTCTGGGAATGCATTTATTATCAGCCCAGTATTTATAAAATGGGTGAAGTTACTGTATACTGACCCAAGGGTGAAAGTGAAGATCAATAAAAGCTATTCTGAATATTTTTTGCTGGATCGGGGGACAAGACAGGGGTGTCCATTGTTGCCCCTGAGCTTCGTCCTGGTGTTGGAACCTTTGGCCATCACCATCAGAACAGTGGGTGGTATAAGAAGTTTCATAAGGGGGATGGATGAGGAAAAGCTTTTGCTTCACGCGGATGATATCCTCCTGTTTCTGGGAGATGCAAACCACTTGCTAACAGCAGCAATTAATATAATAAAAAATTGGGTTGTTCTCTGAACTCTCTATCAACTGGAAGAAATCTGTTCTTCTTCCAGTTGATGGAGTCAAACCCCCTGTCAGTAGTGGGTTGCTGCAGTTTGTTTGATTAAAATGGTATATTTTGCACAACTTGCCAATATGGATCCCCGGAGTGTGGTTCAAGAAATTGGAGGGCCTCTTTAGGAAATTTATTTATAGAAATGGACAAGCTAGAGTACACCTGCGAGTGCTGCAGTTGTAGAGAGATAGAGGATGTATGGCTGTGTCACATCCTTGGAGCTACTTCTTGGTGGGGGTTGGGAGGTGGGTAATGTTACTACTAGCTACAACTCACAAGCATTGCTGGCCTGTACCCCATATACAACTCTGACATAAGCATAAGAAGCGGGTTCACTGGAGGCAAAGTTGTTGCTAAAGGTATGGAATACAATATGTTCAATATTATAGTACTCAGGATTCACAGAGTATAGCCTGGATTCACAAAGCACTTACGCGTCGTATCTCGAGATACGCTGCGTAAATGCAAGCATGCGCCGTCGTATCTATGCGCCGTGCTCACAAACCAAGATACGCCTAAAAATAGGCTTCATCCGACCGACGTAACTTGCCTAAGGCAGCGTATCGTGGGCGCATATTTATGCTGGACGTATTTGCCACTCCCATTGATTTCCTATTCAAATATGGAAATGAGGGAGATACGTCGATTCACGAACGTACTTGCGCCCGGCGCATAATATACGCGGTTTGCGTAAGTCGTACGTCCGGCGTAAAGTTATTCCCCATATAGGAGGCGTAACCCATGCAAAGGTATGGACCAGGGAACACAAGCCGTCGTATCTTATGTCGTTTATGTTGTACGTGAATATGACTAGGCGTAGGTTACGTTCACGTCATAGGCAGTGATCCGTCGTATCTTAGGGAGTAGTTCCGACGTGATTCTGAGCATGCGCAGTGGGATGCGTCCACGGGACGGCGCATGCGCCGTTCATTATTCGTATCTTTATGGCGCTTGGCCCATCATTTGCATGGGGTCACGCCTCATTTGCATGGCTCATGCCCACTTTCACTTACAACGACTTACGCATAGGAAACCCAGCGCAGATTTGGCAGCACTGGCTTTGTGAATCCAGTGCTTGCCTCTCTGCGCTATGTCTGCGCTACGCTGCATAGCGTATATGAGATACGCTACGGCAGCATAAATATGGGCCGATGTATGTGAATCCGGGCCTTTATGTCTATCTGGAGTAATACAAACATACCAGAGCTTGCGATTTTGGAGAACTTTAGTAATTGGAAACAGTAGGGGTGGTTAGACTATTGTAACTATACACAGAAGGGGTACTGAAGACATTTCAGGAGTTGAAAGAGGAATTTGTTTTCTCAAACATAAATTTATATCAGTGTCTACAGTTAAGACAAGCATTGGCAACACAATTTAAAAAGGGAAAGTTAGAATGGAGTAGAATTGCCCTTTTTGAAAACCTTGGTAGACGCCACCTCCCTAAACCTTGGGGTTAATCTCAAAGCTGTATAAAAATATACATAATGGTACTGGAAAAATACCCTTGCTTTCAAGTAGAGAAAAATGAGAGGAGGACGTGGAGATATTAACGGATGCTCACTAGACTGGTATAGTGTCATCAATAAATCTGTTATCTCTCTCATCAGCCCAGACACCCACACAGTTCTATATTATCCACAGAACATACCATACATATATATGTTTTTTAAATAAATGTATGGTTAGATCTGGTACTTTGTGTACTGGTCTATATTACATGGATAGATTGTAGACCACCATCTATAACGGATTGGCTGAGAATGGTCAACAAGTTACATAATAATAATAAGGTAAAAACTGGCCTATATGAGAAGGGGAGGTAAAAGTAGATTTGAAAAGATAGTTGAAACCCCAGGATTATTACTCGAGATTGCGATTATTTAAAATGTGTATACTGGGAATACAGTAATCCTAAATGAGATATGGGGGAGGGTGGAGGGGGATTTGGGGGTGGGGTGAGGGAAGCTTAAAAGCATGTGATTATGGAATGTATTTTACTGTTTTTTTTAGGGAATTTCTGCTTATTGGAAAAAATGAAAATAAATTTGAATTAAAAAAAGTTCATGTGCATGTAAATGCATGTGTCCCAATACTTTTGACTATATATATATATATATATATATATATATATATATATATATATATATATATATATATATATATATATATATGCACACATAGTATATCAAGGTGTAATCCACAAAAAATATAATTGAATTCAAAAAAGTAAAGTATAACTAAACAGTTACATAATCTGTTAATAGCATTAGCACAGCAGTATTTTTTCTGAGTCTTCCTTGGAAGTGGGTCCATTATTTTTCCACTTTCTTTAACAAACCTAGCTAGGGAACAAAACCAATAATATTAAGGCACCTATGAATTATTTTATTAAACAAAAGATGGCAATCTGCATATTCAAACATCTGGAAATAGCTGTCGGATGCTGCATTATTCATGATGATGTTCAGTGCTAACAGCAGGACACATGATAAGAACCTGGATTTATAGATTATTGGTAAGTGAACACCTAGTGGGTTCAGTTCTGGTTAGGAAAATCTAGAAGGTCATAAATAACCAGAAATGGTTTAGTTAATGAGCTCAGGTACTTAGAGAAATGTATGTACCAAAGGACACACAGAACAAATCGTTTTTTAATGTTATATCCTATTTTAGCAGTTTAAAGAAGGGTGAACATCATAATTCAGTATACTATATAGCTGCACTTGTAAAAAAAATTAAGATGGTGAGAATGGGTAACAAGCTCCCTGTAACCACTGTAATCATGGGGAAACAAAATATATATTTTTTTTCCAGGAGAATTCAACCAATGTATACTTAGCCCTATATTTGTTATCCCTGTTAACCACATCAATACTGGACACTTTCGCCCCCTTCCTTCCCAGACCAATTTTCAGCTTTCAGCGCTCTCGCATTTTCAATGACGATTGCGCAGTCATGCTACACTGTACCCAAATGAAATTTGTATCATTTTGTTTGCACAAAAAGAGCTTTATTTTGGTGGTATTTATTCATGTTTTCGTTTTTTATTTTTTGCGATATAAGCAAAAAATTGCAGAAATTTGGGAAAAAAACAATATTTTCTTCTTTCTATTTTAAAAGAAATCCAATAAAATCAAATGTCATAAATTTAAGCCAAAATTTATTCTGCTACATGTTTTTGGTAAAAAAAAATCCCATTAAGTGTATAATAATTGGTTTGTGTGATCACGGACATATGTATGCAAATGATCATGTACAGATGTGCGCAGTAAATCACGGACATATGTGTGCAAATAATCATTGGGACATATGATTTTACTGTTACATATGTGGGGAACAGGTGTTTTTACTATGTGGGGACATGTGTGTGGGGACATGTGTTTTTACTATGCGGGGACTTGTGTGTATGGGGACATGTGTTTTGGGGGACATGTGTGTTTACTGTGTGTATTTTACATTGTGTGTGACACTAGGTTGGTGATCAGTGAGTAAAAAGCTGTAAAAAACAGCTCATACTCACTGATCACCAGCAGGGCTGCAGCGATACCTCTCCTCTCCTCATCGATAACTTCTGTGTGAGGAGAGGAGAGCCGATTGCCTAGCAACCGGCTCTGTGTTTACATCAAATGACGGCTGTGATTGGACACGGCCGTCATGTGATCAGGAGGGTCAATCACAGAGCCCTCCTGCTGATCTGAGATGCGCCCTATTCGGGTGACACGAGTGCATCCGGATCGCACCGCTGTGCAGGAACGCGCGCGCGATCCCCCTCCTTCTGAGGGATGTTCCCGAATGGACGGGAGGGAAGTAGTTAAAGAGGAAGTAAACCCTGATGGATTCTACTTCTTTTTCCCCCCCTACAAAGTAAAAGCATAATGTGCTAGTATGCATCGCATACTAGCACATTATGTGACACTTACCTGTCAAAGCTGCATGCACATGAAAGCCGCCAGTCACGGCACTAGGTAGTGAAGAAACGGAGCAGACACTTACCTGTCAAAGCTGCATGCACATGAAAGCCGCCAGTCACGGCACTAGATAGTGAAGAAACGGAGCAGCGGGTCGTTTGTTCACAGCGCATGAGCCAATGACAGTTTACAGCAAATATCTCCTAAATGGCGCATGTTTAGGAGATATTTACAGTATCTATAGGTAAGCCTTATTATAGGCTTACCTATAGGTAAAACTTACCAATGGAGGTTTACAATCTCTTTAAGCACTGCTGTCTGCTTGGCCAGAAATTAAATGGTTATTGTGACAGAATCATCCAGCACACAGCTTTGGTGCTTCCATCAGCATACTGTTTCCTCCAGTCTGAACATAGATACCAGATATTATAGCGGACCATACAAGACTAGCCGGCAATAGCTTGTATGCGAACTGGAACTGTTTATTGTATACTCACACAGAATTTAGATACCATACAATGGTGCATGTAGCGTGGGTGTAGGCATCTCCTGGACTGTATGGTAAAATCTTCTCCCGATTTTCTCCTATATGTCTGTCTCCTGAGTTGAAAGTGTGTTCTCAATGGCCAGATATGTACGGGAGGAAACAAAGAAAAGAGTACCTCCAATAGTGTAATATTGTCATAAACGAGGGTGGTCTTTATTAGTGGCTAAAAATGGACTCTTACATAAGGATAGAATGATTGTGCATGAAAATGAAACCAGACGCGACGTTCGCAGCGCCGTCATACATCTCCTCAGATGTATTCCTGGTCTGAGTCAGTCTCACTTGGTCCCAATCCCTACGTCGTTACGTCACGTACCTCGTGACTTCATCATCTGCCTATGGCGAGTGCACTGCACAAGCCAACGAGTGTCACTGCCAAAGTGTCCCTCCTGAGTCCTCCTGACTCGATCGGCTATTCAAAAATGGCGGCAGATGGCGCCATTATGTAACTGCGCATTCGCCGCCCAAGCCTGGCCAGCTTCGGGCTTGGGAAAGCTCGTATTTGCTCGGCTGTGCGGCGAATGCACAGTTACGTAATGGCGCCACCCGGCACCATTTTTGAATAGCCGATCGAGTCAGGAGGACTCAGGGACACTTTGGCAGTGACACTCTTTGGCTCATGCAGTGCACTGGGATGGAGCCATGACAGCCCAGCGGACATATTTTTTACGGGCACCCAATGCCCATTATCGGCAATTTTTAAGCTGTTTCGGCATGTCGCCAAAACAGCTGTTTTCGGCCGATATATCGGTGCATCCCTAATATATATATATTTTTACATTAGTACATGTCCCCAGTAGGGGTGAGCTTCGTATTCGAGTTGAACTTATGTTCGTCTCGAACATCGTGTTTTTGATCGTTCGTCGAAATACGAACAAAACGGGTCGTTTGCGCCAAAGTTACGTTTCACAGACCATAATTCACTGCGGCATCGCTGGCTGATGATTGGCCAAGCATGCACTATGACCCGCATGCTTGACCAATCACAGCTTGCAAAAAAGGGAGAGCCATAATTGGCCAAAGCCAGGGTGGCTTTGGCCAGGGTGGCTTTGGCCAATTATGGCTCAGGGGGTTTAGCACACGCCCCATACTATAAAAGGCCGCCTGCAGGTCGGCCTTGTGTAGTGTGTTGCGGTAGTTAAGAGAGGACAGAGAGAGTGTCATTTTTTGCAGGTAGATAGAGCAGGCAGGCAGGCTAGTCAGTTAATGTTACAGTGTGTAGAGGATATATATACATCCCAGGTGTTGTACATATATTTATACACTGTATAATTTATCTAGATCAGTTCTTCCTAATTTACTGGCAGGCAGGTGATTGTGCTAGCTGCAGTATTCTTACGTGGTTTATTGTCTGTTTCTTCTGTAGTTTGCACCTAAAGCTACTTGGTGTGTACTGGCCGTGTGATCTGTAGTTTGCACCTAAAGATTCAGGAGCAGTGATTTTAATGATGCTTAAATAAAAAAAATGAAAAATTCCTTTAACCACTTACCCCCCGGACCATATTGCTGCCCAAAGACCAGAGTACTTTTTGCGATTCGGGACTGCGTCGTTTTAACAGACAATTGCGCGGTCGTGCGACGTGGCTCCCAAACAAAATTGGCGTCCTTTTTTTCCCACAAATAGAGCTTTCTTTTGGTGGTATTTGATCACCTCTGCGGTTTTTAGTTTTTGCGCTATAAACAAAAATAGAGTGACAATTTTGAAAAAAATGAATATTTTTTTCATTTTGCTATAATAAATATCCCCCAAAAATATATAAAAAAACATTTTTTTTCCTCAGTATAGGCCGATACGTTTTCTTCTACATATTTTTTGTAAAAAAAAATCGCAATAAGTGTTTATTGATTGGTTTGCGCAAAAGTTATAGCGTTTACAAAATAGGGGGTATTTTTATGTCATTTTTATTATATTTTTTTTTACTAGTAATGGCGGCGATCAGCGATTTTTTTTTTCGGTACTGCGACATTATGGCGGACACTTCGGACACTTTTGACACATTTTTGGGACCATTGGCATTTTTATAGCGATCAGTGCTATAAAAATGCATTGGATTACTATAAAAATGCCGGGTTAAGTATGCCTGGGTGTGTTCTTACTGTGGGGGGGGGGGGGGGTGGCCTCACTAGGGGAAACACTGATCCTCAGTTCATACATTGTATGAACCGAAGATCAGCATTTCCCCTGCTGACAGGACCGGGAGCTGTGTGTTTACACACACAGCTCCCGGTCCCCGCTCTGTACCGAGCGATCGCGTGTGCGCGATCGTGTGTGCCCGGGAGCGATCGGTTGTTTTATTCAGGAGTTCTGAATAAAACAACCGTATTTAAAACTTTTTTTTCCATTGATACATGTTCCCTGGGGCAAGACCCGGGTTCTCAAAGACGTTTTACAACAATAACTTGCATATTAGGCTTTAAAATGAGCACTTTTGAATTCGAACGTTCGAGTCCCATGAACGTCAATAGGGTTCTAAATGTTCGCGCGAACGTTCGGTCCGTTCGAAGGTTCTGGTGCGAACCAAACTGGGGGGGGGGTTTCGGCTCATCCCTAGTCCCCAGTTCACAACTTCACATGCTTTTTTTGCCTAATTGCTATAGAAATAGCCAGAATTTAATAACGATGTGCCCCTCTGTAGACTGCAGTTGTATTTGCCTTAAAATTGCCTTAAAATTTAATTTAGTGAAACAAGATTGGTTAAACCTTTAAAAAAAAGTCTATCTTAAAGTGGAGGTCCGGTTAAAAAAATAAAAATTTAAAGTCAGCAGCTACTAACACTGTAGCTGCTGACTTTTAATAAGGAGACTTACCTGTCCAGGGTGCCCGCGCAATGACGGCAGCCGAAGCCGAGCAAACTCTCAGGTCTCGGCTGCCCCGCCGTCATCCTCGGTGAGGGAATCAGGAAGTGAAGCCTTGCGGCTTCACCGCCGATTCCCTACTGCGCATGCGCGAGCCACGCGGCGCAACATGAATGGATGATGTCTCCTGGTACACACACAAGGTCCCAGAAGACACCGCTCCCCCATTCCACAGGAAGCAGCTGAGGAGCAGAAGAAAGAAGACGGCCCGCGGATCAGGAAGTGGCAGATTAGGACGATCTGTCTAGCAACAGGCACTTCAGGTATGTATAAATAAAATACAAATATATATACAGTATATACAGCATATATATATATATATATATGTTTGCAGTATTTAAAAAATATATATTTTCTTGGTAAAGCTAAGATCTCCCAATCATGCCTCATCCTCTTAATCTCTCTAGGAAAGCTGCTGATCAAAGAGACATTTGCTGTGTGTTGCTCATTTTGTACCTGAAGCAGCACACTCAAACTGTTGTTTAATTTCCTATACTTCCCAAACTTCATGTATGAGTTGAAAGTCTCCCCTCCTGAGCAAAGTGTATGGCTGTAGTATGTAAGATCTATGGACTCCTAAAATTCTGTTCTAAATATAAACATTCATCCAGTTACATTCTAACATGTATTACAGTTTAATTTCTGTATATTCTTTTTTGCAGTATATGTTTCCATGTATCCACCACAAGATGCTAAAATGGTGTGTATTCTGGCTGTTCTTTGCTATGTTTAAATCATTTTACTGATTCAGTTTATTTACCGATTGTATCATGGAGCAGAAGGGTAATCAAACAAAGATTTAATTAAATGATAAGTGCTACATTGTCAGTCTACAGCAATATGATCATTGTGTGTTTGTGTTGTGTGTGTATACAAGCACAATTCTCTAAAAAGAACCTTATGAATATGGAATTGGCATTAAAAGCATGGCTTTATTTATAAATGTCTCTAACATCCCAATTTACAAACAACATTAAGCACTTGTATTTTCAGTAGGTTCAGTTGACAATGGGGATGAGGTATATTAGATTAAATCAAATGTCCGATTGACACACAGGCAGCCCATACATTATGCTTTTGCGTTTGCTTTTTTGTTTAATCAGTGGGTTGAATAAAATAAAATTCCCTGATTCCCTTATCCATACATTCAATGTGGATGGGTGAATCCCTCCTGCTGTGGTATTGTATTCTGTCAGTGGGGAACCTTCCCTGCTATCAAAATACAATGACTAGTGTTTCCGGTTATAGCTGGTGGCACAATTGGCATAACAGAAACGTCTTTACTACAACAGAAGGTATTCAAAAACCTCAGTCCATCACATATCCCAAAAATGAAGCCATTCAAATCATTCCTCATTCCTTTTTGCCTCAACCGTCAAATGATATCCGCACCACTTTTGTATAGTAGGGATGGTCCAGGTGTTTGAGTCAAACGTAAGTTCAACTCGAACATCGGATGTTTGCTTGCGAACAAACCAAACATATGATGCGTTTGTGACACATTTGAGTGCCCCATAATGCACTGTGAGATAGCAGTGCATCGACAGCTGCTGATTGGCCAAAGCATGCACCTGACCTGCATGTTTTGGCCAATCACAGAATGCTCTGCATTTAGCAAATCATGGCTTAGGGGGCTAAGTCCATGTCCCACACTATATAAGGCTGCTTACACAGTGGTCGTATATAGTGTTATGATTGAGAGAACATTAGCTAGAGACAGGTTAGTTAGTGTAGTTAGTGGCATGCAGGCAGTTTAGTATATATATATATATATATATATATATATATATATATATATATATATATATATATAAACCCACACACACACACACACATACACACTCTGCATTCAGTGTAGTCTAAATATACATTGCAGGCAGTCTAATATATATATATATATATATATATATATATATATATATATATATATATATATAGTACAGACCAAAAGTTTGGACACACCTTCTCATTCAAAGAGTTTTTTTTATTTTCATGTCTATTAAAATTATAGATTCACACTGAAGGCATCAAAACTAAATATAAAAATAAATAAAATATATTTCATATTCTAGGTTCTTCAAAGTAGCCACCTTTTGCTTTGATTACTGCTTGGCACACTCTTGATGAGCTTCAAGAGGTAGTCACCTGGCGCAGCACCCCATCACTCTCCTTCTTGGTCAAATAGCCCTTACACAGCCTGGAGGTGTGTTTGGGGTCATTGTCCTGTTGAAAAATAAATGATGGTCCAACTAAACGCAAACCAGATGGAATAGCATGCCACTGCAAGATGCTGTGGTAGCCATGCTGGTTTAGTATGCCTTCAATTTTGATTAAATCCCCAACAGTGTCACCAGCAAAGCACCCCTACACCATCACACCTCCTCCTCCATGCTTCACGGTGGGAACCAGGCATGTAGAGTCCATCCGTTCACCTTTTCTGTGTCGCACAAAGACACGGGGGTTGGAACCAAAGATCTCAAGTTCGGACTCATCAGACCAAAGCACAGATTTCCACTGGTCTAATGTCCATTCCTTGTGTTCTTTAGCCCAAACAAGTCTCTTCTGCTTGTCGCCTTTCTTTAGCAGTGGTTTCAGTGGTTTCCTAGCAGATATTCTACCATGAAGGCCTGATTCACACAGTCTCCTCTTTACAGTTCTAGAGACGTGTCTGCTGCAAAAGGTGGCTACTTTGAAGAACCTAGAATATGAAATATATTTTCAGTTGTTTCACACTTATTTGTTATGTATAATTCCACATGTGTTAATTTGATGCCCTCAGTGTGAATCTACAATTTTAATAGTCATGAAAATAATGAAAACTCTTTGAATGAGAAGGTGTGTCCAAACTTTTGGTCTGTACTGTGTATATATATATATATTTACAGTGCAGTCAGCGTACAGTATATAATACAGTGTATTGAGGTGGTTAAGGGGAACCCTATGACAGAATTAAGAAGAAAAATTACATGGGTCTCCCCCACCCAGTCCATGTCAGGCCTTTGGGTCTGGTATAGATTTTAAGGGTAACTCTATGCAATTTTGTGTTAAAAAAAACTGTGTGGGGTCCCCTCCCCCCAAATCCATACCAGGCCCTTTGGGTCTGGCATAGATTTTAAGGTGAACTCCAAGCCAATTTATTTTTAAAAATAGGAGTGGGGTCCCCCCAAAATCCATACCAGACCTTTATCCGAGAAAGCAACCTGACAGGCCAGGAGAGGGGGATGAGCGAGTGCCCCCATCCTGAATCATACCAGGTCACTTGCCCTTAACATGGAGAGGGTGCTTTGGGGTCACCCCAAAGCACCTTGTCCCTATGTTGATGTTAAAAGGCCTTGTCCCAACAACCCTGGCCATTGGTTGTTGGGGTCTGCAGGCAGGGGGCTTATTAGAATATGGAAGCCTCCTTTAAAAAGGGGGCCCCCATATCCCACCCACCCCCCTTATGTTAATGAGTATTGGGTACATTGTACCCTTTCCAATTCACCAAAAAAAGTGTCAAAAAGTAAACACCACAAAAGACAGTTTTTGACAATTCCTTTAAAAAAAAGTGTTTCCCGCAATGTCAATCCAGCTCCAATCCTGCCACACGACGGACCTAAAAAATAGAAAAAAAGCTCTGCCTCGATAGGAGGTGTCCCGCCGACTGCTGTCTCTTGGCTGTGACAGCTGTTATAAAGGCAAGGGCAGGGCCACCCAGTGATGTAACTGAGTGACCCCGCTCCTTCTGATGTCATGTGATGTCAGAGGGGGCGGGTCATCAGGTTACATCAGCAGGTGACACCGCCCATACCTATATAACAGCTGTCACAGCGAAAAGACATCAGACTACGGGAGCCCTCCCATAAAGACAGAGTATTTTTTTTTCTACTTTGGTTCCATCGGGCGGCGTGATTAACCACTTAAGGACCAGCGCACGACTGTATATGTCCTTTTTTGGAGAGGGATATCTCGGTAACAACAGCAGCTGCTGCCTCCACCGAGATTCAGGAGCCGGTCCTGTAAACGATAATGGTGGTCTCCGCAGCGTATTCGCCGCAAGATCACCGTTATTGGCTGTGGAAGAGGGCCCCTCACGCCCTCCGCCGCGGCGGAGGCGATTGGGTCCGCTTCCGAGCTGGATTTGGAGATGAGTGAGGGGAAGATGGCCCCCACCTGTCTCCATACCATAACAGGTCAAAACTTCACCTCCGCCCATAAGTCGTAAAGGCACTTTTTTTTTACATTTTTTAAAATGACAATTTATTTATTTTTTATTGCATTTTAGTCTAAATATGAGATCTGAGGTCTTTTTGACAAGGGATGTTTACATTCCTTGTAATAGGAACAAAAGTGACCCATTTTTTTTAAACAGTGTAAAAATAAATAAAATCAAGTAAAATAAATGATAAAACAAAAAAAAAATTTAAAGCGCCCCGTCCCGATGAGCTTGCGTGCAGAAGCGAACGCATATGTGAGTAGCGCCTGCATATGAAAACGGTGTTCAAACCACACATGTAAGGTATCGCCACAATCGTTAGAGTGAGAGAAATGATTCTAGCCCTAGATCTCCTCTGTAACTCACAAGATGCAACCTATAGAATTTTTAAACATCGCCTATGGAGATTTTTGAGGGTGAAGGTTTGACGCCATTCCAAGAGCAGGCGCAATTTTGAAGTGTGACATGTTGGGTATCAATTTACTCGGCATAACCTTATCTTTCACAATATGAAAAAAAAATTGGGCTAACTTTACTGTTGTCTTATTTTTTAATTAAAAAAAGTGTTTTTTTTTCCAAAAAAGTGCGCTTGTAAGACCGCAGCGGAAATACGGTTTGACAAAAAATGATTGCAATGACCGCCATTTTATTCTCTAGGGTGTTAGAAAAAAACAATATATAATATTTGGGGGTTCTAAGTAAGTTTCTAGAAAAAAAAACAGTTTTAAACTTGTAAACACCAAATCTCAAAACAAGGCTGGGTCCTTAATTGGTTAAAGGGTAAAGGATTTGTTTTTCTTTAAAATAAAAAACATGTTATACTTACCTCCACTGTGCAGTTTGTTTTGCACAGTGTGGCCCGGATCTACGTCTTCTGGGGTCCCTCGGCGGCTGTCTCTGGTCCTCCCCGCAATTACTCACCACAGTCATGCGAGAGCTCTCATGGTGGTCAGTAATTGCGGGCGCGCTCCCGTGATACAGTGAGGGGCCATAGCCGCTCACTGTATCACTCGGCCCCGCCCCTCGGCGCATCACGTCACTGGATGTGATTGACAGCAGCGCCAGCCAATGGCTGCGCTGCTCTCAATCCATCCACTCTAGCCAATCAGCGGCCAGGCTGAGCGGCGAAGAGGATTTTAGGACCGCACACAGGACTTTCGAGGCGTCAGGTAAGTATAAGGGGGGCTCGGGGGGGGGGGGGGCGGCAGCATCAGATGTTTTTTCACCTTAATGCATAGATTGCATTAAGGTGAAAAAACATTTTCCTTTACAACTCCTTTAACCACTTCCAAACCGTTGTACGTCTTTATACGGCCTAACTTTAAAGATGGATATCTCGGTAACGGCAGCAGCTGCTGCCACAACCGAGGTATCCATCTTTAGTGTCAGCGGTTCTGTTAACGATAACGGCGGTCTCCGCGGCGGATTCGCCGCGAGATCGCCGTTATCGGCGGCGGGAGAGGGGGCCCCCCCTCCCGCCGCTCTCCCGCGCCCTCTGCCGCTTATTGGAGCCGTCGGTAGCGGCGGAGGAGATCGGGTGCGTTCGGCTGCTGACTGGGGACGAGACTGAAGGAAAAATCTCCTTCGCCCGTCCCCATAGCTCTGCTGGGCGGAAGTGACGTCAAAACGTCAGTCCCGCCCAGCCTCTTAAAGAAACATTTTTCAATTTTTTTTTTCTGCATTTTAGTCTAAATATGAGATCTGAGGTCTTTTTGACCCCAGATCTCATATTTAAGAGGACCTGTCATGCTTTTTTCTATTACAAGGGATGTTTACATTCCTTGTAATAGGAATAAAAGTGATCATTTTTTTTCCAGTGTAAAAAATAATAAAATAAATAAAAATAAATAAGATTTTTTTTTTTTTTTTTTAAAGCGCCCCGTCCCGACGAGCTCGTGCGCAGAAGCGAACGCATACGCGAGTAGCGCCCGCATATGAAAACGGTGTTCAAACGACACAAGTGAGGTATCACCGCGATCGTTAGAGCGAGAGCAATAATTATAGCCCTAGACCTACTCTGTAACTCAAAAAATGCAACCTATAGAATTTTTTAAACGTCGGCTATCAAGATTTTTAAGGGTAAAAGTTTGACGCCATGCCACGAGCGGGCACAATTTGTAAGCATGACATGTTGGGTACCATTTTACTCGGCGTAACATTATCTTTCACAATATATAAAAAAATTGGGCCCAATTTATTGGTGTCTTATTTTTTAATTCAAAAAAGTGTTTTTTTTTCAAAAAAAGTGCGCTTGTAGGACCGCTGCGCAAATATGGTGTGACAAAAAGTATTGCAATGATCGCCATTTTATTCTCTAGGGTATTAGAAAAAAATAAATATATAATGTTTGTGGGTTTTAAGTAATTTTAGAGCAAAAAAAAATGTTTTAGTTTTGTAAACACCAAATCTGAAAAACACCCAAAGTAGAGAAGTGGTTAAAGATGGATGTACATCGCTGGACACTTTTTTTTCCAATAAATAAATTCTCTAAAACTGTCATCTGTGGTTTTTACTTTTTTGAAAAAAAAAATGGTGATTGGCTAAGGGTACAATGTACCCAATACCCATTCACATAGGGTGGAATCTGGGGGCCCCCTTGTCAAAGGGGGCTTGCAGATTCCAATAAGCCCCCCACCCGCAGAACCTGACAACCAATGGCCAGCGTTGACGGAACAAGACCCTTGTCATCATCAACATGGGGACAAGGTGCTTTAGAGGGGACCCCAAAGCACCCTTCCTATGTTGAGGGCATGTGCCCTGGTATGGTTCAGGAGAGGGATGCTCACTATCCCTCCATCCTGTCCTTCAGGCCACATGCTCGAATAAGAGCCTGGTATGAATCTTGGGGGGACCCCCATGCCAATTTTTTTAAAAGTTTTGGTGTGAAGTTTCCCTTAAAATCCATACCAGACCCAAAGGGCCTGGTATGGATGGGGGGGGGGGGGCACGACATTTTTTTCCTCGATTTTTATCTATATTCCCAGGAGTCGGCAATACATTACAGCTGCAAGCAATTTTAAATGAAATTTTTTCCTTTGGAAAGTTCATTTTTTTGCATTGATAAATGTCCCCTAGGGCAGTACCCGGGTCTCTGTATACTTTCTATGGCAATAACTTGCACACAAGCCTTTAAAATGAGCACTTTTGATTTTTCATGTTCGTGTCCCATAGACTTTAATAGGGTTGGCATGTTCGTACAAATTTTTTGCCTGTTTTCATGTTCTGGTACGAAACAAACTGGGGGTGTTCAGCCCATCCCTATTGTATAGTGCAAATAAAGGTTAATAATATTATACAAGTATATCAGGCTTTTTGTCCACATCAGTGCAGTGTATGGAAACCATGGTTTCTATGGAGAAAGCACTAAAGGAATCAAAAAGTGCACCAATCCACCAACTGAATCAATGCATAGCATGATAAAGCCTTAAACTAAAATACAAAAATAGAAGGAAAAAATGCAGTCTACTACATATAGACATAATATATAAATAAATCGATAAATATCAATCTGAACTGTCCTCTTCCTGCTCGTGACAAAAATATCATTAAAATCTGATAATTATCATCATTCTCAGGATGCAAAAAAAACATATAACACAGTGAACTCTTATGGTATAGATAAGCGATTTGGTCAAGCCTCTCCCTTAGGCTTTAGGCTTAATCATAGCCCCTGACTACAGGATGAAAATATCTTATACACATTAAGATGTATTATGCACATAAATTGTAAAAGATGAAAAATATAAATCAAATCAACCTTGATGAACTATCAGTTAGGAAATGGATGAATTATGCTGAGAAACAGAAATTCATATAACTTGTGAACTATGATTGAAGAGAGCAGCATACATGAATCCATCCCCAAAACTGAACTGTGTGGTAGATGAAGGAAGCATACATTGAATACAGCCTTGTATATACAGTAATGTAAAAGTCTACACAGCAGGCTCCATATTGAATGCCTCAATAAAACATTCCTCTCCTGCTTATGAAAGAAATCATCCATTTGCTCCATATCAGAAAAGAGACAAATAAATATACAACCACTGTAGAGCTTGACTGATTTTCTTCCAGGACAGGGGATCAATGTGATTCATAGCATATAACAAATTCAGATATAGGATGGAAAAGTTATATATTCAGCTGGTATACTTTGTGTCAATACTCGGTATAAATGTCAAACTGAATGTTATATCTGTTGGATATAGCTTGCCTGTCAAACTTCAAAGTTTGAATAATAAACTTCTACTGACAGTAGGTTATTAACTGTAGTAATAATGCTGTACAGAGGAAGGATCCAAGACAAAGAGTATATCACTTGTCTGATAATACAGCCCATCCTTCAACTGTGTTTCCAGTTAAAAAAGATAGTGGTATGAAGCAGTGTCCTTTATATTACCAGCAATTAGCTTCACCCTAAGAGACGGTTCACATAGGGGCGACACGACTCTGGCCGCGACTTTGCAAGGTGACCTAAAAACGACCTGAGCATGCACCACAGTGCAACATGGAGTGACTTACATCAAGTCGCTCCAGGACAGAAGGCTTTCCAGTGGCCAATCAAACAAGAATCAGCTCTGTAGGAGCGAGGGGTTTGCCTGAAAAATGTATGTTCTATTCCTGTATTGTTGCTTCTGTTAAGACAGTGATCCGACTTCTGAGGCAACTTCCATTGAAATCAATGGGTACAAGTTGACTAGAAGTTGGATTGAAGTAGTACAGGAACCTTTTCTGAAGTCGGAGCGACTTCAGTAGTGTACATTAGGACGGCTCTATTCACTTCAATTGCTTTTCTCAACAGCGCGACTTGGGGCGACGTCAAGTCGGATCCCAAGTCGCCCCTGTGTGAACCGGCTCTAACAGCTTACAAATGCTACTGAGAGCTTCACAGAGGAAACACCTGCACTGTGAATGAAATTCATAGCATGTTGCAAGTCAAAGCAGACACTGCCAAGATTGTAGCATCCACAAAAATACTTTATGGCAAAGCTTAAATTGGTAATCATTCAATGTATCTATCATTCTTAGACAGAACCTAACTGTGTTATCCATGTCTGCCATTACTTATGAAGCTAATTACCAACAATTTTAACTATTTACTACCTCATGACTCAAAAATTCACCTAAGCTATATTTACAAGAGTCGATTGCTCCAGGAAAACTCATCTCTTATAATTCAAAATTAATCATTATAAAATCAACAAAAAATTTCATTCTTTTGGTAGAAGGATCAAAATCCCCTTTCCATGAGGTAACCTAAAAGGTAAATGACTTTAAATTTTAACCATTTGTGAGATCCTCTGTGATTTTCCATGAAGTGGTCACTCAAAGGCCTTCTACCTTTTTATGTTTAAGTCTCTTGTATATTTTCAATAATACAAAACTTTAGGTTGCCCCTTTGTTTTGCCTATATACAGTACAATAGATCACAAAGACATTCTATTTCATATGCCACGCTGTGTTTATAATTGATTTCATACTGTACTTATTTTTACCATTAGATGAGTTAAATGTACTGCTCTGCACTACATATTGACATACATCAAAACCTCCAACATACATTCCTGTACACTTACTCGAAATAGGGGAGTGCTTATTATTTTTATCCAACCCACTCACTTCTAAGCAGTATGTTCTCTAAGTTCCTAGCCCTCTGGTTGTTAAACCTGGGTAAGGACTCACAATATTACTATATATGGATGCATTTGTAGGATCTCCCAATGTCCTTATCCAGAGGAAATGATCCATACCATCAACATGGGTCAGTAAATGACTCACAGCGTGGAGGAGGGAAGCTGAATCTCACTCTGGCATGCCACATCAGTAAAAAATGTAATAAAAATTAAGCTGTTATTATTACATTTTCACAAAAAATGTTGTAGCTGGACTTCAAGCAGGAGAAAATGTTAAATTTTTCAGAGTGGCCCCAATCCTCGTCTTCTGGGGTGCCTCTGCTGCTGTCTCGGCTCCTCCCCGCATCAGATAACCCCCTCTGGGAAGTGCTTTCCCAAGGGGGTTACCTTGCTAGCGGGCTCCTGAGTTCAGCATTTGCATCCATAGGCACGAATGCTGGACTCGCCCCCACCCCCCGGCGCCCGCGATATTGGATTTGATTGAAAGCATTGGGAGCCAATGGCTGCGCTGCTATCAATCTATCCAATGAAGAGTCAAGAAGACCAGGCCGAGATCAAGCGTGTTCTTAAACCGGGACTTTCGAGGGCTCAGGTAAGTAAACAGGGGGCTGGGGGGGACCAGCAATTATCAGATGTGTTTTTACCTTAATGCATAGGATGCATTAAGGTGAAAAAACTGGAAGGTTTATAACCCCTTTAAACCTAAAACCAAAAATATAATATATTGCAGCTTACCAATCATTAGATGTGATGGCTGCATCAATTTTATTTTCTTATTTTTTCCATCTGTTTTTACCTGGTGAATTGGCCAGTAACACACCTCACACAACACAATTATTGAAACTAAATACACCAACAGACTAAAGCTAAACTCCAGCTAATACTTTATAAGCAGTTACAGCAAACTGTTTTTTTTTCCTTTGGAGATTAAAGTTTTGCATAAATAAACTAAAGCTGATCTTTGTAAGCACCCCTGCTAGTGTTAAATGGTTTGCATCATATCTGTAAATGAAAAATTCTGCTGGAGAGCTTGTTGTTTTGAAAAACAGCAGACATACTGGCTGGATCACCAGATGAAAATAAAATAAAGAAAGCCTAAAAAGAAAATGAATGCAACTATCGCATCTAGGAATTGAGAAGCTGCCATATAATAAATGTTTGCTTTTGGGTTTAATACTGCTTTTATTCCTTCTCCATACCATAAACACATAATCCACAAACTTTAGCAATGCAGTGATGTGTTCACTGAACTAACTGGACTGGTATACAACCATCCCCATCCACCAGGCTAAGTGAGGAGTGAGGATATGCATATGCCAGTGCAGATGCTGCCCCCATGGCCATACACTTTTTTTGATGCTAAAAGTGAACCATAATCAAGATATAATTGTTTCATGAAATGAAATCCAATAAATTAAAAATTAATTCAATATGATTATCATACCCCTCAAACCACCATTCCAAAAAGTTCTCATAGGCTAATCCTGTTAAATGTGGTAATGAGCTATACAATGCTTCTATATCTAGGCTTACTAGCCACCAATAGGTCTGCATCTCTACACCTTCCAATTTCTTTAATAAAACTCTTGTATCATTTGCATAAGGCTCAAGCAAGAACTTTCCCACCACAACTCCTAAACCATCCCCGCAGGTCACAATAGGGCATGCACATGGCTGCTGTATGTTTGTAAAGTATAGGAAATGGGAATCATATAGGTATTCACTTTCAAAAATCTGTATCTCCTGTTCAGAAAGCCCCATTACAATTGTTCATTCAGTTGTATTTTCATGACAAAAAGGGATTACGTTTAACTATTTAATAACAAACTTGATTATTCGATTGTCTTAAGATTCCTGCCTTGTATTTATCCTTTGACTGCGGGACAAAATTCCCCCTTTTATCGCTAGGTTTTATAAGTAGAGCTTTCAACTTTTTACCTCCTCTAAATCTTTCCTCTTACCCCTCACCAAGTTGTCCATACACATGGGGTCCAATTCAATTTTTGCATATCCGAATGAACAATTTCTAAGAACAGCTACAATTTTTTATCAAAACCTATTGATGGCATCTTTTTAGATTTTTCACATAACCCTGTATCATGGGAAATAACAGTATCTCCTTCGTGTTCAAATATGATACCTCTATCTATTGAAAAGTCATCTATATCAAAGCCACTCAACCACTCAACTGTTTTTCCAAAAGCTTGACACCCCCTCTAATTTTTGGTTTGCTATACCATTTTCTTCAAAGAATAAGATAAAGGAAGGGATTTAAATCCTTATATACTGTACTTTAAGTTTAGGACCCCTATCAACAGGTCAAAATGAAAAACCCTTATCAAAACTGCTATATGATGTTCATTTAAGGAAAATTCTGCTACTGTATATTTATAATCTCAAAATGTAGATTATCTGATTGAACTTTTTTCTCTAAATTTTTATAATTTTTCATCTGATCCTCCTCCACTGATATTTCCCCTTGCCTATTTTGGACTTTTCCCCCTTCTAATTCATTAGTTTCCATCTCTTAAAAAGAGACAGGGGTTGATTTTCTAAAACTGAAGAGTGCAAAATCTGGTGCAGCACTGAATAGAAACCAATGAGGTTCCATTTTTTTTTTTTATCAAAGCTTAATTGAACAAGCTTCAGTTAGAAGCCAATTGGCTAACACGCACAGCTGAACCAGATTTTGCACTCTCAAGTTTTAGAAAATCATATAAACAGAGTTTTATTATTAGTTTTTCTTTCTTTTTTTTCAATAACCTTGGTTGTGTCTCCAGTGAACCCTCTGTATCAGTTGTGAATGAATCCTCACTGAGATCATTGGAGGGTACCTCCCAAGCTATTAACATTCATTCTTCTCTGATAGGAGGAACTTTGGAAGTAAAAAATTGCCCTGTCATGTCTCTTTGATACTTTATTTTTAAAATATTTTTGGTCTTATTCAAACATCTTTCTTACTTCCTGCTTTAACTGTTCAGAAAATACCTCTGCTTCTTTAAACATTTCCAGAAACTGTATAATAATTCCTAGTTTCCTAGTTAATCTTCATCACCTCCGCTACACATCACTTATGGACCATCATCAGAGAGATACATGGATTGATTCTCATAACTGAACTGTGTGGTAGATGAAGAAATTATCAGTTTAATACAGCCCTGTATATAGTGTAGAAGTCTAAGGCCCCGTACACACGATAGAATCCATCCGCAGATAAATCCCAGCAAATGGGTTTCTGCGGATAGATCCTATGGTGTGTACATGCCAGCGGATCTGTTTCCGCGGAGAAATCTCCTCTGGGATGGATTCCAGCAGATCGAATATTTGTTGTGCTGCACAACATATCCATCTGCTGGAATCCATTCCAACGGATGGATCCGCTCGTCTGTACAGACTTACCGGATCCATTCGTCCAAAGGGATTCCCCGCACGCGTCGTAATGATTTGACGCATGCGTGGAATTCCTTATATGACAGCGTCGCGCCCGTCGCCGCGTCATAATCGCGGCGATGGCGCGACACGTCATCGGCAGAGGATTTCCGCGCGGATTTCAATGCGATGGTGTGTACACTCCATCCCATCGAAATCAGCGGATATCTTTGAGAGGATTTATCCGTGGAAACGGTCCGCTGGACCGTATCTGCGGATAAATCCTCTTGTGTGTATGGGGCCTAAATGTATGCTCCAAATTCAGTCCCTTAATAAAACATACCTTCAAGTAGAATCAAAAAGCTACCTTTTAAGGAAATCATCCACCTGCTCAATGTCAGTAGAGAGATAAATTAATTAACACCCACATTATAGAGCTGGACTGATTTTCTTTCAGGACAAGGGATCAATGTGATTCATAGCATATAACACATCCAGATAGAGGTTGCAAAGTTATATATTCAGCTGATATACTTTGTGTCAATAGTCTGCATAAATGTCAAACAACCACAGAGTGTATCTGTTGGATATAGCTTTCCTGTCAAACGCCAACATTTGAGTAATAGACTTCTACTGATAGAAGGTTATTAACTGTAGTAATAATGCTGTAGATAAATCCCAGACATAGAGTATAAAAAATCCCAGACACAGAGTATATTATTTTCATCATAATTAAAGTTAAGCTTTGTTAGCTTAAAAGTCCCTGTACAGTAAAGCCTTGTAAAGCTTTAAAAGCCCCTCTTGCATTTGTACTGCCTGAAGGGACAAATGCAACAGGGGCTTTTAGAGCTGCTCATGGCAGGATAGTCTCAAGACAGAATTGGGAGTAAACATATATTTCTCTGATTACCCCTTATTGGTTGTGTAAGCCTTGGAAGATTTTCAAAATAAGAATATTTTTGCTTATTTAAACACCTTTTTTATTCCAGGTAAAGTTTAAAAAACTGATGGTGCAGTGTAAAGACCAGCTGTACGAAAGCACATATATTATTTTTTTGCTATTTAATGGAAATATTTAAAGATAATGGCTTGGCAGAAAAGGGCATATATGATAATTCTGTTTATTTAATATATATTATAATGGCTGGTTTGTAAAGAATATATGATGTAATTTTCAATTGCCCTACCGTAATTTTTCAATTTGGTTCACACCTGTTGTCCTCAAAGCACTGTCTGGTAATAAATATTATAGATGTAAAAATGTGTCCAGAAAATTCAAAAGCGACAACAAATTTGAATAAATAACTATATGCAGGTGCATTTTGCCATTTGCTAAATTCCAGACCTTTATTCATTTATTCAATGCTTTAATTTATACTTTTATTTTAGTAATATTATTCTGTATACAATTTCCCAATATTCCTTGTTGTGGAAGCATTACAGAGTTTAAATATTATATTCTTTGTAACAAAAAAAACTGATTCTGGCAAACAGAAGTGAACAGGGGATGATCAGAATGCAGAATAGATGATGCATAGGGAAAGGTTGAGTATAGGCTCCAAAAAAAAATACTACAAAACACTTCTGCTGGGGCAAGAACAGTTGCACATTTTCCCAAACCCACCAAAGCTGAGTCAATGCAATACAGAGCTGGTGGATTTCGAGTTGTCTATCCATTAAAGCCCAACTACATTTTTGGGATTAAATCAACTAATACATTTCAGGTCCATCAAAACAAGAGGCGTTCAAAGTCCTAAATATTTTTTACAAAGCAGCTACAACCTAAATAGAAAAACCTGACCCCGCTCCAAAGAAGGATTGCTGCTCTCTGTGTGAAAGCAGCAGTCTTTCTAGAGAGGGCTAATACACACCACACTGAGTCATAGCTACATCACTTCAATCTACAGAGAGCAAAGCAATTAACAGATTCATCACAGAATACCTTTGTTTTTAATTTAAATCGATTGATTTGGCTTAGCATGTTGTTATAAAAAAAAATCTTAATTATGAAAATATTTTTTCTAGTGGAGAATAAAATCTAGGTTTGATTGCAGATATAGGTTTTCTTTTCAAATTTTTTTTTTATTAAAGAGCAAATGACAGAGTACAGAAACAATTATTTGCATGTTACCACACAAATGGAAACATACTGGTACAATCCACCAGAGGCAAGTAACAGCTTAAAGACGATTACAAAATATATAAGGTGTGGAGGGTCAAAATACAAAATGAGGATTGTCAAGTATATCTCGTAAAGATGAAAGGACCAACCAATCCTTAGCAAGAGAAAATTAACAGAAATATCAACATAAGTATGGGGGGGGGGGGAAGGACAGGGGAGGTCCTGTATCATCAAGGGCATATATACCAAAAAAAGGAAAGTACTCTGTACATTATACTGGGACATAACGGGATGTAACACTAGGCAATAGCTAGTAGCCTTGCCCAGTAAACACAAACGAGAGCATTTCAATTAAGAACTGAGAAGGAAAAGAAAGAAAAAGATTAGAAAAGAAAAGACAGGGGGAATAGAAGGGAAAGAGAAGGCCGGAGCGGCCTGGAAAAGGTAGAAGGGGTAGAAAGGATGTCGGCTGGGTCGCGCCAACCCCAACGGGTTCGGATGTAGTGTGGTCAGAGCACATATCATGTCTTAAGAGGCTAACAGTGTTAAATCAAATCCCGGGGGTAGAAAATGTTCCACCCAGGGGGTCCAGGTTTTGTCGTGTTGAGCCATTCGGTCGAGAATCCTGGCCTCAATCTTACTATGGATCATCGCCTGAGTCACCCTATTCTTAACTTCTGCAATATGTATAGTTGGGGTTTTCCAAGCCCTAGCAATAGTTTGCTTGGCAGCAGTAGTCAGTAGCAGTAGTCAGTTGGAGCAAGAGTCTAACCTGGGCTCTGGTAAAATCTGATTGAATATGATTAAAAAGGGCTAGGGATGGGTCGGGTGAAATTTTTTCTTGTAATAGAAAAACTATCGGACAAGACCACCAGATATGCTCATGTGTACCCCTCTCTCCACATCCACGAAAACATCCCGCTGGGTAGGAGGGTAGGAATTTAGAAATCCTAGCGGGGACTAGGTACCATCGCATCAGGACCTTATAATTAGCCTCAAGGGCTATAATGTTTTGGGATGAGGATTTTGTGCGATTCCAAATACCAATCCAGTCCTCCCTATCCAACGTTATCTGGAGATCCTTGGACCACTGTGTAGCGTAGATGGGAGGGTCAGTGGAGTCAGAGGTAAAATGACTATAAAGGCGGGAGATGATACCAGGGGCGTGGGGATCCGATTGACATATGTTTTCAAAGACGGACATACTGTCCAGGGAGGAACAGTCCCCTATAATTGAGCGAACAAAATGAGTAATTTGTAGGTAGTGGAAACATTCCCTAGGGGGAAGTTTAGCCTGAGCTTGTAAATCTGGAAAGGATTTGAGGGACGTGTCAGTAACAAGGTCCCCTATCCTGTGTAGTCCTGCCCGGAGCCATAAACGAAAAGAGTCAGGTTCTGTGTATGCGGGATAGAACTGCGGATGGCCAAAAAAGGATAGTAGCGGGGCATGGGTGGATAACAGTCGAAAACGGCCACGTAAACTATCCCATAGCTTAAGTGAGTGGCGTGTTACTGGATTGAGAATTGGATTACGAGCCAGCGGGGGTAACCATAGGAGATTAGAAATTAGCAAGGGATAAATATCAACGGCCTCTAAACTAACCCAAATAGGCGTTTCCGATGTGGCGTGAAATAATGTAATTTGGGCGAGTTGTGCAGCTTGATAATAGCGGGCAAAATTAGGGACACCCAGGCCTCCACTAAGTTTATTACGCAGGAGTATAGATCTAGAAACTCTTGGTTTTATTGGACCCCAGACATATTTAAAGACTCTAGATTGAATGACACGGTGAAAATATGAGGGGACCGGAATCGGAAGAACTCTATATAGGTACAACAGCTTTGGGAGTAAAGACATCTTTACGGCTGCCACTCGTCCCAACCAGGAAACACAAAGCGGTTTCCAATAATCCATTAAAACGGTTAAGTGTGACAGCATAGGGAGGTAGTTAGTTCTGTAAAGGGAAGATAAATCCGAAGTTAATTTAATACCTAAATATGGGAGGGAGGTGGTAGACCAAGCGAAGGGGAAATACTCTTGCAGATGGGTGACTTCTGAGGGGGGGAGAGAAACATTGAGAGCCTTGGATTTAGATTTGTTCACCTCTAGGCCAGAGACATTGGCAAACTGTTCCAAAATTCTTACGAGGTTCGGGAGAGATGTACGGGGAGAGGTGACAAATAAAAGTGCATCATCTGCAAATAGACAGATTTTATGTGAGGTAGAGGCCACCTCCAATCCCTTGACATCAGGGCTAGCTCTAATCAAGGCTGCCAAAGGTTCTATAGCCAGAGCGAATATCAAAGGGGATAGGGGACACCCTTGTCTAGTACCCCTCCCTATCGGAAAACTCTCTGAATGGAAACCTGAATATTTAACGTAGGCCTGGGGATGGTTATAGAGGGAATTCACCCATTGCAAAAAGTGTGAACCGAAGCCCCAACGGGCCAGGATGTAATTTAGATAGGGCCAGGAGACCGTATCAAAGGCCTTCCTGATGTCAAGGGATAGTAAATGCATAGGAATCTTGCGTGTTCTGGCAAGGTGTTGTAGGAGAACAACTCGTCTTATGTTATCACTAGCCTGCCGGCGTGGTATGAAGCCCACCTGATCTTTGTGAATCAGTCTCCCAATAATGGGGTTAAGACGCAGGGCCATAACTTTAGCTAGTAACTTAATGTCAAGGTTTAAGAGTGAGATAGGCCGAAAGTTCGACCAGAGGGAGTTATCTACGTTGGGTTTAGGGATCATGGCTATGATGGCTGTCAGGGTGTCCCTTCCAAAAGACTGTTGTCGGAGTAATGCATTGAAGGAGTTAGCAAGGAGAGGGGCGAGGGTACCAGCAAATTTCTTAAAGTAAGTGCCCGAGAGCCCGTCAGGGCCAGGTCGTTTATGAGATTTAAGAGTTTTGATAGCAGCTAAGACCTCATCCACCGTGACGGGTCTCTCGAGGCACTCACGATTCGAATCTGATAAAGTGGGTAAGGGGATATCCTGAAATAACGAATCAGCCATGGAGGGGGAGAAAACAGACTGGGTGTTGTAAAGGTCATGTAACCTCCGTCGAAATTCAGCTAGGACTTTTATAGGATTACTGGTGTAGGTGTGTTTGTCTATCCGTAACCTTATCGGAACATGGTTCCTCTCAGGGTGACGGAGACGAAGGGCCAAAAAGGAGTCTGGTTTGTTGGCTTTAGTGTAGATGGTGTGACATGATCTACGAATGGCCTTGTCCGCCGAATCGGCCAGGGCTAAATCCAATTCAGTCTTAGATTTTTCCATCATAATTCTATGGGCTTCGGTGGGGGAGGATTGAAATTGAAGAGAGCAGAGATGGAAATCAGATTCCAGTTCAGCTAGTCTAATTTTTTTATCTCGGTTCAGATGAGTGGATACTGAGATACATTTCCCCCGGATAACCGGTTTATGGGCTTCCCAGAGGAGGACAGGGGAGATGTCAGGGATGGCGTTGTGTTTTAAATAATCCGCTAAAGCGATTTGAATATCAAAACAATATGATTGGTTGGATAGGTGGGCTTCATTTATACACCATGTGCGGTCTGTGGACAAAGGGATTAGGGAGGAGACGGTGGTAAGCACTGCACAGTGGTCGGACCAGGAGATGGGTTGAATTACGGATTTAAGTAAGGTGGGGGAGGAGGCTACTGAGATAAAAATATGGTCGATTCTAGAGAAAGATTTATGCGGATAAGAGTAAAAGGTGAAATTCTTTTTAGTTGGGTTACATTCTCGCCAGGTGTCAAGCAGGGAGGCTTGTTGCAAGAGTTTACGAAAGCGCAGAGAGGGGGAGTACTGATCAGGAGCATAAGGTGATTTATCGATGTGCGGCTGTAAAACTGAGTTAGAGTCTCCACACAGGAACAGTGTCCCTCTACAGTGTGAGCGCAACACCTGTAACAGGTGTGAGAAGAAAGGATTTGGATTAGTGTTTGGGGCGTAGTAAAAGACTAAGGTAGTTTCAACATCCTGGAGTAGTCCCACTAGTATAATGTATCGGCCTTCCGGATCCCTGATCTCCGATTGCACTGTGAAGGGAAGGGTGTGGTGCAGTGCAATCAGGACACCACGATGTTTAGTGGAGGCCGAGGCAGTATACACCTGTGGGTACCGGGAACTGAAAAATTTAGGGGTGGTGCGAGCTGAAAAGTGGGTTTCTTGGAGAGCTACAATACCTGCCTTCAAGGTAGCAAAAGTTTGGAAGGCCTTGACTCTCTTATGCGGTGAGTTGAGACCTTTAACGTTCAACGAGAGCACAGTCAGGGGGGCCATCCAGGATCAGGAGTAGGATAGCAAAATGAGACCATCGGGGTCACGCAGCCCAGCCGACCTGGGAAATAGGAGAGAAAAGGAGAAAGGGAAAAAAAAGCGAAGAGAAAAAAGAAAATAAGAGCAATCATGTAGGGCAAGCAAATGGACAAAGAGAAGGGGAAGAGTGTAACTCTATCGCCCGACTAAATAGTGCACCAACACAGGGGCCAGCCAGCTAGCCCGTGGGTGGGTGGACCGTAGGAAAAGGGGAGCAGTGACGACTCTCCGCCACAAGCGGGAGAAACAGAATATATTATATAAAACGACATATAATAAACAGTTAGGTAGATAAAGACTAGTGCTTATCAGCACATATCTACAAACAATGCTACAATAGCTGATAACAACAAAGTCAGCTGGGCTGACAATTGCAGCCCAGCCTGTGCAAAGCCATATAAGAAGTCCAGAGAGGGGGGACCCCTTTGAGATCAGGAAAACATTGTAAAAGGGTAAAATTTCGGGGGGGGGGGAGGGAGAGGGGAGGGAGGAAAAAAAAAAAGAAAAAAAAAATGAGGTGGGGGGGGGGGGGGGTACAAGGAGGGATTGGAGATGGGTGGGAATATCAGGGCGGGAAATAAAGATATGGTGAGGAGCAGGAAGAGTGGGGAGGGGGTGAAGAAGGTAAGAAGATGGAGAAGGGGAAAGAGAGGAGGGAAGTTGGGGGGGGGTGGGGGGCAGTAAGGGGGGGTGGAAGGGGAAGGATCGGGGGGGGGGAGGATCAGGGGGAAGGGATCAGGGGGGAAGGGGAGGGGAGGGATCAGGACAGAGAGGAACTATAAACAACCTAGTGATGATGGGGTAGTAGTATCCCATTCATACAGTTACGACTATAACAAGAGGCTTTGCACATTTCAAATATCACTCAAGGGTCAATGTCAGCCAGTACGCCGTGGAATACAGGCGGAGATCAACCCAGCATCACTTAGATAATCACCCGTAATGGGTGGATCTTAAGGTAAGGAGAGAAAAAAAATCCAGGCAAACTGTCTGGAACGTCAGCATTAAATAGAACACAATTTAAACATAAATAAAATAATAAAACAGAAAAAAGAGCTTTTAGGAAAAGTGTAAATCTGGACCTTAGCAACCTCCAGGTTGGAGGTAGATTACAGCAATCCCCTCCTCAAAGGGAGAGAAAGCCAAAGCCAGTAGTCCCTGTGTGCCTCAAGCGACGAATCGTCCATAGGCAAGTTGAAGTGCAATGGAAGATCCATGCGATTCGATCATCTCAATTCAGGAGAGGAGGCTAACTTCGACGTCAGGGGAATACTGTAAAGAAAAAACCTGTAAGAAAAAAGTCAGGTAAACAGGCTCAACGAGGCGAGTATAGTCGGCGGTCAGGGAGACCGGATTTTGGAGTATGAGCAGGGGTTCCCTTCCGAACAGAGGATGGACCCGGGTGGAGCCTTTGTGGGGTTGATCCATAGGGATGGGCAGCATCCCGAGCTGGAGTGCGGGGCAAATTAGTCTCTGAAGATTGTGCAGGTACGACCAGACGCAGAGTTTCTAAGAGACGCTGGAGAGAATCCGGCGATGTACACGTGTGTTGCTGACCTTGATGGGTAAACTGTAAAGCAAAGGGAAAGCGCCAGGTATACTTCAAATGGTGTTGCAGAAGCACCTGTAGCTGTGGTTTCATGGCGCGGCGCTTAGCAATGGTGAGGGGGGCTAGGTCAGAAAAGAGCTGGTAAGCATGGCCCCGGAACAGGAGAGCGTCCTTGTTTCTGGCAGCAGCCAGCAGTTGCTCTTTTGTACGGAAAAAATGCAATTTAACGATAATGTCCCGAGGGGGACCGTCCTGCTGACGTCGGGTGAGTGCCCTGTGGATTCGATCGAATTCAAGCCGCTCAATCGGTATGGAGGAAGCTGAGAGTTCTTGGAATAGGGCTGTTGAGAAGGACTGTAAATCGTCGACGGACTCAGGTATGCCACGGATACGTAAATTTGACCTGCGTGAGCGATTTTCGGCGTCCTCCAGGCGTGAGAGGAGGGCGGCGTTCTCATAACGCAAGGCTGCCTGCTCCTGGGCCTGTTCTTGGAGGGTGAGTTCCAGGTCGTCCACCCTAGTTTCCAGATCAGATGTTCTCTGACCCAGCTCCCTGATTTCACGGGACAGTCTATTTGTTATTTGGTCTGATGTTACTTTAAGGGCTTTTTGCAGCATGGACTCCATGTGCTTGAGAAAGTCTGTCTGAGACATACCTGATGCCGGAGGATTGGGGGGGCTGCCAGAGTGAGAGTCGGAGCAGTCATCTTCCCCACTGTCAGCCTGTGCAGATTCGTCCGGGGGAGCGGCCTGCAGTCTGGCTAAGGCCTTCACCGCCATTTTGGAAGAGGCTCGGGCTAACGCCTCTTTGATGGGTTTTGGCTTTGTTTTACCGCGATGGCCGGTTAAAACCATCGCGGGAGGAGCGGTGGGTATTCCGGAGGGGATTGCTCGGAAATGCAGGGTTGTAGAGTGGTCCAGACGGCTAGTTAGGTCCCGGCAATGTGGCGGAGAGTGCGGAGCTCTAACGGGACACGTCCTCCATCGTGAGCCTCGCGCATGCGCCCGCAGATATAGGTTTTAACTCATTGGCTTTCTATATATTATATATTTAAAGTGGTTATAAAAGCAGAAGGTTTTTTATCTTAATGCATTCTATACATTAAGATAAAAAAGCGTTCTGTGTGCAGCAGCCCTCTCAGACACCTTAATACTAACATGAGGTCCCTCTCTGTACAGCAATGTCCACAAGTGTCTCAGCCTTCTGAGATTCTCCCTCCTGATTGGCTGAAACACAGCAGCAGCACTATTGGCTGCTGTCAATTAAAGTCAGCTAGCCAATCAGGAGAGAGGGGGCGTGGCCAGGTTGGGCTCCATGTCTGAATGGACACAGGGAGCTGTGACTTAGCTCTGGTGGCCCCATAGCAAGCTGCTTTCTGTGGGGACACTGAACAGGAGGGAGGGCCAGGAGCACAGAAGAGGGACCAGAGAAGAGGAGGATCCAGGCTGCTCTGTGCAAATCCACTGCAACAGAGGTAAGTATAACATGTTTGCTATTGTTATAGGAAAAAAACAATCACTTTAATTATTAATTTTCTTTATAGGAAAACATTGAGAACATAAATTTGGAAAGCTACCATTGCAGTCTTGTTTTATAACATATGGGCCCCTGAACGGTTGTCCTGTTATCTTGAAACAAGCATGCAAGTAAAGCCCTGTACACGCGATCAGTCCATCCGATGAGAACGGACTGAAGGACCGTTTCATCGGTTAACTGATGAAGCTGACTGATGGTCTGATGTGCCTATACACCATCAGTTAAAAAAACGATCGAGTCCAACGCGGTGACGTAAAACACAACAACGTGCAGAGAAAAAGTTCAATGCTTCTAAGCATGCGTCGACTTGATTCTGAGCATGCGCGGGTTTGTAACCAATGCTTTTGTGTACTAACCATCGGTTTTGACCTATCGGTTAGGCGTCCATCTGTTGAATTTCAAAGCAAGTTCTAAATTTTTGGACCGAAGGATAACTGACTGATGGGGCCCACCCACACGCGGTCGGTTTGGACCGATGAAATGGTCCTTCAGTCTGTTTTCATTGGTTTAGACTGATCGTGTGTACGCGGCCTAAGGGGTTCAGATTTTTCATCAACTACAAATTTCATCCAGTTCTTGTAGCCAGGACTTTCAAAGTTTCAAAGAACTGTTCAAAATAACAATGATAGCTTCCATGTTTCTATCCTCCTAGGTTCACTGTTACAGCAATACATGCTGCCATAGAAACAGTATGACTCAAAAATTGTTAAATAAAAGAATAAAGGTTAGTCCACTGCCAGACAATGTATTTTGAAAATGTAGATAAAATAAACGTTACATTCCATTGTTGTAATACATTTATCTTCAATTTTTTTTTAAAACAAGATACATTTAAAAAGGGTGGATCAACAAAGAACATTTGAACTTAATGCAACTCTGATGCATTTTATACAAAGTATACCTAATCAGATTTAGGTCATTACAATACGTTGTTCTACTTCATACATTGCATTCTGTTCAGAATGATTAGCTGAGAGTCTGTGTCCACTAGAATATTCATGAAGTACCTTGCCATATTTGTCATACTTAAAATAGTAAAATCTGAAAACACAGAACATTTCAATTCTTCCATTCCCAGAGATGAAACTCTGCTCCATTGTTTATAAAATTTAAGTAGATCCTTTCCCAAAACATCTGTCTATTTCAGTACGACAAGACTCTGACCAGCTGTTATCAAAAAGTTGCAAAATGAAGGTAAACTGCTTGGGGGATAAATATGTTTCATTTTTAAGTAGTTTGGTTTATGTTGTTTGGAGATGCAATGCTAATGATTTTAGGCAAACACCAAATATTTATATAAATAATTAAAATCTACCAATTGCAAAGATTTAAAGAAAATACTGGATTCAAGTAAACGTGTAACAATATACATTACTATATTGCAGAATGTCACAGCAAAGGGCAATGTTTCCTTTACATTTTAAGAAGCTATGTAAATTTGACCATGCATGAGATGATTAGGCTTAAAATTTAAAAATTGCTGGAAATATTACCTATTTAAGAGATGATGGCACTTACGCAATCTTATCATGAGATAGCATATTGATTATGATATATTAAAATAACCAGTAATATAAAACAATCTAAACTCTGAATAGCAACTGCATCTGCCTGCATATTTAATAACCTAAACAAACACATCTTCTGTCACTCCATGGTCTGTAAGTGGTGCTGAAGTGCTGGTATGCCACAATTGGCTATATACAGTTGTTCTCAGAAGTTTGCATATCCCCTGGCAGAAATTGTGAAATCACATGAATCCATTTATTATCACATCGTTTTGGGATCCTTTTTAAATCATAATGATAACAGAAGTCACCCAAATGTCTGTGATCCAAAGTTTACATACCCTGGAATGTTTGGCCTTGGTACAGACACAGAAGGTGGCACACACAGGCAATGGCAATTGAAAGGTCCATTTCCCACATTTGTGGTTTTTTAAATCACAATTAGTGTCTGTGTATAAATAGTCAATGAGTTTGTTAGAACTCACATGGATGCTTTAAGCAGGCTAGACACTGAGCCATGAGGAGGTAGAAAAGAACATTCAAAAGACCTGTGTACCAAGGTAATGAAACTTTACAAAGATGGAAAAGGATATCAAAATATATCCAAAGCCTTGACTATGCCAGTCAGTACTGTTTAAGTTTAGGTTTGTTTTTTATATTCTAAATAGGTTCCTTTAAGCTAGTGCATTGTTGATTCACTTAACTTTTCCTTCCATTTCCCTTCTAAAAAATGTTTTCTTTGTCTGAATTCCTCACTTCTTGTTCCTCCTCAGTAAGCTGTTCTGGCTGACTAACCCCCAGCCAAAACAGCTTGGATGATGGGGGAAAGCTTACTGAGGAGAAACAGAAGTGAGAAATTCAGACAAAGAAAAGCAGAGAAGAGAAATCAAAGTAAAAGGTAAGTGAACCAACAATGCACCAACTCAAAAGAACCTATTTAGAAAATAAAAAAACAAACCTTTACAACCCCTTTAATGCCCAAATTTCACAATTTCTGCCAGGGTATGCAAACTTTTGAGCATGACTGTACCTGTATGATCAGTGTGATTGGTGTTAGACTGGTAGGCATGATGTCAAGCATGGTAGTGTGATGTCAAGAAATATATATAGCCTGATATAAAACTTAATTTCTGAAAGTTATTTAAAGAAATATATGTAATAAAAAAATAAATAGGATTAAACATTAAGATTTCCACCCCAGCTTTTGAGCGCTGGTTTTAATTTAACTGGTTAATATGTAACAATACTGATAGACGTTATTTCAGACAATTTATACAGATGATACAATCATCTGACTTCTTGGTGTTTCTTTATAAACAGCAGCTAAGCCCCCAATGTTGTTTCCAAAGCTTAACAAGCAAGTGGAAGTTTTTACACATTTATACTTTTTCAAATATGAGCACTAAGTAAGCCTGCTTAGGGACTGGGGCACTGTTTTAAAATCACATAGAAGAAAATGTTTCTTCCTGAAGGAAATAAACATTTAGCACACATCCTGTCCTCTCTAGCCTTATGAATGTACCTGTGCCACTCTGAATTGGCAGATGATCTCTTGCAGCTAGTGCATTGCACCCAGTAACTCAATTGTGTCATTTACTGTACAACATCACACTCACCCAACACCATGGTCCAAAACCAGGTGTCATTATGTATTTTCTATTACTTCCTCCTCTATTACTCCTTTTCCAAATCTGGGTATAGCTACCACTATACTCTTCCTTTTTATCTCATTGTTCTTAATCACTCAATGCTTTGCTGGCTCCACTCTTTAGACAATTGATGGTTTTTATTTTATTACATTGCCTTTCTGATATGTGGGGCCTGTCCCTTATGTTTTTAAAATTGTATATTGTTTTGTGTTAATAAATATCCTTTGTATACTGTAGAAGGTGAGACCTAAATGAAAAAATACCACAGGCTGCTTGTGGCCGATTGGCATCAATAATATAGGTCAAGGGGAAGGAAACGGTTTTTGGTTGGGACTTTCACGGCACTGATAGGAGACCAGATAAATGTAAAAAACAATATTTATTTACATAAAACAAATTACAATATAAAAACACTTAGGGACAGACTGTGTCAAACCATCTGTGTCTAATAGGTGGAGCCAATGACCTTGACCGGTTTTGCGGTTGTACCGCTTCTTCAGGAGGGTCAACACACCCGACCAATGACTATGGTTTGACATTAGGCCCCAAGCAGCCTTTTTTCCTATTCTCATTGGTCTCAATGTTTCAACTTTTTGTTTGTTTCCTGTATCATCTATCTCAACACTAAGTTTATACTCTGTCTTCTTCCATGCCCAGCTCTATTAGGAAACACACTTGACAAATATGTACCCAGCTAAAACTGTCCAATTGGTCAGTAATGCATACTGCTTGGGCCACATAGTGAGTTCAGGCCACAGACAGGATTGTGATAATTTAATAGGCTGAGGTCAGTGACAATCAGATGAAGAATTATCAATCAGGTAGGACAGAATGGTCAAAGTCAGTATATGGGAAAAAATAAGAGACGAGAGGGCAACTAAGTATCATAACAACAGCTAAGGATCATGATTAGGAAACAAACAATGTTTGCTAACATGAACATGCAAACAATCAAGAAAAAGCTAAAGAGGGTTCAAAGTAGAGGTTGGCGACAGGCAGAGATGTGTGATTCAGCTCACAAGTCACAGGAAAATTGCTAAAAACTTTTTAGCACTGGTACTTCACAGGACTTACCCTAACTTAGTCTGTTTTGCACCACTGCCCATGGCCAGCATGCTTGCATACTTAGGCTTCATAGGGAACATTATGCCGTGTCTGTGCAGAAACACATAACTGTCCTTTTTTACGTGTACAGAATACCCTACCTGCCGACATACACCAGTGCTTGACCCTATGCTTGATTATGCAGGCTACTAAGATCTTTCATTCAGAAGCCTATATGTTGCATATGTAGCATGTTAAGTATGGGTGCCACACTTTCTTTGAGGAAATCACCTGTTGTAATACATCAGGTAACAAGATGTTGCCAGTGAAGGCTCAAATAGACTTTCCTGTTTTATTGGGTCACAGAGCGCTCCTTCGGTAATTAAAACATCTGCATTCTGAAGCACTCATGCCGCGTACACACGATAATTTTTCAGCATGTAAAAAACAAAAATTTTCAGCCTCAAGAAAAAACAAAGTTTTTTCCAACTTCATCATTAAAACGACGTTGCCCACACACGATCGTTAAAAAAAATGCTCTAGCAAAGCGCGGTGACGTACAACACGTACAACGGCACTATAAAGGGGATGTTCCATTCGGATGACGCCACCCTTTGGGCTGCTTTAGCTGATTTTGTGTTAGTAAAAGACGATTCACGCTTTTCTGTCTGTTACAGCGTGATAATTGTGCTTACTTCATTACGGTAGTTTTACCAGAACGAGTGCTCCCATCTCATAACTTGCTTCTGAGCATGCGTGGGTTTTTCACATCGTTTAAGCCCACTCACGATCATTTTTTACAAGCCGAAAAACGACATTGTTTAAAACGTTGTTAAAAAATGGAGCATGTTGGAATTTTTTTTTTGTCGTTTTTCAGAACCCGAAAAATGCTGTGAAGCCCACACACGATCGTTTTAAATGATTTTTTTTAAAACTTTGTTTTTTACAAGCCGAAAAACGATTGTGTGTACGCGGCATTATACAGGGTGATTTGAAATAAATAGTGTCAGATGGAACTTGGATTAAAGTAATACATAAGGAAGCTTTGCTGTAGCATGGAGATATAAGAAAAAACATTTACCAATGCTGCTGTTACAATCACAGATTTTGGTACAGGTACAGATGTATCATGCCAAATAGCTATGTGCAGCAACATGTTAAACATGTTAAAATATTACACATATTTGCACCACTTTGTTCATCTGCAGAAATGCTGAGAAATACCCAGTATTTGTGAGTATTGGAGGCATGCAGCATCTCCGTTCTTCCAGAATGCAGTGCTCAAGTGTGAGTGACTAATCACCAGACCTTAAAAAAGCCATATGAGTGAGGGGTGAATGTCAGTAACCATGTGTATTCTCCAACACAAATAGAGAGCTTATATAAGGCTTAGACACACTGATTCACATTGCAAACCAAGGGGCATTGGAGAATGGTGATGGCATTGGCAAGTATATGTGGTGGGGTGCCCTTTTAGGAGAACCTGTCACTGTCCTTCTAAATGGCCAAAGCTATAGATTTTCTTTGATCTCCTGTTACTCAGTTTTAATTGGGTGCTGAAAATTACATGATTTGCAGCCAATTGATGTCAAAAGGGTAAGCCATTCAGTAGCACACAATTAAAACTGCCTATTTTGTTCAGCCCATAAAAAAATTGTAGTATGATATTTGGCAATATACAGAAACACAAATGTTTTACTTTAATCATATGGTTAACATTTTTAACTGATACTCAGTTGGGTATATACTCTGTGCCTAACATGATAAATTATGAATGCAATTTATTATATTGTTCAATTACCACGATCACTTGATTGTGTTAAATTAGATATAAGGTCTAATAGAGCCGACAGCTCTGGCTAGAGACCCGGGACAGAGCGACTTTGCCAGCGAGACATGGCACATCAGAAGCCAACACAGAACGCCAATTCACCGGAGGAGTCCACCCAATGCAGTCCCGCAAATGAAAGGAGGACCGATACCCTAAAAAACTCACTGACTTCTTCACCATGCCAGTGACAGAGGGGGAGAAGTGGCAAGATGGCACCGGCAGAGAACACCCACAGGCCTCATCCTCCTACAACGATCTCCCAGACAACAATCCTGGGCCATGGGACACAGGGATAAGTCCATTACTGACTCAAGAATTACCTCCACATAGCCCGAGATCCAAGAAGCCTGGCAAAAACACGGATGCGGATGGATCCCGCAGCACAGGCCTCAATCGCTGGGAATGCAGCTCTGTGTCAGGACCAGGTAAGCCTTAAACTTGCCATCCTCCATAGCCAACTACCCCACATCTGGCCAGCCGGTCCTTGACACGACAATGAAGGACATGCTCCTTTCCCTACAGACATTCCTAATGCTGAACATATCAGCCATGATTAATAACTTTTTATCTATGATGCAGGGATTGGGAGAGAGAGTTCAGCACATAGAGCACAAAATGGATGAATGCACCACAACTGTAAACGATCTTATAAACGCATACAGAGCATAAAGAGCAATCAGATGACACAGATTGGATAAAGGCGAAACTCGCGGACCTCGAGGACTGCTCGAGAAAAAATAACGTCAAACTAAGGTGGGTACCCGAGTTCATCTCCCTCGCTGATCTGCAGAAATACATGGGTAACATGATTGCCAAACTACTCCCTGAGGTGTCGCCGATCGAACGCATTACCGATCGCATTCACCGCATAACAAACTAAACATTTAGAGGCCTCGGTACCCAGAGATGTCCTAATGAAAATTCACTTCTTCCTCACCAAAGAGAAACTGCTGGCGAAAGCCAGATCCCACCCTGATCACCCTGCACCATACAATGAGATACATCTATATGCTGATCTTTCCCAATATACTCTCAAAATGAGGAGGCAGATGAAGACAATCACTAAAGCCCTCAACAACCACAAGATCCCATATAAATGGTGCCACCCGGCTACCATAGTGATCACCAATAATGGGACAACAACCGTGATATCCAACCCCAAAGATGGGTTACAGCTCCTCCACTCCTGGGGAATAATCCCTGAGCTCTCCAGTGAAGAGAAGAAGGCCCCTGTTGGAACTAGGCAACAGGGTAATCAGCGTAAGGAATATTGCGATTCCAGAGGAAAATAACATGCCTCGCAGCAACCTAATACACCTGCAACTTATATCCCCGGTCCTGCTGAGATACATCTTTTCTGAACACTACCCCCACATTTAGTCAGTGCTAATCGTTACTCTTACTGACCTTTTTGTTTTTGAGTTACAGTTAGAAGTTGTTTTTACTCTGTAATTAAGCTTCCCATGGCTGTGGGACACAGTATCCACCTAAACAGCGGCAGAGAGATCTACTTACCAACCAGTTGTAAAGGGACCCACAGGACCCAATTGTATAGTGTAATGGCTTTATTTTGACTTCTCTATCTTTACCTTTACCAACACAGCCAACACAAGGTACCTGCTGTAATTTTTACGCTTCCAGAGAAACCCAGGAATCCTAGAGGACCAACATCCGCCCCTACCCAGCTAAGGAGCATCATTCTTATCTTCCAACAGTGAGTTTTACCACACACAACATTGTCCTCAGCATTTTCATAATGACTATCAATTTCCTGATCATTAATGTGAAAGGCCTGAACCACCTGGCAAAAAGAGCCTCCCTATGGAAAACAGCCCTGTCACATGGCAGCAATGTTTTATGCATGCAAGAAACTCATTTTGCTCAAGATGCTACTCCTCACTGCCAACACAAATCCTTTCCACACATATACAATGCATGCTACTCACGGAAGCAAAGGGGAGTTCTAATTGCTATCAGAGACACCGTATCTTTCCAGCTACAGATGTGCATTTTGGACCCAGAAGGAAGATTTATCATCCTAGTATGTCTCATAGACAATGTCACATATACTATAGTAACTGTGTATGCCCTAAATCACAGACAAATATAGTTCCTCAAAAAACACTCTAAAGAAAATAAGGGAAGTACAGCAGGGACACCTGCTAATTTGCGGGACTTTAACCTAGTGACCAACAATGACATGGACTCGTCCTCTGGACTCAAACAATTTATTTCTCCACTGACCTCCTTCCTTACAGATAATGATTTACATGATATATGGCGGTGTTGCTACACGACCAAGAAGGACTACATGTACCTCTACCCGCGTCACAACACCTATTCTCGCATAGATTTGTTTAGATCTGATAAGTGTTTTTTGCAAAACATACCTGAAGCCAGAATCCACACCATCACCTGGTCAGACTATGTCCCTGTTAGCATCAAACTGGTAAACAACAATTCCAAGCCTAACTCTTTCATGTGGAGAGTTGACAACTCTCTCCTGCAAAATCCAGAAAATATCAAGTATCTTTCCCAAAAATTAGCAGAATTCTTCCTCAACAATACAGTGGCTTACCTGGCGATCCATCCCTCCATGCTCAGCCATCCCTGTGCAATACTCTGCAATACCCTGTGCAATACTCTGCAATACCTTGTGCAACACTCCGCAATGCGTTGTGCAATACTCCGCAATACCCTGGGCAATACACCGCAATACCTTGTGCAATACACCGCAATACCCTGTGCAATACTCCGCAATACCCTGTGCCATTCTCCGCAATACATTGTGCAATACTCCGCAATACCCTGGGCAATACACCGCAATACCCTGTGCAATACTCTGCAATACCCTGTGCAATACTCTGTTATACCCTGTGCAATACTCCGCAATACATTGTGCAATACTCCGCAATACCCTGGGCAATACACCGCAATACCCTTTGCAATACTCCGCAATACCCTGTGCAATACTCTGTAATACCCTGTGCAATACTCCGCAATACATTGTGCAATACTCCACAATACCCTGTGCAATACACCGCAATACCCTGTGCAATACTCCGCAATACCCTGTGTAATACTCTGCAATAGTAATTTTGGCCCTAGACCTTCATTGTAACTAAAAACATATAACCAGTAAAAATATTTAAAGCGTCGCCTATGGGGATTTTTAAGTAGCAAAGTTTGGCGCCATTCCACAAGCTTATGCAATTTTGAAGGGTGACATGTTAGGTATCTATTTACTTGGTGTAAATTCATCTTTAATATTATGCAAAAACATTGGTCTAACTTCACAGTTTCAAAGTACAAAACAGCTTTTTTTTTAAAAACGCATTTGTAAAATTATTGCGCAAATACCGTGCGAGATAAAAAGTTGTAATGACCGCCATTGTATTCTCTAGGGTCTTTGCTAAAAAGCATATATAATGTTTTGGGGTTCTATGTAATTTTCTAGCAAATAAATAATGATTTTTAATTGTAGGAGAGAAATGTCAGAATTGGCCTGGGTGCTCCAGAACGCCTGAAGGTGCTCCCTGCAAGTTGGGCCTCTGTATGTGGCCACACTGTGTAAAAGTCTCACACATGTGGTATGACCATACTCAGAAGTAAGGATGAGCTGAACACCCCCTTGTTCGGTTTGCATCAGAACTTGCGAACACACCAAATGTTCATGTGAACTTTAGAACCCTGTTAAAGTCTATGGGACTCGAACATTTGAAATCTAAAGTGTTAATTTTAAAGGCTAATATGCAAGTTATTGTCCTAAAAAGTGTTTGGGGACCTGGGTCCTGTCCCAGGAAACATGTATCAATGCAAAAAAAAGTTTTAAAAACTGCCGTTTTTTCAGGAGCAGTGAATTTATTAATGCTAAAAGTGAAACAATAAAAGTGTAATATTACTTTAAATTTCGTACCTAGGGGGGGGTGTAAAGTCAGCATGTGAAATAGCGCATGTTTCCCGTACATAGAACTGTCCCTGCACAAAGTGTAATTTCTGGAAAAAAAAGGCATTTAAAACCGGCTTTGCGGCTCTAATGAATTGTCGGCTCTGGCAATTACAGAGATGATTCATTCATAAAAATAAAAAATAAAAAAGCTGGGGTCCCCCCAAATTCCATTAACAGGCCCTTCAGGTCTGATATGGATATTAAGGGGAACACCGCCATCAATTTTAAAAAAATGACGTGGGGTTCCCCCCAAATATCCATACCAGACCCTTCAGGTCTGGTGTGGATTTTAAGGGGAACTCCACCCCAAATTTAAAAAAAATGGCGTGCAGTTCCCCCAAAAATCCACACCAGGGCAAGGGTTGTGGGGATGAGGCCCTTGTCCCCATCAACATGGGGACATCCTCCCCATGTTGAGGGCATGTGGCCTGGTGCGGTTCAGGAGAGGGGGGGCGCACTCTGTCCCCCCCTCTTTTCTGCGGCCGGCCAGGTTAACGTGCTCGGATAAGGGTCTGGTGTGGATTTTTGGGGGAACTCCACGCCATGTTTTTAAAATTTGGGGTGGAGTTCCCCTCAAAATCCACACCAGACCTGAAGGGTCTGGTATGGATATTTGGGGGGAACCCCACGTCATTTTTTTTTTAAATTGACGGCGGGGTTCCCCTTAATATCCATATCAGACCTGAAGGGCCTGTTAATGGAATTTGGGGGGACCCCCAGCTCTTTTATTTTTATTTTTTATGAATGAATCATCTCTGTAATTGCCAGAGCCGACAATTTATTAGAGCCGCAAAGCCGGTTTTAAATGCCTTTTTTTCTTTCAGAAATGACACTTTGTGCAGGGACAGTTCTATGTACGGGAAACATGCGCTTTTTTACATGCTGACTTTACACCCCCCCTAGATACGAAATTTAAAGTAATATTTTTAGGACAATAACTTGCATATTAGCCTATAAAATTATCACTTTAGATTTCTCCCATAGACTTTAACAGGGTGTTCCGCGGCTTTTCGAATTTGCCGCGAACACCCCTAATTGTTCGTTGTTTGCCGAACAGGCGAACAGGCAATGTTCGAGTCGAAAATGAGTTCGACTCGAACTCGAAGCTCATCCCTACTCGGGAGAAATAGCAGAATGTGTTTTGGGGTGTATTTTGTGGTATGCATATGCTGTGTGTGAGAAATAACCTGCTAATATGACAATTTTGTGAAAAAAAATCTTGATTTTGCAAAGAATTGTGGGAAACAATTAAAAAAAACTCAACATGCTTTTTTCTAAATATCTTGGAATGTCTTC
Source organism: Rana temporaria (assembly GCF_905171775.1). NCBI lineage: Eukaryota > Metazoa > Chordata > Amphibia > Anura > Ranidae > Rana > Rana temporaria. The sequence goes on from NC_053496.1 coordinate 112,425,971, forward strand.
TTTCCAAAAAGGGGTAATTTGGGGGGGTATTTGTACTTTTCTGGCATGTTAGGGTCTCAAGAAATGAGATAGGCCGTCAGTACTTCAGGTGTGATCAATTTTCAGATATTGACACCATAGCTTGTGGACTCTATAACTATAACTTTCACAAAGACCAAATAATATGCACCTATTTGTATTTATTTTTACCAAATATGTAGCAGTATAAACTTTGTCCAAAATGTATGAAGAAAAATTACTAATTTTATAAATTTTATAACAGAAACTAGAATTATTTTTTCTTTTATAGCGCAAAAAAAAAAAAAAAACGGTGATTAGATACCACCAAAAGAAAGCCCTATTTGTGTGAAAAAAAGGACAATAATTTCATATGGGTACAATCTTGTATGACAGATCAATTGTCATTCAAATTGTGAGAGCGTCGAAAGCTGAAAATGTATCTGGTTAGGAAGGGGGTTTAAGTGCCCAGTGGTCAAGTGGTTAATTTAATATTTTTTATTTTCTAATAGCGCAGTTTTTTTCCCTTTATATACAGAAGATAGGCTGGGTATATACAGAGAGGCTGGGTATATACAGAGAGGCTGGGTATACAGAAGATAGGATGGGTATACAGAGAGGCTGGTGCATATACAGAGAGGCTGGGTATATACAGGGAGGCTGGTGTATATACAGGGAGGGTGATGTATATAAAGAGAGGTTGGGTATACAGAGAGGCTGGTGTATATATAGAGAGGCTGGGTATACAGAGAGGCTGGTGTATATACAGGGAGGCTGGGTTTACAGAGAGGATGGTGTATATACAGAAAGGCTGGGTATACAGAGAGGCTGGTGAATATACAGAGAGGCTGGGTAGTACAGAGTTCCCCCCTCCCCCATGGTCTGCACTCACCAGCTCAGGAGAGATTTGTGTAAGAAAGTTCCTCCCAACTCTATGATATGGGTGGAGCAAGGGAGGAGACTCACTTTCACACTGATCTCCTGGCTCTGGATGTCACTAAAGCACAGAGTGCAGACTCAGTGAGAGTGCCGCACCTGTGTTGGAAGCGCTGTGTCAGGCAGCCTGCGACCCTCTGGCGATAGGGTCGGTCCTGGACTCAGGGGTATGGGCCCCAGATCCAGGGCTCCAGCCTCAATAGCCACCCCTTAATGATGCCACTTAGGGTGTCCAAAGAGGGTTTGAACTTCTGATCTACTTTAACGGCCATCAGGAGAGAAGGTATCTGGATTCATACTCAACAAATATCAACCTCCAAACGTACATATTGAATTGCTACCTTTTAACGCAAATTGTTCATTTCACTGTTTATATTTCTGCAATGCTTATCGCCTTTATTTCTGTTAAAAAAAGGATGAAATATCAATAAAAATATTGAAATATTGAAAAATGTTGAAATAAAAAAAAATAAAAAACACCAGGAAATTTACATCTATTATATATTTCCTTGCACTGAAAAAAATATATAGCTACATTTAATTAACCTCAATGTTTTTCTTAGAAGACCAAAAATAAATACAGGCATACCCCACTTTTAAGTACACAATGGGGTTTATTTACTAAAGCTGGAAAAGGCAAAATCAGGCTCACTTCTGCATAAAAACCAATGAGCTTCCAGGTTTTATTACCAAAGCTTAATTGAACAAGCTGGGGTTAGAAGCTCATTGGTTTTTATGCAGAAGTGAGCCTGATTTTGCGTTTTCCAGCTTTAGTAAATAAACCCCATTGTGTACTTAAAATTATGGTAGTGCATATTATCACAGATTATGTATTGCTTGTTTACCATATAGAATACAACATGGCATTTTTATTTAACCTACATGAGCTAAAATTATTAGTAAATCTTTTCTCAGACTTCGTTCATCAAAGCCAATCATAGTAAGATATTTTATGATCAGGATTTTTCAAACTAACATTTGAGTGCAAAATACTGAAATACTGCACTGAGATTCAATTTTTTTAAGATTGTACCTTGCCAATATTTTACCTTGAATTTCCTTGCCAACATTTTTCTAAAATAGACTATTATGGGTGTTGCGCATATTGCAAAAAAATAGTGGGTCCAAAGCCTTGACAGATTGTTATTATATACAGTAGTCAAAGATGTCATAATGTCATAATGATAGTCTTAACTGGTCTCAAATCCAGTTACCATGTGATGCAAGAGTGTAAAAAAATAATTAAGTAAACCAAATCTTCCTTCATTTGGGTACCACATGCTCTCTTTTCAAGACACTGCTGTTCACAGTGAATGGGTTTCTGGAGCACAGTAAGTTCTGCCAAACCAGAAAGCAGTCTGCATGGCTAGCTGTGACCAGCTGATGATTGACAAGCTACAGTTTTATCATTCAGAAAGAAAAAGCTGATAGTCTTGCCCGTGCAACATTTTCTCACCCTACTGTAGCGCAAATGGGCAAAATTCTGCTTTGATCTAAAGAACAGTTGGGAGAGTTGGGGCCTGCATTTTGGATCTCAATCACTTATTTTCCCTCTGGCAGACTCTCTTTAAATAGTAAAAATGTTCACTGTTAAAAGAGTATAGGTTAAGTAACCAATTATCGTTGGATTCGTTTCTATTTCCATTTTTTTTTCTTTGCGAAACCCTTTACAATATAGCTACATGAAAATGTTAAAGATGAAAATAACAGTAACCAGTTCAGCAGAGTAAATTATCTGTCAGTGGTAGTTGAGGATATGAGTGTATTGTGTTGCCATAGCAGCCTATTGCAACGTTAGCAGAGTGGGGAAGCAGATGGTGAAAAGATGAAACAAAATGTGTGAATTCTTCAGATATAGACTTGTTTTGCATATGCACTTATAGACCTACTTTTGAATCTCAATACATATTTTATCTCAGATGATAATTATGTTTTTAAACAAACATCACTCAATCAATATTTTAAATATATATTTTTAACTTAAAGCGGAGGTTCTCCCAATTTTTTTTTTTTAAGATTAGATTCATGCTCATTTTGTCAAAGGGAATCGGCTAGTTTTTTTAAAAACGAAGCAGTACTTACCGTTTTAGAGAGCGATCATCTCCGCCGCTTATGGGTATGGTCTTCGGGTCTGGGCGTTCCTTCTTGATTGATAGGCTTCCAACAGGCTTCCGACGGTCGCATACATCGCGTCACGATTTTCCGAAAGTAGCCGAACGTCGGTGAGCAGGCGCCGTATAGAGCCGCACCAACGTTCGGCTTCTTTCGGCTATTTTTGACACGATAGATGCGACCGTCGGAAGCCTGTCAATCAAGAAGGAACGCCCAGACCCGAAGACCATACCCGGAAGCGGCGGAGAAGATCGCTCTCTAAAACGGTAAGTACTGCTTAGTTTTTAAAAAAACTAGCCGATTCCCCTAGACAAAATTAGCATGAATCTAATCTTAATTTTTTTTTTCCGGGAGAACCTCCACTTTAAGCAACTGCAGTGTGTCTGGCCTGATACAAAAATCAGGGACTTATAGTGGTTCCTAATCCTCACATTTAAAAAATCTAAAATGGAAGCCGGTATAAAGTTTACATGTGCCACATTTACCCATTGGCTGCATCACAAGAAGCATTTTGTTTTGGTCCTGGCAGGTTTAAGGAGAGAGTGTGGCTGCCTGTAATTTTTGACAATATTTGTGGTGTAGCGCTAAAATAATAATAAAAAGTTCATATGTAACAATAAATGACAATTGAAATGTGGATCCAATCCAAAGTTCATATGTATCACTCCAATAAATGACAATCTGAAATATGAATCCAATCCAAAAGAAATCCAGAAGAGAGGAGGAATCAAGTGCAAGGATAATAGCCAAGCCTCCACCAACACCCAAACACACTGACCCTTATCGTCAGTACATATAAAATGCAAATGTAGGATATTCCAACCCAAGAAGCAGATGGAACTGTTGATTCACAGGATAATAGATCATTCAAAGAAAAAACATCTACCACTTCTCCTTCTATGGACTATGGGCATATAACCCAATAGGCTCCAATAGCATGAACACATGTATAAAACATGAAAACAAAAACACAACTCATCCCATTAAACAAAGGTTTATTTTAGATGGTGTAAGGATGCACTCACATGTAAAATATAAAAGTAGGCATGTAGTTATCAAAAGCGACCTGCGCTTCCTACCAGTAAACGGAGCTCTTTCGTTCAGCCCTCCAGCAGCAAAATAGCGTTAGCCTTCCTCCACTGGCCCAACGTTTCTCTACCAACGTGTGTCATCAGGGGCATGACTAAGACGCATATAGCATTGTTGTTTATATAGAAAGCGAAAGTGAACTGAAGAACTGGAAGTGGACTAAAAAAACGGAAGTGAACTGAAAACCGGAAGTGGGATGCGTTCCAACAGGCGGAAATTATGTCATCATTACACAGAGGAACACATCACCACATCAGGGCAAGAACTAGAACAAAAAATGTGTTCCAAATGGCGGAAGTAAACATAACCTCCGTCTCTGGGACTAAATAAAAAGCTAGGAAGACTGGGGCAGATTCATATAGATCTGCGGATCTTTAGATCCGCTAGATCTACCTGGTTTACGATCCGCCGGTGCAATTTAGCGAGGCAAGTGCATGATTCATAAAGCACTTACCTCGCAAACTGCACCGTCGGATCCTAACTCCCCCCGGCGGAATGCAAATTCCGCGGCTAGGGGGAGTGTACCATTTAAATCATGCTCGTTCCCGCGCCGATTTAACTGCGCATGCGCCGGGGCGAAAAAGCCCAGTGCGCATGCTCCAAATGACGTCGCTACGACGTCATTGTTTGCGGCGGGTACGTCGCTTGCGGCCATCGGTATTCCCGATCGCGGTACGCAAACGACATAGAAAATTAAAAAATCGGCGCGGGAACGTCGGCCATACTTAACATTAGCTACCCCTCATAGAAGCAGGGGTAGCTATCCGCCGTAAAAACATGAACGCAAACGACGTAGAAAACGAGCGACGGGCGGGCGTACGGACGTGAATCGGCGGTTTTCCTCATTTGCATATGCGACGGGTAAAAAATCGCGACGACACCTAGCGGCCGGCGGGAGATTACAGCCTAAGATTCGACTGGTGTAAGTCACTTACACCAGTCGGATCCAAGGGAGATCTATGCGGAACTGATTCTTATGAATCAGTCGCATAGCTCCGACGGTGGGATCTCACAGATCCGACCGTCGGGTCTCACAGATACGACGGCGGATCAGGAGATCCGCCGGTGTATCTATTGATGAATCTGCCCCAATGTATATAAACATCTAGCTTCCAAAGAGGGGTCATTTCAAAACGGTGAAATAATGAAACGAATTCCCCGCACAGTAAGTTGAAAAAGGAAACTAAATCCACAAACAATCTCCAATAGACTTGCAAAAGGTCCTGGGCATTAATGAAACAAACAAGACCCATTGCAATAATCCAAATAAATAGAATAAATCAAAAATATATCAAATCAAAAGTCTGAAAGAATGGAAGTAGCTAGAGCCATTGTAAATCAAAAGGAACACCGGCATCTTGTGGTTACATAAAATGACATATAATGCAGTTCCACCATCTTAAAGCGGTGTTCCGCCCTAAAAAAAATAAAAAATTAAAAGCCAGCAGCTACACATACTGCAGCTGTTGGCTTTTAATAATAGGAAAATTACCTCTCCTGGAGTCCAGCAATGTTGGCACCCACAGCTGATGTTTTCATTAGCTGTTGTGTGCTTCCGGCACCATTGCGGCTAAGGAAACCCGGCAGTGTAGCCTTTTGGCTTCACACCGGGATTCCTACTGCATATGCATGAGGCCCGCTCCTCTCTCCTACTGGCCCAGCAGCGGGGGGAGGAGGAGGGATCCCCACAGTGACGTCACAGGCCACGGGTCAGACTCCCGGGAGTGGGAAAGGATACCTGTCCCCCCTCCCCCCGAAAACTGCCAATTGTGACACTGGAGGGGGGAGGAATCAGATGAGTGCACATTTGGGTGGAACTCCGCTTTAAAGGAGAAATGCAATTACTTTTTATTCATATTTATGGGACACCATTGCCCACATGTTTAAAAATGAAAAATTGCCAAGCTTTACTTTCCCTCTTTGTGCTCTTGCTGAGTCCTCAGGTTTCTCCTCTACCCTGAATGCCAATCCTCCTTGGTCAGACTGACAGACATTATCATTTTGCCCATTTCATGTGAGCTCAGCCTTTTATTGGCCTGTAAAAGTCCCAAGCTAAACATTTCTAAAAATGTTCATGATCATATTTGGTTAGTAATGTCACCCAAGACTGACTTGACAAATGAAAGGTTGGAATCTGACTCTCATGTAGCAATTGTAATGCAGTAGGGCGAGATTTTCAGGTGGTCATTGCGATTGATGTTAAATCTACATCACTGGATGACATGCTGGATTTACATTATGGAATATATTTTTTTTAAGAAAATTACTTTATCACAGTGTGGGTGTCTTCTTTTTTTAAACATTTTGGGGGGATGACTAACAAGGGTTACTAATGTATCCTGTATTCATGCCCCTGGGGGCAGAAAATCTTGGGGCCCCCATATTATAAAATTTTACCTAAAACCCCAATGTCTTTCTGGAGCCCAGACGTGAAAATAAGGCTCCTGTCCCTCAAAAATGTGCCTTGCAAGGATGGGATGCTTGGTCTTGCTTCCCCTTGGCAAGGTACACCCCAGTGTTGAATTCATGTGGTTTGGTATAGTTAGGCAAGGGTATACCACATGCTCACTGCCCTCCTGTTTTTGGCAAACCAAGCTGGATACGGTACAAGTTTGAATTCAAATTGGAACCTTGGACTACTTCATTTTCATGTCACTTTTAAAGAACTACATTGTACTATTACTCAACTTCATGTACAGCTTTAAGGAACTTTAAGCTTTAAGGCCTGTTCTTTAAATGATTGATGCATTTGTATTATTGTTCGCTATGCCATATGAAAGGGCCCTCTCCCTGCTGACTTTTTTTTTCTTTTTTCCATTGGTACATGTCTTCCATGGCAGTGTCCAGACTTATGCTCTTTCTTAACAATAGATTGTAAATTTACCTTAAAAAAGGCATAAAATTATAACAAGCATGCCTCCGTGCCTGTATAGACAACAGAGATGTCAGATGCAGAAGCAGGAGTCTGATTATAGTCCTTCACAAAGCTGTATTTGGTAAAAGATACGTGGTCTGAAGACAGCAGACTGTACATGTAAAACTTAAGTAAAACTTATGTAGGGAGATTTGTTTCATCTCTGTGTATCATCCGAGGCCATTCAATTCAGTTCACTGGATATACATGAGGGTTTACATTCACTTTAAGCCTTGTACACACAATAAGCATTTCTGTTTGAATAATTTTTTATACATTTTTCTTTACATAAAATGTATGAAAAAAATATACAAAATATAACAACAATATTTGTTGTGCACATGTTACACACACAACAACATTGATACACATAGGGCAACAAGTGACAGGGCTGGACTACCCAATATGTCAATTAAGAGACTAGGTAGTTTGTGTAGACCGAGTCGAGTCACTCCGGCTCTATAATGATTGGGGCCCTGTTAGGAAGAATACCATTGCTTTTCCAATCAGGAATTATGAAATCCTTTAGGCCTAGGGCCCCGCTGCTAAAAACAAATAGCTAGATTCAGAAAGACTTACGCCAGCGTATCTACAGATGTGCGGCGTAAGTGTAAATATGCGCCGGCGCATTTATGTTCAGTACCCACAGAACAAGATACGCCTGGAAATAGGCTCCCTCCGACCGACGTAACTTTCCTACGCCGGCGTATTGTGGGCGCATATTTACGCTCGGCGCATCTTGCGCTCACATTGATTTTCTATTCAAATATGCAAATGAGGGAGATACGCCGATTCGCGCATGCAAGTGCGCCCGACGCAGACTACACCCGATGTATTATTCCATCGAAAAGCTGGAATATCTTTGCACCAGTCGTGCACAAGTCAGCTGGAGAGCAGCTACAGCAGCAGCGTTACGGACGAGCTGAGCAAGCTGAGCACCCACACTTGCAGGACAACACATCTGTGTGCCAACATACCAGGGGCAGGCGTGGTCCTAGCACTACTAATGGGTCCACCGACTCGTAGGAGGGCACGGGAGCGGATATACCGCACGTGCATGAACGTTATTGGCATGGATGATTCAGGGGTGTATTGCATCTTCAGATTCAGCCCTGATGCCATCCTAGAATTAGCCAGAACCCTGCAGGATGACATCACCAGCCAGACACATCGTGCACATGCAGTGCAGCCACTGGTCAAGGTACTGGCAACACTGCATGTCCTCGCCAGTGGATATTTTCAGCGTACAAGTGGAGTAGTGGCTGGGATGTCACAATCCACCATAAGCATATGTGTGCACCAGGTTGTCCCTGCAATCCTCAAACGCATGTCCCACCACTTCATCAGACCCACCCAGGAGCATCTGCAGCAGAAGGCAATGGAGGAATTCTACAGAATTGCCAGATTCCCACGCACCGTGGGGGCCATTGATTGCACACATGTGGCACTACGGCCCCCCCGTGACACAGAGCACATATACCGCAATCGTAAGCACTGGCATTCCATCAACGTACAGGTGATAGCCGTTGCCCAATGCCTCATATGGCACGTCCGTGCCAAACACCCCGGGTCCAGCCACAACAGCTACATATACCGTCAAAGCAACATTCCAACAGATTTTGAACAGAACGTGTATGGGGACAGCTGGCTGGTTGGTGAGTGACATGGGTGTCAGGCATGTCTGTCCGACCCCATGATGCAGACATCACGAGGGGCACATGCACGACTAACATCCTCCTGTCTTTTCCCTTCCAGGTGACTCTGCATATGCACTTGGACCCCATCTCATGACTCCATACCGGACTCCCCAAACCACAGGAGAGCAAAACTACAATGCTGCACACATACGTACCCGTGCAGTGGTGGAACGCACATTTGGCCTCCTGAAGTCCCGTTTCCGATGCCTGGATAAGTCCGGGGGGACCCTGTTGTATTCCCCAAACTTTGTGTGCCAGATCATCGGTGCATGTTGCATGCTGCACAACTACGCCATGAGAAAGGGCCTGGAGATTGACATACATGATGACATGACCCCCGAACCACAGAATCCCCCCCTAACCGAGGGTAGCCCGTCTGCTGAGGGAGCAGCAGTCAGGAGATGCCTCACAGAAGACATGTTTGCATGTTAAACACACACATTCATCATGGCACAAGGAGAATGCACGCATGCACACCACTGTGGTCCCTAGCACACACACAACACAACCACATCATATTGGATTAGCCCAAGTCCACCATGCAGGACTTGGGAGCAGCAACGCCACGGCAAGGCTCCAATTATGTTGCTGACCATTCATACCACATTCACACGGGTTGTGGGGATAACTTCTCCCCAACGACCAAGGGTGACACCCCTTTGCTGGCAGGAGTGTCATCCCCCCCACATTTACACACCAGTCACACTGTAGCCAGCACTCCTCACCGTATGCTTTAAGAAAAAAAAACTCATGACCTGAGCATATAAATAAAAAAAAAAAAAAACTCATGACCTGAGTATATATATATACATATATATATATATATATATATATATATATATATATATATATATATATATATATATATATATATAAAAAGGCACTCATTTTGCCTGACGGGGGCTGTGCCAGGTGGCAGCTTTCTGTCTCCTCAGCTTCCTGGGGGGAGCCTGGGGTGGGGGGGTGGGACATCTGGAGGTGGCTCATCCCCGGGTGGGCCACTCCTGGCAGGTGATGGCTGCCTGCCCTCCAAGGCCACGGCAATCCGGCTCAGAAATAAATTCATCTGGGCCTGCATCCTAAGCTGGCGGGTTAGGTTATGCCGCTGATTGCGCTTCCTCTGCCTCCCCTCCTCCCGGATGGCAGCAGTGTTGGCGTTGGCGGCCTCAGTAAGGCTATCAACCTTGGCCACCAGGTCCACCACACAGGTGGCCACTGCAGAACTGTTGCAACTGCCATCCAGCACTGCGTCATATATTTGGCCAGTCTTATGTGCCATCTGCTGCAGGTGCCTGGCTATATCCCCCATATGCCGGGTCTGCTGGCTCTGGTCCAGGGCTATTTGGTCCTGGACATTGACAGCTACACCCCTGGTCTTCCGTGATGCCTTTCTTGGGGCAGAAGACACCTGCGATCGGGTGTAGGGTGAGCCCCTTGAGGTGGTTCCCCTGCTGGTGGGAGACGCAGAGGGGCTTCCCCTCATGGGGTGGAGGTGTGAGAGGGCCCAGCCATAAAACTGGACTCCTCTATAATGAGGCCGATCTGGCCAAGGTCCACTGACTCCTCCACCACCTCCTCGAGAGGAGAGGTGTGGACACTACCCTCTCCCGCTGGATCTTGGGGGTCTTGCTGAGGCTGCTCCGGGGACGATGTTGTGGGACGGCCATCGCCATCAGCTGGGCCCGCTCCCTCCTGCACATCTGTGGATGACATAAAGCAGTCACATGTTGGGGGACCTACACACTTGTCACATGTTCCCTTCCACCCCCTCACATGCTCCACACCGGATAGGGGATATAAAACACTTACCTGTCCTCGAGGCATCGTCACAGTAAAGGAAGCCCTCAACTCCCTCCACCTGCTCCCTCTGCAGACACTGGGCAACCTTCTCCTCATCCTGGGTCAATACAATGTTGCAGGGTGGTCCACCCCCCGTGCCACTCTGGTGCTTCCGCTGCGGGGGGCATTGCCAAGGGCACTAACCTGAGTGGCAATTGTGTCCAGGATTGCTTGCTTCCTGGCTCTCCACACCATGGAGTAACCTATCATATTGCTCCATATCATCAATGACAATTGCCCTCTCCTGCTGACTGGAGTAGCCATAGTACAGCAAAAGAGCCAAGAACTAACGAACAGCAAAATTACCTTGTTCGGGGGGGGGGAGCAGGATGTAATTTTGCGTCGGACAGGCGCATGTCTGGGCGTATTTATGCGCTCGGCGTATACCAGAAAGTTGGGCCGGCGCAGTTGTGAGCATGCGCACAAGGAAGAGATCATACGTCGACATCACTGCGCATGCTCCGTTGAAGATACGCCAGGCATAATCCACTGCTCCACGCTCAGGCCATCATTTGCATAAGTTCACACCCACTTACACTTACACCTGCTTACGCCTTCAAATTTAGGTTACGCCAGCACAACGTGGAGAGCAAGTGCTTTGTGAATCATGTACTTTCCTCTCTGACTTATGCCGGGGTAGCGCATATACGTTGCGTTACGCCGGCACAAAGATGCGCCCATCTACCTGAATCTAGCTAAAAGTAAATTAAAGTTTGCATGTGTCTCGGGACATTCTAAAAATGAGAATTTCAAACGAATGATCATTTTTTCTTTTGCATGCTAGTCCATATCGAAAACCAATAGGTTACTAAAGTTACGAAAAATCTCGTATGACTGAATACAACTTCGGAAATTATGAAATATGTTGTATTGTAATGTATTCTTTCTTTTCCTGAGAATCTGTGGTCTTGGTCTTCCACTTTATTTTTCAGATGAATACTGTACTGATTAACAACTTGCTTACTGGGCACATATACCCCCTTCCTGCCCAGGTGAAATTTCAGCTTTCAGCACTGTCACGCTTTGAATGACAATTGTGCAGTCGTGCAACGTGGCTCCCAAACAAAATTGGTGTCCTTTTTTTCCTACAAAAAAAGCTTTCTTTTGGTGTTATTCGATCATCTCTGATGTTTTTATTTTTTGCGCTATAAACAAAAATAGAGTGACAATTTTGAAAAAAAACTCAATTTTTTACTTTTTGCTATAATAAATATCCCAAAAAAAAAATGTTTTTTTAAGTTTAGTCTGATACATATTATTCTACATATTTATGGTAAAAATAAAAATCGTAATACGCGTATAGTGATTGGTTTGTGCAAACGTTATAGCGTCTACAAAATAGGGGATAGAATTATGACATTTTTTATTTTTATTTTTTACTAATAATGGCGGCGATCTGCAATTTTTGTCAGGACTGCGATATTGCGGCGGACACATCGGACACTTTTGACACATTTTTGGGACCATTCACATTTATACAGCGAACAATAATATAAATATGCACTGATTACTGTATAAATGTGACTGGCAGGAAAAGGGGTTAACGCTAGGGGCAAGGAAGGGGTTAATGTATTCCCTAATTAGTGATTCTTACTGTGGGGGGTGACCGATGGTTGTCCCTATGTACAAGGGACACACCATCAGTCTCCTCTCCCTGACAGGACGTGGAGCTCTGTGTTTACACACAGAGCTCCACGTCCCTGTCTCCGTGACCGCCGATCGCGGGTTCCTGGCGGACATCGCGGCTGCCAGGCACGCCCATCGGCGCCGCTCGCGGGCCCCCCAGTGGCCTGGAGGCCGTATATAGACGGCCTCCCGGCAATTTAGAGCCACAATGTGGCCGTAAAAACCCGCCGTGCGGGCAGGAAGAAGTTAAACAAAAATAGTTTGTTCTGGTATCATACGAGAAAAATCTTTGTGTTTGTCCCTTTGGATAATTTAGCATGAACTGTTGTGCTCAGCTCTCGAAAGCTGTGCACTAATGATCAGATCATCGTATGATCGCTTCAAAAGTTTTTTTTTATCTGATTTTATGATCGTGCATACTAGACATTAGTTACTTATTAATTAATATTGTTAAAACCTAATGCCGTGTACACACGATCGGATTTTCCGAGCTTGGCGTGCATACAAACGGTCACACAAAAGTTCTCTGAACTTTTGACCGTCAAGAATGCGGTGATGTCCAACACTATGATGAGCCAACAAAATTAAGTTCAATGCTTCCAAGCATGCGTCAAATTGTTTCCGAGCATGCGTCAGAATTTTGCACGTCGGAATTGCTACAGACGTTCGGATTTTCCGAAAATTTGAGAACCAGCTCTCAATCTTTTGTTGGCAGAAATTCTGACACCAACAGTCCAATGGAGCATACACTCGGTCGGAATTTCCGTTCAAAAGCTCACATCGGACTTTTGCTGTCGGAATTTCCGATCGTGTGTACGGGGCATTAGGCATGAATACTCCTTTAAATATATTATTGCTTCGGTACTCTGTAGAGAGAGAGGAACTCTTGTTTTAGTCTTCCTCTCTCTCTACAGCTAGAGTCTGGAACAGAGTGATGTGATAGCTTGTTTACTGTTATAAAAACTGTCTGTATATTGTCAGGCGAGATGTGCTATGACTAAATGTATAACATGGCGGAGGTTTTTAGCCTGGCCGTGATTGGTAATGACCTATGGGCGGGCTATATTTTGATAGTATACTATAAAATGCTGTACAATACCAAACAATAAATTGAGCAATGTATGAATTCTGATCTCTGTTGGGTCATTATATATACTGCTCCCTGCACAGGTCTGGGTGTGGCGGAATGGAGAAATGCCAGCACATTAAACAGTATTAAAGTTGATAGCTACTAATAGAATCAGGAGGACAGATGGTGCTTCACATGCTACAGGCTTTTTGAGTGTGTCATATATTTTACCAAATAAAGTATTGCCAAGGACTTTTTCAATCTTAATCTCGAAAAAAGGCCATAAGGTAATGTAATTAGACAGTATTAAAGGTGATAGCTAGAGTCAGGAGGACAGAGGGTTTCTAAAGAGTGGTGTCAAAAATTGTCAGGAAAGGCTTACATGAAGAACAAATGGTTCCTGCAGGCTAACTCCTGTTCCCTGAACTTGGCTTGGGAAAGGTGCATTAGCACGTGCTAATATGTGTTCATGCATGCACACGAAAATGCACTAGAATGTCAACAGATATGCACATGCGCGCATCAGAGGGTGACCCATCCTGTTACAGATAAGGGCGCCAAATGGGCTATTTAAACCAGATCAGTACCCAGATCCAGTGCTGTCTTGTCTACAGCTTTTCCGTGAGTATCCTGTTCCCTGTTTATTTGCATTTGATTACAGTTACCGTCTTGCTTTGACTATTCCTGCACCGACCCTGACTTGAACCTTGACCACTCTCCAGTCTCCGCATCTGTACCTTATCTGTGTTTCAAAGTTTTTTTATTTCAAACTTTTTTAAAAACATATACACAATTCACATTTATATTGAACAAAAACAAAAATTTGCATTCAAGTACATTCAACATTACTTAAAATAACAACAACAAAAATAACAATATCGATATGGGTCTATCCTACACCTTTTGTTTTTCTCCTTCTGCTTTATCCTCTCCCTTCTCTTATCCTTCCCCCCCCAACTCCCTCCCCCCCCCAAAAAAAAAAACCCTCTTCCCTAATAAAAAAAAAAACCTCCATTTTCCCTGGGGGGGGGGGGGTTTGGAGATCACTTCATCTAAGTTTTATTTAGCTCACAGCCGTACCTACGTCCTATCTTCCCTGCTCATATAGTCTAAGTAGGGCTGGGATTGTTTAAAGTCCACCCAACCTCTCCAAATCCCCACTTCTCTCTGGTTAGGTTCCCAGTACTGGTCTTCCTCAATATTCCTTATTTTTTCTACTTCCCTTAGCCATTCCTGTATTGACGGAGCCTGCTTTTCCTTCCATATTTTCGGGATAAGTATTTTTGTTATATTTAATAAAATTGGGATTATGGATGTTTTATATTTTTTCCTGGGTGTAGCTGTTGCATGGAACAAACACTGCCATGAATCTAGAGTAATCTCTGTTTTACTGATCTCTTTAATTAACTCTATTATTTGCTTCCAATATTGTTGGATCTTGGGGCACTGCCACCAAATATGGGCATGTGTTCCCACCTCCCCACATTCCCTCCAACATAAGGGTGAGATCTGGGGATTTATCTTGTGTAATTTTGCTGGAACGTAATACCACTTAACTAATAGTTTAAAATGCATTTCTTTTATCCGGGTAATTATCGATGTAGAATGTACAAAGTCTACAACTTTATTTCTCATGGTTTCTGGTAGCATTTGATTTAATTCTCTTTCCCAGCTCCTTGTTGGGCAGATAGCTCCAGCTTCTAATTGTGTTATCAGGAGCTTATAAATAGTAGAGATTCCATAGCCACCTATTCCCATTTGATCCACTAGTTTTTCCCATACATTTAATTCTCCAACCCCCCGGAGTGGTTTTGGGAGGGAGCCTATGAAATGTTGCAGTTGCTTATATCTCCAGGCCTCCCATGGGGTGGGCCCATATTTTTCACGGAGTTCATTTAGTGAGCAGTGGGCATTTCCCTTCATTACATCCTTTAATCTTAAATGGGGTGCTGTAGTCCATCTTAGATATAGTTTATTATCCTTCCTCGGAGTAAAATAGTTGTTTCCTGTTAAGGGCATTAAGGGGCTATTTTGTTGTATCTGTATGTTTTTAATTAGTTTATCCCATACACTTAATGTAACTAATGTAATTGGGGCCATTACTTCCATCAAACCTCTAAACTGCTTTGGGATCCAGATAATCTGTCCCAACGCTACTTTAGAGATTTTCTCTTCCAGATCTACCCATTTTTTTTTTTTGCTGAGGGGCATATGCCCAATCCATAACCCGCCGTAGAATCACTGCCTCATAGTATTTTTCAAGATCGGGGAGGAATACACCTCCCTTTTCTTTAGTCCCAGTTAATATCCCAAAGGCAATATGATTACTTTTATTATTCCATACAAATCTCTGTATTACTGATCTTAATGTTTTAAAAAAGGCCCCAGGAATATCTATTGGTAAGCTTTGGAAGATTTATAGAGCCTTTGGGAGAATCATCATTTTAACTACACTTATTCGTCCGAACCATGATAGTCTATGGGCAGGGTATCCTTTAAGTTCACTTTTAATTTTATTCAGCAGGGGTATATAGTTGTCTTGATATAAGTCTATATTTGATTTTGATAGTAGCACCCCCAGGTATTTTAACCCCTTTATTTTCCACTTAAATGGGTACAGTCTCTGGAGGTCCCCACTATGATTTGTTGGGACCGAAATATTCAATATTTCTGTCTTTTCCATATTCACTTTTAAGTTTGATACTAGACCATATTTTTCCAGTTCCTCCAAAGTTTTTGGGAGAGTTTGCATAGGATTTGTTAAGTACACTATAATGTCATCTGCAAAAGCAGATATTTTATATTCTTGTCTCCCAACCTCTATACCTTGGATCTCTTGATTAGTTCTTATCGCGGTCAGGAAGGGTTCCAGAGATAGCACAAAGAGCAAAGGGGACAATGGACAGCCCTGACGCGTCCCAATAAAGAGTCTAAAACTTTCTGAAAGGGTCCCATTAACTTGGATCTGTGCCGTTGGAGTGGAATATAGAGCCTCTATCCATTTAATCATGCGGGGACCTAAGCCATACTTATGTAAAGTCTGTAGCATAAAAGTCCCAGTCTAGTCTGTCAAAGGCCTTCTCGGCGTCTATTGACAGAAACAAGGCTGGTCTTCTGCTTTTCTTCGCTTCATGTATTAAGAGAACGGTTTTTAGAATATTATCTCGTGTCTCTCTGCCCGGTACAAAGCCTGCTTGATCTTCCTCTATAAGTTCTGGCATAAAGAGCTTTAATCTCTCGGCCAGTATCCTTGGGTATATTTTCATATCCTCATTAATTAGGGATATTGGCCTGAAACTAGAGCACATTGTAGGGTCTTTTCCATCCTTTGCCAAAAGAGATATATATGCACCTAGGGCTTCACCCCGTATTTTCAATCCTTCCCCTATTGAGTTTATGTATAGGTGAAAATATGGGCTTAAAGTATCCGCAAATTTCCTATAATATAAAGATGTATAACCATCCGGACCGGGACTTTTCCCCAGTTTACTATTTTTAATGGCCAGCTCTATTTCCTCTCTAGTAATATCCTTATCTAGCCTCTTTGAATCATCCTCAGTTTTCTCTGGCAATTCAATTTCTCTTAAGTATTTACTTATTTTATCTTTTCTATCTTGAATGTCCTCAGGGTCCTGAATTTTTTTTACTCTATATAATTGTTGATAATATTCCATAAAGATATTGCTAATATCTCTGGTAGAATGTTTCATTTCTCCCAGTTTATTTTTAATCTTAGCTATACAATTTGGTTTCCTCCTGGGTTTAATCTGGCCCGCCAACATTTTCCCAGGTTTATTGCCCCATTTATACTGTTTTTTAGCCATTTTATTGAAAACGCGTTTAGTGTCTAATTGTAGCATATCTCGCAGGGCTTCCCTTTTTTCCAACAACTTTATCATTACCTCCTTATCATTTATTCTTTTGTGTTTCTGTTCTAAATCCTGGATATCCTGTAATAATTGTTGTTTTTGGGCTGTCCAAATTTTTCTCCTCTTTGCTCCTTCTGCAATCAATCTTCCCCTCATAAAAACCTTGTGGGCTTCCCATAACATGGTTGGTACAATATTCTCTACGTTGTTTTCTAAAAAAAAGAGATTCAAATCCTTTCCCAAATCCTCTGCTATACTCTGATTAGCTAGAAGTGTTTCGTCCAGCCTCCAGGATCTTTGCCTTTCCGGTACATCTTCCAGCTCTAGGCTGAGTATAACCGGTGCATGATCAGAGAGGGTGATCAACTTCACCTCTGCCTTTTTCAGTCCCTCTAACAACAGATGGTCTAAAAAAATATAATCTATTCTTGAGTAAGAAGAATGTACCTGAGAGTAGTATGTGAAGTCCCTCCCCTTTGGGTATATAACTCTCCAAACATCCACCAGGTGCTGCTGATATAATTTTTGTTTAGCTGACCTTAGATGTTTACCCTCTGATTGGAGAGAAATGGGTTGGGTATCCAAACATGGATCGAACACAAAATGTAATTCCCCCGCCATGATCACCCTTCCCACCCTAAAGTTCTCCAGTTTCTTCAATACATTTTTTAGGAACAAGCTGGGATAAACATTAGGGCAATAGATGTTCACCAGCGTGTATTCTTTATTAAACAGATATCCTTTTATAAACAAAAATCTCCCTTCATGATCCGACTCCATTGCCTTTAAAGTAAATGGTGTATTCCTATCAAAACCTATGGCCACTCCTCTAGATCTCTTGTCAGGGGAGTAACCATGCATCCATACTGGAAAGGCAATAGAGTTCAGTCCCACCTTAGTGGAATATTTAAAATGAGTTTCTTGCAAAAAAATTATATTTGCGGTCCAACTTTTTAGTTCCTGCAGTATTTGGTGCCGTTTACTAGGGTTGTTCAGACCTCTAACATTGTAACTAACAATTTTTAAAGGAGTAATTTCTCAAATATATACAGTGTTTTCTGAGGAGAGATTAACTCTTTTATTTTTCCAGGATTGACCCATTCGACTGACAAAAAAAAAAACATAACTAACCTACATATCCCTTCCTTCCAATGTCCCCTCCCTCCCCCCTCCATTGAATATCAGTGTCATACCCCATCCAACTGTCGCCTATGGACCAGGGGTCCAACTGGTTGGGGTGTCTTCTAGGGGTCCCTATATGATCCCCCGGCCACCCGACCCACATCCCCACTACGGGGATGGTCCCGGAAGGCCGGTGGAGCATATGCCATCCCGCCGTACCCTCCCCGAGCGAACATCTTTTTTTCTTTTTTTATACTTTTACCCCCCCCCACCCCCCCTACTAGCAAGAGATTCTCTTGCTTTTTTCCCTTCCCTTTTCTTTTTGTTCAATCTTTATATTTAATACTTAATAAGTAGGGCTCTAAACTCTTACCCACGGCTGATCTCTTAACTTCTTCCAATCTGAGGATTTTTTTTCCCAATTTTCTATTGGTGGTACAGGTAGGTCTAATTTATTACAGAAACTTTTCAGATCTTCTGGAAATCGCAGTGTGGCCGAAATCCCCTGGTTATTTACCATTAAACAAGCTGGGAAACCCCATCTGTAAACAATTTTTTTCTCCTGTAGTAATTTTACCAGGGGTTTCAGCGCCCGCCTGCGAGCCAGAGTTTCTTGTGATAAGTCTGAAAAGACCAGGATCTCTGCGCCCATATATTCCACCGGGGCAGAGCCTCTCAGTCCCTGTACAACTTCTTGTTTTACCTTAAAGTCTAAAAACCTTGCTATTACATCTCTCGCGATACCTGTTGATGGATTGGTTATTCTTTGGATTCTATGCACTCTTTCAAATAGAATCGGCGCTGTTGCTTCTCTCTTCAAAATTGTATTGACAAATCGAGGATCGCGGTCTCTAGCTTTCTTTTGTCAACTGATTCCGGGAGACCGCGTATCCTCAGATTGTTACGTCTATTCCGATTCTCTTGGTCCTCTAACTTGTAACGGATATTTCTCATTTCGACCCAATCTAGATCAATTCTTTCCCTTAACTCCAAAATCGCATCTTTATGTTCATCCAGGTGGGCCTCTGATTCTTCCACTCTATGCAAAACATTTTGTATATCCGTACGAGTAGCGCTTAATTCTCCTTTAATCATACCCTCTAAATGTGCCATCATCTCCACCATATCCTGTTTTGTGGTGAGTGCCTGAAGCTAATCTATATCTTTCTCCATTTTCTTTTGTAGTGGATCATGCTGTATTTCCCCCTCTCCTGCAACCGTATCTTTCCCCTATACCTCTGCTGAATGGGATATTTCCTCTGGAGTTGTTATCACTTGGTCCACCCTCTGATTTAATTGGTCCTGTACCAAATATGATTTTATAGAGTTGCTATTATCAGTTGAATTTGTTAAATTTGTTTTTCCTCCCCTTCTCTGACCGCACTGTGTATGGCCCGACCTGTCCGACTCTGCTTCATACCTGCATCCGCTGTCCTGCATCTACAGCTTACCTGCATCCGCTGTCCTGTATCCACAGCATACCTATACCCGCTGCCCTGCATCTACAGCTTACCTGCATCCGTTTTCCTGCATCCACAGCATACCTGCATCCACTGTCATCTAGCACAACTACAGGACCTCGTATGACTCTGCACTCCTGCTCCACCTGTCTGCTCTACCAATGCCCCTGAGTCAGAGAAGTAAGAGAAGCCTTCCTCTGCATATCAGGCTCTTTCTACCAGGTACGTGACAGAAATATTAATACTCATAAAATTAATAATCCATAAAAATAAAACAAATTGGGTGTCCGCAGCGTGACGCAGTCCGAGTCCATGGGTAGTGAATTGTTTAAATGCCATGTCCATTCCTTCACCAAAAAATGTCAAGTATATGGCAGAGTGATTAGACCAAACCATAGAGTATATTTCACATTCAGGGGATCAGTCTAAGCAGTTATGATCGATTAAGAAGTAATCAATGTGACTATATAACTGATGGGAAAAATTTGTGTAATTCTTGGATTTAGGGTACTATACCCTCCAGACGTCGATTAGGTGTAGACTGTAAAAAGCACGCTTTAGGGCCCTCAGCTTAGCAAAGATATTGAGGATCATGAGGTTTATGAATCCACAAATGTCTCCAGATGGGTATTAAAGTCCCCACCAAGGATGAGCTAATGCCCTGTACACACGATAGGAATTTCCTATGGTCTAAAATCTGATAGAATTTTCTGTCAGAATTCCATTCAAGCTGTCTTCCATCAGTCTTGCATACACACTGTCAGACTAAATTCCGACCATCCAAAACACGGTGACGTAAAACACTGCGATGAGCCGAGAAAAAATAAGTTCAATGCTTCTATGCCGAACATGCGTCTACTTGATTCTGAACATGCATGTTTTTTTCTCCGTCGTTGTTCCCTACAGACGATCGGAATTTCCCATAGGATTTTTTTCCATCAGACAAAAATAAAACATGTTCTGTTTCCAAAATCCGACTAAAAAAAAATCCTATGGGGCCCACACACTTGTGTACAAGGCATTACGCTCCATGAAACCTGTTAGGATCTATAGGTACTGCAAGGCTGATGGGATTTGGTTAACGTTTGGTAGGTAGATGTTAGCTACCGTAAATTTAGTCCCCCCACAATGAGAATTTGACAAAAACATACCTTCCCTGTGGGTCAGATATATGATCAAGTATTATGATAGGGAGCGTTTTATGGAAGGCAATAGAGACTTCCTTTGGCTTTCTGTGAGCCATTCGGGAGCCGATGCATGTGCCTGGCAGCCGCGATGCCCGCCAGACACCCGCGATTGCCCGGTAACAGAGCAGGACCGTGGATCTGTGTGTATAAACACACAGATCCATGTCCTATCAGGTGAGAGGAGACCGATAGTGTGTTCCCAGTACAGAGGAACACCGATTGGTCTCCTCCCCTTGTGAGTCTCCGCCCCCTACAGTTATAATCCCTCTATAGGTTACAATTTTAACCCCTTGATTGCCCCCTAGTGTTAACCCCTTCCCTGCCAGTGATATTTATACAATTATCAGTGCATTTTAATAGCACTGATCGCTGTATAAATGTAAATGGTCCCAAAATATTGTCAAAAGTGTCCGATATGTCTGCCGCAATGTCACAGTCACAATAAAAATCGCAGATCGCCTCCATTACTAGTAAAAAAAAAAAAAAAAATTGCCATAAATCTATCCCCTATTTTGGAGACACTATAACTTTTGTGCAAACCAATCAATATATGCTTATTGCGACTTTTCTTTACCAAAAATATGTAGAAGAATATATATCGGCCTAAACTGGGATTTTTTTTTTTCATTTGGATATTTATTATTGCAAAGATTTAAAAATACTGGCCCAGATTCAGAGATCAATTGCGCCTGCGTAACCATAGTTACGCAGCACAATTGCTGACTTGCTCCGGTGTTACGAATGCTCCTGATTCAGGAACATCGTAACGCCGACTGCAGCCTAAAATCTGCGTGGCATAAGGCTCTTATGCCACGCAGATTTTAGGCTGCATTCTTGCGATGACCGCTAGGGGGCGCTCCCATTGTGCTCAGTGTATAGTATGCAAATTGCATACTAACACCGATTCACAATGTTGAGCGGGCCCTGCGTACGCAAGTTACGGAGTTTCCGTACGGCGTCTTTAGCGTAAGGCTGCCCCTTCTAATAGTAGGGGCAGCCAATGCTAAAGTATACCCGCCGTTCCCGCGTCGTGAAATTTGAATTTCACGTCGTTTGCGTAAGTAATTTGTGAATGGCGCTGGACGCCATTCACGTTCACTTGGAAGCAAATAACGTCCTTGCGACGTCATTTGCCGCAATGCACGTCGGGAAAGTTTCCCGACGGAGCATGCACTCTACGCTCGGCGTGGGAGCGCGCCTAATTTAAATGATTCCCACCCCCTACAGGATCATTTACATTAGGCGCCCTTACGCAGGGCAATTTTAAAGAGCGCACATGCAATTTACGGAGCTACTGCTCAGTGAATCGCGCGCAGCGCAGTAAATTTGCGGGGGCGCAGGGCAAAGACGCTGCCCTGTGCCTCCGTAAAAAAGGGGCAAATTCTAGCTGAATCTGGGCCACTGTGTTATTTTCAAACTTTTCTCTTTTGTTTATAGTGCAAAAAATAAAAACCGCAGAGGTGATCAAATACCACCAAAAGAAAGCTAAATTTGTGGGGAAAAAATTATAAAATTTTAAATATGCACAGCGTCGCATGATTGCGTAATTGTCATTCAAAGTGCGAGAGCGCTAAAAAACTGAAAATTGGCCTGGGCAGGAAGGGGTGAAAATGCCCTGTATTAAAGTGGTTAAAGTATCTGTTCGAGCAAGGAAGGGGTGGATTAGAGTTTACAGGCAAAGTTTACATTATATGGGCAGAAATTTAGTTGGGGTTGTGAAACCACTGTGTGGGCCATGGTGGAGTGTGGAGAGGGGGCAGAGCAGGAGGGGCTCGAGAGAGGCAAGGAGAGAGAGAGAGGATAGGAGGAAGAGGGAGGAAAAGGGAAAAGAGGGGAAGGAGAGTGGAGGAAGAAATGTATGGAGAAAGAAGAGGAAGTAGGAATTAGGTGTAAGGATGCCAGTGGGTTTACAACCACTTTAACCACTTAACCCCCGGACCATATTGCTGCCCAAAGACCAGAGTACTTTTTGCGATTCGGGACTGCGTCGCTTTAACAGACAATTGCGCGGTCATGCGACGTGGCTCCCAAACAAAATTGGCGTCCTTTTTTCCCCACAAACAGAGCTTTCTTTTGGTAGTATTTGATCACCTCTGCGTTTTTTATTTTTTGCGCTATAAACAAAAATAGAGAGACAATTTTGAAAAAAATGAATATTTTTTACTTTTTGCTAAAATAAATATCCCCCAAAAATATATAAAAAAACATTTTTTTTCCTCAGTTTAGGCCGATACGTATTCTTCTACCTATTTTTCGTAAAAAAAAATCGCAATAAGCGTTTATTGATTGGTTTGCGCAAAAGTTATAGCGTTTACAAAATAGGGGGTATTTTTATGTCATTTTTATTAATATATATTTTTTACTAGTAATGGCGGCGATCAGCGATTTTTTTCGGTATTGCGACATTATGGCAGACACTTCGGACACTTTTGACACATTTTTGGGACCATTGGCATTTTTATAGCGATCAGTGCTATAAAAATGCATTGGATTACTATAAAAATGCCACTGGCAGTGAAGGGTTAACACTAGGGGGCGGGGAAGGGGTTAAGTATGTCCCTTGTGTGTTCTTACTGTGGGGGGGTGGCCTCACTAGGGGAAACACTGATCCTCTGTTCATACATTGTATGAACAGAAGATCAGCGTTTCCCCCGCTGACAGGACCGGGAGCTGGGTGTTTACACACACAGCTCCCGGTCCCTGCTCTGTAACGAGCGATCGCGTGTGCCCGGCGGCGATCGCGCCCGCCGGGCACACGCACGGGAGTCGGGGGCGCGCGCCTCCGGTGGCGCGCACGCGCCCCTAGTGGTGGCTGAGAGAGAGGACGTTATACTACGTGCTCTCGGCCAGCAGAGCCAACTTGCCAACGTGGAACGGCGGTGCGCGGTCGGAAAGTGGTTAAGAGGGCCCATGCAGGCATTAAGAAATTGCCCTGGGAGAATTGAGTCAATTTGCCAGTCAAGTAACCCATGGCAAGACGAGATTCAACGTCATCAGGGAAGACCCCACCTATTAAATGTATATCTTCGCACAGATCCAAATTGCTCTCTCTTAGCAGAATCAACAATTATATATATGATCAGATGAGGGGGGGGGGGGTTCCATAACTAACAATTATATCATCAACATTAGTGCAAATATGGGAAAGAAGGTGCAAAGGTGTTCAATGTGATCTGGTATCAAATGCAGTTCAAAACAGTATGTAAAAACATCAGGTTCCTACTGTCCCTCCAAAACCACAGCTAGACAGGTCTTACTAGCAAAGGGCAGGAAAATAACCCATAATTCCATTAAACCTGTTAACCAGGTAATGCCTTACTAAATGTTCTGGTGGACTTGCATCAATAAGGGGAGAAAACAGGTGATAAACCATAATCAATGCAAACCTGGTAGAAGTCCAAGGTAACAGGTGTGACCCTCTTGCAATGTATTAGGTATACAAAGCAGGGTCCCTTCAGGGCTCATCAGGAGAGAGATGGATCAATCTTCTGATGAGGTAGGTCAACATGTTCTAGGATCATAAGACACCGATCTAGATCTTGGACATCTGCAGCATTGTGGTAGAGGGCCAAGTCCCAACAGCCTTGCTTGGTCATCTAGAGAATTCAACCAGTTTGGAACATTGACCCCGGTCTTGCTCAAGAAAGAGGCAGAAGTCAGGGAGTTGGTCTAACAAAATTAATTTGCTGTCATCTTGGCTCACCTTGATGCTGAAGGGGTGGCCCCAGGTATAGATAGCTCTGGCTTGTTGTATGAAATCCAGCAAGGAGCAGACCACTCGCCGCATGTATAATGTGTTGCAAGAAAGGTCTGGGTATAGATGAATAGAAGGTCTGTCAAAGTCTACTGGGCCCAAACACCATGCATTAAGCATTAATTCTTCTTTCGAGGTGTAATAGTGAACCTGACAAAGGACATCTTTAGGGCGGCCACCTCCATCCGCACCCGCCCCCCCCCCCCACTTTATGTACTCGGTCTAGTTCGATGGTTGATGAAGCCTTTCTACCGAAGAACCTGGTTGAGAATAGATATGAGAGTGGGCCTTAGATCAGTGGGCCTGTCACTCAACAGGCTCAGCAGAGTGAGAGCTTGATGCCGACATGCAGATCACGGGTGTGAGAGGTCGGAAAAGTAGCCTGCTAGCATCGAGAGGGCACAAAGCTCAGCAATGCACGTCCTCAGTAGGGATGAGCTTGAGTTCGATTCGAACTCATGTTCGACTCGAACATTGCCTGTTCGCTTGTTCGGTGAACAACGAACAATTTGAGGTGTTCGCGGCAAATTCGAAAAGCCGCGGAACACCCTGTTAAAGTCTATGGGAGAAATCTAAAGTACTAATTTTAAAGGTTAATATGCAAGTTATTGTCCTAAAAAGTGTTTGGGGACCTGGGTCCTGCCCCAGGGGACATGTATCAATGCAAAAAAAAGTTGTAAAAACTGCTGTTTTTTCGGGAGCAGTGAATTTAATAATGCTTAAAGTGAAACAATAAAAGTGAAATATTCCTTTAAAATTCGTACCTGGGGGGGGGGGTGTAAAGTTAGCATGTGAAATAGCGCATGTTTCCAGTACTTAGAACTGTCCCTGCACAAAGTGTCATTTCTGAAAGAAAAAAAGTCATTTAAAACCGGACTTGCAGCTATAATGAATTGTCGGCTCCCAGCAATTCAGAGAGGATTCATTCATAAAAAAAAAAAAAAAGCGTGGGGGTCCCCCCAAATTCAATTACCAGGCCCTTCAGGTCTGGTATGGATATTAAGGGGAACCCCGCCATCAATTAAAAAAAAAATACGTGGGGTTCCCCCCAAATATCGATTCCAGACCCTTCAGGTCTGGTGTGGATTTTAAGGGGAACTCCACCCCAATTTTTTTTAAAAATGGCGTGGAGTTCCCCCAAAAATCCACACCAGACCCCTTATCTGAGCATGTTAACCTGACCGGCCGCAGAAAAGAGGGGGGGACAGAGTGCGACCCCACCTCTCCTGAACCATACCAGGCCACATGCCCTCAACATGGGAAGGATGTCCCCATGTTGATGGGGACAAGGGCCTCATCCCCACAACCCTTGCCCGGTGGTTGTGGGGGTCTGCGGACGGGGGGCTTATCAGAATCTGGAAGACCCCTTAAACAAAGGGGACACCCATATCCTGGCCCCCCCTATGTGAATTGGTAATGGGGTACATTGTACCCCTACCATTTCACGAAGGAAGTGTAAATAGTTGTAAAAAACACACACCATAGAAAAAAGTCCTTTATTAATAAAAAAAAAAAAAAAAATCCAGCGGTGGTAATCCACTCGGTCCCGGCTCCCTGCTCCAATGTTTTCTGTATACAGCGACGGGTGATCTCCTCTCCGGTCCAGCGATGAGAAGATCGTCCAGGATCCAGAGCGCAGCATTGCCGGCCTCCTCTCTCCGCGAATGACGCGGCTGAAGCTGTGACATTTCTTTTATTGGTGAGGCGGGGCCACCCGTCATGTGACCCCGCCCCCTCTGACGCAAGGGGGAAGCCAGGCTTCCCCAGTGACATAGCAGAGGGTGCTTCAGAGGGGGATGGGGGTCACGTGACGGGTGGCCCCGCCTCACCGTCATTCGCCGGGCTGTGTTCCGGCGGAGAGAGGAGGCCAGCGATGCTGCACTCTGGATCCCGGAAGATCTTCTCATCGCTGGACAGGAGAGGAGATCACCCGTCGCTGGATACAGACAACATTGGAGCAGGGAGCCGGGACCGAGTGGATTACCATCGCTGGATTTTTTTTATTTTTTTTTATTAATAAAGGACTTTTTTCTACGGTGTGTGTGTTTTTTCTATGTGCACACGCAAGACTGCGTTCCTAACGCAAATTGGCACCAGTCAGCCTATTTAAAGGGGGCCCTATTGCCCAAACAGTGATGACTGGTCTTCAGCTGTGTCCCGATCGCCTAATTTCTGTTGTGTTCTGCCTGATACCCATTGCTGATCTTGGCCTTCCCTGACTCTGCCTTTGGACTCTTATTCATCCCTGATTACTGGTTCCTGATCTCGGCTTCTATTTTACCTTGCTCCTGCTGATGCCTTTGTACCTCGCTGCCCGCCTGTTACCAAACCCGGCTATCCTTGTGAACCTGCTCTTGCTCTCTGTCTGGCTTCAACACTGCCTGAGAGTGCCTTTGCTGGTTGCCTGTCGTCTCAGTTCTCCTGGGTCCTGTATCCTCCTGTCTGCTGACTTCAGGAAGTTCCAGCAAGCTACGATACCAGAACCTGCAAGTTGGTTGGAGTTCCCCTTAATATCAGCTGGTCTTCCAAGCATTACCTTCGCTCAGTGCCTGTTGTCCTGCCTGTGTCTCCAAACCTACATCTTCACCTGCAAGCTCTGCAAGCAACACCTACAGGCACCCATGTTCCTCCTGACCCTAGCCACCATCTGTTCCACCCTCAGTGGGGCTTGGGCTGGAGATACAAGAGAGGCCGACCTCGTCATATCAGACTCCTACCAGGTACGTGACAGTAGCTTTGCATTTTTATCATTTCATTACTAGAATTGCCGATCCCTGCCTAATTGAAATTAAATTATTTTATTTTTTTTGGTTTAGTACATGTTCTCCAGGGTAGTGCCAAGACCAATGACTTTTGTTTGACAATAGCTATTATATTCCCCTATAAATTTGTCTCCCACTGATTTCAATGGGGCTCAGATTAGGCACCTGAATTTTAGTTACGTTCACCCCTGCCTCAAACAAACCTAGGTACAGTACATTCAGCTCATCACTACCCTGCATTCCCCGCTGAGTGGTTTGGTATATTATAGAGTACTGCACTTGTAGACTGTATGACTCAAATCCTATATTTCCATATGATCTGAGGAAGAAGAAGCATTAAACGTGTAACATATAGACAGTCACCATCTTATATTAAATTGTGAATGGTAAATGCTTGGGAATATCATGTTACGTATATGTGTACTACTAGTAAAAACATTAACCCATTCTTTTTTGTATGTATTACTATTTTTTTTGTTGTATATTTTTGGAATCGTAATTAAAATGTATGCTATGTATTACAGTTGGGTAAACACATTTTCGGTGGTGAACGACGTGACCCGAATTCATGAAATTGTTGTAATTTATTGCATTGTAGATAAACTGTATGCCAGGGGTTGTCAATCCCCAGGCCATGGCCTACTACCGGGCCGTGGCCTTTCATCATGAGAAATCCCGGCGGCCGGCATATAAGCACTGGGTTGAAGAGATATGCGAGCGGGCGTGCAAGCAGAGATGACATCATCTCTCTCCGCCCCCTGCATCGCTGCTCCACCCTGTCAGTCTCAATGTCGGAGGTGCGGCGGGGAACAGAGAGATTACATCATTCTTTACAGTAAGAGCTGTGAAAATGTGGAACAGACTCCCTCCAGACGTGGTTCTGGCCAGCTCAGTAGATTTCTTTAAGAAAGGCCTGGATTCTTTCTTAAATGTACATAATTTAACTGAGTACTAAGATGTGTAGGTAAAGTTGATCCAGGGTAAATCCGATTGCCTCTCGGGGGATCAGGAAGGAATTTTTTCCCCTGCTGTAGCAAATTGGATCATGCTCTGCTGTTTTTTTTTTGTCTTCCTCTGGATCAACTGTGGGTATGGAGTTGGGTGTATGTGATTGTACTGTGTTTTTTATTTTGTTTGTTTATTTTTTTGTGGTTGAACTGGATGGAGTTGTGTCTTTTTTAACCTGACTAACTATGTAACTAACTATGTAACTATCTCTCGCCGCCCCTGCATCGCTGCTCTTCCACCCTGTCAGACTCAATGTCATTGACATTCCGCATCTTGTGGCAGGCAACATGGTAGGTGATGTGGCAAGTGACAGGCAACGTGGTACGTGACATTCCACATTTGGTAACAGGCAACGTGGCAGGTGACATGGCAAGTGTCATTCCCCATCTTGTGGCAGGCAACGTGGCAAGTGACATTCCCCATCTTGTGGCTGGCAGGCAGCGTGGCAGGTGATGTGGCAAGTGACATTTCACATCTGGTGACAGGCAACGTGGCAGGTGACATGGCAAGTAACATTCCGCATCTGGTGACAGGCAACGTGGCAGGTGACATGGCAAGTGTCATTCCCCATCTTGTGGCAGGCAACATGGAAAGTGTTCCCCATCTTGTGGCAGGTAACGTGGCAAGTGACATTCCACATCTGGTGACAGGCAATGTGGTACTTGACATTGCAAGTGACATGCCTCATCTGGTGACAGGCAACGTGGCAGATGACATGGCAAGTGACATTCCCCATCTTGTGGCAGGCAGCGTGGCAGGTGACATGGCAAGTGACATTCCGCATCTAGTGACAGGCAACATGACAGGTGACGTGGCAAGTGACATTCTGCATCTGGTGGCAGGCAACATGGCAAGTGACAATCCACATCTGGTGGCAGGTAACATGGCAGGTGACATGGCAAGTGACACACTTAGGGCTCCCACTAATTCATCATTATGATGAGTTGAACTATTTAATTTATTACTTCTATGTAATACTAGAAACAATGGGCCAAATTCTCAAAATCGTAGCCTAACTTAATTTTTCCCATTTAAGTTACACTGGCGGGAAATTTCTACCTAAGTGCCCGATCCACAAAGCACTTACCTAGAAATTTCACGCAGTGTAACCTAAATTCTCCCGGCGCAAGGCGGTCCTGTTATCCAGGGGGCGATGACAATTTAAATGAGGCGCGCTCCCGTGCCGGCCATACTGCGCATGCTCGTGACGTCATTTTCCCGACGGGCAGCGTGCAAAATTACGTTACACCGGGCTTTGTGGATTGCGACGGGACAATAAAGTTGCGTTGGGTAAAAAAAAAGTTACGCGCCGAAAAATAAAATTCAAAATTTAAAAAAAATTGCGGCGATCGAAAAAAAGGTCTGTTTTTACAAGGTGTAAACAGTTTACACCTTGTAAAAGCAGCCCTAATTTTACGTATGCAAACGTAAACTTACGCTGAAAAAACAAAGCTGAAAAGCTTTGTGGATCTCCGTAAGTCCTCATTTGCATACGCAAAGCGGCATTTCAATGCAAAATGCCCCCAGCGGCGGATGCGGTACTGCATCCTAAGATCTGACAGTGTAAGTGTCTTACAGATGTCAGATCTTCTGCCTATCTTTGGAAAACTGCTTCTGAGGATCAGTTCCAAAGATAGGCACAGGGATACGCACTCTGAACAGCAGTTCCGCCTGCGTATCCCTTTTGAGGATTTGGCCCAATGCGTTTACAAATTTCCCACGAAAAATCACTTACCCCTGAATGCCTACCTCCCCCTCCCCCCAACCGGGCCTTGGCACAATTCTCTCCCCAGTGACAAAAAGGTTGGGGACCAATGCTGTACACTATAGTCTGTACTCTAAATGAGCTCTAGTAAAGACTGTGTTTACTTTACTCACCCAAATCTGCTTCCAAAACAATCCAGGAGTAAGAAAATACTTATTCCACTCATAAGGACAATGGTGAACTAAATCACCAGCTGATTGTGTTATTTCTCTGCAGTTTCTCAGCTTTTTTACAAGGCCATAACAAAGATGTCAATTGCCTGAAACTTGATTCAGTGTATTATCCATTCATAATGTATTTCACGTTACAGAAAAAAATCATTGAAAGATATTGACTATGTAATATCACTTTGTAAGGGACAAAGCAGTTTCATTGGGAATAGGCATTCCTTGTCCTTGCCAGTGGATTCTGAGGGTTATAAGAGGCAACTGATAGATTTTACACTTCAACAACTATACAAAACAAAACATGTTGAGTATTTTTGAGTTTTTCACTATGTGCTATCAAAGTATTTGTATTATGTATTGCATAGAACACAGATGTTTGCTAAAAAAAAAAAAAGCCAACAAAATATGTATTTAAAAGAATAACATAAATGTGTCTCATGAAAGATCAGCTTCACTCTCCCCCGGTTTTGTGCTTTGGGCAAAGCAAAGCTAACCTGCAGGTTTCATGCAGGATAGCTGCACTTTTCCATTGACATCTAAGATGTCCAGTGGTTTTGATTCTGTTTCAGAAAGTGCTCCAAAGATGCAGCATGCAGGTTGGTGCATTTTCTGAAACCACACCAATACCTCATAGAAGTCTAAGGGAAAGCTCAGCTAACCCTAATGAAAACCTTGGGTTAGCTGCTCTTTAACAAAAATGCAGCAGAGCAGTGTAAAGCGGCCCAAAAATAATTGGTGATACGTATAATAGATGGGTTGAAGAAAAAGATATTATAATAATACCTTTTCCAAAGAAAGATGGACTTTATAGGCACATTGAAGTAATATAAAAAAATATTTGAATAGTACATAAATAAACACATTGATGCATCTATAAAACATTATAACACTATAATTAGAAAAAAAGGCCAAATGGTCTTCCAGAGATTGTACTCAATAGTAATGATTCCTGGATAGAGCCAGATGGATCCTTAAAGCATTAAAACAGAGCTCTACATGTTTCGCGATTTCAAATATATTGCTTCTTCAGGGGCCTTTAAAGAAAGTAAATAAGCTTTAATTAGAATACAAAATGAATCTGTACAATAAAGCAAACAAATGTATGTGGTTGGCCAGCAGCATTTGGAGTGTGACCCGATGACGGATCACGTTCCTGAACAGCTGTAATCATTTGATGACCAGCAATGGAGCCGCATCAGGCTCCACTATGCGCATGCGCTGGATTCACGCATGCACGGTGCACTATTTAACCAGGTGGAGTGATGTTGGACGCTCTGAAGTCACCCATGCGGGATGCATATAAACGAACAGCGGCATGTCACTCTCCAGGTGCTCAGGAGAGTGTCCATGCGGGATCTATGGTATAGCATTTGATATTACCAAATGTCACCTGTGACAGATTATCTCTAGGAACACTTTTGGACAGTAGGCTCTAACATCAGATGTAGCGCAACTGGATGGTGTTTTTGGTGTAATGTTTTGATCCCAGCTTATCAAGATTTTTTATGTCTTGATTAGATTTGCCACAGTGTAGGACCTGTTTACAGTTCTCGGTGTATTATCTTCTGCTTTTCGTTTGGATTGACCAACATCACCGCCCCACGCTTTAACCAAACTATTACAGGTAGACATCATTACACCTGTTTGTTTTTTGGCTTTTTGTTTTCAGGCTTATCAAATTGCCAACTCTGGCATTTTTGTTAACTAAGCCACCTTGAATGCAAATATGTTACATTAATGTTCCTCTGTTTCACAAATTGTATATCACATTTGTGGAATTATCCCTACTTTAAGGGGCTTCCAGGCAGTTTCTCCTTTTTGGAAGAGCTATACGGTAAGCATGCTCTAAAATGGTGATATTATTACATAGTGTGTAGGTAGAATATGCACACCTGTCACTACAAATAAACAAAAGCTCCAATTCAGGGCCTCTCACCCACCTGCTGCGCTGATCAGGGGTTCCCAGGAGACTCACCTCAAGAGGAGACTGCCCAGCGCTGCCGTCCGCTCTCAGCACACAGTATGTGAGAGAAAAAGAACCATGAGGTAACTGAGCGGCATCTGCAGGGACCTATGTGCCAAATGGCGGCAAAATGCTGCGTTTAAACAGGAAAAGCCTCCTAGGGCTTTTTAACAGTGAAAAACCCCGCACAGGAAAGCCCAATACAAAAAAGAAAAAACACAGGCCAGATAACACAGTCCCATCAGGAAGGCCCCCTCCCCCCTGACAGTGGCAATGTTAGCAATGCAGCAAGGGAAAAGGAGCAGGAAAGGGAGGAGAAGAGGACCCCTGAACCCCAGGAATGCCCAGCCGTACCAACCCACCGAAGCAGGGGGGACTGTACTTACCCGTCCAAGCGAGGACTCGCTGACGCATTCCTGACAGAACTACAACTGCAATGGAGGTAGCTGTCAGCCCGCTCCACTGTGAGTGAGACAACACCACAGCCCAGTCATATGTGGACCTTGGAGCAAAGCTCACCGGCCACCCCAGGAGTCATGGGGTATGGCGTGGCAGACCCAGCCTCTTTGAAAAGGTGTGTCCACGCTTGCTGGTCAGACTGAGTAGACTACAAGGATCTATATTATCCAGCCTGTCTCTTAGCCGACAGTTGAAAGAAGATTCTTCAAGAAAAAGTAAAATAGGGGGCGTGGCTTGCGCGTGCACGCGAATGGACGCTTGAGCTGTGAGCTCCGCCGACCGGACCGGACAACGAGCAACATTTCGGGCACCCACGCTGCTCTAAAGCGTCACCACGGACACGTCTCCGACTCCCCTGGGACCCGCCGACACAATGACCCGAAAACGGGCACAGGAACGCGGCCCGAAAAGGCTGGAATCCTTCTCCTTCCAGCCCCGCCGGAAAAGCCAAGATGGCGCCGACGGGAGCACAGCGCGGCAGATGCTGGACTACACGGCTCTCCCCACAGCCCATCCACGGGATCTGAAGCTGCCGCAGCAGCTCTCCTACCCTCCGGACAACTCGCCTGCCACGCCGGGAACGCAGAGCCCCGCCAAGTCCAAGATGAGGATGGACCCCCACACGCAGGCCTCAATCGCAGTGAGTACAGGCCTACACAATGACTCTGCTATATCCTCCCTACAGTCCTCCATTGCTCAATTCCCCACCACAGGGCAGCCGGTGTTAGACACCACGATGAAGGACATGCTCATGACATTACAATCCTCACTCATGACTAACCTATCCTCATTGATCAACACATTCTCTCTGGAAATGAAACATATGGACAATAGAATGCAATTTATAGAGAACAAAATGGTGGATTGCACTGACACTGTAAACGAGCTAGTAGATGGCTATGCTGAGCAAAGGGATGACAATTTATGGATCAAAGCAAAGCTCGCGGACCTTGAGGACCGCTCCAGACGCAACAACATTAAAATACGCGGGGTCCCTGAGAGCGTCCAGCCAAAGGAGCTACATGCCTATGCCAGCACCATGTTCTCCAGCATGCTGCCTGATCTCTCCCCCATTGAACTCACTATAGACCGCATACATCGGCTCCCCAAGCCCCGCCATTTGGAAGCAGATATACCTAGAGATGTTCTACTAAGAATTCATTTTTTTCAAGCTAAAGAGCAAATATTAATGAAAGCAAGGGAAGTATCCCCGCTCCCGACGCCATACTCAGATATCCAGCTGTACGCCGATCTCTCTCAGTACACACTCCAGATGAGAAGACAGCTTAAAACCATCACGAAGGCCCTGCATAACCATAAGATCATCTATAAATGGCGACACCCAGCGACCATCTTGGTCACTCACAATGGCATCCCACACACCATATCCACCCTAGAAGGCGGTATGAAGCTGCTACACTCCTGGGGAATTCTACCGGATCCCCCCCACAACCAGCCTGAACACAACGGGGCCCCTAACCCATTCACCTTTGGAGCTGATAAGGGGAAGTTCAAAATGAATAACCCGAGACCGCTACGCTGAGCAACGCATGTGTCCGGTCTGGTCATGCGACCCACCAACTGCTCACAAAACTCTCTCCTGCACTTAATCAGCCGCTCGAGTTGAGCAGTTTGTTGCTGATTCCTACGTTACTCCCTGTACAGGGAGATTGTTGACCTCTTGTTCCCTACGGTTCATTTTTCATTTTTCATTTTTTCTTTGTTGTTTTATTTCTGTATTTCTTCTGAATTGGATATTTTCTCCTCACCAGGGATCACCTAACGGCGCTGCCTCTACATACACTATACCAAGTGAACCTCTCCTCTAAACCTAAGGCACGAACTCCTTTCAATACCCTACTGTGATTAATCACCTCTACCTTTGTCTCCTACATCTTAGCGGCTCAATACTGCCCTACCTCCTGATACGCCAGAAAAGCACACCACCTCGTCTTCCCTATCTGTTTACCTGGGTCTTGAGCGGCCTTCACCTACAACTGTAAGTACTTTTAAGCTCTCTTACTACCACCTCACATCAGAACATGGGGTTCAAAATACTCTCCCTCAATGCCAAGGGCCTAAACCACCCCGCAAAATGGACATCTTTGTGGTCATCAGCACTTGCCCACAATTGTGACGTTCTGTGCGTCCAGGAGACCCACTTTGCGCTACAAGCAGCTCCCAAGTGCTCCCACAAACAGTTCCCACATGTCTTTCAGGCCTACTTCTCCAAGAAACAACGCGGAGTGATGATCGCCATCAGAGACTCGGTCACCTTCCGACTACACCAAAGTGTCACTGACCAGGATGGTAGATATGTGTTTCTCAACTGTGACATCAACAATGTACCGTACACACTGGTATACCTCTATGTCCCAAATCAGGGCCAAATGACATTCCTCAGGAAAGTGATAAAGGCAATTCGCAAGTTCCAAACTGGACACCTACTCATATGTGGGGATTTCAATAAGGTCCCTAACAATGCCATGGACTCTACCGCCGGGCCTCCCCGGCGTGCTTCTTCCTTGGACTCTTTCATTTCTTCTCATAGCATGTATGATGTGTGGAGGTGCTGTCATGCGAGCGAGAGGGACTTTACGTTCTTGTCGCCCCGTCACAACACCTACTCGTGTATTGACTTGTTTTTAACTGATGGCTGGTTATTGCAAAGGGTACTAGGTTCTGAAATCCACACCACCACCTGGTCAGATCATGCCCCCATCAGTCTCACCATCTCTGACAATTCTTCCCTTCCCACTACCTATATATGGAGAGCCAACAACTACCTCCTCAATACTCCCTACTACTCAGACACCATCAAAAAAAACCTTGAGGAATACTTCTCAATCAATCACACTCCCACGTCTGACCCGCTGGTGGTGTGGAATGCCCACAAGGCTGTGATACGGGGGGTCTTCCTCCAAATGGGGGCTAGAGCTAAACGACATAGAACTCAAAAGATGGAAGAACTCACACACGCCCTGACCTCAGCGGAGGCCCTTAACAAAACCAACCCCTCCCCGTCCCTACAGTCGCAAATCTTTACTTTAAGACATGACCTCAGAGCACTACTCCTTGAAAAACATGAAAAATCATATAAGCTTCTTAAAGCCACTTGCTACTCCACGGGCAATAAAGCTGGGAAAGCAATGTCCCTCAGAGTCAAAGGCTACAGGACCAAAACGAAAATCCCTTATCTGATCCACCCCCACTCCGGAGAAAAGCTCCTTAAACCTCAATCGATAGCAGATGCATTCAGTGTGTACTATGCAGACCTCTACAATCTCAAAAAGGACCCCTCCACAACTCAACCATCTCCTGCCTCGATCCAAACGTTCCTGGATAGTGTTAATCTCCCATCGGTTACCCCCACACAACTCTCCACGTTGAATGACCCCTTCACGATTGATGAAATCCTTAAAGCGATAAACGGCCTCCCCTCCTCTAAATCCCCAGGCCCAGATGGCTTCACCGGGGAATACTACCAGAAATTCCAACTCCTTTTAGCTCCCACTTTGCAGCGCACCTTCAACTCAGCCGCTGGATCAGCATCCTTCCCGGCTGAAATGCTTGCGGCTACGGTAGTGACCTTACCCAAACCAGGCAAAGACCCCATCTCCCCGAAAAATTTCCGCCCCATCTCCCTGCTAAACATCGACCTAAAAATGTATGCCAAACCCATAGCCAACAGACTGGAACTCATTCTCCCCTCTTTAATTTCCCCAGACCAGTCAGGTTTCACCAAGGGACGCCAGGCCTCAGACGCCACGCGACGGATGATAAACATCATGCACCAGATCGAGGCCTCCGGAACACCTTCTCTGCTTCTCTCCCTAGATGCAGAGAAGGCGTTTGACAGGGTCCACTGGGGATATGTGTCAGCAGTATTGAACAAATTTGGTTTAGTAGGTGGCATCCATGATGCCATCATGGCTTTATACTCCAACCCTTCAGCCAGAGTACTCTCGGCGGGTGCCCTTTCCATGCCCTTCCAAATCACCAATGGCACTAGGCAGGGATGCCCCCTATCACCCCTTATATTCAACCTAGTCATGGAGCCCCTAGCAGAAGTTATAAGAACTAACAAAAACATCTCTGGAATGAATTTAGCAGGAGCAGAACACAAAATAAGCCTATTTGCGGACAATGTGATCCTTGTAGTTACTAATCCTGAGCGCTCCCTGCCTGAGATCCAAAGGATGCTTGCCTGGTTCAGCGAAATATCTTTTTACAAAGCGAATGAGGCCAAGTCTTATATGCTTAACCTAGGCTTAGACGAGGCTACCAAGAATCGGATCGCACTCAATTTCCCATACGTCTGGGCGGACAGTAGCATTACATATTTGGGGATCCAGCTCACCACTACTACGAAAGCTTTATTTGCCTCTAACTATCTACCAATTCGCTCTAAACTTCAGACGGATCTCACCAGGCTGGCATCCTTGGAGTTCTCATGGTCTGGCCGCCTAGCGGCGTTTAAAATGCTCCATCTCCCCCAAATATTGTATCTATTTCGAACCCTCCCCATCCCTATTCCCCTCAAATATTTCTCCTCACTACAAGCAATGCTATCGAAATACGTCTGGAAAGGTAAAAAACCCAGATGCGGCCACACTCGACTGACAAAACATCGTTCAGCAGGGGGAATGGGCTATGTCAACTTCCGAGACTACTACATGGCCTCAATTTTGACGCAAGCTAAGGAATGGATTTCCTCTGGCCCCCCCTCCACACTATGGGGTAGAATAGAACAAGCATTAGTTCCACATCATAACCTCCCAGCCTGGTTGTTTGCTACCACAATGGGAGCAAAGACACCTCCCCACCTCTCTCCGACCATTCTCGCGACCCTCAAGGTCTGGACCCGATTTGCGCGACTGCCCGCGACCCCTGACGTACGCTCTACAATACCTGTCCCCCTAGAGACATTGCAAATCCTGATGGCTTCCACTTCATTCTCCCGTTGGAAAGCCAAAGGGTTGGCCCATATATCCGACCTAATAAGGGGATGTACCATCAAATCCTTCCAGGACCTCCAGGAACGTTTCAACATCCCAGACTCTGACCTATTCCTGTACCTCCGCACCCGACACTGCCTTCTCTCATTAAAAACATGGGAATGCTCACTACCCCAAACCGCCTGGGTATACTATAGGTCCCCAACAACACACCGAAAAGGGATAACAACGTTTTATAACCTACTTGGCTCCAAGACCACATTTATTAGCTGCACCGCATTGACCACCTGGGAAAGAGATCTGGGACGAGAATTCACCCTGACTCAATGGGAAAGGGCTGCCCATTCCACCTATAAGGCTACATCCTGCTCCACTCTGTGGGAATTAGCATTTAAGATAACTTACCGTTGGTATCTAACCCCCGATAGGATCTCCAAATTTGACACCTCACTCAACGACACCTGCTGGAGGAATTGTGGCCAGAAAGGTGACTTGATTCATACGCTTTGGGGATGCCCAAAACTTACCCATTACTGAACCTCAGTGTTTCAACTCCTTCATGACGTCACAAAGGTGACCATAGACAACAACAACCGTCCTTGGCACTACTATCTCTCACTATTGACCGTTTCCCTAACCCTGCGAGAACGATTATTGTTCACGTTCTCCTAGCCGCACGCCTTAGTATCACTAGGAAATGGAAGGATCCTGACCCTCCTACCCTCTGGGACGTAGTGCACACCACACATACCCACTTTATCTATGAATCTACCCTGACGTTACACCATAGCGACAAGACACAACTCCTCAGGAAATGGCAACTATGGACTGATTGGATAGACTCACCAGGACTGACAGACACACTCTCCTCTTCTCTTTGATTGACTTCTTTTAGAGGCTCACGGAATGGCACTAGGTGACACCCTCGCCCTATAGGGGCTTAACTAGGGATCGGAGGTGGCATGGGGGAAGGGGGATGGAGTTCCCTACCTGGGCACAGCATAGTGCCCGTAAGGGGTGCTCAGGGGGCGGGAGCCCTCTCCCATACCCTGAGAACATCAGTAATTGGCGAGTACTCTCCGATCCGTCTCCACTAGTCTGTTTAGATATGTTTCAGTTTATGCTAATATGTTTGACTATGACGCTTGTCAGATTGCCAATCTCAGGGCTAAAGCCCTTCATATGTCATGTTATATTTTATTGACCTCTGATCTTTATTATATCTCTGTAAAGTTCGCATAGGAAAAGAAATGTTATGTTATGTACATGCGATAATACCTCTGTATGCCTTATCAATCCTTAAAGCGGTAGTTCACCCTGACCCACATGATGTTACCATCGAGACAGGCATTGTAGCGCGAGCTACAGTATGCCTGTCCCGATTTTTTTAACCCCGTACTCACCTCGTAGTCGTCCATCGTAGATTTCGGCTCCCGCGGGGAATGGGCGTGCCTATGGAGAGGGAGGATGATTGACGGCCGGCCCTGGCACGTCACTCTCCCCGAAGACAGCCGGAGTAGGTCTCGGCTCTTCACGGCGCGTGCGCACAGGCTATGCGCACGCGTCGTGAAGACCAAGCCTATTTCGGCTATTTCCGGAGAAGCGTGACGCGCCAGAGCCGGCCGTCAATCATCCTCCGTCTCCAGAGGCACGCCCATTCCCCGGTATCTTCGATGGACGACTACAAGGTGAGTATGGGGGGAAAAAATTCGGGACAGGCATACTGTAGCTCGCGCTACAGTGCCTGATTTAAAGGTAAAAGAAAAAAAAAAATTTTTTTTCCTGTCGATAGGGTGAACCCCCGCTTTAATAAAAACCTATTGAGTAAAAAAAAAGAAAAAGTAAAATAAAATAAAATAAAATTTCTCCTCAAGGCAGGGCGGGGCTGTTCAACTCTGTTAATGTAACATGTATTTAACTATTTAACATGTTTCTGCCTAGTCCTCTCCTGTAAACAGGGAACATAACCCACTTGTCAAGATTTAAGGAGCTGTGTCCGCACATGGACGATAAGAGAAATAATGGTTTTCTATGTGCAAGTTCACATTGCAACACACATTAATGTATATTAATGCAATACAACTTTCAAAAACATGCATGTAAATGCATGTTACTGCACATGCATTTTCAGTGCATTTTTATCTGCAGAATGAGATGAAAAGACACTTACATGACCGGGAATATCCAGCTATGTGAGCAATTGAGGTGGGATAGTTTAAACAAATAGAGTTGGGTTCCCCCATATTTCATATCAGGCCCTTCAGGTCTGGTATGAATTTAAGGGAGAGCGCACACAAAGCATGAAAAAAACATATGAGGGCCCCCAAAATGTATACTAGACCCTAAGGTTCTGGCTTGGATTTTGAGAGGAAACCCCATGCAAAAATAATGTGTTCCCTCCAAATGCCCATACAAGACCTCTATTAGACCATGCAGTTTGGCAGATCAGGAAAGGAGAGGACAAGTGTGTGTCACCAACTCCTGAACCATTGTCAGGACTGATATCTGTACCCATAACCTCTGTTGTGCCCAGCAGTGGCTCTTCTTGCTGAGCCACCCGAGTTGCTGGACAGCTCCCTGTCTGATGCTTTGGACCTTCTTGCCTGGTCTCTTGTTTCTGGTGAACCTTGAACTCTTTGCTACTCCCATGAACTTCCTGCACTTTCTGTGTGCTAGATTATTTTGCACTCGCCAGACGATATATTGCTCCTTTGTGTACCTGCTGCTGCCTTTATGTCAACTACCACTTGTTACTGACCTTTGGCTTGTTCCTTGACTATGCTTCCGCTAGATCCCAACCTTCAACAACTTGTTACTGACCTTGTTTATTGACTATGCTTCTGCATGATCCATACCTGCTATATCTGCTACTGGACCCCGGCCTGCTTACCACCTGGTGGGGCAATCCTGAGGACAGCGACCTGATGCTAATATGAGCAAAACCCATATCTACCATCAGGAGCTCTGGTGAATTCTGGTAGTGTTTAGACCCTGCAACTTGGGTGAGCCCTCGTCATCCACCAAGGTGACCTGCTTGATCACTTATCCTGCTGGTTATTGGGATCCTCTCTACTGCTATAGCTTCTTGGACTTTGAGCCTGACCCATGACCATAATCACCATCTTAGGCCACATGCCTTCAACATGGGGGGTACCTTGCCAGGGGTGATCCCTCTGACAAAGTAACTTGTCCCTATGTTGATGAGGACAAAATCCCATTCTCCATAACTCTGGCCCAGTGCTTGTTGGGGTCAGCAGGCAGGGGACTAATTGGAATCTTGAAGCCCATTTCAACAATAAGGGGACCCCAGATACTCAGTTCTACCAACTCTGGCTCGGGCCCTTTGCTCCCTGCTCAGCACTATCACTTGTCAACACAGAAGTCCAGCTTCTGTGTTTACAAGTGACAGCTTGTCATCCAATGGCTCCCAAAGATTGCATCTCCTGAGCAGCTCCCACTGAGTGCAGGATTGGGACCTGGGAGATGTAGGTGCCTGGGATGCAGTGTGGCTGCTGACACCCCCACTGGATGATCTCCCTTCAAATGAGACAGGTGGAGCCACCTACAGTGTGCAGGGAGGTACTAGGGGAGAAGAGATCTGAAGGTGAGATGTGGATGGAGGATGTAGAGGTAAGCAGCTTTGGGAGAAGGCTCTGCACTCTGTGTTTAGCACACCCCTGAACTCTGCACTATGTATGTAGCACAACCCTAAACTCTGTACTCTGTGTGCATCCCTACTGAACTCTGCACTCTATACATAATGCACTCCTGGTATTTAATGCCCCTTTAAAACTTTCCCACTATTAGTAAGATTTCACCGTACCCGCTATTTGATTTGGTTTGGAGGGTATGAGTGTGTGTGTGTGGGGAGGGGGGGGTATGGTGGAGTTCCTGCACCTATTTTCTGAGGAAAAAAAGGCCCTACAGTAAGTAATGATGCCACATGGTACCCTGCCCTTTATTGTATTTTATAGATGTCAAATGACCTGTCATTCACTTGAAGTGAAGCAGCGGGACCAGATGTGTGTGGAGTAAGGCATCTTGATTGACATGGATATACATCTTTGGACAACATAATTGATGGTGAATATACGTTGTGGGGATTTTTTTATGAAAAAAAATATTTGTTTATTGTCTACATCTTTTGTGAATAAGTAGAGGTACCTACTTTAACCTCCACCTCAAATTTTATCTCTTGTAGACAAGTTGCAACTGAAAATTTTATCTTTTCCATTATTGAAAGCCTTGACCACTTCAAGCAAGTTAAAGGCAGAACACTCCAAGCATGATGGAATCCCTTCTCTTGTCCGGCAGCTTGGTTAGCTAGGTTTCACCAGGGTTATGAGCTTTTATTCTAACTCTTGGCTTGGGTTAGCCACACATTGGCCCGGTTTGACAAAGCACTTACGCCAACGTATCTCGAGATACGCCGCATAAGTGTAACTATGCGCCGTTGTATCTGTGCGCCGTGCCCACAATCTGAGATACGCCTGAAAATAGGCTTCGTCCGACCGACGTAACTTTCCTACGCCGGCGTATCGTGGGCGCATATTTACGCTGGCCGCAAGTGGCGCTCCCATTGATTTTCTA
The DNA here is from genome assembly GCF_905171775.1 of Rana temporaria. Taxonomy (NCBI): domain Eukaryota; kingdom Metazoa; phylum Chordata; class Amphibia; order Anura; family Ranidae; genus Rana; species Rana temporaria. The sequence goes on from NC_053496.1 coordinate 112,468,314, forward strand.
TGCACATATGCAAATGAGGGAGATACGCCGATTAACGAACGTAGTTGCGCCCGGCGCATAATATACGCGGTTTGCGTAAGTCGTACATCTGGCGTGAAGTTATTCCGCATATAGGAGGCACAAATCATGCAAAGGGAACACAGCCGTCGTATTTTACATCGTTTATGTAGTACGTGAATATGGCTATGCGTAGGTTACGTTCACGTCGTAAGCAGTGATTCGACGTATCTTAGGCAGTTGTTTCGACGTGATTCTGAGCATGTGCACTGGGATGCGGCCACGGGACGGCGCATGCGCCGTTCGTTTTAAGTACTTCTATGGCGCTTGGCCCATCATTATTATGGGGTCACGCCTCATTAGCATGACTCACGCCCACTTCCACCTACGACGGCTTACGCTGAGGGAACCCAGCGCAGTTTGGAAGGCAAGTGCTTTGAGAATTCGGTGCTTCCCTCTCTGCACCACGTCGGCGTAGCGTATATTAGATACGCTACACCGGCATAGATATGCGCCAATGTATGTGAATCCGGGCCAGAGTGTGGACCCAGAAATTCATTTAAGATGATAGTCCAGCTTGGGTGGATAGGTTTCACCAGAGTTATGAGCTTTCATTCTAACTCTTGGCTTGGCCACACATTAGATTTGGTGGTGACCAAGTTCTGGGGTCTAATAGTGAGATGTTATGGTTCAGTTGGAAGTGTCTAGCATGGATTGAGCCCCTGGGGGTGTGAGTGGGGTGGGCGAGCCTTCCATGTAATTCAGTGTTGACAGTGTTGCTTGCCCTGCCCTGTCATGCTGGAAAACGCGGTTGGATCCTTCATTCACATCATTCTTCAGCTTACCTTGAAGGTTACCGGTTTCTAGGAGCTATTTCTCTGTGAAGAGATGCAGGCAGGGCTGTGGATTTCACTCTTTGATCGCTCTTGGGGAAGTCTACGGAGAGCTTGGGCAATGCTCTCGCTCTCTGGAAGTAAAGGGTCGGCTGTTGCAAGACTGTCTAAAATTTCTATTGTGCGCTGTAGTTGGGCATCTGGACTGGTTGCTAGGCTGTTCTGTATTAAGAGGATTTTTATAGCTTACCTGTAAAATTATTTTCTTGGAGTACATCACGGGACACAGAGCGGCATAGTAATTACTATGTGGGTTATAGAGCCTACCTTCAGGTGATGGACACTGGCACTCTCAGACAGGAAGTCCCTCCCTATATAACCCCCTCCCCTACCGGGAGTACCTCAGTTTTGTAGCAAGCAATATCAATCCCAAAATTCCCCAACAAGAGGGGCGGGTGCTCTGTGTCCTGTGATGTACTCCAAGAAAAGGATTTTACAGGTAAGCTGTTCATAAAAATCCTCTTTTCTTTATCATACATCACGGGACACAGAGCGACATAGTAATTACTATGTGGGATGTCCAAAAGCAATGCCAAATGAGGGGAGGGAGAACTTGAATAAGGGCCAACAGGTGCCACCGGACGCAGGGATCTTAAAGAGCGGCCTGCAGGACAGCCTGCCCAAAGGCCAGGTCCGCGCGCCTCCTAACGTCCAACTGATAACATTTTGTAAACGTATGGACTGATGACCAGGTTGCCGGCCTACAGACTTGGGCCATGGAGACCTGGTGTTGAACTGCCCAAGGCTCTAGTAGAATGAGCCTTAATTGAAGCCGGGGGGGTCCTTACCCATAGCCATAAGCTTGAGCGATTAGCTGCCGAATCCACCTGGCTATAGTGGCCTTCGATGCCGCCTGACCCTTTTTGGGCCCATCTGGCAGAATGAACAAGGAGTCCGTCTTCCTAACCTGGGCCGCAGCCCTCAGATAGACTCTAATAGCCCTTACTGCATCCAAAGAATGTAGCAACTTCTCCTTTCCAGAACTTGGGTTAGGGAAGAAAGACGGGAGAACCAAATCCTGCTTCAAGTGAAAACTCGAGACCACCTTAGGCAAAAAGGTAGACAGAGGCCGTAAAACGACCCTGTCCTTATGAAAAATCAAGTACGGTTCCCTACAAGAAAGAGCTGCCAGCTCTGAAACCCTTCTGGCTGAAGCCATAGCAACCAGAAATACTAGTTTAAAAAATGGGGGGAACTAATGCGTAAACCAACCTAGCAAAGGCACAGAAAACTGAACCAATAAATCAAATAACAATTAATGTATCTAATAAGCAGCAGCCACGACTAATAGTGCTCACACACTGATAACAGATATAGAATAGGGGGGTGTAATGGCGCTTGCAAATAATAAAGTGAATAAAACTAAATAATCATAATAACAATTCCTGTTAGTAAGAAAATAATTTCCAAGAATAATAATAAGATTATTTCTAGTGAGTGAATCCACCAATTCCTGTGTGTCTAAATGTGTTCCACTCCAGATGTAATCGAAAAACCGCCCAACATCAATGAAGTAATGTGGAGGGTGATGGGAGTGAAGTAATAATAAAAAATTACCTAATCAGGTAAACAGACATGCCAATAAAAGCACAGTGTTGATGAGGTGAAAATAAAACAATAAAATAATCATAAAAATTAAGATAATAGTAGCAATAATTTTTCATAAACCATAAATAAATAAATGATAATTAAATGTGAATAAGCAAGAATCCATAGAATGCTCCATCCACTAAAAGTGCATTGTGCAATATTAAGTGAAATAAATAGTGAATGTCCAATAAAAAAGTTTTGTAAGCAAAATTCATTAATAATGAAAATTTTCAATAACATGCATGGGTGAAAAGGACCCAATCCATACATTTTCTGCAGTGAAGGTGTCCCATATAATCCACCCCGGGATCAAACACATAAAAGTGTCATAAAAAAATATATATAAAAAATGTGTCCAGTGCACAAATGTGCAAAATAAAACAAATCCAATATTTAGAAAAAATGTAAATCATAGATTTTCAAAGTGCATAAGTGCTCCACTACTAATAAAAGTCCACAGACACAGGGGGATTAATATGTAAGACCCCTTGCATGAAGGTTTTAACCAGAGAGTGGGTGGCCAATGGCCTTTGGAACCAAACTGACAAAGCTGAAATCTGTCCATTGATTGTGCTCAATGCCAAGTTTTTATCCACTCCTAGCTGGAGAAAACGTAACACTCTATCAATGGTATACTTGCGGGGGTGCCATCTTTTGGACTCACACCAGCCTACATAGGCCCTCCAAACCCTGTAATAAATTACTCTGGAGACTGGCTTTCTAGCCTTAATCAGAGTAGAAATTACCTGGGTAGACAGGCCCCTACCCCTGAGAATCAGGGATTCAGTCGCCAGGCCGTCAAATTTAGACGCCGTAATGCAGGGTGGAGGATCGGGCATTGCGAGAGTAGGTCTGGTCGTAGAGGAAGAGTCCAGGGGTCCCCCACTGCCATTTTCACGACCAGTGGGTACCATGACCTCCGGGGTCAAGCCGGAGCTACAAGGATAACTGGCCTGTGTTCCACTCTGATCCTGCGCAACAGGCGGGGCAGTAACTGTAGCGGGGGAAAGGCATATAGAAGATTGAACTGATGCCAAGGGCAAACCAACGGATCGGTTCCACAGGCCATCGGATCCCTTGTCCGGGACATGAACCTGTTTAGCTTCTTGTTGAATCTCGATGCCATGACGTCCACGTCTGGAACTCCCCACCTTTGGCAGATTGTCTGAAATACCTGGGGATGTAGAGACCATTCCCCTGGCGACAGCTTTTGGCGACTTAGGAAGTCTGCCTGCAGGTTGTCCACTCCGGGAATACATATTGCCGATATGCAGGGTACATGAGCCTCTGCCCATAGAAAAATCAAGCTCACCTCTCTTTGAGTGGCTTGACTCTTGGTGCCCCCTTGGTGGTTTATTTGCTCCTAGGTTGTGGGTTGAGCTTTGTTGGAGCAGGGCAGGGCACTGCAACACTGCTACTTCAGACTCAGTTGGCCTCTTTAATCCACATTTTGCGCTACCCTTGCAGGTTACCGGTTTCTAGGAGCTTTTTTCTGCCATGTACAGGGATGGGTGGCAGAGCATTTATTTTACTCTGAAACCTGTTGGGAAAGTCTACAGAGAGCCCCCGCTCTCTGCAAGTAAAGGGTCTGCTGTTCTGAGACAGTCTTTCTTTTCCTAACAAGAGCTATGATTTGGAAACTGGGCTGGTTGATGCTCTTCTCTGTAGCGGAGGACTTGGAGACGGGGTCAGTCTCAGTCCTTGCTGGATTGGGGGGCGAGTGCCCAGTCCTTCAGGAAGGTCGGGACTAGGGTGGATTCAGTATTTTTGCCCTCTGCTGCAGTGCGGCTTTGAAGTTGGACTAGGGGCTCAATCATGGCTCATGATGGGAATGGGAGGATTATCTTTGACTGCACATCATTTCTTCCTGGGAATAGAGAGTGTTGATTTGGAATGCTCCTTAGTGTTTCTTGGTTAGAGTATAAGGGCACCATACTAGAGTCAACAAATTCTTTGGACCAGGCCATCATCAATACTCCTATTCTTGAGTCAGACTTTTTGGTATTGCGTTAGACCTTTTCCCCTAAGGGCATAAGTATTCTAACATGTGCCATTCCCATTTAACACCAATAGGTTTTTTTTTGTAACCAGAAAAAACAGGTTTATTGAGATGTATTCAAGGCATACAAATTGTACAGTACAGACGCTCCACATTATTCTATTATACAAGAGATACAGTCAGTATTAAAGCCAATCTGCAGGGACATTTCAACACCAATAGGTTTAAATGGTTGGTTTTACTGTTAAGCTCCACTAAGGCAGCTTAACAGATTGCACATTATTTTGTTCTCGGGACACTTTAGCCCCATGTAGAGTATTTCCTTGTAGATCCATGAAGCCTATTCTAGTGGTGTTTCTAAACAATGCCAGTGATTCCCCTTCACTGGTCATTTTGTGGCCACCCAGGTGCAGTGAAGAATGCAAATTATTTTCTGGTTGCAAGCTTTGGTCCTAATGGCGTAGCATTTGTTTTAACTCAGTTAGACCATTGAGCGGGGATTTTTATTTATTCATTCTCAGTCAGGAAAGCATTTCATGGTTTTACCATGTCTGTCACATCCATGTGAACCGGGCCTTACAGTGGAGTTGATGTTATAACTTGTTTCAAAGGCCTTTATCCTTTTTGTGTTTTCAATGTTACCTCCATTTCATTATATTGTAGCTGGCGAGATGACCATCAAGGCTGAAGTATGGCAACACTGTTTGAGAGTAAACTGAGAGGTATGTATCAAATTGAGTCTATAAATGCTGTATCCTGTGGCACATTTAAGTGAAACTGTTTTGTGTATCAAGCTTTTAAGCGGAGTTCCACCCAAAAAGGGAACTTCTGCTTTAAATGAACGTGACCCCATTGACATGCCACATTTAAAAAACTGGGGACACTGTCAACACTGGCCCGGAAGTGATGTCACGTGTCATTTCTGGGTCATCAGCAAGGAGGGGGAAGTGCACCTATGCCAGTCTCAGGCCTGCAGATCAGCAAGTGGAGCCTGGGTTACTTGGGGTAGGTGCGTGGGGTGTGGGGCATTGTGTGGGGGGTGTTTTTTTTGGCCTTGGTGACCTAATGACTGTGGTTTGTCAAGCCCTTAAACATGAGGAAAGTACAGAGGCTGCCATTGCTGAAGCCTGATTTTGAGAAAGTTTGTTCTGGCTGTCTGGTGCATTGGCTTCATGGCTTTGAGTGTCTGACCAGAGAAATATAAAATTCCAACAATCACAGAATGCTTGTTTTCAGACTAACTTTTTAAAGCCAAATTAGCCAGGCAACAAGTCTATTAGTTTCTGTACTGTTCAGTATGCCATAGCAAAGTGGAAGTGAAGCAAAAAACATCAATATGTTCCTAGTATGGAATTATCTAAGGTGATTTTTATTTTATATATTTAAGCATAGGAAACCATAGCGCAGGGATATACAATTAGCGGACCTCCAGCTGCTGCAAAACTACAAGTCCCATCATGCCTGACGTTATACACGATGTCACACACACACACACAATAAGGAATCCCACCAATGAAGTTACACATAATGGAGGCTCCGGCTAGCGATGTCACATGTGATGGGGGATCCCACCAATGACGTTAACACGCAAAATGTATCCAGGCGGTTCTGCACCTCACCATCCCCTACCAAATGCAGTAAGCCGACTGCATGAGAGACATTTTCCATTTCTCTATGAGAGTACCCCTACCCAACGAGCCCCACAAAAAAGATGTCGTGTCTGTAGCAAGCGCAGATTTAGGTGTGACACCCGTCATTATTGTCCCGACTGTCCTGGCAATCCTGGTCTCTGCATTGGCATATGTTTTTTACGCTTCCACACGCGAGTAAAGTTTTAGCGTAGGGTAAAGCATTTTGCAGGCTAGGCACACTTACACAGGGTCTCCCAAGATGCCATCGCATTTTGAGAGACCCAAACCTGGAACCGAAAAGTTGAACAGTTACAGTTATAAAAAAAGTGTTAAAAAACTAAAACACAAAAAAAATCTAAAAAAAAAAAAAAAAAATAGTTGTCGTTTTATTGTTCTCTCCCTCTCTATTCTCTCTCTATTGTTCTGCTCTTTTTTACTGTATTCTATTCTACAGAGTTTTATTGTTATTATGTTTTATCATGCTTGCTTTTCAGGTATGTAATTTACTTTACTGTTTTCAGGTACGCCATTCAGCTGTTGCGTGGACTTATTTATCTTGACAGCAACAGCGTTTGCTCTCATGATGCCCATCATTAGAAGTGGGTGGATGAAGGGAGATATTCTAATGGTGGGCATACCCACCGATCAATCTTTTTTTTATTCAGCCAACAGGCTGCATGAAAAAAAGATTACAATACATGTCCAACAAGAACCATTAACGTACTGGTATGTTGCTAGACTTTGAATGGTTATACCAGAATGATGCCTGCGGGTTTAGGTATCATCTTGGTATCATTCTTTTCAGCCAGCGGTCGGCTTTCATGTAAAAGCAGTCCTAGCGGCAAATTAGCCTCTAGACTGCTTTTACATCCAGTGGGAGGGAATGTCCCCCCCGGATATATAAACAGCGCCATTGGGAAATTGGGAAAGCATTTTATCACACCAATCTTGGTGTGGTCAGATGCTTCGAGGGCAGAGGAGAGATCTAGGGTCTAATAGACCCCATTTTTTTCAAAAAAAGAGTACCTGTCACTAACTATTGCTATCATAGGGGATATTTACATTCCCTGAGATAACAATAAAAATGGTAAAAAAAAATCAAATAAAATGGAAGGAACAGTTTACAAATAAAAAAAAAGCTAAATAAATAATAATAATAATAAAAAAAAGCATCCCTGTCCCCCCCTGCTCTTGCATAAAGGAGAACACAAGCGTCGGTCTGGAGTCATATGTAAACAGCAATTGCACCATGCATGTGAGGTATCACCACGAAGGTCAGATCGAGGGCAGTCATTTTAGCAGTAGACCTCCTCTGTAAATCTACTGTGGCAACCTGTAAAGGCTTTTAAAGGCTTTTAAAAATGTGTGTAGTTTGTCGCCACTGCATGTATGTGCGCAATTTTAAACTATGTCATGTTTGGTATCCATGTACTCGGCCTAAGATCATCTTTTTTATTTCATCAATAATTTAGGCAATATAGTGGGCCAGATTCATAAAGCACTTACACCGTTTTTTTGGTAGATGCACGGCGTAAGTGCAGATTTGCGCCGGCGGATCGCTGCGCCTTACCCAGAGAACCATATTACGCCTCCAAATAGACTTCATCGCCTCGATGTAACCTTTCAACGCCGGCACGGCGTTGGTGCAGATTTACGCTGGTCCGATCTGGCGTGGCCATGGTTTTTTGGTTTTAAATATGCAAATTAGGTTTTTGGGCCGATTCATAAACTTAAGCTTGTCCGGCGCAGGCTACTCCCGGTGAGCGGAGCTGAAATTTCCGGTGCAAAGTTACCCCTCATAAAAGCAGGGGTAACTTTGCACCAAGCTTGCAGAGGTCAGCTGGAGAGCAGCTAAAGCAGCAGCGTTACAAACGAACTGAGCAACAACACTTGCTGGACAACACATTTGTGTGCCAACATGCCAGGGGCAGCCACTCTGTGGCCTATAGAGGCGGTCCCCATGTTGGGAGAGGCCCTCAATAATTACAGCCCTCTCCTCTGGGCTGAAATTGCTCATCCGCCCACCTGAGGATTCCTCATCAGCCATAACTGCCCCACCACAATGCAAACGACCTAGTTTGGAAAAAAAAAGCTTCAGTACATTTGCACCTGCAGGGCGGAAGTCTGGGCTGATTCATGGACTGGGCTTTGGTAGTGGGTCGGCGTAGCTCAGGGATCACGCCGGGGCGCAGTTCTGAGCATGTGCAGATTGGGGCATTTACCCCTGGATGTCACTGAGCATGTGCGGTCTAAGATGCGCCCCGGCGTGACCCCTGCGCCATGGTCGGCACTTCATTAGCATAGGGTGACTCCCAGTTGGCCTTACCCCGCCTTACGCCGTCTAAAATCCGCCCCGCTGGGGCATCGTAGACAAAAAAAGTTTCTTGAATCACCTAACTGCCGCTCCGCGCTGGACCGGTGTAGTCTAAAAATGATGCACCACGCCGGTGCAAATCTGCACCATTGTATATGAATCTGCCCCAGTGTGTTTTAGTGCTTAAAAAAAAAAAGTGTCTTTTTTCCCAAAAAAAGCGTTTGAAAAATCGCTGCGCAAATACTGTGTGGAAAAAAAAAATGCAACACCCACCATTTTAATCTGTAGGGCCTTTTCTTTAAAAAAATATATAATGTTTGTGGGTTTCAACTTAACTTTCTTGCAAAAAAAATATGTATTTATGTAAACAAACGGTGTCACAAAGGGCTTTGTCTTCAAGTGGTTAGAAGAGTGGATGATGTATGACATAAGCTTCTGAATGTTGTGCATAAAATGCTAGGACAGTTCAAAACCCCCCAAAATGACCCAATTTTGGAAAGTAGACACCCCAAGCTATTTGCTGAGAGGCATGTCGAGTCCATGGAATATTTTATATTTTGACACAAGTTGCGGGAAAAACACAATGTATTTATTTTGCGCAAAGTTGTCAATAAATTATATATTGCTCAAGCATGCCATGGGTATATGTGGAATTACACCCCAAAATACATTCTGTTGCTTCTCCTGAGTACGGGGATACCACATGTGTGAGACTTTTTGGGAGCCTAGCCGCATACGGGACCCCCACAAACCAATCACTGCCTTCAGGCTTTCTAAGGGTGTAAATTGTTGATTTCATTCCTCACTACCCATTACAGTTTCGGAGGCCATGGAATGCCCAAATGGCACAAAACCCCCCCAAATGACCCCATTTTGGAAAGTAGACACCCCAAGCTATTTGCTGAGAGGTATAGTGAGTATTTTGCAGATCTCGCTTTTTGTCACAAAGTTTTAAAAAAATTAAAAAAGAAAAAAAAGGTTTTTCTTTCTTCATTATCAAAATCAAATTAGAGCTGTAAAAAAATTAACCATGCCTCTCAGCAAATAGCTTGGGGTGTCTACTTTCCAAAATGGGGTCATTTGGGGGGGGGGGGTTTGTGCTATTTTGCCATTTTATGGCCTTCAAAACTGTGATAAGTAGTGAGGAGTGAAATCAAAAATGTATGCCCTTAGAAATCTTGAAGGCGGTGCTTGGTTTTCGGGGTCCCGTATGCAGCTAGGCTCCCAAAAAGTCCCACACATGTGGTATCCCCGTACTCAGGACAAGCAGCAGAACGTATTTTGGGGGTGTAATTTCACATACAGTAGGTGCATATTGTGTCAATCTCGCTCCATTTCTCGGCGAGATTGAGCACCTACGAGCCCCATTGCGGGAGCCAGCGCCGAGCTGGCTTGCCGCGATGGAGACAGAGCCGTCATAGAAGCGACGGGAGATCCGACTTGGATTCCCGCCAATTCTACACGGTCTTCTTCACTCTCCGGGGGTCTTCTGCTATGTTCGCCGCTCTCCGCTGTTGACTCGGCGCACCCCGGTTCTTCCTCCAGCTGTCCGGTGCCTTCTCCTTCAGCGCTGAACGTCTATCTTCTTCTTCCGTGCTGTGACGTATTTTTCTTCTTCCGGGCTGTGACGTCATCTTCTTCTATTCTCCAGATGTTGACACGCCGGCTCTTCTCGCTGAAATGATGTGTGCGCAGCTTGCATCGGACTTATATGCAACGAGCCCCACAAAAAAGATGTCGTGTCTGTAGCAAGCGCAGATTTAGGTGTGACACCCGTCATTATTGTCCCGACTGTCCTGGCAATCCTGGTCTCTGCATTGGCATATGTTTTTTACGCTTCCACACGCGAGTAAAGTTTTAGCGTAGGGTAAAGCATTTTGCAGGCTAGGCACACTTACACAGGGTCTCCCAAGATGCCATCGCATTTTGAGAGACCCAAACCTGGAACCGAAAAGTTGAACAGTTACAGTTATAAAAAAAGTGTTAAAAAACTAAAACACAAAAAAAATCTAAAAAAAAAAAAAAAAAATAGTTGTCGTTTTATTGTTCTCTCCCTCTCTATTCTCTCTCTATTGTTCTGCTCTTTTTTACTGTATTCTATTCTACAAAGTTTTATTGTTATTATGTTTTATCATGCTTGCTTTTCAGGTATGTAATTTACTTTACTGTTTTCAGGTACGCCATTCAGCTGTTGCGTGGACTTATTTATCTTGACAGCAACAGCGTTTGCTCTCATGATGCCCATCATTAGAAGTGGGTGGATGAAGGGAGATATTCTAATGGTGGGCATACCCACCGATCAATCTTTTTTTTATTCAGCCAACAGGCTGCATGAAAAAAAGATTACAATACATGTCCAACAAGAACCATTAACGTACTGGTATGTTGCTAGACTTTGAATGGTTATACCAGAATGATGCCTGCGGGTTTAGGTATCATCTTGGTATCATTCTTTTCAGCCAGCGGTCGGCTTTCATGTAAAAGCAGTCCTAGCGGCAAATTAGCCTCTAGACTGCTTTTACATCCAGTGGGAGGGAATGTCCCCCCCGGATATATAAACAGCGCCATTGGGAAATTGGGAAAGCATTTTATCACACCAATCTTGGTGTGGTCAGATGCTTCGAGGGCAGAGGAGAGATCTAGGGTCTAATAGACCCCATTTTTTTCAAAAAAAGAGTACCTGTCACTAACTATTGCTATCATAGGGGATATTTACATTCCCTGAGATAACAATAAAAATGGTAAAAAAAAATCAAATAAAATGGAAGGAACAGTTTACAAATAAAAAAAAAGCTAAATAAATAATAATAATAATAAAAAAAAGCATCCCTGTCCCCCCCTGCTCTTGCATAAAGGAGAACACAAGCGTCGGTCTGGAGTCATATGTAAACAGCAATTGCACCATGCATGTGAGGTATCACCACGAAGGTCAGATCGAGGGCAGTCATTTTAGCAGTAGACCTCCTCTGTAAATCTACTGTGGCAACCTGTAAAGGCTTTTAAAGGCTTTTAAAAATGTGTGTAGTTTGTCGCCACTGCATGTATGTGCGCAATTTTAAACTATGTCATGTTTGGTATCCATGTACTCGGCCTAAGATCATCTTTTTTATTTCATCAATAATTTAGGCAATATAGTGGGCCAGATTCATAAAGCACTTACACCGTTTTTTTGGTAGATGCACGGCGTAAGTGCAGATTTGCGCCGGCGGATCGCTGCGCCTTACCCAGAGAACCATATTACGCCTCCAAATAGACTTCATCACCTCGATGTAACCTTTCAACGCCGGCACGGCGTTGGTGCAGATTTACGCTGGTCCGATCTGGCGTGGCCATGGTTTTTTGGTTTTAAATATGCAAATTAGGTTTTTGGGCCGATTCATAAACTTAAGCTTGTCCGGCGCAGGCTACTCCCGGTGAGCGGAGCTGAAATTTCCGGTGCAAAGTTACCCCTCATAAAAGCAGGGGTAACTTTGCACCAAGCTTGCAGAGGTCAGCTGGAGAGCAGCTAAAGCAGCAGCGTTACAAACGAACTGAGCAACAACACTTGCTGGACAACACATTTGTGTGCCAACATGCCAGGGGCAGCCACTCTGTGGCCTATAGAGGCGGTCCCCATGTTGGGAGAGGCCCTCAATAATTACAGCCCTCTCCTCTGGGCTGAAATTGCTCATCCGCCCACCTGAGGATTCCTCATCAGCCATAACTGCCCCACCACAATGCAAACGACCTAGTTTGGAAAAAAAAAGCTTCAGTACATTTGCACCTGCAGGGCGGAAGTCTGGGCTGATTCATGGACTGGGCTTTGGTAGTGGGTCGGCGTAGCTCAGGGATCACGCCGGGGCGCAGTTCTGAGCATGTGCAGATTGGGGCATTTACCCCTGGATGTCACTGAGCATGTGCGGTCTAAGATGCGCCCCGGCGTGACCCCTGCGCCATGGTCGGCACTTCATTAGCATAGGGTGACTCCCAGTTGGCCTTACCCCGCCTTACGCCGTCTAAAATCCGCCCCGCTGGGGCATCGTAGACAAAAAAAGTTTCTTGAATCACCTAACTGCCGCTCCGCGCTGGACCGGTGTAGTCTAAAAATGATGCACCACGCCGGTGCAAATCTGCACCATTGTATATGAATCTGCCCCAGTGTGTTTTAGTGCTTAAAAAAAAAAAGTGTCTTTTTTCCCAAAAAAAGCGTTTGAAAAATCGCTGCGCAAATACTGTGTGGAAAAAAAAAATGCAACACCCACCATTTTAATCTGTAGGGCCTTTTCTTTAAAAAAATATATAATGTTTGTGGGTTTCAACTTAACTTTCTTGCAAAAAAAATATGTATTTATGTAAACAAACGGTGTCACAAAGGGCTTTGTCTTCAAGTGGTTAGAAGAGTGGATGATGTATGACATAAGCTTCTGAATGTTGTGCATAAAATGCTAGGACAGTTCAAAACCCCCCAAAATGACCCAATTTTGGAAAGTAGACACCCCAAGCTATTTGCTGAGAGGCATGTCGAGTCCATGGAATATTTTATATTTTGACACAAGTTGCGGGAAAAACACAATGTATTTATTTTGCGCAAAGTTGTCAATAAATTATATATTGCTCAAGCATGCCATGGGTATATGTGGAATTACACCCCAAAATACATTCTGTTGCTTCTCCTGAGTACGGGGATACCACATGTGTGAGACTTTTTGGGAGCCTAGCCGCATACGGGACCCCCACAAACCAATCACTGCCTTCAGGCTTTCTAAGGGTGTAAATTGTTGATTTCATTCCTCACTACCCATTACAGTTTCGGAGGCCATGGAATGCCCAAATGGCACAAAACCCCCCCAAATGACCCCATTTTGGAAAGTAGACACCCCAAGCTATTTGCTGAGAGGTATAGTGAGTATTTTGCAGATCTCGCTTTTTGTCACAAAGTTTTAAAAAAATTAAAAAAGAAAAAAAAGGTTTTTCTTTCTTCATTATCAAAATCAAATTAGAGCTGTAAAAAAATTAACCATGCCTCTCAGCAAATAGCTTGGGGTGTCTACTTTCCAAAATGGGGTCATTTGGGGGGGGGGGGTTTGTGCTATTTTGCCATTTTATGGCCTTCAAAACTGTGATAAGTAGTGAGGAGTGAAATCAAAAATGTATGCCCTTAGAAATCTTGAAGGCGGTGCTTGGTTTTCGGGGTCCCGTATGCAGCTAGGCTCCCAAAAAGTCCCACACATGTGGTATCCCCGTACTCAGGACAAGCAGCAGAACGTATTTTGGGGTGTAATTTCACATACAGTAGGTGCATATTGTGTCAATCTCGCTCCATTTCTCGGCGAGATTGAGCACCTACGAGCCCCATTGCGGGAGCCAGCGCCGAGCTGGCTTGCCGCGATGGAGACAGAGCCGTCATAGAAGCGACGGGAGATCCGACTTGGATTCCCGCCAATTCTACACGGTCTTCTTCACTCTCCGGGGGTCTTCTGCTATGTTCGCCGCTCTCCGCTGTTGACTCGGCGCACCCCGGTTCTTCCTCCAGCTGTCCGGTGCCTTCTCCTTCAGCGCTGAACGTCTATCTTCTTCTTCCGTGCTGTGACGTATTTTTCTTCTTCCGGGCTGTGACGTCATCTTCTTCTATTCTCCAGATGTTGACACGCCGGCTCTTCTCGCTGAAATGATGTGTGCGCAGCTTGCATCGGACTTATATGCAACGAGCCCCACAAAAAAGATGTCGTGTCTGTAGCAAGCGCAGATTTAGGTGTGACACCCGTCATTATTGTCCCGACTGTCCTGGCAATCCTGGTCTCTGCATTGGCATATGTTTTTTACGCTTCCACACGCGAGTAAAGTTTTAGCGTAGGGTAAAGCATTTTGCAGGCTAGGCACACTTACACAGGGTCTCCCAAGATGCCATCGCATTTTGAGAGACCCAAACCTGGAACCGAAAAGTTGAACAGTTACAGTTATAAAAAAAGTGTTAAAAAACTAAAACACAAAAAAAATCTAAAAAAAAAAAAAAAAAATAGTTGTCGTTTTATTGTTCTCTCCCTCTCTATTCTCTCTCTATTGTTCTGCTCTTTTTTACTGTATTCTATTCTACAAAGTTTTATTGTTATTATGTTTTATCATGCTTGCTTTTCAGGTATGTAATTTACTTTACTGTTTTCAGGTACGCCATTCAGCTGTTGCGTGGACTTATTTATCTTGACAGCAACAGCGTTTGCTCTCATGATGCCCATCATTAGAAGTGGGTGGATGAAGGGAGATATTCTAATGGTGGGCATACCCACCGATCAATCTTTTTTTTATTCAGCCAACAGGCTGCATGAAAAAAAGATTACAATACATGTCCAACAAGAACCATTAACGTACTGGTATGTTGCTAGACTTTGAATGGTTATACCAGAATGATGCCTGCGGGTTTAGGTATCATCTTGGTATCATTCTTTTCAGCCAGCGGTCGGCTTTCATGTAAAAGCAGTCCTAGCGGCAAATTAGCCTCTAGACTGCTTTTACATCCAGTGGGAGGGAATGTCCCCCCCGGATATATAAACAGCGCCATTGGGAAATTGGGAAAGCATTTTATCACACCAATCTTGGTGTGGTCAGATGCTTCGAGGGCAGAGGAGAGATCTAGGGTCTAATAGACCCCATTTTTTTCAAAAAAAGAGTACCTGTCACTAACTATTGCTATCATAGGGGATATTTACATTCCCTGAGATAACAATAAAAATGGTAAAAAAAAATCAAATAAAATGGAAGGAACAGTTTACAAATAAAAAAAAAGCTAAATAAATAATAATAATAATAAAAAAAAGCATCCCTGTCCCCCCCTGCTCTTGCATAAAGGAGAACACAAGCGTCGGTCTGGAGTCATATGTAAACAGCAATTGCACCATGCATGTGAGGTATCACCACGAAGGTCAGATCGAGGGCAGTCATTTTAGCAGTAGACCTCCTCTGTAAATCTACTGTGGCAACCTGTAAAGGCTTTTAAAGGCTTTTAAAAATGTGTGTAGTTTGTCGCCACTGCATGTATGTGCGCAATTTTAAACTATGTCATGTTTGGTATCCATGTACTCGGCCTAAGATCATCTTTTTTATTTCATCAATAATTTAGGCAATATAGTGGGCCAGATTCATAAAGCACTTACACCGTTTTTTTGGTAGATGCACGGCGTAAGTGCAGATTTGCGCCGGCGGATCGCTGCGCCTTACCCAGAGAACCATATTACGCCTCCAAATAGACTTCATCACCTCGATGTAACCTTTCAACGCCGGCACGGCGTTGGTGCAGATTTACGCTGGTCCGATCTGGCGTGGCCATGGTTTTTTGGTTTTAAATATGCAAATTAGGTTTTTGGGCCGATTCATAAACTTAAGCTTGTCCGGCGCAGGCTACTCCCGGTGAGCGGAGCTGAAATTTCCGGTGCAAAGTTACCCCTCATAAAAGCAGGGGTAACTTTGCACCAAGCTTGCAGAGGTCAGCTGGAGAGCAGCTAAAGCAGCAGCGTTACAAACGAACTGAGCAACAACACTTGCTGGACAACACATTTGTGTGCCAACATGCCAGGGGCAGCCACTCTGTGGCCTATAGAGGCGGTCCCCATGTTGGGAGAGGCCCTCAATAATTACAGCCCTCTCCTCTGGGCTGAAATTGCTCATCCGCCCACCTGAGGATTCCTCATCAGCCATAACTGCCCCACCACAATGCAAACGACCTAGTTTGGAAAAAAAAAGCTTCAGTACATTTGCACCTGCAGGGCGGAAGTCTGGGCTGATTCATGGACTGGGCTTTGGTAGTGGGTCGGCGTAGCTCAGGGATCACGCCGGGGCGCAGTTCTGAGCATGTGCAGATTGGGGCATTTACCCCTGGATGTCACTGAGCATGTGCGGTCTAAGATGCGCCCCGGCGTGACCCCTGCGCCATGGTCGGCACTTCATTAGCATAGGGTGACTCCCAGTTGGCCTTACCCCGCCTTACGCCGTCTAAAATCCGCCCCGCTGGGGCATCGTAGACAAAAAAAGTTTCTTGAATCACCTAACTGCCGCTCCGCGCTGGACCGGTGTAGTCTAAAAATGATGCACCACGCCGGTGCAAATCTGCACCATTGTATATGAATCTGCCCCAGTGTGTTTTAGTGCTTAAAAAAAAAAAGTGTCTTTTTTCCCAAAAAAAGCGTTTGAAAAATCGCTGCGCAAATACTGTGTGGAAAAAAAAAATGCAACACCCACCATTTTAATCTGTAGGGCCTTTTCTTTAAAAAAATATATAATGTTTGTGGGTTTCAACTTAACTTTCTTGCAAAAAAAATATGTATTTATGTAAACAAACGGTGTCACAAAGGGCTTTGTCTTCAAGTGGTTAGAAGAGTGGATGATGTATGACATAAGCTTCTGAATGTTGTGCATAAAATGCTAGGACAGTTCAAAACCCCCCAAAATGACCCAATTTTGGAAAGTAGACACCCCAAGCTATTTGCTGAGAGGCATGTCGAGTCCATGGAATATTTTATATTTTGACACAAGTTGCGGGAAAAACACAATGTATTTATTTTGCGCAAAGTTGTCAATAAATTATATATTGCTCAAGCATGCCATGGGTATATGTGGAATTACACCCCAAAATACATTCTGTTGCTTCTCCTGAGTACGGGGATACCACATGTGTGAGACTTTTTGGGAGCCTAGCCGCATACGGGACCCCACAAACCAATCACTGCCTTCAGGCTTTCTAAGGGTGTAAATTGTTGATTTCATTCCTCACTACCCATTACAGTTTCGGAGGCCATGGAATGCCCAAATGGCACAAAACCCCCCCAAATGACCCCATTTTGGAAAGTAGACACCCCAAGCTATTTGCTGAGAGGTATAGTGAGTATTTTGCAGATCTCGCTTTTTGTCACAAAGTTTTAAAAAAATTAAAAAAGAAAAAAAAAGGTTTTTCTTTCTTCATTATCAAAATCAAATTAGAGCTGTAAAAAAATTAACCATGCCTCTCAGCAAATAGCTTGGGGTGTCTACTTTCCAAAATGGGGTCATTTGGGGGGGGGGGGGGGTTGTGCTATTTTGCCATTTTATGGCCTTCAAAACTGTGATAAGTAGTGAGGAGTGAAATCAAAAATGTATGCCCTTAGAAATCTTGAAGGCGGTGCTTGGTTTTCGGGGTCCCGTATGCAGCTAGGCTCCCAAAAAGTCCCACACATGTGGTATCCCCGTACTCAGGACAAGCAGCAGAACGTATTTTGGGGTGTAATTTCACATACAGTAGGTGCATATTGTGTCAATCTCGCTCCATTTCTCGGCGAGATTGAGCACCTACGAGCCCCATTGCGGGAGCCAGCGCCGAGCTGGCTTGCCGCGATGGAGACAGAGCCGTCATAGAAGCGACGGGAGATCCGACTTGGATTCCCGCCAATTCTACACGGTCTTCTTCACTCTCCGGGGGTCTTCTGCTATGTTCGCCGCTCTCCGCTGTTGACTCGGCCCCCCCCCGGTTCTTCCTCCAGCTGTCCGGTGCCTTCTCCTTCAGCGCTGAACGTCTATCTTCTTCTTCCGTGCTGTGACGTATTTTTCTTCTTCCGGGCTGTGACGTCATCTTCTTCTATTCTCCAGATGTTGACACGCCGGCTCTTCTCGCTGAAATGACGTGTGCGCAGCTTGCATCGGACTTATATAGGCCTCACAGTCCCATCATGCTCCATGTGATACCTACCCACGTGGGTAGGTATCACATGGGTAGGTACAGAGCATGATGGGACTGTGAGACCTATATAGGTCCGATGCAAGCCGCGCACACGTCATTTCAGCGAGAAGAGCCGGCGTGTCAACATCTGGAGAAGAGAAGAAGATGACGTCACAGCCCGGAAGAAGAAGAATATGTCACAGCACGGAAGAAGAAGATAGACGTTCAGCGCTGAAGGAGAAGGCACCGGACAGCTGGAGGAAGAACCGGGGTGCGCCGAGTCAACAGCGGAGAGCGGCGAACATAGCAGAAGACCCCCGGAGAGTGAAGAAGACCCCCCGGATAGCCGAAGGAGACCCCCCCGGATAGCGTAAGAAGAAGCACACCACCCCCCGCCGAAGACGTCGGAGGAAACCCGCCGAGGAGTGGGCGCTTTTATAAAAGCGACCCCCCCCGGCGGTGGAAGAGAACCAGACGGTGGCGAAGAGCGGCCCCCACCCGAAGACGTCAAAGAAGAAGCCCCCCCCTGGTAAACAGAGCTAAAGAAGACAGGGGGCGGCCTCTGGAGCAGACTAATAAATTATTTTAAAAACTCTTGTGTTGTGTTTATTGACTTTAACATTTTTCCTCCAGGTGAATGGGTAGGGGTACGATGTACCCCGTATCCATTCACTTAGGGTGGGGGGCCGGTATCTGGGGGCCCCCTTATTAAAGGGGGCTCCCAGATTCCGATAAGCCTCCCGCCCGCATACCCCGACAACCAACGGCCAGGGTTGTCGGGAAGGGGCCCTGTCCTCATCAACATGGGGACAGGGTGCTCTGGGGTGGGGGGGCCCCGCAGTGCGCCCCCCTGCCCCAGAGCACCCAACCCCCCCATGTTGAGGGCATGCAGCCTGGTACGGCTCAGGAGGGGGGGGGGGGGCGCTCGCTCGTCCCCACTCCTTTCCTGACTGGCCGGGTAGCGTGCTTTGGATACGGGTCTGGTATGGATTGTAGGGGGACCCCTACGCCGTTTTTTCGGTGTAGGGGGCTCTCCTTACAACCCATAACAGACCTAAGGGCCCGGTATGCTCCTGAGGGGGGAACCCATGCCAAATTTTTATTTAAAATCCGGCGGGGACTTCCCCCTCAGGATTCATAACAAACGCCGCACACGTGTAGAATTGGCGGGAATCCAAGTCGGATCTCCCGTCGCTTCCATGACGCGCACGTTGGAATGTGCTGTCACTATTCCAGTGAGTGCGAGATGTCGGCGAGATCTCGGCACCATGTCGCCGAGAATCAGCGCGATGCTGTCGTGCTAAAAACACAATATCACAAACACCTACTGTATGCACATGGCATGTGTGAGCAATGTATCATTTAGTGACAACTTTGTGCAAAACAAAAAAGGTTGGTCATTATTCCCGCAACTTGTGTCAAAATATAAAATATTCCATGGACTCAACATGCCTCTCAGCAAATAGCTTGGGGTGTCTACTTTCCAAAATTGGGTAATATGGGGGGGTTTTGTGCTATTTTGGCATTTTATGGCCTTCGAAACTGTTATAGGTAGTGAGTGAGTGAAATCAAATATTTGCGCCCTTAGAAATGCTGAAAGGCGGTGCTTGGTTTTTGGGGCCCCATACGCGGCTAGGCTCCAAAAATATCCCAAACATGTGGTAGCGGAAGAATTTATTTTGGGGTGCAATTCCACATATAACCATGGCATGTGTGAGCAATATATCATTTAGTGACAACTTTTTGTAAAAAAATTTTTTTTTTTGTCATTATTCAATCACTTGGGACAAAAAAAAAAATATTCAATGGGCTCAACATGCCTCTCAGCAATTTCCTTGCGGTGTCTACTTTCCAAAATGGGATCATTTGGGTGGGTTTTTTACTACCCTGCTATTTTAGCACCTCAAGAATTGAGATAGGCAGTCATAAATTAAAAGCTGTGTAAATTCCAGAAAATGTACCCTAGTTTGTAGACGCTATAACTTTTGCAAAAACCAATAAATATACGCTTATTGCGTTTTTTTTTTTACTAAAGACATGTGGCTGAATACATTTTGGCCTAAATGTATCACTAAAATTGAGTTTATTCGATTTTTCTTATGACAAAAATTAGAAAATATATTTTTTTTTCCAAATTTTCAGTATTTTTCTGTTTATATCGCAAAAAATTAAAATTGCAGAGGCAATCAAATACCATCAAAAGAAAGCTCTATTTGTGGGAAGAAAAGGACGCAAATTTTGTTTCGTACAACATTGCATGACCGCACAATTACCAGTTAAAGCAGCGCAGTGCCAAATTGTAAAAACACCTCTGGTCCTTAGCCTGCATATTGGTCCGGGTCTTAAGTGGTTATACCAAATAGAGGTAAGATTTTGCAAGACAAAACCATAGTGTATATCGAACAAATATGTGCATAAAATAGGATTTTAAAATAACTGCAAGTCCAATAAATAGCATATTATAATACTATTGTATTCTGGTATGCTGACTCATCAGTTGTCTTTTCTATATAAAAAAATAAATGGCTTATACCAGGAACCAATATTTTTTCTCTTCTTTCAAACTCATATTGTTTAGATGTCTTTATTATTATTGTTTCAAATTTTGATTAAGCTTTGGCTGTCTATATTGCATTACTATAAAAGCAAGTCAGTCATACAATTATATATGAAGTTGTAAAGCTTTAAAAAGACAAAAAATAGCTGAGCACAGAAATTTATAGACACTGAAATTATTGGTATCTTCCAACACACAGACAGCTTGTCTGCATGAAGATTAAAAAGTATAAATTCTGTTATACTTTAGATAAAAGAAAAAAAAATGTAATTGAAATACTACTTTGTATCCATTAACATGCATTTAATATTAAAATGTATAGATTTTAATTTTTTTTTTTTTTTTTTGTATATCCTATAACACCATTCTTATTTATGAGACATGGTATTACTTTTTTAATCTAAAATGTATGAACAGTATCTCACAAAAGTGATTTTAATGGTCTGGGGCTGTATGAGTGCTGCAGGCACAGGGGAGCTACAGTTCATTGAGGGAAACATGAATGCCAATGTACTGTGACATACTAAAGCAGAGCATAATTCCCTCTCTTCGGAAACTGGGCCGCAAGGGCAGTATTCCAACATGACAATGACCCCAAACACACCTCCAAGATGACCACTACCTTGCTAAAGAAACTGAGGGTAAAGGTAAAGGACTGGTCAAACATGTCTCCAGATCTAAACCCTATTAATCATCTGTGGGGCATCCTCAAAAGGAAGATGGAGGAGTGCAAGGCCTCTAACTTCCACCAGCTCAGTGATGTCATCATGGAGGAGTGGAAGAGGACTCCAGTGGCAACCTGCGAAGCTCTGGTGAACTCTATGCCCATGGTTAAGGCAGTGCTGGAAAATAATGGTGACCACACAACATATTGACACTTTGGGATCAATTTGCACATTTTCACTTAGAGGTGTACTCACTTTTGTTGCCAGTGGTTTAGAAACAAATGGCTGTGTTGAGTTATTTTGAGGGGGCAGCAAATATATACTGTTATAAAAAGCTGTACACTCACTACTTTACATCGAAGTAAAGTCTAATTTCTTCAGTGTTGTCACATGAAAACATATAATAAAATATTTACAAAAATGTGAGGGGGTACTCACTTTTTTGAGATACTGTGTATGTGTGTATATATATATATATATATATATATATATATATATATATATATATATATATATATATATATATATATATACAGTGGGGTTCGAAAGTTTGGGCATCCCAGGTAAAAATTTGTATTAATGTGCATAATGAAGCCAAGGAAAGATGGAATAATCTACAAAAGGCATCAAATTACACATTAGACATTCTTATATGTCAAAAAAAGATAGATTTTATTTCCTTCATTTACACTTTCAAAATGACAGAAAACAAAAAAATGGTGTCTGCAAAAGTTTGGGCACCCTGCAGAATTTATAGCATGCACTGCCCCCTTTGCAAAGCTGAAACCTGCCAGTGTCATGGATTGTTCTCAATGCCCAGACTCATCTGACCTTGCCCCAACAATCAGCACCATGGGTTCTTCTAAGCAGTTGTCTAGAAAACTGAAACTGAAAATAGTTGACGCTCACAAAGCTGGAGAAGGCTAAAAGAAGATAGCAAAGCATTTTCAGATGTCAATATCCTCTGTTCGGAATGTAAATAAGAAATGACAGTCATCAGGAACAGTGGAAGTTAAAGCAAGATCTGGAAGACCAAGAAAAATATCAGACAGAACAGCTCGCAGGATTGTGAGAAAAGCAATTCAAAACCCACGTTTGACTGCACGATCCCTCCAGAAAGATCTGGCAGACACTGGAGTTGTGGTACACTATTCCACTATAAAGAGAAACTTGTACAAATATGGTCTTCATGGAAGAGTCATCAGAAGAAAATCTCTTCTACATCCTCACCACAAGAATCAGCGTTTGAACTTTGCAAATAAACATATAGACAAGCCAAGTTCTGTGGACCGATGAGGTTAAAATATAACATTTTGGCCGGAATGAGCAAAGGTACGTTTGGAGAAGAAAGGGCACAGAATTTAATGAAAAGAACATCTGTCCAACTGTTAAGCATGGGGGTGGATCAATCATGCTTTGGGGTTTTATTGCAGCCAGTGGCACAGGGAACATTTCACAAGTAGAAGAAAAAATGGATTCAATAAAATTTCAGCAAATTTTGGATGGTAACTTGATGCCATCTGTGAAAAAGCTGAAGTTAAAGAGAGGATGGCTTCTACAAATGGATAATGATCTTAAACACACCTCAAAATCCACGAGGGATTACATCAAGAGGCGTAAACTGAAGGTTTTGCCATGGCCTTCACAATCTCCTGACCTCAACATAATTGAAAATCTATGGATAGACCTTAAAAGAGCAGTGCGTGACAGACAGCCCAGAAATCTCAAAGAACTGGAAGACTTTTGTAAGGTAGAATGGGCAAAGATACCTCAATCAAGAATTGAAAGACTCTTGGCTGGCTACAAAAAGCGTTTACAAGCTGTGATACTTGCCAAAGGGGGCAGTACAAGATATTAACTCTGCAGGGTGCCCAAACTTTTGCAGACGCCATTTTTTTGTTTTCTGTAATTTTGAAAGTGTAAATGATGGAAATAAAATCGAACTTTTTTTGACATATTATAAGAATGTCTAATCTGTAATTCAATGCCTTTTGGAGATTTTTCCATCTTTCCTTGGCTTCGTTATGCACATTAATACAAATTTTTACCTGGGGTGCCCACACTTTCGATCCCCACTATATATATATATATATATATATATATATATATATTTATTTATTTATTTATACACCCTATGTTGTCAAAAGTATTAGGACACATGCCATAAAGATAGGTATGAGTGCGTTTGGGGTGGAGGAACTTGGCTGACCTTTGGGATGAATTAGAGCCAGACCTTCTTCTGGAAGAATGGTCATGCATTCCCATAGACACACTGCTAAACCTTGTGGACAGCATTCCCAGAAGAGTTGAAGGTGTTAAAGCTGTAAGACTGTGATGCCATTAACGTTCATGTGCGTGTAAAGGCAGGTGCCCCAATACTTTTGGTAATCAAGGCCAAGATTCTCAAAGAAGTTACGCCGGCGTATCTCGAGATGTGCGGCGTAAGTGTAAATTTGCGCCGTCGTATCTATGCGCCTTACCCACAGAACCAGATACGCCTGAAAATAGGCTTCTTCCGATCGGCGTAACTTTTGTATGCCGGCGTAGCGTAGGCACATATTTACGCCGGGAGCATCCTGCGCTCCCATTGATTTCCTATTCAAATATGCAAATGAGGGAGATGCACCGATTCCTGAACGTACAACCGCCCGATGCAGGCTACGCGCAGTGCGCGTAAGCTGTACGTCCGGCCTAAACTTGCTTCTCATAAAGCAGGGGCAACTTTGCACCAGACGTGTGCAGGTCAGCTGGAGAGCAGCTTCAGCAGCACCAGTACGGACAAGCTGAGCAACCACACTTGCAGGACAAGACTTCTGTATGCCAACATGCCAGGGGCAGGCATGGTCATAGCACTACTAGTGTGCGCCCAGGCGTGTAGAAGGAGGAGGGCACGGGAGAGGATATACCGAATGCGCATAAACATCTTTGGCATGGGGGATTCGGAGGTGTATCGCATCTTCAGATTCAACACTGATGCCATCCAGGAAATAGCCACAACCCTGCATGATGACATCACCAGCCAGACACACATGCAGTGCAGCCACTGGTCAAGGTACTGGCAACACTGCATTTCCTCGCCAGTGGATCTTTTCAGCGTACAAGTGGAGTGGTGGCTGGGATGTCACAAACCAGCATGAGCAGATGTGTGCACCAGGTTATCCCCGCAATTCTCAGACGCATGTCCCACCACATCATCAGACCCACCCAGGAGCATCTGCGGAATAAGGCAAGGGTGTATTTTGTCAGAATTGCAGGATTCCCACGCACTGTGGGGGCCATTGATTGCACACATGGGGCACTACAGCCCCCACGTGACACAGAGCACATATTGGAAGCACTGGCATTCCATCAACGTACAGGTGATAGTTGATGCCCAAGGCCTCATATGGCACGTCCGTGCCAAACACCCAGGGTCCAGCCACGACAGCTACATATACCGTCAAAGCACCATCCCAACGGAATTTGAACAGAACAAGTACGGGGACAGCTGGCTGGTTGGTGAGTGACATGGGTGTCAGGCATGACTGTCCCCCCCCATGATGCAGACATCACAAGGGGCACATGCACGACTAACATCCTCCTGTCTTTTCCCTTCCAGGTGATTCTGCATATGCACTTGGACCCCATCTCATGACTTCATTCCGGAATCCCCAAACCCCAGGAGAGGAAAGATACAATGCTGCACACATACGTACCCGTGGAGTGGTGGAACGCACATTTGGCATCCTGAAGTCCTGTTTCCGATGCCTGGATAAGTCTGGGGGTACCCTGTTGTATTCCCCAAACTTTGTGTGCCAGATCATCGGTGCATGTTGCATTCTGCACAAATTCGCCGAGAGAAGGGGCCTGGAGATTGACATACGTGATGACCTGACCCCCGAACCAGACATTCCCCTGACCAAGGATACCCCGTCTGCTGAGGGATCAGCAATCAGGAGATGCCTTGTGGAACGCATCTTTGCACGTTAAACACACACACATTCATCATGGCACAAGGAGAATGCACGCATGCACACCACTGTGGTCCCTAGCACACACACCCCACATCACATTGGATTAGACCAAAGTACACCGCACGGGACTTGGGAGCAGCAACGCTGCGCCAAGGCTCCAATTATGTTGCTGTACATTCATACACCATTCACATGGCTTTGCTGGCAGGAGTGTCACCCCCCCCCCATTCACACACCAGTCACACTAATCTGCACGCCTCACCGTGTGCATTATGATTATAAATAAATAAGCACTCTTCACCAGAGCAGTTATAAAAATAAAAATAAGCACTCTTCACCAGAGCAATAATAAAAATAAAAATAAATACTCTTCACCAGAGCAATAATAAAAATAAAAATAAATACTCTTTACCAGAGCAATAATAAAAATAAAAATAAATAATTAATTGCCCTGGCTACTGCCACGCCCACGGCCACGGCTCCTCAACTGCCTGGTTGACGGGGGGGACATCAGGCGGAGGAGCATCCACCGGGGCTGGAGGCCTGCCCTCTAATGCGACCGCTATCCATCTCAGGAGGTTGTTGGTCTCCATCTGGACTCCCACAATGGCAGCTGTGTGGCCCTGGACTGACTCATTTAGGGTCCGCACCTCTGCCACAAGGGTAGACGTGGTGGTCTGGAGATCACGCAAACAGGAGATTGTTGCAGTGGTATTGCCTGCAACGTCCTGCAGAACATCTGTAATGTGTCCCCTGTCGCCAAGGCTGTTGGCCACTCTACTTAGGTCCTGGGCCATCGCACCCATAAGGCGGGTCTGTGTGTCCTGTGCAGTGGTCAGGGTCACAGGCAGGAATTTGGGTACCCCCTGATTTTCCTTGTTGCCTTCCTGGGCCCACGAGAGGCTTCAGGTGTGGCATAGGGGGGGGACTAGAGGGAGTGGGTAGGTTGGGGATGGAGACAGAGGGATTATAGGGAGTGGGTGGGTTGGGGATGGGGACAGAGGGACTTGAGGATTGTGGGCTTGATGTCCGGGATGGACCAGCCAAGGTAGACGAATACTCCTGGAAGAGTGACAGTGACACCTCCTCCCCTAAATGCTCCGCATCTTGAATGACCTCCTCACTGGAGGTCTGGCCACCACTCTCCTCCACCAATGACCCTTGCCTTCCCTGGGGGTCAGGGGCATCTTCATCAGATGAAGAGGGTGTGGGATGGGCAGGGGCATCATCATCAGTGGATGGTGTGGGACGGGTAGGGGCACCAGATGGCCCAGCACCCTCCTGGACATCTGCGGATGACACAAAACATTCACATGTTGGTGGACCCACACACTTGTCACATATTCCCTTCCCCCCCTCACATGCTACACACCAGATAGTAGAATAAAAACACACTTACCTGTCCTCAAGGGCGGCTGAACTGAATCATAGCCCAGCATTCCCTCCACTTGCACCCTGGTAAGGCAGCGTGCAACAACCTCCTCCTCAGCATTCAGACGGACCCTGGAGGCAGGTCCCCCACCAGTGCCCCTGGCATGGCTCACCATGAGGGCCATCTTCTCCTTCACCTTCTGGCGAAGATCATTGATCTTTTTGGCTATATGATGGGGCCTCCTCGCCTCATTGCCCACAGCATTCACCTGATCTGTGATCCTCTGAAGGATCTTGTCCCTTTTCCCCTTGCTGGTATTCTTGCTGCGGGACCCATGGAGGCGATCAAAGTGCCTCTCCATGCCAGCAAGAATTATGGCTTTCTCATCAGCAGAGAAATTATTTTTGCGGCTCCTAGAACGCTCAGCAGACATGTCTCCAATCTGTGCAAAAGTAATGCCACCAAACCACCAAACCAAACCAAACAGGTGTACTTTTGCACTTGACGGGCGCATGTCTGGGCGTATTTATGCCCTGGGCGTAAACAGTGGGCCGGCGTAACTCAGGAATCAAGCCAGGCATAGTTGTGAGCATGTGCATAGGGGCGCGGGACATACAATCACGTGACGGCGCATGCGCCGTCCGTTCGGCCCTTCATTTGCATGGGGTCACGGTTCATTTAAATGGATCACGCCCACTTCCTTCCTACTTTGAATAATGCCGACTTACGCCGACGTATTTACACTGCGGCGGCGCAAAAATGAACGCTTCTGATTCGAGAATATGGAGCTTGCCTCTCTAAGTTACGTCGGTTTTATCGTACCTAAACCAAAATATATGAACAGGTTAACACATAAATATCAGAAGTCGATTGACATTGATCCTGAATGTTTAAATTGGTTTCCCTTTAAAATGAGGATACACTGTAAACATGATAAACAGGAAAAAGACCTTGTTCCCAATAAAGTTTCCATTCTTTTTTATGTAGGGGTCCTAAAATCAGATTTAACCAGAATGTCTCTTAATGCACGAACCCTTCAGAAAGCCCATATCAAAACAAAGTCATCAAATTTCTGTTTAGGACAAAATTCCAGTCCCTTATTTAAAAAAATACCTCAACAGGAGACAGGGTGACTGATGAGATGTTGTGAACTATACTTTCTGATATCTCTGTTGGTCTCACCTATCCCTTATATTGTGTTGTTTGGCACCTATCATGTTTGTATTTGTTGTACCCCTCCTGCAGCAAGTTGTATATGTTTCACTTTCTCTGTGTGGCCCTGTCCAAAAAAAAAAAAATGTGCAGTGAATCTGTGTCCAATGTAATGGACAATGACAATCCCAATGTATCTTTATTCCAATTGTCAAATCCACCATTCCACAGCTGCCCAGCTGTCGGCTGGGTCCACCTGTAAACCCTCTGTCTGGTTTAATCCTCTGGATCTCAGACAAACTTGTATCTTGTTCTTTTTTTCAACTCTTTGTGATAAG
The DNA here is from genome assembly GCF_905171775.1 of Rana temporaria. Taxonomy (NCBI): domain Eukaryota; kingdom Metazoa; phylum Chordata; class Amphibia; order Anura; family Ranidae; genus Rana; species Rana temporaria. The sequence continues at coordinate 112,496,433 of NC_053496.1, forward strand.
GTAATATAGTCATATTTGTTTTTGTTTTAGTAGCTGTAAAATGTTCTGCTGACAATGAAAGATTCAAATCTCTCTCCCATTGCATGATTTGTTCTGCCAGCACATTCCCTTCCTTCTGTATATAAATAATTGTCAGTGTAATTAAATCAAATAAACATTTATTTAATATTTGCTTTTATATATTTGTATATACCTATATTTATTATTCCTCATCCTTATCACTGAATAAAGTAGATACCATATGTACCCAAAGCCTATAGGGAATTCACTGTACCCTATAATATTCTGCCAGGGTTCACTAGAATGGGCTGTCCTACGCATTTAAAAACCTGTCAAAGAATCTCTGCAGCACCTTTTCATGCATAGGGTGTCATGTGTTTTTTCAGCATGATTTTTAGAGTCTGATAATCACATTTGGGGCGCCAATAAAAATTCATGACACACAAACACGTATTACAAATTTTGCCACCATTTTAGCGTGATCTGAAATTGCAGGAGGAAATGGGCAAATTGTTGATGAAGCTCAGTCCATCTTTCCCAAGACACTAAAACATGGCAGTGAACAGACTAATAACCCCAAAGTCCCACCCACCAACAACACCCCCTTATGTTGACATCAGGATAAAGACCAAGAAAAGATCACAAAGGGGGACAATTCACAATAGTCCATCAAAAAAAGCAAAACCATATCGCACATAATTAGTAAGATTTGAGTAGCGAATGCTGAGGAGTCCATATTGTGTACATGGGACAACATTCTACAAGACTAAATCTTTTTAGTCTTACATTGACATACATTGAAGGATGTGGTATATTCCTTTTGGCCAACCAATGCCAGTGATCAAAGCTTAAGATTATCTAACACACATCCTACTGTAGCCACTAGTTACTAACATCCACGCATATTCACCCTACTGCCAGACATCCATACGTCACACTTGTAGACAAAGAAAAGTCTTTTGCTTAGTTTTGTTGTTTTATTTAGGGGATTGAACTTGGTTGGGGGAAAGGGATATGGGATGCCGATAGAACAATTGGTATTTGCAATGCTGGAGCTGGTCCAACTTCACATTGGCAAATGGTTACTCATTATCTTCACAGAACAAAAATGGTGGACTCTAATCCTGACAGACTTTTCACCTCAGAACTTCTCCCGCTACTGCACTCTCCCTACAGACTTCTACCTCCAGGACTCTTCTACTCCTGCACCTTACTTCCCTGTCACAGCATTAGACATCCTGTCCCACCATCTTGAGTTGACTAGGCCTCACTCTGAATAAGTCCTAAGGATAGTTTCACTTGATGATTACTGGGCCAGGGGCCTGCAGCACCCCTTCTTTATGACCCTGAATGTTTAGCGGTGGACTACTAATCCCAGCAAGCCTGACTTGCAAATCCTGAGCCCTCCGGCTGTAAAGATTTGACACAAAACCCCACATTTTCTCCTCTGGCTCTGCACCAAGCTCCCCTGGCATGCCTCTTCCAGATCTCCACTGTGCTTCACTCACCGACTCCTGCCCTGAGTTCTTCATGAAGGATTTACCCAGACCGTGCGGACCAACTACTCCTCCAGCTATTTTTCTAGTACACCTCTCTATGACCATGTAAGGAGAGTCTCCCAAGCTCCTCTGCTGGATCCACCCCCCCATATGGGGATGTATCTCCTGCCTGCAGTCTGGCACTCCATCCTTTAGTTCACCCAGCTGACAACTCCCCCCCAGCAGGCTGATTGTGAGTATATGTAGGAGGCCTGTCCCTGCCAAGCCTAGTTGGGGATTGGCCAGGGCTCCTTACATGTACTCCATGCCACTCCAACTCTCAGCCCTGCCCCTCTTCCAGAACATTCTCACTGAAAGCAGGGGAGAAGCCCAAGAGCTGAAACACATGTCAGTCATACCCACTGCTACACTAACCACTCCCCGCCTCCCGGTTCAAAAACAAACAGGTCTAGCTTGCAGCATAGGCATGCTTAAATTTACCTGTACTGACAGAACATACCAAACACTACATCTCTTGCCCATTCGCCAAACAGCGAACAATTTTGGGTGTTTGCGGCAAATTCGAACACCCTTTACAAGTCTATGGGAGAAATCAAAAGTGCTAATTTTAAAGGTTAATATACAAGTTATTGGCATAAAAAGTGTTTGGGGACCTGGGTCCTGCCCCATGGGACATGTATCAATGCAAAAAAAGTTTTAAAAACTGCCATTTTTCGGGAACAGTCCATTACCAGTCCCTCTGTGTCTGGCATGAATATTTGAAGGAACCCCAAACAAAAATTAAAAAATAATTAATGCGTGGAGGTCCCCCCAAATTCCATATCAGGCCCTTCAGGTCTGGTATGGATATTAAAGTGGTTGTAAACCCATTATAACCACTTAACCTACAGGTAAGCCTAGATTACTATGCATACTAGCTCATTATGCTGGCCTTGCAGGGTGTTTTTTTTTAGAGAGAGAGAGAGGGTTCACTTCCTCTTTAAGGGGAACCCTGCGCCATTTTTTTTAAATGGCATGGGGTTTTCCCCCAGAAATCCATATCAGACCCTTCACATCTGGTATGGATTTTAAGGGTAACTGGTAGTTCCCTTTGTTCCAGATTCTGATAAGCCCCCAGCCCACAGACCCCCACAACCATACCATACCATACCAGACCTGAAGGGCCTGATATGGAATTTGGGGGGGCCCCCACACATTTTTTTTTTAATTTTGGTTCAGGGTTCACCTTAATATTTATACCAGACCTGAAGGGTCTAGTATGGATTTTTGGGTGAACCCCAATCCATTTAAAAAAAATGGTGCAGGATTCCCCTTAATATCCATAACAGACCTGAAGGGCCTGATATGGAATTTGGGGGGACCCCCACGCATTTTTTTTAATTTCCCCTTAATATTCATACCAGACCCAAAGGGCCTGGTAGTGGACTGAACTGAATGTTTAAGCACTACGTTGGTGAGAAACGCATCAGAAGGTATCCTGATTGCTGTGACATGTATGCTGTGATTTGATTTTTACAATAAAAGCAACCTTTTTGGAGTGCGGCTGTCCAGATATTTCCCCTTCATTTTGCATCACCTTATGCATTGCCAGCACCCATGGCTTCATGGTGAAGAGGTTCATCACTTACATCTTCTGCCTTGAGCAGTAACTTCCCTTCTCTATCTGGGAGGGAACCCATGCCATTTTTTTCAATTACTTGTATCTGTATTGCCGGGACCTGACAATTCATTATAGACTTTAGAAATGTCATTTTGTGCAGGGACTTTTCTAAGCACGGGAAACATGTGCTACTTTACAGGCATACTATAGACACCCCCCAGGTATGAAATTTAAAGGAATATTTCACTTACTGTATTTATTGGCATATAACACTCACTTTTTTACCCTGAAAATAGAGTGTAAACTGTGCCTGCGTGTTCTACACAGGGGACTGTGGAAAGTTTTTTTCCTGAAACTTCCCTCTTAAATTTAGGGTGCGTGTTATACGCCTGTGCGTGTTATACGCCGATAAATATGGTATATTGTTTCACTTTAAGCATTATTAAAATCACTGCTTCCAAAAAAACTGCAGGTTTTAAAACATTTTGTTTTGCATTGATACATGTCCCCTGGGGCAGGACCCAGGTCCCCAAACACTTGTTATGACAATACCTTGCATATTAGCCTTTAAAATTATCACTTTTGATTTTTTTAACGGTGTTCGCGTGTTCAAACAATTTTTTTGCCTGTTCGCATGTTCTGCTGCAAACCGAACCAAGGGGTGTTCAGCTCATCCCTAATCTTTAGAACCTACCTATGGTAGAGGGTGCTACATCACTATCATGAGTTACCGGTAAACTTGTAAGACCTCCTGATGCATACAGAGCTATCACCTATAACTAAAACTTCCACCTGGCTCAACACAGCCAAACCGGGCTTTTATTGTAGTCCAGATTTTAGCACTATATGCTCATCAGACAATTCTTTCTACACCCACAATTGAGAAAACACGTGCAAATTAAATGCAGACTTTCCTGTACATCAGAATATGTTATATACTTACTTCTTTGTTCCAGCAGTCTGTACTATGTAGGCAAGACTATCACCTATTTTTAGTAATCAGTTCAACAACCATAGATCTGCGAGCAGCAGGCAGTTGCTTCCCAGTCTTCTAACAAACTGGGGTAGTGCCACTTTTTGAAGCAGAATCATTTTATACTGGCTTTAAATTGCATGCTTATTGACCATGTCCCACTCTCTAGCAAGGGAGACTGCCATCAATGGAAAACCAATAGATCCATGAATTACATACTTTGGCCCCCAAGGAGCTTAATAAACAGCTTAGGCTGACCATACATGGATAAAAAAAAAGTTGTCCAAAAAAGCATTCGATAAGCCAGATTGTTTGACTTTAGAAACATTAGTGGGCACATTTCGATTCTCAAAATGCGAATTTTGTGGACAGCCTTCCCAGAATAGTTGAAGCTGTTATACTGTAGCTGTAAAGGGTGGGCCACCTAAATATTGAACCCTATGGACTAATACTGTACTGGGATGCCATTAAATTTCATGTGCATGTAAAGGCAGGCAGGGATCCCAATACTTTTAGTAATATATATATATATATATATATATATATATATATATATATATATATATATATATATATATATACTACTTACTTGCTTATTAATAGGCCAGGCACTGATCTTTTAATATTTCTTAGGTTTCACTATAATTTTAACAAATATACACTTTAATTGTGAGATTTTCTGTCTGTTTTGGAAAGTTACTGTGACATAGTAAAATGATGCTGCAAAGAAAAATATACATAATATACAGTTGTTGAATAAAAATAACTGATAGATACAAGAAGTATACATAACCCTATAACAATTTATTACACAAATTAATTAGTCATACACCATATCCATAATATAACAATTTGTTTGCAAAATGTTATGGCTGTAAGTAATGATTTCATTATTATTGCATTTTAAAATGCATGATGAAATAATTTTACCATCATCTTACCTTTTAGCAATTAATAACGCACTCGTCAACTATTATAGAATACTGAAAGCATCAATAAAAGATATACGTATGGCCCATTTCGATAAAAGACATAAATGGTGAAGTAGACAATCAAAAAATGCTAGATAAAAGTGCACCTTAAAAGAACATAAAACACTTGCATCCTTCGCTACTCAAATACCTAGAAAAGCACTCAAAGCACCCAAAGCACCATTCTTTTAAAATATTATTTCAGAACAGTCTTACAGGAAATATCTAAGAACCTGAAGACTTGTACATTTAATAGTCTTGAAGTGCTTTTAGCTTTTACATTCAGAAAAAAAAAGTGAAAAAAAAGAGAGGGTCAAAGTAAATTTTTTAGAAGCAGAATTAAGTAATGTGTGCAATATTGAAAATGTTGTTATTTTCTACATTACCATGTAACAAGAGATAGCACACATAACTACACCCATTATTGTTCTAAAGCAAAATTGAAATCTGTAGTTGAAAGTTATTGCAAACTCTCTCTAAAAAAAAACAAAAAAACAATCTGCAAGACAAAGGCATAATGAGCTAGAATGCATCACAAACTAGCTCATTATAAAATAGTTACCTCAGATCAAAGCTGTTACAGCGGTCCCCGTACACTGCTGTGACCGGCAACATGTCTTCCAGAGTTATTTCCGGGTTTGCGGGCTCCGGCGCTGTGATTGGCCGGAGCTGCAATGACGTCACTCTTGCGCATGCGTGCGGGATCCGACGGACACGTCATAGCTCCCGAAGAAACGGCACAAGTGAGCCGTTTCTTCGGTGCGCATGTGCCAATGATGTCGGTGCATGTGGACACAGTGAATATCTTTTAAATCAAGAATATGCAATTAGCGGACCTCCAGCTGTTGCAAAACTACACGTCCCATCATGGCTCTGCCTCTGGGTTTCATGCTTGTGGCTGGCAGAGTCTTGCTATGCCTCGTGGGACTTGTAGTTCTGCAACAGCTGGAGATCCGCTAATTGCATATCCCTGTACTAAACTGTGGAAGTTTAGGAGATATTCACGGTACCTACAGGTAAGCCTTATTATAGGCTTACCTGTAGGTCAGGGGTCTCCAAACTTTCTTAGCAAAGGGCCAGTTCACTGTCCTTCAGACTTTAGGGGGGCCGGACTGTGCCCAGTGGGGGAAAACAATGCCCCATCTTTGGTATTAGGGGGAGAAACAGTTGGCGTCAGTGGGAGGAATAGTGCCCCATTGTTGGTGACAGTGGGAGGATCTAGGCCCCATTGTTGGTGACAGTGGGAAGGTTTAGGCCCCATTGTTGGTGACAGTGGGAGGACTTATGGCCCCATTGTTGGTGACAGTGGGAGGTTTTATGGCCCCATTGTTGGTGACAGTGGGAGGATTTATGACCCCATTGTTGGTGACAGTGGGAGGATCTAGGCCCCATGGTGACAGTGGGAGGATTTATGGGCCCCATTGTTGGTGACAGTGGGAGGATTTATACCCCATTGTTGGTGTCAGTGGAAAGAGCCTCAAGGGCCAGATACAGGTAAGCAAAGGGCCGCATCTGGCCCCAGGGACGCAGTTTGGAGACCCTTGCTGTAGGTAAAAGTGGTAGTACAGGGTTTACAACCACTTTAAGTATGGTTCATGTCTTTGTGGCACACAAATGGAAAACTCAGTGATCTACAGTTTTCTCAATAAATTGTAAATAACTATAACTGTGAACTTGCAAATTTAATCAATAAAAAATAAAGGCCCCTTCACAATATTGAGGTTAATTTCAGCATTTTACTTCACAGGTATTAACGGGCAATATGCTGTACATTAACATAAACTGTGTAAAGGCAGCCTATTTTTTTAAATGCGCTGATAATGCACCACAATACACCCCAAACTGAAGCTGCAATGTTTTTGTAACCCATCTTACCACATTGGACAGGTGGTTCCCATCTACATTGTAACACATATAAATTTGGCAAGGTGTGTTTGGGTGCCTTTTTAAAAAAAATGGTGCATTACATGCATTATGGTTACACACAGTAAAACATGCACTTTACTCTTAAAATATTTAAATGCTAAAGTGGCCAAAGTCAGATGTTAGACTGAACCATACTAATTTAAAAAATATTATGAATCCTTAACCAGGCACTATATTGGCATTTTTGTACAAGATTCAATGGTTGAGTCCAAATGGAATTTGCCTAAAGTCACAGCCATTTACACTTTTATTTGGATGCTGAAACATTCTTATAAGAATTACAAGACCTAACTTCCCCTATTATAAAACATGTCTGTAAGGCCTCGTACACACGACCGAACATGTCCGCTGAAACTCGTCCACGGACCAGTTTCCGCGGACTTGTCCCACCGCGTGTAGGGCCGACCGGACAGTTTTCCGGCCTACCGGACAGTTTTCCGGCCTAGCGGACTTTTTTTCCAGCGGACAAAAGTTTCTTAGCATGCTAAGAAACTTGTCCGCTGGAAACCTGTCCGTCGGACATGTCCGCTGGTTAGTACGTCTAACCAGCGGACCGAAACCCCCCACATGCGTCAAAGTGATTCGACGCATGCGTGGAAGCATTAAACTTCCTGGTTTGCGCACGTCGCCGCGTCATCGTCGCCGCCACGTCACCGCGTTTTCTGTCCGCGGGGATTTTGGTCTGATGGTGTGTACACACATCAGACCAAAATCTCCCAGCAGACATGTCCGATGAAAACGGTCCGTGGACCGTTTTCATCGGACATGTCTGGTCGTGTGTACAAGGCCTCAGGTTTGGATTCTCGGAGTTTTACCTCTGAACTAGACCACAAAGCCTTTAACCCTTTGTCCATGATGCGTTTGTAGTCATGCTGGTAGTCAAGGGGTTAAAACAAACTAATTCTGCTGTTGCAGCTGCAAGCTGGGTATTTATTTTTCATGTTACTCCTACCTTCCTTGTAAAATTGACCCAGGCACCTAAACACATTGTGCCCCCTCCCCAACTGGTGAAACCAATGTGGTACCCAGACTCTAATGAGATACAAACGGCGCATGCGCCGTCCATGAAAGTATCCCAGTGCGCATGCTCCAAATTTACCCACAAAAAGCCAATGCTTTCGACATGAACGCACAGCCCTATTCGCGAACGACTTACGCAAACAACGGAAAAATCGACGGCCAGCGTAAATATGCTGGTCGTATCTTAGCAAAATTCTGGCGTATCTGATTCTTTGAATCAGGTGCCAAGATACGACGCCTCAGACTCAGAGATACAACGGCATATCTGGAGATACACCGTCGTATCTCCTACGTGGATCTGGCCCAGAATCTTTTCAAAAGTCACCTGATTTTTCCAAATTGTCTGGTGAACTCAAAACTAAAATGATCAATTGGGATAAGGATACACAAGAATAAAAGAAAACTAAATACATCAGGGATTCCGGGGATTATGCAAGAGAAGAGATATTTAAATGGCAATCCAAGGTTCTTAATCAAGAACCGGTGCCCATGAATATGCCTCCCACCCGGATACCCCTTATTCCTGCTGGGCTCCCATACCTGTTCAAAACCAATTTACACCATTATTTCATGATGATACAACACAGAGTGAAGTTTTTTTTAGGTCCGCGACAATTACATTGGCAGGATCCATGGGGTCAGACACCAACAGGGAACAAACAGGGTGGCAAAAGAAGGGAAAGAGAGGAAGAAAAGCCAGAAGAAGAACGCAAACGGCAAAGACTGCAATAGGGACTGGTATTTATAATATTAGTGTCTCTGACCTTTCAGAGGACGAACTGAAAGTCCTTGATAAAGGACTTAAGTTTGCCCCAGTTCACAACTTTAATAAGTTTCAAACTTATATTATATTTACAGCAATCTGTCAGAACCCTTAACATCAAACGCGATTTCATTTTCAAACCAGGGGAACCTTTCCCAGCTCCTGTTTGTTTGGTCCCTCAAGGGATCCACTTAAATTTAGCTAATACAGTACATCTGTTTTATATCCACCCAAATACAACCATAGACATATAGAAGTCTTCAAAACATGGGGCCAGATCCACAAAGAGCCGCCGTAACTTAAATATTCTGATTTAAGTTACACTGCCGCAAAATTTCTACCTAAGTGCCCGATCCACAAAGCACTTACCTAGAAATTTTCGGCTGTGTAACTTAAATCCGTCCGGCGCAAGGCGTTCCTATTTTCATGGGGCGAGTCCCATTTAAATTAGGCGCGCTCCCGCGCCGGACGTACTGCGCATGCTCACGACGTCATTTTCCCGACGTGCATAGCGCGGTTTTACGTTACGCCGAGTTTTGTGAATCGCGCCGGGTAAAAAAAGTTGCGTCGGGAAAAAAAAAAGATACGGCGGGAAAAAAAAAATAATAAAAAAAAAATTACAGCGTCGCGGGTAAGAAGGGTCTACGTTTACAAGGTGTAAACAGTTTACACTTTGTAAAAGCAGCCCTAATTTTACACATGCAACTTAATACTTACGGAGAAAAAGCGAAGCGTAAAAGCTTTGTGGATCTCCGTAAGTGCTAATTTGCATACCCGAAGCGGCATTTCGACTCAAAATGCCCCCAGCGGCGGATGCGGTACTGCATCCTAAGATCCGGCAGTGTAAGTCCCTTACACATGTCGGATCTTCTGCCTATCTTTTGGAAACTGATTCTGTGGATCAGTTCCAAAGATAGAAACAGGGATACGACGGCGTATCAGTAGATACGCTGGCGCATCCCTTTTAAGGATCTGGCCCATGGTCTCCAGTGATCTGGAGTCCATGAAGATTAAAAAAAGTGAGGAATCTTCATTATCTCAAAGTAGGCATTGCCACCTTGGAGAAGAATAAAAATGTTGTGGTCCGTCCGGCCGATAAGGGTGGTGGACTTGTCATTATGAGCAAGGCTTTTTAAAAAGAGGAAATGGACAGATTATTATCTGACTGATCCACTTATCAAGTTTTGGGTAATGATACAGTTTTCATTTTTAAAAGTGAGTTTCAGGCCCTTATTCAATAAGGCAAAAACAGTGGGGTCTTAAATAAGAAACAGTCTCTTTACTTAGACCCAAGTGCACGTAGAAGGCCTACTATATACTTCTTACATAAAGTAAACAAAAATGCTCAAAAACCACCGGGAAGACACATTGTCAATGGTATTGACTCGGTCACTGCTAGACTTGGTCAATTCATTGACTACTTCCTTAATCCATTGGTTTCCACTACCATTGCCTATCTTAAGCATACTAAGCATGACATCCAAATCATTGAATCCACGCCTGCTAGTGATAATAGTATCGTGGTCACAGCAGACGTTGGTTCATTATACACCATCATTGGTCATCAGGATGCCATCAAGTCGGTCAAATGGGCCCTCAATGGATCCAATCTTCCCATTCCCCATAAGAATTTTCTTTTGGATGCACTAGAATTTTGTTTAGCCAAGAACTATTTTTGGTATGATAAATTCCTTTTGCAAATACTTGGGGTTGCCATGGGTGATCGTTTTGCACCAAGTGTAGCAAATGTATTCATGGCATTATGGGAGGAGGAGACTATCTTTAACAATAGGTCCACGCAACTGAAATGTTTTTTTAGGTATATTGATTATCTAATTATTATCTGGGAAGGCAATATGACTAGCTTACAAATGTTTATGTCTAAGCTTAACGGGAACACAAATATTTTTTTAAAGCCACAGACAGAAATGGTTATATACCCCTAGACAGCTGTCACCATCAATCGTGGCTGTGCAACATACCAATGGGTCAATTTATATGTCTCAGATGTAACTGCTTGAGGCTGATTATTTTGCACAGTCAAACATACTGGCTGAGCGTTTTTTCCAAAAGGGTTATCAAAGAGGAGCTATTACTAGTGAAATCCATAATGTTGGAAACATGGATCGAGCTATATTGGTGTCTGATTCCAAGACCAATAAAAACAAAAAGAAGGACGGATCGGAATTCAAGATTATCCTTGATTATAACATTCAACATAAAAATTTGAAAAGATTATAATGAAACATTGGGATATCTTGAAAAAAGATCGTATTTTAGGGCACCTCTTTGGACTTTATACTCACTTGTTTACCAACACATTTGGTTTATTGTCACTTTGAACTTGATGTTCAATATAGATATTTATCTATCTCTTTGTACATCTATAAACTTTGTTTATCAGGATTTTAGTTTTTTATGTTTTATGCGCCATTAATTTTGGTTGTTTTATTAATATTAATTTATTACCTTCTGTGTAAATGATGTCGCAAGGACGTCATTGGTTTCGACGTTAACGTAAATGGCGTCCAGCGCCATTCACGGACGACTTACGCAAACAACGTGAAATTTAAAAATTTGACGCGGAACGACGGCCATACTTAACATTGGTTAGACCACCTAGAGGGCATGCTTAGTTTTACGCGACGCATCTCTACGGAAACAACGTAAATTTAGATCGACGGGCAAAGCGGACGTTCGTGAATCGGCGTAACTAGTCATTTGCATATTCTACGCCGACCGCAATGGAATCGCCACCTAGCGGCCGGCCTAGAATTGCAGCCTAAGATCCGACGGTGTAACACAGTTACACCTGTCCGATCTTAGGGCTATCTATGTGTAACTGATTCTATGAATCAGCCGCATAGATACGACAATCGTATCTCAGAGATACAACGGCGTATCAGGAGATACGCCGTCGTATCTCTTTTGTGAATCTGGTCCTAAATGTTTAACCCTTTGTTAGGACAGACAAATGTAGTTAAAATCTAATTACAATTGGTAATTAATTTCTGCCTGCACATTACAGACATAGTTAAAGGGTAAATCCACTCTTGTGGAAAAAAATTGTAAATAAAAAAATAATTTTGCATATACAGTTTTTACACAAGTCATATTGTAATTTAATGTTTTTGAAAATTACCTTATTTTTTCAGTCAGCAGCACTGTAATTTTCTGTAAAATGCAATGAGATATGGCAACCTGAAGGCGTTCTGAACACAGATGGTGCACAGAACGACCACCAGAAATGTCATGTCCTGCTTGCGTGATTGGCTTACTGACTTTTCCAAAACTCTGCATTAGGAAATAAGTCAAATTTTGTGCAACCCCTGAAAAAAAAAATTCATTGCTAGTTATATACTCCCGAAAGGAAATCACATCTGAAAGGGATGGAGATCCTGCCACTTTCCTTATAAGAACCATGCAAGTGCAACAGCTCGTTGATAATTCTAAAATCAGTCCCATTCTCCTGCACATGGACACATACAAACAAACAGCTATTTCTTCAGAATAACAAAAGGTAGGTAACTGCAACAAAGTTTCTTAAAATCCTTGCCATGTACATAGATAACTCAAAGGCAAATGTTTTTTTTTCTCAACAAAAGTGAAGTTACTCTTTAAAATGGAAAACATAGCTCATAAACAAAGAGAGCTACAAAGAGATTATTAGTTGGGAGGTCCAGAATGGAGCATCTAAAAGGGTAAGCAGATTTTTTAGTTATTATATGTGAATAGGCACATAGAACAAATATAAAATAGGTGTTATCTCAATTTGGCTTAAAAATTGCAAATACACTTTAAGGAATGATTGAAGTTTGAGCTCTCCTCGCTTTAACTGACAATTGCGCGGTCGTGCAACGTGGCTCCCAAACAAAATTGGCATCCTTTTTTTCCCACAAATAGAGCTTTCTTTTGGTGGTATTTTATCATCTCTGCGGTTTTTATTTTTTGCACTATAAACAAAATTAGAGCGCCAATTTTTAAAAAAAATCAATATTTTTTACTTTTTTCTATAATAAATATCCCCCAAAAATATATAAAAAAACTTTTTTTCCCTCAGTTTAGGCCGATAAGTATTCTTCTACATATTTTGGTAAAAAAATTGCAATAAGCGTTTATTGATTGGTTTGCGCAAAATGTATAGTGTTTACAAAATAGGGGATAGTTTTATTGCATTTTTATTAATATTTTTTTTTTACTACTAATGGCGGCGATCAGCGTTTTTTTTTGTGACTGTGACATTATGGCGGACACATCGGACAATTTTGACACATTTTTGGGACCATTGTCATTTTCACAGCAAAAAGTACTATAAAAATGCACTGTTTACTGTGAAAATGACAATTGCAGTTTAGGAGTTAACCACGAGGGGGCACTGTAGGGTTAAGTGTTACCTCATATGTGTTCCTAACTTTAGGGGGCGGGGCTGGACGTGTGATGTCATTGATCGTCTTTCCCTATATCAGGGAACAGACGATCAATGACAATGCCACAGTGAAGAACAGGGAAGGTGTGTTTACACACACCTCTCCCCGTTCTTCAGCTCCATTGACCGATCGCAAAACACAGGTGGCGATTGGGTCTGTGGGTCCCGCGTGCACGGTCACGGAGCATAGGATCGGGTCGTAAGCGCGCCGCTACCGGCGCGCTCGCGACCCCACAACTGGGCTTAAAGAGACACGTACAGGTACGTGATTGTGCCCAGCCGTGCCATTCTACCGACGTATATCGGCGTGAAGGGGTCCTTAAGTGGTTAATCAACGAAAAAAAAGCCTGGAACTCCGCTTTAAAGATGAAATGTATCAAAAAACTATACATCTAGAATTACACAATTTATACCTGAAAAAGGCATAATTAAAAAAAGGCATTTATACAAATTAAACAGAACAGAAGAACCACATAATTCCAGGACATCAAAATACAAACCTTTGATAGGTTTTAACTAATCAGTTCAATCAGTAAACCCTTCTCTGAGTTAAACCTTCCTTCTGATTTAAGAAAAAAATCATTTATGAGCAGTATTATTAGATATAGAAAAATCAGACTAACTAATGAAAAGTAATAAACCAACCAAGATCGCCAACCACAATGGGAATGCAAGCTGAATTGCTTTGTAAACACCATTTGACAGTATATGTTTAAATTAAATGTTTAAACACAGTAGGGGATAGTCAAACAGAATAAAGCAGTATGGCTATGTCTCTTAATTAGAAGAAGAATTTTGAACTAACTACAAACTACAAGAACATGTTTTCAAAGAGAAGGACATCCCAAGTAAACTACCTTTTCTCTGTTGCTTTCAGTGTAAATCACTGTGGGGGGTTATTGGCACAAATGTTGGTATCATTTGACAGAACTTTACAATTATGGAGCCATCAGGGAAGCTTTGTTAAAAAAAAGACTTTTCAGTGCAATCTATCAGCAGCTCAGAGTGAGCTAATGAGAACTGCTTTTGTTGCAAATTTAAGTAATTTTTCCTTTATAAAAAATCAATAAGTATAATCTTTTTTTCCAATCTATTAAAATGAATTATGGGAAGAACATGAGGCTGATTATCTGACAACGGGGGTGTTAACTTTGAAGTTCAGATAAGTAAGAACATTTGCTAATGGAAAAAGTTCAGATGAAGACTTTTGTGGAAAACCAAAGCATAATTCAGATGTAGAAATAGACATAATAAGAAGATCATTGTGAAGGAAACATAATAAGATTTCATATAAAATCTAGAGTACTGATACATGTTAGTTCAATCTGAGACTTCTGCACCACACATGTTAAATTGTAGCAAGAAATGAGACACTTTCCTGTGTTTTGATCCAAATCTTAGCTAAAGTTAGTTTCAAATAAATACATTTTCACTGAACAATTAATCCGAGCTCTACGTTTTACTTAAAGGTGAGCTCTGGACACAAAAACCAAGTAAATATATTCCTTAATATGCAAAAGCATATACATTCAGGTCCTCTAACTATAGGCTGTTGAAGATAGTGGGATGGTGATAATAATACCAATCATTATGAACAAGGTGAGCAGAAGTGACTGGTCTTTGTTACAGGAAAATCACATACAGAGGTAAAAGAGTTGCTTCATGATGATCAACTGCATAGCAGTGGAAGAAATAAACTATGTTTTAAGTAAGAAAACATCTCTTGTATTTGAACAAACGTTGTGTAGCCTAGATCTCAGTTTTTTAGTATTTAAAAGATACATGCATTTTTAAACAGCAATGGATGGATGGGAAAGGGTATAGCCATAGACTTGATACTTGTTGTGAGAAGGAAAAATAATTGCGCTAAACCCAAATATACACTCGTATTAAGCAAGTGTATGTGAAAACCATTGTGTCTATAAATAAATAATCCAATGGAATCAGGAAGTCAGGGTTACCTACCCTGCTGGTAATGGTGTGTATGAACCCAGTGATCAACAACACAAGTAGTGATAAACCATAACTTCAAAAATAATTAAAGTAAAATTAACAACATTAGTGTTATAAAGTCCATGGAGTCCAAAACTAATTTTTGGAAATAAATAGTAAGTCCATATGATGAATAAAAACACCCGTGAAGATTCCAGAAATATTGTAATTAATACACCAAACGTGAATCCTCCACCGATCATGCAGCTGCTTACCAGAAGTCTGGGTCCTGCCGGACCACTATCCACATATCTCTCAACCAGAGATTTTGTAAGGCAGTAGGAACTCCACCACTTGCACTAAAACCACTCCGTGCTCAACGAGGGATATAGAAGACAACAAGACAGAGCTCCACATAGCATAAATCCGGGTAGTTTATTTTAAAAACAGCAGTAAGCATATATACATACAACTCACATTTAAGTTGAATAAACCAGCATTTGGCCTGTAACGCCGGCCGGACGTGTCCAGGAACAAAAAAAGGCCACTCGCTTGGAGAAATGAAGGGGATGGCGTCCACACGTCACTCACTCCACCCGACGCGTTTCGTGACAAGATCACTTCGTCTCGGGGCACATTTTTTATCCAGTGGCTCATTCCAGCGTGCATCTGGAGGTCTGGCTGGGATGGTGCAGTCGACAATGAGCCGATGTGTCCATCAGGTGGTCCCTGCCATACTGCGGCGCATGACCAACCAATTTGTCAAGCCCACCCAGGAGGAGCAGTGTCTGCAAGCCATGACTGACTTTTACAGCATTGCTGGCTTCCCAAGGACCATCGGGGCGATAGACTGCACCCATGTGGCACTACAGCCCCCCCATGAAACTGAACACCTGTTCAGAAACAGAAAAGGGTGGCATTCCATCAACGTCCAGATGATTGTAGATGCCCATGGCCTCATCTGGCACGTTTGTGCCAAGTTTCCAGGGTCGTGCCACGACAGTTTTATTCTACGGCAGATCTACCAAGACTTGGAGATGAACGTTTATGGAGACAGCTGGCTGATTGGTGAGTGACATTGGTGTCAGGTATGACGCCCCCATGATGCAGACATCACAAGGGGCACATGCATGACTAATATCCTCCTGTCTTTTCCCTAACAGGTGACTCTGGATATGCGTTGGGACCCCATCTCATGACCCCTTTTAGGAACCCCCAAACACCCGGAGAACGGAAATTCAATGAGGTGCACATCCAGACCCGGTCAATAGTAGAGCGGACATTTGGCCTTCTCAAGTCCAGATTCAGATGCCTTGACAAGACTGGGGGTACACTCTTGTATTCCCCAGACTTTGTCTGTCAAATTATTGGGGCATGTTGCATCCTCCATAATTTTGCTCTGGGAAGGGGCCTGCATGTTGAGATATGTCCTGACCTAACCCCCCACCCAGGCAATCCCCCCCCAACCATCTCTACCCGGTCTGCTGAGGGCCAGGCAATAAGGAGACAACTGGCTGAAGGCATCTTTGCCCAGTAAATGGACCTTAATTATCTTAATTTTTTTGCTTTGCCAACAAAAAATCACAGAGATTATGTGACCTTTAAACATTTACTTTGCACATAAAATGCACATTACTTATATGACAATGAGAATGTATTTTTTTAAACAAAACGCACATTAATGATCTCACAATGAGAATGCATGAATGCACGCCACTGTGGTCCCTAGCACAGACACATCACATGCACATCGAATTGGATTAGATCCAAGTACCCCCCCCCTTTGGTACTTGGGAGCAGTAACGCCCCGCCACGGCTCCAATTATGTCACTGTGCATTCATACACCATTCAGGAACCTGGGATGACTTCTCCCTGGTCCTGGGGATCCCTACTCCACCAAAACTGAGGGTGACACCCTTATGTTATCAGGAATGCCACCCCCCCCCCACATTCACACATCATTCACACACATAAACCAAATCATAAGTACAGTATAATAAAAAAAAAAATCAAAAGTACCCCTGCAACTTACTGATGTTGCCGAGTGCTCCTTCTGGGCTGACCACGGGCACGGCCACGGCCGACTGGGGGATCTTTACAGGGGGGTCTGTGCAGGGGAGGGAGTATCTTCAGGGGGGGACTGTGCAGGGGAGGGAGTATCTTCACAGGGGGGGGTCTGTGCAGGGGAAGAAGGAGCCTCCCCTGGTGTCTGTCCTCCTGCTGGCCTGCCCTCCAAGGCCACGGCTATCCTTGTCAGACAGGCAGTCATGTCAGCCGTATTAGCCTGGCCAGCCCGGGTATTGGCCTGCACAGCCCGGGTATTGGCCTGCACAGCCTGGGTCAGGGCAGTTACCTCCTGGGCCACGCCTGTTGTGGCGTTCTTCAGGTCCCACAAACACGTGATGACCCCCACTGAGTTGGTGGCCACGTCACCCAGTGACTCCCTCATTAAACCCAGGCTGTGCTCCACCTTGCTCATTGTTTTTTTAATTTCACCCAGACTGCGGGTCTGCCGGGCATTGTCCCTCAGCAGACTGACCGGCAGACGCACAAACCCCCCCCCTGGTTTCCGGGGTCGGCCTCCTACTTGCCCCTGAGGCTTGTGGCCTTGGAGGAGGGGTTGGAGTGACCCATGGGGGCTGCTGCATGTTGGAGGAGGGTTGGGAGGGGCCACCCATGATGGTGGCCTGACTGCTGGGAGCCTCTTGGGTACCCTCAGGGGATGACTCAAAGGTCCTATCTTGGCCCATCAAGATTTGCTGGCCAATATCAATATTCTCATCTTCCTCCCCCTCATCCTCCTCCCACTCAACATCCAAATTAGGGGAGTTGTGGGCACTCCCCTCCCATGGCGAATCCTGCCCTTCTTGGGACTCTGCATCAGCCTGTCTTGGGGGTGGTGCAGCAGCCTGCCCTGATGGGCCAGCAACCTCCTGCCCTGATGGGACTGCCACCTCCTGCCCTGATGGGCCAGCAACCTCCTGCCCTGATGGGGATGCCACCTCCTGCCCTGATGGGGCTGCCACCTCCTGGGCTGATGACCCAGCAACCTCCTGGGCTGATGGGGCTGCAACCTCCTGGCCATCTGGGGAGGACACAAAACAATCACAGGTTGGTGTATCCACACACTTGGCACATCTTCCCTTCCCCCACCCACACATGCTAATCACCAGATAGTAAAAAAAAACTTACCTGTCCTCACAGGAGGATCAGAGTCAAAGCATGGCAGGCCCACCACCTGCTGTGGGTGGAAACACTGGGCCACTGCCCATTCCTCCTCACTCATCCTGACTGGGCAGGGTCCCCCTCCTCCAGTGCCCCTGGTATGGGCATGCAGCGTTGCCAGCTTGTTCCGGGACACGCTCTTCAAATCGTTTATTTTTTTTTTAACTCCAGCGATGGTCCTGGTCTCCCCCCCCCCCCCCGCCGCATTGATCCGATCGGTGATCTTTTTAAGGATCTCCTTCCTCCTGGCCGGGGTGGTGTTGTGGCTCTCAGGGCCATGGAGAAAACGCCCATATTTTATTACGCCCTGAGCAAGAATATGCTTCTCTGCCACTGTAAAATTTAGCTTCCTGCGCTTGGTGGCCATCACAGACACCACCCAGCAACAGGAAACTCACCCAAAAAACAATCAACAATACACACACAACAAAGAAAAAAAAACAAGCAAAAAAAAAGAAAAACACAAACAGACAGCTACTATAAATTCAAAAACAAACAGGCAAAAAAGGGAAACAAAAAACAATCACACACCAAAAAAGAAACACTTATCAAAAACAAACAGGCAAAAAAGGGAAACAAAAAACAATCACACACCAAAAAAGAAACACTTATCAAAAACAAACAGGCAAACAATCAAAACAAATAACAAATTATCAAAAACAAACACCAACTATACTCTACAACTCCTCAACAACTTTTCTCACAAACAAATCTTACCAACAAACACTGACAAACGTTCAAAGCAGAAGCAACTTGCTTTAGGAAGGGAACACAGGGAAATACTTTTGCAAGGGAAGTGTGTTTGACTGGGGCTATTTAGACACAGGGCGATCCTCAAACTAAGTACGCTTGGCCTTTTACCTATCTCACTTATTGCGATGAGCAAAGTTCTGCACATGCCCAGTGAGGTCCAGATTCGTGCGCGCATGCGCAGTAAGGCCGGCCCTTCATTTGCATGGGGTCACAGCTCATTACAATGAAGCACGCCCACTTCATTCCCACTTGCCATAACCACGCCTTACGCCTTACGCCTTGGAATTTAGGTTAAGGATGGCGCAATTTTGTGCGCAAATGTGCTGAGGGTACGGCACTTACGACACCAACTTAGGGTGCCGTAACTTAAATGACATAAGTTAGGTAATACTAAATTTGCACAGCTTTTTGAGAATTTGGCCCATGGTTTCTGTGTCATTAATGCTTTGGAGTCTGGTTAGGGAAAAAATGGATTCCCTGGCCACTTACCCTCAGTTTCCAGTACCTGACAGAGCTAAAGGTGTCTGAATAAAAGTAGGGCTTTCAGAATTTGAGCATTGTGAACATGTGCTCGAGGCGCCCTGAGTGAAAGTGGAAGCTGGGTACCTGTCAAAACTAGGTACCCACCCACCCCCCCCAAATATATATATATGCCAAATGTGGAATATAAGGGGATGAGGAGTCTATACAGTGGAACTTCCCCTTTGGGTGGAACTCTGCTTTAATTAGGGGATATTTCCAAAGAATACAAATGGGGAGAACCCTCATAGTGGGACTTTTCAGTCACTAAGTCAAAGAGTACATTATTAGAAAGAAAAGATTGGAAATGTTATTAAAAGTTTACAGATTATTTATTGTTACACACAAATTACAAAACTGACAATACATATTAAAAATAGTTTGGGTACTAGGACTAGATACAAGGAATGATGATGAAAAACACCCAATGCATTTAGAATTTTTTTTTTTTCTTATGGGGTGCATGAACATGAGCAAAAGGGAACACTTTTCTTTCTTTTGAGATGGTAATTGCGTCTAGAAAAAATACCCACAGTTTTAAAATAAGCTGCAAGTTGTCCTCTGAATTTTACCAGGGAGTGCCAGGAGTCAGTGCCAGAGCAGTGATCCAAAGGGGTCAGATGGTTTCAGTATAAAATTGAATATCATATGTGCAAAATCTGAAATGTCAAAGCACAGCCAGCAATACTTGGGGATGCTTCAATTATAGGGTCACTGAAAGATAATGAGGAGACATCATATGATATATGGTTTTCTGGCATTATCTGAATGCAGTTTATATATAATCAGACATCATGCAGTAATCATGATGTATTTGTTTATTGGGGTATGGATCCACATTTATAGATAGACAAGTCAGTGGAGCGGGGTCTGTCTCAGGGTCATATCTCCAAAGACTGGAGGCTTACATTGCATCCATGTTTTGTGGCTGTCTGGCAGCTCAACTATCCCAGGGCCTAAGGCTTCACTTTAAAGTCTGATAACAATGCCATGTGTTAAGACTGCAGCCTGGTTGCACTGTAGTGCAAGAGACTGTCCATTGGGTGTTAATAAAGTATAGACTTAAGCAGCTCAAAGGCAGCCCATACATAAAGTCTGTTTTTTTTTTCCTCACAAATTATTTTTATTGAATTTATTTTACAGATAATACAGAAAGTACTATGAAAAACAAAAAAGGGAGTACATGGTTCCAAAAAGGAGGAGTAGAGGTCAAATATTTGTGAGTGTAAGAACCAACAGATACTGCCCTCTACGTATAGCCAAAAAATAAACCAACATGAAAATTCAAAGATTTCCCTAGAAGTTTGGTAAGATATAACTATTTAAAGAAAAAATACTTCAGTGTATTATAAACCTGTCGGAGTCACAATGGAATGGGAGCCTTCAAAAATGTACTCAATATAGCTCTGGTTGAACTATAAATCATATAGGGCAGTGGTCATCAACCCTGTCCTCAGGACCCACCAACAGGCCAGGTTTTATGAAATTACCTTGGGGAGATGCAGACTAGAATACTGCAATCGCTGTGCAGCAAATGATATCACCTGTGATGTATTTCAGTTATTTTGCAAACCTGGCCTGTTAGTGTGCCCTGAGGACAGGGTTGATGACCACTGATATGGGGAGTAGGAATAGCGTCCGACCACTAGGTCAGCTCGTTACTCCACATCATTCCTATGCAGGAAATTAGTGTAGAACTGGAAGAAAAGAAAAAGGACAGGACAGAGAGGTGGGGGGGGGGGGGGGGGGGTTGAACCTCAGGGGATATATGTGGGGAGGGGGTGGGATGACCACCAGCTACCCTCTCCGATAGACTCCGAGTATTTTGAGTGGTATGTGGAATCCATTTTTCCTTTAGATCACCCTCTTTAAAGGAGGAAAGGCCCGTATTGCACACTTCAAGTGTTATCCCGCATCAGATCCTGATATCGCTGTGAGTTTCAATATTCAAGCCAGGCTACCCATGTAACCGAAAAGTTTAATATTCTATCTTGGGTGGTATAAATCAGCTCCTCCATCGCTGCTATACAGTATGGTTAACTCACAACACCCATGCCTTTATTGAAGGGGGAAACTTGGACCTCCAATGGACCGGCGAACACAACCTAGCAGCATTAATCATATGCATAGCTATTGACCTATAGTATTTTTTGCAGGAAACTTTGGAGAGGTGAATGAGGTACTGCGCTGGTGAGCGCAGTATCAAAGGAAGCAAGGATATTTCAGTTGTCACTTCATGAACTTGACGCCAATACGACTGGATCAATGGGCATGTCCGCCATATATGGAGGAGAGTACCTAAACCCTGCTTACACCTCCAGCACAGGTCTGGAACTGTCAGGATGAATTTGTGGAGTATTCCAGCATTTTATACCACCTTGTTTTGATTTTGTATCCGTTTTCCTGGGTATGTATATTTAGAGAGCCCTTGTGAATATACAGATTAACCCGATCCCAAGTAGTGTCATCTATCACCATGTCCAGCTCAGGTTTCCTAAACATTGAAGCGTAAAGCACTGAAATCAGATGACTCTGGGGAGAGGAGCAAGATCATAATCACTAATTCCAGGACAGTAGGAGCTTTGATAAACTTTCTCTGTTTGCAGGACTGTCTAGGTAATGTTTTAGTTGAATATAAGCCCAGAAAGGGAAAGACATAGGCCCGGATTCACAAAGCACTTA
Source organism: Rana temporaria (assembly GCF_905171775.1). NCBI lineage: Eukaryota > Metazoa > Chordata > Amphibia > Anura > Ranidae > Rana > Rana temporaria. Next base: position 112,518,723 of record NC_053496.1, read on the forward strand.
CGCCGACGTATCTCGAAATACGCCGCATAAGTGTAAATATGCGCCATTTTATCTATGCGCCATGCCCACAAAACTAGATACGCCTGAAAATAGGCTTCATCCGACTGATGTAACTTTCCTATGCCGGCGTATCGTAGGCGCATATTTACGCTGGGCGCATTTGCCGCTCCCATTGATTTTCTATGCGCATATGCAAATGAGGGAGATACGCAGATTCACGAACGTAGTTGCGCCCGGCAAATAATATACGCGGTTTGCGTAAGTCGTACGTCCGGCGTAAATTTATTCCCCATATAGGAGGCGCAACTCGTGCAAAGGTATGGACCAGGGAACACAGCCGTCGTATTTTACATCGTTTACGTAGTACGTGAATATGGGTAGGCGTAGGTTACGTTAACGTTGTAGGCAGTGATTCGACGTATCTTAGGCAGTTGTTTCGACGTGATTCTGCGCATGCGCACTGGGATGCAGCCACGGGACGGCGCATGCGCCGTTCGTTTTAAGTAGTTCTATGGCGCTTGGCCCATCATTAGCATGGGGTCACGCCTCATTAGCATGACTCACGCCCACTTCCACCTACGCTGGTTTACGCCGAGGAAGCCCAGCGTACATTTGAGAGCGAGTGAGGGCAAGTGCATTGTGAATACTGTGCTTGCCTCTATGCGCTGCACCGGCGCCGATGTATGTGAATCCGGGCCTTAGTGTTAAACAGTGCTGCTTGCTCTCCTTGAGGAGTCAGTTTTTTTTATTCAAGCAGTAGGTTGAACAAAAAACGAACCCAATTCCCCCATCCACACACTTAAAGTTATTGTATTCTGAAAGTGGGGAGACTTCCCTTCCATCAGAACACACTGTTTAGCATTGCTAGTTATAGAGTGGTAGTACACAAGTCTATTGCTAGATCTTCTATGTATTGCAGGAGAAAGAACTAGACATGTGTGATCCAAAAACGCAGATGCAGCCCAAAGGTGGATTGTTACAGAGATAAACAAAATTACAATAAAAATTTAAAGAAAAATTTCCCCCTGAAGAAGATACGACACCCCCTGTATAGTCACGCATAGGGGAGGGGACAGGATGGCAGGAGAGTCTGTGAGAGGCTAAGAGGACTGTTTACCATATCCCGATCTGTACATCTTGCTTTGAGCCTGTTATAGAGTGGTGCAATGTCACAGTATGTGAGTAAGGGATCTCTCTTTTTATTTAAATAAATATTGTTAAAACGTTACTTGCACCATCCGGGTTTTTTTCTTATCTATTCTATGATCTGGAGCTGCCTGCCAGGGAACCAGGAACCCTGGATTATCCATTAAAACCCAGGTGTGGTTCATAAGCATGCACAGACCAAGCTTAGTTGCAAGGTTGCATGCTCTATGGTGAACGTCCATTACCATAGGGGAGCACCTGTGTGACTACACCTTGCCATGACTTTTGGATCACTCACTGGGCCATGTGTTGTTGTATGAACTGTATTATACATCACCCTTGGATTGCTGCTACTGATTACATGCACTAAAGCACAGTGGAATTTTGTATTCATTTTTTATCCACACTGAAACACCTTAGAATACTTTTGTATGGACTTGTGTGTCATTTTTAAGGATTGGACTGTTTACCACTATTATTTATTATGCATGTTTATGCACTTATGCACCTTAGTGTGATGCAATTTATTATATATTTTTTTTTTTTATGCAATTTATATTTTTTTGAATCATTATTTATATATATTTACTTGTACTATTTGTTTGCACATATCTACATCACTTACTGGACACATATCCCCCTTACTTTGTATAGTGATGTGTGCACTATCCTTTCATTAGCGCTGCGTTTTGTTCATTTTATTTAGTCTTTGGCACGATTTATGAGACGTGTTTCACGCTAGTAGCTTTATTTCTTTATCTTAGCTGAAAGGAGTTGTAGCTCGCAGGATTGTTGCATTTTTATTAAAGAAAACTGTGTTGGGACTGCATTTGGCAAAATAGTTTTTTTCAAACGCCACTCCATTCACACCACCACTAGGGATGAGCCCGATGTTCAAGTCGAACGTAAGTTCGACTTGAACATCGGGTGTTCGCCTATTCGCCGAATAGAGAACAATTTGGGGTGTTTGCTGCAAATTTGCGGAAACACCCTTTAAAAGTCTATGGGAGAAATCCAAAGTGCTCATTTTAAAGGTTAATATGCAAGTTATTGTCATAAAAAGTGTCTGGGGACCTGGGTCCTGCCCCAGAGGACATTATGCAAAAAAAAGTTTCGGGAGCAGTGATTTTAATAATGCTTAAAGTGAAACAAAAGTGAAATATTCCTTTAAATTTCATACCTGGGGGGTGTCTATAGTATGCATTTTTCCTGTGTTTAGAACAGTCCCTAAACAAAATGAAATTTCTAAAGGAAAAAAAAAGTAATTTAAAACTACTTGCGGCTATAATGAATTGTTGGGTTCTGGCAATACAGTCATTAAAAAAACAGCATGGGTCCCCCCCAGTCCATTACCAGGCCCTTTGGGTCTGATATGAATAAAAAAAATTGCGTGGGGGTCCCCCCAAATTCCATACCAGACCCTTCAGGTGACCAGCTTCAGGTGACCCCTCAAAATGTGACCAGCTCTTAAATAGCTGAGGGCGGGGTCACCCGTCACGTGTGTGGGTGACCCCACCCCCTCTGATGCAATGGTAAACCCATGTTGCGTCAGAGGGGGGCAGGGTCACCGTACATGTCACTGGGTAACCCGCGGCATTTCCCCATTGCATCAGAAATGGGCAGGGTTACCCATGCATGTGATGGGTGGCCCCGCCCTCAGCTATTTAAGAGCTGTCACAGTAGGTCTAGCGTCATTCGGCAGATGCTTTCCATGGAGGCGGAATCGGATCGTGGCGGCGTGTCTTTCCATATCCTGGGTCGAGGAAGGATTACATCGCTGGAATTTAGATTTTTCTTTTTTAATAAAGGACTTGTCCCAAGCTGTGTCTGTGTGTTTTTTACCATTTTTGACACTTCTTTTGTGAAATGGTAGGGGTACAATGTACCCCGTTACCAATTCACATAGGGGGCCGGTATCTGGAGGTCCCCTTTGTTAAAGGGGGCTTCCAGATTCCGATAATCCCCCCTGCCCGCAGACCCCCACAACCACCATGCAAGGGTTGTGGGGATGAGGCCCTTGTCCCCATCAACATGGGGACATCCTCCCCATGTTGAGGGCATGTGGCCTGGTATGGTTCAGGAGAGGGGGCACTCTCTTGCCCCCCTCTTTTCCTGTGGCCTGCCAGGTTGCGTGCTCGGATAAGGGTCTGGTATAGATTTTTGGGGGGGGAACCCCCACACCATTTTTTAAATTCTGGAGCTGGGTTCTCCTTAAAATCCATACCAGACCTGAAGGATCTGGTATGGATTTTGAGGGGACCCCTACGCCATTTTTAAAATCGCCATAATATCCATACCAGACCTGAAGGACCTGGTATGGAATTTGGGGGACCCCCATGTATTTTTGTTTTTCATTTTGGTTCGGGGTTCCCCTTAACATTAATACCAGACCCAAATGGTAATGGACTGGCGGGGAACCCATGCCGTTTTTTCAATGACTTTTATCTGTATTGCCGGGACCCGACAATTCATTACAGCCACGAGTAGTTTTAAATGAGTGTTTTTCCTTTAGAAATGTAATTTTGTGCAGGGACTGTTCTAAACACAGGAAAAATGTTCCACTTTGCAGGCATACTATAGACACCCCCAGGTACGAAATTGAAAGAAATATTTCACTTTTATTGTTTCACTTTAAGCATTATGAAAATCACTGCTCCTGAAAAAACTGCAGTCTTTAAATCTTTTTTTGCTTAATACATGTCCCCTGGAGCAGGACCCAGGTCCCCAAATACTTTTTATGGCAATAACTTGCATATAAGCCTTTAAAATTAGCACTTTTTATTTTTCACGTTTGTTTCCCACAGACTTCTATCGGTGTTTGCACGTTTGAACACATTTTTTGCCTGTTTGCATGTTCTGCTGCAAACCGAACCGGGGGTGTTGGGCTTACCCCTACTTGGCATCAGTGTGGGTTGGATGATAGAGATGAGTTGGGAGGGTGGCTCCTTGAGGTGCACTGAACTAAGGGGCCCTGTATGCTTCTGTGAGAGGAATGGGGGATCTGAAAGACACTAAGACTGCCTGCTGTACACTGATATAAAGATATTTTACATATGTGCTCAACAGTCAAACTCAGAAACAGATACAGTGACCTGGCACATGTGACAATGGATATAGGAGCTTTGAGTCATAGGAAAGATGGGTGTAAGCAGGGAACGTCACAATGCTGGGAACAATCAATTAGCATCATTAGTTGTTCAAGACAGCAAGTCTGACCAAGCAGTCATAAACACCTGATCAGTTGGACATAGTACAAAACTGAAGCCTTCCAGGCATGCAGCAAAGTTTGTTTTTCCATCCAGTAGCTCAACTGCAACACATGTTCTCCACTGTAAACTCCACGTATGTGTTCTATTGATCATTCAATCACGGGAAAAAAAGAAGTCTGCTTACCAAATTTCCACCCCAAGCAGGCAATAGAAGTGGACATCTGCATTGAACTTCACATCACGAACCAGGGCTCTGCTGGGATGCAGAAAGGAGATGGGCTTGGCCAGTAGTGCACCTGGAAGAATTTTGGACTGTAGTTCTATCTTTTAAAAAAAGAACACTATGTAAATAAACTTTTTTTCCAGGGACAGCATCCCCAAAACAGGAACTCTCCCCAGAAATTAGGGAGGTCTAGCTGGTCTACACTTGACAGAGGGTCTAACTCTTCCACAATCTACAAAAAGCTACAGAAGAAAAAAACGTTTTTGTAAGGAGATAAACTTTGAAAACTTTAAAAAAAGTTATATTGCACTGCATGCAAGACCTAGAAAAGCAACAAAAACTGTTTCATAGTCTCAAAAGGCGTGTAGAGTTTTTTTTAAACTATATAGCATTCAACCAGATAATGCATTGGAGATACAATATATACACATAGTTCTCTTTTATTTCTCTCTCATGGAACAGTAAATATTTAACTGAATTTTTGATTTTACTTCAATTGTGCAGAAGGTGTCCCAGAATGATTCTATTTGCCTTTGGTGTGCTCATCTGAGTCTTGTTACCTATTAACCTGACAGCAGACCAGCAGCTTACACAGCCTTACTTTTGCTTATACTTACTCTTGCCACATGCTGTACTAAACACAAAATATGTAATTCTGGAGATGCTGTTCTTGCTTTTTGTACAAAGTAAAAAGGAATATGTGCAGACCCGCATGTGGTTATGCTGTTAAAACTGTTCTTTTAAAGTTTAGGAGTCACAAAATTACAAAGAGTATAAGGAAAACACAGAGAAGGAGATAATGATGACAACAATACACATACAGTAGAGAAAGGGGTGAAATATGACCGACCAAATGTAAGCTTAAAGCGGAATTCCTCTGAAAAAAAAAAAATCAAGTCAGCCGCTACAAACACTTTTAATATATGAACACTTACCTGTCCTGGCGAACGAGATGTTGGAACCCGAAGCCGAGCTCTCCCTCGGCTTTTGGATGCTGCCGCCGCCATCTTCGGTAAGGGAATCAGGAAGTGAAGCCAATCAGAAAGCGAAGCCTTGCGACTTTACTTCCTGGTTCCCTACTGTACAGGCATGAGTCGCGCTGCGGGATCCCACTGGTCCCTGCTGTCTTCTGGGACCTGTGTGTTCACCGGATGTGGCGTAGGTCACTGCAGTCACTGATGTGATCTATGGCCGGAAGTGGGAGCAAATACCTGTATTACACAGGTATCTGCTTCCTCCTCCCCCTGAAAGGTACCAAATGTGACACCGGAGGGGGGATGATTCCAAAAAGTGGAAGTTTCAATTTTGGGTGGAACTCCACTTTAACTAAGTAAAAGGTCCACTACACAAATAAATAATGCATTTCAGTGACAGTATACATTACAATTTATACCAGTATGTCCATATTTTTCACAACATGACAATTCCAGTTCCTAAGTATGATTGTATGTGCTGCCAATAGAATGTGTGTGACAACAGAGCAGAATGTTGATGGGTATTTGTCAAAACCTATATTAAGGAGAGCCAAAGCTGGGTGAGGAGAGGTTAGAATCCCTGTGACAGTAGATCTTATCTGGAAAATATGCTTCCAAAAACTGGTGAGGCTAGGACAATCCCACAGAATGTATAATAAGTTTCTCACTTGTCCACAGTCCCGTCAACACTCGGGGGAGCTGGAGAAAGAGATAGCTAGATTCAGATACAGTTATGCCAGCGTATCAGTAGATACGCCGTCGTAACTCTGAATCTACGCCGTCGTAAATTTAAGCGTATTCTGGAAACCAGATACACTTAAATTAGGCTAAGATACAAGCGGCATAAGTATCCTACGCCGTTGTATATTAGGGTGCATATTTACGCTGGCCGCTAGGTGGCGCTTACGTTGAGTTGGGCGTATAATATGCAAATGAGCTAGATACGCTGATTCAGAAACGTATGTGTGCCCAGCGCATTGTTTTACGTCGTTTACGTAAGGCTTTTTCCGGCGTAAAGTTAGTCGAACAAATAGCTGGCCTAGCCAATGTTAAGTATGCCCGTCGTTCCCGCGTCTAAATTTGAAATTTTTACGTTGTTTGCGTAAGTCGTCCGTGAATGGGGCTGGACATAATTTACATTGACGTCGAAACCAATACGTCCTTGCGGCGTACTTTGGAGCAATGCACACTGGGATATGTCCACGAACGTCGGGTCACTAGTAATTTACATAAAACATGCCCCCCCTGTTCCACATTTGAATTAGGTGAGCTTATGCCGGCCCATTTACGCTACGCCACCGTAACTTAGGAGGCAAGTACTTTGTGAATACAGCACTTGCCTCTCTGACTTACGTCGGCGTAGCGTGTATGCAATACGCTACGCCGCCTCAAAATTAAGCCGGCAAACCTGAATCCAGCTAAGAATCTGGACAATCAGTATGGGGTAGAATACCACATAGCAGTGATATTATATACTAATGCCCAGTGATTAACACAGTCGGGGTTATTTACGAAAGGCAAATCCACTTTGCACTACAAGTGCACTGCAAGTACAGTCCCTGTAGATCTGAGGGGGACATACAAGGAAAATAAAAAAACTGAATTTTGGCTTGCACTTGATTGGATGATAAAATCAGCAGAGCTTAACCTCATTTCAGATCTTCCACTCAGCTCTACAGCGATCTACAGCGACTGCACTTCCAAGTGCACTTTTAGTGTAAAGTGTATTTTCCTTTCGTAAGTAACCCCCACTGCATAGTACAAGTATGGTGGTTTATAAGATATTTACAAAACGGTAAAATTGTGGTGCTAGTTTACCTTTTACTGTAATTAATAATTTTTAATAGGCTCCATTTGACCAGGACCCATAACAACTATATTAAAATCACCAAGATTGATCTTGGAGTGTAATTTATTTGCTTAAAAAAGTCCCAAAATAATGTGGTGCCTATGTTCACAGTATTAAATCACTTGTACTAGGCCCTATTTTGAGCAAAACCCATACTATCCATTTTAAATTCAAGAAGAAAACATTAGAATGTAATTTATTCACTGAAATAAGCCACTAAAATAATGTTGTTTCTGCACATACAGTATTAAATCACACGTACCATTTGAATACGACCCGCATGAAACATTTTTGTTTCCAATATTTTTTTTATTGAGTTTTTCAAAGAAAGAAAAAGGGTATATAAAAAAAAAGGGGGGAGGGGAATAAACAATTGCAGTCATCATCTGGAGGACTAACATGCAGATACAAATTATTGCAAGTATGAACATAACATTAGCACATCTTATGTCTTTGAGTGCTCCCTCTAGAACTATCCCCAAACAGGGATAACTTCAAACCCAGCTCAGGATCGCCCATTTGGAGCACTATCTAGACCCGGAGGTCCAACAGACAATAACCAACTATAGCTGATTTAGTATCGTAACAATGGGAAGTAACAATAGAAAAGCAGAGAAGAAGGAAGAAAGAAAAGAAAGAAAGATAGAAGAAGAGGAAAGGAAAGAAGGAGAGAGAAGAAGAAAGGATGGTGCATCCCTACCTTAACCCAAAATAGGAAAGCCCTTGCGTTGATGCGGATCAATGTACATTTGTGAGGTAGGTGATCCAGGGATCCCACACCCTGTCAAAAACCTTGACTTTATCGTTCAGAATGGCCGACATCCTCTCGTTCACCATAATCCATGACAGTTCAGACTTCAGAAGACAAAAGGGGACAGTGGGGGTTCTCCAAGACTTAGCAATAGAGATTCTGGCTGCCACAAATATAAAAGCTATCAGTTTTCTCAAGTGCTTTGACGTTCCCTCTACCGGGCGTCCCAGCAGTGCATGCAGAGGCGACTTAACAAGATTAACTTGGGTTAAAGAATAAATAAAGTTATAAGTGCGTATGCAAAATCGTCTCACCTTTTGGCATGTCCACCAAATGTGGTACATGGTGCCATCCACATTGCACCCTCTGAAGCACCGCGGGGACGCCCCCGGAACAAAAGTGGCTATTCGCACAGGGACCATAAACCATCGCATCAACACTTTATAATTAGCCTCTATTAAAGAGGTATTAAAATAAGACCTAGAAGCCCCCTGTACCAGTTTACTCCATTCCGCAATTTCCAATTCCGTGCCAAGATCATGTTCCCACTTTTGCATGTGTGAAACATTTTAAAATCAAGGAATCAAAATTAGAATATAATTTATTCCGTAAAATGCGCCTTCCAATCCAAATGCGCCATGTATTACCTACATGCAAAATATTGAATCATTTGTATTAGGGCCCATTTTTAACAGGACTCACACTAGTTATTTTAAAATTAAGAAATCAACATTATAGTGTAATTTATTCACTTAAAAAAATCCCCCAAAATAATGTAGCACCTATATGCACAGTATGAATCATGTGTACTAATCATCATTTTGAACAGGATCCAACCAGTAATTTTTAATAAAAAAAAATCAACATAAAAGTATATTTATTCAATTGAAAAAAGCCCCCCGAAATTAGTAGGAAGTAAATGCACAATGTCTTTACACATTTTGACTGTATTTTTTATTTTTTTTAACAGATCTAACACAAGACAGTGTTTAATTAAAAATGACCCATACCAGTCATGTCTTATGCCGATGTTCTAGCAATCAATCAGGCTCCACTGCACAATATTATTGGATGAATGAAGCTTGTCCACATAGCACCTTGAGGCCTGTGCACAATGCAGAAATGTGCTGCATTTACCAACATTTGTCATATGGTGAAGCAGCCATTGGGGTTGATTTGCTAAAGGCAAAGCCACTCTGCACTACAAGTGCACTTGAAAGTGTGTACCTTGTTTTGACAGGTACCAGTTTGTACTTCCGGCTCAGATAACTTCAGCGATCTGAGCTAGAAGTTCGGCCCCCCTCATTCCCCTGGAGTCTTCTGGGACACTTCACATGTCTGAAAGGACTACAGGACCATTCATAGGGCACAGCGCAGGTCATGCATGTGTAGTAGGAAACTGTCTGCAGTATAAAAGGGTTAATTAACATTGACACTGGTGTCACCAATGCAGCACAAAAAGGTTATTTAACTGCCACAGGTCACTAACACCCTCCCTTTACAACCGCCCCACACTGCCACTGCAACACAACAATATAATATCAAAAATGTAAATCTGCCAGCCAGTGCCTGCTGCCTTTGTTATTACTTTGCACTAGACATGTGCAGTTCCTTTCGTTCTGAATTAAAATTCAGACAATTGTTTGTTTTTTGGAAATTTGGATGTATCTGAATTTCCAAATTACAACAGTACAAAATGTAAACAAATCCGAAATAGGGAAATATTTTTTTGGAAGAAATCGTTTTCAAATACTTTTTGAACACTTTTTGAATTTGAATCGTTTTCAAATTTGAATTTAAAAAGTAAATAACGAATCGAAACAAGACATATTTTGCTCTGCACATGTCTACTTTGCACCTCACTGCAGCTCTGCTAACGTGGCTCTGCTTGACATGTGGAAAGTACAGGCAGGGCCCTTTTTAAGGCAGGGCAAAAGGGCCCTGTCATTGTTGTGAGGAGCCCAAGCAGCTGTCTCATACTAGCCAACTATCCCAGTTTAAATTCCCTCATCCCTTGATGTTTTAGTCCTGTGTTGTGTCCCGATATCCCAGTGTGAAGTTCTGTTACTAATGCTGCCAAGAGCTATTGTTGTGTACAGATGACTCACCTGCAGACCATGTGTTTACATGTAAATACCGACATTCATATGTAAATAGTGGCGGACCGTCTGCATTCATATGTAAATAGTGGTGGATCAGCCACATTGATATGTAAATATAGGTGGCATTCATATGTAAAGCATGCCCCCCTGAGGTCATATTCACCATCACTTCTGCTGAATGCTGCCCACTGGGGCATGCTTAAAAGTCCTGCCTACAATTGCGGTCATTAAGCCTAACATCAGACTGTTCTCCCACACAATCCACTCTAGAACTGCATTTGATGGAAGTTTCTAGTATGTGTCACTGAAAATATTGAAACGTTCTAACACTGCTGAAGCCCCAAGCCAATCTGTCATCATTTTTAACCCTACCACCTGCAAATTCCAGTGAGAAAAAGCCCTCTTACCCCATTTAAAAGCCAACCTCAATGCACAGTTTCATTGGGCAACTATGTGGCAAATGAGGTTTAATAGTGAAAAAAAGGAAAAGGAGAAAAAAAAGGGTATAACCAACCTATCAAGTTCACACTTGGGAACCTAGTGCAATTCTCTCTCTCTCTCTCTCTCTCTCCAGTACTTTCATGACAACAAGGTGTCACTGCTGGAGTTCTAGCAGGTCTATGGCCTTCAGGACCCGAAACATGGTGAGGATTGGGGTAGTAGGTGATAGACCTGTTGTGTGTGAACAACCTAGTCAGCACTGTAAGGAGCATACATAACCATACCCACTAGACCCCCTGTATCAAGTAGGGCTAAGAGGTATGAGTGTTGTTTTCTAAATACATTGAGAATTTTCCTGCCAGAAACTCTTATGCCTTGTACACATGACCGGCTTTCCTGTCGGGAAAACTGCCGTGTTTTCCTTTGGCCAGGAAAACCGGCCGTGTGTATGCTCCTTGGTAGTTTTCCCGACAGGAAAACTGTGGTTAAAAAAAGGAGAACATAGCAGTTTTCCTATGGGGAAACACTGCTGTGGAGCATACAGCATACACATGGCCGGGCATGTGTAAAGCTCTCAGGCAGTTTTCCTGTCGGGAAAACCGGCCGTGTACATGGGAAAAAGTGACCAAGACGGTTCTCGGTTTTTCCTTTGGGTTTCCCTGCGGCCTTTTGACCGCCGAGAAACCCGATCGTGTGTACAAGGCATTAGTTCCACCATATATGTAGATAGTTTCCCTCCTGGGTGCAATCTCACCAACATTTGGAATCAACTCGTGGAAACATTTAAGCCAAATGATGGAGCGTACAGTACCATCTATGGAGAAATTTATAGCAAGTTTCTTGGGTTTTAGTACTAATGGAAGAGGTATGGGAAAGTTTGATAATTTTATATAATTGAAGTGTGGTAAAACTGTAGAACTTCTGCCTCTCATTTCCTTATGTAATATGAGATAGATTACGACTGCGCCCCCAGCAATAATTTATACATTCTAGATAGCAAGTGGTATCATTCTCCTGAGCACACAAAGTTTCAAACTCTGTCAGAGAAGCAGCTGTACGAAGGGCAAAGTTTATTAAAAAAGTTTTGCATCTGCCGATGACGTAAAGTGTCCATGGGAAACCCTCCATACATTTGTCGCAGACAATCGAAAGATAAGAAGTGACCCGCTGGAGCAAATTTCAAACACCTGGTATCCCCATCTGTACCCTACTTGCAGAAAAATTAAATATCTTCAACTGACTCAAAGCAATTGAAACCCCCTAATGGTGGTAGATGAGATGTTGAGGGGGTGAGTTCTCTGTGCCTATTTAACTGGCCCTGGAGCTAACATGAATAGGGAAGTCCCAGTACCCCCACCAAATTGCAACCCTTATCAGCAGTATTGTGATGCCAGTTAAAAATACAAACTAAGAACATGGCTTTGTAATAGAAATTGATGTCACATAAACCAAATCCGCCATCCTCTTTACGCTAACGCAAAATGGGCAAGTTGAGGAGGAGCATCCTGCCATATGAACGCCAAAAATTACTTGTGCAAGCATTGAAAAAATTATTGTGGCAAATAAATTGGGATCATGTAAAGGAGGTATAGAATTCTTAGTAAAACAGTGATTTTTCGGAACGTTTTCTTATATTTCAAATAAAAAAAATATTGTACCAGAAAGAGTAACAGGACTTCAGGTGAAGTGTCATAACCCCTGAAACACAGACAAGCAAGTGAACACATGACACAATACACGGTCTTAGTGCAGGTCCATGCACTTTTAGACTACAGTGTCACACTATTTAAAGAATGAAGGGACTTCAAGTAAAGTGCCTGATCACTTCACACATAGCCAAGCAGGTGAAGGACAGTCATACTCCAGTTGTATTTTAATTTGAGCCTTCTTACTGGTGTGAAGAACTGTTAAATGTTTTAGAAACTCCATTCCTTAAAGCGGGAGTTCACCCGAAAAACTATTTTTAACATTAGATGGAGGCTCATTTTGTCAAGGGGAATCGTTTTTTTTTTAAATCGAAGCAGTACTTACCGTTTTAGAGATAGATCTTCTCCGCCGCTTTCAGGTATGGTCTTCGGGACTGGGCGTTCCTATTTTATTGACAGGCTTCCGACAGGCTTCCGATGGTCGCATACATCGGGTCACGAGTAGCCGAAAGAAGCCAAACGTCGGTGCGGCTCTATATGGCGCCTGCGCACCGACGTTCGACTACTTTTGGAAAATCGTGACGCGATGTATGCGACCGTGGGAAGCCTGTCAATCAAATAGGAACGCCCAGTCCCGCAGCCCATACCCGGAAGCGGCAGAGAAGATGTATCTCTAAAACGGTGAGTACTGCTTAGATTTAAATAAAAACACCTGATTCCCCTTGACAAAATGAGCCTCAATCTAATGTTAAAAATTAAGTTTTTGGGTGAACCTCCACTTTAATCATGGCAGCTGTTCAGAAGTAAGATTATTTGTTATGAGAACCAACATTTTTTACAATAAATAACAAAAAATAATAAGTATAAGTATGACCATTCAAGTGATTAAAGGGTTTTTAAAACTGTGCAAATGATAAAGTACTGTACTTTAATATAATAGACATCTTAATATCCTCATTGGAAAGTAAATTTGGTTTATTGCCAATGCAGCCATCTTTTGTATAGAATTCCTCTATAGTAAATTGAGTCTAAAAATGTCTTGAAAGCAGCAAATGTTTTCTTCTTTCCCCTGGATCATCTTTTAGAAAAATAAAGCAATTAGCCCCTTTTGAAATGAGGTGGTGTTTATCTTTTTTAATGACATATTCATGTTTCTCTTTGTTGTGATGTGAATAATGGATTTCAAGCACAGAAGACAGGACACAATTCTCAATGTGAACACGGGTCTATCATTCCAAGAAATAATGGAATGTGACGTTTTGATGTTTTACTGTCACATGATAAAATTATAAAGAACAATATTTATTTGAAACACAGCAATTGTGCTCAATGGACATACTGAATTGTGATTAAACTTTGCAGCATTAGTCATATATGCAGAAACTTATAAAAGAACCTGTGTCTAGTTGAAAATGAAAACCTTGTTAAAGGGTGATAAGCTACATATAGTCACTTAGGGCCAAATCTTCAAAGGAGATACGCAGGCGGAACTGCTGTTCAGCCTGCGTATCCCTGTGGCTATCTTTGGAAACGATCCTCAGAAGGATTTTTCTAAAGATAGGCATAAGATCCGACATCTGTAAGAGACTTACACTGTCGGATCTTAGGATGCAGTACCGCATCCGCCGCTGGGGGCATTTCGAGTCGAAATGCCGCTTTGCGTATGCAAATGAGTACTTAGGCAGATCCACAAAGCTTTTTCTGCGTAAGTTACGTTTTGCATGCGTAAAATTAGGGATGCTTTTACAAGGCCTAAACTGTTTAGACCTTGTAAAAACAAACCTTTTTTTCGATCGCCGCGTTTTTTTTAAAATTTCGAATTTTTTTTCCCGGCGCGTATTTTTTTTTTTACCTGACGCAACTTTATTGTCCCGTCGCGATCCACAAAGCCCGGCATAAAGTACGTTCGCGCGATGCACGTCGGGAAAAATGACGTCACACGCATGCGCCGAACGTCCGGCGCGGGAGCGCGCCTCATTTAAATAGGAATCGCCCCCTCGATCAGACGACCGCCTTGCGACGGAGGCACTTAGGTTACACGGCGTGTAATTTCTAGGTAAGTGCTTTGTGGATCGGGCACTTAGGTAGAAATTTAACGCCTGTGTAACTTAACTGCTGAAAGTTAAGTTAGGCAGGTTTTTTGAGAATTTGGCCCTTAGTTACCTTGTAGTAAGGACACAGCTTCACTTAGCTGGTTGTTGTCTTAATGCACATGTTGTGGTGCAAGAAATATCTGCACATACATTTTGAATCTGTAATTTCATCTTCAATATGTATTTGACACTGTTACATTTGCTGCAATTTTAGCATCAATACATTTTTTAAACCAAAATACAATGACACATGTCATAATACAACAATGCCCAAACTCAATATCACTGAAAATCCAGTAGCAAAATGTCCCAATTTAAAGCAACTGATCATCAAAGTGTATCTTTTAGTTCTACCAGCTTGCAATAGTTAGTACCCAGAGGTGCAACTCCAATACATTACATACAGTGCCTTGACTTCATACCCCTTGAAATTATCCACATTGTGTCATGTTAAAACCAAAAACGTAAATTTATTTTATTGGGATTTTATGTGATAGACCAACTCAAAGTGGCATATAATTGTAAAGTGAAATGATAAATGGTTTTCCAATTTTTTTACAGATCCCTATAAATATGTGAAAAGTGTGGCGTGCATTTGTATTCAGCCCCCTTTACGGCGATACCCCTAACTAAAATCTTTTGGAACCAATTGTCTTCAGATGTCACCTAATTAGTAAATCAGAGGTTTGTTAGAGAACCTTTGTGAACAAACAACATCATGAAGGCCAAGGAACACACCAGACAGATCAGGGATAAAGTTGTGGAGAAGTTTAAAGCAGGGTTAGGTTATAAAAAAATATTCCAAACTTTCGGTAATGCCAGGGGACACAATAGAGCTTAGGCTTCCAGAATAGCCCCCGCCGACATTGGCCACCTCTGAGTATCTGCTGCTCGTGCTGCCATGATCCTCAGGGGCTCAAAAGCAAAACAAAAGCCCAGAAACATCAGGGGCCTGCTGGCCCGCTCGTCAGGCAAGATGGCGCCGACCCCTCCTCATAGCACAGCAGGCCGTGCTCAGCAAAGACCCAGCACCACAATCAGTCTCTGCCGGAGGAGAACGGTGAGTCTGACTCAGATGCAGGTACCTCAGACACACAGACAGGCATGTTCAAGCAGTTTGAACGAATGCTACAGAGAGCCCTGAAGCAAACATCAGACCAAATAACTGATACTTCTAATTGTGAGATTAGGGAGCTGGGGAACAGAACAGCTGAGCTGGAAGGGAGAGTGGGTGAGCTGAAAAATCCCTCACAGGACTATACTGCTGAAATGGAGATTCTCAAGGAAGAGAACTTAGTCTTACAGTCATGATTAGAAGACCAGGAGAATATGGAGGGGCGCTCTAATCTAAGAATCAGGGGAATCCCTGAAATGGTGCTTGATCTACAAGCCACTATGCTGGCCCTGTTTCAGGAACTGCAACCTGGCATCCCTGTTGAAAGATTAGAAATGGACAGGGTACACAGGGCCCTGTCCGCACACAAAGCTAACGGTCCACCATGGGACATTATTGCCAAGTTTCACTATTACCGTACGAAGGAGCAGCTACTTGCAGCAGCCAGGGGCAAAGAATCCCTATTGTTCCAAGGTCATGCATACCAGTTATTTGCAGACCTTTCCCCACTAACAAATTTCAAAGAGACGAGCTCTCAAGCCCCACCTTTAGATTCTTTAAAGTAACCAGATCACGTACTACTGGGGGTTCCCCTTCTCGGTACGCTTTACCCACCTGGAAACCAAGTAGGTCTGTTGTACACCTGCTGTACACCTGCTGAACTGCAGACTTCCCTGCAAGACCTGGGTTTGTTTGATTAGAAACCACACAAGGATACATCCCGCAGGCAATCAGCCTCCAGCCCTCCCCAGAAATCGTCAGCAGAGAACAATGACCGCTCAATAAAACCTTTACAAACTAAGCCGTTTTGATAATCTGGCAACACCTGCCGAGCACTCGATGGACTGACTTTCCACTTATATCTGCCATATGACATAATTCATCCCTCTTACTGGCCCTCTAGACAGATGTATACATGTTACATCAGCCTGGAACAATCTCTCCCATAAGAACTGGCTTTCTTGTAACACCATTCAAGAGGGCCTAACCTGCTTGAGATGATCTGGCTCCAAAGATTCCTTCATGCTTGGGACTCATCTGGCCAACAAATCTCATTGGGAGACACGTAACATGTTTCTACAATCCCTCCCGGGTCGCCCATTGCAATTCAATCTCAAGTTATAGTCCAAGTCCCCTTCCCCCTCGTTTTTATTCAATTTTCTGGGTTCTGGGTTATCTGCTTCTTATACAAATTTTGTTTGCATTTTGATATAACCTGAGCTTCTAGGCAACTCCCTCAGGTATGAGGCACTAGGAGACAATCTGTTGCACTGACTCTAGATCTAAGCTTTGCCTACAGTACAGACTCTCAGGGGTGTTCAACAGTTGACCTTCATCTATTGAAAAGCCAGGCTAATTATATGTATATGTTTATTTGCCTTTCTTTACCCCCTAATGTTGTGCACGCCCACAAAACGGCAACAAACATCGTACATTTTACTATACATAGGCTACGCTTTAAAAGCCTTTACAGGTTACCACTTTAGATGCAGAGAGGAGGGCTAGTGCTAGAATTACTGCCCAACGATCTGACATTTGTGGTGATACGTCACATAAGTGTGGACGTTTGCCTTTGCGTGCCAACACAGGGAGGGGCAGGGGAATTTTAATTTTTTTTTTTTTTTTTACGCTATTTTTGTTATCACAAGAAATGTAAACATCCCTGTGACAGCAATAGGCATGTATCAGGTACTCTTTATGGTGGGATCTGGGGTCTATAAGACCCCCAAATAGTTCCTTTACACAGGATGGGACACCCAGGTGAGCAGCGGAAGACTGTAATAAAAATCAAGCAACTGCTTAGCCACATCGCTGTTATTACAAGAGAGTCGACCGTCGGCTCTAATCAATGGTACTGGGGTGATGCCTGTAGCTGCAGGCATCACCCCTGTACAGCCACTAGAAGCCAAATGATGTACATAATATACCGTATGTAAAGAAAGAGTTAATCCGCGCTTAGGATCTAGCTAGGCTAATACAAATGGCAGTAGATTAGTAAGGTACTAAACGGAAGTCTGATCAAATCCGGGGAAAACGGTAGATGGAGTTAAAAATATAAAAGTAAGATATGTGATAAATCAATAATCAGGCTGCAGCCCCCCAAAAGCAAATCCCCATAGGGGATAGTAGGATAGATGGACGTAGGGAGGGGTGGTGGCGCTGCCCTACCTTTAAACTGAACCAAGCTGAGGTTGTGAACAGTGACCCTAAGGGGTAAAGGTAACGTGTAGTGATCTAATGGTCAGTACAATAGGTGAAAGCAAACCTGTGTTTCAACCAAATGGTATAGTGACAATAACAAAGCAATAATATATATAAATGACCCCACCACATAAAGGTAATATGGGGTTAAAAAGTAAACTGTAATGTCACTTGTAGGCTGTAGGAATAGCCTGTGGAGGCTCCACTGTGTTAGAAAAATAAATAGTACTAATAAAATAAATACATGTGACAAAGAAGAAGTTGTGATGCTTGTAGACAAAAATAAATAAATAAATATATATAGTGCTGCAACAATAGTCCAACAGTTTATATGCAGTGAAAAAGACTATTTGCAAAGAAAATGTCTATAAGTAGATGGATGAGAAAATCATATGAAAAAGGCCATCCAAGGGGTAGTGAAGTCCGTGCTGTTAAAGGTGCACCTATAAAGGTGAGTGCTCTGGTATACAATAGTGGAACTTGCACGCAGTGGTCACGGTGCTCCCCCTCCTGGGTCCCCACTCACCAGAGGCACTAACCCCTGCAGGGGTAAAGTGCAAGTAGTCAGCCTCCGACGGCTCAGTGATCTCCCGTGGCTCCTCAGCTAGGCTTAGGACCTCCTTTGCTTGGTTATGGTGTTTATCCGGATCCAAAGGTAATGGTTGTTTAAAGATCAGCAGCCCTCCGGAGAAACAAACACACTGACATAGCGTGGTATGTTGGAACAAGTGCTTGGTTTATTAGCACTCACAATAGCATACAGGGTACATCAAGAAATGTAGTAATGGGAATGGACATAAAACAGAATAGAGCGGGGATAATGCTCTTGATGTACCCTGTATGCTATTGTGAGTGCTAATAAACCAAGCACTTGTTCCAACATACCTGCAGGGGTTAGTGCCTCTGGTGAGTGGGGACCCAGGAGGGGGAGCACCGTGACCACTGCGTGCAAGTTCCACTATTGTATACCAGAGCACTCACCTTTATAGGTGCACCTTTAACAGCACGGACTTCACTACCCCTTGGATGGCCTTTTTCATATGATTTTCTCATCCATCTACTTATAGACATTTTCTTTGCAAATAGTCTTTTTCACTGCATATAAACTGTTGGACTATTGTTGCAGCACTATATATATTTATTTATTTATTTTTGTCTACAAGCATCACAACTTCTTCTTTGTCACATGTATTTATTTTATTAGTACTATTTATTTTTCTAACACAGTGGAGCCTCCACAGGCTATTCCTACAGCCTACAAGTGACATTACAGTTTACTTTTTAACCCCATATTACCTTTATGTGGTGGGGTCATTTATATATATTATTGCTTTGTTATTGTCACTATACCATTTGGTTGAAACACAGGTTTGCTTTCACCTATTGTACTGACCATTAGATCACTACACGTTACCTTTACCCCTTAGGGTCACTGTTCACAACCTCAGCTTGGTTCAGTTTAAAGGTAGGGCAGCGCCACCACCCCTCCCTACGTCCATCTAATATACCGTATGTGATTTGGCTCCAAGTGGTTAATAACAGTTCTGTTTTTTTTTTTATCAGTACATAGATATACTGAATGGAATAAAGTTATATAGGTATGAGTTTTTAAACAATCAGCCAGACATAAGAGAGGGCACTGATATTTGTCAAAATGCTTAAAATGCATATAACTGACAGGGAGATGATTTTGAAGTAGAGTTATGCTCTAAAAATAAAACAATACAAATAGACAAAGACCGTTTATGCTCTTCGTTATTTGTTGCTTCCAAAAGGGATCCAGTTACTTAGGAACTTCACAGTGACCATACTTGGGCATCTATATAGTACCTACATTTTTTTTATATAATACACCAGTATGTTCTACTCATCCACTGTTTACCATTAGCAGTGCTACTCACTGAGCACAATTTCTCCACAGTGCCATTTCAGCCTAACTCTTTCTCATCAGCCAGAAATACAAAAGTAGCATTTAGGACAATAAATCATATACTGTAGCACGTTTGTTCAGGTTTGCAGGTCTAGTATCCCCACACCGATTTGAATAATTTACAGTCCAAATTTACATTGTTAGCTGAAGAGATAAAAGCAGATGCTTGGTACACACAGTGACAGTACTATCATCCTGTAAACACTAAGCAGATGGCTTAGAAAAGGCAATTTGAGGCTGGGACTAGTGATCCTGTTATGCAATTTTAAAGTAAAAAGATATGGTTCTAAATAAAGCTAAAAAAAAATTAATTTTCTGAGCCAAATTTAGACACAGGTCTCACGTTTTTAGCAGTTTTTTCCTATATACAGTATGTTTAGATGGCCTATACTGTACTCAAAAGAATAAAGATAGGCTGACTTAAAAAAAATACATACTTGTGATAGTTGTGGATAAGTAGTTTCCGAAAATATATAGCTTGTGCCTTGAAGTTGTAGTGTACTTTCTGTCATGTCACAGAGTACTCTGCAGTTCAAGATCATCTAAGGCATATCCCACACACTCCTATGTCTCTCTTGACATTTGCTGTGTCTTCTTGAGTACTTTAGTGACAGCTGGTGATGCCACTACGGTACTGTCTTATTGTTTTTCTGAGGGACAACAGGAGAGGAAGTTGCACCAGAGAATCAACAGTATAAGAACCTGTGTCAGTGTGCTTTTGTTCACTTTTCTCTCCATACAACCTATGGGAACTCAAAAGCAGGTCAAATGCAGGTTAACTGTAGGTCAACTGCACTTGCATTGCATTCTGCAAAATCTCACAGGCATCTCAAATTGATGTCAAAAGTACACAAGTACTACACAAGTACAGCCTCTAGAAAAAATTTTTTTTTTCAAAATTCATCATTAAAACGACGTTGCCCACACACAATCGTTTAAAAAAATGCTCTAGCAAAGCGCGGTGATTTTGTGTTAGTAAAAGACGATTCTCGCTTTTCTGTCTGTTACAGCGTGATAAATGTGCTTACTCCATTACGAATGGTAGTTTTACCAGAACGAGCGCTCCCGTCTCATAACTTACTTCTGAGCATGCGCAGGGTTTTAAGGTCGTTAAACACGATCATGTTTTACAACCCGAAAAATGACATACAATAGTTTAAAACGTCGTGAAAAGAGCATAGAGCATGTTCGAATTTTTTTTCTGTCATTTTTCAGAACCCGAAAAATGCTGTGAAGCCCACACACGATAGTTTTAAATGACATTTTTAAAAAACTTCGTTTTTTACAAGCCGAAAAATGATCTTGTGTACGCGGCATTAGGTATGATTTGATTAGCCTGTTAGCTGAACAACATAAATCTAACAAAATCTTCCTTTAAAACTATACTTTGCAAACAGACAAATCTGTTGCTGCACCTAATATATTCTGTATTGTATACTGTGTATGTTTAGCCAAAAAAAATCTGGACAGAGATTCTTTAATTTTTAAAGAATATTGAAGAATTTTGCTGACTGGAAAGTGTTTAGCAAACAAAAAAAGAGCAAATATTGTAAAAAAATAAAAACAAAAACCGTATTGAAGTAATAACAAATAGCAAAACACGCTAAAATGCATATAAAAACGAAGACACATTCTACAGTGCCTTGAAAAAGTATTCCCTTGAAAAGTACCCCTTGAACTTTTCCAAATTTTGTCATGTTACAACCAAAAAACGTAAATGTATTTTATTGGGATTTCATTTGCATAGACCAACACAAAGTGGCACATAATAGTGAAGTGGAAGGAAAATAATACATTGTTTTCATTTTGTTTTTTACAAATAAATATCTGAAAGGTGTGGCATGCATTTGTATTCAGCCCCTTTTACCCCCTGATACCCCTAACTAAAATCTAGTGGAACAAATTGCCTTCAGAAGTCACGTAATTAGTTAATAGAGTACACCTGTGGGTAATTTACTATCAGTATAAATACAGATGTTCTGTGAAGCCCTCAGAGGTTTGTTAGAGAACTTTAGTGAACAGACAGGGCAAGAAACACACAGGACAGGTCAGGGATAAAGTTATGGAGCATTTTAAAGCAGGGTTAGGTTATAGAAAAATATCCAAAGCTTTGAACATCCCATGGAGCAATGTTCAATCCATTATTCGAAAGAGGAAAGACGAACTGCAAACTTACTAAGACATGTTCTAGCTAAAGGGCAGCACAGTGGTGTAGTGGTTATCACTTTTACCTAGCAGCAAAAGGGTCGCTGGTTAGAATCCCGACCACGATACATCTGCTTGGAGTTTGCATGTTCTCCCTGTGTCTGTGTGGGTTTCCTCCGGGTACACCGGTTTCCTCCCACACTCCAAAGACATGCTGGTAGGTTAATTGGATCCTGGCCAAATTGGCCCAGTATATATATATATATGTATATATGTGTGTACGACTGTGTGCCCCAAGCGTGTCAAGATCCTACGGGGTAAAATGACCGCACCAGCCAGGAAGACACTGTCTGCAAAAAGCACCTAGAGGCGATTCAGTTTGCTTGTGTAGCGCTATACAAGTCATTCATTAATTTATTCATAAACTGACAGGCCAGACAATGAAAGCATTAATCAGAGAAGAACCCATGGTAACTCTGGAGGAGCTGCAGAGATCCACAGCTCAGGTGGGAGAATCTGTCCACAGGACAACTATTAGTCATGCACTCCACAAATCTGTGGCAACACTTAAAAATTGCTGTTCACAGATGCTCTTAATCCAATCTGAAAGAGTTTGAGCTATTTTTCAAAGAAGATTGGGCAAAAATGTCACTCTCTAGATGTGCAAAGCTGGTAGAGACATCCCCAAAAAAAACTTGCAGCTGTAATTGCAGTGAATGGTGGTGTCAGGAGTCTGTGGTAGTGAGCTCTTGTAGATCTACAACTCAGGGTTCCCCAGGGCGCGGAGTCTAAGCCCTAGCCTTCTGCTTCACCAGAGCCCCTGATGGTGGGGATGGAAATGTCGCGGCCCCCAGGAACATCCAGTTGATGATGAGGAGACCGTTCGCATGTACAGCGTGCAAGCAGCAGATAAAACCAGAAGACAAACAAAGGTCAGGGAGCGCGGAGCAAACAATCACTGTTGGTAAACTAAGCTGGGGTCGGTACACCAGGAGTCAGACACAATTTAGACAAGAGGAACAGGAGCTCAAGTTCAGGCAATAAGGGTTACACTGAGCATGTCTTATAAAGTGAAGCAAACTAGGAGGTGGGCCAGGAAGTGATGGAAGGGAAGGAAATAAAAGTCCACAGAATAGCAGACGGTGCCCATAGGTGAGCACAGCCAAACCACACATGTGAAAAGAATCAAGTAGAGGAACAAATGCAACAAGGAGGTAAGAGTACACAAGCATGAAACTGCAGGCCAACTTGTAACAGTACCCCCCCCACCCCACCTTACGAGGTCTCCCCACTCATTTAGGGCCAGGCTTGAAAGGAAACTTCTGATGAAAAAGTTTCACCAAATGAGGGGCAGAAAGATCAATAGAAGGAATATAACACCTCTTCCCAGGACCATATCCATTCCAGTCAATTAGGTACAAAAGCCTCCCCCTGGAGAATTTAGAATCCAAGATTTGCTTGATTCTATACTGATCCAAGGTACTGGCTGTTGGAGAAAAATAACGAATAGAACGGGAAAACCTATTGATAACCTATGGTCTAAGGAAAACATTAGGCATTCTTATGCTGCGTACACACGATTGGACATTCCAATGGATGTTCCCTCAAACTTGTATTGTATACACACGGTCACACAAATGTTATCGGAAATTGCGAACATCAAGAACGCATGACGTACAACACTACGATGAGCCGAGAAAAATTAAGTTCAATGATTCCGAGCTTGTGTGAAATTGATGTGTAGAATTTTTGTGCGTTGAATTGTGTACACACGGTCGGAATTTCCGACAACAACTTTTGTTGTCGGAAAATTTGTTTCATTTATTTTTGGATAAATGTTAATAATGTTGTTCTTTGGGGCTAATTGACAGTTCATCTATCGATGCTTAGTGTCCTCCTTCCCCCCATGGTAACTGTGCGTTATATGAATGCTAGCCACAGTCTTCCAATAGTAGGCTTGAGAAAGATGGATGTACACTTTAAATGTGTCAAGGAATTCAATGCCGACTCCATCCAGTTGACAGCTTGGGTCACCTCTCAGCAGCGAGAATGTTGGCACTGATTCCATCCACAACAAACCCTTGCACTTTTCCTAACTTCAAATTCTGCACCTTTTGCCCAGGCAGATGTTTTCTCTTTCTAGGCACTTCACTGTCAGTGACAGCATTCATGTGAGTGGTATTGTTTGCTCCAATTAAATGCTTTTTATGTATACTGCATTGGAATGTTGTCTTTCTCATCAATTTTCCTAAAGGCCGTGGTTGTACTGAGCGATCTTTCCTCCAGTCTCTGACAGCTTCTTTTTGGTATGTGACAGATTTTGCAGACTGTATATTCAGGATTCTACAGGGTCTCACTTGCCTGCCTCTTGTCATGAACTTTTATTTTTGGAACATTAAAAGGTATTTGCTTTTATTGTGTGCTTATTTTACCATAAAAGGTTCTTGTTTTAATGTAAAATCATGTTGCTTTTTTTTTTAATTGAGCATAAATCTAGAAAAATGTTCAAATGAAAATTGTATAAAGAAATATTTGTTATTACAAGGACACTGAAGTAAGTTGAATGTTTTTGGCCAATTAGCAGTCACACAATGCATCAACATTGTACCCAAGGAAAAAGGTTGATGGAAAAAGTGAAACCATTAAGGAATGGTAGACAGATAGGTAGAAACTGTGTTTTCTGAACATATTTTTTTTTTTTAAAGAGCTTGGAAGTAGAAAAGTAATGCAATGTGTATTTTAAATCATAGAAGACTGCCATCTTTGGATGTTGTAGAGGACAAGATGAAAAAACAATATATATTGTTTTTAAGAAAAAGGATCTTTATACAGGATTCAGTGGCATCTCATCAAAGTATATTCGAATTCTCAAAACAAAAAGTAAGGCAAAAGTCAGAAAGATGAGAACAAAGTATTTCCCAAAGGAAAAAAGTAAATATTTTAAGGTGTCAGCCACAATGTGGCAAAAGGTCAAGGATACTCCAGACACGGAGGACAACAAATAAAAGAAAATCCCTTTTATTTAACATTACATTTTTCAAGGGATCGTTGGTAACAAAGTATTGTATCAACAAAGGCTTCGGGTCAGAGATTGTGCAGGGTTGTGTTGGTGTATGAAATTAAAAGTGAACATTTAGGCTAAATAGAAATAGTCTGCCTGAAAACATTGCTTCTCCTCTCCTCCTACCTATGTTGTATGCTGTTTGTTAAAGAGATGTGTGTAAATACCTTTTTTTTTTTTATAGATTTTTTTTTTTCAACAGACAACATTTTCCAGCAAAAAGGCAATATACAGGTAGAGTTGTACACTGCTGCTAACAGGAGAAAAAAAAATAAAAGGTCAGGAAAGAAGGTAAAATGAATTTGAATGGCTGTAACCTATTTACCGCACTCAAACTAAACACATTTCTGTCCTTAGGCTTCAAAAAGGAGAAAAAGAAACCAATAGAAAATGAATGAAAAAAACAACAAAAAAGGGGAAACAAAAAAAAACCAGGAAGAAATAAAACTACACACAAGAATATCAACATCAGTGAAAGACTAAAGACCAAACCAACAACAAACCTCCATGTGTTAATTTGTACATGTTCATTAAATATACAATTTTAACTTTAGGTCTGTAGATTTTGTACAAAGGTTTCCTACTAAACACTTGTGAGCATGCCCTCTGCGCTCAAAAGGTGATTAATGACAATGGTGTTTTTGTTTTTTAAATCTGCTTCAACAACTATATATACACACACAGTTATACACAGATTTTGCCAGCTTTCGAGTGCCTTTCTAAACTTCAAACAAGCAGTGCTGTACATCTTGCTTGTCTTATGTACCTCTACCACCAAATCCACACATTCCCTTGTTTGATAAAACAGAAAGCCAAGTTTGAAGATATTGTGTGGTGCCAATTGACGATTCCCATCCCCAAAAAAGTGCCAACAATGTACACAATGAATTTGAGATTGCTAGTGAGTGTTTCTGCATTTACAAATGCACAAGGATATCATTTAAATGGAAATTTGTTGTGAGTGTAAACATAAGAGTTACTAGCTGCAAGGATGGTGGAATAGGAATAACAGGGTCGGCAGGCAGCCAGCCATCTTATGCCTCATACAATATCTTCTATGAACAAATTGTGCCAATTTCTTTGATTTACTGATTCATTCCCACATCCTACTTAATTCTGGCTTTACAGTTACCATAAAATACCTCATTGGCATTCAAGCTTTATAAAAACACCTTCATTTTCTTCAAAACCTTTTTTTAAACCCACATTAAACCCACAGTAATTTTCTCTTTACTGATATAAATATGTAATGTGCTATATTATATTATTTGATGTGTATTAATTGCATATTTTTTATGTCACACACAGACCACAAAATCCAAAAGAAAAGTTGCAAGGCCCTGACGAAGCACCTTTGTGCGAAACTAGTTGGCTACCTGCATACTGTCCTTTATCCTGCTTTTGTAACTACTGTGGTCCATAATAATCTTTGGAATTGTTTTTAATAAGCATTATTAAATTTTGATACATTTTCATAAAATCATCTGTGTTTAGCGTGCTTGCCTTTTTACAGCATTTGACACTTCTCACTTTAAAATCCCTTAATTTGGGAGAGTGGTTATCTCTCCCAAATTGTTTCTTTTTTCTTTTTATTTGACCCACATTAGTTGGTCACTTAATGCATAAGCTCCGCTCCCCTGTGTCAGGGAACACAACACTGGGGCTGAATTGCTGGAGCTGTAAAGTCACCCACTGGCTTCACTGGCCTCTCCATTGCCCATGACGCCACCTATCCCCTGCAGGAACCCTTTACTTGCAGAGAGGTGCAGTTGTTTCTGCATCATGGGAGCAGACCAAAACAGATTGAAGAAAATATATTTAGACATGTCTTTTACATACAG
Source organism: Rana temporaria (assembly GCF_905171775.1). NCBI lineage: Eukaryota > Metazoa > Chordata > Amphibia > Anura > Ranidae > Rana > Rana temporaria. The sequence continues at coordinate 112,545,450 of NC_053496.1, forward strand.
TATAGGTGGGAGGAAGGGAAAAGCAGTGCTTTTAGGCAGACTCTAGCTTTCACTTACAATTTTAGATTGTTAGAGCTAGCAATGTACATTGAAGCCCATGAACTATTTAAAAAAATCTGTTCTCAATTATAGTGGCTACTGGTGTCATCAATAACAATAAAGTGCAGCGCAAAAACATATAAATTAAGTAATAACACAATTGATGATCAGATAAAGTGTACAAAAATATATAAATATATATAAATATAACTCTAATAATAACACAAAAAGAAATCCATAAAGTGCATCAGTGAAAAAAGTCCAAAAGGTGCTCCAAATAATGAAGTGACTGATTGTGATAAATCTCAAAGGCTGTGATCGACAGGAAGGTTCCTTCACCAATAGCTAAAGATGGCCCCTCACCTCAGCCATTCGACCATGGCTAGGTCACAAAACTTTTGAAAAACCTCCAAGGTAAGTGTAAGGACACGTCCAAGCTTTAAAGGTTACCAGCAGGCAGCAGACAGCTCAATACTCCCAACGACCACGGAGAAATATATAAGATATTGATCTGATCTTGTACTCTTTTGCCAGTGCAAGCGAAGACTTATAACATCTTTCAAGGTTCTTTTTATGGCTGTCATTTAATTGTCCTCTTGCAATAGGCCCCACAGTGTGAATAACATCTCCTGGTTATCATTCAACAACCCCAAAAATGGGTGCTCTGGCCTTTCATTTGGTGGGGATCTTCCTGGTGAGTCTCAGTAGTTGGTCATGTTTGTCTTTAATGGCTCAATCTACGCAGGAAGCAGCCCATCCTCTTGTGTTGTTGTTATCTCTGACTGCTTGCTTGACAGTAGTTCTATCTGGCTTTTACTAGGCAGATGTTGTAATCTGCCTAGTAAAAGCCAGATAGAACTACTGAGACTCACCAGGAAGATCCCCACCAAATGAAAGGCCAGAGCACCTATTTTTGGGGTTGTTGAATGATAACCAGGAGATGTTATTCACACTGTGGGGCCTATTGCAAGAGGACAATTAAATGACAGCCATAAAAAGGACCTTGAAAGATGTTATAAGTCTTCGCGTGCACTGGCAAAAGAGTACAAGATCAGATCAATATCTTATATATTTCTCCGTGGTCGTTGGGAGTATTGAGCTGTCTGCTGCCTGCTGGTAACCTTTAAAGCTTGGACGTGTCCTTACACTTACCTTGGAGGTTTTTCAAAAGTTTTGTGACCTAGCCATGGTCGAATGGCTGAGGTGAGGGGCCATCTTTAGCTATTGGTGAAGGAACCTTCCTGTCGATCACAGCCTTTGAGATTTATCACAATCAGTCACTTCATTATTTGGAGCACCTTTTGGACTTTTTTCACTGATGCACTTTATGGATTTCTTTTTGTGTTATTATTAGAGTTATATTTATATATATTTATATATTTTTGTACACTTTATCTGATCATCAATTGTGTTATTACTTAATTTATATGTTTTTGCGCTGCACTTTATTGTTATTGATCACTATTGGGATTTCTATTTGAATTTATCCTCCAGTGCTGGCTTGCATTTTTAAGTTTTTTGTGTATTTTCCAGCACGGAATTTCTTCTTTATTACTGGTGTCATCAGCATAGTGAGACAAATCTTGGCAATCTAATGACTGGTAGCATTGCACCCATGTGCTGTAGACTATCAGCAAAAATAAATTGGTCCAAAAAATAAAAAAAACATTGCTATATGACCTTTTCAGTAAGCAACAACCCTAACTAAATAAGACGACTTGTCTAATGTCACCCTAGGTTAACGTTATTGTCATTAAATCTACAATAAAGCAATATATAATGAGCTTATTTTTAACTTGTTAAAACTAATAGGACTTTTTGATTCTATATAGAAGAGAGAGCAATTCATGTACAACCTTTACATGATGGTTATAGACTGCTGGCATGCAGCTAAATATGCTAAGAATGAGACACTAGGTCACAGCGGAACCTTCCTTTGTATTAATTTCATAGTTTTCTTCAATGTCTTGCTTGCAAACAGTTAAAATGGTGTGTGATATATTAGGTTATCTAAGGGAATGTAAATGGTTTGTCTTTGCAAGTCTAGAACAGTTAAATATAGAAAGGCAAACACATTTGTTTGTTTCCTGTTGCAGATGTTGTCTGATAAAATAAATAATTCAGACATTTGTAATAATGCATATTTTTCATAGCAACACACAAATTAAAAATATAGGGCCAGATTCTGGTACATCGTGCGTATCTCTGTGGCGGCGTAACATATGTCATTTACGTTACGCCGCCGCAAGTTTTTCAGGCAAGTACTTTATTCACAAAGCACTTGCCTGTAAAGTTGCGGCGGCGTAGCGTAAAACACCTGGCGGAATTCAAATTTGGCGGGTAGGGGGCGTGTTTCATTTAAATGAAGCGCGTCCCCACGCCAAACGAACTGCGCATGCGCCGTCCCTAAAAAACCCCAGTGTGCATTGCTCCAAATGACATTGCAAGGACGTCATTGGTTTCGACCTGAACGTAAATGACGTCCAGCCCCATTCACGGACGACTTCCGCAAATGACGTAACTTTTTAAATTTTCGACGCGGGAATGACGGCCATACTTAACATTGGCTGTGCCTCATATAGCAGGGGCAACTTTACGCCGAGCGCCGGCCGCGCGTACGTTCGGGAATTCGCGTATCTAGCTAATTTGCATACTCGACGAGGAAATCGACGGAAGCGCCACCTAGCGGGGAAAAAAAATGCAGTTACGATCCGATGGTGTAAGAGACATACGCCTGTTGGATCGAATGGATATCTATGCGTAACTGATTCTAAGAATCAGTTGCATAGATACGACGGCCCAGATTAGGACTTACGATGGCGTACATGGCGCTGCGCCGTCGTAAGTCCTTTGAGAATCTGGGCCACAGGCTACAGGATTTTCCTGCTTTCTTTTACAGACAGGAAGGGAGGAGGGGAGGGGTGTTAAGTAATTTATTGTTTTAGTCAGTCACATACTTATTATAAAGGTCCCATATTTTACTGCTAATACACAATTTTACTATTATTATTATTTAGGATTTATGTAATGCCACCAGTTTGTGCAGCACTTTACAATCTAAAAGGAGACAGTACAGTTGCAATACAATAAAATACAAAAGGGTTTAAAGGGCCATGCTCATATGAGCTTACACTCTAATAGGGTGAGCAAGTGGTACACAGGTTAACTATGGGGATTAGCTGGTGTAAGAGTTAAAAGTTCCATTGTTAGTTGGAGGAGTGATAGGCATCCCTAAAGAGATATGTTTTCAAGGACCACCCAAAGGCAGCCAGAGTAGGCAATAGCCAGACAGACTGAGGTAGAGAGTTCTAGAGGATGGGAGATGCTCTGGAGGAGTCCTGGAGATGAGCATGGGAGGAGGAGACAAGAAAGCTTGAGAGCAGGATGTCTTGGGAGAAACGTTTTGGGGATATTTACTAAAACTGGAGCACTCAGAATCTGGTGCAGCTGTGCATGGTTTACAATCAGCCTCTAACTTCAGCTTGTTCAATTAAAGTGGTTGTAAACCTACAGTGCATTCTACATAAAACAAAAGCACCATAGTAATGTGCCCACATATCCAAATGAAATCAAGGTCGTTTTACCTGAAAAATCTTTTGCCTGCACCTGTGTGAGCCCTGTCAATATCGGAGATCAGTGGATGGGTCTGAATGCTGGAGCTCGGGTGGCAGAGTTGTGACATCACGTGACTCCCCTCCCATCTCTGCACTACTCACTGTATGAAGAGAAAAAGAAAGAAAGGAGGGCGCACCGACCTAGTGCATTACCGCATATAAAAAAAAAAGTGTTTATTATTTAAAATAGAATAAAGGCAATAGTCCTACTCACAAACGATCTTAGGTATAAGCTTTTCTGACAAACAAGCTGACTCTCTTGGCTCCAACAAATGGGACTTGACGACGAGAGAGTCAGACGGCACCTCAAATGGCTGACGCGTTTCTGGGGCGCACCCCTTTCTTCAGAGCCTAGGTGGTGATCATCACGGACCACCTAGGCTCTGAAGAAAGGGGTGTGCCCCAGAAACGCGTCAGCCGTTTGAGGTACCGTCCGATTCTCTCATCATCAACTCCCATTTGTAGGGGCCAAGAGAGCCAGCTTGTTTGTAGACCTAAGCTTGTTTATGAGTAGGACTATTTCCTTTATTCTATTTTAAATAATAAACACTTTTTTATATGCGGTAATGCACTAGGTCGGTGCACCCTCCTTTCTTTATTTTTCTCTTCAGCCATATGAACACCCATTGTTCTGAGGAGGGCTGCAAGACTCTAGACCTTGCCATAAGACTAGACTACACTACCCAGGTTTAGTGAAACACCAGAGCACAGGAGATTTTTTCGTTTTGTCTCCTCACTGTATGCGCACACCACACTCAGAGAGCACTCACTGCCCCCTCACTGCATGCAAAGCTACCTAGCGCCTGTGTATATGCAAATCCATGTTGGCTGGCCCCACCCCCTCACAAGTACTATCCAATCAGAACTCATTGAAGGCACCACATGACTTCAGGCATGGAGCAGCCAATCGTGGGGGAGCTGGAGGAGATAGGGGTAGCAATCTGTTGCTGGAATGCTGGACATACTCCCCCTTCTCGTATGCTTGTGCATGAGAAAAATACGTAATATGTCAGTCACAGCAGCGAGGTGTGGAGACACAAATTGTTTTCATGTGTTTTTTAACACAGCAAGAAAATGGAGAGAATTTCTCAATGCTGTATTTACCATTCTTTGCAGGACTGGGCACAGATGACTTGTGATGCTTTACTGTACCAGATAAACTGCTTAATTTTTTTTTTCAGGTTTACAACCTCTTTAAAGGGGTTGTAAAGACAAAAATATTTTCCTCTTAAATTAAAGTCTGACAGTAGCTGATAAAGTAAAAAGTACTGTTTTGCATTATAACTAGTTTGATACCTGTTGAAATCGAGTGGTTTTATTGACCTCCGTCACTCCTGAATCATTATTCTCACTGACTTCCTGGTTTGCGGTGCGCATTCATTCTTGCTACATCACGGCCTAATGGGAACTACAGTTCCCATTAGGCTTAGCCTCCATGCCTGTGAGGGATAAGAGAGCATCTTCACGCAGGGCTGTAGTCATAGGGAGGGGGTGAGCACATTCTGCTTTCCACCATGCAAAACAGCTCAGATGCTGATGGAAAGCAAGAAGAGGAGTGACAGGAAATGGCATTTTAAAACCTGGATTACTGTATTTTGGAGGTCAAAAGGAAAAACTAGGTGAGTGATATTTAAATGCTCTAGCTTACAGCAATCAATTGATCTAATAAAAAACGAACCTTTAGTGTTCCTTTAAGCTTTGGCAATAAAACCTGGAAGCTGATTGGTTTCTATGCAGAGCTGCACCAGATTTTGTACTCTCTAGTTTTAGTAAATAATGCCTTTTGGGTGATATTTACTAGACTGCACTTCAGCTCCTACTTGCTTACCAGGGCTTAACCTCCCTGGCGGTATGATTATTTCAGATTTTAGGTGCTGAAAGCGGTACCATTATTTTGCATGGAAACTTGGCGTTTTACATTGTAGGCCTGTAATTCTTAGGAATATCTCACCTAAATCTGTCCGAACCAGAGTCTAGTAGGCATCTCGGGTATTATAAAGTTTGAAACACAAAATCATAAATTATAATATAATGCATAATAACAAATAATAATTTAATAATAATAATACTTTTTATTCAATACATTTTAGTAAATAATATAATCAAAAACACTGATTTTTTTTTGCTCAAACAAGGGTGCAATATTAGTAGTCATATTGCTTCAGTAAACGTCTCAGGTATGGAAGATTTTAAAACAAGGTACAGCGGAAATGGGTTTATTTTCGGATTTTCCTGTCTTATTTTTTAAGTTGGTGGAATTTGGTCCATAAAGTGACGGCCAGCCTGGCATTGCGGGTTCACAACGCCAGCAGCCTGACGTCCAGATCTGTTTACAGCTGTTGGCATCTGGTGCTTGAGAAATATGAGTTTGGCAACCTTCCACACAAAGTCCGCATGGACCATAGGCCTGTCACTCTTTTTTTTCCGGAGAAAGAATGCAGGCACTGTTCAAGAAGATATTTTATAATATCTTTTTGTTGCTTCCTCATAGCCTGGTTAGTTCTGTCCACACCTCCCATGGTATTGTTGTAAACCAACACGACCTGTGGCTTCATCACATCTTTCCATCTTTGGTGTGTACCATTACAGTTGAGGTGTTGTGAATTGTACTCATAAGGCACACGTCTTTTTTGTCCAGCCATCTCAGTGCCATCATTTTTCCTTTCTGCCAGGCAACTATTTCTCATGCCCCAAGCTTTTTATTGGCAAAGGTTGGTGGCATGTCACGCCGGTTAGCCCTAACTGTCCCATATGCATCCGTCTTGTTCAGAAGAAGGAACTCATAGAGTTCTGGGGACGTCTAAAAATTGTCTGTGGTGACACAGTAGCCCGGGTTCAGCAATGGCTCAATCAAAGAAAGAACCAAAGCGGTTGGCATTCCAAAACTGCTGAATCGATCGCAGAATTTGGTCCCTTTCCCGGTGTACAGGACCGAATTCCAGATGTACCCAGAGCTGGATTCACATAGCATAAATGACTTTATGCCAAATCGAGCGCGCTTTGATGCGATAAACTGTATCCAGCTAAGTCTACCTTTGTAGGCCATAAGACTTTCGTCAATGCTTATGTCTCTGTCTGGAACATAGGTCTGCTGGAAATTCAAAATTAGCTGATATGTAGCAGCTTGTTGCTTCTGGTTGCGATTCGTCTCCATAACAATTTTGGCAATAACTTCATCAATCAAAAAGAGCTTGAGGTATGCCAAGGTGTTGTCATCCTCAACATACACTTTGATTCCAGGTGCTCCTGTAAACGGAAATCTTGTGGGTGTTACATGCTCCGTATCGCATTTAATCGAGCACCAAGTCCGCACATCGCTGGGCACAGTCGCAGGATTGTCGTTAAAATCGCTTTCTGCGTCCGATGACAAACTTCCCCACAAGTCACTGTCACTCAACTCCTCTGCAAGCGATTCTGTATCGCTTTCACTGTTTTCCAGCAGGTCATTTTCCAACAGCGATTTTGAGGTGGAGTGTGTTTGTGCTTTATACTTTTTAAATTTACCGCCGGTTCCGCCCCCGTGTCGCGACTTTTGCAGGGAAGGGAATCAGGGGAACACGCAGTGCATCGGGCAGAATATCTGGGCCGCCGTACACTGGGGAAATACATCGCGGGATCCCAGGGACAAGGAAAGTAACCTCTTCCAGGATCCAGCGAGGCAATCCTGAGTGTGGCTCTGGGTTACAGATAATGGCACTGAAATCTCACTTCGAGCCACACTCGGGAATACCACTAGGCAGGTTAAATTACATTTCCCTTGGCTCCATCATACTAACAGAGGGGCCCAGGAGGTGGGAGCAGAGGAGTGACTTATTTAATTTTTGGAACATAGGCAGATAAAGTCATTGCCAATGTTCTGTTGCACCTTGGAGGTAGTGGATATGGGATTGGAGGGAGCCCCGTCAGAAAGGCTGTATAGGACCCCATGATTTTTAACAGCAGTCCTGCATTATTATAATAAAGTATAGATAGGTATACATCTCACTAAACTAAATGCAGTTTAGCCTAGGAAGGCTGGACGAGGCAGAAGGGAGATATCTCCACATGAGAGACATAGACGGTAAAAGAAAATGACAAATGTTATAACCCTTCCACACTTTATTGAAAAAAATGTTTTGCCATACACTTTAAGTACTACTGAATAATTATTAAACTGTTATGTTATGTAACTGTAATATTGTTAGTATGCATAATAAAATGTTGAGAAAATAATATATTGTTTGGCAAATATGTCTCCAATTTCAAGAAACATGGTAAAAAACAGAAATGATTAAAGCATTGCCACATGTTAACAGAGACTGTGCTTTTATGCTAGTGGCAAACATTTTCTTCTGTTCTATTTCCCAGTAACAAACAGCAGATATTAATCTTCACACTGGATGCAGGGTGCAACCAATGTGCAGTGTATGACATCCAACCCTATTGTATTATTTTTCGGCAGTTCTTAGGGCACTGCCCGAGGTCTGATATTTTATAGAGTAGCTAAAGAAAAATGAATATTCTCATCTTCACAATGATAATCTTCTTTTAAAGACAAAATCCATCACGTTGCACATTCACAATAAATGCTGCCTCCAGACCAATTTTCCCATGCATTACAACCATGTACCTCTATATATGTGACAGCACATTATTTGCTGTGAACATTTTATACATTAGAGCTACTGCAAGCAATTTAGAGCTGACGAGTTCCTCTGCATTTCCATGAACTCACTGAGGCTTTGAGCAAAATATGGAGTGCAAAAACTATTTTCCAGTTTCCTCAAACAAGGCTTCAGTTAAACTCACATTCGCTTTTCATTGGCATGCATTTTACTATTCAAGGTAACCATTACTGTCATTTTTTTTTGTATTTACACAGAGAACAAAATGCAATATCGATTTAGAATTTTGTGGTTACTTTACTTTGTCATTTTCGTATTTGCTAAAGACCTCTGTGGCACAAACACATTAAAAAGCTAGAGATTAACATCAAGCGCAGTTTTCTGATCACAATGAAATGTGTCATGCTATGATGTCTTTCATTACATGTTATAGTTCACATGCTGAATGCATCAGAATAGCAGATTATCAGACAGTGTAGTATGGGATGAAGAATGGAAAACTCTAAATGGCTACTGTATGAAGATGCAAAACTAAATTTATAGGACAAGCTCCCCCCAAAAAACTTTCAGAAATTAGGTCCAAAGTAATTTTCTTTGTATGTAAAAATAAGTAGGTAAATAGGAGCTCCAATAAAAGTGATCGATTAATGCAGATTGTAATCATTAAATGATAATAAACCCTTAGTTTAGGGAACTTTCAGCAGTTGCTGAGCATAGGTGTGCACAGCCTATTGCATTAGGATGTGCACCCCAAAGCTCAAACACATATGCATTTGACCATATTTACCAGCCTCTTCCCCACTCGCCATCCTGAAACAGTGGGAGAAAGGGGGATCAAGGGAGTACATGGGGGACCCGGGCAACAGAAGGAAAAGGAACAGGGTAAGGAGGGGTGGCATATATTAGTACCGATCCCCTATATTTTCCTCCTGTGGCAGCTGAATGTTGACAAAAGGGAGAGGAGGAGAAGCCTACTTTCAGCCTAAATTCCACCCCTGTCGCCTCTCCTGTGCACTTTCAGAGGACCGGCAATAAGGATTGCGGTTTACCTGTCACCTGCCCACCATTGACAGGTTGCCAATCCCAGGATTAGGGTGTGCCCAGGCACACCTGGCACACCCCTTGCGCACGCCTATGTTGCTGAGTATACAACATCTTCATCTTTTAATCCATTCCTATGTTCCAGTTTAAGCTGGTGAGATGACCACTTCCCCAGTTTTTCAATTTTTTTGTTTCAGTGTGGATCCTTTCTCTTGCAGCATCCTATGGAGCCACCTTTGCATGCAGGGACTAGAGCTGTGTCTCCCTACACTGTGTGCATCATTGGAAACACACAGCCTCATAGCCAGAGATGTCAATGCATCCCTGCTCCTCCCCTTTCCCCAGACTAGTTCCAGACTGCACTGTCCACTGTTAACTCTTGCCTGTGAAGACTGGAAGTTCAGGAAAGCAGCACTGAGATAGTAGGAGTCAGCACCTCTGCAAAATACAAATGCCAGGGTAAGAATTTTAACAAATATTTTACTGGAGAATGTATTTTATTTTATTGTGCTCAATGTGTTATGCTAAAATATGCTGCGAGTTAATATTACTTCAACCCTTAACAAATGTATTTTTTTAAATGTAAGCAGCAGAAGTACCTGAATTTCACTTGATATTAGCTTCTTGTAATCCACTGTACAGCGGGACCTGGGCCAGGAGAAAAAGACACAGCACAAGGATCCAGTCAGTTTTGCTTTAATGGTCATGTGTCAATGAGAAATGTGCTGATAGGAGAGATTAACGTGGTTCTAAAGGCTAAAGGTTTTTTACCTTCATGCATTTAATGCATGAAGGTAAAAAACTTTCTATGTGTAGTGGCTCCCCCAGCCTCCCCCCCCAATCCTTACTTGAGCCCCCTCTGATTCAGCAATGTTCACGATAGCCTCAGCTGTATGGGGATCTCCCTCCTCATTGGCTGAGATTGTAGCAGAAGCCTATTGGCTCCCACAGCTGCCAATCACAGCCAGTGAGCCAATGAGGAAAAAGTGGGGGCAGGGCAGAGATGTGGCTCTATGTGTCTTATGGATGCATAGAGCAGCAGTTTTGGAGTGAGCATGCAGTGGTGCCCCCAGGGCAAGTGGCTTTGTCTGGGGGGACTGCTTGAGGATGAGGAGCCAGAATCGCTGGCGGGGGGACCCAAAAAGAAGAGGGTCACAACTGCTCTCTGCAAAACCACTACACTGAGCAGGCAAATATAACATGTTTGTTTTTTTGTTGTTTTAAACAAAGCAGAGAAAAATCAGGTTTTAAAATCTGCCAGACAGACCATGCTGCTTGTCACAGTTGAATAATTCTCAGGTTTGGATGGACAGAAATACAAACAATTGGTAGGTAAAACAATTCCAATATTTGAAACTTAACATTGATAAAATGACATATTAATGATTAATAAATATCAGAGCTATGAAGACAATATTGCCAAACTGTATATGAGTTTATGCATTTTACAAGCACTAACTTAAAAGGGTTGTAAAGGTAAAAAAATGTTTCCCTAAATAGCTTCCTTTACCTTAGTGCAGTCCTCCTTCACTTACCTCATCCTTCTATTTTGCTTCCTGGTGTGGAGAAAGCATCTTGAGGGGGTAGGGGGCGAGCAAGAGGAGCAGGACGCCCACTAACACAAAGCCCCGTTCTCTATCTGCAACGTAGAGAGCGTCCTGACCTTCCTGCTCGCCCCCTCCCCCATCAAGAGGCTTTCTCCACACCAGGGAAAAAGCCTCCCATTACGGTGTGTAGTTACAGACAGAAGAACAGGGAGTGAGGATTTCTCAGAAGAAATAAGGACATTTAAAAGCAAAATTTAAGGATGAGGTAAGTGAAGGAGGACTGCACTAAGGTAAATGAAGCTATTTAGGGAAACAATTTTTTACCTTACAACCCCTTTAACTAGCTTAGCTATCATATGCTGCATGTGCAATATGTGTAAATATGGAAAACACATCTTGTGCTGGCATTTTCCAAGTGTTAAAAGACTGTCAAGACTGCCATAGACCTTGTAGTGTTCATGCAGGGCAAAGTCCATCTCCAGTAGCACATAAACTTCTCTACCTTGCTTCCCTGTTTATATGGTCAGCTTCCAGGATTGCTGTAATTACTCAATACTTTTGGGCATAGGTGTGCACAGCCTATTGCATTAGAGTGTGAACCCCAAAGGTCAAACATGTGAGAGGGTGTGTATGTATGCATAATATATACACACACATGTAAAACACATTTTAAAATGTATTAAACATGAACGATGTCAGTAGGGCAGAGGTTGGTGTCTGTAGTTTTTTATTTTTATTACTTTATTTTTGTATTATTTTTTACATTTTTTTAGGAGCCCCATTGGGGGGCTTTGGTGAAATATCAGCAGGGGGAATCTGCACTGCACGGGATGATTAGGGTGTGCCCAGGCACACCTGGCACACCCCATGCGCACGCCTATGTTTTTGGGTATGAACAAGCATATTACAGCGCTAGTGCATGGTAAAAGGCACTCCAAATCCAACTTGAGCCGACACAAAGCTGTTTTTCCTTGCTTCCTGTGAACAAGCAAAATGGTGGGGGAATAAGAGGAAAAAATGTATATGGTTTTGGGAATTAGGAAAATAATCCAAACCTGTTGATTTTCTAAGACAAATAATGCAGCGTACACACGATAATTTTTCGGGTTTTAAAAAGTTTTTCAGGCTCTAGAAAAAACAAAGTTTTTTTTCAACTTGATCATTAAAACGGTCTTGCCTACACACGATCATTAAAAAAAATTCTCTGGCAAAGCGCGGTGACGTACAACACGTATGACGGCACTATAAAGGGTGGGGCCACCCTTTGGGCTGCTTTAGCTGATTTTGTGTTAGTAAAAGTCAATTTGCGCTTTTCTGTCTGTCACAGCGTGATGAATGTGCTTACTCCATTACGAACGGTAGTTTTACCAGAACGAGCGCTCCCGTCTCATAACTTGCTTCTGAGCATGCGCGGATTTTTCACGTCGTTAAAGCCCACACACAACCATTTTTTACAACCCGAAAAACGACAACGTTAAACACGTTATGAAAAAATAGAGCATGTTCGGAAAAAAAAATTGCCAGTTTTTTAGAGCCCCGAAAAATGCTCTGAAGCCCACACACGATCGTTTTTAATGACGTTAAAAAAAACTTCATTTTTAGAACCTGAAAAACGGTTGTGTGTACGCGGCATTACAGTTTTACTTTGTTCACCCCAAATAATTGTATTAAGCCAACAGCACAGCTATGCCACTGCTTTAAAAAAAATAAATGCCCAGACAAAGTCCTGTTATTGGCCTTTCTTCCAATTACATAATTCACTCTGTATCATAATGCAAATAGAAGGAAATGGGACAAACTCTGCCCCATTTGTGAGGCTTGCAGTTTAAAATGCAGAAAAGTGTGAAGTAAACACTGCAGTGTCCAACAGATAACTGAAAACCACATCAGCTATCTGTTACAAATTGTCTCCTAAATTATACACACAGGGCCAGATTCAGGTACATTTGCAGCGGCGCAACGTTTCGAATTTACGTTACACCGCCGCAAGTTTTACGGGCAGGTGCTTGATTCACAAAGCACTTGCCTGTAAAGTTGCGGCAGCGTAAATCCCTCCGGCGCAAGCCCGCCTAATTCAAATGGGGCGTGGATCATTTAAATTAGGCACATTCCCGTGCCGAACGTACTGCGCATGCTCCGTTTCGAAATTTCCCGCCGTGCTTTGCGCGAAATGACATCGCACCAACGTAATTTTTTGAACGTCGACATGAGTTACGTCCTTTCCTATTCACGGACGACTTACGCAAAAAAATATATATATTTAAATTCGACATGGGAACGACGGCCATACTTTAACATGGCACATCTATCTATATGCCATGACATAGCAGCTTTAACTATACGCCGGGAAAAGCCGACTAGCGACGACGTAAGAGAATGCGACGGCCGCGCGTATCTTCGTGAATCGCCGGAAACAGCTAATTAGCATACCCGATGCAGAAAACAACGCAAACTCTACCCAGCGGGCGCCGAAGTATTACACCTACGATCCGAAGGCGTATGAAGCAGTACGCCTGTCGGATCGAAGCCAAAAGCCGTAGTATCTTGGTTTGAGGATTCAAACTTAAGATACGACGCCGCAAATTTGAAAGTACGCCGGATTATCAGTAGATACTCTGGCGTACTTCTGTGAATCTGGCCCACAGGGTCAGTAATACAAATACAAAAATGTTTACCTTGTTAAGTACGTATTGTTGTATTTTAAAATGTATACACAAATGACAAACTTCAAAGGGGAAAAAAACAGCCTAATAAAGATAAAACAACAAAACCAGCTTTTACTGTAATATTCAACTTCAATCTAGAGATTTCACCCACAGTACTTTTCTGCCACTAGATGTCCTCAGTCTGAACCAACTTCCTTCACAGTCCTTCAGGACCAACCCCAATCTTTGAATGGACAGTGAAAGAAAAAGCAGCAAATAAATTAGATAATTTTTCTTTCACTCTGCTTCTTTTTTTTTATATCAGCATGTGTCTTTTCAGTGCATGACCTAAATGACTCGTACTAATTCTTCAGCTCACACTTAAATTCTGGTGTACAGGGATGGCAAAAGACTAATACCAGGTCTAACTCAGGTACTTACACTGCTCACATTTATAAAAATACAAACAATGATGTATAAATGATTACAGAGATGCATTAATTGGTGCCTTTTATATCAGCCTACAGTCCACCTTTAAGGCTCTTTCACACGTCAGCTCAGTTTTTTAGATCAGTTTTTTTTTTCATCAGTTGATCAGTTTTTCCATCAGTTTTTCGTCTGTTTTTCGTCCGTTTTCCGTCAGTTTTTCATCAGTTTTTCCATCAGTTTTTCCATCAGTTTTTCCATCAGTTTTTCCATCCATTTTTTCATCCGTTTTTTTTTTGGGGGGGGGCTTTTTACATATTTTGATGAAAAACGGATGTTAGCGGATCGGATGGTAAACGGATCATCCGCTAACGTCCGTTTTTCGTCCGTTCCGTTTTTTTGACGGAAGAAAAATAGGGTTTTCTTCCGTCAAAAAATCGGAACTTAACGCAGACGGATGCTAACGGACGTTAGCGGATGCTCATCCGCTAATGGACGTTAACCCATAGGGAAGCATTGTGGTCCATTAACGGACGTCCAAAAACGGACGAACGGAACGGACGTGTGAAAGAGCCTTAAGAGTCAATTGGAAGATGCTGGCTATATTGCATTATATTGTAACTAGTATTTAAGGTAAATTCCAAAATTAAACACAAAACACTCTTGTAGTGCCCCCCCCCCCCCACACACACACACACCATACTTCATGGGTTAAGTGGATGGTAATTCTTTGTTATTTTTATCAGCTTAGGTACAGTCACATGATTCAGAAGCAGCAGCTCCCTTGTGTAATCGATCACTCCACAACTGATCTGAATTCTGACAGTCAAGACGTCACCCACCAGGCCGATTGCCTATACTTTGTCAGCTTTCCCTCCCTTCACCTGTGGCAGCTTATCACTGACACAGGGAAGCTTACAGTAAGCTTCTTTAACACGTGACTGCTTTGAACTGGATTACAAAATGGTCTTTCCAAAGATCTCTTTTATATACTGTAGGCTATACAGCAAAGGTAAGGGGCGGGGCAGGCAACATTTTTACCAATACTTATAGTAAGGCAGGCCATAGATTAGTCAGGTTCTTTGTTCAACCAGCAGGTTGAATGAGAAAAATGTACTTTATTCTCCCATCCACACAGGATGTGATTGAGGTGGATGGGGGAATTCTCCACGCTGAGCAGGGAGACTCTGCTAGGGCGGTTGTACAGAACTTGATCAGTATATCGACTTCTGTACAACCTTCCTACCCAAACATGTATAACAATTTGGCTGGTCCCTGCTGAACCTGCACATTTTTTATCCATATATGGCTGGTTTTGGCCTTTTCCATCACCTTAAAGTGATTTTAAAGGTTTAATTTTTTTTTTTAAATAACAAACATGTCATACTTACCTCCACTGTGCAGATCGTTTTGCACAGAGTGGCCCTAAATGCCGTCTTCTGGGGTCTTCCAGCATCTCTTGAAGCTCCTCCCTACATCAGATAACCCCCTAGGAAAAGCGTTCTCCCGGGGGGGTTACCTCGCGAACACGCTTCCGAGTCCAGCATTCAGCGTACATAGCCGCCGAATGCAGGACTCTGCCCCAGCCCCCCCCCCCCCCGGCGCCCACATCATTAGATTTGATTGACAGCAGCGGGAGATAATGGCTGTGCTGCTATCAATCTATTCAATCAAGAGCCAAGAACCCCAGGTGCCGTGGGACACTACAGGGCTCAGGTGAGTAAAACGGGGGGCGGTGACTGCCAGAAGTTTTTTCACCTTAATGCATAGGATGTATTAAGGTGAAAAAACAGGAGGTTTTACTACTACTTTAAGTCTAGGGGTAGATTCATATTGTGTAATACTTATCTTATTCTTCTGACAGACTTCTAGTGCACACCTCTTCTCTCCAAAGCTCTGCATAGTGGGTGGTCTTTGCCATCCTGACATATAATGCAAGACTATTTGTCCTACATTTTAGTTGATGATATCAGTGTGCAACCGCAGGGTGGAGCATACTAGAGAAGAGGCTGCCGGAATTTGGTTGCACAATGTGGATTGGTTAATAAAGTAAGTACTTCAGCTTATCCCTCAATCCCTAGACCTAACAAGTATTTAATCTTTGCAGTGCAGGTGATCTTACTGCAAAGTTTTCTTGTCTTGTTTTGATACAGAAGAAAAGATAAATCTTGAAATATGCAGGGAGTAATTTTTGCATGAACTGACCCTTTCATATTAAGTATATCATATATAGACTTCTTCCCTGAACCTTAAAACAATATTTTAATAAGTTAAAAAATACAGCCATGTTCATCTGACAGATAACAGAACTAAGAAAAAATGAAAAACTATAATGAACTTCAATTATATAAACCAATTTCTACAGAATAGATTGACAATTAAATCATTTTGTGGAATTAATGGAGTATATTAAGCATATAGCTTGATGACATTCCCTTGGTTCTAGAACATCTAACTCACTAAAGCATTACCTTAATGTTTCAGGAAACAGAAATTATCATTATAGTACAGATGGCACTCCACATAAATGGCTTAAATGGGAGCCTCCTGTGACAGCTCAGAAAAATATTGCCACAGAGTTAACTGTCAACAAGTAGAACCTACACACTTCAAAGAAACAACATATTAAAAAAGAATAATAAGCAGAAGGTTACATAGGTTGGAAAAAAGAAGATGGCCCGGATCCACAAAGCAGTTACGCTGGCGTATCTATTGATCTATTTTTTTTATGTCGTTTACGTAAGGCTTTTTTCGGCGTAACGTTACCCCTGCTCTATGAGGCATACGCAATGTACACAATGTTCAGTATGGACGTCGGGCCAGCGTAGAATTTTCCGTCGTTTAGGTAAAAAGTTCCCGAATAGGGCTTTGTGTAAATTACATTAACGTCGTCTAGGCATTGAGCGGGCGTAATTTAATTTGAAAATTTGACGTGATACTGAGCATGCGCGTGCATGCGCCGTACGAAAAAAAGCGCCATTTACGTGGGGTCAAGCATACTTTACATAAAACACGCCCCCCTGTTCATCATTTGAATTCTGCGCCCTTACGCCGGGAGATTTACGCTACGCTGCCGTAACTTTAGAGTGCTTTGTGAATACAGCACTTGCCTCTCAAAATAGCGGGGGCGTAGCGTAAATACGATACGCTACGCCTGCTTAAAAATATGCCGGTCTACGTGGATCTGGCCCGATGTATTCTCAAGTTCAAACTTAAAAAAAAATGTCAAAAAAATGAATGGGGAAAGTGGGGAAGGAGGAAATGCAGTTAAGTCACTGATTGATAAGTATCCTGAATGGTGGGTACCTATAAAGGGTCACACGTCAAATGACGGTGCTGTTACTGTAACCATGTATTCATAGAAGTAAATTCATAGAAGGAATAAGTGTGGGGAAAGGGGAAGAGTCTAAGGGAAGACTGAAAGTTTAGATAAGTGGGTTACTTTAGGTAACAGGAAATGACCAAGAAACTAAATTAATAAATGTATCAAAAAAGTTTATTTAGCACAAATATATGTGCGATTTAGAAAATAGTAAGATTTGATAAAAACCATTGAATTCAACGAGTTCCGTTGCACATGAAAGTTGACTGACAGGACTAACAAGGACAACAATTAAAAAAAAATGGCAAGTTCCCTCCTACTGGAGGACATTAACCACTTGCCGTCGCCGCACCGTCGAAATACGTCCACAAGGTGGCTCTGCTGGGCGAGAGCACGTAATATGACGTCCTCTCTCCCAGCCGCCACTAGGGGCGCGCTCGCGCCGCCGGAGGCGCGCGCGCACGCCCCCCGCTCGCCCCCGACTCCCGTGCGTGTGCCTGGCGGGCGCGATCGCCGCCGGGCACACGCGATCGCTCGGTACAGAGCGGGGACCGGGAGCTGTGTGTGTAAACACACAGCTCCCGGTCCTGTCAGCAGGGGAAATGCTGATCTTCGGTTCATACAATGTATGAACCGAGGATCAGTGTTTCCCCTAGTGAGGCCACCCCCCCCCCCCACAGTAAGAACACACCCAGGCATACTTAACCCCTTCCCCGCCCCCTAGTGTTAACCCCTTCACTGCCAGTGGCATTTTTATAGTAATCCAATGCATTTTTATAGCACTGATCGCTATAAAAATGCCAATGGTCCCAAAAATGTGTCAAAAGTGTCCGAAGTGTCCGCCATAATGTCGCAGTACCGAAAAAAAAAATCGCTGATCGCCGCCATTACTAGTAAAAAAAATATAATAAAAATGACATAAAACTACCCCCTATTTTGTAAACGCTATAACTTTTGCGCAAACCAATCAATAAACGCTTATTGCGATTTTTTTTTTAGAAAAATATGTAGAAGAAAACGTATCGGCCTAAACTGAGGAAAAAATATGTTTTTTTATATATTTTTGGGGGATATTTATTATAGCAAAATGTAAAAAAATATTCATTTTTTTCAAAATTGTCGCTCTATTTTTGTTTATAGCGCAAAAACTAAAAACCGCAGAGGTGATCAAATACCACCAAAAGAAAGCTCTATTTGTGGGAAAAAAAGGACGCCAATTTTGTTTGGGAGCCATGTCGCACGACCGCGCAATTGTCTGTTAAAGCGACAGAGTCCCGAATCGCAAAAAGTACTCTGGTCTTTGGGCAGCAATATGGTCCGGGGGGTAAGTGGTTAAACTCACAGCCTGCTCTTGGATCTTTGCACCCGTTCCTGCATGCATCTTAAATTTTGACATGCAGCTGTATTTGTCTAGGTCTGTGCAGCTGCTGTGTCTGCACCTGCATCCACATCTATAGGCTACATTATATATTATATTTATTACCATATTAATTGAATTTAATTTATTGGATTTATTAATTATTAATGTATTATGGTTACATAGATCTCCCTACGGGGATTGTGACATCTAATTTAGTTACACAACATCATACACATGTTCATGCCTCATCTAAAGTCCCAAAACCCATTCTCTTTCTCTTTTTACACATCTATAGGCTGCCTCCATGCAGCTCCAGGTAGATGCAGGTGCAATTACAAAGGCTGTCTGCATGTAGAACGGTTGTCAATGCCCATATGAAAGTATCCTAATTGCCAGCATGTTTCATGTGTACCTTCTGATCCCTCTCAATCCTGTCCTTTAAGAAAAGCATCCTCTTTAACTGACCCCCACAGCCACTATATTTTGTTAGACTGTAAGTTTGCAGATTTTCCACTAACTTCTGCTGAATGTACCTATCTCTGATCAAGAGCAATTTCTATATCAAGTTTTAGTTCAATTGCAAACTTTCCCCCCACCTTTTATGGTGATTGAAAGGGACTTTAACATGGGCATGTCTCCATCTAAAGATAGAAAGGTGTTATTCCAAACTACAGCATCAAAACAAGTACTAAACAAGTACTAAACTTATCTACCTTCTCTTGTAAACTTATTAGAAACCATTGCTTATTTGATGCTTGGAGGATTAGGCATCCCCTGCATAAAGAATGTATCCATCTATGCCAGTTCTTGCACTAACACCACAGGTGACCTGCACAAGGAGGGTCCAAAAGCTCAATATGATTCCAGTATTGAAAGGGTTAATCTTTAATATCACCACAACCTTGCTGCTCTCACAACCAGCAGGCACTGAAAACTGCAAGCACATAAACAGCAGAAAAGAGCGCACAGGCTCTGGTGCAATACCCCTTATTTTTGTATTTATTTTTTTTTATAAAAATGCACTCACAAGCAAAGATAAATTGGAGCTTATAAATCACATCTCCCCACCATGGTACTGTGCACCAAAATCCTCTTATATCCTCCATAATAGGAGCTCCAGCTGATAGTGTGGATGTGGCAGCAGTCCTGGACTGAATGAAGCCGCCACTATGTTTAATCACAGACAGTTCACATATATAGGAAGCCTTCCGGAGTACCGTGATACGATTACGTAGCTGCTGTTGAAGTTGAGCTGTTGCTTTGGCAACATGTTTCGAAGGGCATGGACTCCTTTATCATGTCCACCTTGCACATTGTGCTCTCTTCCCTTCTGTTTGTATAAATAATTTAGCTCCTACTCTAATCCCTATAATATGTACTCTAGATTAGACTTCTTTTTTATCTTGGTTCTTTTGATTACCTATTCAGCTGGAGCTACAAAAAAAACATGATTTGATCCTGCCTTAATCATCCTAAACCTAGTTATCATCAGCTCCTTTGCTAAACTTGCCACTGGTGTCTGAATAAACACCTTTTACAAGTTGACAATATTTGACAACAACCAGACCAGGACCTGACAGAGCTCCTCCAGTTCTGTACAGAAACCTTCCACTCTGGGAAGCCCATAAAGCATATGTTAGGGGTTAATGAATCTCTGCAAGCATCTGATTAAAAAGAGCTGCAAATTAGACAAAAATCTCTCTTCTACATTTGTTGCATACGGTGGTACAACAACTCTTCCAAAAATCTAAAATCCTACAGTACTTCACCTGCAGGTGGTTACCAAATTGAGAGATAAAGTAAAAACCTTACTTACTTACAATTATCTGTTCGTTTGACGGTTCCCTCACCTACTGCCCTCAAGCTAAGACATACATAGAATTTCATCATCTGATTTAAGCATTTTAAATACTGTTGTAACCCTGGAGGAACTCTTGCAGGTTATTAAACATTTACTTACACATAAAACCACTGGACCAGATGGTCTCCTATATACTAATTGCAAAACATCTTTGCCTACCCTGGTCCCACACCTAATTGCATTAAGTTAATTTATTTTTATCCCTCATTCTCAGTTTGTGCACTCCTTCATATCTCTAAAAATGAAGCCTGAGAATGATCCAGCTTCCCCAGCCAACTCTCAGCCAATAGCCCTGCTCAAATCTGCAAAGATTCTGGCCAATATACTATCTCTAATACTTCCCAAAGTTACCCACAGGGACTAAGAAGGTTTGGTATCCACCAGGCAAGTGGGTGACAATAATAGACAACCTATAGTTCCCTGCTTTATTGCTTAGTTTAGATGTCCAAAAAGCATTTCATATGCTAGGCTGGCCATATAGGTTTTCCACCTTGTTACAATATGGATTCAAAGGTCTTTTTTTTTTTTTTACAGAATTGTGGGCCACCTGTCTCAGGTTAAACTATTCTTGATGAGTATTGGCACTCAACTTGCTCACTGATATGGTCTAAAATCCCCAGAAACTAAACAACAGTGCATTGCTCCTATGTTTTTGACATTGTGGATGTAGAATAAATGTAATCAGTAGCACTCTCTTGTTTTACCTTTGCCTCAAATTAACATTTTGTTTAATCCTGTAGTTCAATTTGTTTCATTCCGAAACATAAATCAGACACATTTTTCTTTATTCAAATGTATCTAAATTCCAAATCACAATAGTAACCAATGTAAACAAATGCTCCAAAATAACTTAACTAAATTAATTTTAAATAACAAAATGTTAAATCGAATTAGACAGCCACATTCAAATTGACCAAAAATTCAGTCCAATTTAATTAAATTTGGTAGAATTCAGGAAATTCAAATTGAATTTGAAAACGAATATACAAAACAAAATGAATTCCCGAAAACAAATTTAGTGAATTGGACTAAACAAAATTATTAAATCTAAAATTAAATATTTTTTTTTCTTTCTGCAGATGTCAAATATCCAGTAATCCCAGATAGTGTGTCCTATGGATGTATGTTGCCCAGGGCTGAGGCTGCAATTTTCCAATTGCTCCATCTCAATAACCCCATGACGTGCAAACTACGCTCTTTTGAAGACCTATGTACTCCTAAACATTTACTTGCCCACCTCTATTAGTCTTGTATCCAGATAAAACACTTCATTATGTCCAGAATGCTATCTCTTTTACTTGAGAGGCCCACAAAATGTGAACACATATATAGCCAAGACCCCCACCTATTACACATTATCTCTTCCGTTTCAATATTTTTATTAAAAGTTTTTTACAAAGAGTATAAAGAGTAAAAGTCATATAGTCTCGAGCCCCATGTTACCTAGAAAGAATTCTCTCGAAAGCACCACTCCCAGGCATATCCGAGGCACTTAATTGCGGACATATGAATTTATACACGAACATTATCATACCAACAACAATATTTTACAGAGACTACAAGTACACCTATACAGTTAATTTATTATGGCATAATATTTGCATAGAAACCAATGTGGGCCAATGGAGTTTTGGATTCACCCTCTGTATTTGGAAGAGAAGGTGCCCTCCTCCATGGGGAAGGGGCCCCCTATTTTCCCTTACTAGAATTCCCTTACTACAATTATCAATAATTCTCCTGGTCTGATCTGATGCCTGGTTGTTAGGGACAAATCCTGCTTGGTCAGGATGTATGTTGTGTGCAAGGAAGTTCACCCTAAAGACTAGTACTTTTGACATTATTTTCAGATCTGCATTTATCAGCGAAATTGGGTGGTAATTAGAGCAATCACCGTGGTCCCTTCCCGGTTTCGGTAAGACGTACAGTATATCCCCTCTCCCTTTTAAATGTAATCTCTATGAGCAGGGCCCTCCTGTCCCTTCTGTATTGAAGTGATTGATAATAATAGTACATGACAATTGTATACTAACATTGGTTAAGGTCAAGGTTGACTATAAATACAATATTTTACCAGAAGTATTGGGACGCATGCCTTTACACTCACATGAACTTCAAAGGCATTCCAGTCTTAGTCCATTGGGTTCAATATTGAGTGGGCCCATCCTATAACAGCTTCAACTCTTCTTTAAAGGCTGTCCACAAGGTTTAGGAATGTGTCTAGAGGAATCTTTGACCATTCTGCCAGAAGCACATTTGTGAGGTCAGGCACTAATGGACGAGGCCTGGCTCGCATTCTCTGCTCTAATTCATCCCAAATGTGTTCTATCAGGTTGAGGTCAGGACTCTGTTCAAACCAGTCAAGATTCTCCACCCCAAACTTGCTCATCCATGTCATTATGGATCTTGCTTTGCGCACTGGTCCAAATCATTTGTTGGAGGGGGAATTATGGTGTGGGGTTGTTTTTCAGGGCTTGGACTTGGCCCCTTTATTCCAGTGAAGAGAGCTCTTAAGGCATCAGCCTACCAAGACATTTTGGACAATTTCATGCTCCCAACTCTGTGGGAACAGTCTGGGGATGGCCCCTTCCCGTTGCAACATAACTGCGCACCAGTGCACAAACCAAAGTCCATAAAAACAAGGATGATCGAGTTTGGGGTGAAGGAAATTGACTGGCCTGCACAGAGTCCTGACCTCAACCCTATAGTACACCCTAGGGAAGAACTAGAGCGGAGACTGCAAGCTAGGCGTTTTTGTCCAACATCAGTGCCCGATCTCACAAACGCACTTCTGGGAGAATGATCAAAACATTCCTATAACCACACACCTAACCCTTGTGGACAGCCTTCCAAGAAAAGTTGAAGCTGTTATAGCTGCAAAGGGTGGGCCAATGCAATATTGAACCCTACAGACTAAGACTGGGATGCCATTAAAGTTCATGTGTGTGTAAAGGCAGGTATCCCAATACTTTTGGTAATAAAGGGCCATATCCTCAAAAGGGATGCGCCGGCGTAAGCCGTCGTATCCCTGGTTCTAACTTTGGAACTGATCCACAGAATCAGTTTTCCAAAGTTAGGCAGAAGATCCGACATCTGCCGGATCTTAGGATGCAGTACCGCATCAGCCGCTGGGGGCATTTGGAGTCGAAATGCCGCTTCTGATATGCAAATTAGCACTTAGGGCGATCCACAAAGCTTTTCAGCTTCGTTTTTTCGCCGTAAGTTTTAGTTTGCAAGTGTAAAATTAGGGCTGCTTTTACATGGTGTAAAGTTAGTAACACCATGTAAAAGCACATTTAAGCGACGGCATTTGGTATGCATTCCTGAGGGAGAACTCCACGGCAATTTGTAAAATCAAAACCGGCATGGGTTCCCCCCCAGGAGCATACCAGGCCCTTAGGTCTGGTATGGGTTGTAAGGAGACCCCCCCTACGCCGAAAAATCGACGTAGGGGGTCCCCCTACAATCCATACCAGACCCGTATCCAAAGCACGCTACCCGGCCGGTCAGGAAAGGGAGTGGGGACGAGCGAGCGCCCCCCCCCCCTCCTGAGCCATGCCAGGCCGCATGCCCTCAACATGGGGGGGTTGGGTGCTCTGGGGCAGGGGGGCGCACTGCGGGCCCCCCACCCCAGAGCACCCTGTCCCCATGTTGATGAGGACAGGACCTCTTCCCGACAACCCTTGCCGTTGGTTGTCGGGGTCTGCGGGCAGGGGCTTATCGGAATCTGGGAGTCCCCTCAAATAAGGGGGCCCCCAGATACCGGCCCCCCACCCTAAGTGAATGGATATGGGGTACATCGTACCCCTACCCATTCACCTGGAGGCAAAAAGTTAAAGTTATTAAACACACAACACAAGGGTTTTTAAAATAATTTATTAGTCTGCTCCGGAGGCCCCCCTGTCTTCTTTATTAGCTCTAATACCAGGGGGGCTTCTTCTTCCACTCTCCGGGGGACTTCTCCGCTCTCCGGGGGGGGTTTCTTCTTCCGCTCTCCAGGGGGGGGGTCTTCTCCGCTCTCTGGGGGTCTTCTTCTATCTTCGCCGCTCTCCGCTGTTGACTCGGCGCACCCCGATTCTTCTGCAGCTGTCCGGTGCCTTCTTCTTCAGCGCTGGCTGCCTGCTATCTTCGTGTGTTAGCTCAATTACTAACAGGCAGCCAGCGCGGTCTTCTGTGACATCACCTTCTTCTCTTCTGTTCTTCTCCCCTCTTCCGATGTTGACACGTCGCCTCTTGTCACTGCAATGATGGAAGCGCGCCTTGCATCCCATTTATATAGGCATCACCGTCCCATCATGCTCCGGTAGGTACCCACGGCAAGGGTTGTCGGGAAGAGGTCCTGTCCTCATCAACATGGGGACAGGGTGCTCTGGGGTGGGGGGGCCCGCAGTGCGCCCCCCTGCCCCAGAGCACCCAACCCCCCCATGTTGAGGGCATGCGGCCTGGCACGGCTCAGGAGGGGGGGGGGGGCGCTCGCTCGTCCCCACTCCCTTTCCTGACCGGCCGGGTAGCGTGCTTTGGATACGGGTCTGGTATGGATTGTAGGGGGACCCCCTACGTCGATTTTTCGGCATAGGGGGGGTCTCCTTACAACCCATACCAGACCTAAGGGCCTGGTATGCTCCTGGAGGGGGGGAACCCATGCCGGTTTTTTCTTTGAAAATTGGCATGGAGTTCTCCCTCTCAGGAATGCATGCCGAGCGACGCTGTCAATTTTTTTATAATTATTTGTTTTCCCGGCGCGTATATTTTTTTCACCCGTCGCAACTTTAGTGTCCCGTCGCAATCCACAAAGCCCGGCGTAAATTACGTTCGCGCGCTGCACGTCGGGAAAATTACGTCACACGCATGCGCAGTACGGCCGGCGCGGGAGCGCGCCTCATTTAAATTTTAAACGCCCCCCCGGAGAGGAGGACCGCCTTGCGACGGAGGCACTTAAATTACACGGCGTGTAATTTCTAGGTAAGTGCTTTGTGGATCAGGCACTTAGGTAGAAATTTTAAGTCAGTGTAACTTAACTGCTGAAAGTTAAGTTACGCCGCCTGGCTGAGGATTTGGCCCAAAGTGTATAATGTTGCATTATATCTCTATAAACCTAGAGGATTTCTCAGATACATAACACATTTTATATGGTAAACCAGCTGTACTTTAATTCTTCTTTAAATCTGTAATCAGTATTTGTGATACTAAATGAAAAAAAAATGAAAATACAAATGATTTTTTTGTTGTGACCAGAGAAATACTGAAGCCCTGTACACGCGACTGGGAATCCCGTCGGGAAAAAAAACGTTGGTGTTCCCGATGGAATTCCTGGCAGGCTTGCCCTGAAAGCCGTGTATTCACATGGCCACACAAAAAACGCCATTCTTTTGAATGGCAAGAACACAGTGACGTCATCGACTACAACGAGCCAGGGTCTCATCACATCCGATTCCTTCTCCGCCATCTTGCTACACCCCACACTATCGTTGTATGCTACCGCGTATGCGCCAAAGTGTTATCGAGCATGCACTGTTTTTCTACCCTGTAATAAAGCATACCGACGACCGGTTTTCTCGGCAGGAAACACTCTGCTGGGAATCCCAACAGGAAAATAGAGAGCAGGGTTCTCTATTTTCCAGTTGGGATTCCCAGCTGTTTTCCTAAAGAGATTCCTGGCCAAATGCTCTCCTGGCAGTTTTCCTGCCGGGAAAACTGGTCGTGTGTACAAGGCCTGAGAGTATAGTTTAGTGCCCACCTTCCTTCTTATTCTTTTGATTATGACTCTCCAGGTTTTTACCTTGCAAATATCCAATCTTCATAACCTTATATCACCTAAATTGTGTTACACACTTATTAAAGCTAAACTTAACCTTGAATTTAAATCAGTTAAATATATTCCAAGTACAAGAAAACAAAGGAGTTCAATGTCCTACGATTCATGTTATTTAAAAATCATCCACAGTCTGAATAGGAAAGCATGTTTCATACAAGCAGCTGCCGAGTCGGATCCTTGCTCTCTGTGGGAAAGCAGTGGTCCCATTGCAGAGGTTTTACATGACCCTACTGAGCCAGGCATATAGTTCTGCAATCAGCAAAGTTTATGCTCCCCACTGAATGAAGAGCTCTGGCTCTGACTCAGCAGGAGCTGTTGGACCTGTGCAAAGAGATCCCTGCTTTTCCACAGAGAGCAAGGGTCCTACTCTGCAGCATGCTGGCAGGCACAAGCTTTTATAATAACGTTGTAGCTTATTTTTATAACATTCAATTTTTATTTAGTTATCAGAACAAAAAATAACAAATAAAGACAAGTAAAGTAAAGTATAACAGGATTCACACTATTACAGTTACATAGTATAGAGAATTCATTTTTGATAAATACGTTGTCCTAAAAGGATTGTCCTAAATCTTTTTCCCATTTATACATATTAGGTTCTTCTCATATTTAGGATACTGAGAAAAAAATTTATAGAAGAAAGCTATACTTTTATGTTTTACAGGTTTGTTAATGGCGAGGTTTGACCAAATTAAAAATGGAACTTCAAAATCTTGATGTGGATCAAAGATTTGCAGACGGTTAAGCTTATTTAACTTATCATCAATTGTGGCTTTGTATCCTGAGAGGGACGGTGTACGTAAAAGCCCTCAGCAATCCATTTGTTCATCGAGAGTTGGCCTCTACAGTGGTCAAGGGCTCTGAGTGGTATAGGTATTTTTTGTAAATGCCCTAGATCATGTAAGTTTGAGACAAGAAACTTCCGTACTAACAGGGTAGTTTTAATGGAAAGCAATTTAGGAACTATGAGCCAGATCCACAAAAGGGATACGCCGGCGTATCTACTGATACGCCGTTGTATCCCTGTTTCTATCTATGCGACTGATTCACAGAATCAGTTACGCATAGATATTCCTAAGATCCGGCAGGTGTAATAGTTTTACACTGTCGGATCTTAGGATGCAGTACCGCGGCCGCCGCTGCGGGCATTTCTCGTTGAAATTACGCTTCGGGTATGCAAATTAGCACTTACGGAGATCCACAAAGCGGTTTCCCTTCGTGAAGTCTCTGTAAATTGTTAGTTTGCAAATGCAAAGATAGGGTACCTTTTACAAAGTGTAAAGTTAGTACACTTTGTAAAAGTATACCCTTCTTTCCCGCGACGCTGTCAATTTTTTTTACATTTTTTTTTCCCGCCGCATCTCTTTTTTTTCCCGACGCAACTTTTTTTACCCGGTGCGATTCACAAAACTCGGCGCAACGTAACTTTGCGGAAAGCACGTCGGGAAAATCGCGTCGGGAGCATGCGCAGTACGTCTGGCGCGGGAGCGCGCCTAATTTAACTGGGACTCGCCCCATTAGATTGGGCCCGCCTTACGCCGGACGGATTTAAGTTACACCGCTGAAAATTTCTAGGTAAGTGCTTTGTGGATCGGGCACTTAGGTAGAGATTTTGCGGCGGTGTAACTTAAATAGAAAAAGTTAAGTTACGGCCGCTCGTTGTGGTTTTGGCCCTATGACCTTAGGGAATATAATGTAAGCCACTGACAGGTCAAATAAATAATTTCCCTTGGTGATTTCTCTTTCAATGGATAACCACAGCTTATCGTCATTTGGGAAGAACCAGTATTTCATTTGATCTAAAAGTGTTCCATAGTGGTGTTTATGCATATCGGGTAAGTTCATACCCCCTTTGTTTTTAGAAGATGTTAAAATAGAGAAAGCTACCCTTGTTTTTTTGTTATTCCAGACCAGGTTTCTCAATTTAGTATTTAGAATCTTGAAAAAGCCTGAAGGTATTGGAATAGGTATGGATCTAAAAAGGTAGAGTATCTTGTGTAGGGTTTGCTTTTTAAATGCTGCAATTTTGCCTATCCAGGATAGGTGCGTTTGTTTTATATTTTGAAAGTCTTTAGAAATTAAGTCTAATAACTTTTTTTTTGCAGGAAATGTAAGGTTGATACCTAGATAGGTGAACGAAGATGCATCCCAATTATAATTATATGTTTCTTTGAGGATGGTAAAGGTATCGTTAGATATATTCATAGGTAGGGCAAAGCTTTTCCTATTGTTAATTTTGTAATAATATACTTTACTAAAGGAATTAAGTACTGATTGTAGCACGTGCAGGGATTTGTTGGGATTAGTTAAAGACAGAATGATGTAATTAGCAAATAGCCCAATTTTATGTATTCTATCACCTATCTTTATTCCTGAAATATTTTTATTGGACCTAATGGTTTCCGCTAAGGGTTCAATTACCAAAGAAAATTTAATGGGTGAGAGTAGGCAACCCTGTCTGGTGCCGTTCGTGAAGTTAAAAGTCTAAGACAACATTCCCGAGGTGAAAACTTTTTTTAATCAAATAACATTTTATTAACTGTCATATTTGCAATACAGAATATGGAGGTACAAAATTTCAAATGTAAAAACTGTGAAAAGCAACATTTCTTTCTGACAGTTATTCATGAATATATAAACTATGTTCAAAGACAATAGTTAATCTTTATCTATCGTTATAATTTCTTAAGATATGTATCTCTTAATTGTCTAATAAATCATAACAATTTGTATGTTGTTGAAAGAGTCTATGGGTATCTGTCGGATTTGCAGATACCCATAGAACTCCTGTTTTGGCAGATAAAAATTTGGCCTGAAGTTCAGCAAAGGGTAATAATTTGCGAGACCTAGGGTCTACTAGATTCCCGAAATGGAAAACGTTTTGTGATGTCCATGGATACAACAGCCGGGATGTGAGGCTGTCTGTCACTTTGGTAAAGATAAAGGATGTCAGGAGCGATTTCTCAGATGATAACCCCGTGGGATTGTGATAATTTGCGCCAGAGCCGCCTGAGCAGGGACATAGGGCCAGATTCACAAAAGGGATACGACGGCGTTTCTCCTGATACTCCGTCGTATCCCTGTTTCTATCTATGCGACTGATTCATAGAATCAGTTACGCATAGATAGCCATAAGATCCGACAGGTGTAATTATTTTACACTGTCGGATCTTAAGATGCAATACCGCGGCCGCCGCTGGGGGGAGTTTGCGTCGTAAACCAGCGTCAGGTATGCAAATTAGGAGTTACGGCAATTCCCGACGGTTTTTCGCGTTCGTTACGTCGCCGCTAGTCTAGTTTCCCGTCGCAAAGTTAGTCGTTTTTTTTGGTGCCTTAACTTTACACAGCAATCGTATTGCTGTATAAAGTATGGCCGCCGTTCCCGCGTCAAAATTTAAAAAATAACGTAGTTTGCGTAAGCCGTCCGGGAATACGGAATTACGCTATGCGCGTCGCCGTTCGAAAAAATGACGTCACGGCGCGCAAAGCACGGCGGGAGTTTGGAAACAGAGTATTGCAGGGTATTGCAGGGTATTGCAGAGTATTGCAGGGTATTACAGGGTATTGCAGAGTATTGTAGTGTATTGCAGTTTATTACGGGGGTATTGCAGAGTATTGCGGGGTATTGCAGAGTATTGCGGGGTATTGCAGAGTATTGCGGGGTATTGCAGAGTATTGCAGGGTATTGCGGGGTATTGCAGAGTATTGCGGGGTATTGCAGAGTTTTGTGGGGTATTGCAGAGTATTGCAGGGATTGCACAGTATGGGGCAGAGTATTGCAGGGTATTGTGAGTATTGGGCAGGGATGGCTGAGCAGGGATGGATGGATGGATGGCTGGATCTGTGACTGCATTTGTCACAGATCCAGCCAACAGCACTGCTGCTGCCTCCACTCTCTCCCCTCTCCTCTCACACTGTACTGTTTGGTACAGAGAGGGGAGGGAAGAACCAGCGTCATCACATGAAGCCGGTTTGTTTACAAGTGATCTCTCCGTCATTGGACGGAGTGATCACGTGGTAAACCACCGCTATCAGCTGCGATTTACTGTGCAGGGTACTGCAATACTCTACAATACCCTGCAATACTGTTTTTATTTATTATTTTTTGCTAAAATAAAGTAAAGTAAAGTGAACAATAAAAAAAAAAAATATATAACTATAACTCTGTAACTAAAAAGTTTGGCGCCATTCTACGAGCGTGTGCAATTTTTAAGGGTGATATGTTGGGAATCTATTTACTCAGCATAACATTATCTTTCACATTATGCAAAAGAATGAAGAAAAAATACTAATTTGCTAAATTTTATAACAGAAACAAAGAAAAATTCATTTTTTTTACTGAATTTTCAGTATTTTTTTTTTTTTTTGCGCAAAAAAAAACAAAAACAACGGTGATTAAATACCACAAAAAAAAAAACTCTATTTGTGTGAAAAAAGGACGAAAATTTCATTTGGGTACAATATTGTATGATTGAGTAATTGTCATTTAAATTGTGAGAGCACCGAAAGCTGAAAATTGGTCTGGTTATTAAGGGGGTTTAAGGGCCAGATCCACAAAAGGGATACGCCGGCGTATCTACTGATACGCCGTCGTATCCCTGTTTCTATCTATGCGACTGATTCACAGAATATGCATAGATATTCCTAAGATCCGGCAGGTGTAATAGTTTTACACTGTCGGATCTTAGGATGCAGTACCGCGGCCGCCGCTGGGGGCATTTCTCGTTAAAATTCCGCTTTGGGTATGCAAATTAGCACTTACGGAGATCCACAAAGCGGTTTCCCTTCGTGAAGTCTCCGTAAATTGTTAGTTTGCAAACGCAAAGATAGGGTACCTTTTACAAAGTGTAAAGTTAGTACACCTTGTAAAAGTATACCCTTCTTTCCCGCGACGCTGTCAATTTATTTATTTATTTATTTTTCCCGCCAAATCTCTTTTTTTTCCCGACGCAACTTTTTTTACCCGGCGCGATTCACAAAACTCGGCGCAACGTAACTTTGCGCAAAGCACGTCGGGAAAATCGCGTCGGGAGCATGCGCAGTACGTCCGGCGCGGGAGCGCGCCTAATTTAAATGGGACTCGCCCCATTAGATTGGGCCCGCCTTGCGCCGGACGGATTTAAGTTACACCGCTGAAAATTTCTAGGTAAGTGCTTTGTGGATCGGGCACTTAGGTAGAGATTTTGCGGAGGTGTAACTTAAATAGGAAAAGTTAAGTTACGGCCGCTCGTTGTGGATCTGGCCCTAAGTTCCTAGTGGTCAAGTGGTTAAGGTGTTGATGATAAGTAGCAGCGACCTCCTATTGTGGATAAGCCAAGATATATAATGATCATGGGGCTGATTCCCAAAAAGCTGTGCAAATTTAGGATTATCTAACTTATGTCATTTAAGTTACGGCGCCCTAAGTTGGTGTCGTAAGTACCGTATCCACAGCGCATTTGCGCACAAAATTGCGCCATCCTTAACCTAAGTTCCAATGCGTAAGGCGTGGTTATGGCAAGTGGGAATGAAGTGGGCGTGCTTCATTGTAATGAGCCATGACCCCATGCAAATGAAGGGCAGGCCGTACTGCGCATGCGCGCACGAATCTGGACCTCACTGCGCATGTGCAGAACTTTGGTCATCGCAATCAGTGAGATAGGTAAAAGGCCAAGCGTACTTAGTTTGAGGATCGCCCTGTGTCTAAATAGCCCCAGTCAAACACACTTCTATTGCAAAAGTATTTCCCTGTGTTCCCTTCCTAAAGCAAGTTGCTTCTGCTTTGAACGTTTGTCAGTGTTTGTTGGTAAGATTTGTTTGTGAGAAAAGTTTTTGTGGAGTTGGAGGGTATAGTTGGTGTTTGTTTTTGATAATTTGTTCTTTGTTTTGATTGTTTGCCTGTTTGTTTTTGATAAGTGTGTCTTTTTTGGTGTGTGATTGTTTTTTGTTTCCCTTTTTTGCCTGTTTGTTTTTGATAAGTGTGTCTTTTTTGGTGTGTGATTGTTTTTTGTTTCCCTTTTTTGCCTGTTTGTTTTTGAATTTATAGTAGCTGTCTGTTTTTTTTTTTTGCTTGTTTTTTTTTCTTTGTTGTGTGTGTGTATTGTTGTTTGTTTTTTGGGTGAGTTCCCTGTTGCTGGGTGTTGTCTGTCATGGCTCCCAAGCGCAGGAAGCTAAATTTTACAGTGGCAGAGAAGCATATACTTGCTCAGGGCGTCATTAAATATGGGCGATTTCTCCATGGCCCTGAGAGCCACAACACCACCCCGGCCAGGAGGAAGGAGATCCTTAAAAATATTACCGATCGGATCAATGCGGCGGGGGGGGGGACCAGGACCATCGCTGGAGTTCAAAAAAAGATCAATGACTTGAGGAGCATGTCCCGGAACAAGCTGGCAACGCTGCATGCCCATACCAGGGGCACTGGAGGAGGGGGACCCTGCCCAGTCAGGATGAGTGAGGAGGAATGGGCAGTGGCCCAGTGTTTCCACCCACAGCAGGTGGTGGGCCTGCCTGGCTTTGACTCTGATCCTCTTATGAGGACAGGTAATTTTTTGGAATTTCTATCTGGTGATTAGCATGTGTGGGTGGGGGAAGGGAAGATGTGCCAAGTGTGTGGATCCACCAACCTGTGATTGTTTTGTGTCCTCCCCAGATGGCCAGGAGGTTGCAGCCCCATCAGCCCAGGAGGTTGCTGGGTCATCAGCCCAAGAGGTGGCAGCCCCATCAGCCCAGGAGGTGGCAGCCCCATCAGGTCAGGAGGTGGCAGCCCCATCAGGGCAGGAGGTGGCAGCCCCATCAGGTCAGGAGGTGGCAGCCCCATCAGGGCAGGAGGTTGCTGGCCCATCAGGGCAGGCTGCTGCACCACCCCCAAGACAGGCTGATGCAGAGTCCCAAGAAGGGCAGGATTCGCCATGGGAGGGGAGTGCCTACAACTCCCCTAATTTGGATGTTGAGTGGGAGGAGGATGAGGGGGAGGAAGATGACAATATTGAGATTGGGCAGCAAATCCTGATGGGCCAAGATATGACCTTTGAGTCATCCCCTGAGGGAACCCCAGAGGCGCCCAGCAGTCAGGCCACCATCATGGGTGGCCCCTCCCAACCCTCCTCCAACATGCAGCAGCCCCCATGGCTCACTCCAACCCCTCCTCCAAGGCCACAAGCCTCAGGGGCAAGTAGGAGGCCGACCCCGGAAACCAGGGGGGGGTTTGTGCGTCTGCCGGTCAGTCTGTTGAGGGACAATGCCCGGCAGACCCGCAGTCTGGCTGAACTCAAAAAATCAATGACCAAGGTGGAGCACAGCCTGGGTGCAATGAGGGAGTCACTGGGTGACGTGGCCACCAACTCAGTGGGGGTCATCACGTGTTTGTGGGACCTGAAAAACGCAACAACAGGCGTGGCCCAGGAGGTGACTGCCCTCACCCAGGCTGTGCAGGCCAATACCCGGGCTGTGCAGGCCAATACCCGGGCTGGCCAGGCTAATACGGCTGACATTACTTCCTGTCTGACAAGGATAGCCGTTGCCTTGGAGGGAAGGCCAGCAGGAGGACAGACACCAGGGGAGGCTCCTTCTTCCCCTGCACAGACCCCCCCCCATGAAAATACTCCCTCCCCTGCACAGACCCCCCCCCATGAAAATACTCCCTCCCCTGCACAGACCACCCCCCGTGAAGATCCCCCAGTCGGCCGTGGCCGTGCCCGTGGGCAGCCCAGAAGGAGCACTTGGCAACATCCTTAAGTTGCAGGGGTACTTTTTTTTTTTTTGTTTTTTTTTTTTTTTGATACTGTACTTATGATTTGGTTTATGTGTGTGAATGATGTGTGAATGTGGGGGGGTGGCATTCCTGAAAACATAAGGGTGTCACCCTCAGTTTTGGTGGAGTAGGGATCCCCAGGACCAGGGAGAAGTCATCCTAGGTTCCTGAATGGTGTATGAATGCACAGTGACATAATTGGAGCCGTGGTGGGGCGTTACTGCTCCCAAGTACCAAAGGGGGGGGTACTTGGATCTAATCCAATTTGATGTGCATGTGATGTGTCTGTGCTAGGGACCACAGTGACGTGCATTCATGCATTCTCATTGTGAGATAATTAATGTGCGTTTTGTACCAAAAAAAACATTCTCATTGTCATATAAGTAATGTGCATTTTATGTACAAAGAAAATATTTAAACGTCACATAATCTCTGTGATTTTTTCTGGGCAGAGCAAAAAAATTAAGATAATTAGGGTCCATTTACTGGGCAAAGATGCCTTCAGCCAGTTGTCTCCTTATTGCCTGGCCCTCAGCAGTCCGGGTAGAGGGGTTTGGGGGGGGGGGATTGCCTGGGTGGGGGGTTAGGTCAGGACATATCTCAACATGCAGGCCCCTTCTTAGAGCAAAATTATGGAGGATGCAACATGCCCCAATAATTTGGCAGACAAAGTCTGGGGAATACAAGAGTGTACCCCCAGTCTTGTCAAGGCATCTGAATCTGGACCTGAGAAGGCCAAATGTCCGCTCTACTATTGCCCGGGTCTGGATGTGCACCTCGTTGAATTTGCGTTCTCCGGGTGTTTGGGGGTTCCTAAAGGGGGTCATCAGGTGGGGTCCCAACGCATATCCAGAGTCACCTGTAAGGGAAAAGACAGGAGGATATTAGTCATGCATGTGCCCCTTGTGATGTCTGCATCATGGGGGGGGCATACCTGATACCAATGTCACTCACCAATCAGCCAGCTGTCTCCATAAACGTTCATCTCCAAGTCTTGGTAGATCTTGATCTGCCGTAGAATAAAACTGTCATGGCACGACCCTGGAAACTTGGCACAAACGTGCCAGATGAGGCCATGGGCATCTACAATCATCTGGACGTTGATGGAATGCCACCCTTTTCTGTTTCTGAACAGGTGTTCAGTTTCATGGGGGGGCTGTAGTGCCACATGGGTGCAGTCTATCGCCCCGATGGTCCTTGGGAAGCCAGCAATGCTGTAAAAGTCAGTCATGGCTTGCAGACGCTGCTCCTCCTGGGTGGGCTTGACAAATTGGTTGGTTATGCGCCGCAGTATGGCAGGGACCACCTGATGGACACATCGGCTCATTGTCGACTGCACCATCCTAGCCAGACCTCCAGATGCACGCTGGAATGAGCTTGTGGATAAAAAATGGAGGGTTGCCATCACTTTATGTAGAGGTGTCAGGGCATGGGAGCGTCTGGTTGGGGTGATAAGATCCTCCTGAAGTAGTTGGGTGAGCTCCAGGATGGCTTCCCTATCAAACCTGTAGTTGCCATACACCTCATAATCTGGCATTTGAAACAGATCACGCCGTGGCCGATAAACTCTCTCCTGTGCCTTCATCCTCCTCCTCTGTGCCCTCCTCCTCCTTTGTGCCTGTAAGGTGGCAAGTGCCGTCAGAATCATTGATGTCCCAGGCATTTTTCCAGACAAATCCTTCACAACTATAGCTCTAGTCACTACCTTCAGCAAACCCTTCCACGGCATGTGTAAAATTAGGGCTGCTTTTATAATGTGGAAATTTACACAGGGAAACTAACAGGTGCGCACAGGGCGGAAAATACGCCAAACACACTTAATTTTGAGAATCGCCCTAACTCCCTCATTTGCATCTTTGCCTATCAAAAACAGCGGCGAGACTAGCGTAATTTGCGCCCGGGGATGCGCAGGTGTAACTAATTTAAGTACGGCTGAAAATACGGAAATCTGCGCTTAACTCGTTTTGAAGATCGTGCGCAAATATACGCTCCGTGTACATTTTGAAAACTTGAGTTAAGTCTGCGTATCTCTTTTGGGAATCAGGCCCCATGTTCCTGAGTGGAGAGACTAACCTTGAAGGTAAAAATATATATTCTCATAGAATTTATGAGTAATTTTGAAATCCTGCTGTAAAGAAAAATAAGGAGACAAAAATAGAAACAATCATAAAAATTAAGAACGTTGAAGAAAAACTTTGAGTCACCATGCAACTGTAGGATGCACCAACGTGCACTTATAGATAGGGGAACATTTACCATTTCCTTCCAGGGGGAGAAGTTTCCCTTGAGAACAGATAGGATTGAGGGTTTAGCAATATAAGCAGTGATCCGTAGTAATACAGTGAGTTTAGGCATGACCAAATTTCTCTTCTTGTGCGATTTATACTGCAGATTATTTGCTCTGTGAGTTATCTTCATCCATAGGGAGCAACCCCCATTTCCCCAACAACTTTAGGCCATCGTTCAGTGTATGGATATTGTAGGAAACATCATTACAATGAACAATCAATTTGGTAGGGAAACCCTATATATATATATATATATATATATATATATATATATATATATATATATATATATATATATATATACTTGAGATTATGATTACAGAGTATCTTAGTAATGGAATTAATTGTAAAAAAAAACTAAAAAAATATATATACCTGCATATGGATTAGGTAGTGGGACATGTTGTCGTGCGATTTGCATCAGAAGATCTTTAATATGATACAAATGAATTATCGCAATAACATCTCTCTGGAGTTTTTGTGGTATATGCAAAGGTTTTGGCGATCAATGAGCCCTGTCAATTGTCAGATTTTGGGGAGTAGGTCAGACATAATTTTTGACAGTTTCTGGGATCCCTCTGAATTTGATATTGTGTCTGGCTCTGTCCTCGATAACTGACACTTTTAACTTAAGTTGCCTCAATTCTTCTATTAGCTCAACATGGGAGTCTACCATTGTATTTCCCATGTCATCAATTCTTACTCCTAGACCTTCTATTGCCACATTAGTTTTGTGCATATATGACTTCACATCTTGTTGAATCACTCCTCTCAGGGACAGAAGCATTTCTTTGATATCTGTATCAAGTATAGGCTGTCCAGATGTGGGGAAAGTAAGCAGTTTATCAGCACAGGGATTATTACCAGGTGGCTGGTCATAATCAGGCAGTGAACTACTGGCATGTTCATCTGAGGGGGAAATCATCCTTCTTTGTCTCTGAGGTCCAATAATTTCCTCCCCCATGTCAGGATCAGTCACATATCAGCTGTTTTCAGTGTTACCAAGCTCTGTCTCTGTCACTGAGGCGTGCTTGATGCTGTCCAGCGCCAGAGTGTTGAGGTAAAGCTGTGCCATTTTTCCTCACAGGATCACTATAAGGATTCTGAAATGACCCCAATTTTCTGGGTCCTCCACGATCTTTCCTTTTCCCCACTGTGACATGCTATTACTCTAGATATTCCAGTATCTGTTTGTGACCTCAATATCTCTTTTAGTTGCCGTGTGCCGCTTCAGGGAAAGTCAGTGCTGCGGGTGACCCCGCCACCCACTGACGCTATGGGAAAACACTGCAGGGTTACCCAGTGACATGTACAGGGGACCCTGCCACCCTCTGATGCAACAGGGGTTTCCAGTATAAGTATAAACATAAACTGTATTCTAATATCTATATTCATACCTAGAAAACTACCAAGAAAACTGCTGATTCACCTGTGTAATTTTTGTCAACTGGTAGAGAAGAACCCTGGGGAGCCCGTGGGGATTAACTTGTGTACCCAGAAGGAAGACCGGGTGAAGATGCAAGTCCTGTCAGTGGTTACAGTGTGCCACTGATTTTTGTTTTAATGTCCAATGCATACTGGCACGTTATGATACTATCTCAAGGGGTCCAAATGTTTTTGTTTTTTTTTGCGGTTTACTGTTGCATCAAGTTAAATATTTAAAGTGATTATAAAGTCTTGTTTTTTTTGTATTAAAATAACAAACATTTCATACTTACCTGCTCTGTGCAATGGTTTTGCACAGAGCAGCTCAGATCCTCCTATTCTTGGGTCCCTGGCTAGAGCTCCTGGCCCCCCCTCCTGTTGAGTGCTCCCACAGCTTGCTATGGGGGCATCTGAGCTGAAGCTCCATCTATCCATACAGACAAGGCGCTGCAGTTGGGCCCAGCCCGCTCTCTCTCATGATTGGCTAACTGAGTTTGATTGACAGCAGCAGGAGCCAATGACATTGTTGCTGTGTCTCAATCAGGAAGGAGAGTCCCTGATGACTGAGGCACTTGTGG
Organism: Rana temporaria; assembly: GCF_905171775.1. Taxonomy (NCBI): domain Eukaryota; kingdom Metazoa; phylum Chordata; class Amphibia; order Anura; family Ranidae; genus Rana; species Rana temporaria. The sequence goes on from NC_053496.1 coordinate 112,583,744, forward strand.
ACAGATAGAGGTGGGGCTCCGGTAAGTATTAGGGGGACTGGAAGCTCCACACAGAAGGTTTTTTATCTTAATTCATACAATGCAATAAGATAAAACACCTTCTGCCTTTACAACCACTTTTAATGTTTTTGTGCCTGGGGTTGAGCTTTAAATGGTAACTTCACTTTTGTGGAAAAATATGGCAAAACATTAAAGTATATATAATTGCTACAGTAGCAATTTAATGTTATTACACATTTTATTTCCTTTTTTAGTCTGCAGTTTCTGTAATTTTCTGCAAAATTCAATGGCATATGCCATGTGACGTCACGGGACGGGGTCACCCGCCCACATCACTGGGTAACCCCCAGCCGCCGGGGGTTATTCATGGCTACTTCTATCCAGAATACATCAAGGTTCTTATCGAGTTCCTCTGGATTCCTCCGATCATATGGTTCATCTGCCGATTGGGAATACCAATGCTTTATTCATCCATTGCTGCTGACAGTCAGGTCTAACAGTTCTGGTAAGCGTGTTTAAGTCATACCATTTGTTTGAAGGCATGTTCCATGTGATGGTTTATACGGTTCCTATGATATCTTCACCGTGAGATTCTTCACTCATCTGTGATGGACACTGTCACCATACAAATTTCACTTGTGCATTCATTATTATTTTAGCTTTTCACTTCCACTTAAAATTGCTTATACTGTTATGCCGCGTACACACCATCACTTTATGTGATGAAAAAAAAAGACATTTTCTGTGAAGTAAAAAATGACGTTTTTGAAACTTCAATTTTCAAAGACGAAGTTGCATACACACCATCGTTTTTCTCACAATGTTCTAGCAAAGCGAGGTTACGTTCACCACGTTTTTCCATTGAAGCTTGCTTCATAAGTAGCTTCTGGGCATGCGCGGGTGAAAAAACGTCGTTTTAAACGACGTTTTTGCTACACACGGTCAATTTCTGTGAAGTAAAAGTTGACGTTTTGAAAAACGACACATAAAATTGAAGCATGCTTCAATTTTTTTTGGTCGTTTTTTAGAAGACATAAAACGACGTTTTCCCCCACACATGGTCAATTAACCACTTGCTTACTGGGCACATATACCCCCCTCCTGCCCAGGTGAAATTTCAGCTTTCGGCACTGCATCGCTTTAACTAACAATTGCGCGGTCGTGCGACGTGGCTCCCAAACAAAATTGACGTCCTTTTTTCCCCACAAGTAGAGCTTTCTTTTGGTGGTATTTGATCGCCTGTGCGGTTTTTATTTTTTGCGCTATAAACAAAGAAGCGAGACAATTTTGAAAAAAATACAATATTTTTTACTTCTTGCTATAATAAATATCCCAATTTAAAAAAAAAAAAACATTTTTTTTCTCAGTTTAGGCCGATACGTATTCTTCTACATATTTTTGGTAAAAAAAAAAAAAAATCGCAATAAGCGACTGGTTTGCGCAAAAGTTATAGCGCTTACAAAATAGGGGACAGAATTATTTTTTTTTAATTATTTTTTTTTACTAGAAATGGCGGCGATCTGCGATTTTTAATGGGACTGCGACGTTATGGCGGACACATCGGACACATCGGACACATTTTTGGCGCCATTCACATTTATACTGCGATCAGTGCTATAAATATGCACTAATTACAGTATAAATGTGACTGGCATTGAAGGGGTTAACATTAGGGGGTGAGGAAGGGGTTAAATGTATCCCTGCCGAGTGTTCTAACTGTAGGTGGAGGGGGGGGTGACTGGGGGGGTGACCGATCTGTGTCTCTATGTACAAGAGACACAGATCGGTCTCCTCTCCAGAGACAGCACCGCTGTCTCTGTGTAAAACGGCAATGAGAGATGATCTCATATGTTTACATATGAGATCCTCTCTCATTGGCCGCACAGATCGCCTCGCGAACGGCCACTCTGATTGGCCGTTCGCGGCGATCTGTAATTGGCTGTGTCCGAGGGACACGGCCAACACAGATTTTCCCCGCAGCGCGCTCTGGAGCGCGCGCGGGGAACGCCCAAAGGGGCGGCCGTCAATTGACGGCAGTTTGGAAATTGGGATCCGCACTGCAGCCGTCAATTGACGGCAGGCGGATCCCAAGTGGTTAAAGTGACGTTTTTAAAAACTTCATTTTTTTTCATCACATAAAGTGATGGTGTGTACGGGGCATTAGGCTTGAACACAGAATTACATTTGCAGGCCTTCCTTGAGACATAGAACATGCCGTGTTTTACTTCCTTTGGTTCTCAGTGTTTTCAAAACAGCATCTGTACATATTCTTTGAATGTGTCATGTATATATTTCTGTGGATGTTTGTGAGGTTGCTCTGTATTTAATTGCCTAACTATACTTTATTATTTAAGAACTGATATATATATATATATATATATATATATATATATATATATATATATACACATACTCTTTCAGCTATCGCCCTATTGTGTATTTGCAATGCACTGCTGGACATTGTAAATACGTATTTATTTGGCGATGCATTTTAATGCATAGCAACCTTGTAGGATTTCACCTACACATAGCCACATGTCCCATCATTTTGGACGTGTTGACTTTATACATGACTTAAATAATCTTTTTTTTGTGTATGTGTGTTTTTTCCTCCCCTCTTTCCCGTATTACCTCTTCCCTCTATATTTCACCCTATATGTAAATGTTAGTATTTTATTATTTCACACCATGATATTAAAATATTTAGATATGGAGCTAGGCAGTAATCACTGGGCATTGGACATAATGCACATTGGGCCAAATCCTCAAAAGGGATACGCAGGCGGAACTGCTGTTCAGCCTGCGTATCCCTGTGCCTATCTTTGGAACTGATCCTCAGAAGCAGTTTTCCAAAGATAGGCAGAAGATCCGACATCTGTAAGAGACTTACACTGTCGGATCTTAGGATGCAGTACCGCATCCGCCCCTTGGGGCATTTCGTGTCGAAATGCCGCCTAGCGTATGCAAATGAGGACTTACGGAGATCCACAAAGCTTTTCAGCTTTGTGTTTTCTGCGTAAGTTTACGTTTGCATACGTAAAATTAGTTCTGCTTTTACAAAGTGTAAACTAGTAACACCTTGTAAAAACAGACCTTTTTTTCGATCGCCGCAATTTTTTTTAAATTTTGAATTTTTTTTCCCGACGCGTAACTTTTTTTTTACCCGACGCAACTTTATTGTCCCGTCGCAATCCACAAAGCCCGGCGTAACGTAATTTTGCGCGCTGCCCGTCGGGAAAATGACATCACGAGCATGCGCAGTACGGCCGGCGCAGGAGCGCGCCTCATTTAAATTGTCATCGCCCCCTGCAGAAGAGGACCGCCTTGCGCCGGAGACATTTAAGTTACACGGCCTGAAATTTCTAGGTAAGTGCTTTGTGGATCGGGCACTTAGGTAGAAATTTTAAGTCAGTGTAACTTAAATGGCAAAAGATAAGTTAGGCAGGATCTTTGAGGATTTGGCCCATTGTTCCTTTAACATCTCTAATGGGGCGGTTACCTTCTGAGGCATAAAACCGTCATAAGGAACATTCATAGGCCTGGCCATCCGTCCAAACAAAGCTATGTGAGTTCACTTGCAAAAAGCGTTGACGTGACCAGCGTCACGTGATGCCCCTTTTCCATCGCGTCCCGTAAGCAACCCCTCAATGGGCACAAGAGGCTGTGAGAATATAATCAATATGATCGATATGATCAAAACATTCAGTGGTATGAATGTATACCATGTGAGGGAGAACACATGCACCGAATAGCGATAATACTGAATAGTGCATGGTGACAAGGAAATACCATGGACGGATAAATGGACGATGGCCAGCGAGTGCCCTACATCCAGGATCTTCTGAGGAGGGTATGGTATGCCTGATCACCAATCTGATATATATTGAGGGGGTCATTGTCAGTGGATACCATGTATTTCTACATATCATCACATATCCATTCATAGGATATACGACAATGTGGAAGTACAGCAGGAAGTGACTCTATTTAAAATTGCTTTCTACCCACTGTAACCATATGTACCATGGTATGGTTCTGATTCCATTCCCCTGTCTTTGATTGAGGCATTATCCCCATTATCCACACTCAGGATATCACTTCAGTTTTTGCAGCCGGTACAAGTTACCGACACTGTTCCTCTACATCCTAGCTATTAAGCTCCCTTCCCTTTTTTGGTGCAATTTTTATGTTCTTCTCACCATCATTACCATTACCAGAGACTGGCTTTATTGGAGTCCTCTTTAACTACCAACAGCCTTCTCTTTATATCCATTAGTTGTCCCATTCCCTCCCCCCTTCCCTTTCCCTTCCTTCCCCTTTAATTTGAGGGCTCAAGTCTTCCAGGGACCTTTACATGGATGACCATGCCTTATCGTATCATTGATTGTGACATTTTTTAATACGACAATTGTCGTGGCATGCCCATCCATGTACAGACCCTTGGCGTACAGATGATTGTTTATTTGTATCTTATTGTAGTGTGTCTTGTCTTGTGCTTTTTATTGTTTATGGCTACACCCAGAGATACTTTTGGACACTGAAGTATCTGGCTGTCTTTTGTCAAGTTTTAAGTGTCTCCATCTATTTTCTCCCATTGTAGAGTTTTATAATAGTTGTTATTCATTAATAAACTATATTACCTTTAATTTTCCTATACATTGTATACTGTGTCGCTCATATGGTCCTCTGGTTCACTTCTTTATTGATAGGACAGCCTTGTTTTTGTTTATATGCAGTATTTTTTGACCAGAGGGACACTACCCACACTGGGTATAAAATGTTTTGAGGAAATATCAGTGTTTTACTAAGACATATATGCCCTTCCACCCCCCCCTTTTTTTTGTAGGTGTAAACCCAGCCTGAATGACACTGGTAGGGAAGACGTTAACACTAGGGGGCGATCAAGGGGTTCAATGTGTGTTCCCTCATCGTGTTCTAACTGTATGGGGATATGACTAAGTAGGAGAGAATACATATCGCTGTTCCTACTTACTAGGAAAAATTACATGTCTCCCCTCTTCTGACAGCACAGGGATTTATGTGCTTACACACAAATACCCATGCTGGCATTCGTGCACACGATCACACGTGGCCAACGGCGATCGTGACTGCCGGCCATGCACATCTGGTCCCCCTCTGTGCAGCGGGCACGCATGTGCCCTCCGGCGGCGCATGTGCGCCCTCTGGCGGTTCTTAAAGGAACCCCATACCTGTACAGGGTTTTGTGTAGGGGAGCCATTCTGTCCCCTCATAAATACGCCAGTCGGGAATCGGTTAATTATTTACAGCACAATGCATGTAAATAGCATAGGTATCCAGTTAACCTGTTCACCTCCACTTTATGTATACTTGCTTTATGAAACAATAAGGATATAATATACAAAAGAGAAAAAAGGAACAGTATGAGTAAAATAATTTACGGTCTTGGCTTCTGGGTAATATCAAGTGTCTCATAAACAGTATAATAGCAATAAACATTTTGATTAAAAAAATAACTGTCACATAAGTATGTTTTTTTTCATTCCAAAATAGCTGTTCCAAACCATATTACAAATAAAACCCCTGAGTAAAATTTAAACCTTTTACATGGATGTGAGCCGGTTTAACAGCACTGTATTGTAGTGGATTTTGCATCCACTGCTAAAGATGAGGAAGGCAATCTCGGATAATACTAACTGTCTTTCCCCAGAGTTCCATTCTCTTCCATAAGCACAAATGGCTTGTGACTGAATTCATAGCAATATTTCAATATTCATTGATAAGTCGATCTTTCATATATGAGGCAGGATGAAGTCTTCCTTTCCATCATCCTTAACTGACAACAAGGCTTCGTTTTGTGACTTTGAGTATTATGCTTAGTAAGCACAGTGCTCTGAAACTTAAAGATTGGTTACAATAAGAAAGAAAAGATCAAATTATAACTTGTATCACCTACTCCAAAGTCATTTAGAAAATGTCAGAGAAGTATTATTATAATAGACATGGAAGTGTACCAAAAATGTATTAAAAATAAGTCCTTGTAAGTTAAACAATAACTTTACATAGTCTACTAATTTATTCTTCTGGCTGTTGCTGCTTGATCTTATGTGCTGTCACAAATATATATTTCTGCACTAATGACTGTTATGCTGCCTACACACGATCGGAATTTCCGACAACAAATGTTCGATGGGAGCTTTTTGTCAGAAATTCCGACCGTGTGTAGGTCCCATCGGACATTTTCTGTCAATTAAAGTGTTCAGGTTTGGCTTGAAGAAAAGGTGACAACCCTACAGATGAGTGTAATTTCAAGTTTGTGTAGATATTTTTATTTTATTGTGCTTAGGGCTAGCAATTAAAAACATTATATTTGTAAATGCTTTTTAATCAATTCAATTTGAAATGTTGCATAGGTCTATTCACCCTAAGCCAGTTTGTTACCAATGCTTGTCCATTATTTCTAAGCTGCAGATGTGTAATTTGTATTGTGATTCACTGTTTGGTTCTATTTAGATCACAAAATGAGGTAGAGGAGAAAGATTTTTAACCCTCACATATAAAAAGGCTTCTTCAAAGTAAGAGCTGTTAAAATGTACAAGCAATTTCAAAACTGGTCCTGCCCAGCTCAGTATGTTATTTTAAAGAAAAGAGCTGGATTCCAAGCCTAAATACACAAAGCATAACTGGATACTAACATTAACCACTTGCCCACTGCCACATACCTGTACGTCCCTTTAAATTTGCCGCCTAGCGGGCCCACGCACGCAGTGGGAGCGTGTCCACGGGTCCCACAAACTTAATGTACAGTAGTTGACCGTGAGATTGTTAAAAAAATAAGCTCTGTATCGGCCAGATTGGCGCGAGCTAGCACCAAGCTCTTTCGTTCATTCATTGTTTTTTTTCCTCTGGATTCCTGCCTAAATCTGAATTTCTGACAACAAATGTTCGATAGAAGTTTTTTGTTGGAAATTCCGACCGTGTGTAGGCCCCATCGGGCATTTTCTGTCGGAGCTGGTTCTCAAATTTTCCGACAACAAAATTCGTTCTCGTAAATTCCGAATGTGTGTAGACAATTACGATGCACAAAATTCCACGCATGCTCTGAATCAAGTACGAGACGGAAGCGCATGGTCTGGTAAAATATCGTTCGTAATGGAGATAGCACATTCATCACTCTGTATCGGACTGAAAAGCACAAGGTTAAAAAGTGCGAATCATCTCTCACCAAACTTATACTAACACGACTGGTATTGAACTTCCCTTTAATAGTGCCATTGTATGTGTTTTACGTGACCGCGTTGTTGGCGATCGGAATTTCCGACAACGTTTGTACGACCGTGTATATGCAAGACAAGTTTGAGCCAATATCTGTTGGAAAAAAATCCACGGTTTTGTTGTCGGAATGTCCGATCGTCTGCTATTGTTAGGAAATACCTACTATAACTAAAGTTGCTTAAGGGTGCATTCACATTTCCAAACGTACCATGTGTGCATTCAGCTGAGAGAACCCCAGTGGGGGTTTTCACGATTAGCTGCAAGTAAGCAGCCCATTGAAAGCAATAGGAGGCTGCCACCTCTCACAGCTAATTTTGCTTGCTTATATGTAAGTGTTCAACCAGTGATCACATGTGATCCATTATCACACGCCAATCGTCTGGGTATACTTGCTTTAGGTATGGAACCATAAAAATATTAAGGGAGTTGTAATCAGGTTGTAGCAGCTGTACAGTCCTGTTCCTTCAAATAGCACCAATGGTCAGGGGAGGTCAGAGTGGGCCTGTGCTCCTAGGGTGGGGGTGGGCAGAGGGCCTGCATTCACACGGGGGGGCTGAGCAGAAACCATTTGCCCTGGTGTGCAGTGTGATCGCCTGTCCACCCCGAGTGCAGTTTTTTTTTTTTGGGGGGGGGGGTCCAATCATTGTAAAATACATTAAAAAAGGGCACAGTTTTAAAATAATTTAAAGTATTTGTGTTTATTTATTTTGTTAAATGTGTATTTTGTGTAATGTTTTGCTCCTGCCAGGAGGATCTGTCGTCTAAGAAGCACCAGCTGCATTTAAGCCAGCGCTGCAGATAAATATTGTAGGCAATAGATATGGTAGAAAGACTACATTAAAAGTACCATAGAGATAGGAAACATACTTCCCCCTCACCCCCGCTAACAACTGGGCCAGTTGGGGTGTTGGACCAGTTTACAGGCACCGCCCATGGTGCTCATTCTCTTCCCTCCTCGGCTCTCAAGGTTGCAATGTAAACAGAGCGGGGGGGGGCTGTCATTTAAGCTTGCTGAGCCAGAGCTGTGGGGAAAAAGAAAAAAAGATTCAGCCCTACTGTAGGCAGGCCACAAGGTTGTCTAGCACTGAAAGGTGTCCCTCCTCCCACCCACACCAGTTAACAGCACAGCAAAATGGTACAGTGCACAATATTCTACTTTAGTTCAACCAAACGAAAAAGGCAATAGTTTTTTTTTCCACATTTAATGTATATTTATTTCTGTAGCACATTAACTACTGTACATGATATTATTTAACACTGTAAGTGTCTTTATTCCAACTTTGACCAAGGGCATTCTCGTGACATCCTGAGGAGTTCATTAACTTTGTCCCTACAAGCTTGCACATTGTCCCTTTGGAATCTTTTGTGGGTAAAGTCGAGAATGTTTGCTTTCAAATTTGCGGGGATTCACAGTTTGCGATTATCACCATCAGAATTAATGCTCTTGGTCCACTGCAGGTATAGCTCCCATGAGATTAAATGTTTCAAAACAAGACAGGCTATATTCCCCGGTTTGTTGACTGAATGCAGGACTATAAGAGCTGTATCCTCTTTGGTTATGAATGGGAGGGCACAGTCTGGTAATGGAGACATGGTCTTTCTACTCCTTGACACCGACGATACCCTGCTGCCTGTAGCGCTTGTCATTGGGTATGTCAAGAAGACTGGGCTTGGATAGCTTCTGACTGGGGTGGTCATAGAATCCAAGTGTGTGACAGATGTGAAGGACACTGGGATTGGATTGCTTCTGACTGGGGTGGTCATAGAATCCAAGTGTGTGGCAGATGTCAACTACAGTGGGCTACAAATATTTCTGACTGGGGACGTCATAGAATCCAAGGGTGCCACAGCAGTAAATTTGTCATACATTGGTGGTGTCACAGGTGCAGTGAAATGTCTCTGATCGTCAGCATCTGTGGTTATTTGCAAAATAGGAGAAAGAGGAAACTGTGAATAGCCACCCATCTCTTGTGGTGGCATGTAATCCTCTTGTAAATCCATCAGGCTAATTCTGTGTTCACAAACTCCTGCTCCAGCCTCTCTTGCTCAGCCTTGAGTTCTTCCTGTCCAGTGTGAAGCTGCATTACTCCCCCCTCACTGCTCCCACCAGTGTTTTACGCAGTATACGTACCTGACGTTCCAGCCGCTTGATATGCATAAGGTGTTCACTATTTTGCTGTCTGTCAACTGCCTGCTTCAACAAATGCATTCTCTTTTGAAGGCCAGAAATACTTTTTACTTCAGATACAGGTTTGTCCACTTCAAGTGTTGCTGGCTGTGCAGGGGTTACAGTGAGCACAGGCACTTCAGAGGCAGGTGCTGCAGTACGTATTGTAACCCATGCACAGCCAGCGACACTTGAAGTGGACGACCTGCCTGGGCTACAATACGTACAGGCACTTCTGATGGAACCAACAGTGCATGGATTTGAGATGCAGTGTGGAGTCCATGAAATTTAGGTGTTGGGCATAATGTAAGCTCCTCTTCCTTCCTCAGCCGTTCTGCAACAGCCAGTCCCTCTTCAGAAACTGTTGATTATAAATACAGTATTGTAGTCAGTTAATTTGTCTTTAATAGTAATAATGCTTTCTTCATTTTAAACTGTATATTTCTATTTCCCACAAACCACAATTAAAACATTCGATTTTAGAGGACACATTGGGGGTTATTTATGAAAGGCAAATCCACTTTCCACTACAAGTGCAAACTATAAGGGCAAACTATAAGGACAAAGTGCACTTGAAATTGCACTGAAAGTGCACTTGGAAGTACAGTCACTGTAAATCTGAGGGGTAGATCAGAAATGAGGGGAAGCTCTGCTGATTTTATCATTAAATCATGTGGAAGCCAAAATGCTGTTTTTATTTTCCTTGCATGTGCCCCTCAGATCTACAGCGACTGCATTTCCAAGTGCACTTTCAGTGCAATTTCAAGTGCACTTTGCACTTGTAGTGCAAAGTGTATTTGCCTTTAGTAAATAACCCCTTTTGTCCTTTTTTTCTCAAAAAGCGAAACATGTAAAAAATCACAGCAATTAGGAAGGAACAAAGTACAGGTTACCATAATATAAAATATACCAGAATACAAATGTATCTCTATAGTAAGTCCAATTACAGGTACAGTAGATTGCAGTACAGTACATGCATTTTCACTCTGCAACAGTATTACTCTATGAACTGTTCAGTAACTCCCCCACAACTGTAGCAATAACATAATTCTTCTTTTTATCTCATCTCGGTTTCTTGGGCTGAGGAACCGGATTTACATTTTCCTCATGTTGCGTTTGACTGGAAATTGTCTACCCAAGACAGGCCAATTAACAGCTGAAGGCACGATACGTCTCCACCCCATCAATTCACAAAAGTTGTGAATCTTGTTCTCTAGCAGAGTCCCAACAGCCATTGGGACTGACACTATGACAAGGTTTCCCTTTAAATACCTGTACTGTGCTGACACAGCATCCTACTGCAACAGTTCCCATTGCTCTACAGTATCTTATCTATCTGCCCAGATTTGTATGTACTGTACTGCTTTTAGTTGTGAATGCAAAATGATTTCCCAGGACATAAGCAGACGAATGCGTGAGAGGCGTCTTGCCGGGCTTAGCATGAAACAGATCCAGTCATGGCTGCTGACGTGGGATAACTAAGCATCTCTAAGGCCCTGTACACACGATCAGTCCAAACTGATGAAAACGGACTGAAGGACCGTTCTCATCGGTTAACCGATGAAGCTGACTGATGGTCTGATGTGACTACACACCATCAGTTAAAACAACGATTGAGTCCAACGCGGTGATGTAAAACACAACGACGTGCTGAAAAAAACAAAGTTCAATGCTTCCAAGCATGCGTCGACTTGATTCTGAGCATGCGCAGGTTTTTAACTGATGCTTTTGCGTACTAACCATCGGTTTTGACCTATCGGTTAGGCGTCCATCGGTTGAATTTTAAAGCAAGTTCTAAATTTTTGGACCAAAGGATAACTGACCGATGGGGCCCACACACGGTCGGTTTGGACCGATGAAACGGACCTTCGGTCCTTTTTCATCGGTTTTGACCGACCGCGTGTACGTGGCCTAAGAGTCGTGAAATATCACGCCAGTCTCAATCCACCAAAACGTGCCATCAAACATCTCGACAAGTACCAATCTCTACGTGAATTTTTTTCGAACAACAAGTACTGTACCAGCATCCATAGCGCCAGTGCCGATCCTGACCTCCCTGGGGCCCTAAGCAAAATGACATGTCACATTAAAGTTGAGAAGCGGGGGGGCAGCCGAAAATGACATGTCACATTAAAGTTGAGACGCGGGGGGGGAGATTGCTGTCGGAAATTATATCTTACATTAAAGTGAGAAGGGGTACTGATTTCTTACCTCTTCTCCCATGCAGCCAGCGAGTTGAGAGGCGGGGTGAGGGCCAAAAATGACTTCTCACCAGGCGGGGCCTCTAGTAATTTGGGGGGCCCTCTGCAGCTTTAGCTTGCATAGTGAGCCTATAGGGCGGATTGGCCCTGCATAGCGCACCGACAGGCACAGCTGAAGGTTTCTGTTCCCCCTGTCCATGCAGGGAGTGGGGGCACTGTGGCTGAGTGTTCCCCTTTTCTTTTTTTAACAAAAACATGAATTCAAGAAAACCAGCCTGACCACCCCTCTTTTTTCTGCAGAAATCTGTCTGTGCATATTGACGCATTGATGCAAGAAGATGAACGGACTGCTGCACAAGTAAAGAGGTTGCTGCTGCCTGAACATGGCATTAGCGTGTGTAAAGGACTTGTTCTAAAAGTCCGTCGGGCTTTAGGTTGGCAGTGGCGATGAGCTAAGTATGAATATTTTAATATTAATTATAACTAATGTATAATTACCCCACTTACTGTACAGTAGATTTTTAAAAGCGCTTTTAAAAAATATGACAATCCTTTGTATTTACTGTACTGTACTTTACATTAATACTGTATGTTTTACCAATGATGAGAGAAATCAACAAACAGAAACGGGTGGCGCACGCCAAGCTCTGGTTGGAAACAGGCGAAAATTTCCATCATATGCTTTTCACAGATGACTCCACAATTTCTCTTGTGAGATTCGTTACAATGGCTTTCTGCAAAAAAGGAAACCTGTCTAATAAGTCGCAGCCGTTAAAATCCATGTGTGGGGTGGCATCTAAAATTTTGGACCTGGACCATTGGTGCCATTTGAAGGCACAGTACTGTACAGCTGCCACAACCTGATTACAACTCCCTTAATCTTTTTATTTGATTGCCTTAATGTCGTGCATATTCTGTCCTCACAGGTAATAATACCTGTGAGGACAGAATATGTATGACATTAAAGCAAGTATTATAGTCACCAACGCGCTTGTTCCATGCCTAAAGCAAGTATACCCAGACGGATGCCGTGTGATAATAGACAATGATCCGAAACATTTCTCTGCTGCACCAGAAATGGGGTTAACTGGTTGCGGACATCCCCAGAGTAAGAATGTTTTTTTTTCTATGTCATTTTTTTTTACAATTTTTTCTAATACATTTTTGTCCATTTGTTTTGACATTTTAAACATTTGGTCTCTGTGTTTGATTTGCCCAATATTTATTACAAATATGTTTAGATGAGAATTACATACAAAAAATACAGTAAAGTACTGTGTAGCAAGGGATAGACGTCCAATGGTTAGGATGCAAAGTACATTAACAGTGCTAAACATACTGTACATGTCTTGTACTTACTGTACAGTATATACAGTAGTGAACCATCCCCACAACACAGTACTGTACTTTAAGAGTCCAAAGACATGTGCAACACTAAATTATTAACAAACATGCTCAGTCATTTTCCACTTTTGACACTGTACAAAGATTGCAATTTGAACTTTTTTGCGTGTGTACTGTACTTACAGTACTGTATGCTCACTGTCTACAGATCGCCAGATTTGAACCCCATTGAGATGGTGTGGGTGAAGGGGTACCTCAAAAGGGTACACAAACCGACAAACAAGGTGGAGCTGATTGATGGGATTCCAAAGTTTTGGAGAGACATTCTGACCATTCAAATCTGTTGTGACACAATTGACCACATAAAGAAGGTCTTCCCGGTCGTGATTAAGAGTTATGGTGCAGCAACCAATATGTAATTACTGTACATGATCACTGAATTTACAGATCGCCGGATATGATCCCTATTGAGATGGTGTGGTGCTACTTTAAGCTACTGCACTGTGCCTACAATATACTGTACAAGTGTCGTACTACTGTAATTAAACATCCCAATATGTACAGTTTATTTTTGCTGGACTCCGTCAAATAAAAATAGTTTATGAACAGAATGAGAGAACATGTACTGTAGTTTTCACTTTGCCAACCTTACTATTTTAAATTGGCTAACCTTCAGCTTATGGCATGAGCCAAACCTTGGGGCACGGGCAAAGCTTTTGAGTGTCAGAGTCCTGCACTGAACCTGTTGTCAAATGGAAAACCTTACACCAAATACTGTACACATTAAACATAAATAGAAAAAACACAAATACAGGTATCTTTGAATTTAGCTTTCACTTGCTTTTTTTTTTTTTAAAAAGAATACATAAATAAAACCTATCTATAAAATCTGAATACATAATAATAAAATTACTATACAAAAAATCAGTCTATAATGAAATCTGTTTAATAAAAAAATAAAATAAAATTAGAACACAAATTCACACCACCCCAAAAAAATTCTAAATAAACGCGTTTGACTTTGGGGCGTGCTGGGCAACAGGATGAATACAGTAAATGGGTAAAGTTTAACAAAAGCCTGAACAGTATGGCATCGTACTACTGTATCAAGAGGACAGTATCCTTGAGTCTATCATTTACAGTCTGTCTTGCTGCACCATTGGCCATAGACCACCCTCTCCCCTCCCAAAAAAGTGCACCAACAAATAAAATAAAAGCGAATACAGTATTTTAATTAGGGTTGTCCAGATACCGATACTAGTATCGGTATCGGGACCGATACCGAGTATTTGCGGGAGTACTCGTACTCGCGCAAATGCTCCCGATACCTAAATAGAATACTTTTTTTGTATTTATCAACATGTTCTATGAAAATTCTTTGAGTTTTTTACTACTGCGTGACAAGCAAATAAAACATTTTTATTCATTTTTACTCATTTTTATTCTTTTATAATGTCTTGAGTTAGAGTTCTTCATAATTCTAAAGAAAATATCCTTAGTCTGTATTGTGGTTTGAAAACTGTCACATGACATTTAAAAAAAGTATCGGTATTCGGTATCGGCGACTACATGAAAAAAAGTATCGGTACTTGTACTCGGTCCTAAAAAAGTGGTATCGGGACAACCCTAATTTTAATAAACACCTGCAAGAGTAGCCGTGTTGCTGCTTTTCCTCCAAGTACAGTAGTCATAGAGCGAAGAATATGCATGAGAATCCTTTGGTCCTGCCTTCTGATTCTGCTTCAGGAGAGCGCAGAAACAGTGTTTAGTATACTGTAGCAAGTACTGTACAGGGTAACAGCCCCTCCACCACAAAGACCATGAACAGGTTACTGCATGGCAGAACTACAAAGACCATAATTCATAGTGTAGACGATTGGCGTCCTGCACCGGCTGAAGGGTGCATGAGCGCGGAGAGGCACACATGTACTGTACCAGTACTGCACCGTGAATGGGCTTGGCAGCAGTTGTGTAAGAGCACGAAGCAGACACACTTTAATTGGTCCGTGTAGAGTCATTGTCCCCCCTACCCCCCGGCCAGGGTGCAATGTGTGCTGTATAGTGTTGCTCACGAATATTCGCATTGCGAATATTCGACTCGAATATAGCATATTCGAGAAATCGCGCTATATTTCGAATTTCGCGGTGAATATTCGCAATTCCGAATATTCGATTTTTTACACTTTTTTTTTAAAAACAGATCACATCCTAGATATCTCCATCGACGTCTAAAAGCATTGCTGGTATCATTAGAGACCCTGGGCCGAGTAGCTGAAGCGTTCATTGAATTTTCCCGAAAAATCGCAATGCGATTATTCGGCAAACGCAATATCGCGCGATTATTTTCCTCGCCCCGATCTTCCTCATCAGAGCCATTTTTACAGTTTCATTTTTAAAACAGATCACATCCTAGTGATCTCCATAGACGTCTAAAAGCATTGCTGGTATGATTAGAGACCTTGGGCCGAGTAGCTGAAGCGATCATTTTATATTGCCGAATATTCTCAATGCGAATATTCGGCAATAGGAATATTGCGCGATTATTTTCTCCGCCCTTTTGCATCAGAGCCAATCAGAGTTCTCCTTCCACACTCGTCAGAGGTTAGCAACCAATAGGAACCTGCCTGCATGGACATTATATAAGCTCACTCCCAGCACCATTTCATTGCAGATTCAGAAGCTGGCTAGAGAGTGTGGAGGCTGTTTCTGTGTTCCTGTGTCTTTGTTCCTGATTGATTTATATCATCACCAGCATTGCTATTTAGTGATTCCAGTGGATCTTTTCCAGTATATCAACTGCTTTTTTCAAAGCAATAGACCCAAGAGCTTTTTTCAAAGCTACGTTTTGTGCTGTTTTGTGCTGTTTTGTTCATTTGTGTTACTGTTTGATCCTGCATCTTCGCTGTTCAGTGATATTTGCTAGAGATTTCAGTGCACATTTTGCTGAGCTTTCTAAAAGAGCTTTTCTAAAAGCTAAGTTTTGTTCATCTTGTGTTACTGTTAGATCTTGCAGGTTCGCTGTTCAGTGATATTTGCTAGGCATTTCAGTGCACATTTTGTTTAGTTTTTCCTAAAGAGCTTTTCTAAAAGCTAAGTTTTGTGTTCAGTTTAGTTAAATTTTGTGTAGTAAGTGTACACACTGTTAGTGTACATTTATTTCATCTAGCTTAGCTTAGTGTGTGTTTAGTGTCTGTGTTTTGTGTTTAAAAAAAAAAAAAAAAAAAAAAAAAAAAAGTTAGTGTTTGTTTAGTGCTTTTTTTTTTTCTTTAATTTTGTAGTCCTTGTCTTTGGTGTACTACTTTTCTTATAGTTTAGTAGCTGTCTGTGTACGTCTTTGTCTGCGTGCCTGTCTTGTAAAAAGAACACAAAAACACATTTTGTTCACATTTCCCCCCCCAATAAAGTTTACCCCCCCACACACATATCAGCAATAATGAGCGGCATCCGTGGCCGTGGCAGCAGGGGTAGGGGAGTTACTCCCAGTGCTGGATCGCTGCCAGCACGGGGTACCTCTCGTGCCCCTACTAGTGGTAGATGATCGGGTGCAAGGGGAGTACGCCTGATCCGGGAGTTCTTCCCATCGGGCAGCCGCCCGATATTGCCATCTCAGGCTGAAGTAGTGGTGGACTACATGGGGCACAGCAGTGCCACTGAGTCGTCGGTCCCGACTCACAGTAGTACCACCATTACACCGGTGCCTGTAGTACCCCCCCCCCCAGCCCCCAAGAGTCCAGCATCTTACTGTTCGACAGCGACAGTGATAGGGATATCTTGGGGGAGGCCATGCATCAGGCAGACCTTCAGCTCTGTCCTGATGGTCAGGACCTTTTTGAAGGGATGGATGAGGAGGATGGGATACCTGCTGGCAGTATCCCAGAGACATCCCTTCAAACTGGTGCTGCTGTTTTGGTGCAGGAAACAGCAGCACCTAGTCAGACCCAGGCGTGGGTGAGGGGACAGCGGAGCCAGGCTAGAGGCTCCATGTCAGTTGGTTCCCTCAGACCAACACATTTCAGCCCTTGGTCTGACATCTCTGGGGGCGAAGAGGGTGACCCATCATGGTTGCCATCTGACGCGTCGGCTCACTACGTCAGTGACGACGGGGAAGGTAGGCACCCTGGTGAAACGGTGCGCCAGGTCACCACCAGGGAGACCATCGTCAGGGTCTCCACTGGTGATGGCAGCAGGAGGTGTCAGGAGGAGCAGCAGCAGCAGCAGCAGGCAGCTCACCTGTGCGCACCGAGTCCCAGCAGGTGCAAGTAAGCGTCACCCCCATCTGACAGGAGGGCGGTGCTGAAGTCACCTGTCTGGAATTACTTTACCCTGGTGGCAGACAACCCTACCGTGGCCATCTGCCGGATTTGTAAAGTGAGGGTGAAGAGAGGGAAGTGTTTGGCTCGGGTGGGTACCACAGCCCTGAACCAGCACCTGAGGATAAACCACTGGGCGGTGTTTGACGAGATGAAGCGTGGTGGTGGTAGCAGCGCCACCACCACAAGTGAGCAGGTACAGCAGCCCCTGCCACATCTTCATCTCTTTCCAGCAGGTCATGCCCCCCCGCTCCCTCGAGTAGAGGTACTGGGTACCGGCAGCCAGACCTCTACTTCCACAGCACCCTCCACGTCTGTGTCCCGCACTGCCGTCCGGCGCCAGGCGTCGATTTCAGACGCCTTTGACCGCACCACTCCCTTCCCCCCTGGAGACCGACGTGTGCGTTCCCCTCAATGGGCTCCTGGCAAGGGTTATTGCCCAACATCTGCTGCCCTTCAACATAGTTGACAGCAAACCCTTCAGGCAGATGTTGGAGCAGGCCCAACCCCAATGGCGTGTCCCCAGCCGCCATTTCTTTGCCAGGACTGGTGTCCCTGCCCTACACCAGCACATTGTGCAGAATGTAACCCTGTCGCTGGATCACGCTGTCAGCGACAGGGTTCATCTGACAATGGATGGCTGGACCAGCAGGCATGGGCAGGGGCGCTACATCAGCTTCACGGCCCATTGGGTTTCCCTCCGAGGCGTCGGTGAGGGATCGGCGGCAACCGATCTTGTGGTGCCGCCCCGGGGTGTCCAGGGGAGAACTGCTGGTCTCCCTCAAGCCACTGTCTCCGCAGCTGCTGAGCCTCCCAGCAAGCGCCCCCGTAGCTACTCAAGTGTGGGGCACGTGCGCTGTCAGGCCGTGCTCCAGCTTGTTAGTTTAGGGGACCGGAGACACACTGGAGAAGAAGTGCTGAAAGCACTTCAGGCTCAGGTCCAGAAGTGGCTGACACCCCGAAGGCTCCAGGCAGGTATGGTTGTCTGCGATAACGGCAGCAACCTACTCGCCGCCCTCAGTGCTGGCAGTCTGACCCACGTGCCCTGTCTGGCACATGTCCTCAACCTGGTGGTGCAGAAGTTCCTGCGCACTTATCCAGGGTTGAGTGACATTGTGGCAAAGGCGCGTAGGATTGCCAGCCACTTCAGGCGCTCCCCAACCGCTACCGCGTCCCTGTCCAAGTTGCAGCGGAAGTACAGTCTGCCCCTTCACAGGCTGATTGTGGACAGTGTGACGCGGGCGGAACTCCACCCTCCACATGCTGAAGAGGTTGTGGGAGCAGCAAAGGGCGGTGAGGGAGTACCTGATGGAACTAGGCACTGAGAGGGCTTCACCACAACTCCCTTTCATCGCCTGTGCGGAGTGGGGGCAGATAAAGCAGGGTCTGCCAAGTGTTGTCCTTCGAGCAGGTGACCAAGATGGTCAGCAGTGAGCACATTGGCCTCAATAGCGTGCTGCCAATAGTGTTCATGCTGGAGAGGACACTAGATCGCCTGCTCGAAGCTGGGGAGAGTGCCTTGGTGGAGCAGGAGGAGTCAGCAATGCTCCACCGAGACCAGGGCCAGGACGAGGAGGAGGAGGATGATGATGATGATGATGAGGAGGAGGTGGTTGCTGGTGTCGTCCCGGAGTCAGGGCTTGGTCAGGAGGGAGAGCCGGTGTTGGGGGCACCGATAGTCCGGGGGTTGGGCATCTCTGAGTTTGACCAGCAGCGCCTCAGGGATGAAGAGTCACACCTCATTCACCTGGCCAGCAGTG
This sequence comes from Rana temporaria, assembly GCF_905171775.1. Lineage (NCBI taxonomy): Eukaryota > Metazoa > Chordata > Amphibia > Anura > Ranidae > Rana > Rana temporaria. The sequence continues at coordinate 112,602,780 of NC_053496.1, forward strand.
AGGAGTCACAGCGGGCTGTGCTCTTCCCCATGGCTGCCCACATGCTGAGATGCCTCAGGAGGGACCCCCGGGTTAAGACCATCAAGGCGAGGGATGATTTCTGGATGGCCACCCTTTTGGATACCAGGTGCAAGGGGAAACTGGAGCAGGTTCATCCCAGCCAGCCGGAGGCAGCACCGGATGGAGGAACTGCAGGCAGGCATTGTCAGACGGTTGGAGCAGGCAACTCCCCGGCCTCCAGTTGTCCCCCCTCATCTCACCCAGCAGGTGGCTGCACCCAGCAGCAGCCGAGCAGGGGACCTAATGGATGAGATGAGGATGTTCATTCCAAACCGAGCGACTCCAGTACCCAGCACCAGCAGCAGCAGCAGTCACCACCAGCGGCTGGCCCACATGGTGGCAGACTACATGGCGTCCGTCGGTGCTTCTGACAGTATGAGCACCGACGACCCCATGGAGTACTGGGTTGCCAGATTGGACACCTGCCGCGAGCTCGCTCAGTATGCACTGGAGTTATTGTCTTGCCCCCCCTCCAGCGTACTTATCTGAGCGGACATTCAGCGTGGCAGGTGGGGTGGTCACGGACAAGAGGACCCGTCTGTCCACAGACTCCGTGGACAGACTCACATTCATAAAGATGAAATGAGTCCTGGGATCGGCGGGTGGACTTTCTGGCACCCGTCATCGGTTCAGGGCGCTGAAGGGTCCCCTTGTCATGCATTCCCTGATGGAGCCCCGGACCTGATGTATTTACAGTGCTGAATATAACTATTTTAACATCTGAGAAAATCAATGTTAATATTTGGTACAGTAGGCTTTCTTTGCAATTACAGCGGTCAAACCTTTCTTGTAGTTTTACACCAGCTTTGCACACACTGGAGGAGGGATTTTGGCCCACTCCTCCACACAGATCTTCTCTACATCAGTCAGGTTTCTGGGCTCTCGCTGATGAAACACGGAGTTTGAGCTCCCTCCAAAGATTCTCTATTGGGTTTAGGTCTGGAGACTGGCTAGGCCACGCCAGAACCTTGATATGCTCCTTACAGAGCCAATCCTTGGTTATCCTGGCTGTGTGCTTTGGGTCATTGTCATGTTGCAAGACCCAGCCTCGACCCATCTTCAAGCTCTAACTCAGGGAAGGAGGTTGTTGCCCAAAATCTCGCAATACATGGCCACGGTCATCCTCTCCTTAATACAGTGCAGTCACCCTGTCCCATGTGCAGAAAAACACCACCCAAAGCATGATGCTACCACCCCCCATGCTTCACATTAGGGATGGCGTTCTTGGCATGGTACTCATCATTATTCCTTCCTCCGAACACGGTTAGTGAAATTATGATCAAAAAGTTATATTATGGTCTCATCTGACCACATGATTTTCTCCCATGACTCCTCTGGATCAGGTCAAGACACATATGTCAGCAGTTATTTCACTCCCTATATACTCTTATTAACACTGCTGTTCATCATGGCACCTCCTGCCCAAGTGATATGACTCTGTATCAACTACTACTGCTAATACTACTACTGCTGCTTCTGCTGCTGCTGCCCAGTCAATACACCTATGTCAGCAGTTATTTCACACTCTATATACTCCTATTCCTACTGCTGTTCATCATGGCACCTCCTGCCCATGTGATATGACTCTGTATCAACTACTACTGCTAATACTACTACTGTTGCTTCTGCTGCTGCTGCCCAGTCAATACACCTATGTCAGCAGTTATTTCACACTCTATATACTCCTATTCCTACTGCTGTTCATCATGGCACCTCCTGCCCATGTGATATGACTCTGTATCAACTACTACTGCTAATACTACTACTACTGCTGCTTCTGCTGCTGCTGCCCAGTCAATACACCTATGTCAGCAGTTATTTCACACTCTATATACTCCTATTCCTACTGCTGTTCATCATGGCACCTCCTGCCCATGTGATATGACTCTGTATCAACTACTACTGCTAATACTACTACTGCTGCTTCTGCTGCTGCTGCCGCCCAGTCAATACACACCTAATGTCAGCAGTTATTTCACACTCTATATACTCCTAATTCCTACTGCTGTTCATCATGGCACCCTCCTGCCCATGTGATATGACTCTGTATCAACTACTACTGTTAATACTACTACTGCTGCTTCTGCTGCTGCTGCCGCCCAGTCAATACACCTATGTCAGCAGTTATTTCACACTCTATATACTCCTATTCCTACTGCTGTTCATCATGGCACCTCCTGCCCATGTGATATGACTCTGTATCAACTACTACTGGTAATACTACTACTGCTGCTTCTGCCGCCCAGTCAATACACCTATGTCAGCAGTTATTTCACACTCTATATACTCCTATTCCTACTGCTGTTCATCATGGCACCTCCTGCCCATGTAGATCTGACTCTGTATCAACTACTACTGGTAATACTACTACTGCTGTTTCTGCTGCCCAGTCAAGACACCTATGTCAGCAGTTATTTCACACCCTATATACTCTTATTAACACTGCTGTTCATCATGGCACCTCCTGCCCAAGTGATATGACTCTGTGTCAACTACTACTGCTAATACTACTACTGCTGCTTCTGCTGCTGCTGCCGCCCAGTCAAATACACCTATTGTCAGCAGTTATTTCACACTCTATATACTCCTATTCCTACTGCTGTTCATCATGGCACCTCCTGCCCATGTGATATGACTCTGTATCAACTACTACTGTTAATACTACTACTGCTGCTTCTGCTGCTGCTGCCGCCCAGTCAATACACCTATGTCAGCAGTTATTTCACACTCTATATACTCCTATCCTACTGCTGTTCATCATGGCATCCTCCTGCCCATGTGATATGACTCTGTATCAACTACTACTGTTAATACTACTACTGCTGCTTCTGCTGCTGCTGGCCGCCCAGTCAATACACCTATGTCAGCAGTTATTTCACACTCTATATACTCCTATTCCTACTGCTGTTTCAATCATGGCACCTCCTGCCCATGTGATATGACTCTGTATCAACTACTACTGGCTAATACTACTACTGCTGCTTTCAGCTGCTGCTGCCGCCCAGTCAATACACCTATGTCAGCAGTTATTTCACACTCTATATACTCCTATTCCTACTGCTGTTCATCATGGCACCTCCTGCCCATGTGATATGACTCTGTATCAACTACTACTGTTAATACTACTACTGCTGCTTCTGCTGCTGCTGCCGCCCAGTCAATACACCTATGTCAGCAGTTATTTCACACTCTATATACTCCTATTCCTACTGCTGTTCATCATGGCACCTCCTGCCCATGTGATATGACTCTGTATCAACTACTACTGGTAATACTCCTACTGCTGCTTCTGCTGCTGCTGCCGCCCAGTCAATACACCTATGTCAGCAGTTATTTCACACTCTATATACTCCTATTCCTACTGCTGTTCATTCATGGCACCTCCTGCCCATGTGATATGACTCTGTATCAACTACTACTGGTAATACTACTACTGCTGCTTCTGCTGCTGCTGCCGCCCAGTCAATACACCTATGTCAGCAGTTATTTCACACTCTATATACTCCTATTCCTACTGCTGTTCATTCATGGCACCTCCTGCCCATGTGATATGACCTCTGTATCAACTACTACTGGTAATACTACTACTGCTGTTTCTGCTGCCCCAGTCAAGACACCTATGTCAGCAGTTATTTCACACCCCTATATACTCTTATTAACACTGCTGTTCATCATGGCACCTCCTGCCCAAGTGATATGACTCTGTGTCAACTACTACTGCTAATACTACTACTGCTGCTTCTGCTGCTGCTGGCCCGCCCAGTCAATACACCTATGTCAGCAGTTATTTCACACTCTATATACTCCCATTCCTACTGCTGTTCATCATGCCACCTCCTGCCCATGTGATATGACTCTGTATCAACTACTACTGTTAATACTACTACTGCTGCTTCTGCTGCTGCTGCCCGCCCAGTCAATACACCTATGTCAGCAGTTATTTCACACTCTATATACTCCTATTCCTACTGCTGTTCATCATGGCACCTCCTGCCCATGTGATATGACTCTGTATCAACTACTACTGTTAATACTACTACTGCTGCTTCTGCTGCTGCTGCCGCCCAGTCAATACACCTATGTCAGCAGTTTATTTCACACTCTATATACTCCTATTCCTACTGCTGTTCATCATGGCACCTCCTGCCCATGTGTATGACTCTGTATCAACTACTACTGTTAATACTACTACTGCTGCTTCTGCTGCTGCTGCCTGCCCAGTCAATACACCTATGTCAGCAGTTATTTCACACTCTATATACTCCTATTCCTACTGCTGTTCATCATGGCACCTCCTGCCCATGTGATATGACTCTGTATCAACTACTACTGGTAATACTACTACTGCTGTTTTCTGCTGCCCAGTCAAGACACCTATGTCAGCAGTTGTTTCACACCCTTATATACTCTTATTAACACTGCTGTTCATCATGGCACCTCCTGCCCAAGTGATATGACTCTGTGTCAACTACTACTGTTAATACTACTACTGCTGCTTCTGCTGCTGCTGCCGCCCAGTCAATACACCTATGTCAGCAGTTATTTCACACTCTATATACTCCTATTCCTACTGCGTGTTCATCATGGCACCTCCTGCCCATGTGATATGACTCTGTATCAACTACTACTGTTAATACTACTACTGCTGCTTCTGCTGCTGCTGCCGCCCAGTCAATACACCTATGTCAGCAGTTATTTCACACTCTATATACTCCTATTCCTACTGCTGTTCATCATGGCACCTCCTGCCCATGTGATATGACTCTGTATCAACTACTACTGGTAATACTACTACTGCTGCTTCTGCCGCCCAGTCAATACACCTATGTCAGCAGTTATTTCACACTCTATATACTCCAATTCTACTGCTGTTCATCTTGGCACCTCCTGCCCATGTGATATGACTCTGTATCAACTACTACTGTTAATACTACTACTGCTGCTTCTGCTGCTGCTGCCGCCCAGTCAATACACCTATGTCAGCAGTTATTTCACACTCTATATACTCCTATTCCTACTGCTGTTCATCATGGCACCTCCTTCCCATGTGATATGACTCTGTATCAACTACTACTGTTAATACTACTACTGCTGCTTCTGCTGCCGCCCAGTCAATACACCTATGTCAGCAGTTATTTCACACTCTATATACTCCTATTCCTACTGCTGTTCATCATGGCACCTCCTGCCCATGTGATATGACTCTGTATCAACTACTACTGGTAATACTACTACTGCTGTTTCTGCTACCCAGTCAAGACACCTATGTCAGCAGTTATTTCACACTCTATATACTCTTATTAACACTGCTGTTCATCATGGCACCTCCTGCCCAAGTGATATGACTCTGTGTCAACTACTACTGCTAATACTACTACTGCTGCTTCTGCTGCTCAGTCAATACACCTATGTCAGCAGTTAATTCACACTCTATATACTCCTATTACCACTGCTGTTCATCATGGCACCTCCTGCCCAAGTGATATGACTCTGTATTGTCAATGTCTACTACTACTACTACTGATCAATCAAGACACCTATGTCACTAGTTTATTTGCCACTCTATACTACTATTACCACTACTGATGCTGCTGCTGCTGTTCATCATGGCACCTCTTGCCCGAGTGATTTGACACTGTATTGTCAATGTCTACTACTACTATTACAGCTCAGTCAAGACACCTGTGTCCCAATTTTTTTGGTACACTATTGACTACTATGACCACTACTGATGCTGTAAAGTATTCCCAAGTGTTTTTTATGCTATCTATTACTATTACCACTACTGCTTGTAAATCATGCCTGTGTGATACTTAGTGGAATGCTTTAATAAGCATTCCAGTATGGATACCCGTAAATGTATTAATCTTAATTAGGTGTGAATGCTTTAATAAACATTTCCAGTATTGATATACGTAAATTTAGTAATCTTATTATTCCTTACGTTTTTGGTTCTGCGTAACTTCGGCATACTTTCAGCTATTGAGACCATTCAACTGTAAAAATGTTCGTCTCGTTCAGCTAATGATGGGACTTCTTCAAGTTTTTTTCTACTTTTTACACTTTTATAAATTTTAAGCTTTTAGACATTGAAGTCAATGAGAACATCCTTTTCCCCTTTGAATTCACATGCCCTGCCAAAAGTTTCAGCTACTTCATACTTTCACTTACAGACACTGAAAAAACTTTAAAGCGGTCACAAAATATTTTAGCTATCCGGGCTATGACTTTTCAGATCGTTATCGTTTAAAATTTTTTGGTGAAAACGCAATTACGTTTTGCGAATTTTTCACAAAAATGCAATCGGTTATTAATGTAATCCTATGGAGGGGATTTAGAGTCTGTCATGTGACCTTAACATTGGAGATCTTTGTAATTAAAAATATCTTTAGAAAAAGGGGAAACAAATTGGTCTCACACGCCCACAAGATCTACTTTTCATACACAATTTTTATATCAAAACGTAGCTATGCTTGTCTGGTTTATGGCAATGTGATCAATTCTGCGATACGTATTTTAGTTTTAGTTATGGAGCAACAGCCAGAAATTATGTCTCATAGACTCTCATGTTAAATTATCTAAAAAATGTTGCTGCAGAACTCACAAAGATGCTCTTTTCTAAATCGCAGACATGGCCACATTTTTAAGTTTATCAACATAAATTTCATATCGATTGCGTTTACAAGGGCCGTGTATTTCAAACGGTGTAGTCTTTTGTATCAGTCGCATGTACGGTTGAGGATTTATTAAGCTTTGTTTGGAGGCTTAAATCATGCATTAGATCTGTGAATTAAAAGCGTTTGGTAATGTTATTTCTTTCCATAAATAACTTTCCTGACCTCAGTGCAATATTCCTCCTCACTGACCTGGGGGGGAGGGGAAACCTATTGGGGGGGGGGGGGGCGACCAGGAAGTCAGCATACTCTATACTTTGCAGATAGAGAAAGAAGCTGTGTGTCCTAAAGATAGTGTAGTGGTTTATGGTGAATGTCTTTGGCAAGGGGCTCACCAATTAAGCTATTCAGCATTCCCACTCGCATTTTCCTCAGGAAATGCATTGTCTAGTTATATTAATAGTTTAATACTCCCTGCTGCTGCCTCCATGCTGAGTAAAGCTTCATGACCTCTCTGGCACAGCGGATCCACCAACAGCCTCCGCTACAAGCTACCAGACCGGATCTAAACAGCAAGTGTAACTATAACAATGAACCTTATGTTAAACCCTGTTTTGCGGGCATTTATACTGCAACCATTAGGCTGTCTGCAAGAGCAAATCTGCACTCTCTCTCTCTTTCTTGCTCTCTCTCTCTCTGTATATATATCTATAGTATATATATTGTTGCTTTTGTTATGTTCATTTTTCAACAGTTTATTTGTGTTCATCGTGTCTGTGTCCGTGTGCTTTAGTTTGTCCTAGGTTTGTGTTAAATAAAATAATAGTATAAAAATGTTTTTGCTTATTATGAAGTTAGATGTGTTGATGTTGATTTGTTCGATGTGAAGGTTAGATGTGTTGAAAACCTAAAAATCTATCTCAAAAATAAATGAAACATTTCCAAAAAATAACATTTTTTTAATAAAAAAAGAAATTCAGACATAATTGAGCATGCGCTTCTGAAGCCTTTCCAGCTCAGCAAAATATTCTAATTGCTGCTGCTCTAGCTGCGTATTTTGCTGGACCAGGTAGCGAATTTGCCGATGATTTCCCTGGATCCTCAGATGTGTCTTCTTTATCAGCGCTTGCTGACGCATCATCTTTCTTGCTACTGTTTAGGATATAATAAATAAAACATTTGGATTTCAAAGAACGTTACCAAATAAATAAAATATTTTTGTTGCTTATTAATCAATCATTATCATGTCTATACACTTGTTATGTGTCTAACACATACCGGGGAGTGCAGAATTATTAGGCAAATGAGTATTTGGACCACATCATCCTCTTATGCATGTTGTCTTACACCAAGCTGTATAGGGCTCGAAAGCCTACTACCGATTAGGCATATTAGGTAATGTACATCTCTGTAATGAGAAGGTGTGTGGTCTAATGACATCAACACTCTATATCAGGTGTGCATAATTATTAGTCAATTTCCTTTCCTTTGGGCAAAATGGGCCAAAAGAAGGACTTGACAGACTCTGAAAAGTCCAAAATAGAGAGATATCTAGCAGAGGGATGCAGCACTCTTAAAATTGCAAAGCTTCTGAAGCGTGATCATCAAACAAAAGAAGCGTGTGTTGAAAAACAAAGGTGCAAAATAACTGCCCATGAACTGAGAAAAGTAAGCATGCAGCTGCCAGATGCCACTTGCCACCAGATTGGCCATATTTCAGAGCTAGCAACATCACTGGGGTGCCAAAAAGCACAAGGTGTGCAATACCCAGAGACATGGCCCAAGGTAAGAAAGGCTGAAAGACAACGACCACTGAACAAGACACACAAGCTGCAACATCAAGACTGTGCCAATAAATATCTCAAGAAAGATTTTTCTAAGGTTTTATTGGACTGCTGAAATCAGAGTGAGTCTTGATGGGCCAGATGGAAGAGCCCGTGGCTGGATTGGTAAAGGGCAGGGAGCTCCAGTCCGACTGAGACGCCAGCAAGGTGGTGTTGGAGTACTGGTTTGGGCTGGTATCATCAAAGATGAGCTTGTGGGGGCCTTTTCGGATTGAGGATGGAGTCAAGCTCAACTCCCAGTCCTACTGCCAGATTATGGAAGAGACCTTCTTCAAGCAGTGGTACAGGAAGAAGTCACCATCCTTCAAGAAAAACATGATTTTCATGCAGGACAATGCTCCATCACACGTGTCAAAGTACTCCACAGCGTGGCTGGCAAGAAAGGGTATTAAATAAAAAAAGTAATGACATGGCCTCCTTGTTCACCTGATCTGAACCCCATTGAGAACCTGTGGTCCATCATCAAATGTGGGATTTACAAGGAGGGAAAAACAGTACACCTCTCTGAACAGTGTCTGGGAGGCTGTGGTTGCTGCTGCACGCAATGTTGATGGTGAACAGATCAAAACACTGACAGAATCCATGGATGTCAGGCTTTTGAGTGTCCTTGCAAAGAAAGGAGGCTATATTGGTCACTGATTTGTTTTTGTTTTGTTTTTAAAGTGTCAGAAATGTGTATTGTGTGAATGTTGAGATGTTATATTGGTTTCACTGTTAAAAAATAAATCATTGAAATGGGTATCTATTTATTTTTTTTTGTTAAGTTGCCTAATAATTCTGCACAGTAATAGTAGTCACCTGCACACACAGATATCCCCCCGAAAATTGCTAACATTAAAAACAAACTAAAAACTACTTCCAAAAATATTCAGCTTTGATATTAACTGAGGTTTTTGGGGTTCATTGAGAACATGGTTGTTGTTCAATAATAAAATGAATCCTCAAAAATACAACTTGCCTAATAATTATGCACTACCTGTATACTTCTAGCATAAGATACCATATTATGGTTCTACAATCTGACAGGTGCGCTTCATATGTTGTCCATTTTTATATCTACATATTATTGTTGAAATGTTATTAATCATTGTGCACATATTTACCTTCCTGAGCGAGGCTCACAGGACCGCTGTCTTCCTCCTGCTCTTCTGCTTGAGAAGTTGGGGGGTGGGGGGGGAAGCTCCTCAGCTTGCTCCTCAACAGGAGCTGGGGTTGGGGAGTGGGAGGGCCCTGGCTTGCTCCTCCTCATCCATCTCCTCCTCTGCCGCATCCTCCTCTGCCGCATCCTCCTCCTCCTCCTCATCGGCCTGGCGCCTTCTGCGCTTGGCGCGCACAGCTGGTATTGGAGCACCTATAATAACACAATGTTCATATATTAGAAAAATGTTTTCTAATGACGTATGCAAATTCTGTGTACTCTGCTGTATTGTATATGAATACAAATTGATTTATATAGACAGTTAACCAATGGGACAATGTTATATTAAAGGGTCCTTGTGGGCACTACAGGGGACTGAGCGTGAGCTGTGGATGCCACCATGTTAAAATGAGCTGTTTTTGTCTCCTTTGTTTTGTTCAGACGATCTCATGTTAAAAAAAGGGCTGATGGAGCACACGGGATTACTATAACAACCCCACGCCTACACAGGAATTTAGTGGGAATCTATATATATAAAACTCAACGTGTGTGTGCATGTATGTATGTATGTATGTATGTATGTATGTATGTTCCAGCATCACGTACAAACGGCTAAAGATATTTATATGAAACTTGGCACACAGGTTACTTATATGTCAGCCACAAACATAGGATAGGGGGGTTTAAACCTTACCCACCCCCATTTGCCAGTGGTCGGGGTTTTTCTTTAAAGTCCCATGCAAAGCAATGGGAAAAGTATGTTCCACATAACTTCTGTGTTCCTGTCTGCTGTCCCATGTCTTTTTTCAACAGTACTATGAATACCTTTGCTGGTGGTGATATATGTTAGCACAACATGGCATCTTGGTTAACAACATCTGACCTTACACGAATTACATATGACCTTACATAACTGTCACCAAAGGAGCTGCGGTGGCTCCACGCGATTGCCACTGCGCTGACAAGTGATTCACCTCTGCAGCTAGGGGTTCGGATCCCGCTCTCGGCTACATGTGAATTGAGTTTGGTGGTCTCAGCCCCGCCCCCGGTGGGTGTGCTATGCGAGGTTGGGTTGGGAGGACCCCCTCACACCCGCCATTGCCAACCGGGGCATGGAGAAAGGTGGCAGATTGCCTCTGGGGGAGGCCTCCCAACTCCTGCAGGCCGGCTCCTCTCTCTTTCAACTTCACGCACAAAATACACTTTTGAAAAAAAAAACATAACTGTCAACAATAACTTACCTGGATGATATCTAGCCCGAAGACGTCTGACCTGATCCATTTGGCGCCTCTTCAGGTCAGACCACTTCTTCACAATCGCCTTGTGGTCGTGTTGGCCGCCAAAGTCAGCGATTAGGGCGCTGACCACAGGCCTTTTCTCTGGCTGCCTCCCGCAGCTCATCGTATCCTGTTTCCAGAACTTCCTGCAAGATGAAGAACAAAGTATATTGTAATACTTCTGTTGACAAGCCTTATGGATATATGACGTAAATGTATGCTATTCAACAATTGGAAGCATTCTCGCCTTATTAATCAATGACAGGGGTAACATGACAGATTTTATATCCTGCCATTTCGGTCGCCACCTTTTTTGCATAAATATAGCGCCATTATCATTTGCATAATTATGAATATATTATTAACAACACAGGATACACGTATAGGGGAGCTATGCGTTGCCTAACTCTTTTCCCCTGTCAGGAGCCTAACGCCCCGGGGGGGTCAGAGACGGGACCTTTTTCGGAGGACCACTGAGTCGTATGTACCCGTCGCAGTTTTTTGTGATGTCACTCTTTAGGTGTGTGCACATTTTTCACTGCATCCGGGTGGAGGTTTTTTGGGTTGTGTTTTGCACGCTACAGCTTTTTCAACAGAAAAAAACCAGCTGGAGGCAGAAAGGTTGCAAAACACTACGGGTTTGTTACCTAACTCTGGTTTCAAGACCAGTCCCACCTCCGCTGTTGCAAACTACTACTCCCATCAGCCACGGTCTGGTCAGTGCATGTTAAGAATTTTACTTTTGCTGCATCTAGGGTGCCACAGTTTAGAGACCCGTGCGTAAAGGCCTGAAAAAATGGGGGGCCTGCAGAACTTACAATACTAGAAGTGCCAGCTTCCCAGGCATGCTGGAAGTTGTAGTTCTGCAACATCTAAAGGGCATATGTATTCGACGTCCTTGGGCCTTGAGGACACTGAAGTCAGGGACGTTCGCATACGTCCTATGTCCAAAAAAAATGTTAAATTCATTATGCTAAATAACAAGGAAAAGTGCCTAAATACACATTTGCCAACCAGGTTGTCTGCAGCTGTCCAGGCATGCTGGGACTTGTAGTTTTGTAAAAGCAGGAGACACATTTTTGTGAAATACTAATATCTGATCATATATACTAACTTTTAAACTAGACTAAAATGCAGTTGAAGATAATGAAATAACAGTGGTCAAAATACTTACAACAAATCAGCATCTTTTCCTCAGACTTAGTGAAATTGCTTCCAACCATGTTGCGTGTGATTGCGCTGCGATCATAAGTTGGAAACTGGCAAGGCTCCAGGAAATGGTCGCGTGTTGTTCGCGCAATTGCGCATTGCGCGATCGAAAAAATCCGCAATCGCAATATGTTTTTTGGTTAAAATATCATAAATATTCGATTTCAGAGTGCTGCTACAGCAGTTTTTCGAAATAACTGCAATCAATTTTCGCATTCGCATTTTTGTGAAATTGCGTTAAAATATCTCGAATATATTCGAGTTCAGAGTGAGCCAATCAGAGCGCGCTCTCTCCAGCATATCTCGAAATTGCGCAAAAAATATCGCATTCGCATGTTGCGATATTTCGATAAAATATCAGGAATATTCTGAGCAATCAGAGCGCACCTCCAGCATATCTCGAAATTGCGCAATAAATATCGCATTCGCATGTTGCGATATTCGATAAAATATCACGAATATTCTGAGCCAATCAGAGCGCTCCTCCCGCATATCTCGAAATTGCGCAATAAATATCGCATTCGCATGTTGCGATATTTCGATAAAATATCACGAAATTTCTGAGCCAATCAGAGCGCTCCTCCAGCATATCTCGAAATTGCGCAATAAATATCGCTGACCTCAGCTGGTGAGGGAGGGGCTGCTATGAGTACAGTACATACAGTAGTGAAACATTCACATGCAGGAATCACATACAGGATCACATACAGTACAATACTGTACTGTAGCAGAGCCCCACCCAGCACCTGCAGGAGTAGCTGTGTCGCTGCTTTGCCTCCAAGTACAGTAGTCATTGAGCGAAGAATATGCATGATAATCTGTACTGTAGAGAAGCTGCACATGCGCACAAGGAGAACCACAATAGACTAATAATACTGCATGTTACACTGCAGTAAGTACTGTAATATCAATTAACAATTAAACAAAACAGCAATTAAAACAATTAGACAATAAACCTACTTTGTGAACAAATTTAAGTTTTGGATTTGAAAAAAGATTGGCCATCGGCTGGGATCGAACGGGGGTTTCAGAGAGGAGCTGAACAAAGCTGACATGCACACAAAGGTTTTCGTCCAGCGCCACCCCGCGGTTACATGTAGCAACAACAGTTTGAGAAAGTATTCATTAACAGCACAAGCCCCAGCGCGAACCTATCGCGGATGGTCTCGGGGCAGTAAGCGCGAGAAGTATAAGCTGCAGCGCCAAGCACCAGCGCGATGGGATCATGCTAGAAATACAATATCAGGATCACCTACAGTACGCCAGTGGCCCGCAGTCGTGTTACGGAACAGCAAAGCGGGGAGATGCCTATGTAAACAAGGCATTTCCTGTTCTGCCTAGCAACCATGACAGGGATTTACTGATCCCTGTCATCGGGAGCTGTGATCTTTCATGTTGTAGTGAGACCATCCCCCTACAGTTAGAACCACTCCCTAGGACACACCTGGCAGGGTGATTGCCCCCTAGTGTTTAACACCTTCCCTGCCAGTGTCATTTATACAGTAATCAGTGGCTATTTGCAGCTCTGGTCAGTGTATAAATGACAATGGTTCCAAAATAGTGTCAAAAGTGTCCGATTGTCCGCCATAATGTCACAGTCCACATAAAAATCTCAGATCACAGCCATTACTAGTAAAAAAAAAATATATAATAAAAATGCCATAAATATATGCCCTATTTTGTAGATGCTATAACTTTTGCGCAAACCAATCATATACTGTACACTTTTTGCAATTTTTTTAACCAAAAATATGTAGAAGAATACATATCTGCCTATACTGAGGAACACAAAAAATATATTTTTTTGGGTTGTTTATTATAGCAAAAATATATATATATGTATAATATTTTCAAAATTGTTGTTCTTTTTTGTTTATAGCGCAAAAAAATAAAAACCAAAGAGGGGAAAAAAAAAGACGTCAATTTTGTTTGGGTACAAATGTTGCACGGGGTGCAACGTCATCTAAAGAGCTGCAGTACAGAATCGAAAAAAATGCTCTGATCAGGAAGGGGGTAAATCATCTGGAGCTGAAGTGGTTTAAGAGGAATAACAGCAAAATTGTTAATCAAGGGGAATTGTCTCCTGTGGGATCACAAAGTATTTGTTTTTCTTTGCCTTTTTTTGCATTTCTCCAATCAACTGTGGCGTACAGGATTGTGTATATATAGGTTGTCTTTATATTTCTTTTCTCTATGGATTTTTTTTTTAAATCTGGCTAACTATGTAGTAACTATGTAAGGAGGGACAAAACCTTCTCCATGTGTCTACTTCATGTAATTCTGGAACATCAGTGGACATCTTCTCCTGGACAGCCTAATTAGAATTTAATAATATGCAAACATTGTATACTCTATTAATTTTAAATACACATTTTATACAAGTGATGAAACATTAACTTAAAGCGGGGGTTCACCCTTAGAGGGCACTTTTCCCCCTTAGATGGATGCTCGTTTTTACTAGGGGAATCGGCTATTTATTTAAAAAGTAGGTGCAGTACTTACCCGTTTACGAGACGCATCCTCTCCGTCGCTTCCGGGTATGGGCTTCGGGAATGGGCGTTCCTTCTTGATTGACAGGTTTCCGAGAGGCTTCCGACGGTCGCATCCATCGCGTCACGATTTTCCGAAAGAAGCCGAACGTCCGTGCGCAGGCGCAGTATAGAGCCGCACCGACGTTCGGCTTCTTTCGGCTACGAGTGACGCGATGGATGCGACCGTCGGAAGCCTCTCGGAAGAATGTCAATCAAGAAGGAACGCCCGCTCCCGAAGACCATACCCGAAGCGACGGATGAAGATGCAGCTCGAAAACGGGTAAGTACTGCACCTATTTTAATACAAATATGCCGATTCCCCCTAGACCGAACGAGCATGGAAATCTAGGGGAAGAAAAAATTTTTTTTTAGAAATGGGTGAACTCCCGCTTTAAACAATTCAATCAATATGCTTGCAAGTATCACGGCAAACAAAATTGACAAAAAAAAAAAAAACAAAAACAAAAAAACACCAGAGCCCATTCACATTTATGCATTATAGTAAAGTCCGGTAAACACATGCATAATAACACCACTGCATTGCACCTCAATGCACTGTTACAATAGCAGACAACACAAATGCTGTGCATTGCACCTCAATGCACCTGTTACAATAGCAGACAACACAAATGCTGTGCATTGCACTGCACTGTCTGATTTTGTTGCATTAAGGTGCATAGCCAACTCATACCAAAGTGAATAGGCAGCTTCAATGCAATTAAAAAGTGTTGCATTAACACAATACATATGGTGAATGGGGCCCTTAGCGTTTTCTTTTACAGCAAAGGCATAAGCTATCTTACATATCTTTCTATATTCTGCAAGAAGATGATCCCTGGAGATTAACCTGAATAGAAATAGTATGTCAAAATAGATCTTCTTAGAATCATGAAGTTAAAGATCAGACTAAGAAGATAGAAAGCCTTCTTACTTATAATTATTGCTTATTATGAAAGTTTATGCTTTGTATCATGATAAAAATAGCTATCATAAGATATACCATTAAATATTTACATTACATTTTATCTATTTAAGTGTATACCTATGAAAGTTTAATATAGCCTGTTCAATTTTACTGCAAGCAAGTATGTTTTTAATAATACTGAATGTAGAAAGAAAATCATGTTTGTCAGCATCAAATTATAATCTCCCCTTAAGGCAGCAAAATAAACGTGAGCATTTTACTGAAGTGTGATTTTCATAAATGCATAGATATCACTTAAATAATGGGGGGCATTGATACAAATAGTGTATGTGCGTTTTTTTCTTTCAATTATAGGGCTTTGTCCAAGTTTTCTATGTGCTAAAATGGAATATTTATCAAATGTCTGATAAGGGGAACTTATGTACTTATTCTTTCAGGTGGGGTGAGATGTTTGGACAAACCTTGTTATTAAATATGTGCAATTTGTTTTGGTCGGAATACAAATTCAGACACATTTTGGTTATTCAGAGATTAGGATGTTTGAATCGCTGAATAATATAGTAACAAATAGCAGACAACACAAATGCTGTGCATTGCAACAGCACTGTCTGATTTTGTTGCATTAAGGTGCATAGCCAACTCATCCAAAGTGAAATAGGCAGCTTCAATGCAAATAGTAACAAATTTAATTTTAAATTCTTTAACCACTTCAATACCAGGCACTTTCATCCATTCCTGCCCAGAGACAATTTTCAGCTTTCAGCGCTGTCGCAATTTGAATGACAATTGCGCAGTTCATGCTAACACTGTACACAAACTGAATTTTTATTATTTTCTACCCCATACTCATTTCACAAGGGCAGAGCCTTGGTAATATTTACTTGGATTTTGTCATCTGGTTGCAATAATTTTGTGAACTATGTTCTGTGCTGGGACACATGCATCTCTCTGGTAGAACCGATTGCTGCAGAAATAACTAGAATTATATAATTAATCATCATCCCACCACTATATCACTACAATATGTATATTTGAGATATGTATACATGTTTACTTGAGGTATGATGCCACCTGAAAACTATGGCTCAGTCCCAGTTGACAGTTGTTCATGTCCATTAATTTATATATTGGTATATTGGTCACTGCAGTACTGCAGGAATTTTTTGTGCACTTTGTATTTATAATTGTTAAACATTGCATCCATTCTTTATGTTAATTTTATGAATGTATTATTATTATTAATTATTATTATTATTATTAAGTTGCACTGGTTTATATAATGGGTCTAATCATACTATATAGCATCCCAGATGATTGACTTATTCATAATATACAGGTCGTTCTCAAAACATTAGCATATTGTGATAAAGTTCATTATTTTCTGTAATGTACTGATAAACATTAGACTTTCATATAATTTAGATTTATTACACACAACTGAAGTAGTTCAAGCCTTTTTAATTGTTTTAATATTGATGATTTTGGCATACAGCTCATGAAAACCCCAAATTCCTATCTCAAAAAATTAGCATATTTCATCCGACCAATAAAAGAAAATTGTTTTTAATTAAAACAAAGTCAACCTTCAAATAATTATGTTCAGTTATGCACTCAATACTTGGTCGGAATCCTTTTTGCAGAAATGACTGCTTCAATGCGGCGTGGCATGGAGGCACTGCTGAGGTGTTATGGAGGCCCAGGATGCTTCCGGTAGCGGCCCTTAAGCTTATCCAGAGTGTTGGGTCTTGCGTCTCTCAACTTTCTCTTCCCAATATCCCACAGATTCTCTATGGGTTCAGGTCAGGAGAGTTGGCATGCCAATTGAGCACAGTAATACCATGGTAAGGTAAACCATTTACCATGGTTTTGGCACTGGAGCAGGTGCCAGGTCGTGCTGGGAAAATGGCAATCTTCATCTCCATAAAGCTTTTCAGCAGATGGAAGCATGAAGTGCTCCAAAATCTCCTGATAGCTAGCTGGCATTTCACCCTGCCCTTGATAAAACACAGTGGACCAACACAGCAGCTGACATGGCACCCCCAGACCATCACTACTGTGGGTACTTGACACTGGACTTCAGGCATTTTGGCATTTCCCTCTCCCCAGTCTTCCTCCAGACTCGGCACCTTGATTACCGAATGAGCATGCAAAATTTGCTTTCATCCCGAAAAAGTACTTTGGACCACTGAGCAACAGTCCAGTGTTGCTTCTCTGTAGCCCAGGTCAGGCGGCTTCTGCCGCTGTTTCTGGTTCAAAAGTGGCTTGACCTGGGGAATGTGGCACCTGTAGCCCATTCCCTGCACACGCCTGGTACACGGTGGCTCTGGAATGTTTCTACTCCAGACTCAGTCCACTGCTTCCGCAGGTCCCCCAAGGTCTGGAATCGGTCCTTCTCCACAATCTTCCTCAGGGTCCGCCTCACCTCTTCTCGTTGTGCAGCGTTTTCTGCCACATTTTTTCCTTCCCACAGACTTCCCACTGAGGTGCCTTGATACAGCACTCTGGGAACAGCCTATTCGTTCAGAAATTTCTTTCTGTGTCTTACCCTCTTGCTTGAGGGTGTCAATGATGGCCATTCTGGACAGCAGTCAGGTCGGCAGTCTTACCCATGATTGCAGTTTGGAGTAATGAACCAGGCTGGGAGTTTTTAAAAGCCTCAGGAATCTTTTGCAGGTGTTTAGAGTTAATTAGTTGATTCAGATGATTAGGTTAAGAGCTCGTTTAGAGAACCTTTTCATGATATGCAAATTTTTTGAGATAGGAATTTTGGGTTTTCATGAGCTGTATGCCAAAATCATCAATATTAAAACAATAAAAAGGCTTGAACTACTTCAGTTGTGTGTAATGAATCTAAAATATATGAAAGTCTAATGTTTATCAGTACATTACAGAAAATAATGAACTTTATCACAATATGCTAATTTTTTGAGAACGACCTGTATGTATTTACATATTTTAACACACTATATTTATTTATAACTTCTGTCTTGATTACTAATTAAAACTTATATTTATAGCCCTATGGACAATTGTTATTTATACAATCAATTTTGGCCCATCGGTACTCCATTGTTTGTGGATTGGCTGTCCCTGTGCTCTGACCTCACTATTATTGGACCCTGGGTCTGGTATATATAGGGGCTTTTTTCTCAGAAAATAGGTACCAGAAACTCAATCACACTGATCCCAACCGGCTCTAGTACCTCCAGCATACCGTATTTGCTTAACCTCTCTCACTTGTGGGGAGATCATCCAGTGGTGATGTTGGCATTTGCACTGCACCCCATGTACCTGCATCTCCCTTGTCCCCATCCTTCACTCAGTGGGAGTCACTCAAGAGATCTGATCTGTGGGAGCTGGTGGGGAACAAGCCATCCCTTGTAAGCATAGAAGCCAGACTTTTGTGTTTTCAAGTAATAGTGGTCAGCAGGGAGCAGAGGGCCTGAGCCAGAGGTGGTGGAACCGAGTTCCACCAAGTTCCATCTAAACAAAAGCCCTGGGTATATATACATTACCCCCCTTCAGTCCCCTCATCCAGAATTTGGACAAGGCCACACTGTGAAACGCCTCTCTTGAGACCTGTGGGATGCTGCATCCGGCCTTTAAACACCTCTGTATCACTAGCAGCACATCACTTCTGGATGCAGCTTGTGTTTGACGTGACTTCCAGCTTAGCTGTTTTGGGGTATTCGTGCCAGCCAGTTACACCAACATTTAATTCAGTGTCACCCTGGTATCTTGAGCTCACTATTCTTCTTCACGGGGCGCTTTTACAAATCTGGCCATGTTGCGTGGCAGCCATCTTGCTGGTCCCAGATGGCTTTTACTCACTAGCGATGGGCATAACCGGTCAACCTCAGCATGAATTTGGGCAGAACATTTGCCTGTTCGGCACTGCAAAGTGCATTCTGTGCCCTGATTGAACAAAGATTGCCCCAAGCAGTGTAGGCTGGTTGTTAAGAAGTGGGGCCGGGGAAGCCCAGTCGCGGCATTCTTAAAGTGGTTGTATCCCCTGCTGTGGTCATTTTTACATACAGGTAAGCCCATAAGTCATGGTCTGGTATGAAATTTTATGGATGTTGTTTGTTATATATCTGGGGGCCCTCCTCATTATTAAAGGGGCTTATTGAGGCTCATAAGTCCGTTGTTTACAGGACACCCACAACCACTGGACCAGGTCTTATGGTGATGAAGCCCTTGTCCTCTTCAATAGGGATGTGTCCTGTGTACTTTTTTTTTTTAAAGCTATCAATTATGTCATTTGACAGCAATATTCAAACGTTATTCCTTTGTAAATGTCAGTGCTGCTGCAAACTTTCTGTACATCACATTGATGTTCCCCTTCACAGGAAGGATGATGCCGCGTACACACGATCAGTTTGTCTGATGAAAGACGGTTTGATGGACTGTTTTCATCAGACAAACTGATCGTGTGGTGGGCCCCATCGTTTTTTATCCATCGGTTAAAAAACTAGGAACTTGTTTTAAAATTATCTGATGGTTAAAAAACCAATAGAAAAAAAACGATCGTCTGTGGGCACGTCCATCAATTAAGAATCCGACGCATGTTCAGAATTAAGTCGACGCATGCTTGGAAGCATTGAACTTAATTTTTCTCAGCACGTCGTTGTGTTTTACGTCAACAGCGATCTGACACGATCGTTTTTTTAACTGAGGGTGTGTAGGCAAGGACTGATGAAAGTCAGCTTCATCGGATATCTAACCCAAGCCAAGAGTTAGAATAAAAGCTCATAACTCTGGTGAAACCTAGCAAACCATGCTGGGACTATCATCCTAATATGTTTTCTTGGTACCCCACCATCCACGAATGCTGCCGGACAAGAGAAGGGATTCATCATGCTTGGAGTGTTCTGCCTTTATCTTGCTTGAAGTGGTCAAGGGCTTTCAATAAATGGAAAAGATAACATTTTCAGTTTGTTTGACTGTAATATGGTGA
This sequence comes from Rana temporaria, assembly GCF_905171775.1. Lineage (NCBI taxonomy): Eukaryota > Metazoa > Chordata > Amphibia > Anura > Ranidae > Rana > Rana temporaria. The sequence continues at coordinate 112,623,335 of NC_053496.1, forward strand.
CCTCATACGCCAACCAAGAAAAACTAAAAACCATTCCAAAAGCAAGTCTGTATTCCCAGGAAGAAAGAATGAACAGTTATAAGAAAATCTACTATTCCCACTGTAAGCCATAATTAAGCTTCTAGACCAACTGCCAGGAAGAACCAGAGCAGTGAGCAAGGAGACTGAATCAGATCTAGCCCCGGCCTTCTCAGAGGAGTGGGCACTTCTGCCCCAGTCCAGCAAGGACTGAGATTGACCCAGTCTCTAAACCCACTACTACAGAACAGCCTAGCAACCAGTCCAGATGCCCAACTACAGCTCACAATAGAAATTTTAGACAGTCTTGCAACAGCTGACCCTTTACTTCCAGAGAGCGAGAGCATTGCCCAAGCTCTCCGTAGACTTCCCCAAGAGGGATCAAAGAGTGAAATCCACAGCCCTGCCTGCATCTCTTCACAGAGAAAGAGCTCCTAGAAACCGGTAACCTTCAAGGTAAGCTGAAGAATGATGTGAATGAAGGAGCCAACCACGTTTTCCAGCATGACAGGGAAGGGCAAGTAACACTGTCGACACTGAATTACATGAATGCTCGCTCACCCCACTCACACCCCCCAGGGGCTCAATCCATGCTAGACACTTCCAACCATAACATCTCACTCCTATACCCCAGAACTTGGTCACCACCAAGTCATGATAAAAGCTCAAACTCTGGTGAAACCTATCATCTTAAATTCATTTGTGGGTCCATACAATGTGTGGCCAAGCCAAGAGTTAGAATGAAAGCTCATAACTCTGGTGAAACCTATCCACCCAAGCTGGATTATCATCTAAATTAATATGTGGGTCCACACACAATGTGTGGCTAAACCATACCCCAAGAGTTTAGAATAAAAGCTCATAACTCTGGTGAAAACTATCATCTTAAATAAATCTGTGGGTCCACACAATGTGTGGCCAAGCAAGAGATAGAATGAAAGCTCATAACTCTGGTGAAACCTATCCACCCAAGCTGGACTATCATCTTAAATTAATTTGTGTTTCCACACAATGTGTGGCAAAACCAAGCCAGAGATTAGAATGAAAGCTCATAACTCTGGTGAAACCTAGCAACCAAACTGGACTATCACCAAATACAGTATGTTTTCTTGATACCCACCTTCCACTAATGCTGCCGGACAAGAGAAAGAGATTCCATCATGCTTGGTGTGTTCTGGCCTTCAACTTGCTTGAAGTGGTCAAGGGCTTCCAAAATGGAAAAGATAACATTTTCAATTGCAACTTGTCTACAAGAGATAGAATTTGAGGTGGAGGTTTTAAAAATACAAAGTTTAAACATATCATGAAAAAGACTCACTGTCGCCCCCAAAATGATATACCTGCTGTTATGCCTCAACACCTCGCTTCATGTGTTTCCAGATTAATAAAGTCTAGAAGTCTTTTCTGCATACATGTCCTGGTTAAGAGCATCGGTATGACAGCCAAGCAACTGAAACTTCCAGAGAAACCCATAATAGAAGCCTCTATGGCAGGGATATGCAATTAGTGGCCGCCAGGGGTTGCAGAACTACAAGTTCCCATGAGGCATAGCAAGACTCACAGCCACAAGCATGACACCCAGAGGCAGAAGCATGATGGGACTTGTAGTTTTGCAACACCTGTGGTCCGCTATATCGCATATCCCTGCTCCATGGTTTCCAATGCTTAAAAAAAAATAAGAAAAGGCCGCCGCTCCAGGCAAATGCAATAAGCAATCAATGTCCTCCTCAAAGACTGTGGGTGCTGGCAATGCACAAGGCAAGAAATCAATTAAAGGGATTCATGGACAGACGCACACCAAAATAAACCTAAAAAGGTAGCCTTTATTGATGTAAAAAAGGATAAAAAGCACTAAAAAACACAGCACAGCAAGCAGTGGCTTAAAAAAATAAAATAAAAACCACCCTATATAATTCCATACTGGGAGCAGCATATTGAAGATGTTTTTTTTGCTTCACTTCCACTTTGCAATGGCATATTGAACAGTAAAGGAACTAATGGACTTGTTGCTTGGCTAATTTGGCTTTAAAAAGTTAGTCTAAAAACAAGTATTCTGTGATTGTTGGAATCTTATATTTCTCAGGACACTCCACGTGTTGTGGCAAAAGCACCAGATGGCCAGAACAAACCTTCTCAAAATCAGACTTCAGCATTGGCGGCCTCTGTACTTTCATGTTTAAGGGCTCGACAAACCCCCAGGCATCAGGTCGCCAAGGCCAACAAAACACACCCCCACACAATGCTTGAGCTGCCACAAAATCCCCCACACCTACCCCAAGTAACCCAGGCTCCGCTTGCTGATCTGCAGGCCTGAGACTGGTACAGGTGCACTTCCCCCCTCCTTGCTGATGACCCAGAAATGACACGCGACATCACTTCCGGGCCAGTGTTGACAGTTTCCCCAGTTTTTTGTGTGGCATGTCAAGGGGGTCACGTTCACTTAAAGCAGAAGTTCAATTTTTGGGTGGAATTCCACTTAAAAGCTTGACAAACAAAAAAGTTTTACTTAAATGTGCCATAGGATACAGCATTTATAGACTGAATTTGATACATACCTCTCAGTTTACACTCAAACAGCACAGTGTTGCCATACTTCAGCCTTGATGGTCATCTTGCCAGCTACAATATAATGAAATGGAGGTAACATTGAAAACACAAAAAGGATAAAGGCCTTTGAAACAAGTTATATCAACTCCACTGTAAGGCCCAGTTCACATGGATGTGACAGACATGGTAAAACCATGAAATGCTTTCCTGGCTGAGAATGCATAAGTAAAAATCCCTGCTCTATGGTCTAACTGAGTTAAAACAAATGCTGTGCCATTAGGACCAAAGCCTGCAACCAGAAAATAATTTGCATTCTTCACTGCACCTTAGTGGCCATAAAATGACCAGTGAAGAGGAATCACTGGCATTGTATAGAAACACCACTAGAATAGGCTTCATGTATCTACAAGGAAATACTCTACATGGGGCTAAAGTGCCCCAAGAACAAAATAATGTGCAATCTGTTAAACTGCCTTAGTGGAGCTTAACAGTAAAACCAACCATTTAAACCTATTGGTGTTAAATGGGAATGGCACATGTTAGACCTTTTCCCCTATGGGCATAAGTATTTTAACGCAATACCAAAAAGTCTGACCCAAGAATAGGAGTATTGATGATGGCCTGGTCCAAAGAATTTGTTGACTCTAGTATGGTGCCCTTATACTCTAACCAAGAAACACAAAGGAGCATTCCAAATCAACACCCTGTATCCCCAGGAAGAAAGAATGTGCAGTCAAAGATAATCCTCCCATTCCCATCATGAGTCATGATTGAGCCCCTAGTCCAACTTCAAAGCCGCACTACAGCAGAGGGCAAAAAGACTGAATCCACCCTAGTCCCAACCTTCCTGAAGGACTGGACACTCGCCCCCCAATCCAGCAAGGATTGAGACTGACCCAGTCTCCAAGTCCTCCACTACAGAGAAGCCCATCAACCAGCCCAGTTTCCCAATCACAGCTCATAATAGGAAAGGCAAGACCGTCTCAGAACAGCAGACCCTTTACTTGCAGAGAGCAGGGGCTCTCTGTAGACTTTCCCAACAGGTTTCAGAGTAAAATTAATGCTCTGCCACCCATCCCTGTACATAGCAGAAAAAAGCTCCTAGAATCCTGTAACCTCCAAGGGAAGTGCAAAATGTGGTTTAAAGAGGCCAACTGAGTCTGAAGTAGCGGTGTTGCAGTGCCCTGCCCTGCTCCAACAAAGCTCAACCCACAACCTAGGAGCAAATTTCTACCCAGGGACTTCCGACAGAACAAGAACTTTGCTCTTAGACCCCAAAATCTAAGAGTTATGATAGAGTTATGATTAAAAGCTCATAACTCTGGTGAAACCTATCATCTTAAATTAATTTGTGGGTCCACATAATGTGTGGCTATCCCAAGCCAAGAGTTAGAATAAAAGCTCATAACTCTGGTGAAACCTAGCAAACCAAACTGGACTATCATCTTAATATGTTTTCTTGGTACCCACCATCCACTAATGCTGCCGGACAAGAGAAGGGATTCCATCATGCTTGGAGTATTCTGCCTTCAAATTGCTTGAAGTGGTCAAGGCTTCCAATAATGGAAAAGATAACATTTTCAATTGCAACGTGTCTACAAGAGATAAAATTTGAGGTGGAGGTTAAGAATACAAAGTTTAAACATATCATGAAAAAGACTCACTGCCGACCCAAAATGATTGACCTGATGTTATTTTCAACACCTGGCTTCAAGTGTTCCAGATCAAGAAAGTCTAGAAGTTTTGTCCTGGTTAAGAGTATCGGTATGACAGCCAAGTAACTGAAACTTCAAGGAGAAATCCATAATAGAAGCCTCTATGGCAGGGATATGCAATTAGTGGACCGCCAAGTGTTGCAGAACTACAAGTCCCATGAGGCATAGCAAGACTCACAGCCACAAGCATGACACCCAGAGGTAGAGGCATGATGGGACTCGTAGTTTTCCAACAGCTGCAGGTACGGAGGAGGAGGAGGAGGAGGAGGAGGAGGAGGAGTTATTTGCACTTATTCACGTTGTGTTTAATTTACACTTATTTCCACACCAAACCAAGGGCCAGATTCACAAAAGAGATACGACGGAGTATCTCAGATACTCCGTCGTATCTCTCAGAGTATCTATGCAACTGATTCATAGAATCAGTTACGCATAGATAGCCAGAAGATCCGACAGGTGTAATGGACTTACACTGTCGGATCTTAGGATGCAATACCGCGGCCACCGCTGGGGGGATTTTGCGTCGTAAACCAGCGTCGGGTATGCAAATTAGGAGTTACGGCGATCCACGAAGGTTTTTCCCGTCGTCGCAAGTATTGGATTTCCGTCGCAAAGATAGGGCACCTTTAATATTGCGTAAAAGTACTCCACCATGTTAAAGTATGCCCGTCTTTCCCGCGTCGCTTTGGAATTTTTTTTAATTTTTTATTTTTCCCGGCGTAAGTACTTTGAGCACGTCGCGATTCTCAAAACGTTGGCGCGTTGTAATTTCACGCAAAGCACGGCGGGAAATTTGCGACGGGAGCATGCGCAGTATGTCCGGCGCGGGAGCGCGCCTAATTTAAATGGTACCGCCCCATTTGAATTGGGCCACCTTGCGCCGGACGTGTAAAATTATAGTAATAACCCCCCCCCAAAAAAAAAATAATACAAAAAAGATAAAATAAAAAGCAATGGGCCAGATCCACAGTGAGAGTACGCCGGCGTATCTACTGATACCCCGGCATACTTTTAAATTTCCCGCGTCGTATCTTTAGTTTGAATCCTCAAACCAAGATACAACGGCATCTGGGTTTGATCCGACAGGCATACGGCTTCGTACGCCTTCGGATCGTAGATGCAATACTTCGGTGTCCGCTGGGTGGAGTTCGCGTCATTTTCCGCGTTGTGTATGCAAATTATCTATTTCCGACGATCCACGAACGTACGCGCGGCCGTCGCATTCGCTTACGTCGTCTCTAGTCGGCTTTTTCCGGCGTATAGTTAAAGCTGTTTTTTTTGCAGCGTATAGTTAGATTTGCCATGTTAAGTATGGCCATCGTTCCCGCGTCGAAATTTGAATTTTTTCTTTTTTTTTGCGTAAGTCGTCCGTGAATCGGGATGGATGTAAGTCACGTCTAAGTTTAAAAAATGACGTCCTTGTGACGTCATTTTGCGCAATGCACGGCGAGAAATTTAGAAACGGAGCATGCGCAGTTCATTCGGCGCGGGGACGCGCTTCATTTAAATGAATCACGCCCCCCTTATCGCCGATTTGAATTCCGCCGCCAGAGATACACTACGCTGCCGTAACTTACGGCGCAAATTCGTTGTGGATTTGAAACAAAGCCAAGTAAGTTACGGCGGCGTAGCATATCTTAGATACGCTGCGCCGGTGCTTATCTATGTGGATCTGGCCCATTAGATTTAGGTGCAATTTGCACCTTCAACCCAGAGGCGATTCAGTTCGCATGTGTTTTGCGCTTTACAAGTCTCTCTCTCTCTCTCTCTCTCTCTCTCTCAGAGTTCTTTCCTGCTGTACTTCTTTGTCCTTAGACTGATGGTTGATAATTCAAATCACTTGTCTGAACCCAGATTGTCCTGGAACAGCCTTTGAGTAGACAGAGAAGGCAACAATTACAAACAATGGTATATATATTTAAAATTGATCAATCCTGATGTACTGATGGCCAATTAATTTCTTGAGGCCCTTTTTGAAGTTGTTATTTGTTGTCACAATTATTTGGAAAATTAAGAAATGAAATAAAATGTGTTTTTATTTCACAATTCTTTTGACATACTTTCACCAGTGCAGTACAGTGTCAACATATGATTGGTGTGGCGGTGATAAGGGACACTGACTGGTGACAATGTGATACATTTTATAAAGAAAATTAAAATAACTTTTTATTACATTTTCTAAAAAATATTTTTCCTTTTTTAACATTGTTTTTCTTTTTTCGCATTTATTTTTTTACATACTTTCATAGTAACATTGTACTACTCTGGAGGGGTGATCAGGTAATTTTTTTGTTACACTTCATTTGTTGTTACAATGATGAGCATTGTAACAGCAATGTCATAATGACAGCTGTCGCGAAGACAACTTTGATTACTTGTGATCTGTGATTGGCTACAGCTAATCACACGGTACAGGATACTGTGATTGGCTCAGGTAACATGTGATAGCTGTGGGTCAGTCACAGCTCACTGGTATAGGAAGCAGAGTGGTTATGAATGAGTTTCAATTATAATAGCTTTGTTTAAATTACGTGATTGTGCCTGCACATGCCGCTCCACCACAGTATATGTGCAGTGGTAGGTCGGCAAGTGGTAAAAAAGCCATCGCTTGACTCTACCAGTCTGAACAACTTAAAGTAGATGTAAACCGAATTCATGAAATTTGATCTGGGCACATATATCTGCAGTGTTTTGTTATCTCTCTTCAAAGGGCTAGGTCCCGTAGCTCTATCCTGAACAGTTCCTCTGTTATCAGCCTGATAACTCCTAAGAAATTCTTGGACACATCAGATAAAAGCAGCCTGATATTTCTGTCAGGGGAGGTTGCTATAAATATATTAGCAGGGAGCTGACCCTGTTACAAAACACCTCTGACAGTCTCTGCCTATGATGAGAGGGGGTATGTGCCTTTCCTCCAATCAGCAATGTTAGCTATCTTGGCTATATACCCAGACATCTCTGTGTTAAACATTAAGAGAAGATTTCCTAACACGATCTGAATTTTCTAAACAGTATATAAATGTGAATACAGCAGATATACATGTAAAACCTATGTAGGGAGATTTGGTTTATCTCTGTGTATTATCTGAGGCTGTTCACTTCACTGGGTTTTTGGAGGGTTTATATCCACTTTAAGACCCATTACTAATTGCTTAAAGCAATATACTAACTGCTAAAAAGAAAAGTCCATTACTTCTTACCCAAACTATTAGACATATCTTGGAAAAGGGGGGGGGGGGGTTAAATTTGGGACTTTAACTGAGGTGGTTAGTAAACCACCTCCATCCCTGGTTGTATAATAAAGAGAGAGAGAGAGCGGGACTTTAAATTAAGCATGTGCAGGGATCAGATTACAATGGGTAGGGGGAATATAATAAATCTGGAATAAGTTATAAGTTATTAATTTCAAAACTTTTAAATAATGCACCGTCCATGACTATATTGCATTATTAAAGAAATTTGGTAAACATATATACTTGACAGAAAAAAATGGGGTATTTAATACAGAAAAAAAGGGGGGGGTTATTTGGGGCTATAAATAAGTGCCTTTATAGACAAACTATAATACAGGTGAAACAAAAAACATTTCTAACCAGGTTCATCCTTACCACTCAAACAGCAAGCCAAGTTCAACAGTCTAACTATGTATGTTAAAAGCAGAGGATTAGTTGCACGCATTTGCAAATACATGTTTTAAGCTGCAGAGCCAGTGGCCAAGGCTCCCTGCGATTCTGCAGTCCTAACTAAACCTTTGAAGTCTCCTCAATGGAGGCATGTACAAACTGATGGGTAGATGAAGGACAGGTGACTGGGGGTGTGTCCCCGCCTGCACCTATGCCTGGTAAGAAATAAAAAATAAAAAAACTGCAGCAATAAATGAAATAAATGCAGACACCTGTTTTAAACAATCGAGTCCCACAACTCACATGCTTCCATCCCTCATCATTTTGGAAAAGGGGGGGTTAAATTTGGGACTTTAAATGGGGTGGTTAGTAAACCACCTCCATCCCTGTCTTTATTATTAGACATATCTGTTGTCTTTGATACAGCTGACCCCCCACTTCTCTCCACAAACTCCACTCCCTTTTCCCCCCAAGACATCTGCTCTTTCCTGTTTCTCCTCCTTTCTTCAGTGTCACCTTCAACACTATCTCCTCCTGTGCACTTCCTCCATACATAGGGGTCCCCCAAGGCTCTTTCCTTGGACTCTTATTTTTTTCTATATACACCTTCTCCCTTGGTCACTTGATAACCTTCCACAACTTACAACAATAACATCTCTATGCCGTTGACAGCCAAATCTAGCCAGGATGCTAGGTGTAATTCTTCACTCTGACCTGTCATTTCAGACCAAAATCAAATCACCATCCAAATGTTGCAGATTTCACCTCTAACATTTACAAAATATGCCTCTTTTGACCAACAAGATCACCAAGCTACTCATTAACTCCCTTTATCCATTCTCTTACCTCAACTATTGCAACTCCCTCCTCATTAGCTTGCTGTTACACAGGCAAACCCCTTCAGTCTATCATGAATTATGTTGCCAGACTCATCTATCTTCCCAACTACTTAGGGGCAGATCCAGGTAGATCGGCACATTCCTCCGTCCAGGGTAGCGTATGCTGAAAGGATTTCCGCCGTAAGTTACGGCGGCTTAGCGTAACTTAGGCGGCGTAAGGGCGCGCAATTCAAATGTATGTGATGGGGGCGTGTTTTATGTAAATACGTCTTGACCCGACGTAAATGACGTTTTTTTTCAACTGCGCATGCGCCGTCCGTGGGGGTATCCCAGTGCGCATGCTCGAAATTAAACCAGAACAAGCCAATGCTTACGACGGTGACGTCATTCTACGCAAATCCCTATTCACGAACGACTTACGCAAACAACGTAAAAATTGCATACGGGAACGACGGCCATACTTAACATTGAGTACACCTCATATAGCAGGGGTAACTATACGCCGGAAAAAGCCGAACGCAAATGACATAAAAAAATGCGCCGGCCGGACGTACGTTCGTGGATCGCCGTATCTAGCTAATTTGCATACTTGACGCGGAATTCGACAGAAACGCCACCTGGCGGCCGCCGGAAAAATGCACCTAAGATCCAACGGCGTACTAAGACGTACGCCTGTCGGATCGAGCCCAGATGCAGTCGTATCTTGTTTTGTAGATACAAAACAAAGATACGACGCGGGAAATGTGAAATTACGCGGTGTATCAATAGATACGCCGGCGTAATTCTTCTGTGGATCTGGCCCTTAGTGTCTGCCACTCCTCCCTGACCATCCCTTCACTGGCTTCTGGTTGCCCAGTCAATAAAATTCAAAAGACTAACAACATTATACAAATTCATTCACAACTCTGCCTCAAGCTAGATCACTAATCTTATCTTGTCGTGTGATGTCCTGCATCACCCAAACTGTCTTTTCTACTCATAGAGCAACAATTTTGAAAAAAACTAATATTTTTTACTTTTTGCTATAATAAATATCCCTCAAAAATATATATAAATCAATTTTTTTTCCTCAGTTTAGGCCAATATGTATTCTTCTACATATTTTTCGTAAAAAAAATCGCAATAAGCAATTATTGATTGGTTTGCGCAAACGTTATAGTGTCTACAAAATAGGGGATAGTTTTATGGCATTTTTATTAATATTTTTTTTACTAGTAATGGCGGCAATCTGCAATTTTTATCGGTACTGCAACCTTATGGCGGACACTTCGGACACTTTTGACACATTTTGGGACCATTGGCATTTTTATAGCGATCAGTGCTATAAAAATGCATCGATTACTGTAAAAAGGTCACTGGCAGGGAAGGGGATAACACCAGGGGGGCGATCAAGGGGTTAATTATGTTCCCTCATTGTGTTCTAACTGAAGGGGGGGTGGGACTGACTAGGGGAAATGACAGATCACTGTTCATACATTGTATGAACAAACGATCAGTCATTTCTCCCCCTGAACGAACCTGGGAGCTGTGTGTTTACACACACAGCTCCCGGTTCTCGCTCTGTAACAAGTGATCGTGGGTGCCTGGCGGTGATCGCGCCAGCCAGGCGCTCGCATCGGCACCAGGGGCGAGCAGGGGCACGCGTGCGCCCCTAGGGCCGCAATGCAAAATCACGTAATACTACGTTATTTTGCTCAGCCGAGCCAACCTGCCGCCATAAAACTACGGTGGGCGGTCGGCAAGCAGTTAAAGTGACACTGTAAGGCCGCGTCAAAACCGATGAAAACGAACTGAAGGACCTTTTCATCGGTCCAAACCGATCATGTGTGGGCCCCATCGGTCAGTTATCCTTCGGTCCAAAAATTTAGAACTTGCTTTAAAATTTAACCGATGGACGCCTAACCGATAGGTCAAAACCGATCGTTAGTACGCACGACCATCGGTTAAAAATCCATGCATGCTCAGACTAAATGAGGGGACGGGAGCGCTCGTTCTTGCAAAACTCGCGTTCGTTTTTGAGATGGCACAAGTTATCACACCAATGTTTTTTTGTTTTTTTTTTGAGAAAAGTGATTTTTTTCTCAAGTTATCACACCAATGTTTTTTTTTTTTTCACCCCACCTAAAGGAGGTTGTGTCCTTTGGTAATTACACATTGTATTTCGGAAATGTTTGATGGCTATTCCCCAGAAAAACACAATAGACAAGTATTTAATTTAAATTAAATGTCCATTTATTTTGGCAATCCAAAAAAATAAACATGAAGGGCAACACTTGCCCAATCAACCAAATATCTGCAGACTTTGGACACCAAAGGCACATTCCACCATGATCAACAACAAAAGCAACAACATCAGGAGTCACAATGTGTTCCCAAAATCCCATAAATCAGAAGCAGCAGCAGATGTCATACATGACCCCAAGCTGTGGTACTACAATAACCTCAGTTTGGGGCCAAATCAGCTTGAAACCAGGGAATCACTTTTTGGTCTTCCTTACAGCCTTCCTTCTGGGCTTCCCTTCAGCGTTACTTTCACGGCTCCTTCCACGGCCCCTTGCAGGTGGTGACAATGTGGCAGCAGGCGGAGGAGGAGGAGGAGCCTGGGCTGGGTCCCACAATTTTGTGGTCACAGTCAGCAGGCCCCTTCTTCCCCATCGTATCACAGATGCCATCAGGTCTTGGGCCAGGCCCCGTTGTCCCTCCCCCAAATCTTGCAGCTTATGCGCAAGATAGGAGCTGTAGCTCTCAACTGGGTTAAGGGGGGCCCGCATGATCTCCGATGCCTCCGTGATGACCCACAGGGACTCTACCTCCAGCTGGGTCATGCACCTCCTTTTTCTAGGTGGGCGCATCTGGAGGGGAGGCACCTGTGATACAGTGCTGCCGCTGGGCCTGGGCACCTGCTGACTGCCACTTGGCCCAGCCTCCTCCTGGCTGCCACTCACCCCTTCCTCCTCCTGGCTGACACCTTCCTGAGCTGCCTCCTCCTGGCTGATCTCTTCCTGTGTAGAAAAAAGGGACATGGTTTTCGTTTTTGCAAAATCAATCACACACATTTTCAAGCTCTTGACTGTTTGTTTATTTATTTATTTTTTTTCACATTGAACAGACTCTCATTCTGACCCCTGCAGTTGGCATCCCTGACACAATTCTTTCTGCCCACGACTTTTGTTTGTGTTTCCAAGCTTTACTTTTTGGTTACAAAATCATCTTGTTAAACCAACAATAATTTGCAGCCAAGAAATATGTTGTAAACTACTATACCTCACTGAAGATGAGCATATTTGCCTCCTCAATGTCTGCCAGCTCCTCGGCACACTCGGCAGGGGTGGGGGGAACCGCGGAAGGCACGCTTGAAGGAAGGGTGGAAGGAAGGGTGAAAGGAAGACTTGAAAGTGATTCCTGGCCCTCCATTTGGTCATCCAGAAACCTGAGGTGTTGGTAGTACCACAGCTTGGGCTCCTGTACTTCATCTGCTGCTGCTTCTGACCTCCGAGAGGCACGCACTTGGAGATATCTCTTTCTGTAGGTGTTCCTGATGTTGTTGACCTCTGGTATCCATGTCTGCATGTATTTGGCAAATTGGACAAGTGTTGCCCCTCTGACATTGTTATTTTTGTAGGATGGGTTTTTGATGTCCCATAAACAGCTGTATTCTCTGTACTTATCGATGAACCGCATCATGTTGTCTGTCTGGTTCAGTTTTTGCATATTAAATTTTTTCCTAGAATAGAAAACCACAAACATAAACACTAGGTCAGCTTTTCCATCACCAGAATCGTTTAGTACAATCTTTTGACCTTCAAACACAGTGTCTCCTGCTGCCACTAAAATGCTGCCCAGCTCTGCCCCATTGTTGTGTAAAATGATGATTTACCTGCAGACCCTGTGTTTACATTTCACTAAATAAATGGCATAAAAACATGCAAAAGTAATGAGAGCATTCATCAAGGCACCATTCATGTGTAGATATCATGCCCCTCAGCATTGATGAGATGATACACTGCTTAATTACCTCTGTACAAACAATTACATCCGTTGCCTGATCTGATACACAGTAAAATAAAGAGGTTTTGCAGTCTCACATATATATATTGGAGATGTCTCCGAGCAGATGGAGAGCAAAATTGCATGGGGGGCCCCAAGATTAAAAATTTCTCAAGGGTCCAATCAACATATAAACCCCCCATCCCATGACTCAAGTCTATAGGCCTCTGCTGGGCCCATTTTCAGATTTACCGTCGTTTCTGCCGGTCGTCACTTCCGCTCGTCCAGACTCTGCGTAACCAACGTAGTCACGTCGTTCTCCTTATATACCCCGCGCATGCATGAAACGCCGCCCTCTTCGCCCGCCCATGACGGACCTTTTCCTCTATTCCACGCCCCTAATCAGTGTGAAACAAAAATATGGCGGTGTCACAGATGTTTGGTATACCCTGTCCCGACGAGGAAAGCCCGGAGGCGGGAACATCACGATCCAGGCCCAGATGCTACAAAGCCACAAATATGTCACTTGAAGAGATGGTGGACATACTAAGGAGGAAAGATTATGATGGAGATCATGGCCCATACCACACCCCTAATCGGAGGAAGGCCCAAAATATGGACAAAGTGTCGAGGAGACTTTATGAGTATTTTGGGGTCAGGAGGTCCAAGGAGCAGCTCTGAAAAGGGTGGTCTGACTTGAAATTGCGGGAGCCAGAGCAATATAGGAAGATCAAGAAAATTATTGACAAAAGTAGGTATTTTTCATGTGTTTGGTGCAATTGTCTTTTTTTTTTTTGGCCATGTTTTTCACCATGTGCTTGTTTGGCCTGGTTGTACTATTGAAGGTGGAAAATTTCTGTTTACAAGTTGGCAAATTGTAGTATTTTCCGTTCCTCCCAAATCTGATATTTTCCGCAGATCCAGGAAAAGCACACGTGGTCATGCCTATTTGGGGTGAAAAAAACGTTTATAAACATTGTTGTCAAGATGATGTGTTTTCTCAACCTTACTAGAATGTGAAAGGCAAACCGGATTCATTCACACAGTAATAATAAGCAGCTGTTTACACATCTGGACTCAGGAGCACCTGTGTGTCCCCCATAACTAGCATATTTATTAGAGTCTCCCACAAATGATACTTTGGGGGTGCATCCATGTGTGTCACTTTGCCAAAAAGCGTCAGTAGTCCAGCTTGGGGTAACTCACAAAAACAAAGGTGATGTTTTTGGAAAGGATCCCAAACAGACAATTGTACCCCACTTCTAAGCAATGTTTGCTATTTCTGCCCTCCAATATCTGTGTGCTGAGTATACCTTTTGTTTCATTTTATTAGGGCAAAGAGGACACCATTCTGAGGAGGCAAGGAGGCACAGACCAGAAAAACTCCACCAACTTCAGAATGTGGAGGAGGTGGATGTGGAAGAAGGAGTTGTGGAAAAAAGAGAGGTGAAAGAAGGAGAGGTGGAAGATGGAGAGGTGGAGATTATCAGCACAACAGGTCAGTGTCTGTCACCCCAGCTTCACAGGAATAAAGAGATGTAGGTAGGCCTGCACATTTATAATAAACCCTTTTGTATTTTTTTAGGGGATGAACATGATGGTATCACAGCTTCTGCTAGGACACCTTTCTCCAGTGCTAGTGCCCAAATCGTGATCCAAGAAATAATGGAATGCAGTACTGAAATGGACATTATGAGGAATAGGATGAATGTCATTGAGCAAATATTTAAGAACATCATTGACACGATGGGCCGTATAGTAGATTAACCCCCCCCCCAAACAATTTTAGATGTTATGTTTTGCACACCAATTTGCATTGGATAATCCACAAGCCAAAATTTGAAGATGCACACAGTGTGTCAACATGTGCTATCTGCCATCACAGGATATCGATTGTATGTGCTTTGTCTGTGCTTTGTGGGTGCAACCCCTTCCTCGCTACTCAAGTAGGTGAGAGGAAGGGCTTGCACCCCCAAAACACATCCATTGATCACCCATGATGGCAGATAGCACATGTTGACATTTGGCATGGGATCAGGATTGAAATCCCCATGTTTCCGCTCACAAAGTGTGCATCTTTAACCACTTGCCACCCGCCAATGACATATTGACGTCGGCAAAGTGGTTGTAGAATCCTGACCGGATGTCATATGACGTCCTCAGGATTCTGAGCCGCTGCATGCCCCGCGTGGCGTGCATCGCGGCGATCGTTGTTGCGGGTTGTCAGTCTGACACCCCGCAACACCGATCAAGGTAAAGAGTCTCTCACGGAGACTCTTTACCACGTGATCAGCCGTGTCCAATCATGGCTGTTCACGATGTAAATAGGAAAAGCCGGTAATCGGCTTTTCCTCACTCGCATCTGTCAGACGCGAGTAGAGGAGAGCCGATCGGCTGCTCCTGTGACAGGGGGGGTTTGTGCTGATCGATCATCAGCCCCCCGAGGATGCCCACTGGACCGCCAGGGATGCCCACTGGACCATATAGACCACCAAAAAAAAAAAGGATGCCACCCTAGACCACCAGGGATGAGGAAAAAAAACAAAAATGGATGCCAATCAGTGCCGCAATGGATGACAATCAGTGCCCACAATGGGCATCACTGATTGGCAGGCATTGTTTGGCACTGATTGGCATCCATTAGTACAACACATCCAATAGTGTCCATCTATGCCCATCCGTGCCACCTATCAGTGCCCATCCATGCCGCTTATCAGTGCCCATCCATGCCGCCTATCAGTGCCCATCCGTGCCGCCTATCAGTGCCCATCGGTGCCGCCTATCCGTGCCCGTCCGTGCCGCCTATCCGTGCCCAGCCATGCCGCCTATCCGTGCCCATCTGTGCCACC
This sequence comes from Rana temporaria, assembly GCF_905171775.1. Classification (NCBI taxonomy): domain Eukaryota; kingdom Metazoa; phylum Chordata; class Amphibia; order Anura; family Ranidae; genus Rana; species Rana temporaria. The sequence goes on from NC_053496.1 coordinate 112,638,913, forward strand.
TATCCGTGCCCATGCAAGCCGCCTATCCGTGCCCCCTATTAGTGCCAATCCGTGCCGCCCATCAGTGCCGCATATTAGTGCCCATCAATGCCACCACATCAGTGCCACCTCATTGGTGCCCATCAGTGCCGCCTTATCAGTGTTTCTAATAAGGTTGAACTTTGTAAGTTCCATTGTTTGTAGGTATTTGGTTTTTGGAAAAATATTTTACTGTGCGTATACCTGCTAGTCCCACCACACACATTAGTTCCTGCTGTTGGCTCACACATCATTACAGAATGTATGCAGGCAGAAATAATCATTATATAGAGCAGGGGAGCAAATACTCACGCCATCCAAATGGTTAAGTACCCATAGGGTAAAATAGTTTGCTTGGATGTATTTTAGAGTAAATACATGTCTGCACCATTTTTGTAGTTCATAGCAGGTCTTAGGCACCAGTCATTGTGCAGTTGTCAGAGTCATGTGGATTTCCTGGAGGGCTAAAGAGAGCAATATATTGTTTTTGTTCCCCAGGAGAATCTTGGGACTTGAGCAGGTTCTCTCACATGTATCCCCATGTCAATGTGGCAAATTAAGTCCCGTTTTGTGCATTTTTTACAAATGTGGAGTTGTGTGGTCTTTCAAATACATTCAGCATGTGACTTGTACAATATATGACCACAGAACTTCACAGTAATGTGAAAAAGCTTTATAAAATAGGGGAAATGTATCTTTTTTGTAACTGTCCTTACTAAGCATTTTAACATGAAAAAACATTAATGTAATTTTATTACTAGTGATTTTATAACTTGTATTAGTATAATCATGGTCTATGAGGGTTAAAGAGCATTGTCTTTTATTACAATGTTAAAGTAGAAAGTTTGGTGTGTATGTCATATAACGTGAGTGTCACTTAACAGAACACATTTTAGGACAAGGCATCACATCTCTTATGCCTAAAATAAGCAGTCTTGCATAATAGATATTTTCTTTTCAATAAAATTGAGATGGCAGCCTTTACTTGACATGTTTCTAAAAGCACTTTGAAAATTTGACACATCTGAACTGAAACAGAACCATTTAGTTTCTGGATAAGACAGTAACAGTTTAATATGTGATATAACTTACTTGTCTAGACTTACCTAAAGAATAAAGCCCTGTACACACGATGGACTGTTTTCATCGGACAAACCGTTCGTGTGTGGGCCCCATTGGTTTCATTTTCATTGGTATAAAAAAATAGAAAATGTTTTTAATTTTTCCTATGGACAAAAAAACGATAGAAAAATCCGATTGTCTGTATGGAACTCCATCAGTTAAAAATCCATGCATGCTCAGAATCAAGTTGACGCATGCTTGGAAGCATTGAACTTCATTTTTTTTGGCTCGTCGTATTGTCGCTTTTGGACACGATTGGATTTTTGACTGATGGTGTGTAGGCAAGACTGATGAAAGTCAGCTTCATCGGATATCCGACGAAAAAATCCATCGGATTAGATTCCATCAGATATACGATCGCGTGTACAGGGCTTAACTCTACTCTTATTGCAACATTATTGTTGAAGAGAAGTTGATATTACTAAATATAATAATTGAAAACCCCTTTAACCTCTTTCCCTGCATGGAGGGAACAGCTGAATGGACATGCAGCATACAAAGTAATTGATATTTCTGCTACATAATGGAAATCTGCCACATCATGGGAAGTGTAGATCTATATCATATTTGAATTATATTTTGTTTAATAAAGGACTGTGTAAGGTTTCTGATTTGTTTCCCAGGCCTTTATACTCCAGAGGAAGGTGGGGGACCTCATGCTCCCCTTCCCAGTCCAAGGCTTAGACCTGCGCTTCCTGGAGGTGTTCGGCCTTCCAGGTTTCTGTCTAGATGACGTAAAGACTTTTTTTTCTGTCTTTTTTTTGTGCTTTTTCTTTTTGTTTTCTTTTTTCAGGTCCCTTTTTTTTACCTGAGATTGCTACATCTCATAGACTTATTATATTTGTAACAAAACGTCCCACACTCCGCTTAAGTGCTTTCGTCATATACCACTTCCTCACAGTCTGGATATAGATATCAGATATTCCAACGAGACGATACTTGTTTGTCTGCTGAACATGGACTGTTTATTAGAACCAAAATACAAGTCTTATACAGTAAAAGAGGAGGCTCCTACATCCTGCTCATATTACTCTAGCAATACACAGAAACACAAAGCAACATGAGCTAATTAACTAATCCCTTAGAGCAGCCGTTGTGACTCACTAACATATCAACACAGAACTCCTTCTCACAATAGCAGGATCAATTAGCACAAGCAATAATGGGTGACAGAGAAACAACACTAGACTCATTTACATTATAGAAGATAACAGACAGACAGGTGGCCCGGAGGTGATGACATTAGCATCTCCTTACAGTATATGTCCCAACAGTATGGATCAGTCACTCTTTCTAATATGGCATATACAGGGTTCCCAGAGTATGTGTGTCTTGGGGGGACATGGACCTGAATCCAAAGTAACACCACCTCAGGGGTCCCCAGGCATACAGCTCACAAAGAGCACTGTTCCCCCAAATGCCAGGACCCATTAACGCAAGGCCAGAGGCTAGCACTCAGTCCCCTCCAAAAGCATCTGTCCCGGCTGAGTCTGTCACAATATTCATATTACAATGCTGCTATTGTTCTAAAAATTGTTGTGTTACCTTACACCTGCTATGTGACCTTTGCACCATGGAAGCTTTCACCCAATGTATACTGTATATAGTATCAAATACTTTTTTACCAGGTTAAGACGGCATGGCCCTAAAATTTCTTACATGTAATGTTAAAGAGTTAAACTCTATTCAAAAGAGCTTTGAAAGAGTTTAAAGCTTCCAGAGCAGATGTAATTCTAGTCCAGGAGACTGACTTCCTCCCTGGGGGATCCCTTAAATTCGCCAGTAAAAACTTCCCGACATCCTTCATGTCTTTGGACCCATCTGGAAAAGTGGGCATGGATATCTTAATTAACCGATCATGTCCATTATGAGTTAAATCTTCCTATCTGGAACCCAATGGCAGATTTATTATCCTGGACTGCTCATTTCTCACCCAATCTCTTACTATTGTTAATGTCTACGCTCCCAATTCTGGTCAGATCAGATTCCTTTCCACTATGTTTGACATTCTAGACAAATTCTCCCAACCCTTTATGATAATTGGTGGAAACTTTAATATGACCATGTCTCCCAGTAAAGATAGACACGTACTGTTCCCTTCCACATCATCGACCAAACCTGACCACCTTTCCAAATCCTTCCGTAAACTTATCAGAGCTACAAATCTTTTAGACTTCTGGAGGATCAAACATCCTACACATAAACAATACACATTCTATTCACACCCTCACAAGCTTTATTCCAGACTAGATCGCTTCTTTATCTCCTCACCCTCCTGACATCCAAGGTCTCTTCTGAAATTAATCCCATAACCTGGTCAGATCATTTTTCTGTACATTTAGATATTGCCCTCTCCTCTGCCTCCCCCAGAACTTGTCATTGGCGACTCAATGAGACCTTTCTCCCTATTCCTGAAACCAGAACTCATCTATCTAAAAGCTTAGCTGAGTATTTCCACCTCAACACAAACAGGGGAGGCCCACAAAGCTGTCTTCTGGGGACAGTGCATTGCTACAGGTTCACGCTTAAAAAAAAGATGCTGCGTTCCAACAGGCGACCATCTTGTCTAAACTCCACACGGCTGAGAGGATATTGTTATCTTCCCCCACTTAAATCACTGAAAATGAAAAAAATAGATTCATCCCTTGTGTGGTCCAAACAACTCGAACAAACCTCACAGACTGTTGGTAAATAAGCTGAAACCTCACCCCTTCCACTCATCCCCAGATTTTCTCAGGCAAGTGGATGGAACCCCCACCTATTGCCCTCTCATTATGTCCAACATTTTTGGGGACTTTTATCGCCAACTGTATAACTGTCTGCAATCAGACCCTACTTATAATTTTACACAGGAGAGATTTGACTCCTTCTTTAATTCTCTACACCTACCCAGACTCTCATCTGAACACCTCTCGTCTCTGAACTCTGAAGTCACCCCGAGGAATTAGCCGATGTAGTAAAACACCTCCCTACTCAAAAATCCCCTGGCCCAGGTGGTCTACCATATTCCTATCATAAAACTTTCTTACCTATTTTGAGGCCACATTTGATTTAATTATTTGCCTCATTATTTAAAGGTACTGCGCCCCATCCCCAATTCCTCCACGCCCACATTTCCGTGATCCCAAAACCTGGTAAGGATCCCTCAATCCCTGACAATTATAGGCCCATTGCACTGATCAATTCCGATTATAAGATGTTTACATCATTTTTAGCTAACCGACTATCCACTTAAATCCCACAAGATGCACCATAGATCTCATTAACCTGCTAAACAAAACATCACGCCCAGCCCTGGTACTGAGCCTTGATGCACAAAAAGCCTTTGATCTGCTGAATTGGCCTTTTATGTTTGCTGCTCTCTTAAATTTTGGCTTTGGAGGTCCCTTCATGGCAACTCTGCGGGGCCCTATACTCCCAACCTTCCTCCCAAGTTCAGCTATCCTCCTATTTATCACTGACCTTTCCCTTGAGTAATAGTAGCAGGCAAGGCTACCCGTTATCCCCTCTACTTTTTATTCACTGTCTGGAACCCCTAGCTGCAGCCATCCGCATTCACCCTGATATCCGTGGGGTTTCACTACACCAGAAAGAGTATAACATGTAATTTTTTGTGGACAATGTCCTGCTGTCCCTAACCAGACCCCATATTTCCCTTCCGAATCTTGTAGCCTTGTTAACCACTTCCATACAGGGCAGTTATACACACATCCATACCGGGCCTATTCTGGCACTTCTCTCCTACATGTACAAATCATTATTTTTTTGCTAGAAAATTACGCAAAACCCCCAAACATTATATATGTTTTTTTAGCAGACACCCTAGGGAATAAAACGACGGTCATTGAAACGTTTTATCTTGCACGCTATTTGCGCAATAATTTTTCAAACGCCTTTTTTTTGGAAAAAAATTGTTTCATGAATTAAAAAAATAACAAAACAGTAAAGTTAGCCCAATTTTTTTGTAAAATATGAAATATGATGTTACACCGAGTAAATAGATACCTAACATGTCACGCTTTAAAATTGCGCACACTCATGGAATTGCGCCAAACTTCGGTACTTAAAAATCTCCATAGGCAACGCTTTGAAATTTTTTACAGGTTACCAGTTTAGATTTACAGAGGAGATCTAGTGCTAGAATTGTTGCTGGTTTAAACTGCGTTTACATATGTCGGCGGGACTTGCGTGTGCGTTCGCTTCTGCGCGCGAGCTACTGGGGACAGGGGCGTTAAAAAAAATATTTTTTATTTCTTTTTTTTTTTACATATTTATTTCTTTTTTTACACTTTTTTTTTTATTTAATTTTTTTTATTATCACTTTTATTCCTATTACAAGGAATGTAAACATCCCTTGTAATAGGAATGTGTGTGACAGGTACTCTTTATGGAGAGATGCATGGTCAATAAGACCCCACATCTCTCCTCCAGGCTGGAAAGCATGAAATCGGTGAAAAAAAATTCACCGATCTCATGCTTGTTGTTGCTTAGCAGCCGCAATTGCGGCTTTGTTTACTTACGGGGACCCGGGCGTGACGTCATCACATCGCGCCCGGGTCCTCCGACGGTCATAGAGATGACTGGTGACCATCTGGTCACCAGTCATCTCTATGCTTCCTGCCAGCGCCGGACGATTCGTTCTCCGGGCCCCCAATGGCACGGGAGAGCCCGGAGAAGCACCGGATGGCGTCGGGAGGGGGGATGTCCCCTCCCGCCGCCTGTAAGAACGATCTAGTGGTGGAATCGCCGATATGATCGTTCTTACGTTGTGCAGAATCGCCGGCACAAGAGAAGGATATCTGAATGATGCCTCTAGCTGCAGGCATCATTCAGATATCCACCCGCAAAGCCCAGGACGTCACATGACGTCCTCCTGGATCGAGGAGGGGTTCCTGCCTCCGTCATTTCACAATGACGCGGTAGGGAAGTGGTTAAAGGAATATAGCTTTATCTCAGGATATAAAATTAATGCACGTAAAACAGAAGCTCTACCAATACATATTTCACTTCTGGACCTCGCCATTCTCAAACAAAATTACCTTTATCACTGGTGCACGGACTCCCTTAAGTATCTGGGGATAAACTTAATCTCCTCTTACTCAACTCTTTATCAGGCTAATTTTCCCTCACTCGTCCACGACATTGACCAACTTTGGCGACAATGGGACACTTATCCCATTTCTCTCTTGGGTCATATCAATGTCCTGAAGATGTCTATTTTACCAAGACTCCTGTACCTATTTGAAACTCTACCAATTCCCATCCCTATGTCACAACTCAAAGCTACTCAGAGAACATTTCTTAACTTTATATGGCATTATAAAGCACACCGGATAGCTAGCGTGGTAATGTTAGCTCCTAGAGCCAGAGGTGGGATGGGAGCATTAGATCTTATTAAATATTATTTTGCTACCCATCTTAAACCGATCATTAACTGGTCCTCTAGAATGGCATCCAGCATTTGGTTGGAGATTGAAATGAGTGTCACCAGACCAGTCCATCCCTGCTCTATGATTTGGGCTAGCTTAGAGACCTCCATAAGCTAGCTTAGAAGTCTATTACACCCAATGCTGTTTACTCTCTCCATATGGAAGAAATGTTCCCATCAGTTCTCCCTCTCTTCCCCTTGTCCAACACTAATAAATGTGCTGTTTAACCCTGACATCCCAGATAGCCTATCTTACACCCAAATGCTCCCATGGACACAAACCAGAACATTTCAGCTTCAAAATCTAGTACACCCACTCACTTATACACTTTTGCCCTTTGAGAAATTGCAAAAAAAAATCAGATCCCTAAACACTTATTTTACTCTTACCTCCAGTTTAAACACTATTTTACCTCTACATCCTCTACCCTGTCCCTAGATAAGTCTACCCCATTTGAACTCTTATGTGTTCAAGGACCATATCAGACACATCTTATCTCAGATATCTATAGGTTTCTACATGATGCTACTTCACTTACTGACACATACCACCCTTATATGTGGAAATGGTCCCCGATTGTCCAGCGTACCATCCCTCTTACTCAATGGCAGAGGATATGGGAGGCGGTTTCCAAATCATCACGGTGCATGGAGCAGAGAGAGACAGCTTACAAGATACTGTTTTGTTGGTATAGAACCCCAGAAATCGTACATAGATATGATTCCAAAGCTCCTTGGGTGTGTTGGAAATGCCGGAGTGACATTGGCTTTCATTTCCATTTTTTTGTGAATTCCCCATGATTCAATCATTTTGGCTTTCTATCCAAGCCAATCTACAAAACGTATTTGATACCGATCTCCCTCTGGATCCGGTTAATAATCTTCTGGGTCTGCCATTTTCTGGCATTCCCAGACACACCCAACAATTTGTTGCATTTATCCTTTTGGCAGAAAAAAGGGCTATTCCCTCGAGATGGCCGTCTCCCTCTCCACCCACCCTCCCGCAGGTTCTTCAGATATTGGATCAGATCTGCAGGATGGAACACCTTACTGCGGTAGTAAATGATACACTTCCTCAATTTTCAAAAAACTTGGGACTTATGAGACCGTTCAAAACGTAGCCAGGATGCCATTTCCTTACCTCCTAGTGGTGCAACCATCCCTTAAACCTAAAAGCTAATATCCTGATTCCTTAGATCCGATAGCTTGTTCTCTTTATGATTCCATGGTGCTCCATCCCTCCCCCCCTTAACCATTCCCCTTCCTTTCTCAGGTGAGATCCTTACGGGTGCCTTTGTTCCTCAGTTTGGGTGCCCTGGGAACCTCTCTGAAATCATACCCAGTGAGCAACATTTCTTATATGTGTGATATATGAGTTTGGTGTTTGGGATGCACACTCTCTGGGTCCTCCCTCCCCTGTTCTCCTCCCTCTTGGCATATTTGGCTGAATCTCTGTGATATTGTTATATTGATGGCACTGTAAATTTACCTGTTTAGCTTGAGCACTTTGTGTATGCTATTTCTACGACTGTTCTTTTGTACTATGTATTCTGAAAAGTTTTTCTTATATTTTTTGTATTTTTTGTAAAAACGTAATAAATGTACAAATTATAAAAAAAAACATGCTTTAGAAAACACAGGTAACCCCTTGATCACCACCTAGTGTTAACCCCTTCCCTGACAGTGACATTTACACAGTAATCAGTGCATTTTTATAGCACTAATCGCTGTATAAATGCCAATGGTCCCAAAAATGTGTCAAAAGTGTCCAATATGTCCGCCATAATGTTGCAGTCCTGATAAAAATCGCAGATCGCCGCCATTACTAGTAAAAAAATAATCATAATGCCATAAAACTATTCCCTATTTTGTAGACACTATAACTTTCACGCAAACCAATCAATATACGCTTTTTTGCAATTCTTATTACCAAAAATACATAGAAGAATACATATGAGCTTAAACTGAGAAAAAAATTAGCTTTTTAAAAAAATGATTGGGGCTATTTTATCAAATACCACCAAAAGAAAGGTCTATTTGTGGGAAAGAAAGAATGTCAATTTTGTTTGAGTACAATGCCGCACAACCGTGCAATTGTCAGTTAAAGTGATGCATGCCAAATCACAAAAAATGCTCTGGTCATTGAGCAGCCAATTCTTCCGGGGCTCAAGTGGTTAAAGAATTTGTGGCTATTCAATGTTTCCCTCACATGAAAAAACCCTCTCCTCGATGTACAGTATTATATATATATATATATATATATTTGCATTGGTACATGTCCCCCATGGCTGTACCCAGATTTTCATGGCTTTTATGCCAGTAGTTTACATATTAGTCCTAAAAATAGCAGGAATTCAACAACATGATGCATCCCCTATAGACTTCAATTAGATTCACCTCTAAGTTCAGGTTCACCAAATTTTGATCACAATTTACTTAACAATTTGGAAATCAAACCCATGAAGATTTTCCCATGACTAGTGACAATGCAGTAGCGCAGTTTGGGGACAGTTGTCACCAAATAGATGCTTGATGCTTGAAGAACCTTTAAGGCAGGATTAAAAAATATTTGTTTAACATGTACCTTCAATTAAAACGGGAGGTCTGCTTTAATGTCAGTCCCCATGCCCAAAACAGAGTTTAAAAACACCTGTAAATATAAAGTAAAAAAAAAACCTAAGCCAAGCTTTTAATGCTTCTGAGAGGTGTGTGTGAACTCATAATGCTTCACCACTGCACCCAGAGAAGCTAGGCATTCAGAATCCCAGGAAGATGTGTAACAGCTCACTTCAGGAGCACATTTATAATGGGGTTTCAAGAAAAAAAGATTACAGGTACTGTATTTATTGGTGTATAACACTCACTTTTTTACCCTGAAAATAGAGGGTAAACTGTGCCTGCATGTTATACGCAAGGGGCTGTGGCAGTTTTTTTTCTTCCTGATACTGCCCTCTTAAAGTTAGGGTGCGTGTTATACGCCTGTGCGTGTTATATGCCGATAAATACAATATTTTTCAAGCTGTTTGTGTTTGGGAGTGGGCAATTTACACTAAAAGCACCTTCATGGAAAAACACCTTCCTGGAAAGTTTACTAATGAAAGTTACATATTAAAAAGAGTTAAAACAATGTTTGGAACTCCATTTATAAGTTGAAGCTTATATGAGACTTTAAAGTAGATGTAAACCCTCACATATACCCAGTGAAGTGAACAGCCTCAGATGGTAGACAGAGATGAAAAAATCTCCCTACATAATGTCTACATACATATCTGCTGTTGTCCGCTTCCTAGACTCTTTAGAAAGTGCACATTGTGTTAGAAAATGTTCTTCCTGTTTCAGCAGTAGGAGGGTAGTTTGGGCATATACTGTGTTTGAGCTGATTTGAGGTAAGGCACACACCCCCACTCCACATAGGCAGAGGAATGAAGAAACTTGCAGAGTTGTGTTGTGAATAGACCAGCTCTCTGCTTATCTGTCTCTAAGCTACCTCCCAGACTCAAATTTTAAGCTGCTTTTATCTCCTGTGTCAGAGAGCTTGTCAGAAGTTATCATACTGATAACAGAGGAATGGAGCAGCAAAAAGACACAGGACTAAGGGGTTTGGAGAGAGATAAGTAAACACTACAGATATATGTGCCCAGGTCCCTTTTCATGAATCAGGTTTACATCCACTTTAATCATCAGGTTTAGAACTGTTTTACCTTTCTCATGCCCCAGTGTTAGAGGCATAGCAAGACACAAACAGCACATAAAGAGCCCTAGAGAGAGGATTGGGCTTCTTAAAAAAACAGTGAGGTCAAATCACGTTCAGAAGCAAATATTTTCCATCGGAGTTCTATAAAAGAGATATCCATAAAATATGTAGGGAAAAGACAACTGGGGTGAGTGTAATGTTTTAATTGCACTTGCCTCTATGCTGTCCTTTACATGTTACAGCTTTCTAAAAACTATGCTCAGAACGCAATGGTATTCAATGCTTCTGGTCCACATGCACTGTACTTTCTGCTCTGATATTTTATGAGTAAAATAAGTCTCTGCAAACGTTAACTCCATATTCTTCCATTTATAGCGACTGATTTCATTCATGAAAAAACAGGAATTGAAAGTGGAAAGCGGACAGGCCAGATGCATTAAGCTAATGGGGATGCTGTTCTGCACAATTTTAAGATTTGTATCTGGTAAAGGACAGCACAAAGATAAGTGTACTTAATGGATTACACTTATCACCTGCCATCCCTTCCATAGATTAAAAGAGATCTTCTTAAAGGCAAAATTCTCAATGTAGTCTATACAGATTGCTAAAGTATGCCATGTGCAGTTTCCTCTTAGACGTTTTTGAATAAAATTCCCAGCATCCTTTTGCAGGGAAATGAGCTGGAACCAATGTTCTGCCAGCTTGTCCTAGCAGCAATGCCTTCCTCATGGGGGGGGGGGGGGGGGGGCTCTGCTCCCTAGAATTTTTATTTGGCTTCTGATCCATTAGCATTGATATGTATAGCTAGTCTTCCAGTTGTTACATTGGCAGGAGGCTTCCTCCTTTTTTAGTAAGGTTAGCCTAGCTGTTAAGTCATATTCTGATGTTAAAGATGTAAATTCCCGATTTAATATCCTATTCTGTAATCTTTTCTGGGTACTTCAATAAAAAAAAAAAATGAAAGTAAAATTCCCAGCATCAATTCTACTCTCACTTTAAGATTAGAATAGACTGAGATTACCTGCAGTGGTGTATCATTACATGCACTTTGAAGATCTAGATATAATTTTTGCATGTGAAGTGCATATATGCTATTTAATGTGCAAGTGTAATGCTCACAGGCATTTTCTTTACCCTTCACAGGGTTTCTAGCACTCCTTCTGAGAGTGCCTTTTTCCTTCTCCAAACAGACAACACCAGGCTTCTTCCAGGGCCAGCAGTTACTTTCTGGACTCAGAAGCTGGCTCATACATTTTTATTATTATTATTATTATTATTATTATTATTATTATTATTATTATTATTATTATTATTATACAGGATTTATATAGCAGCAACAGTTTTCCCCATCACTTTACAACATTAGGGCAGACAGTACAATTATAATAAAGTTAGATACAGTACAGGAGGAATTGGAGGGCCCTGCTCATTAGAGCTTACAGTCTAGGAGGCAGGGTCAAGTGATACGAAGGGAAATAATAATAACTGTGGGGGATGAGCTGATGAAGAAAATAAAAATGCAGTTGTTAGGCGGAGGCAGGGTAGGCTTCTCTGAACAGAAAAGTTTTCAGGGTATGGAAATCATTTAAACCCTGATGTCTGTGACGTTTTTGGCTGTGTTTACAAATGTTTCACGAAGAACAGTCTCTGATGTGGTACAGTCGAGGAATGCTTTCTCCTGTTTGCAACAAATTGATCACATCTCCTTAACCTAAGCAACATAACTTGACTTGAGCATCAGAACAGTTTTTTAATACTGGAAAGGAAGAGCTTTAAAGATGTTGTATATTGTGATATATTAGTGATGTATTCCTATTGTAAAGTCAGAAGTTTTTTTATCTAAAAATAAAAAGCCTTCTGTGTGCAGCAGCTCCCCTAATACTTACCTGAGCCTCCTCTCTGTCCAGCGATGACCACAAGTGCCTCAGACATCCAAGACTCTCCCTCCAGATTGGCAGAGACAGCAGTGGTGCCATTGGCTCCCACTGCTGTCAATGAAAGTCGGCTAGCCAATCAGGAGAGAGATGGGGCTGGGCTGGGCCATGGTTCTGTGTCTGAATGGACACAGGGAACTGTGACTCAGCTCAGGTGCCTCCATAGCAAGCTGCTTGCTGTGGGGGCACTCAACAGGGGGGAATGGCCAGGAGCACAGAAGTGGTACCGGAACTCGACTGCACAGAGTAGGTAAGTATAACATATAACTTTACAATCACTTTAAATAGTGTTCACATGCTCAAAAAGCAGCCAAGAGTGCCTAGAGCATGGATGCCCAACATGCGGCCCTCCTGCTGCAGAACTACAGGACCCATGAGGCATTGCAAGGTAAGTCCCATGAGGCATTGCAAGGCTGACATTTGCAAGCATGACTCCCAAAGACAGAGACATTATGGGACTTGTAGTTCTGCAAAAGCTGGAGGGCCGCAGTTTCGACACCCATGGCCTAGAGAAATAACTGATCAACAGTAAAATAAACTTGAGGCACTGAACTCATATTTAGATTTCATCAAACAGTGAATAATAGTAGCTTGGTTTAGATAAACAAAAACACAAAGGAGGGGCAATTTCAATGGGGTAGACAGCTAACACACAGTGCCTGCAAGAGCCCTGCATTGCACCTATGATCATGATCTGCTGATCATGGGTGCAAATGCTTTCCAGGCTCCCAATAACTTTACAATCACTTTAAATAGTGTTCACATGCTCAAAAAGCAGCCAAGAGTGCCTAGAGCATGGATGCCCAACATGCGGCCCTCCTGCTGCAGAACTACAGGACCCATGAGGCATTGCAAGGTAAGTCCCATGAGGCATTGCAAGGCTGACATTTGCAAGCATGACTCCCAAAGACAGAGACATTATGGGACTTGTAGTTCTGCAAAAGCTGGAGGGCCGCAGTTTCGACACCCATGGCCTAGAGAAATAACTGATCAACAGTAAAATAAACTTGAGGCACTGAACTCATATTTAGATTTCATCAAACAGTGAATAATAGTAGCTTGGTTTAGATAAACAAAAACACAAAGGAGGGGCAATTTCAATGGGGTAGACAGCTAACACACAGTGCCTGCAAGAGCCCTGCATTGCACCTATGATCATGATCTGCTGATCATGGGTGCAAATGCTTTCCAGGCTCCCAATAAAACAATTAAAATAAATGCACATTCTTTTACTTGCAAAAAGATGTGCATTTATTTTTTTAATATTTTTTTTTAAAGGTGAGCTTATTCTTTAAACTGTAATAAAGTTACTTAAAGTTCTAATCAGTCATTTGTATTTTTTAGTTTAAAGGGACATGCACAAACATAAGAACTCCTGTCAATACCTAGCTAATGAGTTCACATTGGACAATAATAATCAAATGTTCACCACATCTCACTTCACCTAGTATGGGAAGACATGGCACATCTATTATCTTGTGGCTAGAATAATTTGAAATTACCTGCAGCTATTGTCACTCATTTATGTACAGTTAGAAGAATTGACTAAGCTACTGCTGAAGGTCACCAGAAGTTCCAAACATCTTCAGGGCGCAATTTAAATTTGTTACATAGGGCCAGATTCACAAAAGAGATATGACGGCGTATCTCCTGATACACCGTCGTATCTCTGAGATACGATTGTCGTATCTATGAGGCTGATTCATAGAATCAGTTACGCATAGATAGCCACAACATCCGACAGGTGTAACTGTGTTGCACCGTCGGATCTTAGGCTGCAATTCTAGGCCGGCCGCTAGGTGGCGATTCCATTGCGGTCAGCGTAGAATATGCAAATGACTAGTTACGCCGATTCACGAACGTCCGCTTTGCCCATCGATCTAAATTCACGTTGTTTCCGTAGAGATGCGTCGCGTAAAACTAAGGGCTCCCTCTAGGTGGTGTAACCCATGTTAAGTATGGCCGTCGTTCCCGTGTCAAAATTTTAAATTTCACGTCGTTTGCGTAAGTCGTCCGTGAATGGCGCTGGACGCCATTTACGTTAACGTCGAAACCAATGACGTCCTTGCGACGTCATTTAGCGCAATGCACGTCGGGTAATTTGACGGAGCATGCGCAGTACGTTCGGCGCGGGAACGTGCCTAATTTAAATGGTGCCCGCCCCATTTGAATTAGGCGTGCTTGCGCTGAGCGAATTTACGTTACACCGCCACAAGTTTACAGGTAAGAGCTTTGTGAATCAGGCACTTACGCTGTAAACCTGCGGCGGTGTAACGTAAATGGGATACGTTACGCCGCTGCAGTATAACGTATTTGTACCTGAATCTGGCCCATAGTTAGTCAGTTTGAAAAAAGACACAAGTCCATTCAGTTTAACCATAAAAAAATTAAATAATAATAATAAAATCATACAATCCCATATACCAAATTCTATACCCACAGTTGATCCAGAGGTAAGCGAATAACCCCAGCAGAGCTTGATCCAATTTGCTACAGCAGGGGAAAAAAATATTTCCTGATCCCCGAGAGGCAATCAGATATTCCCTGGATCAACTTTACCTATAAATGTTAGTACCCAGTTATATTATGTAAATTTAGGAAAGTATCCAGGCCTTTCTCAAAGAGGAAGTAAACCCTGATGGGTGTTACTTCCTCTTTGTTTCCCTGTAAGGGTAAAGCATAATGGGCTACTATGCATGGAATAGTAGCCCATTATGTTGCACTTACCTGGAGGATAAGCCTGCGATGTCCCGTCTTCCTCACTAGTAGCGAGCGGCTATTCTCCACCCCTCTTCCTTCCGGGGCCGTGGACTCCGGCACTGTGACTGCACGCGGGAGCCGCCTTTAACGGCATGACCCGAGATAGAAACGTCACAGCGTGCCCTTTTTAACTAAGTCGCATGTGCAGGAGAAATCGCTGTATGGTGATTTGCAAATACCTCCTAAACCGTGCAGGTCTGGGAGATATTTCAAGCATCTACAGGTAAGCCTTAATTTAGGCTTACCTGTAGGCTAAAGTGGTTGTAAAGGGTTTACAACCACTTTAACCACTTAAGGACGGGACCAATATGCTGCTACATGACCCAAGGGGTTTTTACAATTCGGCACTGCGTCGCTTTAACAGACAATTGCGCGGTCGTGGCTCCCAAACAAAATTGGCGTCCTTTTTTCCCCACAAATAGAGCTTTCTTTTGGTGGTATTTGATCACCTTTGCGGTTTTTATTTTTTGCGCTATAAACAAAAATAGAGCGACAATTTTGAAAAAAATTCAATATTTTTTACTTTTTGCTATAATAAATATCCCCCAAAAACATATATACATTTTTTTTCCTCAGTTTAGGTCGATACGTATTCTTCTACCTATTTTTGGTAAAAAAATCGCAATAAGCGTTTATCGGTTGGTTTGCGCAAAATTTATAGCGTTTACAAAATAGGGGATAGTTTTATTGCATTTTTATAAAAAAAAAAATTTTACTACTAATGGCGGCGATCAGCGATTTTTTTCGTGACTGCGACATTATGGCGGACACTTCGGACAATTTTGACACATTTTTGGGACCATTGTAATTTTCACAGCAAAAAATGCATTTAAATTGCATTGTTTATTGTGAAAATGACAGTTGCAGTTTGGGAGTTAACCACAGGGGGGCGCTGTAGGATTTAGTGTTCACTTAGTGTGTGTTTACAACTGTAGGGGGATGTGGCTGTAGGAATGACGTCATTGATCGAGTCTCCCTATATAAGGGATCACTTGATCGATGCAGCGCCATAGTGAAACACGGGGAAGCCGTGTTTACATACGGCTCTCCCCATTCTTCAGCTCCAGGGAGCGATCGCGACGGAGCGGCTATAAACAAATAGCCGCGCCGTCGTCCCGTATCGCTCCCCGAGGGAACCCGACCGCCGCATGTAGCGGAGGGGGTCCCGATCGGACCCCCGACCCACGTCTAGGCAGGGACGTACAGGTACGACAATGTGCCTGTACGTGCCATTCTGCCGACGTATATGTACATGCGGCGGTCGGGAAGTGGTTAAAGCAATCTACTGAGCTGGCCAGAACCACCTCTGCAGGGAGTCTATTTCACATTTTCACAGCTCTCACTGTGAAGAAACCTTTCCGTACTTGGAGATGAAATCTATTTTCCTCTAGATGTAAAGAGTGCCCCCTTGTCCTTTGTGTTGACCGTAAAGTGAATAACTCAACACCAAGTTCCCTATATGGACCCCTTATATATTTGTACATGTTGATCATATCCCCCCTTAATCTCCTCTTCTCAAGAGTGAATAAATTCAGTTCCTTTAATCTTTCCTCATAACTGAGCTCCTCCAAGCCTTTTTTATCAGTTTGGTTGCCCTTCTCTGCACTTTCTCCAGTTCCCCGATATCCTTTTTGCGAACTGGGGCCCAAAACTGCATATTCCAGATGAGGTCTTACTAATGATTTGTACAGGGGCAAAATGATATCTCTTTCTCTGGAGTCCATAACGCTCTTAAAACAAGAAAGGACTTTGCTCGCTTTGGAAACCACAGCTTGCCATTTCATGCCATTATTGAGCCTATGATCTGCCAAAACCCCCAGATCCTTCTCCACTATGGATCCCCCCAGCTGTACTCCCCATAGTTTGTATGATCCATGCATATTATTATCCCCAAGTGCATAACTTTACATTTATCAACATTAAACCTCATCTGTCACATAGTCGCCCAATTAGACAGAGTATTGAGGTTGGCTTGTAAATTGGAGACATCCTGTAAGGATGTTATTTCACTGCATAGCTTGGTGTCATCTGCAAAGACAGAAATATTACTTTTGATCCCAGACCCAATATCATTGATATTAAAAAGCAAGGGTCCCATCACTGAACCTTGGGGTTCACCACTGATAACCTTTGACCATTCAGAGTAAGAATCATTAACCGCTACTCTCTGAATTCTGTCTTTTAGCCAGTTTTTTATCCATTTACAAACTGATATTTCCAATTCTGTAGACTTTACCTTACACATGAGCCGTGTGTGCGTAACTGTATCAAACGCTTTCACAAAATCCAAGTATACCACGTCCACTGCCACCCCACTGTCCAAGGTTTTACTTGCCTCTTCATAAAAATTAATCAGGTTATGTTATCTTCCCAATGGCTTTTTGTGGAGCTCTTCCTAAAGTATTTATTCTCTAGTATTCCCGAATGTTTGTCAAAATATAAACACAAAATCTGAGCACACACAGAAATCTCAATGAGAATTTAAAAAAAGTATTGTGCTTTCTGTTTTTTATATATTGTATCATATGGAGAAAAAAAATCTCTATTTAACTAGTTTCATGCTTCAGCTTCTACAGTCACATTTGGAAGTTTTTTTTTATAGATTTTCCATGCATTTTTCACATGTTTTTTTAGGCTTGAGTTTTTTTTTAGCCAATAGAAAGCTATTTAACAGGAGAAGGACAGGCAATAAATTGCACAACAATGAGCACATATGTGTTTTCAGATGTGTTTCAGGAGCTCCTATTGAAGTTCATAGGGACACAAAATGCATGATTCCACCCTAAAAAAGCTCATGTACTGTTTTTCTTTAATTATAAAGCTTTAATAGACAGTGCTCAGGTGTGAATGTGTTCCAAAGGATAAAATGTGAATTCTCATGTCAAGCACAGAAGCACTTCTGGAAATTGCTTAGGTCTGCACCAGGGTTAAAAAAAAAATAGTCCCTCTATTACAGTATGGTTTCTATGTATTTTATAATAGCAAAAAAACAAAACAAAAAAAAAACATATATATTTTTTTTAAATGCTGTGAAAATAACTGAGTAGTAAACATATAAGTGGGAAACTTACAGTATACTATACTATATGGTTGGCAAAACTGGTTCCAAAATTGAACCATAGATGTAGCAACTGTTCTATAATCCAAAAATGTATAAGTCTTAAATCTTGTCTTCAGTGAGAAAGATCAATATGGAAACTTTGAAACTATGGAAAACTATGGAAACCAGACAAAAACTTTGAAACTTGTTGAAACTATGAGTTAAAGCAGTTGTAAAGTCAGAAGGGTTTTAATCTTTTTTTTTTCCCTCTTAATGCATTCTATGTATTAACCTCCCTGGCGGTATGATTCTGTCTGGAATTACGTACCAAAAGCGGTACAATTATTTTGCAAGGAAATTTGGCATTTTATACTGTAGGCCTGCAATTCTGAGGCCCCATACGGACGAGCGGACTGTCCGCTGAAAACGGTCCGCCGGACCGTTTTCAGCGGACATGTCCGCCCGGAGATTTCAGTCTGATGGTTGTACACACCATCAGACAGAAATCCACGCAGACAGACAGCGCCGTCGCCGTGACGATGATGCGGCGACGTGCGCGACCCTGGAAGGTCAATGCTTCCACGCATGTGTCGAATCACTTCGACGCATGCGAGGGATGGCGGCCGATCGGACATGTCCGGTGAGTCTGTACAGACGACCAAACATGTCCAACGGACAGGTTTCCAGCGGACAGGTTTCTTAGCATGCTAAGAAATTTTTGTCCGCTGGGAAACGGTCGACTTGACAAATGTCCGCTGGAAACCTGTCCGGTCGGCCGCACACACGACCGAACTTGTCTGCCGAAACTGGTCCGCTGACAAGTATCAGCGGACAGATCCGGTCGTGTGTACAAGGCCTCAGGAATAACTCACTTAAATCTGACCAAACAAGAGTCTAGTAGGCATCCTGGGTATGAATTTTTTAAAAAAAACAAATTATAAATTATAATATAATAAATAATTATAACAAATAATAATATAATAATAATAATAAAAATTATTAAATAATGTAACCAACTCAAAATCACTGAAATTTGCTCAGTTGCAGAATTGTCGCTGTCATTACTTTTATATTTTTATGACGAATTTCCCCACAAATCGCTATCGCTCAATTCTGCAAGTGATTATAATTTATTATCGCTGTTTTCTAGCTGCTCTAAAACCATTTTTTACATAAAGGGACACTTTTGGTTGCTATGGACAATCTACAGTTTGCAGTCAGAAAGAACAGTTTTTATTATATAAAAGTAATCTATAAGATTACAGTATACTGTATGTAATGTGTTTGTTTACTTTTTTGAATTTGGCGCCATTCTCCGCCCCCGTGCACCGTAACGTCGCAGGGAAGGACCCGCTCGCTCACACAGCGGGGATGCATCGCAGGATCCAGGGACAAGGTAAGTAACTTTGTCTGTGGATGCTGTGAAAGGTCTCGAAAGGTCTCTGGCGCCCGACTATGTGGAGCGCAGATGGATCTGCTTGCGCTCCATCTGCTATGCGCCGTTCATGCGGAGGCACAGTATGCCCGCTATGGCCCACGCTGGTCTACTCCTGTGTGATGATGGCGCTTCAAACAAAAGGTAATCCATGAAGGCAGTGGGCTCCTGGGTTCATACATGTGTCGTACATACACGCATTTATCATTGCCTGTGACGCTTCTGCATTTGCGCTGGTCTCTGCATTATGACTTCATTATGTTCATGTACTATGTTGGTATCATGTTACACCACTAATATCAGTAAGAACAACACTTGGGATGTGTTGATAATATAGGCATTTGTAACACCTGTGTTACCACCACCATTACTTCTATTACTATTGCTATTTATCTTTGACATGACCATTGGATACCAGCATTATCATTATTATTATTATTGGTGTTATTATCATGCCACATTCATTATTACCATTTTCATTAACCTTTTGGACTAGTATCTCCACTTTTTATCTAGTTTTGCACTCCTTGGTTGCCTTTCAGCTATAGTTGTTCTCCCCTGTTAGTACCATCATTACTATCATTAATACCACTGCCGCTACTACTACCCTCAACATTATATATATGTGTGTGCGTATATTTGTGTGTGCATATATAAGTATATATATATATATATATATATACACACATATAATTATTTGGTGGTAGTGACGTAAGATTACATGCATATAGTGGGAGGAGTCTGGGGTGTTTCCCCTTGGGTCATTGTCATGGTGCATGGTCATGTGGGCTTATGGGTTGTGTGTATATAAGGGAGGCCTTTTGTTTGGTGCTTTCACTGCTGGGCTCCGATGAAGAGGCATAGAGCTTCGAAACGCATAAGCCAGTGGTGACTCCCTTCACATTCTCTACGATCGATCGGAGTTTGTGAGTAGGCCCTGTATATATTTTTTATTTTATTAAAATCATTTAACGGTAATACACTAGGCTGGTGCGCCTTTGTTTTTCTTTTCTCCACGCCTCCTGATTGGCTGAGACAGATCAGCAGTGCCATTGGCTCCCGTGGCTGTCAATCAAAGCCAGTCAGCCAATCAGGGAGAGAGGGGTCAGGGCTCCGTGTTCGAATGGATACACGGAGCTCTGACTCGGCTTGGGTGCCCCCTATAGCAAGCTGCTGGCAGAGGGGCACTCAAGGGATGGAGGGGCTAGAATCAGCGAAGAGGGACCTGAGAAAAGGAGGATCTAGGCGACTCTGTGCAAAACCAACTGCACAGAGGAGGTAAGTATAACATGTTCACTACATGTCATGCTTTATTACTACTGCTATAGTTATGTTTTTATTTTTGTAATGACATGCAACAATAATTAGTCAAAGTTTAAATGAATGTTACAAGAGATGGTTAAAAACTACTTATATTCCACAGGGGATGATAATGCATGCTAGAGGAAATGTTGAAGGCTGGGCACATGCTTCAGGAGACAGTCGAAGACTACTAATTTTAGTAAGAGTTATTTTTTTGTGTGTTCTCAATCTGTTGCTATTGCTTCCATGGTTTCAAGCACTAATTATCCAAAATGCATTATGCTCTCCTGCTATCCACACAAAGCATCTAACTGCAAATAGACAACTACACAATTTTTATTGTCAACAACCTCTTCTTAATAGAAAATGTAAGAACTACAAACAGAAAAGGTAATATCAGTAGCTCTGTAGATAATCTAGATCTGTAGATTATTAAACAATTTTAAATAATTCACAACAAAAGTAAAATAAGGTATCATTAGCCACCGCAAAGCTATTGCAATACAAGCATGATGTACTGTATGCCTTTGTTACAATTTTCTAAAATCAATAATTAGATTGATGAAAATTTCTTTCAAAGCACTTCATTTAGAGCAGCAACAGCAGAGATGACAAAACGTGAAAAAGTGACGGGTAAAGTTGTGATCCTTGTAAGACATTAATTGGTTCCTCTCTGAATAATTGAGGGAATTCATGTGAAGCTCATACCTCACAGGTTCAGAAATCAACATCCAGAACTTTAAACCTCAAACTTTATTCATATAAAGAGCTGGAGCAATAAACGTTTTCAGTTACAATTCCTAATAAATGCTTAGTAATTTAATACAGGTCACCTGTGTTTTTGGCAGCCAAAATACACTTAAAAAAAAGAGAACTTGAACTTCTTAAAAGTTCGACTAGCTGTGGTTTGGTAAAACTTTTGAAGCATTTGCAAATCTTTGAAAGCAGGATTTTGTATTACAGAGCAGCAAATGATGCAAAAATGTATAGAATGATTTGGAAAGCTCCTTTAATCCCTGCATCATGATAATGGGGCCAGAAACTAGTCAGAGCTTTTAATAAGCCTGTCAAAGATATGATTATAGAAAGGTAGGAGCTAGTGGCATTGGTAGAAGACTTAAGGATGTCCTAGTAACAACAGACGTAACAAAAACAACACAGAGAGAACACTATTGGCTCATCCAATTTAGTTCAGATCGACAGGTGTAATGTAGAAAAACCTTCCCAATATGACAACCTGTTCACACCATCACGGGGGATATTTAGCACAGCCAAAAAAAAAAAACAGGGTAGTTACAAAATGAATACAAAAGCATAAGATGGAACTACATTTCTTTATTGAATTTCCACATGTAACCACATAATACATTTTGAAAAATAGAAAAAATATTAAACACCCACCTCCAAACATCAGATTTAAAATTAAGAAAAGTCGTCTTAATAGGATACAGGTGACCACCACAAGTTACCCATCATACACAGCTCTCATCCATCATCTGGGTAGATACTACTCAAAACAGTCCCATAAACGAAATACGTTGTTTATCCAAAAAAGGCTTTGGTTAAAAAAAAAAATATATAAATCAGTTGAAAAGATCTTTATATATGTGTAATGTCTGTGTTGAGAGTCCGTCCTTTAACCACTTAACCCCCGGACCATATTGCTGCCCAAAGACCAGAGCACTTTTTGCGATTCGGGACTGCGTCGCTTAACTGTCAATTGCGCAGTCATGCAATGTGGCTCCCAAACAAAATTGGCCGTCCTTTTTTTCTATAATAGAACTTTCTTTTGGTGGTATTTGATCACCTCTGCGGTTTTTATTTTTTGCACTATAAACAAAAATAGACGACAATTTGAAAAAATATATATTTTTTACTTTTTACTGTAATAAATATCCTCACAAAAAAAATATCAAAAAAAACTTTTTTTTTCCTCAGTTTAGGCCGATACGTATTCTTCTACATATTTTTCGTAAAAAAAATCGCAATTAAGCCTTTATTGATTGGTTGCGCAAAAGTTATAGCGTTTACAAATTAGGGGGTATTTTTTATGGCATTTTATTAATATATTTTTTTTACTAGTAATGGCGGCGATCAGAGTTTTTTTTTCGGTATCTGCGACATTATGGCAGACACTTCGACACTTTTGACAAATTTTTGGGACCAGTTGGCATTTTTATAGCGATCAGTGCTATAAAATGCATTGGGATTACTTATAAAAATGTCACTGGGCAGTGAAGGGGTTAACACTAGGGGGCGGGGAAGGGGTTAAGTATGTTCCCTGGGTGTGTTCTTACTGTGGGGGGGTGGCCTCACTAGGGGAAATCACTGATCTTCTGTTCATACGTTGTATGAACAGAGGATCAGCATTTCCCCCCTGTTTACACACACAGCTCCCGATCCCCGCTCTGTAACGAGCAATCGCGGGTGCCCGGCTGCGATAGAGCCCACTAGGCGCACGCACAGGACTCGGGGGCGAGTGGGGGGGCGTGCGCGTGCCCCTAGTATCCTGCGAGAGAGCCGACGTAGAGCTACGGGCTCTCGTGCAAGGGAGCCAACCTGCCGCCGTAAAACGACGGCGGCAGGTAGGCTAGTAGTTAATCTCCGATGAAATAAAGTGCACTTGCATAGTTTTATATTGTTACAGACTTCCCACTGGGAAAAAAGGCAGTATGCAGAAATTCATAGCTAACATTGTTTACAGGGATATACCAGATGGTTAGTTGGTTGATGAAGGGGATCCGTAATCACAAACTGCTGGGTATAGGTATGACAGTACTAAGGAAACAAACGGGTTTAAGACAAAGTAAACATCCCATTCATATGTATGGGGATTGATACAGCTCACCGTCTGACGTCTTGTTTCCTGTCCTCATTCATTTTTGCCAAGTCCATATATATGGAAACCGATTGCCTCAATAATGCGGACTGCATCCGGGCCATTCAGTATAAAGTGGTAGTGATCCTCACTACAAAAGACATTATTTATGCTCATCTAGCTTAATCCCAATGTAGCAATATTTCAAAACAGTTTGCAGACTGTGTGGGCTATGCAGTGTTGTCTGCCGGGGGTTCCCGGATAAGGCTCAGGGCCATAGCTGGCAGAGATTTTTTGAATGACTAGAGATGGTTGGTTGTCTGGGTGGAACACCGGTGCCCTCACCACGAGAAAACGTGATGACGTAGGTCTTACGAGTTTTACCGAGCTTCTTCAGAGCATCTGCAGTGACTCAATGTATGTCCTTTAGTATTCATGATGTTAATTAGTTAAATTGCAAACATCACGGACACCTTTTGTGCCTCTGCACCCAATTATACCATCATTCATGCCTAGTGCAGACAAAATATTTACAAAGGCGATCCCTCAATGCCAAAGCTATCTAATCAAATTATAACAATGAAACAGGATCCGGATACAGACACATCCAAACAATACAAATATTGGAAAATAACCACATATATGAAAATCAAAAAAACAACCATTGAATAGTGGAGGAGGGGAAATTGAATACAGTGGGAACTGGTAGTCAGAAAATAGGAGTATATATGAAAATAAAAATAAGAAATATAATAAAAGATAATAGATAATGAAGAGTAAAAGGTGGAAATAGTAATGGTAATAGTGATGTTATTAACCCTAAAATTCTTAGGGTACAGATACAATTCAGATCCATTCTCTATTGACTCAATAGTTAGTAATGACGTTACCAATAGTGCCCTACTGTCAGCTGTACACTGTTATAATTTCTTCAAGTTGCAGCTGTTCCTCATCCACAATCATCTGTAGGATGTCTAGTCTTAAACCCATTTGTTTTCTTAGTACTGTCATACCTATACCCATCAGTTTGTGATTACGGATCCCCTTCATCAACTAACCATCTGGTATATCCCTGTAAACAATGCTAGCTATGAATTTCTGCACACTACCTTTTTCCCCCGTGGGAAGTCTGTAACAATATAAAACAAGTGCACTTTATTCCATCTGAGTTTAAAGGACAAACTCTCAACACAGACATTACACATATATAAAGATCTTTTCAACTGATATATATATATATATATATAATTTTTTTTTTTGAGCCAAAGCTTTTTTGGATAAAAAAAGTATTTAGTTTATGGAACTGTTTTGAGTAGTATCTACCCAGATGGATGGATGAGAGCTGTGTATGATTGGTTGTGGTGGCCACCTGTGTCCTATTAAGACTACTTGTCTTAATTTTAATCTAATGTGTTGGAGGTGGGTGTTTAAATTTAATTCCTTTTTGAAGAATATTCTTTGGGAATCATTCCCATTTTTTTCTAGTAACAACAGATACTGTATATGGCATAAACAGACTTGACTTTGAAGCAGGTTTAGGTTCTTTTCTCTCAGAGGCCATTGGGGAATCTGAACTGCCCAAACTGAAATTAGCATTTGGCTTGATACTTCTGAAATAATGAAAATTGGTTTAAAGCTAATGTCATTGTTTTTCATTAGTGAGAAGTTGCCAATTATACATTTTATAAATAGTATACAGCATCGGGGGGATGTTTTTAACCACTTCAGCCCCAGAAGGATTTACACCCTTCCTGACCAGAGCACTTTTTGCGATACGGCACTGCGTCACTTTAACTGACAATTGCGCGGTCATGCGACGTTTAACCCAAACAAAATTGACGTCCTATTTTTCCCACAAATAGAGCTTTCTTTTGGTGGTATTTGATCATCTCTGCGTTTTTTTTTTGCGCTATAAACAAAAAAGGAGCGTCAATTTTGAAAAAAAAAACAATATTTTTTAATTTTTGCTATAATAAATATCCCCCGAAAATATGTAAAAAAAATAAAATCTTTCTTAGTTTAGGCCAATATATATTATTCTACATATTTTTGGTGAAATAATTGCAATAAGCTTACTTGTGAAAAAGTTATAGCGTCTACAAAATAGGGGATAGATTTATGGCATTTTTCTATACATTTTTTTTATTAGTAATCTTTATCTTGACATTATGATGGACATATCGGACACTTTTGACACTATTTTGGGACCATTTAGACAGCGATTGATGCTATAAAAATGCACTGATTACTGTGTAAATGACACTGTCAGGGAAGGGGTTAAACACTAGGAATGATCAAGGGGTTAAGTGTGTCCTATGGAGTGATTCTAATTGTAGGAGGGATGGTCTCACTACAGCATGACAGAGATCACTGCTCCCGATGACAGGGAGCAGTAGATCCCTGTCATGTTGCCAGGCAGAACCGGGAAATGCCTTGTTTGCATAGGCATCTCCCCATTCTGCAGCTCTGTGTCACAATCACAGGCCCCCGGTGGACATCAAGTCCGTGGGACCCGCGGACACGGTTACTGAGTCTGCAGCTGGCGCGCGTGCGCCCACTAAGCCGCAATTTAAAGGGATGTACCTGTACGCCCATTTGCGCAGCCGTGCCATTGTGCCGACATACATCTTCATGTGCTGGTTCGCCAAGCGGTTAACAAGACTTCTATTTTGCCTATATTTTCACTTTAAGCCCAACTCCATGTTTTACTAAAATATAAAAAAAAATGTTTTGCAATAGGTAAAATAAAAAAAGCAGCTCTGGCTGCAGTATTCACCTCCTCTCTGGTGGTCCACCCTGCAGATTCACCCACTGTTACCCACTTATTACCCACCCACTTACTGTAAGTCCAGGGTGTAAAGGATACACTTTACAGAGTACTACTGTGGATAATAGTGCCATGTCCTTTCATTGCCCATTTTCTGCAACATCCAGGACCTCCCGCCACCATAAAAAGGTAGAGGGGGAGGACTTGTGGTGTCATGCAACCAAGAAGGTATGTATAAAGATTTTTTATATGTTTTAACTAAGGGGAGGGGGTAAGGGTGCTCCAAAAGAAGAAAGGGTGGGGAAAGGAGGGGAAGCTGGTGCTGGGCTTAAAGGTTTATCATTTAGATTAAAAATGTCAGGTTAAGGGCCTGGAATTGAATCTGGGACCTCTGCTGTGTCTGGCAGGGTATGTTGCTTGCTGAGCTTCCTGGAATGCTGGACAGTTTCCTGGAAAACTCCTTGAATGATCCTGCCTTGAACCTTGCTTGTCTTGAACCACAAACTCTTTGCTCCGCCCATGAACATGTGAATGGACTACGTGACTCCATTCCCACTGACAAAGTCTCACCTACGGGCATAACACATATGGGGGAAGAGCTATGACATGACCCATGGACATCTTTTTGGAGCGCTCGAACACATGCACTTGGTACAAGTGCTTTGCTTGTAAGTTAATTTACCATTTTTAAATACATTTTTATTAAACTGAGAGCGCTAGATGTTTCTGTTTCTATCCATGCATATATGCCCTGTGGATTGATCAACATTGGTACCATTGACTGATCATCAGAGGATTTGTCCCCACAGTGTGGGAAAGTGCATGCATTTAGACAATCTTGTAATGATTGCGGATGTGAGAGGCTGCTAATTTATCCGCAGGATGTGGAAACCTTTCAAGAAGATCTGAACAAATTAATGGAATGGGTAACTAGATGGCAAATGAGGTTTAATGTAAAAACAAAAAAAAAGATAATGCATTTGGGTGCCAAAAATATGACTGCAATCTATTCACTAGGTAGAGAACCTCTGGGGGAATATAGGATGGAAAAGGACCTGGGGGTCTTAGTAGATGACATGCTCAGCAATGGCATGCAATGCTGCTGCCAGCAAAGCCAACAGAATATTGGCATGCATTAAAAAGGGGATTGACTCCAGAGATAAAATGATAATTCTCCCACTCTACAAGACTCTGGTCTGGCTGCACCTGGAGTATGCTGTCCAGTTCTGGGCTCCAGTCCTCAGGAAGGATGTGCTGAAACTAGAGAGGGTCCAGACAAAGAAGACAAAGCTAATTAACAGACTGGAGGACCTTCGTTATGAGGAAAGATTACGAGCACTGAACTTATTCTTTCTGGAGAAGAGAAGTTTGAGAGGGGATATCATTTCAATGTACAAATACCATACTGATGACTCCACAATAGGGAATACAACTTTCCTGTGCAAGGGAACATAAAAAGACACGTGGCCATTTACTAAAATGGTTTAACCTTAAACTGCATAGAGGGTTCTTTACGGAAAGAGTGGTAAGGATGTTGAATTCTCTTCCACAAGCAGTGGTTTTAGAAGGGAGCATAGATCCTTTTAAAAAAACTAGTATAGGGGCGTGGCTTGGCGCGCGACGAGGATGGCAGCTTGTTGAGACGGCTCCTAGGCACACACGGCCCGTTAGCAAACTATACCCGACCACAGGCTCCCAGATGCCTGGTAAAAAGCTCCATTCTATGCCCTCATCCCGCCCGAAGCGGAATCCGGCGCCTTCATCGGCCAAAAACATTGCAGAGCTCTTCAAGCCGAGAACAACAGGCCGTGGTGTCGCCGCCAGCTCCAAGATGGCGCCGACACGCCATGAAGAGGACTACAGTGACGACTCGCAGTCTGCTACTGAGGGCTCCGTACACAGTAAGTCCTCACCTGATCACCCGCTAACCCTGGCTGACATGTCAGTGATTGCTGCGGACATTAAAGCCACTTTCTCTGCGGCCCTTACCGATCTGAAAACGAGCATGATAGTGCTCAATGAGAAAATGGTGGCCACGGAATCAGCAGGGAAACGCAGAGATAGGGCGATACAAAAGATAGAGAGGGTCACTATGATTCATGCCCAGCACCTGATAGACATGAACCGCCACATCGAGGACCTCGATAATAGAGGACGAAGATGTAATGTACGTGTACGGGGCATCCCAGAATCAGTAGACCCAGACCAAATTATTGTCACTTTGAGGAGTGTTTTCAACAGTCTACTAGAAAGGCAAGAAGACGCTGAGATAGGCTTCGTAAGGGCACACAGAGCGCTGCGGCCTAAAGGCCCTGATACAGCACCGCCGAGAGATATAATTTGCTGCCTGGAGAACTATGCCCTCAAAGAGGACATTATGCGCAAAGCCAGAAGGAACGACAACATTATCTTTAACGGCGCTACCATCATGTTGTTCCAAGATCTTTCACAAATAACACTGCGCAACAGGAGAGCCCTACGCCCCCTGCTGGAGAAGTTGAGGGAGAGAGATCTTAGATACACATGGCGCTTCCCTTTTGCCTTGAATATCTCCCACAATGGAAGACAGTACACGCTACGCACTCCAGATGAGCTTCCCGAGTTCTGCGAGGCCCTCGACCTTGGTCAGATTCACCTACCCGACTGGTACGCAGATTTCTTGCTTCCGCCAGCAACACGCAGCCCACCGGACTCGCCGTTCTCCACCCCAGACAAGAGACCGATGAAGCGGTCCAAACAGGCGCGCAATGGAGGCCCAAGAAATGACACTCCGAATCGCTCTGCTGATGCTCCGGGGAGACGACCCGAGGACTAACCGTGAGTTTTGTCTGATCGCCACCTGTGTTTCTACGCTGTTCCTGTTGCAATTATTTTTGCCTTTTTTTATTTTTTCGCTACGTTGCTTTTTGCCTCATATGCCGGGACCATAACCCCCCAGAGGACTACTCCACGCAATCGATGTGCCTCTGTACCACACCCCACTGCTCACTACCGATCACAGCGATCACTCCCAGCCATTAATCTAATGCTGCCTGAGCGAACATCCCCCCCCTGACTACAACCCTGTGAGCCTGAATCTTTACAGCAATTTTGAGCGGCCTGCTGATTGCCTGAGAACTGACAAGGTCACCATTACCGCTCATGCGGCTGCTCGGCCTAGTACCCTGCCCTGGACGTGGCTCTCTTATAGGTACGAAATCACACCTCCATGTTGGGTTCTACGCGACACTGGACTACATGAGAGGGATCCCGTGTGTACAACACGATGCTCTACAGGCGGGGTTGGGAGATCAGGGATCCTGGATGTCCTATATCCTTTTTGTTAGCTGATCCATGGAATCATCAAAACTGTTTAAGGCCTGGGTTCGTTTAAGGTTTAACTTTGTTTTTTTTTTCTCCTTCTTTAACTTAAGGCAAGCTACCATTGATGTGCTAGGGGTGGGTAAGAGACTGTTTTCAAGTTCTAATGTCGATTGTGCTGCTCTAGGGGTTATGATGAAGGTTTCTCTCAAGAACTCTTGTTAACGTTCTGGCAGATCTGTCCAAACTTAAGTTGGGGGGATTGTATTTGTTGGAATAACCTGCAAGTTTGATCTTGATCGATCATATGTTACAGGGCTGTGTGTGTGCCGGCCCGTTGCCCTGGCAATGTCTGTCTGAAAATTTTACACTCTGGTTCTACTTTTCTTTTATTTTTACTTCGTTGAGCCTGTGCGTTCAGACAGCCACTTGCCTGAGGTACTGACATACCGTTGTCGTTGCCTCCCTAATACCCCACAAAGTGTCCTGCCGTCCTCTTGGAGGTGCGGGGACACAACATTCACTGCAAACAGACTCACCCCAGCGGAACCGATTTCGGGTCAGTAGGGGAGAGAGCCTCTGTCAGTTGACCTTCTCTTCTGACTCTAGTGCTATTTCATTTCTTACTACCCTTTCTCTCTTACCTCTGCACTACTCCCTGTCCTATCTTACACCCTCCCTCCCATCCACTCTCCCCATCCCATCCACAACCCTAAAGTATATTAATCTACCTGTTGCATAGCGAAACTGATAATCCCTGGGGTGTTGGTTGCTGACTGGTCTCCTGCAGTTCTATCCTACCAGGTTGCCTTGCTGGACAGAGCACGCTGACCCGGAGAAGTGCGATATGGCCTACTCCTCATTGGGGACCAGTCCACTGGTGATATCGCATAACGTCAGGGGGCTGAAGTATAGCCGAACGTCGCTCAGCCTTACTAAAGGAGCTAAAAAAAGGTAGGCCACACTTGGTGTCCTTCAGGAGACCCATTTTAGAACCAACCAACATCCCAGACTCGTCGATGCCCTCTTCCCAAATGCGTCCACTCAAGCCAACAGTGAGTCATAATCATATGGCGTACAATACTGATTACAAGAATGCACCCTTTCAACCCACAAACCACTGAGCGAACCCAGGTGGTAGGGTCATCTTTGGTGGAAGGGGCACATTAGAGCTCACCAATGGACCCTTGCAAACGTCTATTTCCCCGAACAAAGCGCATGGCAACCTTCTGCCAGAAACTTTCAGGGAACTCGCCGGTTTTGCCAATGGCTGTATCATCCTAGGAGGGACGTTAACGTGCCCTTGAATCCCCTAGAGGACACCTCTAATGGGAAATCATGCATCAACCTATCGACTCCTAAAACGACTCAAGGTGATGCTACAGTCTCTAAATCTGGTGACACTTGGCGTTTCTCGCATCCGGGAGGACGTGATTTTTACCCATTTCTCGGTCCCTCATGCGAGATGCGCCAGATTAGACTATCTCTTCATCACTCAACGTGACCTCACGAGACTGACGGATGCGCACATAGGCATTCAAACATTTTCTGACCATGCCCCGGTGTCGCTCTCTCTGGATGCGACACACCCCACTGGACGCTCACTCCACATGGAGGGCTTAACGCATCCTTGCTGACTGACCAGACTACACTTGCTTCCTTGACCAAATCCCTGAAAGAATTTTCGATACTTAATGCCACCCCCGGGATCAGATCCACTTTACAGTATGGGATGCGCACAAATGCACGGTTAGAGGAATCTTGATTAGTATTGGGGCAAAACGTAAAAGAGAAAGAGAGGCCTTACTGCATAAATTGTCCACTCAAATTAATAACCTGGAGGCTCTTCACAAACAGTCACTCTCCATTGATTCAGCCAAACAGCTGCTTGAATTGAGATGCGAATTACAACAGATTCTAGACTTTTCAGCCAAGCGTATGTTGTTCTTCAAAAAACGACTCTATTACGAAGCGGGGGTGACAAGTCTGGTAAATTCCTGGCGAGGAGCGCTCCGTGAGTGCTCCTCCGCCAACAACATTGCTGCCATACAAAGAGAGGATGGGGGATTGGACGTGACGACTGAAAAAATCGCGCGCCATTTCCACAACTCTACATGAGGCTCTATTACCTCCCACCCCAGCATAGACAACCTCACATGATAGGCGATAGACCTCACGTCATAAGGAATACCTGGCCAGGAGTGGCATCCCATCACTCACAGACAATGACGTTGCAAGCCTAGAAAAACCTATCACAGCGGAAGAGATAGGAGTAGCGATAGGACAGCTGAAAAACAATATAAAGTCCGGGACCGGACGGATATTCAGCTATTTACTACAAGACTTTTACCGAAAGCCTTGTGGTCCCCCTTAAAAATGCCTTGAACTCGCTGTCTACACCCAGAAAGGTAACCCCAGATTTCTCTCAGCCCATGTGGCTGTCATCCCAAAACCAGGTAAGGACCCCACGTCATGCTCGAGTTATCGTCCCATTTCACTTCTCAACCTGGACGTGAAGCTATTCGCCAAAATACTCTTGCCACTAGACTTGGCCCACTGGCTCCCCGGGTTGATCGGATCTGAACAGGCAGGGTTTCATGCCGAACCGTGAAGCTAAAGACAATGTTACTAAAACCCTGCTGCTGATTCATGCGGCGAGGGTGCGGAAGATCGAGGCCTTCTCCTTTCTACCGATGCGGAGAAGGCCTTGCGATCGGGTGGCGTGGGACTTCATGACGGGCGGTATGCAGCAAGGTAGGATTTGGCCCCTGTATGATGGCATGGGTGGCGGCGCTATATCAACAACCTTCGGCGCGGTCTAAAATTCAATGGTAGTCTCTCCGAAAAAGTGGAGGATTGCCAACGGGACAAGGCAGGGATGCCCGTTGTCCACCCATGCTTTTCATCCTTACGCTCGAACCCCTTCATCAGACTAGTCAAATTAAATCCAGATGTGATTGGGTTTCGTGTAGGGGACAGTGAGTTCAAGGTTGCGGCATACGCCGATGACCTCCTCTTTTTCTTGTCATCCCCCCACATCTCGCTCCCTAATTTAATGAAAGAATTCGCCCCAGTATGGCTACATGTCAAACCTAAAAAATAAACTACACGAAATCGGAAGCTCTCAACGTTTCGCTACCAGACAGATTATTATCCCAGACTAAGGCAAACTCGCAGTTCCGTTGGAAGGAAAACGCTCTCAGATTACTTGGGGGTTTGGCTAACCCAGCATCTCAAAGACACGTTCGAGCGGAATTTTTCGCCGCTACTTAAGGAATGCGAGAAGGCTCTCAGTGGATGGGACCTGAAACATTTTTCCTGGTTCGGTCGCCGCGGCCATAGTCAAAATGGTTATATTGCCCAGATTCTTGTATTTGACACGCACGCTTCCGATCGCGATCCCGCGTCGTTTTTTCGCTACCCTGAACTCAGTACTGCTGCGATTCCTGTGGTCCGGGAAGAAACCCAGAATCAAGCTACTTAGTTTGACACAATCTAAAGATCTGGGAGGGATTGGCTTCCCTGATTTCAAACAGTACTACCAAGCGTCCCACTTAGCAAGGATCATAGACTGGCACTGCCATGGCCACTCAAAAGACTGGATAGCACTAGAGATGAACTTAGTCCCATGACCCTGTTGTACTCACCGTGGTTGTCGTGGCCCAAGTGCCCACCTCACCTTCGTAAAAAACCCACTCACAGGAACCACTTTGGGGATTTTTCACTCACTCGCCAGAAAGGGAAAACTCTCTACCTTTCCTAGCCCACTTACCCCTTTATCTGACAACCCTGAATTCACACCAGGGGTCGACACCCCGACTTTTAAATTGCCTCGCACCAATGGTCCTCTACTGGCTGGAGACTGTTTTGTAGGGAATACACTCAAAACTTGGCCCTCACTCAAGTTAGACAATGACCTCCCTAACATGAAACAATGGGCATATTTCCAACTACGAAGCTACTTAAATGGATTTGGGAGTTCGGCTAATATGTCTAGACCACAGACTGCTCTAGAATCAACATGTCAAAAAAAGGAACCAGTGACTAAAGCCACGTCGGTGGCCTATGCGTGGCTGAAAAGCACAAATAAAGAAAATTTAGACAAACAAAAGCAAGAATGGTCGGAAGATCTAAACCTAGATATTACAGACAAACAGTGGCAAACAGTGTGCACATTGGCACACAAGTGCTCTATCAGCACAAAACTGCAGGAGACAAGTTACAAGTTGCTTACCAGATGGTACAATACTCCGGTAAGGCTTCATAAGTGGGACCCTTCAAAACCAGATATATGTTGGAGATGTAAAGATGCAGTGGGATCACTGCTCCACATTTGGTGGTCATGCCCCATGATTTCTGCCTTTTGGCAGGAGGTGTGCGATGTTATCAAACAGATTACTGAGACGTCCATGGAACTGTCGGCCGCGTGCTGTCTGCTACACCTGTCCTCCTTCTCGCTTGCCCGCTACAAGACTTCACTGACTAAACACTTGTTAAACGCGGCTAAATCTCTCATCCCCCTTTACTGGCTATCCACCAGGGTACCTACGGTCAGGGAGTGGCTTCGCAAAGTGGCGGAGGTTCGCGAGATGGAGGATACGTTGGCTCAAGATAGGGGGACGGCCGAGAAATTTTTGGACACCTGGCGGCCGTGGTCGGCTTTTAGGTTTTCGAAAGAATTTGAATCTATAATGCAATGAATCCACATTGGAGATTTTATCGAGCCTTGGTAGGCCCGAAGTGGTGATATTTGCCCCCACACTGATGATTGAGTCGATGACACAGTTACAGGCAGTGTCACCGCCGCACCCCACCAACCCCTCCCCTACCCTTCCCCACTATCCTTCCCCTCCCTTTTCCTCTCTTGCTTTTTCACACTTCATCTCGCCTACGATATCACCTTTGATATCTCTCATTACTTTTTGGCTCTCTAAACTTAAGTGTAACTCCTACGTCTGATACGTTTTTTGACATGAGTATGAATGATTAATTCCTTTAGTATAACTACTACCTATGCAATGTTAATGACTCCAGGTATTCTCTTGTATTATCACCTGTTTCTCATTTTATGCCTCACACTGTGGAGTTGCTTATTGGTACTTGTATCAGACGTGATATGCACACAGCTACGTCTGTGTTGAGTCATCCTTTGTATTTCTCTTGTCTTCTATTGTCTTCAATAAACAAAACTTTTGAATGAAAAAAACTAGTATATTGGCACCTAAACAACCACAACATACAGGGATATACAATGTAATATTGACATATAAGCACACACACAGGTTGGACTTGATGGACGTTGTCTTTTTTCAATCTCACCAACTATGTAAATATGTAATGGACTTTTAATTGTTTGATATTAATTGGTGGAAAAATTAGTGTAGGGCTAATAATAATAACGTATAGGAATGTGAGTGTACTCAGAAGGGACAATGTGAATGCTAGTGAATGGACATCAAAGCATAAATACAAAATAATAAAATCATGAATGACAAAATATATAAAAAGTAATATGAGTCCAGTGAGAAATGGAAACTTCAAAATGTGACATGGAGTGAAGTCCACATAGGCAGATAAAGTAAATGGATAAAACTTCTTCCTATCAGGATATCACCCAATAATGGAAGAAGCAAGAGATTTGGCACTGTATAAATCCTGTATAATAATAATAATAATAATAATAATAATAATAATAATAATAATAATAATAATAATTTGCCTGTAGTCACTCTCTGAAATCTTCAAGGATAAATAGATAAGGTACTCTTACCAGTTGAGATGGACCCACATGTCATACGGCAGTGAGTCAAAAAGGCTTGAAATCCTAGATGGTCTGGATCCAATGCTGTATGCAGGAGATGGTTTGATGGATTAAGATGAAGGATCCCTGATTCTCGACTGTCGAACACAGCAGATACAGTAAGGTCAGGATGAGTGCACAAAGGGGTTTACTCCTCACAAACTCCAATGGAAAAATATGGTAAAAACTCCAAATGGTGCAGGTCAACCAAATAGGTTTATTGAAATATGTCATACATCCAAATGACAGATAAAAGTGATCACCACAATTAAAAGATATAAAAGCAATGTGGGGTGCAGTAGTTGCTGGTCTGACGCGTTTCGACACATGGGGTCTTCAACTGGGGCATTTCTCTGTCCCCTCACATTGCTACTAAATATATAAGTTCAAATGAATAGGGATCCACCCCTGAAAGAGGCAGGCCGGAAAGGAACCAATGGGTGTGCCATGGGTGGCGTATAAACTAACAGCAGTCCCATACTCATAGCGGCATGAAGAAAAAATGGGGACATTAGTAAAAAAGAAGCCCTAATGGGTAATACAAAACACATTAAAAAATGGCATCGCCATATGTACTCCAGGCCTCACCTTGAGAGCAAACTATTTTTCAGACATGTCAGCCTATTAAAAACATAGATAAAATATGGACGGTTGGGACTTTAAATGAGATGCGATTAGCAATATGCGATTAAGTATAAATATATATATATAATGGCAAATGTAAAAATTCTTACCATAAAGACCAGGCTCAAAAATACCAAACCAAAGAAGCACAAAACCAAATTAGTCTGTCTAACTGTATGTAATTAAAACAGAGGTTCAGTTGCAGTCATTTGCAAATGTCTGGGAAGCTGCAGGCCACGTCACGGCACTCTGTGTAACTGCAGTCCTAACTGTGATTTTTAAGGCCTCCAAAGGAGGAACCCAGGTGTGCTAATTAATAGACAGGGAGCAGAAAGCAACATAGAACCGCCCCTATCTATGGTTGGTCTGGCAAATGAGAGCACTGAAAAAACAAAATACAAAAAACAGGGTGAAACCAAAACATGCCTACCAAACCAAAATACCACCACAAACTGGGTGCGGACCACATCAAACTGGGTCAGCTAGTCAAAAAACGACAATGCATGAATTAACTTGTTGGTGGTAGATCTGTGGAGGCAATGTGTGACACTCCTGGAATCGCATCTCATCATATTAAAAACATAGATGGATAAAACATGTGACATGACCAATCCCTGCTGGAGGGATCACATGATACTGGCGGTGCCCCTCACCAGAAGAAAGGCATCGCCACAGCACAAGTGGTGGACTTTTTCAGGAAATAAGAGGGCGTGTTATATATGAAAAGTTCATTATAGAGTTGAGTTATTCAATCATTTATTGAAGATTTGTGCATTAATTACTTCCATTTATTTATGCTTTTATTTTATATGTCATGTTTATGCATTTATGCACATTTTTATGGGTAAGTATGGCAGTAACCATTACTGGGGTAGGAGCAGCATAAGTCACACACTGTTTACTAGTTCCCTGGCTGTCGTGTAGATTCAATAACTTAGTCATTTTTAAGTCAATAATTTGAAACAGGGTTTAGGATTTCTATGTTCAATCTGATCATAGGTGAGCGGGGGTTGATTTACTAAATGCCTCACATTTACAGTATGCAAAAAATAAATTAAAAAAATAATAATATTTAGGAAACAAATTTATATTTTTACATAAAATGTACACACTGTGATTACTTACTGGATTTACTGGATTACACAAAATGTCACACTCTGATTACTTACTAGATTTCCTTCAGCAAGATTCCTCAAACTATATTTTGAGCAGATAAAGTGGTGCTTAGAGACTAAAGCACACACATAAACTCTGAAGACTCAGGTGGTTTAAAATGAGTGCAAACTCTATTCCTTATCCCCAAACAAACCACAGCAATATTTTCTATTGTCATAAAAAATACATATCTCCCATGATAACACGACTTATTATACTTTCATGCCCTGCTCCTTTTCATTGTTACTGCAGAGGCTTCAGTTAGCGCTTTGTGTGTCATGGTGCTTTATCTCCTATCCTGGGGTTTGGTAAAATTACACAGTGCTTTAACTGAGAAACACAACATTTTAAACCTCTGTTTGCTTATATCCAACTTTAAAAGACTTAAGAGTGCAGTAATGTACATGTCAGTCCATCAGCAGTTTTCTCAAAATGAAAGCATTACAAATGAACACAAATACAGATTTTCAATTCCAATGCAATTAGGACATCCATAAATAATAAATATTGTACTTATTTCAAAAATTTCAGATGCTTATATATATATATATTTTTTTTAAAACAGATTGACTCAAACACATTTAAAAGAGAAGTAGGGGTTTCCATTTTTTCAGCTTCCTCCTATTTGATGTGAGCTGTTAACACAACAAATTTGTTTTTTATATCCCTCTGAGAAGTGCACCCTTTCTGTTAAAATCATGCATCCGCCCCTGAAGAAGCGAGCAGGGTCTCGCGAAACTAGTAGGGCTTTATTGATGCTTGTTTTATGCCTGTACATGCTGGATATTATTGATGTCTGCATTATGTCTACATGTTTCTCTGTTTATATGTATGCACATTTTATTTGTTTATTGTATATGTGTATCCACTGGCCCTGCAACTTTCAGGTTTTATTGTTGCTCATTGATGTACAACATTTGTATTAAATCTTTATATGTTTACTTTAATCAGTGCTGTGTACATTGGCTATTATGCCGGGTAACTCACAATCATTGGGCCAGATTCACGTAGAGCGGGCGCAATTTTACGTAACCGGTTTACGTTACACCGCCGCAATTTTTCCGATTTAGTGCCCGATCCACAAAGCACTTACCTGGAAATTTGCGGCGGTGTATCGTAAACAGGTCCGGCGCAAGGCGGCCCAATTCAAATGGGGCGGGTACCATTTAAATTAGGCGCGCTCCCGCGCCAGACGTACTGCGCATGCTCCCGTCACAAATTTCCCGACGTGCTTTGCGCGAAATTACGACGCGCTAACGTTTTGTGAATCGCAACGTGAAAAAAGAGTTACGCCGGGAAAAATAAAAAAATTAAAAATAATTCAAAAGCGACGCAGGAAAGACAGGCATACTTTAACATGGTGGAGTACTTTTACACCATGTTAAAGGTGCACTATCTTTGCGATGGAAATATAACACTTGCGACGACGTAACGACGGGAAAAAGCTTTGTGGATCGCCGTAACTCCTAATTTGCATACCCGACGCTGGTTTACGACGCAAACTCCCCCCAGCGCCGGCCGCAGTACTGCATCCTAAGATCCGACAGTGTAAGTCCATTACACCTGTCGGATCTTCTGCCTATCTATGCGTAACTGATTCTATGAATCAGTTGCATAGTTAGAAACAGAGATACGACGGCGTATCAGGAGATACGCCGTCGTATCTCTTTTGTGAATCTGGCCCATTGTTTTTGCCGCTCTGTTACATAACACTTTAAAAATAATAAATTGATTTTAAAAGAAGGGAAACAATATCTAAATCTAGCGAGTGGACATTGATGGTCAGACTTTGAGGCCAAGGAAGTAGGTTAAAAAATGTTTAAAGTGAAGCGGATAAGCTCTACACCAGACTTAGTACGAGAGGGTACAGTAGATCCTGCTTAAAGCGGGCATTCAATCGAGCAGCAGAAAGAAACAGAGCCAGTACTCTGCTTAAGAGCAATTCCACCAAAAACAAGTCTGAAAACACCGTGATGCGGTTTATCACGACTTTCTCAGACCAACATGTTCAAATTCGCCAACTCATCCAAAGACATTGGCACCTCATTACCGCAGATGCCACTCTCTCTAAGTATGTGGCTAAAAACCCGAATATAACATTCAGACGATCCACTTCGGTAAGAGATCGTTTGGTGAGAAGCACCTACTGTAAGCCTTTAGTGGGCTTGTCAGAAATACCAGGTCTCTATAAATGTGGGCACTGTAAATTTTGTCACCTAATCAGAGAGGGCCAAACCGTTGATCTTCCCAACGGGGAAACACACAAATTACACAAACATGTCACGTGTCAAACACAAGGGGTTATATATATAATCTTCTGTACCTGTGGATGCTTCTATGTGGGTAAAACTATCCGACCACTATGGAAGCGAGTTAAAGATCATATGTATTATATTACCAACGGTCTTTTAAATAAGACCATGGGATACCATGTGGCCTTTACACACGGCTATGTAACCCCCCGAATACAATTTTCGGTATTGGATTGCATAGCCGAGGACCCCAGAGGGGGGTAACTTGATCAGAAAGTCCTACAGCGGGAAACTCAATGGATTTATCGCCTTAAGGCAAATGTGTGGCCAGGGTTGAACGACTCAATGAGCTTCAAGTCATTCCTATATGTTTAATTACCCTCAAACATGTTTCCGTCACTTATTTTTTATTTTTATTTTTCTATGTTGTTCATTTTTTTGCCTGTCAACGCGCTATTGTTGTTCTATTCGCAGTACCTCAACCATCCCTATCTTTTCCAACTAGGGATGGTTCATATATTAGACTATATATCATGTGTATGGTGATGCTCTATATAAACACAGTACAAATAATGTATGGATAGAACTTGAAACAGGAAGATTGTATGTTTATTAGCTATTTCTCCTTAAACATCAATTACTGCTTTATTAATAATGATAAAATACATGTGATGTGCTTTTTTCCAATACATTTGTAATGGAATTACCCAATTCTTAGGAAGTAAGGTGCAATTATATATTTTTATATAATTAGCGTATGAGTATTTTTTAAAACGTTTGGATTTCTTTATGTTGTTTGCCTGATTACCTGGTGCTCTACGGGTGTATCTAGGGCACATGTATTGAGTCTATGACTCACTGTCAACATTCCTGGATGCGGCTGCGGCAATTTCTATTTTTATTCCTATTTAATTTTTTGACCCTATATTCAGTAGGGCGGGAATCGATCAATCATTGGCTGTACCTATTTCTTATTTTGAGGATACAGTCACTATCCTCTATGTAAGCACACACTCTTCCATTCTCTTCTAATCTTATTTCTTTCAATCTGTATGGCATGCTCTTACTATAAACATTTAAAAGAGTTTTATATTTGCCCTTCAATATAGGTTGTGCTATCTCTATTCTGTCCACATGATGGCAAGCTAGAGACAACCTTACTACCCTTAATATCTATATATACGGTTTTCTTCTCCCTTTATACTTATCTATATGAGCTCTTTTTCTAAATAAATCCCCTGTTTTTTATTATCCATGGTTTCCTTTTTTACTAAATGCCCTAATTTCCTTATGTGCGCCCCTTCTGAACTTCACGCTTGGCCGTTACTTACGGTTGTACTATAATATTTGTTCCGCTGTTATATCGAGAATCGCGACCTGTCTATGCGCCGCTGTAATGAGTGGGCGCGCGTCAATGACGTCACACGTTCGACGCTGACGCAAGG
The DNA here is from genome assembly GCF_905171775.1 of Rana temporaria. NCBI lineage: Eukaryota > Metazoa > Chordata > Amphibia > Anura > Ranidae > Rana > Rana temporaria. Next base: position 112,679,807 of record NC_053496.1, read on the forward strand.
AGAGGCCCTATTTAAGGGAGGAACACACGCACTTGCCTTGTGTTGCCTCGTGTACACCCTGGGACACAGATACCCTTACCTTCCGCCGCTCCACGGTAAGTACGGATGTTCTTATGTCTCTTGACACCCCTCATTTTTCCCAGAGAGTGTTACTTACTACACCCTCATTCATGTCTCCCTTTATTTATAGGCTTCCTGTTTTAAATACAGCGCATGTTCATCAGCGGTACTTTTTGACCTGAACATTTGGCTTCATAGGCTATACATGCCGCCCACGATCTGTTGTCCCAGCAAACCTAAGATCATTTTAATTAGGTATATTAAGGCTTTTTTTCTGTGTGTTTTCTTTTCTGTCTCTAAATATGGTTATTTAGTTAGACTTGGGCCCAATATGAGGATTTTCCTCATTATCAATTATGTATTGTGTTTTTCTCTTTCTCTCTGCAACCACAGTCTTTTTTGAGCTGTGCAGCGTGTCGGGGATTGTCTAGCCCTGCAACCCATGGATCTTTCGTTTTGACCTCTATTGGCTTACCAAAGGTGATTCCCTGTTATCAAATACACGCTATATTTACATTATTACGGACATTTCTACTCTTGTCCTTTCCCTTCTAGGTCTTATTGTGCATCTCCTTTTCTATAGGCTATACCTTAACTTTCATTACATATGTTTCTCTTTTTCTCTTTTTCTCTTTTTCTATCAGTGTGCCTACATTGTGGATAGTGACTTCTATTTACCAAATATATGCCTTTTATTGATCTTCTCTATGTGCTACATTAGATTCCAGTTGCTGCGCATGCAAATTCCTGCCAAAACTGCGTCTTGACAAATGATGTCATTCATTGTGCATCATATATACCTTATGGATGTTCCCACTGAGGACCATATGTCATGTAATTATACATTCAGAAATTCATTATTTTAAATTCTTTTCATGTCATAGATATATTTGTTATTAATTCTTTAAACTGTATCATTACAGACACAAATCTGTCTTTATGCTAAATATGCATTCCTCGTCTTCGTCCTGAAGAAGCCCCACGGCGAAACGTGCGTTGGCGACTTCTGAGGAATATACAGTGGCTACTAATAATAACAATTTTTTGTATTATTTCTGTATTTTTTGTATTTATATGCTATCAAATTAAACATTTTTTAACCTACTTCCTTGGCCTCAAAGTCTGACCATCAATGTCCACTCGCTAGATTTAGATATTGTTTCCCTTCTTTTATACCTTACAGATGTGGCCCTTGTGAGTGCTCTCCTTACGTTTCTTTTCCATTTCTTCTATTTTCTCCTCTCCTCCACCTTTTTTCTTTTTTTCACTCTTTCTCCTTCTTCCCTTTTCCCTTTTCTTCTTCTTTCTACCTTTCCTTCTCTCTCCCTCTAGTTCCTCATCCTTTTCCTTCCTCCCCCCTTTTTTTGAATCAATAAATTGATTTTGTCTCATTGTTCGCTGTGAGCATTGGCTAAACCTCTCTCACCTCATTCAAAGTCCCAGGGCTGCCTCTTTTTTGTCTTTTTGTGTACTACTAGGGATAGATGTGTTAGAGGGGTCACACCAGACCTTTATTTTCTTTTTCTGTTAAAATCAACGTAAATACCTGGGGGAGGGGCTACAATCTTTTCTGGATTCATATGCCGACAATCTTGTCGGGATCCATCCAATTTTATTCTCCTCTGTTTGATTGATGTTGACTTCGGCCTGTCTGCTCTCCCCCTCCCTCCTCCTCTTACACAGCACACAGCTCAGATCTTTTCTCTTACAGACAGAATATATCTACACACTATGTAGCTGTCTGATATACTGAACTTCTAACCTGTGAAATTTCCATATAAAAACAGCTACACAGTTTGCAGATAGTTTCTGTCTGTAAGAGAATGGATTGAAGCTGTGTGCTATCTATGTTAGAAGAGGAGGGAGGGGGAGAGGAGCAGTGCTACCTGTGCTCAGACTGTATGCAGTACGGGGATGTGAGAAGGAGCCCAATGGGCACAGCTTCTGTGGAGTATGGGGGGCACAGTACCTGAACTTGTTTACTGTTAAGGTGTGTGCCTGTTCGGTAGCAAGGCTACATCTCCCAGTGGAGGTGGAATAGAAAGAGGGGGTGGCTTGTTGATCTTGCAGCTGAGCCCTGTAAGCTTTTAAACAAAAAATCTACCATTACAGAGACCTACATGAGAGATGAAGTGTCCCTGCTGGAAAAACAAAAGGAGGGAAGAAATAAATAACAGCTGATTTATAATTATGGCAATATTTGTTAATCGTTTAGTCTATCCCATACTTACATAGTAAGTGAGGTTGCGAAAAAGACACAAGTACATCAAGTCCAACCTATGTGTGTGATTATATATCAGTATTACATTGTATATCCCTGTATATTGTGGTCATTCAGGTGCTTTTTTAAACTATCAATGCTCCCCGCCTGTGAAAGGGAATTCCACATCCTTGCCACTCTTAGGCCGCGTACACACGACCGGTCCATCCGATGAGAATGGTCCGACGGAACGTTTACATCGGTTCACAGCTGAAGCAGACTGATGGTCTGATGTGTGTACACACCATTAGTTCAAAAACCGATCGGGTCAGAACGCGGTGACGAAAAACACACAACGTGCTGAAAAAAACAAAGTTCAATGCTTCCAAGCATGCGTCGACTTGATTCTGAGCATGCGCAGGTTTTGAACCAATGATTTTGTGTACTAACCATCGGTTTTGACCGATGGTCAGCTGTCCATCGGTTCGATTTTAAAGCAAGTTCTCTAACTTTTGTCCGAAGGACAACAGACCGATGGGCCGTACACACGGTCGGTTTGGACCGATGAAACTGAACTTCAGCCCATTTTCATCGGGTTGGACCGGTCACAGTAAAGAACCCTCTATGTAGTTTAAGGTTAAACCTCTTTTCTTCTAATTTTAATGAGTAGCCATGTGTCTTGTTAAACTCCCTTAATATACCCTAATTTACTTCATCTGTCAGCTCACCAAAAATCACAATTAACTTGCAATTCCAGAGAGTAGACCATTTGAAATATATGTTTAGCCATTTGCATCATATAAATGGTACAGTGTGTATTTACTATGTAATCATAATGCCCACCAAGGGCATTATGGGCCAAATCCTCAGCCAGGCGGCGTAACTTAACTTTCAGCAGTTAAGTTACACTGACTTAAAGTTTCTACCTAAGTGCCTGATCCACAAAGCACTCACCTAGAAATTTCAGGCCGTGTAACTTAAGTGCCGCCGTCGTAAGGCGGTCCTCCTCTCCAGGGGGCGTTTATAATTTAAATGAGGCACGCTCCCGCGCCGGCCGTACTGCGCATGCGTGTGACGTAATTTTCCCGACGTGCAGCGCGCAAACGTAATTGACGCCGGGCGGCTTTGTGGATTGCGACGGGACACTAAAGTTGCGATGGGTGAAAAAAAATATACGCGCCGGGAAAACAAATAATTATTTAAAAAAATGATAACGTCGCTCAGCATGCATTCCTGAGGGAGAACTCCATGCCAATTTTCAAAGAAAAAAATGGCATGGGTTCCCCCCCCAGGAGCATACCAGGCCCTTAGGTCTGGTATGGGTTGTAAGGAGACCCCCCCACGCCGAAAAATCGACGTAGGGGGTCCCCCTACAATCCATACCAGACCCGTATCCAAAGCACGCTACCCGGCCGGTCAGGAAGGGAGTGGGGACGAGCGAGCGCCCCCCCTCCTGAGCCGTGCCAGGCCGCATGCCCTCAACATGGGGGGGTTGGGTGCTCTGGGGCAGGGGGGCGCACTGCGGGCCCCCCCACCCCAGAGCACCCTGTCCCCATGTTGATGAGGACAGGACCTCTTCCCGACAACCCTTGCCGTTGGTTGTCGGGGTCTGCGGGCGGGGGCTTATCGGAATCTGGGAGTCCCCTTTAATAAGGGGGTCCCCAGATACCGGCCCCCCCACCCTAAGTGAATGGATATGGGGTACATCGTACCCCTACCCATTCACCTGGAGGCAAAAAGTAAAAGTTAGTAAACACACAACACAAGGGTTTTTAAAATAATTTATTATTCTGCTCCGGATGCCCCCCCTGTCTTCTTTATTAGCTCTATTACCAGGGGGGGCTTCTTCTTCCACTCTCCGGGGGACTTCTTCCACTCTCCGGGGGGGGTTTCTTCTTCCGCTCTCCGGGGGGGGGCTTCTCCGGACTCCGGGGGTCTTCTTCTATCTTCTCCCCTCTTCCGCTGTTGACTCGGCGAACCCCGGTTCTTCTCCAGATGTCCGGTGCCTTCTTCTTCAGCGCTGGCTGCCTGCTATCTTTGTGTGTTAGCTCAATTTCTAGCAGGCAGCCATCGCGGTCTTCTGTGACGTCAGGGTCTTCTCCTCTGTTCTTCTCCCCTCTTCCGATGTTGCCTCGTCGCCTGTTGTCGCTGTAATGATGGAAGCGCGCCTTGCATCCCATTTATATAGGCATCACCGTCCCATCATGCTCCGGTAGGTACCCACGTGGTGGGTGCACGTGGGTAGGCACCCACCACGTGGGTACCTGCCGGAGCATGATGGGACGGTGATGCCTATATAAATGGGATGCAAGGCGCGCTTCCATCATTACAGCGACAACAGGCGACGAGGCAACATCGGAAGAGGGGAGAAGAACAGAGGAGAAGACCCTGATGTCACAGAAGACCGCGCCGGCTGCCTGTTACTAATTGAGCTAACACACAAAGATAGCAGGCAGCCAGCGCTGAAGAAGAAGGCACCGGACAGCTAGAGAAGAACCGGGGTTCGCCGAGTCAACAGCGGAAGAGGGGAGAAGATAGAAGAAGACCCCCGGAGTCCGGAGAAGCCCCCCCCCCGGAGAGCGGAAGAAGAAACCCCCCCCGGAGAGCGGAGAAGACCCCCGGAGAGCGGAAGAAGAAGCCCCCCCCTGGTAATAGAGCTAATAAAGAAGACAGGGGGGCCTCCGGAGCAGAATAATAAATTATTTTAAAAACCCTTGTGTTGTGTGTTTAATAACTTTTACTTTTTGCCTCCAGGTGAATAGATAGGGGTACGATGTACCCCATATCCATTCACTTAGGGTGGGGGGCCGGTATCTGGGGACCCCCTTATTTGAGGGGACTCCCAGATTCCGATAAGCCCCCGCCCGCAGACCCCGACAACCAACGGCAAGGGTTGTCGGGAAGAGGTCCTGTCCTCATCAACATGGGGACAGGGTGCTCTGGGGTGGGGGGGCCCGCAGTGCGCCCCCCTGCCCCAGAGCACCCAATCCCCCCATGTTGAGGGCATGCGGCCTGGCACGACTCAGGAGGGGGGGGCGCTCGCTCGTCCCCACTCCCTTCCTGACCGGCCGGGTAGCGTGCTTTGGATACGGGTCTGGTATGGATTGTAGGGGGACCCCCTACGTCGATTTTTCGGCGGAGGGGGGGTCTCCTTACAACCCATACCAGACCTAAGGGCCTGGTATGCTCCTGGGGGGGAACCCATGCCGGTTTGGATTTTACAAATTGCCGTGGAGTTCTCCCTCGGGAATGCATACCAAATGCCGTCGCTTGAATGGGCCTTTACAAGGTGTGACTAACTTTACACTTTGTAAAAGCAGCCCTAGTTTTACACCTGGCAAACTAACACTTACGGCGAAAAAACTAAGCACAAAAGCTTTGAGGATCGCCCTAAGTGCTAATTTGCATACCAGAAGAGGCATTTCGACTCGAAATGCCCCCAGTGGCGGATGCGGTACTGCATCCTAAGATCCGGCAGTGTAAGTCCCTTACAGATGTCGGATCTTCTGCCTAACTTAGGAAAACTGCTTCTGAGGATCAGTTCCAAAGTTAGAACCAGAGATACGACGGCTTACGCCGGAGTATCTCTTTTGTGGATATGGCCCTATGTTCCTACAGTACGTGTAATTAGAAAAAAGCTTCAGGTTTGAGCCAACCATGAGTTAGGCCTAAACTCTAGCTGTGCGGAGTTCAAGAAAACAGCCAAATATTATGATTGTTCGCAGTCATAGCAATCATTATCATTTATGCACTTTCTGGCTATGAACTGAATTTAGGTGACTTGGAAGAAACAGTCAAATGGGATTTTCATTATGTCATTTTCAAAATAGTGTCAAAAGTGTCCGATGTGTCTGCCATAATGTCACAGTCACAATAAAAATCGCTGATAGCCGCCATTACTAGTAATTTTTTTTAAAAAAAAGCCATAAAACTATCCCCTATTTTGTAGACACTATAACCTATTCGCAAACCAATCAAACGCTTATTGCAATTTTTCTACCAAAAGTATTTAGAAGAATACGTATCGGCCTAAACTGAGGAAAAAAAAAATATTTTTTGGGGATATTTATTATAGCAAAAAGTAAAAAAATATTGAATTTTTTCCAACATTGTCGCTCTATTTTTGTTTATAGAGCAAAAAATAAAAACCACAGAGGTGATCAAATACCACTTAAAGAAAGTTCTATTTGTGGGAAAAAATGAACTTCAATTGTGTTTGGGAGCCACGTCGCAGGACCGCGCAATTGTCAGTTAAAGTGGCGCAGTGCCAAATCACAAAAAGGAGCCTGGTCCGGGGCTTAAGTGGTTAAACAGGGGCAGAAGAATTGGGCCTTAGGCACTAGTGGTGGTGCCACAACACTGCAACCCCTCACACATACTCTAGTTGAGCGCAGGAACGGGCCCTGCTGTGAAATATTAGATCAAAAATGTTAATTACGCGACAGGGGCAGAAAAATTGGCCTTAGGCACTGGTGGTGGTGCCACATCACTGCAACCCCTCACACATACTCTAATTGAGCGCAGGAACGAGCCCTGCTGTGAAATACTACAGCAAAAATTGTAATGGCATGCCCCTGTTAAACAGGGGCATAAAAATTGGGCCTTAGGCACTGGTGGTGGTGCCCTGAAACAAAAATGTTCTTAGAAGCTAACAAAATGAACATTGAGGAGGAATAGGATAGTCACTCAGCATAACAGGATAGTCACTCAGCATCAGCATAGGCAGTCTTTAAAGGAACTCACATTCATAGAAAAATGTATTGGTTACATCAGCATAAGGTGCTTGACAGCTGGTGATCCAAGACTGATTAATTTCTATGAAGGTGAGCCAATCAACTGATTCTGTGGACAGGCACACTCTGTGATCGGTTACATAGCCTCCAGCAGCACTGAATGTGCATTCACAAAGAACACTGGATGCAGGACAGGCCAGTAGCTCAATTGCATATTGCGCAAGCTCTGGTCAGTGATCCATCCTCAAGACCCACTAACCCAGTGGATTTTCGGTTGGAAAGGACCTCCAAGTCTGATCTTGCCCCTAGGTATTCCTGCACCATGTAAATCAGATGCTGGCGATGGTTGCTGGAACCAATGCATAAAGAATTGTCTGAACGCATTGGTCAAACGACCACCCTTTCCACCGTTCCTTCTGTGACTGACCAAAGCCTCAGCAACATGTTGTCCAGGAGGACAAGGAAATTGTAACCTCCCAGGCTCTGGAAACGCATTGCACAAACCTATCTGCAAGGCCTCCCGAAGATGTTTCATCATCTACTCCCTCTGCGAAGGCTGGATAAGTTCCACAACCTTACCCTTGTAATGTGGATCAAGAAGGTTTGCCAGCCAGTAATGATTCCTCTCCTTGATACCACAAATCCGAGGGTCCTTTCGCAGGCTTTGCAGGATCAGGGAGGCCATGCAGTGTAGGTTTGCTGAGGCATTTGATCTGAAGTCCTCTGGGTGACTAGGGATCACATGATCCGCAGCCACCTCCACCCAGCCATGTACAAGTTCATGGGTTTCTGGGGACTGAAAACGATCCCTTGAAGACTGCTGCTGATGCTGAGTGGTAGGCTTCACCTCTATGCTGACACAATCCTCATCCTCCTCCTCCTCTTCCTGTGTGATTGGCGGACCCGCAGGAATACTGTCTGGATAAAGGGGGCCTTGAGAGGTAAGTTAGTCCTCCTCTTCCTCCCTCTGTTCTTCCTCAAGTGCCCTGTCAATTATTCCACGCAGAATGTGCTTCAACAGGAAGACAAGAGGGACAGTACCACTGATCAAAAAAAAAACACACAGCAAAACCAAACTGGCGCTGTCCCCAAACACAACACTTAAATTGTAACAGTCTATATAGAGAGTTCTCTTAGCTCTAGGTGCTGCAGCTGTCTCAAAAATCCACTGGGTGGCGGACTTGGTCTGAAATATATAAAGGAAAGAGAGCGCAAAGCAAACCTAGTGTGATAACATTCAATGTTAAAAGGAAAGCTCAAATCAAAGAAGGTTACACTCACATACATGGAACTCAAAGGTTGTACAGCAATAGATGTCTTCCTGACCTGTATGGATGAGTTGGCTCCCAAAGGCGAGTGATGTGGATGTGGGGTGTTATTGCAATCTCCGCTTCCTCATCATATCAGGCTGTGTCTTGCTGCTGCTTGACGTCACTCGCGGCCATAAAGGGAACACATTGTGAGTGAAGTAACTCCTCTTAGCTAAACAAAAGCTGTTGCCATGACTTGCCACGGAAAGCTGAGACTTACCGTATGATGAAGACGGGTGACCCCGCCCCTTCTTATGTCATGGGGGTTTCATGTGGAGTGGAGTGGAGTGGAGACTGCAGCATCGCTGGACATCGGATCACCACGGGACATAGAGAACAACGCTGGACAGACTGGATTACATCACTGGATTATTATTTTTTTTAAATAAAATACTTATCCCAATTTTGTCTGTGTGTTTTTTTACAATTTTTTTACACCGTCCCCATTACCAATTCACATAGGGGGGGGAATCTGGGGGTCCCCTTTGTTAAAGGGGGCTTCCACATTACGATAAGCCCCCTGCCCGCAGACCCCCACAACCACCGGGAAAGGGTTGTGGGGATGAGGCCCTTGCCCCCATCAACATGGGCACATCCTCCCCATGTTGAGGGCATGTGGCCTGGTATGGTTCAGGAGGGGGGGCGCTCTCTCGTCCCCCCTCTTTTCCTGTGGCCTGCCAGGTTGCATGCTCGGATAAGGGTCTGGTATGGATTTTTGGGGGGACCCAACGCCATTTTTTTTTTTATGCAGGGTTCCCCTTAAAATCCATAACAGACCTGAAGGGTCTGCTATGGATTTTTGGGGGCCCCACACCATTTTTTTGCTGTGGGGTTCCTCTTAATACCCATACCAGACCAATGACTTTGATCTGTATTGCCGGGACCCGGCAATTTATGAATAGCCGCGAGTAGTTTTAAATTACTTTTTTTTACCTTTAGAAATGACATTTTGTGCAGGGACAGTTCTAAGCATGGGAAACATGCACTGCTTTACAGACATACTTTACACACACCCCTAGATACAACATTTAAAGGAATATTTCACTTTAATTGTTTCACCTTAAGCTTTATTAAAATCACTGCTCCTGAAAAAACATCCGTTTTTAAAACTTTTTTTTGCATTGATACATGTACCTTGGAGCAGGACTGAGGTCCCTAAACACTTTTTATGACAATAACTTGCATATTAACCTTTACACTTTAGATCTCTCCCATAGAATTTTAATTGGTGTTCCGCAGCTTTTCGAATTTGCTGCGAACACCCCAAATTGTTTCGCTGTTTGCCGAAGGGGCGAACAGCCAATGTTCGAGTCGAACTCATGTTCAACTCGAACATAAAGCTCATCGCTATTGTAGAGGTTTCCTCTGCTGACACCTACATAACTCCAGGACACTAGGGATGAGCCGAACACCCCCGATTCGCAGCAGAACATGCAAACAGGCAAACACTGTTAAAGTCTATGTGACACGAACACGTATCAAAAGTGCTAATTTTAAAGGCTAATATGCAAGTTATTGTCATAAAAACTATTTGGGGACCCGGGGGACATGTATCAATGCAAAAAAAGTTTTATAAATGTCAGTTTTTTCAGGAGCAGTGATTTAAATAATGCTAAACGTGAAACAATACAAGTGAGATATTTCTTTAAATTTTGCACCTGAGGGGTGTTTATAGTATGCCTGTAAAGAAGCACATTTTTCCTCTGCTTAGAAAAGTCCCTGCACAAAATGACATTTCTAAAGGAAAAAAAGTCATTTAAAACTACTTGCGGCTATAATGAATTGTCGGGTCCCGGCAATACAGATCTAAGTCATTAAAAAAACAGCATGGGTTCCAGTTCGGGCATCATCCCCACAACCCTTGCCCGGTAGTTGTGGGGGTCTGCGGGCAGGGGGCTTATCGGAATCTGTAAGCCCCCTTTAACAAAGGAGAAATCCAGATCCCGCCCCCCCCCCATGTGATTTGGTAACGGGGTACATGGTACCCCTACCATTTCACAAAAAAAAAGTGTCAAAATGTTAAAAAAAACTGTTTGGAAGAAGTCCTTTATTAACCACTTGCCGACCGCCGCATGCTGATGTACGTCGGCAGAATGGCACGGGCAGGCAGATTGGCGTACAGGTACGTCCATTTGAATCGGGAACGGTCATCAGTGAAATGTCATATGTAGCCACGCCCCCAAACAGTTAGAATTACTTCTTAGGGAACACTTAACCCCTGCAGTGCCACCTAGTGGTTAACCCCTTCACTACCAATGTATTTTTTACAGTAACCAGTGCATTTTAATAGCACTGGTCGCTGTTAAAATTACAATGGTCTCAAAATGGTGTTAAAAGTGTCCGATGTGTCCGCCATGTCACAGTCATGATACAAATCGCTAATCACTGCCATAACTAGTAAAAAAAAAAGTAAAAATGCCTTAAAATAGTCCCCTATTTTGTAGAAGCTATAACTTTTGCGCAAATCAATTAATAAACGCTTATTGCAATTTTTTTACCAGAAATATGTAGAAGAATACGCATTGGACTAAACTATGGAAAAATAATTATACATTTTTTGGAGATATTTATTATAGCAAAAAGTAAAAAAATTTTTTTTTTTCAAAATTGTCGCTCTTTTTTTGTTTATAGTGCAAAAAATAAAAATCGCAGAGGTGATCAAATACCACCAAAATAAAGCTCTATTTGTGGAAAAAAACAACGTCAATTTTGTTTGGGAGCCACGTTGCAAGGCCGCGCAATTGTCAATTAAAGCAACGCAGTGCCGAATCGCAACAAGTAGCCCGGTATTTAACCATCAAAATGGTCTGGGGCTTAAGCGGTTATAAAGAAAAAAAAAGAATAAAAAAAAAGGTTCCAACGATGTAATCCTGTCTCAAGCGTCATCCGGCCAGCCACCTAGGAGGTGCCTGGCCGAATGACGCTCTCTTGGTGTGAAAAATATTTTATAGCTGAGGGCGGGGCCATCCGTCACATGTGCGGGTGACCCCGCCCCCTCTCTGATGCAAGGAGAAAGCCCAGGGTTACCTATTAACATGTACGGGTGACCCCCCCCTCTGGCGCATCATGGGAAACTTGCGTTGTGCCAGAGGGGGCGGGGTGTCTCTCAGTAAAAATATCTGGTCAACCCAGCAGTGTTCATCAGACTAAGCAACAGGACAGCAGGCCTTTCTGCAAAGCAAGCAGTTAGCATATAATTATGCTAACTGCTTGCTTTGCAGAAAGGCCTATATTTCATGATATGTATATATACACTATTTGGTGAATTCCAGCTATTGCATTAAAATAGCAACTAGAAATCCGAAGTATAGGCAATCAATACAAGTGCAGGGGTATATACTGTATTAAAACATATACATATCTGGGGTGCTTGTTCTCAGTATACACGGTATAAATAGGACAAAACAATGCACTATTGTTTTTTTAGAATAGTATTGTACATAATATGTTACGACTTAAACAAGGTAAAACTGCATTTTTTCCTCAGATTTTTTTAGAATAGTATCATACATAATATGTTATGACTTAAACAAGGTAAAACTGCATTTTGTCCTCAGATTACTACTGAATGAAGACCCCTTATTTTTTTAAAAAACAGGAGGTTAGGTATTCACAAACCACAGGCATCATTAGGAGCCATAGATTTGTGTCTAAACTAACTGTGGCTCTAAGACTTTTTTTTGCCACTTTATCAGCTTCACACTGCTGCGGGAATTTTTTTTGCAAATTCAGCTGAACTTGCACAATTTCAAACGGGCAATGCAGTCCGACTTTGGGGGAGATTTGACAGACATCTGTGCGGGTTAATGCACAGATGTCTATTCAAATTGCCCCCAAAGTTACCAAAAGTAGTCACCAAAATTTGCACGGTTCCATTGCCGAAATTTGCCGCTTTGGCATGCAATTTGACATGTGAACGTGGGCTCAATTGCATTTCAAATAAGCAGACAAGATGTGCATGTTTCTACAGCAAAATATTTAGCAATACTGATTCCATAAAAACTTAAGCAAGTTCATATATATATATATATATATATATATATATATATATATATATATATATATATATATAGATATATATATATATTTCATGTTTCGTTCTCTGACTACTTCCTGTATATATATATCTACAGGAAGTAGTCAGAGAAAGAAACATGAAATTATATATATATATATATATTTCATGTTTCTTTCTCTGACTACTTCCTGTAGATTATATATATATATATATATATATATATATATATATATATAGATATATATATATATATATATATATATATATATATATATATATATATATATATATATATATATATATATATATATACAGGAAGTAGTCAGAGAAAGAAACATGAAATATATATATATATATATATATATATATATATATATATATATATATATATATATATATATATATATATATATATATACATATATATATATAATCTACAGGAAGTAGTCAGAGAAAGAAACATGAAAAATGGCTTTTGGAAAAACTATGAGACAAAGCATATCTTTGAAGCATCGTAGCATATATTTGAAGCAGTCCATTCACCTGGATTAATTTTGTTATATACTTCATATTCTGAATGATCTATTTCCCATATCATGTCTTAAAAGAAAACGTATTACCAGCATATTACACATTTAGATTTTTAATATGTTATCTTTTTTAAATCTGCTTAAATGTAAAAAAAAAACGCAGACAGCAGTTTATTACCTATAATGTCTTAATCTCTTTAATTAACTACTTAGTAAACATTTATAAAACTGCATATGAAACCCTTGAAGAATGAAGGAAAAATTTACATCCAAATGAATTCAAGTTTGACTTCTTCTATTATAATCTTAACACAGATGCCTGAAGCAATCTTAAAAGTAATATAGACAAGGTGCATATTTCTCAAGACGATCCAGTAAGTTGCACCTCTATCAACCATACTCCTTGTCTAAATTTGCAGTTCAAAATTCACTCCATCTGGCCTAAAGACATTCTTTGTATAGTGAGCTAACTGCAGATATCCACAGATCAGCAGGATGACTCCATATCCTATTATAATCTGCCAGGTAGAAATAGATAAATCTATTAGCCTGCTTTGTGCTTGTTTCATCATCCTGACAGCCTCCCATGAGCCTGAATTCATCAGCTCTTTCCAAACAGCCAGCTCCTGCATCTTCTGACAGCTAAATCTCCATGACAGTACTTCAGGTTAATAGATCTTTAATCTCTATTTAATTACTCATTAATAATCCAGCTCTGAATTCAGTTTTTAATTAATTAGTTGTTGTTTACAGGCAGAGAAGATTGATATAGTAAAGGACCCCTTATACAGCAGTTTAGCCACTATGTGGTTCCAACAACTATGACTAGGGATTTTACCATGATTACATCAAATTTATTAAAATGCATTTAGCATTGACAAACATATTTTCAGATGACTTTTGGTACCAAGAATTCTCTCCATCTCCTCCTCAAGTTTAATATTTATATATATGGGACAAGTTTAGGAGCTCCCCCAAATTACAATCCACACATAACCCCCTCCTCTCCTTTATTAGGAACCCGCCTTCTATACTGCTTGGAAGTTTCCATTATAATTTGCAGCCTGGTCTTCCGAGAAATTGGTTTGTTTTCATTATCTAGTCTCTGCTAACACTATTCATACCTTTCCTACTCTATGTGATGTTCATGGGCTCCCCAGCACTGAACTTTTCCGTTACCTACAAAATCAAAAACGTTTATACATCCTTCATCAAGACAGGATCTATACTTAACCAATTGTCGCAATTTGAACAAATTTGTAAAAGTGACCCTCATACCAGAGGACTGATTTCATTGTATATAAACAACTTAACTCGATTCCCACTGACGCTTTACCCTCTTACGCTACCAAATGGTCGCAAGACATGGATAGAACATTTAGCAAAAATGAATGGAGCAGTATTTGGTTAGCCACTAAAAACTCCTCCCCAAATTGCTTTGCATTAGAAACCAATTTTAAAGTCCTAGCATGTTGGTATTTAGTACCAGCTATAATATCTAAATGTGTCCCATCTTATCCAGAAACCTGTTTCCGAAGTTGCACCACACCAGGCACTCACTTTTACATTGGGTGGCAATGCCTGATATCTCAAGCCTTCTGGATTAAAATATTCAATATGGCCTCTAAAGCCTTAGAAACCCTGATCTCTCCTGACCCGGCCTTGGCACTTTTAAATCTTAAGCCTCCTGAACTCACCCTGACTCACCAGCTAATCGTACACCTCACAACTGCAGCTAAACAAACTAAAGCTAAAGCATGGAAAACTCAAACACTAGTTGTAGCTGAAGCTAAACACCGAATGATCAGGGCTCTTATTTTTAACAAAATGTCATCGATAGAAGATAATAATATAAAAAATCTTGTAAAATATGGCAACCTTGGGTTAACGCCCCTGGCGGTATTCCCGAGTCTGACTCAGGGTTACTTTTCTGTGCTGCGATCGGTAACCCCGAGTCAGACTCGGGCTCGCCTCGCAGAATCCACAGGCTTGGTTTACTTACCTTGTCCCTGGATCCAGCGATGCCACCGCGCTGTGTGAGCGGTTCCTCGCTCGATTCACACAGTGCCTCTGTGTGCCGCCGATCTCCGTTCCCTGCGACGTTACGACGCACAGGAGCGGAGAAGGGCGCCAAATTCAAAAAGGTAAACAAACACCTTACATACAGTATACTGTAATCTTATAGATTACAGTACTGTATGTAAAAAATACACACACCCCTTGTCCCTAGCGGTCTGCCCAGTGTCCTGCATGTACTTTTATATAATAAAAACTGATCTTTCTGCCTGCAAACTGTAGATTGTCCATAGCAACCAAAAGTGTCCCTTTATGTCAAAAATGGTTTTAGAGCAGCTAGAAAACAGCGATAATAAATTATAATCACTTGCAGAATTGTGCGATAGTGATTTGTGGGGAAATTCATCATAAAAAAATAAAAGTAATGACAGCGACAATTCTGCAACTGAGCAAATTTCAGTGATTTTGAGTTGATTACATTATTGAATAATTTTTATTATAATTATATTATTATTTGTTATAATTATTTATAATTATTTATTATATTATAATTTATAATTTTGTTTTAAAAAAAAATTCCATACCTACTAGACTCTTGTTTGGACAGATTTAAGTGAGTTATTCCTAAGAATTACAGGCCTACAGTATAAAACACCAAATTTCCTTGCAAATAATGGTACCGCTTTCAGCACCTTTTTTCTGAAATAATCATACCGCCAGGGAGGTTAAACACTACCTATCTCCGGACTTTGATCAATCATTGTTGATGCCTTACTAACATTCCTCACCTCTTTTTTTTCTTATCTTTTCATTTATTATAGGCGCTCACATGGTGGGAGTCGGACCATCATCATGAGAGACTTCTCTTTTTCTTCTTACCTTTATCATTTACCTCTTCTCCTTTTCTTTCTATGTATTTTTATTTTTAAGCTGATTTTCTATTACAGATATGAAACAATGATCTGCTCTCTATCCCTCCCTGAGATACATCATCCCGTATTATAGATAAACCTGTCCTTTTTGGTTCTCTACTGCCTTCTCTATCTGTTTCTATTTACTGACATATAAACATGGGATTTCGAGATGCCCCTTATAAATATATATACAACTTAGAGTTTGAGTTACATCAACTCTACTGATTTCTCAATCAATTTGACTCCCCTTCGACATTCAGTGCAGGCAATTGAGAATCATAGTGTTAGTGACTTATGCCCTTCCTACCTTATGCCACCTACTTTTTTTGTAAACTCTACTATACCTTTTTTTTTAAAGTGCCTACACCCATTCACAGTTTGAACCCATTTGGGGTGGATGGGTGGTCTGGAGGCACACTATTTCTTCTAAAAGGTATACTTCAGTGAAATACGCCGATTCACGAACGTACTTGCGCCTGTTGCTGTAATCTACCTTGTTTACGTAAGGCAATTTTCCGGCGTAAAGATAAACCACAAAAAAGCTGGTCTAAGTCATTTAGGGTATGGACGTCGGAACTGCCGACGGATTTTACGTCATTTACGTAAGTCGTACGTGAATGGTGCAGGGCGTAAGTTACATTCACGTCGTACGCATTGAGCCATCAGATCTTAGGGAGTATTTGCGACGTGATTCTGAGCATGCGCGCGCATGCGCCGCTCATACGGCCATGCATTTACATGGGGTCACGATTCATTTGAATCCAACACGCCCACTACCTGCCTACTTTGAATTAGGCAGGCTTACGCCGGCCCATTTACGCTACGCCGCCGTAACTTAGGGAGCAAGTGCTTTGTGAATATTGGCCTTGCCTCTCTAAGTTACGTCGGCGTAGCGCATATGAGCTGCGCTACGCCCGCCTAACAATACGCCGCTCTACCTGAATCCGGCTAAAAGACTTTAATATCTTATCACCCCATAGATTCACTTCTTACAAGGTAGCAGTAGTTTCAAGCATTGGATAATAATCCCAGCATGCTACAAGAGACTGCGCTGTAAAAACAAACCAAATTCCAGATAGCAGCAGTATCAGACACTCAACAGTGATCCCATCAGGCTCCAACACCTTAAGCTGTAAAAGTGGACCCGGTTTTTAATTTTAATATACCTTTATTGGTTTTCAACAAGTTATCAATACAGAAGAAAGGCAGAAAGACATTTAAGACATTCTGAATTGGTTAGCTTCATAGGTAAAGATATAGGTAAAAAATTAGATATTCATCATTAGTGTCACAAGAGACCATTGCTGGTCTATTCATGTTGTCTATACATGTCCATAATCAATCCTAGTATTAATAGCCAGGACTGAGCTATGTTTAGAAAAGGGAAAGTCAAAGCAATTGATTTAATTGTAAATTTGATAGAAAATCGTATTTAGTTCCTAGGTGTTGTTTGATAATTGCCCAGCCTAGGTTATTCAACTTTTTATCTGGTTTCTACGCTTGTGGTAGATGTGCGACTTGCAAACACGTAAAGAATAATGTTAAAAAACGCAAAACATTCACCTCTTCTGTTACACATGTGGAGTACCCCATTAAACAACTGGTCACTTGCACCACTGAAGGGGTAGTGTATATGTTAGAGTGCGGATGAGGATTACAATACGTGGGGCGCACCTCACGTGCACTCCGTGTACGTGTGGGGGAGCATATCAGCTGCATAAAAAGAGGTATAAAAACGCACAGTGTATCGAGACATTTTAGACAGCATCATCATCGTGACCCAAAGGGGTTAACATTCTGGGGGATAGAGAAGGTGTCAAGACATTGAAGGGGTGGACACTTTATCAGACAACTTAGTTGTCGTGAATCTTTTTGGATTTTTGAGCTCAAAGTTGCCTCCCCGGCTGGTTTGAACGTAGAGTTCGACCTGAACTGCTTCATCTCAGATAGATGAGGTGGATTATAGGTGTACTGTTCTGGAACATTTAAGAATATGATGTTATTTTTAGTTCAGGATTCTCTGGATTTCAATTTGTCTAAAAGTCTTTATATTTTGTAAAAAATATGTATATATATTTTGTTTGTGTATATATTTTATTATTTTTATTTTTTATTCTTATTTTTTATGTTATTTTTATATATTTTTTCATGATTCTGTATTTTATTTCTATATTTTGTAATATTAATATTAATATTGGATATTGATTACGTACAATGTGATAGTGTATGTTGACTCACTAATTTAGGCGATCATGGATGACGTCCTGTTTTTTTACAAATATATTGGCATATAAATCTGAGTGTTTTTGCACCTATATATGTGCAAACTCATTTTAAATTCTATTAGTATGAACTATGCTCTAATTTATGATATGACAATACCGGTGAATTTTATATTTTGAATTTTTCCTTTTGTTTGCTGGATTTAGTCAGTTTAATCATTTTAGCCATGTGTTCGTTTTAAATGGTTTCCCCAGCTATTGTGCTGCCATTCCTAGTTTATTAACTCTTTTTGTGAGATGCAATTGCTGTTACAAGCGGCTTCTCCATCAGGATGTGATTGGTGGACATGTTGCTGGGGTTACATATAAATATCAGTCATGGGAGACGTTTTAGTGTGTGTTCCCTTAACCCACGCTGAGGAAGTCCCGCCCATGGGACGTAACGCATACAGAGGGGAGGAGCCATGCAGAACGTCACCCACGACCGCCACAGATTACAGACAGACGGTTTTACATGCTGTTATATGCTGTTATGCTGACACTCGGGATACTGAGTGTCCTTACATGTGAGTCCAACTTTTTTATTTGCTCGTTTTTAACCACTTAAAGACCTTAGGTGTTTTTCAGATTTGGTGTTTGCAAGACTAAAACAGTTTTTTCTGCTAGAAAATTACTTAAAACCCCCAAACATTATATATTTTTTTTTCTAACACCCTAGAGAATAAAATGGCGGTCATCGCAATACTTTTTGTCACACCGTATTTGCGCAGCGGTCTTACAAGCGCACTTTTTTTGGAAAAAAAATCACTTTTTGGAATTAAAAAATAAGACAACAAAAAATTTGGCCCAATTTTTTTATATATTGTGAAAGATAATGTAACGCCGAGTAAAATGATACCCAACATGTCACGCTTTAAAATTGCGCCCGCTCGTGGCATGGCGTCAAACTTTTACCCTTAAAAATCTAGATAGGCGACGTTTAAAAAAAATCTATAAGTCGCATTTTTTGAGCTACAGAGTAGCTCTAGGGCTATAATTATTGCTCTTACTCTAACGATCGCGGCGATACCTCACTTGTGTGATTTGAACACCGTTTTCATATGCGGGCGCTACTCGCGTATGCGTTCGCTTCTGCGCGCGAGCTCGCCGGGACGGGGCGCTTTAAAATATTTTTTTTTTGTTTTCTTATTTAATTTTATTGATTTTATTATTTTTTACACTAAAATATAAAAAAAAAAATGATCACTTTTATTCCTATTACAAGGAATGAGCAGAGCTATGAGGACGGGTGGGGGCCATCTTGCCCTCACTCAAGTCCTCACTCTCCAGGCGGCAGCATCGGATCTCCTCCACCGCTACCGACGGCTCCGGTAAGCGGCGGAGGGCGCGGAAAAGCGGCGGGAGGGGGGGGGACCTCTCCCGCCACCGATAACGGCGATCTCGTGGCGAATCCGCCGCGGAGACCGCCGTTATCGTTTACACGGCCGCCCGCTGAAAACATGGATATCTCAGTTGTGGCAGCAGCTGCTGCCGTTACTGAGATATCCATGTTTAAAAAGAGGACGTACATTTACAATACGCGGGTCGGGAAGTGGTTAATAAAAGAAATCCAATCGGAGAGCACTAGATTTTTCCTTTTCTTTTCAATTATATGGTGGTATCCCTGTTGGAAAGTCTTTGGGTCTGGATCCGTGGTGCTAATCTCATCCATCCGTTTCCTATGGAGGCTGTCAGCTGTTGATTCAAACAGATATGCTTTGTGATCCGCAAGGGTCTAAGCTATGAGGTGAGAGGCCATCTTTCACTGGTGGTGGATATTATATGGTGTCATCTCGTCACTTTCACTCTGGAATTTCTTTTCGTTGGACTGACTGAGGGTTTATTTATTTATTTATTCATTTATGGATTTTTTCACATGCACACTGTTTTTTCTTATATTATATACACTAGTTATTGTGTATTCTTTCACTTTATTTGTTTATTTATTTTAATGTTGTTTAATTGTGCTGCACAGTTTACATTATATAGGTGATTGAGGAGGATGCGGAACATCTGGGTGAGGAGGTGTCCCTGTATCTTGAAGAGTCCTCCATCGGCTGGTTCATCCCGGACGTCAAGCCTCCTATCATCCAGTCCCTCTGGATCCATCCCCATGTGCCATGATGAATGTGTGTGTTTAACGTGCAAAGATACGTTTCACGAGACAACTCCGTTCTGTTTGAATTCTGTTGGGATGGTGCTTTGACGGTATATGTAGCTGTCGTGGCTGGACCCTGGGTGTTTGGCACGGATGTGCCATATGAGGCCTTGGGCATCGACTATCACCTGTACATTGATGGAATGCCAGTGCTTACGATTACGGTATATGTGCTCTGTGGCACAGGGGGGCCGTAGTGCCACATGTGTGCACATGTGTGCAATCAATGGCCCCCTCGGTGCGTGGGAATCATGCATTTCTGACAAAATCCGCCATTGCCTTATTCCGCAGGTGCTCCTGGGTGGGTCTGATGATGTGGTGGGACATGCATCTGAGGTTTGCGGGGACAACCTGGTGCACACATCTGCTCATGCTGGTTTGTGACATCCCAGCCACAACTCCACTTGTACGCTGAAAAGATCCACTGGCAAGGAAATGCAGTATTGCCAGTACATTGACTAGTGGCTGCACTGCATGTGAGCGGTGTGTCTGGCTGGTGATGTCATCCTGCAGGGTTGTGGCCATTTCCTGGATGGCATCAGTGTTGAATCTGAAGATGCGATACACCTCCGAATCACCCATGCCAAAGACGTTCATGCGCGTTTGGTATATCCTCTCCCATGCCCTCCTCCTTCTACGCGCCTGGGCACACACTAGTAGTGCTATGACCATGCCTGCCCCTGGCATGTTGGCATACAGATGTGTTGTCCTGCAAGTGTGGTTGCTCAGCTCGTCCGAAACGGTGCTGCTGAAGCTGCTCTCCAGCTGACCTGCACACGTCTGGTGCAAAGTTACCCCTGCTTTATGAGGGGTAAGTTTAGGCCAGACGTACAGCTTACGTGCACCGCGCGTAGCCTGCGTCGGGCGGACGTACGTTCGGGAATCGGCGTATCTCCCTCATTTGCATATTTGAATAGGAAATCAATGCGCCCAGCGTAAATATGCGCCCACGCTATGCCGGCGTAGAAAAGTTACGCCGGTCGGAAGAAGCCTATTTTCAGGCGTATCTGGTTCTGTGGGTACGGCGCATAGATATGCTGGCGTATATATACACTTACGCCGCGCATCTCGAGATACGCCAGCGTAACTTCTTTGAGAATCTGGGCCTATGTGTTTTTTTTATGCATTGTGTGATTTTGCATGCGTTCCTACAGTGCACAAATGTGAAGCTAGCCTAAATGTAACTTGTTCAAATGATTTGTAGTAGGTCCTGCTGGTTGTCTTCTATAGAATTAGTGATAACTGACTATGGAAGCTTGCCTCACACAGCAGCTAGATACAGTATATGTAATATGAATACAGGGTGAGCAGGGAATGGTGCTATACGGCACTGGCTGACCATTACTCACTTTGCAAACTCCTCGAGCTTCAATGCCACTAAAGAGACTGAACTGAGCCCCAGGTAGAATTGGGCACACTCCCCCGTATCCCGTATTATCTCCATACACATGTGTTAAGGAAGCTGCCATCAGCTGTAACCCACTACGTCATTCCCTGGCCACATACACGGAGCAGTACGGTCAGACACAGCGCCACCTGGTGGTGAGAGGGAATATTGTTCCTCTTTCAGAACACGGAGACGATTATAATGTCGGCTGTTACAGAGAAGGTAACATCTGAACGGAGCGCTCTCCCGGGAGGGGCGGGGATGGGGCGGGACTAAACATCGATTATCACGGTCGCATGCATCGGTGCCGCATCGGGGACACCCGAATCGTGATGCACCGATGCAGCGATTAAATTTGACACTCCTAATGCACACTAGCTTAAAAAAAAAACACGCTTCTAGCAGCAGCTTTAGAGCATTTTTTTTTTGCTTCTAGTAGCAAATAGTGTTATCCTATATGTCAATGCACACTAGTTTAGTCTAGAGGCATTTTTAGGCTTCAGCTTTTAGGAGCCGAAAAAAAAATGTTTTTTGCATTTCTGGGAATGATTTGCCTGCAGAAAAAAATGCTGAAAGCACCGGCTTAAATAAAAAGGTCTGCACCCAAATCTTTGTTGTTTTTTGTTGTTCAGCCGTTTTGTTGTATCTGACTATTCGTGACATCATGGACCATAGCGTGCCAGGCTTTTCTATCCTCCACTGCCTCTCGGAGCTTGCTTAACTTCATGTTTATTGTTTCGATGATGCTATCTATCCATTCTATCTATTCTGTTGTCCGCTTCTCCTTTTTCCTTCAATGTCCCATTTCCTTATATTCATTTATATCCATTATCATCAATATATACATATAAAGACACATCTGGGGAAAAAAAACTTACGCCCCCCTCCTCACTTTTTGTTTCCTCTCACCCCCAACTGATCTATAAATATATCCTTAAATCATTTTTAATGAAAATTGAATTGTATCTGTATTTTGAAGTTTTTGCCTCATACCTATGAATTTTTGTATCCAATTAATTGTTCATCAAATATATCATTAAATTATTGTATATACATAGACAAAATTGCTAAAAATTAAAATTGTATTTATTTTTTATATAAAGTTATACATAATTGTAATTCTTTTCCTCTTTTTCCCAAACAGATTCCTTTGGACCAATGATGTCTCTCTGCTTCTCTCCCCTGGGGGATATCCGCCCTCTGTTCGGCTTCCCGGCGCGGTAGAGAGATGTGTATACACACATCTCCCTCACTTAGCCCCCACAATTCATTTTTCCACCACTGCGGGAAGCCCACACCGTGGCGGCGGCGTTCTATGATTGGGTGACGTCAGACGTGATGCACGGGAGGTCCAGCAGGGCGCATGTGCGCAACGTACCCACATCACGCAATTGCGACGGAGGCAATTGCAGATGTTGGGGTATATCATGCCCTCTAGAACTCCAAGGTGATCACAGGTGTTCCGCAATTCGTGGCATATTACCCCACCAAGGGGGGAGGACAAGGGAGATTAATACACACCTGCTACCAATTATCCATTACCAAGTCTAAGGTATTTAAATACATGTCCCCTGTCTGGGTTTTCTCTAGAAGATCCCTGGGGAGAGCACTGTGATACATATCATACACGGACGGGTAAGGATGGATAATAGTGTGTTGCTGTAACCCGTTTCTGCAAGTATTCCTACTAACTAGGTCACCATATATACTCTCTTAATACAGATTTACTGCCCTGCTTCATTGAATTTAATATATGGGTATTAGATATTCACACTAGCCCCATCAGTGCATTCACAACTTTCAAATATAAAAGGTAATCTTAAGATGTAAATTTTAAAATAAACTTGTCACTTCACCTAGTTTCCACTTTTGTGTTCTCATAAGCACCGGTATATATCTATACAATTAATAACACTGCATAGATTCACATGCATCACTCATGCACATTTTTTCTGACTATACTAATTATTACACAGTTATTATGATTGTCACATGCAACACTCCTTTATAACATCACAAGGTTACACATCATTCCCATATTTTTTTTGTATTCCATGTTTACTAATTTTTGATTATTATAGCGTATATTTTTATTTAGTTTGTTTTATTTTGTTTTTATTTTCTATCTTTTCACATGCACATCCTAGTCACATATAATACACATCCTCAAACTATTTCTGATATACTCACATGTTAGTTTTTTTGTGAGTAAACAATTTATTTAATTATCAACCTTCTTTTCTTTTTGATTGAATTTATCTCTCATTTCATTACTTTTCTATATATTTCTCCAATTATTATACATAACATGACACTCTTTTTTGGATTATTTACAGTCTTCAATTGGGTTAATCATAAAATAAACGTCTTTATATATAACGTTTTTTATTGAACGCTATGCAGACTTTTTTAGTAAACAATTGAGAGGCCCCCTAAAAATCCTTTACCAATTGCTCCTCCTTTTTCAAGATTTATAATTACATATAATTGTAAATTGCAGGTGTCCTTACCCACACATAGGGGCTTATAACCTGTGACCACCTGTAAGCCCTACAGATTGTGGGTTGCTCCTAGGGGGAGAGCAGAGATGACATTCTAAAGTCCTGGATCTTTTGGATGCTTTGTTTTTATATATCTCTTGTTAAGCAAGACCTTCTGGCTTGGAGTGTAAATACTTTTTTTTTAATGAGTCGTGGCCACCGTTCATCGTGATTGATGTTGGATCTACCCCAGGGGACATTTTTTTTATTTTTATTTTCCTAATAAAAGACTTATCAAAAACTGGCTTTGTGTTTTTACTTATTTTTTACCACTTTTTTGGTGATTTGGTACTATGTACCCCATACTCATTCAAATTGGGGGGGGGGGGATCTGGGATTTCCCTTGTTAAAGGGGGCTTCCAGATTCTTATAAGCCCCCTGCTCACAGACCCCACAACCACCAGCCAGCCTGCCCCAAAACAACCCCCATTTTGAGGGTATGTGGCTTGGTATGGTTCAGGAGGGGGACGCTTACTCGCTCCCCTTTCCTGGCCTGCCAGGCTGCATGCTTGGATAAGGGTCTGGTATGGATTTTGGCATGGGGATTCCCCTTAAAATCCATACCTGACCCAAAGGGCCTGGTATGGAGTGGGATTGTCGGTTGTTAAGGGCTCAGGTAACCACCCACTCCTTAACAACCCACTATACATTGCTAAATGCTGGCACAAAGACGTAAAAACGATGGCAGAAATTCTAATATTGAGCATTTTTTATCCATAATTAATTTTTTCAACTCCTAATGTGCATAGAGGCCTAATGTATTTATTTTTCATCTGGATGGATTTTGTGTTAAATCATTTATGTATATTTAATTTATCTCACTTTGTGATTATTATTTGTACTACTATGACAATTAATGACATTGTCTATCATGAGGAGGATGTGCTTTGTTCTTTTCTGTTCTGTTAGGGGCTGCTTACAAATAATTTTTTAAGGACCATTAATATTCAGGGTATTAAAATCATCACTATAGTATCATAAACAAGATTGTTTCATTCTAAGCGTTCAGTAACATATATACTGTACATGAAAATTGATTTTCTCTGTAAACTAATTAGGTTTTACCTTTAAACCTGAGTGGCAAGTGTCAAAGACACTACCTTGGACTGTCATCAAATAAGCACTTTTAATGGAGCTGCTGAAATTAAGGAAAGGTCATAGCAGCAGATCCACACAATTTATTTTAGCCCAATGAAGACAGCTAAAACAATATGGCTGTAAATAGTACTATGAAATGTAATTAAATACACAAAGAAAGGATGCACTAAAACACTAAAATGCTTTAGACAGTTACTTACTAATTGAGAAACCATTTAATTTATTTCCACTTAACTACTTTTGTCCACAGTAAATATAAATCCTAAATGCGTTAAGCGCAGAGGCATTAAGTAGGATGAAATATGTAAAATACATTTTTACAAAGCTTTGAACAAATTACAAGATCTCTAGTAAAAAAAATCTACAGTTAAAGAAATACACTTTAGAACACAGCATTATAAAATGGAAAATGTTGATAAATTTAAACACAAAACTTAACAGACTAACATCTGTAATTCAGTAATAAACAATGTCAAGCAACAGCAGCCTTAATAAATCTCGGGAGACTGGGCTTTTGTCCTGGATCTCCTGCCAATAGTAAAACAAAAGAATGTCTAAGGCTACACTATAATGTTTGTATTCAAATTGCATCCAGCTATTGAAAGATTACCAGGAATAACAGGTTGGGTTTCATACAATGTTGTTATGTGTTGATGCTTTAAGTGCTTGTAAAGGCTGAAGGTTTTTACCCTAATGCGTTCCATGCATTAAAGGAGTTGCAAAGGCTGAAGTTTTTTTTATCTTACTGTATTCTATGCATTAAGATAAATAACCTTCTAAGTGCAGCAGCCACCCCAGCACCCCCTAATATTTACCTGAGCCCCCTCTCTGTCCAGCGATGTCCAGGAGTCCCTCAGCCACCCGGGACCCTCCTTCCTGATTGGCGGAGACACAGCAGCAACATCATTGGCTCCCGCTGCTGTCAATCAAAGTCAGTTAGCCCATCAGGGGGGTGAACGGCAGCTCCGTGTCTGAATGGACAAACAGAGCTGCAGCTCGGCTCGTGTGTCCCCATAGCAAGCTGCTTGCTGTAGGGGCACTCAACAAGAGGGAAAAAGAGCAGTGAAAAAAACAACTGCACTGAGGAGGTAAGTATAACATGTTTGTTATTTTATTTTTTTAAACAAGACTTTACAATTTTTTTAAAGGATATGTAAAAGTTTGTTTAAAAAACAAAACAAAAAAAGTCATGTCTTACTTCCTCTGTGCATTTGGTTTTGCACAGAATGGTCCAGATCCTCCTCTTCTGGGGTCCCTCAGCGGTGCACCTGGCTCCTCATCTTCTTGAGTGCCCCATTGCAGAGCCGCTCTTCCTCAGGGCACTCGTGCGGGTGTGCTCCCGTGTCCTGCTGCTGCGTCCATTGACACAGCCCCCGGATGCATTAAGGTGAAAAAACAGGAACCTTTACAACCCCTTTAACTCAAGTTTAGGAGCAGAAAAGTACATGATGTCTTTGAAAAACACAAGAAATAAGGTTACAACAAGATGTAGGTATAGTGGGGGTTTGATACTGTATTTGGTTAATGTATACACACGATGTGAGTGCAAGAGAAACCGCAACAAAGTGTGAGCTAAATCCCCCTTTCCCAATGGTGTGAAAAGTCCTGTATGCTGCATTTTGGTTGTGAGTGGTTGTACCGGCACAAATAAATATTAAATATTACGTGTTAATATAAATTAAATTATTTGGTCTGCTGCAGTTGTGGTCTATTCCACCAGGTGGTGCAGTTGTGCAAAGTTTTAAAGTCTATTCGTACAGTTTGTACTCCTGCGCTGACCTTAAAATATAAATGAATATGTATATATCCGTGACATTCATACACCAGCTCTTGTGAATCGTTATCTCTAAATCTGTGATGCATTCACATATATGGAAACAAAATGTAAAAATTATATAAAACACAAAGTAAATGAACCCCTTCTCCCCTGCAAACTCTTAAGCGCGTCTGCGCTATCAATCAATAATGAAAATACGGAGCTATAAATACACTAAATAGTCCAGTGCAATTGTGCATTAATACAATGTCCTCAAAAAGCGTGCCTCCAGTAAGTGCAGGAATTTGTGCCTTGCTGAAAAAAAAATTAGTGACTTTGCCACCTTATAGTGTCACCACCACCTCCTATTGCGCTATGCTCTCACCAGATTCAAAAAGGTAAACTGCATATAATCATATGGTGTACGGTTTCCTCTTCTGGTTCCCGAATCTCTGCGCTCCAACTCTCTATGGGTTCTCTTATACTCCCAAGAAGAAAAAAGGCCCATATGGTGTAGTACGTTTTAACAGGTTTTATTCATGAAACATTAAAAACAAATTTTACACTCACATGTTCCTGTGCCCAAGCCGGCACTAGCCTGTCCAGCGTCACTGCTACCTCCCCGGCGTGCGTGCCAAGCCTTAACCGTGGTGCGCTCCAGCGGACGGAAATGCCTGTGCGGTATCATTCCAGGGGTCAGGATCGTGTGGCGTAAAAAAAATATGTGTGGTACCCCCGCACCTCGGCGCGTTTCGAATACTTAGATTCGTCCTCAGGAAGCTTCCTGAGGACGAATCTAAGTATTCGAAACGCGTCCGCTGGAACGCACCACGGTTAAGGCTTGGAACGCACGCCGGGGAGGTAGCAGTGACGCTGGACAGGCTAGTGCCGGCTTGGGCACCGGAACATGTGAGTGTAAAATTCATTTTTAATGTTTCATGAATAAAACCTGTTAAAACGTACTACACCATATGGGCCTTTTTTCTTCTTGGGAGTATAAGAGAACCCATAGAGAGTTGGAGCGCAGAGATTCGGGAACCAGAAGAGGAAACCATACACCATATGATTATATGCAGTTTACCTTTTTGAATCTGGTGAGAGCATAGCGCAATAGGAGGTGGTGGTGACACTATAAGGTGGCAAAGTCACAAAAAATGTTTTCAGCAAGGCACACATTCCTGCACTTACTGGAGGCACGCTTTTTGAGGACATTGTATTAATGCACGATTGCACTGGACTATTTAGTGTATTTATAGTTCCGTATTTTCATTATTGATTGATAGCGCAGACGCGCTTAAGAGTTTGCAGGGGAGAAGGGGTTCATTTACTTTGTGTTTTATATAATTTTTACATTTTGTTTCCATATATGTGAATGCATCACAGATTTAGAGATAACGATTCACAAGAGCTGGTATATGAATGTCACGGATATATACATATTCATTTATATTTTAAGGTCAGCGCAGGAGTACAAACTGTACGAATACACTTTAAAACTGTATGCTGCATTGTTGGTCCATTTCCAATACTGCACCAAAGATGCAACTTCCATTGAAGTCAATGGGAACGGTGCATTTTTGGGATCACATACCATTTTTAAAAAAGCTCTGCTCTGTGCTTGCACCCCTAGCTGGACCACTCCAACAGAGAGCAGCTTAGTGACCTCCACAAGGTACAGGGGGGCACTGTATGTTTAGGTAGTTGCTTGTTGTTAAGGACACCGATAGGTTCAGGCTCCTTAACAACCAACTTGTTGTTGAGAAGCCAGCACCCAACGTTGTCCTTAACAACCAGCTATTCCCTGCTTATATAAAATGTAAAATGTGCCATGTCTTTTAAAAAAACATATAGTGTGTTTAAGAAGTGCTGCAGTGGGAACATATATGCATTACAGTGTGAAAGCAGCCTTACCTTAAAGAGGAAGTAAACTCTTGTTTTTCCATTTTTTTTTAATACACCTGCAAGAGAAAGTCATAATGAGCTAGTATGCACAGCATACTAGCTCATTATGTGTCATTTACCTGAGAACGAAGCCCCTGAAGTCTGCCCCATTCCCGTCCACCGCCGCCATGTCCCCTGGAGCTTCTTCCTTGTTTTCACCGCTCTGGCGCTGTGATTGGCCATAGTGGCGATGATGTCACTCCCATGTGCCGGTTCCAGTTAATACCATTCACAAAAATGTCACCGCTCAGTGCGCCTGCGCCATTGTCTACGGTGCCCATGCACCGTAGACAGCGGTGCCAGTTTCTGTGAAAATACCTCCTTAACCCTGTAAGTTAAGGAGATATCTCTTGTACCAACAGGTAAACCTTAATCTAGGCTTACCTGTAGGTGTAAGTTGCACGAGTGGGTTTACAACCACTTTAACTGGATCTTCTCTAAAGTGCTCCATGGGTTTGTTCCTGTAACAACTATTACATCTATGTTTACAATTTTCCCATTTAAAGCAGAGCTCCACACAAAAGGGGAAGCTCCGCTTGTCTGCCTGCTCCCCCCCTGCCTCCAGTGCCTTGTGGGGGGGGTACCTTGTTTTGTCAGGTACACACTTCCATTTCCTGCTGAGCTTGCTGTGGCAAACACAGCTTGAAATTTGTCCCTAACCCTCATTGAGAAAGCACAGCACAATTTGAGCATGAGTAGTAGGAAACCGGCTGTGAAGCTGTGAGCATGTTTTTTTCTTACCCAAGATGGTGATGTCAGCACCTGAGAGCCAATTTAACAATCAGCTTGGGTGAGGACACCATGGGATCCCTGGACAGGTAAGTGCCCTAATAGTAATAAAAAATACATTTAAAAACATGGATTATCACAGAATAATTCTGTGATGCTAAAACAATAAGGATGAAATTTACTAAAACCAATAGAGGTCCACTAGGGACAGCAACGTGAGTTGATGACCAACGTAATTGTTAGTAGTTTGAGCTTATGCAAAAATACGTCTACTAACAATTACGTTGGTCATCAACTCACGTTGCTGTCCCTAGTGGACCTCTATTGGTTTTAGTAAATTTCATCCTTATTGTTTTAGCATCACAGAATTATTCTGTGATAATCCATGTTTTTAAAGTCATTAGATTTTTATTGGAAAAAATTTTCAAGTGGCATATTACAAGGCTCGAGGCCCATAGCTGATGCAACAGCAACAAGCAGTAAATATATTTATCATTCTTTTATTAATTCTTCAGATGAGAATCTAATTGTGGAAGCCTTGAGGAAGTAAGCGAGTTTCGAGCATCACTTTGCCACAAACAGTGTATAACATAAGAAATAAAAAGAACAAGAAAATAAAACAAATAAAGAAGAAGATAGCTATTACTCATCCATCAAAGTCATCTCTAAGCGGGTTTTCAGGTAGTACTGTAAAGCTTGTACCAGTCGAACCATAATTGCCAGGTAGGGCGTGTAGTCAGTAGGGAGTTTTGTGACGAGGCTAACAATGCTTCATAAGTGACGTGAGAGTGCATGGTAGTAATTACCTCTTGTATTGGTGGGGGATGTGCTCGTTTCCAATGGCGTGCAATTACTAGTCGTGCACTTAAAAGAATATGTACGGCTATAATTCTTTTGGAAGGGGGGAGCATCTCCGCTCCCAGTGAGAGCAGTGCGAGGCCCGGCTCTATTGCTATATTCAGTCCTGTAACGACTGATATCAGATTAAACACTTCGGACCAATAATTGCACAGTATAGGACAGGACCAAAGGATATGGTACAGATTCCCCTGTTCTCCACACTCCCTCCAACAGCAGGCCGAGGTCTGTGGTGCGAATTTAGCAATCTTAGCCGGAGTCATATACCATCGTAGTAGAATTTTGTGAGTAAGTTCCCACAGGTTTACACACTTGGTTGTCGAGTATGTCACATTGATAGCCTTACGCCACTGGTCAGAGGTAAACTCCCTCCCCAGTTCCTTTTCCCAGAGTGACAGTGTGGGGTTTTTGTTGAATACGTTTTTATTGTTAAGTATTAGGTAGAACAGTGAAATACCCCTAGTCTTTGTCGTAGGGCTGGTGTAATACAAAGTCACCTGCCATGGTAGTGAAATGTCCCTGATCTGGCTACATTGCATTAAATGCCTAACCTGCAGATATATAAATGCTTCCTGGTCGGAAATGTCAAACTCAATTTGGAGGGCTCGGAAGGTTTTCAGGGCTGGACCCACCATTAAGTCTCCCACCTCTTTTATGCCCTTCTCCATCCACCCGCCTAGGTTAGTGTTTTCAATTATACTAGACAAGCATTGTATTGGTATGGGGATCCTAGAACAGGTATGATTATCCTGGAGGCTCATTGAGGTGAGAATCTCCCACCCCCCCAGTGATGCTAGGATCGTAGGAGAGAGGTCCCCCCTATGACCCCTAAAAGCATGGGATAACAGAAGGAAGTGAAACAGATTGTGGCCTGGCACCTGGCTCTCCTCCAATTCCACCCACCGTTGTCTACAGGAAGATGGGAACCAGGCTTTAAGTTGGGACAGCAGGGTGGCCGTGTAGTAATCTTTTAGTACCACTACTCCCGCGCCTCCCATACGCCTGGTCTTGAGTAATTTGGAGAATGCACAGCGTGCCCTCCTTCCCTTCCATAAATATCTATTTAACATCGATTGTGCAGTCGCAAAGAAAGAGTTTGGCACTGGTATAGGGAGGACCCTAAATAGATATATCATCTGTGGCAAGAGCACCATTTTGAAGGCCGCTAACCTGCCCGACCAGGATAATTCCGTTTTTGCCAAATCACGAAGTTTGGCCTCTAGCTTGGTAAGGAATGGGGAGTAGTTCGCCCCGACCAGGCCAGCAGTAGAGGATGTGAGGGTGATTCCAAGATAGTTGATCCCTGTGTCATCCCAGGCGTATGGGTAGGAGTTGGCCAGTTTTTTTCGCAGCGTGTCGTTTATATTCAAACCTAATATGTAAGATTTACTTTCGTTGACCTTGTAGAAGGACAGTTGGCCAAAGAGTTGCAGGGATTTGTGCACCGAAGCCAGGGACCGTTCCACGTCAGTTAGCATTAAAATCACGTCATCCGCAAATAGACTGATAGTATGCTTGGACTTAGGGGACCCAAATCCTGAGATTTGAGGATGGCTTCGAATGTGACACGCCAAGGGCTCCATCACCAGATTAAAAATTAAAGGTGATAGTGGGCACCCCTGGCGTGTGCCATTCGTGATAGGAAAAGGAGTAGATAACACGCCCGACGTAAATACTTGAGCCGTTGGGCAAGTATACAGTGCCATTATAGCCGAAAAAATCGAACCCTCAAAACCGAAAGCCGATAACACTTTAGCCAGATAGCCCCAGTGCACCCGATCGAACGCCTTCTCTGCATCCAAACCTAGGAGCAGAGAAGGCGTTCGTGTCCTATTGGCGTGGTGTATTATATTAATCAGGCGTCTAGTGGCGTCCGAGGTCTGGCGTCCCTTCGTAAATCCGGTTTGATCCGCATGCACGAGGCCAGGGAGCACTGTGTTTAATCTAAGGGCAATCAATTTGGCATAGAGCTTCAAGTCCAAATTCAGTAGCGAGATAGGTCTAAAGTTTTTCGGTTCTGACGGGTCCTTCCCCGGCTTGGGCAGCGTAATGATCAAAGCCTTTAGCATTTCTGCAGGGAAAGAAGCCGAGGCAACAGCACCATTAAATAGATCGACCAGATAAGGTGATAGGATTTGCTTAAACGATTTGTAGTACTCTCCTACAAACCCGTCAGGGCCCGGGGATTTATTAGAGGGTAGTGAGTCTATTGCTGTATGAATTTCTGAAATAGTAAACGGAGTATTCAATTCTTCTAGCTGTTTCGGGGTTAGCTGAGGTAGTGACAATTTAGACAGAAATTCCGTAATCGCAGCTGGATCAGGTTGGAAAGTACCAGGGTCTTTCTCTAAATTATAAAGGGAAGCATAGTAACTGCTGAAAGCGTCCGCAATATCTTTAGGATGGTATTTTTTAAGTTTAGTAGTTGGGTGGAGTATATAAGGGATTCTAGTTTTATACCTGTGCCCTCGGAGACGATGCGCCAGTAGCTTACCCGCCTTGTCTCCGCTGGCATAGAACTGAGATTTTAATCTTCTGGAGGATTTTTCGAAACCCTCCAGGAGACAAGCCCTGAGATCACATCTTAGCTTGGTCAATTTCCCTGATAGGAGATGGGTAGGGGCCAACTTGTTTTGCCTTTCAAGGGCTTCAATTTCCCTGGTCAGATCTAGGACCTTTTGTTGCCTCCGCTTCTTTACACCCGCCCCTATCTTGATAAACATGCCTCTCATATACGCCTTATGGGCGTTCCACACTGTAAAACCATCAGACACAGAATTCACATTAAGTTCAAAAAATTCCTTTAGATATGATTCCAGATCTGTCCTTGGTTTCG
Source organism: Rana temporaria (assembly GCF_905171775.1). NCBI lineage: Eukaryota > Metazoa > Chordata > Amphibia > Anura > Ranidae > Rana > Rana temporaria. Next base: position 112,713,152 of record NC_053496.1, read on the forward strand.
TCAATTGCAACAATGATGCATTAGCTCTCCATATTGGAGATGCCCCAACTGATAGAGCGTCAGACAGCGTTAGGGATATGGAAGCGTGGTCTGACCAGGTTATAGTATTTATACTTGTGTCGGTAGACCTATGTAGGGTACCAAAGTCCACTAGAAAAAGATCTATCCTGGAGTAGGATCCGTGTGAGGTCGAGAAAAAGGTGAAGTCCTTCTCCTCTGCGTGCTGGCAGCGCCACACATCATACATGTTATGCTGGAGAATAAATTGTTGAAGTGAGGGGCCTCTATTGGGGAGCCCTGAGGTCGTGTCCATTGATCTTTCAGGAGCGAGATTAAAGTCACCACAACAAATCAGAGCACCTTGTCTGACGTGCTCAATTTTTTTCATCAACTTATTCAGAAAACGTGTTTGGTGGGAATTCGGTGTGTACACATTCACTAACGTGTAAGTAACAGAGTTAATGTCGCAGACTAGAATCAAATACCTGCCGTTAGCATCTTTCACCTCTTTATGCAGCTGAAATGATACTGTATCTCTGATAGCTGTAAGAACTCCCCTCGTTTTGGAATCGGCACTGGCCGTAAAAATGTAAGGAAAGTTCTTATGAGAGCAATTGGGTTGCGCCGAGGCGCAAAAATGTGTCTCCTGTGCACATAAAACGTCACTTTTGTGTTGTAGTGCTTCCGCCCAAAGTGACCTACGTTTAGCAGGGTGGTTTAAACCCCTGGTATTGACAGATAAATATGTTACCCCCATAGTGCCGGAGCAGAGCCAGTGATATAGGAGGCTCCATCAGGGAGCATAGCATAGTCATCAGAGGTAGATTTAGTTCCTAGTGTAGGTGGGCTGTAGAAGATGTGGGGGGACAAAGCCAGCGCAGCTGGAGTACTCACGAAACCTGGCAGGGCATCATGGGTTGCGAGGGTCCCGTATACCGTCGATGTGGCGCTTCGGTCCTCAGCTGTTGGCAGGCACTGATTAGATGAGTGGAGCTTCGGCACAGAGGATCTCAAAGTGTCTTTAAGGTTCTTCAGGATGGCCTTCGATGGATAAAGAGAGTCATAGCAAAAAAAAAAGAAATAGAAAACTTCAAAAAAGAAAACAAACAGAGAATTCACCTGCCTAAATAGCAGGGCAATGCTAAGTAACCGTGCGAGGGCGGCGACCGTTTGGGTCTGCGCACGCCCCAAAAAATAAAAAACAGAAACAGTTCCGCATGATGCAGCGTATAGCTGTACAGGCATAATTGGGGGAAAGTTCGTGGTTTAGAGAGTAAGCCCCTCATCGGAAATTGAAGGGCAAAACAAGTGAACCTATGGATCAGACTTAGGCATGCGTTTTAGAGTTCTTAGCTGTAACTTTCTTCCAGTCTTGACTTAGTGACCGTGGATGTCCCCGGTTGCTGTCAGCAGTTTCCGTCTCCGGGAGGATTTGCCATTCCCTCAGCAATGCTAGACCATTGTCTAGTGAAGTCATCACATGGTTTTTGCCTTCCTTTGTAACAGTGATCTTTGTTGGAAATCCCCATTTATAAGGGATCTGGTGGTTCCGCAATGCTTTCGTTATGGTCACCAACCCTCTCCTTTTCGCCAAGGTGTATTGTGATAGGTCAGCATAAAATTGCAAATGCTGGTACTGAGATGGCACTTGATCCTTGTTGCGCATGGTTGTCATCAATTGATCTTTGACATGGAAAAAGTGCATTCTCAGAATAATGTCTCTGGGCACATTGTCAGGGAGGTAGGATGGTTTTGGGAGGCGGTGAATCCTGTCAATGGTAATGTCAATGGCAGTGAGTTCTGGGATTAGCGCCAAGAACAAGGTGGAGGCAAATTTCTTGAGCTCTCCTTGTGACACTGATTCAGGCACCCCTCTTATTTTTAGGTTGTTTCTCCTATTGCGGTCTTCTAAATCAGCGAGTTTTGCTTTGAGGCCCTCCATCTCGTCCTCCCCCTGCTCCTGAGCATCCACCAGATCATTAATTGTTGTGGCGTATTCGCCCATTTTGGTCTCTATATGCTCAACTCTCGTCTCCACCTCTTGTATGTCAGCACGGACGTTTTTCATGCAAGACATCATGTCTGCCTGGATAGTGCTGCGGAGCGAGAGGAGCATGTCCTTTAAAACTGTGTTCATAATGGGCTGGTTGGAGGTTGGGAATGTTTCTATCCTGTCAGGGAGTTCCCTCGTGTCATCACCCGAGTCTGCCCCCGTTTCTAGGTCTAGGCCCTGATGTGGTTCTTCCAGCCTGAACCTGGATTTGGCCGGGCTGGCCGACTGTGGGGTATCAGGGCATGAGTGGGTGCTCTCCGGGGACCCGCTGGGCCTGCTCTGCGTGTTGGTGGGATGAGGGACAGAGCGGAACGAGCATGCAGGGGTTGAGGACATGCGGGCGCCATCTTGCCTACCTCCCTGGTGACTGAACGGAAAGAATTCCGTCAGTTTGTGAGGCTTCCGATCCTCCTTCCTTTTCCTCGTCATTGCTGACAGGTCTCCTCCGGTGTTGGGATCGGTCCACGGGTGTCAGAACGAGCCCGGTCTGATGCTATGTGCCGCTGGGAGTTCCGATGGTGCGGAGCTTCTCTATCAAGCAGCCATCTCCGACCGCGGCTAGCCACGCCCCCCCTAATCCATGTTTTTAAATGTATTTTTTACTACATGTACTGTAATGTTGGTTCAATCACCCATGTGTTTGGGATTGTATCAATAAAAAACTATTCTGTGTTAACCACTGGTTTCTAGAAAGTCCATTCCTTCCTTAAACAATAAACCTTTCTAAATACTATATAGGATGTGGCACCGCAGTACCTCAGGACACCCATAGTCCATCCTATGGTTTGTGTACCTTAAATCTTTTCAAATGCCCTAATAGTAAAGTCAGCAGCTACAATATCTGTAGCCGCTGACATTATTTTTTAGTGGAGGGACTCAAGCTCCACTTTAATTACTGTTTTGGTTGTCTGCCTTTTTTATATGCTAACTTTTGTTATATTGGCAGGGTTACTTTCCTAAGCAACAAGGAAACTGAAAAGCCAGTTTCCTCCTAAAAAATGTAATCCCCTGGAGCCCCTCAACCTGCTTGGTTGAGAATCCTGCATGCATACCCTGGTGGAGGAACCACACTACCACAAAAGCTAAAGAAGTTGAAACTGTATATATGAAGCTGTATATAAGAGACTGTAAATAGGAAGTTTTCCCTGAAGATCTTGTTCAAGTCAAGTGGGCATCCCGTAATCTCTCATCTATATCCAAGTTGTTAACCCCCTAATAAACAACAAAGACAAAGCTCTGGACTGTTCTCTGACTGTGACTGTGAAGATTTGGTGTGCCTGGCTGTGCAGGAGTGCGGAATCCATGTTTATCTGCAGCTCCTACGTGGGGTGTGCTGCACATAGAACTGCCCACCAGACCCTACTTCACTCTGCTTCCTGGATGTGTGAACCCACCAGGAGGAACAAAAGTATATGTAAGATATTCCTCCAGAAACTTTGAAGGTGTTCAGTACCATAAAACATGGATTATTGTACCAGACAGTGAAACCACATTCTCTTCAGCATTAAAATGATTGCTTAGGATAAAATATGGCAAGCTTATATGGAGTTAAATACTGTGTCTGGATTATTATTATTATTATTATTATTATTATTATTATTATTATTATTATTATTATTATTATTATCATAGACAGAAGTAGTATACTATATATCATAGTGTTATCTGGAAGATTGTTATTTTTTTTTTTAACAATGTTAATGCTAGCTAAAGGAATACAATGGCAAATAGGGGAATATATATATTATAATGGTGGTTGGGAAATTATATATTGTGATTTCAACAGAGTTGGAAGATTTCTATCCTCAATCTCTCTTGTTGAGGCTTTCTGTAGAAGTCATATCACAACATGTTACATAACAGAGAAAAGATGGGATGTTGTAGAAGATATTTGGGGGTGTCATGAGACTGGGTAACAATGCTCTGATTTGTATGTTGTTCTTTAGGCAGCACTGATTCAAGTTGCGGACAAGAATGGAGAAGTAGGGTAGGAAGTTTGCTTGAGTAAAAACTTTAGGTTCTATGCCAACAGCCATCAATGACAGCCTGATAAAAGTTCTAGGCATTTATGAGAATTAATCAAAGCTTGTTTAGCTTTATTTCAGCATGTTAGTTTGCATATTTACCATCAAACATGCCAAAATCAGTTTGCATTCTGTGGCTCCATGCACACTGGGCTGGAAAAAAAAGTCTGTTCTCTTTGGAGTAAAAAACGCCCATATAGAGCATTTTGTGTACAAAGTTTAGACGAGTTTAGGAGAGTTTTATGTTTTTTTCTGCCAGTGATCTCCAATCAGAAACGTGAAAGAGAAAGTTATTTTTTTCCTGCCTCTAAACGTTGTTCTCAAAATATGCCTCTTAACGTCCTAATGTGCATTGACACATAGGATAACATTGAATTGCTTCTACAGGCAGAACACAAAACTCCTGTAAAAGCAACGTTTTTTAACCACTTGCTTACTGGGCACATATACCCCCCTCCTGCCCAGGTGAAATTTCAGCTTCCGGCACTGCGTCGCTTTAACTGACAATTGCGCGGTCGTGCGACGTGGCTCCCAAACAAAATTGAGGTCCTTTTTTCCCCACAAATAGAGCTTTCTTTTGGTGGTATTTGATCGCCTGTGCGTTTTTTATTTTTTGCGCTATAAACAAAAATAGAGCGACAATTTTGAAAAAAAAATACAATATTTTTTAATTGTTATAAATAAATATGCCAATTTAAAAAAAAAAAAAAATGTTTCTCAGTTTAGGCCGATACGTATTCTTCTACATATTTTTGGTAAAAAAAAATAAAAAAATTGCAATAAGCGCAAAAGTTATAGCACCTACAAAATAGGGGACAGAATTAATATTTTTTATTATTTTTTTTTACTAGAAATGGCGGCGATCTGCGATTTTTATTGGGACTGCAACATTATGGCGGACACTTTTGACACATTTTTGGCGCCATTCACATTTATACTGCGATCAGTGCTATAAATATGCACTGATTACTGTATAAATGTGACTGGCATTGAAGGTGTTAACACTAGGGGGTGAGGAAGGGGTTAAATGTATTCCCTGCATTGTGTTCTAACTGTAGGTGGAGGGGGGGTGACTGGGGGAGGTGACCGATCTGTGTCCCTATGTACAAGGGACACAGATCGGTCTCCTCTCCAGAGACAGGACGCTGTCTCTGTGTGAGCCGGCAATGAGAGATGATCTCATATGTTTACATATGAGATCATCTCTCATTGGCCGCACAGATCGCATCGCAAACGGACACTCTGATTGGCCGTTCGCGGCGATCTGTAATTGGCTGTGTCCAAGGGACAGGGCCAACATAGAGTTTCCCAGCTGTGCGCTCTGGAGCGCGCGCGGGGAATGCCCAAAGGGGCGGACGTCAATTGACGTCCAGTTGGATATTCAGGTCTGCGCTGTAGCCATCATTCGGCTATAGCGCGGGTCTCAAGAAGTTAAGTCAGTGTGCATGGAGCCTATATCCAGAGTTACAATGGGGAAGAGTTACGATTTGTATCAGGGGTTTAATTCTGCCTGTGATCCCACTGGGGTTTTTCACTTTCTTCCCCCATGAAAAGTTTGGGCTAGTGGATATCACCAGAAAAGGAAGGCACAGACAGCAATAAAACATTGTAAAGTTCAAATCCTTTCCTTGCTACTAAAAATATGGCTGTGTCTGGATTTACATTGGAGAGATTAGGAGATCAGGGGCTTTCCTGACAGAAAGTAATGTACTAAAAAGTGTGAACTAGTAATGTAAGATATACGTGTCTGTCTGTCTATCTACACCCCCCCCTTTTTTTGGACTTACCCTTTAAATATTGTAATAGGCAATAGTGCTTTAGTTAAATACAGTCATTACAGCAAATAACTTTGTAACATTGTTTTGGATAATTATCACAAAAAAAAAAGTGATAAACACTGATAATACCGTTTGTATGAGATTTGTTCTATAATACAAAGAAAGCCCTTACAAATTTTACAAATGCAAGCTAAATGCGTCTTTATTTTCCAGCAGCCTCACAAAAACTGCCATTTATAGAAGATTGCCTTTCTGAATGTAGTAACATAAAAACTGCTGACTGTGCTTAAACAACCAAGCATTTTCAGAATGTATTTTTTGACAGTTTACCTCTCTCTTATCGCTACTAAAGTACTTCTTAGCAATCTTTAAAAACTCAGCACTTCTATTTATTAGGATATGGCAAGTATCATATCTGCTGAAGTAGGTTAAAACAACGTTTCGGGAAAAGAGATTGCAGGCAACATTTTCCAAGGCATTTGAATCCATAACAATCTCAAACAAATAATGTATATAAGTAATCTAAATTTAGTACAACAAAAAGGCTCAACTACAAACCATTTTACAATTCTTTATGTTTTCTACCATCCTAGCAGCCCATGCAGCTGCTATGGGACCTGGGGCAGAGAGAGGGCCTGATCAGGTCCAGAACAGGTGAGATGTTCACCAGCTGCCAGAGCTTCTTTGTACAGAGCCCAGCAAGTGCACCCTTTCTTAACCAAGCAATTACACATATCTGCCATAGTCTCTTGCTTCTGATCTCCTCTTCTGGACTGTAATGCTTAGATCCCATTCTCATTCCTTGGGGTGCAGTGGAATAATTCACTGCATGTTGTGCTGCTTGATTATGTGGCAGGCATCCTCTGTGTACATCAACTTCTAATTTGACGGCATGCTCTCTACTGCTAGTTTGAGTAGAAAAGTGTCAACGCCTATGCAATATACAGTGCCTTGAAAAAGTATTCATACCCCTTGAAATTTTATGTTACAATCAAAGATTTAAATGTATTTTATTGGGATTTTATGTGATAGACCAACACAAAGTGGCACGTAATTGTGAAGTGGAAGAAAAATGATAAATGATTTTCAAAATGTTTTACAAATCTTTTTCTGAAAAGTGTGGCATGCATTTGCATTTAGCCCCCTTTACTCTGATACCCCTAACTAAAATCCAATTGCCTTCAGTAGTCACCTAATTAGTAAATAGAGTCCACCAGTGTGTAATTTAATCTCAGGATAACTGCAGCTGTTCTGTGAAGACCTTAGAGGTTTGTTAGAGAACCATAGTGAACAAACAACATCATGAAGGCCAAGGAACACACTAGACATGTGCAATTTGTTTAGTTTCAAATAATTTTTTTAACAAACTTCGATAAATTTGTTAATTCAGAAATATCCGAATTAACGAAAACCTTTTTAACAATTTTTTACGAATATTCGTAAATTTAAATATTCGAAAATTTGAAAATTCATAAATTCGAAATGCAAAAATTCCGTAGGAAAATTGGAAATTCTATATCCGGAAATCTGAAGATTCGGACATTCAGAAATTCGAAAATTTTGAAAATCTGAAAATTTGAAAATCTGTAAGTAAGAACGAAAACTCAAAAGAAATAAAATCTGAAAAAAAGAACGAAAATCAGAAAATTTGAAAACCCGAAAATAAAAAAATCTGAAATAATAACTAACTAATGTAGCGCCCCCTTGCTTTCAGCATGGGCACTACGCTAAAGTTAGTGGTGAATGGGAGAGTTATGTTGCTCCCATTCGTGAATTGTTTAAATTTTGGGACTTCTGTCATTCCAGAAATGTCCACTGGGTCAGTCTGTGGTCCAGAGATGCAATATCATCCCTGGCCAGCAGTTGGCACCAGAGGGGTCCTGGCAGAGCAAGCTTTCCCCAGCAGCCAATCAGAGAAGTTTCTCCTCGCAAGGCATGCTGGGGAGGGGTATATCTGCGACAGGTGTCATGTGTTCTAAAATTTTCGCTGGGTCCCTGTTCCAGGTGCGGCATCCACCTTCAGGGTGCGTGCATCTATGGACCCCACCGGTGTGGCCCACCTGGCCAAAGTTGCAGTCTACGAAAACCCTCATCCGGAGGTACAAGGGGACCCCAGTGACTTGCTGGGTGCCCGGTTCTACTGAAAGGATCCCAGGCTGGGTGCCGTACGATTGGGGAGTCGGTTTGAGGGGGACCCGGAAGCATATCGTCCAACAGAGCCTGAACAAACCAATTGGGGATCCGGTGACCAGAGTACTGACAGGTATGTTGCTGTCATCTGGTGACCAACACAAAAATCTACTGGGAAGATTTGCTTCATTTATCTACCTAGCTCAGTTATTGTAATTGGCCCGTGAGACAGGCCTGCATCCTCCCAGAAATCCTAAGTGACACCTTGGTTGCCAGACTTATACAAAGGGGTCTGTCCGGGGGCACTTTACCCACTCCAAGCAGAGTGGCGACGAGTTACAAATGGGTACTACGCAGAGCGGTACTGACTTCTCTATCTAATATCCAGGCCTGATACTGCAAGGTTCTCTTTTCTCTCCATCATGTTGGCCGTGTTTGGCCTGGAAAATAAAGCATTGAGAAAATCTTTATTCACTGTCTGGACCTTCGCTCACTACTTCTGTTCTCACAGTTACACCCCTAGACAACGCCAGGGTATCTTAGTAGGCCGATCCCAAAATCAACCAGCGGCTCATGCGGGGGTAGCGCTACACGAATAATAATTTAACTATTGATAACTATTAAATTATAGGTATTGGGATTTCCTTTCAAATTTTTTAATGTAAAAAAAATATGAATTTATCTGAATTAATAAATTATCCTAAATAACAAATGTTATGTGAAAATGTAAAAATTGGCCCCAAAGTTTCAATATTTTGTGTAGCCACCATTATTTTCCAGCACTGCCTTAACCCTCTTGAGTTCACCAGATCTTCACAGGTTGCCACTGGAGTCCTCTTCTACTCCTCCATCATGACATAATAGAGTTTGTGGATGTTAGATACCTTGTGCTCCTCCACCTTTCATTTGAGGATGCCCTACAGATGCTCAATAGGGTTTAGGTCGGGAGACATGCTTGGCCAGTCCATCACATTTACCCTCAGCTTCTTTAGAAAGGCAGTGGTCGTCATGGAGGTGCGTTTGGGGTCGTTATTATGTTGGAATACTGCCCTGTGCTCCAGTCTCCGAAGGGAGGGGAGCATGCTCTGCTTCAGTATGTCACAGTACATGTTGGCATTCATGGTTCCCTCAATGACCAGTACCGGCAGCACTCATGTAGCCCCAGACCATGGCACTCCCACCACCATGCTTGACTGTAGACAAGACACACTTGTCTTTGTACTCCTCGCCTGGTTGCCACCACACACGCTTGACACCATCTGAACCAAATACATTTATGTTGGTCTCATCAGACCACAGGGCATGGTTCCAGTAATCCATGTCCTTAGCCTGCTTGTCTTCATCAAACTGTTTGCGTGTTTTCTTGTGCATCATCTTTAGAAGAAGCTTCCTTCTAGGAAGATAGCCATGCAGACAAATTTGATGCAGTGTACATCGTATGGTCTGAGCACTGACAGGCTGACCCCCACCCGTTCAACCTCTGCAGCAATGCTGGCAGCACTCATATGTCTATTTTCCAAAGACAACCTCTGGATATGATACAGAGCACGTGCACTCAACTTCTTTGGACGACCATAGAGAGGCCTGTTCTGAGTAGAATCTGTCCAGTTAAACTGGCGTATGGTCTTGGCTGAAGCTCAGTTTCAGGGTCTTGGCAATCTTCTTATAGCCTAGGCCATCTTTATGTAGAGAAACAATTTATTTTTTTGCAGATCCTCATAGAGTTCTTTGCCATTAGGTGTCATGTTGAACTTCCAGTGACCAGTATGAGAGAGTCAGAGTGATAACACCACATTTAACACACCTGCACCCCATTCACACCTGAGATCTTGTAACACTAATGAGTCACATGACAGCGGGGAGGGAAAATGGCTAATTGGGTCCAATTTGGACATTTTCACTTAGGGGTGTACTCACTTTTGTTGCCAGTGGTTTAGACATTAATGGCTGTGTGTTGAGTTATTTTGAGGGGACAGCAAATGTACACTGTTATACAAGCTGTACACTCACTACTTTACATTGTAGCAAAGTGTCATTTCTTCATTGTTGTCACATGAAAAGATACAATAACAATTTTACAAAAATGTGAGGGGTGTATTTTGAGATACTGTATGTATGTATATATATATATATATATATATATATATTGGAGTATAAGTTTCAACAGCCTAAGATTTGTATTGTTTCACATTTTTATTTTAAACACCCTATTTTCTTTAACTGAAGTGCTCTATAATTTTCCATTTCAAAGCATTCATACAATTGCTTTTTCTTCTCATGCGATACTTAATTACCTCGTCTTTCTATCTGTCCTTTATTTCCACTTCTCAGTTTCAAACATAAGACGCTTATCTTTAAAATTTGTGAATGATGCACCTGAATGGGCCAATAAATAAAAGAATAAATCTCATACAGGTTTTCTTATGAAATAAAGACGGCCTCATGAGCAGAAGCTGTTCTGAAAAAAAATACTGTATGGGAATTATGCAGATGTGTTTATTTGTTTTTCAAAAGACAATCATTTGCAATAGTTATTTTTGGACGAAAATCTGGATATTTGGCACAAGACCAACCATTGTGTATATGCCAGATTCATAAACTTTTCCCTTGCTATAAAACTAGCTGTGCGACACAAAGTGACAGAAATGTGCAACTAGGTAATAAAACACTGGAATAAAATACACTGCAATAGAAAACATTAAAGCAATTGCTTATTTTATGTAGAGTATGACCTTAAAGAACATTGTTGGTAATATATATTAGACAATACTTATAACAAATTTTAGAATTCATCAGCAAATTGCATAGCTATTTTTCATATTGGCATTTTAAGGTGACTTGAGTTATTCCTTAAAGTGCAAGCCACTAAAAACGACACTACCATAAAACAGCTCTGTTTTAGTACATCCTTGCATACCGCTTGCACTCCCTGTACAATAGAGCTCAGGCTGGGCGAGATAGAAGCAGCACAAGGATGTTCTAACCAGGGAAATACTATTAGAAAAAAAGCAGAGGGACAAAGTGAGAAGCTTATTGGGGTGATGTTTCTCCTTTCACTATTCAGTTATAGGATGAAGGGTGGCGAAGACTTGTAAGTATTACCAAATTGCAGCAGAGGAAAGGTATACTATCCTGCTAGACAGGGCTGTGCTGTATGGCAGGGTTCTGTATATCTTATGGATGCTAAGAAATACAAATCATTTGACAGTTAAATAAGCATGTATTTTAAAGCCTAACTCCAGACAAACTTTAGTTGTTAGGATTGAGAGTGAATGGTTACACTTCTTTTTTTTTTTATCAATGTCTATGACCGGCAACAGGTACTCTCATTCACTTTAAGACTGACGTCTGTAAAAGACTGGCTTTGCTTGGAAAAGGAGTGGGATGTTCAGAACTTTGAAAAGACACCCAGTATGAGTTTTAAAAGTCAGTTATAAAAGCTTTAATAATACAAATAAAAATGTACTGTTTTAACTATTTGCCGACTGTATAATATAGATATACAGTGGCAAGGCAACTTGGCTATGCCAGATCATATACCTGGTATGTGATCTGACACTTCTGGGTAGAGGGTTCGCTCCCACTGTTATTATACACAGCGGGCGCTGATCTGTGATTACTGTAGACTCGATGTCTGCCAGAAGCCGCTGATCATTAGGCAGAGAGCCAGAACTGTGATCTGTCTATGTAAACAAGGAAGATTGTCGTTCTGACAGGAGATAAGGCATGGATCCTGTGTCTGCAAAGCAGGGACTAGGATCCATATCTTCCCTTAGTAAAAGCACCTCCCACAGTACACTAAGGCCCCGTACACACGGTTGGTTTGGTCCGATGAGAATGAACCGAAGTTCATTTTCATCGGACCAAACCGACCGTGTGTATAGGCTATCGGTCTGGTTTCCTTCGGTCCAAAATTTCTAAACATGCTTCAAAACTGAACCGATGGACCGCTGCCCCATCGGACCAAACCGATGGTTAGTACAGAAAAGCAACGGTTCAAAACCTGCGCATGCTCAGAATCAAGTCGACGCATGCTTGGAAGCATTGAACTTCGTTTTATTCAGCACGTTGTGTGTTTGACGTCACCGCGTTCTGACCCAATCGGATTTTGGACTGATGGTGTGTACACATATCAGGCCGTACGGCCACTTCAGAGGTGAACCGATAAAAACGGTCTGACGGGCCAGTCTCGTCGGTTTGGTCCGACTGTGTGTACGGGGCCTTACAGAACACCATAGGAACGCACTTAACGATTTGATCGCCCCTGATGTTTAACCCCTTTCCAGCCAGTGTCATTAGTATAGTGACAGTGCATACTTTTAGCACTGATCACTGTATTACTGTCACTGGTGCCCAAAAAGTGTCAAAAGTGTCAGTTAGTGTCCGACTGCTCGTTGCAATATCACAGTTCCACTATAAGTCACTGATCACTGTCATTTCTAGTAAAAAATATATAAATAAATAAAAATATCCCATAGTTTGTAGCGCTATAACATTTGCACAAACCAATCAATATACCAATCAATTCTTTATGATTTGCTGCAAAATACCAACTGCAGTTCAGGAAAACCCAAACAAAGTAGAAGAAAGCTGCTCCAGTGACCAGTATTCTCTCCTGGAGCAGCCTCCACAGTCTCCTCTCTCCTCCTCCCGACACTAGGTGTCCAATAGAATTGCCTGACATTTTGGCCAATTGGGAAACAGGTTTCATACCTGCTTCCTCATTGGCCAGAAGGAGGATCAATGTTGCAACAGTGAATTTTCATTCTCTGTTGTAACACACCCGAGTGGGCTCCAGATGCAATGCTCTGTGTCCAAAGTCCACCCTATTTTGAAGCCTTTTAGAGCCAAAGGCTCTAATCAGATTCTTAAAAAAAAATCCTGGCCTCTCTAATTCATATGCTGGTGACCAGAAAGGGGCCGGACACATGAATAGGGGGCGGCACCAGTGACAGTGGATAGATTCATGTATAGCATGAATCTACCCACTGCATATGGGCGGTGGAGAGGATAGGGGGCGGCTCCCGGGCACCCCTAATGGATGGGCCACACTTGCTATATGAGTTTTCTGACATGTAACAGTATGGAATCTGGGAAGTCCCAAGTACAAGAAGCAGATCTTTGTGCTACCTAAATAGACCACTCAAAATATGTCTGTCATTTTCTGGCTTAAAAGGGAAGATCAAAACTGAAATCTGCTTATCTGTTATTTGTAACACTTCCACATTACTCATTCATTTTTTATCAGGAGCAGAAGAAGGGGACAGATGATTACATTTGTTAAAATGGAATCTTTCCAAAAATTTATTTTGAATACAATACTGCAGGACAGGACTACATGGAGCCCGCATGGCATTACAAAAGCACCTCTTAGTCCAGGAAGAATGTCCATCTCCTTTGCCACCCAAAGAGAAGAAACTTCAAGAGAAGAAGTACATAAAAAAAAATACTTGGAGTGGAAGTAAGTGGGTATAAAATTCTTGGAGTTTAACTTTAAATATGTCATGTTTTGGTTCCCAAAAAGTGATTATTACTTTGGACACATTTAAAAAAAAAAATGGTGACACTGATTAATGAAAACAAAACTATTTCTTTAGATGCCATAAAGTAACTTTTTTGTGTACTGTCCATACTGTAAAACTATATTCAGTAAGGCTATCCACTTTTAAAACATTTTTACTATATTGTATGCAATTTTCTGTAGCACATACTAGTTTAAATATACTGCCTATACAATGCATGGTTCCTAAATTGTGATATAACTGTCAAATTATTCAGTAAATTGATTTTATTCTACATTAGTCCCTGTTATATTGTGAAATGTAGTCAGCTAACTAACTTGAATTCTAATTTAGATAACATTTTAAATGCAGTCAGAGAAACTGCTCAAAATATTAATCTCAACTTTTATTTGAGACATTAATATGTATGGAATAGAACAAGTCATATCTTCTTATTGAGATGACTCATGAGAATTATCCCGAATGAGAATTATTGTAATAATCTAAGCTTGCTTAGCCAAAGAAATGGCTTAGTTCTTTAAATTCCATGCACCATATTGCTAAATAAATTGTCAAGTAACATATATATACACATATACACACAGCAAAACCTTGGATTGCAAGCATAATTCGTTCCAGAAACATGCTTGTAATTCAAAACATTTGTATATCAAAGCAATGTCCCCATAAGAAATAATAGAAACTCAAATGATTTGTTCCACAACTATTTATTCATAATGCCCCGTACACACCATCACTTTATGTGATGAAAAAAAATGACATTTTCTGTGAAGTAAAAAATTACATTTTTGAAACTTCAGTTTTCAAAGACGAAGTTGCCTACACACCATCGTTTTTCTCACAATGTTCTAGCAAAGCGAGGTTACGTTCTCGCCACTTTTTCCATTGAAGCTCGCTTCATAACTAGCTTCTGGGCATGCGCGGGTGTAAAAACGTCTTTTTAAACAACGTTTTTTGCTACACACGGTCAATTTCTGTGAAGTAAAAAACGACGTTTTGAAAAACGACACATAAAATTGAAGCATAAAACGACGTTTTCCCCCACACACGGTCAATTAAAGTGACGTTTTTAAAAACGTTGTTTTTTTTCATCACATAAAGTGATGGTGTGTACGGGGCATAAGTCCTTCATTTTAAAGTCCATATAAAAAGATCATAGCAATGTGATAGGTTGTGTAACTGTAAAATGTTCATCCACAAATGGCAGCCTCCACAAGGGGATTAGAAGCAAAATCCAACAGGAGCTACAGAGTATAAAAGAGAAGAGAGGCACCTATAAGTGTAGAAATTTGGTTAAATTTAATGAAGGTACAACATTTAGCAACTCACATGGTTGATGATTAAAAGAGGCACATCTGTATGCAAGTATACAGGCATCCGGGATAAAGCTGTCCACATAGACCATCCCCCACACCACTGGCTCTCACCGCTATCAGTCTGCAGTGGTGACCGGGAAGACTACCCTGCAATAGAGCGATTGAACCGCTCATGGAGCGCAACATAGAAGAGATGACATTGATGGCGGTGAGGAGGATAATGGTCTATGTGGACAGTTTTACCATGGATCCCTCTATACTTAGTGCCTGTTTTAATTATCAACCATATGAGTTGCTAAATGCTGTACCTTCCTTAAATGTAACTATATTGCTACACTTGGAGGTTTCACTATTCTGTTTTATACTCAGTTGTGAAGTGACGCTACGTGACACTACATGTATATCAAGACATCGCTTGTATATTAAGTCAAAATGTATTAAAAAATGTTGCTTGCCTTGCAAAACGCTCTCAAACCAAATTACTCTCAAACCAAGGGTTTACTGTAAATATATATATTTATGGTCGAAGCCCTATGTCCGATACGGATATCAACAAGATAGATAGACTTAACATAAGAATTACCACATGAAATAGACCTGAAGTGTGCCCTGATCTGATGGACGGTATGCCAAAATAAGGGGGCATACCCAAGATTACAGATGAATATTTTGTGGAGAGAAATTAATTTGAGAAATGCCCTAAAAAGGGGATGGGAGGGTGGGTATCGCTCACAGGAAACCGACAAAGACCACAGGTGAGTGGGCTGGTTAAATACCCCCGGGCGCCTCCCATTAATTCAGGCCAGCATACTGGCCTTGTTACTTATATATATACACAGCTCCTCCTGGCTCTTCCTCTCTGTCCAGTACCCCGATGGAAAGCTGCTTGCAATAGGTGCACTTGTGCATGCTCCATACATGCAAGGAATGCATTAACCACTTGACCACTGGGCACGTAAAACTCCCTCCTAACAAGGCCAAATTTCAGCTTTTAACTCTGTCACAGTTTGAATGACAATTACTCAGTCATGCAACACTGTACCCATTTGCCTTGTTTGTCCTTTTTTTTTTTTTTTTTACAAATAGAGCTTTATTTTGGTGGTATTCAATCAATCCTGTTTATTTAAAAAAAAGTGCTATAAATAAAAAAAAAATGTGTAAAAAAAACAAAAAAACATTTTCTTTGTTTCTGTCATAAAATTGAGCAAATTTGTAATTTTTCTTCATAAATTTTGGGCAAATGTATTTCTCTTTTGTTCATGGACGGACACAGCCTTAATCTTGACATAGTGGGTAATAGCCTTCCTTTAGGAGTGACTAGGCAGAAACTTATAGTAAATGTTAAACATATCATGCACACCCTACAACCCCGCCTCACAGATCAGTTTTTTTCTGCCTAGTTAAGGAGAAGACATGGCTCCCTTCTGGCCCATAGGCCTGGAGTCTTTTAGTTCAAATTTATTTTTGGATTTTTTGGTTTTATTTAATTTTCAAGTCAGTTTCTAGAAAAATAAAAAAACACTATAAAATTTTATTATTAGATCAGCGTCTGGCCCTAGGATTACCAGAGGCTCTTCAAGTAACTTTCCGAAGAGCCCGAACTATAAAAAATGTATTAGCACCTAGTAAAATACTAAATAAGTCAACCAGATCCCCTCTAGATATCAGGTCATATTTTGATGACAGGACAGGCATTGTTCAGTGCAAAAAGAGAGAGGATGCCTGACCTGCCAATTCATTGCCCATGGGACCAATAAAATTACCACTAACTTATGGAAAAATTATATAATAAAACAGTTCATCACATGCTCCCACGATTTTGTCATATACGTTCTACCGTGTCCCTGTGGCCTCTTCTACGTGGGGCGCACTATACGTGCATTACACGCAAGAATCGGTGACCACATAGATTTATCAAGAAGGGTTGTGATGAACATAGTGTTCCCCAGGATTTCCATCGACTACATAATAAAGATATTAAATGTCTGGAAATATTTGTTATACAAACCATCCTCAAAGAAACACTAACTGCTAATGAGAGATTTTCCCTTTTATGTAAGAGGGAAGTGTTTTGGATATATATGTTCGATTCACTTGCCCTCAAAGGGTTAAATGAGGAACTAGAGACATGTAGTTTTGACTAACCCCATATTTTCCAGCCCCACCCCCTTCTTTTTCGAAAACCCCAATATTGGTGTTTTCATGATCAGATATTGAGTAGATATTTTATACATTTTTCTCTACACATTTTTTATACATATATATTTTTTATATTTTTACAGGTTCATAAACCTGGACATAACTCGCATACACAGGCGTTGATTTAGATGTGTTTTGTTATTGTTTCTTTATTAATGAATTATGTTATGTATATTTTAACATTTTATTTTTATTTTTGTTTTTATTTTTATTTTACTATATAGAATTTATTTTAAATTTTTGAGTTTCAATTCTTATTTTTATTTTGTTTTTACCTATTTAAATCGATTTTTAATGTATGGCATGTAGAAATAGGACAAATTATGTTTATATTGTGTTAATCTAATTGTATACCCACTGAGCAACGAGGGGTTAATGATAGTGATCTGGATTACTCTGCCCCTTGCTTGCATAACTTCCTGCCCCTTTAGACTATTTAAATGTCCTGGTTGCCGACCTGTGACAAAGCACATGCGTGCAAAAATCGTCGTCAAGGCAACTTAGTATAGCTTGAGAGTCACCACGTCCCATTTACCACCACCATCTATGGTAATCATCCCTGGCAACCATTGGTAGCTTTGATAGCCACCCCATTTTGCCAGCCCAGCTCGGACTTCCAGCAATTGGCTACACACTCCTACTGTAGTAATTAGCCTTTTACGTGTCCGTGTGCACAGGAGAGGCTAACGGCTATTACATCATAACATCGTGGCGTTCTCCCTCTCCCGCGTCAGTGTCTCAGCTGGACTGACATCGCTGGCACACCTGCCTTTCCATCTCTCCGCAGAGCGCTGCTTCCGTCTCTACTAATCACACGTCGACCTACCATCCACACGCTGGCGTGCGTGTTCCATCTCTGGCTGCTGCACAGCAGGGGTATTGGTGCCCCCCCTGCTGTAAGAGACTTGACCCGATCTGGACACTATCGGCTACCTGTTGCTCAGCGAACCCTGGTGATACTGTAAGCTTCTTCTTTCCAATCCCCTTGTTTTAAAATAGGATAAATAACTGGATTTTATCATTATAGCGATTAAATACATTTATTTATTACTGTTCATCTGTTACCGATTGAGCGCTGGATTGTTTTGTTGTGTGTTTTTTACTGTCACGATTCTGAATCAAATTCAGCGTTCGAATCAATAAATAATAGTGGGTCGGCAAATTAATCAGAGGAAGAAAAGATACCTCCTAAAAGGGCACAGCGCTCTGAAAACCAGGCAGCCACTAGCAATATACCCCAGGATCAAATTCCCAGGCCCAGTACCAGCGCTGCCGCCAGTGATAGACCCCAAAACCAAAGGCCCACTTGCAGCACTGCCACTAGCGAAAGACCAAAAGAAATGTCCAGGCCCAGTACCAGCACTGCTGCAGCATCATGCCCATATGTCAGCACAGAAACTTTAAATCCCCCAACTACCAGAACTGGAGTGCCACGTCCCTCAATAGCCAGGGCATCTTCTAGCTGGTCTTGCCAACCCAACATGGCTGCTTTCCGACTCAGGATCAGTAAGAATTCCCCTTTTCACCGCACAGTCAGGTGTGCAAGCCAATGTAGTGATTAGCCTATTATGGGTCCGTGTGCACCAATACCCCTGCTGTGCAGCAGCCAGAAATGGAACACGCTCGCCAGCGTATGGATGGTAGTCTGACGTGTGAGGAGAGGAGACGGAAGCAGCGCTCTGTGGAGAGATGGAAACGCAGCTCTGTTCCATGTGTGCCAGCGATGTCAGTCCAGCTGAGACACTGACACGGGAGAGGGAGAAACAGCTAAATTGTACGAACGCCATAATCGTACATTTACAGTCAAATGCTCGGCCCATAGGCTATAGAAGAATTTGAATGTTGGTTGACTAGTAATAATAATAATTTATAAATAAATGTATTACTACTGTCATACATATGCTTGTAGCAGCCATATATATATATATATATATATATATATATAACTCAAAGATCTTATATATATATATATATATCAAAAGGATAAGTGCATCCTCACATGTAGTGTGCATGTAGATGCATAATATTTTCACATATGCCACGTCCTAAACAGAGTTTTTAAAGAAAAAATTACTTAGGGGCTAGTCATGGACTTTATCGGCATGGTAGGTTGGTAAAGATAACAGTCACCACAAACGGGAACTTTATATAAAAAATTATTTATTACAAAAATATACTTTAAATAAATGTAAAATTGATCTCCAAGAAATGTACACATAGGGCCAGATCCACAAAAGAGATACGCCGACTTAACTCGATTTTTCTAAATTTACACGGCGTGTATCTTTGCGCCCGATCCTCAAAACGAGAAGCGCCTGAAATTCGGGCTTTTCCGTCCTACCTAAAAATATTACGCCGGCGCATTCTCGTGCGCAAATTACGCTAGGCACGCCGCTTTATTTGATAGGCAAAGATGCAAATGAGGGAGATAGGGCGATCCACAGAATTAAGTGTGTGCGCCGTAGATTACGCCCTGTGCGCACCTGTTAGTTTTTTGGTGGGATTTTACACATTATAAAAGCAGCCCTAATTTTACACATGCCGTCTGAATGTCTGCTGAAGCAACACCATTCAGGAAGAGCTCAGCACACAAACGTTCAGGACTGAAATCTCTCTGCCAAAATGCCAGGACCAGCAATGATACTAGCTGCATTAGTTGATATAGAGACACAAAGAAGGAGGAGGGCACAGAGGAGGAGGATGAGGGCACAGGAGAGGGTCTACCGCCCACGGCAAGATTTGTTTGGCATGCCTGCTTGTGAAGTTTACCGCACCTACAGATTTACCCGTGAGGCCATCCTGGAATTAACATCAATACTTCAGGATGATATTACCAGCCCAACCCAACGCTCCCATGCCCTGCAGCCACTCACCAAAGTACTGGCCACTTTGCATTTTCTGGCCACTGGCTCATTCCAACGCACAAGTGGAGGCGTGGCTGGGATGGCACAATCCTCCATCAGCAGGTGTGTGCACCAAGTGGTCCCTGCAATCCTGCTGCGCATGGGAAATCAGTTTGAGAAACCCACCCAGGAGGATCAGCGTTTAAAGTCAATGACCGACTTTTACAACCTTGCCAGATTTCCACGCACCATCGGGGCCATTGATTGTACCCATGTGGCACTACAACCACCCCATGATACTGAGCACATGTTCCGGAATCGTAAAGGCTGGCATTCCATTAATGTGCAAGTCATCGTTGATGCCCATGGCCTCATCTGGCATGTCTGTGCTAAATTTCCTGGATCCTGCCATGATAGTTACATTTACCGGCAGACACAGATCTCAAGAGATTTTGACCAGAACATGTATGGAGACAGCTGGCTGATTGGTGAGTGACATGTGTGTCAGGTATGTCCCCCCCATGATGCTGACATCACAAGGGGCACATGCATGACTAATATCCTCCTGTCTTTTCCCTTACAGGTGACTCTGGATATGCCTTGGGACCTCATCTAATGACCCCATTCAGGAACCCCCAAACCCCAGGAGAGCAACGCTACAACCAGGCGCACATACGAACCCGGGGAGTGGTTGAACGGACCTTTGGGCTTCTGAAGTCCCGCTTCAGATGCCTGGATAAGTCTGGGGGTACCCTGCTGTATTCCCCTGACTTTGTGTGTCAAATAATTGGGGCATGTTGCATACTCCATAACTTTGCCCTCAGAAGGGGACTGCATATTGACTTATGTAATGACCTGACCCCTGACCCAGGCAATACTATCCCAACCAACTCTACCCGGTCTGCTGAGGGCACAACAGCTAGGAGACGCCTTGCAGAAGGCATTTTTTCCCAGTAAATGTACATGATTAATGTCACAATAAGTATGTTTTTTTTCACTGTAAATGCACATGATTAATGTCACAATAAGTATGTATTTTTTCACTGTAAATGCACATCAATAAAGTCACAATGATAATGCATGAATGCACACCACTGTGGTTCCTTGCACAGACACATCACATGCACATCGAATTGGATTAGATCCAAGTCCCCCCCCCCCCCCCTTGGGACTTGGGAGCAGTAACGCCACGCCACGGCTCCAATTATGTCACTGTGCATTCATACACCATTCAGGAACCTGGGATTGCCCTTCTCCCTGGTCCTGGGGATCCCTTCTCCACCAAAACTGAGGGTGACAACCTTAATTTCTTAGGAATGCCACCCCCCCACATTCACACATCATTCACACACATAAACCAAATCATAAGTACAGAAGACAAAATAAAAAAAATAAAAAAATGCATAACCAAAAAAAAACAAGTATCCCAGCAAATTTTTTAGCGGCGGCGATTGCTACGCCTTGGCTGGGCAGGGGCACGGGCAGGGGCACGGGCACGAGCAGGGGCACGGCCACGGCCACGGCCACGGCCACGCCGTCGCGGAGGATGTCCATTGGGGGGGTGTTGAGCTGGGGAAGGAGGAGCCTCCTGGGGGGGTTGAGCTGGGGAAGGAGGAGCCTCCTGGGGGGGTTGAGCTGGGGAAGGAGGAGCCTCCTGGGGGGGTTGAGCTGGGGAAGGAGGAGCCTCCTGGGGGGGTTGAGCTGGGGAAGGAGGAGCCGCCCCTGCTGGCCTGCCCTCCATGGCCCCTGCAATGCGAGTGAGACAGGCAGTGAGGGCAGCCGCATTGGCCTGGCCAGACCTTGTATTGTCCTGCACAGCCTGGGTCAGGGCACTCAGCTCATGGGCCACGCGCGTTGTGGCGGTCTGTATGTCATTCAAACATGTTATGACCGCCGTTGAGTTGGTGGCCACATCACCGAGTGCCTCCATCATTTCACCATGGCTGTGCTCCATCTGCGTCAGTTTTTCCAGAATTTTACCAAGAATGCGGGTCTGCCGGGCATTGTCCTTCACCACACTGGCCGACAGACGCTCGCCCACAGCCACGGTCTCCTGGGTTGTCCCCCTGGCTGCCGCTGAGTCTTGCGGGCCTGGAGGAGGGGAGAGAGTGACCCTGGTGACTGGAGGCCTGTTGGGGGAGAAGTGGGAGGGGCTACCCCTGATGGTGGCCTGACTGGTGCCAGCCTCAGGGGTAGTCTCAGGGGAAGACTCAAAGGTCATCATATCAGTGGCCAGGAGGACTTCCCGGCCAATCTGCATATTTTCCTCCTCCTCCCCCTCATCATCCTCCTCCCACTCAACCTCAACCTCCTCCCCCTCAACCTCCTCATGAGTGTAGGTTTGGCCAATCCCCTCCCCTGGGGAATCCTGCCCTTCTTGGGACTCATCATCTGCCTGTCTTGGGGGTGGTGCTGCAGCCTGGCCCGATGGGCCTGCAACCTCCTGGCCTCCAACCTCCTGGCGTGGAACCTCCTGGCCTCCAACCTCCTGGCGTGGAACCTCCTGGCGTGTAACCTCCTGGCCATCTGTGGAGGACACAAAACAATCACATGTTTGAGGAACCACACACTTGGCACATCTTCCCTTCCCCCACCCACACATGCTAATCAACAGAGAATAAACCAAAAAACATACCTGTCCTCCTAGGAACATCTGACGTATAGCCAGGCAGGCCCACCACCTGCTGTGGGTGGAAACACTGGGCCACTGCCCATTCCTCCTCCGTCAGTCTGACTGGGCAGGGTCCCCCTCCTCCAGTGCCCCTGGTATGGGCGTCGATCCTTGCCATCTTAGTCCGGACGACGCTTCTCAGATCGTTTATTTTTTTCTGTATGCCAGCGGGGGTCCTAGTCTCCCCCCCCCCCGCCGCATTGATCTGGTCCGTTATCTTTTTAAGAAGCTGCCTCCTCCTGGCCGGGGTGGTGTTCTGGCTCTCAGGGCCATGCAGAAATCGCCCATATTTCACAATGCCCCGAGCAAGAATTTGCTTCTCTCCCAGGGTGAAATTAAGCTTCCTGCGTTTAGGGGGCATCTCATACACCACCCAGCAACAACAAACACACCCGACAAACAATCGACAATACACACCCAAAAACCTGACAAAAATCTATACCACAAAAAAATCAAGAAAATCTAAACACACAAGGACACAGCTAATAGTAATTCAAAAAGAAACACGCACCAACAAACAAACAAAAAACAAACACCAAAAAGCAAACACCAAAAAACAATCAGCAAAAACAATAACAAACAAATTAAATAAATACACTTCTCAAACACAAACAACAACTAGACTCTCCAACTCCTCAAACACTTTTCTCACAAACACAACTTACCAACACACAAACAAACAGAGCAGAAGCAAATTGCTCATGGAAGGGGAACAATGGGATATACTTTAGCAAGGGAAGTGTGTGTGTGTGGTGCTTTTTAGACACAGGGCGATCCTCAAACTAAGTACACTTGGCCTTTTACCTATCTCACTGATTGCGCCGAGATAAGTTCTGCACATGCCCAGTGAGGTCCCGATTCGTGCGCGCATGCGCAGTAGGGCCGGCGCCTCATTTGCATGGGGTCACGGCTCATTACAATGAAGCACGCCCACTTCCTTCCCACTTGCAAAAACCCCGCCTTACGCCTCTGAATTTAAGTTACGCTGGCGCACATTTAGACGCAAATGCGCTGTGGATACGGCACTTACGACACCAACTTAGGGCAACGTAACTTAAATCACATAAGTTAGGACAAACTAAATTTGCACCGCTGGCTGAGGATCTGGCCCACAGTGTCCAAATTGCACAGCGTTCACAGTGATTAAAGTGGTTTAGTCACAGAAGATTATAAATGGTTATAATAAAGTAACACCCAAATTAGACATTACTAAATTGAAAATAATAAACAAAGTCCTGATGCGGACAAACACATTTGACCATAGATGGATAAAGTAACTCCTGGAGTAAGTCTGCAGATTGTATCAACTGGAGATCTTAACATTGACGCTGGATTGATAGGGGTCCCAACATGTTTCGCGCTACAGATATGCGCTTCTTCAAAGGACCTATTTAGATCAATGTGCTTGGAAATTAGTAGTATTTAATCAAAGGTAAAGGGCGAGTAAATACAAGAAAATTAATGGACAACTTGGCGCATTGATTACTTTGTGAGTAGAAAGCTGTACAGCGAGGGCTAACAGGGGGTTAACCGTAGATATCAACTTTACTTGAGTAACCTGAAATGTCAATCAGGACATATATTTGAAGGGAGTCTAAAAAAGAAAAATAGAGTCTGTAAAGGATGAGGCCATATTTTAGCCCAAAAACAAGGTTTAGTGTTTGAATAACACTGAAACGTCACTTTAGATGGTTCCAGAGGAGAAGAGGGCCATACATGGCCAAAATAAACCAGTCGCTAAAGAGTAAGCTGGCAGCAAAAAGAAGTTGTCCGTGTGCCTCCCGAGAGGCTTAGCTATATATATATATATATACACACTGTATATTAACAAAAACATGAAAAGAAATGTTTTATATATATATTAAGGATGCCTAAAAATACAACATTCTGGCATTTGTATATGTAGTGTGACAGATTACAGAAAAACACAATAACATTTTTGCAATGAACGCTTAGCTTCATTTTTGACTACCATCTGTTAAAAGAATCTCTCTAATACTGCAGCATAGATTGCTTTAAAGCAATTTTACTGTCAAATTAAAATGTGTATATCAAAAGCATTTTAGCAGGATACATTCTTTCATTTTTAAACATTAGGAAGGAGAAAAACATTTATAATATTTAATAAAAGCGCACAATCCATATCACATACGGTGTGGTTGAAACGGATGGACTTGTGTCTTTTTTCAACCTGACTAACTATGTAACTATGTAACATACCTACCAAACCTACTGGACAAAAAAATAAATTAAGGTATAACACGTACCTGTACCAACTGCAAGTCTATATTTGCATTTCTACTAGAGTTTTTAATGAGAAGTGAAGCACCACAGTTGGTGATATGCAAAGAAATGTATAAACAGAATAAAAAACATAACATCTATTATTACTCAAGGATTTTCAGATACAACTACCGTATTTGCCGGCGTATAAGACGACTGGGCGTATAAGACGACCCCCTAATTTTCCAGCTAGAATGTTGGTTTTGGGATATACTCACCGTATAAGACGACCCCCCTCCGACAAGTCTGTCTGGAATCTGAGAGGTAGCTGGAACAACCACTGACAGGAAAAAAACTCTGACAGAAACAGGCTTTTTTCAAATCTCACTGTGCCATTACATTACATGCCTCACTGTGCCATTGCCTACAGTACCTCACAGTGCCATTATGCCTGCCTCACTGTGTCATTATGCCTGCCTCATTGTGCCAGTATGCCTGCCTCACTGTGCCAGTATGCCTGCCTCACTGTGCCATTATGCCTGCCTCACTGTGCCATTATGCCTGCCTCACTGTGCCATTATGCCTGCCTCGATGATCTCCCTACCTTCTCCTGTTTGCAGAGTTTCTCAGACTGCGGGCATTATTCAAAAGCCGTGTCTCCTCCTCAGGCTGTTCCGTGATAGGCGAAACCCTCATTTTCCCAGCAGAGCCTTTGTTCAGTGTTCTGCCTATCACAGATGTCCTCTCGTCCGAGGCCGAGAGGCTCTGCTGGGAAAATAAGTGTTCCGCCTATCACGGAACAGCCTGAGGAGGAGGCACGGCTTTTGAATAATGGATGCCCACAGCCTTACAGACAGGTAACGGTGTATAAGACGACCCCCGAGTTTGAGTCATTTTTTTACATGCAAAAGGTCATCTTATATGCCAGAAAATACAGTATACAGTATTATGTGGCTTTTGAAAGACAAGAGTAAAAATTATGTATATGTTACAGATTAGGAAACCCGCTCCCACCAGGAGCAGAGTGGCTGCCCATAATATAGTTACATAGTAGGTGAGGTTGAAAAAAGACACATCCATCCAGTTCAACCTGTGTGTGTGCATTTATGTTAATAGTACAATGTATACCCCTGTATGTTGTGATAGTTAAGATACCCATCTAATATATATATATTTTTTATTATTGGTGCTCCCCGCTGAGACCACTGCTTGTGGAAGAGAATTTCACATCCTTACCACTCAGTAAAGAACCATCTACGCAGTTTAAGTTGAAAGAAATTTTAGTGAATGGCTGCAAGTCTTTTTAAAATTTCCTTTACCTGAATAGTTTGTTTCCTATTCTAGGGTCACCAGTACGGTATTTGCACATTGATATAATATCCCCTCTCAGATGTCACCTCTCCAGAGAGATTAAGTTCAATACTTGTAGTCTTTCCCCATAGCTGAGATCCTCCAGTCCCTTAATTAGCTTGTTTGCCCTTCTCTGGATTCTCTCTAGTTCCAGTACATCCCTCCTGAAAACTGGTGCCCAGAATTGGGTTGCATACTCCAGGTGCAGCTGGACCAGAGTCTTGTAGAGTGGAAGAATTGTTTTATCTCTGGAGTGAATCTCCATTTTAATACATGCCAACATTTTGTTGGCTTTGCTTGCATCAACTTGGCATTGCAATCCATTGCTCAGCCTGTCATCTACTAGGACTCCAGGTCCTTTTCTATAATAGATTCCCCCAGAGGTTCTCCCCCTAGCGAGTAAATTCCATTCACATTTTTGCCACTCAAGTGCATTACTTTACATTTTCCTACATTAAACCTCATTTGCCATGTAGTTCCTCACCCCATCAATTTATTTGGGTCTTTTGTAGGCTATCCATGTTCTGGGTAGACATTATTGCCCTGCTTAACTTTGCATAATCCAAAAATACTGAGATTGAACTGTTTATCCCATCATCCAGATCGTTTATGAATACATTAAAAAGGATTGGTCCCACCCAGAATAGAACCCTGGGGGACCCCACTTTCCACACTGGGATAGAGTACTCCTCATTTTTCACCACCATTTGGACTTGCCCCTGTATTTATTTGTACAGTAAATGTTTGTGGGGAACTGTATCAAATGCCTTTGTAAAATCCAGATACACCACATCCACAGGCCTTCCTTTATCTAGTTGGCAGCTTACTTCTTCATAGAAGGTAAATAGATTGGTCTGGCAAGACAGATTCTTCATGGATCCATGTTGATTACTACTACTGGTACCTTTTTCATTACTAAAATCTTCTATATACTGTAGTCCCTTATCATCCCCTCCTATAGCTTGCATGTTAGGCTAACTGGTCTGTAGTTCCCCGGCATATATCTTGGCCCTTTTAAAATATTGGTGTCACGTTGACTTTTCTCCAATCAGCTGGTACCATTCCAGTCTGTAAATTGTACACAAAAATTAGGAACAATGGTCTGGTTATCACCTGACTGAGTTCCTTAAGGGAAAAATTCCACATCCGATGGCTATTCCAATGGCCTTCTCAATGTCAGCTTTTTTAATTGGGTCCCTTAGAATAGCTTAGTTAACTCTCAAGTGTCCATGGCTATTCGAGACCAAAGGACCTTTGAAGACAAATACCTCTGAATGATCAGATACTACCTAGTCTCTAATGTAGGGTTGATTTAGTGACCAAAGAGAATGCTTTGCTAGGATGAATATGTGATTAATTCATGCAAACAAATTATGTGGGGAAGAGTAATGGGTATAGTCACACATTGTAGGGTTGATTTCCCTCCAAATATCAATTAGACCTTAAGAGTAGATAATTTTAGAAATATTTAAGCTATTTTTTGATGGGCTTATAAGATGATCGCCTCCAAGTTTATTTTTATCTAGGCATACAAAGCGAGACCCAGGTACAACTACCGGGGTCAAAAAGCGGCTACGTCCGCAACAGAGGGTCTTAGTCAATATTTTAATTCTAAAAAATACAAAATTTATTGATTTCACAATTCACAAAACAGTGGAGTGCAAAATGTGATAATTCATGATGTGACTACAAATATCAAGACAACTTCATTCACAATGCTATAAAGGTTTTCCTGGGATGAAAAACACTGGAAGATGGTGCTATAAAAACAAAACACAAAAAACGTACACAACAATACAAACACACAATCAGAAACAAAGTCCGGACACGCACAAAGCATTCACAGAGAGATTGTCATATGATAATAATCACATTGATGCAAAATTGCAATTGAACACTTGTTCAATAAAAATGGTTTTGACAGTTTCCCTGTGAGTGACCCCAAGGGGATCTCGATAACTTCATGATTTTCCTGAAATGATATACCTCCTAAATTATTGCCGAATAATATAAATAAAAGATGATGGTTCTATGACTAAATGACCAGCGGTCAGGTTCTGTCACTGGTTAATTGTAGCATTGCATTTTTTGATGGTAGTAATTAAGATTCTTTTTTTATAAGATGAAAACAATCAGTGCCAAAAATATAGTAAGTACCATGCTACTAATTACTGTTTTAATAACCTATTATAAACGTGCACAGCTGCTAAACATTCTTATGCCCCGTACACATGATCGGATTTTCCGATGGAAAAAGTCAGATGGTCTTTTTCCATCGGATATTGCGATCGTGTGTAGCCCCATATATTTTTTTTATCTGAAATGCCGATGAATTCCATCGGAGTTTAGATATAGAACATGTCATAACACGGCATAAGTGATACACCACACTGGTTGAAAAATTGAAATAAATAAATGTAGAGCTATGTATATAAACCGATTAACAATAAACTAAAAGTGCATATATCTAATAATCAGAAATCATGACATCAGTGATAAATAGTAGTGTTGCTCACGAATATTCGCATTGCGAATATTCGACTCGAATATAGCATATTCGAGAAATCGCGCTATATTTCGAATTTCGCGGTGAATATTCGCAATTCCGAATATTCGCATTTTTTCAATTTGATTTTTAAAACAGATCACATCCTATCGACGTCTAAAAGCATTGCTGGTATGATTAGAGACCCTGGGCCGAGTAGCTAAGCTGAGGCGATCCTTTTATGTTGCCAAATTGAAAAAAAAAAATTGCGATTTTTCGCTATTGCGAATGCGAAAATGATTGCGAATTTTCGATAACTGTGGTAGGAGAACTCTGATTGTCTCTGATGCAAAAGGGGGGGGGCTTTGTGTATGTTTCTGTTATGAATATTTGTATGTTTGATATTATTTTTTTTTGTAAGAAGGAAAAAATTGCGCATACCTTAAAAAAAGGGGAGAATACAGCAGCAACTCAAAAATGTTATACAACATAATTTAATACAAGACAGAAAATGGAGTCGCTCTACAAGAATAAAAAATATGTCTAGTGACAAGACATGTGGGCAAATTATAAAATAAGCAAGCGCAAATAACTTGTGAAATACACAGTGAAACAAATATATAAAGAAATATAGTCCCAATAATAGAAAAATAATCTTTCATAAAAATGTCTTTGATATGTGAAGTGAAAAAAAGTCCAAAGCATGCAGCATGAACGTGTTCAATCTTCAAGGTGTTTGATTGACAAATGGATAGAGTAAAGAATCACCACCAATGCAAAACACTTTTTATTTTCTATTGTAAAATATCAAGAATATTCTGAGCCAATCAGAGTGCTCCTTCCGCATTTGCCGAATATTCACAATTATTTTGTATTGTAAAATATCAAGAATATTCTGAGCCAGAGTGCTCCTTCCGCATTTGCCGAATATTCGCAATTATTTTGTATTGTAAAATATCACGAATATTCTGAGCCAGAGTGCTCCTACAGCATTTGTCGAAATTGCGCAGTAAATATCGCATTCGCATGTTGCGATATTTCGATAAAATATCACGAATATTCTGAGCCAATCAGAGCGCTCCTCCAGCATTTCTCGAAATTGCGCAATAAATATCGCATTCGCATGTTGCGATATTTCGATAAAATATCACGAATATTCTGAGCCAATCAGAGTGCTCCTACCGCAGTTATCAAAAAATCGCAATTATTTTCGCATTCGCAATAGCGAAAAATCGCAATCATTTAATTTCGATAAAATATCACGAATATTCGAATTTAGCGAATATATCTCGAATATTCGAATATATATTCGAGATATATCGCGAAATCGAATATGGCATATTCTGCTCAACACTAATAAATAGTCCATAAATAAATACATAAATAAAGATTCTTCATATGGTCAGTGTTTCAACGGCATTCCATTACTGTGATTGTTCGTCCTCAAAAGGAGTGCACACCATCACCAATAAAAATGCGCGCTCACCTCCCAGATGAGTTAAAACTTGTGAATAGATCTCCCCACAAGTTCACACAATCTCCTCCTTTAAACAATCAATGACAGGTAATCAAGCTGGCTCCTTTCTTATTGGCAACTCAGCACACGTACATCCAGGGAAACAAACCAACTCTTAGCTTTTCTCAGGGATTCAGGGTGTTCTCTGTATACAAAATGTATTAGGAGCCCCAAAAAAACAAGTTACACTTACAGGATAAAAACTTTAAAACCACATATAAAAGCTCCACAGTAGCGATGCCATGTACTCATGGTGAGTGGCTGGACATCACGTTATCAGATCCTTCCCTCTAGACGCATATCGGCCAATCACAGGCCTTCCTCAGTATATGGGAGGGATAATCTCTCTCTGTGTTTCCAAGAAACACAACTGCTAAACAATCAGCTTGCTGTCAGGATGTTTATCTTTCCAGTACTCTCAAAGACATCTCTGGCAATCATTGGTTACAATCTGTTGGAAGAAAGATTGGGTAATCTGGAATGTTGCTTCCGGGTTACAGCCAGATGGTCCCAAGTCTGTATGGCGGGGGGGGGGGGGGGGGGCTGGCTCCTTTGTGTCTATGACAATAAGATGGGAATCAGTGATTCTACAAGCAAGCTTCAAAGAGAGGAGAAGGAATGTCTTGGCATTGTCTGATTTGACAGGAGGAAAGTGTGAGTGGTTATGGTTGAGGGGAATGATTGTTAAAACACATACCAAAGAGTAAGAGCTTCTCTTGTATCTTTTCTGTTCCTGGCATGGGCATGTGAGCCTTTAGGCTCATTGTCGTTTGCTATCCAGAACCAGAGGATGAAACAATGTATGATAAGTGTTTTTGAATTTCTTTTGTATATATATTCTGCTGTTTAATGTGTGAAGTTGGAATATCCCTATTTTCTTGGGAATAAATTAAAGATGTTATTTTTACCAGCAGCAGTGTGTTTGTCTTTATAGACTAACTAATTATAGGCGTAGACCAATCAATCCATTTATGCAATAGATAGAAGGAATCCGTAAACATCTTTCGGGATAATAATTTAGTTTATATTTATTAGCCTTGTATATTGCAGCAGTTACTTCACAATCTATAATATGTTGTGCATTCCTAAAAGTGAACTAACAATTTTGAATAAAATTACATAATATATTAAATTAAAATAAAATAAAATAGAATTAAATTACCAACAAACATAGGAGGAATGTTTATTAGTATACTATGGGACCACTTGGATGTATTAATAACAATTCTTATATATTTTGTATATACTCCCCTACCATACTATATGAATATACATATGTGTGGGGTCACTAATCCAATTAAAATGTGTACAATGAAATAAAACAAACCTATTAACTACTGAGCATTAAGATCTATCCATCTGATGAAGGGTTACCTATGCTCATCCATTATAGATTAAACAATTTAAGTCAAAATCTGAGCCCCCTAGGCGTTAAAACCTAGGTCTCATGGATCCATGCTGATTCGCTTTGGCATAATTGTCTTATATAATTATTTCCGCCGCAATGGTGTTTTACCTTTTCTATGGCCCAAAACTAAGATTTCTATCATGGACATCTCTAAAATGTTTGGAAACACAGTGGGCCAGATCCACAAAAACCTGACGTAACTTAAAAAATCCAATTTAAGTTACACTGGCTTAAAGTTTCTACCTAAGTGCCTGATCCACAAAGCACTTATCTAGAAATTTCAGGCTGTGTAACTAAAATTCCGCCGGCGCAAGGCGTTCCTATTCAAATGGGGCGAGTCCCATTTAAATGAGGCGCGCTCCCGCGCCGGCCGTACTGCGCATGCGCGTCGGCCGTACTGCGCATGCGCGAAGTTACGTTACGCCGAGTTTTGAGGATCGCGACGGCTTAAAGTTGCGTCGGGGAAAAAAAAAATGACAGCGGCATGCATTCCTGAGGGAGAACTCCATGCCAATTTTCAAAGAAAAAACCGGCATGGGTTCCCCCCCCAGGAGCATACCAGGTCCTTAGGTCTGGCATGGGTTGTAAGGAGACCCCCCCACGCCGAAAAATTGACGTAGGGGGTCCCCCTACAATCCATACCAGACCCGTATCCAAAGCACGGTACCCGGCCGGCCAGGAAGGGAGTGGGGACGAGCGAGCGCCCCCCCCCCTCCTGAGCCGTGCCAGGCCGCGTGCCCTCAACATGGGGGGGTTGGGTGCTCTGGGGCAGGGGGGCGCACTGCGGGCCCCCCCACCCCAGAGCACCCTGTCCCCATGTTGATGAGGACAGGACCTCTTCCCGACAACCCTTGCCATTGGTTGTCGGGGTCTGCGGGCGGAGGCTTATCGGAATCTGGGAGTCCCCTTTAATAAGGGGGCCCCCAGATACCGGCCCCCCACCCTAAGTGAATGGATATGGGGTACATCTTACCCCTATCCATTCACCTGGAGGCAAAAAGTAAAAGTTAACACACAACACAAGGCTTTTTAAAATATTTTATTATTCTGCTCCGGACGCCCCCCCTGTCTTCGTTATTAGCTCAATTACCAGGGGGGGCTTCTTCTTCCGCTCTCCGGGGGTCTTCTTCCACTCTCCGGGGGTCTTCCGCTCTCCGGGGGGGCTTCTCCGGACTCCGGGGGGCTTCTTCCATCTTCTCCCCTCTTCCGCTCTTGACTCGGCGAACCCCGGTTCTTCTGCAGCTCTCCGGTGCCTTCTTCTTCAGCGCTGGCTGCCTGCTATGTTTGTGTGTTAGCTCGATTTCAAACAGGCAGCCGGCGCGGTCTTCTGTGGCGTCAGGATCTTCTGGTCTTCTGTTCTTCCGATGTTGTCTCGTCGCCTGTTGTCGCTGTAATGATGGAAGCGCGCCTTGCATCCCATTTATATAGGCATCACCGTCCCATCATGCTCCGGTAGGTACCCACGTGGTGGGTGCCTACCCACGTGCACCCACCACGTGGGTACCTACCGGAGCATGATGGGACGGTGATGCCTATATAAATGTGATGCAAGGCGCGCTTCCATCATTACAGCGACAACAGGCGACGAGACAACATCGGAAGAACAGAAGACCAGAAGATCCTGACGCCACAGAAGACCGCGCCGGCTGCCTGTTTGAAATCGAGCTAACACACAAACATAGCAGGCAGCCAGCGCTGAAGAAGAAGGCACCGGAGAGCTGCAGAAGAACCGGGGTTCGCCGAGTCAAGAGCGGAAGAGGGGAGAAGATGGAAGAAGCCCCCCGGAGTCCGGAGAAGCCCCCCCGGAGTCCGGAGAAGCCCCCCCGGAGAGCGGAAGACCCCCGGAGAGTGGAAGAAGACCCCCGGAGAGCGGAAGAAGAAGCCCCCCCTGGTAATTGAGCTAATAACGAAGACAGGGGGGGCCTCCGGAGCAGAATAATAAAATATTTTAAAAAGCCTTGTGTTGTGTGTTTATTAACTTTTACTTTTTGCCTCCAGGTGAATGGATAGGGGTACGATGTACCCCATATCCATTCACTTAGGGTGGGGGGCCGGTATCTGGGGGCCCCCTTATTAAAGGGGACTCCCAGATTCCGATAAGCCTCCGCCCGCAGACCCCGACAACCAATGGCAAGGGTTGTCGGGAAGAGGTCCTGTCCTCATCAACATGGGGACAGGGTGCTCTGGGGTGGGGGGGCCCGCAGTGCGCCCCCCTGCCCCAGAGCACCCAACCCCCCCATGTTGAGGGCACGCGGCCTGGCACGGCTCAGGAGGGGGGGGGGCGCTCGCTCGTCCCCACTCCCTTCCTGGCCGGCCGGGTACCATGCTTTGGATACGGGTCTGGTATGGATTGTAGGGGGACCCCCTACGTCAATTTTTCGGCGTAGGGGGGGTCCCCTTACAACCCATACCAGACCTAAGGGCCTGGTATGCTCCTGGGGGGGAACCCATGCCGGTTTTGTTTTTTACAAATTGACGTGGAGTTCTCCCTCGGGAAAGCATACCAAATGCCGTCGCTGCAATGGGCCTTTACAAGGTGTGACTAACTTTACACTTTGTAAAACGAGCCCTAATTTTACACTTGCAAAATAACACTTACGGCGCAAAAAAGAAGCTAGAAAGCTTTGTGGATCGCCTTAAGTGCTAATTTGCATACTAGCAACGGCATTTCGACTCGAAATGCCCCCAGCGGCGGATGCGGTACTGCATCCTAAAATTAGGCAGTGTAAATCAATTACACATGCCGGATCTTCTGTGTAACTTTGGAAAAAGCCTTTTGAGGATCGTTTCCAAAGTTACACACAGACTGAACAGCACTTAAGTCGGAGTATCTCTTTTGAGGATCTGGCCCTGTATTCTTTTTTCCCTTTTTTAATCGTATTGATGTGTTTGCGCACCCTTACCAACAGAGGTCTGGATGTATGACCTACATACTGGAGCTTGCAAAAACACTCAAGCATGTATACAACCCTGTCAGACTTGCATGTACCTGGACTACAAGCCCAATGAAACAGAGCAAGGTCTCCCTTATGGATCCGACTCACGGGCCCTGGTTGTGGAGACAGGAGGCACGGGAGTGTGGAAGGGTATGAGAGCTTGGAGGCTTTTTGCAGATAAGCGGCTCAGGAACCAGATGCAGAAGAGGTTGGTAATCCGCTCGGACAGCGGGCAGGCTGGTAGGACCACTGGAGAGTGGAGCTGGGCAGGAACAGAGTAGAGTGGTCGGGTCACAGGCAAGGTCGGGAATGGTCGGGAAGTGAGGTACAGTGGAGCAGGCAGGTGCAAAGTCAGACAAGCCAAAGTCAGATGCAGGCGGAAGACAGAAAAATATCCAGGTAACAGGCCGGGTGGTCAGAAGGTCACGGTACATGGAGGTAACAGGTATAAGGTAACAGGGAGCTGAAGATCAGACAGCACCGGTCTGAAGTATTCCAGGGGTTTAAATGGACTGTTTGGCGCCAAGTGGCGCGCGCATGCATGCACCCGCGCGCACAGGTGCACCGGCGCATGCAATCCAAGACACGAACCAGCGCGCACAGGGTCATGCACAACAGCACGCACCGGAGTGCACAAATCAGCGCGCATCGTCACATGTGGGCGCGCACCAAGACGACCAACACCGTGACCAGCAAGGTGAGTTCTCTGACAAACCCCTTTGAAAGAACAAGTAATAAAATCTCTTATCTTGTGTACCCTTCCCGTGGCCGTAGCCACAAATTTGCTTTTCTTTTTTATGATACTACCTCTTGTAGTCCTACAGGCTGAACACTTCCCACATGCATAAAAATATGTGAGGAAGGGGGTTAAGATCCCTATAATCTATTATGTTTATTAGGGGGGGGGTCTAGTGCTTCCGGGGCTAAAATGTCTCTTAAGTTGAGTGCTTTCTTATAAACAAATGAGGGGTGCTGAGGGAGGACTCCTCCCAATAGTTTATCTCATAATAACACATTTCAGTGTCTTTTAATGATGTTTTCAATCTTGTTCTTTTAATTGTTTTAATTCAGAACCATCCTGTATTCATCACCCTCCTTTTTAGGTGCTTTCTCTTTGGTTGTCAGTAACTAATTTCTATCAATGATTTTCACCTCCTCTAGTTGTTTCCTCACCAACCTACCATTGTATCCTTTCTGTATGAATTTCTCCTCAAAATAGTCTGCTTGCTCGCTAAAATCCTCCGCCTTGGAGCAATTTCTTTTGAGTCTAACAAACTGACCCCTGGGTATGTTCAATAACCAGGGTCGGTGATGACAGCTGTCCATGGCTATATAGCCATTTCTATCTGTAGGCTTGCTATAATTTTTGGTATAGATTACCCCTTCTTGCACGTAAATTTCCACATCTAAGAACACCATTTTACTTCTATCATAATTCCAGGTTAATTTAATATATTTCTCATTTTGGTTTAGGCTGTCAGGGAAGGAGAGGAGACTGCTCTCATCACCTCTCCAGATCATGAACAGGTCATCTATAAATCTATAATGACCAATAAGCTCCTCTGGTTTATTTTCAAAGACAGCCTCTGACTCCCAGTGTGCCAAAAAAAATTGGCTACACTGGGAGCAAAACGGGCGCCCATAGCTACACCGGTGTTCTGTAGATAATAACTTCTGTCATACCAGAAATAATTGTGTAGCAATCCAAATTCTAAACACTGCTGAAGAAATCTACGCTGCTTTTTCTCTGAGGAGGAATTTTTAAGCGCCCACTTCACCGCTTTCTTAGCATCTTTATGTTCTTTTATGGTATATAGTAAGCTTAGTGTCCTTTAAATAAGCAGGTGTGGAACTTACTAGGAGTTGAAGAAAAACATCCAGATACTGGCCTAATCTTAAAGGTGAGTGAATCCACCCCATTTACAATGGGTCTTTATAAATGGCTAATATTTAGATATATGGGATTAAAAATCCCCTTAGCAGTATTGATACACCCTGCATTGTACATTTTGGTTTAAGGTCCGATCAAATCCGTCAAACCAGTAATGAACCCTAGAAGATTAACATAAAAACTAACTATAGTTTAGAGTAACAAGTATCAACTTATTTAAACCGAAAAAATAAATAAAACTAAAAATATATAAGGGGAACTCAGTAAGATCCTCAGGTCCCATGGTATTTGGTTATTACAGTTTTTCTCTATTGTTTTGGCTCATTTCTTGAAACAGAAATTACATTCTCAAAACTCTAAGATCATTTGGCAAAACAGTCTTACAGTTTAGCACAACACTATAACTCACGTGCAAAAGCTCATATCTCTCCCAAAACTGTTCACTCATGCTTCAAAACCATATTCCTTTCCCATATAAAGAGTCAGTGCCCCCAAAATGGCAAATATTCTTCTCAATTGTATTGGCTCATTTCTTGATACAGACCAGACATTCTCAGCTCTCTTGGTACTTTTGTCAAAATAACCTGGATGGTTCAGCACAACACCATGGTTCACCTTCAAAAGTTCATATCTTTCCCAAAACAGTTCACTCATGTGTCAAAACTACATTTCTTTCTCATTCAAATAGTCAGTGCCCCCAAAATGCTTCATCCCTTTGGCATTGTGTAAGCACTGCAAGTCAAAATGTTTAGATGTTTTGTCTCTATGGCAGAGGACCATTGAAATATCCCTCATGTCCACCTTTCAGTCTTAGCCCAGTCCTTCATTGACAATGGTTACTGTACAGTTTTGGTCTAGCTAATTGAATACAATTGTGTACAAAACTGAAAAAAAAGGAAAAGATTTTAGGGTAAGAGTCGCCTCCAAGGTTTGACATCACACATTGCACTCATACTGCCAAGGAAAAAATACTTTACAGTATTGTTACCATTATCATTCACACACAAAGTACCTTCCATACATCAGAGTAAAAAGAAAATGCATACAGCATAATATACGGAAATATAAATACACAAACAAAAAACAAGGAAAATTACATTTAGCCTACAATGCTGTAAATAAAGCTGGAGTTTCACAAGTACTGTAACATCTCTTCACTGGTCGCTGTCCTCGTCCTCCCTCTCCTGGCCACCGTCCTCACCCTCCTGGCCACCGTCCTCACCCTCCTGCTCACCGTCCTCACCCTCCTGTCCACCATCCTCACCCTCCTGCCCACCGTCCTCACCCTCCTGTCCACCATCCTCACCCTCCTGCCCACCGTCCTCACCCTCCTGTCCACCATCCTCACCCTCCTGCCCACCATCCTCACCCTCCCTCTCCTGGCCACTGTCCTCACCCTCCCTCTCCTGTCCACCATCCTCACCCTCCTGCCCATCCACACGCTGCTGTCTGTCTGGCCACAGATTTTCGTCAACATCACAGCGTATATTCTCCCTTGCGATGCAACGAGGGAAGAAATGGCGTGCATGTCGCAACTATCCCCTACACTGATCTCCTGTAATATCCTCACAGGCAGCGTCCATTGCATGGAGCAGGGACCTCTGATCTTGAGACCGATGCTCATACACTCTCCACCTCCAAGCGGAGAAAAACTCCTCAATAGGATTGAGGAAAGGAGAGTAAGGTGGTAGGAACACCATATCCATCCTTGGATGAACAGTGAACCAGGTCCTGATAAGCGGGCCATGGTGGGAAATTCACATTGTCCCATACAATTATATATTGTGGTAGGTGAGGCCCTATGAGACCTCTCTAATTTTCAGGGATCAAATCCAAATGAAGGCGGTCCAAGAAGATGAGGAGCTTTTGTGTATTGTATGGGCCAAGACTGGGGATGTGAGTGGCCACACCATTCTCAGAAATGGCAGCACACATAGTTATATTGCCCCCTCGGGGCCTGGGACATCCACCGTGGCCCAGTGGCCAATAAAATTATGGCCACGTCTTCGGCCCTTGGCCAGGTTGAAGCCAGCCTCATCCACATACACGAGTATGTGAGAGGTCTTGTTTCCTTCCAATGCCATTATTCTCTACAATAGAGTAAAAAAAGAAAACATCAAATCAGTCATAGAGAAGAGTCATACACTACAGTTACAGACAGTTACATAGGAATGTATATGTTCTACACAAGTTCAATATACTACTGGCCAGTATTCCAGTGGTTCCAAACCTGGGGTACATGTTCCCTATGCAGAGGTGCTACAGGGGGTATTTGACAGAAAGGGGAGGGAAAAAATTATCAACGACTAGACTTACTGAAATGTTACAGTAAAACCCACAGTATTAGATAGATTTACATGGGAGGTACTACTGTAATTGCAGCTCTTTGACCCTTTTTCTTACTGTAGTGTATGTTATATTCTTCAAAATAGGGATTATAATGATAATTGCATCATACACTAAGCTGCAGTTTTTACTGGAATACTGGAATACTGCTGTAAACTGTTTAATCAATATTGTAGAAAATAAACTATTCCATAGTTTATTTTCTATGTAGCGCTCACCCCCGAAGGAGCCGCTGGTTATATATTGGGATGGCGTGTTACCTCTGTGATTGTCTAGGGTAGACAATGAGAGCTTTAGCAAATGTAATGTCCACACGGCAGGTGTCTTTCCTTGTGCTTTATTTTACCAAACACGGTAAACAGTAAAACTTGAGATAGATAGCAAAGATGGATGAGGAGAAGAAATAGCAGATTCAGGCTTAACGATATGGAAACAGTCCTGCTTCCAATGATACTTTACTTTCGTCGCCACTCCAGCCGGAGTGGGTATAGTGTACCTGGACAGGCCTCTCACACCGACCTGGCAGCCAGAGTATCACTCGGAAATTTGAGGGAAAAGATCTCTGCCACAGACTCTTCCCTAGAACTTAGATCATGGAGACAATCCTCCTTGGTAGAATTTGTGTTAGAATCGCCTTCAGGTAGTATTTTCAACCAGGTTACCAACTGACAGGTTGCTGACATCCAACCTTTAAGTGTCCCGTTACCTTGATCCCCGATGGATTGTCTAGGCCCTGTTGGATCGCCAGCCTCTCTTGGCTCTCCTCAGGCGGACTCCCCACCGAAGAGCTATCTTGCTTGGGATCTTCGTAGAATTGGGGACCCAGTCGAATACTGGGGCCCCGCCACAGCTTTAAATGTTCCGGGCCAACATGGTCCCGGAACCAGGAACACCGCGTGGCACGCGCACCCCGGCCTGGTAGGCCATCTCGCCGGGGGGCCGTGATGTGTGGTCACCCTAAAGGTGGGTGCCACCTTAGGAAAAGAACCCTGCCTCAATGGCGTCTGCTCCAGAAGTACCCTCCCCAGCATGCCCCGCGAGAGAAACTCCCTCCCGATTGGCTGCTGGCAAGAGGCACCCCAGCCTGGACTCCACTGGCACCACCTGTCACCCCGGTGTGGTATGACACCCCAGCAACCACATAATGGACCCGTAGCACAGCCCAGCTGAAACAGAGACCCTTTGTAAAATTGCAATCAGAGTCAACTACACTCTGATTATCCCTTAACTTTTACAGTAATAGCACCAGTACTTGGAAGTACACAGGTGCTACATCTACAATATTTTTCTTGTCATTGTTAGTATCATACGTAACATCCCACTGAGGTAAGATACTGTTATACTGTAGGCCTATCACACACACACACACTAAATGAATATGTAAATGAATAAACATGTTTGTTTCTCTATGCACAGTGTCCTGTCCTATACATTATATAATTCCATCATTGATTGTGAGGCCATGGTTGATGACATAGTCTATAATTGTGGCCCAAATTTCATCAGGGACAGCATGGTGTCTTCGTGCTCCTCGGCCTCTTCCCATATTCCACCACCACGCACCCTTACTCCTCCTCCTCTTCTTCTTCCTCGAGCAGACAGTTGCCATTGTTCATTTACTTGGCCAGGTGACTCCATGTTCAGAAATTGTACTGGTCCTGCATGGTCAAGCTCTATATATACATGTTTGGCAGCATTCACAATCATGGACAGCACCTGTCGGGTACAGTAACTAAACAGACTGTTTGATTGGTCATCTGAGACCAACTCCAACTCCTCCTTCGTTAGTCAAGTTCTAGTTGCACCTGACTGTCAATTGCTGTAATAATTTTATCAAATGTTCCAAGAGATTCATATATGGTAATTATAGTATTATGTTCCTGAAAAATTTTGACAATTGAACAGACTATTGTGCATGTGATGACTTAAACAATGAAATGACGCTGACACGTTTTGGAGAGAACGACCATTAGACTGAAGAAATGACAATCAGTTTAGATCAACAAGATCTATTCAATTGTAAATTGTGCTAAATGTAGGCTACTTGTACTTAATCATTTGAAAAATGTACTGAGACAGTGAGACATGTACTGAGACATTTGCAATTTGATGAAATGAATGAGAAATGCAATTCAGTTGTGAACAATTGCGAAGTGGTTTGGAGATTTGTC
Organism: Rana temporaria; assembly: GCF_905171775.1. Lineage (NCBI taxonomy): Eukaryota > Metazoa > Chordata > Amphibia > Anura > Ranidae > Rana > Rana temporaria. The sequence goes on from NC_053496.1 coordinate 112,754,014, forward strand.
CATGTTGTTTTGAGAATGTCATTTCTGTTTCAAGAAATGAGCCAAAACAATGGAGAAAAACTGTAAAACAAGTATTTCACTAGTTTTCAGAGAACAGGGAACTGTCCAGTTTGAACTGGGTTGTCATAACATATTATTTTGTGTTTTGGTATTCAAAACACAAAAACTTCTTTAGATTTTTTGGGATTTGACTGTATTCCAGAGTGGGGTCAGCGGGCTTGAAACACGTACGTATTACATTGCATTCATACACTTAAAGGCAGAAGTTTTTTTATCTTAATGGATTATATGCATTAAGATAAAAAGCCTTCTGTGTGTAGCAGACTCCCCAGCACCCCCTAATTACTTACCTATGTCCCCTCTCTCTCTCCAGTGATGTCCACAAGTGTCTTAGCCATGAGGGACTCTCCTCCTGATTGGCTGACACATAGCAGTGGCGCCATTGAATCCTGCAGCTGTCAAAGTCAGTTAGCCAATCAGAAGAGAGGGGGGGCGGGGGGCAGGGCTTTGTGTCTGAATGGACACACAAAGCTGTGACTCCGTTAGGGTGCCCCCATAGCCAGCTGCTTGCTGTGGGGCCACTCAACAGGAGGGAGGGGCCAGGAGCAGCAAAGAGGGACCCCAGAAGAGGAGGATCCAGGCTGCTCTGCGCAAAACCACTGCACAGAGGAGGTAAGTATAACATGTTTGTAATTTTATTTTTTAAATGAGACTTTAAATCGCTTTAACATAAAAAAGCATGAAAAAATGTTTATGGCTCTAATTTAAGTATTTACTGTATTTATTGGCGTATAACACTCACTTTTTTACCCTGAAAATGGAGGGTAAACTGTGCCTGCATGTTATACGCAGGGGCTGTGGAAAGGTTTTTTCCTGAAACCTCCCTCTTAAAGTTAGGGTGCGTTTTATACCCCTGTGCGTGTTATACGCCGATAAATATGGTATATTGATGCTCAGGTGCTGCAAAATTTGTGATGGTGTTGATAAACAAAGCTTGGAAACACTGCTGAGTTGCTCAAGTCATTCAAAGCGCAATATGTTTTGCAAAGTGAGTGAGTGATATTAGTTGTGTTACTATGAAATCTGCACCATAGAGATAGAGGCCCAGATTCACAGCAGAGATACGACGGAGTATCTCAGATACTCCGTCGTATCTCTCAGAGTATCTATGTGACTGATATATAGAATCAGTTACGCATAGATAGCCCTTAGATCCGACAGGTGTAATTGAATTACACTGTCGGATCTTAGGATGCAATACCTCGGCCGCCGCTGGGGGAAGTTTGCGTCGTAAACCAGCGTCGGGTATGCAAATTAGTAGTTACGGCGATCCACAGCGTTTTTTGCGTTCGCTACATCGCTGCTAGTCTAGTTTCCCGTCGCAAAGTTAGTCGTCGTTTTTGGTGCCCTAACTTTACACAGCACACGTATGTGCTGTATAAAGTATGGCCGTCGTTCCCGCGTTGAAATTTGAAATTTTTTTGATCTTGCCGGAGAATCAGGCACTTGCGATGAAAACTTGCGGCGGTGTAATGTATCTACGATCTACGTATCTACGATACGTTAAGCCGCAGCGATTCTACGTAAATCTGGGCCTGTGAGTATTGTGTTGGCATCTCTAAGCATGAGGAATTGGTCACTGTAATAAAGTTTCAGTTCAACTATAATGCATTGTGTAGTGAAGCTGAGATGTACAGCTGTAGAAAGTCGACTTCATTATCCTCTCAAATATCAAAAAACCTCCAGCTGTAGTTACATATCTAGAAGTATCAACCTACAGTATATTTATAATAACTCGTTATTTTACCGCCATTTTCTATGCAGTAACTGCATTTAAGAGACCTCTGAATAGCACATTTTCAAGAAATATATTTATCTCCTTCAGCCTTGAAGAAAAATAGCAAAGTTTGCAAAAATCTCCCAATAGCTCAAGTTAATTTCATAAAACATGTTCTTCCATTTTCTTTCCTACGCATTGATTGAATGTACGGCATAATTATATGAGTTTCAGCGTTGGATTGTATGACTAATAAATGAGAATATGTGGAGAGTCTGGACCTCATATTAATTAAAAACCCTGTGGTGCAGGCAGTTATATATGAAAAGCTAAAAATACAGGTCAGGCAAATAGTTCATTTGTTTTTCAGATAATGAACTGACCTTGAAGTGTACTGTACATAATCTGAAGAATAATATCAGGCATATCTGAAGTGTACTTATTCTTTCATACACGCCAAGGGTATCGTTTTCATTTTTAGAGAATTAGGCTAAATTTAGATGATGATAATAATTTATAATAATAATAATAATAATAATAATAATAATAATAATAATAATAATAATAATACTGATATTTTTCCAAATTTTCTTGTGTCATTTTTTTGAGATCTGTGGGAAGGAGTGGGCTACAGTCAGCCCATACAAACCTTCTTGTGACAGTTCTCCAAACACAGATTGTTATTATTATTTCTACTGGAGATTGTTGAGCATGTTCCAACTCTCTATGAATTGAGGGTTAGCAAACAGTGTTAAAAACTCAACCAATCACTAGACATGTGCATTTGTTTTCGTCCGAATACATTTTCGTCCGAATTTCAGCTATTTTCGTTACTGTTTTAACAAACGAAAACGATAGTGCAGAATACGAAGACCGAAATATCCAACATAAACAAATGCTTTATTTTCATTTTCGTCGGTCGAATGTGCCTAACCTTAACTCTATTAGTCCAAGATTATTCTACATAGAGAGAAAAGATTTGGCGTAGAGAGAACAGATTCGATATTATACTGTAGAGAGAAAAGATTCGACATTATAGAGAGAAAAGATTTGACATTATATAGAGAAAATATCGCTTCTGGAATTGGGTGGGGGAAGTAAAATAAAAATAATGATGATGATGAATGTTATTGGCTGATTGTAACCAAAGAAGAGGAGCAGTAAAATAGCTAGAACTAACTTGACAATTCAACATGAATGACGAAGAATCGACAAAGCATCGAAAAACATACAAACGTTGAATCTAACATTGAAGGCTTAAGGTGTCTGTCGAATGTTCAAAGAAGATTAGACGGAGCAGATAAACTGTACGACGCCGCAATCGTACATTTCTGGTCAAATGCTCGGCCCATAGGCTATAGAAAAATTCTAATGTTGGTTGACTAGTAATAATAATTAATAAATATAATTATTACTAGTCATACAACATTAGAATTCTTCTATGGCTTGTAGGCGGAACATTCGACCTGAAATGTACGATCCAATGTACAGTTTCGCTGCTCCGTCGAATCTTCTTTGAACATTCGACAGACACCATAAGTATTCAATGGCAGATTAAACTTTAATTCATTCGGATTTTCGGACGATTGCAATTTCTAACGAAAAACTAAATAAATAAAAAACTAATTTCGGGAGTAACTAAATAAATGTATTTTTCGGACGAAAACAAAATTCTAAAACAAAATATTTCAGTGTGCACATGTCTACCAATCACTGTTTTTTTGGGGACTGGTGATGTGTGTTGAGGAAATGTTAAATATTTTGATTACTTTCTGCCACAGAGGTAAGTTTTCCCAGGCTTATTCCCAGAGGAAGATGGTGTAGGCTGTCTGCATCTCTCCCAAGGCCTAAAGACCTAGGGCAGGGTTGTCAAACTGGTGCTTCTCCAGCTGTTGCAAAATTACAAGTCCCACCCTGCCTCTGGGAGTCATGCTTGTAACTGTCAGCTTTGCAAAGCCTCATGGGATTTGTAGTTTTGCAAAAGCTGGAAAGTCGCCAGTTTGACACCCGTGGCCTAGAGGATTTGTGCTCTTGTGGGAGGATTTGTGAAAATTATGGCTGCTATACTTGAAGAGAGAAGAGTTGATTTACTAAAGGCAAATAGGCTGTGCACTTTGCAAAGTGAAGTTGCTCCAGAGCTTAGTAAATGAGTTAAAGAATACACAATCATGCGCACAAAAAAAAACTGTGTTTTCGCTTGTGCATGTTAGGATGATGGGTATTAAAAGTGGGATGTGAAGCCCAAAGAAAATAAATTTTACATAAGGGACCATGAAACTTAAGCTGATAGGATCTTTATTAAAAAATATATAGTAATGACGTACACAACAATGGGCAAAAAAAAAACTCCACTCCGACCTCCACCAAAGTTGTAATTAAAAAGACCATGTTGTCTCAAATCACTGCAGCTGCATTTACATACCTCACATGCAAACATAACTAAAATGCACCACTGAATACGTGAGACTCAAGCTGGCCCATAGGTGTTGCCATACAGGAGAGACCAGTCCTAAGTGTTGAACCACCTATCACAGGTAGTGATGTGCCTCACCACATATGCACTCCCAAATAGAGCAGGCAAAACTGGGTCCCGGCAAGGGTCTCTGTAAATCAATTAAAGTACTCAACTGAGCATATATACAGTACATACATTTCATACACCTGCAGGGCAGCACTAGATGTTGGTGAACAGTCTGTGTGTAAAGCGACACTGCATATGGTGGCAGATAGAAGCAGTAAAGACAGTGAGGCAGATCAAACCGAGTATGTGCTGTCAGTGTATTGTAGCAGTTCAGTTCCACACAAACTGTTGGGGAAGATGTGAAGATGATGAAAGTCAGCAGAGCTTCTGCTAATTTACCTGAAGGAACTGCTATTGCAGAGTTCAACTGCAATTTGCAAAGTTCACAGTCTATTTGCCTTTAGTAAATCAACCCCACAGTGTCTAGTCTAGAGAAAGAAGTCTACACATGAACGTATGCCCTGTACACACGATAGGAATTTCCTATGGGCTAAAATCTGACTGTCAAACTAAATTCCGACCGTCCAAAACTTAGTGACGTAAAACACCACGATGACCCGAGAAAAAAGTTCAATGCTTCCAAGCATGCGTCGACTTGATTCTGAGCATGCATGTTTTTTTCTCCGTCGGAGTTCCACACAGAAGATCAGAATTTCCCATAGGATTTTTTTCCATCAGAAAAAAATAAAACATGTTCAATTTCCAAAATCCGACGGAAAGAAATCCTATGGGGCCCTCACACGATAGGAATTTCTGATGAAAAAAAAATCCATCAGACTTTTTTCATCAGAAATTCCTATCGTATGTACAAGGCATTAGTCATCTCTCCTGCATTGGAACATCAGGGTTATGTTATTTATTTGTTAATGGCATCCAAAACAAGCAGAGCAAGAAGCGTGGTTTTGCATGATAGATATGCATAGCAAACATGGCAAAATGCATGGTTAAAAATGCTTAAAGCTCACAAAGGTGCAGAAACGTTTCTGCTGTTTTTTATTGCATGTAAGGTAGCCCATTAAAAAAACAAGCTGCAAATATATAAAATGCCTGCCATCATGCTACAGTAGTGTAAATAGGGGTTGAAGTCACTGGAACTCTTTTTTTTTTTATTCTACCTGGAAAAAAAATGCAGACCTGGGACCTTATTGTTAAGTAATTGGGTTGAGGACATTCACAGTTTGTCTATTAATCTGTTGGATGACAATTCTCTGATGTAAGTGACAATGAGAGGTTCACATTCCACACATGGTTGTCCAAAAATGTAGCTTTACAACAGAAATCATTGCCTGTAATTAAGAAGCATTGCAATGCTCTGACATAAAGTACTGTACTTATCTGAACTAATGAGCTATTCTATGGCCAGATGCCTTCACCATGGGTAGGGTTGATGGGGACAATAGCCTCTTCCCACATCTCTGGCCAGGTGGATGTGAGGGTCTCGGTTACTCACAAGGGTAAATTCACCAAAAAAAATTAAACACAGACATATTTGAAAAAGTTATTATATATAGGGCTAGATTCACATACCTTTAGGCGGGCATAGCGTATCTCCTATACGCTACACCACCGTAACTTTGAGAGGCGAGTATGGTATTCTCAAAGATTTTGCCGCCAAAGTTACGGCGGCGTAGCGTATTAGGGCCGGCGTAAGCCCGCCTAATTCAAATGTTGAAGCTGTGGGCGTGTTTCATGTATATTAAGTGTGACCCCACGTAAATGACGTTTCGATCGAACGGCGCATGCGCCGTCTGTGGTCGTATCCCAGTGCGCATGCTCCAAATGACGTTGGCAAATCGTCAATGCTTTCGACGTGAACGTAAATTACGGCCAGCCCCATTCACGGACGAGTTACGCAAACGACGTAAAATTTGAAAAATTTGACGCGGTTCAGACGTCCATACTTAACATTGGCTGCTCCATCTTTTTGGTGGTTTATCTTTACGCCTGAAAACCCCTTACGTAAACGGCGTATCTTTACTGTGGCGGCCGGGCGTACGTTCGTGAATAGGCGTATTTAGTTGATTTACATATTCTAGGCATAAATCAGCGTACACGCCCCTAGCGGCCAGCATAAATATGCAGTTAAGATACGACGGCGTAGGAGACTTACGCCGGCCGTATCTTAGCAACATTTAAGCGTATCTCAGTTTGAGCATACGCTTAAAGTTGTGACGGCGCGGATTCAGACTTACGACGGTGTATCTACTGATACGCCCGTTGTAAGTCTACCTGAATCTGGTCCATACTATATATATATATATATATATATATATATATATATATATATATATATATATATATATATATACATACATACATATATATATATATATATATATATATACATACATATATATATATATATATATATATATATATATATATATATATATATATATAGATTTGTAAATTTGATTTTAAGTTTTATAGCAAACTACAATTTAGTGACAAGCAGGGCCAGGACAAGGGGTGGGCAGGAGGGACGGCTGCACCACTAAAAAGAGATTGGGGGTGAGGGAATTTGGGGGAATTTGTGTTGAGAGGGGGTAAGAATTGTTCTAGGAGGGAAAATTTGGTGGGGAATTGTGTTTAGAGGGGAGATTTGTGATAAAAGGGCAAAAACATTTTTTTTGCCCCACTAGCATCTCTAGTTATGCTAGTAGAGATGATTGGGGGGATATTTGAACTAGGAGGAGAAAATTGGAGGGAGGGGGATTTGCATTAGGAGGGGAGGATTTTCAGTGTGGCGGGGGGGGTTGTGCTCAGATGGAAAATTTGATGAGTAGAGGATTTGTGCTAGGAGGGGAAAGTTTTTATTTGGGGGGGGGGATTTGTGCTGGGGGCATATGGGGAGAGAGAGGATTTGAGCTGGGGGAGGTGGGGTTCAAAGATTTGTGCCAGGATTGAGGATTTCAGGAGAGGGCGGGTTTGTACTGGGAGGAAGGGGGGCTTTATGCTCAGGGGCAAGCATGCATTTTAGTTCCCGTTATATATTTTTTTTTACTGACACATAATCATAAATATTGGGGGGGGGGCACAATTTGCCATGTTCGCCCTGGGCTCTAGATAACCTTGTCCAGGCACTGGTGACAAGTAAAGTTAACATATCAAGGTCGGTGAATCAGATGTTCAAATAGTTAAAAAAGAGCAAATCTTAATAATAATTGGTTATGAATTGACCTCATTAAGAGCATTAAGATCCATGATCCCACAATCTATATTACAGCTAAGGAACACTTATGTGTGGGCTAAATACCTCTCTTTCTTTGTGTGTGTTTTTTTGCAGGCTGACAACACTAAACAACAGTTTTCTAATTAGCGACAGCATGAAAATCCATTTCTATATAGCAAGGTAAATAAAAATGCTTAGCAATGTATGATAAAAAAAAGCTTCATTTTATTACAGTTGTTCTCCTTTGTTTTGGCTCATTTCTTGAAACAGAAATGACATTCTCAAAACTCTAAGACCATTTGGCAAAACAGTCTGAGGCCTCCGTCATCAGACCGTCATCGGACATGTCCGCTCGGAGATTTCGGTCTGATGGCTGTACACACCATCAAACCGAAATCCCCACGGACAGACAGCGCGGTGACGTGGCGGTGACGTTGACGCCGCCACGTCACCAAACCAGGAAGTAAAATACTTCCATGCATGCGTCGAATCCATTCGACGCATGCAGGAGATATCTGTCTGCTGGTTAGGTGTACTAACCAGCGGACATGTCGGACGGACGGGTTTCCAGCCGACAAGTTTTAAAGCATGCTTTAAAACTTGTCTGCTGGAAAAACCTGTCTGCTAAGCTATACACACGGTCGGATCAGTCCGCTGAAACTGGTCCGCGGACCAGTTTCAGCAGACATGTTCGGTCGTGTGTACGAGGCCTTACAGTTCAGCACAACACTATAACTCACGTGCAAAAGCTCATATCTCTCCCAAAACTGTTCACTCATGCTTCAAAACCATATTCCTTTCCCATATAAAGAGTCAGTGCCCCAAAAATGGCAAAGATTCTTCTCAATTGCTTTGGCTCATTTCTTGAAACAGACCAGACGTTCTCAACTCTCTTGGTGCTTTTGTCAAAATAACCTGGATGGTTCGGCACAACACCATGGTTCACCTTCAAAAGCTCATATCTTTCCCAAAACAGTTCACTCATGTGTCAAAACTAAATTTCTTTCTCATTCAAATAGTCAGTGCACCCAAAATGCTTCATCCCTTTGGCATTGTGTAAGCACTGCAAGTAAAAATGTTTAGATGTTTTGTCTCTATGGCAGAGGACCATTGAAATATCCCTCATGTCCACCTTTCAGTCTTAGCCCAGTCCTTCATTGACAATGGTTATTGTACAGTTTTTCAGCTAAGTGAATACAATTGTGTATAAAACTGAAATGATTTTAGGGTAAGAGGACCCTCCAAGGTTTGACATCACACATTTCACTCATACTGCCAAGGAAAAATTACTTACAGTAACAGTATTGTAACCATTATCATTCACACACAAAGTAACTTCCATACATCAGAGTAAAAAGAAAATGTATACAGCATAATATACGGAAATATAAATACACAAACAAAAAACAAGGACAATTTAATTTAGCCTACAACGCTGTAAATAAAGCTGGAGTTTCACAACTACTATAACATCTCTTCACTGGTCACTGTCCTCACCCTCCCTCTCCTGGCCACCGTCCTCACCCTCCTGCCCATCCACACGCTGCTGTCTGTCTGGCCACAGATTCTTATCAACATTGCAGCATATATCCTCTCTTGCGATGCAACAAAGGAAGAAACGGTGTGCATGTCCCAACCATCCCCTACACTGATCTCCTGTAATATCCTCACAGGCAGCGTCCATTGCATGGAGCAGGGACCTCTGATCTTGAGACCGATGCTCATACACTCTACACCTCCAAGCAGAGAAAAACTTCTCAATGGGATTGAGGAAAGGAGAGTAATTTCATCATACATTACTGTAAGCTGCAGTTTTTACTGGAATACTACTGTAAACTGTATCAACAATATTGTAGAAAATAAACTATTCCATACTATTTCATAATTTATTTTCTACAATATTTTTCTTGTCATTGTTCGTATCATACGTAACATCCCACTGAGGTAAGATACTGTAATACTGTAGGCCTATCACACACACACACACACACACACACACACACACACACACACACACACACACACACACACACACACACACTAAATGAATATGTAAATGAATAAACATATTTGTTGCTCTATGCACAGTGTCCTGTCCTATGCATTATAAAATTCCATCATTGATTGTGAGGCCATGGTTGATGACATGGTCTATAATTTTCGCCCGAATTTCATCAGGGACAGCATTGTGTCTTCGTGCTCCTCGGCCTCTTCCCCCTATTCCACCACCACGCACCCTTACTCCTCCTCCTGTTCTTCTTTCTCTTCCTTGAGCAGACAGTTGCCATTGTTCATTTACTTGGCCAGGTGACTCCATGTTCAGAAATTGTACTGGTCCTGCATGGTCAAGCTCTATATATACATGTTTGGCAGCATTCACAATCATGGACAGCACCTCTTAGGTAACTAAACATACTGTTTGATTCATCTGAGACCAACTCCAACTCCTCCTTCGTTAGTCAAGTTCTAGTTGCACCCGACTGTCAATTTCTGTAATCATTTTATCAAATGTTCCAAGAGATTCATATATGGTATTCATGGTATTATGTTCCTGAATAATTTTGACAATTGAACAGACTATTGTGCATGTGATGACTTAAACAATGAAATGACGCTGACACGTTTTGGAGAGAACGACCATTAGACTGAGAATTGACAATCAGTTTAGATCAACAAGATCTATTCAATTGGAAATTGTGCTAAATGTAGGCTACTTGTACTTAATCATTTGAAAGATGTACTGAGACATTGAGACATTTGCAATTTGATGAAATGAATGAGAAATTCAATTCAGTTGTGAACAATTGCCAATTGGTTTGGAGATTTGTCCATGTTGTTTTGAGAATGTCATTTATGTTTCAAGAAATGAGCCAAAACAATGGAGAAAAACTGTAAAATATCTTGCCGCATAAATACATTTTAAAATGTTTTTTTTCTTTTTTGCCTGTTGATCCACTCATCATCATCGCTCAATGCTGCTGCTGTACTCTACTGTCCTCTACTACTCATGAACACCCTCAGGCTCTAATGCCACGTACACATGACCGATTTCGGGTTGTGAAAAAAAATAAATGTAATGGTCTAGAAACAACGTTTTTTTCAACCCTATCGTTAAAAACAGCCTTGCCTACACACAATCGTGAAAAAAAAATGCTCTAGCAAAGCGCGGTGACGTACAACACGTATGACGACACTATAAAGGGGAAGTTCCATTCGGATGGTGCCACCCTTTGCACTGCTTTTGCTGATTTCGTGTTAGTAAAAGACGATTCGTGGTTTTCAGTCTGTTACAGCGTGATGAATGTGCTTACTCCATTACGAATGCTGTTTTACCAGAATGAGCGCTCCCGTCTCATTACTTCTGAGCATGCACGTTTTTTCACGCCGTTAAAGCCCACACACGACCATTTTTTACAACGTTAAAAACGACAACGTTAAAAACGACGTGAAAAATTAGAGCATGTTCTGAAATTTTTAATGCCCATTTATTACATCGTGAAAAATGCTCTGGAGCCCACACACGATCGTTTTTAATGATATAAAAAAAACTTAATTTTTTACAACCTGAAAAACGGTCGTGTGTACGCGGCATTAGGTAATGCTGCATTAGAATTTTATAAAAGACTGGTTTAACCACTTCAATACAGGGCTTTTTTACACACCTCCATACCGGGCCTATTCTGGCACTTCTCTCCTACATGTGCAAATCATAATTTTTTTGCTAGAAAATTACGCAGAACCCCCAAACATTATATATGTTTTTTTTTATCAGACCCCCAGGGAATAAAACAACGCTTATTGCAATGTTTTATCTTGCACAATCATTTTTCAAACGCCTTTTTTTTGGAAAAAATTGTTTCATGAATTAAAAAAATAACAAAACAGTAAAGTTAGCCCAATTTTTTTGTAAACTATGAAAGATTATGTTACACAGAGTAAATAGATACCTAACATGTCACGCTTTAAAATTGCACACACTCATGGAATGGCGCCAAACTTCGGTACTTAAAAATCTCCATAGGCAACGCTTTGAATTTTTTTACAAAACGCTGCGATTGTCTGCCTAGATGTGCCCCTAGATTGTCCCCCTATGGAGATGGTTCCCATCTCCTATGCCGAACGCCGAAAGCCGCCTGAAAAAAAGGTCCAGGACTTTTTTTCAGGCGGCAGGCGGCAGGCGTGGAGATGTGAACCATCTCCATAGAGGGCAATGTTAAATCATCCCTCTGGCGTGTCGGGGCGGCAGCAGGCGTCACACTACAGGCGACAAAACGCCTAGGTGTGAATGGGCTCTTACAGAGGAGATCTAGTGCTAGAATTGTTGCTGGCACTCTAACGCACGCGGCGATACCTTACTCCTCCCCTAGAGGTTTGAGTCTGAAAGAGTGACTCCTCCCCAGGGCAAGAACTGGGCCAGTAGTAATCGGCACACGGCCCTAGCAGTAGGACGTGTGGCTCCTGGTCCCAGACAGGCAGGGGTTTCCTCCCCGCCTCCCCGCTCGCTCCCAGCAACCTGCTGCCGTTCCATCTGCAGCCTTTTGGACTGGACCTGATCCTTTTTCCGGTAAGATCCTGTCTTTTCAGACCCATCCCCCCGGAATCGCTGAGAACCGTCCTTGTAAGGACAGCCACCCCAGCGATCCAATTGTGGCATACTGCTATATTGCAAACCCACATCGGACCCCACACCACCCTACACCACCACCCACGATCGCCCCGCATCCTTGGCGCTTCTTGCATTGCGTCGCGCGGCCCTTTTCCCCGCATCCGCGCCAGACCTGGCTCTTTCACGGCCGCCGAAATCAGGAAACACCGCGGCTTCAGCCGCGGCCTATCGGCGCGCCGCAGCCAGGCACAAATTCAGCCTGAAAACTCTTAGATCTGGGAAAGAAACTCCCACCCTATCCCTGGAGGACCCCATCCTTCTAGGATCAGCAATCAGTACTGTGTTTATTGATTTCATGAACAAACCTGAGGCTTAGGCCTCAGTCGGCGTCCATCTTGGTACACCCTCAGAACGAGGACACCTATCACCCTCCTTTCCTCCCTCTATCCAACGATACTTGGTCCAGGGCTTTGCAGCCGATCGCCCCTCAGGGATCAGGAAGGAATTTTTTCCCCGTGACAGCACATTGGCTCAGCTCTGCCAGGGTTTTTTTGCCTTCCTCCGGACCAAGATCAATGAGAAAGGATTCTGCGAATCCTCTCTCCAATTGTAAATTAAATCATCAACCCCCCCCCCCCCCCCACAGTGACAGGCAACAATGGGTAATCTGCGTTACTCTCCGGACTCTATCCGGGGTCTGAGACAATTCGCAACTACATTACCAGCCGTCACCAAAAAGGCCTTAAAAATAGACCAACTCTGGAGAGTCGATCGACGATCGATCATCAAAAATTTTAACCACTTAACACAGCTAAAGCACATATCATGTGCTTTGATTAATACAAGATCGGCAGTAGAACACCGATTAGAAATCCACGATTTCTTACTACAAAACAACCTAGACTGCCTCTTTATTACAGAAAGTTGGCTCTCAGACGACTGCAACACCATTCTCGGTGAACTGGTGCCAGAAAACTATCACCTAATAACGGAAAACAGAATAGGGCAAAGAGGAGGAGGCCTTGCGGTGATCCATAAGAATCACATTGCAATCACTAAACCAGCCCTCCAAAATCCTCTTCCATTTATGGAAACCCTTACTCTTCAACTTCAAACTTCCCCCCAGGAGACTGTTCACATTCTCCTCTGCTATAGGCCACCTGGGCCAAAATCGCAGTTTTTCCCTTCACTAACAGAGTTTATATCCACTTATACCCTCAACAGCAAACACATCTTGCTGCTCGGGGACTTTAATCTGTGGGCTAACTCCGCACAGGATCCCATTGCGGACGCCTGCATCAATCACTTAGAGGGATTAGGACTGCAGCAACTTATATGCGGGCCAACACATGCTTCAGGTCACACACTGGACCTAATTTTCAGACAAAATCTGGAAATAAGCATTTTAGAAAATGAACCATTGCCATGGACAGACCACCATGCAATTAATTTCATAATCTCCAAAATCCCCCCAGTGTCAAAAGCACCCAAACCGGTGACAATACACTGGGCTAGATCTCAGAAGAAGCTCCACTCAGAACTCTTCAAATCTACCTTGGGAAACATAATCAAAACTATCCAGTCTCAGCAAACAGCCGTAGATACACTGGACGCCAAAAACGCAGCCTTGCTACACTCAGCCGACTTAGTAGCACCGAAACGCAAATTCGGCATCCGGAGGAAAAAGTCTGGCTGGTTTAACAACCAGCTATCGCTTCTGAAGCAAGAGCGCAGGAGGGCGGAAGCCGCCTGGAAAAGATGCCCTGCAGAGGATAATGTCATCATCTACAGAGCAATAACAACACGATATCACAAAGAAATTTTTAAAGCCAAGAAACATCATTTTTCTATGGCGATTAACAGCTCCCTAAACCGCCCCCGCGAACTATTCAAAATGGTCACCCAGACCATGAATCCGGGATGTCTTGAAGTCCCCAACTCAGACACCCAAGAGTTCTGTAATGAACTATCGGATTTCTTCATTAGCAAAATTGAAAGAATCCGGGAAAGTATTCTGCAAAACGATACCCCCCCCAATCCGGCTGTCAATCAGCCTCGAAATACCCGCAGAAACTTGCTACAAGCAACAAAGTTCACTCTGGAACCTATTTCCAGCGATACCACAAAAAATATCATCGGTGCCTTGCGGAACAGCACATCGCCCAATGATATCATCCCCACTAAACTGTTGAAGGATTGTGCCGACATTCTGGCACCACCCATCACACAGCTTATAAACCAGTCTTTTAAGGAAGGCATAGTGCCATCCCTGCTGAAAGAGGGCACAATCCAGCCCATCTTGAAAAAACCGAATCTGGATCCCAAGGACGCAATTCACCGCCGTCCCATAACAGGCCTAAACGTTCTCTCCAAGATAATGGAGAAAGTAGTGGTACACCAGCTGCAACAGCATCTGGATACCCATAATCTACTGGATCCATTACAATCAGGCTTCCGTCCCGGACACGGGACAGAAACGGCCTTACTTAAAATATGGGACGACGTCCTCGAGGCCGCAGACGAAGGAGAATCTTGTCTCCTGGTTCTGCTGGACCTAAGCGCAGCCTTTGACACGGTAGACCACAAACTGTTACTGATGCGACTAGCTTCGGTAGCAGGAGTCGCAGAAGGTGATTTACCATGGTTTTCTTCCTTTCTGGAAAACCGATCACAAACAGTCAAATTGGGTTCCTTCACGTCAGAAAAGCGCACGGTGTCATGTGGAGTCCCCCAAGGATCCCCCCTGTCACAGGTGCTTTTCAATATCTATCTTCGCCCTCTCTTTGATATTATCAGTAGCCAAGAACTACTCTATCACTCTTATGCAGACGATACGCAACTGTACTTGCGCATCGGCAACAAAAAGAATCATCATCCCAGTTTAGAGAAATGTCTCTCTTTGATTGACAACTGGATGACCAAGAGCTATCTTAAACTTAATAGTTCTAAAACAGAACTCCTTGTGTTTCAAGCCAGCCGAAAGAGTCAAGTGGAAACAACTTGGACACCACCGCCCATTCTGGGCCAAATCATCAACCCTAGCTCCAAAGTCAAAAGTCTAGGGGTCATTTTTGACACCTTCATGACAATGGACGCACAAATAGGGTCAGTAGTCAGCGGATCGCACCATCTGTTGCGCCTACTACGCAGACTTATTCCATTTATCCCCAAAGAAGACGTAGCAGTCGTGGTGGGAACAATCGTGAATTCCAGACTGGACTATGCTAACGCCCTGTACCTCGGACTCCCAAAGTACCAAATCGCCCGTCTGCAAGTCGTACAAAATACGGCTGCCAGACTGGTGACTGGGAAAAAAAATGGGAATCAATCTCACCTTCGTTGAGAACCCTTCACTGGCTGCCAGTAAAAGACATAATTGCATTTAAAGCACTCTGCCTGACACATAAGTGCATCCATGGGAAGGCTCCGCAATATCTTTGCGACAAGATAGAACCTCACAATTCGAATCGCGTTCTGCGATCCACCGACCAAAATCTGGTCAGAGTACCTAAAACTAAGTACAAATCCAAAGGAGAAAGAAGGTTTGCTTTCCAGGGTCCTAGACTATGGAACGCTTTACCAACCAGCATTCGGTTGGAGGAAGACCACCTGACTTTCAGAAGACGAATCAAAACTCTGCTCTTTTGAGGTCATGAGTCATAAACAACTAGCGCCCAGAAGCAATTCAGTTCGCATGTGCTGCGCTCTATAAATTTTTCATTCATTCATTCATTCATATGTGGTTTAAACGGCGTTTACATATGGCGGTGAGACTTGCGTGTGCGTTCGCTTCTGCGTGCGAGCTACCGGGGACAGGGGCGTTATAATTTTTTTTTTTTTTTTTTTACATATTTATTATTTTTTTTACACTTTTTTTTTTATTTTTTATTTTTATTATCACTTTTATTCCTATTACAAGGAATGTAAACATCCCTTGTAATAGGAATGTGTGTGACAGGTCCTCTTTATGGAGAGATGCGGGGTCAATAAGACCCCGCATCTCTCCTCCAGGCTGGAAAGCATGAGATCGATGAAAAAAAATTCACTGATCTCATGATTACTGTTGCTTAGTAACCGCAATCGTGGCTTTGTTTACTTACGTGGATCCGGGCTTGACGTCATCACATCGCGCCCGGGTCCTCAGATGGTCATAGAGATGACTGGTGACCATCTGGTCACCAGTCATTTCTATGCTTCCTGCCAGCGCCGGACGATTCTTTCTCCGGGCCCCCGATGGCACGGAAGAGCTTGGAGAAGCACCGGATGGCGACGGGAGGGGGGATGTCCCCTTCCGCCGCTTATAAGAACGATCAAGCGCCGGAACCGCCGCTATGATCATTCTCATGTTGCACAGAATCGCTGGCAGAAGAGAAGGATATCTGAATGATGCCTCTAGCTGCAGGCATCATTCAGATATCCCCCCACAAACCCAGGACGTCCACCTGGGATGGGAGATCCCCTCTGTGGACGTCATATGACTATGGGTCGGTATTGAAGTGGTTAAGCAAAAAATTGGCATGCCCCCACAGAAAAACTCGAAATTGTCTAATACTTACTTACTTATTTTTTACTTAATCTTAAACAAAAATATTTAAATCCATCATGTGGAACTTTACTTTAGTTTTCCCTGTCTAAATCATCAAATTTAAGATATTTGTGTACAAATGTGATATTTTTGTATTATATTTCATAAATCTACCTATATACTGTATACAAATATACACACACATTTAATAAATCAGAAATTTAAAAAAGATAGATAGATAGATAGATAGATAGATAGATAGATAGATAGATAGATAGATAGATAGATAGATAGATAGATAGATAGATAGATAGATTGTTCACTTTAGAGGTTTTTTTTCTGGTCTTTTAACCACTTGAGACCCGCGCTATAGACAAAAGACGTCCACAGCGCGGCTCTCAAGTGCCGAGTGGACGTCTTTAGACGTCCTTTTATGTGCATTACCCGCGCGCGCCACTGGGGGGGCGCGCAGCGGGTAAACACTGTCCTGGCCATGGGTGCTCAACCTGTGGCTCTCCAGCTGTTGCAGAACTACAATTCCCATGAGGCATTGGAAGCCGCTGACAGTTACAAGCATGACTCTCGAAGGCAGAGGCATGATGGGACTTGTAGTTCCGCAACAGCTGGAGAGCCACAGGTTGAGCACCCATGGTCCCGGGGGAAACGCCGAAGAGCCGATGCGTGTACCTGGCGGCCGCGATGTCCGCCGGGTACACGTGATCGTCGGTAACACAGCAGGGACGTGGAGCTCTGTGTGTAAACACAGAGCTCCACGTGCTGTCAGAGGAGAGGAGACCGATCTGTGTCCCTTGTACATAGGGACACAGCATCGGTCACCTCCCCCAGTCACCCCCCTCCCCCCACACAGTTAGAACACACCCAGGATACACATTTAACTCCTTCCTCACCCCCTAGTGTTAACCCCTTCCCTGCCAGTCACATTTATACAGTAATTAGTGCATTTTTATAGCACTGATCGCTGTATAAATGTGAATGGTCCCAAATTTGTGTCAAAAGTGTCTGATACGTCCGCCGCAATATCGCAGTCTCAATAAAAATTGCAGATCGCCGCCATTACTAGTAAAAAATAAATAAAAAAAAAACATAATTCTGTTCCCCATTTTGTAGGCGCTATAACTTTTGCGCAAACCAGTCGCTTATTGCGACTTTTTTTTTTTTTTTACAAATATACGTCGAAAAATACGTATCGGCCTTAACTGAGAAAAAAATATAAAAAAAAAATTGGGATATTTATTATAGCAACAAGTAAAAAAAATATATATTTTTTTTAAATTGTCGCTCTTTTTTTGTTTATAGCACAAAAAATAAAAACCGCAGAGGTGATCAAATACCACCAAAATAAAGCTCTATTTGTGGGGAAAAAGGACGTCAATTTTGTTTGGGAGCCACGTCGCACGACCGCGCAAATGTCAGTTAAAGCGACGCAGTGCCGGAAGCTGAAATTTCGCCTGGGCACGAAGGGGGTTTATGTGCCCAGTAAGCAAGTGGTTAAGAAAATATACTTTGTATCAGGAGCCATGTGAGATAAAAGTGAAATATTTACTATCATTTACTGTTTACTGCTTCAGCAGCATCTCTGTGCAGCTGTGGATAATGGAAATATACATCCATGCCTCAGTTAATCTCCTAATTGAAAGATTAGTGTGCAAGGTACGCCTGATTATAGATGGTGCTAATGAAATAGTAGCAGTAAAGGAGGAAAATGGCATATTTATTACAATCCCTTATCTGTCACAGCTGTAAATTAAAGGATATTTGCCCACTGCAAATGCTGGAACTGGTTATCGTGGGGTGCAACTGCATGTGAAGACTGATTAAAAAAAAAAAAATGGATGACGTTTTGTTACATTCCTGTAGACAATAAAGCATGTAGACAGAATTTGATTCTTAATCTGCAATCCAAACGTACCTAGTTAGGTACCCCTACAATAAAACCTCTAAAAAGCATGAAATATTGTATAAAGATTAGTTATACACGGAATACACATTTTGAGTATATTCAAGACCATTGACAGGGTAGATGATGATCTTATAGGGATGACCAAACTAAGAGAATTACTGCTTTATCAAGCATTATCCCCTTAGGGGTAAAACAAATCTTAATGCCTAAGCACAATTTTGCAACTTTGACATGTTTTTAGTAAAACCTTACATACCTTATATTGTTTAAAGTATTGGGACACCTGCCTTTACACGCACATTAAATTTAATGGCATCCCAGTCTTAGTCCACAGGGTTCAATATTGATTTGGCTGACCCTTTGCGGCTATAACAGCTTCAACTCTTCTTTCCACAAGGTTTAGGAGTGTGTCTATTGGAATGTTTGACCATTCTTCTGGAAGCACATTTGTAAGGTCAGGCACTAATGTTGGATGAGAAAGCTTGGCTTGTAGCCTCCGCTCTAATTAATCTTAAAGGTGTTCTATCAAGTTGAGGTCAGGACTCTGTGTAGGCCAGTTAAGTTCATCCACCCGAAACTCACTAATCGATGTCTTTATGGACTTTGCCTTGTGCACTAGTCCAAATCATTTGGTGAGGGGGGGTTAATGTGTGGGGTTGTTTTTCAGGGGTTGGGCCTGGTCACTTAGTTCCAGTGAAGGAAACTCTTAAGGCATCAGCATACCAAGGCATTTTATACAATTTTATGCTCTCGATTTTTTAGGAACAGTTTGGGGATGACCCCTTCCTGTTTCAACATGACTGTGAACCAGTGCACAAAGCAAGGTCCATAAAGATATGGATGAGTGAGTTTGGGGGGGAGGAACTTGACTGGCCTGCACAGAGTCCTGACCTCAACCAGATAAAACACATTTGGGATTAATTAGAGTGGAGACTGCAATCCAGGCCTTCTCGTCTAACATCAGTGCCTGACCTCACAAATGCACTTCCGGAAGCATGGTCAAAAATCCCCATAGACACACTCTATGGGAATGAGTGTGTCTCATTCCCATAGGGGCTATCATTGACAGTTATGACATGGGTTAGCCTTGTGGACAGCCTTCCCAGAAGAGTTAAAGCTGTTGTAGCTGCAAAGGGTGGGCCAACTCAATATTGAACCCTATGGACTAAGACTGGGATGCCATTAAAGTTCACGGGCATGGTAAAGGTAAAAGCATTACATTTAATGTATATATAACAATGACAATATAGTGTACCATCACTACTTTGTGCATCCAGGTGGATTACAACTTTTTTTCAGGACAAATTGGACTTTTTTTTGGTGGTAAATGGTAATAGCACAAAGCCTCTGTGCATGCTGTGGCTCCCTTTATTCCTACAAATGAGCCACATGCAAGTACGTTTAAAGAAATACCAATACAACCCTTTAGGCTTTAATTCTTCTATAGACAAAAATTGGAAAAGCATTCTTATTGGTTGTTGTGGGCAGTAATTCCCCTTTAGTTCACATTTTCTCTTTTTTTGCTTAAATGAATCCTCATTTAAAGGCATTGCATGGTCCTTGAAAGGGTTAATTTATTGAATTGCTACCTAGTTGTATTAAAGTTCTTTTATTAGCGAAGAAGGGATAAACATGTAACCATATTGATTTGCTGTGCTATCTTTAACAACAGAATAAGATCTGTTTCTGTCGTCTGCCTGAATGTTCCCAAGGTTGCAGTGGCATCATGTATACACTATAGGCCATGCCCTGCAAGGAATGTATTCATGAAAATAAATTTCCATGTACCCAGCCTATACTTGGATCTAACACTGGCTTGGGGGGGGGGGGGGGGCAATAAACACATTCTAATATTGTCAGTTAAATTATCTTGTGCATGATAAAATGTTCTAGACCTCCTCTCTGCCTGTCAACGCTGTCATTGACAGTTATCACATGGGTTAGTCAAAGAACAGCCAAAAGAGGTAATATAAACATAGGGGAGAAAGTGAGAACTAACACAGCAGTAGAGGATAGGCCTGCTTCATAATAATGCCAGGGGTCCTAAGAAGGTTCCCCAAACCAGTGGGGCATCCACTGGTCCCCCCAATACCCATACAGTGGTACCATATACAGCCTATACAGGCCTGAAGAGAGAGGCAAACTGAAACTAGGGTTAGAGATCAAGAGAAGGGGGAATGGTAAGGGCTCAGGAGCATCAGGGCCGTCCATCTTACGTGACCTAAGCTGGCTGGGGGGAGAGTGGAAAAGGCATATGACAGGAATTTAGCATGGGAGTCGTTGCAGATGCTGGACATATGTTTGTTAAGCATCAGCGTGGTCATGCGGTCTCTCAACCCCTGGAAGGGGACAGATTGTTTTTTCCAGGCTTTGGCAATTGTTCTTTTGGCTGACAAAAACAAGTAAGAAGCAAGCTTCCACTGACGGGCCAATAGGCCCGGGATGCGAAAATGCAGTAAGGTAAACTTGGCTTCTTTTGGTATTGGGACGTGAAACAAAGTGAATAAAAGGTTGAATACATGGGACCAAAAACTATTTAAATAGGTTGTAAAGTAAAAAAAAATGTTTTTAAATAACAAACATGTTATACTTACCTCCACTGTGCAGCTTGTTTTGCACAGAGTGTCCCTGAACCTGGTCTTCTAGGGTCCTTTGGCGGCTGTCTCGGCTCCTCCCCGCAGGAACTCAACACCTTCATACGAGCGAGCTTGAAGTGTGTTGAGTTCCTGCGGGCGCGCTCCCGTAATACAACTGGTGGCTATTGCTGCTCACTGTATACCTCGGCCCCGGCGCACCATGTCATTGGATGTGATTGACAGCAGCGTGATCCTATGGCTGCGCTGCTTTCAATCTATCCAGTGTAGCCAATCAACGGCCAGGCTCAGAAATGAGGAGGATGATGGGGGCGAGCGCTGGACTTTACGAGGGCTCAGGTAAGTAAAACGGGGTCTCAGGGGGGGGGGGTATTGTTGGATGTTTTTTCACCTTAATGCATAGGATTCATTAAGGTGAAACAACATTTACCTTTACAACCCCTTTAATCTAAAGCACATCCACCATGTATGTACTACATGACCCTGATGGGCACAGTCCCAGAAACAGCAGTCACTGGATTGGCATAGGCAATGTGGGTTAGAACCCAATACCAACGTAAAATCACCTTATAGGCTGCCTCTAAAGTAGCTGTGTTAAATGATCATTTGGCCACAGAGGACCAGGCCATGCTCCAGTCTGCTAACTCTATCTCAGTTACCAAGTCTCGTTCCCACTGAGCTACATAGGTGAGAGGAGGGGAGGAGGGACGGTTATTCAAAGAGGCACAGAGGGATGATATGAGGCCCAGGGAACCTGGAGAGTTCTGGTAGATGTATTCAAAGGTAGTTTTTTGGAATGGATACATAGCAGTTCTGCGCAATGAGGCATGCCAATGCTGAAGTTGGAGGTAGCGGAAGGATTCCGTCTGTGGGATATCACGGGACTCCCACAGCGAGGCCCATGAAGTGGACGATCTGGCAATAAGAAAGTGTCTGATCTGCGTGATCCCATGAGCAACCCACCAGGAGACTGCCTCAGGGTGGTCCAGGCCTAGGGGGAAGAAAGTGTTGTTGGTGATAGGATACAGGGGTAAAAAAGGAGCACATGAGGCCGGCAGAGTACCGTACGGAATCCCAAACTTGTTATGTTGTTATCGTACGGAATCCCAAACTTAGGCTATGGTGCATAAGCAGACTCAGTAATGCTGGGTGAGGATTGTGAGGGAGCCAGATGAGGGATGACATGGTAATGGGAGTGCAGTTGGGCAGTTCCAGGAGCACCCACAGGGGAACATCTACCGAGGCATGAAGCAGGGTTAATTGGGCAATCTGGGTGGCCAGATAGTATTTAGCGACCCCCAGGCCCCCCTGTAGCCTATGCATCAAGAGGGTCGTTTTGGAGATCCTAGGACGTTTGTTATCCCAGATTAACCTCAGAATTCTATTCTGGAACAGGCGTAACAAATGTGACAGAAAGATACAAAAGTAATATAAAATTTTGGGCAAGATGGTCATTTTCACTGAGTTAATCCGGCCTATCCAGGACAAGTGTGGGAACTGCCAAAATTGTGCAAGGAGCAAAGCAAGGGGTAGTAATTAGATAAAAATAAAGAGAAAAATTAAAGGGTAAGCTGAATACTAAGGTAGTCAATATGGGAGGAAGCCCATTGGAAGGGAAAGTGTGTCTGTAGGTGAGTAACCAGGTCTGGCGCTAAAGCGACATTAAGGGCAATTGTCTTGTCTAAATTGACATGTAAACCCAAAGATCGATGAGCACTGTGACAGGGTCCCCTACAGATTGGGCAGAGTGGTTAGAGGGTTGGTCAGGGTCAGAAGAGAGTCATCTGCGAAGAAATTACATTAATTTTCGTGGCCTGCATAAGGGATTCCTGAGATGTTCATATTGGCTCGTAGGGTCATTGCAAGAGGTTCAAGTGCTACAATAAAAAAGGGCTGGGTATAGAGGGCATCCCTGTCTCGTGCCCCTGAAGATCGAGAAGGGGACGAGAAAAACCCAGCGTATTTCACCACGGCGGAGGGGGCCAAGTACAATGCCTGATTTCAGGCTAAGATGGCCTCTCCAAAGCCCCAGTGGGACAGTACAAAGCACAGGTACTCCCATGATAGGGAGTCAAAAGCTTTATACAGATCCAAAGAGACCAAGAACCCCAGAATATTCACTTGATGTAGAAGATGGATGGTTTTGCAAAAAAACGTCTCCGGCTTGTCTCCCGAGAACAAAGCCAACTTGGTCTCTTTGGACCAGATGGTGCAAATATTTGTTGATGTGAATGCTTAAGATCTTCCCCAAGATCTTCAGGTTCTCATTTAGGAGGGAGATAGGGCAAAGGGTTTGCGGTTCCGGAGTATCTTCTGATGTTTTAGGGATCATGGAAATGTGTGCTCTGTGTGCGTCCGGGGAGGGCAGCGACCTGAAATGCATTAAAGTAGTTGGTTAAATAGGGAGCCAGAAGCTCAGGGAACTTATAATAAAGGCCAGAAAATCCATTTGTGCCGGGGGGCGAGAAAGGCTTCAAGACAGAACATATCTATATCTGGAGATTTTTAAGTTAATGGAAAACTTTTGACCGCTTAATAGGTGAGTTGAAATCATAAATGTTGTTGGAGTATATTTTCAATGGGCGGTGGCCATGGTGGGGGAGTATTGAGGCACTCAACATTCAATTTCTATGAGCAACCATGCAACATATAGTATTGGGAGAAGGGATGCAAAAATGGGTCATGAGTTTATATTCCCTACCGAAAGCCAGGGTCAAGATAAATGAAATATTATCCGAACCTTTCTCTATATTTAACGGGACACATCAAGCATGCCCTTTATCACCGATTATCTTCATCTTGATGTTAGAACCTTTTTTAAGAGCAATAAGGACCAATGAAGATATCAGGGGTATTTCGGTAAAAGGTAGGGAACATAAACTCGCAGCATATGCGGATGATCTTTTGTTTTTTATAACCACGCCAGCGCTGTCTCTCCCCCCACTGCTATCTGAGATTAGTAGATATGGGAAACTGTCTAACTTTAAGGTAAACTACAGTAAATCAGAAGCAATGGAGATGAGTATAGCCCAGCAACAACAACTAACAACTTTCTTTGCATTTAGATGGACGGATTCACATATAGGATATCTGGGGACTAAAATACCAAAGAAATTGAACAGAATTTTTGAATTAAACTTAGCACCGTTGGTAAGACAGATTAAGGCAGACCTGCAGAGGTGGGATAAGGAAGTTTTTACGTGGTTTGGCAGAATTAACGCTATAAAAATGAACGTAATGCCAAGATTATTATATCTGTTACAGACACTCCCGATTAGGATTCCCCAAGGGTTCCTGAGAGATCTGAGAGCAAAGTTTGCTGGGTTTATATGGGCTGGAAAACCAGCAAGAGTGCGTTGAGACATTCTGACACTACCAAAGGAAAAGGGAGGGGTGGGATTTCCAGACCCATAGGTAGATTCAGGTAGCCTACACTTACGGCGGCGTAGCTTAGCATGTTTAGGCTATGCTGCCGTTAGTTAGCTAGGCAAGTACATGATTCACAATGTACTTGCCTGCTAAGTTACGGCGGGGTAGCCTAAAGCGGGCGGGCGTAAGAGCGCCAAATTCAAATGTGTGTAAGGGGGGCGTGTTTTATGTTAATAAGGCTTGACCTTATGTTTTTGATGGTTTTTTTTTACTGCGCATGCCCCCGGCGCCCACATTTCCCAGTGTGCATTGCGGCTAAGTATGCCGCACAGGCCTATTGATTTCGACGTGGACGTAAACTATGTAAATCGATATTCGCAGTCGACTTACGCAAACAACGTCAAAATTTCGAATCTCGAAGCGGGAACGGCGGCCATACTTTAACATTACTATTCCATCTAATAGATGGAATAACTTTAGGCCTGATAATGGCTTACGGAAACTGCGTAAATGTACTGCGGCGGCCGGGCGTACGTTCGTGAATCGGCATATCTACTAATTTACCGACTGCAATGGAAGTGCCACCTAGCGGCCATCCGAAATATTGCAACCTAATATAGGACGGCGCAAGCCGTTGTATCTTAGATATGTTTAAGCGTATCTCTGTTTGAGCATACACTTAAATATAAGTCGGCGTAGATTCTGCTGATAAGCCAGGCTTAACTCTTACTGAATCTACCTACCAGTCTCTTATTACGAGGCATCACACCTGTCGAGGGTACTGGATTGGTGTGTAGCTTCATGAGATAAGCCATGGGTCCACTTGGAACAAGCAATGTCTGAGTTACCCTTGGAGGGCCTAGTTTGGCTGACAGAATCCGTAATACCACAGGCAGTGAAGCGCTATTCGACGATAGGGGCAACTATTAGTTCGGTCAAAAAGGTATTTAAAAAAACAAATAGAGCAAATGAAACGAGTCCGATGACACCAATCCTGGGCAACCCGGCATTTGAGCCAGGCCTAAAAGATCAGGGTTTCATAAGTTTAAAACGACGGGGTAAAACCAGACTGACACACTTCTTGAAGGATAACCGTGTAATAACGAGCGAGGAAATTGAGTGTGAATTTTTAGAGGAATTAGATCCATTTAGGAGAAGGCAGTTAACCGCTTAACGACCGACGCATGTACATATACGTCCACAGAATGGCACGTACAGGCAGATGAGCGTATATATACGTCCCTGCCTTTCCGCGGGTCGGGGGTCTGATCGGGACCCCCCCCCGGTACATGCGGCGGTCGGTTCTTCCGTGGGAGCGATCCGGGATGAGGGCGCGGCTATTCGTTTCTAGCCACCCCCTCGCGATCGCTCCCCAGAGCTGAAGAATGGG
This sequence comes from Rana temporaria, assembly GCF_905171775.1. Taxonomy (NCBI): domain Eukaryota; kingdom Metazoa; phylum Chordata; class Amphibia; order Anura; family Ranidae; genus Rana; species Rana temporaria. The sequence continues at coordinate 112,779,889 of NC_053496.1, forward strand.
GAGAGCCGTATGTAAACACGGCTTCCCCGTGCTTCACTGTGGCGGCTGCATTGATCGTGTGATCCTTTTTATAGGGAGACACAATCGATGACGTCAGACCTACAGCCACACCCCCCTACAGTTGTAAACACACACTGGGTGAAACATAACTCCTTCAGCGCCCCATGTGGTTAACTCCCAAACTGCAACTGTCATTTTCACAATAAACAATGCAATTTAAATGCATTTTTTGCTGTGAAAATGACAATGGTCCCAAAAATGTGTCAAAATTGTCCGAAGTGTCCGCCATAATGTCACAGTCACGAAAAAAATCGCTGATCGCCGCCATTAATAGTAAAAAATAAAATAAAAAAAATGCAATAAAACTATCCCCTATTTTGTAAACGCTATAAATTTTGCGCAAACCAATCGATAAACGCTTATTGCGATTTTTTTTTACCAAAAATAGGTAGAAGAATACGTATCGGCCTAAACTGAGGAATTTGTTTTTATATATGTTTTTGGGGGATATTTATTATAGGAAAAAGTAAAAAATATTGCATTTTTTTCAAAATTGTCGCTCTATTTTTGTTTATAGCGGAAAAAATAAAAACCGCAGAGGTGATCAAATACCACCAAAAGAAAGCTCTATTTGTGGGAAAAAAAGGACGTCAATTTTGTTTGGGAGCCACGTCGTACGACTGCGCAATTGTCTGTTAAAGCGACACAGTGCCGAATCGCAAAACCTGGCCTGGGCATTTAGCTGCCTAAAGGTCCGGGGCTTAAGTGGTAAAGTGCTTTTCTTCGCTCAATTTCAAGACAGGGGAAGGAGATAATGACACTTACCGAATTTGAGAAGCTATGTTTAAAAGGGGACTCGGTGAGACATTCGCTGTCTCTGCTCTATGCTATGGTGAACGAACTAAAAGCTCCACAAGAATTACCATATTTACCGGGGTATAGCGCGCTCCCGCGTATAGCGCGCACCCCTAAACTTGACCCGGATTCCTGTGAAAAAAAGATTTTTTGTACTTACAGTTTTGGTGTCTTCCGTGGCATCCATCGGCAGCCTCGTCGGGTCCGGCGTCCGTCTGCGGCTTCGGGTGTCCTCTTCGTCGGGTCCGGCATCCTTCTGCAGCGTCCTCGCGTCCTCCCCGCTCGTTTCCCGCGCCGAGTTTGAATACTGCGCCGACATATACCGAGCGCAGTACACTCGTGTATCGTCGGACAGGCTCGGCTACTCTCGTGGTGACGTCCTGTACGTCCAGGATGTCAACGCGAGAGGCGCCAAAACTACCCGAAGATACACGAGTGTACTGCGCTCGGTATATGCCGGCGCAGTATTCAAATTCAGCGCGGGAAAGCGGGTATCGGCGTATACCGCCCACCCACGATTTTGCCCTGATTTTCAGGGCAAAATAGTGGGCGGTATACGCTGATAAATACGGTAGGTTTTATACAGGTATGGGAGAGAGATTTGGGAGTTATTTTCTCCGAGACCCAGAAGAACAAAATATTTAGGTTCACACACAAGGCATCACTGGCAACCAGATATCAAGAAGGGGGGTATAAGATCTTGAGCAGGTGGTACAGAACCCCAGAGGTTCTGAATCAGATTTTTCCTCAGATATCGAACCTATGTTGGCAATGTCAAAAAGAAGTGGGAACTTTGATACACATATTTTGGGAATGTGAGGGTGTAAAAGATTTTTGGAAAATGGTCTCAGATACTATTAAATAAATAACTGAAGTATCCCTTGGAGAGAATTCGGCGGCTTTTCTGTTGCTGGATATTCCGATATCGATGGAAAAATACAAAAAATCACTGTCTCACCAAGTAGAACACAATGGTTCGCGAAAATTACCGAAATCCAGCAGATAGAAAACCTTACCATGATGTTAAGGGAGCAGGATGATAAGTTCAGAGAAATATGGGCCCCATATATTACATATAGGGAACAGGTAGGGTAGAGGGGGGGCAGAGGAGAGAAGATTTTATATATATATATATATATATATATATATATATATATATATATATATATATATATATATATATATATATATATATATATATTCTTTCTTTGTTTTCCTTTTTTCTTTTCTTTGTTCTTTATCTATGGCTTAAAGCATAGCTGTAGGTGGGGTGGGGGGGTAACCGGGGGAGGACCCAGGTTATTGGCATCTTAACAAGGATAGATTACGATAACAGACTAGTGTAAAGAGGGCAGTAAAGAGGAGAAGTCAGCCTTCTTTTTGGTTTTTTTATTATTATGTTAGAAATGATTAAAGTCAATGTAAAGAAAATATATTTTTGGCTTAAGAAGAACAGAATGGTTGCAGAGATTTATACTGTTCAATGAAGATGTTCAATTGTCCTTGTATAAGAATAACAAAAATTTTAATAAAGAATTTATTTAAAAAAAAAAAACATCCAAGCCACATGTCAGCCAACGCACTGTACGACAGCTGCCGGACAGTCCAATGGGTCCCGAGACCCTAGGGGAAAAAGTAAAAGGAAAAAGCGTGGCTAAGAAAGAGGGGAGATATAAAGGTCAAGGAATGTAGAGAACACACGGGGTCAGGGAGGCCCCAATCCATAACAAAAAAGAAATGTCCTCAATGATCTGGAAGTGCCAATCCCCCCAGTGTGAGGGTCCCCATTGAGGTGTCAGCCCCAAAAGGGTAGAGACCCTGTGTCAGTGCACCATGAGGTACAATCAACTTCCCCCAGATGGGTCCTGGGAGGGGGTAAAAGAACCAAAAGCAAATAACAAAATAACAGTAGGCCAAAAACCAGGTGGCAGGATGGACAGGACTCACGGTTGAAGTAACGGTTCTGAAGAAAGGTGGAGACCAGGCGCCAGATCATGCCAATGGGGATTCAACATTTTAGTCAGCCTGGAGAAGAGCTTCCTCCACCCACCCTTGCCGGGAGAAGAAAGTGATTATTTATAGTGGCTATAGCAGCCGCTAACGATAATAGCAACTGAATCTGGCAGGCTTGTTCTACACCAGTTGATCAACCAACTTGATAAATTCAGCCTACAATTGGAACTGTATGGCCGGCCTAAGGCTAGCTAGTAAACTGATGCAGGAGGTAAAATAAATTTGAGGGGCAGAAAATGTAACTCCAACCCTGTCATATTTTCTCTAGGGAGCAAATGTGATAATCTGGGAAAATCTATGCCAGATGTTTGTCCTCCCATGATAATATCTGGTTAAGCATAGTCTACTGACGTCATGAATAGCTCAAAGGCATACAATTTTTGAATGAAACAGGATATATAAATAGAAGGGACAGACCAATCAATCATCTGCCCATCCTTCATTCTAATGCCGCGTACACACAGTCTGAATTTTACGTCAACAAATGTTCGGTGTGACCTTGTTGTCGGAAAATCCGACCGTAAGTATTATGCTCTATCGGACATTTGCTGTCAGAATTTCCAACAAAAATTTGAGAGCTGGTTCTCAAATTTTTCGACAACAAAAGTTGTTGTCGGACGTTCTGACCGTGTGTACACAATTCAACGCACAAAAATTCTACGGCTGCTCGGAATCAATTCGACACATGCTCAGAATCATTGAACTTAATTTTTCTCGGCTTGTCGTAGTGTTGTACATCACCGCGTTCTTGACGTTCGGAATTTCCGACAACAATTGTGTGACCGTGTGTATGCAAGACAAGTTTGAGCCATCTGTCGGAAATGTATCCACAGTTTTGTTGTCGGAATGTCCGATCGTCACACTGGCAGCGCCCGGCCACTTTAGTGCTGTTTTAGCAGTACTTTTGCAGTGATATCCCCTTGTTTGTATTATCCCCCACTGCATTGAATAGGTATGAGGTGATGAACAGATGAGTATTTAACCTAAGGAATCAGCACAAGTGACATATCACACAAACTTGTATGTTATGTCCTCTGTGATGTTTTTTCTGTTTTTTTATTTAACTATTTTGGATGGTGTAAAGTTTGATTTTACAGATATAAATAATAATAAAACGTTTTTGTTTTTATAAAAATATGCAGCAGGACACATGGGTTATGATTTATGGATACTTTATGTTCACAGTTATTTGGTGTTGCACAGACAATATAAACACACACTGTTCTCTTGTTCCGATTTTCCTCTAGACAACAAATGTTTTCAACATAAAATCCCAGGAACTTTTTTCCAGCAATCATTCTAGACATTGTTTTTTCTGATTAACTTCGTTTTAATCAAGGCCCTTAGGACTTTTTAACCCGACTGTCTGTTAAAACCCTTCAACAAATGTTTACATCTTGACACTAGAAAGCAAAATAATCAATATCCCCAGTGAAAAGAAAAGCATGTGAGGATTGTATCTTGTCTTTTCAAGACCCTCTTACAGGGATGCAAAAAAGGTTATCAGAGTACATAGAATGACTGAAAGTAGAATGGTATGGAGGATGCAACAGGGCAGAGAACATACTATACCTCTGAGACTGCACAAAGGCAAAATACAGACTTAACACTTCCACTGTGCAGCATACATTTACTAAACCTTGCAAGGACATCAAAGAAACATCATGATACATTGTGCTAGAAAACATTAAGTGACAGTATGCGTCAGTAAAATGACAGTATGTATCAGTATAACTCTTATGCCCCGTACACACGATCAGGCTTTTGCCTGGCCAAACTCACATCGGAATTCCATTGGAGTAAAAGAGAACATGTTCTCTATCTAAACTCCAATGGAGTTCCTTGGAATATCTGATGGAAAAACTCAGATGGGGCATACACACGGTCAGAATTTCCAATGGAAAAAGTCAGTCAGACTTTTTCCATCGGAAATTCTGATCGTGTGTACGGGGCATAAAAGTCATTTATTAACCATTTGCTTACTGGGCACTTATACTCCTGTAGCAGGTATTTCTCCAGACTGATCTATTAGGGGACAGCTGTCTGCTGCAGCAGCATGGGTTTTTTCACCCATTTTTCTCACTTCACACACAGACACTCAGAACTGCTTGTTTGGAAACTCCCTATTGGAGGTTGTCTGTGAACTCCCTATTGGAAGAGCCTGAGCCAATCATGAGACAGCAGCAAAGGACTGTGGGGGAGGAGATAAATAGCCAGAGGAACTAGGCCAGGACCTCTTTTTGCCTGCACCCTATGTACAGGACGCCATGGCTGGGTCCTGGAAGGACGTTATATTTTCCCTCTGTTTGGACTGTGGTGCCTTTAAGGGCATGAAAAGGGTTAATGCACCTGTCTAAGGAAGTAGTTTAAAGCAGACAGGAAGTGCAGGTGAGAGTGAAGGAGTATAGTGGAGTCTATGCTTGGTAATATGCAGCTATGAGAAGCTGTGAACAACTTTAAAAGGACTTGGCAGTGTCCTGCCTGAAAGCCTGCTACTGAAGGACTTACCTGCAAGGACTGTTTAACTGCGATAGCAGTTCTGAGCTGTACAAATCGGTGAGACTGTTATTTCTTTTGTTTTTGCTGCTGCAAAGCCATTTAAGTTTAATAAGCCTCAGTTTTGATTTAAAAGCCTGTGCCCTGCGATCAAGCTGGTCCCCCAAACATTACACCTATCAGAAGAGCATATGCACTCTATGTGTGTGTGTGGAATCACGGTCTACCAAGGGACACACAGCTTGCAACTCCAGCCCAGAGGCACAGATTGTTCATGCAGCTCCAGCCCAGAGGAACAGATTGTTCATGCAGCTTCAGCCCAGAGGAACAGACTGTCCATGCTAAAGAAGGACAACCTGCAACAGGTCAAGGACTTAATGCCACTGCGACACACCTGCATCTAAGATCGATCGATCGCTCAAGGAAGGACTGCTGACTGTGTACAGGATTTAGTGAGGGGGCATTGCCCAGGAACCATTAATGCTTTTCATAGAATACCTCATCCAAATGTTGTCCACAGAGCTCCTACATTGCCGGTGAAGATAATAAAATGAAAAGCTTTGCCTCCAGGACATTACCACGGTTGCTCTTAAAGTGGACAGACCACAGGTATTGATATCATTTCACTGGGTGTGTACTAGAAGTATCGTAGGCCAGACTGGGGTTCCTCTTTAGCCACAGCATCCCCACACACACCAAAAGTTATTGGGGACTCTATTTAATCTGTACATGTTGTTACCTATTGCTTTTGTTGTTTCGATAGTGTTCCTTTAAACTGTTTCAACCAAGTCCTGGGTACTTACACAGGTCCTGGCTGACTAATGTTAACCTGAATTTTACTTTTCTTCAAGTAAACTACAAGAAGAACCGTGTTGTGTATTCCTGCTGAGTTATTCCATTAATCACATTGCTAGGTGTGCCAGAGGGGTGGGACAGTTCATTGGGGTTGAAAGGCAGAGTAACGGACTGAACAAACAAAAGCAGCTCCCTCTGGGGTTTGCTACACTCCCTTCCTGACCAAGCCAATTTCCAGCTTTAAGCACTCTCACAATATGAATGACAATTGCGCAGACATACAACACCGTACCCAAATGAAATTTTTATCATTGTTTTCACACAAATAGAGCTTTATTTTGGTGGCATTTAATCACCACTGAAGTTTTTATTTTTGCTAAACAAATAAAAAAAGGCAGAACATATTGAAAAAAATTGTTTTCATTTTTGTTATAACATTTTGCAAACAGGTAATTTTTCTCCTTCCCTGATTGGCACTGATGAGGTGGCACTGATGGGTACTCATAGGTGGCACTGATGGGCACTGGTAGGTGGCACTAATGGGCGCTGATGAGGTGGCACTGGTAGGCACTGATCAGAAGGCACTGATGATGCTGCACTGATACGTGGCACTGATGGGCACTAATTGGCGGCACTGGTGGGCACTGATGAGGCACTGATGGGCACTAATTATCAGCACTGATTGACACTGATAGTTGGCACTGGTGGGCACTGATAGATGGCACTGTTGGACATGGATTTGCAGCACTGGAAGGCACTGGTTAGAAGCACTGGTTTTCACTTAGGGGACCATTGTTCCTTTAACAGAAGCTGATTACCGGCTTTGTTTTTTTCTTCATGCTGACAGCGTGAAAAAAAAGCCTGTAACTGGCTTCTGTTTACATCCGTGATCGGCTGTCATTGGCTGACAGCTGATCACGTGGTAAAGGGCCTGCTGTGATTGTTCCTTTACCTCGCTCTGTGATCAGCCGAGTTTGAAGAACTTGGCGAACACAGAGCTTAACACGCGTGCACCAATGGGAGGACGTGCATGGATGCCCTCACGGCATTTGAGTTCCCAGCTGTAACCATCTTTCGGTTATAGCATAGACGTCAAGTGGTAACATTCACTGAAAAAGCAAAAAACAAGTGTCATAGGAATGATACAGTCACCAAAAGATTAATACCATCAAAGCTCTTTAGTGATGAATTATAGCAGTTTGTAAAAGTTTTTTTTTATTTTGAAACATTAATTGTTTATATTACACCACACCCACACTGTGAGGAGCACAGTGGCTTAATGGTTAGCACATTTACCCTGCAGCACTAAGGTCCTTTTTGGAACCAGTTCAGTTGAGTATGCCTAAGATTGCTGCTGCACCTAAATTATTTTTTGGAGATTTGTTAAAACTGCTGCACACAGAATCTGGTGCAGACCATTATTCGATTATACACTTGTTGTCAACGCAAACCAAACAGCATTTTGTAAAATTTTTGTCAAAAAGGGTGACACACTACAGTGCCCAGATGGGGGGGGGGGGGGGGCTAAGAAAAAATAAAATAAAAAAAGGGCTGAAAAGGGTGGAGAGATGGAAGGGAAGGGAGGGAGTCAACAACATGGGTAATGATGCAGATAGTTGGTTTCCATAATGAGTAACCATGGATCAGAAAAAAATATATTTGTTTTTATATACTGTAGTATGGGACAAGGGCCAGCAATGCATCAATAATGGTTTACCTGTCCACAGTGGATAGGTGACAGGTAGACGACAAACAGTTCCCTGCACCACCAACGCTTCTAAGTGCCGGCCCTTTTCCCCCTCTCAGCCTCCTCCACTATTGTCATCAATGCCCAGTGGAGTGTGGGAGGCAGCACAGCTCATGACAGAGGGCAGAAGGAGGAGCTGGCCAAATTAACTTTTCAAGTTAACGCACAGGTGATTGGTTGCTAGGACACAAGGCGGTCCTAAGCAGCCAAATTACCAGCTTGATAATTTGAAAAGTCATTCTGGCAGCTCCCGCTCTCGTCCTCCATCTGGAACTGTGCTGCCTTCCACTCTCTCCTCTGTGTACACAGATGGGTACTGATTATGTGTGGAGGACACTGGTATGGGGGAAGCAGAGGACACTGGTATGGGGGGGCAGGGGACACTGCTATGGGAAGGAAGGGGGGCCAGAGGTCACTGCTATGGGGGAAAGAGGGGTAGAGGATGCTACTGTGTGTGGCGTGTCCGGCCAGTGCCATAGTACTGGCTCCAAACACTAAATCGCCACAAGATAATGTCAAAGGCGCTGGGGAGTTCACGCAAGAACTCATACTAATACAATACAATAAAATTAAAGTTAATCATGGCAAGTGTAATACTGGACTATATGTGTGGAAATACTAATGTGCAAACCATAAATTAATAACTAATCTAATCAGTAGCTGCCAACATAAAATGGTGTTCACACACTAAAATCAGAATAAAAGGTAGAAAAATGTGGCACTTACTAAACAATCAATAATCTATAACCATTAAGTGTAATGATTTAAAAAACACTCTACATATGAATGATAAAAAAATCTCATAAACTGTGCTAAAACAATGAAATATAAACAGTATGAAAACATTTGCAAATCATCATAAAGTGCAAACAAGTATATGTGCAAATAAACAGTCCAATAAGTGCTGCAAAATAATATAACACTAGCGTGCACAGTATGCCCAGAAAGTGCTAAACAATGTGAAAGTATGTTCATTCCAGATAAATCATTCATTAATAAAGTGCATGTGCATATAACAGTGACATCCAATTCATCACAGTGACATCCAATTCATCACAGTGATTCCACCATCCACAGTGCGATTAAATAGTTTGCCCAGCCTCTTACCTCATTCAGAGCCTCCAAAGTACACAGATGGTATCCAGGGAAGTCCGGGAAAAGCTGGTCGATGACTGTCAAGGTTTCTTTCCAAACTCCTCACAGGTCATTAAGCATGCAATAAAAGAGGGGGCTCCATAGCGTAATAGTTCACAAATAAATGTATTAAAAAAAACAACCCCCACAATATTTTTTATTCTGGAAGATGCTGGTGAAAATAACATGTTTACCAGCCCTCTTCCTCCTGCTCTTCATCCTGACATTGCACTGATCTCCTGCTACCCCATCAGCAATTGTAGCCAGCAGAGAGGGAAAGCCAGCCAGCAGCACCGCGGCAGGGTCACCGATGATCAGGGATGGACTGGCCATTGGGACTACAGGGAGTTTCCCGGTGGGCCGATGGCTCAGTGGGCCGCCTTCAGTGACAGTGGACTGCCGCCCCCCTCCGCTCCTCTGTCTCTCCCTCCCCGCATCACTCACCTGGGGGGAACAAAGGAGCAGGGGGAGGACCAGAGGAGCAGGGGGGACGACAGAGGAGCATGGGGGGGAGGGGACAGGCAGCTGACTCAACAGTTATGGCCCGGGAGTTTCTCACTTCTGCCTAATCTTGTCCCATATGGGGGGCACCGAACTGATTCTTTGCCCCAGGTGAAATATGAAATAATGTCTAGCTTCCCCACTGGTACTGCCAATAAGAGTACCAGTACCAGCCGTTCTACTCTAATAAAGTAGAATGGCTAGTGGCTAGTGAAGGGGGAAAGGGGGCTTGGGTGGCCGGGGGGGCGGGAGTTGTCCGGCCATGATGGGAGAGACCTGTCAAAGTGGGCCAGTCTGGATGAAGTCCAGGGCCAAATATCTGTCCCAGTCCAGCCCTGCCGATGATGAGTGATGGGGCACAGTACAAAGGGGGTCATTGGAGCATGGTGTGGGATCTAGATGTAATGACTCCCTTGCAGCATTGGAAGCCAGTGGGAGGGAGAAAATGATGATACCAGCAGCTGCAAGGGTGCCACAGAGGATCAGTGCTGCGGGGGGCACATATAAGCATAGGGGGCATTTTTGAGTAAAGGGCTCATGTGTACATTATGTGTCAGGGCACAGTGTGCACTGCACACATGGATGATACACCACTGACAAGGCTAGAACCTCTGTCATGTTTAATTTTTTTTCTATGTCCCTGTTGCAGATTTTCCCTAACTACCTGTCTGGAAAAACCTCCACTTACTGTCGGCAGGATAGTGCGTGGGGGTTAATTTCTCAGATAGCAATAAAAACCCAGAGGGAGGTCTTGCCCTTTTTTTACTCTATTCATAACTAGAAAAAAAATAACTTAACAAACACATTAGTAGGGCATACAGTAGTTATAAGGAATAAAGCTTAAAGTGCTTTTATCTACTAGCTACGAGTAAGCATCACAGGATGCGAAACATGTCACCTCTTTTTTCCTAATCCACTTCTTGGTTGACTGCATGAATTTTGGCTGTTTTTTCCATTTGAATTGTTGTTGTTTTTTCATGTTTTGAATAAAGACATCGTTTTTTGAGGAGTGCGGCGATCCAGGATTTTTCTTTCATCTCATGCTTTTATCTATAATAACAAATTATTATGAGTAATATTTCAAAGCTTTGAAGACGGCAAGTTGCAATCTCATTGGTTGCTGTTAATATTTGCATGTTTCCATTTAATATAGCCATATGTAAATTTTTTAATGCACTTGTAAAAATTAAATTAAAAATAATAAATGTGTTGTATGTATTGCAAGCAGTTTTAGCTATATACCAGAAAATTATATAAAGTATATATGAAGAATTGGTGTGTAGTTAGTGTCAGGTCACCTGAGGCCAGATGACAGGTGCACGCGTTGAGGTCAGAAGTGCACCGCTACGGTAGTGGACCCTACGGCTGACTGCTGCGGATGGAACTCTGGATGGTTAAGGAAGGCAGGTCCACTGGAGCACCAACACGGATCCCACAGGGAGCTAGAACATGAGATTCCTCAGGGCGCAGAGTCTAAGAGCCAGCAGGTGTTCATCAGAGCATCTAGTGGGGAGGATGGACTGGGCTGCAACTGGCTCCAAGTCGCGGCCCCCGAGTCTCCCAGCTCATGCTCACAGTAGGCTACAGGAGGATAGAGAGGAAGCAGCAGCCAAGGATAACAAGGTGGTATGGTATGGTAAGGGATGGTAAGGGGATAAGCCAAAGGTCGGGGGGCCAAGCTGACAAGGATAAACATAGAACACGCCAAAGGTCAGGGTCACAAGCAGGCAGGGATAGTCGAGAATAAGCCAAGATCAGAAACTAGAACCAGACGTAGAAGACACAGCAAGACACACACAAAAACTAACAAACATTGTTGATCAGCATGGCTGACTTGCAGTGCACAGGTTAATATATCCCTGATAGGGCCTGGGGTGGAGCCATGCTAAGAGGAGAGATTACTTAACCACTTAAGGACCGCCTCATGTACATATACGTCAGCAGAATGGCACAGGCAGGCACATCAACGTATATATACGTGCCCTGCTTGACGTGGGTCGGGGGTCCGATCGGGACCCCCCCGTACATGCGTCGGTCCCCGTGGCTTCAGGAGCGATCCGGGACGACGGCGCGGCTATTCGTTTATAGCCGCTCCGTCGCGATCGCTCCCCGGAGCTGAAGAACGGGGAGAGCCGTGTGTAAACACGGCTTCCCCGTGCTTCACTGTTTCGGCGCATCGATCGCGTCATTCCCTTTATAGGGAAGACACAATCGATGAAGTCATTCCTACAGCCACACCCCCCTACACTAGTAAACACACACAAAGTAAACCCTAACTCCTACAGCGCCCCCTGTGGTTAACTCCCAAACTGCAAACTGTCATTTTCACAATAAAGAATGCAATTTAAATGCATTTTTTGCTGTGAAAATGACAATTGTCCCAAAAATGTGTCAAAATTGTCCGAAGTGTCTGCCATAATGTCGCAGTCACGAAAAAAATCGCTGATCGCCGCCATTAGTAGTAAAAAAATAAAATAAATAAAAATGCAAAAAAACTATCCCCTATTTTGTAAACACTATAAATTTTGCGCAAACCAACCGATAAACGATTATTGCGATTTTTTTGACCAAAAATAGGTAGAAGAATACGTATCGGCCTAAACTGAGGAAAAAAAATGTTATATATGTTTTTGGGGGATATTTATTATAGCAAAAAGTAAAAAATATAGCATTTTTTTCAAAATTGTCGCTCTATTTTTGTTTATAGCGCAAAAAATAAAAACCGCAGAGGTGATCAAATACCACCAAAAGAAAGCTCTATTTGTGGGGAAAAAAAGACGCCAATTTTGTTTGGGAGCCACGTCGCACGACCACGCAATTGTCTGTTAAAGCGACGCAGTCCCAAACTGTAAAAACCCCTTGGGTCTTTAGGCAGCATTTTGGTCCGGGGCTTAAGTGGTTAAGCAGCCAGGTGAGAGTGTCTGGTCTCTTAATCAGCACACGGAGAGGTAAGGTGACAGACAAACATTACTGCATAACTATGACAGTTAGTTCCTCCAAGGGATTTATATTTAACCAAAACCTGGGTATTACCCACTTCTGATGCAATGCACACAGTACATTGCATTTATCTGACCTCTATACTACATTACACAAACCTGACCCAGACCCTATACATTGCATATAATATACACCTGACCCCTGCACTAAATCCATTGCATATACCTGATGTCTGTACTCTTAGCATTACCCACTCCTAACACTTGCACTCTGTATATTACCTATTTATAACACTTTCACTTTGCATACTAGATACAATATATCTGACCCCAGTACTTAGTATGTAGGTTCAAGATTTAAAACCCTTCCACTGTCAGCCCAACTTTGCCACCTCCCCAATTCATCACATATGCTGCCTCATTTGTCTTCTCTGGTTGCCCAAAGGTGCCTCCACATTTTTAAACCCATGTGTGTATTCATGTATGTGTGTGTGGGGAAGGGGTGCTCTATACTGTACTGCATGAGGCACCATGATATCTAAATAGTGGGCCTGCTAGTGCATGGAAACATTAGTTAACATATAGTTGTAAAGAAAATGTTATATTTTTTATTGTGTGCAGACCTGAGGGTACAGGTAAATACTGTATCAGATACAAGCGTAAGATAATATAAGCTTCTCGTCAGAAGCCTAGATTATTTTATGATTCCAGGATTTAAATGGTTATACTAGGGTCTAACAGCTATTGTTAATACAGAACTGATTAGACATGCCACAAATGAGTATTATAGTCAGCTCGTTTCTCAAAGGTACATTTCACTTGAAACCAAAAGCCATAACAAAACACTGTACTTTTAATTGTGTTCAGAAACAATTTTTTTTTTTTACAACATTTAAACGTTTGCCTATTCATCTATTGGATAGCAATCAACTATTAAAGTCTTCAATCACATAACATCTATATTGAACATAGTCTTAATTCTTCTTCTTGCTGTGTGAAATGATAAGGCCTATTATTCACTCAACAATGCTAATAAAAACTTACGTAAGCAAAGGCCAAATTGATGAGCTGGTGATATTGTAAATTATTCCTGTATACCTATACCACAAGTGATGAAGCTACAAAACTGCTGATAAATTTAACCCCAGGGACATGGTCTTCTATTTCACTCTAACATAAAAGGAAAATTATAGTTATGTTGTATTTCCATCCAAATGGCTATAATATACATTTTACAGATAACCCTGTCAAAGGCAAAAAGTCAAAATCAGCATTTTAATATACAATTATTTTTCATCTTTTCAAAGTCTACAGAAAAGAAGTAGAGATCTTATTACAATGCTGGCATTTTATCACATTGTGTTAGGCATCAGTGCGTAGAATTCTGTATTTATATCTCTCCTGATCTAACCATCAATTACTCAACAATAGCAGGTAATATGGAAATGTCTCTTGTCCACTGGTAAAAGTACTGGAAATTAGTACTTTATTTTCTTTGCGTTTGTGAATGTTAAGAAAACTCCATAGAGAAGAAATGGTTTTCTTCTCAGTTTCTCACGGATCACTTGTTCATTTTAAAAAGACGGTACTTCTGCCCAAAGTGCCACATCTGGACAACAGTATAAAACATCATGAGGGGAATTTACTAAGACTGAAGCAGCCAGAATCTAAAACAGCTATGTATCTTTAATTTTTAAAGATGAAATGAACATAATGAATGTACTGGCTGTTTGGTTAACTTGCACAGCTGCTCCAGATTCTGTCTTTTCTAGTTATAGTGAATCCCCTTCTCAGTTTATCATTAACCACTTAAGGACCGCCACACAACGATATACGTAGACAGAATGGCACGGCTGGGCACTTGGACGCACAGGTATGTCGCCTTTAAGAGCCCAGCCGTGAGTCACGAGTGCACCGCCGACCCGGTCCAAAGCTCTGTGACCGTGCCCACGGGACCCGCGGACCCAATCGCCGCCGATGTCCCACGATCGGGTCACAGGAGCTGAAGAACAGGGAAAGGTGAGTGTAAACAACAAACCTTCCCTGTTCTTCTCTGTGGCTTGTCACTGATCACTGTGAAAATTACAATAGTCCCAAAAATGTGTGAAAAGTGTCCGATGTGTCCCCAATAATGTCGCAGTCACAAAAATCGCTGATCGCCACCATTACTAGTAAAAAAAAGATAATTAATACAAAATGCCATAAAACTATCCCCTATTTTGTAAACGCTATAAATTTTGCACAAACCAATCAATAAGCGCTTATTGCGATTTTTTTTAACAAAAATGTGTAGAAGAATACGTATCGGCCTAAACTGAGGGAAAAAAAATGTAAATCTTTTTTTGGGGATATTTATTATAGGAAAAAGTAAAAAATATTTTTTTTTTCAAAATTGTAGCTCTATTTTTGTTTATAGTGCAAAAAATAAAAACCGCAGAGGTGATCATATACCACCAAAAGAAAGCTCTGTTTGTGGGGAATAAAAGAACGCCAATTTTGTTTGGGAGCCACGACGCGCAATTGTCAGTTAAATCGACGCAGTGCCGAATCGCAAAAAGGGACCAGGACCTTAACCTGCATATTGGTCCAGGTCTTAACCGGTTAAACACAAGAACAGGGGGCCAGATTCAGAGACATATGCGGCGGCGTAACGTATCGCATTTACGTTACACCGCCGCAAGTTTTACGGGCAAGTGCTTGATTCACAAAGCACTTGCCTGTAAAGTTGCAGCGGCGTAGCGTAAATCCATCCGGCGCAGGCCCGCCTAATTCAAATGGGGCGTGGATCATTTAAATTAGGCGCGTTCCCACGCCGAACGTACTGTGCATGCTCCGTTTTGAAATTTCCCGCTGTGCTTTGCGTGAAATGACGTTGCACCGACGTCATTTTCTTAACGTAGACGTGAGTTACGTCCTTTCCTATTCACGGATGACTTACGCAAAAAAAAAACGTCATCTATACGCCACAAAATAGCAGCTTTAACTATACGCTGGGAAAAGCCGACTAGCGACGACATAAGAGAATGCCACGCCCGCGCGTACCTTCGTGAATCGCCGGAAAAAGCTAATTAGCATACCCGACGCAGAAAACTACGCAAACTCCACCCAGCGGGCGCCAAAGTATTACACCTACGATCCGAAGGCGTACGAAGCCGTACGCCTGTCGGATCGAAGCCAGAAGCCGTCGTATTTTGGTTTGAGGATTCAAACTAAAGATACGACGCGGTAAATTTGAAAGTACGATACTCCGGCGTACTTCTTCTGTGAATCTGGCCCAGGGTTTTTAACCACTTGAGTTTTTAGGCCATTTTCTTTGTAAATCCCCTTAAACCTAAGCCTGTCGGATCGAAGCCAGAAGCCGTCGTATTTTGGTTTGAGGATTCAAACTAAAGATACGACGCGGTAAATTTGAAAGTACGATACTCCGGCGTACTTCTTCTGTGAATCTGGCCCAGGGTTTTTAACCACTTGAGTTTTTAGGCCATTTTCTTTGTAAATCCCCTTAAACCTAAGCCCAGCATTGATAAAAAAAAAAAGGTAAATTAGTGCTCAGTAGAGATGAGCTCAGACAGGTTCAGACAAGAATCCAAACCCACCTGAGCCTTCTTGCCAGGAAACTGTCACTGCGTACCTTCAGTCTTAATTGGCAGAGGCATTCCCTGATCCTGCTGAATACACATAAGCACATTCCTGGTCCCTAGCAATAAAAGTGGGAAGTGTCCTGGATGGGACAGTGATTGGAAATGATGCATCGTGTCCTGACTCCAGACTCAGCTCCGTTCATCCTGAGCTGGGTCTAATGAAGCACTGAGCTCATACAGTACTGTCTTTGGTCCTCTTGTCTTTTGGTTCTTTTCCCTAGATCTCTCTGAGACTGAGCTATTAATAGCAAGTTCAGGCTATTTTTGCATACTAACTACATTTACTGTTTTTTAGAGTACAGCATGATACACATAACAAGGCAGAACACAATTTCCCTAGCTAACACTAATAGTGGTTGCCCTGAAGTACCTGTGCAGGTAAGGTCCTGGTGAGTGAAGTGCATAGCTGGCATGTCTCGATGGGTGAAGTTCAAGGTTGATTTCCAAAAACTGGTGCTCCATAGAAGAACTGCAGGTCTCAGCACAGTCCTGAACTCTTACCGTTGACCCAGACTTTGAGATCCAAACCTCTGCCTTTTTTTATATCACAGGAAAGGAAGCTGGACCACAAAACCTTGCAAAATCTTAGCAGTGGAATATATTAGAGTTAACATTTCCTCTTCCCAATCTAGGCAGCCATGTTATTCCAAATAGCATTAACAAACACCGTAGGCAACCTGCATACAGGTGAATTTATTGCAAAGTGGTCAGAAACACTTTTGTGAGGCATGTAGTACCAGTACTTTATATTGACTTGTAGGTATGCTTCCAAAAGCAGCCTCTAAACAAGTGGAAAGCATGCTTAGTAATTTGCTTAGTAATATGCTTTTTGTTTCTCATCTAAGGGTGAACATTTTGGTACCTCTTGGGAGATGGCAAATAAAAGCAAAGGGAAGAGGTGCATACACCAGTCTGTCCAGACTATCACTGTATTGAGTGGAGAGACCAAATAGTGGGAAATATGCAAAAGAGAAAAGGAGTTTGCAGCCAGTTTGACACGGTTTGCTGTATTTAAGTGGAGCAGGCAGCAAATAAATGTGCAAGCTGGGTAAAATTCAGTCCATTCAGTTTTCCAGAGGTTTGGAAAACCTAATAAAAAGTCTTCTAACCGGAGACAAAGGATTGAACCCTATTAAAGTCTATGGGAACAAGATCATGTTATTTTCTCTGGCTTTTTTCAATGCCAATTTGTATTTTTTTGTTGAAAAGGGGGCATGGTCAGCTAGATACTCACATTGGGGACCAATGTATTTTTTATAACTAATGTTAAACACGCAGAGTTTTAATACAGCTCAAAGGCAACAGTAATAATATACAAATCTTTAAAATAAAATGGTTTTAGGATGCCTCAAACCTGCACATGAAGTAATGAAGCAATGTGATATATATTGTGTACAATTAAATCCTAGGAATCTGTCATTTAGTAGTAGCAGTAGCACTAAATAAACAATCCAGGGATCCTAGGAAACATCATTGACCACATTTTATCATGACCTTATTTGGTAAGTGACATCACCCAGGATCCCTATCCTGTTTGTTTAGATAAAGAAGCCAGCTGGGTATCTGTCATTTGTGGAGTAGTGGTCGGTAAACATTATTGGGCATTGCGGGACAGAATGTGAGGTCAACATTGAGGGCAAAGGGATGCAGGCTTTGACGGGGATCTTCAAATGCATCAATCTACATCACGGAATAATGTGATTGACTTGGGGTTTACATCAGGGGGCATGTTTTGTTTTGTTTTGTTTTCTAAAAAAGTACTTTTTAATTTTCAGAATTTTTTTATTTTACTTATAACTTTATTTTAAATGAGAAACCACGGCTGCTATGTAATTTTAATGGTGACCCTATGCCATTTTTGAAAAAGGACAGTACCATCTAAAAAAGTAAAATAGTGTGAGGTCCTTGACAAATCTCCAGTAGCTACCACATGCGTTCAGCAGTTACCATGCAGGGCAAGCAAGCATTTTCTTGGACAGCCACATTTGCCAAATTGCTATTTGTACCTGTGTTAGTTGAATGAAGTTGTATGAAAAATACATTGCTGTAATTTACTTTAGGCATTATATTCTGTGTTTGAGCCAATTCTAGTCTCACTTCTTGTACCACTAACACTTATGCAGAATATATAGAAAAACATCCACAAGAGAAAAGGTCAGATTTATATGAAATAAAGATCTCAAACCCATTGAACAATAAAAATGCCATATAAACTGCAAGCTCTGTGTTTGTATGTGGCATAATACATGTTTTTGTTTTCTCTTTTTTACCATAAGTAAGTACAGGGGTAGTCAAAAGTAGGTATTTGTGTGTGGTCTGACCACATTGCTACGCAACTGCTATGCAACTTTTTCCTGCATAACAGTGTGTTAAGGAGAATTATGGGAAATAACAACAGCACAAAATATTTTGCTAAATAATAAAATAATAATGTGTTCTTCTTATAATATATATAGTATACTTTATGTGGAATCACTATAGTCAAAGTTTTACAATTCTGCATCCATGCAAAAATTCAAAAGCACCAGTTGTGTATCAAAGTGAAAAATGCCATATTAACCACTTCAGCTCCAGACTGTTTTACCCCCTTCACGATCAGGCTATTTTTTGTTATTTGGCAATGTGCTATTTTAGTTTGTAAGTGCACAGTCATAAAATGCTGTACCCAGACAAAATGTATATATATTTTTTCACACAAATAGAGCTTTCTTCTGATGGTATTTGATCACCACTGGGCTTTATTATATAAATGAAAAAAAATGAAAAAACAAATTATATATAAGCACTCGCTCCTAAACTTACGCTGGGTTTCCCTGGCGTAAGCCAGCGTAGGTGGAAGTGGGCGTGAGGCATGCTAATGAGGCGTGACCCCATGTAAATGAAGGACTGAGCGTCATAAAGATACGATTAACGTACGGCGCATGCACCATCCCGTAGACATATCACAGTGCGCATGCTCAGAATCACGTCGGATCGAACGCCTAAGATACGTCGAATCACTGCCTACGACGTGAACATAACCTACGCCCAGCCCCATTCACGTACTACTACGTAAGCAACGTAAAATACGACGCATGTTCCCTGGTCCATACCTTTGCATGAGTTGTGCCTCATAGATGGGGAATAACTATACGCCGGACGTAAGCCCTACGTAAACCGCTTATATTAATGCGCCAGGCGCAAGTACGTTCGTGAATCGGCGTATCTCACTCATTTGCATATTCAAATCGTAAATTAATGGCAGCGCCCCTTGTGGCCAGCGTAAATATGCGCCCACGATACGACGGCGTAGGAAACTTACGTTGGTCGTAGGAAGCCTATTTTCAGGCGTATCTAGTTCTGTGGGCACTGCGCACTGATACGACAATCAGGGCACAAAATAGTGAATGGATATGTGTGTAGACGGATGCATAATTGCCATTAGCGGGATATATTTACACCCTGCATTGTAAAATGTGTTTCCTGGATGATGCCATCTCCTAGTTCCACACATAAACTGCCGGTATATCACCGCTAAAAAGAATACTATGACAGACATGTTGACCTGAGTGGTTGCTAGCTAGAAGTGCTGAACACAATTATACCTAGAATATACAGTAGTACCATGAGTAATGAATGAACATTTACAGTTACATCTCTATTATATATAATTTTTTTATATATATATATATATATATACAGTATATATATACAGTATATATATATATATATATATATATATATATATATATATATATATATATATATATATATAAATATACAAATGATTTAATCATAGCACTACTGTATAGTCTGGATACTATTGTGCTCAGGTCAATGGCTTAGTTGTCTGCACTCCTAGCTAACAACTGTCAGGTCATGGGTTCAAATCCCACCCAAGCAAGTGTGATACATTTAGAGTCTGTATTGAAAATTGTAGAATGTGGGGTTTATATGTAACTCACTGATGGGATGGCACTTAGGTGTTCGCTTAAGTACATATGCAGTTAAAATTTGAGGTTGTAGTTTGGGTGGGGTTTGGACCCATGAGATAAATACAAATTAAACATTCAAAATATTTGACATAGAATACAGATGTAACTATAAATGTTCAATAAATCTAACATTACATGCACTCCTAGCTAGCAACAACTCGGATTGTAGGTTCAAATCCCATTCATGCTACCTACCAAGTTTCAATGGCAAATGAATATATGCAAATGCACATTTCCAACTAGCTCAATATGTTTACATGTAGACTCCACATTGTGCATTATTTACATTGCAGGGTTTAAATATACCGCACTTGTGCATTTGCCATTGAAACTCAAGGGAGGTGTTAGCATGGGTATTTTGTGAACCCATGACCTGATTGTTCCTGGCTAGAAGCACAGACCACTAAGGCACTGTGCTATGCAAAAAAATCAGAAATATACAATGATTAAAGAATTTCCATATATAAATAGAACGCAATATTATCATAAAATACAAATTCAACATTGAAAAATATTTAACAGATAATAGAGATATAACTATAAATGTAACATTTTAAAATAGCAGAAATTTTTCTGTAACACTCATTAGAAATTCATTAGTTTGCAGAATAGGAAAAAATAATCCAGGAAAGATAACTGATATTATAAATATGAGCAAAAGCACATTCCATATAAGAATGGTTTATTGTTACATATACACACAGGATCATGGCTAAATCCTGCAGTGTAGTGCCATATAGGAAACATGTTTGCAATTGCTGATTGTAGAACTCCGACTATGCAAACGACTATGCCGATTGGCTAATGTGCACTTGACTAGTTTCTTGCACTTTTCCTTTTGCCTAATCACAGTCTTAATTATTTTAATCAGGAGCAATTAGATGTACAATGATCATTGCTTCTCCTTATTCTTAGAAGATCGACCCCTATAGGACACAAAATTGGTAGATGACTAGGAATTCAACACTTTTTGAAGTGTACATTTCTTACGTTTATTCCAGGGACTTTTTCTCTACAATACAACTCTGATAGACGGCATGGGCAATGGAAGAGGGTAGTATTAAATATTTATTATTGCACAGGGCATATCTGTCACCATTTTATTTTAAGAACAGAGTCACTTCAATTTTGGTAAAAAAAAAAACGCAATAAGCGTTTATTGATTCGTTTGCGCAAAAGTTATAGAATCTACAAAATAGGGGATCGTTTTATGGCATTTTTATTAATATTTTGTTTTACATTATGGCGGAAACATCGGACACTTTTGACACCATTTTGGGACCGTTGTCATTTTTACAGCGATCAGTGCTTTAAAAATGCCCTGATTACTGTAAAAATTACACGGGCAGTGAAGGGGTTAACCTGTAGGGGGCGCTGAAGGGGTTAAGTGTGACCTAGGGAGTGCTTCTAACTGTTAGGGGGCGTGGCTTGCTGTGACACATCACTGATCGCTGCTCCCGATGACAGGGAACAGACGATCAGTGACATGTCACTAGGAAGAATGGGGAGATGTTGTGTACACTGACATCTCCCCGTTCTTCAGCTCTGTGACCCGATCGCGGGACACCAGCGGACATTGAGTCCACGGGTCCTGCGGGCACGGTCATGGCGCTCACGACAGGGTCACGAGCGCACCGTCGGCGGTGTGCGCAACCACGCGGCTGGCAAATTAAAGGGGACGAATATATGCTCCCATTTGCCCAGCCATGCCATTCTGCCGATGTATAAGTGCGTGTGGTGGCTGGCAAGCAGTTAAACTTCACAATAGAAGCACTGAAGTCACCCAAGTTCTTCGTTCAGTAGCTCAGCTCCTCACACTCCCATCTCTCAGATGTAACTTGGTAGATACCCTGGAAGAGTCAAACAGGAAAGCTGAGCTGCTTTATCACTGGATGGAGAGCATTGAGAGCTAAACAAACTTCAGTGCTTGTTTTTAGCCAATTTACTGCTTGCAAAGAATATGTTAATAACTAAATGTCCGTGGTATGGCCCCAGACTCATTTTTTATTCATTCATACAAACACAGAAAATGCACAAAAAAGTGTGTTAACATGCATATGCACATGTGTAACACATGCAAAAATCTATATTATTAAACATTATTTTTCATTCCACCCAAGCTTAGACTCATCATTAACCATGTGTTATTGGCAACCAAGCTCCTGATAACCAGAAAATGGAAAACAACAGAAATCCCTAGCAGCACAGAAATCCTGGAACTAGTGCAAAACCACTATATTTATGAATCCCTACTCTCCAGAGGCAAACCCTCATATGCCAAACTGCAAAATGTCATGGCTTCATTGGTATGAAAAGATCAAACCTTAGCTTGTCGAGTATACAATATAGGCTTACAAATGGCTCTGTCCTTTTCCCTCCTTTCCCTTCCTATCTCACTCTCCTTTCTCTCCCTTCCTCCCTGTTCCTCACTTCATTATCCTCCCCCTTCCTCTCTTCCCCCTCCCCTTCTTCCTGTACCCTTCCACACTACCTCCAGACTCCTATTCGAGATCGAAGGTAGCATTTATCCCACTATGGATTATTTTGTTACTTTTGGTTGAATTTATAGAATATGAACCTAGTAAACATGCACAATGTTTTATACACATCCATGTTGTCCCCTGTTATGTTATGCATACTACTGGTATTGAATTCTACCGTGCGTGTATTACATTTCTTATTTGTATCGTCAAAATTTCAATAAAAATATTATGCAAAAAAAAACATTATTTTTCATTATTGTACATTACTTTTTGTGAAAGGAACTTTTAGCTTCACTATTAATCTTTACTACAGTTTTTTCATATTTGTAAAGTGATGCTTTTGGACAGGAAACTCAATTTGAAAATTTCATTTCTAATTCATACTGTTGATGCACTTTAGTATTAGTACAGCTGTTCAAGAGCCTGATAGGCTTTTAAGCATCAGATAGTGCTCCTTAGATTTACAAGAAGGAAAAAGAAAACCACAAATAAGCTAACAATAAGAAAAGATTACATTTTGGTCCCATTGTTTACGACTTAAAATTTCCAGACATTCATTCTAAGATATAGAAGCATTACAAAATAACTTTTTTCCTTTTATATTGCTGAGAAGAACTTCAGTACTAGGCTAGCTGTTGCATGGAGTAAGGCTATTCCCCTGGAGGACCTGGGATAGGTGTACTAAGGCCCCTTTTACACTGGGGCGGGAGCCGCGGTGGCGGCATAGCACCGCTAAAAATAGCGGCACTATACCGTCTGATTTTCCGCGGGATTCGGCCGATAGCGGTGTGGTATTAACCCCCGCTAGCGGCCGATAAAGGGTTAATACCGCAGAGGTGCATTGCGGGGGTATTGCTGCGGTTTCCCATTGTTTAAAATGGGAAGGAGCAGTGAAGGAGCGGTATACATACCACTCCTCTCACCGCTCCAAAGATGCTGCTAGCAGGAATTTTTTTTTTCTCCTGCCAGCACATCGCCTCAGTGTGAAAGTCCTCCGGCTTTCACATTGAGGTTGCTGGGCAGGATTTTTTCAGGCGGTATAGCACAGATGAGGTGGCGGTTGTTCTCCCTGTTCAGGACCGATGTTCCTGTGAGAGAAGCTGTGTCCTGTGTCAGGTAATCAGCTGTTATTGGCTGACAGCTAATCACGTGGTATGGGTCTCATTGACTCGGTGATCACAGAGTGTGCCACATGCGCAGGGGGCATGCAGGCAGCTCATGCAAGGGAGGACATCTATTAATGTCCTCCCGGCAATTAGGGCCCGCTCTGTAACTGTCTTCCGGCTATAGCACGGGTGGGAAGTGGTTAATACATGTTATATTTGTGTCATCTCTCTTTGCACATATTGAATAAAAACCCTGAAAAAACGTAAACTATCATGTGACCGTGATACAACAAAATTACCCTATGCCACATATAGTGCCGCTTAGGGTGCTCTGGTAGATTTGGTTTCTCACAGAAATGTAAGGGTGCAGGCTGTTTTATGCTTAATTCAGAAGACAGGGAAGTATGAGGAGATGAGAGACGCCGCACACCACTAGCTCAACAGGTCAAAAGAAATATGAATGGCCTCAGCATTTGGCGCCTTTGAGCCCTGTCACTGATGCATTTCACCCCGCCAATCATGCCCTTATCATGAATATGAAGTGGTGCATCTGTACAATGTATACAACCTACTGAAGAAAAATAGGCAAACAAAGCACACAATAATTTGAATTTATCTACATCAGACTTTTATCCTAGATGAGGGTCTAATATAGATGTTATCTGGGAAATCCACAAAAACATTACTGTACATACCTGACTCGTATACTTAATGAGAGTCTGGTAAGAACGTCAAAGGAGAATCCCACAAAAAAGGTGTGCGGTCCCCCAAATCCTATACCAGACCCTTTGGGTTTAAATATACCTTTTTTTTGTTTAAAATATTTATTGGATTTTTACAGTGCAAAAAAAAAAAAAATAAGTACAAAATGGAAAATATAGAGCCGAGGAGCTCTGGAGCACAGTAATTAACCAATGTATAGGATAACCAGGGGTAAATAGTAGATAGAAGGAGGAGAGGGTGGGAGGGGAGGGACTGGTGAGGGGGTATATTTACCCGTAAATTGTACAACAGTAAAATAGTTTGTATCAAAGCACACCAACATAACAAACTATGAAACCCTCAGGAGCGGAAGCAACGTTGAATGTAGTAAGGAAAGGACTGTCGTGTACTCAAGTGACTGAAGTGATATACTGATAATAGTGATAGACAGGGTTACCCATTAGGGTTGAGGCCGGTTAATAATCCTAGAGTGATAGGAAGGGTTTAAAGCATCAGGGAGTTGAAAGGAGTGGACAGATCAGGTAGTTTGAGTTTGCCCAGCGTATTAACAAGATCTTGTTTCAGGTACTATTCAGTATATGGAAACGGGTGTATGATGGATGATAGTTCTTCCGTAGTGAACGTAGACTTCATATATTTCCTTCACCTGGCAAAAAAACAAGTAGTAGAGCAAAAGTTTAAGACAATGGTGTCCAGTCCTTCAACATGGAAAAGCAACATTAATGCTTGCTTCACAGCCCATAGGGAAGGTGGAGATGGTTTAATCCAGCGGCTCATGATTGTTCTGTGAGCTGATAATAGACATATATGAGACCACTGCGTGGGAATGGGTGTTCATGTCAAGCATAAGAATGGGTCCTTGCTAACATTAAAGAGCAAGTACAGAGTACCAGTATGTAGATATTGCCGATCATTCCCAAGATGGTGCAGCAGGGTAGGGCAGGGGAGAGAGAACCAAGGGCATTGAGCTTGGGTAGGTTCTGCGATGTTGGTGCGAAATGGATTGTATGCTCTGTGGATGATTTTAAAGTGGGTTTCCTGCAACTTAGGCTGTGTAGTCTTTATGAACTGGAAAAATGAGCAGAGTTTAACTGAAAACCTTACACAGCAGCAAGCCACAGGCAGCTCAACAATAAAATCTAATAATTTTATCAAGCAGCAGAAATTGCTTTAACCACTTAAGCCCCGGACCATATTGCTGCCTAAAGACCCAAGGGGTTTTTACAGTTCGGGACTGCGTCGCTTTAACAGACAATTGCGCGGTCGTGCGACGTGGCTACCAAACAAAATTGGCGTCCTTTTTTCCCCACAAATAGAGCTTTCTTTTGGTGGTATTTGATCACCTCTGCGGTTTTAATTTTTTGCGCTATAAACAAAAATAGAGCGACAATTTTGAAAAAAATTCAATATTTTTTACTTGTTGCTGTAATAAATATCCCCCAAAAACATATCTAAATTTTTTTTTCCTCAGTTTAGGCCGATACATATTCTTCTACCTATTTTTGGTAAAAAAGAACGCAATAATCGTTTATCGGTTGGTTTGCGCAAAATTTATAGCGTTTACAAAATATCGGATAGTTTTTTGCATTTAAATTTTTTTTTTTTTTTTTTACTACTAATGGCGGCGATCAGCGATTTTTTTCGTGACTGCGACATTATGGCGGACACTTCGGACAATTTTGACACATTTTTGGGACCATTGTCATTTTCACAGCAAAAAATGCATTTAAATTGCATTCTTTATTGTGAAAATGACAGTTGCAGTTTGGGAGTTAAACACAGGGGGCGCTGTAACATTTAGGGATCACTGTGTGTGTGTTTACTAGTGTAGGGGGGTGTGGCTGTAGGAATGACATCATCGATCGGATCTCCCCTATAAAGGGGATCACCCGATCGATGCGCCGCCACAGTGAAGCACGGGGAAGCCGTGTTTACACACGGCTCTCCCCGTTCTTCAGCTCCAGGGAGCGATCGCGACGGAGCGGCTAAAAACAAATAGCCGCGCCATCGTCCCGGATCGCTCCCCGAGCGGACCCGACCTCCGCATGTACCGGGGGGGTCCCGATCGGACCCCCCCCCACGTCTAGCAAAGGACGTACAGGTACGTACATGTGCCTGTCCGTGCCATTCTGCTGATGTATATGTACATGAGGAGGTCGGGAAGTGGTTAATAAAATTGTAATCTATTTTCTGCTAAAGTTGTTAAATTTCTTAAATTTAGTCTATTGATTGATTAGAGTTAAAGCTATATATAAAATGAAACAAATACACCTTGAATAAACTGCATATTGGCTTATTTCTTAACAAAGGCATCCCTAAGGGGGGGGGGCCAGAGGGGGCACGGCCCCCCAACATTATTTTTTTGCATTTTTTGTATTTTGCTCGGGCCGCCACTGGAGTACCAGTCTCTCCTGAGAGGAAAACATCCCCAGTCAGCTCTGCGGGGGATTCCTCCCCCTCCCTCAGCTCGCTGACACTGCATAATGCAAGCGCTCACACAACCACAGCTGCCCGATCTGCTCCTTCCCCTGCATCCTCATTGGCATGGAGAAGAGTGAGTTGCAGGAAGGACTTCACAAGCACTGTGGGGGCAAGCCTTCATCTCAGTTACTGAAAAAAACAGACTGATTTCTCCTGTCCTTAGGACAGGAGAACCAGCCTGTAAATTACGAGAGTGGTGACTGCAAGCTGAGCTGAGTGTCAGTCTATGACACTCTTTCACAGCGCAGCGAGTCCAGCCACCCCCCCTCACTCTCCTCATACGAGCAGGGAGGAATACAGATCCTCCTCCTTCCAGTCCTGCCCACACTATCCCGGCGTGCTGTATCTGAAGAGAGGGGATGTGTGGGTGGGAAATATGAAAATCGGCAGCATTCCTGGCTGTGTGTGAATCATGCCTGAGATTCTAGCCTGGACCATGTTTAAGTGTGTGCACTGCAGACTGCAGTACACTGTAATCACTGAACTGCATTATCTCTATCCCTTCTCTCCCCCATCCGTCTCCCTTCCCCTCTCCTGTTCTTTCAAGACATTCACAATTTACTTTCACTTTCAGTTAGGCAGGTAATATACAGTGCAACTTTCTTTCCTGCATCCACATATTGCAGAAAATAAACTTGCATGATTCCCCAATCAACACAGACAGTGGTGACAGGGGAATATCCCTCCTACCCAGCCAGCAATTATATTCTCCTAACAAACAGTGATTATCATTAGTGGCTACAGCAACCCCTAGTGATAATCATAAGAGAATCTGCTCATTAATGGTTCAAATCTCAGCAACTTCCCGCTAAATCAGCTGAGATTTAAATTGTCTGTGGCCGGTCTTAGCTCTTAGGCATCCCATAGATTGATCACTTTTTTTTATTCAACTATTAGGTTGAATGAAAAAAAAAAGAAATGATCTAATTCACCCATCTACACATTATAGGTGGATGGGGGAATCCTCCCAGTGTGGACCAGTGCTGGAACAACCAGAGTTGCTGTCCTGTCCTGGCTATTCACAGCGCTGGTCTCTGTCACCATGGCAGCGGCGGCAGCACACAGGAACCCAGTGCTGGTTACTTTATGGGGCTGATGTACAGGAGGGCCAGCACAATTTGTTGTTAGAGATGGGCTGGGTATGTTCAAAATTTCACATGCCAAAGCCTGCCAGGAAGCCCACACTGCACAGCGCTAATCACAGGCAGTAAGACATTTCCCCGTCCGCAGCTGCACAGATCAGGAAATGTCTTACTGGCTGTGATTAGCACTGTGGAGTGTTGGCTTCCTGGCGGGAGATCGGGCATGTGGGATTTCAAACACACCCGAGCCTATCTCTATTGGTTGTAGACAATTGAGCTCCCTGCAGGTTGCTTAGCAGCAGTGGAGCCTTCTCTGACATGCTGATCGGTATGCAATCCAGGTGATGCTCCTAGTCAAATCCTAGTGTTAAATATCAGTGATTTTATTGATCAAAGCCCACACTTTACAGGCATAGAGCCCACATGGCTGCTGAACATACAGTTGATTATATATATGTGGTTGTACTCTTGATGCTAATAAATACTGTGTTTATTAGATCTAACTGGGAGGATCACCTGGATCACATCCCGATTAGCATGTCAACAGAGAAGGTTATACAGCATTACTGTTGCTAGGTGACCAGCTGAGGGCTCAGCTCTCTATAACCAATAGTGCCAGCCTTCCCCTGCATGCACCCATAATGTCACCAGCACTAGGTTCTAATAGACTGCTGGCCGCTGCCAAGGAGACATATTCCAGACCAGCGCTGTCAATAGCAGGGACAGGAAAGCTGGGGAACCCCACAGTGGCAGAACTCCAGGGCGCGGTGGCAAGACAACCTTTGCAACCCTGATAGTTCTCCCACTGCTTTGGACCCTTATATTTTCTTGGTGTGCTGGTGACATATATCTTTTGTTTTCTGCCACCCGGGGGGCCCCAGTATAGTAGGAAGGGAGCTCACTGCAGAACATGTGAAAGGGCCCCTTGTGGGATCGTAGTAAAGGGCCCCAGGATATATATATATACAGTATATATATACAGTATATATAATTGCATTTTATAGTTGGCCCCCCTACGTTTGTCCCTGTCCCCCCCATGTGCCCCCCCTAAATATGAAAGCTGGAGATGCCACTGCTTCTTAACACTTGACACCAAAGCAAATTTGAAGGGTTCTACTGCATATTCCATATTCTTCTTACTTGGATCACAAAACTTCTTTGGCTCCTTTAACATTATGATAGTTTGTCTTCCAAGGGCATAAGTCACTATAATTTGGGTTGGATCTGGAGAGAGACAGAACTCCTGTTGAAGTGTATCCATAAAAGCCTTCTTTGTCTCTAATTTTAATGACAGCTAGTTCAATTACAACTCAAAGATTTCATTTTTGTTTTATGTCACTGGGAGAACATCCTAAAATATTACATTAAATAGTAGAGACTAATGTAAGGGTATGTGGAATATGAGAATACATACATTTATGAGATCTGCACGAGTCTGTATCTTATTATATTTATATGGTTATTGTAAATTTATAGAATTTCAGCAAACAGACAATTCAATTAAACAATAAAACACAGAAATTGACATCTGATATAAAAATGTCACCTGCATAAGTACAGGTACAGTCTAATTGCAATGCCTGTGCACTGGTAATTCATTGTATAAACTATGTATAAATAATAATAATATTATTGTACCAAGATGATCTGCAAAGCCAAAATCAAAGTCAAGAAATAGCACAATGGCATAGTAGCGTTGTTAAAGGTGAATATATTTATTGGAGGGGAATTCAAGTTGCTGTGTACATTTGCCTGAAACCAACAGCACACTTTGAGCCGGTTCACACAGGGGCTACTTGGGATCCGACTTCAAGTCGCCCCAAGTCGTCCCAAGTCGCACGACATGAGGAAATCAATGTAAGTGAATGAGAGCCGTTTTAATGTACACTACTGAAGTCGCTCCAACTTCAGAAAAGGTTCCTGTACTACTTCAATCCGACTTCTAGGCAACTTGTACCCATTGATTTCAATGAAAGTTGCCTCCAAAGTCGGATCACTGTCTTAACTGAAGCCAGAAATAGGGGGGCACCCAGATCCTGGCCCCCACCCTATGTGAATGAGTATGGGGTACATCGTACTCCTACCCATTGACCTGGGGGAAAAAGTGTCAAGAGAAAAAACACACTAGACAGGTTTTTAAAGTAGTTTATTAGGTAGCTCCGGGGGTCTCTTCCGACTTCGGGGGTCTTCTTCCGACTTCTCCGCTCTCTCCGGCGTCTTCTCCAGCTCTCCAGGGGCCTTCTACGCGCTCTTCAGTTCTTCTCTCACTCTCCGGTGCTTTCTTCCTTCTGCCAGGCTCCTCCGCTATCTTCTTCCAGCTCTTTTAATAGCGGTGACCCGGTCTTCCCTGTCGTCTTCTTCCCTCTTCTCTTCTGATGAGTACCCCAAACTCATTCACATTGGGTCGGGGGCCAGAATCTGGGGGCCCCCTTATTAAAGGGGGCTCCCAGATTCTGATAAGCCCCCCCACCTGCAGACCCCGATAACCAATGGCCAGGGTTGTCGGGAAGAGGCCCTTGTCCTCATCAACATAAGGGCAAGGTGCTTTGGGGTGGGGGGCGCAGTAAAGCACCAACCCCCCCCATGTTAAGGGCATGTGGCCTGGTATGGTCTAGAAGGGGGGGGGCGCTCGCTCGCCCCCTTTCCTGACCTGCCAGGCTATGTGCTCGAATAAGGGTCTGGTATGGATCCTGGGGGAACCCCCACACCATTTTTTTTGGTGTGGGGGATTCCCCTTAAGATCCATACCAGACCGAAGGGTCTGGTGTCATCCTGGGGTGAACCTCACGCAATTTATTTATTTATTTTTGCGGGGTTCCCCTTCAAGATTCTCTGCACATGAGTCGCCATGCAAGTCGGATCATCTTGATCCGACTTCTGGTGCGACCTCTATTCAAATCAATGGGCTCCCAAAGGGAACCATTGATTTTGATTAGAGAAAGAAAAACGTGGCTGAAAGCTAGTGCGACGAAACGTGCATTGATATCAATGCAAAATGCTTATAGAAAAAACCTCCTTAACCCCCCCCCCCAGGAGCCTGCACAGCATTGCACCCACAATGAATGGATTGCAGGTACAATATCAGGCTCCTGCAGACACTTACTTAAAGTGGTTGTAAAGGCAAAAGTTGTTTTTATCTTAATACATTCTATACATTAAGATAAAAAAAAAAACTTCTGTGTGCAGCAGCCCCTCTTAGCCCCCCTAATACTTACAGGAGATCCATCTAGATCCAGCGAAGTTGCAAAGGAGGCTCAGCTGTTCATGATTCCCCTCCTCATTGGCTGACACAGCCGCTGCTGTCAATCAAAGTCAGTGAGCCAATGAGGAGAGAAAGGGGATGATGCCTCATTTGCAAATATCACAACAAAGGGAAAGACATATGCCATCAAAGAGTTCCATAATTGCTCCAGTGAGTATGTCATATACTGCCTGACATGTCCTTGTGGTCTCCTGTATGTAAGGAGGATCATCCGTCCTTTACACCAACAATTTGGTAAGCACAGATGATTCATTGAGCAGGGATGTGATAAACACGGTGTCTCCAGACACTTTCTGATGAAACACAAAAAATACACTGTGGGTCTACAAGTCTGGGTGATTGAAGCCATCTTCAGAGATCTTCCTGCTGTAGAGCATTTTAAACGAGACCTTCTGGATATATTCTTTCGCCAACAGTGGCGTAGCGTGGGTTATCAGCGCCAAGGGCAAGGCAAGTAATTTGCACCCCTTAACCTGCGAACTGCGCACTCCCCAAGTCCCTTTCCTTCCTACAATAGTACTGACCTACCTGATTCCTACACTGACCACTACACTGACCTACCTGATTCCTACACTGACCTACCTGAATCCTACACTGACCACTGCACTGACCTACCTGATTCCTACACTGACCACTACACTGACCTACCTGATTCCTACACTGACCACTGCACTGACTTACCTGATTCCTACACTGACCTACCTGATTCGCACACCAATATACTACACTACACTAACCACTACACTACACTGTCCACTAAACTGCCTACTACACTACACACTGCACACTACACTACGCACTAAACGCTACACTAAACACTACACTACACACTAAACTCTACACACTAAACACTGCACACTACACTACTACACACTACTAAACATTACACTGCACACTACACACTACTACACACTAAACACTACACTGAACACTAAACACTGCACACTATGCTACACACTACACACTAAACACTACACTGCACTGCACACTACACACTAAACACTACACTGCACACTACACTGCACACTAAACTGCACACTACATACTAAACACTACACTGCACACTACACTATACACTAAATACTACACTGCACACTAAACTGATTTACTGTCTGCTCCCTCTCCCCAGACCATGTCCACTCCCCCCAGCAGGCCAGCAACATGACTCATGAGGGAGTCTCAGTCTCACTCACCTGCTTTTCTTCCATGATCTGATCTGCTCTGCCTCTGTGGTCTGTCACACTACCTGCCACAATGGGAAATGATCTGGGCACTGGTGAGAGGAGAGGAGGAGGGGGGGAGACAGCGTTGGCTCACAGCTAAGCGGAGGCCAGCTCCACTCACCAGCGATCGAGGACAGGCCAGCCACACCGCTGCACATGACTCCGTTTACCAAATTCACCCAATTACAGGACGCCAGGGTCCATCCTGTGGCGGAACATGGCGGCTGAAGCGTGGAGGCACTGAAAATAAAAATTAGGAGGACGGAGCCGGGGGCTGGGGGACAAACACACTGGCGCTGGATTTCGCCCCCCCAAAATGTTGCGCCCTGGGGCCATGGCACCCCTCACATCCCCCCACACTATGCCACTGTTCACCAGGGGGGCTAAATGAAGAGATTGAGATGCAAACTCTGTTATAATACATGCACATAGAGACTACCTTCTTTAATATTATTTCATTTTTACAGTGGACCCACACAGTCATCATCTTTCTATTTGGATATTGCTGGGTTCTTAGTCTGCAGTTTGGGGTGGTGGAATTGTAAGTAACCATCTCCCACATGCATATATTGGTGTGTATCTGCATATGTGTGGTCATTCAGTATACACATATACATATTATAATAGCTTTTTTATACATACACTGCTCAAAAAAATTTAAGGAACACTTTGAAAACATATCAGATCTCAACGGGCAAAAATGTCATGCTGGATATCTATACTGATATGGACTGGGTAATGTGTTCGGAATGAAAGGATGGCACATCATTTGATGGAAATGAAAATTATCCACCTACAGAGGACTGAATTCAAAGACACCCCGAAAACTCAAAATGGCCCAAGTGCTTGTATGCATGCCTGAAAACATCACAGCATGCTCCTAATGAGACGACGGATGATGTCCTGGGGTATTTCCTACCAGATCTGGACCAGAGAATCACTAAGCTCCTGAACAGACTGAGGTGCAACCTGTTGTATGGACCGAAACATAATGTCCCAGGGGTGTTCTTTTGTATTGAGGTCAGGGGAGCATGGGGGCCATTCAATGGTATCAATTTCTTCATCTTCCAGGAACTGGCTGCATGCTCTTGCCACATGAGGCCGGGCATTGTCATGCCCCCCTCCCAAGGGGTTTAGCTTGCGGGCACGCTCCCGTGAAACAGCTGGTGGCTATAGCCGCCAACTGTAACTCTCGGCCCCGCCCCCGGCATCATTGGATGTGATTGACAGGAGTGCGAGCCAATGGCTGCGCTGCTATCAATCTATCCCATTTAGCCAATCAACGGCCAGACTCTGTGGAGAAGAGGACGCTGGGGGAAGGGCCAGATTTCCCACAAGGTCACCGAGGCCAGGCCTCTGGGCGACAGTGGTGCAGGGGCTTCTCGGCATTCACGGCCGCCCCCCGGATTTACATAGCCCGCCGGCACTTGCTGCTAGGCTGGTGAGGCCGTGAAAGACAGGTGCACGGCATGCTATTCAGTGGCGTACTAACTAGGGGGCAGGGCGATTCGCCCCGGGTGTCACACGCTAGGGGGGGTGTCGGGTGGCTGCCGCACCCCCGTCCTCCAAGTCCCCTGTATGCATCAGAAACAGCGCGGCGTGGTAGAGCAGCGAAACCCTGACCGGGCAGGGAGAGCCCAGCTGTGACAAGGTGTGCGGGTGCCCGAGTCGAGTGCGAACTGTACCGCTACCTGGGTGACAGTCACACACAGGAACGGCTGACGCGAGCAGAAGAAAAAAAAACACAGTCTCTCGCTCTTTTGTACAGCAAGGCAACTGGAGGGAGAGAGTAAGACGGTAAGGCAGTGTTGAACAGAGGACAGGAAATTCCAGAGGAGTTGCAGGTAATTGATTGCTAGGTGGTCCTAGCAACCAATCATTATCTTGTGATTCTGAATAAGAAAGTGCAAAAAGTAAGGTAGGAACGAACACAGAGCTATACAACATGGGGGGGGGTCCAGAGCTGTGTGTGTGTGGGGGGGGAGTTATTGTGCATGGGGTCCAAAGCTGTGTGTATGTGGGGGGGTATTGTGCAGGGGGTCTAGAGCTGTAGGGAGTTTTGTACAAGGTGTCTAGAGCTGTGTTTTATTGTGCAGGGGGGTCCAGAGCTGTGTGTGGGGGGGTATTGTGCAGGGGGTCTAGAGCTGTAGGGGCTATTGTGCATGGGGTCCAGAGCTGTGTTTGTGGGGGGGTATTGTGCAGGGGGTCCAGAGCTGTGTGTGGGGGTATTGTGCAGGGGCCCAGAGCTGTGTGTGGTGGGGTATTGTGTAGTGAGTCCCAAGCTGTAGGGGGATAATGTGCAGGGGGTCCAGAGCTGTAGGGGGTAATGTGCAAGGGGTCCAGAGCTGTAGGGGGTAATGTGCAAGGGGTCCAGAGCTGTAGGGGGGTAATGTGCAGGGGGTCCAGAGCTGTAGGGGAGTAATGTGCAAGGGGTCCAGAGCTGTAGGGGGATAATGTGCAAGGGGTCCAGAGCTGTAGGGGTATAATGTGCAGGGGGTCCAGAGCTGTAGAGGGGTAATTTGCAGGGGGTTCAGAGCTGTAGGGGGTAATGTGCAAGGGGTCCAGAGCTGTAGGGGGTAATGTGCAAGGGGTCCAGAGCTGTAGGGGGGTAATGTGCAGGGGGTCCAGAGCTGTATGGG
This sequence comes from Rana temporaria, assembly GCF_905171775.1. Classification (NCBI taxonomy): domain Eukaryota; kingdom Metazoa; phylum Chordata; class Amphibia; order Anura; family Ranidae; genus Rana; species Rana temporaria. Next base: position 112,814,983 of record NC_053496.1, read on the forward strand.
GAGTAATGTGCAAGGGATCCAGAGCTGTAGGGGGATAATGTGCAAGGGGTCCAGAGCTGTAGGGGTATAATGTGCAGGGGGTCCAGAGCTGTAGGGGGGTAATGTGCAGGTGGTCCAGAGCTGTAGGGGGGTAATGTGCAGGGGGTCCAGAGCTGTAGGGGGTAATGTGTGGGGAGTCCAGAGCTGTGGGGGGCTGTGTAATGTGCAGGGGGTCCAGACTGCTGTGTAATGTAGGTGCAGGGGGTTGTGTAATGTAAAGGAGTCCAGAGGTGAAGGGGGTTTTTTAATGTAAAGGGGTCCAGAGGTGCAGGGTGCTGTGTAATGTAAAAGAGTCCAGAGGGTTGTGTAATGTAAAGGGGTCCAGATATGTAGGGTTTTTTGTAATGTAAAGGGGTCCAGAGGTGCAGGGGTTTTTTTTATGTAAAGAGGTGCAGGGTGCTGTGTAATGTAAAGGGGTCCAGAGGTGCAGGGGGGTTGCATAATGTAAAGGGGTCCAGAGGTGCAGGGGGTTTTGTAATGTAAAGGAGTCCAGAGGTGCAGAGTGCTGTCTAATGTAAAGGAGTCCAGAGGTGCAGGGGGTTGTGTAATATAAAGGGGTCCAGAGGTGCAGAGTGCTGTGTAATGTAAAGGCGTCCAGAGGTTCAGGGTGCTGTATAATGTAAAGGGGTGGAGGGTGCTGTGTAATGTAAAAGGGTCCAGAGCTGCGGGGGAGGGCTGTGTAATGTAAAGGGGTCCAGTTGTGGAGAGGTGTTACAAAGTATTGCCAAAGAGATATTAAAAGATGCAGAGGTATGCAGGAGGCAAAGTGGGGTGTTTTTACATTTTAAAGTGGAGTCTGTACAATTAAAGCCAGTTATTTTCAGTGTTCTCGTGTGTGGAAATGTGTTTTTAATTGATCTATTGTAGCAGTCATCGATAAAGGATGAGAATGATGGTGTGTGTGAGTGTGGGGGGCGGCATTGAAGGACTCTGCCTTGGGGCGGCAAAGGATGCAAATCCAGGCCTGGCCGGGGGACGCTCACAGCAGGTGAACGGGCTCAGGTAAGTAAAACGGGAGGGCTGGGGGGGCTGTCATTGCCAGGTGTTTTTTTTTCACCTTATTGCATAGGATGCTTTAAGGTGAAAAAAACACAAACCTTTACAACCCCTTTAACTGCAGCTAAAAAAAAAAAATGTAACTTTCATTAATAGATAAAGCTAACTGATCCATAATGGGAAAGCTTCTATACAACAAACATAAGCAATGTAAAAAGTTTTGACACTGAACATTCATCGCTGCAGGTAATTCTTACCACCTCTTTTATCTCAAAGTTCTTATCACTTTATGAACTTCAATTCCTTACAGCATATAACACTTTTAATGTCACTTTGAGGACAGAGATTTGGATCCAATGGCATTTCTTTTACTTCAGCTGTCTTTTTGGTTTATAGAATCACTATGTACAAGTCCCATGTGAATGTACATGTTTAAATTGTTGTATTCTTTCCTACTTCTATTTGTGTTATTGTTTTTCCTCTGTCGAAACGTATTCAGGTCAGTACAAAATAGCAAAAGGGATGCTCTTTATTTATCTGACTTTAGCCCATATGTTGTTGATTGAGGGTTGACAAAATTAAAGATAGAAAGCAAACCTGATGATAAGGACAGATTTTGTGAAGTAAGGTAAACAAAACTTAATTTAGAGCATTGATTCTGTCATTTCTGTTAAAGGAAGATAAAAAAATGTTTAATCTGCTAGAATAAAACCCCAGTATATACTTCATAAATAATTTTAATGACATCAGGTTACAGTATTTTGCTTTTCTTCTTTAAATCTAAAATAAAATAAAAAAACTGCTGTAACTATTTACATCCCATTATGGCGTAGTGGTTAGTAATTAAATAAGAATTCAGCAACCTAAGCAAAATTTGGAGTTGCAGGTGGTAGATCGAACTTAAGCAGCCACTAGAAGGCCAGCCATTACCATGGACAGGCCCTTACAATGGCTGTATATATTTAAAGAAAAGAATGAGAACCATTTTAAAATGAGGACCACTGGTATAAGCAATTTATGGAATCTAAAATTACACAGGGAGATGTTTGTAAAAGGTTACTAATTGTGAACTTACACTTAATATGAAATTTGGCAAATTAGTCCACAAAAGCTCTACACTTGAGAGAAAAACTCTCACACAAAGAATGAATAAGTTTGTTGCTGCCCCACTTTGAACACATGAAGGTGTATTCAGTCATGCAATGCTAAAATATCTGAAGACAATTAGATATTGAAGAAACCTTGGGACTGATAAAAATAGAGTTAAGTGGCAGCTTTAAAAAGTATAGCATACCACTTAAAATGCTCCAAGCTGTAAACTAGGGTTTCCCGGGGGCTTGTCCAAGATGGCGCTGTGAGTGGCTGCTTTTTCAAGAGCTCCGCTGGACTGTCGTCTATTATTTGGATCCTAATCGCTCCTTTTCACTGCTTTCTGCACCCAATATACCTGAATGAGGCACAGATCATTGGGCGCATTGACCGGTAAGGGAAAAAAGTAATATTTCCCATCAATTCCAGAGATTTCACCGCTGCTCTCCTGTCCCCATGTGGAGCCCCGCATTACCCGCAGCACTCACAAGGCCTTGCAGATGCGCCCAATGGAGCCGGCTGACTCCCGGCCCCCTGGCTGGCGGAGGTGATGGTGGCCATAGCCACTTGCCAATCCACCCTTACAGCAAAAATTGAGGCTGTACATATGGACATTGGCCTCCTGTGGCAAGACATGGACAAACTCAGAACCATAGTTACTGATTCCGAGCAGAGAGTCAGCACTGCGGTCTGCACACTTCAAACCAAGGTTAAGGCCCTGGAGTATAAAGCTGAAAATGGCGAAAACAGAAACAGGTGGAACAACCTATACATAGTGGGCCTAGATGAGGGAGTTGAGGGAGCCAATCCCATGTCCTTCATGGAAGACATGCTGCGCAACCTCCTGCCTGATGCTCGCCTATCCTCCCATTACGCGTTGGAAAGGGCACACCAAATTCTGCCTAAACATGAGCCCCCGGGAAACCCTGTGAGAATCTTCATCCTCTGCCTGCTCAATTTCAAGGACAGGGATGAGATTCTCTGTGCATCGAGGAACATCGGTGACCTGCGCTTCCAGAACAGCAAATTGATGATTTTCCCTGACTACTCAGTGGAGACCCAAAAACTCTGGAAATCGTTTAACCAAGTCAAGGCTGCAATGAGGGCACACAACATTCATTAGAGTGTCCTTTTTCTGGCTCGCCTGAGGGTCCAGTATGGGGAGACCACTTGTTTCTTCAACTCCCCAAAGGAAGCATCTACCTGACTGGATTCCTTGACGCCTGTCTGCTGACCTGGAGACCCGTGTGTGAGTACCTGCCATCTCCACTTGTGTTGCACCTTTCATTGGGCCCAGGCCGCTGAAATTGCCAGTCTGGTCCATCAATGAGGCATTACCAGCCGGATGGCTGCCTCTACTGAACATGTTGTGCCTTTTTCATGCCTGAGGGGTCAGGAGATCACTATGGTCTGACTTCTTCCCTTCTTTATTTGTTGATACTGCAGTGGAACTACTAAAACTGCCCACCTACTGATGGATCATACTCACTGTTGGGATATCAAACCGCTCTCTCTTCTCCTTCACTGACCCATGTCCCATACAGCATGTTTCACTAACCCAGCAGATGCCTCAGACGTTGAGAGCTGCTCTGCTTGTTGCTTTGCCCCCGAGATACTATCCGGAGGGGTAAAAGTTGCCTCTTGCACAGGAAAACTCTGTGCAACCGGTGAGCTGACTTGTTTTGGGATGGAAGCCCTCCTCAGTTTTAGTCAGATGGGTGGGTGGGGGGAATGTTTTTCCTAACACTACTTTTCATTATTTCATTACATTACATTACAACTGACTAGCTTTCAAATGTCAGCATTGTACTGTTTTATACTCTGTCCCCTCCGTTATCAGCGGGTATCCTCAGAGGGGATTAAGTCTCCAGATTATATCATTTATCTCCCAAGCGCCATAGATGCCGTCCCCTAATATCTTATTCTGGAACACCAGCAGACTGAACTCTCCGGTTAAGTGATCTCTGGTGTTCCAATTTTTTAAGTCTTACAATCCACATATATGTGTGCTTCAAGAGACCCAAGCTTAAAAAGCCCTGGCTTGGTTATCTCTACCACTCTACTCACTAAATTTTTGCAAGGGGAGGCAGCATATTGGTGCTAAAATCACTTCCCTTCCAACTATTAGACCTGACCCTGGACCCGGAGGGCAGATATGTAATTATTTATGCACAAGTACGCTCAATGAGGTGGGTTATAGTGGGTCTGTATCTGCCGCCTCAAGCATCTCTGTCTCAGTTGAATCAGATCTCATCAAAAATAACATTGTCATTTTGAGTGATTTTAATTTGGTCCCTGACTCGGGCATGAATAGAATGTCAATAGGTGGCCCCTTGCACTCTGGACTGTTGCAATGGGCTGGGACATACGGTCTGACGGATGTGTGGAGATGGAGACACCCTCAGTCTCGTGATTACACCTGTCACTCTGCATCTCACCGCTCCTTTTCCAGGATTGACCTGGCCTTTGCTAGTAAGGCTGTCCTGCCTAGAGTCACAAATATCAAGATACTCCCTTGGGGCATATCAGACCATGCACCGTTGTTTCTGAACCTAGACCTGTCCATGGCCCCGGAGGATACATTGTGGAGACTCTCTAGGTTTTGGGTGTCGGATGCTGCGGTGTATGGGCAATTTAGGGGTGCGCTGCTAGACTACTGGGCTGTCAATCCCGGATCGGTAGATGCACTAGTGGTGTAGGATGCCTTCAAGGCATATACAAGGGGACAGTACCAGACCATTATAGCTAACATGGTTCCATATTCCTCAAAAGCACAGAATATTTTTAATATATATTTTTTTTTGTATCCATAAAGATTTTATTTAAAGCAAAAAAGGTATGGACAATGGTACAATGATATCCTTAATGTCAACAAAAAGAAGAACCAAGTCCTCACAAGAGGATACATAACATAATGTTTACAGGAGGGATAAAGGTACAAGTTAGGTATGCAAGGCATGTATCAGAGAACAATCACAAAATCCTTATAAAACATCTCAACCACACCAAGTACCCGAAGAAGATGCATAATAAAGCGGTCTAGAAGTAACACATCTACTTGTTCCTATTAAAAAGGCCTCTGTGATCTTCTAGAAATAATTTTTATTTCTATTTAAATAGTGCTGGTGTTAGAGTATAATGGTTTATGTGAAATAGCTGATCACAGATTTGAACAATGTAATTATTAATATATTTTAGTTTGATCAATGTGAGTAATATTTATTATATGTCTATTTTCTGAGGATAAAGGGTAATTGTTTGCCAAGGTAATACTTACTACTGTATGTGAGAAGGCTTTCCATATACAATTTGGTGCCTGAGTTTATCTTAACAATGGGACCCACACATCTTAGTTTTATGTATATCCAATTCAAATGATCTACTTGTTTAGATATGCAATAAGGGGGGCAGCGTTTCATGAAATGTTCCCTCTAAAAAGCTTGTGAAGTTGTGCATACCTAATTTTCCCTGCAAAAAAGATGGTGCTAAGGATTTGACTCAAAGAGGGCTGGCTTATGCCAACTATTGGGAATAGGGAATCCTGAAGAGATGAGTCAGATTTAAATAGATGGAATAGATAGGTCCACTAATCAGAGTTATCTCATGCAAGCCAATGCCTAGCTTTGAGGGTGTTCAATCATTTCATCTGAAAAAATGTTTTTGGTATAGGTTTCATTGGCACAATTAATACCGCAAGACCAATTTGTCTGCACCTGTCTGGCAGGTGCATATCATTGCAATTTTTTACAGCAAGCCTAAGGCCCCATACACACGATAGAATCCATGCGCTTGAATTTATCCGTGGATCGGTTTCAGCGGATCGGCGGATTTATCTGTTGGTCCGCTGGCACGTACACACTAGTGTATAAAAATCCCCGCGAACCAGAACGTATGCAACGTAAACCACGTAAGACGTCACTATAAAGGGGAAGACCAAAGTCAATGGCGCCGCCCTCTGTTCCGCTTTTCTAGTTCCGTGTTACAGCGTGCTAGTGAAGGTTTGGTTAGAGCCGATTCGTGCTTTTCAGTCTCCGCGTTTTGACAGGTGGTATTCTTTGGTTCAGTGCGTGTGCTTGCGGGTTCGCAGTTGGCATTCTGGCACAGGCTTTCAGCACGTTTCAGCGTACTGTGCGCTCGTATCTGTGTGTCGTGCGGGCTTAGCAGGTTGTGCTGGATTTGGGGGTGCTTTCTGTTGGAGTGTGTTCTTGACTGACCAGCCGGCCGGTTTAAAGCCATGATGGAGCAGCATCGTCGATTCTCGCGAATTGGTGGTGTTTATGGGTTTGCTTATGGACAGGCTCAGCGAATCAGTTGTTTGGGCAGGAACAGTGGGAGGAGGCGTTTCTGGACCAAGAATTGGTTGCGCCAGCGTGACCATTTTTCTCATATGCCTCTGCTTAGGGAACTCCAGGAGAATAATCCTGATGATTTTAGGAATTTTCTCCGCATGAAGGACCCCGTATTCAACCGTCTGCTGGAACTTCTGTCCCCCTATATCACGAGGCAGGACACTGTGATGCGCCAAGCCATCACGGCCCAGCAGAGGCTTATTGCCACGTTGCGGTACCTGGTGACTGCAGGACCTCAAGTTCTCGACAGGCATCTCTCCCCAGGCGCTTGGGGTCATCATACCGGAGACGTGTACTGCCATCATACATGTTCTGCAGGAGGAGTATATTAAGGTAAGTTCCCTAATTTTAACATCACAATGTTTTTTTTTTAAATGTGTGCGAAAGTCTAATATTTTTTTCTTCCCTAATAACCATGAGATTGTAATCTGCTGTGTGTGGGATGTTCCCTTTTCTCCCCATGCATGTTGTTAACCTTTACATGTTTTTTTTGGGCCTACCTGCATATTTTGTACTTACCCACCATAAACCTGTCCAGCATGCTTTCCTAGGCCCAAACCCACCTAGCCAATTTTTTTTTTGGCTAATCAATTGTAGCTCTGCCCCCCCCCCCCCTCCTCCCCCCTGAAATTAGTTTATTGCTCTATCATCAGAGGGATGTGGGGTCTGATAATTAAGTGTGCCTATATTGTTTTAACTAAATACTCACTTCACAATGATTGTATGAAATTAGAATCCTGTTGTTGAAGTTGCACAATGATGGTTTTTGTATTGTGATTGCAATGTTTATCTGATAAATTACTAATATTTTTTCTTTTGTTTGTCCCCACAGCTACCCTCCACACCACAGGAATGGCAGTCTGTGGCTTCCCAATTTGCCCAGCGTTGTGATTTTCCGAACTGCGGTGGAGCAATAGATGGGAAGCATGTCCGCATTGTGCCCCCACCCCACTCAGGGTCCTACTATTTTAACTACAAGGGTTTTCATAGTATCGTGTTGATGGCGGTGGTGTCGGCACAGTATGAGTTTCTCTATGTGGACGTGGGGAAGAACGGACGGCTGTCAGATGGGGGAGTGTTCTCACGGACTGAATTCTACGATCGTCTCCAAACTGGTGGTCTGGCATTGCCACCAGATGAAGATAATGTTGAAGGACTTCCGTTTGTGTTGCTAGCGGACGAAGCTTTCGGGCTTGGACCTCACCTAATGCGGCCTTTTCCCCATAGGACTCTCACCTACGAGAGGAGGGTGTTCAATTATCGGTTGTCCAGAGCTCGGAGGGTAGTCGAGAATGCCTTTGGGATTCTCACCAACCGGTTCCGCCTGTTCCTGACAGCTATACATCTGGCGGAATATAAATTGAACACCATTGTATTTGCCTGCTGCATTTTGCACAACTTTTTACGCAGGCATTCCCAGACGTACCTACCCGACAGCGTTTCTGAGGCAAGACTACTCTCAGATCCTCTCCCTGGTCAGGACACTGGTCGCGCTGGCATTGGCACCCAATCTGCTCATGAGGTACGCGACAAATATGTTGAGTACTTCATGGGTCGGGGGGCCATTGCTATGCCAGATGATATTTCTTTCTAATTCGGCCCCCAAAAGAAAGGAATATTCACAGAACTAATAAATAGACCATTGGACTTTATACAGTTGTTTGTCATTACTGCTTTTTCTCTTTTTATCTGTCTTCCTGGTTTGCAACAAAAATAGTGCACTTATAGTGCCAAATGTAGGGTTCAAGTTTTAGTAAATAAACACAATTGCACATTATTCACTCATCTCCAAACTGGGTATTCAGCATATAAAAGAATAAAGCCACTCATTGATTGTATTTTGGAAAACCTTTTTTTATTTTGAGCTTTTTCATTTTCCTTGATTACTCAAAATATTTTTAGTAACAAACATGTCAACATTTTTGTTTTGCAAGGCTTTTATTTTTAGGTATATTTTTGATTTTTTAATTTTTATTTTTTGGTACAATCATTATTAGCAAAAAATTTTGGTGTTCACAAACAATGTATTACAATTGTAACATTTTTCACACAAATATAATATTTCCCAAATGTAAACTTAACAAAAGTTTTATTTTGTCATTTTTTTTGAATTTTTGCTTTCCCAAAAAAATTGGGATCTTATTTTTTTTTTTTTTATTGATTTTTTTGGGCTAATTTTTTACTCAAATATTTTTTAACTTTTTTTGTATTTTTGCACAAATATTGGTAACATTTTTGTTAGATATTTCTCACCAAATATTTTTTTTTAAACTTTGAATTTTTTTATTGTTTTCGTCAAAAAAATCTTCAATTGTAGCAAATTTTTTAAAAAATGTTTAAAATTATTTTAAATATTTTTTTTTTTATAAAAAATTGGTTACATTTTTGTTATATATTTGTTACCAATTTTTTCACTTTTTTTTTTGTTGTTTATATATTTTTTTAATTTTTTGAATGATTTTTCTGGCTTGTTGATTTAAGCCTTTTTTTATTAAAACATATAAAATGTCAAACAAATCTAAAAGACAAATATGTCACTTTTACATCACAGTCATGGTGTGAGTTCACACCTGAACACGCCAAAATTTGAAGATGCACACATTCAGTGCAATTCGCCAAATGTCAGTTCTACAACATAGAAACACAGACAAAGGGCGACATGTGCTATCTGCCATCATGAGTGATCAATGTGGGAGCAAACCCTTCCTCAAAAACTACTTGAGAATCGAGGAGGGGTTTGTAGCCACAAAGCACAGATAATCAATATTCTGTGATGGCAGATAGCACATGTTGCCACACTGTGTGTGCATCTTCAAATTTTGTCGTATTGCTGAGTCCCAAAATAAAACAGGTTGGGGGATGGGCGGGTGGGGGGGGTGTTCAGTCTTTGACCCGGCCCATCATGTCAATGATGTTTTTATAGTTCTGTTCTATACTGATCATTTTTTGGCGCATAGTTTCCAGCTCTGTGCAGCACTCTAAAAAGTAACTTTTCACATTCTGTTCCATGAGAAGCAGTCTTTGTCGCATATTCTCCATCTCACTGCTGCACTCCCTCACTTGCTGGATAATTATTCCAGCACTTGCGGCTGAAAAATGATGAACAACATCTTCATCCCCTACAAAATGAAGCCAAAAAAAAAAAAAATTAGAATAAGCCTATCTACATCTATATAGGGTTGCCACCTCATCCCTTTAAACCAGAACACATATTAATTTAACAGGTTCTGTGGCTGATTAAGGTGGTAATTAAACTCATCTGGTGCCATATCAGCATTACACTAGCCACAGAACATGTGTAATCCATATGTGTTTGTGATTAAAGGGATGAGGTGGCAAGCCTATCTACATCTGTTTTTCCATATAAAGCTGGTGTGACACTGACCTGATGGTGTGCTCCTTCCAACCTCCACATCTTCGCCATCTTCAATAACTCCTCCTTCTTGCATCACTTCCCCCTCATCCTCCACGACTCCTCCTTCTTCATCTTCCATCAATCCACCATCTTCTAAATTGCAAAAATCCTCTTCATCAAATTCCCCTTCCTCATCCAGAAGTACAAGATCCAAAATGACTCCATCCTCCTCTCTTCCTTGCACATCCTCCTCCTCCTCCACATCCTCCTCTCTTCCTTGCACATCCTCCTCCACATCCTCCTCTCTTCCTTCCACATCCTCCTCCTCCTCCAAATCCTCCTCTCTTCCTTCCACATCCTCCTCCTCCTCCACATCCTCCTCTCTTCCTTGCACATCCTCCTCCTCCTCCACATGGCGAGATGTTCGATTTTGGCCTTGTCTGGCCCTCTCAGCCTCCTCAAACTGCAGGCGTCTTCTTTCCCCTAAATAAACAAAGAAAAAAAGGTATACTCATCAACACACAGATATTGTAGAGCAGAAATCGCATACATTGCTTTATTAAGGAAGAGGCTTTATTTTTTTGGCTAAATTGGGTCTTCTCCCCCCCACTCAAAATGTTTGGATGACTTCTAGGCCAAGCTCTGATTCGGTCCCTTTTTAGCGAAGTGACACACATGGATGTCCCCCCCCTTAAAATTTTAACACGGAGACCATACAAATTTTAATCTAATATTTTGGTGGAGACACAGGTGCTCTGGATTACAGATATGAAAACACCTGCTTAGTAGCACTGTTGGCATTACACAATCTTGGATTTGCATTTTCCACAACTATATTTGTACCCAATGTTTACAAACCATGTTTTTGGCCAGAGAGGCATGTCCAGGTGTTTTGTTCCTGGGCCAACATCGTATTTGGGAGAAAGAAGCTGATGTGAACGATGTTTCCTATTAACAGTCGTTGCCCAAGCAAAATGTTTGTGCAAAACACCTTCTATTTCAACATGAGCTCAGAAGTACAACCAGGCCAAGGAGACAGATGTAGAAATGTACCTGACCAAGCTTAAAATCTTAAAATGTCCCCCCCCCCAAATAATATAAATAACTTACTTTTCTTTAATATTTTTTTATCTTCTTGTACTGATGTGGCTCCCTCAGTTTCAAATTGGACCACCGCTTCCGTAGCTGCTCCTTGGACCTGGTGATCCCAAACATCCTCTTCATTCTTCTTGCCACCTTCTCCATAATTTTCCCCTTTCTGTGGTTGGGGGTCTTGTATGGCCCATATTGGCCATCATAGTCCTTCCTCCGCATTATGTCCACAAGCTCAATCATTTCTTCAAAAGCCATATTAGTGGCCTTATACCGTTTTGGCCGGGATCGGGACGTTCCTTCCTCTGTCCCCTCACTTGTGGCCTGAGAGCTCCGTGCATGCTCGCCTGACATCGCCATCTTTCCTTCCCACAGAGATTAGGGGCGTGGAAAACAGGAAATGTCCCGTCATGGGCGGGTACGAGGGCGGCGGTTCATGCATACGCGGAGTGTAGAGAATGAATAAGACGTGATTACGTAGGTTACGCGGAGATTATTCGCTCATTTCACAGAAGTTACATAGTTCACGCCATATTTTTTGAGTTAACATTGATTAGGGGGCATGGCAAAGGTGACGAAGGCGGGATGTCACGCATACGCGGAGTGTATAAAAGGGAACCTACGTGGTTACGTACGTTACGCGGAGATTATTTCAAGGTGCTTCACGAGGAGCTAGAGATAATAAGGTAAGAAATTTTGAACATGGGATCAGCAGAGGCCTAAAAACTATAGAGCCATGGGATTGGGGTTTTGTCTGTTGTTTGCACCCTTTTAACGCTACTTATGTTTCTTGTGTCCCCAAAACGGTATTTACTTCTCACAATGCTTTCACACATCACTTAAATCTAGATGTGAAGAATGCTCTACCTATTTGTACTTTTTGCCAGGTGTATTGTGATCATGCAAGTATTGTTCTGTGTTGGTTGGCCAGAGGTTATTATGAAGTGTATTTATATGTCAGGAATGATGAGGGGCATGCTAGGTACACATGAAATAGTGCCTTGAGGAATGGTTAAAATATAAAAAATGGAGGATGGTTATAGATGACACGTATTTAGCAAACTTTATTCCAAAATGGTCTGCATGTGAAATAATTGTTGGTCACAACAATGGGGCAGAGCTGGCCTGCATTTTAGCTGCAGGAGACACTGTGTTTGCATAGTACTGTATAAATCTGGGGCCACATATTATTACAATGTGAATGCTGTGCATTTTTTAATGCTTATTTATTTTGGTTTTAACAGTGTGTGAATTTTGAGTCTTGCAAAAATACCTTAAAAAAATCAATGGACCAGATTGTGGGCAAAGAAGCAATACGTCGCCTTATTGAAAGGTATCGGGAGATGCCCCTACTTTGGGATAGCAGACACCCCCTCTATAAAAATCGGGCGTGACGAAGGACAGCACTTGCTGAGATTGCAACATATATGCAGACATGGGTTCCCGGCTGCACAGGCCACATAGTCAAGAGAAAAATGAACAACCTGAGGGCCGCATTCCGCACCAAAAGAAACCAACTACGGGAGCAACGATCAGGAGCAGCAGCAAGCGAGTCCACGGAGGCCAGTCTGTGGTACTACCAAGAGATGGAGTTTTTGGGGGATCAAATGGATGGCCGGCGATCAATGTCAAGCCTTCCTTCCAGACAGCAGTGCAGCAGACCTTCCATGGATCACCGTAGCCAGGAGGAGAACAGTGAGGGGCTGGCTGGCATGCGTCCAAATCTTCGACTGACCACTTCTTCTGAGGTAGAGTATTTTCCCCCAAATTTTTGGGCTGCTAATTATGGTTTAATTATTGAGTTGATATTGTAATCCCAAAAGAAAAAATGGCCTAGAAAAGTCGTGGGCATAAAAATAGGGGTCCTGGATGACAAGTGCAGGGATCAGAAGGAGAGTATATTCAAGATTAAAGTAAGATAAAACAAACCAGTCTAGAGCATGAAAATGTGTGTGATTTGCTGGTGTCAAATTGTAAAACATGTCCCTTTTTTTGCCACAGGAAGAAGTGACCAGCCAGGATTTGACGGCTACTGATGCTGAGATGCATGCCAGCCAGGAGGAAGGGGTCATTGGCAGCCAGGAGGAGGAGGCCGGGCCAAGCACAAGTCAGGAGGGCCCCAGGCCCAGGGCTAGCACGAGCACGCATGTCCCTCCCCCCCAGGTCAGGCAAGCAGGCCTAATGAGGCGCAGGAGGGAAGTGGAGGATAGGAGCCTACAAATGATGAGAGGCAAGCGCCATAATGAGGGCCCCCCTGACCCGCACTGAGGCCTACAGTGCCTATGTGGCGCACAAACTATCAGAAGGGGGGGAGGAAGATCAGAGGCGTGCCAGGAACCTCTTCAATAAGGTGATATTATGGATGCAGAAGGGCTGGCTGACCGATGACACCGAGCTCAGTGACCTGGCCCATCCTGCCCAACACCTGTTACCTCCTCCTACTGCCACATCCTCCCCACCTGCAAGGGGCCGTGGACGGATCCGTGGAAGATCTGCTGCAATGCAGGCTGCAAGGAGGGTTACAAGGAACAGGAGAAGATGATTCCCGGCCTTCCATTTGATCCCCCAAAAACTTTTATCTTTTTGGACTACCACAGCCTGGGCTCCATTGGCTCACTTGCTGCTGCTCCTGGTTTTTGTTTTTTGTGGTTGTTCTCTTTAGTTGTCGGTATGTGGTCCTCAAGGTTTGCCATTTTGTCCTTGACTATGTTGCCTGTGCAGTCTGGAACACAAGTCTGCATGTATGTTGCTATCTCATCAAGTGCTGCCCTTCTAGTTATTTTTTTTGTGAATTATGTTGAAAATAAATGGTGATTTTATTTTCAGAAATACCTTGTCTATTGTGTTTTTAGACTGTGTTGATTAGGCATGAAATTTTTTTGCTAATATGTGTCATTTAGAAAGGACACCAACTCCTTGGGGGGGGACATTTGGTGTACCAACTTGGTAAAACAAAAAAGGAAAAACACACGCATAACAAAAATGGTGACATAACTTCACCCAAAAAGAAGATAAAAAAAATGTGCAAGAAAAAACAAACAATGGTGCCATAAATTGCACAAAAAAAATATATAAAAAAAAATGTGCAAGAAAAAACAATGGTGCCATAAATTGCACAAAGAAAAAAAAAAATTAAACACAATAAAAAAAAACATTGAATTTAACAAAAAACAAAAAAACATAGACATGTGGAGGACAAAAAGAAAGTTACAACATCTGGATAGATAGCATCAGCAAGAGAACGGGTTTATTCTAGCAAGAGAACGCAGAAAAAAAAAGAGATTTAAAAGGACGAATGTGCCATATCACAAACAAACGAGAGTTTTACCTGAACGAGTGCTCCCATCCCCTTATTTCGTCTGAGCATGCGCAGGGTTTTTATCCGCGGATATTGTGTACTAACCAACGGATCTATCCGTCGGATAGCTTCACAGCGGATAGATTTGTTAAGCATGTCATCAAATATTTGATCTGCTGAAAAGCGATTCGACGGAAAAATATCCGCGGAAAATTATCCGCTGGAGTGTACACACCATAGGATCTATCCGCTGAAACCCATTTGCACGGATTTATCCGCGGATGGATTCTATCGTGTGTACGGGGCCTAATTCTTGCTTTCATCAAGATTATCTCTATAGGGTTATGGTGGGACACCCAAAAACCAATTCCTAGGTGATTGGTTTCCCTATCTCTGTCCTCCACTCTTTATTCTACTCTCCCTCTACTTATGTGCCATCAGCTCTACAACAGCATTCATCTTGTCTAGATATATGTAACCTAAGTCAGCCTACTAGGTAATGCAGGCTCCCCCTCCTTAGGTTTGACCTTTTAAATATTATAGACTTACTCCTCTAGTCTCTAGCCATCTACCATCCCTTGATGTTGATATTAAGTGTGTCTAATCTTGCTGTTTTTTTACTCAACAGTTCCATTTTGTTGCTTCATTATCACCTGTACATGATGTGACATTTGCTTTTGATAACGTTGCATACTTTCCGTCCTAGTATTTGCATAATAATAAAAACATTTTGAAAAAAAAAAAAAAACTTTTGTTTTCTGCTTTCCTGTTTGAACAAGCATAGTATTTACACTTTCTTTGGCTGTTTCTGCGTTCCATGTTGTTGATGCATTGCCATAACAGGGCATGAACTTCCACAGAAGCTGTCATTATTGAGGCAACTTAACAACAGTGCATTCCCACAGTTTTCTTACTGCACAGGCATGAGACTAGGGAGTGCATGCTGGGTAGCCAGCAGCACATAAATCCAGGAATTAAACAGGCAGTGGCTTCAGCTGCCCATAATGGCTCCAGCCAGACTTTGTGGTGGAAGATTTCTGCAGCATATTTGGCATGTAGAGAATCACAGCACATATAAAATAATATGCAAAGTGGTTAGAGGAAACTTTCAGAATGGCAAAGATGTTTTTATTACAACTTATGTTAAAAGACTGCAGTTCCTCTGTAACAACTTTTTAAACTGTACAATTGTGACATATAGAGCAAAGTATGCACTGCCAGCATACTACATCCCAGAAATGAATATGTCTGATGCAGTGCAACTGGAGATGTGCAAGATGATTTTACAATTACTGAAATCCAATATTTAAAAAAAAGTCTGATCATCATAAAAAGCCTTATTAATAACAAACTCATAAGTAGTACTTTTTCACACCTGCCTTTTTACCACCTCAGCTTAACTATAGAAACAACTGAAAAAATGTATTTATCTATGACTTTTCTTCATAAACTTTTGGCTCCCTTTAAAAAGCAATGATATTGCCTTGTAAAACAAAAATAGTTTGCTACCACATAAATGAGGTGAAAATGTGTTAATGAGTGAAAAACCTTAAATGAGAGAATATCTCGAAAAATAGATACAATGTCCTAAACAAGCAATTAGGGATCCAAAAAATGATCGGAGTAGCATCACAATTCCCGGTATGCACAATTACAACATAATGACAACTTGTCTGCAGGTAAGATTCTCTGTTCATCAAAGAAAATAAGGCAATCACAGCTGCTTACCAAATCTGTTGGATCTCAGGTAATAGAGATCAAGTAGGCATGTCAGAACACCATCAGCCAGATAGGGATCCGCATCTGAAGTTTCTAATCATTTTTTGGATCCCCCAACTTTTCTAGATATTCTCTCATTTAAGGTTTTTCACTCATTAACACATTTTCACCTCATTTATGTGGTAGCGCACTATTTTTGTTTTACACTTTTATGGACTGAATATTTAAGGTTTTTTAGTTGCTGCACCACTTCACTTATGTTTTTTTTTATACCATCTTGATTATCATTAATTTGCAACACATTTGTTCATTTGTTCATTTATTTATTTAGTTTTATAGGGTTTAGCGCAGATTGTTTTCCTTTTACAATGATATTGCCTTGTTGTGACATAACTGCTACTTAAAAGAAAGTGGCAGGACATTTATAAATCACAGCTTTATGATTGTGAAATATGCTCTGCTTGATTAGGGGCTCTGGAAAATAAGAAAGGAGTAGGAGCAAAGCCTAGTTATTTAACCTGTCAAAATCACATTGCAATCACTTTATTACACAGAAAGCAAACAACTAATTGTCCTAAACTTATCCATAAACCGGTATCTTTTCATCTCAATTTCTGCATTCCTTAGGTTATGCTCACACACATGCTGGATGCAGAAACCCATTGTGTTGCCATACCTATTCTGGGCACCTATGTATTAGTTAGTTAATATGATTTTTGGGGGAATTCTGTGAACAGTGTACTGAACTTCTCCATGGTTGCTTGGTTGTGACATTTGAATTTTTGTCAGTTTCAGAAAATCATGACTGGCTATAAAGTTGTTTTATAATGAAGTGTAACCTATGTTTTACTATTAGAATGTTCAAGAGGAGGCTTGATAAATAAATACATAAAATACAAAACCTCTTAAAATATATTTTTAAAGGAAAAACACTTTTCTTTGTTTTGGGTAAAGATAGGATAAAACCTCAGTGAGTTATAATTTTTGTGTATGCATAAAACCTCTTATAATATATGCCCCTTATAATATATATAAAAAATTTACAAATCAGGTAATAAAAATGCACTCATATAAAATAATGTCCCATAATCACAAACACATATCTTAATATAAATGAAGAACTCCACACTAGAAAAAAAGGCCATTCAGAGATGAAGAAGTGCTGATGAATAATGTGTGATTGTGCTGCTCCAAAAAATAAATAACTCTAAAGATAGATATAAATAGATAAACCAGCAATCCCTCAGTGAGGGTCCCACTAACTAAAACAAAAATACATAGGTGAAAAAATTCATATTATTAGATAAAGTGCCAAGATCCTATCTACCAACTAGTAAAGAAAGAAATATAAATAAAAGTGACTTTATAACATAAATTAAACCAATATGTTAAAAGAAAATATTCCCAACAGTCCAAATAAAGTGCTCTATTAATGTGTATTCTGCTTTTAATTTTTCATTAACCCCATCCACAAAACAAACAGTGTTCCACCACATGGTGAAGTGCACGCTCACCTTGCAAGTGAAATGTGGGGGTCCTCAGTATGCTCTCACATTCCAGAGAGTGGTCTTCCATGTAAATCCACCTTTAACATTATGGGTTCCTTATGAGGAGCAATTCCATACAGCTCACAAAAAGAGGGAATAGCTGCCAATAGTGCAGTATGTTTTTGAAAAGATTATTGCACCAATAAAAGCTTCCAATAATCACCTGACATTTGTTAATTTAAGACAAGCATAAAAAGCCTTTACAGGTGTACACATACAATCAGGCTGCTTCCATCATGAAACTCCGGTCCAAAACTCATGTTACTTGGCTCTTTCTCCACGCGTTACGCCACCCGCCAATGTTGCTTCATCAGGAAGTAAGCCGAGCAAAACACTATCCAGCTTGTTTTATATCTAGCCATAATATAAGTTGACAAAAGAAAAAAACTGTGGCAACTCAATACAACCAGCTGTGATGCCGGAACAAAATAAATAAATTGATCAGAGTAAAACAGTCCTAAAAAATGTCCCAATAATAATGAAGCAATAAATGTAGCGATAAATGGTATTCAGCTGGAGACTGACAACACCGCAGTGCAGAACAAAATCATCAGTGAAACCGCCACCACATAGACAGCCTCTTACCAGATTGATAAGAGGGAATAGCCTTAAACAGATTAACCGCACAGTGGTAACACCGGTTCCAGGGGAATCCAGATCCAATCCTCCACGGGAAAGAACCAGCTGCCAGGGGAATCCTCAATCCTCCACAGAAAACTAGCTGCCCCTTCACTCGGAAGTCCCGTGGGTCACTCCTCTGCTGCCACTTCCAGCAACGTTTCCTCTCTACTTCCTCCTGACTCACCTCTCACATATAAGTTCCATGGTATCCCGACCAGCCCACGCATACACACATGGACACATGCTGTCACTGATATCTGAACTCCTAATCAACAGTACTTATATATACTTCTCTTATTGGGGGTATGTTTTAATAACAAAATACATAGAAAGAGTACATAGAAAGGAAGTAATATATAAAATAGCATTTATTGGCAGTATGCCTATCTCACGGCACACATTAAAAAATACTCCCAATATGAGAAATATATAAATAAGATACATATAAATAGTACATAAAGAGGGAGTTATCTACTGTTTATGATAGAAACAGCATTGATTGTTAATATGCCTGTCTAACACTCATGTACATAAGCAATAATCCATAAAATAAAAATGAAAAAAAGCGGTGCAACGCTAAAGGAGTTCCCCCAACAATATACTGTAACAATATAAAACTAAAGAGAATATTATGCCACGTACATACGATCAGTCCATCCAATGAGAACGGACCGATGGACCGTTTTCATTGGTTAACCGATGAAGCTGACTGATGGTCCGTCGCACCTACACACCATCGGTTAAAAAAAAGATCGTGTCAGAATGTGGTGACGTAAAACACAACTAGTGCTAAAAAAACTAAGTTCAATGCTTTCAAGCATGCGTCGACTTGATTCTGAGCATTCGTGAATTTTTAACCAATGGTTTTGCCTACTAACGATTGTTTTTTTCCCATCAGTTAGGAATCCATCGGGTAAATTTAAAGCAAGTTGGCTTTTTTTTAACCAATGGTTAAATAATCTATGGGGCCCACACACGATCGGTTTTGACTGATGAAAACGGTCCATCAGACCGTTGTCCTCTGTTTAACCTACCGTGTGTACGAGGCCTAAAGAGAACATCTATCCTAAGGGCAATTCTACCATCCAACAAAGGCTATTTAATACATTTTATAAAAATCACTGATGAAACAGTTAATATCAAATTCAATATTATGGCCTGACAGATGCAATCTTTGCATTGCATAAATCCATTTAGATCCCCGCTGACTAAGGGTAATCACTTTTTTTTCTTCCCCTCCAAAGGGGACAACATTTTTCAATTCCCCAGAACATTAATGAGGAGGGGTCTCTGTTATGATGAGTTGCATAATATTTGTATATGCTATGTTTTTAGTATCCTTTACTAATTTTTTGTATATGCTCCCTAATTGTTTTTCAGAGAGGTCTTTTTATTTGGCCAATACATTGTTTTTTTACATGGACATTGAAGGGCATTAACAACACCCTCTGTTCTGCATGTTATGCAATCCCTGATCTGATATTCTTTCCCTGTTACAGTGGCCACAAGGACATCCCTTTTTTAATTTTACATTTACATTTTTACTCATGCATAACATTGTTTTCACAGAAAAAATCCTTTCCCATAAAAAACAAAAATTCCTGCTTTTTTGGTGGATCGATTACATTTTTTGCTATTCTATCCCGCATTGTGGGAGCTTTGCGGTAAGAAAATTTTGGTTGTTCTGTTAAGACTTTTTTTTAGATGTTTCTTAGCTGTTTGGATGGGCCAATATTTTTAACCACTTGCCAAACTGCCGCACGCCTATTTACGTCGACAGAATGGCACGGGCAGGCAGATTGGCGTACAGGTACGTCCATTTAAATCTGCCACCCAGGAGGGGCGTGGCCTGGACATGGCTGGGTGAGGTTGCTTCTTCATCGAGCTCCCGGCCTTGTCCTCCCCTATACCGGCCAAAACACCACTATATTAGGCATGCAATCGGCCAAAAAGCGTAGCATTAAAGCTACTACCCGGGTGACCAGATCCAGCGCTCCGTCCGGAGATTTGCACCGGTACTTCCAACACCAACAGCGGATATCCCCGGGAGCCAGAGCAACGGCGCCACGCGGTGCGGCGCCTGCAGCCCGCACAGACACACTGGAGCGTGGTGAGTGGTCCCTAGCCCCAGCGACACCGGACTTACCTTCAGGCTCTCGAGCACCACTGAGCCTTGCGGACCTTGGAATGGAATCCCCGTCCTCCTCCCCGGGGGGCTCCCCGGTGGAGAGAGAAATTCGGGCCCTGCTTGAGGCCCTGCCCACGCGCTCAGACATAGAGGCGTTGATCCTCAAACTAGAAGAGACCCACCGCCGAGACTTCCAAGAGGTAAAGGCGGACGTATCATCCCTGGCGGAGAGAGTGACGTCGGGCGAGACATCATTCACGGCCCTTGAGCAGCGGGTGGCGGGCCTGGAGAGAGCGAGGGACCAACATAGAGACACGGCGGTCGCCCTGCAGCTCCACCTGGAAGATGTGGAAGACCGAAGCCGCCGCAACAACCTACGGCTACGGGGGTTACCAGAGACGGTGGATGCGGAGGCACTAGAGGGGAAACTCCAGGAGCTGTTCCGGGAGGTGCTGGGGGAGCCGCTGGAGGAGATCGAGATCGACAGGGCGCACCGCGCTGTGGGCCCCAGAATGGCGGAACAGGACAGGCCACGAGACGTGATCTGCAGACTTCTCAGATATGCCCAGAAGGAGCGCATAGTGCGAGGAGCCTGGGAACACGAGGAGGTGACGGTGGAGGGAGCGCGGATCACGATCTTGCCGGACCTATCCAGGGCAACACTTAGACGCAGGGCAATGCTCAGACCGGTTCTGGATCTGGCGAAACAGCTTGGCTTTACCTACCGATGGGGTTACCCACTATCTGTCACCTTTCGGAAAGAAGGTATGGCCTACACCCTGATGACTCCGGTGGACCTGCCGGGACTGTTCCGGTTCTTGGGAGCTGAACCTGTATCGGTGCCAGACTGGCTGCAGATCCTGCCGCGTACGATCGGAAGATCGGGGCCTTCCAACTACAGAGCAGCTGCACAGCCGAGACAGCGTAGACAGAACAGACGACGGCAAAGAGCACCATCGGGGAACGAGCTGCAGGGATAGCGTGAGTAGACCCTGCATGATGACCCATTGTTTGACCCCCCCTCTCCATGAAACTGAATGTTAACTGCCATGTTCAGCCTGACATCAGGCATACTTTTCTTCCCACCCACGTAGTCGGCCCTGGGCAAAGATGGAACGGCCTTAGACATTGTTAGGGCCTGGCCATTCAACCACTCAGATCCCACTGCGGTTGTTATATGTTCAGTGGAGGGTGGGGGATGGCAACTAACCCCTGTAGGCCACATAAATATGCCCGGGCTGCAGAGACCCTTTGCCTGACTTGAAGCTGAAGATCCCCTACCGAGGTGATGGGATCACTCGCCCTCCTATCCCCACCTGACAAACGGGGTGTCCCCCAATCTCCCGCCCCACTTATGGGCACGTTGGCTATAAGCGGGCCCTTAATGACGTTTTTGACACATGACCCCCTTCTCCCTGGACATGAGCTCAAGCTACCGGGGCCGGTCGGTTGTCGGGTTCTCTTTCCTCCCCCCGCGCCATGTTGGTCCGGGGGGGAGGGGGGAGTGCATGGACTCTGCTTGGAACTGGAGATGGCCCTGTCTTGTACCCACGCCCGATTTTTGATGTTAAGCGGGGGGTGGGGGAAGGCAACCAACCCCTGTAGGCCACATGTACATGCCCAGTATAAGGAGGCCCCTGGGCCGGTTGGAGAATGGCGCTCCCCTGCGGAGGAGACAGGCCCTCTCACCCTTATGCCCCCGTCGGGCAGACAGGTGCTCCCTCGTACTCCCACCCCACAGGGGGTCGCGACATGATTCGCTCATGTTGGTAACGGGACATGTGGTCATCACACAACAGTCTCCCCTTCAGTGTCACTTGAAACCGCTTCCCAGGGGAGGGGGAGGGGGAGGGAGATGGAGGTTCCCCACCTCCGGACCAGCGGGTACGCAGAGATGTAGCTGAGCCCTCTGGGGGTCTGGGCGATGGCCATGCGGGAGTGAGCTGGGGGGACCGGAGGGATGAGGGGGGGACACAATTGCACCGGGGAACGCTTGAAAGCTGGGAGAGGGAATGCTGAGCGGCTGCTCGGGGTGGTGGGGGAATCTTTCACTTGGTGAGAATACCTCGGTGGTCTCCCTGTGCCTTATTGGACGGGACGTGGAGGGAAGGAGAGGTAGTGTTATTTAACATAAAGGTGGGGGGAGATGGCATGGATCACCACCACTATGCCAGTTCTAGTTAGAAACAGCACCATGTACATAGAGCACACTAGAGGGGCACCCCTCACAAGGGGATTAATGACACTTCGTGTTGAGGATAGGAATACAATGCCCTGTTATCTTTGAATTGCTATGATCCATGTGATGCTGTATTGCTCCGTTATGCTTGGTTATAATATATTATGAATAATATGATGTTATATTGCACCTGGAATGTTTGATGACTTAGATTGCACTGTCAACTTGGGCCCCAACAACAACTATGGTCGGGGGGGGGGGACGGGGACTCGGGAGCTCGCCTCTGCAGACCCTGTCCTACCCACCTACCCACTTAGGCCTGCGCTCGATTCCCAGTTTTCTTTTAGCTGGAGAGCGCCTTTAGCTGTTTAGGCTAACTTAGACTCTTTCTCTTTAGCCACACACTCTGTTGGTGGCCTCCTAACTTGAATCTTCCCTTTCCCCTACTCCCCCCCACCTTTCCTATACTCCTTTACACCCTTCCCCCCTATACCAGAGGGGACTCACCCCCCACCCCACATATTTCTACCCCCCGTTGACCCAGGGGGACACACCTCCCCCCGAGTTCGCGAGCATGGACAGGCTGACAGTGGTGTCATTGAACTCCAAAGGCCTGAACATCACAGAAAAGAGGAGAATGCTCCTATGTGATATGCGTCGCTTAGGCGTGGATGTGGTATTGTTACAGGAGACGCATTTTAAGGAAGGGAACATACCTATACTGAAAAGCAGGCAATACCCCACTGTGTACCACTCAAAATATGCGGCAGCGAAATCCAGGGGAGTCTCCATACTGCTCTCAGCTAGAGTTCCCTGGTCGTGTGAGGATGCTAAATTAGACACGGAGGGACGATTTCTGTTCCTGAAGGGTAGAATTGGGCAGGTTCAGGTCACTATAGCGAACCTCTACGCCCCAAACGAGCGGCAAGATACTTTCCTATCCAGACAACTAAAACAGTTAATGAGATTCGCAGAGGGACAACTAATTATAGGAGGCGACCTTAACATTCCTTTAATTCCTGAAGAGGACACCTCGACGGGGCTCTCCTCTGCCTCCAGGGACTCCCGTAAACGCATACACATGACGCTACACTCGGCACAACTGGTGGACGCCTGGCGCCTTCTCCACCCTGGAGAGAAGGATTATACCTTCTACTCCAAACCCCATACATCCTATTCCAGGATTGACTACTTCCTGATACCCCACAGACAGCTTTCGGCAGTGGAGGATGTGTCGATAGGATCGATAACTTGGTCCGATCACGCACCGGTCACGCTAGTATATGCCCTGACAGACGCACAGACGGCCCAGACACGTCCCTGGCGACTTAATGAGAGCCTGCTGCAGGACGCTGATACCATGACAGAGGTAGTGGAGGAGATGAGACATTACTTTGACTCTAACACCACACAAGACAGCGATGCGGGAGTAATCTGGGAAGCCCACAAGGCGGTCGTAAGGGGGATTTTAATCAAACATGGGGCCAGACTGAAGAGACAGAGAACAGACCAACTCAACAAACTGCTCGATAAGTTACAGCTACTAGAGATCCGACATAAGCAGTCCCAGACACCCCAAACGAACTCGGAACTAAACACCACTCGCACACAGATCACGGATCTGTTACATTTCAAGGCCAAAGCGGCGATACAGATATGTAGGCGACATGGCTACGAATCGGGCGATAAATGCGGGAGAATGCTGGCGCGAGCGCTCCGTACACAAAACGCAACATCATACATACCGCACATAGTTACACGCGAAGGTCGGAAGGTCTCCACCCCTCAACAGATTACCCAGGAATTTAAAATTTTTTATACAAGCCTATATAACCTCCCAGGCCCAATCCCAGAACTTGACCCGAACCAGACGAAGGAGTATCTGACCTCCTCCAGCATGCCGGCCTTAACAACAGAAATGAGGGAAGAGCTGGAGGAGCCAATTACCCTACCAGAGATACAGATGGCACTAAAATCCTCCAAACCAGGGAAGGCCCCGGGCCCAGACGGCCTTACGGCCACATACTACAAGACCCTGCTGCCATCTCTGGGGAACCACTTGGTGAGCCTGTTCAATACCTTGGGGACAGAGAGCGCGTTCCATATTTCCACCCTGCAGGCGCAAATAGCAGTGATCCATAAAGAGGGTAAAGACCCAGGTCAATGCGGCAGTTATCGACCCATTTCACTGCTGAACACTGACATAAAGCTATTCACAAAAGTGATCGCCACGAGGATTCAGAAGTATCTCCCTGGTCTTGTTCACCTGGATCAAGTGGGTTTTGTCCCAACCAGGGAGGCCAGGGACAATACGACCAAGGTATTGAACCTACTCCACGTAGCTAATAAAACGAAGGTCCCCTGTGTCTTTGTAGGAACAGACGCCGAAAAGGCATTCGACCGGGTGAGCTGGAGCTTCTTGTTCGCCACCCTGAGTCACGTAGGGATAGGGCAGAAAATGATGAGATGGATTACAGCGGCCTATACAAAACCAACGGCCAGAGTAAGAGCAAATGGAACGCAGTCAGACCCGTTTCCGATCGCGAACGGGACCAGACAGGGATGCCCGCTGTCACCCCTCCTATTCGCCCTGACACTGGAACCCTTCCTACGGCAAATACGGCGGAACCCAAATATCACGGGAATAGAGGTTGGAAACAACCAATACAAAGTCTCAGCCTATGCTGATGACATGCTGTTCTCTCTGACTAACCCGTCGTCGTCCCTTCCAAATTTGATGCGTGAATTCGAATCATATGGCAAGCTGTCGAACCTAAAAATTAACCTGTCAAAGTCAGAGGCGATGGGGGTGGGAATTTCTCAACCACTACTGACCCGACTTAAACAAAGCTTTCACCTAAAATGGACGGACACGGCACTAACATACTTAGGAACACGGATCCCGCCACGACTACCTAACATATTCCAACTTAATTTCCCTCCATTACTTAAGACAGTCCAACAACTGTTGGACCGCTGGACCGTTGGATTACATTCCTGGTTCGGTAGGTGCAACATTCTGAAGATGTCCATTCTGCCCAAATTTGTGTACTTATTGCAAGCCCTACCTGTGCATGTCCCCTCAGAGCTTTTTAAACAAACACAGGCCGCGTTCGGGACCTTCTTGTGGGCGGGGAAGCGTTCCCGGGTAAACAAAGCTGTCCTCTCATTACCTAAATTATGTGGTGGCCTAGCCATGCCAAACATACGTACGTATTATCATGCAGCGCAGTTAAACCGTCTTATAGACTGGAACCGACACAGCTCGCTCAAACTGTGGCCACAATTAGAGCAGGCACAAAGTAGCATCATGCTACGACGTGCTCCGTGGTGCCGTGCCCTACAACAAACAGACATACAGCATCATCCACTGATAGGGAATACTACCAAGGTATGCGCGAGGCTGTTAGAGCAGTATAGCCTGGCAACGGAGACCTCACCGCTACGCCCAATTTTGGGAAGCCCAAACTTTACACCGGGACTTAGAGACGCCAAATTTGTTGCACTCCGCGATTCGGGGACTTTTCAGGCCGCACACTTCAGTGAGATGGGTAGGTGGAAGTCGTCAGTCCAGCTGATGGACCAGTTTGGTCAGTATCGGCTGGACTTTATGAGAGCCGGCCAGCTGGACCACTTCCTCAGAACCATCCCCCCACCACCCACCGGACAGACTCTTACGACTTTGGAGGAGATGTGCGAGGAGTCAGGAGCGTTACCCCACGCCCTGTCCTTACTACATACGCTGCTGGTGACCCCCGTAGAAGGATACCAGATTCCTAGCCTTGACAGATGGGAACAGGACTTGGGCTATCAGCTAACACCCGCTAAGAGACAGCAGATACTCACATTTACACATAAATCATCAATTTGCACCAAGGTCCAGGAGACCAATTACAAACTGCTGACAAGGTGGTACAGAACACCAGACCTATTGCACAAGCTATTTCCGGACACATCAGACCTCTGCTGGAGGTGCCGATCGGACAAGGGGACACTAATGCATATCTTTTGGTCTTGCCCAATCCTCAAGCCGTTCTGGGAGGGAGTAAGACGAATTACACAAAGATTCACGGAGCGCGAGGTCCCAGATGACCCAGCGTACTTCCTACTCCATGCAACCTCTACCCCAGCACGGGTATACAAAAAGTCGGTGGTGCGCCACCTGCTAGACGCAGCTAAGGCCTGTATCCCCCTGTGCTGGAAATCCTCCAATCCGCCGACAGTTGCCATGTGGTTACGGAAGGTAGATGAGATCGGGCGGATGGAAGATCTAGTCCTGTCAAAACAAGATAGGGGTGAACTCTACTCCCAGACCTGGCAATTATGGGCTATATTTAAATACTCCGAAGAAGGCCAAGCCCTCAGAGGAGAACCGCTGTCACCCCCTGATCAGAGCCTGCCCCCACAATTGGACACGCAACCCTGACGGCAAAGGCCGCCGAGGCAAAAAGAAACCGACGGACAGAGATGCTGGTCCATGCTTGCGAACCTCCCCCCCCCCCCCCCCACACTCCCCCATCCAATACCTAAATACCTACCCTTATACCTCTCTTCACCCTCTACTTCTGTACTTTCCTATCTCTCCCCTCTTTGTCTCTGGACTGCTCATTGAGCAGCACCCAGATCTCCATTTCTCTTTTCCTATACTTTGCTACACTTAGAAAATGGAAATGGTGGAGGACTGGCACACGGTTCCATAGTTCCCGGCTGCAGAAAGATACCACAAGAGCACAGAAGGATGCGGGGCGGGTGGCATTTTGCCTTCCGTGCCGTACGCTGCCACACCCAGTCCGGGGAGATGTTACCACGGACAGTTTTAGAATATTTGCAAAACTTTTCTCGTGTAACTGCAATGTCTCATATGTATGCCTTCATTTGACAACTGTTGTACTGTTTACCTGCTGTGGTCCTTGTGGGCCGGTCTTCTATTTTGCATAAATAAAAAATTAAAAAAAAAAAAAAAATCTGCCACCCAGCGGGCAGGCACGTGCCAGGCAGCTCAATGTTCCCGGGAGTCCCATGATTGCGGTCGGCAAGAGCAAAACAGGGGAATGCCTTTGTAAACAAGGCCTTGCCCTATTCTGCCTAGTGACACTGTCACTGATGACTGTTCCCAGTGATCGGGAACGGTCATCATTGATGTGTCACATGTAGCCACACCCCCTAACAGTAAGAATCACTTTCTAGGGAACACTAAACCCCTGCAGTGCCACCTAGTGGTTAACCCCTTCACTGCCAGTGCCATTTTTAGCACTGATCACTGTAAAAATGACAATGGTCCCAAAATGGTGTCATAAGTGTCCGATGTGTCCGCCATAATGTCGCAGTCACGTTAAAAATCGCTGATCACCGCCATAACTAGTAAAAAAAAAATCATTAATAAAAATGCCATAAAACAGTCCTCTATGTTGTAGAAGCTATAACTTTTGTGCAAACCAATCAATAAACACTTATTGTGTTTTTTTTTTTACCATAAATATGTAGAAGAATATGTATCAGCCTAAACTGTGGAAACATTTTTTTTTATATATTTTTGGGGGATATTTATTATAGCAAAAAGTAAAAAACATTGCATTTTTTTCAAAATTGTCGCTCTTTTTTTGTTTATAGCGCAAAAAATAAAAATCGCAGAGGTGATCAAATACCACCAAAAGAAAGCTCTATTTGTGGGTAAAAAAGGACATCAATTTTTTTTTGGGAGCCACGTCGCATGGCCGTGCAATTGTCATTTACAATTAAAATACATCTTGTTTTAATTTGTCCCTTATTAGAACTCTCCTATCCATTCTATCTACTTCCAAGATTTTTGGTTGTATAAATTCCTCACTGTAGCTTTTTTTGTAGAAACCTTGGGCCAGTGACGATGCCTGTTCTTTGAAATCTTCTCTTTCAGTACAATTTATTTTAGGTCTCATTAATTGACCTTTTTGAACATTCAATAGCCATAGGGCATAGTGGCAGCTTTAGATCGGTATGTATCCATTCCGGTCTACTTTTATTTATTTTAAAAAGGTTTTGGTCTTGCCCGAAAGGTCATAGCACGGGTGTGGATGAGGCCGGAACCCCCAGAACTGTCCCATTGGCTGGCAGAGGTCAACAGTGTACTGCCGTACAAGAAACTGGTCTACTCACATAGGGGCTGTCCGGCCAAATATGAAAAAATTTGGGGGAAGTGGCTGAACTCCTCTGCAACCTGTCTCCGGTCGTATGGAGGGGAGTGGGAGACTGGGAGGGGCGCGGGTGGCCTGACAGTTAACTCTGCTGCAATGTATCTACATTCCGGGGCAATTGTGTTTAAATGTTGTTGCGTTCCATGTCACCTATGTTCAGTGTACCTATCGTAGACACTCCTGTACCTGTATTCTATCTGTAACCACCGGACATGTACTGTACCCGTATGCTATCTGTATGCCCTGTACGTTGTTATTTTGCTCAAATAAAAGCTCTTTGATTAAAAAAAAAAGGTTTTGGTCTTAAACAATCTTTTATCAACTGATATAGTCAGATCTAAAAAAACATATCTGTTTTCTGTCATATTGCCAAGCCAATGTAATATTGTCATCACTCTGATGCAGACTAGTAAGGAAGGATAATAATGTATTTTCTTCACCATCCCATAATAATTACATCATCATTAAACCTTCTACACATTTTCAGTTGATTCAGTGTGATTTGGTAGATTCTCTTCTCCTCCCATTCTGCCATGAAAATATTTGCCACACTCAGTGCAAACCGTGCACCCATGGCAAGACACTTAATTTGTTTAAAAAAGTATTATTATGGCACAAATAATTATATGATAAACAGTAATCCAAACATTCCACTAAATAGGCTTTTTTTATCAGGTCACTTAATTGTCTCAATGCTCACTCGGTTGTTCTTATCGCATCCTGATGTCCAATTATTGTATATAGTGAGTTCACTTCTGCAGGGGTCACTCCTGTGCGCCAACACAAAACACAGCCTCTTATCAGAGATATCAGACCTCTAACATAAGGGTCATATATGCATCAGGACTATCCAGGATAACTATCAGATAAACCCCCTCAGGCAGGCATCACAACTCCTCAAAACATCATAAATGGACCATGAAGAGAGGAAAAGGACAGGCACATAGTGCAATACTGTCAAACAGTTGTGTTATAAAAGGCACCAATGGGTACTCACATGAGAAAAAAATGAAATACAGCATGTATTAGCAAAACTTTGCACTCTCAACCCCTGTCTAATACTATTTGAAGAGTGATCCACTGCAAACCCCCTCTATTGTAAACTAAAAGGTTTTAGCCTTAGATAAACTTTAAAGAGAAGCTAAAAACACATGTTGTATATTTTTTTTCTAGCGTTAGCCAAAAAACATATCAAACCCCAAAAGAGCTGAGCATTTAAGCTGTTTGCAACAATTAAATTTTTATATCAACTGTAGGAATGTAAGAAATGTCTTTTGACAATTTAAAGAATAAAGTCCTACTTCATTACAATGACTTATTCTGAGCTAACGTGCGACACATCACCACCTTGCTGCTTCATGGTTTCTGATTTGTTCCATATAATAAATGAGACTGCTACTCTCTGCCTATCTTTTGTTAGGGGTTTTAGCTATAATGAGGACCAATTAGAAGCGCTGACATGACAGTATTTCACATAACATGTTCATATTGGGATATGTGCCAGATGTTAAATTTATACAAATTAATTCTTTCAGCCAAGTACAATCCATAGACCATGCCAAATGGCTGCTGTCTAGTTGTCAATTGCATAATACGAGTAAAATATATAGTGTGCATACTTTGTTACATTAATAAATAAGTATATTCTTCAATATATGTACAGTATTAGCAATATATAGCCCTTTCCCCATAGGAGCCACTGATTAGGATGGGTGCTCTGTTCTTTTCCTCAAACCTTTCCAAAAATCTCAGCTCCTCTAACACAATAGGTTGAGTGTACAAACATACAATATCACTGGAAATCACTGAAAATAATACTGAGTACCCAGTAGTTGTGCTATATCAAGGAAAACAGGCACCAAACAAGGTAGTTAAGGCATACTTAAAGTGGGTGTAAACCCGATTTTTTTTTGTATGTCACAATGTACAGTATAAGATTTCCTATCATCTGTGCCCAGTATTTCCACACAGAGTTAATCCATCTCTGAGCAATCCTCGTTTATTGTTCAGTGAAATAAAACGGACTTACAGAGAAAAACCTTTGTCCGTTCCACCCCCTTGCTGTGAGTGACAGGTTATTTTCATATCTCATGCACTAGCCTGGAGACAGGCATTATTTTTTAATTCCCACGCACATTCCTTTTCTGAAGTCATGTGGTTACTTTTCTGGATTTTGACTGGATGTTAGTGATCATAGCAGAATTTGGTGTAAGGAAAACATAGGATAAAATGCATGTTGACAAGGGGAGTGTAGAGGAGGGTGGGGAGTCTACTGACATCACAACTCCACCCACCGAGCTCCAGACAACAGATCCACCCATAGAATCTGCATTTTTTCAGTTCTTATAACAGACAGAGGAGAAACATTTGACAGGTAAGTATACATGCAGGAGAAATGTATATCCTTATAGATCAGCACTATGGCAGTAGTTTAGAAAGGATGAGAGTGGGTTTACATCCACTTTAATATATTGACACCCAGCATGGTTGGTAACCAATCAAGCATAAAATTAATTAACAATGCTAATAACACAATTTAGTATACAACATGATTAACAGTAAGGACTAGGCATAAGCTGTCATTTGGCATCCAGATCAGAATAAACAGTAGCAAGGGCACCTTAAGTGCAGCTGTGAACAGTGGTGACGTTTAATTTACCGAGTGCTGTAACTATATTGCCAGAGACACAGACAGAATTCTCACCGCTCCAGGTGAGCCTCGTGGATGATCAAGGGTTGTTGAACCACCAGGGTGCTGGCAATGCGGTAATAGCAAGAATAAAAGGACAAGAGCTGGACAGCCGCACTCCAAAATTTTCTTTAAAAGAGATGTCTTTATTTTCAACTGTGCATACAGTCACTGCAAGCCCACAACAATCAGTATGGCCAACGCGTTTCGCACTGGCGTCAGTGCTTAGTCATATTGGCACAGAGCTAAAACGAAATGAAAAACGTAAATTTACAATGAAAGTTTAGAATTAGTAAACCGATAGATAAATATACATCTCAGCAATTTAATGTAATGCCCTTAGACATGTGATTTCCTTCAAATAGACTTAGGCCCCATACACACGATAGAATCCATCCGCTGAAAAATCCCAGCGAATGGGTTTCAGTGGATAGATCCTATGGTGTGTACACTCCAGCGGATCTGTTTCAGCGGATATTTATCCCCTGGGATGGATTTCCAGCGATAAATATTTGATGACATGCCATCAAATCTATCCGCTGGAATCCATCCCAACGGATGGATCCGCTGGTCTGTACAGACTCACCGGATCCATCCGTCCGAAGGGATCCCCCGCATGCATCGTAATGATTCGACGCATGCGTGGAATTCCTTATATGACAGCGTCGCGCACGTCGCTGCGTCATAATCGTCATAATCAAGATACAAAATGCATAGTCAATTGAATTTCCCACTTTATTATATTGATGCCAACTAATATAGGGTAGTGTAGTAACTGTGATGTCATATAGTATTACTATATCCCCATAACGGTTCAAACTAAAGTATATAATGGTTTGAAAAATATATGATTAAACAATGGCAAGAATCTTTACAAAAAAGGTTTGAATGATAACGAAGTATTAAGGCCTGGTGGATAGATAGCCCTTTGGTTGAATATCCAACGAGCTTCACGTTGTAATATTCTTTTGTCGAAGTCACCCCCTCTATCTGGGAAAGGGATGACTTCTAAAGCAAAAAATGAAATGAAAGATGGATCATAACTGTGGTGTAATCCCACATGCTTACAAATTGGGGTGTACAAAAGTCCTGCATCTAAATAGTATATGTGGTCCTTAATTCTTTTGGCAAATGGCCGTTTCGTCTTTCCTATGTAAAAAGCGCCACATAGGCACTTCGCAAGGTAGACAATGCCTATGGTAGTACAATCTGCAAATGCCTTTGATTTAAGAAAACCACCTCGAGGTAAAGGACAACCCTCACCTTCCTGAACCCAGGGGCAAAAATCACATTGCCCACATTTGTAAGTGCCCAATACCCCAGGATCCCCTGAGGCCGAGGCGCCAGATGAAAGGTGGCTATGTATTAGGCCATCTTTAATGGATTTAGATTTCCTGTATACAATTTCTGGCCTTCCAGATACATATTTTGAAATAATAGGGTCCTCAGAAAGAAAATGCCAGTTATTAATTAATTGGCGAAAAACATTTTGATCAGAACTAAAAGTTGTTATAAATTTAGTTGTGGGATTTGACTCTTTTTTCTTTTGCTTGAACAACAACGTGTCTCTTGTATTCAATTTTGATTTAGCATATGCCTTTTTAAGTACCTTTTTGCTGTACAATCTTAACAGTAACCGTGAGAAGAGAGCAGAGGCCTCTTGCTCAAAATCCTCATCTCTTGTACAATTACGTCGGAGCCGAAGGTACTGACTGTAAGGGATGCTTTGAACTAAAGATCTTGGATGAGAGCTTCTATAATGTAAAATAGTGTTTCCCGCTGTCTCTTTTCTATATAGATTACTATACAGGGTACCATCCTCATCAGTGGCGGCTGGTGCTCAAAATTTTTGGGGGGCGCAAAGGAAAAAAAAAATTGCAGTCTCACTGTGCCCAAACACAGCCACTGTTACATGCCATCAAATGCAGCCACTGTGCCATCAATTCGCACCACTGTGCCATGCCATTAAACGTAGTCACTGTGCCATGCCATCAAATGCAGTCACTGTGCCATCAATTCGCACCACTGTGCCATCAATTCGCACCACTGTGCCATGCCATTAAACACAGTCACTGTGCCATCCATTGTCACCACTGTGCCATGCCATTAAACGCAGCCACTGTGCCATCCATTGTCACCACTGTGCCATCCATTGTCACCACTGTGCCATACATTGTCACCACTGTGCCATGCCATTAAACGCAGCCACTGTGCCATACATTGTCACCACTGTGCCATGCCATTAAACGCAGTCACTGTGCCATCCATTGTCACCACTGTGCCATGCCATTAAACGCAGCCACTGTGCCATACATTGTCACCACTGTGCCATGCCATTAAACGCAGCCCCTGTGCCATACTGTACATTGTCACCACTGTGCCATGCCATTAAACGCAGCCACTGTGCCATCCATTGTCACCACTGTGCCATGCCATTAAACGCAGCCACTGTGCCCTTTAATGGTCGCCGCTGTGCCAATTGTCCCCACTGTGCCCTGTAAATTGCGTTCCCCCCCCCCCTGCCCGGCACTTACCTTTACTGGAGTCAGGCATCCACGTCCCACGATGTCTTCTCCCGCCCTCGATGACTGACAGGCGTCTCAGCCAATCAGGTTAC
The DNA here is from genome assembly GCF_905171775.1 of Rana temporaria. NCBI lineage: Eukaryota > Metazoa > Chordata > Amphibia > Anura > Ranidae > Rana > Rana temporaria. The sequence continues at coordinate 112,848,871 of NC_053496.1, forward strand.
AGGTAGCCAGAACCGGCCAATGTGATTGGCTGAGACGCCTGTCATCTTATTCAAGGGGCGTACAGTCTGTGCGCTCCGAGAATAAGCTTCCGGCTGTATTGGGAAAGCCTATCAGAGCCGTTGGCTTTGATAGACATTTCCCTACAGCCAACCAGCTGGCGTTATTCAGATGGCCGGACATTGAGCGCCGACCATCTGAATAACAGCGGCAGCGGCGAAAATAACATAGATTCGTGCAATGCATGAATCTATGTTATTTCACTCAGTGGCGGTGAGAGCCAGAGGGGGCGGCGCTCCAGCGCCCTCTATGGACGAACCGCCACTGATCCTCATTCAGAAACAATCTGAGATCAAGAAAAGGGATGCTTCTAGTATCCGATTGAATAGTGAATTTTAAATTGTACTCATTGATAGAAAGGTACTGCATAAATTCAGCCAATAGATCAGCACCACCTGTCCAGACGACAAGCACGTCATCGATATACCTCCGCCACAATAGAATATGGCGGAGGTATATCACAGTGGCGTCATCGGAGAAGATGGCTCTTTCCCAACCCCCCAGGTACAGGGTTTTTTTTTTTTTTTTTTCCAAGGATATATACCTATATATTTATACTCAATATTCACAGACCTATCCTGTAGCCTGCTGGAAGCCCCAACATCTCATTACCTGCACCTGCTACGGTTAAGTGGATCTGGCTTCCACTGACCAAAGCACATCACTGCACCTGTCCACTTCGCTGGAACCCACTGGCTAGCATTTAGGCAATTAATTTTGCTTTGGCCTAGAGTTTTTTAAAACAAAATTGGTAAGCACACAGCTATGTTACCTGATTATCTATTTGTTAATGAAATTGTTAAATGGATCATATTGTACTTTGTTGATGTGTATTAATGACGTATAATTTTATGTCACACACAGACCACCATATCTATAAAGAAAAGAATGAATTGCAAGCCCTGACGAAGCACAACAGTGTGAAACTAGTTGGCAGTCTGCATTTATAATTCTCTTTTTTTTCATCATTTGTAATGTATTGTGGTCATATTATGTAAACTCTTTTTACATGGACATTTTTATATTAAAATTAAATCCTTTTTGATATTTTTCTAAAAACCTTGTGTTTTGTGCGCTTACCTAAAATACAACGAACAACACCTCACTTCAAAAATCCCTATATATGGAGGAGATCTCCTCTCTTCCGTATAATTTTGTTCTTTCTTTTAAGAGGAGTAGTATAGTAGAGAAGGGGGCGGGGTGCAGATAAAGCAAGGGGGCTTTCAAAATAATTAATACAGAAGGGGCAGTCTCTTGAGATAATATTCTGCTGCCTAACATTGGAGCCCTGTAAGAGCATAGGTGCACCTAATGACAGATCAAATTAATCCGCATGCAGTATAGGTACAGCATAGATACATCAGGAAAAAGTACACTGTCTCCTTAAATGCTGATCATATTAGGAAAACACCCCTGTGCAATTAAGTGCTTTAATATAAAAGTAAAAAATTACATCTATATCCCATCTCTCTACCTTATTACGCAAGACATACATCATCCCATGAGACTAGAGCCGAGACCGGCCTGACTGCACTAGCTGAGCGGACTTCCTTGTGCGGTAGGAATTGGGAGGCCCCCGGCGGGACCACCTTACTCTGATCTAAACCGTACTATTCTGGCTGCACTTCACAGTGGCCTGGACAGGGGGGTGGGTGGGGCTCGGCGCCTCGGGGGGGGGGGGGGTTGGGACATCCCTACAGAGAGATCCCAATGGGGTGGGGGGCTTTGACTCATCCGGGGATGAGCGGCCGGCACCCCTAGACTGTCCCAGGCACAACTATATAGTCGAGCCAGACCCTGCGGCAGGCGGGACCTGGTCCCCAAGCCACTTGGGCGGTTAGTCTCACAGAAAAGTTATCTATGTTACTTGTTGGGGCTGTTAGCCCAGAACATTTCATTAGTATTGCTCATTGTTTACCTACCATATAGATTTTGAACATTGGTTCAAGTTCGTCATACTTTGGTCTCAAGTTCGTAAAGCTTGTGGATAAGCTATATCTCTGTAATATATTATACTGTACTTTTCAATTTTTTTTCTCTTCTCTGTCATGCTTTGTGAAAACCAAATAAACATTTTGAAAGTTAAAATCACATCTATAACATAAATAATCAAATCACTGTACTTTATATATACTCGACAAAGAGAAGACATAAACCATAAGTCAACAATAAAAAGTTGAAATCTGAAGTTCTTACATTTTATAAAAAGTGAAGACCATTATTGTATGAATCAATAGTTCATATTTTCATAACTGGAAATATCAATCTCTCTCTATCTCAGGGCCATATGTAGAAGTGCTATAAATATAAGAAAATTATTTAAATTGGTGCCTTCGTCCCATCAAAATATTGTATGAAAGAAAGAGGCTTAGGTAGACTTTAATGGCACCGTAGGAAAAACTGATAATCAGTCAGGGATATAGTATAAAATAATTTTTATTGCAAAAGATAGAGAAAATGAATGTACAAAAAAAATAAAATAAAAATTATTTTAGTGTGACAATCATGCAATAGCTCAGTATAGACATTCTATTGTTACCTATTAAATATCCACTTATCAACAATACAAAATACAGAGGCTCTACATGTTTCACGGTTTTGTTCCGTAGAATCCACTTCCTCAGGAGCTAGATACATATATATAGATTTGTCACGGGATATGCATGAATTTTGTCACATGAACTATAAATGAAAAAGACATCATTAGTATTATTATACATTGTGGATATATGATATAATAGACTACACTTAATAAAAAAGGATGTGGATCCATCGCATGAACCACGCCCAGTCCACCCTGTGATCTCACCATGGGCACTGCACCATAAAAGACTGATAGATGGATCTGGAGGGTGGCCCACCCGGAGGGCACAGTAACTCACATAATACATGATTCTGATGATAAATTCTAAATGAATAATAAATGATCTCATATATATCAATATATTGATACATTCATCCTGGCTTATATGTAATATAGCCAGGTGATAAGATATATTCAAGATACAAGTATTCATATTAATTATATCTCCTATGGAGATATATCCATTCCATCCCAAAGGCATCAGAAGGTGGCAATATGAACTAATAATCATTAACCCCTCGGTATGTAGGGTGGTCTATAACAAAACATGATGTCAAATTATATATAAACACTTTTAATACCCTTTGTTAGGGTCCTGACCAATAATGTGGATATAAACAGCTGGTAGGGAGGACTAGTGGAAACGAGGCCCGGAGCGCAGCGTAGGCCGCGGTGACGTCACTATGATGCAACGACGTTTCGAAGCGATGCTTGAGAAAGGAGCGCGCTTAGTCATTGGAAAGCGCCTGCTTCGAAACGTCGTCGCATCATAGTGACGTCACCGCGGCCTACGCTGCGTTCCGGGCCTCGTTTCCACTAGTCCTCCGTACCAGCTGTTTTGTTCCTGCAATGGACGGTCCGACATAGGAGTCTCACCCGAGGAGCACGATCAGCTTACCAACCAGCCCGGCAAGACGTCTTATCCCCCTCAGCACCTATTGATTGAATCTCCTACTGGATTTTATCTTTTTAACATGTAAGTCTACACTGTTCTCTGTGTATAATTAAAGCTTCATAAACGTCTAACCAGGAGGCGCCCACTGTTTTTCTTCTTTTGTGGGTGTGGTAAGTAGCAGAGAGAGTACTTGCCTCAAAAGCCTGATGCTCTGGGGGTGAGGAAGTCCTTTTTGTGTACTTGAGGCCAGGGATGAGGGCCTGAGTAGGTAGCGATTAATGCTATAAGAGGGCAGCAGCTCGGAAAATGCCAATCTTGCTCATGGGTTGCACGGCAGTCTTATCAGAATCTGGAAGTTCCCGGCTTCCTGCTCCAACATTGTCCTGATCCAGCGACGGGTGATCTCCAGCGATGAGAAGATCCAGCGACGGGTGCGGGTGATCTCCAGCGATGAGAAGATCCATCCATCCAGAGAGCAGCATCGCCGACCTCCTCTCACCGCTGGACACAGCCCAGCGAATGACGCGCTGAAGCTGTGACATTACTTATATAGGGGAGGCAGGGCCACCCGTCACGTGACCCTGCCCTCTCTGACGCACCCTCTGCTACGTCACTGGGGAAGCCCAGGAAGAGGGAAGACTCAATGCCACATGCCTCTCAATGTTGAGGGCATGTGGCCTGGTGCGGTTCAGGAGAGGGGGGGCGCACTCTGTCCCCCCTGTTTTCTGCGGCCGGCCAGGTCAACGTGCTTGGATAACGGGCCTGGTTATGAATATTTAGGGGGAACCGCACATCATTTTTTTTTAAATTGACGGCGGGGTTCCCCTTAATATCCATACCAGACCTAAAGGGTCTGGTTTTTGACTTTTTTTTTTCTAAAAGTCTGTGTCTGACTACAATGGGGTTCGGGTTCGGACCCGAACCCGAACATCCAGGTGTCCGCTCAACTCTACTCTACAGTAATAAACTCAGGTCCAATGAAGAAGTTCTGCACAGGACAGGCCCCTGACCATGAAACTGAATTTATTGAACTGTATGTTGATTTACAAGTATTTGTCAGATGTTTCACATTACAGAACTATGACCTCAATAAAATAGTAAAGAAACTTGAATCATCTGCTTCACAAATTCAAGATAGTAGAATTGAGCAATGCATCACTGATAATTTTATAATTACTTTCCAGTCACAAGAAACAGTGCATTTCATGAAACCATCTATAATGTCCATTCAAATTCCCCTTGAAAGAGGAGTCAGTATCTTGATCTTATCTAAACCCAAAAACATAATATATTGAAGCTTACCAGTCTTAGATGTCGTGGCTGCATTTTTCCCTTTTTTCAGGTTAATTATTTCAGTAAGTAAGAAAATGCCCATTGATCTTGCCAGAATTGCAATGTCATTGGGGTTTATTTACTAACTAAGTTTCCCCAGAACTTAGTGAAGGAGGTTAAGCTCTACTGACTTCTATCATCCAATCATGTTTAGTTTTTTCTTTCTTGCACATCATTTGGTATTTTTTGCAAAGTGAAATTCCACTGTATTCTTTAAACTCTGGGAAAACAAAATTACATTTCCCCTGAAAAAAAGAACAGCCTATTTACCTTTAATAAATTAACCACATTGTATCTTCCTATAAGTTGAACAGATAGCAAAACAATCTTTCTTTTGTAAACTATTAATCCCAGAAACTCCCATAAAACAGAGATTAACTCAGTCACATGTACAGTATGTACTGTAAGTCCACTCTAAGGGGTTAATTTACTAAAGGCAACTCCACTTTGCACTACAAGTGCACTGGTAAGTGCAGTCATTGTAGATCTGAGGGGGACACGCAAGGAAAATAAAAAACTGCATTTTTGCTTGTGCATGATTGGATGATAAAATCAGCAGAGTTTCCCCTCATTTAGATCTTCCCCTCAGATCTAAAGCGACTGCACTTCCAAGTGCACTTGCAGTGCCCTTGTAGTGAAGAGTGGATTTGCCTTTAGTAAATCAACCCCTATGTGACAATTGTGACTCATAGTTGCATGACTTACAGTAGATACAGTGGGGAGATACACGAGGCGTGATGCCGAGGAAGTTTGTTATTTGCAAGATTACAAGGTGAAAAAAAAAATGAAAAAGAAAAAAACTAGTACAGCCAAAATTTAGGATTGGTAACATGCAATATATTTTTTGTTTTAGGCCTCGTACACACAACCGTTTTCCTTGGCAGAATCCATCAAGAAAAATGCTGGCAGAGCATTTTTGCAGAGAAAAACGGTTGTGTGTATGTTTTTCGTCGAGAAAACTGTCGTGGATCTCAATTTCCTCGTCGTGTTTCTCGTCGGGCTGGTTTACGATGAGAAACACGTTCGTGTGTATGCTTAGAAACCCGCGCATGCTCAGAATAAAGTATGTGTAAGGAAAGGATGGAGTGTCAGGGAAATGTCTGTAGAAGAAGTACTGGCAATTTTGCCAGTAGAAGAAATGGCCGTAGAAGAAGTACTGGCAATCTTGTCAGTAGAAGAAATGGCCGTAGAAGAAGTACTGGCAATCTTGCCAGTAGAAGAAATGGCCATAGAAGTAGTACTGGCAATCTTGCCAGTAGAAGAAATGGGAGCCATAGGCTCATCATGTGACAGGAAGATCCTTCCTGATGCCTATTTAAAGAGAGCTCTGACCATCAGGCGGTGCTGACTGGTCTTCAGCAGTTCCCCGATTTCCTGACGCCTGTATTATCTACCAGATTCCTGTTACCGACCCGGCTTGCTTGACTCTCCCTCTGGACCCTGATTCCTCCTGAATACCTGGCCTCCGATCCCCGCTATCCATTTGACCTTGCTCCTGCTGATCCTTGTGTACCTCGCTGCCTGCCTGTTATCAAACCCGGCTATCCTCTGACCTCTGCATTCCAGAAGTTCCCGCTACTTGTTCACCGTGACTCTGCAAGTTGGTTGGAGTTCCTCTTAACTCCAGCTGTTCTCTTCACACCACCTTGCCCGGTGCCTGCTGCTCTACCAGTGTCTTCTGTCTTCACCTCCACCTGACAGCACTCCAAGCAACACTCACAGGCACTCGTGTTCCTCCTAACCTGAACCGCCATCTGTCTCATCCTCAGAGGGGTTCTGGGCTGGAGATACAAGGGAGGCTGACCTCATCACATCAGACTCCTACCAAGTACGTGACAGTATGAGATGGGAGCGCACCTTCGGTAAAAGTAGCGTTCGTAATGGAGATGGCACATTCGTCACGCTGTAACAGACTGAAAACTGCGAATCGTCTCTCACCAAACTTTTACTTAACACACGGTAACATGAGATTAGCAAAAGTAGCCCCAAGGGTGGCTCCAGTGGAATCGAACTTCCCCTTTATAGTGCCGTCGTACGTGTTGTACGTCACCGCATTTGAGAACAACAAGATTTTGTCTTGACAGAGTGTATGCAAGGAAAGCTTGACAAGATTCTTGTCAAGCTTGACAAGATTCTTGTCAAGCTTGACAAGAACCTTGTTGAGGAAAACAACGTTTCTTTTATAAGTGAGGTGAACTCCTGCGCTGTCTAAAGTGAAGGGGCAAGGGCGGAATAGAGGATACTGCTGCAAATAAAGAAAGGTCTACCTCGATAGACAAGAGTGATAAAAAATGTAACACGTGAGATTATTGCGCTGTAAAGTGATATACAAAACAATGTGTGTATAATTATACAACCACATACATATATATGTATATAAGTGGGTGGAAAACCACCGTGGGGGTGACACTAAAATATCAGCAAAAAAAGTTTGTTGAGCAGTCCTTGATCAAGGACACAGTGCCAAAAAGATCCAGGTACTCCAAGATCCAGCTGTATAGAGATATAGTTCATCAATGCTTGATCCAATCAATATAGCGATGTAAACTTTGAAAAATATTGAAGACACAAAAATAAAAATACAAATAAAAAATAAAATATGAAAATAGTTCAGAGGAGAGAGGCCTCGTATCCGAAATTGGGTGAAGGACAGAAGATAAGCCGTAACCAAGATCTCATATATACACCTCTGGTGGTCCCAGCAGCTCACCTCAGATCTGGCAAGCAGGACTCAGTCAGCCTGGTCCTGGTGGGTATGGTCCGGGACTAAATATCACATGCGGGTCTCCATACGGTGTAGTACATGAAAAAACAGAAAAAGGCAAATGGCAGATGGTGTAATAACGTCACAGAAGGGGGGTGATGACTACGATCCTAACCAGTGGAGATGCACTCACATGTGGATAAAGACCTGGGGCTCGTCTCCACGAGCGCCGAGCTCGTCAGTCCCTCCTTCCTCTCCTTTACCAATTCTCCAAACTGCAGGCTAGATGTCCCGTGTCCCCAATGGCTCACGGCTGACTCCTGGAGTCTAACAGCTCAAATCTTGATGTATGTGTATAAGGATCTCGATGGTGCATGTAAGACAAAGCAGAAGGACAAGCCTAATCGTGCGATACCGTGAACAAAAGCCCAAATGGTAATACACTCACATAAAATGGTAAGAAGAGGACCTTTCTCCACGAGTGCGGACTCGCAATGGATCTATGCCTCCACCTCTTCCCCTCTGTCTATGGCTCGAGCTGGATGCTCAGGTGGCACAGTCATACATGAAGGGAAGGTAAATAGACAACCATAGCATAGCCCGGTCAAACGTGGGATAGGGGACAGGTAGGCTTATTTAATTTATCTTTCTAGCAACTAGGCTTGGAATTGTGTGATACTGGAGAAAACCTACAATTCCATTCAATGTTGTCAAACATAGGCTTAAAGGGGAAATTAAGTTCTGTTATAAGAAACAGTGAGCAGGTAGGCCTTTCTTGCAGAATAGACACTGTCTCTTCTGCTGTAAAATGCCCCTAATGGCCTGCTTGCATGCTCAACCCAGCTTACAGAACTGGGCCAGTCTCTGAGTGCCAAGATGATGGCCTCCTGTGCATCCCTCCCCTCCGCCCGCTTTAGGTAGATAGGTCGGTCAGTCGGGTCACCCACACCAATCCCCCCCGGGCGGTTGGTCATCAAGCACAGCACTTACCCCTTCTAGGTTTTAAACAGGCAGCTGGCAGGTTTTGGTCTCATACAGATGGTGGGTGGGTTGCAGACTCCTACAGGCGTTGGGCAGGTTTCAGGCTCCTACGGGCAGTGGGCGGGTTGCGGGCTCCTACGGGCAGCAGGCAGTGGCTCCTGTGTCCTCTCCTCGTCTTCTGCACCACGGTGGTGCATCTCATTCCTTCTCCCCATAAAGTCCAATAGGATTGCATGTCCTTTCAGCCAATAGATCCACTTCCTGATTAACCGGGAGGAGGATCGGTGTGCCAATAGCGAATATTCATTCACTATTGTCACACAATTGGGTTGGCTCGGAGCACAGTGCTCTCTGTCCTGAGCCCACCCTTTTCTGAAGCCTATTAGAGCCTCTGGCTCTAATCACATGCTTCAAACCCCTTCATGAATTGTAATCCATGGTCTGGCGCCCTGCATGTAGATCAGGGGGCCAGATGCATGGATAGGGGGAGGGTTGTGCCCATGCACCCCGAATGGACAGTCTGCCACTGCTCCGGTGTATGCACAGAAGTGAGGTAATTCCCCTATGGCCAATGAAAAGGCCTGAAAACCGTCACTCAGAAGAAGATGCCTGTGCCAACGCAGGGCCATTGAATAGGTGAGTATTAAGCCTTTAGTTCTGCTTTAACTGGATTATGGTAAATGACAAATTATCTAGTATTCTGAATGATTCTGACAATGGATATCTATGACTCTTTTTTTTCATTCTTCTTATCTCTCTTTGCTTTTCCTTTATGTTTTTAAGCCTTTATTTCTTTTATAGCAAGTGTTTATTCTGCCAATGATCTGTGAGACATTGAAGCCCTCTTTCTTGTTTGTGTTTTGTACTCAATTAAAAGTTTTAGGTCATAAGTAATGTTATGTATACTTTAACCAGCTAGAGAAAGCTGTACTAACAAAGCAATAGTAATTTAGTATTTTCTATTCGATATAAAACCAGGTACCTCTAACTCAAATGTATTCATTCTAGACCACGTGAGTCAAAGGCAATATTTGGGTTGACTTTGAGAGGAGTGTGTCTTTACTTATAGTGGGGTGGATACAGGTACGAATTGCGCCCTCTTACAGAGGCGCAGCGTACCGTTTTAACGCTGCGCCTCCGTAAATTACCTGCGCTACGCTTCATTCATGAAGCAGTAGCTACGTAATTTGCGTGGGCGCTCCTTAAAACTTCCCGGCATAAGGGCGCGTAATTTAAATGATCCCGTAGGGGCCGTGGATCATTTAAATTAGGCGCGTTCCCGCACCGAACGTAGCGCGCATGCTCCGTCGGGAAACTTTCCCGACGTGTATTGCGGCAAATGACGTCGCAAGGACGTCATTTGCTTCAACGTGAACGTAAATGGCGTCCAGCGCCATTCACGATTCACTTACGCAAACAACGTAATTTTCAAACATCGCAACGCGGGAACGACGGGTATACTTAGCATTGGCTGCCCCTGCTAATAGCAGGAGCAGTCTTACGCGGAACCCGACAAACGTAAACGACGTAAAATGCGTACGTAGGGCGCGCGTATGGTTGTGAATCTGCGTTAGTATGCAATTTGCATACTCTATGCTGACCACTACGGGAACGCCACCTAGCGGCCATCGTAAGAATGCAGCCTAAGATACAACGGCATAAGAGCCTTATGCCAGTCATATCTTAGGCTGCAGTCGGCGTAACAAGCTTTCTGAATACAGAAAAGTCGTTACGCCGGCGCAACTAAGCAATTGCGCTGCGTAACTATGGTTATGCAGACGCAATTGCTTACTGAATCCACCCCAGTGTTTCTATTAATACATGGGGGGGTTTGATTTACCAAAACTAGAGAGTGCAAAATCTGGTGCAACTGTGCATGGTAGGCAATCAGCTTCTAACTTCAACTTGTTTAAAGTGGATTTCCACCCAAAAGTGGAACTTTCACTTTAAGCACTCCTCGCCCCCTTACAGTACATGCCACATTTAGCATGTATTTTTTTGGGGGGGGGGGCAGTGGGGCTACATTTAGAGTGGGACTTCCTGTCCCACTTCCTCTTTTTGCCTACGGGCCGCCTAGGCGACTCCACCTCTCCACTTAGGCAGCCCCTCCCTTTAGGCGATCTTCTGGGACGTGTGACAGGTCCCAGAAGATTGTCTGTCCACTCCAAAAGTGCAGCGCGACTCGCACATGTGCAGTGCGTGCCCAGCCGTGAAGTCGAAAGCTGTCACAGCCGGGTGCCCATAGGGGAGAGGAGCGACGCTCTGGGTGGCTGCATCACTGGACCATGGAATAGGTAAGTGCCTGTTTATTAAAAGTCAGCAGCTCAACTTTTTGTAGCTGCTGACTCTTAATAAACATTAAAAGCCTGGAACTCCACTTTAATTAAGCTATGACAAAAAAATGGAAGTTGATTGGTTTCTACTGTATGCAGAGCTGTACCAGATTTTGCACACTCCAGTTTTAGTACATCACCCCCATAGCGTTAGTCAAAACCGTTTTTTATGCATCTAATACATTTTGGACCATAATGGCTAGGCTTCTTCTTTTTTTGTATTTGGATAAGACATTGATCCATGGAATCTCGTTAATACTGTCTTGGAATGTGATATTTATTATTTTCTCTTTCTGCAAATAATAAAATATAATTCAACCTAAACACACAGAGGAAAATGGTTAATAATACAAATTACTAATGACTATATCAAAGCACTAAGTTGCATTCTGAATCATAAACTATACTACCCAACTCCAGAGGAGGACCCGGTTATACATTAACATGGACATATCAATTCACACTCTCATGCAGTTTAATCATCTGACCTTGATTACACAAGGTTTTTTTTTTATGTTTACTCTCATTTCTACATTTTTTATGCAGATATGTTTCTTCTTGGTCGAAAAAATATCACCAAAGGCATTGTTCTCTAGGCTATTTTTATACATGACACATACTTGTTTCTTACACATTTTATTTTTACTTTATCTGGTCAGATATATACTAGAATAATCTTTGACTAGAGCAAACCTTTTTCTTATATGAAAGCCATGAAAGTTGTTTTTATATATACAGTGCCTTGAAAAAGTATTCATACCCCTTGACATTTTCCACATTTTGTCATGTTACAACCAAAAACATAAATGTATTTTATTGGGATTTTATGAAATAAACCAACAAAAAGTGGCACAGAATTGTGAAGTGGAAGGAAAATGATAAATGGCTTTTAAACTTGTTTACAAATAAATATCTGAAAAGTGTGGCAAGCATTTGTATTCAGCTCCCTTTACTCTGATACCCCTAACTAAAATCTATTGGAACCAATTTCCTTCAGAAGTCAACTAATTAGTAAATATAGTCCACCTGTGTGTAATGTAATATCAGTATAAATACAGCTGTTCTGCGAAGCCCTCAGAGGTTTGTTAGAGAACCTTAGTGAACACACAGCATCATTAAGGCTAAGGAACACACCAGACGGGTCAGAGATAAAGTTGTGGAGACATTTAAAGCAGGGTTAGGTTATAAAAAAAGATCCCAAGCTTTGAACATCCCACTAAGCACTGTTCAATCCATCATCCGAAAATGGAAGGTGTATGGCACAACTGCAAACCTACCAAGACATGGCCGTGCACCTAAACTGACAAGCCAGGCAAGGAGAGCATTAATCAGAGAAACAGCCAAGAGGCCCATGGTAACTCTGGGGGAGCTGCAGAGATCCACACTTCAGGTGGGAGAATCTGTCCATAGGACAACTACTGTATTAGTTGTGCAAGAGGAAAGATATTGTTTAAAGAAAGCCATAAGAAGTCCTGTTTTCAGTTTGCAAGAAGCCATGTAGGGACAAAGCAAACATGTGGAAGAATGTGCTCTGGTCAGATGAGACCAAAATGTAACCCTTTGGCATAAAAGCAAAACGCTATGTGTGGCTGAAAACTAAACACTGCACATCACCCTGAACACACCACCCCAAGCGTGAAACATGGTGATGGCAACATCCCTAGATGAATTTTATTTAAGAATAAAGGCAAGTTTGGACATTCTGGCCCCATTGATAACAACAAATAGGTGCCCAAGACTCTCTAAGTCTAGCCCTTGGTATGCCCCTAGTCTCAACTTACTTAAGAATAAAAGACGAATATTGGAAAGAAAGTGGCTTAAATCAAAACTTCCCCGGGACAAAATGGCTTATCGGGTCTATTGTCGAGACTATACAGAGGCAGTAAAACGCCAAAATAAATCTTATTATAACAAACAAATAATGCAAGCCTCGAACAAATCTCGGGAACTATTCACATTGGTTAGGGACATATTTGAACCAATTTTTTTTTCTAAGATTGTCCCTTCTATGGAACTATGCTCTGCGATTTAGCCTTCCTTTGGGGAAAAAATAAAAAAAATCCGTAATCAGAACAAAATCCTGCCTGATGACTTTGACCCTCCGGTACTAATAAAAACTACTCCAGCTTTTAGCTCCTTTGCACCCACCTCGGTGGCAGAGATATCCAATATTATGTCCAAGCTTAAACCGTCAAGCTTTCTGAATGACATCTGCCCCGCATGGTTTATAAAGAAAAATGCAGGTACGCTGGCGCCAGAAATTACAAGAATATTGAACCTATCTTTAAAAATAGGGGCCATTCCAACACGACTGAAGCATGCCATTTTCTCCCCCTTGTTGAAGAAGAGCACACTTGACCCTTCTTTGCTCACTAATTTCAGACCTATATCTCTTCTTCCCTTTCTGGCGAAGATCCTGGAACAGGTCGTCTTTTAACAAATGCAAAGCTTCTACGAGGGTAACGACCTGTTCCATGACTCCCAGTCGGGATTTAGGCTGGGTCGTGGCACTGAACGCTCTGCACTCAATATGTTTGAACGCCTGTTGAGGGTAAAAGATGCGGGGGGGTCATCAATTTCTGGAAGACCGCATGAAATATCTTTTTGGGTGTAGTGGCATTGTCCTCCGCTGGTCTACCTCCTTTTTTCATGGACAGGCCCCATCAAGTATGGTTGAACGCATGCAGCTTGCCAATTGAATCCCTTCTCTATGGAGTCCCTCGGCTTTGTCACCCCTGCTATTTAACTGCTATATGCGCCCGCTCGCTGACATCATTGCTACACACAAACTAGCTTGCCAGATCTACGCAGATGACACACAGATCCTGGCTGACACTGACGATGGGCCAAATATGCAGCTACATCTGAGAAATGGGCTTCTTCACATATAAAAATGAATGGCCGATAACAAGTTAGGCCTCAACGAAGTAAAAACCGAGGTGATGTTGGTGGGCCCCCAATCTACCACCAATTTTCTCTTGGCCTCTTTGTCCCACCCCAATGCCAGTAAAACAGGTCAAGAACCTAGGCATCATCTTTGATTCCTGCTTGTCATTTATACAGTACCTCACGCAAAACTTTTATATACAGAGACTTAAGAAAATTAAAAATTTGTTTTCGCACGAAAACTGCCTAACTCTTGTACAGGGCCTTGTGCATTACCGGTTGGATTGCTCTAATATCTTTTTTCTTGGACTTCCACTGAAGTGGCAAAGAATATTGGAAGTAACCCAGAATCAAGCTGCGTGCCTGGTTTTCGAATGCGCCAGAACAGACCACATCACTCCTGTGCTAGAAAAACTGCACTGGCTCTCTATCGCCAAACAATTACTATTCAAGGCAATGTGCTATATGTATAGGGCACACCAAAACTTGGCCCAAACTGTCTGAATGGGCCTCTCACCATGTACCGTCAATATCACCTTGTTCAGTCAACATATATCTCACAGAGGTACGCACCTTTGGCCTCCTGAAGTCCCGTTTCCGATGCCTGGATAAGTCTGGGGGTACCCTGTTGTATTCCCCAAACTTTGTGTGCCAGATCATCGGTGCATGTTGCATGCGCTGCACAACTTCGCCGTAAGAAAGGGGCCTGGAGATTGACATACGTGATGACCTGACCCCAAACCCGACAATCCCCCCCTGACCGAGGGTCCTGCGTCTACTGAGGGAACAGCAGCCATGAGACGCCTCGCAAAAGGCATCTTTGCACAGTAAACACACACATTAAACATGGCACAATGAGAATGCACGCATGCACACCACTGTGGTCCCTATCACACACACCCCACATCCACATCGAATTGGATTAGACCCAAGTACCCCACACGGTACTAGGGAGCAGCAACACCACGCCAAGGCTCCAATTATGTCACTGTGCGTTCATACACCATTCACATGGACCTGGGATCACTTCTCCCTGGTTCTGGGGATCCCTACTCCACCAAAAATGAGGGTGACGCCCTTTTTCAGCAGGAATGTCACCCCCACACTCATACATCATTCACACACATAAAACAAATCATAATCACAGTACAAATTCCTAGAATAAAAAAATAAATAAACCAAAAGAACATCCATAATTACTGTTGGCGTGAGCTACGCCTGGGCCGGCCACGGGCCCTCAGGAGAGACTCATGGGGGTGAAGCAGGGGAAGGAGGAGCCTCCCCTGGGCTCTGCCCACCTGCTGGCCTGCCCTCAAAGGCCACGGCTATCTTGTTCAGGCCCACAGTGAGGGCTGCCGTATTGGCCTGGACAGCCTGGGTATTGGCGTTGACAGCCTGGGACAGGGCACTCACCTCCAGGGCCATGCCTGCTGTGGCGGACTGCAGGTCACAAAAACAATTTATGACCGCCAATGAGTTCGTGCGCAAATCATTGACCGACTCCTTAATGGCGGCCAGGCTTTCCTCCATCTGGGCCATAGTCCGGATGACCTGACCCAGATGTTGAGTCTGACGGGCCTGGTCCCTCCGCAGATTTGCAGGCAGAACCTCGGCCACCCCCCTGGTCGTCTGGGTGGCCTTTCTGCCTGAAGATGAGGCTTGTGGCCTGGGAGGAGGGGAGCCCCCTGGGGGGAGCCCTGTTGGGGGAGGAGTGGGAGGGGCTACCCTTGATGGAGGCCTGACTGCTGCCAGCCACAGGGGCAGCCACAGGGGGAGCCACAGGGGGAGCATCATCCAAACCCAAAAGGATTTCCCTGGCAAGGTCCATCCGATCATCCACAACCTCCCCCCCTCATCCTCCTCCCCCTCAACCTCCTCATGAGGTGAGTTGTGCCCACTCCCCTGCCCTGGGGACTCCTGGCTTTCTTGGGGCTCTTCAACAGCCTGGTGTCCGGGGGATGGTGCAGACTGGCCTGATGGCCCAGCAACCTCCTGGCCATCTGTGGATGACACAAAACATACACAGGTTGGAGGATCCACACACTTGGCACATATTCCCTTCCCCCCCCCACACATGCTACTCGCCAGATAGAAAAAAAACGTACCTGTCCTCACGGCCTTCTCGGAGTCAAAGCCAGGCAGGCCCACCACTTGCTGGCTGTGGAAGCACTGGGCCACCGCACGCTCCTCAGTCCACCTGATGGTGCAAGGTGGGCCCCCGCCAGTGCCCCTGGCATGGGCATTTATCTTGGCCAGCTTGTCACAGACCAGGCTCCTCAGATCATTGATCTTCTTTGCGATCCCACTGGTGGTCCTCGTTCCCCCCCCCCCCGCATTGATCTGATCAGTTATCTCCTGGATGATCGCCCTCTTCCTGGCCGGGGTGATGTCCCGGCTCTCAGGGCCATGCAAATATCGCCCATATCGCATGATGGCCCTAGCAAGGATTTGCTTTTCCTGAACCGAGAAGTTCAGCTTTCTTCTCTTTGGTGCTATATCACCACACAACACTCAGCACCAAACAGACACAAAATTCAAACAGAACAAACAGGCACAAAAAGACACAGAACAAACAAACACAACAATCAGACAGCAAAAACCAGACACCAAAATCAAACAGATAGCTAATACAAAATAAAAAAAAAACACAGAAAAAAACAGACACAAAAAACACTCAGAAAAAAAACACAGCTACTACAATCTCCTACTTCAATAAATCTTTACTCTAACACTACTACACTAACCAACAAACACCAACAGACAACAGAACAAAAGCACCTTGCTTTAGGAAGGGGAACACATGGATGTACTTTTGCAATGGAAGGGCGTTTGTCTGGGGCTATTTAAGCACAGGGCGTATCTCACTAAGTATGCTTGGCCTATTTCCTACCTCACTGATTGCGCCGGGCCGAGTTCTGAGCATGCCCAGTGAGGTGCATATTCATGCGCGCATGCACAGTATGGCTGGCCCTTCATTTGCATGGGGTCACAGCTCATTTCAATGGAGCATGCCCCCACTTCCTTCCCACTTTCAATTACCCTGCCTTACGCCTCGGAATTTACGTTACGCTGGCGCAAATTTGGGCGCAAATACTCTGTGGATACGGCACTTACGTCACAAAATTGAGCCGCCGTAATGTAAATGACATGCGTTACGACAAACTAAATATGCGCCGCTCTACGTGAATCTGGGCCTTTTATCTTTGTATTGGTAATTAAAGTTTGAATAGGGGGTCTCTGCGCACCTAGACACGCTTTTAAGGGAGCGCATTTTGCGCAGTACAAATCCCATTTCAAATCAAATCAACATCATATTGTTGGGATTCTTTTCTTTAGAAGGGATAGTGAAGCTGGTCAGAGCTGATCAAAAAATGGATGGAGCCAAATACAGGGCAATCTTATAAGAAAACCTGTTAGAGTCTGCAAGAGACTTGAGACTGGGGAGGAGGTCCACCTTTCAACAGGACATTGACCCTAAACATACAGCCAGAGCTACAATGGAATGGTTTAGACCAAAGCATATTCATGTGTTAAAATGGCCCGGTCAAAGTCCAGACCTAAATCCAATTGAGAATCTGTAGCAAGACTTAAAAATTGCTGTTCACAGACCCTCTCCATCCAATCTGACAGAGCTTGAGCCAAATTGCAAAGAAGAATAGGCAAAAATGACACTCTCTATATGTGCAAAGCTGGTAGAGACATCCCCCAAAAGACTTGCAGCTGTAATTGTAGCGAAAGGTGGTTCTACAAAGTATTGGGGGGGCTGAATACAAATGCATGCCACACTTTTCACAAAACCAATTATCATCTTTCTTCCACGTTACAATTATGTGCCATTTTGTGTTGGTCTATTACATAAAATACATGTATTTTTTTTATTGTAACATGACAAAATGTGGAAAATTTCAAGGGGTATGAATAGTTTTTCAAGGCACTGTGTGTGTGTATATATATATATTGTAAACATTGGGGGTTTTTAACTTAAGTGGTAAATGCGATTGTTAGCGAGTCCACAGCAGCCAGTTGTAACATTTAAGGGCATGGCAGCCCATTTTTATTAAAAGGAAACAAAATAAAAAGTCCATTCATAGGATTCCCACGCGGGGGTTCTTCTCCAATACAGTTCACAAACACAAAATGCCAAGCTTCCTAGCTCCTAGGCTTACTTCAGCCTGGCTGTACCTGTTAAACCTGGCCCACTCCTGGCCTCAATAGGATTCTCCTGTCTATTGTCTCCCCGACTTCAGGACTTCCTTCAGCCCCTCTTGGACTCACTTGCCACCTCAGGTCTACTAGCCTCTCAGTCCATCGGCACAAAGTCCCCCCCACACAAGGGATGTAGTCTTGCAGGGTAGACAGACAGCTCCCCACACACAGGTCTGCCTTGCAGCAACAGCCAGCTGCACACACTCCACCTTCCTCTCCACTCTGTTCTCACCAGTCCCTGATTATATTGGCTGTTTTCACACCCAACCTGCTGGCTATTCCCAAGACCTGGACACAGGGCCAGGAGATCCCATTCCTGCCCAAGTCTCTGCAGGATCTCCAAACCACACAGCCCCATTCAAACTTGGCAAAACCCGGAAAAAGCTGCCAAAACAGTTTTCTCAGTTTTAAAGTTATGCTGTGAAGTTCTGCAGTCCACTGACATGCAGACTCTGTGTCCGTTTTTGCTGCGTTTTTATGGTGACCGGGACCCTCACTATTACAATATATATATATATATATATAGACCTGCTTACCAGTAAGCTGGTCTGGAAATGTCAGTGAAGCTGTATGCTTGGAGTGAGAGAGACATCAGCATGTTGGGAAGAGAGCTCCATTACTGGATTGTGGCCTGCTGGGGTGAGCTAAACTGCATAAAAGACTGCAGCTATAGCTAGAGCTGTGTACTGTGCATACCAGCCTGTTGGCCGCAGAGACTGAACTTTTCCTATATGTGCACCCATGTTACAAGACAAACCTGTAATTTGTTTTTCCGATTCATTACAAATTATCATCTCACCGGAAAGGCTAGCAGACCCAATAATGACTGGAGCTCTTTTAATATTTTACTTTTTACGTCACAAAAATATAATTATCAGGGATTTCATTGTTTCAATCTTAGATATGTGTGAAGGCTGGCCGCAGGCTAGCCTGTATTTGTAGGAGGAGTCTGAGGGCTATTTATCCCTCCTCTCTCATCTCCTGCGTCGGGTGGGGTTTCTGGGTAGGCAGCCGACGCATGTCACTTCCGTTTTTTTGCAGAGGAGTGGCTACAGCTGCAGGAGTCTCATGGCGGTTCTTATCCCCCGCGGGATATAGCTGCCAGAGGAGTATTGTTACATGGGGGGTTCCGTCAGGCTTATAGTGGAGGGGCGCCTGCCGCCCATCCACCTGGTATGCTCTCCTGAGGATTCACCTATCCAGCCATCCATCTTCATTCCTGGACTCATACCGGCATCCATAGGAGGGCCGCCCGCTCTATCCACACTCCTGAACCCATGCAGGCAGCCCTCCATGTTTTCTCTGGTGCTCAGCCGGCAGTTTATGGAGAGCCGCACCGCTCGCTTCTGCCTGGCATGAGGGGGAGCGTGCCCCTTCACTTATGTTTCCAGGCTCACGCTGCCATTATTTGCGGGTCCACCCACTCCTCCCGGGCGCACGTCTCATCCCATCCATCCAGAGGGCACACGCTGGTATTAGGGGAGGGGGGGCATCCACACACCCGGTACTCCTCCTCACACTGAGAGGGGGTCATTCGCTCACTCTGGTTTCATGGGGGGGGCGGCCATCCGTCCACACATGGGGCGCACGTCGGCATCTTCTCTTCTCCCCATACTCATGCTGGTCTCTGTCTGCTATGTCCCGCTCGCCGGGCAGTGTGGGGGGGCGTCCACCCTTGTGCTGGGTTACCTGTCGAGGTGCAGGTTGGGTCATCAACCCCTGCCACTAGCAGCAGTATTGGTCAGTCTTCCCTGGTTCACCAGGGTGTCGAGGGGGTCTTTCCATGATTCATGCCTCACATTGTACATGGTGGCAGCGGGTTCTGTCAGCAGTGGGTTCTGTCAGCAGCGGGTTCTGTCAGGAGCATGTTTCTGTCATAGCGTGTCCTGTCATGTGGTACTGTCAGTAGTACGTTTGTCAGCAGCAGTTTCTGTCAGTAGCATGGTTCTGTCATAGCGTGGTCTGTCATAGCGGGGTCTGTCATTAGTGTTTCTGTCACAGCAGGTCAGGCTTCAGCTTGTTCTGTCTTAGCGATTTCTGTCATTAGTGTTTCTGTCACAGCAGGGCAGGCTTCAGCTTGTTCTGTCTGAGCGTTTTCTGTCTTAGCATTTTCTGTCTTAGCATTTTCCTGTAACAGCGTTTTCCTATCTTAGGGGTGTACAGCTTGTCATGTGCATACTGAGCATGCCCAGATAGACTCTTAGCTGAGCTTTGTTACCTGGGAGGAATGTCTTTTTCTTTGTGTTTTCCTAGGGTTTGGGCATGCTGCATGTTTTGGGGGCAACACATTCTGGTTCATCCTGGCTACTCCACGTGGGGGTTCTGAGCATGGTAGTACTCCGTCGCACAGAGGTTGCACATACAACTAAGAAGTTCACAAACAGAAGTGAATCATCAGAGTCAGAACCAGTATAGTTTTCTCTCCTTCAACAGGTATAGTTCAAGTACACTTCTGCATGTATCATTACGCTGCAAGTACAACCTCCTATTTCAAGCAGAAAATTCTATCGAGCTTGGAGGTGAAAAGTGGACTTCAGGCAAGTGTGACTGAAAATCGAAAATTACCTAGTTGTAAAAAAATGAAGAAGCTGTATCATGCTCTAAAATTACCTAGATGTAAAGATAGAAAGAAACTTTATTGTGTGCCTTTTTTCAAAGGATTTATTTAAATATGAAGGGCAATAAAATAGACAAGGCTGGGGAACAAGAGGAAGCAAGATGGGAGACAAGGAATACATTTTTAATGAAAAAATAAATTACATTTTGAACTTTAGGCCCCTTTCAGACTGCGGCGGGAGCTGCGGTGGCTATATAACGCCGCTAAAAATAGCGGCGCTATACCGCCGGGATTGCCGTGGGAATCAGCCGCTAGCAGTGCGGTATTAACCCCCGCTAGCGGCCTATAAAGGGTTAATACCGCCCGCAATGCGCCTCTATAGAGGCACATTGCGGGCGGTATTGCCGCGGTTTCCCATTGTTTTCAATGGAAAGGAGCGGTGAAGGAGCGATATACATGCCGCTCCTCTCACCGCTCCAAAGATGCTGCTGACAGGAGATTTTTTTGTCTCCCGCCAGCGCATCGCCTCAGTGTGAAAGCCCTCGGGCTTTCACATTAAGTCTGCAGTGAAGGAGTTTTTCAGGCGGGATAGCAGCGCTATTTTTAGCGCTGTATAGCCTGAAAAACTCAATGTGAAAGGGGCCTTAGGGAAACACCATGGTATAACTGCATAAATATTTGGCCTTGTCCTAAATCAATTGAATTGATTCAAGTACAGTATGTGGCTGCCAGCCTAAATATAATTTGTATATACCATTTCTAACACACAAAATATTGAAAGTACAATTGGATCTTTGTGACAATAGTAGATCATTCAAATAGTCCTCAAGGCGCCCCAACAGGTCATGTTTTCAGGCTTTCCATTATTTTGCACAGGTGATTTGATTAGTTTCACAACCTTAGTAATTGCTATTTCATCTGAGGGAAATTCTGAAAAAATTACCTGTTAGGGAACCTTGAGGACTGAAGTTGAGAAACACTGTATTAGAAGAAAAAATCAATGTTAACCACTTGCTGTCCAGCAGCCGCAGTTTTACTATGGCAGAATGGCACGGTTGGGCGAAGCGATGTTCCCTTAAGTCGCTTTGCCTTTTGGCCACTAGGGGCACATGTGCGCTGCCAGAGGCGCATGAGCACGCCCACGGCTTGCCGCCGGAACTGATGCGAGTGCCCGGTGGGTGCGATGTCCGCCGGGAAACCGCAATCGCTTGTAAAAGAGTGAGAATTGGGATCTGTGTGTGTAAACACACAGATCCTGGTTCTTTGAGGGGAGAGGGAAGAGGAGACTGATTGTGTGTTCATG
The DNA here is from genome assembly GCF_905171775.1 of Rana temporaria. NCBI lineage: Eukaryota > Metazoa > Chordata > Amphibia > Anura > Ranidae > Rana > Rana temporaria. The sequence goes on from NC_053496.1 coordinate 112,870,710, forward strand.
CAATGTATGAACACCGATCTCTCTCTTCCCCTAGATAGTCCCACCCCCCTACAATTCGAGGGAACACGGTTAACCCCTTGATCGTCCCCTTGTGTTAACCCCTTCCCTGCCAGTGACATGTATACAGTAATCAGTGACACAAATTGAAGTTTTATACATAGTGCTTTAGCAACTAAAATTGTATTCAGTTAGGAATTAGACAATTTTCTACTTTGTCTGATTCCCACCCAGCCTATAGACAAATGACGGGCTGCTCTGCAGCACAATCTGTTACCTGCTGTGTCCACCAGATACAGTGGATGACAGATCAGTGTATCGGGCCATTGCCAGTACCATGTGATTGTTGTGACCAATCACAGTAGAGCACATGACAGTTAAACACATTGGGTGGCTTCCATTAATGCCATTCATCATTTACTATTTTGATGATCTATGTAATTGGTCACAATGATCACATAGTTCAGATGGGCCAATCACAGCCCCATCTGTACAATAAATAGTTTATGATTCCATAACCTCCTTGACTTTGTTCACTCTCTCACTATGTACTTGAAAAGTCCTGTCTTTTTTTCAAACAAATTTTGTTTGTATATCTACAGTTCAATAAACAAAGAAATATACTGTGCTAAGAAAAAAAACTTGATAAATAAAACATTGAATAAAATAAGGGGGGGGTAGGTGGCGCTAAAAATCCACACTACTGAAGTTAAGTGTGTAAATAAGTATAAGTTTGTGTGGCATTTGTCATTATCCCTTGAGAGGGGTATCGACTTTATATATTAACTTATATTATTTGCACTGATTCATGTTGTGTTAAATGTATACTTATTTACACTTATTTTCACACTTAACTTCAGTAGTGTGGATTTTTAGCGCCACCTACCCCCCCCCCCCCTCTTTTTTGTATATCTACAGTTGACTATTTTACCTGCCAAAGGATTTTTATTTTTTTATATTCCAGTCCTGAGATTTACACAGCTCTGCCTCACATCACCGCCCTTCTTGGCAGTTAAGAAAACCCTATTTTTCTCTATTGCTGTTTCACTTACAGTACATGTCTTTTCCCCACCCCTGCCTTTTACTAGATAGTGAAAGAAGAAGCAGCACACTGATGAGCTCATCTCTCTATCACTCTGTTCTATCCTCCTATGAGCTTGCTCGCTGGACTGATTCTCCCACCTCCACTATGGGCTCTGTTATACAAGGATGGCTACCAAATCAAATTACACTGCTAGCAATTTAAAAAAAAAACACATACATACAATAGATACACAGCTACATTAATCTGTGTATCTTTTTAGAGTTTAGATTTGAGTAACATTAAAGTGGAACTTAATTTCGGTTTTAAATACATGAAAAATTAGTAGCTAAAAACACTGTAGCTGCTGACTTTTAGAAAACAGACACTTACCAGTCCAAGAGTCCAGCGTTGTCGCCAAAGTTGATTCTTCGTCATGCTTTGGATCTCTGGTGTTAAAATCTTGCATGTGGCAGCTCGCTGTGACTTTGTGTTGTTTCACAGATGACTCCCCAGTGCAAATGTACAAGATTACACAGTGTTGTCAGACTACTCCCACAGCCTCCTGGGACACGTAATGTGTCCCAGGAGGTTGTCACAAGAGGTAACTGTCAAAAAAGGTACTCACTCTCAAAAAAGAAAACAACCAATATGTTAGAGGAGGTGTGGGAGTGGATGATCAGTATTTTCATTTTTAAGTAAAGGTCTGCTTTAACATCACTTAACCACTTCAGCCCTGAAAGATTTGGCTGCTCAATGACCAGGCCATTTTTTTTGATACAGCACTGAGCCACTTTAACTGACAATTGCTGGACCCAAACAAAATTGACATCCTTTTTTTCCCAAAAATAGAGATTTTTAATTTTTTTTGCTCTGTAAACAAAAGAATAGCGACCATTTCGAAAAATAACACAATGAGCCAGATTCAGGTACAGCTGGCGTATCTGTGTGGCGGCGTAACTTATCCGATTTACGTTACGCCACGGCAAGTTTTTCAGGCAAGTGCTTTATTCACAAAGCACTTGTCTGTAATGTTGCGGCGGCGTAGCGTAAATCACCCGGCGGAATTCAAATTCGGTGGGTAGGGGGCGTGTATCATTTAAATGAAGCGCGTCCCCGCGCCGAACGAACTGCGCATTCGCCGTCCCTAAAATATCCCAGTGTGCATTGCTCCAAATGACGTCGCAGGGACGTCATTGGTTTTGACGTGAACGTAAATGACATCCAGCCCCATTCATGGATGACTTTTTAAAATTTCGACGCGGGAACGACGGCCATACTTAATATTGGCTGCGCCTCATATAGCAGGGGCAACTATACGCCGGGAAAAGCCTAACGTAAACGTCGTAACTTTACTGCGTCGGCCGCGCGTACGTTCGGGAATTTGCGTATCTAGCCAATTTGCATACTCGACGCGGAAATCTATGGAAGTGCCACCTAGCGGGGGAAAAAAATTGCAGGTTAGATCCGACGGCGTAAGAGACTTACGCCTGTCGGATCTAAAGGATATCTATGCGTAACTGATTCTAAGAATCAGTCGCATAGATACGATGGGCCAGATTAGGACTTACGACGGCCTAAATGGCGCTGCGCCGTCGTAAGTCCTTTCTGAAATCTGGCCCAATATCTTTTACTTTTTGCTATAATAAGTATCCCACATTTTTTTTTCCCAAAACATTTTTTTTACCCCCAAAAAAAAATTTCCTCAGTTGATTGGTGCAAAATTGATAGCGTCTGAAAAATAGGGGATAGATTTATGGCAATTTTTTTTATTATTATTTTTTTACTAGTAATGGCGGCGATCTGCAGTTTTTATCAGGACTGCGATTTGGGACCAAAAAAATTAACATTCCTAAAATGACTTTGACATCATAATATATCCTTTCCAAAGGTACTGATTTTCTATGGCCCGGTGTGTATCCTGGACATAGTCTACTTCTTCAGGAGATATCAGTATCTTTGTGTACAAAGAGTACTCTAAACTAGTGGTCATCAACCCTGTCCCTCAGGGCCCACTAACAGGCCAGGTTTGCAAGATAACTGAAATACATCACAGGTGATATCATTTGCTGCTCAGTGATTGCAGTATTCTAGTCTGCATCTCCCCAAGGTAATACATAAAACCTGGCCTGTTAGTGGGCCCCCGAGGACAGGGTTGATGACCACTGCTCTAAACAAAATAACATAATTAATACTAGACACGTGCATTCGTTTTCGTCCGAATGCATTTTCGTCTGAATTTCAGGTATTTTCGTTATCGTTTTAACAAACGATAACGAAAGCACAGAAAACGAAAACCAAAAGATCCGACATAAACAAATGCTTTATTTTCGCTTTCGTTGCAGTCGAATGTGCCTAACCTTAACTGAATTAGTCCAATATTATTCTACATAAAGAGAAAAGATTCGACATAGAGAGAAAAGATTCGACATTATAGAGACATGAAGAAGATTCGACATAGAGAGACATGAAGTTTCGACATAGAGAGACATGAAGTTTCGACATAGAGACATGAAGATTCGACATAGAGAGACATGAATGCCGCGTACACACGGTCGTTTTTTGTGATGAAATAAAACGACTTTTTAATTCACGAAACAAAACGACGTTTTTCAAACTTAATTTTCAAAAACGACGTAGCATACACACCATCGTTTTTCCAAAATGCTCTAGCAAAGCGCGGTTACGTTCAGCACGTACGGCGGCACTCTGTTATATTGAAGCTCGCTTCATAACTTGCTTCTGAGCATGCGCGGGTTTAAAAACGTTGTTTTAAACGTCGTTTTGCCCACACACTATCATTTTAAATGACACAAAAAACGACATTTGGAAAAACGACACCAAAAAATTGAAGCATGTTTGAATTTTTTTTTTTCGTTTTTCAGAAGACATAAAACAACATTTTCCCCACACACAGTCATTTTAAATGACGTTTTTAAAAATGTCGTTTTTTTTTCATCACAAAAAACGACCGTGTGTACGCGGCAGAAGAGTCAAATAAAAAATCGAGTCAAATCTTCTTCTTTTTTTTTTCTTCTTCTTCTTCTTAGAACATTCTACAGACACCATAAGCCTTCAATGACAGATTCTACCTTAATTTGGATTTTCGGACGAATGCATTTATTTAATGAAAAACAAAATAAATAAAAACTAATTTCGGGAGTAACTAAATGTATTTTTCGGACTAAAACGCAATTACGAAACAAAATATTTCAGTGTGCACATGTCTAATTAATACATTCATTCATTGTCTGTATCATCCCATTGTATACCCATAAGTGTCAATCCCAGATAGAGGGCCATATCCTCAAAAGAGATACACCGTCGTATCCCTGTTTCTATCTTTGGAACTGATCCACAGAATCAGTTTCCAAGAGATAGACAGAAGATCCGACATGTGTAATTGAATTACACTGTCGGATCTTAAGGATGCAATTCTAGGCCGGCCGCTAGGTGGCGAGGCCATTGCGGCCGGCGTAGAATATGCAAATGAACACTTACGGCGATCCACGAACGCTCCGACGGGCCCGTCGCTCTAAATCTACGTCGTTTACGTCGAGTTACGCTGTGTAAAAATAGGGCTGAGTCCTATTTGACTAAGCCCTATTAAGTATGGCCGTCGTTCCCGCGTCAAAAATTCAAACTCTACGTCGTTTGCGTAAGACGTCCGTGAATGGCGCTGGACGCCATTTACGTTACCGTCTAAGCAAATGACGTCGGAGCGACGTCTGTTAGCGCAATGCACGTCGGGTAAGTTACCCGACGGAGCATGCGCAGTACGTCCGGCGCGGGAGCGCGCCTAATTTAAATGGGACTCGCCCCATTAGATTCGGCACGCCTTGCGCCGGACACATTTAAGTTACACCGCCGCAAATTTCAAGGTAAGTGCTTTGTGGATCGGGCACTAACTTGGACAATTTGCGGCAGTGTAACTTAAATGGGAAAAGTTAAGTTACGCCCGAGATTTGTGGATCTGGCCCAGAGTGTCTAAGTGAGAGGAGAAATATCAGGACCAGGGCCCCCGAGGAGTTTCCTAGCATGTTAGGGAATATAGCTAAATGAGACCACTCTACCTTTTCTCTAGAATATAGTGGTTTCCTTCCACGGGGCAGCAATCATAACATTTTATCCATAATCTTTCATAAAAGAGGCCCTATTCTTTACATCAGTGTTTCTCAACTCCAGTCCTCAAGGCGCCCCAACAGGCCATGATTTCAGGCTAACTGTTATTTTGCAAAGGTGATTTGATCAGTTTCACTGTCTTAGTAATTACCAGCCGTTTCATCTGAGAGAAATCATGAAAACATGACCTGTTGTGGCGCCTTGAGGACTGGAGTTGAGAAACACTGCTTTACATATTCTAATACTAGTACTCCATACTATATCCCAACTTTTAGGTCAAAATGATCCTGATATAAAAAAGGCCTAGTTTATTCCATTACCTTACGGTAACATCTTTTTAGTATAGCAGATTAAGGACATCACTGCCAAGCCAAAAAATTCTCACACCTTGAAACGTTCAGCTAGTTATAGGTTTATTTACATACAGATACCTTTCTGCCGCATACCTTCCATAACATAGCTTTGCACTGAATAAACCCATCATGTAGAACCTACATCTACCTTCAATATAAAATGTTTCTATTAACATAAAATCCACTATTAATAACATGTAAACATTGTGAAAGGGTAAAAATAACAACAAAACATTACAGTTGCTGCAAGTGCAGTATCTTTCAATGACATTCTTATTCTAAAATTATAGAACAATCTATGATGTTTACACATTTGTCAACATACAGTGCTGATGTGCAGATTTGCTAAGTCAGTGGTTAGACTTAATTAAGTGGAGTGTATTATTATATGTCATTGTGCTCTGTGGAACAGCAAACAAGCTAAATTTGAATGGCAGTAAATGCTTAGAATACAGTGAATGAATGACATTGTATAGTATTTTCTCAGGAATTGACTGGCAAATATCTGGCACAGGTTGGTATTGAGAAATCAGGATGCAATATTAACTCTTAAATGTAAACTCAAGGGGAGCAGTAATGAAGGAAATATGTTTAGTGATACCCTTCAGTTAAATTTGAAAATGAAACCTTGAATTGCATACAGGGAACCTATTTGCTCAGTACTTATGTTATACTTACATGTCCATTTGCCCTTTTCTACGATCTATTGAACAGAGCAAAGGATGACAAGTTTTTTTTTTTTCACACCAAGGTCACTTTAACCACTTAAGGTCCCCCTTATAGCAGTTTGACTGCTACAATAGGCACTATAACTTTTATACGCTTATTGGGATTTTTTTTTAATCAAAAATATATAGCAGTATACATATTGGCCTACATTTATGAAGAAATTCATTTATTTTTTATTTTTCAATGTTCCTTTTTTATGTCCACCCCCCTCCCCCACTCCATGCTAGATTTGCCATGATGCTACAACCAAGATCTTGACCACTGATGAAAACTGAATTATAACCCTTTTCCCGAATCTCCTTGGCTCCCTTATTTAAGATGAATGCCTCATTACATTCAGAATTTTCATACAGGTATTTCTCTTTCACTCAAATGCAACCTACACATCTTTTTAGTATAGCAGATTAAGGACATCACTGCCAAGCCAAAAAATTCTCACACCTTGAAACGTTCAGCTAGTTATAGGTTTATTTACATACAGATACCTTTCTGCCGCATACCTTCCATAACATAGCTTTGCACTGAATAAACCCATCATGTAGAACCTACATCTACCTTCAATATAAAATGTTTCTATTAACATAAAATCCACTATTAATAACATGTAAACATTGTGAAAGGGTAAAAATAACAACAAAACATTACAGTTGCTGCAAGTGCAGTATCTTTCAATGACATTCTTATTCTAAAATTATAGAACAATCTATGATGTTTACACATTTGTCAACATACAGTGCTGATGTGCAGATTTGCTAAGTCAGTGGTTAGACTTAATTAAGTGGAGTGTATTATTATATGTCATTGTGCTCTGTGGAACAGCAAACAAGCTAAATTTGAATGGCAGTAAATGCTTAGAATACAGTGAATGAATGACATTGTATAGTATTTTCTCAGGAATTGACTGGCAAATATCTGGCACAGGTTGGTATTGAGAAATCAGGATGCAATATTAACTCTTAAATGTAAACTCAAGGGGAGCAGTAATGAAGGAAATATGTTTAGTGATACCCTTCAGTTAAATTTGAAAATGAAACCTTGAATTGCATACAGGGAACCTATTTGCTCAGTACTTATGTTATACTTACATGTCCATTTGCCCTTTTCTACGATCTATTGAACAGAGCAAAGGATGACAAGTTTTTTTTTTTTCACACCAAGGTCACTTTAACCACTTAAGGTCCCCCTTATAGCAGTTTGACTGCTACAATAGGCACTATAACTTTTATACGCTTATTGGGATTTTTTTTTAATCAAAAATATATAGCAGTATACATATTGGCCTACATTTATGAAGAAATTCATTTATTTTTTATTTTTCAATGTTCCTTTTTTATGTCCACCCCCCTCCCCCACTCCATGCTAGATTTGCCATGATGCTACAACCAAGATCTTGACCACTGATGAAAACTGAATTATAACCCTTTTCCCGAATCTCCTTGGCTCCCTTATTTAAGATGAATGCCTCATTACATTCAGAATTTTCATACAGGTATTTCTCTTTCACTCAAATGCAACCTACCCAGGGACTACAAGAGAAGACACAGCAAAGAAGAGGAGATAATAGATTTGTGAAAGAACCAGTGCTGTTTAGGGAGAGGGAGGAAGTATACTGGGTGTAACCATCTGATTCATCATCATTAAGAAATTCCAAAGACAAACATGTTGTTCAATAGACAATGCCAGGTGCTTGGGTAAGATGAATGAGTTGGTACTTTACAAAGGACAGCACTTTTTTTTAGTTTTGGCTGAGGGTGAAAAATGCCTGGGCATTTTATGTAGGACAAGGTTAGTCCATTTGTTTAAGCTATACATTTTGAATTTGCTTGTACTTACGGAACCCACAAGTACTTCATAAGCACCTACTCGTAATTTAAAAAGGTGACCTGCCATAACAAGATGAGTTAATATATTTTGTGAGGAGCACTGAATGATATTGTTTCAGTGCCACTTTTAGATGTTATGTATGTTATTTATACTTAGACAATTTTTTTTTAATAATAAATGCCTCATATACATGTTTTATGGGTGGAACTGCATATGGATGTGCGTAGTTCAAAGTTAATCACAGGTAAAAAATGTGCATCAATGTACAATATTCAACAGGTTCCATGGCTCATAGCATGTTTTTGTCTCCAGGGAAGCGTCTAACACGTTTCGACCAATGAGACATCGTCAGAGGCGTCAGAGGATACTTGTTTTTTTACCTAGGTTTTGTAATTACTGTCTTAATACATTTTTTAACCTATTTAAACATGCTTCACTATGCGCATCTTTATTTTTGTCACATGGGTTCATTCCTTGTGATTGGAGATTTGAGTAGAGTGGAGTGTGATATTAAATGAAGGAACACTATCATCATTTAAAGGAGTAGTAAAGGAAAACATTTTTTTTGCTGAAATTACTGTTTACAGGGTATAGAGACATAATAGTTAACTGATTCCTTTTAAAATGATTAAAAATAGATATAAATCAATGATATAATGTGCCTGCAGTTTAGTTTCGTTTTTAAACCAGTTTCATGTTTCTGTGAAGTACAGAGACACACAGAACAAAAACAAACAAACACAGGGCAGTGTTTGTTTTTAAAATGAATCTGATTGGTTCTGAGGAGTTTTAGACACACAGTAATCACACCTCCCTGATCATGGACCACAGTGAAAAGCTAGCATGAGTTTTTTCATAAGGAGCCAGACAAGCAGGAAGTGTGGAGATCAGAGAAGGATTACAGCTACTTCAAAGCAAAAACGAACAATGAAGACATGAAACCAGGACTGCAGTAAGGTAAAGGAAGCTATTTAGCTAAAAAAAAATCCTTTAGTGACCCTTTAAATGTTACAAGGGATATAACAAAATAAGTACAAAGGAAATCAAGGCTGCAAAAATTCAAAAGGAACAACAAATCCAAAGAAATTCTTTAAATATATTAACAATAAAAAGTTCAGGTCGACCGAGCTAGGAGATGGCTGCCTGATTGATGAGCTCCTGCCACCTCAGAACGTACTTCACCATAAGCGGTGCTTTTTGACCCTATCAAGGACGCCTGACCATGGGTACTGCTTCCCGACAGTCCTCGGCTTCCCGATCCCGATCCCCTAGGGAGCACACCGACTCCCTAGAGCAGCACATCCCGGCGATGTTCCGCACCGGCCGAGGAAACATGGCGGCCTCCCGTCAGGGAACACCTCGAGGCCGCTCGCAGGTCGCGTCCTCTCTGCGACCCCCCTCGACCACCCTCAGTTGACTCTCGAGGACCCGGAGACGTTGCCTGCCTCCGCTTCAGCTTCGGCACCCATCACCATCGGGGATTTGAGAGCTGTGGCTTCTGACATCAAGAATGCGCTCACAGCGGCCATAGCAGAGCTGTGCCTTGATTTCCAGGCACTGGACGGGAGAGTCTCGGCCGCGGAGAACACACTGGTGGAACACGATTTGGTCCTCCAACGTTCCACCAGAAAAATCGATGACCACACTCTACAAATGCGGGAAATTAACCGCTACTTTGAGGACCTGGAGAACCGGGGACGCCGCCACAATCTACGCATGCGGGGCCTCCCTGAAGCCGTTGAAGGGGGCCAGATCGCAAGGGAGGTAACGGAGCTTTTCAACTCTATACTTAAGAGACCCCCTGACGCGGCTATTGCTATGGAGTGGATCCACAGGGCACTGCGCCCTAGGGGCAGGGACACGGACCCCCCTAGAGATATTATTTGCTGCCTAATGGACTTTGGGCTGAAAGAGGAAATCCTCCAACAGGCAAGAGGCCAGCGCCCTATGCACGAGGGTTCCCAGATCCAACTGTTCCAGGACCTTTCTGGAATAACGCTGAAGCATAGGAGAGACCTCAAGCCCCTCTTAGATGCCCTGCGGTCAGCAAACATCCGCTACAAGTGGAAATATCCTTTCGGCCTCTCTGCCTCCCATCAGGGGCGCACAGCACTGCTTAAAGTCCCTGAGGACCTGTCGCTTTTATTTGAGACCCTGGGCATTCCGCCCGTGGCGGTCCCGGAATGGTACGCCATTTATCGCCGCTCCGTAGGCCGTTGGAATGGGCCCCCGGTGGAAAGGATGGAGACGCAGCCCATGAGATCCCGGAGGAGACAGTCCCCCTCGAGCTCCCGCACCTCTGCCACCTACACAGGACCTAGGAGGGAGGGCGACCCTCTTTCTTCTCCCGGAGCACGGAGAGCCCGCAGAGACAACTGAACGGCGGACCGCGTCTCCGACAGAGCTGATGCCTATTGATTCGTTGGCGAGTTTGTGTGCCTTTCGCCGTGTTATGTGTTACAGACTTCTGGAATCTCATTTTTATTCTTTATCTTGTACTTTGTTGGGAACGAACGGTGTCTGCCTCATCCCGGCGCTCCCCGTCGCATATACTGCTACCTTGTGGGACCTCCCGCTCGCCCCGTCGCCACGCCCTCTGGATCTACAATTGCTGCCAACTCGCAGTGCGGGAAGACGCTGATAGACTCCGCCTACTCGACCATCAGAGGACTGAGCGGCCCGCCCGGCCTTAGATACTACATTGCCCAGAATGCACTATGCTCGCCGCGCTCCCGGAAGCGGAACCCTATGACGGCCTCTCGTCCGGCGCATTACACATTCGTCACTTCACGGGAGACGTTAACACGGCCGAGGACCGCGGAATCAATACAGGGGATGGGCTCGCCGGCGGCCGCACTCTTATGCCTCCCGGACGCGGGACCCACTTGCAGCTAAGGTTTGTTTACCGGAGACAGATAACAACGCACGCCCCACAGGAGGCCTCCGCGATATCTCAGAACCCAGTTTCTCTTCCAGGGTTCACGTGGCCTGGCTCCCAGCTGACACTCTCACGCTTGCCCTCCTGGCTATGCCTACCGACCTACCTCCGCATCGCCTGATCGAGGGAGAGCCGATGCCCTCCTAGGCTTCGGTGGAGCGCACATGCCACGTCCAAGGGTCCGTGGAACGGGTGATCCCCCAGCTACGACACATTGTGCTCGGGCCCATGTCTGATCTGGTCTAGACCCTCTCTGATTGGCTCCCTACGGATGAGACTCTGGCCCGCACGGCTTGACACCCCTCCCTAGATGCTAAATTATCACGGACACTCCGGAAATAGGGGCGTATTCTGTCAGACGGTGCCTAGGCCCCCGGGCCTAGTATACACCCAGGTGACTGTGCTGAACTAGAGTTGCCCCACTGCTGGAAGTTCCCCGGTTGCTGGACTAGCCGGTCAGATGGACTCACCCTCGCGGCCCTCAGCGTACTGCCCCCCGCGACCGAGAACTCTGCCAGACCTGCTTGTCACCTCTCCTTGGACTACGCCTCCTCACTACTGCACCCGGTTCGGGTTTGTGGATTATCCGAGGGAACCGCGGTTCCCTGGTTAAGTATTAGCTCTTATGACTGTTTTACCATGATGTTGTTTCACTGTTTGCTGCCTCCCTGACGCTAGACTACCTCCCAGACGGCTAGGTATGCATTAATGGGGAGGACCTGCAATTTTTGGTTGGGGATGGGTGAGGGAGGTAAGATTGGGGATGTGGATGCCTCCGACCCCCTCTCCGCGGGGCCCCCGTCTATCGCGGTGGCCTTACGCATGAGGAGGGGACGGGAGATGCACCATACAGTGCCCTTCTATGGATACCGAGCCCTGGGAATATCAGCTTGCTAGGTACTGTGATGATCCCCCCCCAGCGGGCTGCACAATCTCCCCTTACCCACAGTTGCCCATCGGCCAGGGGGATGACACCTCTCCTGCCTCATCTGACTGTACGTTCTGGGGTGGCTAGCCACTCCACGTTACGTACATCCTCACTCAGCTGTCTGTTGGTAAGATCCTGACCGTCCCCCAAGCGGTACCGCGCGACGGGGTTCGCGCCTAGTGTCGGACGTGGGCCCCTCCCACCGCCGCGCCTTACCGATTGTCCACTACCCAAATCAGGTGGCAGGACTGTGTCCCTCCACCTAATCGGTTTCAGATGTTCGCCTCACTCGCTGAGGTGAGTACTAATCCCTGTCCCTGGGACGCTCCGCTAGGTCTCCCGTCCCGGGCACCGGTTGCCAGAAGGGCTGAATCCCTGTTGGGACCTATACCCTCGTCCTTCGTCCCCGTCGACACACTAGGGATCCCTCCCATCCCCCCTCCCCTTCCCCACTCGACCACCGCGAACCGCCACAGCTCAAACACCCTACGTCACCGCGACGCACGGTTAGACAACCACCGGCCCGATTGATGATGTCTGCAATACCGACAGACGCTAACATCCCTAAATTAAAGATCGTCTCCCTGAATGCGCGGGGACTGAACCTGCCCGAAAAACGGGCCCAACTCCTTCTCTCCATGCATCGAGCTAGGGCCGACATAGTGTTTGTGCAAGAAACACACTTCAAATCTGGAGCTATACCCAAATTGCACAACCACTACTTCCCATTGGTCCACCACGCGGCGAACACGCAAGCGAAAACGAAGGGAGTCTCCACATTAATAGCTAGAAATTGCCCATTCCAGCTGACAGACACGCTAGCTGACCTGGAAGGGCGGTATTTGACTTGACTTCCTGTTTGTCAGCCAGGAAGACCTACCCTTCTTATCCTCTGCTTCGATCGATCCCATGTTCATATCGGATCACAATCCGATTTCGGTTACATTATCTCTGCCCCCCAGTCACCCACGGTCCAGGGTATGGAGGTTGGACCCATCCCTGCTCACGGACCCAGTAGTAGCTAAGGACTTAGATAAAGCGCTCGAAACATTTTTCCGAGAAAACAGACCGGAAGATATGGCCCCCAGTGTTAACTGGGAGGCTCACAAGTGCGTGGTACGGGGTCTTCTAATAGCGGCTGCGGCCAAAAGGAACAAGGAAATACGAAAACACTACGACGACATTCTAGGCAGGATTAAGATATTAGAATCCGCACATAAACACTCGCAGGCCCTCGCCACATTACAGGACTTAAGCCGAGCTAGGGCCGAACTTCTGGAGGTCATAGATAAAAAGGTTAAGCGTAGCTATGTACTGGCAAGGAAATCATTCTACGAGCATGGCAACAAGGTGAGTAAACTCTTGGCTAGAGCGCTACAAACCCAAAAGGCAAAAACGACGGTCCACTCCCTGACAGACGCCCTGGGCCGTACAGTACAATCCACCCCTGACATAGCTAAGCTTTTTGTTCAGTATTACACCGACTTATACAACTTGCCATCCCCGGCTACACCAGCTGCACTAGAGGCAAGGCAGGGTCTAATTGACGACTTCCTACGCCAATGCGGCCCAACCCGGCTGTCGGAGGCGGCTAAGACGGAACTCTACAAACCCCTCAGCGACGCAGAGGTGGGGCTGGCCCTGAAGCAACTAAAATCGGGCAAAAGCCCGGGTCCTGATGGCCTGGCGGCAGGGTATTATAATACCTATGCGACGGTACTTACACCTTTCTTTATATCGGCCTTCAACTCCTTCGCCAACGCTACCACCCCTCCCCGTGACCTTCTGATTGCACACATTGTTGTTATTCCCAAACCGGATAAAGACCCAACTGCAGTGTCCAACTACAGGCCAATATCTCTACTGAACGTGGACCTTAAATGGTTCGCTAAAACGATAGCGAACAGGCTGCTGCCCAACATGGTTGCCTTAGACCAGTCCGGATTCGTCCCCGGGAGGGAGGCCCGGGACAACACCCTCACGGCATTAAACGTCCACCACTGGCTCACTTCCAACAGGTCCCCTGGGTTTTTCTTATCCCTCGACACGGAGAAGGCGTTTGACAGGGTGGCGTGGGATTTTATGCAAGCAACTCTGCAATCCGCGAACTTCCCGCCGACCATGCTGAGCTTCATCTCAGCATTGTACACAGGCCCCACAGCGAGAGTGCGAGTGAACAACCACCTGTCAGACGCCTTCTCCATTGCGAACAGGACCCGTCAGGGATGCCCCCTTTCCCCCCTACTGTTTATTCTCACACTAGAACCCTTTCTACAGCGCCTCAGATCTAACCCCATGATTAAAGGTATCCATATTGACAATAGGACCTATAAAATTGCCGCTTTCGCGGATGACATTCTCCTCTTTCTCAGAGACCCCCTTACGACTATCCCCAACTTGATGAAGGACTTTGAGGACTTCAAGGTATTGTCCAACTTCCAAATTAACTTTTCCAAATCATCGGCCCTAAATGTTTCTCTACCCACAACTCTATGCGATCAGTGCAAGTTAAATTTCCCTTTCAAGTGGACTGCTCGTGCCATCACATATTTGGGGATCCAACTCCCTTCCTCTCTAACAGACCTATACTCACTTAACTATACCCCGCTGCTCCAAAATATACTGAAAGACTTGAAAGAATGGTCCCCAAAACCACTATCGTGGTTCGGCAGGATCGCAGTGGTCAAAATGAACATACTCCCCCGGGTTCTATACACCCGCCCGCGCCTGAGCTACGCCAGACTCACGGTCCCTAAGCTGCAGGGAGGTCTAGGGTTACCTGACTTACACAAATACAACCTGGCCTGTGGTCTGACCAGGATTGTTGACTGGACAACGAACGGGGAGAGAAAGAACTGGGTAGAGCTAGAGCAGTCGTTCTCCCCTCTGCCCCTAACCCATCTGCCATGGTTTGCGAAGTGCAATGCCCTACAAGGTTGTATTGACCATCCCCTCATACGCCCCTCTTTACTGGCCTTTCAGACGGCTTGCGCCAAACACAAATTATCAGACCGGACCGGCCCCATGTCTCCCCTGCGACTGAATCCCGACTTCCCCCCAGGAATGAGCCCTACTTTCTTGTCTGATGGCTGGCCCCACAAAACGGTGCGGGCGGGTCAATTTTACTCCGCAGGTCGTCTCTTGTTGCAAACAGAGCTGGCAACCAAAACGAGTAAGGACGAGTTCCCTTTCTGGACTTACCTCCAGATTAGGCACTTCCTCGATAAGAAAGCTTCTGATGTACACTGGTCCAGGCCCAACACCCCCTTCGAAAACCTATGCAATTCTAAATCACCGCTGAGACATCTAATCTCGATAATATATGGTTTACTGTTCTCCTCGCACTCACCTAAACTTCATTGGGCCAACCAGCAGTGGGAAAGTGACCTCTCACTAGATCTATCGGACACGGAATGGGAACACATATATAGACTCGCCCACAAGGGATCAATTAACGTCCAGACGCAGGAGAACGCATACAAACTCCTCTCCAGATGGTACAAAACCCCACTCAAGTTACACAGAATTAACCCTGCACTTCCCAAAGTGTGCTGGAGATGCCATCTGGAGACGGGCTCCTTTCTCCACGTGTGGTGGACATGCCCCAAGCTCCAACCCTACTGGACTGAGGTCCATAAACACATCACACGCATAACCACCGACACTCTGGAATTCTCGCCTGCCCAATTCCTTCTCCACCATGCCAAATCACTCCCGAGGAAATACGGCCGTTCCCTGGCTATGCACATGGTAAATGCCGCACGTATGTGCATCCTGCTCTACTGGCTCTCCCCACACCCCCTTCTCTGTCTGACTGGTTTCAACGCCTCCAGAAGATAATGGAGATGGAGGAACTGATCCATCAGAGCAACAATACGCCTGCGAAGTTCAACGAGACCTGGGCCTGTTGGCGGCATTTTACCTCATCTGATGAATACAAAACCATTAACCCCTAAGAACAGCGTCCAGCGCTCCCACAACCTCACCCCTTGACGAGCTGTGGCGGCTCACCCCCCCCTCCTTATTCGTTCACCTAAACACACCACACACCATACTCTGTCCAGACCCTTGCCTCCTTCCCCCCGCCTGCCCCACCCTACCCCTAAGTCCGGAATCTGCTCGTATGAATCCGTAGAATAACGGACCGGTTGCCGGGATCGGCAGGGTGTTACTGCAGACCAATCTGGGGACTGTTGACAAGGATAACTGTATGTTTACCCTGGGAACCCCATTCCCATGTTAGAGAACCCACGATGTCTTAAGCGGGAATCCGCACACCCCACCAGGCTTATCCCATGCTTTGTCACACTGGGGGGGTACACCTTGGGAAATAAGGGCTTTAAGTTACCCATCGGTTCCGCTAGTTGCGTTAGTTGCCTTTTGATAGCATTATAGTCGGTTGGCATCCGCTCTGTCTACTATGTTTATCTTATTCTCAATTACCCTCTGCTCTGAATATGTTGTGGCGGCTGCGTCCGCAAGAGTTTCACATTGTTGCTTACTATATATTGTTCTTGTAACTGTAACTGTCATGCCTGATGGATGAAAATAAAAAAAAATTTGGAAAAAAAAAAAAAAAAAAGTTCAGGTCTGAGCAAGTAGGTCCTTTACAAAATAATCTAGAGTGGGTGACTGGAGACAAAGAGAAGGTGAATTAATTTAATACCATCTTCAGCTCTGAGTATACATGGGGGAGCTCATGTCCATAATGAGGATGGTATTGACATAGCCAAAAATAAACCATTATAGCTCAATATTGATATGTTCCAGAAACATTTAGACAGCATAAAGGTGAGTAAAGCACCCGGACCAGATGGCTTACACTCAGGGGTCCTAAAATAATTGAGCTCTGTCATTTCAAGGATATTATTTCAAATTTTCAGTGACTCTTTAACCACTTCAGCTCTGGAAGATTAAGCCCCCTTCATGACCAGGCCATTTTTTGTGATACGGCACTGCGTTACTTTAACTGACAATTGCGTGAACATACGACACTGTAATCAAATAAAATGTATGTCTTTTTTTCCCATACAAATAGAGATTTATTTTGGTGGTATTTTAGCACCTCTGCATTTTTTTGCACTAAAAACAAAAAATAACGACAATTTAAAATTTTAATAAAAAAAAAAAATCCAATAAAAATGTGTAAAAAATCGAATTTCTTCATCAATTTAGGCCAATATGTATTCTGCTATATTTTTGGTATATATAAAAAAAAAACAATAAGGATATATTAATTGGTTTGCACAAAAGTTATAGTATCTAGAAACTATGGGATATATTTATGGAATTTTAATGTATTTTTTGTTTTACTTGCAATGGCGGTGATGAACAACTTATAGCGGGAATGCGATATTGCAGAGGACAAATCGGGCACCTAACTGACACTTTTGAATTTTGCTGGGGAACATGTGACACTAATACAGTTCTAAAATGATGTGCCGTCAGTGTACTGACACTGACTGGGAAAGGGTTAACATCAGGGGTGATCAAAGGGTTAACTGTGTGCCTAGCTGGTGTTTCAGTGTAGTGGGGGAGGTGTGTGAAGAAACTAGATCGGGGCTATCGGGGGATAAGTAATGGTAGGGATATCTTGTGTGGAAAGGGGTGTTCCAACTTTTGGGGAAATTGTATGCTCTCTGCCTGGAGATAATTGGTTTATTCCTTAACCGGTTAACGCCCGCCCACTGTATATATACGTCCTGTTTTTAAAGATGGATATCTCGGTAACGGCAGCAGCTGCTGCCACAACCGAGGTATCCATCTCTTCAGTGGGCGGGCCTGTAAACGATGACGGCGGTCTCCGCGGCAGATTCGCAGCGAGATCACCATTATCGGTGGCGGGAGAGGGCCCCCTCCCGCCGCTCTACCGCGCCCTCTGACGCTTACCGGAGCCGTCGGTAAAGGCGGAGGCGATCGGGTGCTGCTGCCTAGTGTGTGAGGATGCGAGTGAGGGCAAGATGGCCCCCACCCGTCCTCATAGCTTTGCTGGGCGGAAGTGACGTCAAAACGTCAGTCCCGCCCAGTGTCTTAAAGAGCCATTTTTTTGGTTGTTATTTTTTAAATGACAAAATTTCCATTTTTTTTTGCATTTAAGTCTAAATATGAGATATGAGGTCTTTTTGACCCCAGATCTCATATTTAAGAGGACCGGTCATGCTTTTTTCTATTACAAGGGATGTTTACTTTCCTTGTAATAGGAATAAAAGTGATACATTTTTATTTTATTTTTTATTTCAGTGTAAAAAATTATAAAATCAGTAAAAATAAATAAGAAAACAAAACATTTTTTTTTTAAAGTGCCCCGTCCCGACGAGCTTGCGCGCAGAAGCGAGCGCATACGCGAGTAGCGCCCGCATATGAAAACGTTCAAACCACACAAGTGAGGTATCGCCGCGATCGTTAGCGCGAGAGCAATAATTCTAGCCCTAGACCTACACTTTAGCTAAAAAAATGCAGCCTATAGAATTTTTTAAACGTCGCCTATCGATTTTTAAGGGTAAAAGTTTGACGCCATGCCACGAGCGGGTGCAATTTTTAAACGTGACATGTTGGGTATCATTTTACTTAGCGTACCATTATCTTTCACAATATATAAAAAAATTGGGCCAAATTTATTGTTGTCTTATTTTTTTATTCAAAAAAGTGAATTTTCTCCCAAAAAATTGCGCTTGTAAGACCGCTGTGCAAATACGGTGTGACAAAAAGTATTGCAATGACCGCCATTTTATTCTCTAGGGTGTTTAAGTAATTTTCTAGCAAAAAAAACTGTTTTAGTCTTATAAACGCCGAATCTGAAAAACAGGCTTGGGGCTTAAGTGGTTAACTGATCTCAATATCTCCCAGGCAGAGAGAGGGCGGGTGTACTATAATAGCTTGCTGTGGTAATGTCGTCTGCTACTGTCATGTAAATGAACCTTAGTCTGGCTCTCAGGAACCTTTCATGGTGTGATGTTAATTGACACTGTATTGTGTGAATTTTGATTGATGATAAATGTGTATTGTGAGAAGAGCTTATCTTTTGTCACCTAAATGATTAGTAATTAACTCATGTAGATTATCTCAGAGATAGAATCTCTGTCTCCTAAAAGATGTGTATTGGAGGCTCGTTAGTACCCATTGTATGATGTTGTGGGTGGAGTGTGTCATTGTCCATCCGATTACTGCAAGTATTCTTTTTGGTGTATATAAGAGCCTGCCTTCTCAATAAAGTTGTTCTATGCCTGGTACACCCTTCATGAAGTCTTGGCTCATGTTTGGGGGAAAATTCTAACCATTGGGAAGAATCATCCTGGAAACTGTATTCATCTCCACTATCCCTCTACCTCCTGATCACTTATCACCTCATGATCACTTATGCTCGGCGATTGAGGGACGGAAAGAAGGTCGCAGTACCATAACCACTGCAGGTCTTAACAACTGGTGGCAGCAGTGGGATTTGAACCCATGCCTCTGAAGAGACTGGAGAGGACTACGCTAAAGGATCTGCTGGAAGCCCAAGGTCAAGTGGCAAGCAACAAAAAGAAAGCTATCCTCACAGCAGGACTAATGGAGGGCGACCAAACCAGCAGCATGGCGAATGTCAGCCAGGAGGAAGCAGAGTTCCAACAGAAGGTGATGTGGAGGCTAAACCTATATGGGCCAAATCCCACACCGGAGATGGTGACGCAAGTCCTGTCGCAGGTGAGCACAGAACGCAGAGCCCAACAGGCAAGCTTAAACCAAGGAGACACCGCTTCCTTAGCCGGATCTATAAATGGAGGGCAGCTGAGAAAGATTAACTATGCTGCTTTTAAAAGTTTTTCGGATGGAGAAATGGAAATTGACGCATACCTACAAGATTTTGAGCATCAATGCGCTTTGGAGGGTCTGGAATCAGAGCAATGGGCCGCGATTCTAAGCAGCAAACTCACGGGCCGAGCAGCAGAGGCATACCGAGCAGTTCCTAAAACAGCCATACATGACTACGCCAGGGTAAAGGATATTCTGCTAGCCAGGTATGCCATGACCCCAGAGACTTACAGGAAAAAGTTTCGGCATTACGGAAAGGGGGCTGAGACTCCTACACCGAATGGGATTTTAGGATGTATTGGGCAGCCCAAAACTGAATACAAGGCTGCCAGGCCACGACGCTAGAGGAGGTGCTACAACTCCTCTTGCTAGAACAATTTTTTGACCACACACCTGCAGACACCAGGGACTGGGTCAGAGACAGGAAGCCGGCCACAATCGAGGAAGCGGCCAAGCTGGCAGATGAGCATCACGAGGAAGAAAAGGAGAGGCTAGTGGAAACCGCCCTCTGGTAAGGTCCAGCACCCCAACGCCAGGTCCTGTGACCCACCACCGACCGAACGCGGTACCAACCACAACACCACCTAATTTTAACCAGAGATCGCCATTGGTATGTCACCAATGCAATCAGCCAGGGCACTACAAAATACATTGCCCTCAGCGGAGCAGAGGCAATTGGGAGCGGCCATCACCACCACCACCGAGGGCAGCCACAGCCCTGAATCTGAGCAATGGACCGTACTACATGAGGTGAACCCAGCACAAGCCGAGGGGGACAACTGGGTGCACCACAGACAATGGGTCACAGTAGATGGAAAGGAGGCTGAGGCACTACGAGATTTTGGGGCCACCCTCACTCTGGTGCAGCCTCACACCGTATCTGCAAAGGATTGTTGCAGTAAGAGTGGCAGGAGGCACCATCCACAAACTACCCACAGCCCAAGTGCAGTTAAATTGGGGAACCGGAGCCAAGCAGATGGAAGTAGTCATTATGTCTGGCCTACCTGCGGAAGTATTGTTGGGGAACGATTTGGGGTGCCTAACTTCACAGCTGCTTACCCCAGATCTCGCTGGAACCTGCCCTGTGACTACCAGGGCGCAAGCCCGCCAAGCTGGACAGATGCACTCGGAAGAACCACAAGTAGGAACCGAAAACCCTGTAGTATGGTCTGACCCTACCCCCTTCTGGGGCACTCCACAAGACTTTGGGCCAAGCCCAGCAGTCAGATCCCACCTTAGCAGGTTATAGGAAGGCCGTAGGTACCCCTAAGGAAGGTAATGCGCAAGAGAACTTCCACTGGGACAAGGGACTGCTATATAGGGCCACAGGGGGAGTGGGAAGTGGGGCAGCCCAAGTTATAAAAAGGCAGCTAGTTGTACCCCGCAAATACAGAACAGAGCTTCTAAAGCTCAGCCATGATATCCCACTACCCCCAAAATCTGGGTATCAAGAAAACTAAGGAACGCCTTACCCAGACGTTCTTCTGGCCAGGGATGTCAAAAGACTTGCAGACGTACTGCAGGACATGTGACACGTGTCAAAGGATAGGGAAACCCCAAGGCCAAGTTACGGTCCCTACCTATAATAGAGGAACCATTCTACAGAGTGGCAGTAGACCTAATAGGGCCCCTCAACAAACCCAGCGCCTCCGGAAGGCGCTACATCCTCACGGTGGTGGACTATGCCACCAGGTACCCTGAGGCTGTGGCGCTCTCCAACATTGAGGCGTTGACGGTAGCAGAGGCTCTAGTCAGGATCTTTTTGCGTGTAGGATTCCCCTGGGAAATACTCTCAGATCAGGGAACCCAGTTCACGGCAACTGTCACTCAACAGTTATGGCAGAGCTGGGGGGTGAAACTGTTATTTAGCTCCCCCTACCACCCCCAGACCAACGGCCTCTGTGAACGATTCAACGGCATGCTTAAGCAGATGCTCACAGCGTTCATAGTGTCCTACGGTCAATGGGAGAATTTTCTACCCCATCTCCTGTTTGTCTACTGGGAAGTGCCCCAGGTGTCGACCGGGATCTTCCCCTTCAAACTCCTATATGTGAGAAAAGTCCAGGGACCCCTGGACCTCATACGGGAGCACTGGGAGGGCAACACAGGAGAGGAAGGGATCTCGGTTTTGCCGTACGTGCTGGAGTTCCGGGACCTCCTGCAGGCACTGACCAAATCAGTTTGGGAGAGCCTACAGGTGGCCCAGAAACTACAGAAACAATGGTATGACCGGGGAGCACGAGATAGGAGCCTGGAAGTAAGGCAAAAAGTATTAGCCCTCAGACCATCCAAAAAGGACAAGCTACAGGCAGCGTGGCAGGGGCTATTTAAAGTGGTAGAACGGATTAGCGACACCACCTATACTGTATTGTGGCCAAATGTTCGGATGAAAGGATCAGACGAGCCTTTCATGTGAACATGTTGAAACCGTTCTTCGAGCGCTCCGAGGACGTGGCCGCTATCTGTGACCTGTCCACTAATGATAGTGAAGGACTCCCCTTACCTGACCTGCTGGCAGCTAACCAAGGTACCCTAGAGCAAGTTGTGTTGGGGGAGAAACAAAATCTCACCCTGAAACCCGAGAAATGCCATGTGGGCATGGCAGAGGTTCAATACCTAGGGCATAGAGTAGGGTCTGGGAAACAGCGCCCCAAACCCGCAAAAGTAGAGGCCATAGCCAATTGGCCCCAGCCCTGCACCAAGACGCAGGTATTGGAGTTCCTAAGCACCGCAGGGTATTATATAAAGTTTGTCCCGGAGTATAGCACCCTAGCAAAACCCCTCACCGACCTGACCAAAAAGTTCCTACCCAAGCAGGTAGCCTGGTCCCCGGAGTGTGCAACGGTGTACCAGGGACTTAAGATGTCATGGAGCACCCGGTGGAATACCTCAGCCACAAGTTATTACCTCGGGAGGTCAGCTATGCCACTGTGGAAAAAGAATGCCTGGCTCTAGTATGGGCCTTAAAGAAGCTCCAACCATACCTTTATGGCCGTGCCTTTACCCTACTCACTGACCACAACCCCCTCATCTGGCTCAACCAAGTCTCTGGAGACAATCCCCGGTTGCTGCGCTGGAGACTAGCGTTGCAGCCCTACAATTTTACACTGCAATACCGCCCGGGCAAGCAGAATGGCAATGCGGATGGGTCTTCCCACCAAACCGACTTTATAATTTTGTTACCCGGATATCCCCTAGCCAACCCGGCAGGGTCTAGGCAGGTATGTCGACCCATGGAACTAAGGGGGAGTATTGTGAAGAAAATAGACTTTATTCAGAATTTTCTCATAAGTTCGGTTTGTTTTTTAAGAACCCCTGGACCGATCTGGGTGAAATTTGGATATGTTGGTACCCCAGATCGGGGCTATCAGGGGATATGTAATGGTAGGGATACCTTGTGTAGAAAGGGGTGTTCCAACTTTTGGGAAAATTGTGTGCTCTCTGTCTGGAGATAATTGGTTTATTCCTTAACTGATCTCAATATCTCCCAGGCAGAACGAGGGCGGGTGTACTATAATAGCTTGCTGTGGTAATGTTGTCTGCTACTGTCATGTAAATGAACCTTAGTCTGGCTCTCGGGAACCTTTCATGGTGTGATGTTAATTGACACGGTATTGTGTGAATTTCGATTGATGATAAATGTGTATTGTGTAGCAGGTGAGAAGAGCTTATCTTTTGTCACCTACATGATTAGTAATTAACTCATGTAGATTATCTCAGAGACAGAATCTCCCAAAAGATGTGTATTGGAGGCTCGTTAGTACCCATTGTATGATGTTGTGGGTGGAGTGTGTCATTGTCCATCCGATTATTGCAAGTATTCTTTTTGGTGTATATAAGAGCCTGCCTTCTCAATAAAGTTGTTCTATGCCTGGTACACCCTTCATTAAGTCTTGGCTCATGTTCGGGGGAATATTCTAACCATTGGGAAGAATCATCCTGGAAACTGCATTCATCTCCTCTATCCCTCTACCTCATATGGTAGCAATAATCACTTATGCTTGGAAATTAAGGGATGGAAAGAAGGCTGCGGTACCATAACCACTGCAGGTCTTAACCAGGTGCTTTTACTAGTGGATAGCATAGATCTGTGTTTCTGCTATACAGAAACACTGGATTCATGCCTTCTGTACTGAAAAAAAAAACATCAACCTGTCGTGGTTCCGTCCTTCCTGTGTACAGAATGATCAGCAGGGACATCAGATCCATGGGACCCGCTGTGTAGAATCATAGCGGAAGAGAGCTGCCGCTGTTGCACACTCCTGCCCGATACCCGAAAGTGAAGGATCACATATATGAATATATACGTGATCCTGTGCAGCAGGGCTGCCCTGTAGAAGTAAATGTGCTATAGGGCAGTCAGCAAGCTGGTAATAACTGGAATAGTACCTCTGGACTGGTGTAAGGCTAATGTGGTGCCTTTATTTAAAAAGGGAATCAAAGTCTTTACTAAGTGACTACACACCTTTTAGTTTAACTTCTATAGTTGGGAAGATACTGGAGAGTTTAATAAAATAACACATAGATGAGTTCTTGCTAGAAAAATATATTTTAACCACTAGAGCCCCGAAAGGTTTTACCTACTTCCTGACCAGGCCATTTTTTGCGATACGGCATTGCGTTGCTTTAACTGACAACTGCACGGTCATGTGACGTTGTACCCAAACAAAATTGATGCTCTTTTTTCCCCCCACAAATAGATCTATCTTTTGGTGGTATTTAATCACCTTTGCAGGTTTTTTTTTGAGCTACAAACAAAAAAAGAGCAACATTTTTGAATAAAAAACAATATTCCTTAATTTCTGCTATAAAACATTCCCAATTAAAAAAAAATTCTTCATCAATTTAGGCCAATATGTATTCCGCTACATCTTTTTGGTAAAAAAAAATAAGCATTTATTGCTTGGTTTTCACAAAAGATATAGACCCGGATTCACAGACATCGGCGCATTTATGCCGCCGTAGCGTGTCTTTTGTACGCTACGCCGACGCAGCGCAGAGAGGCAAGCACCGAATTCACAAAGCACTTGCTCCCAAATCTGCACTGGGTTTCTAAGGCGTAAGCCGGCGTAGGTGGAAGTGGGCGTGAGACATGCTAATGAGGCGTGACCCCATGCAAATGATGGGCCGAGTGCCAGACAGATAAATATAATGAACGGCGCATGCCGAGCCATATTCACGTCCAACGTAAACTACGTAAAATATGACGGCTTGTGTTCCCTGGTCCATACCTTTGCATGGGTTGCACCTCATATATGGGGAATAACTTTACGCCGGACGTACGACTTACACAAACCGCGTATATTATGCCCTGGGCGCAAGTACGTTCGTGAATTGGCGTATCTCCCTCATTTGAAAATTTTTAAGCGAAAATCAATGGGAGCGCCACATGCGCCCGGCGTAAATATGCGCCCAAGATACGCCGGCGTAGGCAAGTTACGTCGGTCGGATGAAACCTATTTTTAGGCGTATCTTGGTTTCTGGTTCAGCACATAGATACGACGGCGCACATTTGTACTTACGACGGCGTATTTGTACTTACGTCGGCGTAAGTGCTTTGTGAATCCGGGCCATAGTGTCTACAAACTATGGGATAGATTTGTGCCATTTTTTTTATTTATTTATTTTTTACTAGTATTGGCAGTGACCAGTGATTTTTAGTGGGACTGTGACATCGTAGCGGACAAATTTGATCCTAATGACAGTTTTTGGGGACGGCTGACACCAATACATTGATTGGTGCTAAAAAAAATTCACTGGTATCTTTTTAAATGACACTGACAGGGAAAGAGTTAACATCAGGGGCAATCAAAGGTTTAAGTGTGGCCTAGGAAGGTGCTTTCTAACTGTGGTGCGAAGTGTTACACTGGAGGAAAACAGAGATCGTGTTTCATCTTAGCTAAAACAGAAGATCTCTCTTTTCCTCACTGACAGATCAGCAGTGTGCTTTGTTTACCTAGGCACACCGCTGCTCCATATCTCCTGTGAATGATTGATGGGTCACGGTGACCGCCAGACTTGCTTATTGGCTCTTGCTGTGTCAAATCACAGCGGGAGTGGTGCTCCGGAATCTCACGCCCCCTACACCGTGTCCACAAAATCATGTTCAGGTATGTGATTTTGTGCAGCCAGGCCACCCTGCCACAGTATAACTATGATGGGAAATCTGAAAGCGGTTAAACAACAGACAGCACAGATTCATTAAATACAGAAGTTTTCAAACAAATATGATTTATTTTTATAATAAAGTAGACAAAACCTTTGACAGAGGGGTGGCTGTGGACGTGGTATGCTTAGATATTGCAAAAGCAATTGACAAAGTTCTCTACACACGACTATTTTGTAAGGTAAAGTCTATAGGCTTGGAAAAATCTGTTTGTAAAGGAATAGAAAATTGGCTAAAAGACTGTATTCAGAGAGGAGTGGTTAATGATTCATACACTGAATGATCTAAAGTTATCAGCGGTGTACCCCAAGGTTCAGTGTTGGGACCATTACTTTTAAATATATTGATACATTTTATAGGGTCTGAGATTAAAGTACTATTTTAGTGTTTTCAGACGACACCAAGCTATGCAGTGGAATAATATCCTTACAGGATGTCTCCAACTTACAAGCTGACTTCAGTGCACTGTTTAATTGGGCAACTATGTGGCAAATGAGGTTTAATGTTGATAAATGTAAAGTTATACACTGTGGGCTAAAAACATGCATGCATCATACATACTAGGAGGAGAACAGCTGGGGAAGTGAAAAGTGGAGTGGAATAGTGGATCCTTTCTTGTAACAAATTGATACTAAAGTCTAATTTGTTTTGTTAAAAGTAGCAAACATGTCACACCTACCTGTTCTGTGCAGTGGTTTTGCACAGAGCAGTGCGGATTATTTTCTTCTTGAGTCCCTCTTCAGCGTTCCTGGACCCTCCCTCCTGTTGAGTGCCCCCACAGCAAGCAGCTTGCTATAGGGGGACTGAGCCGAGCCACAGCTCCCTGTGTCCATTCAGACATGGAGCCGCCCCTCTTTCTCCTCATTGGCTAACTGATTTTGATTGACAGCAACGGGAGCCAATTCCATTTCACTGCTGTCTCAGCCAATGAGGAGTGCATAATCAAAATGGGGCTCATGTAAGATGTAAGTATTAGGGGGGCTCAGGGGGTGCTACTGCACACAGAAGTCTTTTTATCTTAATGCAAAGAGTGCATTAAGATAAAAAAAAGAGAGGTATGGAGTGCAGAGAGAGAGAGAGAGAGAGAGAGAGAGAGAGAGAGAGGGGGAGAGAGGGAGAGAGAGAGAGAGAGATCAGTTTGCCCCTGTACAAATCACTAGCAAGATCTTGTTGAATGTACAGTTCAGTTTTGGGCACCAGTTCATAAAAAGGATATCAGGGAACTGGAAAAAGTGCAGAGAAGGGCAACCAAATGGATAAAAGGCATTGGGGAGCTCAACTATAAGAAAAGATTAGCGGAACTGAATGTATTCTCTCTTGAGTAGAGAAGATTAAGGAGGGATATGATCAATGTGTACTGTGCCTTGAATAAGTATTCATACCCCTTGAAATGTTCTAAATTTTGTCATGTTTCAACAAAAAAAAGTAAATGTATTTTATGTGATAGACTAACACAAAGTGGCACATAATTGTGAAGTGGAAGGAAATACTATGTAGAACTACCTTTCCCTGCAATTACAGCTGCAAGTCTTTTTGGGGATGTCTCTACAAGCTTTGCACATCTAGAGAGTGACAATTTTGCCCATTCTTCTTTGCAAAATAGATCAAGCTCTGTCAGATTAGATGGTGAATGTCTGAACAGCAATTTTTAAGTCTTGACACAGATTCTCAATTGGATATAGGTCTGGACTTTGATTGGGCCATTCTAACACATGAATATCCTTTGATCTAAACCATTCCATTATAGCCCTGGCTGTATGTTTACAGGTCATTGTCCTGCTGGAAGGTGAACCTCCATCCCAGTCTCAAGTCTTTTGCAGATTCTAACAGGTTTTCTTCAAAGATTGCCCTGTATTTGGCTCCATCCATCTTCCCATCAACTCTGAGCAGCTTCACTGTCCCTGCTGAAGAATAGCATCCTAACAACATGATGCTGCCACCACCATATTTTACGGTGGGGATGGTGTGTTTAGGGTGATGTGTAGTGTTAGTTTTTAGCCACACATAGCAGTTTGCTTTTAGGCCAAAATATCCACTTTTGGTCCATCTGACCAGAGCATCTTCTTCCACATGTTTGCTGTTTCCCACACATGGCTTCTCAAAAACTGCAAACAGGACTTTGTATAGCTTTCTTTCAACAATGGCTTTCTTCTTGCCACTCTTCCATAAAGGCCAGATGTGTGGAGTGCATGACTAATAGTTGTCCTGTGGACAGATTTTGCCACCTGAGCTGTGGATCTCTGCAGCTCCCCCAGAGTTACCATGGGCCTCTTCGCTGCTTCTCTGATTAATGCTCTACTTGCCCGGCTTGTAAGTTTAGGTGGATGGCCACCTAGGTTTGCATTTGTGCCATGCTCTTTCCATTTTCGGATGATGGATTGAACAGTGCTCTGTGAGATGTTAAAAGCTTGGGATATATTTTTTAGGGGGCGTGGCTAACCGCCGAGCGAGATGGACATCTGATCTCTCAGCTCCTGCACCGATCGGAACAAAATGCAGCATCGCGGCCATCCAGACAGCACCCCATTATGGATCAGTATGCCGGAGAACCAGCACACACATCCAGCATGTCGGGGCAGACCCGCAAGCGGAAAGAATACCGTCAGCCGAAGAAACTGACAGATTTCTTCACAAAGCGACCAGACACAGGAATCAAAGATGGTGCCCACGGCCCTTCACATGGATCTGCATCAGCCAATACAGACCTTCCAGACGAAGAGGAATAAGAAATACCCACACAAAAATCACTCCCTGGATTCCTCTTTCTCCTCTATATCGTCATCGTCCAGTAACAGTCCAGAAAAATCATGTAATTGGATTCTGATCCGATCTGCCATGAGGTGAGCCCTGCATCTGATCTCATCACAACACATACATCCCCTATAGCAGTCTTCCCCACCACAAACAAGCCTGTATTAGACACCACCATGAAAGAGAGGCTCATCTCTCTGCAGAGTTCTCTTCATAATGACATTGCCTCCATGTTTACCAAATTTTCATCACAAATGCACAATATGGAATGGAAAGTTCACCATTTTGAAAACCAAATAGGTGATATGACTGAAACGATCAATGACTTAGTTGACGCTCATGACCATACCCACGAGGAACAACAATGGATGAAAGACAAAATGGTGGCCCTCGAAGACAGGCCACGTCATAATAATGTAAAGATCAGAGTCATACCTGAGAGCGTCATGCTGCACGATCTTAACACATATGCAAGAAAGATGATTTCCACAATGCTACCTGACCTATGGAAACTATAATAGACCGTATCCACCGCATCCCCAAACCATCGCACCTCTCCACGGATGTATCCCACAATGTGCTGATGAGAATTCACTTCTTCTATGCCAAGGACCAACTCCTCTTTAAGGTAAGACATCTTGGCCAACTCCCGGTACCATACACTAAACTTCAGCTATACACTGATCTATTGGGACATACGCACCAACTAAGGAGACAACTAAACATCATTACCAAACCACTAAACAATCACAAAATCCCATACCAATGGGGTTTTCCCACTAAAATCATAGTCACCAAAAATGGAGTCAAACAGAATATCTCCTCGGTGGAGGAAGGCCTAAAACTCCTAAACATATGGGGCATTATTCCTGACCTGCCGGGGTCAGCTCAACCCTATCGCAGAGCGAACGCTCACCCCCCCCCCCCCCCAAATGCGAACCTCCATGCTGGTAAACACTGAATTCTGTCTGAATGGTGGTCTTCAATCAAGATCCACTTAACAAAATATTGTGGTTGGATGCCTTGCTTGTAGCAAATTGTTCCACAAACTTACACCCATAGTTTCACAGCAGCCTAGTTATGATCAGCTGTTGTAAGTTTCCACTCAGTTACTGTTTACTTAGTATCACTGATCTGCTTATCTCATCTTCAACTTCTTGTTTTTCCTTTTACCCTCATTTTGTCTTTCCTGCATCTGAGAGCAACAGAAAAATATGGAACAGAGGACTTGAACCATCGGACCGCATTGAACAGTGACACACTTCCACATATTTGTGAGTAAAACCTTCTCTTATTCAATACTATCCAACACAAAACAAGATGCCTAAATTCCTCTCGCTCAATGCCAAAGGGGTAAACCATCCCACAAAGATACAATCAACACCCACAAAGTTAGGCAGCATAGACAGTCTTGCAGAGATTCCTGATTCAGAAAACAATTAATCTGCAAAATTGGCATCGGGGCTTGATAGCTGCTGCTAATCCAGGAATGATTTATTTTGATAAATGTCAGCTGGACAACAGAGTCTGTAGAGAGACGCACGCTTTAATCTGTTACAAAACCTCCAGCAGCACTGAACACACATTTGGAAAGAACACTACATGCAGGGCAGCCCAGCAGCTCAGTTGCATACTGGGCAAGTTCTAGGCAGTGTTCTATTCTCATGATCCAGTAACCCAGTGGATCTTCAACTGGAAAGCTCTCTATGTGTGTTTTCGCCCCTACATAATCTCCCACCATATGACGCTGCCGATGAGATGTGAAAGCTGATAGCCCTGGATGCAGCAGATGGGGCAGAGAAATTTGCCTGCTATACTCTACAACTGGTAGTGTGCTGCTGGCAGACATGCTGCAAGAACCCTTGATACCCTTTGCTATACCATCATCCCTGTCAGTGGAGGCTGCTGAGAGGTCAAGAGAGATAGCGGGGGTAGACCTAAAAGGTGAGGAGTCAGGAGGAGAAGAATTGCATCCCTTCAGGTGCTCTTGCCAACGGGCTGAGTGGTGGAAGGTAAATGTCTTGCCAAGCATGTGGTAACCAAATGACTGGTGTTTTTGATCTGCTTGAGGCAAAGTTTGCAAATTGCAATCGGCTGCACTGGAAAGTGGGCTGGGGTTGTGCCTCACACTCACTTTCCTTCTCTGCTCTCTCCAGCACCCAAATCATGTCAGTAACCTCATCATCATCATCATCATCTCCTCCATCCTCATCAATACTGGAGCCAACTTGGCAATATGCTGCGACTGGTGGAACATGACTGCAAATGTGTTGTTTACCAGTGTTCCCCTCTCTCTGTAGGCTCATGTTCCTTTATTCAGGATAGACATCAGAATAGACGTCCTCCCAGCATTTGAGAGCCATCTTGTGGCCGTCTTTTGCCTATGGTTGGGGCTCCAAGAGGTTAATCCACCCTCTTTATGTAGTGTTGTACTAAGGTGACAATTCTGCTTTTCCATAGATGCAGTACTGAACAGGTAGTGTGTTACTGGCATGATCACCATTGGAAAATAAAGGGAAAAAATAATTAAAAAATAAATCTAATGCACCCACCACATCTAGAGACTATAAGCTGCAATTTATTCATGTTTTTTTCTTTTAAGTTTAGATATGCTTTACAGCTCAAAGACTTTCAAACTGATCTAATCTAGTATGAACTGAATAAATAAGCACAAGTATAATATCAATAAACACAGTAGCTAAAAGCTCTGTCACCAACTGTTTTGTCATACTGACACTAATAAACCTCATGTTTACAGGCGTGGATTAAGGTAATGTCCTTTAATTCTCCCTAGCAAGCATTGCATATATCTTAGTTAAGATTAATGAACGTGAAAGAAAATATCACCATAACACAGCAAAAGTCACAGAAGGGAATTGCTCAAGAATTTTCTTCTTCCACTGTTTGATGGATACCTGGGTTAAAAAGAGAAGCTGTTCTATCAACAATAAAATCAATACAGTTAAAGAAAATCAAGCTAACTCATTCTTTCACAACTAGTGAGATAGCGTGTGAAATAGAAAGTCTTTGTTTCGTGCAATCAATGCTATCATACTGTGGCACAACCAAAGAGTTTTGATGGAAAAAAATGGAGTAAACATTAGGACTATGTTCTTAAAATTGTTCTACACAGAATATTCTGCTATAACAATTTAAGTTTTTCCCACTTAATGAGCCCCCTATTTTTTATTTAAAATTTCATTAATGAGTACATTTGTAAAAGTAAAAAAAAAAAATACAGCCTGCACAAAACAGTCCTGTCTGATTTAAAAACTACAACAGGCCTTTAATTATTTTCAGCAGGCAATGATTTCAAATTTTGCTATCCTAAAGACTTTTTCTCACAAGGTATCCAGCACTTCCAGGTGTGTTGGATATCTGATTCCCAACTGTGATTCCTCCTGCCCAATGTTCTGTCAGATATGGTGACCCATCAGAAATGGTAACAGAAGTGACGCTCCATCTTCGCCATCTTGCTACACCCTGCACTCCTCCACAGTAAGGATACACAGAGAAGGGAGCAAGCAGACATCTTCTTACACCCACCAAAGTTTTGCATTTCACAGTTATTTTTAACAGTAAACAGAGCATATATGGTGAAATACAGTAGATTTGGAAATCCATCAGACTGTTTACACATTGAATTATAAAATAAGCAGTGTTCTGTTAGATTAGTAAACTTGTGGGATCAGCAGTTTTGCCACTGCTTTTAAAATTCAACATCTAAACAGTCCGTCGGATTTGTAAATACTGTATTTCACCTTATAAGCTGAGTACAAGGTTAAAAATAACTGAAACTCCAGTGGGTGTAACAAGATGTCCACTTGCCCCTTTCTGGGTATATCATTACTGTGGAAGAGTGTGGGTGTAGCAAGATGGCGGCAACGGAACCTCACTTCCTTTACCAATTCTGATGGGTCACCTAATCTGACGAAACTCCGGCATTAGTCTGATTTAGGAAACATTGGGGTTGATTTACTAAAACTGGAGAGTGCAAAATATGATTCAGCTGTGCATAATAGCCAATCGGCTTCTAAATTTAGCTTGTTCAATTAAGCTTTGACAAAGAAAAAAACTAAGCTGATTCGTTTGAGTTTCTATGCAGAGCTGCACCAGATTTTGCACACTCCAGTTTTAGTAAATCAACCCCATTGTGTTTCCAACGCTAGACCATTTCAAGATACAATAACTTAGGCCGGGTACACACGAGAGGATTTATCCGCGGAAACGGTCCGGGGGACCGTTTCCGCAGATAAATCCTCTGGCGGATTTTGATCTCATGGTTGTACTAACCATGAGATCAAAATCCCTGCGGAATTCCGTCCGCGGTGACGTGTCGCGCCGTCGCCGCGATGATGACGCGGCGATGTGTGCGCGACGCTGTCATATAAGGAATTCCACGCATGCGTCCAATCATTACGACGCATGCGGGGGATGGATTCGGACGGATTGATCCGGTGAGTCTGTACAGACCAGCGGATCAATCCGTTGGACTGGATTCCAGCGGATCGATTTCTTAGCATGTCAAGAAATTTTGATCCGCTGGAAATCCATCCCAGGGGACAAAAATCCGCGGAAACAGATCCGCTGGATCGTACACACCAGTGGATCGATCCTCTAGTGTGTACGGGGCCTTACAGGCTGGTGGTAAGAAACGTTGCTCTCAGCAGGGGGTCAGGTATCCAACACATAATAGTAGCCTGCTAAAAAGTAGTCACCACCCACCTAAAAGTTAGGTATTGAATTTAAAGGGGTTGTAAAGGTTGTTTTTTTATTTTCTAAACAGGTCACTTTAAGCTAGTGCATTGTTAGTTCACTTACCTTTTCCTTCAATTTCCCTTCTAAATGTTTTTTTTCTTTGTTTTCTTTGTCTGAATTTCTCATTTCCTGTTCCTCCTTAGTAAGGTGTTCAGTAAGCTGTTCTAAATGACTTTCCACCGCTCAGATGATGGTGGAAAGCTTACTGAGGAGAAACAGGAAGTGAGAAATTCAAACAAAGAAAAAAAACATTTAGAAGGGAAATCGAAGGAAAAGGCAAGTGAACCAACAATGCACTAGCTTAAAGGAACCAATTTAGAAAATAAAATACAAACCTTTACAACCCCTTTAAACATCATCTGGTACAGGATGTCTCTGCTTTATTTTTATTTTTTACTGTAATGACAGAGTCAGTTGCAGGGAGACTAATACTTAAAAAAATAAAAATAAAATTATGGTTTGATCGTTATAGAATATAAGCAGTATTTTAGACACCATAATGTG
Organism: Rana temporaria; assembly: GCF_905171775.1. Lineage (NCBI taxonomy): Eukaryota > Metazoa > Chordata > Amphibia > Anura > Ranidae > Rana > Rana temporaria. Next base: position 112,904,592 of record NC_053496.1, read on the forward strand.
TCTGCAACTATCTCCCCTATGTTCCCTCTCCACTCCATTTCACCATTAGGACAAATGTGACTTTATAATATGCCATAATAAAAGTAAACCATGCAGCAATGCATAGGTAAATACACAGTGATTATTTGCATAGTTTTTAATTTACAGTAGATATTATGAATATTACTTCATATATAAATGCAACTTTTAACTGTCTTTAAAGGTGAACTTTAGACAGCTTTTGCTGAGGGGTTAGGATGTCACCCATAGAATCACCTCAAGAATACTACAAGCCATGTCACACTCCATGATCTCAGTTCAATGTTGGTTGGTGCCACCTTCAGGCCATAAGCCATACTGTACTTCAGGGCCTCACAAACTTAGGGACGTGGCCTCTTCCTACTTGCCCCAACATATAAGTTCAAAGTTATTTTAAGAAAGTTGCACAAAGCACACACTTACTCCACCAGCTTGTTCTTGTCTCCACATATTGCACTGTATTGTATTGTACCTGAAGGAACAGAGAAAGGCTCCCATACTTTAGAATGCAAGGCCTCACACATTGTAGCCTTCAGGCTTGGCCCATAGGGCTTCTCTGTACTGCAGCAGGTTCCAACATGGAGATCCTGCCATCAAGTGGGAAACATAAAGTACTAACTATTCCCTCTCTACTACAGGTCCTGTCACCAGCCACCACCATCACTTTCTCTCTCAGCTGGCTACTTATCCACCTGGTACACTTTTCACACCATTCAGAGTTAACTTATTGAACAGTCTACATTGAATTTCACTGTTTTCTCCTTAATTCAAAAGGTTACTCACTGTTTTAACTCTCAACCTCCTTTTTCTTCAGATGACTTACCATGACTATACATAACTGTTATACACTTTTATTCCTTACAAAATTATACTACACAATTTCTTCTTTAGATGAAAAATCATATCTACTGAATATAATTGTTTGATACACTGGAGGTAGTACATCAGTTTAGTTTACCATCTTTACAAATTAGCTCTTTCCCACAACAACTGTATTATACAACTTATAGCAGTTGGCAGTGCAAGAATGTCTATGCTGTCCTTAGTGGTGCTGCCCTTGACTTAAAGTTAAGGAACCACATTGAACAAAACACATTCTTGTGGATCCCATTTGAGGGGTTTGCTAGTGGAGGGATTTATCACATTGTAAAATAGGTTCTCACTATATTCCTCCTACATCAGACTGCCCCATGAGGATAGCTTTTCCTGTATATATAGCCTTTTTCACAGGATGCAATGTATATGTGCAGGGGATAGACATGACACACTATTACATCAACCATGTACGCATCAGCCCAACATTTAAAGGTACAGTACACATCACAGAAACATTCTTAACACAATATTAACACCAAATAGAGTAGGCACCTACCTGCAACCTAAACTGCTTTTAAAAGTGAACCTTTGGGCAGCTGAACTTTTAACAGCTTAATAAACAGATATGGAAATAAATATATGAGAGCTATTGTACCTCATATAAACTAGACACCCAGTGTACCTACATCCATAAATATGTAATTGTAGATATACAAACAAAATGTATTTGAAAAAATATAGGACTTTTCAGGTACATAGCGAGACAGTGAACAAAGTCAAGTATTTTATAAAATCATATAATATTTATTCCTTTCTATACCTTAACCACATGCCGACCAGCCATAGTCAAAAGACGGCGACAGCGCGGCTGACTTATTCTGGGAGTGCGTCCATGGACGTCCTCCCAGAATCTTGCTCCTGTGCGCCCCCAGGGGAAATATCTGCGACCGACCGGTCAGATCACAGTAAGTGGCTACTGAAAGCGACCGTTTACCACATGATCGCTCCGTCAAATGATGGAACGATCACTAGTAAACAAACGGGCGTCATGTCATGATGCCGGTTCATCTCTCCCCTCTCTGTACCGATAGGTACAGTAGGAGAGGGGGAGAGATCCAATTATCCATTCTCAGCCATCCCTGCCATACTCTGCAATACCCTGCCATACTCTGAAATACTCTGCAATACCCTGCCATACTCTGCAATACCGCGATACCCAGCCATACTCTGCGATACCCAGCCAAATTCAGTGATACCCAGCCATACTCGGTGGTACCCAGCCATACCCAACCATACTCTGCAATACCCAGACATACTCTGCATACTTGGCCATACCCAGCCATGCTCAGCCATGCTCTGCCATACTCGGCTGTACTCGGCCTCTGTATGTGGCCAGGCTGTGGAAGTCTCACACATGTGGTATCGCCGTACTTAGGAGGAGTAGGAGAATCTATTTTGTGGTGTCATTTTTGGTATGTACATGCTACGTGTTAGAAATATTGTATAAATGGACAACTCTGTGTTAAAAAATACACACAGTAAACACACATGTCCCCCAAAACACATGTTCCCTTACACACGTCCTCACATAGTAAAAACACATGTCCCCACATAGTAAAAACACCTGTTCCCCACATATGTAACTGTAAAATCATATGTCCTATTGATCATTTGCACAAATATGTCCATGATCTCCTGCGCACATCTGTACATGATCATTTGCATACATATGTCCGTGATCACACAAACCAATTATTATGCACTTAACTAGAATTTTTTTTACCAAAAACATTTGGGCTTAAATTTATGACAAAATTAGTTTTTTTTGGATTTCTTTTTCAAAATTTCTGCTCTTTTTTCGCTTATATCACAAAAAATAAAAAACAGAGCCATGAATAAATACCACCAAAAGAAAGATCTATTTATGCAAACAAAATGATAAAAATTTCATTTGGGTACCGTGTAGCATGACCACGCAATTGTAATTGAAATTGCGAGAGCGCTAAAGGCTGAAAATTGGTCTGGGAAGGAAGGGGAAGAAAGTGCCCAGTATTGATGTGGTTAAGCATAGCAAAACTTTGTAACCAGGAGTCTTAATTATAACCAACCAAGAGGTCAGCATAAATTATGTCTTAATATTCCCATAGACCTTGTTGTAAACCTTAGTATTCATACATGTACATATAAAAAATTTAAAATATATACCGTATGTCTCATTAAAGCTAATAATCAAACAATAACTGCGCTAGAAAAATCTGCAATTCTTCTTGAACATGAAATTCATAATCTGCAATCAATAATAATACATTTCATAGAAGAAATCAGGGATAAAAGCAATGACCCCTGGATATGAAAAAATGGTGTCTGAGTCCCAAGGTAAAGAACACACTCCAAGTTGTCTGCTTCTTTGTATCAATGGATGGTAGTCCAATCAAATCACAGCACTGCAGCTAGCAAAGGATAGCTGCAAAACAGTACCCCCAGTGAAAGTAGAAACTCTGCCACTTGTGATCCCCTGTTGGTAGTTTACTCACCGGACTCCAAACACAACAGGCCTTGCAAAAGAATCCTCTTTGGAGGCAGCACCTTCAACTCTCTCAGGGATGTACGTTGTTAATTCCCATCAATGGATGAGTGTGTGCACTCATTACAAAATTAAGATAGTATTGTAGCATATATGGGAAAGAAAACTGAATATGCAAATTATGTTACCATGTCCAGTTGTACATGTCATTAATTTATTGAGTTGTATTTTTTTAATTGCTTATTTAAAGAATTTTTGTAAATCATATAAAGTAACACAAAGAATACAAACTCTGTAGATAGTACAGATACGCACTGTCATTTATAAAAAAATAAGGAAAAATAAACCATAAGAATAACAATAAGAACAAAATTGCGGCCTAAGTTGACTTAGAATATTCATAAACAAGGGTTCAAACCTGCACTAGTAATGCACCATACCAACAGGGGGGGACAGAAGGGTGAAGGGAATGCACAACAGACAGCTGTATATATAGCTTAGGTCAACATTGTAGTCAGAGCAAGAAGGAACATAGATGTCAATTAACTGAGACTATTTGTGTCCGAACAGTAGTTGGATTCATCCCATATCTGCCATATTTTGAAAAACTTCTGTACTGAACCATCAGCTAAAGCAGTCAAATGTTCCAGCCTACGTATATCAGCCATAATAGAGAAAGATTGTGGGAGTGTAGGGGGAGAAGTAGAGAGACAAAGCTTAGGGATAGTTTGTTTAGCAGCTAATAGTATAAAGAACATGAGTCTCCGTTTAGCTTTAGGGATATCTGGGAAAGGGAGACCTAGTAGATAATGCATATGATTTAAAGGGATGGGGATCTCTAGCAACCTTTCCAGAAGCGTTTGGATCTGGTCGGTTAGTTAACCATCAGATGATTTTAAAACAAGTTCCTAGTTTTTTAACCGATGGATAAAAAAACGATGGGGCCCACACACGATCAGTTAGTCTGATGAAAACGGTCCATCAGACCCTTTATCAGACAAATCGATCGTGTGTACGCGGCATAAGAGTTCTGGGTCCTGTAACAAAAAAGTAGAACTTTATACGCGGTTTCCTTATGGGTCTCACAGATGGAGATTTTGGAGGTGGACTCCCAGATCTTCCCCCAATCCAACAAGAAGATGTCATGCTGAAGCATCTGAGACCACTTCCTCATGAAATAGTGACTATCTACCATTAAGGGGGTGGCTTCATGTAAGATTTTGTAAATGGTGGATATTAATTGGGGCTCGCAAGGACGTTTCCATTTCAAATTCTGATGGTTTCTCTAAGGACAGGGAAGGGGATCTGGTGGAGACGAAATGTCTGATCTGCATGTAAGAATAGAAAAGTGTCTTGGGGAATTGGTGTTGTTTTTGCAAGTCAGAGAAGGTCAAAAGATGTCACAGGGTTGACAAGATGACGCAACTGAAAAATCCCTGCCTGAGTCCAATGTAGTATATGTTCATATGACAAACTATCTGGGATGTCTGTCCTGATGGGGAGGACAGAGAGTAACGCTCTGAGCATCTCTTCCATATTGACAAGGTAAAAATCATCGGGGGTAAGCATATACCTTTCAATTTGGGCATATGTTTGTCATTAGATGGCCAGAGCATATAAATTGTTCAGCTGGAAATATTCCGTCAGTTTTGATTGGAGTCGGTCTTTGATTTAATTGTTCTGCAAGAGGGATTCATTAAGCCGCCAATGGCATAACTTAGGTGACGCGGCATGTAAGACTAAATCTAGGGTGATGGGGCATGGTCAGACCATGCAATGTTTTTTTTTTTCAGAAAAGACATTAGGTAATAAGGGGGCGGAAACCCAAAAATTATCTAAATGAGTTTATGCAAGGGTGAGTAGAAAGTATATTTTCTATGGGTAGGGTGTTTCACTCTCCAAGCATCAAAGAAATTGTGAGATCAAATACATTTCCGGAAGGAAGTAGACAATTTGTGGGATGGAAGTGGTGGAGTGTGTTGAAAAAGAGCACATCTGTCTCTGTTAGGAGATATACATATGTTAAAATCGCCTTCAACTATCGTGAATGGCTGCGAGTAAGAACTTTTGTGAGAAATCCAATTTGTCCTGAATTGGGTGCATATATTTTAGCTAAAGTAAAGGATGTGTTCAGGTGAACACAGTTCAGGAGAACATATTGACCATGGGGGTCTAGATTTGAGGCAAGAATTCTTTTAGGGCAAGATCGCTTAATCAATATGGCTACTCCAACCTTCCCTGATGGGTCAGAGGCTACAAAGACAGTAGGGAACATTTTGGAGGCAAACTTAAAAGAACACCCCAGAAGGAAATGTGTCTCCTGAACCATAATCATGTCAGCCCAGGATCTGAATTCCTACAGAGCTATCCATCGCTTACGTAAGGAATTCAAGCACTTAATATTGCATGAAAATACTTTTAAAGCCATGAGATATCTTTGAAGTATGAATCAGACATTAACTTAACACAATATATGAATATAAGATACCGTATTGCAAGGATACTGTGAAATAACATACAGAAGTCAACTGTAGCAATTATAAAGACAGTGAGTGAACAGTCAGTAACCTGATACAAAAACAAAAACAGGTAAAAAAAAGACCTGATAAAAAAAGAAAAAAGAAACAAAAATTTAAAACAAAAATGGTTTGAAAGACTAATGCCGCGTACACACGGTCGTTTTATGTGATGAAAAAAATGACGTTTTTAAAAACGTCACTTTAATTGACCGTGTGTGGGGGAAAACGTCGTTTTATGTCTTCTAAAAAACGACCAAAAAAAATTGAAGCATGCTTCAATTTTATGTGTCGTTTTTCAAAACGTCAACTTTTACTTCACAGAAATTGTCCGTGTGTAGCAAAAACGTCGTTTAAAACGACGTTTTTTCATCCGCGCATGCCCAGAAGCTACTTATGAAGCGAGCTTCAATGGAAAAACGTGGTGGAACGTAACCTCGCTTTGCTAGAACATTGTGAGAAAAACGATGGTGTGTAGGCAACTTCGTCTTTGAAAATTGAAGTTTCAAAAACGTAGTTTTTTTACTTCACAGAAAATGTCGTTTTTTTTTCATCACATAAAGTGATGGTGTGTATACGGCATAAAGGTGAAAAAACCTTCTGGAGACCATGGCCGCAGAAAAGATCAAGGGAACGGGTCCCGTTCCTTTAAAAGAGACATTATCTCAAACAGCTACCATAACTTGGTAAAAATAGAAATAAAAACAAGTGGGAGGTCTAAATGAGTTGTAATGCTGAGGGGTAGAAAAGGCCTTCTGGTGTCTCCAATGGACCGGGGTCCAGATCATTTTAGGAGCCTGAAGGGGTTGGGGGCAAAATTGGCAAGTGGAGGCGGAAGGTCTTCCTCAGGGGATAGGCGGCAGTCCCAAGTTACGGATAAAGGCCTTGCATTCATGAAGATCTCTAATGGAGTATTGCGTTCCATCTCTTGAAGCTGAAAGTCTGAAGGGAAACCCCATCTGTAAGGTACTTGGTGAAGTTGAAGGTGTGCGGTTATCGGGCAGAGGTTGCGCCATTTAGCTAAGGTAATGGGGGTCAGATCACTAAATTTTGGATCCTTTAAAGTCAATGTGGTTCTTGTTACATGTAGCCACCGTGAGGGCCTCTTTACTGTCATAATAGTGGAATCAGACTATTATGTCTCTTGGATTGGACCATGGGGGTGGTTTTGGAGTCAGGGATCTATGGGCCCTGTCTAGGCGCCAATCAATATCTGGTATGTGCGGAACCAGAGTAACAAAGAGACCCAGGAGGTAGGCATGCAATTCCTTATCATTTACAGTTTCAGGGACTCCACAGATCCGTAAGTTTTGTCTATTTTCCAAATCTTCGTGTTGCAATTGAATCTGGGAGACAGTATGCTTGAGAGCTGCATTGTCCTCTTCTAGGACATGCACATATTGTACGATTTCATCAAACTTGTTCTCTAACGTGTCAGTTTGTGCACCTAACTGATCGATTTCCCCCCTTGAGTTCCTGAGCAATTTTCCCAAATTCTTTAGCAATGTTACATGTCAGATCCTGTAGTAGGGCCTGTAATTTCAAGTCCAGGACTGCCACTGTGACTGTATCAGCAGGATCTGACTGCTAGGGTGAGCTGTTAATGTGGAAAATACCTGGTGTTGTTGCGAGATGGTCTGCAGCATACGGCGTTTCCGCTGGAATACTCGAGCCTGGGGATTGCGACCTAAGCAGGAAGCGCTCCATATGCTGTGAGGGCTGGGACGTCTGCAGCAGTTTACAGTAAATCCCTTATAAACATGTTTTTGGAATCCAACCTTTCCCATGTAGTGCCTGAGGGATTCCGGTTGCGGATAGTGTGACTTCTATGGCTGTGTGGGCTGCAGAAGTGGTGCAGGGTCACATTGGGAGGGAACGGGGACCTGAGATAGTCTGTCATGCTTCTGCCATCTTGATTGTCATGCAAACGTCTCCCTGGTAGTAGTATTTCAGGCCAGGTGACCCAGGTTGTGATGCAAGGAGCAAATCATCCGAAGAGGAGCAAAGGAGTCCCCTTTAACACTATGGCTGGGTGTAGCAATATGGCCACCGTATGTGGCTATGGGATCAGGGCCGCTACTACTGTATGCTTCACTAATCCGGAAGGAATCCTTCTTTAATCCACCCCTGGTACTCTGCTCTGTCCGATCAGGGTGCTCCGGTGGTGGAATGGGGCTTGAATCGAGCTCCAAGGGCATGGGAAGGCCTCGAGCATTTGCAGAAGTGCACCAAGATGGCCACTGTACACCTGATATGCCTGGAAGGATTCACCTGGCTAGAGTATGTTTGTGGCCCTACTGGGTCCCCAGGCAGCAGATGTCCAGCTGGGGAGCCGTGCTTACCCTGTGAAGAGGAAGCTGAGCGGTGAGGAGCCAGAAGGGCCGTGAGGAGGAGAAGGCAGTCTGTGAGTTGAGCAAGATGGCCGCCACTCTCCTGAGTATAGGCCAGAGCCATGGGCCTTGAGTGGCAGGAGCGAGGAAGGACACTGCGCTGAAGGCCTTGTGTGGTGCATTGAGTGACCAGGGGGCTTAGCTGGTGATGGGTATGCCTGAAGTGGGCTGCTGGTGAGTGGGAAAGGATGATCCTGTGTGAGAACGCCAGGAGCTCTTCTCATGCACGTCCTTCCAGTCTGGCATCCAGCCACACCTCCATTTCTTGAGTTTATCTAAGAATTACTACTTCAGCTCAAAGTGAGGGGTTAAAAGCTTGAGCAGTAGCTCCATGTGCAATTTTTTGTTTTCTTCAACTGTTAAAGTGACCTGGGTGGCTATATTGCCGCCTGATTACTTTTACAGTATGGGCGGTGTGGTCCCCCCATGGTTACCAGGCTTTCCCACTCCTCCCAAGAGCCAGAGACTACATCAAAGGGCTTCAGGATGGTGAACTGGAGGAGAGTGAGTTAATGAAGCCAGAAATTCTCAGCGCTAAGCATTTCAGAGCTGTCATTTCCTGGCTTCTTCAGCCAGAGAAGTAACTAATCAAGCACAATGTGTGCATAAATAACAGCTTTGAGAGGAGTAGGGCGGATCCTCGATGTTCGCCGAACAGCGAACAATATGGGGCGTTCGGGGGAGTGCCCCATAATGCAGTGCGAGATCGCAGTGCATTAGTGTCTGATGATTAGCCAAAGCATGCACCTTACCTGCATGCTTTAGCCAATCACTGCACACTCTGCAGAGAGCACCATAATTGGCCAAAGGTAGGGTGCAAGTCCACGTCTCACACTATATAAAGCGATACAATTGAGATCGTGTTTAGTGTGTGATTATGGATGGAGATGGATTGAGCTAGATTAGGCAGGCAGGTTAGTTAGTTAGTTGCAGTGTATTTGATATATATATATATATATATATATATATATATATTAGCAGAGAATCTAGAGAATAAAATGGTGATCGTTGCACTATTTTATGTCACACTGTATTTTCCCAGTGGTCATTAAAATTAATTTTTTTAGGGAAAAAAAATACAATTTTATGAATGAAAAAAAAAACTAAACAGTAAAGTTAACCCAATCTTTTTGTACAATTTGAAAGATGATGTTACGACGAGTAAATAGATACCCAACATATCATGCTTTGAAATTGTGCATACTCGTGGAATGGTGAAAAATTACGGTACCTAAAATCTCCATAGGCGGCACTTTAAAAAAAATTACGGTTACCAGCTTAGAGTTACAGAGGAGGTCTAGTACTAAAATTATTGCTCTGGCGATTGCAGCGATACCTCACATGTATGATTTGAACACTGTTTACATATGCGGGCGTGACTTATGTGTGTGTTTTCTTTGCTGCGCAAGCTTGTGAGGATGGGGGCGCTTTAAACATTTTTTTTCTAATTTATTTCATTTATTTTTATAAAAAAATTGTTACTTTAAAAAATATATATATTTGATCACTTTTATTGCTGTCACAAGGAATGTAAACTAGGCTGCAGCCTCTAGCCCCATTAATAGTGACAAATGGAGTGTCAATGGGAAAGGGAAAGAAAGGGGAGGGAGGGAACACCAGGGGAAGGCAGGAATTGGGGATTGTGGGACTTTAAGATGAAACACACCACCAGAATCAAATGAATCAATTAATGAATTAAAATAAAAAGACATTTATTGGATGCAGCATAGCAGACTGAACAGTGCACAATAGCAATAGATACTGTACAAATCGTAGTAGGCATGATTGGTAAATCATATATTATTATAAAACATAATGTACTTTTTCCCATTTTAACATGTTGGGTATTTTACTCTGTATATTCAGGGGGGGTAGAGAATTTGTAGAATAAGCATATCCTCTTGTGTTTAGTTGGGGATTCTCTGAATTCTGGCTTGTAGCCTGAGGACACTGTGGAGATGACCCACTTGTACTGAACTTTGTTTCGCCAGGCGTTTGCAAATTGCTGCAGCCTTCCCCCCACACAGCCGAGTGGGGGCATCCCTTTATAGGGACGTTTTGTGGGTCTGTCTAGACTCCTTTCCCTTTCGATGCCTCAGAATTTGACATTACCACGCTCAGCTGGCTGGCTCAAGCCGTGGCTGGTTACTTTGTAGCTTCGTGTGAATAACTTTCCCTGCTCGCAAAATACTTTTATGATGTCATTGTCCCAGCTATCTATGAATAAAGGGACTTACTTTTAAAAGATATACTGCACCATGAAGTACAGTAGGTGTTTGTGATATTGTGTTTTTAGCACGACAGCATCGCGCTGATTCTCGGCGACATGGTGCCGAGATCTCGCCGACATCTCGCCCTCACTGGAATAGTGACAGCACATCCCAGCAAGCGCGTCATAGAAGCGACGGGAGATCCGACTTGGATTCCCGCCAATTCTACACGTGTGCGGCGTTTGTTATGAATCCTGAGGGGGAAGTCCCCGCCGGATTTTAAATAAAAATTCGGCATGGGTTCCCCCTCAGGAGCATACCGGGCCCTTAGGTCTGTTATGGGTTGTAAGGAGAGCCCCCCTACGCCAAAAAAAACGGCGTAGGGGGCCCCCCTACAATCCATACCAGACCCGTATCCAAAGCAAGCTACCCGGCCGGCCAGGAAGGGAGTGGGGACGAGCGAGCGCCCCCCCCCCCTCCTGAGCCGTACCAGGCTGCATGCCCTCAACATGGGGGGGTTGGGTGCTCTGGGGCAGGGGGGCGCACTGCGGCCCCCCACCTCAGAGCACCCTGTCCCCATGTTGATGAGGACAGGGCCCCTTCCAGACAACCCTGGCCGTTGGTTGTCGGGGTATGCGGGCGGGAGGCTTATCGGAATCTGGGAGCCCTCTTTAATAAGGGGGCCCCCAGATACCGGCCCCCCACCCTAAGTGAATGGATATGGGGTACATCGTACCCCTAACCATTCACCTGTAGGAAAAATGTTAAAGTTAATAAACACACCACACAAGGGTTTTTAAAATAATTTATTTTTCTGCTCCGGAGGCTCCCCCTGTCTTCTTTATTAGCTCTTTTACCAGGGGGAGCTTCTTCTTTGACGTCTTCGGGTGGGTGGGGGTCGTCGTCTGGTTCTCTTCCACCTTCCAAGCCCCCACCCCCGGTGGGTTTCCTCCGGCGTCTTCGGCGGGGGGGGCTTCTTCTTCCGCTATCCCGACAGGTCTTCTCCGCTATCCGGGGGGTCTTCTCAATGGATACGGGTCTGGTATGGATTGTAGGGGAACCCCCTACGCCGTTTTTTCGGCGTAGGGGGGGGCTCTCCATTCAACCCATAACAGACCTAAGGGCCCGGTATGCTCCTGAGGGGGGAACCCATGCCGGATTTTTATTTAAAATCCGGCGGGGACTTCCCCCTCAGGATTCATAACAAACGCCGCACACGTGTAGAATTGGCAAGCCTAGATGGTGTGACGTACCACCTCTGGGTCAACTTGTGAGAAAGCTCCCAGAGGTTGGCACTTTTGGTGGCTGAGTGGGTGTATTGTAGAGCCTTAATCCATTGATCATCTGAGTAGGAGATCTCTAGATCCCTTTCCCAAGCCAACAACGAATTGTTTTTTTCAAAGATGGATTTGTTATTAAGTAGGTTTTTAAAACAACATTATACCCTTCCTACGACTATCAGTTGCGGTAAAAAAGGTATGTACTTGCCAGAACACTTTGTAGGGTCTGTAGTGTTTGCTTTTAAGAAACGACTGTACCCTAATAAAATTTAATTGTTCAGAGCTTGGAAGATCATATTCAGATTGCACTTGCTGAAAAGACTTCAAGGCACTGCCCTCCTGTATGTCCGAGATCCATCATATGCCCTTTAAAACCCAGGGCCACAAACCCACCAGGAAGAGACACCAAAAGACCTGGCCGCCACACCAGGACACATCATAAGGGAAAGATGCCTGGAGCACACATGATGAAAAGGGGCAAATCCAGACATGGATCACAAGGAGCCCCCTGGTGAATCACCATAGAAAAGGCACCCTAGACTAAGTCCATAGGTACCTGAGAGAGGGTGATAAACGTCACAGCAGATAATTATTACAATTATAATGCAATAAAATGGAAAACAATACAACTAAATACATGAAAATAAATTGGTTTGAAAATACCTAATTATGTTAATGAATACCACTATTGATCCTGAATTTCTCTTTCACAATGAAAAAACAGAAAAGAATGAGAAAGAAAATAAATAGAAGAGAAAGAAAAATAAAGAAAAAACAGAAGACAAAAAAAATGTTGAGCAGATTATAGAAAAGGCTTGAATGAGTTGGCCAGGGGGGTCATGGCATTGAGATGCTCTATCCAGAGAATCTCACATTGAAGTATGAGTTTATCCCAATTACCTCCCATGAGATTCAGTGGGATCACCTCAAGAATGAAAAATGATACCATCTCTGTATGGTACTTGTGGTATAGACCTATGTGACTTCCCTGGAAAGGGTCTCTTGTTTGCTCCGGGATTATGGTAATATATCATATTACAAAGTAAATGACACAAAGGGCCTGATTTACTATGCTCTGTGCGCTGCGCTGGTTCATGCGTTAATTAGTACTCCGGGTGGAGGCTTAATTGGGCGCATGAACCAGCGTAGCAGCCGGCGCATTGAAACTAATATGTAAAGCCGCGCCGAACTCCCTATAGAAGTCTATGGGAGAAATCAAAAGTGTTCATTTTAAAGGCTAATCTGCAAGTTTTGTCCTAAAAAGTGTTTGGGGACCTCAGTCCTGTCCCAGGGAACATGTATCAATGCTTTTTTTATTTTTTAAAACGGCCGTTTTTTCAGGAGCAGTGAAATTAATAATTCTTAAAGTGAAACAATAAAAGTGAAATATTCCTTTAAATTTCGTACCTAGGGGGGGTGTAATGTCAGCATGTGAAATAGCGCATTTTTCCCGCACTTAGAACTCCCCCTGCACAAAGTGACATTCAGAAGGAAAAAAGTCATTTAAAATTTCACACGCGGCTATAATGAATTGTCGGCTCTGACAATTCTAAAGGGATTCATTCATAAAACAAACAAAAAAATGTGTAGGGGTTCCCCCAAATTAAATTACCAGGCCCTTCAGGTCTGGAATGGATATTAAGGGGAACCCCGCCGTAAAAACCAAAAAAAAAAAAGACGTGCGGTTCCCGGCAAATATCCATTCCAGGCCCTTCAGGTCTGGTGTGGATTTTAAGGGGAACTCCACCCCAAATTGAAAAAAAAAATGGCGTGGAGTCCCCCTAAAAATCCACACCAGACCCTTATCCGAGCACGTTGACCTGGCCGGCCGCAGAAAAGAGGGGGGGACAGAGTGCGGCCCCCCCCTCTCCTGAACCGCACCAGGCCACATGCCCTCAACATGGGGAGGATGTCCCCATGTTGATGGGGACAAGGGTCTCATCCCCACAACCCTTGCCCGGTGGTTGTGGGGGTATGCGGGCGGGAGGCTTATCAGAATCTGGAAGACCCCTTTAACAAAGGGGACCCCCAGATCCTGGCCCCCCCCCTATGTGAAATGGTAATGGGGTACATTGTACCTCTACCATTTCACCCCAAAAAAAATGTCAAAGTGTTAAAAATTACAGTAGCCGGTTTTTGACAAATCTTTTAATAAAATCTTCTTTTCTTCTTTCCTTCGGGTTTCTTCCGCTGCTTCTTTCTTCTCGTCCACATCTTGCCCGACGTCTTCTTCTATCTTCTCCGTCCGTCCTTCAGCCTTCTGGTCACGCATCTTGCCCGTTGTCTTGTCCTGTCTTCTTCTCCGTCCTTCCGCCAGCCTCCTCGCATCTTGTGTCTTCTCCGGTCTTCTTCTCGGTCCGCCATGCCTTCTCGTCCCCGGACCCAGCGTTTGAATTTGAATTGGGCCGTCATGTTCCCGCTCCTGGGACCCGCCCCCCTCTGACGCCACAAGTAAACTCCTTAGAAGGTCATGTGCGTCAGAGGGGGGCGGGGTCGCAGAGCGTCACACAGCGGGGGAATTCAATTTCAATCGCGCCGCCCGGAGAAGAAGTTCCCGCTGTGTGACGCTCTGCGACCCCGCCCCCCTCTGACGCACATGACCTTCTAAGGAGTTTACTTGTGGCGTCAGAGGGGGGCGGGTCCCAGGAGCGGGAACACGACGGCCCAATTCAAATTCAAACGCTGGGTCCGGGGACGAGAAGGCATGGCGGACCGAGAAGAAGACCGGAGAAGACACAAGATGCGAGGAGGCTGGCGGAAGGACGGAGAAGAAGACAGGACAAGACAACGGGCAAGATGCGTGACCAGAAGGCTGAAGGACGGACGGAGAAGATAGAAGAAGACGTCGGGCAAGATGTGGACGAGAAGAAAGAAGCAGCGGAAGAAACCCGAAGGAAAGAAGAAAAGAAGATTTTATTAAAAGATTTGTCAAAAACCGGCTACTGTAATTTTTAACACTTTGACATTTTTTTTGGGGTGAAATGGTAGAGGTACAATGTACCCCATTACCATTTCACATAGGGGGGGGGCCAGGATCTGGGGGTCCCCTTTGTTAAAGGGGTCTTCCAGATTCTGATAAGCCTCCCGCCCGCATACCCCCACAACCACCGGGCAAGGGTTGTGGGGATGAGACCCTTGTCCCCATCAACATGGGGACATCCTCCCCATGTTGAGGGCATGTGGCCTGGTGCGGTTCAGGAGAGGGGGGGGGCCGCACTCTGTCCCCCCCTCTTTTCTGCGGCCGGCCAGGTCAACGTGCTCGGATAAGGGTCTGGTGTGGATTTTTAGGGGGACTCCACGCCATTTTTTTTTTCAATTTGGGGTGGAGTTCCCCTTAAAATCCACACCAGACCTGAAGGGCCTGGAATGGATATTTGCCGGGAACCGCACGTCTTTTTTTTTTTTGGTTTTTACGGCGGGGTTCCCCTTAATATCCATTCCAGACCTGAAGGGCCTGGTAATTTAATTTGGAGGGACCCCCTTTTTTTTTTTTTATTTTTTTTTTTTTTAATGAGCAATGACTCTATTCTTTATAGCCATGAGTACTTTAACCACTTGCCCACCGGGTTAATTCTGGCACTTCTCTCCTTCATGTGAAAATCAAAAATTTTTTGCTAGAAAATTAATCAGAACCCCCAAACATTATATTTTTTTTTTTAACAGACATCCTAGGGAATAAAATGGCAGTCATTGCAATACTTTTTGTCACACCGTATTTGCGCAGCGGTCTTACAAGCGCACTTTTTTTGGATAAAAATCACTTTTTTGAATTAAAAAATAAGACAACAATACATTTTGCCCAATTTTTTTATATATTGTGAAAGATAATGTTACGCCGAGTAAAATGATACCCAACATGTCACGCTTAAAAATTGCGCCCGCTCGTGGCATGGCGTCAAACTTTTACCCTTTAAAAATCTCGATAGGCGACGTTTAAAAAATTCTACAGGTTGCATTTTTTGAGTTGCAGAGTAGGTCTAGGGCTAGAATTATTGCTCTCACTCTAACGATCGCGGCGATACCTCACTTGTGTGGTTTGAATACCGTTTTCATATGCGGGCGCTACTCGCGTATGCGTTTGCTTCTGTGCGCGAGCTCGTCGGGACGGGGCGCTTTAAAAATTTTTTTTTGGGTTTTCTTATTTATTTTTATTTAGTTTTATAATTTTTTACACTGAAATAAAAAAAAAATAAAAAAATTATCAGTTTTCTTCCTATTACAAGGAATGTAAACATCCCTTGTAATAGGACTAGTGTGTGACAGGTCCTCTTTATGGAGAGAGGCGGGGTCAATAAGGCTGGAAAGCATGGTATTGAAAAAAAAAATAAAAGATCTCATGCTTTCAGCTGCAATCATGTTCGTTCACCACAGCGGTGTAGTGTATAGCACTTTGACCTAGCAGCAAAAGAGTCGTTGGTTCGAATCCCGCCCGTGACAGCATCTGCATGGAGTTTGCATGTTCTCCCTGTGCCTGCGTGGGTTTCCTCCCACAATATAAAAACACGCTGTAAATCGGTTCCGGTCTAAATAAGCCCTAATATGCAGTAGTATATTTAGGTTTGGTTCTGCCCTAGGCCTGACTACATATCTGCACCTCCTAATAGAAAAATGACCCACCCCTTCCTGTCAAGGTCACACCCTGTTTTTGTATAACCCTGCCCAGTAATTTTCAGGGGACCCACACACTAGTTCTGGGGGGGCACTGGATTCCCTTAACCACTTCCATACCAGGCACTTACGCACCTTCCCGCCCAAGCCAATTTTCAGCTTTCAACACTGTCGCACTTTGAATGGCAATTGCGCGGTCATACAACACTGTACCCAAACAAAATTGGCGTCCTTTTTTCCCCACAAATAGAGCTTTCTTTTGTTGTTATTTGATCACCTCTGCGTTTTTTTTTTTTTGCGCAACAACTAAAAAAAGACTGCAAATTTTGAAACAAAAAAACGTTTTTATTTTTTTAGGTTAATTTTTTTGTAAATAAGTTTTTCTCTTTCAATTACGGGCACTGATATGGCGGCACTGATGGGCACCGATGAGATGGCACTGATGGACATCGATGAGGTAGTACTGACGGGCACAGATGAGGTGGCATTGATTGGCGGCGCTGCTATGCGGCACTGATGGGCACTCATAGGCGGCACTGATGGGCACTCATGGGCGGCACAGATGGGCGGCACTTATGGGTGGCACTGATGGATACTTATGGGTGGCACAGGTGGGCACTGATAGGTGGGCACTGTGCATGGATGGGCACTGTGGGGTGGCACTGATGGACACTGTGGGGTGGCACTGATTTTCCCAGTCAGTGCCCATTTGTGGGCACTGATTGGCATCTTTTTTCTTATTTTTTATTGCTTTTTGTTTTTTTGTTCTATATTTTTTTTTGTTTTTGCACACCCTGGTGGTCCAGGGTGGGCATCCCTGGTGGTCCAGTGTGGTGATCCGAGGGGGGGCTGCGCTGATAAACAATCAGCGCGAACGCCCCCTGTCAGGAGAGCCGCCGATCGGCTCTCCTATACTCGCGTCTGTCAGACGCGAGTGAGGAAGAGCCATCGATGGCTCTTCCTGTTTACATCGTGATCAGCCGTGATTGGACACGGCTGATCACGTGGTAAAGAGTCTCCGTCTCCGTGAGAGACTCTTTACCGAGATCGGAGATGCAGGGTGTCAGACTGACACCCCGCATCACCGATCGCCGCGCTGCGTGCCCCCACAGGCGCGTGCGGCATGAAATCCTGCAGGACGTCCTGTCAGGATTGTGTAACCACTTCCCGGACGTAAATCGGCCATAGGCTGGGCGGGAAGTGGTTAATTTGCATAGTTTTTCACTCACTTCCTGTTTGGCTATGGGGCAGGAAGTGAAGGCAAATCTCCCCAATTGGACACAGATAATACAAAATAAACTGACAGGGCCTATAACCCTCCCTCACTCTATCCAAAATTAAAGAAAATAAAACTTGTTGATTATAGTTCTTGTCAGGGGCGGACTGACCATTGAGTCACTCGGGCACTGCCCGAGGGCCCCATGCCACTAGGGGGCCCCATCCGGGTTGCCAGGCTCAGTAAAACCAGGGACAGTATGTAAAAATCTGTGTTTTTTTTAGATCTGTCCCTGATATGTCCGAAAATGACATGCTTTTAATGTGAATATCCCAAGATTTTAGCTGCCCGCCTCTGCACTACCTCCTGGCGTGGTGGCCATCTGTAAGCCAGAGGGGCCCCATAATCTTCTATTGCCCAGGGGCCCCATGAGTTGTCAGTCCGCCCCTGGTTCTAGTTTAAGCACAAATTTCATAGAGTTTTATTGAGAGCCCTAAGAAAATATAACCATGCCAATAGGCCAGGATAGAGCGTTGCTAATATGTAGGAATGTGTGCGTTAGAGCACCCCACCCAATGTTAACTAAAAAATTATTAATTTGCAAATAAGTATTATCTGCTCATTTTTTGGGGGATGTCTGCACCCCTGATAGTGACAACATTTGTGAGGTGTCTTCACCCTTTCTAATTCATTCACTTCCTGTCACATAGCCAAACAGGAAGTGAGGGTAAAATCTTACTAATATCTTTTCTTGGGGACACAGAGATCAATCTAAATAGTTTACCATTATGTAAATTGCACTCTAGCATTTTGCTGTGTACACCCCAAATTATTAGGGATCTTGGACTTTGGGGTCCATTGACTAAAGGCAAATCCACTTTGCACTACAAGTGCAAAGCAAGGAAGAAAGAAAACAAAACAACTTTGCTTCTACAGGATTGGATGTTAAAACCATCAGTGCTTCCTCTCTGATTTTCAGCAACTATGCTTGTACTGCAGAGTGGCTTTGCCTTTACTAAACCCCAAACTAAATAATCATTTGGGGCAGGGATCCTCAAACTACGGCCCTCCAGCTGTTTTAGAACTACACATCCCATGAGGCCTTGTAATGCACTGACATTCACAGACATGACTAGGCATGATGGGAATTGTAGTTCCTGAACAACTGGAGGGCCGTAGTTTGAAGACCCATGATTTGGGGTGTACACAGCAGTGCTGGAGTGCAATTTGCTTAATGGGGACACTAGTTAGATTGACCTGTGTCCCCAAGAAATTACACTGGTAGGGTTTTAACCTCACTGCCTGTTCAGCTGTGTGACAGGAAGTGAAGCCAATTTTAAGAAAAGGGACACAAAGCTCAACACAAAAATAAAAAAACACAAAGCAGGGGTTCTAACACTCACTTGGCTTCCCTCAAACACCCACAATTTGAATAGGATTGCCTTGCGCTAGATTTAAGCACAGTGCTGTAAATCAGCACGTCAAGCCTGTCCACCAATAGCAAACCCCCCCCACAGGCCATGTTTGCAGGTTTTCCTTCATCTTGCACATGTGCTTTAAAATACAGTCTGGACAGCAATTCTTGATAAGAGAAATCCCCAAAACATGTCCTGTCGGGGGTACTTGAGGGCTGAGGACCACTGCAGAATAAATAAAATACTTACCAGTTTTTGTCTTGAAAGTCATGGAGAATAAACATGGCAAACATTTCATGATTACACACCAGGAAAGAAGCTTAGACAAAAATCACACATAATTTGTTAGGCCCAAACCTAGTTCAGCTGCAGCTGTCAACATATGTAGCATGAAAAACTAACAAAAGACAAACTTAACAATTTTAAAGTAATTTTTATTGGTCAACAAAACAAGGAAAGCAAAAAAAGACAAACAAACAAAAATACATTTCAAAATTCTAAATAACCATAGCTTTACACATTTTTCATAAAATAAGGCCACATAGACAAATACATCAAAGTGAACATCATTTAAAAATAAACCAAAACCATTGGCAAAATAAAACAAACCACATTTGTGTTTAGCAACAGCATTTCTGCCAGCCTGCCCCTTCTGAGGGCAGCTGAGGACTGATCGATCCAAGCTTTTTATAACAGTGCTAGTAATGAAGCAATTGAAATCACATGAACAAATTGCAGTCTCTAGTTTGGGTGAGCTTGTAATTGGGCACACCTGCAATTAATCCAAACCACGCTCTATGAGCATCCAATGAGTGTTTTTCACCTATTAAAAAGAAAGGATATTTTTTTTCTAAGTGTTTGAGCATGCTCAGTTCATCACACATGTAGGAACCAAGCTGCAATGGAATGAGAGCTTTTTTTTTTGGTTTCCCCTGATCTGATGCTTTCCAGCCTGAAGGGGAGGTGTTAAAGACAGAAGTAAACACGCACATTTAATAATCTATTTGTGTGAAAAAAAAGGTTGCCAATTTTGTTTGGGAGCCACGTCGCACGACTGCGCAATTGTCAGTTAAAGCGACGCCGTGCCGAATCACAAAAACTTGCCCGGTCATTGACCAGAAATATGGTCCGGGCTCAAGTGGTTAAAAATTAACAAAACACAAAAGTGAGCCCAATTTTTGGGGATAATGTGAAAGATGATGTTACACTGAGTAAATAGATACCTTACATGTCACACTTTACTATTGGAAACACTCCTGCAATGGGGCCAAAATGAATTCTGTGAATATCCCCATAGGCGACTTTTTTTTTTTTTCCAGGTTACCAGTTTATAGTTACAAAGAAGGTCTAGTGGTAAAAGTATTGCTCTCGCTCTAACGCACGCGTCAATACCTCACATGTGTGGTTTGAACGATGTTTATATATGTGGGCGGGACTTGCGTAAGTCCCGCCCACATATGTAAAAATTATTTTTACTTTTTGCTATAATAAATATCCCCAAAAATATATATTCAAAAAACTAAAAAACCCCTCAGTTTAGGCCGATACGTATTCTACATCTTTTTGGTTCCAAAAAATCGCAAATAGCGTTTAGTGTTTGGTTTTTGCAAAAGTTATAGCGTCTACAAATTTTTTTTTTTGTTGTTTTAACTAGTTATTGGGGCGATCAGCGATTTTTATCGGTACTGCGACATTATGGCGGACACATCGAACAGTTTTTTGGAACCATTGGCATTTTTCTAGCGATCAGTGCTGTAAAAAATGCATTGCTTACTCAAAAAATGCCACTGGCAGGGAAGGGGTTAACACTAGGTGCGAGGGAGGGGTTAAATATGTTCCCTGGGTGTGTTCTAACTGTAGGGGGGGGGGGACTGACATGTGTAAATGACAGATCGCTGTTCATGAAGGGGAACTCCAGACCCCCCCCAAAAAAAATAAGGTGGGTTCCCTCCAGGTGCATACCAGGCTCTTAGGCTTGGTCTGGAACATAAGGGGTTAAACCCACGCAAAAAAAAATAGCGTGGGGGTCCCCCCCAAGATCCAAACCAAGCCCTTATCCCAGGCACGCAGTCTGGTCAGACAGGAATGGGGGTGGGGACGAGCGAGCGCCCCCCTCCCTCCTGAGCCATACCAGACCACATGCCCTCAACATGGGGGAGTGTGTGCTGTGGGGGAGGGGGGCACTGCCCCCCCACCCCAAAGCACTCTTGCCCCCATGTCGATAGGGACAAGCGCCTCTTCCCGACAACCCTGGCCGTTGGTTGTCGGGGTATGCGGGCGGAGAGCTTATCAGAATCTGAGAGACCCCTTTAATAAAGGGGTCCCCAGATTCCGGCCCCCCACCCTATGTGAATGAGTATGGGGTACATCGTACCTCTACCCATTCACATGGGGGAAATGTAAAGTAAAATAAAACACCACACAGAATAAAATATTTTATTCATCTGCTCCGGAGCCCCCCCTTTCTTCTTTAGCTCTCTTAGAAGGGGGGGTTTCTTCTCTCCCGATCTTCCGCCGGGACCCTGGGCTTCGGTGATTTCTGCCGGGGGAGGGCGCCATCCCTCGGTCCTCTACGGAGCCTTCCGCCGGATGCCCCCCACCCCATTTAAGCTCTTTTTCATTAGGGAGGGGCATCCGGACTTCGGGGTCTTCTGCCGGGGGATGGCGCCTATCCCCCGGTCTTTCCGGTGCCTTCCGCCAGGGTTCCGGTCTTCCTGGTCTTCTGCCGGGGGTGCGCCAACTCCCCGGTCTTTTCTCTTCTGTCTTCTCTGCTCCCTCTTCTGCCTGGCTCCCCCGCGGAGCCAGGGCTTTCTTCCGTCTTCTTTCTTCTCTCTTCCTTCTTCTGCCTGTCTCCTCCGGGAGCACAGGGCTTGTCTCCGCTGTCTTCTTCCTTCTCTTCCATTCGATGTTGACACGACGAGGTTCCGCGCTGACATGCCGTGTCAGCGGCGGGCATGGACTTATATAGGGTAATGCCACCATGTGACCTCAACCCATGTGACATCACATTCCCTGGGCATGATGGGAATGTGATGTCACATGGGTTGAGGTCACATGGTGGCATTGCCCTATATAAGTCCATGCCCACTGCTCAGACGGCATTCCAGCGCCGGACCTCGTCGTGTCAACATCCAATGGAAGAGAAGCAAGAAGACAGCGGAGACAAGCCCTGGGCTCCCGGAGGAGACAGGCAGAAGAAGGAAGAAAGAAGACGGAAGAAAGCCCTTGTTCCGCGGGGGAGCCAGGCAGAAGAGGGAGCAGAGAAGACAGAAGAGAAAAGACCTGGGAGTTGGCGCACCCCCGGCAGAAGACCAGGAAGACCGGAACCCTGGCGGAAGGCACCGGAAAGACCGGGGGATAGGCGCCATCCCCCGGCAGAAGACCCCGAAGTCCGGATGCCCCTCCCTAATGAAAAAGAGCTTAAATGGGGTGGGGGCATCCGGCGGAAGGCTCCGGAGAGGACCGAGGGATGGCGCCCTCCCCCGGCAGAAATCACCGAAGCCCAGGGTCCCGGCGGAAGATCGGGAGAGAAGAAACCCCCCCTTCTAAGAGAGCTAAAGAAGAAAGGGGGGGCTCCGGAGCAGATTAATAAAATATTTTATTCTGTGTGGTGTGTTTTATTTTACTTTACATTTCCCCCATGTGAATGGGTAGAGGTACGATGTACCCCATACTCATTCACATAGGGTGGGGGGCCGGCATCTGGGGGCCCCCTTATTAAAGGGAGCTCGCAGATTCCGATTAGCCCCGCCCGCATACCCCGACAACCAATGGCAAGGGTTGTCGGGAAGAGGCTCTTGTCCCTATCGACATGGGGGCAAGAGTGCTGTGGGGTGGGGGGGCAGTGCCCCCCTCCCCCACAGCACACACTCCCCCATGTTGAGGGCATGCGGTCTGTTCCGGACCAAGCCTAAGAGCCTAATGTAGCCCTGAAGGGGGACCCGCGCCGATTTCAAGTTTGAAATTTGGCGCCGAGTTCCCCTTCAGGGCTGAAAACAGCTCGAAGATTCCCGTGCGCCGCGTCACGCAGCGCAATCACGGGTACGCCGCTTGGTATTTACCAAGATTTTCACGGCGTACTGACAAGGCGCACGGGAATCCCTGACTTTTCTCTCTGCGCATGCCCAGTATGCAAATGAACCTCCTGAGGTTCAGGCGCACTGTGCAAGCGTACGGGGATCTGTTTTCAAAAAACACTTTCCCTTTCAATTCGGCCCGCCAAACACTTTAAAACACATGTCACTTCACTTCCCCTGCATCCCCCCACCTCCCCCCCTAATAAACTCCCGCCCAAACCCCCGCAATTTACAGTTTAATGTGCCGTGCGCCAGGTCTGTACTGGTGCACAATGCACCCTCTCCTGGGCGCACGGAGCACATTAGTAACTAGGGAAATACACTGCACTAGCAGCGTATTTCTTTAGTAAATGGCCAAACGGCTGCTACTCCTGCTTTTACTCCATGAGTCATGGAGTAAAGGCTTGGTAAATCAGGCCCAAAGTCTTTCTATCTGGATCTAGGAGTGGCACACAGTGATAAATTACTTATGCAACAAGCCTTTCCGTACGTGTGGAATTAAAATGCAATTGATTATTTAGGGATCCGTCTTACTTCCTACCCAGAACAATTATTCAGTGCCAACTATTCACCATTAGCAGATAAAGTCAAAGAAGGAACAAAGACACTTAGGGGTTGATTTACTAAAGGGAAATACACTCTGCACTGCAAGTGCACTTGTAAGTGCAGTCGCTGTAGATCGCTGTAGATCTGAGGGGAAGCTCTGAAATTAGGGGAAGCTCTGCTGATTTTATCATCGAATCATGTACAAGCAGTTTTCCTTGCATGTTTCCTTGCATGTTCCTTTCAGATCTACAGCGACTGCACTTCCAAGTGCACTTGTAGTGCAAAGTGGATTTGCCTTTCGTAAATAACCCCCATATGTAAACATATACTTTCGTGGACAGGTAAATTGGCTGCTTTTAAAATGCAGGTGTTGCCACAGATACTCTATGTGTTTAGGATGGTTCCCATACCAGTTCCCAGGATTTTTTGGGGGGAATTGCAGGGAATACTCTCAAGATATATTTGGATAGGCAAAAGGGCACGTGGTGCCTTTACGAAACTTCGCAAAATTAAAATGGCAGGGGGAATGGGAGTACCTTTTTTTTCAGACTATCATATGGCTGCAGTATTGACACAGGCGAGAGGTTGGTTCCCAAACCAGTCTGCCCCGTTGTGGTGACCCCTTGAACAAAGTCAGGTGCCAGGAAGGGATCTGGGAGCCTTTTTACTAGCCTATCCCTTCCTCAAAACTCTACACACAAACTGCTCCTCTCCTATGAAGGCCACTATAGAGGCGTGGAAGAAATTGGTCTCGTCTGACCTAATTTTGACCCCTACTGTTAATCTAGATATACCCATTTCCTCCTTGGCATTGATAATACCAGAACTAAACCTACAGAAATGGGTTTTAAAGGGCATATGATGGATCTCGGACATACAGGAGGGCAGTGCCTTGAAGTCTTTTCAGCAAGTGCAATCTGAATATGATCTTCCAAGCTCTGAACAATTTAATTTTATTAGGGTACAGTCGTTTCTTAAAAGCAAACACTACAGACCCTACAAAGTGTTCTGGCAAGTACATACCTTTTTTACCGCAACTGATAGTCGTAGGAAGGGTATAATGTTGTTTTAAAAACCTACTTAATAACAAATCCATCTTTGAAAAAAACAATTCGTTGTTGGCTTGGGAAAGGGATCTAGAGATCTCCTACTCAGATGATCAATGGATTAAGGCTCTACAATACACCCACTCAGCCACCAAAAGTGCCAACCTCTGGGAGCTTTCTCACAAGTTGACCCAGAGGTGGTACGTCACACCATCTAGGCTTGCCAATTCTACACGTGTGCGGCGTTTGTTATGAATCCTGAGGGGGAAGTCCCCGCCGGATTTTAAATAAAAATCCGGCATGGGTTCCCCCCTCAGGAGCATACCGGGCCCTTAGGTCTGTTATGGGTTGAAAGGAGATATATGAAATGAAATATATGAAAGGAGAGCCCCCCCCACGCCGAAAAAACGGCGTAGGGGGTTCCCCTACAATCCATACCAGACCCGTATCCATTGAGAAGACCCCCCGGATATATTTTATTACCTCTGACTTTTTGGGCTCTGATTTTCCAAGGTGAGGTACTGTAAATATACTTGTTTTAAATCTATATATAGCAGTGCATATGGCTACTGTTGCCAGATATACTGAACCTTGACTATTTGGTTCTAGACACATCTTTGAGAACTTTTGAATAACGTTTAGATGTACCCTCTTTGTGATCTTCAGATGGCAGGAAGTAGAGCATATAGAGATATATATATATTATTTTATTGATCTCAACTTACATTCATACAGTATATATGTGAGGGCTTTTAAATGGTTGTTTAGCGTGGAGTGGTGGACTTCATGTCTTTATGCACTTACTTTTTAGACCTTACAACATTCTATAGAGATCTTTTGAACAGGAGTCTTTGAATTTCCTGAATTTAACACGTGTTTCTGGTATGGGGAATTACCATTGTCTATCTTTCTATTAACCATTGTGACCAATATATATATATATTTCAAAACAAAGTTAATTTCCTGACTAGATTGTTTACTGGTGTCTTCCTTGTGTGTGGGGCTCCCATGCCCCTGGGTTGGGCCACTCTCCCTTAGGCCGCTCGCATGACTACATCTTTGGTAAGATGATCTATCCCAAGGGGTCTTTACAGCAGATAAAATGTACTGTATATACTTGAGTATAAGCCAAGTTTTTCAGCCGATTTTTTAGGCTGAAAAACTGACCCTCAGCTTATATTTGAGTGAGTCGTACCTTTCATTACTAAAACACGCTGAGTCTCCCGCTGTGTAATGCATTCTGTTTGCCTGTCCATTGTAACAAAGCCCCTGCCTCCTCATCGTCTGTGATAGGCGCCCCTGCCTCCTCCTTGTCTGTGATAGGACCCCCCGCCTCCTCCTCATCTGTGATAGGTGCCCCTGCTTCCTCCTCTTCTGTGATAGGCACCCCCGCCGCCTCCTCCTCTGTGATAGGCAGAACCCCAGCCTCCTCTTCTGTGATAGGCGGAACACTGATACAGTTTCCCAGCATTGCATCAGTGTTCCTCTATCACGGATGGACGAGGAGGATGCAGGGCTTTGTTTCAATGGACGGTGGAACAGACTGCATTACACAGGAGACACACGTTGCTTTAGTAATGAAAGGTATGACTTCAAATGGGCACAGTGAGACTACAATTGGGCACAGTGAGACTGCAACTGGGCCAGATTCACGTAGAATTGCGGCGGCGCAACTTATCCTAGATAAGTTACACCGCCGCAATTTTTCATCGCAAGTGCCTGATTCACCAAGCACTTGCGATGAAAACCTACGCCCGCGGCCTCCGGCGCAAGGCGGGCCAATTTAAATGGGCGTGTGCCATTTAAATTAGGCGCGCTCCCGCACCAAACCTACCGCGCATGCTCCGTTTCCGAACTCCCGACGTGCTTTGCGCGCCGTGACGTAATTTTTTTGAACGGCGACGCACGTAGCATACTTCCATATTCCCGGACGGCTTACGCAAACGAAGTTGATTTTTAAATTTCGACGCGGGAACAACGGCCATACTTTAGACAGCAATACACTTGCTCACTAAAGTTAAGGCATCAAAAAAAAAGTGTAACTTTGCGACGGGAAACTATACTAGCGGCGACGTAGCGAACGCGAAAAATCGTCGTGGATCGGCCGTAACTCCTAATTTGCATACCCGACGCTGGTTTACGACGCGAACTCCCCCCAGCGGCGGCCGCGGTACTGCATCTTAAGATCCGACAGTGTAAAACAATTACACCTGTCGGATCTTCTGGCTATCTATGCGTAACTGATTCTATGAATCAGTCGCATAGATAGAAACAGAGATACGACGGCGTATCAGGAGAAACACTGTCGTATCTCATTTGTGAATCTGGCCCAGTGAGACTGCAAATGGGCACAATTGGACTGCAACTGAGCACAGTGAGACTACAAATGGGCACAGTGAGACTGCAAATGGGCACAGTGAGACTGCAGATGGGCATTGTTTACCCAGTAGCTGCTGCATTTTCCCACTCTAGGCTTATATGCTTTCCCATTTTTTGTGGAAAAATTAGGTGCCTCGGCTTATATTCAGGTCGACTTATACTTGAGTATATACAGTACTTATATTCTATACTTAATGTTCGATTTGATAATTTTTCTTGTGTATATTTTTCACTAATGTATGTTTCTTTTTTGATTTATAGTTATAAACTGATAATCACTCTATAAACTCTCATGTATATGTACAATGAAGCTTCTGAAGAAGCAGTAAATGTTATCCGTAAACATGTAGAGCAATCAATATACAGATGGTGTTAATTGTCACAATTGTATGACTATAGAGCTAAAGTTGGCCGGTTATCCATGTTTGTCTTTTTTTTTAAAACACTATGTAATTTATTAATTATGTAATTTATTAATTATAAAAATACTTCTTATCTGAGACTGTTATCTTCAGTTTTCCTATGCTACACTAAAAGTCCATATGGCCTCCCTCCCCTACATAATTTTTGATATTGTTGGGACGAAGGTACCATAATGTAACATTACCTATACTATGGCACTTCTTCCAATCTTTTATCATTTTTGTTTTTTTGTCATTTACACTAGCTCTGTTTATATTTATCTCTTTACTAGTAGATACCGTCTGATGTCAGGGAGCGCTGACTTCCTTTTACTCTTAGTTAGTGAATTGTTTAAACAGTACTTTATAAAAGTTAACTGCAATTATGAAAAATCCCTTATCCTTTCACTGTGCCCCCCAATTAAAATACATGAAATTTAATACAGACCTGAAATATAGAAAATAATATTGTCACACTTCTTGGCTCACCAAAGGTTGAGCAGTAATTACATCTTAAGCCTAGTACACACAATTGGTTTTCCCGATGGTCAAAAGACTGCCGGGAAAACCGAGGAGAACCAGCTCGGTCCCTTTTCCCCTGTACACACGGCCAGTTTTCCCGACAGGAAAACTGCCAGGAGAGCTTTGGTTGGGAAAACCGGCCATGTGTATGCTCCCTCACAGTGTTTCCAATAGGAAAACAGCAGGAAAAAAAAATGCCGCAAAACGTGGCGAGAAAAAAGAGAACATGTTTAAACCGCAGATTTCCTGTCAGGAAAACTGCTAAGGAGCATAAACACAGCCGGTTTTCCCGGCCAAAGTAAAACGCAGCAGTTTTCCAGACGGGAAAACCGATCGTGTGTACTAGGCATCATAGTGCCCAATACTGCTAAAAGTCCATTATCCAGTTCCAATGTTTATATCTGATATAGAGAAAAATGGGCTTTACTTATCAAGGTTATTGCATGCACACAGGACAACAGTATTTTGAATTGCTGGGGCTGACACTTTAATAGGAACTGAAATACAGACTGTCTACTGTACAAGAAGTAAAAATGGACAGGTCAGGCGGCGAAAAGATACTTCTGTCTGCATCTAAGATGTGTAATTCAATTTACAAATTTCATCAAGAGTGATTGGATTTAAGAAATGTTTTTATATTTCTTCTGCTAACCCTTCTCCCATTTAGTAATTAAGTTATTGGTGCCCACAATTGCAATTGCAATTTGTCTTACTTACACCAAAGTTATCACCTCTCAATTTTTTTTTCACAGTAATCCAAGAGTTGTCAAATAAAGACAAAAGTAGAAAGTAAAAATAGATACAGAAAAAAAATCTTAATGGCTTTCTGCCAGCACCTAAACAGAGAGCGCAAGGCTCGATTCACACTAGTGCAGGCTGTGCCGCCTGTGTTTGCTCAGGCACAGCAGCCCATTCAATTGAATGGGCTGCTGTGCTGTGTAAACCACAGAAAAAAGGTCATGCAATCACACTGTGGGATGAGATGCTTGGGGGTGCCATTCAGAATGAATGGCGGCCCTGCCTGTCACACAAGAGCAGAGCAATTTGGCTGTGGGAGCCGATGCGATTTTGCAGGTTTAGAGCAGCTCCAATGTGAATGGTAATTGTACAGATGTTACCAATCTGGGAACAAAGTTTACTTGAATACATATATTAGCCAACTGTAAAGATATTTTTTGTATTTATCACAGCCAGCATATTACACATTGCTTTACAATGTACAATGGAATGAAGGGCACGTGGTAACATCCCATGGTGCCCTTAACTCACAGTATGTTCTTCAAAAGATGAATGATGATGGGTGTTATTCAACCCAAAAGACTGAGGAAATCTGAAAAACTATTACTGTGGAGTTGATTTTTTTTTTTTTTTAACTTTATACTAAAAACAACCAGAAATGTAGATTAAATATGTTTAATGTAAAATATAAACCTTGCACATTAAAGATCTGCTTATCTATAGTATTTTTTTTATTTTAAAGTCTGCACATGGAATATACCAGGATGCTGAAGGCAATTTCAAAAACAGCTAAAAAATAACACTCTTTGACAATGCAGTATACTGAAAAAAAAAATCTATATTAGTTGCTGCAGAGAAAGCATACAGACAAGCTTATTTGTACTTGCCAAACATGCCGCATCTATCATTTTAGAAGAAATCATATGCAGAACTGCTACATAAAATGTTTATCTATTGCACAGTCTGTATATTTGCAGCTGTCATCTGTGGAACAATCTCTATCTACATCTGTCTGCTTACTGAAATCTTGTAACAAGACACTCCTGACTCAACAGTATTTTTCTCATTTTTATTTATTTATTTATTTATTTGATAGATGAAAATAGTTTTCGAAGCTACATTCAGGATACACAAATGTGTTTCTTTCAGGTTCATTTTTCTAAATGCGGCTTTAACCTTTGCATATAAATCAGTTAGAAATGTCTGCAGAGAAATATTTTGGCATTTATTAGCAGGTAAGCTTTAAACTGTTTTCATGCATGTGCCTAAAATGCTGCAAGTGCTAAAATATTTGCATACAAATTATGGGCTTTCTAGGATCAGTTTTCTTGAAGTTCTTTGATTTTTTTAAATTGTTTGAAAATACATGATTGGCAAACATTTGCATAAGTATGAACATCTACCACTGCTTATTTACTTTCTTTCCTCGTAAGCCACAATATTGAATACAAGATATACAAATTAGACATTATACATTTTCATTATAGGGTCCCAGATTACTTTGAATAAATTCTCCAAGCTGTGTTTTAGAATCCTCATCCTTGTTATCATTGTTTTGTATAGTGCTATTTCCTACAGCATTGTAGACTTGTGCACAACGGAAAAATTTGTTTAGTTTAGTTTCTTTTTGGTCCTGTTGATTCGTGAATTTTGCTAAACGGGATTTTCGTGTTCGGAATAATTCGTATTTTCGTAAGCGACATTTTTCGTTGAATCATAATGATTCATATTAATGTAAGCCTAATTTATAATTGATTTATAATTCATACTTTTGGTAGAGTACACTGGTTCATAATTTTCCGTGTCTCTGACTCCGTCACAATGGCGCTGCCTTACGTGCATTGAATGGATTCATACTTTTCTATACATTGTGGTTAGTTGTAACGATTCAAAATCTTGTGTTTTACTTTCATTTTTGACATGCGGCTATAGCCTCCACTCCTGTACACCATTTTGAGAGGAAGTTCAGTACAGTACAGGAGCAGTACAGGAGCAGAGAGCAGAGCAGAGAGTGTTATTGTTGGATGTGTGGATGTGTGTAAGCTCACTAGGGAATAAAACAAATCAATTCGAATTAATGCAACAACGAATTATGCCAAATGCATTCGGGCATTTGCTATTTGCAATATAATTTATTTCTGATTCGGTTTTATTCCTAATTGCTTTGTTCAGAAATTCGAATGCTTCCGAACATCCGAAAGTTGCTAAATTCGCATGAATTTTCGATTTGTTACGAAACAAATGGCACAAGCCTACAGCATTGTAAGCTATGATGGATATAATAAGGAAGGGAAGCACAGGTAATGCACACAGCATGTATCCAAACACAAAATGTAGTAAAATAAAGGACAGCGCCTTGCTTATAATGTGTGAGTAAGGGCTCATTCACACTATTGCACTACAGTAACACACATTGTATGAATTAGCGATGTGGTGTCATTCAAAATGAATTGAATGATTAGCACACACATCTTAATGCATTTCCAAAATGCACCATAATGATTGAGAGCATGCAACTGTGCACAGGGATACAGAAAAAAGCAGGTATGGTTTTAGGTCCATTGTGGACCAATGGACCAGCACTGTAGAGTGCCATAATGCACATAAAAGGTCTAGTTTTTGTTTCATTGCCATGCATTGCCAACCTGTTCTAATTAAATGGCCTGCCTTATCAGAAGGCAGCCCATAAGAATAGCTTAAACATACAATTAGTTAATGCACATTTAATGGTACAGTACACTGCAATGGATACTGTATCTCAATTCTGTAATCGGAAGTTCTAATCCCAATACCATTCTGTCCACTCCTTTTACTCCAGGGGGTGAGCATAATGGTTGGAAGAGGAGTAGCATTCTCCTGCAAGGAGAGCTGTATTGATAAACAGGGCTGGTATATTTTCTTGCATTGCTCGATCGAGAACTGGAAAACATTTACATTCCGCCTCCATTTAGATTTGAGGTCCTGCATAAACTGTTACGCCACGTACACACAACCATTTTTAATGGTCTAGAAAAAACAAAGTTTTTTTCAACCCGATTATTGTTAAGGTGGCCTTGTCTACACACGATTGTGAAAAAAAAATGCTCTAGCAAAGCGCAGTGACGTACAACACGTACGACGGCACTATAAAGGGGAAGTTCCACTCGGATGGCGCCACCCTTGGGGCTGTGTTTACTGATTTTGTGTTGATAAAAGTTTGGTGAGAGACGATTTGCGCTTTTCAGTCTGTTACAGAAATCTAGACAAATTTATTAAATTAATAATATTAATTTAATAATCATTAAATTGATTATCTTGATTCTTGGAGGAAACAGACTTGTGTGATATATGGCAAAAGCCAGATAGGCAAAGGGAATGGGTAGACAAGCAACAAGTTTACAAAATGGCTGCTATAAGGAGGACAGAGAACCAGCGAATATTTCAGAGACAGTGTTATTTCAGAGAAGGGGAGAGAGTGGGCCGTATGTTGTCCCTCTTGATTAAGTCCAATACCCCCCTCCACCGTTCTGGTGGTTACAACATTAAGTGGAAAGATCACTTATGATGCAACAGAGATAATGCACACCTTTAGAAAATATTATAAGTCTTTGTATAAAACTAGGAGGGGGCAGGGAGTGAAGGGATGGATAGTTTTTTTAGGGAATAACAATCCCAACCCTGACAGAGAAGGATAGAATGGATATAGAGGCACTGGTGACTTTGGAGGAATTGCAGCGGGCAGTGGCTGGGATGTCCAGCCAAAAATAACCAGGCCTGGATGGACTCCGAATAGAAATTCATAAATTATATGGTGAGGTACTGCTCCCAGAGCTGCTGAAGACACTGAGGTGGGCATTGAGGGAAGACTGCCCATCTCGATGTCAGAAGCCACTTTTATAGTGATACACAAGGAGGGGAAGGACCAACTGAACGTATCCTCCTACCACCCAATATCACTGTTATGTTCTGATGTAAACATTTTGGATAAGATGCTAGCAACCCACCTGAATGGATGTATTCAAAAACGTATACAACCTGACCAGTCTGGTTTTATTCCCAATAGGTTAACTAGCATTAACATCAGAAGAGTCCTCTTGAATATGCAGATCCCAACAGAAATGGCAGGCTCTAGGGCTATATTGGCCTTGGATGCCGCCAAGGTCTTTGATAGCCTGGAATGTGATTACCTGTGGAGGGTCCTGGAGAGATTCGGGTTTGGCCCCTCTTTTATGAGATGGGTGAAAATACTCTACAGTGAACCAAGAGCGAAAATAAAAATTAACAGCGAGCATTCTGAGTTGTTCCAGTTGAAGAGGGGGACGAGGCAGAGTTGCCCCATTTCCCCCTTATTGTTTTCCCTTGCAATGGAGCCACTAGCAATCATGACTAGATCAATGCCAGGTATACATCACTGACCACAGTGATACATATGGTTGGGGAGTTCGGACGATTCTCTGGTCTGGTTGTCAACTGGAGAAGCCGGCCTTATTGACGATTGACCCACTTGGCAACCAGATACCGTCTGGAACTCCCCACCTAAAAGTAGTTGCAATGCTGAAATACCTGGGTATCTGGATAACGAGTGATATAAACCAGTATGTTAATAACAACCTGGCTCCATTATTGCTCAAACTAGAGCAAATAGGAGATATTTGGAGTCGACTCCCTCTATTGGTAGCAGGATGCTGCAATTTTATAAAAATTATTTGGCAACCGCAGATACTATATCTGTTTTACAACTCCCTGTTTTGGATAGGTCAAAAGTGGTTCAAAATAATAGAATCCCTCTTTAGGGAATTAATCTGGAAAAGGGGCCAATCTAGCATAAGTCTGCAAATTTTGCAACTACCGAATAAAGAGGGGGTATGGCGGTCCCGCACCCAAGATCCTACTTCCTGTCATCCCAGCTGCAACATCTAACGGGTTGCGATACTATAGAGGGTGGGAACCCAGGTCTCCAAACACTTTTTATGACAATAACTTGCAAATTAACCTTTAAAATTAGCACTTTAGTTTTCTCCCATTTGCCGCGAATACCCCAAATTGTTCGCCGAACGGGCGAACAGCCAATGTTCGAGTTGAACTCATGTTCGACTCAAACATAAAGCTCATCCCTACTACCTGGCAGCTCAGTTACAGCATCTCATTGGCATGTTTCCAGCAGCCTAATTTAAATGGTCCCCGCCCCATTTGAATTAGGCTGGCTTGGGCCGGGCAGATTTACGCTACGCCGCCGCAAGTTTACAGACAAGTGCTTTGTGAATCAGGCACTTATGCTGAAAACTTGCAGCGGTGTAACGTAAATGTAATACGCAGCGTAGGGCGATTCTACGTGAATCTGGCCCTTTATGCCTCTCATTACCTTACTTGTCATCTTTATTTGGAAACATTTGATTCTGTTTTTCTTTTGTTTAATTATTGATATTTCATTGGTTTTAAATAAATATACAACATTTTAATAGAAATCCAATGAAGCATTAGAAACAGTTTCAAGGGTACAATAAAACAAAATATTTTTATTGTTAAATGTTATTATTTGTATTACTATAAGATTGCCTTGAGATAGAAGATATCAGTAATTTTTGACTTTTCCTTTCCAAGTCAGCAGCTAAGCCTTGCTTATAAGCATTTTAATGTTCCACACTCCTTGTTTGACAATGGGGACCCTGAAATGTGTTGCCATCCAATAAAATCACCCTGAAACACTGCACACAGACTGTCAGTGGACTTCAGAGACATGCCTTCCTTCCACAGAACACTGCACATGAGTACTGATCCCTGTAATCTTGGACTGCTTACAACTTTGACCCCCAATGCTGGGGCTACAATTGTTCAGGAAATAGAAGTACAACCTGTGGACCATTTAGGAGTTGGCAGATAATCTTATGTAAATGTACCTGCACTACTTTTAATCCCTCAGTCTGGTATACTGTGCTACTATTTGTGCTCCCTGTACATTTCTTTTGCTGATCACATTTAGTGTTTTATCCCCCCCCCCCCAAACTGTCTTGCTACTTATAGTGCCTAGTGATTGCTAGATCTTAGAATCTCCTATGTGCATCTACTGCTCAGAATAATGTTGGACATGTGGATTATACTCCAGTACTTTTTGCTGATTTATTCATAACAAACCATATTTTATTTCTACACAATTGTAGCCACAGGGATACCATCCCCCCACATTTTTGTCACCATGGCACACAAAAATGCTACAGCGGAAGAGAGGGGGACAAAACAAACATTTTAAAATGTTAATTTATACTGTATTACTTTGCCTTGAAGTGTGCAGTTACTCCAAATTAGTTTTGTGGGCATTCAAGTTATACATATTTTCAGTGATCAGTACAGAATTACTATATTTTGCTCCTCAGTTTGCAGAAGCAGCAGGCCTTCAGGCTAATTAATAAATCATCAACGCATTTGTGGTGTGAAAAATGAAATATTTATGCTTGCCAAAGTAATATTTCTGTCTTGAAGCCCCATGCTCTGTTGACGCCTGATGGAGTATGAAGTAAATACCAGCTGGTGTAGAATGAATAGAATTTAATTACTTTCAATAAAGTTAACGGTGTGGTAAAAAATTATATATATATAAATATATATATATATATATATATATATATATATATATATATATATATATATATATATATAATGTACTGTATATATATATATATATATATATATATATATATATATATATAATGTACTGTGTGTATATATATATATATATATATATATATATATATATATATATTCAATGTCAAAAGATGTAGCAAAGGTGAGGCAAGGATGCAAATACTGTATATTGTTAAGCATAAATATATTATAGAAGCAAATAGGGAATAGTGTGCTTCTTTTGCACTTAAATATGGAAAATAAATGGCTATTTTTATGGTCAGGGGAAGGAAATTAAGAAAAAGCAAACTAAACTAACAGTGTAAAATCAAGATAAATTAATATAATGAAACCGCTGGCTGCAATCATACATATTAATATCCTCAGCATGCTTAAACTTGCTACATGCTTTATTTAAAATTCAGTCCTGTAAAACACATTGTTAGCAGTTTAGAGCAACAGTACTAATAAAAACTGATAGCTGTTATGGAAAACCAAGTATTGGGAAAAAAACAGCCAGACATGCACCACCTACAGAAGGGCCCAAACAAAATCCGGCTAACACTGACAATTAGGCACCAAGTACTGCCGTTACTTCCAGGGGTACCTCTTAGTCAGGAATGCATAGGAGCTAAAAGAACCGGAATGGGGGCAGAGTCTACCAACTGAAAAGGCAGCAGTTGAAGTGCTAGCAATTTATCTAAGCTAGCATTTAACCGCTGGGAATTTGGATGGCTGGGAGCGAACTTCTTTTGGCGCTACAGCAGATGGGGCAGGAAAATTTGCCTGGTATAATCTGACGTTGGTGTACCGATAGTAGATTGCCCGCAAGTACTTGGCTGTGACACACCTAATTCTACACCTTCAGTCCTATCAGTGCAGGCTTCAGAGAGGATTGAAGGTATAGTGGGGTTGGAGATCCCAGCTGATGAAAGCAAGGAGAGGTCCGCTTTGTTATTTGGTGTGGGTCTTTGAGGTACGCTTGACAACAAACTGCATGGCAGGTCGACATATGTCTGGTCAAGCATGTGGTGCCCAAGAGGGTGATGTTTTGGCCACGTGAGATACGCTTGCAACATATGTTGCAAATAGCTTCATTGGAGATGTGCCTCCTCCTCCTCCCCCTCTCTCCTATTAGACCCACGTGGAGTCATTGACCTCATAATCCCCTCCCTCCTCATCACTGTAGCAAACCTGGCAGTATGCTGCAGCTGGGGGAACATGACTGCCAGATTTCTGTCCTTCTTGGGCACCCCCTCTCTCTGGGCTCACGTTACTGCCTTCCTCTAGCTCAGTGTTTCTCAATTCCAGTCCTCAGGCCCCCCCAACAGGTCAGGTTTTCAGGATTTCCCTCAGATGAAAAGGCTGTGGTGATTACTAAGGCAGTGAAACTGATCAAATCACCTGTGCAAAATAATGGAAAGCCTGAAAACCTGACCTGTTGGGGGGGCCTGAGGACTGGAATTGAGAAACACTGCTCTAGCTGTATACCATCATCGGAGCCTTCAAAACGCTGCGCATCCTCCTGCAGCATCTACCCAACACTGTGGTCAAACAGTTCGGGGGACTCCTCAGGAGGACATGGTGGGGCTAGGGAAGGAGTGACTGATGCCATTGATCAGAGGGAATAGGTCGAGTTGGCAGCTGCTTTGCCAGACAAAGTACCCTGAGCC
The DNA here is from genome assembly GCF_905171775.1 of Rana temporaria. Lineage (NCBI taxonomy): Eukaryota > Metazoa > Chordata > Amphibia > Anura > Ranidae > Rana > Rana temporaria. Next base: position 112,941,563 of record NC_053496.1, read on the forward strand.
TAGGTGAGAGGATGAGGAGGATGAGGACGGCTTGGTCATCAACTCTACCAAGTGTTCGGCATGTTGCGGCTCAACATGGTCAGCTGCCGAAAAAAAGGACGAGTGTGTCCCACAGCCACGTGCTGATGAGGATGCACCGTGTCCACGACCAGCAGCACCGTTGCCTCTAGACGCAGAGCATGCTTGCCCTCTTTTATCGGCTCGTGACTCTCTGCCTCTCCTTGTTGTCCTTGAACATCAGCAATTGTATTTACATAGCTTTAGGTGCACACTGTGCAGAGAACACAGTACACCAAGTGAAAATACTTGCAGATCCCTGCCTGTGGTATTAATATGTGAACACCATCAATTGTATTCACGTAGCTTTAGGTGCACACTGTGCAGAGGACATAGTACACCAAGTGAAAATACTTGCAGATCCCTGCCTGTGGTATTAATATGAGAACACCAGAAATTGTATTCACATAGCTTTAGGTGCACACTGTGCAGAGGACACAGTACACCAAGTGAAAATACTTGCATATCCCTGCCTGTAGTATTAGTATGAGAACACAAGGACAATAAAACTGAATACTGTATGTCCCTGCCTGTATTTGTATGAGGACACCAGCAATTGTATTCAGGTAAGCTTTAGGTGCACACTGTGCAAAGGACAATACAACTGAATACTGTATGTCCCTGGCCTGCCTGTATTTTTATGAGAACACCAGCAATTGTATTCAGGTAAGCTTTAGGTGCACACCGTGCAAATGACACTAAGTGGAAATACTGCAGCTAGCACAATAACCTGCCTGCCTGTCAGTATATTAGGAAGAGCATACAGGAACAGATCTAGTTAAACTCAATACAGTGTATAAATATATATACAACACCTGGGATGCATATATATTGTCACAGATCAGCTGCAGAGCTGATCTGTGTCTTACCTTTACTGCTGTAGGTTGGCTGGCACATGTTGTTCCGCAAGCTTGTGTTCAGCTCTGGCTGCACTCAGCAGCTACAGTATGGGTGTCACCTGCTGCTTAATATATCCTTCCTTCCTGCTACTTCCTGTCCAGCCCTTTATGTGCCTCTCTATTTAAATTCCACTCAGACCAGGTTCTGGTTGCTTGAGCAACACTTGTTTCTGAGCACCCCTCCTGTAACCTGCTTACCTGACTTCTTGTGGACTGATCTCTTATTAACAAATCGGCTAGTTTTCCTGATTACGTTGTCTGCTGCCCGCCCTGATCTTGGCTCGCTATCTGGCTTTCCTTTTGCTTCATCCATCCATCCATCTGTTTCTCCTGGTACTCTCCTCGCGAGCAGGGTGAACCTAGGGGTCGTGACCTGGGGTCAGCACGCAGCTAAGCCCAAACCCTCGTGAGGGGGTCCCTGGCAGAATACTGGCTGGCCCTTAGATTCCACTCCCTGGGGGATCCCGTGTCACCTGCTCGCCAGTGGGCTCACAACAGTACCAGCGTGACATATATGCTCTACACACTGTAACTGTAACTGACTCGCCTGCCTGCCTGCTCTATCTAACTCAATTAAAATGACACTGTCTCTCTCTGTCTATCTTTAACCAACACCGCAACACACTACACAAGGCTGACTTCCAGGCGGCCTTATATGGTGTGGGGCATGTACTAAAAGCCCTGAGGCATAATTGGCCAAAGTCACCCTGGCTTTGGCCAATTACGGCTCTCTGTACAGGGGGCGCTGTAATTGACCAAGCATGCGGGTCATAGTGCATGCTTGCCCAATCATTAGCCAGCAATGCACTGCGATGCTGCAGTGAATTATGGGGCATGACACGCCATTCAAATTTTCCCGCGAATGGCCCATAACGTTGAGTTTGACTTGAACACGAAGCTCATCCCTACTCAGGAGATTATTCCTCGATAGAGATGCTCACTACAGATCAACTCAAACAATGGCCCTGCTTTCATAGGCAAAGTTTGCCAAGATCTGGTAAAAGCATTAAAAATAGATAGAAGTTTCACATCCCTTACCATCCTCAAAGTTCAGGAATTGTAAAAAGAATGAATAGGACAATAAAACATAAGATCAGGAAGGCTACAGGTGTAACTTATACCAACTGGAAAAGGGTGCTGCCTGCAATTCTAGCAGAGGTAATAATGACCCCAAATAACAAGACAGGTTATTCTCCCTTTGAAATTCTTATGGGCAGACCATTTCCCACTCCCTAGGCCAGACAACCCTTAATGTTAGAAAGAGGGGATCTTGATCTTATTCAGGAAGAATATATAAGAACATTTATTGAAATTTTGGACAAAGTTGAAAGAAATGTTGCTCGCACCTCTCCTTCTTCTTCACAGGAACCAACACACCCCTTTAAGGTCGGTGAACTTGTGGTGGTCCAGCAGTTGAACCCAACTAACTATCCTTTTGGACCCTCAACTACTGTGACCGTGGTAAACAGGACAGCCATCCTTGTGGAAGAACAACAGTCTTGGATCCATGCCAGTCAAGTAAAAAAGGTCAACCAAAAAAGGCGACACTAAGAAGCAAGGCAAAGACAAATGTAAAAGATGAGGAGAATAAAGTAGTGAAAATCCTTGAATAGTGAGTGAAAAAGGTGGTCAAGTCTCTGAAAAAGACAACCTTGCTTATTTTACCACAGACTTCTGGAAAAGACAAAACAAACTCTGATTCTGTTCTACTCACCAGGGTCATAGCTAACTGTATATATCATCCAGATGACTTGGGAGCCTTCAAAGGCAAATGTGGGTCACCTCAGAACCAATATAATCATAAACATTGTGGTGGTGGGACTCTGGTACGCCAGATTTTGGAGAGAAAGACACATTAATTGCACAGCTGTGTCTTGGGCTATTTAGTTCTGACCTGTTTATGGCTCAGAGCCCCACCCCACAGACAGGAAGTCTGTTCCTGGGAGTCAGGTGGACTCACTTCTCTCTGAGAGGAGTCAGAGATGCTGCATGGGTGCAGCTAGAGTATGCATGTCTGCAGGAGGCAGATGTCATTGGTGATTGAGCAGCAAGGCGCTGATCAGGAGTAAGCGAGGAGTGAGCTTATCTCTAGGAAACTGGCCCGGATTCACGTACAGCGGCGCATAGTTATGCCGGCGTAGTGTATCGAATATACCCTACACCGACGTAGCGCAAAGCGGCGAGCACAGTATTCACAAAGCACTTGCTCCCAACGTTGCGCCGGCGTAACGTAAATTCGTAGGCGTAACCCTGCCTAATTCAAAGTAGGTGGAAGTGGGCGTGATCCATTTAAATGAAGCGTGACCCCATGCAAATGATGGGCCAAACGAACGGCGCATGCGCCGTTCCGTGGATGCGACCCAGAGCGCATGCTCAGAATCACATCGAAAATACTCCCTAAGATACGTCGAATCACTGCCTACGACTTGAACGTAACCTACGCCCATCCCTATTCACGTACTACTACGTAATACAACGGCTGTTCCCTGGTCCCTTTGCATGAGTTGCGCCTCATAGGGTGCAATATTTAGGCTGGCCGCTAGGTGGCGCTTCCATTGCGGTCGGCGTAGAATATGTAAATCACGAGATAGGCCTATTCACGAACGTACATCCGCCCGTCGCAGTAAATTTTACATTGTTTCCGTAAGAGATAGGCTGAATAAAAGATAAAGCTGCCCCTAGGAGGCGTAGTCAATGTTAAGTATGGCCGCCGTTCCCGCTTCGAAATTCGAAAATTTTACGTGGTTTGCGTAAGTTGTCCGTGAATAGGGATTTACGTCGTTTACGTCCACGTCAAAATCAATAGGGCCGTGCGGTGTACTTAGCCGCAATGCACACTGGGAAATGTAGGCGGACGGCGCAATCAGGTCAGGTCAAGCTCCATTAACATAAAACACGCCCCCTCAGCTAAATTTGAAATAGGTGCCATTACGCCCGCCCGCTTTAGGCTACGCCGCCGTAACTTAGCAGGCAAGTACTTTGAGAATCAAGTACTTGCCTCGCTAACTTACGGCGGCATAGCCTAAACACGCTAAGGTACGCCGCCGCAAAGTTAGGACACCCTACGTGAATCTAGCTAAATGTCTTGTGTCTTTATATTGATTAGGGATGAGTCGAACAACCCCCGGTTCGGTTTGCAGCAAAACATGCGAACAGGCAACAAATTTGTTCCAACACGCAAACACCGTTAAAGTCTATGGGACACAAACATGAAAAATAAAAAGTGCTAATTTTAAAGGTTAATATGCAAGTTATTGTCATAACAAGTGTTTGGGGACCTGGGTCCTGCCCCAGGGGACATGTATCAATGCAAAAAAAAAAGTTTTAAAAACTGCATTTTTTTCGGGAAGCAGAGATTTTAATAATGCTTATAGTGAAACAATAAAAGTGAAATATTCCTTTAGATTTCGTACCTGGGGGGTGTCTATAGTATGCCTGTAAAGTTGAGCACGTTTCCCGTGTTTATAACAGTCTCTGCACAAAATTAAATTTCTAAAGGAAAAAAGTCATTTAAAACTTGCGGCGCGCGGCTATAATTATTGTTGGGTCCCGGGAATACAGATAAAAGTAATTGAAAAAAAAAAACCGGCATGGGTTCCCCCCTTAGGCTGTTTGGGTCTGGTATGAATATTAAGGGGAACCCTGAACCAAATAAAAAAAAAATGCGTGGGTGTCCCCCCTAAATTCCATATCAGACCCTTCAGGTCTGGTATGGCTATTAAGCCTGTGGCAATTTTTTTTAAATGGCGTAGGGGTCCCCCTCAAAATCCATACCAGACCCTTCAGGTCTGGTATGGATTTTAAGGGGAACCCTGTGCCAAAAAAAAAAAAAAAATGGCGTGGGGTTCCCCCAAAAAAATTATACCAGACCCTTATCCGAGCACGCAACCTGGCAGGCAGCAGGAAAATAGGGACTGTACCATGCCACATGCCCTCAACATGGGGAGGATGTCCTCATGTTGATGGGGACAAGGGCCTCATCCCCACAACCCATGCCTGTTGGTTGTGGGGGTCTGTGGGCGGGGGGGCTTATCGAAATCTGGAAGCCCCCTTTAACAAAGGGGACCTCCAGATCCCGGCCCCCACCTACATTGTACCCCTACCATTTCACCAAAACAGTTTCAAAAAGTGTCAAAACGGGAAACCTGTGTTGCATCAGAGGGGGGTGGGGTCACCCATACACGTCACAGGGTAACTCCCGGCGTTTCCCCTTGCGTCAGAGGGGTCTGGGTCACCCGCGCACATGACGGGTGGCCCCGCCCTCAGCTATATAAGAGCTGTCAGGCTGGAGTGCATCATTTGTCGGGTGCCTCCTGTGGAGGCAGGATCGTGTGCATTGTATCCTTGCTGGAGATCGAGAATGGATTACATCGCTGGAGATCGAGAATGGATTACATCACTGGAATCTTTTTTTTTTCTTTTTAATAAAGGACTTGTCCCAAGCTGTCTCCTGTGGTTTTTAAAATGTTGACCCTTTTTTTTGTGAAATGGTAGGGGCACCCCTTACCAATTCACATAGGGGGGTGGGATCTGCAGGTCCCCTTTGTTAAAGGGGCTTCCAGATTCCGATAAGCACCCCACCCGCAGACCCCCACAACAACCAGGCAAGGGTTGTGGGGATAAGGCCCTTGTCCCCATTAACATGGGGACATCTTCCCCATGTTGAGGGCATGTGGCCTGGTACGGTTCAGGAGTGGGGCGCTCTCTCTTTAACCTTTAAAATTACCACTTTTGATTTCTCCCATAGACTTTTGCGGCTAACACCCCAAATTGTTTACCATTCGGCTAACAGTCAATGTTCGAGTCGAACATAAAGCCCATCCCTAATCCTGATAACATATAGGATGTTACGTATGCAATATACTAAACCCCTCCTAAGCCCCCACTTTATCGTCTTTACAACTGCATAAATACTCTGTCAAAGAATCATAGTTTGTCTAGCTCCAGCAGAATACAGCCCATGTGATGAATGGAGACATATAGCTAGATTCAGTAAGAGTTAGGCTGACCTAACTCGGAATCTGCGCCGACCTAAGTTAAAGTGTATTCTCAAACTGAGATACACTTAAACATATCTAAGATAGGACGGCTTGCGCCGTCGTATCTTAGGGTGCAATATTTAGGATGCCCGCTAGGTGGCGCTTCCATTGCGTTCGGCGTAGAATATGTAAATCACTAGATACGCCTATTCACGAATGTACGCTTGCCCGTCGCAGTAAAGATACGCCGTTTACGTAAGGCATTTTCAGGCGTAAAGTTATTCCATCAAATAGCTGGACTAGTAATGTTAAGTATGGCCGTCGTTCCCGCGTCGAAATTTTAAAATTTTACGTCGTTTGCGTAAGTCGTCCGTGAATAGGGCTGGACGGAATTTACTTCCACGTTGAAACCAATACGTCCTTGTGGCGTACTTTGCCGCAATGCACACTGGGATATGTACACGGAGGCGCATGCGCCGTTCGTAAAAAACGTCAATCACGCCGGGTCACAGTTAATCTACATAAAACACGCCCCCCACATCCTCATTTGAATTTGGCGCGCTTACGCCAGCCTATTCACGCTACGGCGCCGTAACTTAGCAGGCAAGTACTTTGTGAATACAGTACTTGCCTAGCTAACTTACGGCGGCGTAGTGTAAATATGATACGCTACGCCGCCGCAAAGATGCGGCGGTATACTTGAATCTAGCTATAAAGCATGTTATTTAAATGATTTATTTATTTTCAATGTTGTTCTGTAAGCCACATTAAAAGGCCACCTCCCCGCTGAACTGTATTTAAATTTTTTATTTTTTTTCATAAATGTCCCAAACGGTTCTGCCTATCAATACATTTTCTTTAACACAACTTGCCCATTATGTCAAGATTCAGCTTGCATAGACTTCAATGGGGTCCGATTCTCTTTCCCAGGGAGTATACATTCTAACTTTGTCTTCCAAGGTAATTTTTATCTTTAAAAATATGTTACATCAGAAGTTGGCCCTCATCAGCACTTATCAGCATAAACCAACATTAAATTATATACAGCATGGATTTTTCATAAAATAATCAGAAATCCTCAGCATACAAGGCATCTGGGTCCTAATATGCATTGGGTAATATCATATATATATATACGGTTTCCTATTGCAGGCATGCAAACTGGAAATTTACAACTTATTTGAAGCGTACAAATTAATAGTGAGGCTCAGTGACATTTTAAAAATCTTATGTGCTTCAACATTTTGCATTCAAATGTCATATAAATCATCAACAAAATAAATCTTTTTAACATCAGTCACTTTATCTGTTGAGTGTAAGAACCCATATTGTCTAAATTTATTTCCATTACATTAGATTCCAGGCATCTCCAAAAGCAAGGGCAGCCTGGAAATGTAAAGATATTTACTCTTTGCTGGGGGGTCTGCAATATTGAATTAAATGAGATCTGTTTCATAAGATACATACATTTTTCCACAATGAATGTATAAAGCTGTAAGGGAAGGCAGGATGATAGTATTGGCTTACAGATGTTTATCTACACACATATGATGTATTTTGGTAAACATGAACAGATGAAAATAAAGAGCAATACGCAATTTTTTTTTTCCATATGGCAAAATTAAATGCTTTCAGAGGCAAATTATCTATTCTAAACAATGGAAATTCTCCACTGGTTGCCCTGTATAAAATGCTTACTTACTACACATTCTTGTCTGATTAATACAGAAAAGAAAAGAATCTAAAAAATAATGAAAATATCAGGTCTTCTGCATAAACTGTCTCTGACAGTAAGTAAATATATACATTTAAGGGAAATGTATAATATTTTACACATATTTATTATGTTCAAGATATAAATATATGCAGTTTCTAATAATTGTATGCATTTTTAATGTTTTCTTGTATTTTAGTCAGGTAAATATGACATATTGCAAAATTTGATTTTTTTTTCTACCTAATGGATGGAGACCCTTTAAAGCGGTTGTAAACCGCATAAACATTTTTTTTATTTTTTTTCAAACCTGCAAGGCAAAAGGCATAATCAGCTAGTATGCACCGCATACTAGCTGATTATGAAATACTTACCTCGGAACGAGGTGAAGAACATTTACCTGGTCCACGCCGAGCGAGATGTCATCTTGCTCCGGCGTGTCTTCCGGGTATCGCCGCTCCAGCGCTGTGATTGGCTGGAGCGGCGATGACGTCACTCCCGCGTGTGTGCGCGGGAGATTTCAAATCGGCAGGGTCCGGCGGATGCCGGTCCTTTCGCCGTGGATTCCCCCCTGCGCATGCGCCGCTGCAATCAGCGGCGCATTGCGAGGGGAATATCTCCTAAACCAAACAGGTTTAGGAGATATTCTTTATACCTACAGGCAAGTATTATTATAGGCTTACCTGTAGGTAAAAGTGAAAAAGTGGGGTTTACAACCACTTTAAATGTTTAAAGACATTGTGCATTTTTAAATGTTTTGATGTTTTAATTAGGTATTACTGTATATTCCCTGTATTACTGTATATTCCCTGTGCTGTTTGTCTATCTTTCCTTGCAATGATAGGCTCATTTGTTGTGGCTGCAGTTTGTAGTGCCATGGCTGATTGATTCTCATTTGTTCATGTAATCATTCACCTAATGTGTCCATGCAGGCAGCTTTTTTATCATGTTAAAATCCGTGCCTCCTCATTTCCTCTGTGTTGCATTACAGATGTGGGGGTGCTAATGTGATGAAATACTGCAATGTGATCTATCTAATATTTGCTCTTCCTGCTGGGTCTATGTCTAGTTAATGTTTAACTCTCACTTGAAGACTAGACTCAGAGATTATTATTAATATTATATAGGATTAATATAGCAACAACAGTATATAGAAGTAGTAATGTGCAAACCACAAACAAATAAGCTAATCAATAGCTGCCAACATGCAAGGGTGTTCTCACACTAAAATCAATAAAAAATATAGAAAGATGTGGCGCTTACTAAATAAATAATCAATAAAGTGCAATGATTTCAGAGGACACTTAGCCCTGGTTCACACTGGGTACGATTTGGAACGATTTGAGATGCTATTTGGCATGTCAAATCGCATCTCAAATCGGTGGCAATTGTCGGCAATGGCACTGTCCTAATCAGTGCGACGCCGCATCTGCGATTTCAAAAAGTAGTTCCTGTACTACTTTTTGCGATTTCGGGCCGCGATTTACATTAAATTGCGGCCGAAATTGCGGCAAAATCGTGGCCGCTAAATCGCGGTAAAATCGCGCATTTTACCGCAATTTTGAATTCGCAGCAGTGTGAACCTAGGCTAAATCATAAAAAAAAAAAAAAAATGCAAAAATGACAAGGATAGGTCCTCATTCAATGGGAAAACCAAGCAACATAAAGTGCAATAAAATATTGTGCAATATAAGCAATCAATTATGCAATATAGGCAATCAAATATATGCAAGAAATATTAATAGCTGCAAAGTGCACTATAAGCCCAAAAAAATATAGTGAAACAATATATGGAATAAGTCCAAAAAAAGCAGTTCAAAGAATAAAGTGCATGTGCATAAACTGTGACATCCAATTCAACCCAAAATCTTCCATCATCCACGGTTCATAGAAGAAAGTGCATGTGCATAAACAGTGACATCCAATTCATCCCAACATTTTCCACCATTCGCAGTGCATGTAGTGGTTTGCCCCAGCCTCTCACCTCATTTAAAGACCCCTACAGGTCTAATCAAGCCTTCAAGATGCATAGACCATATTCGGGGACATCCAGGAACAGCCGATCAATAGTTGAAAGCATTCCTTTCCAAACTTGTCACAGGCCTTTTAACATGTAATGAAAGAGATGGGCTCCATAGTGCAGTAATCAGAAGTAATTTTATTAAAAAACAAGTAGTCACTCACAGTAAAAACAGCGTGCTACACCTCTGAACTCATAAGAAACTTCCGGAAGTGACGACACCTGGCTCCTTCCTGACGCCTTGCATTACTGAACACATGACTTCATCAAAGGGTATGGAGTCAGGTGTATGTTGCCAGTTTATATAGTGATCCCGCTGTCATGGTAACAATCAACATCCTTGATAATGCTTTTCCGCATGTTATTTTCAGTAAAAATAATGACATTTCTCTTCAATACTAAAAGCAGTATATATGTAATGAACTGTTTTCTAAAATCAAATGTAAAACACAATTTTAAATCATCATCTTCGATATCCTGTGATTAACGATTTTATTAATAGAACACCGCCTCTTGGCGGCTCAACAATTCATGTGAGTATAAACATCCTTGTAATCTGGACAATACTGCAATCGGCTCATCATGAAAAATACATATAGACATCCCTTAGAATCTGAATACCACCACCATCTAGCGGCTTGAACTAGTAAGAACATCCTTTAAAATGTAGGACACTGACCTCTAGCAGCTCAACATGATAGATACATATAGACATCTTTTAAAATCTTAGTACCATCAGCATCTGACGACTCATGCCGCGTACACACGATCATTTTTCGGGTTCTAAAAAATGAAGTTTTTCAGGCTCTAGAAAAAACAACGTTTTTTTCAACTTGATCATTAAAACGGCCTTGCCTACACACGATCGTGAAAAAAAAATGCTCTAGCAAAGCGTGGTGACGTACAACACGTACGACGGCACTATAAAGGGGAAGTTCCATTCAGATAGCGCCACCCTTGGGGCCGCTTTAGCTGATTTTGTGTTAGTAAAAGACGATTCACGCTTTTCTGTCTGTTACAGCGTGATGAATGTGCTTACTCCATTATGAACGGTAGTTTTACCAGAACGAGCGCTCCCGTCTCATTACTTGCTTTTGAGCATGCACAGATTTTTCATGTCGTTAAAGCCCACACACGACCATCTTTTACAACCCGAAAAATTACAACGTTAAAAATGTCGTTAAAAAATAGAGCATGTTCGAATATTTTTTTGCCCATTTTTTAGAACCCAAAAAATGCTCTGAAGCCCACACACAATCATTTTTAATGACAAAAAAAAAATGAAACCGAAAAATGATCGTGTGTACGCGGCATTAGACTAATATGGACATCCTTTAAAAAATGGAAATAGTGACATCTAACGGATCAACATAAAAGATGCATAAAGGCATCGTTTGGAATCTAAACTACACCGCCATCAGGCGGCTCAGACTAACAACAACCATCAATATTTAAAAACGCAAAGACATCTAGTGGATCTAAATAGATAGGACAGTCACACAAAAGAAGAACACAAAATCAGAAATTAGATATAAAGCAGTTCAGGTAGAACTTGACATTATGTCCTAAAGTTAATTATTTGTGTATCCAATGGGATTCTGATTGACTTTATTTAATAACTTTATTATCTCCCCTCCAATGAGGTTTATACTTCTCTATCCCTATACCCTTAAGGAGGAGGCGGGATCCCTATTGTGATGCTGTGCACAATGTCTTGAAAGACTATGTTTAATAAATCCACGTTAAATATTTTGTGTAAGTTCTCTCAATCTTTTCCACAATTCTCTCTTAGTTCTTCCTATATACTGAATGTGGCATGGACATTCCAGAAGATAGACAACTCCTTCAGTCTTACATGAGATAAAGTTCTCAATAAAATATATTTTTGTGGTCACTGCAGATTTAAAACTCAATTTCTCCTTTTTACTTTCTTTCGTATGCCTGCACGTATAGCAGCTTTTACATGGGTAGTAGCCCTTTCCTTCAAAGAAAGAGACTGTTTTTCTCGTCGGAGGATCTAGTACATTTTTAGATATGCAATCTCTGAAAGTCTGAAAGTAGGAGCTCTCCTATACGTAAATCTCGGTTTTCCCGGTAAAATGGTAACTAAATGTCGATCAGCTCTTTTGATGTTCCAATATTTTTGACAAATTCTCTCTATCTGCTTATGTTGGATATTGAAGTCCATAACTTGTGGCACAATATTTTTATTTGAATCATGAATACATTTTTTCTCTATCCAGAAGAGTGACATCTTTAATCTTTTGTTCAATAAATCCATGGTGGTACCTCTTCTGTATGAACCTTCCTCCAATCAATTTGGCTTGTTTTAGAAATATGTATTTTTCAGTGCAATTTCTTCTTAGCCTGATTAGTTGACTCCAGCCAAGGTGTATAATGACAGCTATCTAATGAAAAGTAGCTGTTCCTATCAACGGGTTTAAAGTATGTTTGCATCACCAACCTTTCTCCTTTTTTTATTATCTCCAGATCTAAGAAATGTATTTTCTCATCGCTTACTTCCCAGGGAGTTTAATGTCTTTCTCAATGGAATTTAAATCAAAGCAAAAGTCAGTCAAGCTTTCCCTATCTCCAGCCCAGATCACCATAATGTCATCAATAAATCTCTTAAATAATAACAACTGTTGTTTTTTTATTATATAACACTGCCTCCTCCCATTCTTCCATGTAGAGGTTGGCTACACTGGGCACATATTTTGCGCCCATTGCTACTCCTCGTATTTGTTTAAAATAAGTCTTATCGTACCAGAAATAAATATGATCTAGACTATTTTAAAAAGTTAACTATAAAATTTCTTTGTACACATTTCAGATTGCTCAATTTTCTTAGAGTCCATACTTTCTGCCAATGGATGTCCATTGACTGTGTAAACTTGAAGGATCCAGGACACCTGTATGGTTTCAAACACATACTGGTGGAATATAGGAGTCTTTCCTCTATAGTGGCAATACATACCAGCCCGAATCGAAGACGAGAGATACATCTTCATGTATAATTACAGGTGTATTTAAAGCCTCTTTCTGGTGAGTGGGGACCAAGCACATCATATTCAATGGACTTTAAATTATTGCACTTTATTTGCACTGTTTAGCATTGTGCACTTTATTATGTCACCATACATGTTGATATAGGCATTTAAATGGTAGATGTTATATTGGTTTAGGACATCTGAATGTTAGACGATATATTGTTTATAAGAGCAGCGCTGAGTTTAAATGAATATCTTGTAGAAATGAGAGCATTCTCCCAATAACGTATTTCCATGGATGCCATTTTTTTGGCTTCACACCAAGCAAAATAAGTCTTCCCAGACCTTATGGTACATTTTCCTAGTGACAGCTTTTCTAGCATTTCACTAGGGTAGACACCACTGGTCCTGAGATGCCACGGTCCTTTAACACCCTGGCTTCAATAGCCATGCTGGTAAATTCAGAGACTGTAAATTGGGGTGGAATATAAGACCTTGAGACAGTAGATCGGGGTGCCGTAGAAGCCTCTATGGCTCATCTATTGTTAGTCTCACAATCTCCAGGAACTTGGGCCAGGCTGGTGCCACCAGAATGACTGGAACTCCCTCTCTCTAAATCCTGCACAACAAATGTGGAAGGAGAGGGACCGGAGGGAAAGCATAAACAAAGGAGTATATGGAACTATAAGAGCATGTGCTCCAATTGCCAGAGGATCTCTTGTTCAGGACACAACCTGCTGTAGCTTGTTGTTGAACCTGGATGCCAGTAGATCGACCACTGTCCATCCCCGATATTGGCAAATTTCCTGGAACACCCTGGATGTAGGGACCATTCCCCCAGGCAGATCTGCTGGTGGCTGAGATAATCTGCCTTCCAGTTCTCTACTCCCAGGATATAGACTGCCGATAGAATCGGTACCTGTCCCTCTGTCCAGGCTAGTATGTGGTTCACCTCCTTCAGAGCTGAACGACTCCTGGTACCGCCTTGGTGGTTTATATAGGCCACTGCAGTGGCATTGTTGGACTGAACCCTCATAGGGCAGTCCTGAATCTCCACCGCCCACGACCGTAGGGCCAGTCGTACTGCCAGTAATTCCAGGACATTGATGGGCAGGATCTGTTCCTTGACCATTTCCCCCTTGGAGATGAGCCCCTCTAGGGTTGCTTCCCAGCCCGAGAGACTGGCATCTGTAGTCAGCACTCTCCAAGTTACCAGGGGAAAGGATTTCCCCTTTCGCAGGTTCTGATCCTGCAACCACCAGTTTAGGCTTGAACGTGCCGGAGGAGATAAGCACATTGGATAATTCAAGGCTTGTCCACTCCTTTTCCAAGCCAACAATATGTCTTGTTGTAGAGGCCTGGAATGGAACTGGGCATAGGGCACTGCCTCGAAGGAGGATACCATCCTCCCTAGAAGACTCATAGAGAGCTGAATGGGGGGTTGTCTGGTGCCCCTTATCTGATGCACCTGATTCTTCAGGGCACAGATCCCTGCTGGTAACAAGAATACTCTTGCTTGGACCGTTTCTAGGATAAGACCTAAATACTTTAGACTTTGAGCTGGTCTCAAGGTTAATTTTTGATCCAGCTTAAGCTTTCCAAATACCGCACTGTATATGTTATGCTCTGTTTTGGAGCCTGTAGTGAGTGATCTCTGAGCAGGAGGTCGTCCTGGTACTCGAGCACCAAGATCCCTTGGGCCCTTAAAAGAGAAGTACTGGTGCTAGGACCTTTGTGAACACCTGGAAAGCTGTAGCAAGTCCGAAGGGTAAATTACGTTCCTCTACTGCAAGTCGCAGGAACCTCTGATGAGGCTGAAAGAAAATTACGTGTAAATAAGCATCATTTATATCTTTGGAGGCTAAAATATTTTCCATCTGGAACAAGCCTACAACTGAGCGGACAAACTCCATCCGAAAGGACTGGATTAGTAGATACTGGTTATGGGGTCATTCGGTCGAAAAGATGGGCCCTGTGACCCCGTTTGGTGTTTAACTGTAAAAACGGGGTTGCTCCTTTGTATACAGGAACCTGTACAATCACTCCTTGATGCACTAAATGATGTAGTGCCTGAAGAAAAAAATCTCTTTTTGGAGGATCCAGGGAACACTGGATCTCAAAAACCTCTGAGGTGAAAACCCCTGCAACTCCAGCTTGTAACCACAGAATATAATTAAGGTGACCCACTCGTCCTGAATTATTGTTTTCCAAATGTCAGCAAAATGCAGCAGCCTTCCCTCGATACAGTAGGTGCGTCTCCTCAAAAGGAGACTTGGTGCTGGATTTAGAAGAATTTTGGACCCAGGGCTTTTTCTGGCCCTGGCCTTGCAGCTTGCCCCTGGCTCTAGCTCCTGTTGGCGGCGAACTGCCTTGGCGCTGAGACATTTGAGGAAGCAGTCCCTGAAGTTTTAAACAAGGGACACCTGGTGCTTTTCTTCACAGGAAGTAGAGAACTCTTCCCTCCCGAAATCCTTTTGGATATATTCATCCAAATGATCACCAATAAACATTCCCCCTGAAAAGGGAAACCTGCCCGTAGCTTTTCATAAGGAAGCATGGCTGGCCTGTTCTTAAGCCACAAAAGTCTGTGCACCTGTACAGACAAGAGAGGAAAATGAAATACCTGCTGTATTGAATCCTTTTTAAGGCATCAACAGCAAAAGACAGCGCTCAAGGAATATCTGTCTTACTTTCAGACAGATCATCCTCCTGGTTGGGCCTATCAGGTTTTCTGACCTGATCCTTTACGGACTGTCAGATACTAATTGCTGCAACAGATGGCTGACTAGCTGAACTGACCAAAGAAAAGGACATTTTTAATAATGACTCCAATTTCTTGTCAACAGGGTCTTTCAAGCCGGATAAGTTAAGTTTTTGTTTAAGGAAGAGACTGGTGCATCTACGGCTGGAATGCTCCATTTCTTAACAAACCTTTGATCCATGGTATGTAAAAGGGAAAACCTCTTAAAGTGGAGGTTCACCCAAAAAATAAATTTTTAACATTAGATTGAGGCTAATTAATGGAGGCAGAATTGGGTGTTCTGTTTAAAATCAATGCTGTACTTACCGTTTTAGAGATAGATGTTCTCCGTCGATTCCGAGTATGGGCTGCGGGACTGGGCATTCCTATTTGATTGACAGCCTTCCAACCGTCGCATACAGCGCGTCACCAGTTTCCGAAAGTAGCCGAACGTCGGTGCGCATTCGCCGTATTGAGCCGCACCGACGTTCGGCAACTCGTGGCGCCCTGTATGCGACCGTCGGAAGGCTGTCAATCAAATAGGAATGCCCAGTCCCGAAGACCATACCCCGAAGCGGTGGAGAACATATATCTCTAAAACGGTAAGTACTGCATTGATTTAAAAAAAAAACACCCGATTCTGCCTCCAGTAATTAGCCTCAATCTAATGTTAAAAAAAAATTTGGGTGAACCCCCGCTTTAAGAGGAACAAATTCCTGTCAGCATACACCGCCTGTTCCAGAAGGGGGTGTAGGGGGAAAGCCTGTGCGGCCTGAAGAGGCCTGAAGAGGCCTTAGTGATCCCAAGAGGACAAGGGGGGCTTAGTCTCCTCTGCTTTTTTAAGAGGCAACTTAAAGGCAGAATGAACAATTTTGGTCAGAGTCAGAATGAAAGCCTCTGCGACTGAGAGGCAGACATCAACTAGATCTCCCTTTGTCCGGATTGCTCAGAAGCAAACTCATCTACTGGGCACTCCACTGAATCCTGAGCTTTTGTGCTCTTCCCCATTCTCAACCCATTCCTGCTCCAAACTAGGAGGCTCCAGGGAGGGAGGTTTGTCACCAATCATGTGCTCTAACCCAGCAAGGGCTGTGGACAGTTCATACTTAGTGATAAAGGGTGAAGCAGCAGCATTGACTGCAGTCACAATACCAGATAGGTGCAGCCGCTCAAATTTCCTGGAAGCCTCTGTTTTTTCAGGGGATACAACACCAGGGATACAATTAGGTTCATTAGGAACTACTGATGACATAGATGTGCCCTTCCCTGTAGTGTTAGTCCCGCTCCTCTTTTTTAAAGACATTTACTAGCCACAAAAAGGGAGTACCTGGGTGTAGATTTAACACAGTTCAGAAGAGAGACCCTTTAATAGGGCTCACCAAGCCCCTATGTAACAATCCGGCTAAGCACCATAGCCTGCCAAGCAACACTTTGCAACTCACATGCTCCGTAAAGGAGAAATGAACCACTGCAAGAATCTGTTCAAAGCCTGCTCTGTGTCCCACAGCTGCATGGAAGCACCACATGCTTGGCATATACAGCTTAAATAAGCTCGGTGTGAGCCAGAATGTTTTTGCACATGCATGGTCCCGGTGGATGGGTGTGGCTGTATTCGTGTATGACGCAAATCTTCGTGCTTCTGTGCATGTGCGGTGAATCCGCATGTGCCATGGCCACCAAACATACTGGTAAGTCCAGCGTTGGTTTTTGCAAATGCATGTGCGTCATGGCCGCCAAACAAACAGCCAAGTCCGGCAGCGCTTTCGCGAATGCACCGTGCGGTGGCCGCCAAACAAACTGCTAAACACGGCAGGCACTCTTGTGAACCCAGGTATGTCATCAAGAACCAAGGTGAAAATGGCACACCGTTGTGTGCAGTCATACAAGTAAAAAGCAGCCAGACACAAGCAAAAAAGGTACACTTTGCAAACACCCACAGCTATCCCAAAATTCCCCTGTGTGGTCACCGCACACGTGTCCAGCCTTTAGCTAGCTTGACTGATTGTTACAATCACTGGGACACCCCACAATAATAAAGGGGTTCCACCTACCCGTCCAGGCGTAGGGCCACTTAGAAACTAAGGGCCGAATCTTCACCATTCATGGCAGGTTCCTGACACTTGTACCTTCAGGGACTAAGTACCCTTTTCATGTTTAGGGTCCACTCCTTTGGACCTGTACAGCACCCTGCAGGAAATGCCTTAGCGCTGTAGTTTCCAGGATGTACATGCTTGGCATATACAGCTTAAATAAGCTCGGTGTGAGCCAGAATGTTTTTGCACATGCATGGTCCCGGTGGATGGGTGTGGCTGTATTCGTGTATGACGCAAATCTTCGTGCTTCTGTGCATGTGCGGTGAATCCGCATGTGCCATGGCCACCAAACATACTGGAAAGTCCAGCGTTGGTTTTTGCAAATGCATGTGCGTCATGGCCGCCAAACAAACAGCCAAGTCCGGCAGCGCTTTCGCGAATGCACCGTGCGGTGGCCGCCAAACAAACTGCTAAACACGGCAGGCACTCTTGTGAACCCAGGTATGTCATCAAGAACCAAGGTGAAAATGGCACACCGTTGTGTGCAGTCATACAAGTAAAAAGCAGCCAGACACAAGCAAAAAAAGGTACACTTTGCAAACACCCACAGCTATCCCAAAATTCCCCTGTGTGGTCACCGCACACGTGTCCAGCCTTTAGCTAGCTTGACTGATTGTTACAATCACTGGGACACCCCACAATAATAAAGGGGTTCCACCTACCCGTCCAGGCGTAGGGCCACTTAGAAACTAAGGGCCGAATCTTCACCCTTCATGGCAGGTTCCTGACACTTGTACCTTCAGGGACTAAGTACCCTTTTCATGTTTAGGGTCCACTCCTTTGGACCTGTACAGCACCCTGCAGGAAATGCCTTAGCGCTGTAGTTTCCAGGATTTCCACTCTGCAGGGTCCAGCGCCCGGAGGTTGCATTACAGGCAAAACCTTGCAGGATCTTGAGTTTTCTTTGTGAGGCTCAGGTACCATTTATCTAAGCATAAAAGCCTGTGTCAAATGGATCCGATCGGTCAATCTCTCTATTCATTTTTGGAACCGTTTGTCGGAGTAGAGACCTGGAGCTCAAAAAGCTCAACAAATCGTACCATCCACCTTGCAGACACTGGTAAAAAAATGGAGGGGTTATAAAGGGGATCACTTCATGTCTAAAGACCTTTGATCTACCGGTGTCCATTCACCTGATGATGAAGTATAACCAAGCAGGTAATGAATATTAACCTAACTCTATGTCCCATGATGTATGAAAAAGAAATGTGTCTTTTCTTTGCTTACATGTATGTGCTCCAATGAGCTGTTCTGATGCTTTAACATATTTTCTTCAAGGTTTGATCAGTTGTGTATTTGGACCTGTGTTCTTAAATAACAATCTTGTAAGGAAGTTTTATATGACCACGTGCAGATTTCCTCTACAGTCTCCACCCACTATTTAGATATTTGAATTCAAGTGGGCACAAAGTGTATACCATACTCTTTAATGCACACAGATCTATTACAGCATCTCTAGTTCTCACCCATCCGAGGGGTTGAGGAGTTCTGGGGTGGTCCAGTTGCAGAGGAGAAAACTGATTAACAGTTCTCTCAGGATTAGTAAGTCCCCCTTTGTGACCCAGAATTCAAAGGCTTAGATAGACTTTGGGTGGAAAAGAGCCTCCAATCCCTGATTACAGGAACTTTGGCCCCGAAAGGCTTAACGCGTCTGCAAAGGAGTCCAGAAAAAGAAAAGGAAATGAGACGCAGCCATTTGTGAGGTGGGGTAGAGCAGATCACAGATGAGTGAGCAGTGTAGACTAGCTTGTGACATGGTTGCTGAACTGTGGAGACCTCTGCTTTGGGACCCTTGAAGCATGTGAAAACATAAAAAAAAAAACTGTTGAGGGATGAATGTTACTGGTGGTGACCCATGTTCTTATTTTAGTACCAGAAATTTTTGTTTGTTTTTCCTTGCTGAAGATAATCTATTTTCTGTTTGCCTGTTTTTGACAACTAAAGTGCTGTTTGCTTTTACCAATACAGCTGGCTGATGAACTCAGGTTCCGGTATTACAATATATAAGAATCAATGCTTGGTGAATGACAAATATACTGCTTTTTTAACATATAATAAATGGTGAAAAAAGGAAAATATATGCGCCCTTCTACCTTCTCACACCCCACTGCGCCAAAAAACAAACTGAAAAATACCTAAAGCAGCTACTTTAACCGCTTAAGCCCCGGACCATTTTGCAGCTAAATGCCCAGGCCAGGTTTTGCGATTCGGGACTGCGTCGCTTTAACAGACAATTGCGCGGTCGTGCGACGTGGCTCCCAAACAAAATTGACGTCCTTTTTTCCCCACAAATAGAGCTTTCTTTTGGTGGTATTTGATCACCTCTGCGGTTTTTATTTTTTGCCCTATTAACAAAAATAGAGCGACAATGTTGAAAAAAATTCAATATTTTTTACTTTTTGCTATAATAAAAATCCCCCAAAAACATATATAAAATTTTTTTTTTTCCTCAGTTTAGGCCGATACGTATTCTTCTACCTATTTTTGGTAAAAAAAAAATCGCAATAAGCGTTTATCGATTGGTTTGCGCAAGATTTATAGTGTTTACAAAATAGGGGATAGTTGGAGAGGGTGCGGAAGCCCAGGCACCCTCATACATGTATTCTGGACATGTCCTAACTTAAGACCTATGTGGACATCACTAGAGCTGGTGTTGAGGGAAGTGTTAGGTTTCCCTCTAACGCTGACCCCCCAACTGGCTATCCTCAATTTGACCATTGACGACATACCACCTCCTTTGCAACTAGTGACATCCCACATCCTGTTAGCAACCAGACTTCTCATTGCCAGGAACTGGAAATCTAATATCATCCCCACGATATCAGACATAGTGAAACTAACACACAACCACTACACGTATGAAACTATCCTTGCTCGCAGAAAATGTTCCGGCCCCACACTACTGACATATTGGAAGCCATGGCGACTCTGGTATGACACTAAGTGGAACCACTGATCCTTCTCTGAATGTACTGTCCTAACCTGGATGCTCTCCAACCCCTCCCATTCCCCCTCCCCCCCTCCCTTCTTGCTCAAGACCCTTTCCACCCGGTTCACCCTACTGGTGTATATCTTATAAACATCTCTGGTAACCCCTACCGTTTGTATTTTCTATATAGTACCAATTATCTTCCCCAGTTATCTGTTTGCTTCTATCTGTATGTATTTATGCACTTGAACTCTCTATAGTATTCTACAGTGTTTGCATCCTGTTGATATTGATGTTACCACACTGATGATGTTCTGCATACTTGAATACTCAATAAAAACTATTTGAAAGAAAATAGGGGATAGTTTTATTGCATTTTTATAAAATTTTTTTTTTTTACTACTATTGGCGGCGATCAGCGATTTTTTTCGTGACTGCGACATTATGGCGGAAAACTTCGGATAATTTTGACACATTTTTGGGACCATTGTCATTTTCACAGCAAAAAATGCATTTAAATTGCATTCTTTATTGTGAAAATGAAAGTTGCAGTTTGGGAGTTAACCACAGGGGGCGCTGTAGGAGTTAAGGATCACTGTGTGTGTGTTTACAACTGTAGGGGGGTGTGGCTGTAGGATGGACGTCATCGATCGAGTCTCCCTATATAAGGGATCACTCGATCGATGCGCCGCCACAGTGAAGCACGGGGAAGCCGTGTTTACATACGGCTCTCCCCGTTCTTCAGCTCCGGGGAGCAATCGCGACGGAGCGGCTATAAACGAATAGCCGCGCCGTCGTCCCGGATCGCTCCCCGAGGGGACCCGACTGCCGCACGCAGCGGAGGAGGTCCCGATCGGACCCCCCACCCGCTAGAAGGCAAGGGCGTATATATACGCCCTTGTGCCTGTCCGTGCCATTGTGTGGACGTATATAGGCGTGCGGCGGTCGTTAAGTGGTTAAATGAATATTAATGGGTAATGATTCTGAGTGAACAAAATAGTAGCGCTATGTTCAGTGAATGAACAATACTAAAATAGTATATAAATAAATCACCCTGTGAAAAGTAAATCACGCATATACCAAAAAATATGGTTCATATATATTGGATGAAAACTAAAGTAATTAAATAAATATAAAATAAATGTTCAAAACGTTCATCCTGAGCTTTACAGGTAGAGATGGCTGGGTCTTTGAAATTGAGCAATTTATTACCTGTAATTCATGCTTTGTTGTTTCTTTATTGTGGTGCCCATGTGGGTTGTACTATGTAGGTAGAACCAATCGTCTTTTTTTTTTCAAGCGTCTTTTAAGAACTCTCATAAAGAGAAACTAAATAGATATTTCTTCTCAAGAGTCTTCACCCAAAAGGGTTAAATATTAAACTTGATTTGAACTGTTTCATCAGCAATTTGTTTTTCATATTTTTTCCTTTATTTTAGGGCTGTTACTGATCAAAATGTTTCTGTTCGATTAATCGTTTTTTTTTTTAACCAATAATCAACTAATTTGATTAATTATAATGCACATTAAGATCCAACTACTTTTAGCTGATCTCCTTGCAGGCTGATTCCCAGTGCAGCTACCAACCACTGGAAAAATGGATAACAGGATACAAAAAACACACAAAGGCATTGCCCGATGGGAATAGCATTAAAACTTTTATAGTCTTCAAGTAGGTAACCAAATAAATATTGCACTGGAGATAAAATCGATATAGCTACATAAACTGTAAAAATGGTGCGAGTAATACCAAACGGTACCAAAATCAGTCATAAAAACATGTAGCTAAGTATGATACTGGTATAAAAATGTGTACAATGATACCAGTGCCGAATCCAGATGAGGAGAGGTTAACATCAGTCCGTCGGCATGTAGATGTCCCATGAAGGGAACTATCACAACTCCCAGTGGATGGTTGTAGAATCCCAGGTTGATAGAGGGAAGTGATAGAGGGAAGTGCAACAGCCCTTGTGTGTGGCAGATAGAAAGGTCCCCCCAGCATGCAGATATGAAGGCACAGCAAAGGAGCCCTTCAGATGGACACGGCAAGCCCCGCTGGTGTCCGTGATGTTACTGGATCTACGACGGAACTCCCTGAAGGCCCATAAGCCGGTGGAGAGGTGAATACCAATCTAAAGAATTTTAATTAATCAAAAAGATTTTGATCGATCAAAAAAATTAAAGATTAATCGATTAATTAAAAGTTAATTTGCACAGCCCTACTTTATTTTAATATATATTTTATATATGCAGGAAGCCGGTCCACCTATTTGGTTTATAGTGCTCTTTATAGGCGATCGGTATCATGCAATTTTTAGTTTAATCTTCTTGACATAGTATGCGTTGTTGTGTACAATAAGCAGAGTACTTGATTATCTCTATATTTTCAGCATACACATGTATATGAAATGTATATGAGTATACATTTTCTTTTTTTTCTAACCCATATATCATTTTAGTGATTTTTAATATTATTTATTAATATTTTAAATATGACTCCTAGGTGATGCATTTTTATTGTTTGTAAGGTATATTGTTATGACTATTTATGCATTTTTATTTAGGATGCACGATAGGCCGCAATGTTTTAGAGCATGTACGCGTATGGTGTATTATAATTAATGATTATACGATGTTCATGTTCCTTATGATCACTGCAAGCAGGGTCATACCTGATGTATTATAATTGTGGGGACTCGGAGTACGTGCTGGTGCAATACGATATACATCCAGGTTAACGACTGGATGTATTATGGTCGTGGGGACGCAGAGTACGTACAGGTGCAATACGATACACGTCCGGGTTAAGGAACGGATGGAGTGTAAAGGGGAGGTTACTAGACCATGGAACCAATCCCATTGAAGAAGTCCTGAGTGACGAAACTGGTCTGGGCTTTACCGCAAGTTTGTCACTGGTTTTGGAGCCCACTGCCGAGTTTACTGTTGAAGTGCCTCTGCTTGTTTTGATAGATGTGAGTGCAACGTGTGAAGGCTTCTTGTGCTGTTTTTAATAAATAGTTTTGATATACTTCACTATTGGAGCCATTTTATTTTTACATGTGGAGCAATTTTGATTTATTGGAGCACTGGTGGAATCATCTAATACAGTACCTTTGGAGACTTTATTCAGCTGTATTGCCAAACATGTGAATGCAAGGCATGTCCTCTTGGTAAGTGCAATTCCTTAGGGTGTGGAGTGACTGAGCACTTATGGTGTGGTGGAAGGTCTCAAGCAAGTTTTTTTTAAGAAGATTGAGTGGACACTAAGTTTAATCACTTGAAATTTACTCACTTATGGACTTGGCTTTTATTACCTATTTTTGACCACAGGATGAATGTTTTGAACATTTATTTTATATTTATTTAATTACTTAATTTTCATCCAATATATATATGAACCATATTTTTGGGTATATGTGTGATTTACTTTTCACAGGGTGATTTATTTATACACTATTTTAGTATTGTGCATTCACTGAACATAGCGCTACTATTTTGTTCACTCATAATAATTACACATTGCTTGTTAAACATGTACAGTATTTATGTATGTATTTTTATGTTTTTGAAGTTTTTGTCATATTTATTTTTCTCTATTTAGTCTGCTTTTAAATTTCATTATTTTGATGAAGTAGCTGAGATAGATAGATATATAGATAGATAGATACAGTAGATAGAATATCCATTTTGCTCACTGATTATCGTTAAGCTTTTCTTGCAAGGTTTCTTCCTCTTGCAATCAGAAGTAATTTTTTTTTTAATTAGCATAATGGCAAGTGTTTGTTCTCTGATTACCTTTTATATCGTACATTTCTGTGTGGTACTGCCAAGTGTTCACTTTACAATCAGACCAGATCATCAGTTATTTCCTTTGCTTTACTGCAAGATTCCTTCCATTATTAAATATGCAAGGTTAGTTCATAATCATGAAATAGAACTAAATGGTACTTGTAAAGCTTTGGAAGACAAGAAAAAAAGGTCCTTGTTATGAAAAGTATTATTTCAAAAAGATAAGCGTCAAGGTCAGAAAATGTAAGTGTTGTACATCCAGTAGACTTTCATTGTCTGTTTCTAATTATTGTCTAACAAGTTTTTTTTGTTTTGTGAAGAGCGCTGAACATAATTCAGTTGAGGTTTGACTTTTAAATGTATTACTGCTAAAATGTCAGTTTCTTGAGGTAATATTAAAATTATATTAAAATATGCATTATCATTTAAAACAAATGTGTTCTTCCATTACATTATCTTATTAAGTTTAGGAAAATTGTGATAACGATCTTAATACATGGAAACCAGTCTATTTATGGGCTCATACATAAATGGGTGCAGTTTTTCATCAAATATGATCTATTTGTGCACTCAATTTTGTTTTGGAAATATAAATGTCACAACAAAGGGGGCGTGGCTTGGACATGGACGGGTGAGGAAGCAGTTCTCCAGAGCTCCTCCCATACCGCAGCTTAATCAGCTTAATCCGGTGGATCCACTGCCTCCAGACGGGTCCCAACGGCATGTCCCACCCCCGGAGAGTCTCCTCCAGAACCAAGACTCCAGCACAGCACGGTACCGGGTCCATCGGCGCCTATTTCGGCTGCGGCCTGCAGCCACGTGGCGGAATGTCCAAGATGGTGGCCGGGAGAGGCAAGGTGTCAGAAGCTCTGTTAAAGGACGCGCCCACCGCAGCAGCAGCACGGAGGGTCTCCCATCAAGACGCCACACTTGGTAAGGGACAAGACCCCCTCCTGACTCCCCTGGCTCTGCGGCCTCGTTAGGCCTGAACCCAGACGCCTCCGACATATTGGGTGACCGGGACCTGAGGCAGCATATCGTGTCTCTCCCTACCAGGGAGGACCTTGATCGTTTTGCCACTAGGGTGGAAAAGGCCTTTAAACAGGATATCGAGAATCTGAAACAGACACAACCCAGCTAGGCAACAGGCTTGAGACTTTAGAACAGATCGTGGATGAGGCCTTGCCTACTATAACTCATTTAAGGGACAAGTGTGCAACTCAGGATCACCACATAGACTTTAATCTCGCAGCTTGATGATTATGAGAACCGCAGTCGCAGGTCTAATATTCGTATAAGGGGTTTGCCAGAGGCTACAGGGGCCAATGATATCATTCCCACCTTGCAAGGCATTTTTAAGGAGCTGCTGGGCCTTTCCCCGAACGAGAAAGTGGAGATTGACAGAGCACACAGAACCCTCAGGCCCCCGTCGTAGGACGCAGAGAACCCGCGTGACATAATATGCAAGCTCCACAGATACACTGCTAAAGAACGAATCATGCAGCTGATGCGCAAACGTCCCTTTTTTTACTTTGACAGAGCCCGTTTGTTCTTTTACCAGGACTTGTCACGCCGCACCCTGATGCAGCGCAGGGCTTTGTACCCCCTATTAGAATCACTCACTGCGCACTGCAGGCATCACGTATAGGTGGGGGTTCCCATTCAGTCTCCAAGCCAGCAGAGATGGTAAATCCACCATTTTACGCAATAAAGATGATCTCCCGCGCTTCCTGTCACAGCTGAAGCTGGATCCTGTCGACTTTGCAGATTGGAGAATGGTTACAGATATCTCGACTGTGGCGGCACCACAGCCATGGCAGCAGGTCCGGAACTCCCGAGGTCGCAAACGTTCTTGCTGTGTTGTGGTGGGACGGGGATCCCCAGCTGGGGACTGAAGATCTGTGAGGTCCCTCATTTCTTCAGAAAAGGCTACTGATGACCTCTGACTCTGCACAATACCTGACTCTGACTTTCTTAACATGTTTTTCTTTTTTTTGTTGCATGTGAACTGTGCGGTGTGGAGGCTCAGTCAAGGCCCTCTACTTGCCACTTACCATTAACAGTTATCCACAGTTTTTTCTAGTGTTATGGTTTTGTTTTGCGGGACTTTACCTCCCAGCCTTGCTCCTGTCATAATTTTTTTTCTTTATTTTTTTTTATTTTTGGCCTTTTTTTTTACAGCTTCTAAAAGCCAATGTGTACATGGACAAATAGAATAACATGGAGAGTGGGGTAGAGAGCACTGGGGGGCTGATAGTATAAGATGGAGAGAGCAGGGGGGCCAGAGAGCAATGGGGGTGGGGAGCACTGTGCGGTAGAGAGCATGGGGGTGGAGAGCACTGGGGGCAGAGAGTATGGAAGGAGCAGGGGGAGTGGAGAGCACTGGGGGGGGGCAGAGAGCACTGGCAGGGGGTGCAGAGCACGGGGCAGATAGTGTAGGGATCTGGAGAGCACTGGCAAAGGGAAGAGAGCACTGGCGGTGGTGGAGAGCCTGGCAGGGTGAAGAGCACAGGGAGCAGAGAGCAGGAAATAAGGGAGCACCGGGGGGCAAGAGAACACGGGGGATGATGGAGAGCACAGGGGGTGGAAAGAATGGTGGAGTGAAGAGCACTTGGGGAAGGGCACTGGGGGGCAGGGAGCATAGGGAAGGGTGAGGACCAGAGAGTACAGGGGGGAGAGAGCACTGGGGGAGCCAGAGAGCACTTGGGGAGCTAGAGAGCACTGGGGAAGCCAGAGAGCATGAGGGGGATGGAGAGCACTGGGGAGAGCCAGAGAGCACTAGGGGGAGCTGGAGAGAACTGGGGGGAGGCGAAGAGCACTGGGGGTGGCTGGGGAGCACCGGGGGCCAGAGAGAATGGGGGTGGAGGGCATGGGGTTGAAGAGCACAGAGGGCTAGAGAGCACAGGGGGTGGAGAGAACTGGTTCAGCCAAAGGGCACTAGGGGAGCCAGAGAGCACTGGGGGGTGGAGAGCACTGGGGGGGCAGGGAGCACTGTGGGTAAAAGAGAACTGGGGGCAAAAGAGCACTGGGGGCAAAAGAGCACTGGGTGGCTGATACTATGAGAGGGAGAGAGCAGGGGGGCAGAGAGCAATGGGGGTGGGAAGCACTGTGCGATAGAGAGCATGGGGGTGAAGAGCACTGGGGGCAGAGAGCATGGAAGGATCAGGGGGAGTGGAGAGCACTGGGGGCAGAGAGCACTGGCAGGGGGTGCAGAGCATGGGGAAGATAGTGGAGGGATCTGGAGAGCACTGGCAAGGGAAGAGAGCACTGGTGGTGGTGGAGAGCCTGGCAGGGTGAAGAGCACAGGGGGCAGAGAGCAGGAAAGAAGGGGGCACTGGGGGGCAAAAGAACACATGGGGTTGATGGAATGCACAGGGGGTGGAAAGAACAGGGGAGTGAAGAGCACTTGGGGAGGGTACTGGGGGGCAGCGAGCACAGGGGGTGGAGAGCACTGGAGAGCACAGGGGGTGGAGAGCACTGGTTCAGCCAAAGGTCACTAGGGGAGCCAGAGAGCACTGGGGGGTGGAGAGCACTGGGGGGCAGAGAGCATTGGGTGCAAAAGAGCACTGGGGTAAAGAGCACGATGGGCAGCAAAAGACGTTGGATAGGAGGAGCAGAGGGGCAGCTGAATATAGAGGAATTGATCTTTCCATATTCCTCCTGCTTCTCCTTCTTTCCCTCCTGCCGATATTCAGCCACTGCAGGAGAAATATGAAAAGATCAATTCCTCTATATGCAGCTGCCCCACTGCTTCTCCTATCCAGGCACACAGGGGGGCTGCACGGGCGCTCACTTTTTCTCAGTTTTTTCTAGGCAACCGGCAGCATCAGGCAATGGGATCCATTGCAGTTCCTTCCCCTTCATGGTCATGGGGTAGCTGGGTAGTTTTCGCCCCCGGCCCTGACTGCTGAACTGAATAGGTGGCCGGGTGGCTGTGGAGAGGCCAAGTGAGTAGCGTGGGGTTCAAGGTGCAGCACAGCTACCGTAGCTGCTTTTAGCCCAACATGGACATGCGGTCCGGCAGTGCTGGCCCACCAGGCATATGCGTGGTATGCCCTATGGCCAGTCAGGGCCTGGCAATGTGGCTCAGGTAAGTATTAAGGAAGCTGGGGCTGCTACCCAGAGAAGTTTTTTTACCTTCATGCATAATGCATGAAGGTAAAAAGCCTTGAGCCTTTACAACCCCTTTAAATAATAAAGTATAATACATCAAATCAACCTGTTTTACTTTTATCTGGTTGATCTTATGATCAAACCTTTACTAAAAATAAAGAAAACAATGAAAATACAAATTGTTTGTCAAACAAAAACCTTAGTTTTGGTTTTAAAGCTAATGTCAGTTTTGCCCTTGAAACCTACAGTATATATGTACATGACATTATATAGAATTAACATGTTTACTGTTTTGCTATACTGTGACCCAGATCTGCTGAAACTATTTTATCACATAAAGGACAACCATACCCAACCAATGACATTTTCATACATGAACAATGATAAGTTGCAGTGCTTAACATTAACATGTCTATTCACTGCAGCTGTTTTTTAAAGAAAAAAATGTTCATACCCTCAAGACATTGACTAATAATCTACTTACATTGCTTTATGTTCCAAAAGAGCAAAAAAGATCATGTGAAATGATTAACTTTTACTTTCAGATATCAGATATAATGGTGTTGCTTTTTCAGACAAGTTCATCTTTCTTACAGGCTTCACATTTACAGAAATATAGTTATATAACTGTCAAAAAAAATAGCAGCTGGACTTAACACATACATTTATACAAGATATATATAGATACATTAAACAGTCTTGCATGTAATGCTGTTTGTGTCAGTGCAGTACATGTTTTGAATCAAGAACATACAGTATTAAAAAAAAAAGATTTAAATATGTTTAAATACATTTCTATGCAATACTTGCAAATATAATAAACTTGGCACCTCACTTTCACTGCTATCAGTGCTGTTATTTACTATACACAGTATATATTTTTTCCTATTCTGCATTCTGGAGACTTTCTGGAGTGGAAATAAGCCTTCATTTCTAAAAAATGTCAGCTTCCAGCAAAAAGAAACAAGAGCAATTCTGGAGACAATTTACAGCACACACTCATTTTAATAGCATAATTATTGTGAACTGTATGTTCCTTACTAAAGAAATTTTTTTATTATCCAGTTGTTATGGGTAAAATTTTTCTTTTAAGCCTCGTACACACGACCAGAATCCAGATGGGAAACCCGCGAACCTGCTCGGTAAGTTTCCCTGTGTACACACGGCCGGGTTTCCCGTCAGGAAAACTGCGGGAGAGCTACAGTATGGTCGGGAATCCTGGCCGTGTGCATGCTCCCTCACAGTGTTTCCCCATAGGAAAATTGCCAGGTTTAAAACTTCTGGGTTTAAAACTGCCGGGAATCCCAGCGGGAAAATAGAGAGCAGGTTCTCTATTTTCCCACCTGGATTCCCAGCAGTTTTACTGTTGGGAAAACTGCGAGGAAGCATGCACATGGCCGGTTTTCTCGGGCAAAAGCTCTCCCTGCAGTTTTCCTGGCAGGAAAAGCAGTCTTGTGTACGAAGCTTAAGACTGCAGTGTGTGGGAATCTTTCTTTGGTTGTCAATATCACCGTTTGGAAGATGTGAACATTTCCTAATGGCTGTCCATGGCAAGATCAACATCAGATACAAAACATGATTTAGATGAGACTGCAAATTTCTTCCTTCATCTATAGAAGACTCAATCAATTTCCTACAGCAGCATACAGAGAAACACAGGAAATAAATATGTTAAATTATCTCATGCTGAGCTGTAAAAGGTTGTTAGAATTTCAATGTTTTGAAGTGATTTGTTTGATACTCACAAATTTCAAAACTATGAAAACTGTCCATCGATAGCCAGTTATATTCTAATCAAGTAGATTTATTTTTTGCATTGTTTTGAGTACTAAAACAGAAAATTTAAAGCAACGGTTTAACCTCTTATGGACCCCCCGCCATTGTTATACATTATGTCAGCTGTTTGAAGAGGCATATCGTTGTTATGGCAGCAGATAGCTACCATAACCCCGGTATACTCTTCTTCAGCGGACGGTCAGCTTTCAGATAAAAGAGGTCCTGTCATGCTTTTTTTCTATTACAAGCGATGTTTACAGTCCCACAAAGTGAGTTAAGCTTTCAGAAAACAGAGCACCGGAAACGGTGTGGATTCATTAGAGTGAGTGAATGTGGCTTGAAAACAGCTCCTAGCAGGTATAAAGTGCTGATGACACTTTCTTGCCCTTTCTACACTGCCTGCATTTTACTCTTGACCAGTGGGGCAGGACATCATATTGATGGCCCATGTGTCACGTACCTGGGTGAAGTCTGAAGTGACAAGGTCAGCCTCTCTTGAATCTCCGGCCCTGGTCCCGCTGAGAGTGGAGAAAGGGGAAACCAAGGGCCAGGGGAGACACAAGTGCCTGCAGATGTAACTCCGGAAGCCCGCAGCAGGTGATGCGAATCTTAAAAAGCAGGAAGTCACAGCAGGTTGCAGGGACGAAGTCGCAGCAGGTTGCAGGGACGAAGTCGCAGCAGGTTGCAGGGACAAATTCGCAGCAGGTTGCAGGGACAAGTCGCAGGTACCCGGGAAGTTGAGCGGAGAAAACAGGAGACAGGAGCGTGGTCACATGGGAAGTCGGGTTCAGCAGCGAGCGGGCAGCAAGGCACAAAGTCAATAGGCAGGAAGCAGGGTCACGTGGGAAGCCGAGATCAGGAACCAAGAGTCAGAGGTGAAGCGAGTCCAAAAGCAGGGTCAGGGGAGCCGAGGTTCAGTAACCGGAATCAGGAGCACAGGAACAGGCACAAGAAATAGGGACCGGAACCGCTAAGATCCGTCAGCGCTAGGGAGTGAAGGATCAAGATAGAGTGAGAAACATTTACAGACATATATATCCTTTTTGTTTAATTGAAAGAGAAACTTTATAAAAGCATAGACCAGAACACAACTTAGGTAAAAAAAACTATTAGCATTTTTTATACTTTTGTTCTAGTGTACTTTATCTGCTAGTAATTTGTTCTAAATTGTTCACTGCCAGCGTCTGGAGCAGAGTTCAGATGAGTGACAGGTAAATGTAACTCCTGAGTGGGAGTTATATCATCACTGGTTGCCGAATGGCAGAAGAAAAAGATGTTGTCTCTGGAAGGAATCTCAATGACAATGGTGGAAGGGAGCATGGGGCCTTCGTCACTAGAGGAGGACAAACAAAGAGGTAAGTTTTCCATAATGTGTATCTGTGGCACAGTATCAACTTAACTTCTCTTTAATATTTGCTATGTAGTTTGCTATGTATTCTACAAGCCTTTCAACTATAAAACTGAATATTCCAAAATGGTTCTAGACAATCTTGCCAAAAAAAGTGTAGAACATGGAGGCAAAGTGCAAATCCTTTTAAGTCTTACTTCAAACTACAGCAGATAATAGTATTTTCTTTTTAAATTCATAAGCTGTCGTTCACTCTATTATGCTCACTTTTATAAGGATCTTCAAACTTTAGCTAACCATATTTTGTTTTTTATTAGGCTGTAGTTACTTCAGACAAGACAGTTACTGCAGGAAAATAAACAGTGGAATTGGCAGCTGTGTTCTTTTATTTCAGTACCTACATTGTTTTCACTTCAAAGACTTTAACCTATGGTGGATTAATCCCATCTCCAACTGTGATGTTATAAATATAATAGAATTATATTTTATTTATGCTCTTTTTTCAGATTAAAGCACATTACTGCAGTAGACAACAGATATAAAACATTGGTATACTTGTCCAGTTTTGCTATAGAATGACAGGGATGGAAGAATTTTACTATCACTAAATACAAACACACCAACACAGATTAACCTTTCATCATCTAAACCCAGGAACAAATATTTAATGTAAAATATCTACCATATAATCAACAACATCTGTTATAACAATTGACAAAACATTGCATAAAAGTTCATAAGGTGCTGTGATTCTTCAATATTGCGATGATTCTTTTAACATGTCATCTGTTTAAAAAAAAATTCTCTATTGCCCTGTACACACGACCGGTCTATCCGATGAGAACGGTCTGATGGATTTTTCCATCGGTTAACCGATGAAGCTGACTGATGGTCAGTCGCGGGGGGAAACTAAATTTGTTGTGATAACTTGCTAAAAAAAAAAAAAAAAAAAATGGGCTAACTTGATAAAAAAAAAAGATGTGGAGTAAAAATATTTTGGAGATCTGGCTTGTTTAAAAAAAAAAAAATATTCATAAGATCACAAGCCAAAAATAAAATTAATCAGTATGGGAGAACTCTGTCTAAATACCATCATCAAAACAACATCTTTATTCTAGCAATAGAACGAAGAAAAAAGAAAAAAATGCGCTGCAATAAACGAGGCACTAATTTTAAAAATGTAGAATGTGCCATCTCCATAATGAACGCTAGTTTTACCAGAACGAGCGCTTCTGTCCCCTAATTTAGTCTGAGCATGCGTGGATTTTTAACCGATGGTCGTGCCTACTGTACTAACGAATGTTTTTTTTTATCGGTTACTAATCCATCGGTTAAATTTAAAACAAGTTGGCTTTTATTTAACCGATGATTAAATAGCCGATTGGCGCCCACACACGATCGGTTTGGACAGATGAAAACGGTCCATCAGACTGTTCTCATCGGTTTAACCGATCGTGTGTACGCGGCCTATGAGGTACAATAATATATGACAATAGTAAAAAAGGGTGATAGACGGCGCTAAAATTGTCTAAACTTTTACCAAAAATACCACTCACTTACTCTAAATATCCCTTTCTCACTATTCGAACGGATTTGTATTTCCTCCCCTCGTGACAAGGGTTTAATATCAAAAATCTATAAAATCCTAAACAAGTTCAACATGCCTGAAAAAACACACCCTATGCTACAATGGGAATCGGACTTGAATGTTTCATTCTCCCCCGAACATTGGGATGCCATATTTGACAATCTACACAGGTGTACCAAAACTACCACCATTAGAGAATCTGCCACTAAACTGCTGTACAGATGGTATCTAACCCCTGCCAAACTTAATTTGTTTTACCCATCAACTTCTCTGCTCTGTTTCAGGGGTTGTCCTATACATGGGACTCTATTACATATATTTTGGGAATGCTCCCACATTAAACCCATCTGGCACAACGCAAGTCTTATGTTTGATCGAATTTCAGGTAGAAAAATCCCAATAACACCTCAAATGTGCCTTCTTTTTGCCCCCATACAAGACATACCAAATGCAAGTTCCAGATTAATCCACACTCTTCTTAGCGCCATCCACTGGGCCATAGCTTTCAACTGGCGTTCAAACAATGTGCCATGGCCTCAAATTCTTAACCGCATGGAAAATATAAAATTATCGGAAAGAATACACCACACGCTATATGACACTATGCATTTATACCCAAAAAAATGGTCTCTGTGGGAAACCTCGCTACGGATGTAATATCCATTACAAGTATTCTACTTTAGCACATCCACTATTTTTTTTTTCTCCCCACAGAGATCGTATAGATCTGTAAATCAATTGTATACATTCTCTCACGTGATATATCTTTACTTGCATGTAATGTATAATGTAATTGACTCTCTCACTTGTTCATTTTTTATCACTGGTAAATGCTTATACTATGACCTTATACCTCAATAAAAATATAAACAAAAAAAAATTGTCTAAACAGCAATGAAAAGCAAAGACTGCAGCAATAAAACCAAGTGATATAGAACAAGGTAAGCAAAAAATAAATCGCACTAGTCAGTGAATATAATACTCCTTATAATTGCTGTGACACACCAAACAAGTGAATAAAAATAAAGTGCAATGTGCTAAAAGCAGATGATGAAATCCTAAGTAAAACATGAGTCTTTGAAATAAAAAGAAAAACAGAAGAAAAATGGTCCAAGAATACGTGTATATTCCACCACCAAGTGACTGGATGCAGGATTGTTCAGTGGCGCACCACCTACAATTAATCAGGGACTCTTACCAAATGGTAGGGACCACCTATTTCAAGGATGGTCAAGCAGGCAAGAAGAATAACCTCTACAGGTAGTAAAAAAGTAACCTACAAGATCAATGAAGTGATGGATTAATTCCTCACTGTAGCCACCTGTCACAGTGGGACCTTCACAAAGCTGGTAATCTCTCAGGGATCGGACCTCAGGTTGGATGAAATCATATCAATCAGGACTGCTAGCTTCTGTCCCGCAGACCTTTCCAGGAGCTTGATTCCAAAGTTCACCATTGCCAGTCCAATGTGAATACCCAAGTCCTCTCAAGGTATCCCTGCGGAAGAGAAATGGGGGGTTACAGGTACATTTTTGAGGTCCGTATGCTTCCTCTGGATTCTGGTGTTCCTAGATTCTGCTTATACAATCCAACTGAAGAAGTTGCAAGGCAGGCGGAGAGCTCAGAGGTGAAGTTTAGTCCAGTAGGGCATCTGGGCTGTGATAGTCCACAGTGAGAGGTGCTAAGCTGGGTGACAACCTTCAGGGTGCTGAGCTAAGAGGGGGATAGGGTGTCCTTCCTTGAGAGATTAGTAGCATTGTGAAGGTCCTGCTGTGAGGGGTGACTACAATGAGGAATTCATCCACCACTTCATTGCCTTTGAAGGTTATTTTCTTTGATTACAAACGCTTTAATTGAAAGATCATGAACATACATTTAGAGTTGGTTCACACTGGGGCGACTTGGGATCCGACTTGAGGTCGCCTCAAGTCGTCCCAAGTCGCGCTGTAGAGAAAAACAAAGTAAATGAATGGGAGCGGTGTTAATACTCACTACTCAAGTCACTCCGACTTCAGAAGAGGTTCCTGTACTACTTCAATCCGACTTGTAGGCGATTTGTACCCATTGATTTCAATGGAAGTCGCCTCCAAGTCTGATCACTGTCTTAACTGAAGCGACTTTCCAGGAAGATAACATACATTTCTCAGGCAAACCTCTCCCTCCCCTAGAGTGGATTGTTGTTTGATTGGCCACTGGAAAGTCTCCTGTCCTGGAGACGACTTCAAGTCGTGTTGTAAATCGCCCCAGATCGCCCTGTGGTTCATGCTCAAGTCGTGTCGGAGTCGCCTCTGAAAGTCGCGCTGGAAGTCGTGTCGCCCTAGTGTGAACCGACTCTTAGAGTTCCAGACAAAGTCAAACATCTTGAATAAGGCATAGCATCTACAGACATGGGGAAATATTTAAGTCAAGTCAAAAGGGATCAACACATATAAAAAGCATTCAGTTTACAATGCATTTTTGTATGAACAGTGTGCACATCATATGGAAATATCTATACATTATAATACATTTCATGGCTATAAAAATGTGGTATCCCAATGTTTCCATTTCTTATCATGAATACACATAGTATCATACAAGGTGTGGTGAATGTGTTCGAATAGTTTAATTGCTTCCATCCTGGCTAGTACTTGCGAGCAGGAAAGAGCTGAGGTACGCCATTTTAGTGCTGTGACCCAATGTATGGCTACAAAAAGCGTGTGGATTCGTTTTTCGCAAGGTGCAGGGATATCAGCAATAGAAGTGAAGCATAGGCACATTTGGATGGTAAGAGTGATTAAGCGACCTGCAATGGTGGATGTCTTTGAAGCTGCTTTCTGCCAGATGGGTTTAAAGTGTTTACAGTTCCAAAAAATATGGGTTAGTGAGCCTAACTCAGTACAGCCGTGGAAACACTTTGAAGATACCGCAGGGTAGATAGAATGGAGTTTTGTGGGTGTCATATACCACCTTGTGTGGAGTTTGACAGTTGTCTCGTGGATTGAGTGTGACCTTGTGTTTTTAAACATGTTTGTCAGCATCTCTTCCCATTCGGGTGGCCCAAAAGTATGGCCTGTCTCTCTCTCCCAGCTAAGCATTGGTTTCGTTTTTGCCTCCAAGGCAAACTCATTGAGCAGGCAATAGAGTTTGGAAAAAACTGATTGTCTCTGAAAAAGTGTGTAAAAATTTGTTCATATTGAGTGCTATGTGCTCAGGAGTCTAGGGTGCCTCTACTGTGGTAGAAGTGCTTGATTTGTGTGTACCTGAATTGCTCAGAAGGGGGAAATTTGTGTTCTAATTGGAGTCGATGGAAAGTTTAAAAGTGAGGGGTGCGTGGTCAGGCAGCGTGGAAGATGGCTTCTTAGACTCTGTGCTCGTCTGCCAGGGAAGAGAAACGGTACGACACAGGCCCGATCCGGACAGTAATCCGTGCCCATCCGACATCCCACGACACCGAGAACACCCGAGCACCATGTCCAGAAGAGGATGACGAAGCATCACCCTCAAAAGCTGAAGGCCTTCTTCACCAAGCTGAGCCAGGTCAGTCACCTGGCAGTGACCTGTACAGCGATCTCTAGACTCATTGTGAAGAAAAGCTCATCCTCCACACCAAACTGTATGTGTCTGTTTACCATCTCTTCTGCTCAGTAACCAACATCAATGGCGGTCAGGATTCTATCCCTTAATGCTAATGGGTTGAACCACCCAGCAAAGAGGCATTCCCTATGGAAAACAGCGTTAGACCTAAAATGCGACATACTATGTGTCCAAGAAACACATTTTATAACTACCGATGCACCTGTTTGTGCTAATAGACATTTTTCTCACTCTTTCTCAGCTCCCTTCACCTCCAAAAAAAGACCTATTTCTTACTGACAAATGGCTTTTACAATCAATCAGCACATCTGTGATCCACACCAGGACCTGGTCGGACCACGCCCCCATTACCATTACTCTTTCGGAACCACAATGTTTAAGACCTACATTTCTATGGAGGGCTAACAACTACATCTTGCAACATCCTTCATACTCTCCGGAAATCTCTGACCATCTAAAAGAATACTTTAGTAACACGGGCTCTGTGCCTGATCCAGGCGTGGTGTGGAACGTGCATAAAGCATTCATTAGAGGCATATTGATTAAGTTAGGCTCTGCCCACAAAAAGACCAGATCACTACGAATAGATACCCTTGTTTCACAAATAGAAACATTGGAACGCCAAAATAAATCCAACCCCAGCCCGACAAGCTCTGCACAAATACTATCCCTACGACAGGAACTTAGGCTCCTGCTGTTACAATCCTTTGAACGTAACCAGAGGAGATTAAAGGCAATCTCCTACTCCACATCTAACAAGGCAGGTAGAGTCTTAGCACAACGCATCAAAGGTAGGAGATCAAAAAATAAGATTGACCATATCTTCCATCCGCACACAAAAGAACAACTTAAAAACCCTCAGGCAATCGCTGACGCATTCAGCACATACTACAGTGACCTGTACAACTTGCATACCGATCACGACACACACCAACCTTCTTCTACAGACATCGACGATTTTCTCAGCCACATAAGTCTCCCATCCCTAACGGTTGACCAACTGTCCCGACTAAACGACCCCTTCACCACACCAGAAATATTAGCAACCATCAACTCTTTACCTTTGGGTAAATCCCCTGGCCCAGATGGCCTTACAGGGGAGTACTATACAAAATTTGCTCAACAACTAGCGCCCACCCTAACTGCACTCTTTAATAACGCGGCCGCCACCTCCATGTTCCCAAAAGAATCCTTACAAGCAATATTTGTAACTTTGCCCAAACCGGGAAAAGACCCAACCACTCCCCAAAACTTCCGTCTAATCTCGCTTCTCAATCTAGACCTGAAAATCTACGCGAAAACAATTGCCACACGGCTTCTTAATATTATGCCCACGCTGATCCACAGAGACCAATCTGGTTTCACGACCGGTAGACAGGCGTCAGATGCCACAAGGAGAGTAATTGACATCTTACATTACGCTGAGACTAGTGGAACGCCTTCTCTGCTCCTGGCCTTGGATGCAGAGAAGGCGTTCGATAGGATCCATTGGGGCTATCTCCGGCGGGTTCTCCAAAAATTTGGCTTTCAGGGACAAATACTGAATGCTCTACTTGAGCTATATTAGTCCCCGTCAGCGCGAGTGTTCTCAGCTGATATGCTCTCTCAGCCATTCAACATAACAAATTACACCAGGCAGGGTTGCCCACTGTCCCCACTAATTTTTTATTTACTCATCGAACCCCTTGCAGAACACATCAGACAAAATCCATACATCTCTGGTTTTAAGAAAGGCCCCAATTCTCACAAGATCAGTCTGTTTGCAGACAATGTCATCCTTATGTTAACTAATCCAACGTCGTCACCTCCGGAAGCACAAAAAACCCTACAGTGGTTCAGCAGAGTATCGTATTACAAAGTTAATGCCACTAAATCCTATATACTAGACATAGGTCTTGACGCCACCACTAGGAACCTGCTCCAAACTCAATTTCCCTATACATGGACAGATCACAAAATATCCTACCTGGGGGTCCAACTGACAAAATCCACCAAAAACGTATTTAAATGTAACTTCAAACCCTTCCTCTCTACGCTCCAAACCAAAACTCATAACTTAGCCAAACACGAACTCTCCTGGTCAGGCAGGTTGGCAGCATTCAAAATTATGCATCTTCCTCAACTATTGTATTTGTTCCGGACAATCCCCATCCCTATTCCAGCATCCTACATTAAATCTCTACAAATAATCCCGAATACATTTCTGTGGCAAGGCAAGAAACCCTGTTGCGCAAAACATTTGCTCACCAAACACAAATATGCAGGCGGTGCAGGGTCCATTGATTTTGAAGAATACTACTGGGCCTCAATAATTACCCAGCTTAGGGACTGGTTTCAATCACACCCCCATACTCTATGGTTGGAAACTTCTTGTTAAAACAGGGTGAACTACACTCCCATCCATTCTATCTTCCTCTCTCTATAAACATCTTACTCCATTGCACTGAAGACCTTATGTTGACACATTGAAACTCCAATGGTATACGTCATATACAGGACATCTTTCAGGGTAACGCACTGCTCACATTCCCTCAAATACAAGAAAAGTTTAAACGTAGCCATTCGGAACTCTTTACATACATAAGAATTAAACATTGTCTATCTCAGATGACCAAGCCGCGCTACCCCATTCCTCCTAAAGTATGGTCATTCTTGACCGACAACACCTCAAAGCAGAAGGGAATTTCCCTTTTTTATAATACATTTCGCCAAAAACAGGTGTTCATCAAGGCCAAACCACATGTCCAGTGGGATACAGACACGGGTCAAACACTTACTGAATCACAATGGCAAATCACACTCAGATCTATATACAAAGCTACCCAAAATGCGGCGTTATGGGAACTCACACTAAAAATTTCTCTCTGCTGGTACCTCACACCTGCTAAAATAGCAACGTTCGGTGCTGATATCCCCGACACCTGCTGGAGATGTTCCAGAACCAAAGGAGACATCTTACGCATCCTCTGGTCCTGTCCATCAGCCCATACTTGACAAACATTTTCCATATCTTGTTGGACATAACAGGTAGCCCCACACCTCCTTCATCAGCACTGGCACTGCTCAATATGAATATTGACCTGATCCCCAACAACATGAGATTGGTAGTCACCAACATTCTCCTTGCAGCTAGATTGAGTATAACCAGACTTTGAAAGACTACCCAAATCCCGATGATAGAGAGTACTATTGACCTAGTCAATCTACACTACAACTATGAGCTAACACTGGCTTCTAGCAGAGGTCGACTCAATGAGGCACACACAAAATGGCTCACATGGTCACGTTGGTCTAGAGCAGCAGCATTTTTGTGAATCCAATGACCATAAGGTTACTCCAGGTTGGTAAACACTTTGATCTCTCACTGTCCTTAATTGTCCTTTAGTTATGAACTATTCTCAGAATGCGTTGTTCCTTTCTTTGATACCCCAGTTATACACAACAATAACCTATGACTGATTGTAACATGTTTACTCTTCATATGTATTGCATGCATACTCTTGACGACGAAAAACTGGAATGTACTTTGTTTTCTATGTTATTCACTTTCTGAAAATTCAATAAAAATTATTGTTTAAAAAAGAAAGTTTAAAAGTGAGGACCCTCTTTAAAGAATTGGAATGTTGTTACTCCAGCAGTGCACCATCGGAGGAACCGGGTTCTATTGTGGGAGGCTGGGTGGTAATCGGTGTCTCCTAAGAAAAAGGAGTACAGGGAGGAGAGGCTAATTGGAATTCCTTGTCGTATAGTGACCAAAGGTATACAGATTGGTATACGATCTTGTTCAGTGATGTCAGTTGACTAGCTTTGATAGATCTGGACCACAATAACCCTGATAGGAGGAAAGGGAGGATAGTGCATGCTTCAAAAGTTAGCCAAGGTATATTGGTAGAGGGGGCGTGCCATTGGGCCGTTTGTACTAATCTGGAGTCAAATAACAGCGCCAGAGGTCGGGGAGGCCCAGCCCTCCAAGGGGTTGGGGTCTGTACAGTAGAGATTTGTGAAATCTTGTTTTTTTATGTTGACATATACATTTATTAACATCCCTTTGGATTGATTCAATATAAGTCTTAGAGACATAGATGGGGAGAGTTCTGAAAAAAAAATAGCAACTCGTGTAAAATGGCTATTTTTATGGCTGCGACCCTGCCTAGAAACAAAACATGGTACTT
The DNA here is from genome assembly GCF_905171775.1 of Rana temporaria. Taxonomy (NCBI): domain Eukaryota; kingdom Metazoa; phylum Chordata; class Amphibia; order Anura; family Ranidae; genus Rana; species Rana temporaria. The sequence continues at coordinate 112,982,346 of NC_053496.1, forward strand.
ATCCCAAGTCTTTAGCAGGGTTCTGATATGGGAGACTATAGGATGATACATTGCTTGAAACATGGTCTGAAAAGAGGGGGTGAGCTGTATTTCTAAGTAACAAAATGTTTGAGTGCTCCAAGCGAATGGGAAGTGATGCTGCAATGAGGTTGCAAGGTTATTTGGTATATTTATTGGCATGGCAGAGCATTTAGCTAAATTAACACCCAGTCCCAATATCTTATGGAACATGTCCAGTAGGGAAGTTAGGTTGGGCAGTGCAATAAGTGGGTTTGTTGGGAACAGGACAACATCATTAGCATAGAGGCTCAGTTTAAATTCTTTGGGACCTTTATGATATCCCTTGATATTCACATTTTCTGAAATGGCACGGGATACGAGTTATATTGCCAGGGCAAATAGAAGGGGGGACAAAGGGCACCCCTGCCTGGTGCCTTTCTGTAGTGAGAAGAATTGGGAGTTATTACCTGGTAACTTGATACAAGTTTGGGGGTCCCTATATAAGGCGTAAAAGTCTTGCAGGAATTCACCAGTGATGCAGAATCTGGGCAGTAAATGGTCCAGGTATGACCAGCTAACGCTGTTGAACGCCTTATGTATATCGAGGCTAAGGAGAAGTGCTTGTTTAGAGTGTAAATTCACATCTTGTATGATATTGGTGACTAAGCGAAGATTGTCGGTTAATTGTCTTTTGGGAATAAACCCAGTTTAATCAGGGGAGATCAGGGTTGTAATGATTGAGGCCAGTCTGTCAGCCAGCAATCTTCCAAAGATCTTCAAGTCATTGTTGATGACTGAGGATGGACGGAATTTTTTGGGAAGAGAGTGATCCTTGTGGGGTTTGGGGATAAGGGACATGTTGACTAATAACATTTCTGCAGGGAAATTATTGCCCTTTAGAATATGGTTATAGAGGGTAGTCAGTTTTGGGGATAAGGGGTGCAGTAGAGGATTTAAGTGATTTGATTATAGTTGTCATTTCATATGCTGGCTGGACAGAGTGGGCAATTCCATATTTGAAAACCAAGGTAATTGGGTCAGTTGTTGGTTAAAAACCCTGCAAATAGGTTTCTGTATTAGTCTACGAATATGTCCATTGCACCATTCGTGTGTGAAACTAAAACCACGGCAGAGTTGCTTGGCTCATAGATGTGAGATGGTTTCATGGCCTGGTTGAGATTTCTTGCAAACATAGTAGAGGCAGAGTTACTGTATAACATAAATTTGGCTTTAGCCCATTTCAAGGCCTTCTCCGTTCTTTTAGAGAGCAGGAGGTCTAACGCCCACTTTTTTGCCATCTATTTGTTGGAGGAGGTCCAGGGAAGGGGATTGGTTATAACAGTTATATAGCCTGTCTAATGTTTTCGTGAGAAAACGGAGCTCAGTCAGTTTGGTCCTATTTTTGTTGGAGGCAATGTTAATAAGATGACCCCACATAACAGCTTTATGAGCTGTCCAGAGTGTGCATGGCGAGATGTCTTGGAGCAGATTTTCTTTGAAATAATCACTGAGTTGTTAAAAAAAAGTGAATAAAGTGACGAGTGCTTTTGCGCTAATATAGATCCTCAATGTGCAATACCCTAAACAAAATATATATACAGTGCAGCAAAACCTAGTGGTGTTTACAATACACAAAACAGAAATCAAAAGTGGGTGTGATTCTGCGCAACGTATCTCACAGAAATAGTGACACACAAAAATATGACCACATAGGAACCAAAAAAGGAAAAAAGTGATAAGTGATAGATGTATTCAATATATATACTATAATATAATAGGAGAGCTGTCAAACTCAAAAATGCATCAATCAAGCAAAAAAGTGCAATAGCGTACAATAAATGAACCAATCCAGCAAGAATTGCTGGATAAGTGGTGTGCAAAAATAATCCAAAATCAATAATACAGTGAATCCTGCCAAATAGGGATGCTTGATATTGCTGAATTCAATTGAATGAAATAATAATGACAAGCAGATGATGAACCGAATCCACCCTGGGCTCACTAGCCTCTCACCTCCAGGCAGATGAAAATAGGCATCCAATATATCACACACTCGCAGTCCTCTATGAATTGTTCCAATCCATCCACCCTTTCAGCTGGTACCGCGTCTCCTTCACAGATCCACACAGCACTCAGCCCCAAATGTAAGAAAGAGAGAACAGAAGGACACAGGATCACATGTCTTCGTCTGGGGATAAGACGAAGACACGTGATCCCGTGTCGTAACGCGTAGGGATTGGACGGACGTACACCTGGAGTGACGTAAGCCGGCACTGTGGAACGCCGCTCGTTTTTATTACTGCTGCACTTTTTTACTTTGTTAATGTAAGCACAGGTCTTTTCCTTAATAAATCCCCCTGGTTTACTGTACTTCACCATTGGAGTCCCCCCTCCTGTTCTCTCTTTCTTACATTTGGGGCTGTGTGGATCTGTGAAGGAGACGCGGTACCAGCTGAAAGGGTGGACGGATTGGAACAATTCATAGAGGACTGCGAGTGTGTGATATATTGGATGCCTATTTTCATCTGCCTGGAGGTAAGAGGCTAGTGAGCCCAGGGAAGGATTTGGTTCATCATCTGCTTGTCATTATTATTTCATTCAATTGAATTCAGCAATATCAAGCATCCATATTTGGCAGGATTCACTGTATTATTGATTTTGGATTATTTTTGCACACCACTTATCCAGCAATTCTTGCTGGATTGGTTCATTTATTGGACGCTATTGCACTTTTTTGTTTGATTGATGCATTTTTGAGTTTGACAGCTCTCCTATTATATTATAGTATATATATTGAATACATCTATCACTTATCACTTTTTTCCTTTTTTGGTTCCTATGTGGTCATATTTTTGTGTGTCACTATTTCTGTGAGATACGTTGCGCAGAATCACACCCACTTTTAATCACTGAGTTGTGTTGTGAGGGTGGTGATGGTGGAGGGGTCTGTCAGTAAGAAATCATTGAGTCTCCAAATGTAGATTGTAGGTTTAAGGCCCATTCTTTAAAGTGTGATAGGTACTATGTGGTGATCTGACCGGGGCAGACATGTATATATGCCCAAGACGAATTTGCTAAGACTGTAGGGGTGCAAAAGATATAATCTAGGCAAGCATAACTGTCATGTGGGTTTGAATAGAAAATATAGGATCTGGAGCCAATGTTATGCGCTTGCCATGCATCAATAAGTAGTAGAGAGCTCAGGCTACTGGTGACTGATTTAGGGAAAGCCTTAGAGGAGGGAGTAACTCTGCTTCTATCCAAGCCTGGGTGTGCTGTGAGATTGAAATCTCCCCCTACTATTAAATGCGGGGAGAGATAATGGTCTAAAGTGGCAAAAAAATGTTTTGAAAAATTAAGCTTGTGCTTCGTTGGGGCATAGATAGGCAATAGTTGTCACTCAACCATGGATCTTATTGTGATATTATGACTCTACTGTTAGGGTCCTTATAGATATGACCAACTTCATACTTTTGTATTGACAGAATGCTTTCTTACGTTTCTGAGGAAGGTTAAAGCCTTGCACATTATGCAATATTATTTTTAGGGCCATAGGATTAGTAGCATGGTGATTGCTGTTAGGGATATGTGTAGAATATTGCCATGGAATAGCCAGATTCACATCATTCAGACCGAAAAAGGACAGTTCATGTCTCCTGCTAAAAAAGACATTTGTCTGTGGTTCTGCATGAAATAGTACTGTTAGAGATAATCTTTCATAACACATTAACAGAATAAACTTATACAAACTAAAGAAAAATGTAATACTGCTCAAAAAAATGAGCATGGGGGTCAGAGGAAAACATTCCTATTGACCAAAAATAAACTTTCTCTGGACTATGAAATCCAATATCAACCAAGGGATCCAGAGAGTGCCAAAGGCGATGAACAGAGAGACCGTAAAAAACATGTCACCCTGAGCTTCACCACGGATTGGGTCCGAGAGCAGGTAAAGGGGATGACTGTGAACACGGGGAGACTCACCGCCCGAAGGCATAAGGGTATCATAAAGAGTGCCGTGGTGCAGACATGCCGTCTGAAAGGTTGCCCTGCCAGGTGGGGATAGTGGCATGGAGATATGAAAGGCTCTACAGGGGCTCACAGCAAGAGCACAACTCCAACTGCATAGTAATAAATGGAGGAGTAGCAAACCCTTCGATGAGGCCCAGTTCTGCAATCAATTAAAATGAAGGCCCAGCATGGTGCAAATCAGTCCTGAAGCAGTCATCCAAAGAACCTGTGGGCAGGGTGGGTTTTTGCCATTTGCTTTGGTTCCTGCGTGAGGAGGACATGTTCCAAAGAGGACTTGATCCCGGTGGGGAAAGCTGGCGATTTGGGGCATCCGACTCCAGAAGGCCCAGTTTTAGCAATATTTCCTTCCAATCTGTGACATTGTAGGCTGTGTAGGTGGTTCCATTGTGAGGTACAGTGAGCTTAAATGGGAAACTCTATCTGATGGAGCTTTCATCTTGGGACAGCACTGCTATACCGCCCGCAGCAGTGCATTGAAGGCAGTTTTAACCATTTCTCTGAGGCTAGCGGGGGTTAAATGCACCCTGCTAGTGGCCGAATTGCGCTGCAAATGTGACGTAGCAATGGCCATAAAAATAGTAGCGTTTTACCGCTGACGCTATAAGTGTGAAAGGGTTTTCAAAGTTCATAAAGTGCTGTGATTCTTCAATATCGTGATGATTCCTTTAAAGTGTCACCTGTGCAGAAAAAGTTATTTATGAGGTGCAATCTGTGCAATAATATATGGCGAAAGTGATGAAAGTGCTGTGCTCCCCTTCCTCTTGTGTCCCCTTTTATTTAATTTGAATTTATTTAAAGAGGTTGAAAATCTCCCAAACAAAACAACAAACCAAAAAAAAAAAAAACCCTACAAGACAAAGGCACATTGCGCTAGTATGCATTGCATGAGCCTATGAAAAGAAAAATACAGTGAGCATAAGGTCTTTCCTTGTGGCTTCAAATGGGACAGATATATAAATATTTTAAAGCTAAAATGAGACAAAATCTAGCTTTGCTGTGGGCTCCCTCACAATGCAAATGTTAGATACTTGTTTATTCTAGGGGTGCAGGAACAAGGAGCATTACCTAATGTATACTATGGTTTGACAGGCTTCAATGCTGTCCTCAAGATCCGGGCTGTGGGTGTTCTCATCTTAACCATACATTATATGTGAAAAAGCAAGAAAGCTGCTTACAGCAGATGGTGCTGGGACACTAGTCACATGGATTGGTGAAACCTGCCAGATCCCAGAATTAGTACAATGTAATATACCTCATTGCTGCACCCCTAGATTAAACAAGGATCTAACACCACTGCAAAGAGTTCAGATTTGAAGAACATGCTTGGGGTCCCTTAAATCTGTACACAGTATTATGGAAAAGTAGTATTTTCATAGACCATCTCAGCAACAGCATACTTCAGTTCAGCAGCACCTCAATCTGATTTATTTCACTTGTTTGGCTTTTCCTGCCTCATCAGAGTCACATGGCAAGTCATACCCCATGATTCCCAAAGATAACCATTCATACCTTTGGCTGTGACTTTAAGTTGCACAGACTTCAAAGTAGTCCCTGTACTACTTTGGCCAACTGTAATGCAATTTGAGGTCCAAAGACCTCAAGTTTACACAGGCATTCTCTGAAATCACGTCAAAATCGTGGCCACAAAATCACGGCCGCAAAATCATGGCCGCAAAATCGCGGTAACTTTCAAGTTGCAGCAGTGTCAAAGGGGCCTGGGGATGGGGGATTCTAAAATCTGCTGAAGTAAGGACATAACCAAGGACCAGAAAGGGACAATCAATTCACATTGCCAAAATATATGATAATGAGTGCCTCTGAGTTTCTCACACCTCCAACAGAGAGGAGAAAGGGAGGAGTCATAGTGGTGTAAAATCTCAGGGGTCCTATACCAGAAGTATAATACTTTGAATGCTGTCTCTCTTTGCACCACACACCTAGATATTTTGGAAGATGAGGTCCATATTTTAGCCCACGGGGGGGGGGGGATATTTGTTGCTGTGTAATCCACGACCATTTACTCGCGTAGGAGTGGGGGTGGGGTTCCATGAAAAGCGGGAGGTTCTCTTGTACTAATTGGTAAATGGTGGATATTAGTCGTGTTTGATATGGTCCCTGAGAACAAATGACTTTGAAATGTGTAGGTTTGGTAAGAGTGAGAGAGGGTGAGTTTCGACACATAGTGAGTTAGAGGTAGAAAAATAACATGTGATTTGGAATTTAGCTTGTGGAACGAAGGTCTTGAAAGGAGCGAAATTTGCGTGTGACTGGGTGCAAAAGTGTCAAAGTTGGAACAGGCCTGCTTGGGCCCAGGAAAACATCCAAGAGTGGGAAAGACTATCAGGGAGTAAGGGGTTAAAAAGTACATTAGAAAGGGGGACAAGGGATGTGAAAATTTGGTATGACAGGCGCGCCAAATCCTGAGTGAGAACAGCATAGGTCCCAAACAGAGGTCCTGGAGCTTGGGGTCCGAAAACAGTGCAGATGACCACACCAGGGAACACGGATGCGTCGGGAACAGAGAACCCATCTCTATCTCCGGCCATCGGTTCAGAGGTCGTAGGCTAGACCAGGACACCACTGTATGGAGATGGGAAGCCAATTAATACTTATGAATATCGGGAGCTCCCGTACCTCCCTGAGCTCTGGGGGAAAAGATAACAGAGCTGGCCACTCTATGAGACCTGTCTTTCCAGATTAAGTTAAGAAACCACCTTTTAAGGAGTTTTAGTTGAGCCATTGAGATAGGGACAGGTAATGTTTCAAAAAAATATAATAGTTTTGGCATAACAGACATCTTCAACACGTTAATTCTGAAAAGCAGTGAAAAAATAGCGCAACCCCCAAATTTATATAAATATATGGTGATTAAAAAAACAAAACACACAAAGGTGAACAGAAGTTTGAAAAAAACTAAAAATAAAAAATAAATTCTACAATAGAATTGTTAATATCCATCAAGAGATTATAGCAATCTCAAATACTGATAGCTGGAGACATAAAAGTCCACTAAAACAGATGAAAAATAGCTGGCTTCACAGGTGATATAATTGTATCTTCCAGGGCATACATGTACATCCGCATACAGACACACAAGATAATATTCAGGCAAGTTGGCCCCTTACCATGAAAGATGGATCTCTGTTAGGAGATCATACAGGCAAATAGTGCAGATTCCATAGATCACAGGAGTGCAGGAAAGGTGGATCCGTCCTCTTTAGTTCACAAGAACACTGATGATCAACTCAACTCCACTCGTTCACAGCTCTCCCAGGGATGGCATAATTAGCAGGTGTAATTGGAGGAAAAAAGAGGCTTCATAGTGCATTACGTTTGATAAAGTTCATAAAATCCTCTTTATTAAAAGTTGCTGCAGTGGACATCCGCGTTTAAAATTCACAAAATCCATATGTAAAGCGGTTGGTTAAAAAGAAAGAAACTAACATCTGTCTGAGACATATAATCCTTTCAGCAGTCAGTGAATTACCGATCTGCTGAGTGATGGCTGTGTCTGATACTGGGGCTCCGACCGACGCAGCGTTTCACCTGATAATGTTTCAACTGGGAAAGGAGGCAGTGTCAGCGTGATACTGTATACCAGTTTTAATAAAAACACCATGTACAAGCTACAAAAAATGCACTCACAAACAACGTAGTAAAATCAGCATTAAATCACTCTATATTCCTCAGCTGGTGTAAAAAATGGTCACGGTGGACCTACGATCAGCCAGGGTTTCTCACCACTCATATGCACTGCAATCCACTGCACTCCAAACCAATGAATTTTTCCAGGCAGAGATGCTCCAAAGAGAGTCTCCAAACTTGGCTTGCTGCACAATTTCTAAGATGTCACGTCCGTTCAGAAACTTTCCTCAAACTGACTATGTGGCCACTAGTGTTGCTCACGAATATTCGCATTGCGAATATTCGACTCGAATATAGCATATTGGAGAAATCGCGCTATATTTCGAATTTCGCGGTGAATATTCGCAATTCCGAATATTCGATTTTTTACAATTTTATTTTTAGAACAGATCACATCCTAGATATCTCCATCGACGTCTAAAAGCATTGCTGGTATGATTAGAGACCCTGGGCCGAGTAGCTGAAGCGTTCATTGAATTTTGCCGAAAAATCGCAATGCGATTATTCGGCAATCGCAATATCGCGCGATTATTTTCTTCGCCCCTATCTTCCGCATCAGAGCGATTTTTACAGTTTCATTTTTAAAACAGATTACATCCTAGTGATCTCCATAGATGTCTAAAAGCATTGCTGGTATGATTAGAGACCTTGGGCCGAGTATCTGAAGCGATCATTTTATATTGCCGAATATTCGCAATGCGAATATCGGCAATAGGAATATTGCGCGATTATTCTCTCCGCCCTTCTTTTGCATCACAGCCAATCAGAGTTCTCCTACCACAGTTGTCATAGGTTTTGCAACCAATAGGAACCTGCCTGCACGGACATTATATAAGGTCACTCCCAGCACCATTTCATTGCAGATTCAGAAGCTGGCTAGAGAGTGTGGAGGCTGTTTCTGTGTTCCTGTTTGATTGATCTATCATCATCAGCATAGTGCTGCATTGCTATTTAGTGATTCCAGTGCATATATTCCAGTTTATCAACTGCTTTTTTCAAAGCAATAGACCCAAGAGCTTTTTTTCAAAGCTAAGTTTTGTGCTGTTTTGTTCATCTTGTGTTACTGTTTGATCTTGCAGCTTCGCTGTTCAGTGATATTTGCTAGTGATTTCAGTGCACATTTTGCTGAGCTTTCTAAAAGAGCTTTTTTCAAAGCTAAGTTTTGTGCTGTTTTGTTCATCTTGTGTTACTGTTTGATCTTGCAGCTTCGCTGTTCAGTGATATTTGCTAGTGATTTCAGTGCACATTTTGCTTAGTTTTTCTTAAAGAGCTTTTCTAAAAGCTAAGTTTTGTGTTGTTCAGGTTAGTTAGATTTCTGTGTAGTAAGTGTACACACTGTTAGTGTACATTTATTTCATCTAGCTTAGCTTAGTGTGTGTTTAGTGTCTGTGTTTTCTGTTAAAAAAAAAAAAAAAAATTTAGTTAGTGTTTGTTTAGTGCATTTTTTTTTTTTAATTTTGTAGTCCTTGTCTTTGGTGTACTAGTTTTATTCTAGTTTAGTAGCTGTCTGTGTACGTCTTTGTCTGCGTGCCTGTCTTGTAAAAAAACACATAAAAACAAATTTTCCTCACATTTCCCCCCCCCCAATAAAGTTTACCCCCCCCACACACATCAGCAATCATGAGCGGCATCCATGGCCGTGGCAGCAGGGGTAGGGGAGTTACTCCCAGTGCTGGGTCGCTGCCAGCACGGGGTACCTCTCGTGCCCCTACTAGTGGCAGAGGATCGGGTGCAAGGGGAGACCGCCTGATCCGGGAGTTCTTCCCATCGGGCAGCCGCCCGATATTGCCATCTCAGGCTGAAGTAGTGGTGGACTACATGGGGCACAGCAGTGCCACTGAGTCGTCGGTCCCGACTCCCAGTAGTACCACCATTACACCGGTGCCTGTAGTACCCCCCCAGCCCCCAAGAGTCCAGCATCTTACTGTTCGACAGCGACAGTGAGAGGGATCTCTTGGGGGAGGCCATGCATCAGGCAGACCTCCAGCTCTGTCCTGATGGTCAGGACCTTTTTGAAGGGATGGATGAGGAGGATGGGATACCTGCTGGCAGTATCCCAGAGACATCCCTTCAAACTGGTGCTGCTGTTTTGGTGCAGGAAACAGCAGCACCTAGTCAGACCCAGGCGTGGGTGAGGGGACAGCGGAGCCAGGCTAGAGGCTCCATGTCAGTTGGTTCCCTCAGACCAACACATCTCAGCCCTTGGTCTGACATCTCTGGGGGCGAAGAGGGTGACCCATCATGGTTGCCATCTGACGCGTCGGCTCACTGCGTCAGTGACGACGGGGAAGGTAGGCACCCTGGTGAAACGGTGCGCCAGGTCACCACCAGGGAGACCATCGTCAGGGTCTCCACTGGTGATGGCAGCAGGAGGTGTCAGGAGGAGCAGCAGCAGCAGCAGCAGCAGCAGGCAGCTCCACCTGTGCGCACCGAGTCCCAGCAGGTGCAAGTCAGCGTCACCCCATCTGACAGGAGGGCGGTGCTGAAGTCACCTGTCTGGAACTACTTCACCCTGGTGGCAGACAACCCTACCGTGGCCGTCTGCCGGATCTGTAAAGTGAGGGTGAAGAGAGGGAAGTGTTTGGCTCGGGTGGGTACCACAGCCCTGAACCAGCACCTGAGGATAAACCACTGAGTGGTGTTTGACGAGATGAAGCGTGGTGGTGGTAGCAGCACCACCACCACAAGTGAGCAGGGTACAGCAGCCCCTGCCACAGCTTCATCTCTTTCCAGCAGGTCATGCCCCCCCGCTCCCTCTAGTAGAGGTACTGGTACCGGCAGCCAGACCTCTACTTCCACAGCACCCTCCGCGTCTGTGTCCCGCACTGCCGTCCGGCGCCAGGCGTCGATTTCAGACGCCTTTGACCGCACCACTCCCTTCCCCCCTGGAGACCGACGTGTGCGTTCCCTCAATGGGCTCCTGGCAAGGGTTATTGCCCAACATCTGCTGCCCTTCAACATAGTTGACAGCAACCCCTTCAGGCAGATGTTGGAGCAGGCCCAACACCAATGGCGTGTCCCCAGCCGCCATTTCTTTGCCAGGACTGGTGTCCCTGCCCTACACCAGCACATTGTGCAGAATGTAACCCTGTCGCTGGATCACGCTGTCAGCGACAGGGTTCATCTGACAATGGATGGCTGGACCAGCAGGCATGGGCAGGGGCGCTACATCAGCTTCACGGCCCATTGGGTTTCCCTCCGAGGCGTCGGTGAGGGATCGGCGGCAACCGATCTTGTGGTGCCGCCCTGGGGTGTCCAGGGGAGAACTGCTGGTCTCCCTCAAGCCACTGTCTCCGCAGCTGCTGAGCCTCCCAGCAAGCGCCCCCGTAGCTACTCAAGTGTGGGGCACGTGCGCTGTCAGGCCGTGCTCCAGCTTGTTAGTTTAGGGGACCGGAGACACACTGGAGAAGAAGTGCTGAAAGCACTTCAGGCTCAGGTCCAGAAGTGGCTGACACCCTGAAGGCTCCAGGCAGGTATGGTTGTCTGCGATAACGGCAGCAACCTACTCGCCGCCCTCAGTGCTGGCAGTCTGAGACACGTGCCCTGTCTGGCACATGTCCTCAACCTGGTGGTGCAGAAGTTCCTGCGCACTTATCCCGGGTTGAGTGACATTGTGCCAAAGGCGCGTAGGATTGCCAGCCACTTCAGGCGCTCCCCAACCGCTACCGCGTCCCTGTCCGAGTTGCAGCGGAACTACAGGCTGCCCCTTCACAGGCTGATTGTGGACAGTGTGACACGGTGGAACTCCACCCTCCACATGCTGAAGAGGTTGTGGGAGCAGCGAAGGGCGGTGAGGGAGTACCTGATGGACCTACGCACTGAGAGGGCTTCACCACAACTCCCTTTCATCGCCTGTGCGGAGTGGGGGCAGATACACCAGGTCTGCCAAGTGTTGTCCTCCTTCGAGCAGGCGACCAAGATGGTCAGCAGTGAGCATGTCGGCCTCAATAACGTGCTGCCAATAGTGTTCATGCTGGAGAGGACACTAGATTGCCTGCTCGAAGCTGGGGAGAGTGCCTTGGTGGTGGAGCAGGAGGAGTCAGCAATGCTCCACCGAGACCAGGGCCAGGACGAGGAGGAGGAGGAGGATGATGATGATGAGGAGGAGGTGGTTGCTGGTGTCATCCCGGAGTCAGGGCCTGGTCAGGAGGGAGAGCCGGTGTTGGGGGCACCGATAGTCCGGGGGTTGGGCATCTCTGAGCGTGACCAGCAGCGCCTTAGGGATGAAGAGTCGGACCTCATTGACCTGGGCAGCAGTGAGGAGTCACAGCGGGCTGTGCTCTTTCCCATGGCTGCCCACATGCTGAGATGCCTCAGGAGGGACCCCCGGGTTAAGACCATCAAGGCGAGGGATGATTTCTGGATGGCCACCCTTTTGGATCCCAGTTGCAAGGGGAAACTGGAGCAGTTCATCCCAGCCAGCCGGAGGCAGCACCGGATGGAGGAACTGCAGGCAGGCATTGTCAGCCGGTTGGAGCAGGCAACTCCCCGGCCTCCAGTTGTCCCCCCTCATCTCACCCAGCAGGTGGCTGCACCCAGCAGCAGCCGAGCAGGGGACCTAATGGATGAGATGAGGATGTTCTTCCAAACCGAGCGACCCAGTACCAGCACCAGCAGCAGCAGCAGTCACCACCAGCGGCTGGCCCACATGGTGGCAGACTACATGGCGTCCGTCGGTGCTTCTGACAGTATGAGCACCGACGACCCCATGGAGTAATGGGTTGCCAGATTGGACACCTGCCGCGAGCTCGCTCAGTATGCGCTGGAGTTATTGTCTTGCCCCCCCTCCAGCGTACTATCTGAGCGGACATTCAGCGCGGCAGGTGGGGTGGTCACGGACAAGAGGACCCGTCTGTCCACAGACTCCGTGGACAGACTCACATTCATAAAGATGAATGAGTCCTGGATCGGCGGTGACTTTCTGGCACCCGTCGTCGGTTCAGGGCGCTGAAGGGTCCCTTGTCATGCATTCCCTGATGGAGCCCCGGACCTGATGTATTTACAGTGCTGAATATAACTATTTTAACACCTGAGAAAATCAATGTTAATATTTGGTACAGTAGGCTTTCTTTGCAATTACAGCGGTCAAACCTTTCTTGTAGTTTTACACCAGCTTTGCACACACTGGAGGAGGGATTTTGGCCCACTCCTCCACACAGATCTTCTCTAGATCAGTCAGGTTTCTGGGCTCTCGCTGAGAAACACGGAGTTTGAGCTCCCTCCAAAGATTCTCTATTGGGTTTAGGTCTGGAGACTGGCTAGGCCACGCCAGAACCTTGATATGCTCCTTACAGAGCCACCCCTTGGTTATCCTGGCTGTGTGCTTTGGGTCATTGTCATGTTGGAAGAACCAGCCTCGACCCATCTTCAAAGCTCTAACTCAGGGAAGGAGGTTGTTGCCCAAAATCTCGCAATACATGGCCCCGGTCATCCTCTCCTTAATACAGTGCAGTCACCCTGTCCCATGTGCAGAAAAACACCCCCAAAGCATGATGCTACCACCACCATGCTTCACAGTAGGGATGGCGTTCTTGGCATGGTACTCATCATTATTCTTCCTCCGAACACGGTTAGTGAAATTATGACCAAAAAGTTATATTATGGTCTCATCTGACCAGTGACCACATGACTTTCTCCCATGACTCCTCTGGATCAGTCAAGACAACTATGTCAAAAGTAATTTGCCACTCTATATACTCCTATTACCACTGCTGTTCATCATGGCACCTCCTGCCCAAGTGATATGACTCTGTATCATCTACTACTGCTAATACTACTACTGCTGCTGCTGCTGCTGCTCAGTCAAGACACCTATGTCAGCAGTTATTTCACACTCTATATACTCCTATTACCACCGCTGTTCATCATGGCACCTCCTGCCCAAGTGATATGACTCTGTATCAACTACTACTGCTAATACTACTACTGCTGCTGCTGCTGCTGCTGCTGCTCAGTCAAGACACCTATGTCAGCAGTTATTTCCCACTCTATATACTCCTATTACCACTGCTGTTCATCATGGCACCTCCTGCCGAAGTGATATGACTCTGTATCAACTACTACTGCTAATACTACTACTGCTGATGCTCAGTCAAGACACCTATGTCAGCAGTTATTTCACACTCTATATACTCCTATTACCACTGCTGTTCATCATGGCACCTCCTGCCCAAGTGATATGACTCTGTATCAACTACTACTGCTAATACTACTACTGCTGCTGCTGCTGCTGCTCAGTCAAGACACCTATGTCAGCAGTTATTTCACACTCTATATACTCCTATTACCACTGCTGTTCATCATGGCACCTCCTGCCCAAGTGATATGACTCTGTATCAACTACTACTGCTAATACTACTACTGCTGCTGCTCAGTCAAGACACCTATGTCAGCAGTTATTTCACACTCTATATACTCCTATTACCACTGCTGTTCATCATGGCACCTCCTGCCCAAGTGATATGACTCTGTATCAACTACTACTGCTAATACTACTACTGCTGCTGCTGCTGCTGCTCAGTCAAGATACCTATGTCAGCAGTTATTTCCCACTCTATATACTCCTATTACCACTGCTGTTCATCATGGCACCTCCTGCCCAAGTGATATGACTCTGTATCAACTACTACTGCTAATACTACTACTGCTGCTGCTGCTGCTGCTGCTGCTCAGTCAAGACACCTATGTCAGCAGTTATTTCACACTCTATATACTCCTATTACCACTGCTGTTCATCATGGCACCTCCTGCCCAAGTGATATGACTCTGTATCAACTACTACTGCTAATACTACTACTGCTGCTGCTCAGTCAAGACACCTATGTCAGCAGTTATTTCACACTCTATATACTCCTATTACCACTGCTGTTCATCATGGCACCTCCTGCCCAAGTGATATGACTCTGTATTGTCAATGTCTACTACTACTACTACTGCTCAATCAAGACACCTATGTCACTAGTTATTTGCCACTCTATACTACTATTACCACTACTGATGCTGCTGCTGCTGTTCATCATGGCACCTCTTGCCCGAGTGATTTGACACTGTATTGTCAATGTCTACTACTACTATTGCTGCTCAGTCAAGACACCTATGTCCCAATTTTTTGGTACACTATTGACTACTATGGCCACTACTGATGCTGTAAAGTCTTGCCCAAGTGTTTTGATGCTATCTAGTACTATTACCACTACTGCTTGTAAATCCTGCCTGTGTGATACTTAGTGGGAATGCTTTAATAAGCATTCCCAGTATGGATACCCGTAAATGTATTAATCTTAATTAGTGTGAATGCTTTAATAAACATTTCCAGTATTGATATCCGTAAATTTATTATTCTTATTATTCCTTACGTTTTATGCGTAACTTCGGCATACTTTCAGCTATTGAGACCATTCAACTGTAAAAATGTTCGTCTCGTTCAGCTAATGATGGGACTTCATCAAGTTTTTTTGGACTATTTATACTTTTATAAATTTTAAGCTTTTAGACCGTTTTTTTAAAAAATTAAAGTCAATGAGAACATCCTTTTCCCCTTTGAAATCACATGCCCTGCCAAAAGTTTCAGCTACTTCATACTTTCACTTACAGACACTAAACAAACTTTAAAGCGGTCACAAAATATTTAGCTATCCGGCTATGACTTTTCAGATCGTTATCGTTTACAATTTTTGGTGAAAACGCAATTTACGTTTGGCGAATTTTTTACGAAAATGCAATCGGTTATAATGTAATCCTATGGAGGGGATTTAGAGTGTGTCATGTGACCTTAACATTGGAGATCTTTGTAATAAAAAATATCTTTAAAAAAAGGGGAAACAAATTGCTCTCACGCCCACAAGATCTACTTTTCATACACAATTTATATATCAAAACGTAGCTATGCTTGTCTGGTTTCAGGCAATGTGATCAGTTCTGCGATACGTATTTTAGTTTTAGTTCTTGGAGCTTCTAAAGGACAACAGCCTGAAATTATGTCTCATAGACTCTCATGTTAAATTATCTAAAGAATGTTGCTGCAAAACACACAAAGACGCTCTTTTCTAAATCGCAGACATGGCCACATTTTTAAGTTTATCAACATAAATTTCATATCGATGCGTTCACAAGGGCCGTGTATTTCAAACGGTGTAGTCGTTGTATCGATCGCATGTACGGTTGAGGATTTATTAAGCTTTGTTTGGAGGCTTAAATCATGTATTTGATCTGTGAATTAAAAGCGTTTGTAATGTTATTTCTTTCCATAAATAGCTTTCCTTACCTCAGTGCAATATTTCTCCTCACTGACCTGGGGGGGAGGGGAAACCTCTTGAGGGGGGAGTGGCGACCATGAAGTCAGCATACTCTATACTTTGCAGATAGAGAAAGAAGCTGTGTGTCCTAAAGATAATGTAGTGGTTATGGTGAATGTCTTTGGCAAGGGGCTCAGCAATTAAGCTAATCAGCATTCCCACTCACATTTTCCTCAGGAAATGCATTGTCTAGTTACATTATATTTTAATACTACTGCTGCTGCCTCCATGCTGAGTAAAGCTTCATGACCTCTCTGGCACAGCGGATCCACCAACAGCCTCTGCTACAAGCTACCAGACCGGATCTAAACAGCAAGTGTAACTAAAACAATGAACCTTATGTTAAACCCTGGTTTGCGGCCTTTATACTGCAACCATTGGGCTGTCTGCAAGAGCTAATCTGCATTCTCTCTCTCTTTCTTGCTCTCTCTCTCTCTGTATATATATATATATATATATATATATATATATTGTTGCTTTTGTTATGTTCATTTTTCAACAGTTTATTTTGTGTTCGTCGTGTCTGTGTCGTGTGCTTTAGTTTGTCCTAGGTTTGTGTTAAATAAAATAATAGTATAAAATGTGTTTGCTTATTATGAAGTTAGATGTGTTGATGTTGATTTGTTCGATGTGAAGTTAGATGTGTTGAAAAACCTACAAATCTATCTCAAAAAGAAATGAAACATTTCCAAAAAATAAGATTTTTTAATAAAAAAATAAATTCAGACATAACTCTGATTGAGCTTCTGAAGCCGTTCCATCTCAGCAATATTTTTTGATTGCTGCTGCTCTAGCAGCGCATTTTGTTGGGTCAGGTAGCGGATTTGGCGTTGATTTCCCAGGATCCTCTGGTGGGTTTTCTTTATGAGCGCGTTCTGCCTCATCATCTTTCTTGATACTGTTAGGATATAATAAAAAAACATTTGGATTTCAAAGAACGTTACCAAATAAATAAAATATTTTTTTTGCTTATTAATCAATCATTATCATGTGTATACACTTGTTATGTGTCTAACACATCCCGGGAGTGCAGAATTATTAGGCAAATGAGTATTTGGACCACATCATCCTCTTTATGCATGTTGTCTTACTCCAAGCTGTATAGGCTCGAAAGCCTACTAGCGATTAGGCATATTAGGTAATGTACATCTCTGTAATGAGAAGGTGTGTGGTCTAATGACATCAACACTCTATATCAGGTGTGCATAATTATTAGTCAATTTCCTTTCCTTTGGCAAAATGGGCCAAAAGAACGACTTGACAGACTCTGAAAACTCCAAAATAGAGAGATATCTAGCAGAGGGATGCAGCACTCTTAAAATTGCAAAGCTTCTGAAGCGTGATCATCGAACAAAAGAAGCGTGTGGAAAAACAAAGGCGCAAAATAACTGCCCATGAACTGAGAAAAGTTAAGCGTGCAGCTGCCAAGATGCCACTTGCCACCAGATTGGCCATATTTCAGAGCTGCAACATCACTGGGGTGCCCAAAAGCACAAGGTGTGCAATACCCAGAGACATGGCCAAGGTAAGAAAGGCTGAAAGACGACGACCACTGAACAAGACACACAAGCTGCAACGTCAAGACTGTGCCAATAAATATCTCAAGAAAGATTTTTCTAAGGTTTTATGGACTGCTGAAATGAGAGTGAGTCTTGATGGGCCAGATGGAAGAGCCCGTGGCTGGATTGGTAAAGGGCAGAGAGCTCCAGTCCGACTCAGACGCCAGCAAGGTGGTGGTGGAGTACTGGTTTGGGCTGGTATCATCAAAGATGAGCTTGTGGGGCCTTTTCGGATTGAGGATGGAGTCAAGCTCAACTCCCAGTCCTACTGCCAGATTATGGAAGAGACCTTCTTCAAGCAGTGGTACAGGAAGAAGTCTGCATCCTTCAAGAAAAACATGATTTTCATGCAGGACAATGCTCCATCACACGTGTCAAAGTACTCCACAGCGTGGCTGGCAAGAAAGGGTATTAAAGAAAAAAAACTAACGACATGGCCTCCTTGTTCACCTGATCTGAACCCCATTGAGAACCTGTGGTCCATCATCAAATGTGAGATTTACAAGGAGGGAAAACAGCACACCTCTCTGAACAGTGTCTGTGAGGCTGCGGTTGCTGCTGCACGCAATGTTGATGGTGAACAGATCAAAACACTGACAGAATCCATGGATGTCAGGCTTTTGAGTGTAATTGCAAAGAAAGGTGGCTATATTGGTCACTGATTTGTTTTTGTTTTGTTTTTGAATGTCAGAAATGTATATTTGTGAATGTTGAGATGTTATATTGGTTTCACTGTTAAAAATAAATCATTGAAATGGGTATATATTTATTTTTTTGTTAAGTTGCCTAATAATTCTGCACAGTAATAGTAGTCACCTGCACACACAGATATCCCCCTAAAATAGCTAACACTAAAAACAAACTAAAAACTACTTCCAAAAATATTCAGCTTTGATATTAATGAGTTTTTGGGGTTCATTGAGAACATGGTTGTTGTTCAATAATAAAATGAATCCTCAAAAATACAACTTGCCTAATAAGTCTGCACTACCTGTATACTTCTATCATAAATAACATATTATGGTTCTGCAATCTGACGGGTGCGCTTTATATGTTGTCCATTTTTATATCTACATTTTATTGTTGAAATGTTATTAATCATTGTGCACATATTTACCTTCCTGAGCGAGGCTCATCGCAACGGGCTCTTCTTAGACCTCGACCTCTCCATGACCCGTGATATCCTCTTCCTCACCAGTAGTTTCTTGGAGGGGGGGATGCTCCTCAACAGGAGCTCTGGGTGGCGAGTTGGAGGGCCCTGGCTGCTCCTCCTCATCCCTCTCCTCCTCTGCCGCATCCTCCTCTGCCGCATCCTCCTCTGCCGCATCCTCCTCCTCATCGGCCTGGCGCCTTCTGCGCTTGGCGCGCACAGTTGGTAGCGGAGCTCCTATAATAACACAATGTTCATATATTATAAAAATGTTTTCTAATGACGTATGCAAATTCTGTGTACTCTGCTGTATTGTATATGAATACAAATTAATTTATATAGACAGTTAACCAATGGGACAATGTTATATTAAAGGGTCTTGTGGGCACTACAGGGGACTGAGCGTGAGCTGGGCTGCCACCATGGTAAAATGAGCTGTTTTTGTCTCCTTTGTTTTGTTCAGACGATCTCATGTTAAAAAAAGGGCTTGATGGAGTACACGGGATTACTATAACAACCCCACGCCTAACACAGGAATTTAGTGGGAATCTATATATATAAAACTCAACGTGTGTGTGCATGTATGTATGTATGTTCCACCATCACGTCCAAACGGCTAAAGATATTTACATGAAACTTGGCACACAGGTTACTTATATATCAGCCACAAACATAGGATAGGTGGTTTAACCCTTACCCACCCCCATTTGCCTTGGTCAGGGTTTTTCTTTAAAGTCCCATTCAACTCTATGGGAAATACATGTTACTTCATAACAGCTGTAAATATTTAGATAACACTTGGTCACATGTTACCTATACGTCCACTTAAAGTATAGGATCGTTAATTTATCCCTTAACTACCCCCATTGGTGAGGGTCGGGGTTTTTGTTTAAAGTCCCATGCAAAGCAATGGGAAAAGTATGTTCCCACATAACTTCTGTGTTCCTGTCTGCTGTCCCATTTCTTTTTTCAACAGTACTATGAATACCTTGGCTGGTGGTGATATATGTTACAACAACATGGCGTCTTGGTTAACAACATCTGACCTTACATTAATTACATATGACCTTACATAACTGTCACCAAAGGAGCTGCGGTGGCTCAACACGATTGCCACTGCGCTGACAAGCCATTCACCTCTGCAGCTAGGGGTTCGGATCCCGCTCTCGGCTACATGTGAATTGAGTTTGGTGGTCTCAGCCCGGCCCCCGGTGGGTGTGCTATGCGAAGTAAGCCTGCGCTTAGTACGCCCACCCCCCTCCCACAAAAACCACCACACTTACACACGTACTCGATATTGGGTTAACATGCAGGCACTCTGACCACGCGGTCTCTAAAAAGAGAGGCGAAGGACTAACAGGGCTGGTTGAGCGGGAAAATCCTCTCACTCTCTTATAGGGAGTCCCTCTGCCCCGTTGGGCTTCGAAGCGGAGCAGGTAGGACGGTCTGTGTGGGAGGACCCCCTCACACCCGCCATTGCCACCCGGGGCATGGAGAAAGGTGGCAGATTGCCTCTGGGGGAGGCCTGCCTACTCCCAACTCCTGCAGTCCGGCTCCTCTGACTCGAGTTCACGCACAAAATACACTTTGGAAAAAAAAACATAACTGTCACCAATAACTTACCTGGATGATATTTCTCACGGATACGCCAGACGTGGGTCATCTGGCGCCTCTTCAGGTCGGACCATTTTTTGAGGATCGCCAGGCGACTTGGTGCTTCGCCGTTTTGGGCGCGTAGTCCCTCAATTAGGGAGCTGACAACAGCCTGTTTTTCTTGCTGCCTCTTCAGCTCATCATACCCTGTTTCCAGGAACTTCTGCAAGATGAAGAAAAAAGTATATTGTAATACTTTTGTTTAAAGCATTATGGATATATGACGTAAATGTATGGTATTCAACAATTGGAAGCATTCTCGCCTTATTAATCAATGACAGGGGTAACATGACAGATTTTATATCCTGCCATTTCGGTCGCCACCTTTTTTGCATAAATATAGCAGCCATTATCATTTGCATAATTATGTATATATGATTAACAACACAGGATACACGTATAGGGGAGATATGCGTTGCTATTCATCTGACCGCTATAATTTTTTTGGACACTGATAATGGGCCTGTACAATAGATTATTTTTTTTCATCCCTATCTTTATATAGGAACAATAATATGTTTGTTTCTTTTGACTTTTTGATGAATTCATTTTGAATAAATAATGGAGTTGATGTTATTTAACAACTACAACTACCAGCATGATCTGATACACCATGTAGCTCATCCGTCACCAGCTGTACAACAATTATACTTTAACTCCCAGCATGCCTGGACAGTTAATGGCTGTCCGGTAATAACGCTTAGGCATGGGGTTCACAGTAGTTTCCCGCTGAGGGTTTGAGCTGCAGCGCCGAATTTGCTTCAGCTAGAAGCACACTGTAAGCCACAGCCCATGTGAATGTACCCTGTACATTCACATTGAGGGGGGGGGGGTAATTGCAGCCAGTTGCATGCAGGGAGTTGTAGTTTTTTTTTTCACTCTCCCATCTTCCTTTTCCCCACTTTCTTTTATTATTTTTCCCCGTGTTCTGTTTTGTTTGTCACTCTTTTTGTTTTGGTGCTTGCACTTTATGTGTGGCGAGTAGGGTGCTGGTCCTCGGGCCGGTCTCTGAAAGTCTTGGGAGTTGGTAGACTCGGCCTTCTGGTTAGGTTCACCGGCTCTCATGGGGTCTCCCTTCAGGGGAGCCTCACCGAGGAGGGTTCTGTTTCGGCAGTCCCTCCGAGGATGTTGGGTCCTTGTGGCTTTGGCTGCTTGGACCGAGATGGGTCCATATGGCTTCGGCTGTATGGACCACAGTAACTCTTTTCCCTGTCAGGAGCCTAACGCCCTGGGGGGTCAGAGACGGGACCTTTTCGGAGGACCACTGACGTATGCACCCGTCGCAGTTTTTTGTGATGTCACTCTTTAGGTGTGTGCACATTTTTCCCAGCACCGGGTGGAGTTTTTGGGTTGTGTTTTGCACGCCACAGGCTTTTCAACAGAAAAAAAACAGCTGGAGGCAGAATGGTTGCAAAACACTACGGGTTTGTTACCTAACTCAGTCCAGTCCACCTCCAGCTGTTGCAAAACTACTACTCCCATCAGCCACGGTCTGTCAGTGCATGCTAAGAATTTTACTTTTGCTGCATCTAGGGTGCCACAGTTTAGAGACCCGTGCATAAAGGCCTGAAAAATGTGGGCCTGCAGAACTTACAATACTAGAAGTGCCAGCATTCCCAGGCATGCTGGAAGTTGTAGTTCTGCAACATCTAAAGGGCAATATGTATTCGAACGTCCTTGGGCCTTGAGGACCCTGAAGTCAGGACGTTCGCATACGTCCTATGTCCAAAAAAATGTTAAATTCATTATGCTATATAACAAGGAAAAGTGCCTAAATACACATTTAACAACCAGGGTGTCTGCAGCTGTCCAGGCATGCTGGGAGTTGTAGTTTTGTAAAAGCAGGAGACACATTGTTTGTGAAATACTAATATCTGATCATATATACTAACTTTTAAACTAGACTAAAATGCAGTTGAAGATAATGAAATAACAGTGGTCAAAATACTTACACAAATCAGCATCTTTTCCTCAGATACAGTGAAATTACTTCCAACCATCTTGCTCTGCGATTGCGATGCGATCATAAAGTTGGAACCTGGCAAGGGTCCAGGAAATGGTCGCGTGTTGGGCGCGTGTTGTTCGCGTGATTGCGCATGCGCGATCGAAAAATCGCATTTGCAATATTTTTTTGCTAAAATATCATAAATATTCGATTTCAGAGGGCTCCTACAGCAGTTTTCGAAATATCTGCAATCAATTTCGCATTTGCATTTTGTGAAATTGCGCTAAAATATCTCGAATATTCGATTTCAGAGTGAGCCAATCAGAGCGCTCCTACAGCATTTGGGGAAATTCCGCAATAATCATCGCATTCGCAATATTGCGAAATTTCGATAAAATATAACGAATATTCTGAGCCAATCAGAGTGCTCCTACAGCATTTGTCGAAATTGCGCAATAAATATCGCATTCGCATGTTGCGAAATTTCGATAAAATATCACGAATATTCTGATCCAATCAGAGCGCTCCTCCAGCATTTGTCAAAATTGCGCAATAAATATCGCATTCGCATTTTGCAAAATTTCGATAAAATATCAAGAATATTCTGAGCCAATCAGAGTGCTCCTTCCGCATTTGCCAAATATTCGCAATTATTTTGTATTGTAAAATATCACAAATATTCTGAGCCAATCAGAGTGCTCCTAGCGCTGTTGTCGAAATTTCGCCATCAATATCGCATTCGCATTTTGCGAAATTTCGACAAAATATCAAGAATATTGTGAGCCAGAGTGCTCCTACCGCAGTTATTAAAAATTCGCAATTATTTTCGCATTCGCAATAGCGAAAAATCGCAATCATTTAATTTCGATAAAATATCACGAATATTCGAATTTAGCGAATATATCTCGAATATTCGAATATATATTCGAGATATATCGTGAAATCGAATATGGCATATTCTGCTCAACACTAGTGGCCACGCCTCCGACATGTTTCGTGACAAATCACTTATTCATGGGGGTCATGAATAAGTGATTTGTCACGAAACATGGACTAAATGTATTATTATTTTTCACATGATATAGTGTGCACAGGTTCTGTTAAGAGATTCAACTGTTTATTCACATTTATGCAAAGGTGATTTATTTATACATATACATGTGTATTTTTTTCACAATTTATACATTTGTATTTATATATTTTTTTTTCACATTATTTTTGCATATTATTCACTTAGAAGGATATAATTTTCCTCAATAGCGCTGTTAATATTTGTTTGATATATCTCTCAAGAGAGGTATCACTTTATTCACTTTTTCACATCATTTTTATTTAAACAGCAGCTAGGGTGTTTCACTGATTTTCCATTAGCGCAACGGTGGCTGATCAGGAGGGCGCATATATTCAGATCATCCACTTTTTTTGCAAAGCTTTCACATTGCTAACCTCTTAAACTTACATGGCCTGGTGGATGTTTGGAGGGAATTTTACCCTTTCTCTAGAGATTAAACACATTTCTCTACCCCTCACCAGACCCATTCCAGTATTGATCATATTCTCACAATGATCCAAGTCTGTAAGGTACCCGTGATAGGTAGTGTCCAAAGTGAAACTTGCATGCTGAGGATTCAGGTGAAAATGTAGTCAGGCAGATTAGGTTGGCAACAGGTCAGGCAAAATGATACACGATCGAAATCCAGAGAGTGATCAGGCAGGCAAAGGTCATACACGAGCTGGCGGTGAAGTACAAAATCAGCAGGCTAGAGAGTAGTCAGGGATTCAGGCAGAAGTTCAACACGATAATCAAGATCACAAGCAGTCAGAACACCCAGGGAGCTAATTCACACAAACGGGCACTGAGAGATAGCATCCCTTCCTATTTATGGGCTGTATTGATTGAAAATTGTCCACAGCTGGCAGCAGGTGGGGCTAGTGAGTCCAAGGTAAGGCTTAATACTGCAAGGACATTTCCAAAAGTCCAGATCTCCTCTGTAGCACAACAGGTAAGGCAGCAGGAGTGGGACCAGGAAGATCCTGGTTCAAACACACCCAGGTACATGACAAAGTCCTCCCACTAGTTCAAAAATCTAGTATGCATGACACCCCTTTGTCAGATCACGCAATGGTCCTCATAACCTTTGCTTGATCTGGAGGTTTGAAGGGTACCTTCAGGGGGTGCATCAATGAAGCCCTGCTTAGCGATCCAGTGCATTGTAATTTATTGGAAAAAAAACTTTGGGAATTCTTTAAGCTGAATGACACAGGCAAAGTTTCCTCAAAAACGCTCTGGGCAGCTCGGGTGGTTATTAGGGGTAAGTGTACACAAATAGAATCTCAACGTAAAAGGGAACAATAAACAGAAAGCAAAACCCACACTCAAAATACTAATAGTATTATGCCCACAGTTTGTGATTTTTATTCTAAACTCTATCAAGGTGATAATCACTCATGTCCTCAATTTCTCTTGGACTTCCTGAACAAAAACCCTCTCCCCAAATTATCCCAAGACCATCTATCTAGTCTTAAGGAACCTATCTCGGAAACGGGCATAGCAAATGTTATCCAAAAACTCTGGAAAGGTTCTGCACTGGGCATGGACAGGTTTTCAAATTGTTATTATAAATCCTTTGCTTGCCTTCTTTCTCCGTATCTGACAAGGTTTTTTAATTAAATTAAGGAAGGCAAGCCCATTGACAGTTCTCCGAGCTTAGCTTTTATATAAGTTATCCCCTGGGAAGGACCCCTTTAGAGGTGAGCCACTACCAAACTATCTCCTTGATCAATAACGATCTCAAGATTTTGACTAAAATTCTGGCCAATAGACCATCTGATTTTATTAGTTAGTATGTGCATAAAGATCAGGTGGGATTTTATCCCTGGGAGGCAGGGTCCAGACCAGGTCAGAAGGGTAATTGATGTGATTTTTCTTCTCCACTCACAATTTTTACTATCATTTGATTTATAAAAAGCCTTTGACACAGTAGAATAGCCATACTTGTTTGAGGTCTTGGAGAGGTGGGGCTTTGGCCCCAATTTTTTGGGGACACTTCATGCACTATATTCTAACATAAGCGCACAAGTGCAACTGCAAGGGTGCTACTCAGACCCCATCACTAAGTGAATGAGACAGGGATGGCCCCTCTTCCTCCTGATTTTTTAAATCAAAATCGAGCCATAGCCATCAGAAACAATCCAAATATACATGGTGTGCGTTGCACCCCCAAGCCCTTTTCGCAGACGATCTCCTTTGACACGTCCTTGTTAAGCTCTCCCTTAAATAATGTTAAACATTTACATAACTTTGGGAAAGCCTCAGGACTTCAGGTAAATATGTCCAAATCAATAGCCTTGAATATCACCCCCCCTCTCCAGTCTGGTGGATGGGATTCAATCCCCTTTCTCATTTACATGGAGCTCCTTAACAATTCCTTTTCTGGGGGTACACCTGGCTTCCAGCGTAGACTGACACTACCCAGCTAACTTCCCACCATTATATTAAAAGCTAGCGGAGGACTTGGATCAGTGGGCCTGAGGTAATCTTTACTGGCTGGGCAGAGTAAATTCCATCAAAATTACTCTCCTCCCTGGACTTCTTTACTTCTTCCCTTTGTTACCCATATTGATTGTGAAATCCCACCTAAATAGACTACATTTAAAAATTATACACTTTGTCTGGGCAAACCAAGGAAATTTTTTAGATTGCGTACACAAGGAGGTGTGGCTCTCTCTAACCTTTAATAATTTTACCAAGTCACACAATTGGCACAGATCCATATCATCTTCTCACATAGGGGCAAGCCAGACTGCGCCCATATGGAATGCCAATCGGTACCACTACAAATTCTACACCAGGAGTAGGTAATTGTAACTGCCAACCTTGCAATGCCTCATGGGAAATGTAGTTCCACAACAGCTGGAGTGCCACAGGTTGCCTACCCCTGCTCTAGACCATATACTTTGCAGCAGACCCCCAATTTTGGCCCCCACTCTTTCAGACTCTTTCACACTCTATGACATTATGCAACACCCTCTAACAACTCCCCTTGCTAATATCTGATTTTAGACCCCTGACTCATATCTTTAGTAATCCCCAGTTTCCCCCAGGGCTAAATATATTATGTTTAAAATGGTGGCTGAACAAAAAACTATTCAGGATGGTGCACTTTCTCTCCTTTCTAGGACCACTTTCAGTTAGTCTCTCTACAAGCAAGCTAGATATGCCTCCCTCTGAAAAATTAAGACTAACCCAAATCCGAAATGTTTTATTTTCTTTTGAAGAGGTGTTCTCAGGTCATGGATCAGAGGGGAGGAAATGCCATCATTTACACTTCCTTTGTGGAAATTTTGGAGGAACCCACTTAGTCAGTGGCCTGGGAACAGGAGCTGGACCAACTTGG
Source organism: Rana temporaria (assembly GCF_905171775.1). Classification (NCBI taxonomy): domain Eukaryota; kingdom Metazoa; phylum Chordata; class Amphibia; order Anura; family Ranidae; genus Rana; species Rana temporaria. The sequence continues at coordinate 113,009,021 of NC_053496.1, forward strand.
GACCTGGGCACCTGGCACCAAAGCATGAATCGTTCATTTAAAGTGATCACCACTATATCACTAATTGTCAAGGTCATTACACGATGGTATCGTGTCCTTGACCTTGCAAAGATCTACCTGCATGCATCCCCTCTATGCTTTAGAGGTTGTGGACATTTAGGTTCTCTATTGCATACCTGGTAGATGTTCCCCCGTATTAGAAGCTTTTGCAATAGAATCTTTCAGCTGTTACGCAGGGTTACAGGGGGTGCTATTCTGCCTCAAGTAGCACTGCTGAATATGAGATCACTTAAGCTTCCTAAACATACACAGGAATTGATTCATTTTATCTTACTAGTGCATGAAAGCAGTAGTCCGTCTCCCTGACAGCAGCTAAAAGAAGGATGTCATGGCTAATATCTCAAGAAAAGGCAGCAAGCATCTTATAAGACACATAGATAAGGGTGCAGCTCCAATAGAAAAAAGTTTCAATATAAGCGCTGTGATGAACAGTCCTATTCAAAAACCAGCAACAATGATGGATGACAAGTTGGTAAAGAAGTCCCAGCACCAGCAGTGTGAAAAGGGGTTGAATGCACACTTCACCGTCAGTGTGTAGAGGCAATCCTGTTTACCAGAGGAAGTTGACTAAATCATAAAGAGTCAGGGAACCCATATGTGATAAAGATGAGCATCCTTAACTGCATCACTCCAACTCCTGTCAGTTATGGAAAACGCGATCCCAGCCCAGAAAGCACTTTCTTTAGGTAAGTGGATGTATATATGAAATTACTGCAGCCATTTTACCACAAAAGATGTAAGGGCACCACAATAGTATAATATTGCTTTTTAAAATCACAGTTTTATTTAAAAGATATATAGTACACTCATATTTCCATAAGAAGATAACAGGCAAAGAATCTCATAAAAGGTCTATAAATCTTGGCGTGCTTACATCGTCCAGTTACTGCCTTGCATGTTTAGCAATAATATTGCATCGTCCAAGGCATTTTTCCATGGGAATTCTACCAACTTGTTATCCATCAATGTGGGTGGTATTTGAATAGGACTTGTTATCACAGAGCTTATATTGCAACTTTATTCTATTGGCGCTGCACCCTTATATATTTGTTTTTAGTGGTTCTATGATCAAAACCTTTAGTGTTGGCTGCCGTAGTCACTTTTTACTAGCTTAATTTTTCAGCCAAAGCACAGATTTTATTTGGCATCTATGGTCTACCTACATCCACACCCTCTTATAATTCACTGATGTGATACCAAACCTCTCTCTCCTTGGTGTTTGATCTATTTCTGTCCTTTCTCTCTATAGTTGGCTATATTTGAATAGCAATATGCCTCCCCTATATCAAACGCTGATTTTGGGATCCAGACAAAGAGCCTCTCCTCTCTTTACATCAGAGGCATGGCCTAAAATTTTCAAGGAAATTGCCTATTGATTAACAAGTAACATCTATAGTACAGGCAGTGGGAAACTATCCCAGCACCTACTACTCGGAAGCCTCTGTTTTATTTTTTTAGTATAGGCCTTTACTATGCAGATAAGTCCCTACTACTAAAGAATAGGGTTCTCTCAAGTGTTTAGTTAAGGCCCAGGTGAACTTCCCCTACTTTGGGGTTTAAACTCCAAACTGTACAGGTAATGCTAGAAAGTTATAACCATTACGGTTTTAAAAGTTCTTTGGTTTTATGTGGTTTTACCAGGATGCTTGATGAGTTTCACACTGACGGGCACACCGAGCCCCACCAACAGACTGTGACCCGGTCAGTGATATCGGGGATCAATTTTCTCCCCCCTAGCCTCCCAGAGGGGCACACGGTCATTATTGATCTCTATAGAAAGTGATAGTGTACGAATGTACTCTATATCAGTGTTGTCAACCTACCAGATTGAAATTTACTCACACGACACCTGAAATTTACTGGCGCAGGCACGTTTTTACTGGCATTTCACAAAAGTTGCTAAATTCAATTTTTAGGTGCAAATTTCAGTATTTAGGCTACAAACAAGTATGCTAGGCAAATAGCAATGTGATTAAAGGTAGATATTAAGGTAAGAAAACATATATTTGTTATTTTCGATATAATAAGGGCAAACTATTTAGTCACATCACCGTTCTGCTTTATCCCCCTCTGCCACCAAAACTCTCTGCCTTCACCCCCTACTGCAGTGCCACAATCTCCCCCTGCCTCCAATCTTCACCAGGCCCCCTGCCTCCAATTACCCCCTGCCTTCATTGTCCCCTGCCGCGGAGCCACCAACAACCCCTGTCTCCACCCCCCACCCTCTGCGGTGCCACCATCCCCCTCTGCAGTGCCACCAACACCCCCTGTCTCCAATCCCCCCCTGCCACTAACACCCCCTGCCTCCAATCTCCCTCTGCCTCCAATCTCCCTCTGCCTCCATTGCCCCCTGCCTCCATCCCCCTCAGTGATGCCACAATCACCCCCTGCCTCCAATCTCCATGCGCAGTTCCAAGCCGAATCGATCTCGGCTATTTTTACTGGCACATTCCCTCAACCACGGACATTTACGGATGGGGGAGAAAAAGTGCCTGTTTTTACGAACTGTCCATAAAAATACAGACGGTTGGCAACACTGATGTATATGATGTTGGAGGACTCTAGTACTTCCTTATTTCTTTTTCTGCATTTATTGTATCTCCTTTGGATTCATGTTTTATTTTTTTTCCTATTTGAAAATAAATAAAAATATTGAAAGAAATACAAACAGCAAAACAAGATATAACCAGGCAATGTCCTTATTTCTACCAATTATAAGAAGCCTGGTATGTTACCCAAGTTAATTTATAGCGCATGATCAGAACATGACAAGTGATACTTATTATACCTTGTCTGCCTAACAACTACAAAGGGAATTAGCTTGTCTAGTCTCTAGCTTTCATGATATTTCTAAAATGTAACCCTGTCCCTGTCAAGTAAGAAAGCTACATGAGAAAACCAATATTTTAACTCTTACAAGAGGTAGCAATAAAAACCTGACATGTGTCTAATTCATATCAACCCTTTCCAAAGCTAAAAAAAAAATATCCTTAGGTTGTGTTATCCCCCCCCCACTCTAACCCCCTTCCTGCCGCTGGGACTCGTGAGATTTGTGTGAGCAGTGACAGAGCAGGCTGTGCAAACTCACCTTCTCACTTACTCCACTGCTGCCTGTAATGCTTGGAGACTTGTGTAACCAGAGCCATCGGTGTGTATACAGCAACAGCTGCCTCTCACCCCAAGCTTCCCTGCTGTGTCATCATTGGACCTGGGTGTCAGAGCAGCAGACCACTGACACAGCTGGTGCAATAGAGACTGCTCCCTGCACCCACTGTCACAATTAAAACAGTAGTGGTGCATGACTCTGCCCACACAGCCACATCATTCATTCACAGTTTCCTGTGAATTAATAGACTATATTTACTATTAGCCACCGCGGCTGGCAGCTTGCAGTTCTGAATGGACTGAGAGGGCGCTGATGAGCTTTTTCATGAGCTTGTAAATGGCCTGTATTGGAGGTACAGTCTGAAAGCTGCAAGGCTTGTCTGCAGAAGCCTGACATTGTACCCCTTATCCACATATAGTGGGTGTAATGCTTTCCAGGCTCCTCTAGTAAATAAATAAAAAAAATGCAATTTTTTTTTCTGCAAAAATATATACATATTTTTTTTTAAAAAGTGTAGTTATCTTTTAAATGTAAATGCAAACACAACCACATTAATAACCAAAATATGATTTCATAGCTGGCTCACAGCACATTTTGAATAACAAGAGCCATGAGGAGAGGCACCACACTTGTACTCAACAATATAATTACACCTGTCTCAGCATGGTTTGTTTATTGACAAGAAGCTGGTGCCAGTTCAAGGAATGCTATGGTCTCTTTTCACACTGTACAGCAGATGCAATCCAGGTACTTGCTGTGTTTCTTGAATTGTTTGATTTGTTGAAGTGGCAACATGATTTTTTTCCTAAGGATGCACTGATCCAAAGCATCCGCAGAAAACACCAATTTTAAAAATGAACTGGGAAAATATTGGTAACTGAACATATATATGAAAAAGATGCATCACGGTTTGGAAAACTATATTTTGTTACACAGTGTGAAAAAGATGCATCACGTTTTATGAAAATATGTGATTAGTGGGAATATTGAGGTAAAAATTTAAAAAGCATGGTTGCCTTGACTGAAAGAAAAAAAAATCTAAACAGCATTACAGAAATTTGTTTTTATTTTTCATTATGTGTAAAATTATATAAAGTGATGCAATTATTTTTGAAAGATGACCCTATTCAAGAATTTAAAGCAGTGTTCCAGCCGCATTTTTTTTAAAAAAGTCAGCAGCTACGAAACACTGTAGCTGTTAAACAGGGAGAGTATTTCCTCTATTAAGCTAGTTATAAAATCAATCAGATGTGCCAGCATCCCGTTTGATTTGCAAAAAGTAGGGCCTGGTGGATGAAGACCAAAAGGCTGCTTGAGGCCGATTAGTATCTAACACCACAGGTCAACAAGGGGAGAAGTAGGGTTGGGATTTTCGAGACACTGATAGGAGACGATATAATAAAAATAAATTGATATTTATTTGACAAGATACAATATAAAAGACATTTGGGACAAACCCCACAAATCAGATAGGTAACAAAACCATTATTGTCTAATCGGTGGAGCCATTGACCTTGACCGGTTTCGCGGTATGTACCGCTTCTTCAGGAGGATTCTAGGAAATATAGGTAAGATATACAGTAAAAAACAAGCAATAAATACAATATTTTATACAAAGAGAAAGAGTCAATAGTGCATTCTGAGAGGGAGTCAAGAAAACTTGCTCACCTTTACTGGTCAAGGCGATCAGTTCCAGGGTCTGGCAGTCCCCCCGTGGCGCACGTGGGGGATAATAATGATGGGCTCTCCCTTCCCTCCTTTCCCCCCTTTCTCCCCCCTTCCCCCCTTTCCCCCCTTTCTCCCCCCTTCCCCCGTTTTCCTCCCCCCCTTTTTGTCCTTCCTTTCCTCCCCCCTCTCTCACCGCCCTTTCCCTGCCCACCCCCCTCTCAATAATTCTTAACCGATCCCTCTTTTTTTTTTCCCCCTTTTCCCCACTTTTCTTTTCCTTCCTCTTTTTTCCCCCCTCTTTCTTTACCCAGTTTTGTTTACTTTCTTTTTCTCGTGTCCCTCTTCTCTCCCCTCCCCTTTTCTTTCCCTTCTTCTTTCATTCCTTAATCTTTTTGTTCATCCCCTCCCTTCCTCCCTCCCCAATTTTCTGTCCTCCCTCTATTCACCCCTATTTTCTTTTCTCCTCCTCACTTTGTTTTTCCACCGCACAGTCCCTTTCCCAGCACTGGGTGTCCCATTTCAATTTAAAATTGATTACCATTATTAAATAATAACCTTCACTCTACCAGAGCCCGTCATTATTATCCCCCATGTGCGCCACGGGGGGACTGCCAGACCCTGGACCTGATTGTTTTTTACTGTATATCTTACCTATATTTCCTAGAATCCTCCTGAAGAAGCGGTACATACCACGAAACCGGTCAAGGTCAATGGCTCCACCGATTAGACAATAATGGTTTTGTTACCTATCTGATTTGTGGGGTTTGTCCCAAATGTCTTTTATATTGTATCTTGTCAAATAAATATCAATTTATTTTTATTATATCGTCTCCTATCAGTGCCTCAAAAATCCCAACCCCACTTCTCCCCTTGTTGACCTGTGGTGTTAGATACTAATCGGCCTCAAGCAGCCTTTTGGTCTTCATCCACCAGGCCCTACTTTTTGCAAACACTGTAGCTGCTGATTTTTAATAAGGACACATACCTGTCCTGGGCACCCGTGATGTCAGCCCCCCAAGGCCGAACCTTCCTTCGGATCGTGTCCCAGCGCCACCATTCTCACTAAGGGAAACAGGCAGTGGAGACTTGCGGCTTCACTGCCCGTTTCCTACTGCACATGAGTGAGTCGCGTGGCGCTTTGTGAATGGGCGGCTGTCTTATGGGACACACACAGGTCCCAGAAGACAGCATGCCTCATTCCCCAGAAGACACCGCGAGGAGAAAGACTACCTTGGAATAGGAAGTGACAGATTAGAAAGATTGTCATTTCTGGTAAGTAATAATTTTTTTTTTAGCCTTTTTATGTAATCTGTAATTTTTTAGGGTGAACCTTCGCTTTAATGAAATAATTATAACCACTCCAACTCGGGAAGGTTTTCCCCCCTTTGTGACCAGGCTATTTTTTGCTATTTGGCAATGCGCTACTTTAATTGGTTATTGCGTGGACATGCAACGCTGTGCCTAAATTCATCTTATATAATTGTTCACACAAATAGAGCTTTCTTTTGGTGGAATTTTATTTGTATATAAAGAAAATATAAATAAGTAGATTCACATAGATTGGTGTAAACTTGCGGCGGCGTAGCTTAGCATGTTTAGGCTACGCCGCCGTAAGTTAGCTAGGCAAGTACTTGATTCTCAAAGTACTTGCCTGCTAAGTTACGGCGGCGTAGCCTAAAGCGGGCGGGCATAATGGGGCTTGACCTTACGTTTTTGATGTTTTTTTGAAACCGTGCATGCGCCGGGCGCCTAAATTTCCCAGTGTGCATTGCGGCCAAGTACGCCGCACGGGCCTATTGATTTTGACGTGGACGTAAACGACGTACATCCCTATTCACGGACGACTTACGCAAACAACGTAAACATTTCGAATTTCGAAGCGGGAACGGCGGCCATACTTTAACATTACTATTCCATCTATTAGATGGAATAACTTTAGGCCTGATAATGCCTTACGGAAATGGCGTAAATGTACTGCGGTGGCCGGGCGTACGTTCGTGAAACGGCGTATCTACTAATTTCCATATTCTACACTGACCGCAATGGAAGCGCCACCTAGCGGCCAGCCTCAATATTGCAACCTAAGATAGGATGGCGCAAGCCGTCCTATCTTAGATATGTTTAAGCGTATCTCTGTTTGAGAATACACTTAAACATAAGTCGGCGTAGATTCTGAGTTAGATCGGCTTATCTACTGATAAGCCGGCCTAACTCTTTCTGAATCTACCTAATATTTTTTACTTTCTGCTATAAAATATTCAATACATGAAAAAACAAACATTTCTTCATAGATGTAGGCCAAAATACATTCTGCTACATGTCTCTGGTAAAAAATCTCAATAAGTGTATATTGATTGGTTTGTATGAAAGTTACAGCATCTATAAACTATGGTATACTGTATATACTGATTTATTTTTAATTTTCATATTACTAATGGCGGTGATCAGTGACTTATAATGTGACTACAATAGTGTAGCAGGAAATTTGACACTAACTGATGCTGCAGCATCCCCTGGGCAGACTGTGATATACCAGGCCAGGGAGCCTTACACCCCCCAGCACCAGGACATCTCCCTCATGCTTGTCAGATTTTCTGAAATGTTAGATAGGGGGGTAGCACAGACTGCAGCCAGAATCACTACTGACATTAAAACGGATCTCCAGATGCTGGGCTCTCGCATTGAAACCATTGAGAACAGAGCGGATTCCACAATCACCAGGGTCAATCAAAATACTGATCGTATACAAGAATTACAAGACCAACTAGACACTGCCTTGGCTAAAAGTGATGACCTTGAAAATAGGTCCAGAAGGCTTAATTTCAGGATCAGAGGCTTTCCTAAAACCATTACAGATATACTGGAAGCAGTGCACTCCCTCATTAAATTCCTCATTCCTGACGTCACAGCACACAAAATGGAGCTTGATGAGGCTCATAGAGCTCTAGGACCCCCTTGTCCTGATGGTCTATCCCGAGATATTGTGGTCAAACTGCATTAGTATAATATCAAAGAAGAAGTTATGCGGAAAGCTTGTGCAACCCCCGCAAATCCAAATTATGGGTCACCCAGTTCAAACTTATGCAGACGTTTCTCCATACACAATCCAGAAATGGCGGCACATAAACCTCTACTGACGGTACTAACGCAGAAAAACATCAAGTACTGGTGGCTGTTTCTCTTCAGTTTGAAGTTTGAGTACCATAACAAGCCCTTTAGATTTTCCTTGTTCCAGGAAGGTGAACATTTGCTACAGACACTGGGTCTTATTTCCACGGATCCACCCTCTCCAATGCAAACCTCATCCTCAAGTCTATCCAAACGCACACCCCCATGTAGCCCACTCATGTCCCTATGGTCAAAGTCTAAATGCAAGCAGGCCAAAGAAGGACTACCTCCCTGATCTAGTGGTTTGCACCTTCTCTTTTCTACATTCCCTTCACAGGGACTGGGTCCACTTGGCCCTTTTGGCATTAATGCCTATCTGAACTCACACGTCAATTGATCTCAGTTGTTTCCTACTCCTACTCCACTGCTGGAATCTACAAATCCCCTGCTTCTTTAATACCCACCCATGGATTTCCAGATTGTAAACTACCCTCCTACAGCCACCCTACTATCTGGGTTATGGACGTGTTCAATATTTTTCTGGACTTCCTGGACTCTACCTTAACCTACTCGCCATGGCTTTACCCCCCACCCTCCTTCCAGGTAGCCCCTGGCGTTATCTGCAATCCAAATGGACTTCTTAAGGACTATCGCAACCCTCCTTTTCCCCAGATAGGGACTGTCCGCTGCCTGACACCTGAACTGCCTCTACCATCACCCTCTGGAGTCCCCCCCATTCCCTCTACCACTTTTACCTGGGAGCTTGGATCCCCCTCCCCTACCCATCAATCCGAAAAACTCCCCACCATTCACTCGTTTTGCTCCCCCTAAACTTCCGGTTGTAGTTTAGCTTAATTTAGCTCCACCCTCATTGACTAATTGTATGTTCTAGTTACTAAATGCAACTGTTTAACTTACATACATAAATTTAACTTTAGGAGTGCTGCAAGCGGAGCAGTACCTTTGCACTGCTTCCTGTTCTCTAAGTGGCAGATCTTTCTTTGCCCTCCTAGTCAGGGCCTTCCCCACTGGTTGGGGGACACTGATAATTTTCATTTTTTTGTATTTTCCCCAGGACTGGATGGTAATTGTCCTCATCCACCCTGGGTATTATCTCCCTATGCTTCTCTTTTTTCTCTCTTTTCAATTTACTTTTGCTTACTAATCATTTTTTTATCTAGTTATTTAGTGACATGTGTGAACCTTCTCTCCCGCTGGATCCTAGAGGCTGCTTTCCTTGACAATGCTGTCCATCTGATCTCCGGGCATCCCATTGAGTTGAAGGTAGGTGACTGGGAATCACTAGCAATGGCCTCTGTACTGCTCCACGGCTGACCACACCCCGCCCCTCACTGCGCATTGCTTCACATAATGTTCAGGGGGTAAATTCACAGATTAAACGCCAGGAAAATTTCCAGTCCTACCATGACCATAAAATTGACATACTGGTCCAGATTCACAGAGAACAGCCGCACATTACGCTGCCATAGAGTAACCAATGTACGCTACGCCAACGCAGCACAGAGAGGCAAGCAATGCATTCAGCAAGCTATTGCTCCCAACGCTGTGTCAGCGTGGCGTAGGTTTCGAGGGCGCAGGGCGACATAGGTGGAAGTGGGCGTGACCCATGCAAATTAGGCGTGACCCCATGCAAATGATGGGCCGAACGTCAGATACATATCACAAACTGTGCATGTGCCGTGACGTGGACGCATCCCCCTGCGCCTGCTCACAACCACGTCGGAACAACTGCCTAAACTACGCCGGATCGCTGCCTACGGCGTGAACGTAACCTACGCCCAGCCAGACACACGTCCAACGAAAAATACGCCGGCTTGTGCTCCCTGGTGCAGACCTTTTCATGTCTGCTGCTGGGTTGCACCTCCTTTATGTGGAATAACTTTACGCCGTACATACAACTTACGCGCACCTCGCGTAGCCTGCGTCGGGTGCACGCAGGTTTGTGAATTGCCGTATTTCCCTCATTTGCATGTTTGAATGGCTTATCAATGGGAGCTGCACCATGCTCCCAGCCTAAATGTACACCCACCCTATGCCAGCATAAGCAAGATACGTCGGCGGGGTGTAGCCTGGTTTTAGGCGCATATCTGTTTGTGGGTCTGGTGCACAGATACGATGGCGCACATTTGCACTTACGTTGGCGTAACTTGTTATACGTCGGCGTACTTGCTTTGTGAATCTGGGCCACTGTTCCTCCAGGAGATGCACTTTCTCAAATCATATTCTCCCTCCTTTATACATGCTAAATTCCCCAAATTTTACCTGGCAAATTCTGATAACAAATTTAAAGAGTGGGCATATTTTTTTCCCGCAATATCCAGTTCTTTCTTCTCTCAGAGTTTAAGGATCCGGAGGGCAGGTTCTTGCTTGTGAAAGGTCTCATTGATAAACAGCTCTATTCATTTATTTCCTATTAGGCTCCAAATAGGGGGCAATCCAAATTTTTCAAGAACCTCTTTCACACCTTGAATCCACTTACCAAGGGTCTGATTGTGTATGGAGGAGACTAGCCAAGCTTTTGACGCAGGACTGGACAAATTCTGCCCACCAGGCAGGGACCATGTCTGTCCCACCAGGCAGAACCTCAATATAGCGAGACAGATTTTTCACCAGGGGATGGTGCATGTGGAGAGAAAATAATCCACATGCACAAGAATACACACACTTTTCTAACCCACACAATACCTATGCAATAATCAATCATGTCTTCCTCCTGTCTGCCCATATCCTGCTGGTGAATAGGTCTGTCATAAAAGACTCTGCCTGGTCGGACCACTTCATGCTCATCCTCACCATGAACAGACCATCAGGGCACCGTAAAGGGAATTGTTGGAGACTATATGCCTTGATTCTTAGAAATCCCACACACTCTCTTGAAATTGAAAAGAGACTGCAGGAATAGGTTTTAATAAATTATGTCAACAATATCTCTGCCACCACTCAAGGCCTTTATTAGGGGTAAAATTATTCAAATAGCTTCTAGGATTCATAGAGCTTGTAAAGCAGAGGTTGACCAGTTACAAAAGGAATTTCAGCTCTTAATTAAACTGCCCAAACGCAACCCCTGTCCAGCCTCGGTGAAAAGACTTGATACGGCACGTACCGCCCTGATTCTCTCCCTCACTGCCATAGCTTAAAAAAGTCTACGCTGGGAGGGAGGCCAGTTTTATCACCAGAAAGATAAGATGAGTACCCTCCTAGCCCATAGGCTGACCCCTAAAATCAAATATCACACCTTACCCAAAATTAAACTTTGTGATGGTACCCACTCACAAAACCCTCAAAAGATTCTGGAAGCTTCCTATATAGTAGCGAAGGAAAGGTCTCTTCCCCTACCTTTCGGGATTAATTCCTCAATTCACTAAAAATACCTAAGATCACAGACCAACACAGGGCGGAATTGGAATCCCCGATCTCAGCTGAGGAAGTGACTCAAGTCATTAAGAACCTCCGAAATAACTCAGCCCCTGGCCCCGATGGATTATCCATTCCATACTACAAACATTTTTCCACTACCCTAACTCCTTATCTAGCTAGATTCTACAACTAAATATGAGCAGGTACTCCGCTTGATAGGGCCTTAAACTCCACCTTCGTCACAGTTTTTCCAAAACCTGGCAAGGACACTAGTTGTCCTACAAACTTCCGCCCTATATCATTAAGCAATAATGACCTAAAAATTTGGACAACAATTCTAGCAGACAGAATTTAAAATGTTATCAATCTTTACATACATAAGGACCAGGTCGGTTTCATACCTGGGAAGCAGGGCCCTGACCAGATCAGGAAGGCAATTGACATTGTCTCTCTTCTTCAGTCAAGATGGGATGGGGGTACTCCTCAAGCGGGGGTTCCTGCTCTCATTAGATCTGATGAAAGTGTTTGACTGTCTCCTGGTCTTACCTGACTCCAATTCTGCAAAGGTGGGGATTTGGACAATCCTTCCTTAACATAATTGGGGCCCTCTATGCCAACCAAGAGGCAAAAATCTAAATACAGGCTAAATATAGGCTTTTACTCAGAATCCTTCCCAATCCGCAATGGTACGAGGCAGGGGTGTCTCCTGTCTCTATAAGGGACAACCCTGATATCAGTGGAGTGAGTTGTGGGCCCAAGACTTATAAATGTGCCCTCTTTGCTGATGATGTTTTGCTGTTTGTCACTTTCGCCATTGACTTCACTACCAAATATCTGCAGGGTGCTCAATGACTTTGGTAAAATCTCTGGTCTTTGGGTTAACTATGCAAAATCCCTAGCCTTGAACATCAACATACCCGCCAGCCTAGTCACACAACTCAAAGAAAACTTCCAATTTCAATGGTATGATAAGGTGATCCCTTACCGAGGGATTAACCTGACGGCCTCAACTGACAGTCTATACGCTGCTAAATCCCCCCAAACTAGGTAATGATCTCAAACAATGGGATAACCTGGGGCTCTCATGGTTGGGTAGGGTTAACTCTATTAATATGACTCCTTTGCCATGCATTTTATACTTATTTAGATCACTGCACATCCTTATTCCTAGGGACCAGATTAGAAAATTCCAACCTAAGATAGGCTGTTTTATTTGGGGATCGAAAGGACACGGGGTGGCTAAGGGGACCCTCTATCGCACCAGGGATCAGGGAGGTGTTGGATTGCCAAACCTTCTCTGGTACCATCACGCAGCTCAATTGTCTCAACAATCTGTAATCTACTCTAAAATAGCACACCCAGACTGCTTTCATATGGAGCGAACACCCGCTCATTGCCCTAGCAGACTGGAAATGCCCAGCATAGAGAGGTTCAGACTCCACCAGATCTCTCATTTTGGCCATTCTCTGGGGTCCTCTACACTCAACCCTCTGACAGTTATGGCCTATGAAGTGTGGTGAGGTAAGGCTATGGCAAAGCGGGGAGGGAGAACGGTGATATACGATCACTTGCCTCAGCTAATACCAAAACTCTCTACATGAGGGAATGGGAAAAACACCTGGGACAGAGCTGGAGTCTGGGGAATGGCACAGAGCATCAACCTCCGCCTACAAGGGTTTATTGAACATAACACTGATTGAGGCTAATCTGAAAGTACTAAGGAGGTAATATCTTCTTCCGCTAAGAATAGCTAAAAATGTACCCGAACGCATCTTTCGTAATTGCGGGCACATGGGGTTGATGCTACACACTTGGTGGGATTGTTCCAAGCTCAGAGGACTCTGGAATGAGGTTTTCCAAACCATTAGGAAACTTACGGACAGACCCATCCCTCAGACTCCTCAAATAGCTCTTCTTAACTTCCATCACCAGGAACGCCAAAACTGACCCAACACCTCATTATGTTCATTCTACTTGGAACTAAACTTACTATTGCTTGAGCGTGGAAGCAGCCTTTAGTTTCTCTCACCTTGGTTAAAAGAAACATTTCATGGATAATGACCCAGGAAAAGATAACTAGCATTCTTTTGGATACAGTTGCCAAACATGATGCCATCTGGGAAACCTGGATTAAATACAAATCCCTGGTACCTGCCACCTTTACTTCCTGCTGTGCTGTGTAGGGAAGCAGGTATCACACCTTTTCCTCTTCTCTGCTTCTGTATTTCTTTACTCCTTTTTTCATCCTAACTTTCTTGTCTCCTCGGGTCTCCTTCTTGACCTGTGCTCTCCTCTAATTTGTTCTCTGGTTATGTTTTATTTTATCCCATGTTACCTTTCACTTTTGATACACAGGACTTTTTCTTAAGGACACGGCCATATCCCCTGTCTGTTGGGAGCAGTGGAGGCACCAGATGCATTGAATATCAGTCTGGCACCTTTTGGCCCGCAGACATACACGTGTACAACCTCCCCTGACTCGCAACGAACAACTGGGGTGTTTGGACATTAACGCCACACTAGACGCATCTTCGTCCTGTTCACATGGGCACAGTTACTGACACACTGATATTTTATTCCACATTATCCACAAGTGCCGACTAATGGATCTCCCGATCTGATTCTGGAGCGACCATTTTCACAATTTTCCAACACACAGTGCAATTGATTAATGGTCTACTATAGCTTCAACCTGGGCCAAGTCTACATTGTTCCTCTTCCTCGATGTCACTTCATCAGGGGGTGGCCCTCTCTCCCGGCACAGCTACATCCCATTGGGGGTTCTGGGGGGTTGCCATCTTTTTTGCCCATGATTGAGGCACAAATGTGGACTGTGTCAGAGTCCGACGGGAGACCACATTATACTACAGTCTTTCTGATGAATACAATTTGTGCGTTATGAACTTTTGTGCCTACAAAACATTTTTTTTGTACCTGTGTATCTATGTTGTCTTTGATAAACTTAATAAAAAACTATTGAAAGTAAATAATATACTCTGTCACTGTACTAATGATAATTGTTGGGAAGGGGTTAACATCTTGGACAATCAAGGGGTTAAATGTGTGCCTAACAATGTGTAATATGTGTATTATGTGCTGTTTTTACTAATACGTCTCTCTTTCTTATCCCTGACAATTGTGCCCCCCCTCATGGACAATGTGCCTGGCTGCTGAATTCCTCTGCAGTCAGGGCTGGGACAAGGTGGGGGGTATAGGACCGGAAGGTAAAATGACCTTTTAGGAAGGAGGGGATGAGAATGTTGGAAAATTGCTAGATGTCAAGAGGGAATGTATGAACTGCTCAATAGAGTAGGGTAAAAAAAATTAAAAATGGTGGATGTATTATGATATTAGCTGGTGAGCGAGTGAGATGATGACAGGGCGGTGGAGGTGGATGACAGTTGTGGATTAGGGGCTGTAAACAGAGCAAGGGAATGGAGAATAAGGGGTAGCAATCAATAAAGTGATGTAGGATGAGCAAAGGACAGGGGGCTGGGAGAACATGCGGGGTAAGTAGGTAAAGCAGAGGATGTGTGACAGCTGGTGGAAGAAAGAATAAATAGATGGATGACAGGCAGGACCATTTTGTAAAGCAGAAGTGGATAAGAGGGAGCCAAGGAGTTGGCGATACATGCAGGGGGGAGAGGAGAGGAAGATACAGGAAGGTATCGGGCGGTGAAGTGGATGACAGGGAGCAGAGGCATTTTATGAATTCAGCGGGCCGATGAGCAAGATCATAAGTTGGATCCCATTGCTTGAAAAAAAGTAATGCGGGATGCTATGCATGCCGTGGCATAGAGTGGGTGTGGCTAAATTATGTTACTGGTGGGAGACACTTAAGGTGCGTGGTTAAATCAAACAAGGTCAGTCTGTCCTCAGTAACATCCTCCAGGTCAGTCAGCCCCCCAGTATAATCCTTAACCCGCTGGGTATGATGTTCAATTTGGGAGCCGGCTTGGGTGGGCACAGCTGAAATATGTGGGGGGGGGTACAAAGGCATGTACAAACAAGAGCCACTCTAGGAACTGCTCCATCCAGTGGCATTCTGTGGACTGCACAGAGAGGAACGGACATTGTTCCTCCCTTTCTGTGACACCAGAATCCAGAGGCAACAAGGATTTTGTCACTTTCAGTTTTGGTAGTGTGTTTACTTGCCAGTTACCAGACAGTAAACCAGTCGATCAGGCGGATCTCTATCTTATTGGCTGCTTTTGAGGCCAGAGGAGAGATATGGGGTCTATTACACCTCAGATCTCCCCATAAAGGAGGACCTGTCACAGCCCATGCCATTACAAGGAACATTGTTCATTCCTTGTGATAGCAATATAGTTGCTTAAAAAAAGTGTAAAAAAAGTTTTAAATAAAAATGTATTTAAAGTCCCCTGTCCCCATGTTAAAGTGTAACATATTTGGTATCTATTTACTTGGTGTAACATAATTTTTTATATTTCACCAAAAAGTGGGTATAATATCATGTTTGTGTGCATATAATTTTTTTTTATTCCGTTTGAAAAACCACTGCACACTCTGCATACTGTGTGATATGCTGACGTCACTGCATGATACGCCCCGTTTGTTTGTTTTTTTGTTTTTTCTCAATCAAAGGTTTTTATTAGAAAGATTAAACAAAGTATACAAAGGACATATCCATCATAAGGTGTATACTGATTATAAAACAGGTAGAGAAAAACAATATCGATCAGGTGTTGCTAATGATTGGCAGAGATATCGTTAACCCCACCAGGTCTTACCTATGGCCATTTAAAAATAAAAACGATGAGCCAGAATACCACCTATTGAGCTGTGTATGGGCCGAGAGTGGAGGATTCGTCCAGCTGTGTCCCTGTTCAGATGGCCCCGCTGATGAAGTGACCGGATTGGTGTTGGAATATCAGTCAGGAAATGGCCCTGGCTGGGTATTAGCCACAGGCATGTCTAGCCTGTGCAGCTGGTAAGTGCACATTCTAGTGGCTGCTCTACCATAGATTGTGTGTTTCCCTCCCATCTAGTCAGTGTATATCATTACAGGCTGATGCCTCATTGGTTGGCATGGCGTTGCTCTGATTGGTGAGCCTCCCTATTCCTGGTTAAGTATTGGCTACACCTCCAATCCCTATATTTTGCATAAGTCAGCCCCCTTTAATGCAAATCTTTGGCATTAAAAATATTTTGAGCATGAGATTCAACCTTGTATATAGATGACATTTTCAGGCAAATTGAGTATTTATGACGGGCTGGCCACCCTCATTACATATCTAAGCAAGGGATCCTTTGAAGTGAGTAATTATGAAACAAAGGGGTTTGTGTCCCACTGTTTAGATACACAAGCTTAGGGACCAACTTGTCTGTATAACAGGGCCTCTGGAATGCTATGTCACACCCCTACTTAGATATAAATCTAAATTAAATATTCTCATACTTACGATTATTTTACAGTTATTAATGGAGATTTCACATAAACTCATAAGGCAATATAAATATATATAATGTTTGAGTTTCAAAGTAGTTTTCTAGCAAAAAAGTGTACACCTCTGTGAAGGCTGTGTTTAAAATGCACAGGGAAGCACAGGTATTCCATGCACCCTTGTGCAGGCTGTCCCATTCATGTCAATTGGAATGCAGCAGCTGCATGGACACAGTTGCTGCTCCCAATCTGACATCTGTGTGGGTGCAGGGGCACAGCCATGAACGCAGACAAGAGCAGTGACTGTGTCCTTGCAGCCACTGTGTCCCAATTGACATAAATGGATCTACCTGCACAGGGATGCACAGAACACCTGTGCATCCTCATGCTTGTAAATATGGCCTTGCACGAGTATACGCTCTAGTATGCCCTGTGTGAATGAGCCCTTACTATGTTTTTTTTTTACAAGGTAATGTTAACCTCCCTGGCGGTATGATTCTGTCTGGAATTACGTATCAAAAGCGGTACAATTGTTTGCATGGAAATTTGGTGATATGTATTATAGGCCTGCAATTATTATTAATTACTTACTTAAACCTGACCAAAACAAGACTCTAGTAGACATTCCAAATTTGATAAATTTGAAACACAAACACATGAATTATAATCTAATAAATAATATAATTGTATTCAATAATGCAATGAAAAATAAAGAAATTTGTCAAACAAAGAAATTCAATACACATCCTGGGTGTGAAACAGTTTGAAACATAGAACTAGACAAAGTCCGACGTTGCAATCTGGACAATAGTACCTTGTTTCTTTTCTGACTTTTTTTCCATGGCCATCCCTCTTGAAACAGCAAACGACGCACATCCTGGTAGGCGCTAACTTTTGTGCGGTTGGCGGTACAAAGTCTACAAAATGACGACCTGTCAGGCGTTCTGGATTGCCAACGTCAACAGCGCGTCGTCCGGGTTTGTTAGCAGACACTGATGGCATTGGGTGGTTGATAAAAATCTGCTCAGCCACCTTCCATATAAAGTCAGAATGAACAAGAGGCATGTTCGTGTTTGCTTTATAAAGAATATAGGCATTCCAAAGGCATTGTTCAAGGAGATGCCTGAAAATCTTTTTGTAGTATTTTTTCTGTTTCCGCATCGCTGGGTAAAATCTCATTGCCTGATCGGCTCAGTCGACACCTCCCATCGTGTGATTAAAGTCGATCACAACTTGCGGCTTCAGCACATCTTTTCCGTGTTTTGTGCGGACCATGGTAGTGGAGGTGTTGTGCACGGTGCTCATGAGACACACGTCCTTTTTGTCTCTCCAACTCATTGCCATCATTTTATCCTTTTGAAAGGCAACCATCTCTCCTTTTTTTAGTTTTTTCTTGCCAAACATAGATGGCATGTCACGCCGGTTTGGCCTCACAGTACCATACCCATCCGTTTTGTTGAGGAGCAAAACCTTATAAAGTTCCGGTCACGTATAAAAATTGTCCGTTGTCACGCAATATCCCTGGTTCAGTAATGGGTCCAGCAGTGAAAGGACAGACGATGTGGCCATCACATAGTTGTTGTACCTGGGATTGAATGTGGTACCTTTCCCGGTGTAAATGACCGCATTCCAGATATATCCGGTGGAAGATTCACATAGCATATAAAATGTTATGCCAAAGCGCGCTCTTTTGGAAGCAATAAACTGGATCCAGCTCAGGCGTCCCTTGTAGGCCATCAGACTTTCGTCCACACTTCCATCCCTTTCTGGCACGTAGGTCCACTGGAAGTTGGCGCCAATCATCTGGCACACCTCCCATATTTTTTTTAGCTTGGGCGCAGGATGCGTGGCCTCAAACTCTTCGTTGTTGGCGAAGTGTACGTTTTTCATAATGAGTGAAAAACGATATTCAGACATCACAGTGCCAAAAAATGGAGTGGCCAGCATCTTATTGGTGGTCCAGTACCATTTCTGAAGCGGTTTGCCTACCACCCCCTGAAGGATGATGAGTCCCAGAAACTGCCAGATGTCCTCTTTAGTGACCGGTTCTCATTTTCTGGATCAGGAAAATCTGGCACGCAGCGTAGCAGATTGCTGATCGTGGTATCGATTGGTCTCTGTCACAATTTTTTAAATTACCTCCTCAGAAAGAAATAGTTTCAGGTACGCCAGAGGGTTGTCACTCTCCACATCAACCTTCATCCCAGGAGATCCAGTGAATCGGAACCTCTGGGGCGCTGCCTGGTCCGCATCGCTGTCTATAGGGCACCAAGTGCGCACATCACTTAGGTCAGGTGCGGGATCATCGGCGTTGTTACTTTCTGGATCAGTGTCTGTGTCAGAGTCAGATGACAAATCTCCCCACGACTCACTGTTGCTCTGTTCTGTGAGCAACTCCGTGTGGCTGCCGCTGTCACTCAGCTGATCCAAAAGCACATTTGTAGGACAGCGCTTTTTGATGCCATTTTCAAAGGGTTTTCAAAGGTTTTATTTGTCACAAATGACAATGGCAAGGGGCACTGAAAGGGCACTGTGTCAGATTCCAAGGTGATACAGTGTAATCCTCTCAGATTACATTGTATCACCTCCTTTTTATATGTTTGTGTTTGTGCAACATTTGAATTTCCCTCCCAGTTCCGCTCCCATGCACCATTGCTGCTGCAGGGAACGAAACCAGGAAGTCACATGACCGATGGACGGTGCGGCGAGGATCTCGGCGGCGATCACAGCAATAAGAGATCATCGCTGGATCGCCTGGAGAAGGTAAGGAACGCCGCTGCAGGCTCTGCACATCCACCCTGAGCGTGACTCGGGGATACCGATCTTATCATAAAACAAAACACCACGAGTCACGCTCGGGGATACCGCTAAGGGGGTTAAATATTTTAAAAATTGGCACAGGAACTCCTACAGGGCCTCTCAGGGTGTATTAAATATCACTTTAGTGGAAGCAAATTTAAAAGTCATGATAAGGTGGTACCTGGTTCCTTCTAGATTGGCTAAGCTCTACCCCTCAGTCTTCCCTCTCTTTTTTTGAGACTGCAAACATATTGGAGACATGCTGCATGTTTGATGGGACTGCCCTAAAATCAGAGGCTTCTGGTACAAAGTTAAATATGCTCCGAAAGATCACAGGTCTCCCGGGGCCAAAGTCCCCGCACTTTGCTCTTCTCAATTTCCCTGTAGACTCAGCTTTTAAAAGCTTGCAATGTCTCATTCTTTTAATTCTCACAGGGGTCAAATTAACCATTTTCAGTGCCTAAAAGCAACTTTTTATTTCATTTACTATGGCAAAGAGGAAAATCTCTTGGATTATGGCCCAAGAGAAGATGGTCAGCAAGCTCTGAGACACTTCACATAAATTTTAGGCTATCTGGGAACCAAGGGCAAAATATATGCACATATCTCTAATTGCACTGCATCTCCTATCTCAGTGTGGGAACACTCCTAACTAGTCACTAGATTTTCTTCTCTCTCCCTCTTTGTTTCCTACCTTTTTCCTATTTCTCTCTTCACTCTCATTTTCTTGCTCCCTTTCTATTTATTGTGATCTCCAGATGTTTCCATTGGTTGTTCTTATTATGGGATCCGATCCCATTGATAGCTAGTTCTTGTCATGCACTTCTGTACCCCTTTGGACCTAGGCTTTGATTTATGAAGGGATCAAGGTATCTATGTGTCATTAGGCTTAGAAGCCATTGTTCCCTCTGAGGTTTCATTTGAGGGACCTGCATTTTTCTTTATGTGCCTTACTTGGGTCATGGTACCTGTATTAATCTTTTGTTTGTATTAACTACACTATGCAACGGTAAATTCTTTCTGATCCCATGTATTGATATTTGATATAAAACTTCTATTATTATGTTGTGAATCATTGTTGCCCTTAGGCCCCATACTCACGAGCAAACATGTCTGCTGAAACTGGCCCGCAGGCCAGTTTCAGCAGACATGTTTGCTCGTGTGTGGGCGCGAGCGGGCCGAATTCCAGCAAACATTTGCCCGCCGGGCCTTTTCCCAGCAGACAAATATTCCTGGACTTGTTTTAAAACAGCCCGCTGGAATTCAGCCCGCTCGGACATGTACGGTCGTCAGTACAGACCTACCGTACATGTCCAGCCGCCCGCCGTGCCTCGCATGCGTCGAATGACTTCGACGCATGCGTGGAAGCATTTTAAAGGCGGGCCGCCCACGTCGCCGCGTCATTGTCGCGGCGACACCGCGTCATCGACGCGGCGACACCGCGGACACGCCCCGCGTATTGTTTACGCGCGGACTTCTGTACGATGGTGTGTACAACCATCGTACAGAAGCCCTCTGGCAGACATGTATGGTGAAAACGGTCCGACGGACCGCTTTCACCATACATGTTTGTCCGTGTGTACCCGGCCTAAGACACAACTACTTTTATACCTTTTTTCACTTTTGCATAAGTCAATAAATGACATTGAAAGCAAAAAGGACATATTTAAAAAAATAAAACTTGGGAGGGGGCATGGTAAAATAGAGGTTTAAACAGACCCTGGTGCCTCATTTTGATACAGAGAAAGGGGCTGAGGACAAAATCCCCATTCCCTTTCAGAATAGAAGTCTCTTCCCAGAGGAATCCTATTCGTTCACAAACTAAAGAAAACAAAGTTTTGAGTCATGAATAAACACTGTATTGAACACTGTGAATAAACACTGGGCCAGATTCAGGTACATTTGCGGCGGCGTAACGTATCGCATTTACGTTACACCGCCGCAAGTTTTAGGGGGCGTGGATCATTTAAATTCGGTGTGTTCCTGCACCGAACGTACTGCACATGCTACGTTTTGAAATTTCCCACCCTGCTTTGTGCGAAATGACGTCGCGCCGCCGTGATTTTTTGAACGCCGACGTGAGTCACGTCCTTTCCTATTCACGGACGACTTACGCATAAAAAAAATCGAAATTCGACGCGGGAATGACGGCCATACTTTAACATGGCAGGTCTATCTATACGCCACGAAATAGCAGCTTTAACTATACGCCGGGAAAAGCCGACTAGCGACGATGTAAGAGAATGCAATGGCCGCGCGTACCTTCGCGGATCGCCGGAAAAAGCTAATTAGCATACCCGACTTGGAAAACGACGTGAACTCCACCCAGCGGGCGCCGAAGTATTGCTCCGAAGGCGTACAAAGCCGTACGCCTGTCGGATCAAAGCCAGAAGCTGTCGTATCTTGGTTTGAGGATTCAAACTAAAGATACGACGCGGCAAATTTGAAAATACGCCGGAGTATCAGTAGATACCGATAGAGCCGGCGTATTTCTTCTGTGAATCTGGCCCACTGTTTGATTTAGAAAAAAGGCTGGTAAACAAAACATGTTTTCCAGCCCTCCACCCCCTCCACTCTTCATCCTGAACATCAGCAGCCACACTTATCTCTCACCCCAGAAGCAGCTGCAGCCGGTGGGAGGGGAGGTAGGAGAAGCCGGCAAGCAGCTGCAGGGAGGTGGGTGTGGATCAGTGGTGCAGTACAGAAGGTGCAGGAGAGCCAGCTGGAGGGAAGTCAGCTAGGAATGGGGCATCAGTGAGGGGGGACAGTACGGGGGTCGGAGCAGTGAGGGCAATTAAGGTCAATTTTTTAGGTAAATCCTATGTGACTTCCCTGCAATGCTCCAACGCAGTGGTAAGAGAGAGGAGACGGCTCACAAGACATCTATGCTGGGGGAAAGGGGGAGCATAGGAAAGGAGAAGGGACATCCAGATCCAGAAGCACAGGTGGAGCAGTGAGGTGGAGGAGGGAGATGTAAGAATGTATCGGCAGTAAGGTAAATGAGAGGGAGAAAAGAAACTAGAGACACATGGAAGGGGAAGAGTAAGATGTGGGAAGGTGTCCGGTGGCAGTGACAGGTGGCCAAAAGGTGAATGACAAGCTGGTTGGTTGAGAGAGATGAGGAGACATGAGACTGATAGTGAGTGAGCAGTACAGTTTTCAACTGGGCTGATTGTATGCAGGATAAGGACACCACCTCCATGGGCGGTTCAGACTGGGGGTCTGTGAGACCTGATCTGCCCACTACAGCAAGAAGGGATGGAAAAAAAATATCACTGCTTCCTGTGGATAGAACAACAAATGGCATGCCCCAAGACCGGTGGCTAGGGGATTAGGAAAAATCGCAGCCTCCGGTCTTACAAACAGGAAACCCCTGTGGACACTTTAAAATATATTTTTAGGAGTTGTCTAATTTGAGGTGCTTAAACTCCTCATGGTATATATAATTTTATTAGAAATTGAATTCCAAATACAATATTTTACTATTTATTATTACATCTGTTTAAACAATAATGATACTGTACATGGTTTATGTACAAACATGTCATACTCTGGCCTATAGAAGCAATAACAAATTGTATATTTCTGGTTTAAAACATACTACATTTTTAAGTTCTGATGTAAGATTAAGATATCAACATTTTATTATAGATGCTTTAGGTTCTTGTTTGTTTTGTTGCCTTTCTTTATTAACAATATGATGTAGTTTAGCTGAGAGGTTTTTAGTAAAGTTTAGATCTGGGCTGTTTCCGTGCTAGTCAATGACATATGATGGGATGAAAAACAGTTCTTTACATCCTTGAATGTACTGCAAGGAAAATTATCATGCTGGAAATGAAATCTGTGAATAATTCAGCTGCAGAAGGAAGATGTTTTGGTTGCAAATATTGGCAAAACAACTACTGTATATTGATGAAACAATTGCAAAATGTCTTGGTGGTACAACAAATTCAGGAGTATGGAAACTAATATATTAGATTTGTGGAAATTTCCTGAAAAAAACAGGAAGAGACAAAAAGAAGTTGAATACTACACACATGATGATAGGCTAAAAGAAAGAAAGAAAAGCAAGGAAAGAAAGGGAAAGAGACAGAAAGCATCATGAGACTTAAAAGAGATCCCCTAGTGGCTTATTACTAAGTGAAAGAACAATCTGAAGGGGCTATTTTGTGCTGTATTCAAAGCAAGAATACCAAGAAATATATATTTTTTTAATGTTACTAAGAAGAGAAAACATGCTTTGTGGGCCAAAGAAAATCTATGTTGGACATTTTTTCTAATAAAGGACTTGTCAAACATTTGAGTAGACATGTGCAGTTTGTTTAGTTCTGAATTGAAATCCGGACAAATTAAAAATTTTCAGAAAATTGGATGTATTTTAATTTCAGCATTACAATACTACCGCATTTTAACAAATCCAAAATAACGAAAAAAATAAATAATTGATGGAATTCAAGTTTTTGAATTCAAATAGCTTTCAAATTCAAATTGTTTTCTAATTTGAATAGTTTTCAAATTCAAATTGTTTTCCAGTTTCCATAGAGAATAAAATAAAATAGAAAAACACATACAATACATATATAAAATAGAGTAACAAATAACAAAATAGAAAATAAAAACAGAATAGAAATTAATAGAATAAAAAAAAAAGATTTACTGAAATAAAAAGGCTATAACTAACTTCTGAAATTCAAATTTCAAATAGAATACATTTTAATTTGAATAAATAAGAAAAAGAAAAGATTAAAAAGAATAGAAAAAAAAGAATAGAATAGGCTATATTAGTGTAAAACAAAAAGGGTTAACCTTGCGCCACACTATACTGAAATGTTACTAATATACAAAAAGCTTCTACCCAAAAATAGTCAACAAACCACTGCACAATGTCACAAAAAGAAGTGATAGGGGGGTGCTAAAAATAAAAATTATATTACAAACCTTGGAAATAAAACCAACATGTGCATAAAAATAAAACTGCAAACTACACAGCGACGATCAAGGTGAATGGGTGCTTCAAGTGCAATGTATAAACTTGTTTATAATAAAAAAAATGTTGTTGAAATTATAGAACGTCCATGATATTCAATGCTGCATGTGGCTTGATGGACCCAACCAAAAAATACACAAAAGGGAATTCCTTCACCGTGTGTCTTTAGGGACCACCCAAAAAGCACTCAGAATTAAGAACTGCTCACCAGATACTTGTGACCTTTTTGATAAAATAATGTGCTTTTGGGAATTCCTGGAAGTTTGTACACTGGTTATTCCAAATGGATCTTCAATGACCAGACCTCCTCTCCACCAATGTTCCCATGTGGAAAGACAAAGGACAACTACATTTTAAAAACTACATAAAACATATTGTCATGGACTTGGTAGGCAACTAGGTGGCGGTAATCGTGCACCGGCGCGCAATAGCGGCAGCGGCGCGCGGGCACGTGATGACGCCATTTTGGCGCCAGTTAGGCTATTTAATGGGGCTCATCCCATAGCCTCTTGCTGCTCAATCAACAGCGTTCCTGTTTACCCTACCTGACACCTGTTACCCGATTGTCTCCTGTTCCTGTGACCTTGGCTTGCCTTTGACCCTGCTGATCTCCGCCTGCCCTGACCTCCGGCTTGTCTGACTTCGCTCCCGCCTCCTCCTTCCAAACGGTCTGCTGCCCGCCTGTTACTGATCCAGCTTGAACTACGACTCTGCTTTGGTTTCCCCTCTGTACCTGATCCGCCCGCCTGTGTTTGACCCGGCCTGCCTGACTCTGCCAGCATCTGTACTACACTACACCTCCCACCTGCTGCCTGTTCCAGCCATCTGCACCAAGCTTCTGCTGTCTGCTGTCTGACCCTCCAGCATCTCTGCAGTTCCTGCACAGCATCTTCGGAGTCTTCAGGAGCCCACCGCAGACCTGCACAGCACCATACCTGGCGCTTGTGCGACTCTGAACTCTAGCGCTCCCTGTCTGCTCTACCAGGGAGTTCTGGAGTCAGAGGAGCAAGAGTTGCCATTCCCTGCACGCCAGGCTCTGCTCTGTACCAGGTACGTGACACATATAAGCTGTCTGCTTACATTCATGGGTGCCTAGCCTGGTACTATGGATCACTTGCAAAACTGAGTGAGAGATCCGCTTGCCTCTGGTCTCACTTCATATGCTGGCGTGCATTCCACTCATGGATATGGAGAAACGGGAAGCTGGGATCCGGAAGTAATGGGACCGGAAGCGCCTTGACATACGTTTCATAATTAATACGTCATCAGGAAGTGCTTTTTTATGAATGGAGGGAGGGGCACTATCTGGAAACCCCCTTATTATTATTGGGGCTTCCAGATTCCAATAATCCCCCTGCCCAGAGACCTCCATAACCACTGTGGGTCATTTATCAACATAGGGGCAAGGGTCCAGATTCAGGTACTATTGCGCCCGTGTAACGTAAGCCGTTTACGTTACACCGCCGCAAGTTTTCAGTTTTAGTGCCCGATCCACAAAGCACTTACCTGGAAACTTGCGGCGGTGTATCGTAAATACGTCTGGCGCAAGGTGGTCCAAATCGAATGGGCGGGTACAATTTAAATTAGGCGCGCTCCCGCGCCAGACCTACTGCGCATGCTCCGTTTCGAAATTCCTGCCGTGCTTTGCGCGAACTGACGTCATTTTTGCGATCGGCGACGTGCGTAGCGTACTTCCGTATTCCGGACATGTTACGCAAACGACGTGAAATTTTACATTTCGACGCGGGAACGACGGCCATACTTTAGACAGCAATACGTTTGCTGTCTAAAGTTAAGGCACCCAAAACGACGACTAACTTTGCGACGGGAAACTAGACTAGCGGCGACGTAGCGAACGCGAAAAACCGTCGTGGATCGCCGTAACTCCTAATTTGCATACTCGACGCTGGTTTACAACGCAAACTCCCCCCAGCGGCGGCCACTGTACTGCATCCTAAGATCCGACAGTGTAAAACAATTACACCTGTCGGATCTTAGGGATATTTATGCGTAACTGGTTCTATGAATCAGTCGCATAGATACTCTGAGAGATACGACGGAGTATCTGAGATACTCCGTCGTATCTCCTTTGTGAATCTGGGCCACGGTGCTTTGCCAGGGGGAAATAGAAAGCAATGTTGCTTTGCAATGTTCAAGAAGGGGGCTGCATGCTCCTCCTCCCCCATTTCCTGCCCAGTCAAGCCACATGCTTGGATTAAGTGTCTGGTATGGACTTTTAGGGTAACCTCATTTTTTGTGTGTGTTTTTTTCTTTGGGTGGATTCCCCCGTAAAATCCTTACAGACTCAAAAAGTCTTGTATGCAATTGGGAGGGGGGTCTCTATGCAATTTGTTTCATTCTTGCTGTAGAATGTGCTACAGCCAAAATGACATTTACAAAGACGAAAGTGATACAGTTTACATTGCCAGAAAGTGTCATGTATTGTCATCTTCTTTAAAGAAAAAAAAAAAGCAAGCAAAGTTCTCTAAAAGTCCCAAAAATACATATCGGACACAGATCCCCCCTCACCGAATGGCATCAAGCCCCCAGGTGCATCCCTGTAAGAAGCGGCTTTCTATGGGGGTGCACTGAGAAGAGAAGAAGCTATGAGCACCAGTGGGGGACCGCAGAAGAAGTGCTTTGAGGCCACACTATGCAACAGCATTACAGGTCATTAGGTAACATTATTTTTTTTAAATGCCTTTATGATCACTTAAGGGCCTCAAGCACACTGGACATTATAATAACATTATACAAGCGCAAGTAGCTTTGCAGTGAGTTTTTCAACGTTTTTGCAATAGCATTTAGTGTTTTTAGCGTTAGCTTTTTTATGTTTTTTTTTTTTTCAATGGTATCAAAAATGTTAACAACGCTGGTGAGCCAAGTTTTTGAGGGTTTATCAGAGTTTATTATCTTTTTTTGACAAAGTGACAAGTGCTTTTGCGCTAAAATGGATCCTAAATGAGTGAATCCACCAAAAATATATAGTGCAGCAAAACCTAATTATGTTTACATGACATAAAACAGGAATATAAATAAATGGTGATTCTGCGCAACATATCACACTAATGGAATAGTGATATCACATAAGCAAGATAAATGTAAGAGCTGACAAATAATCAGCATATAGTATTAAATGCAAGGAGAATAGTGAGTCCAAATATAAATATATATATACTCAAATAGTGAATAGTGAGTCCAAAATATATAATACTCATAAGGCGAATGTGCAAAAATATATAAAGAATATTGTGCAAAAAAAACGGAATGGAAGTTCAATCCCAATAGTAAACACAAATCAGCTGTCAGGGCAGATATTCTGAATGCACTGGATGAAGGTGAGCACCAGCTCTATGGTGTGAGTGCACGGCCGTGCGATAGAAGATAAACCAGATCCCTGGCTGAGCTCCCGGGACTCTTACCTCTCAGCCCTCCTAAATGGGCATTGATGTACAGGTCACTCGCAGCCTTCTATGGGTGGTCCCTGATGTTTCCTCTCTTGATCTGATGGATCCTTCCTTAATTGGGACAGATGCTCCTCAAAACCAGATGGATGATGTGGGTTATAAGAGAGAGAGAGAGAGGGGACTCCCATAGTGAGGTAACGTTTGGTGCAGGTAAAATATGTTTATTGAGGAAAACCTGCACTTACATTAAAAGAAAAATAAAAGTGCAATGAGGAAACAAACAAGCGGCGTTTGAATCGCCAGCTTACGTCACTCCGGGTGTACGTCCTCCAATTCCTACGCGTTACGACACCACGTGTCTTCGTCTGGGGAAAATACGGCTAGGAATTTTCCCCAGACGAAGACACGTGGTGTCGTAACGCGTAGGAATTGGAGGACGTACACCCGGAGTGACGTAAGCTGGCGATTCAAACGCCGCTTGTTTGTTTCCTCATTGCACTTTTATTTTTATTTTAATGTAAGTGCAGGTTTTTCCTCAATAAACATATTTTACCTGCACCAAACGTTACCTCACTATGGGAGTCCCCTCTCTCTCTCTCTTATAACCCACATCATCCATCTGGTTTTGAGGAGCATCTGTCCCAATTAGGGAAGGATCCATCAGATCAAGAGAGGAAACATCAGGGACCACCCATAGAAGGCTGCGAGTGACCTGTACATCAATGCCCATTTAGGAGGGCTGAGAGGTAAGAGTCCCGGGAGCTCAGCCAGGGATCTGGTTTATCTTCTATCGCACGGCCGTGCACTCACACCATAGAGCTGGTGCTCACCTTCATCCAGTGCATTCAGAATATCTGCCCTGACAGCTGATTTGTGTTTACTATTGGGATTGAACTTCCATTCCAGTTTTTTTGCACAATATTCTTTATATATTTTTGCACATTCGCCTTATGAGTATTATATATTTTGGACTCACTATTCACTATTTGAGTATATATATATTTATATTTGGACTCACTATTCTCCTTGCATTTAATACTATATGCTGATTATTTCTCAGCTCTTACATTTATCTTGCTTATGTGATATCACTATTCCATTAGTGTGATATGTTGCGCAGAATCACCATTTATTTATATCTTTTTTTGACGTTAGAACATTTTTACAGCTGAAAAACTCCTCTCAGAACCCACTAGTTTTGTTTTTTCTTTACAGCCAAAAAACATCCAGTGTGCATGAGGCCTAATTGTGTTTAAAATCACTAAAATGTTTCTGTATTAAACGCAAAATAAAAAATATATACATATTTTTTATTTGCAGATGTACTCTGCCAACTGTCTAAACCTCTAACCGGTGAAAACACAATAGCTGTCACTTTGCGGGAAAAATAATTTTAAACAATAAAGTAAAAAAAGAAGTGCAGCACTGAGATAATTAGATATATAGACCACCAAAAATTATAAAGTGTTGTATATAAATAACAAAACAAAAAATCATATATAAGTGTGATTCTGTCTTGACTAGTGATAGTTCTTAGTGATCTATAAGTCTCTCTGGACCACTCTAACAAAGTGCTTCAATGTGTCCCACCACTAATCCAATGCACCCACCAGAAAGTGTTGCTGCACAAGTCATAGGCAGCAAACTGGTATCAAAGGTATCATCCAGATTCAATGATGTGTAACCCTGGGGACAGACTCCCAGTAGTGATATACTTCTGGAGATGACAAAAGCCAGATCTATAGCCTTTGAGAACAGCAGATGGATGGCAGTATTTGTGGAATGGATGCTGACCAAAAGGCAAAGAAATTGAAAATAGTGCAGTTTTAAAAAAAGGGGATATTTGTATACTTAATACGGATCAAATGGCTGCACAAAGATGTGAACAGCAAGTAAGCACCACAAAAATCACTGGGTCCCCACGATGTACACCACTACTAGTATAATGCGCTCACGAGATCAGATGGCTCCACAAAAATATGAACAGTAAGTAGACACCAGCGATCCACACTTTTTAGGGCTGGTCCCCTTATGGAAAAATCCTCACACAGAGGCACCGACCAGGTATGCGAGATGTATCATTAATGGATAATGGAACTGTACGGGACAGAACCAAAATGAAGGTACAGTATATGGTATAGTATGTAATGGGAATGTGGATAAAAACAGGCAAATATAACAGGAACCAGAACTTACAGCTAAAGCTGCTGCAAATAATGCCATGTGATGGCGATGAGATAAGCACTATTTTCTCCACCAAGCTAATTTTGCGCTCTAGTGCATCCTCAGGGGTCATAATCGTTGAATCTGGATGATACTGTAAGGACATTTGGGGTTAAAAGAATACATATAAAGTCGCACATTGTATACTTTTCATAGTTTTCCATATTCGTATATATATTTGGCAGAAGAGACACCATTTTGTGTCTTAGGTTAAGTCACAGTTCAAAACCTGTGAATAAGGCCTTGTTACCAAAATGACTTATGTCTTTACAAGAGACTGGATGTCTGGGTGTGCCATCTCCCAGGTTATAACTCCAAAGGTTTTAGACATTTGGTAAGATAAACAAGATGAAAGGCCTTGCACAGCATGACACAACACAACTGGTATTGCCTTTGTATAATGAGGCCAGGGGGGATCGCCCACCAATAAGCTATCATATTATATATATTAAATAGTATTGTTTCTTTATAATGCCTTAACAATATATGTGTATTAGTAAATTCATATATCAACTTGTTAAGTACATGTATATTACTATACTTACAAAAGTGAGTTCCTAGCCGTATTGACATTGAAAGCCTGTATTTGGGATATAAAGGGTTTTGCTTTGAAGGGTACTTCAAATATTTTCACTTGTCTTAGGAATTCCACAAATAGTTTAATCTAATGTGGGTAAACATCCCAGCCGACAAATTCACTGGAAATGCCAGGATGTCTGACAATTGTTTGACATATAAAACAATTTATGGTGCTATACCAAGATTTAAGTCAAGGGGGGTCATAAATTAATACTGACCATGGAAGACACTAAAATTAGGAATTATTCCTTATAAACCACTTCCCCTACAGGTTAATATTGGCATTGTTCAAGATAGCCATATCCTTGGTTGCCAATGGCAGCCGACCTAACATAGCATCATATGACATCGTCAGTGACGTAGTAAAGTGAGATACACACCCACTTTTTGGGGAAGATAAAGAGTGATTGCAGAGAGCACAAAGGATGGCTGATGGGCTCTTGATCTGGTCTCTGAGCTCTGATGATCTTTGGGAGAGAGCTTGGATGGATCTTGGAGGGTCGCTGATGGGAGAGCTATGACTCTATCTCTGAAGGCTATCTCTCAATCTTTAGAAGGAGAGATTGAATGCAAAGATGTAGGGGGTTGGAGAGGGTCCCTCATAGGACTTTCACTTCTCAAACAGAAAAAAATATTAAATACGGGTAATGTATAATTTTGTTTATTTACCTTTTGGTAATGAAGGTTTTTCGCATACACATACTGTAACTGAAACCATTTAAATGTATCTGGCTAGATAATTTGGGAGGTACATTGTTTTTAACTGCAGTATGAAACAATTATTTCCAAATATTAGGAGACATACACATTATGTTTGTCTTTAAAAAGCTAAATGCCAACAATGGTACTATGGTTTTAGAGTGATGTCTGTGAAAAAAAAATTCTCTCTAAATTTAAAATAAGCTTGCCTGCATTGCAGAGCTTGTGTACAAAAATGTTCCTTTGATCTGTACACATATATGTAGTCAGCAAGAGATCTGTTTGGTATTGAGAAGAGATAACACAGTGTCAGGGTAAACACAAGCTATTTACTAGAGTCTGTGGAAATCACGGGAAGGTTACTTTACAAGTTACCAGGATGAATTAAATAAGAGCTGTGAATATACCTCGTCATATAATATAAATATTATCTGAACATTTAACCATCATGTATCTCTGATTGTAGAAGTATATCAATTGTTTATTTTGTCACGAATTGTACCCGATTAACATTTTTGCACTATATCTTTAGTTAATAAATACATATATTTTAAATATTCATTTGTGTTACTTGTCCTCAAAATAGCACGGATAAAATAATTTTGGATATCTTGTATTGTAGGAAAATTGTATATCTCCAAAAGCACAGATTTACATATTTCCATAAATACAATAATATTTTATATTTCAGTATAAACATTCTGGGGCAGATCCTCAAAGAAATTACACCGGCGTATCACTTGATACGCCACATAATTTCAAATTACCCGTGTCATATCTTTAGTTTGAATCCTCAAACCAAGATACGACGGCATCTGGGTTAGATTCGACAGGTATACGTCCTTGTACGCCTTTCGGATCTAAGATGCAATACTTCGGCGTCCGCTGGGTGGCGTTCACGTTGTTTTCCGCTTCGGGTATGCAAATTAGTTATTTCCGACGGTCCACGAACATACGCGCGGCCGTCGCATTCTCTTATGTCGTCTCTAGTCGGCTTTTTCCGGCGTATAGTTAAAGCTGCTTTTTTGCGGCGTATAGTTAGATTTGCCATGTTAAGTATGCCCGTCGTTCCCGCGTCAAAATTTTAATTTTTAATTTTTTTTGCGTAAGTCGTCCGTGAATCGGGATGGACGTAAGTCACGTCTAAGTTTAAAAAATGACGTCCTTGCAACGTCATTTCACGCAATGCACGGCGGGAAATTTAGAAACGGAGCATGCGCAGTTCATTCGGCGCGGGGACGCGCTTCATTTAAATAAAACACGCCCCCTAATCGCCGATTTGAATTCAGCCACCAGAGATACACTACGGCGCCGTAACTTACGGTGCAAATTCTTCCAGGATTCGAACCAGCCAAAAGTAAGTTACAGCGGCATAGTGTATCTCTGATACGCTGCGCCAATGTATTTCTATGTGAATCTGCCCCTCTGACGGTATATGTAGGCTCTATGCCGAGATACATCAATGGTTCTGACAATACCTTTGAGCCCAGTTTGCTACCTATTACTTGTGCAGCAACACTTTCTGGTGGGTGCATTGAATTAGTAATGGGACACATTAAATCACTTGGAGTGGTCCAGAGAGACTTATAGATCACTAAGAAATATCACTAGTCAAGAGTGACGCGTATATATGATATTTTTTTATAATTTATTTACATCCCTTTATGATATAATTTAGGTGTTACATTTATATAATTATCTAAGCACTGAACTCTCTTATATTTATTTTAAAGTGGATGTAAACCCACTCGCATCCTTTCTAAACTACTGCCATAGTGCTGATCTATAAGGATATACATGTCACCTGCATGTATCCTTACCTGTCAAATGTCTCCCCTCTGTCTGTTATGAGACTTGAAAAACTGCAGATTCTGTGGGTGGGTCTGTTGTCTGGAGCATGGTGGGTGGAGTCATGATGTCACCTCTACACTCCCCATTGTCAACATGCATTTTCCTGTGTATTCCTTACATTGAATTCTACGATGATCACTAACATCCAGTCAAAATCCAGAAAAGTAACCACATGACTTCAGAAAAGGAGTGGGGTGGGAATTAAAAAATAATGTCTGTCTCAGGCTAGTGCATGAGATATGTAAATAACCTGTCATTCACAGCAAGGGGGAAGAACGGACAAAAGTTTTATCCTATTTGTCCGTTTATCTCACTGAAAAAAGAAGAGGATTGCTCAGAGCTGGATTAACTCTTTGTGGCAAGCCTGGGCACAGATGATAGGAAATCTTATACTCTACATTGTGACATCATACAAAAAAGAAAATTGGGTTTACATCCACTTTAAACCTCAAATCTATTGGCCTGTCCTAAAGGGTATACAAACTGGGGTGTAAATCCACTTTCCCTCTTTTGTCTAGGAAAAAGAATAATCCAATATTTTCTTTATACTGAGAGGAAGTTAAATTTCTCACTGGCTCATATTAAAGGTGTGATACACATTTTTTATGATTTACCATCTTCATTCAGTCTTGAAAAAAAATACAGCAATACACCAATTTCTTTTTTTCAGATGCAATCCATTAGCTCTCTCCAGCAGAAATAGTAGCCTGACAGAAAATGCTAAAGCTCTTTGCAGCAAAACTGTAAAAATTGTCTTTCAATTTGTGAAAAAATAACCCTAGAATCCAGTCTTCTTGCAGGGAATGCAAATCCAGCAGGGCTTGCGCCTTCAAGGACTGTGAAATCAGCAGAGCAGGAACAGCAGTAAAGTCTGGAGGACTGTTCCAGACTTATGTTTTTGGTTCTGGATAGGTGGCTTGTAAGGACTCTGGAGGCTGGAACATACAGTACAGCACTCGAGTAGTACCAAAAGCTAGGATCAGAGGCAGAAGCAGAGTCTCAGGAATAGCCAGGATCATCAACAGGCGGTGAGCGAGGTACCACATCATATGAATAGCCAAAGTCAGGAACAGAGCCAAATCAAGGGTAAACAGTGAGGCAGAAGCAGCCATTTGTCTAAATATACCATGTGCATATATGCACCAGGCATTTCACAGGAATTCCCTGACATGGAGATTATAACATTAGCCTCCACCCTCTCCACCTCAGCCAATAAATGGAAGTCTTGTAATCATTAATAAAAACACAAGCCTCCTTGTAAATACAAAACTGAAAAAATAAGTACAGTGAGTGCTAAACAGAAAATAAAATGAAATAACAGCTGCTAGCAAAAAAAGGCAATATATCCAATCATCCAAAGCAATAAACATAAAATATGCAGTGCTGTGATGATTATAAATGCTAGTTACAAAAAAAATAAAAAGCATAAAAAAGTAATTCTGTGTTAAACAAAAAAGTAAAGTGTTCCTACTCAGTAAGTGCAAAAGAAGATGTCCAACCACCATAAGGATTTAAGGCTTACCAGAATGTGTGACTACACAATTAGGTGCAGCAAACACGCGTTGATAATGCAGCTCATGTGGAGTATGATGAATTATTTCCTTTGATTCTTATCTCTGGTACTCTAAATAGGCTGGAAAAAGAAAAAAAATGTATATGGTGTAATATTGTTACCACTCTGATAAATTACACCCAGGTGAATGTAAACATCCCTTGTAGTAGAAAAATGCATGACATGACCCATTAAATATGAGATCTGGGGTCAAAAATACCTCAGATCTCATATTTACACTAAAATCCAGAATATTCAGCAGGATCCTGCACCCATGGAGACCACACATAGCTCCAAGCTACCACTGGAGCCTGCTCCAATGATGTCCCACAAGAAGAAGGACGAGCACTACCCAAAAGAGCTCACAGCCTTCTTCATGCAGTCAGCACCAGGCAAGTGGAAGCCTCAAGATGGCGCCAGCGGCGTGGCCTTACAGGCCTCATCGTCCTACACTGACCTCCCTGATGAAGATCAGGGAGACTGGGATACCACACAACAACCTACATCTATCCTAGGATCACCTCCTAAATACCCCAGCCAAAGCGAGAATGTGGATGGATCCTTCTCTCCAGGCCTCAGGCACAGTGAGTACATCTGAGCATCCAGAACACATAGGCCCTCAACCTACAATCATCTATTGTGGCCTTCCCGACCTCAGGACAGCCAGTCCTGCACACAACAATGAAAGGCATGCTTCTTTACTTACAGTCATCCCTCATGGCAAATTTCTCCTCCCTTATACACAAATTTACAACTGAAATGCAAGGTATGGGAGAGAGGGTGCAGTACATTGAGAATAGGATGGATGAATGCACCACTACAGTAAACAATTAAGTAGATGCTTTCAAAGACCAAAACGATGACAATGATTGGATAAAAATGAAGCTCGCAGATGTCAAGGATCATTCGCGACGCAACAATGTCAAAATATGCGAGGTGCCCGAATCCATCCCTCTATCAGACCTGCATAAATATACCACCGATATGATCTCCAAATTACTCCCTGAGGTGTCACCAATTGAACTCACTATTGACCTTATCCATCTACCAGCATTCCTAAATTACCTTATTTTGTGTGCAAAATTGAACTTATTTCTTGCATTTATTAAAACACTATCACCTGTATGACCTAAAACTTAGGCAACCTGAAATCTCAGGACATAGATATGCTATCCTTGTCCAAAGATGAACAAAATATATTCAAAATTCATGCCCAAAACTCATTCTGTTGGGGAAACTCCTCCCTGTAAATCACAAATTATTTGACATAAGTTATTTTTGTGCTGGATATGGACAATCTAATCGCTTTC
The DNA here is from genome assembly GCF_905171775.1 of Rana temporaria. Lineage (NCBI taxonomy): Eukaryota > Metazoa > Chordata > Amphibia > Anura > Ranidae > Rana > Rana temporaria. The sequence continues at coordinate 113,045,152 of NC_053496.1, forward strand.
ACAGTAGCTAATCTGATTTTGTTTAAAGGAATGCTGCGGCATCAAGCCTGGGTAAAAATAGCACAGCTTATAAGGCTATTTTTATGGTAATTTTATGGCATGTCAGCTTCTCATGCTCATGGCCAGAATCCAGTTGCTATTTTGTTGGTGATGTCCCTCCCACACCTATAACTCTTGTGTTAAGCAAAAAACGTCTGTTTTGAAAACTGGGCTATTTGCCCTTTTTGCAGCCAAAATTATTCATTGGGTTATGTTGTGTATCTCCACGCCTCATCCTGGCTGCTCCTACAGTGGAGGCAATATTCAAATGCCATAGCGGCAGGCACTCAGAGAACCTTAGAAGAGAACAGGTTGCAAAATATTAATTGAATGGTAGTCCAAAGCCTAAAGTCTTGGGAAAGAAGCACTGTACCCTATCAAAATTGTCAACAAATAAAAAATAACCAATAAATCAATATTTTTTGCTCATACCTGTGATAAATCCTGTAACTGCCAACCACTCTTGCATTGAAATATATATATGTATATATATATATATATATATATATATATATATATATATATATATATATATACAGAGCTTTTTTTCTCAGAAAATAGGTGCAGGAACTCAACCACGACCTGTTCAGATTTCACAAACAGTTGAAGGGTCTTAAAGGGGCATTAAATACAAGAATTGCATTACATACAGAGTGCAGAGTTCAGGGGGTTACAAGGCTGTCACTTGTAAACACAGAAACCAGACTTCTGTGTTTACAAGTGATTGTGGTGAGCAGGCACCAAAGGGTCTGAGCCAGAGGTGGTGGAACTGAGTTTCCCCAAGTTCCCCCTGAAAAAAAGCCCTGTGTATATATATATATATATATATATATATATATATATATATATATATACAAATATGTATTCTTAAAGGGCCTATAATACACAGCTCGGCGTCTGGTAGACTCCCACTTTTCAAAAAAAACGCAAGACCAGAAATAATGTTTCCTCTAAAATTCAATGCAGAGGAAACAAAATCAAGCTGCCGTTTAAAATAAGTAAAATATAAAAAAGTATTCTTAACACATAGTTGAAGGAATATCCCTCTTAATGCAAAATACCAAACAGCGCTGGTGTTAGATATAAGGTGACCAACAACACCATATAGTACAATTAAACAGATAATCAGTCCCAGATGATTTGAAAACAGTTTTCACATAGATGAAATGTCCAATAATGGTGATATAGGAGATAGAGATCGTGCACCATCCACCGCACTCGCAATCCACCACGTGTTGAGAAAAGAGACCCCGCAGGGGTTCAAACTCACCAGAGATTCAAACAAAGCAAACCTTTCACAGTAATCGAAGATATAGCTATGAAGACTGCTGTCATATCCGTCTCATAAGGGAATCACTTCTTATAGGATCAACCTCAGATGTAATAAATAAACACAAAAAATGCCAACATAGCATGATTCTGTTTAATACTCATCCCTTCCATCAGACACCCCCCTTAAAATTGTACGTACACAAAGTAAAATCAAAATGAGCAGAGTAAAATCACTTCACCCGGTCCTTTGCAAAGAAGCAGCGTGCTTGAGCACAGTCCCCAGCTGGTTAACAGGTGGAACAACTTCCTTCTCGGAACCCTCAGTTTAGTGTAGATAACATGTCATGTTAAAGCGTAAGGCTGTAACCATTACTAGTTTCGTTGTTCGTGCGACTTCTGCGGAGGGTATCTGTTTAATTGTACTATATGGTGTTGTTGGTCACCTTATATCTAACACCAGCGCTGTTTGGTATTTTGCATTAAGAGGGATATTCCTTCAACTATGTGTTAAGAATACTTTTTATATATATATATATATATATATATATATATATATATATATATATATATATATATATATATATATATATATATATATATATATATATATATATATATGTATGTGTGTACTGTAAAATTTCCTTTGAATAAATAATTGATTAAAATTGGGAGTTTCAAGTTTCTGTTTACACTGCCTAAACACAGAACATTTTAAATAGCATAAAAAAAAAAAAACACGAAGGTTATATATTGTACACAGGATATCAAAAACTGATATGACATTTTAAATCCGTGCAGTGACAAAAGTTGGCTTGTTTTCTTAATCCTTTTTCGCACATCGTGTGTAATGCTATGCTACATTTGTACATTTAGTTCACACAATGCAAGCAGCATCTGCTTTGCATCTTTGGGGAATAAAAGCTCATTTCAACTGGAAAGAAAATATCACATTTTAAATTCTACATTCCACTGAAGCTCATATCTAGCGATTTGTCTCTAGGACACTGGATGAATCTTTTAAAAAGCATGATTAATTACAGTATATGCTTCAAAACCATACTATAAACACAGTCTGAATGGCAACAGTTCACATATACCTGCTACAGTGTGAGTAGAACACATCTACTCATAAAAGGAAAACACAGTCAAGAGATTTATCTTCTAAATACTATGATGAAGCTATCATTTGTAACATAATCCATACTAATTATATTTTCACAGAGTGAATGCACAAAACTCCCAGAGGGATATGTTTCAATACCTTCACAGTTCAGTGAAAGATACTGTGCATTATAAAAGCACAGAAGACCTTGTGACATACTAGTCCTGCAAAAAAGTAAGGATTCTTGAATATGAATGCCAATTCTTCTTGTAGCTCAAAATGCAGGCTATTTCTTACATATTAGAAATCAATAGCTAGATTTAGGTAGAGTTAGGTCGGCGTATCAGTAGATACGCCGACCTAACTCTGAATCTGCGCCGACCTAAGTTTACGTGTATTCTCAAACAGAGATACACTTAAACCTATCTAAGATACGACTGCTTGCGCCGTCCTATCTTAGGGTGCAATATTTAGGCTGGCCGCTAGGTGGCACTTCCATTGCGGTCGGCGTAGGATATGTAAATCACTAGATACGCCTATTCACGAACGTACGCCCGGCCAACGCAGTACAGATACGCCGTTTACGTAACGCTTTATCAGGCCTAAAGTTATTCCAACAAATAGTTGGAATAGTAATGTTAAAGTATAGCCGCCGTTCCCGCTTTGAAATTCGAAAATTTTACGTCGTTTGCGTAAGTCGTCTGTGAATAGGGATTTACGTCATTTACGTCCACGTCAAAATCAATAGGCCCGTGCTGCGTAAGTTGCCGCAATGCACACTGGGAAATGTAGGCAGACGGCGCATGCGCCGTTCCAAAAAAACGTCAATCACGTCAGGTCAAGCCCCATTAACATAAAACACGCCCCCTTAGCCGAATTTGAATTAGGCGCGCTTGCGCCCGCCGCATTTACGATACGCCGCCGTAACTTAGCAGGCAAGTACTTTGTGAATCATGTACTTGCCTCGCTAACTTACGGCGGCGTAGTGTAAACATGCTAAGCTACACCGCCGCAAAGTTAGGACACCCTACGTGAATCTAGCTACAAGTCACTATGCTCAACACGATCTGTACATTCACTTGAAGCATGCAGCCATGAAGAGAACCAGAGTAATTAAATAAATTAACAAAACAGTGTTTTTAATGATCCTTGGAATACGGAAGTATTTTTCCTTGATTCTATTACACAGTGGTGGGTCTTCCACCCTGTCTTAAGGCTAACCCCCTCCAGATGGCTCTGTGGTCTGGAAGGAAGGCATTGTTCTGTGTTTGACAATTTGTTTATGTACTTTAATTATTTCCTGGGACTTCTCTGTGTCATTACACATATTATCCCTTCTATTCAAGCTATCGGACCAAACCCTGCTGACCCTGTTTCAAGTCCTCATTTGCATGGCCAAGATGACCTAAATGAGGACTAGAGTGTACCTTACAATTGACCAATAGAAAAGTGGGTGTTCAAACTGCTGTTTATAAAAGTGTGTTGTGTGCATCCAATAAAGGTGAGATTCCTGTTTGAACACACATACAGCCTGTCCGGTGTTTGTTCTGAGCTATCACAACTGGATTTGAATAGCACATAGCTGTAGTTTGAATCCCGGAGCATCTGGCGACTGACATATCAGACATTGCAATCTGCAATCTGATCCAATACTGGCAGAGAAGTGTTGGGAGAGTGGAACAGAGTGAGCAGGGGCCCATTACATTGGTGACAGCAGTGGGATTTGCTCTCCAGTTACTGGAACACTCCAAACCAACACAGGGAATGACCAGCTATGCAGCCTGCAGGAGACCCACGCTGAAAGACCTACTTGAGAGTCGGGAGGGCCCACTGGGACAAAGAACAAGGCCACCCTGATCAGTGAGCTAGCCAAGATGGATAAGAGGGATGGTGATGCTCGACCCCGGAGAGTTGAAGACTTGTTTCAGCAACGAGTTTGAGAGTCGTTGGCAATATATGGTGCCCACCCATCAGAGACCGCCTTACGGAATACCATAAGAGAAATCCATCTGCAGGATGAGCGACAAGGGAGAGAACTAGAGCAACAACATTGGAGACAACAGCACCTTCCCTTAAGTTGCCCTTTCATGAGTTTATCTAATAATAATAGTGCAGCGCAAAACAAACAATTTTAAACTATACATACAGAAAGTTAAAACATATGATATATGATATATAATTAAAAATTATATAATAAAGTCCATATAAAGTGCTCAAGTGCAAAAAGATGATCCAAATCGGAATATAATAGTGCAAAAATCCAAAGGGTGATATCCAGAAGGAACCTCCACCAAATAGCAGGAATGGCCTCTCACCTTACAACTTCGACCTGCAATAGGTCACAAAGCATAATCAGAGAACCACCTGTTCTCAGAGGACAGCAAGCAATGCAGCAGTAGAACCACGATATCAGTCAGACTCAGGATCAGGACATGGCAATCAGGGCATAAAAAACAAAGGAGAGGAAATCTAGTGCTCTCTGAAGCCAAAATACATTTATTTAAGAATAAAAAACGAATACACTCACTGTATAAGCACTCTCAAACGAGTGCAGCGAAACAGCATAAAACATCCATAAAAGCATGGGTTTCAGTCTAGGTCGGCGATCGCGGTTGACGTCTCATGTGGCCCCTTCCCCTCGTACGACGTTACGTCCCTATGAGCGGGACTTCATCAGCGTGGGGTGAAAAAAGGCAGCATGAGTTTAAACTATTTTAGGAAGGAAAGGAAAAAATTTAAGCATCCCTGCAGGACTTTGAGAGACTATGCCAGATACACAAAGTACTGTCCCAAGATTTGGTCACCTTACTGGTGAGTAATTTAACTGGCAGAACAGCGGATGTGTATCGGGCCGTGGAGAACAAGGATGCTAAGGATTGTGACCAGGTAAAAGAAGCTCTGCTAGCTGGATTTTCCATTACACACAAAGCCAGCCGAATTAAGTTTTGAGAATCCTGGATACAAACCAGCATAACATACGTGCAGTATGGTCTGCAGTGGGACCTGAAGGGCTGGTTCCAGGGAAGCCACGCTCATACCATAGAGGACATCATCTAGCTCAGGCATGTCCAAAGTCCGGCCCGGGGGCCAAATGCGGCCCGCATTTTGGTTTAATGCGGCCCCACTGGTAATTTGGATATATACATATCTTTTGTGGCCCCCAACGAATCCCAGAGCACCAGAATGCAGAGTTCAGGGGGTTACAAAGCTGTCACTTGTAAACACAGAAACCAGACTTCTGTGTTTACAAGTGATTGTGGTGAGCAGGCACCAAAGGGTCTGAGCCAGAGGTGGTGGAACTGAGTTCCCCCAAGTTCCCCCTGAAAAAAAGCCCTGTATATATATATATATATATATATACAAATATGTATTCTTAAAGGGCCTATAATACACAGCTCGGCGCCTGGTAGACTCCCACTTTTCAAAAAAAACGCAAGACCAGAAATAATGTTTCCCCTAAAATTCAATGCAGAGGAAACAAAAACAAGCTGCCGTTTAAAATAAGTAAAATTTAAAAAAGTATTCTTAACACATAGTTGAAGGAATATCCCTCTTAATGCAAAATACCAAACAGCGCTGGTGTTAGATATAAGGTGACCAACAACACCATATAGTACAATATAAAGCGAAAAACGCACTGAATAGGTAATAAAACCATGTCAGTAGTGTAGGACTTTTTGTGGTGTTTCGTGTCAGAAGTAGGTGAGCTAATAATGTAACATAGGCACATATATAGAAAAGTATCAAAATTTAATATAAATACACGAAAACAAAATGAATAAAAAATACAATGACAGAAATCATTGATTGCCCTGTTGCAGATAAGATGTGACAATAATTAGATGAGTAGAGGGCTGGTCGCCGACATGTTTCGCACTACGCGTCTTCTGGGCGCCGCACACATCTATGACATACTCTTATCTGATAATATGTAAACAAAAATACATTAGTTACATATAATTTAAACAGGGTATATAGTGTACATTTCATGTGATTCATTAGTCATAAAGAATGAAAAAATACATAAAAGTTATATATACATATAGATGCTCACCAGTAACTGTGGGATGTCAAATAACGCCAGTGGATACACACGGAGCAGGACTAAGGGAAGTTGGAAAAATACACCGGGCAAAAGCGTGTCTGGGCAACAACTTCACCCCCTGTGGGAGTCAGATCCACAGGGTTCTGAGTAAGGCCGTACCCTTGATAGGTTGCAGTGTTACAAAATTGGATAACAAGATCTAAAAAGATAACAATAATACAAATAGCTAGTATGGGTCATATATATTAGAACATATATGCATATATATGCACATAAGGGAACTAATATCACAGTTATAGAAGTATACAACTGTGGTGTTACTGATGAAAAATAATTTGTCCATCAGCACACTTAAATAGGGAAAGTCCCAAAAGAAAAAGAGGTAATTAATATATAATAGGTATGGTTCAATTATTCAGTAGCATACCTATTGTGGTTAAGCAACGCTTAGATTCCTATATGACCATGGTGATGGATGCAGAGAGGTTATGACGAAGCAGAGGCTCCTGTGGTGCCTGGTGTGGCATACATATGGAAGTCACACACCTAAGTTGATAGTAATACATATTACTGCACAGTTGATGCAGAGAAAAAGAAATTATATTGTTATTCCCTATTCCCTGGTGTGGGGCTTGGCGAAACCGGGGCGTCATGGCAGAACCACAATAACTCTCACCCAATAAATAATAAATAATTACAAACAGGTATCTTTTATAATGAGGCTGATATCCTAATACAAAGGGAAAGCCTAGGGCATATCAGTTATTCAAAAAGAGAGATAGTCATATGGTGGGGGAGATCCTGGTCTGCAAAGTGGCACCACAGATAATAAGCCATATACATGCCACATAGAAGGAACCAGGGAATAAGGAGCAAAAATAATAAGGGAGGAAAGGCACTTGGTTCAACATACCTATTGCAATGTGCAGGTTAAGCGTCCTCTCTAGTAGTGAGGTTCTGTCACCAGGTTCCTGGCGTGTGTGAAAGACACACACACGCTGGTGCTTAAGTCCATAGGGTGACCCGGACGTGAAGGGTCCAATGACCCCTGACATCACATCCGTTTGATCTGACTAGCCGCGCATGCGCAGATGGGCCCGGAAACGGCCGTACTGCGCATGCGCCGCAGTCTATATGGATGAACTGACATCCAGATCAGCCAGATCAACGGCCTCACTTACTCCAAGGCTGCCGCTCAGACAACGCCACCCGGTGGTTCCCAAAGGTACTGCTGCGTATAGATTACTCCTCTGGCAGCGCATTGACATCCACAGTTGGTATAATATGTAAGCATGGGTAAGTTTCATGGTGCAATGCATAACACCATGCATGAAAAAGTTAAATCTTGTGCAACAAGAAGAATTGCTATAGTATATTAAACCTACAGTAATATCCCCATAGCAGGGGAAAAGGCAATAACAGAAGAACAGTCTTGATCTTGATAATAGATCATTTCACCTTGAAGAAGCAAGAAACTCAATTGTGTCCACTAGGTGGCAGACGGATGCCAAATAATGTTATGATTACTGTATATAAGTGAGAAAGCAATCCTTGCAGGGCAAGATAGATAAGAAATAAAAGATTACACATTGAAAATTAATAAATAATAATCAAATATAAATCTAACTTCCTACAGAAATGGCTTAAATGATAAAGCCGTATTCAGGCCAGGTGTGTAGGTTGCCCTCTGATTAAAGATCCAGCGGGTTTCCTGCTGCAGGATTTTTTTGTCAAAATTGCCCCCTCTTTCTGGGGGTGGGACCACCTCCAACACAAAGAATGAAATAAAATTGGGGTCGTAACTATGATGAAGTCCTATATGTTTGCAGATAGGTGTGTAGAGTAACCCCGCCTCTAAATAGTAAAGGTGGTCCTGGATGCGTTTGGCAAAGGGTCTCTTTGTTTTCCCTATGTAGAATGCACCACAGGTACAGGTCGCCAGATAGATAACCCCGACCGTGGTGCAGTCTGCATAGGTTTTGGATTTGTGATAGCCTCCCCTAGGTAGATGGCATCCTGATCCCTCCTTCACCCAAGGGCATCGTTCACACTGGCCACATCTAAAAGTCCCTTTTTGTTCTACCAAATTGGTGGTTGATGAATCATGATTTAAATGGCTATGTACCAAGTTATCTCGAATCGATCTAGGTCGCCTGAACACAATTTCCGGCTGTGCTGCCACATACTTGGAGACTATCGGGTCCTCCGCCAAAAAATGCCAGTTATTGGCTATAATCCGGCGGAAGACATCTTGATTATCGCTAAAGGTCGTAATGTATTTTGTTGTACTATTGGTATCTCTTTTTTTGGGCTCAAAAATTAGGGTTTCTCTTGTTTTTAGTTTTGCCCTTTGGTACGCCTGTCTCAAGACTTTTTTGCTATATCCTCTTAGTAGCAATCTCTCATATAGGGCCTTTGATTCAATTTCAAAGTCTGCCTCCTTGGTACAGTTTCTCCTAATCCTAAGATATTGTCCGAAGGGAATGCTTCTCACCAATGGGCGAGGGTGGGCACTTGAGTAGTGCAAGATTGTGTTACCAGCCGTCTCTTTACGATAAAGATTGCTGTGTATTAACCCATTAGGGTCAATAATCAGTGTAAGATCCAAAAAAGGGATACTGAAAGTACTTGACTGGCTTGTAAATTTCAGATTATATCTATTCTGGGAGATATATTGCATAAACTCCGTTAATAGCTCAGCTGGTCCGGTCCAGATGACAAGGACATCGTCGATGTACCTCCGCCACAACAAAATGTGGCAGAGGTACACCACGGCGCCGTCATCAGCAAAGAGCTCCCTCTCCCACCCCCCCAGGTACAGGTTGGCATACGATGGGGCACACGAAGTCCCCATCGCAACCCCCTGCACCTGGAGGTAAGTGGAACCATTGAAGAGAAAGGCATTGGTAGTAAGGATATGTTCAAGTAGTGCGGAAATAAATCTACACAATTTCCAATTGTGTCTATCCTGTTCCTGTAGGAAATTGGTGATGACTTGTACCCCCTTAGAGTGGGGAATACTGGAATATAAGGCTTCGATGTCAATTGCCACTAGAGTAGACCCAGCCGGGACATTCATGCCCTCAATGATTTTCAAAAGGTCTAGTGTGTCCTTTAAGTAAGACGGTAGACCCATGACATGTGGTCTGAGTTGGCAGTCTATATATTTACTTGCCATTTCGGTGTGGCATCCAATGCCGGAAATAATCGGCCGACCCGGGGGATTTTTGATATTCTTGTGTACCTTAGGCATGGAGTAAAATGTAGGGGTGATTGGCCATTTTACATTTAAATATTCAAATAAATCCTTGTCTATTAAGTTATTTTCAAAGGCATCTATAAGTATAGACTGAAACTGGTCTCTAAATTCTACAATACTCTCGTTTGGAATTTTTTTGTACCATTCCTTGTTGTCAAGGATTTTGTTACACATGGACACGTAGTTGCATTTGTCCATGACAACCACGTTGCCACCCTTGTCTGATGGTTTTACTACTATATTGTCATTTTTGGCAAGTTTTTGAAGAGCTTCCTGTTGTTGTATTGATAAGTTAGATTTTTTATGTTTTGATTTCAAAAATGGGAAATTTTCGATCTGCTTTTTAGTCTGTTTAAGGAATGCCCATATTGCGGGACTAGTCTGGAGATTGGGAAATTTTTCGGATTTAGCTTTAAATTTATTGGGTTCAGGAATTGACTCTTCATCTTCCTCTTCTAGCGCTAGCTCATCGGGGTCTACTGCTCTTTCGTTCTCATCTAATAACTGTATGAGGATTTTGAGTGCCCTGAAGTCCTGTACTTTGAACCCTTTATATAGATCCTCGTCTCGCCCAATTATTTTACCTCTATCATTATCGAATATAAATTTATAAGTCAGATTGCGGGCAAACAGATGAAGATCTTTCGCTAGTGTAAATTTGTCAATTGATTGGTCAGGACAGAAACTCAGTCCTAGACGTAAGACCTCTGTTTCAGATGTCGACAGAGGATAAGATGATAAGTTGATAACATCAAGACCTATTGTTTTCTGGAATGATTGAGCATCTATGGTTTGATCATGAATGCGTCTATCTTGCCCAACTTCATCTGGGAGATTGAAGTAAGGGCCGTGTGAATGGTTCCTAAAGGGGTAGGACCAGGGTTCATTTTGGTTTGAGTGGTTTTGGGAGTGGCTCCTAATTCCTTGTGGGGGTGTCCCTCCCCTGTTGCCCCAGGGTCTGTAAACATAGTTAAGGATGAAGTTCCCATCACCGGGTCACCTTGAGTGTCCTTAATTTCATCAGAAGCATTGTTCCCCACCTGATGTGTCTGGGGAGAAACAATGCGCTTCTTAAGTGTACCTCCCTGAGTGTGTGCACCACCACCATTACCCCGTTTCTGTGCGCGTCCTCTCCGTGACGATCCTCGGTTCGATCGAGTAGGGGGCTGCTGGGAGGAAACAGAAGAAGAAGCAGAAAGTTCAGAGTCAGATATGTAATTTGCGGCATTCGAATAAGAGTTGGATTGGCGGTTTCTACCGCGAAAATTGGTAACACCTTTTTGCCATCTGTATGCATAACCACCTGTAAAGGCAAGCTTATCCTTATAGAATTTTTGATCTTTTTTAAGGACCACATTTTTGTTGTATCTTACTAGGTGTTGTATCAGTTCCTGCTCTTTGTTTTTAAAATCAGGAATTGATGCATACTGAGTGGCAGATCTACGTAGTGTCTCAATTTCAGTGTCCAACTCTATTAGATCTAGACTGTGTTTTTCTTTCAGCATCAGCATCATGTTAGCTGAACATTGGTTGAGATTTTGTTCCCATTTAGTTTTTAATTCATCTTCCGCTACGTCAAAAGTAGGGAAAATCTGAACCCTCAAGCCTTGAGGATTCACATTTTCCCTTAAGTAGCGATCGAAAAAGCGTATATGCCAGCCCAAATTTGATTTTTTCTCCATTAGTCTTTTAAGTTTGGAGAAAAATACTTCAATCCCTATGTCTGTTTCTACCTGAGGAGTGCAAGAATTTTGAATGGTATCAAGAAATTGTTCCCAGATTTGGCCTGAGAATTGCGACATTCTGAAGGTTGCCAGAAAATACCAGGGGCCACCCAAAAGACACCCAAGACTGAAGAAAAAAGGGGGGAGGGGAGAAAAAATATATATATGTATCCCACCATACAAAGTAAAGAGGGATGCAATCTAGGGAGGGGCCTACCACAAAGATCAGGTATACCACAAGGGGGAACTCAGCGTGTGACGCCACCTCGGTCCCCGTCCACAAGTGGAAGAGTAATGGGGCTACGTCACACACAGAGTTCAAGCCCAGTGGTCAAAAAGTTCTATGCTTACTCAGAGGGCAACCTACACACCTGGCCTGAATACGGCTTTATCATTTAAGCCATTTCTGTAGGAAGTTAGATTTATATTTGATTATTATTTATTAATTTTCAATGTGTAATCTTTTATTTCTTATCTATCTTGCCCTGCAAGGATTGCTTTCTCACTTATATACAGTAATCATAACATTATTTGGCATCCGTCTGCCACCTAGTGGACACAATTGAGTTTCTTGCTTCTTCAAGGTGAAATGATCTATTATCAAGATCAAGACTGTTCTTCTGTTATTGCCTTTTCCCCTGCTATGGGGATATTACTGTAGGTTTAATATACTATAGCAATTCTTCTTGTTGCACAAGATTTAACTTTTTCATGCATGGTGTTATGCATTGCACCATGAAACTTACCCATGCTTACATATTATACCAACTGTGGATGTCAATGCGCTGCCAGAGGAGTAATCTATACGCAGCAGTACCTTTGGGAACCACCGGGTGGCGTTGTCTGAGCGGCAGCCTTGGAGTAAGTGAGGCCGTTGATCTGGCTGATCTGGATGTCAGTTCATCCATATAGACTGCGGCGCATGCGCAGTACGGCCGTTTCCGGGCCCATCTGCGCATGCGCGGCTAGTCAGATCAAACGGATGTGATGTCAGGGGTCATTGGACCCTTCACGTCCGGGTCACCCTATGGACTTAAGCACCAGCGTGTGTGTGTCTTTCACACACGCCAGGAACCTGGTGACAGAACCTCACTACTAGAGAGGACGCTTAACCTGCACATTGCAATAGGTATGTTGAACCAAGTGCCTTTCCTCCCTTATTATTTTTGCTCCTTATTCCCTGGTTCCTTCTATGTGGCATGTATATGGCTTATTATCTGTGGTGCCACTTTGCAGACCAGGATCTCCCCCACCATATGACTATCTCTCTTTTTGAATAACTGATATGCCCTAGGCTTTCCCTTTGTATTAGGATATCAGCCTCATTATAAAAGATACCTGTTTGTAATTATTTATTATTTATTGGGTGAGAGTTATTGTGGTTCTGCCATGACGCCCCGGTTTCGCCAAGCCCCACACCAGGGAATAGGGAATAACAATATAATTTCTTTTTCTCTGCATCAACTGTGCAGTAATATGTATTACTATCAACTTAGGTGTGTGACTTCCATATGTATGCCACACCAGGCACCACAGGAGCCTCTGCTTCGTCATAACCTCTCTGCATCCATCACCATGGTCATATAGGAATCTAAGCGTTGCTTAACCACAATAGGTATGCTACTGAATAATTGAACCATACCTATTATATATTAATTACCTCTTTTTCTTTTGGGACTTTCCCTATTTAAGTGTGCTGATGGACAAATTATTTTTCATCAGTAACACCACAGTTGTATACTTCTATAACTGTGATATTAGTTCCCTTATGTGCATATATATGCATATATGTTCTAATATATATGACCCATACTAGCTATTTGTATTATTGTTATCTTTTTAGATCTTGTTATCCAATTTTGTAACACTGCAACCTATCAAGGGTACGGCCTTACTCAGAACCCTGTGGATCTGACTCCCACAGGGGGTGAAGTTGTTGCCCAGACACGCTTTTGCCCGGTGTATTTTTCCAACTTCCCTTAGTCCTGCTCCGTGTGTATCCACTGGCGTTATTTGACATCCCACAGTTACTGGTGAGCATCTATATGTATATATAACTTTTATGTATTTTTTCATTCTTTATGACTAATGAATCACATGAAATGTACACTATATACCCTGTTTAAATTATATGTAACTAATGTATTTTTGTTTACATATTATCAGATAAGAGTATGTCATAGATGTGTGCGGCGCCCAGAAGACGCGTAGTGCGAAACATGTCGGCGACCAGCCCTCTACTCATCTAATTATTGTCACATCTTATCTGCAACAGGGCAATCAATGATTTCTGTCATTGTATTTTTTATTCATTTTGTTTTCGTGTATTTATATTAAATTTTGATACTTTTCTATATATGTGCCTATGTTACATTATTAGCTCACCTACTTCTGACACGAAACACCACAAAAAGTCCTACACTACTGACATGGTTTTATTACCTATTCAGTGCGTTTTTCGCTTTATATTTTAACCACTAAGGACTGGTGTAGTACTGTCAGTGTTGGAAACCAACCACACAAACTCTTTGAAATATACCATATAGTACAATTAAACAGATAATCAGTCCCAGGTGATTAGAAAACAGTTTTCACATAGATGAAATGTCCAATAATGGTGATATAGGAGATAGAGATCGTGCACCATCCACCGCACTCGCAATCCACCACGTGTTGAGAAAAGAGACCCCGCAGGGGTTCAAACTCACCAGAGATTCAAACAAAGCAAACCTTTCACAGTAATCGAAGATATAGCTATGAAGACTTAAGTTGCCCTTTCATGAGTTTAAACTATTTTAGGAAGGAAAGGAGGAAATTGAAGCATCCCTGCAGGACTTTGAGAGACTATGCCAGATACACAAAGTACTGTCCCAAGATTGGTCTTTTGTGGCCCACAACGAATCCCAGAGCACCGCGTGGCACTCTGGGATTCGTTGGGGTGGCCACAAAAGATATATACCGTATTTATCGTTCTGGCAGCCTCGGAGAGGACAGGAAGGGGGTGGGGCGAGTGCTGTCAGATAACATACAGGAGAATCTCCTGTTTACTTGGCGGCCTCTGTAATAGGAAGGCCGCCAAGAAAACAGGAGATTCTTCTGTATGTAATCCGTTGGCGCTCATCCCGCCCCCCTCCCTGTCCCCTCCTTTGGACACCCCTGATCTAGCTAGTACTCTTAGAATAGTTATTTAACCACACCCCTCTGGTAGTATGGGATTGGGTGAGAGATAAACAACCACAGACTGTACAGCAAGCGGCTACTTTGGCCAATGAATAGCTGGACTTTCGAAAGTCAGGCGAAAGCAAGCACTATCCAAGATCTCGGCCCAGTTTACCAGCCTCAAACCCAACTCCAGTACCTCAGTGGTCTGCCTCTAGATCCACAGCCTGACCCAACCCTCCTACCGGACCTAAGTTTTATACCTGTAACAAAACCTGTCATCTGCAGTGATATTGCTCTACCCGATCCACAAGGTACCGAGAGACTGCTCATCCATCCAGACCAGCGGCTCATTGCTTCCAGAATCAGGCCAACCATCAAGATCTTTGGGAAGAGTGCAGAAAACTTTGAGGCTGATCCTGTCCAAGCTGCTGCCAGAGATAATTTGCAGCACCATCGTAAGGTAGTATGGGTTAATGGACAGCCGGCCCATGGACTCTGCGATTCTGGGGCTACGATTACTCTCATCCAGCCTCACATGGTTCCCCAGTCGGCCCGGACCAGCCAGACTGTTGCAGTTAGGGTAGCAGGGGGCAAGGTGGTGCATTTATCCATTGCCCAAGTCCTCTTGGATTGGGGTTCAGGGGAGCGACAAGTGCGAGTAGGGTTACTACGCGAGTTATCGGCAGAAGTACTTTTGGGGACCGTTTTGGGGCATTTAAATTCCTCATATGCCCCAGAGGCCGCCATGGCCGTGACCACCTGATGACAGAGCCAACTTCAAGGCAACTCCACTCCTATGGGGACCCAGGTAAGACTAAATCTTCCTACATTACCCCGACTTGACAACTCTGTGTCCTGGGATTCTCCCTCCGATGTTGGGCAAGAGTGACCCTACTTTAGCTCGTCATCAAGGACTGGGTGGGCAAGTATCCAGGTAGGTTGGGGGAAGACAGAATATAGTGGGAGGGGATTTTCTTTATCATTACACTGAGGGGGTGGGCACCGGGAAGCGACAGGGTCCCAACAAATAGCTAGTCGTATCCCAGAAATACAGACGGGAGCTATTGCGGCTGGCTCACAACATCCCCTTGGCTGGACATTTAGGGATAGCCAAGACCCAGAGTCAGTTGTCTTGTCTTTTCTTCTGGCCCAGGTTACATGCTGAGGTGAGAGAATACTGCCAGACTTGTCAGAAAGTAGGGGACACAGGGGATCACACAAAACCACTCTGCAACCCCTGCCGATCGGTAGAGAACCCCTTATCTGGAAAGTGGTATATATTTTAGGCCCACTGGACTGCCCCAGTGCCACTGGGAAGAAGTATATTCTTATGGTGGTGGATTACGCCACCCGGAGCCATTCCCTTGTCCAATATCCAGGCTGATACGGTATCCGATGCCTTACTGTGGGTATTCACTAGGGTAGGGTTTCCCCAGGAGATATTGTCCGATCAGGGTATCCAGTTCACAGGCGAGCTGACGCAGCAGCTCTGGTGTCTCTGTGGGATTAAACCTTTCCAGAGCACCCCTACCACCCTCAGACTAACGGGCTGTGTGAGAGATTTAATCGGACCCTGAAGCAGCTGCTTCAGGCCTTCATTGAGATTAGGAAGGATTGAGAGAAATATCATCCCCATCTACTGTTTGACTATAGAGAGGTACACCAAGAGTCTACTGGGTTTTCCTCATTTAAACTGTTATATGGGCGAAGGGTTAGGAGACCCTTAGACTTAGTGAGGGCTTAATGGGAGGGAGTAGAGGATCCGGAAGGCCTCCCCATCCTTAGTTGTCTTGAAACTCAGGGAGCGACTGTGGAAACTTACCCATCTAGTCCATGAGAATATGCAATCGGCCCAGAGTCAGCAGAAGGTTGGTATGGTGCAGAATCGCTCCTTTTATATAAGACAGTAAGTCCTGGTACTAAAACCCCTGAAGAAAAAAAAATTACAGGCCTCCTGGCAGGGCCTCTATCAGGCGGTAAAACAACTGTGTGATACCACCTACATGGTCGCCAGCTGTGCAGACACAAAAATTAAAGAGGTTGTTCCATATTAATATGAAGAAGGCCTATCATGAGAGGGCTGAAACAGTAGCCACCATATGCGCTCCTGCCACCAGGGACTATAAATATTTACCGATGCTGGAGCTTCCAGAAATCAGTAATTTTTCCGGGGGGTGGAAGATATTAGGCTAGGAGAAAAGTTAGGATCCCAAGAACGAGAACAGGCCAGGGAATTACTCCAGGACCGGCAGGAAAAGTTCTCAGCACTGTACACAAGGTAGAGACCCCTGGGCAGAAGGAGACAACCAGCCTATAGAATTCCTGGAGCCAATGCGAGAAGGCATAAGAGTGGAGATTAGGGAGATGCTTGAGTTAGGGGTGATCAAACCATCAACAAGCACCTGGGCTTCCCCTGTAGTATTAGTCCCAAAATGGGATGACATGACCTGATTTTGTGTAGACTATAGGCGAGTGAATGACTGTACTGTGATAGATGCCTACCCCATGCCCTGAGTGGCCAAATTGCTGGACAAAATAGCTCAGAGACAATATCTGACGAGTATTGCCTTGTGTAAGGGCTACTGGCAGATTCCTTTGGAAGTGGAAGCAATTCCAAAGTTGGCCTTCATCACCCCGTTCGGCCTTTACCAGTTTCAGGTAATGCCATTTGGGATGAAGAATGCTCTGGCTATCTTTGGGAGAGATTAGGAGATCTAGTTAAGATGGGCCAATGTTGGGCTAAGAAGGACCAAACGTCACTCGATTGAGACCCATATGATGCATACCGATGAAGATTGAGGCAAAGTGGATTGAGATTGTGACACTTGTATCTTTTTGGGGGGAATGAGAACCTTCCTTTAAGTCGCTATCATTGAAGCGTTGTCTTCAGACTGCCATCCTCAGATCCTGGCCTCTACGAAACCCCCTCTCCCTTCCCCCCATTGTCTTGTCCTGGGACCTACACTTTATTTTGTGGGATGTGTGGCAGAGCGAGGCTCTGACCCAATGAAAATGATATTGAAATAGACACAGAGTCTGCATATCGGCTGAGTGCAGAGCTTAAATTTTAAAACAGGGAACTGCTCTGGCAGTTTTCTCAGATTTATTTATCTCTACAAGGGGCTATGTGGCTTGGAGATTCCTCGGAGATATGGGTGGGACGGGATCTCCAACCCTGTGTCCGGGTTATAGAGACAGCCTGCAAGCTGTGTGCACAGGTGCACACAGCTCATATAATAAAGGGCTGGGGAGAGCAGAAGTGAAGGAAGGTGAAGTGTGTGCAGCAGTGGCTGCTGGTGTCTCTGTGTTGAGACAGACGCTGTGTGCGGACAGACGCTGTGGGCGTTGAAGGGCTTCAAAGCCGTGTGCACCCAAGACTGGGGGTCTGGAGCAGCTGCTGGTTTAAGGGACCAGTTCCTATGGCAGCAGTGCTGTCGAAGAGTAGCCAGGTGGGCTAGTATTTTTCAGTTGTCTCTGATCATCGTTTAAACCCCTGTGTGGGATGCCTGAATGGTCTTTTGTTTTGTTTTCCTCCTTTAATAAATGTGGGCTACCAGGCTCTTAAAGTTATATGCCTGTTTGGTGTTGACTCAATGCACGAAAATGCATCTACCACAAGAGCTATCAATAAAATATTGTATTCATGCCGCAGAGTGTTTCTAGACATGAAGATTTGACATAGAGAGACGTGAAGATTCGACATAGAGAGATATGAAGAGTTTTTTTTTTTTTTTTAAGATTCTGTCGAATCTTCTTTTTTTTTTAGAATATTCGACAGACACCATAAGCCTTCAATAACAGATTCAACCTTCATTTGGATTTTCGGAGGAATGCATTTTTTTTTACGAAAAACAAAATAAATAAAAACGAATTTCGGGAGTAACTAAATACATTTTCTTTTGGACGAAAACGAAATTACGAAACAAAATATTTCAGTGTGCACATGTCTAATAATGACACTCCTGATATCGACAGATTTACACTGTGGAATACTTGCAAGGTCTATATATCTACCCTGCATTGACCTCCACTTATGGAAACATAAAGGCCTTATTCTCTTAAGAGACCTATACCAGGATGCATCTCTCCACACCTATGGAGCCCTATCTACACCCTTTGACCTTCCATGCTTGCACAATTTACCTATTTACAAGTCCGCTCTTTCCTTAGAAATTCCAGTCTCAATGTATACCTTCTTCCACAAACCTAAAACCCTACTAAGGGGTATTTCTCTGTTTTATAATATCTACAATGACCAAGACCCCTTCTCAAAGACCACTGCCATGGTAAAATGGTAAGAAGCCTTGGGAAAAACCATTCCATACGCCTGTTGAATGAAAGCTTTCTCTAAACCCTATACCTCATCCAAGTGCATAAACCACTGGGAATACTACCAAAAGGTAATACACTCTAGGTACTTTACCCTGTTCAAACTTTCTACCCATCCCAATCGGCCTTGTGCTGGAGGAAATGCAGAGAATCTGGCACTTTATACCATATACTTTGGTCTTGCATATCACTACGGTCATTCTGGAACAGGATTTTTTTCCATATTGTCCATTAACTGTAGCCAACACATTGCACCTAATCCAGAGATAGTCATATTGCACCTGAACATTCACAAATTTCTTCCCAAATTCCAAGTAGTATTAATACAATTGTTTTTAGCAACAAAAAATCACAATTACAAGACAGTGGAATGCTACCTATCCACCTTCCCCCAGTGATGCAATTCTCACCTCTAACCACCAATGCAAGATTGAGAAATTATTGGCAATCACAAACCTCAATCTCATAGTATTTATAGATACATGGAAAACCCTGGTTATCAAATCCTAAATGCACAGTCAAAGTTTAAAAGTGTTTATGTTATGGTGACTGGTTTACCCTTAACCCTCCTCCCCTATCATTTCCCTTTCTCCCCCCTTCATCCCCCTTTCCCTTCTCACCTTGGCAAGCTTACCTTGCCTACTCACACAAAAAGGGTGGGGGCAAAGGGACCAGGAACAGTGGCTGATGCTGACCCATTAACATTCCCTCCCCTAGGGTTGATGGACTATCTTGGTACGATAAAAAAAATTCATAGTATATAAAAGAAATGTTATTATATATAAAAATAATACAATGGATACATTAAAATGGGACAAACAGAAGCTCAGGATCACCCAAGCATTGACTGTTGTTACAACCGAATGGAATGGTCTGGTTCTCGACTAGTTTCGCAGTATAACAGCTTCCTCAGGAGGACCACTCTATAAAGCAAGCAATACAGTAATAACAAATAAATAAATAGTGCAGCGCAAGTAAATCTAAAAATGCAAATAATCAGAAAACATAAAGTCCATAAAGTGCAAAGTGATAAAGGTGCTCCAAAAATACAATGGTGATATAAAGTGCAGAAATCTTCATCAGATCTGTGACCCAAAGGACAGGATAATCCTCCACCAAGGCTAATGGATGGCCTCTCACCTCAGCGATTCGACCTGTGGCTAGGTCAAAAAGCAATAATCATATCCTCCAAAATGGCAAGCAGCTTTCAGGGCTCAACTCCAAAAACGTCCACCAGATGGAACCAGCAAGCAATATACAAATACTCCCATAGATCAATCAATGGACCGAGAAAAAGTAAAAGGACACACTCTAAGTGTACTCTGCTTAAAAGGTTTATTAATCGAAACACAAATAATAGAAAACCACTCACATTGTAGTGCACTCTGAACCGAGTGCAAGGATAACGGCTTGTACCGCAGCTCGGAGGCCCGGATCAGTGTAAACAGCGTGTGATGGTCTCAGTGAGGCAAACGTGGGTGACGTCGTCATAGCTCCTCCCCCTCGAAAGAAATGTATATTTCTTAGGTGGATGTTCTCTGCAGTACCCCCTTACAGGTGCATCCCATGCACCTGCTGGTCCCCCCGGCATCAGTGTCCTACAGCAGTCCATATACCGAACATACCGAACACATGTAAGTTGTCTTCAGTATCCTTACATAATGGATCACATTTCCGGTGATATATAGCTATTGCTACAATCTATCTGTATGTATTTCTCTCGTCCTTCAATGTTCAGACAAGAGCTATTACACATGGTAAGCAACAATAACTGTTTGCTACCAACTAAGCTGAGCAACGACAGGGACATGTGGTCCCATTGTACGTTCATTTAAGTCTTTGATTATATCTTCTCATACACCATTATGAATAGCAACACATTGGTCACTGAGGGATGATTTTCCCTCACTTCATATGACCGACTGCATAATTTACACTTTTCCTTTATATATTCCTCATTCTAGGTTCATTGGTTGGATGCGACTCATTTTGGTCATTTGTGATGAACTGCATGTTGTACACTTACACAGCAGGCTGACCTGCTGTGATTGGGACGTATACACTTCACTCATTAGGAAAATTCTTGATCACTATTGGAGGTACTTACCTGCTTCATTTTTATGCAAAGTTTATTATATTGATGATATTTGTGACCACTCTATGTTCATATGTCTATATATTTATTTTCTTTTTTCTTTCTTCTTAATTTATTCATTATCCTTTTTTGGTGTATGTAATGAACTTCTGAGAACCCTACATGGATATTTGCGCTATGGCGCATCTCTGTATGTTTACTTATGAAGTCTTTATTTATTTTAGATTACTCTATATGTCTGTGCGTCCCTGAGAAGCCCCCTGTAGGGTGAAACATGTAGGACTACTAGCATGGGACACATACGAAAGATCCTGCACGGTGTTGTTATTCTCCTCTGTGTGATCTTTTTATTATATGTGCTTTTGTACAAATAGACTGTATTTATTATTAAACATTTATATTTTTATAGTACTATGATTTCTGAATGATTTCTGTGGTTCTCTATTCAATGATATACTTTATTATTTAAATACATATCTCAATTATCCAATATGCATCCATAAAATCCCACGCCATACCCCTTTATTGGGAATTTATATACATTTTTTCTACCAGGGATGGAAATGCATTTGGCTACTAACCCTTTTTGTAGTGCATGCTCTATATACTGTTCTCTATTACTGTAGAATAGGTCCCACACTGCCACCTTCCCTTCTTTTTACTTTCAGATGTTTTTATTCGAAAACTTTACAAAGAGAAAAGAAAACGACAGACACATGTGAAATAAGACCACACATACCGAACTTACATCAGGAATCAGAGTAGCAAGCATTCAAAGAATCAGCAGAAAAACAGCACAATTGTTCACAATTCACAATCTAAATATATAAATGTAGAAATCTGGATGTCAGTGAATGAGAGTAGCCCTGACAAATGGGAGCCACCCATCGTTCAAATGATACAAAAAAAACTTAAAGCATAACTCCACTTTTGTTGAGAAAAATCATTCTCCCCTGGGTGATGTATGTACACTGCAAGGATTATAATAACCATTGTTGCAGATTCCTACCTTTTGAATCAATCCCTGCGTGTTTGTCTGTGCCTCTGGCCTGAGTGGGTCTAATGGGAGTGGTTTCATATTTATCAGACAGCTTTAGCAGCTGCAGAGCACTAATGAGGAAAGCTGCTGGGCCTCCCTTTTAGATTACAGTGACCTAGCTGGGGAGCTTCAACAATTACGGGACAAAGGGAATGTGCGTATAGCTCGCCCATGGTTCCCAAATAGTCAAACATTTCTGGGAAGTGTCCGAAAGCTACCAAACCATCTTAACCTAAGCCATGATCCAGGAAATGTTCAACTTTGCCAGGTGGAACGATACAAAGGGTTGTTTCCAAGGCCCTGGCAATTGTTAGTTTGGCACCCTTGTGGATTAAGAATATAGGACATTGCATGCTCTTAGAGACACCATCAACTAGATAGTTGAGGAGGGAATTGTGTGGGGACTTCGGGATTGGGAGGCCAGTGGTCTTACAAAGCATAGTAAAGATTTTATTCCAAAAACCTCTAATCTTGGGGCAGTCCCACCATACATGTACCATGCTGCCCATGTGTTCACAACCTCTAAAACATAGGGGTGAAGATGCCAGATAGAGCTGGGCCAATTTAGACAGAACTAAATACCACCTCACCATGACTTTTACGTTTGATTCCACTAAGGAAACATTGAACAGCCCACGGTAGGCATGAGCTTAGATCTTAAATCTTAGAACACCTCCTTGACATAGTCTGTTTCTTTTCACAATACTACATTACCCCCTTTGTCACTAGGTTTAACAACACATCCCTGCAGATTTTTATAATTCTGGTACACTTTCCGTTCAACCACTGTTTATCCTGATTATCTTGTCCTGAATGGATGTTCCCAGTCAGTGGCTCAAATCTCTTGTGTTATTACTTCCAAGAAAGTTTGTAAATATTTGTTGTTTTTGGGGGAAACTTGTCTTGTAGGGGGGTAGCTGTGGGTGGAGCTTTTTTGGGGGGGACTGAAGTATGTCTGTATGTGCCAACTTGGATCTTTTTTGCTATTCATATTGTTTGTGTTTTATATTTGAATACATACTTCTGGTGTGCTTCTGTGGTGTCTATGACTTTTACTGCTCTGTTTTGGTTTAACTATTTTTTGGTGAAGCCCACCCATTTACATTGGATTCCCACGACCCAATTTTTGTTTGGTTTGCAAACAATGATACCAGACAGCAAAGTGACTACTTTTCCTCAGTTAACCACTTGACCTCTGGAAGGTTTTACCTCCTTCATTACCAAGCCACTTTTTTTTACATATTGTCACCAGTGCAGTACAGAGTCAACATATGTGGTCATAATCAGAGATATTTTCTTACAATTTTTTTATGTAATTTAATCAGATTAGTTCAGTTTCCCCATAGTGGCAGGGAAGGGTTAATATGGACATTTGATTGCTGTTAAAGTGATGATCACTGTAACAGCAATGCTTTGAACTGCCATGAATAGGTTGCATTCATGACAGTTGTGATTACCGTGATTGGCTCTCAGCTATCACATAGTTATAGAGTGTTGTGATTGTCCCAGGTACCATGTAATAGCTGTAGGCCAATCACAGTATCACAATACCAAGCATAGCTGTTATGAATGAAACATATTCATAACAGTTGTGTTTACATTGTGATCATGTGAGCGCATAGCAATTATGTGGTACCCCAGCAGCTAAAATCAGCCTGGTACAGGTAGCCACAATGCTCAGATGGTGATGTACATGTAAGTGATCCAGCCAGACCCTTGCCACACACTCACAGTAAATGTATTGTGGGTGGGAGGGAGCTGGTTAAATAGACTAACAGAATAGGCTACAAAATTGAAGACGTGTGTGATACTAATTAAAAAACAAAAAAAAAATGTTATGCCCTGTACACACGATCAGTTCATCCGATGAAAACGTTCTGATGGATTTTTTCATCAGATATCCGATGAAGCTGACTTTCATCAGTCTTGCCTACACACCATCAGTTAAAAAAACGATCGTCACTGGAGAATACCTGGTCCATTCAGGGATAAGAATGCATGTGATTCTTACATCACCCCTTCTGGTGGACAGTACCGTATTGTAATTGTAATTTTTTTTTTGTATGTATGTATGTCTTGTATGTTTTGTAAGAAAATAAATAAAAATGTATATTTGAAAAAAAAAAACGATCGTGTCAGAACGCAGTGACGTAAAACACAACGACGTACTGAGAAAAATGAAGTTCAATGCTTCCGAGCATGCGTCGACTTGATTCTGAGCATGCGTTGATTTTTAACCGATGGATTTCCCCACAGACGATTGTTTTTTTTCTATCGTTTTTTTAACCATCATAGATAATTTTAAAACAGGTTCTATATTTTTTCACCGATGGGAAAAAAAACAATGAGGCCCACACACGATCCGTTCGTCTGATGAAAATGGTCTATCAGACTGTTTTCATCAGACGAACCGATCGTGTGTACGCGGCATTACTCTAAAATATCACTACGATCCTATTATTGATATGATTTTCCTAGGCTATATTACAATACCTGTATAAATAAGTAATGATCTCTTTTCACACACTCTTTGCTTGACTCTATGACAAACCAAAGACATGCAGGTATACATGAAACAATTACTTTTATTATCATCCACATCTGTTGACATTTCCTATTTGACTATATCTCACAAAAGAACAGCCACAATCCTCTGGGTATATTCATCTGAGATGATTGTTGTTCCTCCCTTGAGAGCAATCCATTTGAGGTGTTAGCCATGCTCTCATGGTGCATATATACTTGAGTTTCAGCCTCTGATCCTGAAAATCTCACCGTTGCAATTAAAATGATCAAAGAATAAGTAATCTTGAAAGTAAAAGAAGTGTACTTTAATCAGTAGCTAAAAATACCATATTTCATAATTATTTTGTTTCTGTATTTAAATCACAGGCAAGTGAAATGTCTATTTTAAATATTAAAGAATTTCCAAATTTACATAAATAAACCTTCCACTATGGTAATATAATCCTAAAAAAAAGATAATGTATCAGTCAATTAGCAAACAATTTTCAAAACAGAGGCAAAGCATTTGTTGGTGAACAGAACAAAGATTTTCAATAGGATAATAATTTCCAAGTTATTCCATAGAACATGTGAATAAGCATTAGGCTCTCAGTATTCACACAAAGAAAAAGAACATGAATTATACATTGACCACAATGTAATTCATAATGAAAATATTAGGTGAATACAATTAGGTGAATACAAGGATGTAAAAAGCTATTCTTTGTAAACAACTTTTTAGAGAGTTTAAGGCTTATTAAACCATGGACGTTAATCTGTGAAGATTACTAAAATGAATTTTTTTTTCACATATCTCTATAATATTTCACATTACCAACTATGATAATGTTCTCAAGCAATTTATGTGTCATAGGAGTAGAATGCATTGGCTGCCACTCCTGTAAGCCTTGTAGGTAGATGCAGCTCTGCACTTGGCAAGCAGCTAGAACATGTAAGGTGGAGATGCATAGTGCACTGCATGACAATTGAGCTACAACAATTTACTGACTACATTCATAAAAGCTATTATTTAGCTACATTATTTGTTTATTAATTATTTATTAAGAGCTGTAACATACTTTAAAAATAAAATAACAATATAAGGCACAGTCCTTGATCTCTACTATCACAGGGTCGAACCAGCATGTTACCCCTCAATTGGCCCTGTTAGGGCTAGGACTAGAAGCACGGCATGTGTATTACCATTTCATATTAACACACATATTAATAGCAGCTCGGCTAGCCATTGCCCGAAACTGGAAAAATATCCAAGCTCCCACTCTCCAACATACTGTACCCTAACCATACTTAATCAGCATCTTCATTTAGAATATATGCACGCTAAGGCGCACTTTACAGTACGCCAATTTACAACACATTGGTCCTCCTGGCTAGCAGATCCCAGGTGCATGTTTGAAATATCATAAGGTCATAGGATGTAGCTAAATAGCCTATTTTTCTTACAACAACAGATAGACCCTACAATAGATACATAGATATCATATAAAGCCATAGCACATGCAAAGATCCCATAGCTCTACTCTAGGAGGACACCTACTTAAGTCTTAATCGACAACCCTTTGTAAATAAAACCAGCTGTACTAATTTCTCTAACTTTTGCAACATTTAAGGTCAAGGTTCAACCCTTTGGTGGTTACTGTATATATGCATAGCCTAAACTTGTGCTCTAATGCACTAAGCCGACCTGTGTGATGAACACGCTTACAACAGAGCTTACTGACATATGAGATGAGTATCTTTAATTATTCTAAATGATCTCAGCACATATTATACTACATAGTTTGCATAGAGTATACAGAGTGACTTAAAAAAAAAAACTCTTTCAACCGCAGGTTAATTTTTTCTATAAGTTACGCTGTAATTTTATTTATTTTAGGGCTTTTGTAAACATCAACATTTTTAAAAAAAAAATTAAGTATTAAAAAAAAGGCAAATTTCCAATCCATAATTGTATTCCAAACAACAGCTTGATAGTATTGATTGAAATCAGGTATCTTAGGCCTACACAAAAATCTCATAAAATATTATTGCTCTAGTGCTATTTCAGATATACATAGACATTTAAGATTGTAAAGTACTAAAGAATCATGGGGGAATACCTATTGCAGGAGTGCCCAACCAGTGGCCCTTGGGCCAAATGTAGCCCACAGAGCCCTCTGATGTGGCCCGCGACCCCCTGCTCTGGGATGGAATAAAACAGTTTAGTACTAAATTCACAGTGTATATTTTGGCATTTCTGTTCTGCAGTAGTTACCGGGCTGCTTTCAAACTGATCTGTAGGTGCATAGAAGTACACTTGTGGGTTACCTGCACTGAGCCATAGACTTCTATTACCTGTGAGTTTGCACCACACCTACAGGATATAATAGAAGTCTATGGCAAAGTGCAGTTAACCTGAAGGAAAGCCACAGGTGAACTGTGCTGCACCCGTGATACTGGTAAACAACAGTGCATCAGTGTGAAAGAAGCCTTAGGCCCCTTTCACATGGTCAGTCCAACTCAATCGGACCCTCCATTCACCTCTAAGGAGTGGAAGATGTAAATTTCTTGTGTCCGTTAACAAATGCCTACTTCCAATCCAATCCGCCATCTACCCGCTCTGCTCATTGCGGCCGGTTACCAAGTCGTTTAAGTGGCCCTTGCTCTTCAAACAGGTTGGACACCCCAGACATATTGTAATCATTCGAAATGTAAAAAAAAAAATGGAAAATGGTTATCTTAATGATGTTAATTTTGGCTAGCAATGAGTGGTAGAGAGCATGCCACTGTTGCAGATCAGCATGTGTCTGTTTTAGCAGGAGGTTACTTACCTCACAGACTATATGGGCGAATATTTATAAAGGATACAACTACTCTCCACATGTTTGAGCTGAGATACAAAATAAAAGGGATGGGACTACCCACTCCTATATACCAACTACTCTGCCTCATGGCTCACTTAATCCCTTTCCATAATATTCCACTTCATAGCATCCAATTCCATGACACCCTACTGCACAACATGTAAGTGTTTGTCTACTGGACAATTGTGTTTTATGCCTTCCCCTCATGGACACATGAACTTACTTAATAAATTCCCTCTTGTGGAACATAACAACCAATGCTATATAACCTCCCAAGACAAACATTTCTAGAATTTTATTGAGTTATCCCAATTCCCAGATATACACACAGACTATATGGGTGAATATTTACAACAGATACAATTACTCTCCTCACATGTTTGGACTGAGTGACAAAGATAACAGGAAAGAGACTGCCCCCTCCTTTTTATCAACTAATATTTCTCACGGCTCATCTCACCCCTTTTCATAATATCCCACTTTGTAGCTCTCAATTTCACATCATCTAACTTCTCGACATGAAAGATTGTTTGCATGGTGGCCAATTGTATTTTTTACCCTCCCCCCATGGAAACATGAGCTTACTTATTATGTTTCCTCTCATGGACCATAACTAGCAATGATAAGTAATGATAAGAAACCCTAATGGGTCTATATTATCTTTAAATATGTCAGAACATTTGGGGTTAAAAGAATACATATAAAGTTGCACAAGTCTATTTTTCCATTGTTCCTATCCATATATATATGATGAACAATACTAAGCCATTTTTGGATCCTATTCTCACTCTAAGAGGTTAATATCAAGTTAAAGATACAGCGGTTTTCTGCCTTACAAGAAGGCATGGTTCTTCTGTATCTTTATCCCAGGCCATAAAATAGAAGGTTTGACATCTGTAGATAAGGGTCTGATGAACACAAGCTGTTACAAGCTGTGTAGGGTGGTCTCTGTACTATGAGACCAATGGGGCTTATTCACAATCCCGGTGGAATAATATACTGTATCTTAAATAGTATTGTTTCTTTATAATGCCTTAACAATATATGTGTATTAGTAATGCATATATAAGCCTGTTTAATACATAGACATTACTGGGGTCCCAGGTATAAGATTCTATAATAACTTCAAAGTATTAGACTGCTTTGATCACTTTCCGGCATTAGTTTAAAGGAACTTTCCAAGGCATGTGTGCTGATCATAAAACTTTCTCAATCATAAATTTAGGGGTTGCCGAAATGTCTAGGTTTGTTGTCGTATTGTTTGACATATAAAATAATTTATGGTGTAATACCAGGCCAGAAGTCACAGTGGGGTCGTAAATCATGATTAACTCTGAATGACCTTAAAATTAGGAATTATTTCTTAGACACAACTGCCCCCTACAGGTTAATATCGACATGGTATAAGATGGTCACCCACCAAAACATATTGTCATGTGATATCGCCAGTCATGTGATAGGGAAATACACACCCACTTATTTGGGGAGACATAAAAGTGATTACACAAGACAGGAGGGGATCTGATCTCTGAAAAAGCTCTGTGGGAGAGAGATGGGAAGGCTGATGGGAGCTGATCGCTGGAGGCCTGATGGCTGGAGCTTGATCTGATCTCTAATCTCTGAAGGAAGCTGGAAGGCAGAGATTGACCGCAAACATGTTGGGGGGGCTCACAGAAGTCCTTCAGTAGGACTTTCTCACTTCTCAAACAGCAAGATCTCTTACATACTGGTAATGTATAATCTTGATTATTTACTTTTTGGTAATTTAAAGGTTTCCACATACACACAACCAAGACCGTTTAAATATACTTGGCAAATATCATTTGGGAGTTGGTTATGTCTAACTGCAATATGACGTAATTGTATTCCAAATATTAAAGACATACATATTTTGTTTGTCTTTGAAAAGCTAAGTGCCAACGATGGTAAATCGGTTTTGGAGTGAGGTATGTAAAAATAAATTCTTCCTAAATTTAAAATTAAGCTTGTTTGCATTGAGAGAGAGAGAGAGACTTGTAAAGCGCAACACATGCAAACTGAATCGCCTCTGGGCACTGTATCCATTTCATGGGTAAGGAACCCCTTGACCTCAGAAGAGATGGGTTTTAATCTTTCTCCTGAAGGCCAAGTGGTCCGACTCCAGTCGGATGGTGGTTGGTAGTGCATTCCACAGGCGAGGTCCCTGGACTGCAAATCTTCGATCTCCTTTGGACTTGTATCTGGCCTTGGGTATCTGGAGGAGGTTTTGATTGGTGGATCGCAGAATGCGATTGGGGTTATGGGCTTTAATTTTTTTGCATAGATATTGGGGGGCGTTGCCTTGAATACACTTATGTATTAGGCAGAGTGCCTTGAAAGTGATTCTGTCTTTTACTGGCAACCAATGAAGGGATCTCAGTGAAGGTGAGATTGATTCCCATGTTTTTTTCCCAGTCACTAGTCGAGTGGCCGTATTTTGAACGACTTGCAGATGAGTGATTTGGTATTTGGGGAGTCCTAGATAGAGGGCATTTGCGTAGTCGAGTCTGGAATTGATGATTGTTCCCACCACGACTGCAATGTCCTCTTTCGGGATAAAGGGCGTGAGTCTGCGAAGTAGGCGCAGCAGATGGTGGGATCCGCTGACTACTGACCCTATTTGTGCATCCATTGTCATGTAGGTATCGAAAATGACTCCGAGACTTTTGACTTTGGTGCTAGGGGTGATAGTTTTACCCAGAATGGGTGGGGGAGTCCATGTTGACGCAGGGTGATTTTTCCGGTTAGCGTGAAACAGGAGAAGTTCTGTTTTCGAACCGTTGAGTTTAAGATAACTGTTTGTCATCCAGTTATCTATTAGAGTGAGGCATTTCTCTAGTCCAAGAGAATGATCCTTTTTGTTGCAGATGCGGAAATACAGTTGTGTGTCGTCTGCATAGGAGTGGTAAAGTAACTTCTGGTTACTGATGATTTCAAAGAGAGGGCGAAGATAGATATTAAACAATACGGGCGACAAGGGAGATCCCTGAGGGACTCCGCATGACACCTTACGTTTTTCCGAAGTGAAAGACCCCAGTTTCACTATTTGTGATCGGTTTTCCAAGAAGGAGGAGAACCAGGGTAAAACACATTCAGCGACTCCGGCTACTTCAGCTAGCCTAGTCAGTAGTAGTCCATGGTCTACAGTGTCAAAAGCCGCGCTTAGGTCCAGCAGTATCAGGAGACAAGATTCTCCTTCGTCTGTGGCCTCTAGAGCGTCATCCCATATTTTGAGCAGCGCCGTTTCTGTTCCGTGACCCGGACGGAAGCCTGATTGAAACGGATCGAGTAATTTATGGGTGTCTAAATGCAGTTGCAGCTGTTGTACAACTACTTTCTCCATTACCTTGGAGAAGACATTTAGAGCTGTTATGGGCCTCCGGTTGTTTGGGTCTTTGGGGTCGAGGGTAGTTTTTTTTTAGAATTGGTTTTATTGTAGCTTGTTTTAGCAAGGTGGGCACCATGCCCTCCTTGAATGATTGGTTAATGAGCTGCGTGATAGCTGGTGCCAGTATATCGGCACTTTCTTTCAGCAGTTTAGTGGGGATGATATCATTGGGTGCTGTGCTATTACGCAGAGTCCCGATGATGTTTTTAGTGGCATCGATGGAAATGGGTTTTAGAGTGAATTTTGGTGGTTGCGACGGATTTATGTGGGTAGTAGGCTTGTGATTTGGGGGGGAGTTGGTGACGGTTCCATTTTGCTGAATACTTTGATTTTTTCAATTTTATTAATGAAATAATCCGATAATTTGTTGCAAAATTCTTGTGAATCAGAATTGGGGGCCTCTAAACAAGCAGGATTCATAGTCTGAGTGACCAGCTTGAAGAGTTCTCGGGGGCGGTTAAGGGCATTTGCGATGATGTTGGAGAAATGATTTTTTTTTGGCCGTGAAGATTTCTTTGTGATATTTATTTGTTATTATTTTGTAAATGGTGTGGTTTTTATCTGAAGAGCACCTTTTCCACGCAGCTTCTGCTCTTCTATGCTCTTGCTTTAGCAACGTCAGCTGGTCATTAAACCAGCTGGAGTTGTTTTTCCGGATGCAAGTTTTGCGTTTTGGTGCTACTAAGTCAGCTGACTGTAGTAGCGCCTTGTTGATGGCGTCAAGTGTTTCTGTGGCTGTTTGTTTTTGTTGGGTTGTTTTTATTTTGTTCCCTAGTGTTGTTTTGAAGAGTTCCGAGTGGAGCTTCTTCTGAGATCTAGTCCAATGAGTTGTCACCGGTTCTGTCGCTTTTTTTGGGCTGGCATTTTTGGTGATTGTGAATTTGATGGCATGGTGATCGGTCCATGGTTGCGGCTCATTTCCCAGAACGTCAATTTCCAAATCATGTTTGAAAATGAGATCGAGCGTATGGCCTGAGGCATGAGTGGGGCCTTGTACTAGTTGCTGCAGACCTAATCCTTCCAGATGGTCGATGCAGGCGTCGGCTACGGGGTCCAGCGAGGAGTTGGCCCAGAGGTTGAAATCCCCAAGCACCAAAAGGTGTTTGATGTTTAGGGTATATGTGGAGATGAATTCCGTCAATGACGTGAGAAGGTGCATTTTTGGGCCTGGTGGTCTATAGCAAAGTAGCAT
This sequence comes from Rana temporaria, assembly GCF_905171775.1. NCBI lineage: Eukaryota > Metazoa > Chordata > Amphibia > Anura > Ranidae > Rana > Rana temporaria. The sequence goes on from NC_053496.1 coordinate 113,077,185, forward strand.
ATGGACCGTATCTTGGGGATTTGTTTGCAGCTGCAGAGTGAGGGTTTCCATGAATGGAAGCGAGTTTTGAAGGACTGGTTTGGTGATCGAGAGGTGAGTCTTGTGGATCACCGCCAGCCCCCCCCCTCTTTGCCCCACTCTGTTTTGCATTTCAATGCGATAATTTGCTGGCACCAATTCTGCTAGAATGGTGTTGCAGTCGGCTGTCAGCCAGCTTTCTGTGATGAAGAGGCAGTCTAGATCGTGTTGAAGGATGAAATCATAGATTTCTTGTCAGTGTTTTACTGCCGATCTTGTGTTGACCAAAGCGCATATTATGCGCTTGGGCTGGGGTACCTGCGCATAGTTTTTGACTGTTGATCGTCGATTGATTCTCAACAGTCGCTCATTCCTTAGAGCTTTTTTGGTGACAACTGGGAGTATAGAGGCAAATGGTTTTAGTTCCCGGATGGTTTCTGCAGAGTATTTTAGGTAACCCATGGTCGCAGAAAAAAACGCAGGGAAGTAATGTTGATTGGGGGGGTCTTAAATGGTGATGGGTGGAAGACTGTCCAAGTGAGCCGTCACTCATTGAGTCTTCTCCCCCTGATTGGTCCAGAGGAAGGCGAAAAACCCCAGGCGTGCTGTGCCAATCTGCAGCGATCGGGGGAAAAAATTCCTTCCTGACCCCTTAACGGCGATCGGTGCAACCCTGGATCAATTGGCTAAGGGGGTGGGAGTCCTGTTTTTTTGTGCTGTGTCTGCAGCAGCCGAGAGCTGGGAGGACCCTGCCTGGCTGCACTATCCCTGGGGAGAGCCGACATTGCAGAGCTTGTGTACAAATATAACATTTGTTCTGTACACATATATAATAAGTAGTAGCAAGAGATCTGTTTGTCATTGAGACGAGATACTACAAGGTCAAGGTTATGTCACTAAAAGCTAAAAGGTTTTAAATACGCCAAGATGATTTAGATAAGAGCTATGAATATACCTTGTCATATGATGTAAAAATTATGTAAACATTCAACCATCGCTTATTTCTGATTATAGAAGCATATCAATTATTTGTTGTAATACGAATTGTACGTGATTTTAGTTTTGCACTACATCTTTGGTTAATAAATATATATATTTTAAATATTCATTTGTTTTGCTTGTCCTCAAAATAGCACAGATAAAAAAATTTTGATATCTTGTATGGTAGGAAAAGTGTATATCTCCCAAAGCACATATTTACATATTTTCATAAATTCAATAATATTTTTTAGTTCAGAATAAACATTCTGATGGTATGTGTAGGCTCTATGCCGAGATACGTCAATGGTTCTGACATATACATATCCTGCCCCTCTTCTAGCCACCAAGAGGGAGATCTATTTTTATATTAATTTCAGTTTTGCTATTAAAAGAAAGATCATGGGTTCAGACCTCTATAGTTTACACTAGTTTATTTACCTTTACTTTGTGGGTTGACCTTTTAGCTCCTCCCACGCACCCCACAGGTAGTTGTTACAACCCGTTACATAAAGTGTTTATTATACAGCGTTTTTCTTAGCCTTTGGTGTTGGTCAGCGAAAAGTGTTAGCATCAATCTTCAGTGTATACCCATATTTAAAAAGGGCTTTATATAACAATTACATATTATAGTTGACTAAAGTTTAACTTTTCTTGTTTTTGCATTTTGTTTGCAGCCAAACCTATACCTTACTCTTCTTTTCTTCCTTCCTACAACTCTCTTCTTTAACTGATGTCTCTGGAACACTTCGATACATAACTTTAAAGAAAACCAATGGATAACCAGGTATGCCACGTAGCCGAAAGAACTATTGTCTTATGCTTCTTACTGTCAGTACTAACGTCAATTTTCGCACTATACATTTCACAACACACCTTGACAATGACATTCTCTGCCATTGGGATAGATCCTACAGTGATATCTTTCAACTGCTGAGGGTTAAATATTCCTGAAAAGAGAGTCTCATTCCTACGTGAACTTAAAAAAAAAAACAAGACCCCAATTTGTTTTCCTTCAGGAAACACATGTTCACACACAACATATCCCTAACCTGTTGTATACATTTTCCATTAAAGCTTTCCATGCCATCAACAAGACATCTAAGACCAAGGGAGTGTCCATCTTAGTGAGTAAGGAGGCTCCATTTGTTCTACAACAACAATTGACTGACCCAGAGGGCAGATACCTTTTCCTCAAAGGCACTCTGGCTGGCAGACCAGTTACATGTATTTTCCAAACTCCTCCCAAATCACCTTTTGTAAACACATCATAGATAAGTCAAAATGGTTCACCTCTGGGTGTATCATCCTTGGAGGTGACTTCAATGTACCTCTAAACCTATTGATGGACACTCAATTGGAAATTCAAGTATCAAATATAGCATACTAAAAAGGCTTAAAGCGTTATGACACTCTCTGACACTAGTAGGTGTGTGGAGATCATTACACAACAGAGATTACACATACTAAAAAGACATATGTGTTACTAAGAAATATTAATAAAACATTAACAGTGCTAAAAAAAGCCTTTAAATATGGCTCATGAGTCAAACACCCATACTCTGCAAATATCAAATAGATTGAATACAATTGAGACTGTGGGTATGAAATGAAAATCGTCCCAGATAAGTGATTATCACTCAAAAGTTTCAAAATCCCAAAAGTCCCATTTAAAAAATAAGTCCAATTGACTCCTCAAATGCCAATTTGCTCAATACTGGTGGAATTCTCAGGGTATAAACACTGATCTCCTCAGATGCTGCAAGGATCACTCTGCGGTATTCCCCTTATGGTATTGTACTCACCAGAATGTAGAAATTCTGGGCATTAAGTGAATCCACTTGATACAACCAATCTCGGCACTTCTCCTCTGGTGTATGGTGATGATATTCATATGGTGTAAGTGTGTAGCTCAGCAGACATGCAGGGAAACAAAAGGAGACTGCATATAGTGTAAAACCCTTTTTTTATTTAAGTATTACAACCCCTGCTACCCGCTCATGCTTGCACAGTATAATAGAATAAAAGGCTTGTCATATGGGCTGCTGCCTTTGCCCACTCAGAAATATGGCTTAATCTTTCACCACAATATCCCCGCCGTGAGTCCCAGGTAGATGCTAGCTGCCTTGCAAGCTTGATTGTCGTGTAGCCACGCCCTGACACGTTTCGTGATAGGTCCATGTCTTCAGAGGGCGTGCACCCAGTTTTGCAAATCTCTTCATGAGTGAATGGGAAGACAGGTGGATACATAATAATAGGAAGCACGAATTGATCTCTTACCAAAGATATATAGATGATCTCTTCATGATATGGCAAGGCTCGGAGGAATCCCTCATAGCATACTCAAAGTGGCTTAACAGCAATAAGAATAACATCAAATTGGAATTCACCTGGAGCCAACATGAAATTCATTATCTAGATGTGACAGTCATCAAAGGTCCAGATCACCTATTTACTAAGGCATATTTCAAGGCCACGGACAGAAACAGTTATATCCCGATACAAAGTGGTCATCACCCATGTTGGCTTCGGAATATACCGAAAGGCCAATTAATGCGAATTAGGCGTAATTGCACCCAGGATGAGGACTACAGAACTCAATCTTAACTGATTAAACAACGGTTTGTGGAGAAGGGGTACAACAATGAGCATCTAGACACACTTATACAACAAGTGGGAGAAAGCTCACAGGTAGCACTTTTGCAACCCAAAGAACGCCCACCTAATCAAACGCATGAATGGGGCTTTATTTCTAATTACCACGAACAATACCGTGAAGTAGAAACCATCTTTAAAAATCACTGGAACATACTTGCCATGGATAAAATACTAAAGCCAATACTACCAGAAATACCACCTTTCATCTACTGAAAAATGGCAAGCTTTGGAGATCAAATAGTCCAGAAAGTTCTGGACCCTCCGAAGAAAGTGCAGATGTTTTGGGATAAGGCAGGTTTCACAGCTTGTAGAAGATGCAAATCCTCTCAGGTGTCAACGCATCTGAGGGGCATAACCAGTTTTACATCCACCGCAAACGGTAGAATCTTTGAAGTTAAAGAATCAATTACTTGTGCTACAACACATGTGGTTTATGCTTTAGAATGTCCTTGTGGCTTAATGTACATAGGACGAACCAAAATAAAACTGTTTAAAAGAGTGTCCGAGCATATATATAATATAACCATTGGCTATGAAGAACATAGTGTTTCGCTACACTTTTTGGAGAAACATGATAAGAACCCCATAGGACTGACGTTCTGGGGTATTGACCGAGTTGGCCTCAACTGGAGGGGGGCCAATATGGTCCGAGAAATCTCAAAAACGTGAAACACAATGGCTATATATGACCAATACTTTGAGTCCTAATGGCCTGAATATAGATGTAAATCTAAACGTATTCATTAGCAATCATTAATAATACTTATATATTTTGAAAATGAGGAGGTCATTGACATTCATTATATATAGGGTTTCCTTATGGAACGGTCTCGTATCCTAAAGGGAGGAAAATGAAACCCACACTTGTATAAAGGGGCTTATCATGAATACACACCCATACAGGTGTCAAGCATGACTAGTACCAGGTGTCAGGGGCAGCAAAACACTACTGCTAGGAGTAGGGAAGCAATGATGACTCTGATTAGAGGTCTGATGTTTTTATTTACTTTATTTTATTTACTTTATTTTGTGTATGCACGTATGTATTTACAAATTTAATCATGCACTCGAGGAATGAATTTTGATATTGGGTATTACCCAGTACCAACTCCAAACGCATAACATCGCAGATGATTGATCGAGCATATGGGGCTGAATAAGATCACTACCATAATCAGTATGTAATCACAGATGGGGTGCAGGCTGTGGAACATTTTGATATCGTGACGGTCTATCCTTTATTTTATATAGGGATGGATAATACATAAGATGGACATTATGGATAACTTCTTTCCATTATTAGCCTCTGTATTTTAGTATAGTTTTTCCTGGGTTCGGGTTTGATTTATGTATCTGTAAATAAGTTGGTAACAGTATTTACTATTAAGAAAGTTATATGAAAGCGTTACGTGCAATGGTTATGGTAAAGAAAAGGATGATGAATTGAAACTGTAATGATTCATATAACAATGTTACAGGATATATTGAAGCTAATGAAGTTGTCTAAAAAAGCATGTAAATAGTCCTGGGGATACAAGCATTTGCTCACATCAGCAATAGGGTGATAGCTTTCCACAGAGCAGTTTTTAAACATGTATTTTTATATCTTTATATCTTTTTTTCCCTTACAGGGTTAATATGACAGCCCGAGACGAGTAATTCTGCTAAAAGGCTTAATCGAGATGGTAAGACGGCTCTCCGGTCAGTGACGTACTGAAGGGGAAGCCGCAACTATGTGCTGATACGACACGACAGCTGACGTATGCGGATGCATATTGTGCAGCTCATTGTGCCATCAGGTCGACGCAACAGCTGAAGGGGCGGGTACCCACTTAGGCTGACGGCGTATGACCAATCAGCTTGGCAGAGGGGCGGGAACATTTTGCTTCCATCCCCGCTTACAGCGCTGGCCAGTCCCCACATGACAGAGTGGCTGACGTAGGCGAAGGCCTGCTCGTAAGGTCGACGCAACAGCTGTTGGGGCGGTGACCCATTGAGCTGTCAGCACATGACCAATCAGGGCAGTAGAGGGGCGGAGGCATATGAAAACTTCCCACTATTTAAAGGACCTATCGAGAAGTGTAGCCACACCCTCTGAAGACGTGGACCTATCACAAAACGCATCAGGGCGTGGCTACACGACAATCAAGCTTGCACAGAAGCTAGCATCTACCCGGGACTCACGGAGCGGATATTGTGGTGAAAGATTAAGCCATATTTCTGAGTGAGCAGAGGCAGCAGCCCATATGACAAGCCTTTTATTCTATTATACTGCAGGGGTTGAAATACTTAAATAAAAAAGGGTTTTACACTATATGCAGTCTCCTTTTGCTTCCCTGCATGTCTGCTGAGCTACACACTTACACCATATGAATACCATCACCATACACCAGAGGAGAAGTGCCGAGATTGGTTGCATCAAGTGGATTCACTTAATGCCCAGAATTTCTACAATCTGGTGAGTACAATACCATAAGGGGAATACCGCAGAGTGATCCTTGCAGCATCTGAGGAGATCAGTGTTTATACCCTGAGAATTCCAGCAGTATTGAGCAAATTGGCATTTGAGGAGTCAATTGGACTTATTTTTTAAATGGGACTTTTGGGATTTTGAAACTTTTGAGTGATAATCACTTATCTGGGACGATTTTCATTTCATACCCACAGTCTCAATTTTATTCAATCTATTTGATATTTGCAGAGTATGGGTGTTTGACTCATGAGCCATATTTAAAGGCTTTTTTTAGCGCTGTTAATGTTTTATTAATATTTATTAGTAACACATATGTCTTTTTAGTACTTATTTGTTATAATAGCTGCTTTTCACTGCTTTAAACCATTTACACGGTACCATTGAGCGCTTGGATCACAATAATTCGTTGACTATTTCTGATATTTTTTTCAGAGATTACACATACTACTTTAACATACATGACAAATATTCCTGTATAGATTACATTTCCATGACACAATGTAATTTGATGGATCTTATGCCGCGTACACATGATCATTTTTCGGCATGAAAAAAACAAAGTTTTTCTGCATGTAGAAAAAACATTGTTTTTTGCAACTTCATCATTAAAACGACGTTGCCCACACACGATCATTTTTAAAAAATGCTCTAGCAAAGTGTGGTGACGTACAACACGTACGACGGCACTATAAAGGGGCAGTTCCATGCGGGTGACGCCACCCTTGGGGCTTCTTTAGCTAATTTCCTGTTAGTAAAAAAGACGATTTGCGCTTTTCTGTCTGTTACAGCATGATAAATGTGCTTACTCCATTACGAATGGTAGTTTTACCAGAACGAGCGCTCCCGTCTCATAACTTGCTTCTGAGCATGCTCGGTTTTTTAACGTCGTTTTAGCCCACACACGATCATTTTTTACAATCCGAAAAACAACATAGTTTAAAACGTTGTTAAAAAATGCAGCATGTTCGGGAGAGTAGAGGACTGGAGTATACTGACTGTTTCTTGAAACATTACCCATGGGATTTTCCTCTTAACAGCTGCTAGGGACACTGTAGGCTTTTTCAATGCTTTGGCTATTGTGAGTTTAGTGCCAAGCAAAATTAAATGTATGATGCCGTGTACACACGATAATTTTTTCGGGTTGTAAAAAACGTTGTTTTTCAGCCTCTAGAAAAAACAAAGTTTTTTTCAACTTCATCATTAAAACGACGTTGCCTACACACGATCGTGAAAAATGCTCTAGCAAAGCGTGGTGACGTACAACACGTACAACGGCACTATAAAAGGGAAGTTCCATTCGGATGGCGCCACCCTTTGGGATGCTTTAGCTGATTTTGTGTTAGTAAAAGACGATTCGCGCTTTTCTGTCTGTTACAGCGTGATGAATGTGCTTACTCCATTATGAACGGTAGTTTTACCAGAACGAGTGCTCCCGTCTCATAACTTGCTTCTGAGCATGAACGTTTTTTTCACGTCGTTAAAGCCCACACACGATCATTTTTTACAACCTGAAAAATTACATTGTTTAAAACGTCGTGAAAAAATAGAGCATGTTCAAATTTTTTTTGTTGTTTTTCAGAACACGAACAATGCTCTGAAGCCAACACACGATCGTTTTAAACTACATTTTTAAAAAAACTTACTTTTTTACAACCCGAAAAATGTGTCTGGAGATGTTTAGGGCATCCGAATGGACTGCCATTCAGTAGGGCAATCTCAGGTGATTTCGGAACAGAAATGTCAGTCACTTTATGTATTAAAGAAAATCTTCTGTTACACAATCCCTGAATACAAGGACACTCCCACCATATGTGGTATAGAGATCCGGTCAACTCACAACCTCTAAAGCATAAGGGAGAGGTGCCTGGAAAGATCTTGGCCAGACGTAATGGTATGTTATACCAGCGCGTTAGTATTTTGATGTTTGCCTCTATCAGGGAGACATTGGCAATGCCCTTAAAGGCTTTCTGAAAAATAGAATATCAGGTATCAGCATCCCAAGAGAATTTAAAATCCTGTTCCCAGCCCAATGCTTATGATGGTTTTTCGGTGTTCTCCGTGAGTGAGGTGTGAATCCTAGAAATTCCTCCCCTCTGATCCATGCATCCAAAGCACCATTTTTCGTAAGCAGTTACATTCATAGGTTTGGGTCTTGTGGTCCACAATGACAAGATAAAGTGTCGGATTTGATGTAGACGGAATCTTTCAGAAGATGGCATGTCCAATTTGCTACTGCAATGGCCTGCCATGATGGGGCCCATGGGGGATAGAAAATGACCAATGTGGTATAACCCCTTTTTTGTCCACCATTGAAACCGATAAAAGGAAACATTCCTGGGGGGATACCCCATCCCAATTCAATTTCAAAAGGGAAATTACATCTATCACTCTCCAGATCTGGTCAGGTCCCTGCCTTCCCGGAAAGGAAGCCTACCTTGTCATTGTGGATATAGTCCCCTATAAATTCCTAAAGTCTATTGGCCATGGTTTTGGTAAATATTTTGAGATCATTATTGATCAATGAAATGAGTCTGTAGTTGCCCATTCAGAGCTGTCCTTGTTCGGTATGGGGATAACGGATATGTAAGTTAGGTTGGCGGCTGTGTCCAGGGAAGAACTTCCCTGTAGGGAGTTAAAGAATCTCGTTAACTGGGGAGCTAATGTAGTAGTGAAGGTTTTGTAGTAACAGGTGGAAAATTCATTGGGGCCAGGGACTGACCCCCTTTTGAGGTTTTTAATTACTCCTAAAACTTTGGTGACTGGTTTGTCTAGCATCATGCTATGTTCCTGTGTCAATGTAGGGAGGGGGACCTAGTCTAGAAAGTTAGAGAGGGCGGGGGGGGGGAGCAGGTGTCCCCTTTGATTTGTATAGGTCTGCATAGTTGTCATGAAATGCTGTTATGATCCCTTTCGGATTTTGCATTAGTGTGCCTGAAAAACCTCAAATCTTAGGAAAGGAGAAAGTTTGGGGTTTGGGTGTCAGTTTAGAATTGAGTCTGAATCCTATGTTATCTGTATGGAGATAAAAGCGGACCTTGGACAATCTGAGTCTTTTCTTGGCTTGGATAGTTAGCGCTAGGTTTAGGGCACCTCTGTTTGATTCGAGCAGGGCTCGCGATTCAGTCGTGGAGTTACGTCTGTGTGCTTTGGAGAAGTTCTGGAAATCCCATTCTAGTTTGACTAAGTCAGCCGTACGTTCCTTTTTCAGTTTGGTGGAAATTTGGATTATCTTGCCCTGTATTGTACTGCTTTGTGAGCAGCCCACAGCATTCCAGGGGGGACTTCACCATTGTCATTAGTCTTAAAGTAGTCTTTAATTTCTTTGTCTAGTATTGTGCATTGGACAGGTTCATTCAGTCGCCATCTTAAAGTACCTTTAAAGTCTGACTGTCTTGTGAGATAAAGCTTTACAATTTAGTGATCAGACAATGAGAGTACCTGATGAGTGCTCTAGTGGTTTGGGGACTGAGAAGGCAGCCACAAAAAGGTGCCAATCCTCACCAGGGTTTGGTGGGGTGCTGAATATCTCCAAATATCCACCAAGCCATATGTATGAAGGGTTTTGGCTATCTTTAGACTTTGTTTTGGGGGCTGTATCATCCTGGAATCACTGTTACCAGACTTATCTAGCATTTGATCTAAAGCTATTTTTAGAATCACCCCCAAAGACTAATGTACCTATGACGTGAGGGGAAAGGGCTTCTAGCATAGAGGTGAAGAACCTGACCTGATTTTGATTTGGTGTATAATATGAGATGAATGTGTAAGGGTCCCCATTCACAGAGGCAGCGAGGAGGATGTATCTGCCCACAGGATCCTGAATGACTTCCTTGAGAGAGAATGTGACCACTTAGGAGAGGAAGATACCAACCCCTTTAGTTTTATCATCTGCATTTGCCAGGAAAAATTGTTGGAATCTGTTGTGGACAAACAAGGGGTTATACGAGCGTGGAAAGTGTGTCTGCTGAAGGAGGAGCACCTCCATCTGTAGGGTCGATGCGTTTTGGAAGTATTTGTGATGTTTTAGAGGAGAATTCAGGCCCTGTACTTTATGGGAGGCCACTCTGAGGAAGGTTAATTGTCTGTCATATGGTTCCATGGATCTGAGAGGGGAGTGAGTGCGACACTAATGAAGACCTACCTTCCACCATATGATTTCTGTCGGGAGCCACTGTAGACCATAAAGGGGGGATAACAACTGTCTTAGGGTGCTCGATCCTGATTCCTCTCTGATGCCTGTAAAAGTAAAAGCAAAGGGGAAATGAGATGGGAAGAAGAGAAAGAAAATAATAAAAAGGGAGAGGTGACATGGGGGACTGAGCGGGCCTTGATGTATCACCATCGACTACCTTCTCGGGGGCCCTCGAGAGGAGCGGGGTCGACCACTCCTCCTCTTGATAATTATTAACCAAGGCGATCGCCTGTAGGGCCGACCGTTTACCACTGTCGTGCGGGGAACCTGCCTACACGTGAGGGCAGAGGGAGGCGCACTACGTCCGCTCCAGCCCCGCCTACGACAAAATAGAAGCTATCTCAGGGGTGGGGGATTATCATGTTAATGCATTTTCAGTCATTGCAATATTGAGGTGCCCCCTCCTCCCTCCTCCCAGAGGTGCTCCACTCCCAGGGGCGTCCGCAAGGGAAGACCTGCCCCCATAGACCTCCCCAGAGCTCCCTGGGAGGGGAGCGTTCAAACTTTAGAACATCAAAAAGGAGCTCAGCAAATAGTAGCAATAAAACATGAGCATGTTAACTGGAACAGTTTGAAACAATTAAGAAAAAGCAATGTGAGAAATCATAAACTTCAAATCGAATAAATATTTAGGTATTCTGGTGGGCCATTAGGCCTAAGATAAGGGAGCTGTGACCCAATTCATTAGAAGAACTCATGTTAAGTCAGATTGAGGTGTCCGTGAGGGGACCATCCTGAGTGAACAGGAGAAATTTGTGAAAGATGAGCGTCCCAAGTGTCCACGATAGGTGACATTCTTTTGATCGCTTGGGTTGCTGCTTCTTCCAGGCTGGAGCGTTTGGGCTCTGCGGTAATGGGCGTTTTGCCGCTCTGCTTTCAGTAGAAAAATGCTCAAAGGAAATGAGGCTTAGGTGTACCAGCAGGCGTTCCCCTTCGTGGATAGAGGTGAAACGACACGCGGAAAAGAAAGGACCACCAGTATTTGATCATTTTTTGGGATAAGACTTGCAGCAGTGGTTTCAGGGTTCTCCTGCATTGGATTGTAAGGGGGAGAGGTCTGCAAAAATTTGAACTGGATGACCCTGAATACAAAGTTGCTCTGCATTTCTGGCCATACGCATGATCTCTTCTTTAACCCCATAAAATAGTGGTTTAACCACCACATCTATAGGCAGTCCATCCGATCGAGGGGGGTGAAGATCTCAGTGAGCCCTGTCTAGCTCTAGTCGATGGTCCTGGATGTTGGGGATAAGTTCTTTAATAAAAGATCAGACCGCTTGGTGGGTGCCCTTGACTGCTTCTGGGAGACCTCTGATGCGCAAATTATAACACCGGGAGTGGTTCTCAAGGTCGTTGATTTTGGAGATAGCAGTGTCCAACTGATCCTGCAAATCCTGGATGGGGGCCATATTCTGGTTCACTCTGGAGATCGTTTGTTCGACCTTTTGTTCAGTATCATCAATTCTGGAGCCTAAATTTTGCAGGACAGCCTGAATGGTAGAGGTTATTTGAGAAGCTGTTTGTGCCAGGCCCCTGGACAGCATCTTAGAGAAGGCTAATGAAGAATAAAAGGGTAGTGCTGCGCTATGAATGGGGAATGGGGTAACGTGCAAAGGAAGTGTGGCAAATCCTTATATATGGAAAAAAATATACTCTGACTAGTGATCATAAGTAACAATAATAAAGAATGGTAGTGGTAAATTCTAATAAGTAAATCACATCAAAATAAATGTGCTACAATGCAGCCAAGGCTAGCTGCCAAAATGTGAAGTATTACAAAGTGACAGTGCAAGTGTCATATAAAGTAGTAAAAAATGTACTGATACACAATAGGGTGTACAACGTGCCAAGTACAACACACAACGGTGATTGTAATAGACTAAATTAAATGTCCATGCAGCAGATAACTGTAAACGGAACAACAGGCAAAGTCCAAAGTAAAAGTGCTGGTGTAGATGCCAAAGTGACGTGAAGAAAGGTTGATTTCAGGTGTTTTCTTCAGAAAAAGTGAGGATGTCCCCTTACCTTACTGCTGTAAGGTAACAGCATAAAGACCCAGGTACACTTTTCTAGTCATGTCCACATACGTTATCATCCAAATGGGCTGTAATGGGAAGGGTAGATCCCTCTCGATAGTCACATCCAAACAGGGACAGTGACTCGCATCCAGGGAGATAAAAAGTGCCAATAGTGTAGTATCGTTTAAAAAAAGGAGTTTATTCAAACAAAATAAAACACTGGGTACTCACATTGTTGTGATAAAAAACAGGCATAAAAACAGGGCGTTCGCCGACGTCACCTCCGATACCTCTAGGTGGACTCTTTGTATCACTCATACGCACATTCGTCACTTCTCGTGACTTCTTCAGGAGTAATTAGAGGTAAAATGAGGGTGCTGTTATATAGGGTGGCTTGTTAGTAGGGCTGGAAGTGGGGCACTGAGCTACCTCCGTAAACCGGAAGTAGGTCGGCGGCCATTTTGTTGTGGCCTAATAGCTGAATCAGGCAATGGGGCTCCAATTGTGGGAATACTGGGACATTGAACTACAGGGTGCACTCAGCGCACCCTCTCTATCAAATGGCAGAAGGAAAAACGAAAAATTATAAAGCTGTGATCGAATCCTGTGTCTCTCACATTGTGTGAGTTACACAGGAAGTCGGACGGCGGCCATTTTCTTGTAGCCTCACTGGCAGGTCTCAATACCGTTCGCTGTGGGAGTGGAATCGCTGGTCCATGCCACAGCTAGGGACACTGCACAGGCCACCCGTCCGCTCCCAAATGACAGGGACCACAAAACAGGGTACATATCTTAGAGAAGGCTTCCATCATTGTGGCAAAAGCCAGGGGGCCTGTGGGGGACAGTGGGCAGAGAATCGCATGAATGACAGGCCTGGCCGGGTTGCCTCTCTCAGGGGAGGACAATAGTTCCTCAAGGGTCCTTTCTAGTAAGGATCCCATGGGTGCTGGGGATAATATGTGTGGAAATTCACTCACTGTGTCCATAGCCGTCTTTACCGCAGGGCAAATGGGGAAGCTGCCCAGGGCCCTGTCACTGTTAGGGGCCCAAAGCAGAGCCGCCCGTTATGCCCGCACGCTACCTGCAAATCGGCACTGAAAATCATTAGCGGTGTGCAGCCAGTGCCAGTGCTGCTTTCTTTTTAGATCCAGTAGTGGCCCTGGCCATGGGTCAGTGGGGCCTTGTATTCCACTGATGCTATGGCCGGCCCCTTGCTATGCGTGCAGTGTTTAGTGACCAGTGTACCTCGGAGGAGCAGGGGAGGAGTGAGACTGCGGAATGGAGAGGAGTGCTGCCTGGTTCCTGCTTTGTCAAGTAAAACTAGGCAGCGGCTAGCAGTGTTCGTGGACTGTGGAGAATTATTTAGCTCAGAGGCTGGAGCTGAGATTGCCAGGACAAGGTAAGGTCTTCTTTCTCCTTCCCTGGCTCCCTATCCCCATGCCATGCCATGCCATGCCATGTGTAAAATAGAGGAACTTTTTAAAACACTGACCAGACCTGCAGTCCAGGCTGAGTGAGGCCTCAGAGGACACAGCATAATTTACAGCACATGGCATTACTGTCTATAGTTAACTGCTTGATGGGCTTATTTTGGGCCTAGCTGGTTCACATGTATGTGTTTTGGCGGCCCACATTTGCGCAGGCACAGCAGCCTATTCATTGGAATGGCCTGCCATGCCTGCATTTCCTGCAGAAAAAAAGCGCATACATCATGTAATAGGCTGCACACACGGCACACCTATACCCATCAAGCAATGAAATACAACACTGTCTGTCCATTCTCCTTAGACTTATCTGCAGTTCCCGCACTGTCAAACTTGCTGCATTTTTAGACGTTTAGGTCACGCTTTTAAAAACACAGTACGTTTGTGTGTGCAAGAACTGCAGGTAAGTAGCATGGTGCAAAAGCAGAATGGATTTCAAGGCAACTATATTTTTAAAATGCTGAATGCACCTTTTTTTCCTGCAGGAAAAAAAGGCATGGCAGCCCATTCAAATCAATGGGCTGCTGTACCTGCACAAATGAGGGCCGCCAAAACACATACATGTGAACCATCCAGGCCCAAAATAAGCTGGAGGGGGGCCCAAAAAAAATGTTTACCCAGGGCTCAAACTAGACATGTGCACAGAATTTTTTATTTTTTTTGTTCTGTTTCGTATCGTTCCGTAGGTTCGTTCCCGTTCGTTTTTCGTAAGACGCCCGTTTTCCTGTTCGTTCCCGTTCGTTTTTCGTACGACGCGATTTTTTCGTATTCCGATCGTTTCGTATTTTGGTTACCGTTTTATTTTCGTACATGCGGGATGGTTCATTATTCTGTTTAATTCATGTTCATTACTTGTTAGACAATAATTTTCGTGAATTTTTGTCATTTTGTAAATATATTGCGGGATTCGCTGCACTTTCAACACGCGGCTCATCCATATTAACTATTGTTAAGCCCCATACACTTGGGCAGACTTTTTTAACAACAAACATAAAAACGATCGTTTTACCGAACGTTCGTTCGTTTTTAAACTCCATCAGAAAACCATTTTGGGGTTCCAGGTTCAAAAGTCTAGCCAACTGATCTCTCCCTTCAGACGAAAATCCACAGAAAAGTTTATTTGGCTCTACTGTACTACTGTACTCAGCACAAAAGAGAAACTGCTTCACTAACTAACTACACTCACTGTCCATTCAAAAAAAAGAAAATGACATCTTATAACAAAAGATTTGCATTCTGTATTTTGAAACCAAATTACGAACAGAAAAAAGGAATTCAGAATACAGAATACAAATCTTTTGTTATAAGATGTCATATGAACATACAAACAGAAAAAGGAATCAAACAAAATACAGAATGAAAATCTTTTGTTAGATGTCATATGAACATACGACTGAAAATCAAAATACGAACAGAACAAGGATTCAAACAAAATAAAGAATGCAAGTCTTTTGTTATAGATGTCATATTCGTTCTTTTGCCATTTTCGTTTTGTCGTATTTTCGTCGGATCGTTCGTTCGTATTTGCGGTTGTTCGTTATGCGACTCATTCGTAATCCTGTCGTTTTCGTATTTTGGTGCTTACATTTTTTCGTATGTACACATTATTCTGCGGGTATGAAAATGAAAATTTTCGTACGAAAATAACATTCGTACGAACGGGAATGCACATATCTAGCTCAAACCATATTAAAGATGGCCCTGACTGTGGCAGTGTCATGGTCTTACCTCTTTGCAGGCTTCCCATCACTGACCTGTGCTAGCAGCCATCTTGCTTCATGGGGTTCTTGTAACCTGCCACACCCTGCGGCTCCTCCTTCCCACTGGACGGAGCTGGCTGCTCAGCATATATATATATATATATATATATATATATATATATATATATATATATATGATGGCAGCTGCAGCATTTCCTCGCTTGGGCCTTTTGTCTGACACCACTTCTGTGATCGTGCTGCCTGCTCCTGGACACCGACCCGGCTACGGACGCTCCTTCTGGTTCCTGATCCCCGGCTTCGTTTCACACTGTCTCTGGCTACAGACTCCGGCTCGGCTGACTCCCATCCCTGGCTATCAACCCTGGCACCGTTGGACTACTCTTCTGGCTGTTCCGACCGTCAGTGTGGACTTTGACCTTGCTGTTTGGTTTCCAATAAAGTCTTCTTATTCATTTATCTGTTTTGTATGTCTGATTCATGCTTCCTTGACATTAGGCCCAAGCCATGAATCCTGATGGTACAGGGCCATCCTCACTACCCATGCTGGTTGCCAGACTTGATCAGCAGGATCACCTGCTGGGTCAGTTCGCTCAGAGGACAGTCTTTTCTACTCTGCGGCTGATTTTTAAAGAAAACAAACTGGAGTGCATTTGATCAATTTAAACTAAAAGAAAAATCAAGATTTTAATTGTAAATCTGACAGAGAGAGGTTCATGGTTAGGGTTTAGATACTGTTGATTTAAAATCTGTTTTCACACACATACGGTATCTACCACTATTTATTTTAACAGGATGTTGCAGCTGGGGCAATAAGTGCAATATACTGTACAAATGGGGCATTTTTACTTAAAGCAGAGGTCTTTTTTTTTAAAGTCAGCAGCTACAAATACTGAAGCTGCTGACTTTTAAAATAGGGACGGTTACCTGTCCTGGGTGCCTGCAATATCGGCACCCAAAGCCGATCGATCCCTCGGCTCTCGGATGCTGCTGCCACCACCTTGCGGCTTCAACTTAATGGTCCCCTACTGTGCATGCGCAACTCGCGCTACGCAATGCCATTGTTCCTTGCTGTCTTCTGGGACCTGTGTGTCTCCCAGAAAACAGCGGGGGGGGGGGCGGGAAATGGCAAAATACCTGTAATACACAGGTATCTGCTCCCCCCTCCCCTGAAAGGTGTCAAATGTGACACTGGAGGGGAGGGGGGTTCCAAAATCGGAAGTTCCATTTTTGGGGGGAACTCCACTTTAATGTAGTAGTTCAAACTAGAATAGTTGTTGCATAGTGATAGTACTGCAAATTAAATAAACAAATATGGGATTCAAATGGAAAAGGTGACTGTGGTGCATACCTTAACTGAATACTGCAAACACATATAAGAACATAATCTCCGATTTCCCCCATGTAGTGTCACATGTTTGGATGCTAGTGTGAGAAATACTAATTGAAATTGAAACAGCAAGACGTGTCAAAACAAAACGGCATTGATATAGAATGTTTACAATCAAGGTTTTGATAATTGGCTCTTCGCTTAAATATGTCAATTTAGGATCCTTTGCCCGCTAATTAGAATTCTCACATAAGGAATCACTTAGTGTTTCACCCAAACCTCTTGATAATGCATTAATTTACACTAATAAGTTATGTCTCATTAAAATAAAGTTTGTTCTGGTAAATCCATTATTACTTGAAAATATATGTAAAAATTGTAAAAATATTACTAGAAAGTAGCATAAGTTATCATCTGAGGTCAGTATTACACTGTTACATTCTGCTGATTATTTCTGCTGCTAATTTTTTCTACTTGATCTGTGAAGTGTATGCTTACAATGTACTATTCTTAGCAACAACTGTCTAATACCACATGAACTGTATTTATTTTTTAATATATAATTTGTTTCTTATGTATGGATTCCAATGTATATACATAGCAGCTTAACATTGTGGATGTACATGGCTTGATTTTGGTTCAGCGCAGTTTTCACCTCCATGGATCGATCTGGGTACAATCAGCCTGCCCATACGTAGATCAAATCTCAGATAGCCCCTGCTGAACCAGCCAAGTTTCAAACCATCTATGGCCAGCTTAAGTAGTTAACACTTCTAGTTGTTAACACTTCTGAACATTCTGTTCGAATCCCAACCACAGCACTACATGCATGTTCTTTTGGTGACTGTGTTGGTTTTCTCCAGGTACTCTGGTTTCTTGCCACCCTCCAAAGACATGTTGGTAGGACCCTACATTGTAAGATCCTTGAGAGCAGGTACTGATGTGACTGTACAATATATAGGGGCAGATCCACAAAGATCTGCCCCGGTGCAGCGTATCAGAGATACGCTACGCCGCCGTAACTTACTTGTGTTATCTTTGAATCCTTAAAGATTTTGCACCGTAAGTTACGGAGGCGTAGTCTATCTCTGGCGGCGGAATTCAAATCGGCGATTAGGGGGCGTGTCATTTAAATGAAGCGCGTCCCCGCGCCGAATGAACTGTGCATGCACCGTCCCTAAATTTCCCACCGTGCATTGTGCTAAATGACGTGGCTAGGACGTAATTTTTTTTAACATAGACGTAAATTTCATCCATCCCGATTCACGGACGACTTATGCAAAAAAAAAAAAAAAATTCAAATTAAACGCGGGAACGACGGCCATACTTAACATGGCAAGTCTAACTATACGCCGCAAAACACCAGCTTTAACTATACGCTGGAAAAAGCCGACTAGAGATGACGTAACAGAATGCGACGGCCACACGTACGTTCGTGGATCGTCGGAAATAGCTAATTTGCATACCCGACATGGAACACGACGCAAACTCCACCCAGCGGATGCCGAAGTATTGCATCTAAGAGCCGAAGGCGTACAAAGCCGTACGCCTGTCGGATCTAACCCAGATGCAGTCGTATCTTGGTTTGAGGATTCAAACTAAAAAGATACGATGCGGGAAATTTGAAAGTACGCCGGCGTATCAGTAGATACGCCGGCGTACTCTCTCTGTGGATCTGCCCCATAGTATGTAGAGTGCTGCATAAATAGTCGACTCTATAGAAGTACCTGCAATACATACAGTAAATACATATGCCAGTTTAGCCCCAGTTCCCATATTTAGTAAGACCCCTTTTACACTGGGGCTCTTTGCAGGTGCTATAACACTAAAAATAGCGCCTGCAGATCGCCCTGAAACAGACACTGCCGTCTCTCCAGTGTGAAAGCCCCGAGGGCTAGCAGGACTGTAAAAAAATGTCCTGCTAGCAGCATCTTTGGAGCGGTGAAGGAGCAGTGTGTATACCGATCCTCCACTGCTCCTGCCCACTGAAATCAATGGGCACCGCGGCTATACTGCCGGAAAAGCGCCTCTGCAGAGGCGCTTTGCAGTAATTTTAACCCTTTCTCAGCCGCTAGCAGGAAGTAATAGCTTAAAACACACATAAACATGCCTTGCATTACCACAACGGGGAATTTATCAAAAAACATGAATGTGCCTTGCATCAGCGTAGTCTGTTCTTTTGAATGACCTGGCTAATGACCACAATGGATCAAAAGTTACGCCTACAACATTTTTCACAAATGTATTGTGGTTGTGTTACCTCACATTGCTAAGCCATTTACAATTAGTGCATAAGATATGCTAAGGCAGTGCAGCGGTGTGAATAGCTTAGTGGATGAGGTAAAGCTTTGTTCACTTCAATAATGCAATCATGTGCAAGCAAAAATCCTGTTTTCTTTGGCAAAAATTATTTATTAAAGTAACCAGTTTCACCACATTTACTATGTTAAGTCAACATCCATTTTTCTACATGAACTACCTGTACACTGTGTTGTTTTTTCTTTGGTAACTCAATCAATATACATATATACACACTATGGGCCAGATTCACAAAAGGGATATGACGACGTTTCTCCTGATACGCCTTCGTATCCCTGTTTCTATCTATGCGACTGATTCATAGAATCAGTTACGCATAGATATCCCTAAGATCCGACAGGTGTAATAGTTTTACACTGTCGGATCTTAGGATGCAGTACCGCGGCCGCCACTGGGGGGAGTTTGCGTCGTAAACCAGCGTCGGGTATGCAAATTAGGAGTTACGGTGGATCCACAACGGTTTTTCGCGTTCGATACGTCGCCGCTAGTCTAGTTTCCCGTCGCAAAGTTACACTTTTTTTGGTGCCTTAACTTTAGTCAGCAAGTGTATATTTCTCTAAAGTATGGCCGTCGTTCCCGTGTCGTAATTCAAAATTTAACGTCGTTTGCGTAAGCCGTCCGGGAATACGGAAGTACGTTACGCGCGTCGCCGTTCAAAAAAATTACGTCACGGCACGCAAAGCACGGCAGGAGTTAGGAAACGGAGCATGCGCAGTAGGTCTGGCGCGGGAGCGTGCCTAATTTAAATGCCACACGCCCATTTGAATTAGCCTGCCTTGCGCCGGAGGCCGCGGGCGTAGTTTTCATCGCAAGTGCTTGGTGAATCAGGCACTTGCGATGAAAAATTGCGGCGGTGTAACTTATCTAGGATAAGTTACGCCGCCGCGATTCTACGTGAATCTGGCCCTATATATTTTATATATATATATATATATATATATATATATATATATATATATATATATATACACATACACACACTGACACACACACACACACACACATATACACATATATACACACACACTTTTTTTTACCTTACTAAAAATTATATTAAAAAGTCAATTGTTTATCAGCTAATGAAACGTTTTGCAATTGTTACAAAAAACAAAACAAAAACAAAGCAGAAGCAAATGAATAAAGTGTGTTTCTTTAAAAGTTTTACATTTTATTTAGACTAAAATAGCATATTTGTAGCTTGTTTAGGTGCACTATTTGATTTACATTAAAGCATATGTTCCTTTTTTTGGAAGATTTGGATACATTTGTTAATTTTTATTTACATTTTCCTTAAAAAGTTTATAACTGTATGATAATATTTGAATTGCTTGTGTACAATGTTCAACAGAAAAACACAGACTACTTTCATGGTTCTAGGCAAAATTACATTGGGTTTTTAAACCCAGTATTAATGTATTTGTATGTTTGTTGGTGGCCTGTGTCTTACTGACTAATTGTATAACTATAACCAATTTGAATTTTTAAGTGATTTTTATAGATACATTTCCTGTTAACTGCAATTACCTAATTACCATAGTCATGTTTGCTAGGGGAATGATGGACCAGAACGGATTAATCTATCCATTTCCTTTGCAATTCCTATGCACTACCATCATCCAAATAATTTCAGTACTTTCAAATTAAACACTTTTTCACACCTTAAATTCAAAAAGATTCCTCTGCCTCATTGATGTCAATCTTTAAATGTGCTTGCAAAAGTGATCCACATTCATATTAGAAAAACAAAGTTTTTTTTTTTTCCGTTTTTTTAGACAAACTGACTTTCCTTTTACCAACACACACATTACAATGCTTTTAAGTAATATTTAATGATGAACTTTGTAATACATATTACAGGTTAAATATCTACATCTTGTAATGTCCTGTCTTGGTACCAGGAAAGTCCATTTGCCTCAAAAAAATATGTGTACAGCAAATCTGTGAGAAATGCACAAAGACTAAAATACATTTTCACTTACTGATCAAGATAGCCAAAACAGAAAGCATGTATATATCTATATTACTCTGTATTGTAGTGTTTTTCCTGTAACAGTAAGGGTTCATTTGCACAAGTGATAGCCTGTTCCACCCCTCTGAAAAGCAATCCATAGTTGATTTTATTTCAGAAGGCGGCAATTGACAGGCAGCTAACTTGTTTGGTGGCGGTATTGCCTGATAAATGCAATAAGAGGTGTACTTTTTTGCTGCAGCCACGAAGAACAGAATCAAGTCAGAGACATGTGTACACCCCCCTCTGGCTGCTGTGTTGTGTGAAGAGGGTTGGGTAGGGGGGCGAAAGAAAAAAAACATGGCTCAACTATCTATTTTTACTGCCACCAATGTTTGGTTTCACAGTGCCCGCAGTGCATGTGCAGTGCCGTGTACTCTGTGGCTTACCATAGATTTCTATTAGATTGTGTATTTTCCTAACATGCACCAGAAGTCCTGCATGCTGCATCTCTGATGAACTTTCAGAAAACACGCCAAAAACACATGCAATCTAATTGAATTCTATGATAAAACACAGGTAACCAAATATACAGTAAAATTGCAGGTAGACTGCCAGCGTGAAATTGCCCTAATTCAGAAGTAAAGTTGGTTTCAAATGGTCAAATAAAAAATTTTCATTGAGTCAACAGTCTTGTGTTACTGTTGACTGGAGTGGAAGTGGCCCAGTTACAATAGTGGATCAGGTCTTCCCTATATGTTTTGCCAAGACATTGGTTTCTTCAGGGGAATAGGACCAATGTAAGTATTATAACTCTACAAAAAGTAGGCTAAAAAACGGGCCTTGCTCGGATGGGTGTGTGTTGTTGCTGCTGAGGTGGGGCAGGAGCATGAAAGTGGTGCCAGACTGAGTGGATGGGGGAGGTTCCGGGCGGATGAGCTGCGGCCAGCGGCGTGAGAGGCCGAGCCATGCGGCAGAGGTAAAAACCCACTGTACCCCCAGAACATCACCAGGACAGCGGGTGTTCGAATCGACAGATGGATTGATGTTGGAGGAGGAGGGACGGCAGCCCTGAGCACAGGAGTGAACACGGAACGACACACCTGGAGGACCCCCTTCTACACCCCTTGGAAGGAACATGGAGGGGGAAAGGTGAGCAGACAGATATGAGCTTTGTATGCGATCAGCCTATGCACGCTGGTTAGATTGGGACGGCATAATTAAGTTACCTCTGTGATGTGTCTAGGGGTGGTGAGAGCAGTGATGGAATGTCCAGACAGTTGGATGACTTTTTTAATGCTTTTATTTCTGGTCCAACACGACCAACAGTCAACTTGAGGTAGACAGTATAGGTTGGTGAAAGGAGAATAAACTTTGCAGATTCAGGCTATGGATAGAAGAAGCAGTCCTGCCTCCAATAATTATGTTTGTTTCATCGCCACTCCAGCAGGAGTGGGTAAAGGGCCCCTGGACAGACCCCTCTCACAGGCCTGGCAGCCAGAGCGCCACTGATAACTTCTGGGAAGGAACAAGTCTCTGCCATCGACTTGGCTCTAATGGAGTTTGGATTGGTAGTGAGACCTCTGCCACAGGCCTAGTACACAAGAACATGCGATAGTAGAGTGAATCCTCCCAGACTATAACTCGCCTGAATCTTTTCTCAGGTGCACTTCTTAGCTTGGGGTTACCGACTGACAGTTTGCAGCATACAACCTGTCAGTGTCCGGTCACCCAGATCCCCGATGGTTCGTTCAAGCCCTATTGGATCACCTGCCTTCAGGTTTTCCTCAGACCAATCCTCCACCAAACAGCACAACTCGCTTGGGATCTTCTCAATAGAGATGGGAGACCCAGTAAGTCACTGGGGCCCCTTAGCAGCATCAGTTGCTCTGGGCCATGAGGGCCCAGAGTCAGGAACTCCGCGTAGCACGTGTGCCCCGGCCTGGTAGGCCATATCGCCGGGGCCCGTGATGTGCACACACCCTAAAGGTGGGTGCCACACCTGGAACCAGGAACCTCCACCACAGAACTACCCCTTCCCAGCATTCTCTGTGAGGGAAAAACCCTCTAATTGGCTTCTGGGAAGAAGTGACTCCGCCTGGACCCCTTTGGCGCCACCTGTCATCCAGAGATGAAACGGCATCTCTGGAGCACAGAATGACCCATAGGACAGTTCAGGGCTGGCGACAGACAAATTTAAATAAATCAACATGGATGAGAGCAAGTAAGTCTCTCATCCCACTAAATTTAACTAAAGCACCTGTACTGATAAGTACATAGGCGCTACATTTAGAGAAGATGAGAAATAAGGGTCTAAGAATGGGGTGGAAGGGGGGGACTCTACAAAAAGTAAATAAAAACACAATATAAGTAAGATATACACAAATACCAAACACAGAGATATAGCACATTATATATATATATATATATATATATATATATATATATATATATATAGTGTGTGTGTGCACGATACTAGAAATTGAGGCGGCCCGTCACCCTCCTGCCACAGACAGGATATCAAAACGAACAAACACCCAAAACAATCCTCCACCTACCCTAATGTCCCCAAATGGCAGGGTCAGCACGAGGTGCCTCCAAAGGTTAACTTACACTATCGCAATGTGGCTGCAGAGGGTAGAAAGGAGACCAGTAAAAACTAAAAAGGGAAAAAATTATTAAGTAAAGACAAATAACTTGTAGAGCCCACAGCTACCCTGTGGCGGCAGGGTGATGGGAACTTCAGTACTCTGCTGCTTCAATTTCTGGTATCACGCACCATGTATATAATGTGTTATCTCTGTATTTGTATATATCTTACTTTTTTTATTTCCTTTTTGTAGAGTTATAATACTTAGATTGGTTGTGAGGCCTGGGAGGGGCATATGGCAAAAATCCAATCATTCCAAAATGAGGCCAACAACACAGAAGCCAAGCTTGATTGATCTTTCACAAGACTACAATGTCTCTTGGAAAAGAAAGTCAGGATCTATTGGCACAAATCCTATTTTTTTGAAAAATATTCAGACAATCAGATTGTCCCTTGGGGTCTGAGGATTCAGATATTCCCCAATGTTAGGAAGATCAATGACTCATTAAAACAATTCTGGGAGCACAATCTTCAATCGTGCTCCTTTCAAATGATCTTGGTTTTATGTAAGTAATATGAATCTGAGCTTGACCAGCTTGATCTCCAGATAAACAGCTGGTATCAGGACCATGTCCTCAATGTGGCCTCCCCGAGGTTCACCAAGCAGGAGAAAGACCTGCGGGCATATCTCGAGGAGTAAACATTGGGTGTCATTAACACAAAGGAAGATTAAGTTCCTTTGGCACAAGTCAGCCCATGAAAACCTCTTACAGCAAACTCACTGCTAAACTTTCAGCCTTTGATGTACCCAAAGCAGATAATGTTGTACCTAATGCTGCTTCTGTTTCTATTTCCTCTAGTACCTCCACAAACTATCGGGACCTTTCCCAGGATAGGATCCCTAAAAAAGAAAGGGGGATCGTACCACCACTTCCATGGTTTCACTTCATTGCACGTTTGGACCTACCTTCACTTGTCGACCTTTGGTGGTTCGTACCAATATCACTAATGCATACTCATCTACACCTTTCTCTGCTAGACTGTCCACTACACCATTCCTGTCCAACCCATCATCACATTCTGCACTTGGTGTTACTACACCTGCACTTTCTTCCTATATTACCAGTAGGATTAGTGAACCTACCTTAACTTCTATGTTCCCCATTAGTGCTCAATGCAGTGACCCAAAAATTGCACCAATTTTCTTTGTGAAAACTCCAGAACAAGCATTGAGCAACTCCCCCAATCAGGGAACTTCAGGATTAGAAGTAAAAAACCTTTCTTCGGTATCTAACTGAGGAACAGATTTATGTGCTTAAACTTGGTCTCACTTTCTGCCCATCTACTGACATTGATAGATTTCAACTTATCAAAGACATACATTTATTTGCCAGAAGGCTAATATTTAAGGTTATATGCGATAAACCTTCTACTTCGGGAACATTGTGATTTCCCTCCAATAGAATTTTCTCAGACAGAACTTAAGGTCATGGAAGACCTGATGATGCTTTGGGAAGAGGGACACACTAGTGACGAGGAGTCGCCTGTGCTCATGTTGCCAGGTGTCACCATCCCTGGTGTGTCCCCACCTACCTCTTTCAAACCCAAATCTTGTGCATTTCCTCTGCTTCGTGCAAACCCAAACATTTGGGCTTTTGTACAACAGCGTACATCAGAGATAAAGAACATGGACTTGGTTGACCAACATTTGCACAATTTATCTTTTAGACATCGTAAGGCTCTCAGGGACCTCCAATGTCATCTGGAATTTGTCGGTTGATAAGGGGACAATGTCGTTGTCATTAATGTTGGGGCATATGAACGCATGTGTCTCGACATCCTTGACAACAGACAATGGTAATAACCTATTTCCATGATTTTAGTTGAAAATTTCACTCGTGAATATTATGGGCTATTTTTTAAGGCTTATCAACAGGGAACAATTGATTTAAATACCTGGAGTTACCTCAATGTCAAAGATCCCAAGACACCCACATTTTATTCTTTACCTAAAGTGCACAAATCTTTGGAGCACCCCCCTGGCGGGCCTATCTTTTTAGGTTGCCAGGGTTTAATTGAAAACAGAAGTGCTCTAGTAAATACCTGTACCCGCATGTAACATCCTTATTTTCTTATGTTAAAGATACAATAGACTTGCTTCAAAATATTGATGGTAAACAAATCCCTCCTAACACTTGGTTTGTAGCACTAGACGTTAAGAGTCTTTATAACTCCATCCCACATAAAAAGAGAATTGAGGTTATCTATACTCAACTAAAAGAATGTGAGCCTATGTCCAATCTTTATAGCCAGTTTGTCTTCAGCTATTAGAGTTCATCCTAACATGTAACATATTTATGTTTGGTTCCTCCCACTTCCTCCAGGTACAGGGTGTGGATATGGGGACCAAGTGTGCCCCCTCTTATGCTGCCAACATGTACCTGGGGGGGATGGGAAAGGGGAACTTTTTGCAAATGATCATCTATCGGATCTACTTCAACATGTAATCGCACAATTTCACAATTGAGTGCTGTCAATCCAATCTGTAGACACAGACAGCAGGTCTTGGCTGTGCCCGCATCATTGGATTGTATTGACAACAGTGGGAGCCGATGGCTGTGCTGCTATCAATCTATCCAATCAGGACAGGAGACACAGACCGGAGCTGGTGTGCTTGTTCCCTCTGTGGGAATTACAGGGCTCAGGTAAGTATTATGGGGGCCTCAGGGGGCCACTGTTGCAGCACAGGAGGTCTTTCACCTTAATGCATAGAATGCCTTAAGGTGAAAAAGGACGAGGGGTTACAACCCCTTTAACCTGTCCAACAGTCTGCTTTAAAAACAGGGGTTTAGTTAGCACACATTTTCAAATGCATGTGTAAGCTACAAGGGCTCTTCACAGCACCCTGTGTATGCTTACAGTCCTAACGCTACTGAATTTATGAGCATCTCCACAGTGGGAGCACATGCATTCTAATGGATAGATGAGGGGCAGGTGGGCCTAGGGGTAGCCCTATTACCCTTAAAGGAACAGGAGAACGCTGAACACCCAGCACGTAGCACAGTAGCAGCAAAGGTGCAGAGTGTGTCCCCTGACCATATTTACACCAGTAACAAACAAATGGCCCCTGCCCCCACCTATAACTGGCCTTCACAGCAAGGAGTACATGGAAGGGCAAAGACATATACGACAAAAAGAGAACATTCCATAGCTCAACTCACCAACCAGTTTGCTGACCAGTCAAATTAACCTGTCCAAGAGTCTGTGTTTAAAACAGGGGTTTAGTTAGCACGTATTTGCAAATGCATGCGTAATCTGCAAGGCCTTTTCACGGCACCCTGTGTATACTTTCAGTTCTAACGCTACTGAATTTATGAGCGTCTCCACAGTGGGAACAATACAATACAATACAATACCTACCATCAGGTCCCTGTTCAAAACCAGTCGTTTTCCTGGGACTTCACATTGGTGGGAGCATTCTGCCACATTCTGGTTACACAAAGGATCTAAATCCTATTTTTCTGAAATATTTGTTACACAAGTCATACCATTCTATTCGGTCAAGAACTATCACCCTCTTCAGACCAAGAATAGG
This sequence comes from Rana temporaria, assembly GCF_905171775.1. Lineage (NCBI taxonomy): Eukaryota > Metazoa > Chordata > Amphibia > Anura > Ranidae > Rana > Rana temporaria. The sequence goes on from NC_053496.1 coordinate 113,104,506, forward strand.
CATACACATTACGTTTATAAACTCCCCCCTTTGAGTATAACAAGCTGACACTTTACATAGCTGGTGACTCTCCATCGTGGCTTTCACTTGCAGCTCAAGTCTTTACTGATGATTAGGAATAATAACAGTGGCTTCTGATCATCTTGATCACTATGCTAGCGATGACCTAGGAATAATATGCAGGCTGGGAGCTTTATTGAGAAAATAAAAGCATCTGCAGTGCAATATGTTTAATACCATTATACTATTACAATTATTACCATAAAATAATACGCTATTAAAATAATATAACCACCTTTTACCCACAAACAAAAATTAGCTGCCAGCACATAAACAAATCAACATAACAGGTATACGATATATATATATATATATATATATATATATATATATATATATATATATATATATATATATATATATACACACTATATATATATACAGGCATACCCCACTTTTACGTACACAACGGGACCAGAGCATTGATGTAAAACGAAAATGTACTTAAAGTGAAGCAATGCCTTTTTTCACTTCTAGGCTGTAGTGGGGGTGCCAGGGGCTTTAGTGGGGGCATCAGGGGAACACTCACATGTAAATAAGCTCATCTGATGCAAGGGGGGCCGCTCCAATCCATCCCCCGGACATCGCGCTGTGCACAAAGGACATTGCTATTGAGAGGCTGGATGGCATTCTGTGGCTGACTGGGAAGCCTGAGGGGATGAGATGTCACCGGAGGTGGGGAGGCAGCCAGGATACAGAAAGAGCACACTGGAACTGAGCAGGCTAAGTGCTCAGAACTTCAGTTGCGTCTAATGCGGGTGCACGGCGCGGGAATATTTGTACTTGTGAGACACTTTACGTACACTCGCGGGCATGTCCGTACTCGCGAGTGTACGTAAAGTGAGTGTCCGTAAAGCGGGGTATGCCTGTATATATAAATATATATATATATATATATATATATATATATATATATATATATATATATATATATATATATATATATATATATATATATATATATATATATACACACACACTATATATATATATATATATATATATATATATATATATATATATATTGTATATATATATATACAAAAGTCCACTCATGCTTGATAATAAACACAAAACTCCCCAAAACGTAGCTATTCTCTTTTCCAATGTGAAAATAAGAACAACTTCAACTCCACCACTTGTTTCCACTTCTGTGGTGAGGGACTCACCTTGTATATATGACCTCTATTAATATAACAGTCCCACTGCCTAACAGTGACTATATCTGGACTATATATTGATTATAAGCATAGCAAGTTCAGGATCTAATGTAGGCTTAGGGACTAGTGATATTAACTTTCATCTGGTACTGAAACCAAATGCAACCAGATATATTCCCAAGATTTCAGTGACATCTATGAGTAATTTCAGCTCTGTTCCCCCTAAGATAAATGCAAAATGACACAAATGGCATCTAAGCCATAATAACAATTTACAGTAACAGAATACAGCTAGAGTTGAAAAGCAAGGCTACTAACTACTAAACCATTGTCAGTGTGGTAACTTGTTCTACCTTCAGTAAAAAAAAAAAAAAAGACCATTAAATGTGATTTTAGCAGTGTCTGTATTTACAGCAGTAGATATCCCTAAACCTACAAGTACTGACAAGTCTCTGTGGGTTAATAACTTAAGAAAATTGTGTGCTTGCTGTTTTAAAGTTTGTTCATGTTTCCAATACTTGCAGTTTTTGTCTCACATTCTGAGAAGTGCTGATTAGGATGTCTTTCTTTAGGTTAATCACAAATAACTTATTCTCCTTTTCCCTCATTTACCTGTAATTACACAGAATTACAACCTTTCCTATGATGTTTAGGCAACCTTTCAAAAACCTTTGCACATTTGAATGTACATATTGACTTCTTTCATTGCACAATACCAGCAATGTATGATGAGTACGTCATTAAATGTTGACACATTTTGTGTCTCCTATTTGCATAAATCTTTATAAAGTCAAAGCCATACCCATTAGAGTACCAATATCCCCCAAACAGCAATATAGAAAGATGTAAATATTGCTGCAAGCTTTCTCTAAATGCCAGATTAGCACCTACACAATCAGGTGCCATCTGTTATCATAGCAGTTGAACATGAATCTAAGTCATATTTTTAAACTACCGTATTTATCGACATATAACACGCACAGGCGTATAACACGCACCCTAACCTTAAGATGGAAGTTTCAGGAAAAAACTTTCCACAGCCCCCTGCGTATAACACACAGGCACAGTTTACCCTCTATTTTCAGGGTAAAAAAGTGAGTGTTATACGCCAATAAATACAGTATATTCTTAGTAAACATTTCACAAGATGCAGAAAATGCTTTGAATTTGCTTCTTTTTTGAATTTTTTACTTTTAAGATCAGATAAATCAAAAATACCAAATTCTAAGGACAATTTTGTCTTTCATCAATTTCAGCTTTAAAAAACATGAAGAATGAAACTGGCTTTGTAAAGGTATCCACTGGAAAATGTGTTTATTCACCTACAAAATCTTCAGACCTAATAGATTGTACATATGGGGATACGCTTTGAAATATGTAAATCAGCTAGATATGCAAATTCACGAACGTACGCCAGGCCGACGCAGTACAGATATGCCGTTTACGTTAGGCTTTTCCCGGCGTAAAGTTACCCCTGCTATATGAGGCGGATATGCGGCGTACCAATGTTAAGTATGGCCGTCGTTCCCGCGACGAAATTTGAAAATTACGTTGTTTGTGTAAGTCGTCCATGAATGGGGCTGGACGTAATTTCACGTTGAAACCAATACGTCCTTGCGGCGTATTTGGAGCAATGCACACTGGGATATGACATTTGAATTAGGCGGGCTTACGCTAGCCGATTTACGCTACGCCGCTGCAACTTACGGAGCAAGTGCTTTGAGAATACAGCACTTACCCGTCTAAGTTGCGGAGGCAAGGGTAACGTAAATCGCATACGTTATGCCCGCGCAAAGATACGCGGATGTACGAGAATCTGGCCCTAAATCTACACGTTTTGCACTAAGTATTTTTTTAAGAAATATTTAATTAGGAATGTAAATATTTTTTTCCACTAAAGAGTAATTGGCCAGCGGGGAAGCCAAATCAGCAGGGCCAGTGGACTCGATGTCTGCTGGTCGTTTGTGATCGTTCTCTGCAGAGACAGAATGGACATTTGCCATGGTAAACAAGGCAGATCTCCATTCTGACAGGGGATCACACAGAGATCTTGTCTTCTTGCTGTGCAGGAAGAAGAACCTGTGTGTTGTCCCAGGCAGCCCATCACCCCACAAAGTTAGAAACACACTAAGGGAACACATTTATTCCCTTAATTCCCTCGATGTTAACCCCCTTCCCTGTCAGTGTCATTAGTACAATGACAGTGCATATTTTTTAGCACTGATCCCTGTAATAATATCACTGGCTCCCAAAAAAGTGTAAAAAATTTCAGCTAAGTATTCGATCTGTCCGCCGCAATGTTGCAGTCCTGCTAAAAAACGCAGATCACTGTCACTACAGACGCTATAACTTTTGCACAAACCAATCAATATACGCCTATTAGGGTTTTTTTTTTACCAAAGAAGTAACAGAATACATGTGATACTCGAAAAATTAGAATATTGTACAAAAGTTTATTTATTTTACTAATGCAACTTAAAAGGTGAAACTAATATATGAGAAAGACTCATTACATGCAAGGCAAGATAGTTCGAGCCGTGATCTCATAATTGTGATTATGGCTTACAGCTCATGAAAACCCCAAATTCACAATCTCAGAAAATCTGAAAATTACATGCAAACAATAAAACAAGGATTGTACATAGAACAATATCGGACCTCTGAAAAGTATAAGCATGCATATGTATTCAGTACTTGGTTTGGGCCCCTTTTGCAGCAATTCTGCCTCAATGCGGCGTGGCAAAGAAGCCATCAGCCTATGGCACTGCTGAGGTATTATGGAAGACCAGGATGCTTCAATAGCGGCCTTCAGCTCTTCTGCATTGTTCGGTCTCATGTCTCTCATCTTTCTCTTGGCAATGCCCTAAAGATTATCTATAGGGTTCAGGTCAGGCGAGTTTACTGGCCAATCAAGCACAGTAATCCCACGGTCATTGAACCAGGTTTGGTGCTTTTGGCAGTGTGGGCAGGTGCCAAGTTATGCTGGAAAATGAAGTCAGCATCCCCATAGAGCTTGTCTGCGGAAGGAAGCATGAAGTGCTCCAAAATCTCCTGGTAGACGGCTGCTTTGACCCTGGACTTAATGAAGCACAGTGAACCAACACCAGCAGATGACATGGCTCCCAAAATCAACACAGACTGTGGAAACTTCAAACATATTCTGGGTCCTTGGTTTTCAAATAAGATTCAAAATTTTATCTCATCAGAAAGGAGGACTTTGGACCACTGGAGTAACAGACCAGGTCTGTTTTTCGTTAGCCCAGGTTAAGCCGCATACACACGATCAGTTTATCTGATGAGAACGGTCTGATGGACCGTTTTCATTGGTTAACCGATGAAGCTGACTGATGGTCCGTCGCGCCTACACACCATCGGTTAAAGAACCGATCGTGTCAGAACGCGGTGACGTAAAACACAACGACGTGCTGAAAAAAACGACGTTCAATGCTTCCAAGCATGCGTCGACTTGATTCTGAGCATGCATGGATTTTTAACCGATGGTTGTGCCTAACGATCGGTTTTGACCTATCGGTTAGGAATCCATCGGTTAAATTTAAAGCAAGTTGGCTTTTTTTTAACCGATGGTTAAATAACCTACGGGGCCCACACACAATCGGTTTTGACCGATGAAAACGGTCCATCAGACCATTGTCCTCTGTTTAACCTATCGTGTGTACGAGGCCTAAGACATTTCTGAAGATGTTTGTTGTTCAGGAGTGGCTTAACAAAAGGAATACGACATTTGAAGCCCATGTCCAGGATCCGTCTGTGTGTGGTGACTCTTTTTTTTTTTTTTTTTTAATTCAATAGTTTTTTATTTATTTCAACAAAATGAAAAAGACAATCAATACAACAGTGCATTAAGTCATAGGAGGAACAATGTCCCATTGTGGAACATGTTCTTACGATATATCAAGATACAGCAGTAGTTGGTATATTAATAAATCATGTAAGTAAGTACCGTAATGGTAACAAACAAGGAATAATTGAACTTAACCGTCAACAGGAACAAGAGTTGGTATTTGCTAAACAGAGCATGGCGCCTTCACCAGGGGGTGACGGCTCGCTAGGGTTCGGTAGATTAGAGATCCTGTACTCCACCTGCACCCCTCACGGGAACTAACTGCGCAGAGTGGGGCACTGGCTCTCCTCCATAGGGACAAGGATAATCAATACTGTACATACATGCTCATACCACTGGAAATTCCTTACTATTGGTGAACCAGACCGACCAGGGAGACCACAGCACTGTAACCCTTGCTAGGCATCCTAATGATGATGCCAGTAGCTGTTCATGAGAGCAGTGTAAGTTGGTCAGATCACTTCAGTGATCTTCGGGGGAAGGTCGTCCTTCCATTTCCTCGTTATTGACAGGCGGGATGCCATAAGAAGGTTGAGCACTACGTGGCGTAGTGCAGTCGGGATCAGTTCTATCCCTAGGGAAAGTATTGCCAGTGCTGGATCTGGTGCAATTCTGGAGCCCGTTATTGCGGATATTACGTTGAACACCTGACCCCAGTATTGTCGAAGCTTGGGACATCCCCAGAGTATGTGGAGGAGGTCCCCGCTCCAGCCACAGTTTCGCCAGCAGGAGTCGGGGGTTTGGGCCTTGAATTTGGATAAAACTGCTGGTGTGTAGTACCACCGGAGTGTGATTTTTACAGACAATTCCCATAGGTTGGTGCAGTTGGGAGGCCCTTTGTGTTAGTTTGCATGCCGTGTGCCATTGAAGGGGTGAATAGGATCTATGTAGATCCCTTTCCCATTGGTCATGGGATGGAGTTTTAACAAAACTACGTTTGTCTTGAAGGATGTTGTAGAAGAGGGAGATGCCCTTTTTTGGCTGGGATTTAGCTGTGAGATAAACCCAAACACATGAGTTAATGGTGTGTGGATGTGTCGGTGTCGTCCCTAGGCAGTGTTGAACTTGTAGGTATTGGAAGTAAGAGTTTTGGGGAATGTCGAACTCCCTCTGTAACTGTTGGAACGATTTGATGGTGTTGGTAGGAGAGTATAGGTCTTGGAGGAATTTGATTCCCCTCTCTCGCCACGTTTTAATTGCTAGCGGGGTAATCAGCAGGGATAGAGTATAAATTGGTATTTTCAAAGTGATCGTCGGGTCCGAGTGGTCCCGTCGTGCTAGAAGCTGGAGCCACGTTCTTATGGTCACTTTCATGGGCGGTGCCAGGTGGGTCGGGGCCCTATGTTCTAGAAGGGCGGCAAATAGCCACAGGTTCGGTGGGCCCACCGAGCTGTAGACTCGCTCGATCTCGCCCCAGGTGGTCAAAGGGTCTTGTTGAAACCATTCTCTCGCCTGGGCCATGACCGAGGCTGAGAAATAGTCGCGGAAGTCGATGTAGCCGACCCCTCCGGCTAGTCTGTGTTTAATCAACTTTGTGTGGGAACATCTGGATTTTTTCCCCTGCCAGACGAAGCTTGCTAGCATCGCCTGCAGGGATCTAAAGTAGCTGGCCGGGACCGGGATCGTTACGTTTCGAAATAGATAGAGCAGCTGTGGGAGGTGAATCATCTTGAAGGCGGCAAGCCTGCCCCACCAAGACAATTCCACCTTGCCCAGTCTCCCCAGGTCTTGTTGCATCTTATTTCTCAGGGGGATATAGTTATATGAGAAAAGGTTGCGTGTGTTTTTGGTGAGGGAGATTCCTAAATACGGTAGGCACGAGTCTGCCCAGGTGTAAGGGAATTGCTGCTGCAATACATTGCTCGTCACAGGATCTACTCCTAGGTTGAGGATTTGAGACTTAGTGGCATTGGCTTTGTATAATGAGACCTCCCCGTACCTATGTAGTACTTTTTGGATCTCTGCCAGGGATCGGGAAGGGTCAGTGATCATCAGGATCACGTCATCCGCGAACATGCTTATTTTATGGGTGCGGGGTCCTATAGTGATTCCGGATATGGCCGGATTGCTGCGGATGTGTTCCGCTAGAGGTTCCATCATAAGGTTGAACACTAGTGGCGACAAGGGGCACCCTTGCCTTGTGCCATTTGATATGTGGAATGGCTTGGAAAGTAGGTTAGCGGAGTAAACTCGCGCTGAGGGATTGGTGTACAAGGCGAGAATGGCCTTGAGTATTTGCCCTTGAAAGCCAAATCTTTCCAATACTGAGGAGAGATAGGACCAGTTGACCCTGTCGAACGCCTTCTCTGCGTCCAATGACAGGAGCAGAGAAGGCGTTCCGGATGATGTTGTGTGGTGGATCACGTCTATAAGACGTCTTGTGGCGTCGGACGTTTGACGCCCTTTAGTGAAACCTGTTTGGTCCGCATGGATCAAGGAGGGGAGGACATCGACCAGTCTATTTGCTATTAACTTGGCATAAATTTTCAGATCAATATTTAAGAGGGATATTGGTCGGAAGTTTTGAGGGGCCGTGGGTTCTTTACCTGGTTTGGGCAGGGTGATGATAAGGGCATCTAGCATTTCATCAGGAAATTGAGATGAAGTGGCAGCGTGGTTGAACATGTCACAGAGGTAGGGAGTTAATGTGGTAGCGAAGGTTTTGAAGTATTCCCCTGTGTATCCGTCGGGCCTCGGGAATTTCGCTGAGGGGAGTTTATCAATTACAGTTCGAATTTCTAAAGGTGTAAAGGGCTTGTTAAGGTCCGATAGTCGTTCCAGAGTAAGGGAGGGGAGGTGTACTTGGTCTAGAAAAGATTCTATGTCGCTAGACGTGGGGTGAGGTGCGCCCTCACTGTCCTTTAGGTTGTACAATTCACTGTAGTATGAACTGAATGCGTCTGCTATCGCTTGCGGATTGATATGCTTATCTCGGTCTGTCGGGTAGTTGATGTATGCTATTTTAGCTTTAAGCCTATGTCCCTTGATGCGTTGGGACATAACCTTACCAGCTTTGTTATTTGAAGCAAAGGAGGTAGCTTTCAGCTTCCTGAGCTTTTTTTCATATCCCTCTAGTAGCAACGTCCTTAGTTCGGTGCGAAGTTTAAACAGTTTGGCATGAAGGGTCGGGCTTGGGTTAGTCTTGTTTAGTGTGTCCGTGGACATTATCTGGGCTGTTAGGTCGTCTAGTGTTTGCATTCTCCTCCTCTTCCACCTAGCTCCCAACTGAATAAAATAACCCCTCATAAACGATTTGTGAGCACACCACAAAACCGCCGGGTCGGACACTGAGCTAGAATTGGTGCTAAAGAATTCTTCCAAGCGGTCAGCTAGGAACGATTGGTTGTCAGTGCGTTGGAGCAGCGAATTATTCACTCTCCACACGAAGGACTTGGGAGTAGAGTGTTGGTTAGTAATTTTAATGCTCACTGGAGCGTGGTCTGACCAGGTGGCTTCATGGATCTCAGATATACATACATTTTGCAATAGCCATTTGTCAGTCAAGAAAAGGTCGATTCGCGAGTAGGTGTTGTGACGCGAGGAGAGGAACGTGTAGTCCCTCTCTGTCGCGTGACAACACCTCCACACGTCATATAGGTCATGCGCGTTCAAAAAGGCAGCCAGCGATGAAACAAAACGTTTGGGCCCCGCGGAGGAGTCCATGTCATAGTCAGGTACAAGGTTAAATCGCCACATATAAGAAGATGTCCTTGCTGGATTTTCAGGGTTGCCTTCAGTGCTTTTTTCAGGAAGCCGATCTGTCTAGTGTTCGGGGCGTATATATTCACTATGGTATATTGAACGTGCTCCATACTAATACTATGTAGCGTCCCTCAGGATCCAGGATACTGTCGTGGAGTTGAAATGCCACTGAGTCTCTAATTGCAATTAGGACCCCCCGTTGTTTTTTTGTGTAGCTTGCCGAAAAGACATGATGGAAGGATTTGTGTTGGCATTTGGGGGCAGCGTTCAGGGCGAAGTGCGTTTCCTGGACGCATACTATGTCGCTATCATGGGACAGCGCTGTTTTCCATAATGAAGCCCGTTTTACCGGATGGTTGAGACCGTTCGTGTTCAGGGAAAGAACATGGATGGCCATCTTGGAGTGGAGGTGTGTGCAGGATGGGAAAAACTCACAGTTCTGAAGGTATCACAGGCGGTGTATGGTGCTGGGTAGTCGGTTACTGGTAACTTGGTAGCACTGGGAATCTCGGTTGGTCTGGATGCTGTAGAGATTCTAGCGGAGAGAAAATTCAAGCGGTTCTGTTGGGAAAGAGACAGTTAATGATATATGAGCACTGTGCACAGTTGCAGTGGTCCTTGCCTCTGTGTGATTATTGGCCTAGATGACTCTAGAGCCTGATGTTTCGTTCCCACCACTGTGGGCACCCGACTTGAGACGGGCAACTAACGGCCAGTGAGTGAAAGTAGATAGTCACTTGAAAGGATCAATAAAGAACTAGTAAACTCAAACAAAAAAGGTCAGCAGCAATAAACAGGTGTACTGACTCAAATCAGGGGAATGTTCCAACAGCTAGTTGTCAGTAGGACAGAGAACAGGGGATCGTCGTCGCCTTACAAAGTGAGGTTTGAGGGCTCATTTTCTGCCAGGCGGTGGTTGGTTTGAGCGGCGTTTGCCTCTTGGACGATGGTCTGAGAAGGCTTGTTGGTCTGCAGGAGATAGCTCCAAGATGATGCCCCAGGAGTGGAGGAGCTGTAGGCCATCCCGTGGATGAGATACAACATTGGTCGCGCCATTGTGGGTGATCACCAGCGTGGCTGGGTGCCTCCACTTGTAGGATATCTTGTGGTTATTAAGAGCCTTTGTTACTGATTTCATCTGCCTCCTCATGGATAGTGTGAATTGAGATAGGTCTGCATATAGGTGAACGCCATTGAATGGGGCTGGTAGTTCAGGGGTTAATCTGGCTTTCGCTAGCAGTTTCTCTTTGGTTGGGAAGAAATGGATCTTCATAAGCACATCCCTAGGGATGGAGGCCTCCAGGTGCTTAGGTTTGGGGATCCTATGTATGCGGTCAATGATGCTTTCAATTTGCGATACTTCAGGTAGCAGTTTTGCAATCATTTCCCGGGCATAATTATGCAGGTCAGCAGGCATAACAGACTCGGGGACCCCTCTCATTTTAACGTTATTTCTCCTCGAACGGTCCTCGAGGTCTGCGAGCTTAGCCCTTATCCAATCTGTTTCCTCAGCCTGGTCCCTTCATGCATCTATAAGCTCATTAACAGTGCTAGCACAGTCATCCATTTTACATTCCACTTGCTGTACTCTATCTCCTAGGGTATTCAGTTCTGCTGTGAATCCCCTCACCATCGTGGAGATATTCAGCATGAGGGAGGATTGCAGGGACAGTAACATGTCCTTTAGAGTGGTGTCCAGGACAGGTTGTCCGGACGTAGGGAAAAGGGCAATGGAGGATGCAGCATCGAGGCCTACCTTCTCCTGCGGCGTGAGTGAAGCCTCCTCTCCTGGGGCCTGTAGTGTGGCGTCCATCCGCATCTTCGCCGGGCTCTGAGTCGATGGTGTGTGAGGCGATCTATCACGGGCTCCGTGCGGCTCGGTGTCCTCCTCCCATGGGACCGGATTCGAGTCCGGGAGGTCTGTGTATGGCGAAGAGGTAAACTGCAGGCGCGCGCCGGCGCCATCTTGGCTCCTCCGTCCCCCTGACGGCATGGTGAAGAAATCCGTCAGTTTCCGTGGGTAACGGTCCTCCTTGCGCTTCCTAGCCTGCATCGGGTGTATGTCCCAAGGTTGGGCTGGCTGGATGGGGCTCTGAGCGGTCTTAAGTGTGCGGGGCAGTCGCTGTTCCCCCGGTTCTCTGTCAGAGCTGCAGGCTTAAGCGTCCATCTTCTCCGCTCGCAAGCCACGCCCCCCTCGGTGTGGTGACTCTTGATGCACTGACTCCAGCCTCAGTCCACTCCTTGTAAATGTCCCCAACACTTTTGAATGGCCTTTTTTCTGACAATCCTCTCCAGGCTGTGGTCATCCCTGCTGCTTGTGCACCTTTTTCTTCCACACTTTTTCCTTCCACATAACTTTCTATTAATGTGCTTTGATACAGTACTTTGGGAACATCAAACTTCTTTTGCAATTACATTTTGAGGCTTTCTCTGCTTATGGAGGGTGTCAATGATGGTTTTCTGCACAACTGTCAGGTCAGCAGTCTTTGCCATTAAAAGTGATTCCTACTGAACCAGACTGAGAGGCCATTTAAAGGCTCAGGAAACCTTTGCAGTTGTTATGGCTTAAATAGCTGATTAGAGTGGGACACTTTGAGCCTAGAATATTGCACCTTTTCACAATATTCAAATTTTCTGAGATTGTGGATTTGGGGTTTTCATGAGCTGTAAGCCATAATCATCACAATTATGACAAATCACATCTTGAACTTTCTTGGTTTGCATGTAATGAGTCTATCTCATATATTAGTTTCACCTTTTAAATTGCATTAGTGAAATAAATGAACTTTTGAACAATTTTAAAATGTTTCAAGTTGCACCTGTACATATTGTCCAAAATATATGAAGAAATTAGATTTTTTTTAAATGTATTGGGTATGTTTTATAGCAGAAAGTAAAAAATATTGTTTTTTTTTTTCAAAATGGACTGCTTTTTTTTGTTAAAGTAGGAAGATACTGCGCAGGTCCAATAAATGAAACAGTAGTGACACTATAAAAATTTGTAAAATAATAAAATCAATAGATAAATAAATAAAAGAAAATAAAAAAATGCTGCTGCAACTTATATGTAAGATACATACACAAATACAATATAAAAAGGAAAAGCTGCGCTGCAAGTAAAATCAACATAAATAATAAATTATGTATCAAATACACAAAAATCCCAGTGCAAAAACTGAAGGAGTTTGGGAGTGAACCTGTCTGCAGAAGCTGTGCACTGCTGAGAAGGACTGGAAGTTCTACCTAAACCAAGAGTGGAGCAGTTGAGGATGACAGGAAAGGTCTGGATCTCTGCTGATTGGACCATTTGGATCCCAATAACTGACCAATAATAGTCTGGATCTCTGCTGATTGGACCACTTGGATCCCAATAACTGACCAATAATAAGAGCTGGTCTGATATTAAGGATTGGTGATATTGGAGAGTGAGCGGCAGTTTATCCAGGACCCTTATAGATCCATGTCTTACATGTTTGATTTCATTTCTGTTCTGGTAAGCAGCTGATACATAAGTGGTGGTGGATTTATCATCTGATTCACAAGATTTTTTACTGGATATCTTGCTTCACCCATTCGGAGAACTTCTTAAACAATCTTTGCAATCCTTTGTGATACATCTCATATGGACTTTTTGCACAAATCTAATTTTCAGTTTTTGCACTGGGATTTTTGTGTATTTGATACATAATTTACTATTTATGTTGATTTTACTTGCAGCGCAGCTTTTCCTTTTTTATATTGCTTTTTTTTGTTGTTGTTTATAGTGAAAAAAACAAATAACTGCAGAGATGATCAAATACCACTAAAAAAAGCTATATTTGTGGAAATAAAGGGACGTTTTAACCGGATAACCCCACCAGATTTAATGTCACATGACATCATAAGGGGCGTGGATCACTCGTTTACATTGATTAAAGTGCATCTACATACAGATTTAATCTTCTCCTTTACATTTGCTTATAAGCACCACCCCTCCCTCCCAATAATGTCTGGGAGGACAACAATGAGAAGCAGACATTCCCTTGGCACTGTAAGGGAGCCAGAAACAAAATTGTCCACAGGCAAAGGTGGATGTGGTGGTGGTCGGTCCTCAGGCAGGGCATAATTTCCTCTGTTTAGTGAGTTTGCCCATGCTATCCAGCCACAGCATGCAGAGGAGGTGGTTGACTGGCTTACTAAACCTTCCTCATTATCCTCACCTGTCACGCAAGCAGAGACAAGTGTGAAGTCCCTTGCAGTTGCCAGAGTGGATAAACCAGCCTCCTTGTCCACATCTATTCCTGCCATAGCCCTAACATCAGCCATTGAGGAGTCAGCTGAGTTATTTAACCACAGCGTCAGCCACTTGCTTCTTAATAATGCCCAGCCATTACTGGTTTCAGATGATGGTTCTGAGGTTGAGGAGGACAGGAACATGAGCCTAGAGAGAGTGAGGAACACTGGTAGACAAATTAGCATTCATGTTCCCCAAGCCGCAGCGTATTGCCAAGTTGTCTCCAGTGGTAATGATGATTATGGAGATGATGGAGATGACGGAGATGATGATGATGATGATGATGATGATGATGTCACTGATGCAGCTTGGTTGCTAGATAAAGCAGAGGAGGAAACTGAAGGTGAGGCGTCACAAACCCAAGGAGGTTGACATCAAGAAAGAGTAGAGAGCAGCCACCCTATTCCATCACATTCTGCAGCTGTTATTTCCCGGCCCACTACCCACAGCTCAGCTGTCTGGACATTTTTCAGCACATCGCCAGCAGATCGCACTGTTTCTATCTGCAAACTGTGTCACAGGCACATCAAAAGTGGTAAACACAACAAACCATTTGGGTACCACATGCCTAATAAGGCATTTAAATTCCAACCACTCAGCCCATTGGCAAGAGCACCTAAAAGCCACACAAAAGGGGCACAAATCTGTCGCTCCTCCTCCTCCTTACCTACTTCAGTCTGCCTCTACGATACTGAGTCATTACCTTTCAGCAGAATCCACTGACAGGGATGATGGTATAGCACAGGGTGTCCAAGGTCCTAGCAGCTCATCAGCCAGCAGCACAACACCAGCTGTAGAGTGTAGCCGGTAAATGTATCTGCCCCATCTTCTGCAGTGGAAAAAAAATACAGTCCCTGCCACCCAAATGCCAAGTGCCTGAATGCAAGCTTGTCAAAGCTGTTGGCTCTCCAACTTCTGCCTTTCAGCCTGGTGGATTCTGCACCCCTTTCTGTGAATTCGCACAATGCTGTACCACAATGGCAGGTTCCCAGTCGCTACTACTTTTCGCTTAAGGCCGTTCCATCTTTCTACCATCACGTGGAATTGAATGTTTTGGCATCGTTGAGCAAGGCAGTCAGTCGTAAAATCCACCTTACTGCTGACTAGAGTTGAGCGGACACCTGGATGTTCGGGTTCGGATCCGAACCCGGACTTTGAAAAAAAAGTTTGGGTTCGGGACCGAACCCGAACCCCATTGAAGTCAATGGGGACCCGGACTTTTGACTACAAAAATGTCTCTAAAACACAAAGGGAAAGGGCTGGAGGGCTGCAAATGGCAGCAAAATGTCGGGAAGAGCATGGCAAGTACTCTGGAAATAAATGTGGATAGGGAAATAACTTAAAATAACATAAAATAAATAAAAAATATAATGATTTTGACCTTGGAGGACGAGGTCCATACAGTTTTGTTCAAAATTATTCAACCCCCCAATGCTGTAAAGGGTTTTAGGGAATTTAGTGTACATTTGTAATTGTATTCAGAATGCAATCCTACAAGGACTTCATAAAGAACCATATGCAACTAATATGACATCAATTGGTTTTGTAATACAGTAGTAAATGCAAAAGGGCACTGTTGAAACGCTACCTGGTCGTGGCAGAAAGAAGATGCTGACTTTGACTGCTATGCGCTACCTGAAGCGTAGAGTGGAGAAAAGTCCCCTTGTGACTGCTGAGGAACTGAGAAAATATTTGTCAGATGTGGGTACTGAAGTTTCTGCTCAGACAATACGGCGCACACTGCGTAATGAAGGCCTTCATGCCAGAACTCCCAGGCGCACCCCCTTGCTGTCTCCAAAGAATAAGAAGAGTCGACTGCAGTATGCCAAAAGTCATGTGGGCAAACCACACAAGTTTTGGGATTGTGTTCTGTGGACTGATGAAACAAAATTAGAACTGTTTGGGCCCATGAAGGAGGAAGAACAAGGCCTGTGATGAAAAGAACACCTTGCCTACTGTGAAGCATGGCGGGGGGGTCAATCATGCTTTGGGGCTGTTTTGCTTCTGCAGGTACAGGGAAGCTTCAGCGTGTGCAAGGTACCATGAATTCTCTTCAGTACCAGGAGATATTGGATGACAATGTGATGCAGTCCGTCACAAAC
This sequence comes from Rana temporaria, assembly GCF_905171775.1. NCBI lineage: Eukaryota > Metazoa > Chordata > Amphibia > Anura > Ranidae > Rana > Rana temporaria. The sequence continues at coordinate 113,119,665 of NC_053496.1, forward strand.
CTGAGGCTTGGGAGACGTTGGACCTTTCAACAGGACAATGATCCCAAGCATACCTCCAAGTCCACTAGAGCATGGTTGCAGATTAAAGGCTGGAACATTTTGGAGTGGCCATCGCAGTCACCAGACTGAAATCCAATTGAGAACCTCTGGTGGGACTTTAAGAAAGCAGTTGCAGTGCGCAAGCCTAAGAATGTGACTGAAGGTGGAAGCAGTGGTGGAGGAGGAGGAGGAGGAGGAGGAGGTAGCCAACACAGCAGGTTTTGGTTTTTAATTGATTTATTTTTTAAATTAGGGTAAACCCCAAAAGAGTGAGACAGATCTAGGGTTGCTATCTCATCCCTTTAAACCTGAATGCAGAGTAATTACATGGGTTCTGGGGCTAATTTAATGTTGATAAGGCACCAAGTGAGTTTAATTAGCAGCACCGTAATCAGCCAGAGAACCTGTGTAATTAATATGTTTTTGCTTTGAAAGGGATGAGATGGCAACCCTAGAAAGCTCAGAAAAAAACAATGGCTGGGTAAGGCTGGCCCTGTGTCTATTCTGCATAAGGTACGGACAATTCCTCTGGGATCCATGCCTGGTTCATTTTAATGAACGTGAGCTTGTCCACATTGGCTCTGGACAGGCGGCTGCGCTTGTCTGTGATAACGCCCCCTGCCGTGCTAAATACACGTTCAGACAATACACTGGCCGCAGGGCAGGCCAGCACCTCCAAGGCGTAAAGGGCAAGCTCAGGCCATGTGCCCAATTTGGAGACCCAGAAGTTTAAGGGGGCATAGCCGTCATTCAGTACGTGTAGGGGTGTGCTCACATACTGCTCCACCATGTTGCTGAAATGCTGCCTCCTGCTAAAATGTTCCATATCAGCTGGTGGTGCTGTTTGTTGTGGCGTGCTGACAAAGCTTTTCCACATTTCGGCCATGCTAACCCTGCCTTCTGAGGTGCTGGCGGTGCCCCTGCTGCGTTGGCGACCTCTTCCTCCTCCTCTGCCTTTGACTTCTGCTTCCACTGTGCCCCCTCTGCCAGGTGGGAATTGCACCAGCAGCGCGTTTAACAGCGTGCGCTTGTACTCGCGCATCTTGCGTTCACGCTCCAGTGAGGGGATTAAGGACTGTACATTGTCCTTGTAACGAGGATCCAGCAGCGTGGCCACCCAGTAATCAGCACCTGTCATAATGTGCGAAACACGCCGGTCGTTCCAGAGACACTGCAGCATGTAATTGCTCATGTGTGCCAGGCTGCCCAGAGGCAACGAAAAGCTGTCCTCTGTGGGAGGTGTATCATCTGTGGCACCAGTAATGGCCATGAGCTGGTCTGGATGCCATCCTGCTGTGAACATGGTTCCTCCTCCTCCTCCATGTCTTCCTCCTCCTCATCCTCCACAGCGTCATCCGCCAGAACTGTGCCCTTGCTAGACAATTGTGTACCTGGCCTTTGTTGGTGCACGAACCCACCCTCTGAGCCATTTGTGAATGACTGCCCTGAAAGCCTTGCAAATGATCCCGATTCCTCCTCCTCCTCCTCATGTGCCACATCCTCTTCCATCATCGCCAGTAGCGTTTTTTCAAGGAGGCATAGAACTGGGATAGTCACATTGAGAGTGGTGTCATTGGCACTGGCCATGTTGGGTGGAGTACTCAAAACAGCGCAACAAGGCACACAGGTCTCGCATGGAGGCCCAGTTATTGGTGGTAAAGTGGTTCTGTTCCGCAGAGCGACTCACGCGTGCGTGCTGCAGCTGGAACTCCACTATCGCCTGCTGCTGCTTGCACAGTCTGGCCAGCATGTGCAAGGTGAAGTTCCACCTTCTGGGCACATCACATATGAGGCGGTGAGCGGTAAGGCCGAAGTTACGCTGCAGCCCTGCCAGGCGAGCAGCAGCAAGGTGAGAACGCCGAAAGTGCGCACAGACGGCCCACACTTTCTGCAGCAGCTGTGGCATATCGGGGTAAGTTCTCAGGAAACTCTGCACCACCAAATTCAGCACATGCGCCAGGCAAGGGATGTGCGTCAAACCGGCTAGGCCCAGAGCTGCTACGAGATTTTGCCCGTTATCGCACACCACCAGGCCTGGCTTGAGGCTCACTGACGCCAACCACTCATCGGTCTGTTGTTCCATGTCCCTCCACAACTCCTGCGCGGTGTGTGGTTTTTCCCCCAAACAGGAAAGTTTTAAAACTGCCTGCTGGTGTTTACCAATGGCTGTGCTGAAGTTGGTGGTGAATTTGTTACGCTGACTGGATGAGGAGGCGGTAGAGGATGAGGAAGCGGAGTAGAAGGAGTTAGGAACAGGAGGCAAACTGAAGTGCCCTGCAATCCTCGGTGGTGGAAGGACATGCGCCAAACTGCTATCCGCCTCATTTACCCAGTGCGTTGTTAGGGAGATATAACGTCCCTGACCGTGCTTACTGGTCCACGTATCCGTAGTTAGGTGGACCTTGGCACAGATGGCGTTGAGCAGTGCACACCTGATTTTGTCCTCCACTTGGTTGTGCAGGGAATGGATGGCTCGCCTGGAAAAGTAGTGGCGGCTGGGCACGACGTACTGTGGGACAGCCAATGCCATCAGGCTTTTAAAACTCTGCGTCTCCACCAGACGGAATGACAGCATTTCAAAGGCCAGTAATTTTGAAATGCTGGCATTCAGGGCCAGGGATCGCGGGTGGGTAGAGGGGTACTTCCTCTTACGCTCCAGTGTTTGGGAGATGGAGAGCTGAATGCTTCCATGGGACATTGTGGAGATGTTTAGTGACCCAGGTGGTAGTGTTGCTTGCCAGTCCTCTAATTGAGGGGTGACAGGCGGCACTGTCACCACGGAGGTGGATGAAGAGGCAGAGAGGCCCGAGACTGATGCAGAAGAGGAAGCATGAAGAGCCAGAGACCTTTCTTGGTTTTTGAGGTGTCTACTCCACTGCAGCTCGTGCTTTGCACTTAGATGCCTGGTCATGCAGGTTGTGCTCAGGTTGAGAACGTTTATGCCTCGCTTCAGGCTCTGATTGCACAACGTGCAAACCACGCGTGTTTTGTCATCAGCACATTGTGTGAAGAACTGCCACGCTAGGGAACTCCTTGGACCTGGCTTTGGTGTGCTCGGTCCCTTGCTGCATTGGGCAGTAGCAGGCGTACTGTCTAGGGGACGGACGCTCTGCTTTGGCACCCTGCTCCCTCTTCTGCTGTGCTGGTGGCTCTGTGCGACCACCGCCTCTTCCTCCGAACTACACGGGTCACCTGCATGAGGTTGATTCCATGTCGGGTCGAGGACCTCATCGTCCTGCACATCATCTTCCACCCAGTCTTCAACACTGCCCTCCTTGTCGGTCTGCACAATTGCAAAAGCACCAGCAGTTGGCAACTGTGTTTCATCATCATCATGCAAGACCTGCTGTGATGGTCCCCCCATTAACTCATCCTGAAATATAAGTGGTTGGGCATCGGTGCACCCAATCTCTTCCTCTTCTGAGGCTGGGATAGGTGGATGGCCCTGGGAACACATGCTAACAGACTCATCAAAAAGAAGAAGAGACTGCTGCATGCTTTGGGGCTTAGACTGCTTGGCTGATTTGCAAGGGGGTGAGGTGAAAGGCTGATGGTGGACATCGGCTGCAGGCACCAACTCTGAACTTTCAGCACAAGACTGGTTGGAAAACCATGTGAAGGAACTGGAGGCACTGTCAGCAACCCAATCTACTACCACCTGTTCTGCTCCTGGCCTCAACATTCGTAGAGCTGGATTAGGCCCAACCAAATACTGCTGCAAGCTCTGTCGGCTACTTGCACCTGAGAAAGGTGTTTCACTTGTGCTTGTAGCTGGCACAGATTGACCACGTCCTCTCCCTGTAACAGGAGCTCCACCAGCAGCACCACGACCGCGGCCACGTCCCTTATTTGATGTTTTCCTCATATTTCTCAAATTTAGGGTCTTGCCCTAATTTTGAGAAATTGTAAATACAAAAATAATGTAATATGGTGAAATAGGCAGAGATTCACCTATATATTTCTCTACCTATAGCAAGAAGCAGGAACCCAGCCCTAAACAATGTACTGGTGGAGTGCTGGTGAAATGGGCAGAGATTGACCTATATATTTCTCAAATTTAGGGTCTTGCCCTAATTTTGACAAATTTTAAATACAAAAATAGTGTAAGCTGGTGAAATAGGCAGAGATTCACCTATATATTTCTCTACCTATAGCAATAAGCAGGAATTCAGCACTAAACAATGTACTGCACAGTATATCACAGGGGACAGGTGGAGTGCTGGTGAAATGGGCAGAGATTCACCTATATATTTCTCAAATTTAGGGTCTTGCCCTAATTTTGAGAAATGTTAAATACAAAAATAGTGTAAGCTGGTGAAATAGGCAGAGATTCACCTATATACTTCTCTACCTATAGCAATAAGCAGGAAGCCAGCACTAAACAATGTACTGCACAGACAGTATATCACAGGGGACAGGTGGAGTGCTGGTGAAATGGGCAGAGATTCACCTATATATTTCTCAAATTTAGGGTCTTGCCCTAATTTTGAGAAATTTTAAATACAAAAATAGTGTAAGCTGGTGAAATAGGCAGAGATTTACCTATATATTTCTCTACCTATAGCAATAAGCAGGAAGTCAGCCCTAAACAATGTACTGCACATACAGTATATCACAGGGGACAGGTGGAGTGCTGGTGAAATGGGCAGAGATTCACCTATATATTTCTCCACCTATAGCAAGAAGCAGGAACCCAGCCCTAAACAATGTACTGCACAGAAAGTATATCACAGGGGACAGGTGCAGTGGTGTTGAAAAATTCAGAGTCACCTATAGATTGCTGACTGCCCCTATAGGAAAATATCTGGAACATGTCCCTGAACTATGTACTTGACAGAAAAACACAGTATATCACAGGTGAACAGGTGGTGGCAGGTGCAGTGCTGTTGAAATATTCAGAGTCACCTATAGAATGCTGACTGCCCCTATAGGAAAATATCTGGAACATGTCCCTGAACTATGTACTTGACAGAAAAACACAGTATATCACAGGTGAACAGGTGGTGGCAGGTGCAGTGCTGTTGAAATATTCAGAGTCACCTATAGAATGCTGACTGCTCCTATAGGAAAATATCTGGAACCTGTCCCTGAACCATGTACTTGACAGAAAAACACAGTATATCACAGGTGAACAGGTGGTGGCAGGTGCAGTGCTGTTGAAATATTCAGAGTCACCTATAGAATGCTGACTGCCCCTATAGGAAAATATCTGGAACCTGTCCCTGAACCATGTACTTGACAGAAAAACACAGTATATCAGAGGTGAACAGGTGGTGGCAGGTGCAGTGCTGTTGAAATATTCAGAGTCACCTATAGATTGCTGACTGCCCCTATAGCTGAACAAAATTCCTAAACTATATGAAGCACAGCAGATGTCACAGGAATAAAGAGTGCTTGTTGAGATTTCTGGAGCAGGATACACCTAACACTGTCCCCAAGCAGATTCAGCAGCCTCTCCCAATCCTAATTGAAGCACAGTGACAACGAGTCAGATACCATCAGATGATGCAGATATCAAAGAAATAAAGTGTTTTTGCTGAGATTTCTGGAGCAGGATACACATAACACTGTCCCTATGCAGCAGATTCAGCCGCCTCTCCCTATCCTAATTGAAGCACAGTGACAACTAGCCAGATACCATCAGATGATGCAGATATCAAAGAAATAAAGTGTTTTTGCTGAGATTTCTGGAGCAGGATACACCTAACACTGTCCCTATACAGCAGATTCAGCAGCCTCTCCCTATCCTAATTGAAGCAGAGTGACGATCTGTGCTGTGTGCCTCGATCTAATATAGAGGCTGGTCACATGATGGGTCACATGCTGCACTGGCCAATCACAGCCATGCCATAAGTAGGCATGGCTGTGATCAGTTCCCAGACACAGTAGTAAAACAAATGGCGATTGGCTGCCGTGCAGCGCGCCAAAACATACCCGAACTCCGAACCCGAACCCAGACTTTTTCCAACTATTCCGGTTCGGGTCCGGGTTCGGGAAAAACACAAAGTCTGTACCGCTGACACGTGGTCCAGCAAGCATGGGCAGGGACGATATGTTTTTTTCACAGCACACTGGGTAACGCTGCTTGCGAAAGGATGCTGGACAGGGCCCAGTGCTGCAGCTTGTTGTGCCCTCACTTCTCCATACAGCTGGTGGTGATAATGCCAGACCTGTGAGCTCTACCCCCTCCTCCTCCGCCACCTCCATGCCCTTATCTGTAGAATTGTTCTATGAACATCAGGTACCCCCTAAGCATTCAAAGGGCTTTTCACAGAGTCAGGCTAAAAGGTGTCATGCAGTGCTTCAGCTGGTGTGTTTATGGGGCAGGAACCACACGGGAGCAGAGATTCTTGCAGCTCTGCAAGGACAGGCCCAGAGGTGATTCACACCACGCCAACTGGAGCCAGGAATGGTGGTGTCCGATAATGGCTCAAACCTCCTGTCCGCTCTTAGACAGGGAAGTTGACACGTGCCATGCCTGCCACATGTCCTCAATTTGGTGGTGCAGCGTTTCCTAAGTACGTACCCAGGGTTGCAAGATGTACTAAAGCAGGCCTGAAGAGTCTATAGCCATTTCAGGCGGTCATACACAGCCAGTGCTTGGTTGGCTGAAATTCAGCGGGAATTCCACCTGCCCATAAACCGTCTGGTTTATGACATGCCCACCAGGTGGAACTCTACTTTGGGAATGCTGAGGCGGCTATACATGCAGCAGATCAAGGAGTACTTGTGTCAGTACAGCACAACGACAGGCACAGGCCGCCTCTGCTTTTTTTCCCCACGTCAATGGCTGATTATTAAGGATGCATGCACTGTATTGTCACCATTTGAGGAGGCCACAAGGATGGTGAGCAGTGACAGTGCATGCATCAGTGACACAATCCCTGTTGTGTTCCTGCTGGAGCAGACTCTGCATGGCATTATGGACAGGGCACTGAAGGCAGATCAGCAGGAGGAAGAGGAGAACCTCCTTTCCTCTCAAGGCCCACTTTATCCAGACACCATCATTCCTATGTCACAGAACACACAGGAGGAGAGAGGGGAGGAGAGAGAGGGAGGAGGATGAGGGGGAGGATTCTAGCACTTTCATAGGCTTTGAAGAAGAGGAAGACATGCGTTAATCTGTAAGCAATGCCTTTCCAAACTCAGGACCCTTGGGAGTAGTACATGGCTGGGAGGAGGAAGTTCCAGATGCTGTCATCCTGAGTGACCCTGAGACGTCTACTTCTCAAGCCTATGCAAATGCCGGAAATGCTAGCTGTCACTTTTTTTTTTTTTTTTAGGGGTCCAGAGGCCCCCCGGGCCCCGAACGGCAACCCTCCTTTTTTTATTAAAAAAAAAATGTTTATATATATTTATTATTATTATTATTATTAAAGGGCCCAGAGGTCTCCAGGCAACCCCCTTTTTTATATATATATATTTTTTTTACAGAGGTCCCCAGGGCCCCATGTGGCAACCCCCCCTTTTTTATTTATTTTTATAAATGTTTATTTTTTTATTTTTGTTTAGATTTTTTTATTTTTTATTAAAAGGCCTAGAGGGGCCCAGAGGCCCCAGTGCCCCAGATGGCAACCTCTCTTTTTTTATGTATTTTTTATAAATGTTTATTTATTTTTATTAAAGGGCCCAGAGGTTTATTTTTTATTTTTATTAAAGGGCCCAGAGGTACCCAGGGCCCCAGATGGCTACCCCCTTTTTTATATATACAGTACAGACCAAAAGTTTGGACACACCTTCTCATTCAAAGAGTTTTCTTTATTTTCATGACTATGCAAATTGTAGATTCACACTGAAGGCATTACAACTATGAATTAACACATGTGGAATTATACATAACAAAAAAGTGTGAAACAACTGAACATATATTTCATATTCTAGGTTCTTCAAAGTAGCCACCTTTTGCTTTGATTACTGCTTGGCACACTCTTGGCATTCTCTTGATGAGCTTCAAGAGGTAGTCACCTGGCGCAGCACCCCATCACTCTCCTTCTTGGTCAAATAGCCCTTACACAGCCTGGAGGTGTGTTTGGGGTCATTGTCCTGTTGAAAAATAAATGATGGTCCAACTAAACGCAAACCGGATGGAATGGCATGCCGCTGCAAGATGCTGTGGTAGCCATGCTGGTTCAGTATGCCTTCAATTTTGAATAAATCCCCAACAGTGTCACCAGCAAAGCACCCCCACACCATCACACCTCCTCCTCCATGCTTCACGGTGGGAACCAGGCATGTAGAGTCTATCCGTTCACCTTTTCTGCAAAGCACAAAGACACAGGGGTTGGAACCAAAGATCTCAAGTTTGGACTCATCAGACCAAAGCACAGATTTCCACTGGTCTAATGTCCATTCCTTGTGTCCTTTAGCCCAAACAAGTCTCTTCTGCTTGTTGCCTTTCTTTAGCAGTGATTTCCTAGCAGATATTCTACCATGAAGGCCTGATTCACACAGTCTCCTCTTAACAGTTCTAGAGATGTGTCTGCTGCAAAAGGTGGCTACTTTGAAGAACCTAGAATATGAAATATATTTTCAGTTGTTTCACACTTTTTTGTTATGTATAATTCCACATGTGTTAAATTATAGTTTTGATGCCTTCAGTGTGAATCTACAATTTTCATAGTCATGAAAATAAAGAAAACTCTTTGAATGAGAAGGTGTGTCCAAACTTTTGGTCTGTACTGTATATATATTTTTCTTTATTTCTTCTTTTCTTTGTAAAGGCCCCCCGCTTCTCAATTTGCGGCAGCCCCCCGGTTCTCAATTTCAGGCGACAGCCCCCCCCCCGGTTCTCTGCTCCAGGGGGCCCATGCCTTAAGCTGCGTAAGGGGTAGAGTTGCCACCTTTTCTTCAAGCCAAACCCAAACACTTAAGCGGCACAGGGCACATTTTTTTCCGTAGTATATACAATAGGATTATAAAAGACCTTGGGCACCTTTGGGTGCCTCAAGGAGAGTGGCAATGCAGCGCGCTGCGGCAAACAGTGGGTGTGGCCAAACTGCTCCTGCTGACATCATGACTCCCCCTCAGTGATGCCAAACCTGCCCCCAGACAGCGGCCTGCATCTCCCGAATGGCAACAGATTTTTGTGTGACTACCTCAGTTACTTGGGGAGCCACAGCCCAGTCTAAATAATGTGTCCGGATTTCAGGCAGACTGAAACCCGGACACAAGATCCCAAACCCGAACTGTCCGGGTGATTCCTGGACAGGTGGCAACCCTAGTAAGTGGACCCAAAATTCCTGATGGCGGCCCTGCGCATACCTCCCAACACGCACGGATTCTGTGGGACTTTCCCGCACAGACAGCTTCTTCCCGCAGTCCCGCGAAAGGGTTAATTTTCCCGCACTGCAAGAGGAGGCAGCACGGAAGCAGGAGGAACCGGAGCGGTGTGTGGAGGACTGTGGCTGCTGAAGGGAAGAAAGCCGACAGCCGGGCTAATGACAGTCTGTGGCCCCGGCTGTTGGCACAGGTGAGAGGCACTCCCCCCGCTCAACTGCAAAACCCCCCCAGGAGGAACCGGAGCGGTGTGTGGATGTCTGCTTAAGGGAAGAGAGCCGACACATTCCGTGCACAGGTAAGAGGCACCCCCCCGCTCAACAAATTTAATGCGCCCCCGCTCAACAACTTTAATGAACCCCCCCGCTCAACAACTATGATTCCCCCCTCGCTCAACATCTTCACCCCCCCCAATTCTCGGCTCCAGGGGGCCCCTTCAACACTCAAGCCCAGGGGCCCCCACCACCCTAAGTCCTGCCCTGCATGTACAGCATCATGGCAGTTGCAGATTAAACAGAGGTCAAGATGGTCGCTACCTTGGCTGAAAACGATAGGAGGGTTTACTTCCACTTTAAATAAAAAAGTTGGGGGTGGGTGGGGTTGCTGAGGTTGGTAGGGTTGCTGAGGTGGATGGGGTTACTGAGGTTGGTAGTGTTGCTGAGGTGGGTGGGGTTTCGCTAAGGTTGGTAGGGTTGCTGAGCTGTGTAGGGTTGCTGGGGTGGGTAGGATTGTTGTGGAGGTGGTGGAGATGTGTGCTCCAAATCACACACATATGTTTTTGGTGTTAGCTCACGTTTCATTGACTTGCTAAGGAGCTGGATGATTGGGTCCTCGCATAGCTCCCTTTGCTCCTCCTCCACCTCCCGGAGCTTAATAGCTGTGAAACGGCCAAACCCTTCAGCACTATCGGGTGATGTTGTGATGGCTGATGTTGCCCAAGTAAGGAAGTCAGGCATGGCCTCTTCCAGGTTGTGGCTCTTCCTGGCCCTTTTGGTAGGAGGGCGCAGGGGAGGGATTTGTCACTCCGTTTCCTGCTGGGCCCGGCATCTTCTTGGCTCAAACTTTACTGTGTGGGAAAATGAAACATAGTTTTATTTTTTTTTTGTCATCAATCACAAACACTTTTCAGCTCACGACTTTTTAAACTTGAATGTGTCCAAATAGCAAAGACTATCATTTTGATGCCAGCATTTATCATTCTTGTCCTAATCCTTTTCGGCCACTACTGTCTATTCATATGGAAATCACATTGTTAACGTAGAAAATTATTAGCCATAATGACATCTAATTAACATTATTGTATTTTTGCCTTGAAATCTTTTCAACAATGATATACCTGGGTCAAGCTGAGCTCCTCCTCATTTTCATCCTGTGTAAGATCATGCTCAGTATCGGTGGCCTCAGCTGATGTGGAATGTAGTGTGGAAAGAAATCTGTGCGGTACAGTTTGATCTGACAAAAATTGCAGGCTGTTATAGTACCACAGCTTGGGTACATAAATGTCTTCTGCTGCTACTCTCGATTTTTTGGATTCCTCGATCATCATTTGCTCCCTGTTATACCCAATTTTTGTCTTCACCAAACTGTAGGTTGTCCTGGGGTACACAGTGTCTGAAAATTCCACCAGTTGATCTATTGCTTCCCTCCTCTTGATTTGATTTGAATAATCTTTATGTTTTACTTACCACAGACAGATGAGTTCCCTGTATTTTTGGATAAATTGCATCAAGAATTTGTGGGAATTCAACTTTTCCCTCATTTTGTTGTCAAGTATCGGATGGCTGCAAGACAGAACACAAGACAAACCATAATGAGTGGCTTATAACTCATAATCTGGTCACAATATAGGCCTTTATCTAAGCAGTATATGGCACTAACCGCCGGTGACCCAATTTTCAAACGTACCTTTTTTTCGTGGCTCCTTTTGGCTTGCGTTCGTTGTCTCTCAACTATCAAAACATTCCTATGGGCGTTACATTGACCGCTCGTTATGGATTGACATACCCTGCGCATGCGGGAAACTCCGCTCTCAGAGCGTCATGACACTGGGGTGTGACCAGATTCTCTATTCTGCATGCGAGTTACACAGCGGAGCATTCGGGAGGGACGGAATTACCGAAATTGAGCAGGCCACGCGGTGGTGGTGCTTACAGAAAAGGCCACCCCCATGAGCAAAGTGGAGATGGTGGAGATGGTGCACATATTGGAGAAATATGACTATGACTGTAAGCTGCAGAGCTATGAAAGGCCCAACAGTCAAAAAGACTGGATTCTGGAGAAGGTAATCGCAGTATTGGAGGAAGAATATTCGGTTCACTGAACAACAGGTCGCCATTCACCTCTGCAGCTAGGGGTTAGGATCCTGGTCTCGGCTACATGTGAATTGAGTTTGGTGGTCTCAGCCCGGCTCCCGGTGGGTGTGCTATGCGAGGTAAGCCTGCGCTTAGTACGCCCATCCCCCTCCCACAAAAAAACACCACACTTACATGCACTCGAAATTGAGTTAACATGCACGCACTTTGACCATGCGGTCTCTAAAAAGAGAGGCGAAGGACTAACGGGGCTGGTTGAGCGAGCTAGATCCTCTCACTCCCTTATAGGGAGTCCCTCTGCCCCGTTGGGCTTCAAAGCGGAGCAGGTAGGGCGGGCTGTGTGGGAGGACCCGCTCACACACCCGCCATTGCCACCCGGGGCATGGAGAAAGGTGGCAGATTGCCTCTGGGGGAGGCCTGCCTACTCCCAACTCCTGCAGTCCGGCTCCTTTCTCGAGTACACGCACAAAATACACTTTAGAAAAAAAATAGCTAAAATCATTATGTAGATGTTGGAATTAGATGTCTGTATATTTGCGTCATACAAGTAGTTCTTCAAAAATAGACAAAGTGTTTTCTCTAATCTAGGTATGAATATTTTGTGTAAAGATGAAGTTAAATTTTATTTTTTTGGAGTACCCTTTTTTGGTGTACTAGTTTTTATTGTATTTTATTCTTTCAACAGGAAAAATCTAATTAAAAAGTCACCAGACAAGCCACCAGAGGGAACAAAAGGAGTACACTCACATTGTTTACACTCACTATTGGTGAGTGTACACAATTGACTGTGCTATCTAATTTGTCTTCCACTCTTTCTCGGTTAATAGCTGCTAGTCTTTCTAAAGTTGCACCACAAGCATTATTGGATGAGTCTGCTGCTGCTTCAGTGTGGGCACCAAAATTGATTTTTGTTCCTGAGTTGTCACATTCCTGTAAAGAATTGATAGTTGATTCTCTTGCACAGAACAAGCTTCTGTCAAGTAAGGTACCTGAGTGTTTTGGTAAGGAAACAATGCCATGTAATTTGTCTCATTTGGGTTTCCATTTAGCAAATAGTACTAAAGATAAGATATGACATGGGGAGTTTATTGATTTATTATCTTTGTCATCATAAAAAGGATTATTATTCCCGAATTGAAAGAGAAAAGGTTGATGACGATAAAAAGAGACCAAAAGCAAGAACTTTTAATAATTGGCTTTTGTTAGGCCCCGTACACACCATAGAATCTATCCGCAGATAAATCCCATCAACTGGGTTTCAGCGGATAGATCCTATGGTGTGTACACTTCTGCGGATATTTATCCTCGGATAAATCTCCCCTGGGATGGATTTTCAGCAGATGAATATTTGCTGACATGCTCAACAAATCCATCTGCTGAAGTCCATCCCAAAGGATGGATCCGCTCGTCTGTACAGACTCACCAGATCCATCCGTCCAAAGGGATTCCCCGCACGCGTCGTAATGAGTTGACGCATGCGTGGAATTCCTTATATGACAGCGTCGCGCCCGTCGCCGCGTCATAATAGCGGCGACGGCGCGACACGTCATCGCCAGAGGATTTCAGCGCGGATTTCAATGCGATGGTGTGTACACGCCATCGCATAGAAATCTTCTGAAATCCTCGAGAGGATTTATCCGCGGATACGGTCCGCTGGACCGTATCTGCGGATAAATCCTCTCGTGTGTATGGGGCCTTATATGTGAAAGATTTTTCGGACAGGAGTCCAGGTCTCTTTCAGCATATAGACGTGATTTTAGCTTGGTTCTTCTATGATGAATCTTTCAGACAAAAAATGGTGGTACAACCTTCAATTCAGTGGGGGCAAAAAGATGTAGGACTTTGGTTAAATGTATTTGTTCCTCAAAAACCTATGACTCCTCGTTTAAATAATACATTACTGTCTGGTTCTGCAGGTTCTTATAAGAAAGGAATTTGTTTCTCGTTTAACGACGCGCAATGCAAATGACCTAACTCCTATAGATTTAGACACGAATGTGCCTTCTGTTCCGGTCCTCATCCGGTCATGAAGTGCTTTAAGAAATCTTCAACGCCGTAACAACAAACGGTGGGAATTCCTTTCTTAACCCCCCTGGCGGTATTCCCGAGTCTGACTCGGGGTTAGATTTTTGTGCTAGGATCGGTAACCCCGTGTCAGACTCGGGCTTGCCTCACTGGATCCACAGACAGTGTTTACTTACCTTGTCCCTGGATCCAGCGATGCCACCGCGCTGTGTGAGCGAGTGGGACCTCGCTCGATTCACACAGCGTCCTCCTGTGCCGCCGATCTCCATTCCCTGCGACGTTACGACGCACGGGAGTGGAGAACGGTGCCAAATTCAAAAACGTAAACAAACACATTACATACAGTATACTGTAATCTTATAGATTACAGTACTGTATGTAAAAAATACACACACCCTTGTCCCTAGTGGTCTGCCCAGTGTCCTACATGTACTTTTATATAATAAAAACTGTTCTTTCTGCCTGCAAACTATAGATTGTCCATAGCAACCAAATGTGTCTTTTTATGTCAAAAATGGTTTTAGAGCAGCTAGAAAACAGCGATAATAAATTATAATCACTTGCAGAATTGTGTGATAGCGATTTGTGGGGAAATTCGTCATAAAAAAATAAAAGTAACGACAGCGACAATTCTGCAACTGAGCAAATTTCAGTGATTTTGAGTTGATTACATTATTGAAATTTTTTTATTATAATTATATTATTATTTGTTATAATTATTTATAATTATTTATTATATTATAATTTATAATTTTGTTTTTAAAAAAATGTCATACCCGGGATGCCTACAAGACTCTTGTTTGGTCAGATTTAAGTGAGTTATTCCTAAGAATTACAGGCCTACAGTACAAATCACCAAATTTCCTTGCAAATAATGGTACCGCTTTCAGCATCTTTTTTCTGAAAGAATCATACCGCCAGGGAGGTTAAAGGCTTCCACACCAGTCATCCTACAAAACATGGAACCGTGGATGTGTCTGTATCCCGACCGGGAGACGGCTCAACTACTCACTGAAGGTTTCAAAACTGGTTTTAGATTACCTTCCTTTCCTGGTTCTGGGTGTGTTTTGGTGAAAAATTTGAAATCTGTTACTGACTTGGCCCCTGTTGTTTTTTTTTTTTTTTATCAAAAAGGTTTTTATTGCTCACAAAACATACAAACAGTGAAAGTATGAGATCCTACACACTGTAATCTAACATTGAGGCAGCAAATCACAAGACAAAAAGTATATCACATATTCGAGATAACAAACAATCAGCTCAGAACCACTACAAGCGTAACATTCTACTGAACCCCCTACCCCGACCGCCCTTCCTCCCCTCCAACCTCCCACCCATCTAGAAATCCCACCTAGTGCCCAGCTGAAAATCCCTGATGTTACCTCTGCCCCTACACTCCCCCTAGTAATCTTGCCTGAACCAGTTCCAAGGGGCTCAAACCAGGCGACGCAAGCCATGGATCCTATAGTTTAAGAAATTTCCCTGCATTACCCCTGTGTTGATAAATGTATTTTTCCATTAAGAGTGTTCTACCCACGTGTTGTATCCTAGTCTTGACCGTGGGGGGCGTATTCGACTTCCAGTGAAGGAGAATGATCTTTCTCGCCTGGAACAGTGCCCTGGCGAATGCCATCCTGGTCACCTCCTCCGTTATCGCCCCCTCCAGGACCCCCAGCAGGCAGCAAAGTGGGTCCAGTGGAATGTTGGTCTGGAACACCAAATTAAGTGTAGCCAGGACCTCCGTCCAGTATCTATGGAGCTTGGGGCAATGCCAGAGCAGGTGAATCAGATCCCCCGGGGCCGCCCTGCAACGTCCACACAGTGGATCGGAAGCCCGACCCATTCTGAAGAGTTTCACCGGGGTGAAGTGCACTCTGAGTAAAATATACAACAGAGAGACCCTCTGTGACACATTGAGCGAGCAATTATTCACTGCTTGTAGCACCTCCTCCCAGATTTCCCCCTTAATGGGCCCCAGATCCACCTCCCACTGATCCACTGCCCTCGCAGGGTACCCCTCCAAAAAATATGCTAATAGCATGTTATAGCATTGGGAGATCACACCCTTAGTGTCATATGCAGCGCATAGTATACGGAAAACCGGAGTGGGGAACACTCCTCCACAGCTTCCCCCTGGGCCCCCACAGCGTGCCGCAGTTGCAGGTAGTAGAACTGCATAGTGTGCAGGAGTGTAAATCTAGACTGTAGCTCGCTGAAAGGAAGCAGGGCCCCACCCCGGAAAACATGCTTGAGGTGCGTGATCCCAAAGGAACACCACCTGTGTCCCTGCTCAATCTCAGCCAGTTCCTCGTACAAGTTATTACCCCAGAGGGGGCTGAATTCGGTAAACCCCAACACATTTTGG
The DNA here is from genome assembly GCF_905171775.1 of Rana temporaria. Taxonomy (NCBI): domain Eukaryota; kingdom Metazoa; phylum Chordata; class Amphibia; order Anura; family Ranidae; genus Rana; species Rana temporaria. The sequence continues at coordinate 113,135,682 of NC_053496.1, forward strand.
AGCTGCTTGGCCTTATTCCATACCTTCTGAATAAGTGCATAAGTGGGCAAATGTTTATTGGGTAAAAAAATGGAGGGAGACACATATTTGGGGAGATGAAAAGGCTGCTCGCCCCGGAATTGCATGGAAGAGAGGGTTCCCCATTGGGGCTTTTAGGCAGCAAGAATTTTTTTGGAAATAACATAGTTGTATAAATTATTGTTTATTGCCAAGGATTTCGGATATCACAGGGGTACAAAGGTACAAAGAAGGTCACAAGGTGATAACAATATATAGGTTGAAAACATATGACATTGCTGGGTGCAGTGAGCATGACATGATTGCATAACATGATTGCAACAACACTTTAACAGTAGGAGGCTATATGTAATAAATAATATATAATAATAATGAAAACCCCATAAGCGGTGCTGTAGCCCCGACGCGTTTCGACCAGTTGGGTCTCTTCAGGGGGCTGGGACTTCTAAAAAATTTATATAGAGAGAGCATAATAATTACATATGATCAAAAATGAATGAGAGGACATAGGTCAACACACATCATAAAAAATTAGCCATAATAATTTCATAATTACCACTGAGGCAAAACAATGGGCAATGTATAAGACCATGGGGTGGACCAATGGGGCCCAGGCTGCCCCCACCTCCCAACAGCGGGCGGCCTGACCAGAACAGCTTTCAGGGAGCCGCATGATGAACGCCCCCCAGGGGCAGCGAAGGAGCAGCCCTACAAGAAAAACACCCATAATGAACCATGATTAGATTAATTATGTTGGAAGAATACATGAATTCCAGGGGGCTGTTAAATAACGGCTGGCCCATATGTATGTATCGTAGTAGGTATGTGGAATATAGCATGGACTAGGGCAAATGTTGGTAACCAACATTTATAGAGAAGAGCAAGGGCATCCATAAAGTCCAATAGGAGTAGGTTGGTAAGTAAGAATGGTGGGTTATCATAATAGGGTTAATGGATGTTAATAAACAAAGGATTGATTAATTGGGGTGGGGTGTTTAGGAGGTAAAGTGATTGAAGGGTAGTGGAATAATAGAGTGGTATTTTATATATATATATATATATATATATATATATATATATATATATATATATATATATATACACATATATAAACAACAAAATGTGTGAGTTGTCGTTTAGGGCAGTAGTGTTGGACATAATACATGAGTGAAGGAATAAAATATTTGTATATATGTAAAAATATTATGTGAAGTGAATTGTAAAGGATTAATATAATTAAGATTGTAGTAGTAAAACAATGAAGTGAGATAAAAATATCTGTGGGTTGGGAAAATAGTGGGGTGTACCCCTAGTGTGGGGAATTGGAGGTAAATAATTAAATGATTCAATTTAAAATAAGGTGTTGGTAGGAATGGTATTGGGGTTGGTGGATGTTATAAAATATACAAGTAGTATGATGGTTACAAAAGTGACCAGGGTAGTGGAAAATATAATTAACTGAAGCAGTGGAGAGTTGGGGTTGCTCTAATACAGCAGTTGAAGGGCACCAAAAAACAAAATCCCCCGACTGGGGCCCATCATAGTCACCAGACATCAGGTAGATGCAAACACCCCGCTGTAGCATAGATTCCAGAGGGGGTATACTTCAACTTCCGAAGCTCTCAAATGCCAACAACATATGAACAAGTAAAATCCCGGCTTGCAGGAGATAAATTTATCTGAACTGCGGCGATCACGTCGGCCGTGCGGGAGCGAACGCAGGGCCTCAATCTCCCATATCCGCCTCACGGCGCCACCTCAGGTCCTGCTCGTGATCAAGCCACTCAGCTGCCTCCGCGGCGGATTAAACAAAAGGTGGCTTGTCCTCTTACTGTAACCCGTAGCTTGGCCGGATACAGCATAGCATATGTTACTTGGATCCTCTGCAGGCGTTTCTTTATTTCCGCAAACTTGGCTCTCCTGCGCTGCACCTCGGCCGAGAAGTCAGGGTAGAACGATATTTTGGCTCCATTATAATGGACCGCTCCCCTTTCCCTGGCCAGTCGCAGGATTATTTCCCTGTCCCGGTAGTTTAAGAGCCTGGCCAGCATGGATCTGGGTGGACTGCCGGGGGGAAGGGGTCTGGCAGGCGTGCGATGTGCCCTCTCCACCTTAAACATCGCAGTGAATGCCTCCTTGCCAAAAATGTCCTGGAGTCATGTCTCTATGAAGGCCGTGGAATCCCTGCCCTCCACCTTCTCCGGGAGACCCACTATGCGGACATTGTTCCTCCTCAGGCGGTTCTCGATGTCGTCTGTCTTTACATTGGCCTGGGCAGATTGCTGTAACGCAGATCTGGTGTCCCTTGTGAGGGGTGGCAGCAAATCCTCCACCTCACTGATGCGGCCCTCCACAGCCTCTCCCTGATCTTCTGGAGGTCCACCGTCTCAGTAAGCTCCCCAAACTGCACTTTCAGGCTGTCCACCGAGGCAGTAATAGTTGTCGTGCACTTCCGCACAGCACGGAGAATTTCACTAAGCGTGGGCTGTGGGGCATCCTCCTGCAGCTCCGCAAATATATCATGCAAAGTGCCCGAGGAGTTCTCCAGTGGCAGCGTGTAATCCATGGCTGAGTCGCCATTTTGCCCCTGGACTCTCTGCGCCAATGTCAGCGGCAGCGGGGCAGGGGAACTAGTGGGGCCTTGTAGCTTTTAGGTATAGTATAACATGTCCTTAGGGGGCTCTTTCCCCTGTTTGTGCGCCTTGGATGCCTTACCGCTAGTCTCAGGCTGTTTGTCGGCCCACGCGCTGCCCTCTGCTGCTGAGAGGATCCAGCGCCATCTTGGAACTCCATGGCCGCCACGGCTGCAGCTCCCTTCTCCGGTTTGCGGGTCATCCGAGGTCTCGCCGACCACCTAGTCACCCTCCGCTATGGCCAGTACAGTGTAACAGTGCATTCAAGCCGGTCGCCGGTATCGCTGGTTGCCGGGAACAGGATCGATGAAGGATTACTAGCAGGAGCTCCGTGCAGTGCGACCGCTCACATGCCAGGCCAGGCCTCGCCCCCCGGCCCCTGTTTTTAAAGAAAAGATTAATAATGAACTTCAAGAAGGCATAATATCGGGTCCTTTTACTTCCCCTCCATTTGAGGATTTCAGATTGTCCCCGTTGGGCATTATACCTAAAAAAGATCCAGGTAGTTTTAGGCTCATTCATCATTTATCTTACCCTCGGGGTCATTCTTTAAATGATCAACTTGATGAAGAATCCTGCTCGGTGTCTTACACGTCTTTTGATGTAGCCCTTGATTTATTGAAAAACGTTGGTCACGCGGCATTAATTGCCAGGGCGGATTTAAAATCGGCCTTTAGACTACTACCAATTCACCCTCACTGCTTTAGTTCATTAGGTTTTCACTTTGAGGGTACGTTTTATTTCGACAGATGCCTACCGATGGGATCTCTCTCTTGTTTCTATTTTGAGAGTTTCTCATCATTCATTGAATGGTTAGTAACTACGTCAGCGCAAAGTGATTGTGTGCTACATTATTTAGATGATTTCTTGTTTTTAGGTCCAGCAGGGACAGATCAGTGCAGTGTGCATCTTTGTTATCTACATTCTTTAATATATGTCAGCATTTTGGGGTTCCTTTGGCAACTGAAAACAGTTTCCCCTACTACATGCCTAGACTTTTTGGGTATCACAATTGATACCGTGGCCATGGAATCTAAGCTTCCAAAAGAAAAGATTACTAAGATATGCACACTTATCTCAGATATCCTTCGGGCTAAGAAAGTTTATTTGAAGTCTATCCAGTCTTTATTGGGCCTCCTTGCTTTTGCAAGTAGAATTTTTCCTATGGGGAGAATTTTTTCTAGGAGACTATACTTGGCCATTTCAGGTTTTAAAAACCCTTAATCTCATGTTAGAATATCCAAAGCCATTAGAGAAGATTTGTTAGTCTGGCAAAAAAAATTAGTGGATTTTAATAGGCGATCGGTGTGGCAAGAATATTTTGTTTTAGATCAAGATTTTCAATTGTTCACTGATTCTGCTAGGTCGTTGGGATTTGCAGCCATATGGATAACCCATTGGTGTGCGGAGCCGTGGCCGGTGGATTGAAAATTGAAGGGTTGGTTAAAAAACAGTGTTTTCTTGGAATTGTTTCCGATTGTTGTGGCCATTGAGATATGGGGTAAGTATTTTCAAAATAAAAGGCTATTGTGTACTACTGACAATAATGGAGTTTTATATGCCATTAATTGCCTTTCTTCAAAATCTGAACCGGTGATAAGTTTGTTACGTTTTTTTGTATATAAATGTTTCTCTTTGAACTTATGGGTTAAAGCCAAATATGTTGCGGGAAAATAAAATTTGATAGCTGATTCTCTATCTCGATTTCAATTTAATCGTTTTTTCCAGCTTTTCCAGAGGCAGACGGGAACGGAATGGCATGCCCGCAACAGATATGGAACATTCTTTAGTCTCGGACAACATTATTAGATCTTTGGCTCCCTCGACATGGTCTGGGTACCAAACTGCATGGTGGTTGTGGCAATCCTTCCTTACTTTGTTGCACCATGGTTCCTGGGAATTTTCTGAGCAATTAGTTTTATCCTTTTTGAACAGTTTGATGATTAAGAATTACTCTTGGGCTCATATACATAAAACATTATCGGGAATATCCTTTTTTCTTAAACTCAACTCGTTGCCTTCTTGTTTTCTCTTTTTCTCTATACGTCGGGCATTGAATGGTTATAAAAAGGTTAATTATTCAAAGGATATGAGGAAGCCTATCACCCTGGAAATTGTATTGAGTTTATGTAAAGTTTCTAGTTCAATTTGCTTTTCCCCTTTTGAGGCCTGCCTTTTTCGTATAGCATTTTCCGTCAGTTTTTCCACTGCCCTTAGGGTTTCTGAATTAGTCCCCAAGAACGCTAAGGCTGATACGGGTCTTTGTAGGCAGGATGTCATTCTTGACTCTAATTTTATCAAACTGTTCATTAGGAAATCGAAAACTGATCAGATGGGAAAGGGATCTTGGATCACTATGGCTGCATGCTCCAATGAATTCATCTGCCCAGTTTTGTTGATGAACTCATATCTGACAAACAGGCCTGATATGGGAGGATTTTTATCAAAATGGTTCACCACGGACAATCTTTCAATTCCAGGCTGTCCTGTGAAAAGCATTGTTTCGGCTAAATTTGGGTAATTCAATATTGTCCTCTCATTTGTTTCGTATCGGAGCGGCCACGGAAGCGGGTAGAATGGGCCTAGATGCCAATAGTATTAAAAAATTGGGTAGATGGAAGTTGGATGCTTACAAATTGTATGTGAGACCTAACTGTTTATTTTGAATTATTGTAGGTGGTCAGCGTATTGTGTGGATAATTGGTCACTCTTATCTTTTGGGCGCATAGAAAAGCATCGTCACAAATTTATTCGGAATTTCTGGATCTGGATCCTGGCCTTTTTTCTATTTATTGGCACGGTAAAAGGGGCATGGTTTGGGGGGAACTATTGGCTGAGCTGGGTAATATGGCCTACAGTTATCCTCTTCCAGACATTTTGATTATACTTTATGGTGGAAACAATATAGGCAGACAAAATACGTTAAAAACGTAATTTTTCAAATTAAGCATTTTAGGCCGGGTACTCACGAGCAAACATGTACGGTGAAACCGGTCCGTCGGACCGTTTTCACCGTACATGCCTGCCAGAGGGCTTCTGTACGATGGTTGTACTAACCATCGTACAGAAGTCCGCGCGTAAACACTAAGCGGGGTGTGTCCGCGTCGTTGCGACGATGACGCGGCGATGACGCGGCGACGTGGGCGGGCCTGCCATTTAAAGGCTTCCACGCATGCGTCGAAGTCATTCGACGCATGCGAGGGACGGCGGGCGCTCGGACATGTACGGTAGGTCTGTACTGACGACCGTACATGTCCGAGCGGGCAGGATTCCAGCGGACGGTTTTAAAACACGACCAGGAATATTTGCCTGCTGGGAAAAGGCCCGGCGGGCAAATGTTTGCTGGAATTCGGCCAGCTCGCGCCTACACACGACCGAACATGTATGCTGAAACTGGCCCGCGGACCAGTTTCAGCATACATGTTTGGTCGTGTGTACGGGGCCTTATACGTTTTATAAAGGCAATGTATCCCGGCTCGGTCTTGATTTTCTCCAGAATCATTCCAAGATTAAAATGGTTGAATTCTGATGTTTTTCATCCTTTCAAAAAGATTCAAAAGATAATTAATAGAGTTGTTGAGAAGTTTATGTCCCTGGGTTATGGTTTATCCTATAGTCATTTGGAGCTTGAGGGTGGTGTACCGGGCCTTTATCGGAGAGATGGTATTCATCTCTCGGATATTGGTCTGGATATACTCAATAATGATCTCCAGACATGTATTGAACAGGCCGCGGTTTGGGTGTAGCCAATTAGGGGGGATTGTTAAGCCCCCCTTCCTTTTTTGGCTATTTGGGGGACAGTTAAAGTTCTGTTATTGTTGAAATTCAATTCGAGCTGTGATAGCTGGATTGAAAATGGTTGTTTATATTTATTTAATTTTGATTTAAAATTTTGCTCAATTTTAGGTGAAATTATTAATTATTAAAACCAATTAATAAAGGCCGCGGCCATATATTTATCCAAATAATTTTGAGTAGTGTAATTTCTTTAATGCATGTTTGGTGGTCATGAAAAAATAATTGCTGCCTGTTGTCCCATAAAAATTTTCGCTCATGAAATATTTGTATTTTGCAAATAATGAAGACATTGATGAGAGTTCTCATCCAGCTCCAAAACTGAAAAAAAAATGGGAGATTTATCAACTTATTTTGAATAATTTTCAGCAGACCTATGTTCCAGAGAGAAACATAACTATTGATGAAAGTCTTATGGCCTACAAAGGTAGACTTAGCTGCATACAGTTTATTGCATCAAAGCGCGCTCGATTTGACATAAAGTCATTTATGCTATGTGAATCCAGCTCTGGGTACATCTGGAATTCGGTCCTGTACACTGGGAAAGGGACCAAATTCTGCCATTGATTCAGCAGTTTTTGAATGGCAACCGCTTTGGTTCTTTCTTTGATTGAGCCATTGCTGAACCAGGGCTACTGTGTCACCACAGACAATTTTTATACGTCCCCAGAACTCTATGAGTTTCTTTTCCGGAACAAGACGGACGCATATGGGACCATGAGGCCTAACCGGTGTTACATGCCGTCAACCTTTGCCAATAAAAAGCTTGGGGCAGGAGAAGTAGTTGCCTGGCAGAAACGAAAAATTGATGGCACTGAGGTGGCGGGACAAAAAAGATGTGTGCCTTATGAGTATCATTCATAACACCTCGACCATAATGGTACACACCAAAGGTGGAAACGATATGATGAAACCACAGGTTGTGTTGGACTACAACACCACCATGAGAGGTGTGGACAGAGCTGATCAGGCCATGACCTTTTATCCAGCCATGAGGAAGCAACCAAAAAAAATATTATAAAAAAATCTTCAGTCATCTTTTGGAACAGTGCCTGTGGAATGCCTTCATTCTTCTGAAAAAAAAAAAAAAGTGTGACAGGCCTATGGTCCATGCGGACTTTGTGTGGAAGGTTGCAGAACTCATTTTTCTAAAGCACCAGATGCCAACGGCTGTAAACCGATCTGGACGTCGGGTTGCTGGTGTTGTGAACCCTGAACGACTGACTGGTCGTCACTTTATGGACCACATTCCACCCACTGAAAAGAAGACAGCACCCACAAGGATGTGTGTGGTTTGCTGCTCCAAGCGCGAAGACACCGGAAAAATCAGAAAAGAAACACGTTTCTATTGTCCCGACTGACGTTGGACTTTGTGCTGTACCTTGTTTTAACATTTTCCATACCCGAGACGTTTACTGAAGCAATATGACTACTAATATTGCACCCTTGTTTGACCAAAAACAAAAACTGTGTTTTTGATTATATTATTTACTAAAATGTATTGAATAAAAAGTATTGTTATTCTTAAATTATTATTTGTTATATTATAATTTATGATTTTGTGTTTCAAACTTTATCATACCTGAGATGTCTACTAGACTCTGGTTTGGACAGATTTAGGTGAGTTATTCCTAAGAATTACAGGCCTGCAATCTAAAACGCCAAATTTCCATGCAAAATAAAATCTGAAAGAATCATACCGCTAGGCAGGTCAATATATACAGTCTTGAGAAAATAAGGAAAGGGGAGACATTGATGAAACCTTTAATAAATTAAGGGTTCAAATAAGGTTCAGCATGGCAGTATTTTTAATATGATGCTAAGATCATTAACTAACAGAAGGAATGTTTAAACCTTAGCAACAGCAGTTGATGCTTGGAACAGACTTCCAGCAGAGACAGTAAGTCAGTCGACTGTAAGTGAATTCAAACATGTACAGTATTTGACAAACCTAAATCTATAAAAAAAAAAAAAAGAGAAGGAAACATACAAAAAAGGAACACACTTGGGGAATGATTTACTAAAACTGGAGCACACAGAATGTGGTGCAGCTCTGCATAGAAACCAATCAGCTTCCAGGTTTTATTTTCAGGCTTACTTGAACAAGCATGGCTGCTACAGATTTCTGAGTGCTCCAGTTTTATAAAATCACCCACTAGGTCTTTCGCTGCTGTTACTATATTTCTATTTTCTTACAAATTTTGCAGTATTTTTAGCTTTAACCCATGTTTCCCTTTAATGCCTATAGCTTGAGCTCTTGCTTAAATAACTCAGTTTTAACATGAAACATTCTTTTAAATCATTTCTCTTGTGTAAATGAATGCTGATTTTGAACCATTCTGGCAAAATTGGTTTCCATTAAATTTCTCCAGTTCGATATGCTACTGCATACATTTCTGCTCTGTAATCCATTATCTAGCAAAATAATAATCTCTTTTATCCCTGCAAAATGCCATACATAATTATGGCTTGTACTTGCATAAGTTCTTTCATTCCCTTTATGTCACATACATAAATATACAGCATGTCATGATTGTTTGTATCAAATTTGTTATTTACAAAGGTTCAGCTGGCTCTTCTGAAAAAAAAAAAAAAGCCTCTCTGTAATTTCAAGCATAACTGAGTTTTATTCAACAAGACAGCAAACAATGTGCAAAGTTCAGTAAACCATAGCAACCAATCAGCATTCGTCTTTCCCTGATATCAATTTTGATATGGTTGCTATGAGTTACTGAGTGTTCTTCATCAACACTGCTCTGCCTTGTTGAATGAAATCATACGTGTAAGAAATATTTTTGTGGAATGGCTTTTTTTGCATGTTGCTACTAGATATAGTTACTAAAAAAAAAAATACAGTTTTGAATTTCAATGAGAATATGTTTTGATTTTTAAATTCTGAATGTTACCTGAAGCCTCTTTTTGAAAATGAGTTCACATTTTTTTAATGTTTGGTGTAAACATTTACAGGTTTAATAATAGTACTGAATATCACTTGTTAGGCTTCACGTACACCAGGGGTGTCAAACTCAATTTCATTGTGGGCCACTTCAGCATTATGATTGCCCTCAAACGGGTTGGTTGTATCTGTAAGATTAGATGGCCAGCGCATCCCCCTCCCCTTTACATTAGATGTCAAGAACCACTCCATCAGAAGTTGAGTCCCCCACTCTCTCTTACATCACAGTACACCCCCCTTTCCTTATGCTGCTGCTGGGAATAAGATGGATGCATTGCTTGAAAGCAGAAAGTAAGGGTCTGGAGTAGCTGGAGCTCTACTGCAGCTGCAGGAGAGGAGCAAGGGCCACATTAATTGGCCTGGAGTGCCGGATTCAGCCCGCAGGCTTTGTGTTTGACACCTGTGACGTACACTATAAAATAAAATTAAAAATATAAGTGCAGCACTATTAATCTATCATGTGAAATATCCAGTGATATCAAATTATATTCAAATAAATAAATCTATATAATAATGTGTTAAAGCGGGAGTTCACCCCCAAATCAACTTTCTGACATTAGTTCCAGCATACTGCTAACATCTGCAGTATGCTGTTTTTTTTGTTTTATGAGCCCTTGTTATCCGGGCTCCGAGCTGGGATCGCTTCCCGGTATAGGCGTTCCTAAGCGAAGAGGAGTTGATTGACAGTTGGCTAAAGCGCGTCACGGCTTCCGAAAATACCCAAAGTGACACTCTGGTGTTTATGGCGCATGCGCAGTCAGCTATACACGGCAGGCGCAGGCGCCGTTTAGCGCCGTAAACACCCGAGTGTCACTTCAGGTATTTTCTGAAGCCGTGATGCGCTTTAGCAGCCCGTCAATCAACTCCTCTTCGCTTAGGAACGCCTACTCCCCGCAGGATTCCCCGCTCGGAGCGGGATAACAAGGGTTTCATAAAACGATAAGTAGCAAAAAAAAAAAACAGCATACTGCAGATGTTAGCAGTATGCTGGAACTAATGTCAGAAAGTTGATTTGGGGGTGAACTCCCGCTTTAAGTTAAAGTTCATATGCTGAAACATTTCTGCAATGAATTATTGTGACTTCTCAATTCATATATGATCCACCACTGTGCAAATCGTGTCTTCAGCAGATTATGTGCACACCTTCACCAGCCGTTATACCTGCTCACCTCATACATGAGTCAGAAAGACTCAAAACAATTCCTTTCTTTCTTTCAGCTATGGTTTTAATCTCTTCCACATCCAACTAGCTACTATGTATCCACTTTCCGATCAGTAGCCTCCCAGGGGGATCGAAAGAAAGATCTCTCATATATACTGCCCCGCTGCTTTTCTCATTCCTCCACACTAGCGTTATTACTTGTGTAGCACTACTCTTGGAGGTTTAGATTTGGGTTTTGCACGTTACCTCTAAGTTCGTTGTCAGGGGAAGAATGTCTATAGAAATTGCAATGTCCGCACAAGATGTAAAACCTTCATCTGTTAGGTTTTATTTTTGCTGCATAAAACTTGTAAAGAAAGTGGAGTATAGAGAGAAGGGGAAGGTTAAGGTACACGGTACAGAATGCACAAAAATATCTAAAGTTCCGACCAGTCAGTTACCACTCCCTCTTGAGTGGGTATTGCTCACCCGGATAGACCCCTCTCACATGGCCTAGCAGCCAGGATGATGCACAAACCAGTATGAGAACAATCTCTGCCACAGTCCATCTAAGAATGATCATGGATAGCCAGGAATCCTCTGCCACAGGATTTATGTCCCAAACTTCCAGCCTTACAGTAAAGAGCCTTTAAGCCGATACGGCAAACTGTAAGACAAGTAGAGCTGTGGATCCCTGTATAACAAAGTCACCAGGCCTAACCCGAGACATTAGCTTGCTTTGCTTGGTCTCCTCCAGGGCAGGTCCTCCCCTGTTTTCCTTTGTTAAGTGCTTCCCTCACTTGGATGGACAGTTTGGGATCCCCTTTAGAATCATAGGCCCCAACCAGCATAGCTGGGCCTACTCAATAGAGATGCAGCCTCAGACCAACGTGGTCCCGTGGCTGGAATCGCACACACGTACCTCGCACCAGGAGGGCCACAAGGCAAAGGACCCCGAAAAACGGCATCTGCCCCCTTAAGTACCCCTTCCCGGCATGCACAGCAGGGCACCACTCCCACTGGGCTGCTGCCGAGAAGGGTCACTCAATACACTATGGTTTGCTTGTGTTCCAACATTGGCCCGAGGTGGTAACGCCACCTACAGGCAACAGGGGGAAGTCCTATCAAACACAACCATAGCCAGAACAGAGGCTAATTTTATGAAATTAAACAAAGTCTGAGCCCACTACTGGCTCAGACACCCTCTAAATTTAGAATAGTGCCCCAGTCATTGGGAGCAGGGCGCTACACTTGGTATTCCTGATAGGATATGGCTCCACATTCATGCAACATTAAATAGAGGATACATAGTGCTCTTCATTTGCAACATTTATTAAAATGCTCAATTAAAAAGCACTTACAAGATATTCAGTTAAAACCAGCTCTGTATAGTCCTGCTGTCAGGGGTGTACTGCCCACTTCAAAAGGTGTGCGCCTATGCGCATGTGCGCATTAGACGCGCTTTGGCATCCAACGGCTTATAAAAGACACTGCAGGGGTACTGATCCTTGCGGTTTGATCTGCTTCTGTTCCCTGTGTTCCTGATTCTGTGCCTGTATCTTGACCCAGACGCAGCCTGGACTCTGTCTACTCTCTGTCTGCCGTTTATGCCATTTACCTTGATGTGCATGACCTAGCTTGTCTGACTCTGCTCCTGCTGACCTGCATACCTGTACTTGCTGACCTGCATCCGCTGTTCTGCACACCTGCACCTGCTGACCTACATCCGCTGCCCTGCATATGTGCACCTGCTGACCTGCATCCGCTGCTCTGCACACCTGCACCTCCTGACCTGCATCTGCTGCCCTGCATACCTGCACCTGCTGATCTGCATCCGCTGCACTGTATACCTGCACCCGCTTACCTGCATCCGCTGCTCCCGGCACCAGCTGTTCCAGCTCACACTTGGCATTGCTACACCCAGCCGAGAGGATCAAGCAGGCACTCTTACCTCACCGCGCTCCTACCACTACTGTCCCCTTTCCAGTGGTCTCTGAGCCGGGGTTGTATGGGAGGTCTTCATCTGCATGTCAGGCTCACACCTAAGGTACGTGACACCTGCTTACCACTCTGGCTGTGTGACCTCACAGGCTCAGCTTTTCCCCTCTACACATGTATCGCCCTCTGATTGGGCTTTCTCAATAGATGGGTGGGCCGCCTCTTCCAAGCCCTTAAATAGCTTAGTATTACTATAGCAATCTCCCAGGCTTTAGCCAGGCAGTCTGAAATGTGGACACTCCCACATCCTGTTGACCACGGAAGAGTAATTTATCCAAAACGAGCTGTGGTATTACTACCTATGCTCTTACTATCATTTATATTCAGTTATTATGCAGTATATTCTAATAAAGAAAAATTATTCAGCGCTGGAATGTAAATATAAACTAAAAAATGCAAGCCAGCACTAAGGTAAATTCAAATAAAACACCTCACATTGACATAAAATAATAATAGTGCAGCGCAAAACAAAGAATTTTAAACTATACATACAGAAAGTTAAAACATATGATATATGATATATAATTAAAAATTATATAATAAAGTCCATATAAAGTGCTCAAGTGCAAAAAGATGATCCAAATCGGAATATAATAGTGCAGAAATCCAAAGGGTGATATCCAGAAGGAACCTCCACCAAATAGCAGGAATGGCCTCTCACCTTACAACTTACAAATGTATTTTGGCTTCAGAGAGCACTAGATTTCCTCTCCTTTGTTTTTTATGCCCTGATTGCCATGTCCTGATCCTGAGTCTGACTGATATCGTGGTTCTACTGCTGCATTGCTTGCTGTCCTCTGAGAACAGGTGGTTCTCTGATTATGCTTTGTGACCTATTGCAGGTCGAAGTTGTAAGGTGAGAGGCCATTCCTGCTATTTGGTGGAGGTTCCTTCTGGATATCACCCTTTGGATTTTTGCACTATTATATTCCGATTTGGATCATCTTTTTGCACTTGAGCACTTTATATGGACTTTATTATATAATTTTTAATTATATATCATATATCATATGTTTTAACTTTCTGTATGTATAGTTTAAAATTCTTTGTTTTGCGCTGCACTATTATTATTTTATATTATGCAGTATATTCCCTGCCCTACTTTTTTTTTTCCACTTCAGACTCCGCCAACACTAGGCAGCGAGGCTTGCTCACGGTTCGACCACCCATAGCGACTCTCTTGTGGCTTCGCATCATGCGTGGTTCTTTATTAATTTTTCCCCTTTTGATATTTTTTTTTTTCCTTTTTTTCATCCTTCTTATATTTGTGTTCTTTCTTTTTAAACAATTGCACATTTATCATTTTTGGAGCAGCAGTTGTGCTCTTTCACTTCGGCCCATCTGGGAGATACAGATATAATACTGTGGCCAGTCTCATCTTTTTCCCCCTTTTTTTTCCCCCTCCCCTCTCTCCACCCTCCTACCCGGATCTGTGTGCCCTGCAACCTTTATCACTTCTTTTTATTTTCTCACCTGTCTGTTTCTGTCATACCTTGTACGAATTTTTCAGATACTTTAAAAGCTTTCCATTTCTCCCACACCACTCCATATCTGTCCTGTCCTCCTACCTCCCCTCGAGCAAGGTACTCCATTTCTGCTATATAATCTACCCTTTCTATCCACTCTTTAATTGATGGCCTTTTTGGATTTAACCAATTTTTTGGGATCAGGCCCTTAGCTGCATTTAGTAGCACCGGAACCAGAGTTGTTCCATACTGTTTTTTTGGCTTATCTGTTCCATGAAACAGACAAGTCAAGGGGCTACGTGAGATCCTCTCCCCTGTTATTTCTTCCATATATTCCAAAACTTCTTCCCAATATTCCTGTATTCTCGGGCAGTCCCACCAGATATGCTTTGTTGTTCCCTTTTGCTTACAGTTCCTCCAGCAGAGGTCTGAGTTATTTGGATGTATTTTACTCATTCTTAGTGGGGTCAAGTGCCATCGGACCATGCACTTATAATTTGCTTCTATAGTAGTTATATCTGAGGCGTTGTACACTGCACCTATCATTTGAGATTTGTCGATCTTTTTGCCCAAATCGTTTCCCCATTTTTCTACAAATGGCAATGTTTCCTGAGTCTCCAGCTCCGTTAATATTCCATATACCATTGAAATACCATGTATCAGAGGCTTGTCTATGCTGCATATCTTTTCTATTGGATATAATGTTTTGTCATCCCTAAACAGCTGTGGTAAAGTGCTCACAAAGTTCTTTAACTGTAAATACTCCCATTCACTGATGTGTTGATCCCCTTCTCCCATTTTTATGTCCTGTCTTGCTTTTATTTCTTTATCGTACATCACGGGACACAGAGCAGCATAGCCATTACATATGGGTTATATAGTGTAACTTCAGGTGATGGACACTGGCACTCTCCGACAGGAAGTTCCCTCCCTATATAACCCCCACCCATAGTGGGAGTACCTCAGTTTTTTCGCCAGTGTCTTAGGTGTTGGTGCACGTTGAAGGTTGTGCCTGCAGTTGTCCTTGGGACCAGGGCCACCCGACCGGATCCGTCCAAGGTGCTTCATAGCCAAAGTGGACGGTACCCGGGCCCCAATTCGTGGATGGGGTTTTGCCTATAATGCCTCTCCTTGGAGGGCTGGACTCTGGGTTCCAGGACGGGGTTTTTTAACCTATAGATACCTGTTGCCAGTTGTGCTGTATAGGTCCAGGTGTGTGGTGTTCCTGACTTGGACCCCGGTCCCTGAAGGTCTATGACCATACCCACGGTGAAGGGGGAAGATTGGGCCTCTTGCATGAGCAATACCCTGCGGCGTGAAAAAGGTAAGTGGGGGGGCCTACGGAACTGGGTTTGTCAGTGGGCTCCCCACAGGGGACTCTGGGGTAAGCCTTTTTTTATGCCTCTGTGCATGGGCAAAAAGAAACCACAAAGTCTATCTGACTGGATGGCTCAGACACCCAGGTATAGTGTTCCCCTGGCTGGTCTAGTGAACTGCTGCTGCTGCTACAAGGTGTGTGTTTGTTCCATAAATTGTAAAGGGACATGGGTTGGAAGTAGTCATGACTTCCTAGTACCTGTATGTGTCTTTCCAGCAGCTCCTGGGCTCCTCTCCCCGCATGGCTTCCTGCTTCCTCCGGGTGGCGTCGGGTGCGCGCGCACTGTAAATAGAGCAGCGGTGCGCGGCGACGCTGCGTGGAGGGGGACGCCCGGGCAGTTCCCTCCTCTCTGCATGTCAGAGGGGAAATCTCCATTTAGCTTGTCAGTCTGCTATAGGCTGTGGAGGGACACGGAGCAGCGGTGCTGGCTGAGCACAGGATAGGTTTGACCTAGATTATGCTGACACAGTGACATCTAGTAGCCGTTTTTGTTTGTACACACCTTGCTAAAGAGCCTCTGGCTCAATTTTCATCTAGAAAGCCGGTGTACTGAGCAGCGGTTAGAGCACCTATCACTATTGGTGCTCTCCTAGTCCAGCATTGGGGGAGGCAATACTAAATTTGTGAAAGCCCTTGGGGCACAGTATTGTTTATCCCTTGTTAGGTTATGGGAGGTCTAGATTCTTTCTAACGTTACCCTAGCCTATTTTTTGCTTCTCATTTATTTGAAGGTGCATTTTTCTCCAGCTATTACAGTCAGTTGTATATTAGCGGAGTACCTCGGATTTGTATATTATGGCTCCTAAGGGTGCAGGGAACGCTAAAAATGCTAAAGGTGTAAAAAAGCCAAACGGTTCCCCATCGGGCTCTGAGGATCTCATCCAAAATCCAACTGTCCCTACCTCTCCGGACGATCCGGAGGTTGCTGCCCTAGGTGAGCCATCTGGGTTGCTAGGTGCTACGGCTGGCCCTACTCAACCAACTCCTTCCTATGTGACGGAAGAGAGTTTAGCCTCCACCCTGGACGGATTTGAAAAGAGGATGGCGGCGTTAATTTCAGCCTCTTTATCGGGGAAAAAGCGGGCTAGGTCCCCGTCTCCCAGGGTTGAATCTCCTGATGAGGAAATCCTTTCCCCTGAGGAATTGGAATATCCAGGGGACCAAGCAGAGGATCACCTGGATCTTTCAGGTTCGGAGGAATCTACAATAGAGGAACCTTTTTCAGCTTCCCATGCGGAAAAACTTTGGGTTCATTCCCTAGCAGATATGGTGCGGTCGGCTTTCAAGATGCCTTTGCCTCAGCCGCAAGCTTCCGCTGTATCCTCTTTGGGCTCCCTGAAGGCACCCCAAGCCAACTTGGTGTTCCCGGTCCATCCTTTATTAAAGGACCTGATTTTTCAGGACTGGGCTAAACCAGACCGAATTTTTCTCCCTCCTAAAAGGTTTGCAGTTCTGTACCCCTTGGAGGAGGAGTTTTCGAAGAAGTGGGCCGTCCCTACTGTGGACGCGGCCATTTCATGTGTCAATAAGGCTTTAACTTGTCCAGTGGACAATATCCATATGTTCAAGGATCCAGTTGATAAGAGACTTGAGACCTTATTGAAATCATCCTTTGCCACAGCAGGGGCAGTAGTCCAGCCGGCTGTAGCCGCCATTGGCGTCTGCCAAGCATTGAAAGATCAGGCTAGGCAAGCCCTGAAGGACCTCCCAGCTCAACAGGCTCAAGAGCTGGCCGACCTACCCAGGGCCTTATGTTTCGCGGTAGACGCTATTAAGGATTCGATCCAACAAGCGTCCCGCCTTTCTCTGTTTCTAGTTCACATGAGGAGACTCTTGTGGTTGAAAAACTGGTCTGCAGAAACCCCCTGCAAGAAGCTCCTTACAGGATTCTCCTTTCAGGGAGAGAGACTGTTTGGAGAAGATATAGCCAAATACATTCAAAAGATCTCCAGTGGTAAAAGCACCCTCTTGCCGGTTAAGAAAAGATTCCGGGGTCCCTCTTTTAAACGCCCAACCTCTCCAGTCCCGGGGCCCTCATCCTCTAGGCAGTATCGACGGCCCCCTGGACGCACGGCTGCAAACAGGCCGCAAGGGCAAGCTGCAGGGAACAAGAGACCATGGACTCGCAAGCCGGTTAAGGCTTTCAGGCCTCAAGACTTCCAGACGATCCTCAAAAGACAGCATCGCTTCTGTCCGCCCTAGATCACCTCCTAACTCAAGGAGTAATTATGGAGGTACCAGCAGGGGAACAGGGACAAGGTTTTTACTCAAACCTCTTCATCGTCCCAAAGCCAAACGGCGACGTCAGGCCTATATTGGACCTAAAGTTATTAAACCGTTTTTTGAGGGTCCGTTCCTTTCGAATGGAATCCATTCGCTCGGTGGTAGCCGCCCTTCAAGGAAAGGAGTTCTTGGCCTCCATCGATATCAAGGATGCGTACCTACACGTTCCGATTTTTCCCGGGCATTACAGGTTCCTGCGTTTTGCCCTAAACCATCGGCATTATCAATTTGTGGCTCTTCCGTTCGGACTAGCCACGGCTCCTCGGGTTTTTACAAAGATTCTGGCCCCTGTATTAGCCATCCTAAGGGAACAAGGCATTCTGGTCATGGCTTACTTAGACGACCTTTTGGTAGTTGATCACTCAGCGGCCGGCTTGAATCGGGCGGTGTTGCTGGTAGTAAACTGCCTAGAGTCCCTTGGTTGGATTCTAAACCGGGACAAGTCAGCCTTGCAGCCCACAAGAAGGTTGGAATATCTAGGATTGATTTTAGATACGATGCAACAAAAGATCTTCCTGCCCCAGTCCAGGGTAGATTCAATAAGGGAATTAATCCAAGTAATTCTAAGCAGCACAAGGCCGTCTATACGCCTCTGCATGCGTCTGTTGGGAAAGCTAGTGGCCACCTTCGAAGCGGTGCCCTATGCCCAGATCCAGTCTCGGAGGTTACAGAGAGCGATTCTCACAGCCTGGGACAAAAGGCTCCAGGCCTTGGATCTTCCCATTTCTCTTCCCTATGCGGTACGACAGAGTCTGTGCTGGTGGTTGGTCCCACAAAATCTTCTGAAAGGAAGATCGTTCAGCCCCCCCTCATGGAGGATAGTAACCACGGACACCAGCCTATCGGGCTGGGGTGCAGTCCCAGACGGATTGACCCAACAGGGGAAATGGTCAAGAGCAGAATCAGCCCTATCCATAAATGTCTTGGAGATCCGAGTGGCTCGATTGGCTCTTTTGGGCTGGACGGAGATTTTACAGGGCTCCCCAATAAGGGTACAATCCGACAATGCCACTGCTGTGGCTTATATAAACCACCAGGGCGGCACCAGGAGTCGGGCAGCCCAGAGAGGTGGATCGGATCTTTTGTTGGGCAGAGACCCATGTCCCCTGCATCTCAGCGATTTTTATCCCCGGGGTGGACAATTGGCAGGCGGATTTTCTCAGCCGCCAACAAATGTCCCCAGGAGAATGGTCCCTCCATCCCGAGGTATTCCAGGACATCTGCCAGAGGTGGGGGTCTCCGGAGGTAGACGTCATGGCGTCCAGATTCAATACGAAGGTAGCGAAGTTTGTGTCTCGGACGAGGAATCCATTGGCTTGCGGGACGGATGCCTTGGTGGGCCCTTGGCATCAGTTTGCGCTAATTTATGCCTTCCCTCCACTACGGATGCTACCCCGTCTCCTTCACAGAATCCAGATGGAGCGCAAGCCAACAAGGCCTTGGTACTCCTTGATAAAGAGGATGGCGGTAGAGGAGCCCTGGGTCCTCCCACTACGTCCAGACCTCCTCTCACAAGGGCCGTTCTTCCATCCTGCCTTACAGGCCCTAAATTTAACGGCCTGGAGGCTGAATCCCTGATTCTCAGAGGCAGAGGCCTTTCTGGCCAGGTCATTTCCACTCTTATAAACGCAAGAAAGCCAGTTTCTAGGTTAATATACTATAGGGTGTGGAAGGCCTATATTGCCTGGTGTGAGGCCAAGAAATGGCATCCCCGCAAATATGCCATTGGGAGAATCCTGGAATTTTTACAGCTAGGAGTGGAAAAAGGTCTGGCGATTAGCACAAAGGACAGGTGTCTGCCTTGTCAGTTTTTTTCCAAAGACCTTTGGCTACCCATTCACTGATGAAGTCTTTCTTACAGGGTGTTATTCGGGTTAATCCTCCGATTAAAGCTCCCCTGTATCCTTGGGATCTAAATTTGGTTCTGTTTGCCTTGCAAAGGCAGCCCTTTGAGCCCTTGTCTGAGATCCCTTTGGTCCTATTGACTAGGAAACTAGTTTTTCTGGTGGCCATGTCGTCCGCCAGAAGAGTGTCGGAATTGGCAGCCTTGTCATGTAAGGCACCTTATTTGTTACTGCATAAAGGACAGGGTCGTTCTACAGCTGCATCCGTCCTTCCTGCCCAAGGTGGTGTCTAACTTTCACCTTAATCAAGATTTGGTTCTCCCATCTTTTTTTCCAAAGCCCTCTTCTAAGGAAGAGAGATTACTACATTCCTTGGATGTAGTTAGAGCTGTTAAGATTTACTTGAAAGCCACAGCTCAGATTCGTAAGACTGACGTCTTGTTCATTCTGCCAGAAGGGCCCAAGAAGGGCCAGGCAGCATCTAAGGCCACTATTTCAAAGTGGATTAGATAGATAATTATACAGGCCTATGGCCTGAAGGGGAAAAGTCCATCCTTGTCGGTTAAAGCTCATTCCACTAGAGCTGTGAGTGCCTCTTGGGCAGCGTATCACCAGGTCTCTATGGCTCAGGTCTGCAGGGCAGCGACCTGGTCGTCTGTCTACACATTTGCAAAGTTTTATCAAATGGACATTAGGAGGAACGCTGATTCAGCTTTTTGGCAGGCGGTCCTTCAGGCCGCAGTTTAAACTCCTCTTGTCCGGTGGCACCTTCTGTTTGGTTTCTTTATCTGGTTGTCTCCCTCCCCTCATTGAGCATTGCTTGAGGACATCCCATATGTAATGGCTATGCTGCTCTGTGTCCCGTGATGTACGATAAAGAAAAAGGGATTTTTAATAACAGCTTACCTGTAAAATCCTTTTCTTGTAGTACATCACGGGACACAGAGCTTCCACCCCTCTTATGGGGAATTTTTGGGAGGCATATTGCTTGCTACAAAACTGAGGTACTCCCACTATGGGTGGGGGTTATATAGGGAGGGAACTTCCTGTCGGAGAGTGCCAGTGTCCATCACCTGAAGGTACACTATATAACCCATATGTAATGGCTATGCTGCTCTGTGTCCCATGATGTACTACAAGAAAAGGATTTTACAGGTAAGCTGTTATTAAAAATCCCTTTTTTTCCCCGTGTGACAATGTCCTTTAATTTTTTTCTCACCCAATTGCTTTCCATACAGTGTTTTATTACCTGGTGGGAAAAAAATTGTGCCTGCTAGTGGAATTAGTGGGGAGTTGTACTCCCATTTTTCCCGTCTAAATACTGTGTCCCATATTTTAAATACGTTCTTTGTTATGCTGTGTGTATTTGTGCCCAATTTCCTACTCTTCGGTGGTATCCAAACTTTTCTATTTAATTGTGTCATACTTAATGTGTCTTCCATCTGTACCCACTTCTTTTTAGTGTATGTATTTGTCCATTCTACTAACCTAGCTAATATTACAGCAAAATAATATCTTTTTATGTCGGGGAGCGCCAGCCCGCCTCTTTTTTTTTCATACTCAACAGTGTATAGCTTACTCTGGCCTTTTTGCCTGCCCAAATGTATTTCAGGATTACTGTTTTAATTATCTTAAAGAAACTTTGCGGTATTCTTATTGGAAGCATTTGAAATTTATAAATTATTTTCGGTAGTATCATCATTTTAAAAGCGTTAATCCTACCAATCCAGGAGATGGGTTTTCTTGCAAGAATCTTGCTTGATTTCATTGATTAATGGAACAAAATTGACCGAATAAAGTTTTTCCACTGTTGGTGTGATTTTTATTCCTAGGTATGTTATGGCTTCTTTTTCCCATGTGAATGGGAATTCTTTCTGCAATTCTTCTGCTTCTCTTTTATCTATACCCAGATTCAGGATTACCGTTTTTATTGTGTTTATTTTAAAATTGGAAAGTTCACTGTATCTTTTTATTTCCTTTATAACATTGGGGAGGGAAACTCTAGGTTTGGTCAAGTATAGGAGTATGTCGTCTGCGTACGCCGCCACCTTGTGTTCGTCGTCTCCCACTGTCACCCCCCCCCTATGTCCAGATTTTCCTGGATTTTTGCTAATAATTTTTCCAGTGTTATTACATATAGGAGGGGCGAGAGCGGGAAGCCCTGTCTGGTTCCGTTTTTCATTTCAAACACAGACGACACACTCCCATTGACCTTCACCCTTGCCATCGGGTGGCTATATAGATTATTTACCCATTTCATACATTTTGGTCCCATGCCTATGCTTTGTAAGGTTTCCATCATAAACCCCCAGTCGACTCTGTCGAATGCTTTTTCAGCATCTAATGACACGAGTACGACTGGGGGTTTCTTTTTTTGGTCTTGTAATAACAATAAGGTCCTTATACTGTTCTCTCTCCCTTCTCTGCCTGTTACAAAACCAGCCTGATCTGTATTTATTAATTCGGGCATTAACCACTTAATCCCCGGACCAATATGCAGCCTAAAGACCCAAGGTGTTTTTACAGTTCGGGACTGCGTCGCTTTAACAGACAATTGCGCGGTCGTGCAACGTGGCTCCCAAACAAAATTGGCGTCCTTTTTCCCCCCACAAATAGAGCTTTCTTTTGGTGGTATTTGATCACATCTGCGGTTTTTAGTTTTTGCGCTATAAACAAAAATAGAGCGACAATTTTGAAAAAAATGCAATATTTTTTACTTTTTGCTTTTACATTTTTTTTCCTCAGTTTAGGCCGATACGTATTCTTCTACCTATTTTTAGTAAAAAAAATCGCAATAAGCGTTTATCGATTGGTTTGCGCAAAATTTATAGTGTTTACAAAATAGGGGATAGTTTTATTGCATTTTTATTAATTTTTTTTTTTTACTACTAATGGCGGCGATCAGCAATTTTTTTCGTGACTGCGACATTATGGCGGACACTTCGGACAATTTTGACACATTTTTGGGACCATTGTCATTTTCACAGCAAAAAATGCATTTAAATTGCATTCTTTATTGTGAAAATGACAGTTGCAGTTTGGGAGTTAACCACAGGGGGCGCTGTAGGAGTTAGGGTGCACCTAGTATGTGTTTACAACTGTAGGGGGGTGTGGCTGTAGGAATGACGTCATCGATCGTGTCTTCCCTATAAAGGGAATGACGCGATCGATGCGCCGCCATAGTGAAGGACGGGGAAGCCGTGTTTACATACGGCTCTCCCCGTTCTTCAGCTCCGGGGAGCGATCGCGACGGAGCGGCTATAAACAAATAGACGCGCCGTGGTCCCGGATCGCTCCCCGAGCGGACCCGACCTCCGCATGTAGCGGGGGGGGGTCCCGATCGGACCCCCACCCGCTAATAGGCAAGGACGTACGTGTACGCCCATGTGCCTGTACGTGCCATATTGTGGACGTATATGTACATGCGGGGGTCGGGAACTGGTTAAACTTTTTATCCTTGTTGCCAATATTTTTGCATATACCTTTAAGTCTGCATTTAACAATGCTATTGGTCGATAATTGGAACACAAAGTTCCATCTTTTCCTGTTTCAGGAATAATGGAAATATTGGCAAGGAGATATTCTTTTCTTATTTCTTCTTCCTCTCCTATTTTATTAAAATAGTTGCACATCTCTGGGACCAGCAGTTCTTTGAATCTTTTGTAATATTTAATCGGCAAGCCATACGGGCCTGGGCTCTTACCCCCGGGTGTTTCCTGGAAGGTTCTATAAATCTCCTCCTGAGTTATTGGGGCCTCCAGGGATTCAATATCACTTTGAGATATCTTAGGTAAATTAACTTCTTTTAGGTATTCCTTAATTTTTATTTTTCTGATATCTTCTTGCTCTTGGGTTTCATTGGTTCGGATTGAATATAATGTGCTATAGAAAGTCTGGAAAGCTTCCACAATTTTAGAGGTCTTATATTTCATAAGGCCTTCTTGATTTTTTTTTTTCTATGTAGTTTTTTTTTTTTCCTTGGATATTCTAGCTAAGTATTTCCCTGGTTTGTTCCCGCACTTATACCTCTCTTTTGTGACATTTTTGAATATATTTCTAGTTTCAATATTCATCAAATCTCTGAGCTGCGCCCTCTTTATCACTATTTCCTGATGTACTTTGTTTTCTCCTCGCTCTTTATGCGTTTGCTCAAGTTCATATAACTCCGTTGTTAATTTTTTCATGTTTAATTCTCTTGTCTTTTTTTTCCCTGCTCCTATTGAAATGGGCCTTATGGGCCTCCCATACAGTAGCCGCGCTTACTTCAGATGTATTGTTTAAAATTAAGTATTGTTCCAAATCATTTTTTACTATGTTGTTTACCTCTGTATCCTCTATGAGTTCTTCATTTAAATTCCATGTTCCTTTTCTTTGCTCTATCTCTTTGAATCTTATTTTCACAATTACCGGTGCGTGGTCTGAGATTGTAATTACCCCTATTGAGGTTTTAACTACGTCTTCCAGTAACTCGTGGTCTACCATTATATAATCTAGTCTTGAGTATGTTCCGTGCACAGACGAGTAATATGTATAGTCTTTTTTGTTTGGATGTGTGATCCTCCAAGGATCTATTAAACAGTGGCTATACATTTTTTTTCTTAATATTCTCAGCTGTTTAGTATCTCGCTTCTGTGCACCGGACGTACTGTCAAGATGATATTCCATTGAGAGATTGAAATCTCCTGCTAGGGGGGGGCGTGGCCTGCAGCCGAGGCGGATGGCTGTGTAGAGGAAGAGCTCCAGAGACCCTCGAGAATCCAGCTCCATCCAGCGACTATCCGCAGCATTCCGGGGCACCAAAACACCTGGCTATACTCCTGGGCACCCGAGCGAGACGATGGGCAAACGGAAATCTGAAAAAGGCCCGAAGAAACTGACGGATTTTTACCCGTCGGCGAGCACGCCTAGGCCGCAAGATGGCGCCGAGGCCTCGGTCTCGCGGTCGGGCCTGCGCCGCGACGGGAGCGGCGGTTCCACACCGCAGCACAGACAGGACACCTATCCTTCTCACGGAGCCAGCGGAGGGTCTTCGCCAGACACATCTCCCATAAACAGCCCACAGAAATCGGCGCAGAGGAGATCCACAGCCCACACATATGCAGGTGAGCCTGGGGATGGGTGCAACTCACAGAACAGAACTAGTGTCTTTATTGAACAGCTAACTGAGTTCCCCACCACTGGACAGCCCCTCAGTGATACCACCATGAGAGATATGTTGATTACCCTCAGGGGTTCCCTGCACAAGGACATGCTGATCTGTGTAAACCAACTAAAGGGTGATGTGTCAGCAATAGGAGATAGAGTATGCCACATGGAGGACAAGATGGGGGATTTCACAACAGCTCACAATGAGCTAGTAGATGCCCACAATGATGCAGAGAATGAAATGCAGGCTATGAGAGAGAAATTAGCGGATTTAGAAGACAGGTCAAGGAGAAATAACATAAAAATGAGAGGTGTAGAGGAAACGGTGACCCCGGCGGAACTGCGCCATTATGTTCAGGACTTCATTGCTGCCCTACTACCTGACACCTCTCCCACAGAGGTGATTGTGGACAGAGCACACCGTCTCCCCAAACCTAAATACCTACCAGAGGGGGTCCCAAGGGATGTCATAGCCCGCATCCATTATTTTCATATCAAAGATGACCTCATGCGATACTCCAGGAAGAACCAACCACTACCCGGGCCATACTCTGGCATCTCGGTGTTCGCTGATCTCTCCAAGCATACCATGCTAGCACGTAAAAACCTATCCTCCATGACCAAAGTTCTCCAAAACCACAAAATACCCTACTCGTGGGGATTTCCTACTAAATTGCTTATAACGAAAGATAACCGCACCTACGCAATTAATAATATTGATGATGGGATTGCCCTGGCCAAAAAATGGAACCTCATTCCAGAGGAATCTACGGCTCCACCGCTGGACCGACACCCCGCAAAGATTGCCCGGAATGGCGACAAAAATGATTCCGTGACACTGTCCTATTTTACTTAGCCCAACTTCTAGCACAGCTGGATATGGGTCTCAGGGAGTAACTCCCCCTCAAGAAAATGGCGAAAATACTCGCACATAGTGATGTCTTTCACTTTACATTTATGTTTGTGTTTCTGTTACTTTTTACGTTCTTTTGTTGTGTTTTAAATGCACCAAGGGACATCTGCATCACAGGAAATATGTCTACAAGTTTACTGAAAACCACCAATGCCTTCAACTTCATGAGAATATGGATCTGGACTTTTGGAACAACAGCACCACCTTCAGGTAACTTTAAATTACTACACCTGCTTACTGGAATTATATTAGCTAGAATAAAGCAATCCCATGAACACCTAAAATGACCTTATCGGTTATATCCATGAATGTGCATGGTCTCAACAGCCCCTTTAAAAGGTCCTCTATGTGGAGAGAAATGACCAGTCTCAAGGGAGATGTCGTTTGCATACAGGAGACCCACTTTATGTCATCTAAAACACCCGATGCTCTCATAGGGCGTACCCACATATTTTCCAGGCGAATGCTCCAGTAAAAAAAAGAGGTGTCATGGTGGCCATTAAACATTCTGTTGCATTCCAACTCCATGACCTCATTTGTGACCCCAATGGCAGATATATAATAATGACTTGCGACCTAAACAACGCCCCATACACTTTGGTCAACCTTTATGCACCAAACAGAAGACAACCCAAGTTTCTGAACTCTTTGCTCAAAAAGGTGGAAAGGGTCAAGAAGGGATCTTTACTCATGTGCGGTGATTTCAATGGCGTCCCAAATCAATCTATGGACTGCTCTTCACCCCCAGTTCCTCGAAGACTCGAACTTAGCTCCCTAATTTCCAATCACAATCTATATGACACCTGGAGGTGCCTCCATGCCTCAGAAAAAGACTATACCCACTACTCGTTCCCGCATAGAGCATACTCCAGGATAGACTTAATCTTATCGGACCTACCTCTATTGCACAGAACACTATCAGTGTCTATCCACTCAATGACTTGGTCGGACCATGCTCCGGTGTCTATAACCCTACAAGACCGGAACTCAGCATCTCCAGCCTACCTGTGGAGGAACAATGTGGAACTACTGTCTAATGCCGCCCAAGCGGATAAGATTGCTTTACAACTGAAATAATTTTTTATGTTTAATGATACTGTTGATACAAATATAGCATCCTTGTGGTGTTCGCACAAAGCATTTAGCAGGGGTATACTAATCCAAGCAGCAGCTAGGGAGAAGAGGAGGAAGGCAAAGCTGTTGAGTGGATTGCTGGAGGAGCTCAAAACACTGGAACTTCAACACAAACACCATCCATCTCCTAGTTCGGAGTCTAGTTAATTTTCCTGTAGACATACACTTCGCATGCTATTGATCAATACCCACCAAAACCACCTTAGAAGAATAAAAGCGACATACTATGCACATGGTAACAAAGCAGGGAAAGTCTTAGCGAAGTACCTGAATAAACGCCAACAACAAGCTAAACTTACCCACATCATAGACCCCCACTCACATACCCTAGTACACCACCCAACACATATTGCTAACGCTTTCATGAAATATTACAGAGACCTATACAACCTACACGCAGATCCCAATACCCCACAACCCACTGAATTCAGTATTAATTCATTTCTTAGCAAACTTAACTTACCCAAGCTTCAGGCGGATCATTTATCCACACTAAATGCCCCGATTACTCTCAATGAAATAGTAGACACCATCCAAGCCCTCCCAAACCAAAAGGCCCCTGGTACGGATGGATTTTCCTCAGAGTACTATAAAACCTTCTCACAAATCTTGGCTCCATATCTGTGTACCCTATTCAACAGCGTTGCCTCCTCCTCCACATTTCCTGAAGAGATGCTGCAAGCTACCATTGTAACCTTACCTAAGCCGGGGAAAAAACCTGACTCCCCACAAAACTTCAGGCCGATTTCACTTCTGAACACGGACCTGAAGGTATATGCAAAGATTATCGCCAATAGACTGGCATCTATTACCCCTTATCTGGTCAGACCAGACCAGGTGGGGTTTGTAAAAGGGCGACAAGCCCCAGATGGCACAAGGCGTCTATTGAACCTAATGCATATTCTAGAAGGTAGGAAAACTCCAGCGGTATTTCTGGCACTGGACGCGGAGAAAGCCTTCGATATGGTGCACTGGGGCTATCTCAGGGCAACCCTGCAGAAATTTGGCATACAAGGCACCATTATGTCCGCAATCTCCGCACTCTATACCTGCCCATCGGCTAGGGTCTTCTCGTCCAGTGCCATATCTGACCAATTTTTCATAACTAATGGCACGCGTCAGGGGTGCCCACTTTCCCCCATAATCTTCACCCTTGTAATGGAACCACTGGCCGAAGCCATTAGAATGGCTGAAACAATCTCAGGAATCCCTATAGCAGGAGAGGACCACAGAATAGGCCTTTTCGCAGACGATGTAGTTCTAACACTGACCAACCCAATCTCCTCCCTGACGGCAGTACAGGATATTTTACAACAATTTGGAGAGGTGTCGTACTATAAACTAAATATCACCAAATTGTGTATCTTACCCATAAATCTGTCTAGGAATCTAACCGCAAAACTCAAGGCAACATTCCCATTTCAGTGGATGACAGAATCACTAGCCTACTTAGGTATAAAAATAGCTTATCCCTCAGCGAAGACTTACGGCATTAATTATGACGCACTTCTTCACACTATTAAGACAGACTTGGCGCATATCACGACCCTAGAATTATCTTGGATAGGTAGAATAGCAGCATTGAAAATGACTCTATTACCGAAGCTGATCTACTATTTTAGGACCATCCCAATCACAGTACCGGACGCATTTTTCTTAACAGCAGATAAATTGTTTCGTAAATTCATCTGGCAGGGCAAAATACCTAGGATCACTTTTTTAGCACTCCAACGACATAGAACTGTGGGAGGGCTAGGATTCCCAAACCTACGAAACTATTATAGGGCAGCGATACTGGACCAAATGAAAGCCTGGTTTGACCCTGGCGTAACTAAGCTATGGGTCAAAATAGAAAAGGCAATCATTAAAGGCAGGGATTTGCCCTCTCTTTTACTGGCCAAACTGACAAACTTGCCTCTGACGGACTGTGCATTGCCCTCGATAGAAGCCACACTCTCTGTATGGGGCAGTGTCCAGTCTGATATAGATATTACCACTAAGAATAAGCGTATGATCACTGACATCTTAACTGTAGAACACCTAATCCCAGAGCTACGGACTGTTTCATGGAAAAAAGACAATCTGACTACTGTCCAGAAAGTATTAAAGAACCACTCAACTACACATTCGTATTCATATACACAACTGAAACACTTTCATCGGACACACTCAACGACACAAATTGATCTTCCAACTGATGTGTGGTCCTACCTTACCACAAAACATGACAGGCCTAAAGGATTATCTTGGTTCTACTCCCTACTACAGTATTCCAAACTTCCTTCCAAGACCTCCCACATGACTAACTGGGAAAAAGACTGGGGTACCACCTTCTCCATAGGAGAATGGAATGCAGCGATTCGCCTGACATATAAACACACCCACTGTACTAACCACTGGGACAATATGTTAAAAATATTACATAGATCATACCTTACCCCGGTTAGATTGTCAAAGATCTTCCCATCAGAATCCCAACTCTGCTGGAGAGGATGCGGCTCTAGAGGTCACATCACTCATGTGTTGTGGGACTGTAGAATTATACGCAACTTTTGGACGGAGATCTTTTGTCTAGTTTCCTCTATCACTGGTCAACCTATACGCCCCGACCAATCACTAGCCCTCCTTAATATAAATGCTACCTGTATCCCACCTCAATTAAGAAGCATGTCCATACACATATTCATAGCAGCCCGCCTAACTATCACCTCCAAATGGAAATCCACACAAGTACCTAAAATTGATGAAGTTATCCAGAGAGTTTCTACCCAGTATTCCTACGAGAAATATTTTGCTATTCAATCAAACCAGTACCAATCTTTCCAAAATCAATGGTTACCTTGGTGTATTACATTTCCTGAAAAATGAACTCTATTTATTCTCTCACTAACCACGGATGGTCATACTTGGTGCAGATGTTGCTGATGTTAGTAGAAGCTAGATGTGTGCATCCTTTTTTTTTTAAATTTCATTTTATTTTTATTTCCATATATTTTTCTATTTCTTTTTTATGTGTTATTTCAGTTA
Organism: Rana temporaria; assembly: GCF_905171775.1. Taxonomy (NCBI): domain Eukaryota; kingdom Metazoa; phylum Chordata; class Amphibia; order Anura; family Ranidae; genus Rana; species Rana temporaria. The sequence continues at coordinate 113,165,413 of NC_053496.1, forward strand.
CTCAGTATTCTGATGTGATGAGTCCTGTTGGGACTCCATTAAAAGTTCCTATGCCAATGCAGACCTGCGGTGTGGGGCTGGCATCCACCTTGGATCCGTCTGCCTATGGCAGGGTCCTGGGTTGGGTGGCTGCCGCACGCTTTGCGGGGACAGTTATAGGTGGCAGGGCGTGGAATTATGGGAAAGGTCCTTCATAAGGTACATGTTGTGGCAAATACATTACTAGATAGGGGACCGTGGCTCCACAATGTGTAGTAGGATGCGCGGACCCCGACACACGACTCTTTCCTTCTTGAGTTCCCTCAACGTGTGGTGAGAAATGTTGGACTATCTAGTTTCATTGTATCACTGTTTCCACGTTCAAGGTCATATGCAAGATGTACCTAATTGCTGTATCATTGTATACCTATGTATGTGGCATAAGTTTAATAAAAAACAATTGAAAAGAAATCTCCTGCTAGGATTTCATATCCCTGTTTGAAATCCATTAGAGCGTTCAAGATCCCCCTAAGGTATTTTTGAGGGTGTCTATTAGGGCAATATATGTTTGCAAGCGTATATTTTTTCCCTTGGAGTACCCCTCTCAGAAACAAATAGTGACCCTCAGGGTCAACTTTCCTATCTTCTACTGTAAAAGAAATGTTCTTCCCTACTCCTATGGCGACCCCCTTAGCTCTCTTCTTTGGAGAGTCACCGTAATACCAAGTGGGAACTGCCCGAGAGTAAAGTCTAACACTGGAATCTAATGTTATGTGTGTCTCTTGTAGGAAAACTATTTCTACAGAATACCTTTCCACCTCTCTTAATACCATATGCCTTTTTTCCGGGCAACTGAGGCCTCTTACATTATATGTTATAAAGTTTATATTTGTCATATCTTTCTTTTTTTTTTTTTCGTTTCTCAGATAGGTATGTATTTTTTGTTATATGGCACACAGATCGGAATCCCCATCCCCCCTCCTAATCCCCATCCCATCCCCCTCCCAACCCCGCCCGTCCTCCCCCCTACCCCCTCTCACCCCCTTCCCTTCCCCCCCTTCCTTGATGGAACCTTGACCCTCTGGTCTTGTTGTGGAGCATCTCCTCCTGCACCCCCTTTGGCGCTCTTACGCTCCTGTCTATAAGGTGGAGAGCTATTTGCCACGGTCTTGTGTCCCCTATTTCTAGGGGATTGGCACAGTGGTTTTCCCATGGCCTCCGGCCCCCTGATCTTTCTTTCTATATTTTACTCTTTTGCAGATCCCCATTGTACTCCCCCCTCCTTCCCCCGCCCCCTCTGACCCTCCCACCCCCCTCATCCCCCCATTTATGTTTTCATTTTGATAACTAGTGGGTATAGCAATATCTAGTTTTTGCCAAAATTCTGGTATTTGTTCAATGAATCTTAGTCTTGCCGTAACCCCGTCTTTCCTGCCGATCAGGCATGCAGGGAAACCCCAATTGTATTGAATTCCTTGCTCTTGCAGCACCCTTAGTAATGGTCTTAAATTTCTTCTTCTTCTAAGCGTCTCATGGGATAGGTTCTGGTACATTTGAATGATGTGCTCTTCAAATTTTATTGGGGATTTTCCTCTCAGATTTTTCCATAATTGATTTTTCTCTTCCCTATTCCCTTACCTACTAATCCAGACTGCCGGGGTAATGGTTTGCTCCCAATGTGGCCAATTTATTTTTGGCCCACTGGGAGTCACAAATGTTTTTTTTTTAATATGCCTAAAGAGATGGTTTGCTATAATAGATGTATAGATGACCTGTTTATGATATGGAGAGGAGAGTAGACGAGTCTCCTCTCCTTCATGGACAGGTTGAATCAGAATTTCAAAAACATAGTACTGTCCTGGAAATATGATAAATATATGATATATGATAAATATAGTATGATGGTCCTGGAAATGTATGTGCAGGAGGGAGAGATTTATAAGAATTATAGTAAGCCCACGGACAGGAATAGACAGAAATATAGTGATTGATAGCTGTCATCATAAACCATGGTTTTTGAATATCCCTAGGGAACGATTTGTAAGGCTGAGAAGAAATTGCACTAAGAAAGAGGAATTCATAACACAGGCAGCCCAATTTGGAGAGACGTTTATACAGAAGGGTTATGAAGAAACATTTATTAAGAAAGAATTAGAAGCAGTCATAAATATGGAGAGAAAAGATTTGCTAGTGACAAAAAATAAAACAAGGGGGTATTAATAAAGAAGGAGATACACTTAGGATACTATTGGGATATACTGTTATATACAGAAGAATAAAATTGAGAATATAATTAAAAAACATTGAGGGATTTTATTAAGCGATAAGATGCTTGGGGGGTGCCCCCTCTCCTGGCATTTGTTTAAAAAGGCCCCTAGTTTTAGGCCTATATTAGCCCCAGGCATACTTGACCCCCCCCCCCCCAGTGAGGGAAGTAGGAACCCTAACACCTTTCCTACCGCTTTTATTCATGTGGTAGGTGTTTGGCGTGTAGAACAACAAAAGGTGGAAAAGGTCAACCGTCACTGGAGAGGAGGTAATTACATAAGAACCCTCAATCAGTGTGAGTCATTCTGGGTGTATGAGACCAAGGTCTTAACACCCAGGGGTCTCAACACAGACTTTGACCTGAACTGCTTAATCAATAATGGTTAATAGGAGTAGTGAGACATATTTTCTAGTAGCAATGAAATTTTTTAGGGATACCTTATACCAGGCCAGATTTTATCTATTACCTTGTGTGCAGACTAGAATACTGCAATCACTGAGCAGCAAATTATATCACCAGTTATCTTGCAAACCTGGCCTGTTAGTGGGCCCTGAGGACAGGGTTGATGACCACTTTCTTATACAATTTATTTCAGATGTATTCATAAACACATTAGAAATAATATGAGTGCATAGTCAAACGAGGTACCTCATTGATTGGTGTCTCCTGATTGGGACCTGGTGATGTGTCAGTTTAAGGATACATGCTAGATGACAACATGTGAGAAACTGAGATTACGAAAAAAATATATATACTCTGCATCCAGTGTAGCCTATATCTTCAGTGCATTCAATGGTGTACTATTTCTAATACACTTCAGGCGGTGTCTTAATATATAAATATATATATACACACACACAATACCATGCAGCTGTAGTGCAGTTGATACTACTTTTCTGGTGGAGTACACAATACAGTGCAGCCATAGTGCAATTGCTACTACACTTCTGGTGGTTTACACAGTACACAATACAGTGCAGTCATAGTGCAGTTGCTACTACTTTTCTGGTGGTGTACAAAGTACAAAACAAAGTGCAGGCGTAGTGCAGTTGCTACTACACTTCTGGTGGTGTACACAGTACACAATACAGTGCAGTTGTGGTGCAGTTTTACTACTTTTCTGGTGGTGTACACAGTGTCTTATACAGTGTAGTGTGGTGTTGAAAAACAAAATATACATCATGTCCGGAGGGCCACCAAGGAGAGGCAGACGCTCACAGGCCACTAAAAGAGGGCAAGCAGGCTCTGTGTCTACAGTCAACAGTGCTGGCCGTGAACATGGTGCATCCTCTGCAGGTGGCCGTGGGGCACGCTTGTCCTTTTTTTCTGCTGCTGGCCGTGTTATTGAGCCAGAACATGAAGAATTCGAGTTGGTGGAGTGGATAACAAAGCCGTTCTCATCCTACTCATCCTCTGTCACACAGGATCAGAGTAGTTTGCATTCCAATGCAGCTGACAAAGCAGCCTATTCCACCGTCTCCTTGTCCACAGTCACTCCTTCCATAGCCCAACCATCATACATGGAGGATTCCCCCAAACTATTCGACTACAGTGTCGGGAACATGCTGCTGGAGGATGTGCAGCAATTAGAAGGCTCCAATGTTGGTTCTCAGGTTGAGGAAGGGAGTAACGTGAGCCTAGAGAGAGGGGGTGCCCAAGAAGGACAAGAAACAGGCAGTCATGTCCCCCTGCTGCAGCATACTGCCAAGTTTGCTCCAGTGACGAGGAGGGAGGGGATGATGAGGTCACTAACTCTACTTGGGTGCCTGATAGAAGAGAGGAGGAGGAGGAGCCACATATACAATGAAACAGGATGCCCTCCAGGGGGCAGCTTAAGGGAAGCCACCCTATTGCAGGTGCAGGGCGCTGCTGACTCCCCACTGATTTTGAAAAGTTCCTTGGTGTTGGCTTTTTTGACACGTATGCAGCAGATCGCACAATTGCTGTTTGCAACCTATGGCTGAAGCGGATCAAGCGTGGCCAAGACAGCAGCCACTTGGATACCACATACTTGACCAGACATATGACGACCTCCCATGCAGTCTGTGGGCAACAGCACTTGAAAGACCCACATCAAAGAAAAAGACGGACTTCTCCTTGCTCCTCATCTTGTATCTCCAACCTCACTATACCTCCACTCCTCTCAAAAACTTGAACTGAGAGGAATGAAGGTATAGCAATAGGTGTCCCAAGTACTTGCAGACAATCTGCTAGCAGTACACCACCATCTTATTTTAGCAGGCAAATTTCCCTACCCCAGTTGCTAAACCGTAAAAGAAATTTGGTCCCAGCCATCCACATGCTCAGCGTCTGAATGCTAGCTTGGTCAAATTGCTAGCACTGCAGCTGCTGCCTTTTCAGCTTGTAGACTTTTCCCCTTTTCGTTAATTTGTGGAATGTGCTGTACCTCAGTGGCAGGTTCCAAAACACCATTTCTTTTCAAGGAAGGCCATTCCGGCTTTCTACTGGCATGTGGAATGCAATGTTTTGGCCTCATTGGACAGAGCGGTTAGCAGTAAGGTGCATATTACCGCAGACTCATGATGGTCCAGCAGGCATTGGCAAGGACATTACCTTTCCTTCACGGTACACTGGGTAACTCTGCTGGGAAAAATGCAGGACAGGGTTCAGTATTGTTGGAGCTTGTTCTGCCACCACACCCCCAAAATGTTAGTGGTAATTGTGCCACAGTTCTCTCCTCCATCCCATCCTCTTCTTATTCCTCTATGGCCTCTTCTGCAGATTTGTCCTCTAAACCAGCGGTGTTTCGTAAGCATTCAAGGGGCTACGCAAGCACTCAGGAAAAAAGATGCCATGCAGTGCTTGATTTGGTCTTCTTAGGGAACAGGAGCCAGACTAGGGCAGAGATTCTGTCAGCTTTGCAGGGGCAGGCACAGAGGTGGTTGACGCCATGCCAGCTTCAGCCAGGAATGGTTGTATGTGACAATGGCACCAACCTTCTCTCTGCCCTCCGACAGGGACACTTCACCAGGTGAAACTCAACGTTGAAAATGCTGCAGTGGCTGCACATGAAGCAGAGGGCCATCAATGAGTACCTGTGTGAGTATGGCACCAGGACAGGGTCAGGGGAACTTAGCTTTTTTGCCACGCCAGTGGCTACTGATCAAGGATGCATGCACCGTCCTGTCACCATTTGAGGATGCCACCAGGATGGTGAGCAGCGACGATGCATGCATCAATGATACTGTCCCTCTTGTCTTCCTGTTGGAGCACACGCTTTGTGGAATAATGGACAGGGCACTTAAGACAGAACAGCAGGAGGAAGAGAAGCACTTCCTTACCTCTCAAGGCCCCCTCTATCCAGATAGTATTCCTGTGAGCCTGCCAAACACACAGGAAGAAAAGGAGGAGGTTTGTGTCAGCATGGACGTGGAGGATAACACTTAGCAGCAGATATTAAGGGATTGTTTTCAGTCCCCAGAAACCCAAGGAGTTATACGTGGCTGGGAGAAGGTTGCTACTGATCATGTAATCTTTAGTGACCCAGAGGAATTTAATGCCTCTGCAAACTTAAGCTGCATGGCCTTCCTGATTCTGCAAAGACTGTGAAAGGACCCTAGGATTCGTGGAATCAAGGAAAGTGATCATAACTGGCTGGCAACCCTTCTTGAGCCACGTTACAAGGGTAAAATTGCAAAACTCATCCTGCCTTTGCAGAGGGAGCAGAGGATGAAACATCTTCAGGAAGCCTTAAAGAAAGGTTTGTGCAAGGCATTTCCAGATCCTGGGAGGTTACAATTTCCTGGTGCTGGACAACGTGTTTCTGAGGCTTCGTTCAGACGGAGAAAGCGGTGGAGAAGGTGGCCCGGCTGACCGATTTACCTGACTTCCTGTCACAAAAGTTATAAAATAGAGTAATCCCCTTAGCCTGTTTGTGGGCCAACAGAAACGACCATGCTTGTGCATGAATGGTTTGCATGTGTGCCCGAGAGTTGTGCAGACAATGTTTAATTTGTAGATATTGGTAGAAACTAGTTTGAGGCAACGTGAATTCCTTTTGGAGAGCTGCGAAGGATTTCAGAATGCCGTTATCATACAGGTTATGGAGAAATTTAACTCCTTTCGCACGCCATATTTTGAGTGAGATGTGATCTATCTTGTGGCTTAAAACCTCAATAGGGATGTCTAAGGTGACCTTTGGGTCTGACTTGGTGTCATGGGCTAGAAGGGCCAGCCAGGTTTGGATAGAAACCGTCATTGTGGGTGGTAAATGAGATGGGGTATGTTTCCCCAGTAGGGCGTTGAATAACCATAGTGACGTTGGGCCTTTCATGCAGTACGTGGATTCTATAGATCCCCAAATGGTCGTAGGTGAGGGTAGGAACCATTCACAAATCTGGATCAAAATGGAGGCTAAAAAGTAGTCTCGGAAGTCTACATGGCCTATTCCACCACACATTCTGTGTTTTATTAGTTTGGCGTGTGAGCATCTGGATTTTTTCCCTTTCCATATAAACCTAGATAGCATTGATTGGAGGTACTGAAAGTATTTGAGAGGGATTGGTATAGGGAGATTCCTAAAGAAGTAAAGGATCTGAGGGAGTTGCATCATCTTAAAACGCAGCTAGTCTGCCCCACCAGGAGAATTCCAGACTGTCTAATTTGAGAAGATCAGATTGCATTTTAGCTCTCAAGGGAATGTAATTGTGTGTAAAAATGTTTTTTTTGGATTAAGTTAAGTTGATACCAAGGTAAGGGATACTCGATTCAGCCCAAGAGTATGGGAATTTTTGCTGTAGGTGATTGTGTGTTATTGGGTCTATACCTAAATCTATCCTATCAGGAATACAGGAGTACAAACACTGGTGTGGAGGAAGGAGAAAAGCAATGGGGGAGTATATATGAGAGATCTTTCTTGCGATCCCCTTGAGCTACGATTTGGAAAGTGAATACAGAGTAGCTGGTCGTATGTGGAAGAGAGGAGACCATAGAAGAAAGAAAGAAAGAAAGAAAGAAAGAAAGAAAGAAAGAAAGAAAGAAAGAAAGAAAGAAAGAAAGAAAGAAAGAAAGAAAGAAAGAAAGAAAGAAAGAAAGAAAGAAAGAAAGAAAGAAAGAAAGAAAGAAAGAAAGAAAGAAAAAAATAGTTTTGAGTCTTTCTGACTCATGTATGAGGTGAGCAGGTATAACGGCTGGTGAAGGTGTGCACACAATCTGCTGAAGACATGATTTGCACAGTGGTGGATAATTTACAGTATAAATTGAAAAGTTACAATAATTGAGAAGTTACAATAATTCAACGCAGAAATGTTTCAGCATATTAATTTTAATTGAACACATTATTATATAGATTTATTTATTTGAATATAATTAGATATCACTAGATGTTTCAAATGATAGATTAATAGCGCTGCACTTACAGTATATTTTTCATTTTATTTTATATGGTGTATGGTGAGGTGAATTCACTGGAAGTATACAACAGCTGTGGAGTACTAATTAGTAAACGTTATAGTTTATTTATAGCACATAAAATAGGTAGGTGGCACCAATTGTCTGATACACGTCATGTATACTAGCCTACACTGGCATGTCGTAAACTTAAATTTAGGAGCTTTTGGCATTGTTTGCCAAAGCTCCTAAAATCAACTCCATAAAAGCCTAAGTGTCAATGTACACATTTTTTAGCAGAGTTTAGGAGCTAGCACATTTAGGTGAGCTTCAATCTGCCTCTCTTATACTTGGAAGAATCACGTTCAGGATAGGAAAGTTTTGACTGGCATCCACAGGAAATTTACATTTTCCCGCGGCCAGAACAATGTGCTGCAAAATGTTATCAAAATCACAGCATGTACAATACATAGTCCACAACACAAAGCATACACCGGTCAGGCCAACAAGGAACAATGGGCCTGATCCTCAAAAGGGATACGCCGGCGTATCTACTGATACGCCGTCGTATCCCTGTTTCTATCTATGGAACTGATCCACAGAATCAGTTTCACATAGATAGGCAGAAGATCCGACATGTGTAAGGGACTTACACTGTCGGATCTTAGGATGCAGTACTGCAGCTGCCGCTGGGGGCATTTCTCGTCAAAATGCCGCTTCGGGTATGCAAATTAGCACTTACGGAGATCCAAGAAGCTTTTACGCTTCGTTTTTTCTCCGTAAGTATTAGTTTGCTGTCACAAAATTAGGGCTGCTTTTACAAGGCCTAAACTGTTTACACCTTGTAAAAGTAGACCCTTCTACCCCGCGTCGCTGTCTTTTTTTTTTTTTTCTTCCGCCGCAACTCATTTTTTTTTTTACGCCCGTAGCGATTCTCAAAACCCGGCGCAACGTAAAACCACGCAAAGCACGTCGGGGAAATGACGTCGGGAGCATGCGCAGTATGTCCGGCGCGGGAGGGCGCCTAATTTAAATGGGACTCGCCCCATTAAATTAGGAACGCCTTGCGCCGGACGGATTTAAGTTACACCGCTCAAAATTTCTAGGTAAGTGCTTTGTGGATCGGGCACTTAGGTAGAGATTTTGCGGCGGTGTAACTTAAATAGGAAAAATTACGTTCCGCCGGGTTTTTGTGGATCAGGCCCAATGTCTCTCCAGGTGCTCATCCCGGCCCACCACCATTGCTGAAGTGTGTATTAGAAAAAAAGTGTCTGTGCACTGGAACAAGAAGTTTGCTTGACAGAAATCTTTATTGTCGCATGTCAGACAGATGATACAGGACCAAGGTTGACGTTTCACATGAATATACCATGCTTGTTCACATGCAGTATAATCCATCTCCACCATCAGGGACTCTGGTGAATACTGGTTAGTGCTTAGAGCCTGGGTTATCTGCCAGGGTGACCTGCTTATATACCTATCATACTGGTCAGTGGGAGCCTCTCTACTGCTATAGCTACTGGACTCTGAGCCTGACCCCTGGCCATACATACTATTTGTCCAAGGTATAAACAGATCTTGATAATCCTCCAAAGTGATTCATCATTTTGTGGGATTCTCTCTCATGCCTGGGACAATATGTTGACTATAGGCTGTCAAAATACAGTCTTACTTAAAGGGTCACTAAAGGAAAACAATTTTTTTAGCTGAAATGACTGTTTACAGGGTATAGAGACATAATAGTTAACTGATTCCTTTTAAAAAATGATTAAAAATAGATAAAAAACTATCATATAATGTACCTACAGTTTAGTTTTGTTTTTGCTGTTGTTTCCTGGTTCTCTGATGTACAGAGCCAATAGAGGGCAGTGAAGGTTTTGCAAAACGAAACTGGATTGGTGCTGACACACAGTAATCACACCTCCTTGATTAGTCACCACAGTGAGAAATCTCCCAGTACTGTGGTGATCAGGAAACAGACAACCAGGAAGTGTCCAGAACAGAGAGGAATTACAGCAACATCAAAGCAAAAACGAACAATGAGGGCATGAAACCAGTACTGCAGTAAGGTAAAGGAAGCTATTTAGCTAAAAAAAAAATCCTTTAGTGACCCCCTTAAGAGATACCAAGCATACAATTAATGCCTTCAAAATGGTTAACTATAAAGAAAGTTATTTGCTGGTGATGCCTGACATTGCTTCTCTGTATACCAGTTTGCCACCATGATATGATGGCACCACATGCCATCATATCACTATGAAGTGAGCTCCTAAGGGAGACCAGCATGTCTTTAAGTGTGGTGTCCAGAACTGGCTGGTTACTAGTGGGGAAGCGATCAATGAAGTCAGGGGGCTCTCTGGTGTCATCCCCAGAATCCAGGCCCACACTCACCTCCTGAGAAGGATCCATGCCATCCAGCTTGAATCTCGTCTTCTCTGGACTCCCAGAGACAGAGGAAGACACAGGAGAGTGTTTTCTGCTTGATGGTGAGTTTCTTTTAGATGGTTTATCCTTCTTTTGGGACAGATGAGGAGTACTAGCCGCAGATGACACAGGAGACTCGGCGACATCTTGTCTTTGCTTCCATGTGAAGTATTCGATCAGCTTCTGCGGCCATTGGGGAACTTTCCGCTTGTTTGTCATTGCGGGTAGGGTCAGCGGGATATAGCTGCTGAGTTGGGGTGTCTCGATCGCCGCTGTCTGGGCTACTATGTCCCTGCTGCTCTCGGAACTCCGCTCTCATGCGGTCATCCCGGTCCTCGTCAAGCTCCGCCCCTTGTCATTTTTTTTATTACTTTTCTTTGTATTGCCAGGAACGACAATTCATGAATAGCCGCGAGTAGTTTTAAATTACTTTTTTTCCTTCAGAAATGACACTTTGTGCAGGGACAATTCTAAACACGGGAAACATGCTCTACTTTACATGCATACTTTAGAGACCCCCCAGGTACGAAATTTAAAGGAATATTTCACTTTTATTGTTCCACTTTAAGCATTATTAAAATCACTGCTCCTGAAAAAACTGACATTTTTAAAACTTTTTTTTTGCATTGATACATTTCCCCTGGGGCAGGACCCAGGTCCCCAAACACTTTTTAGGACAATAACTTGCATATTAACCTTTAAAATTTGCACTTTTTCTTTCTCACGTTCGAGTTCCATCGACTTTAACGGTGTTCGAATGTTCGTGTGAACTTTTGGTCTGTTCGCATGCAAACCAAATCAGGGGGTGTTCGGCTCATCCCTACTCAGCATCCACGCTGCAAGGATGAAAAATCCACACAGAGTAGATGTACAAATAAGTTTGCACTTGCAAGAGTGAGGGTACACGTTCATGCAGAAGACCACATAGATCAGACGGAAGGCAACTGGCTTCAGGAACTGTGGGCCTGATCCTCAAAAGGGATACGCCGGCGTATCTACTGATACGCCGTCGTATCCCTGTTTCTATCTATGGAACTGATCCACAGAATCAGTTTCACATAGATAGGCAGAAGATCCGACATGTGTATGGGACTTACACTGTCGGATCTTAGGATGCAGTACTGCAGCTGCCGCTGGGGGCATTTTTTCGTCGAAATGCCGCTTCGGGAATGCAAATTAGCACTTACGGAGATCCACAAAGCTTTTACGCTACGTTTTTGCTCCGTAAGTATTAGTTTGCTGTCGCAAAATTAGGGCTGCTTTTACAAGGCCTAAACTGTTTACACCTTGTAAAAGTAGACCCTTCTACCCCGCGTCGCTGACTTTTTTTTTTAATTCTTTTTTTCCCGCCGCAACTCGTTTTTTTTTTTACGCCCGTCGCAATTCTCAAAACCGGCGCAACGTAAAACCGTGCAAAGCACGTCGGGAAAGTGACATCGGGAGCATGCGCAGTACGTCTGGCGCGGGAACGCGCCTAATTTAAATGGGACTCGCCCCATTAAATTAGGAAAGCCTTGCGCCAGACGGATTTAAGTTTAGTCAATATTTCTAGGTAAGTGCTTTGTGGATCGGGCACTTAGGTAGAGATTTTGCGGCGGTGTAACTTAAATAGGAAAAATTACGTTCCGCCGGGTTTTTGTGGATCAGGCCCTGTGTTTTGAGTGGGATTTAGACTCTGATAAATAAAATTAGTTACTACTGCAGTAGTAGATAATGTTTGATTTCCTCTGCTCCGGCCACAGATCCTATGCACTGAAGTAGAAGTTTAACCCCTTGCCTCCCTAACGTACGCACATATGCGGCCTCCGCTTTAAGGGGTTATACCGGGATGATGCCCGCAGCTGCGGGCGATCGGCTTTCCAGGGATAACAACCGATACAACTAAAAGCCGCTTGGTTGTTATCCTGGAGGAGTGGGAGGGGACATTTCCCTCCCGCCACCTCTACCCCTCTTACCAGGCCTCCCGTCCCACCGGGAGACCCGATCTATGATCCGCCACCTCCAGCGCCCAGCCACAGACTGAAACAAACAGATTGGAACGGCGTTGATCAAGTCTATTCAATGTAAACAAGCAGGGTCACAACGTCACTTCCGGTTTACTTGGCTGCCAATGGCGCCGGATTTAAAAAAATATACAGTATTCAGAATTGCCGTTTTTAGCGATCTGAATACTTTGAAGTGAAAAGACATGTTTCACTATGTGGCAAAAAACTAAAATGAGGCAAAGCTTTGCTTACTCACAAACCCAAACAGCCAGTGCTGATGAAGGGTGAATGCAGTCGGAGGTGACCAAGTTATTTAAGGCAAAGAGTGGAACTAGACTAGATAAGTTTTTTTCAGCCTCCTCTAGGTTGAATTGTGGGGAAAGAAGCATGAAGCAAGAGCATGTGCAACACTCCACCTAAGATATAAAATCAGCATTCATTTCCTTCAGGCTTTAAAGGAGCTGTAAAGGAAAAAAATGTTTTTGCTGAAATGACTGTTTACAGGGTATAGAGACATAGGGGCAGATCCACGTACCTGTGCGTAATCTTCCGCCAGGCGCAGCGTATTTAAGATACACTACGCCGCCGTAACTTTTTTTTTCCGAATCCTCAAAGAATTTGCGCCGTAAGTTACGGCGGCGTAGTGTATCTTTGGCGGCGTAAGGGCGCGGGATTCAAATTGATGTAATGGGGGCGTGTTTTATGCAAATACGTCGTGACCCGACATAAACAAGTTTTTTTTTAACTGCGCATGCGCCGTCCGTGGGGGTATCCCAGTGTGCATGCTCAAAATTAACCCGGAACAAGCCAATGCTTCTGACGGTGACGTCATTCTACGCAAATCCCTATTCGCGAACGACTTACGCAAATGACGTAAAAAATTCAAATTTCTACGCGGGAAGGACGGCCATACTTAACATTGAGTACGCCTCATAACAGCAGCTTTAACTATACGCCGGAAAAAGCCGAACACAAACAACGTAAAAAAATGCGCCGGCCACTCATACGTTCGTGGATCGCCGTAACTAACTAATTTGCATACTTGACGTGGAATTCGACAGAAATGCCACCTAGCGGCCGCCGAAAAATGACAGCTTAGATCCGACTTAGTACGCTGTACTAAGTCGGATCTAGCCGAGATGTAGTCGTATCTTGTTTTGAGGATACAAAACAAAGATACGACGCGCAAAATTTGAAATTACGCGGCGTATCAAGAGATATGCCGGCGTAATAGCTTTGTGGATCTGCCCCATAATAGTTAACGGATTCCTTTTGAAAATGATTAAAAATAGATAAAAATCAATCATATAATGTACCTGCAGTTTCAGTTTCGTTTTTGCATGCCGTTTCCTGTTTACTCAGAGCCAATACAAGGCAGTGATGGTTTGTAAAATGAAACGGATTGGTGCTAAGGGGTTTTAGACACAGTAATCACACCTTCTTGATTAGTGACCACAGAGAGAAATCTCCCATTACTTTTTTCATCAGGAAACAGACAACCAGGAAGTGTTCAGAACAGAGAAGGATTACAGCAACATCAGAGCAAAAACGAACAATGAGGACATGAAACCAGGACTGCAGTAAGGTAAAGGAAGCTATTTAGCTAAAAAAATTCCTTTAGTGACCCTTTAACTATTGCCATGTTAAAATGTAAGTGGGAATTTTAAATTGCCACACAAAGAGACCAGCTGTGATGTAGCTTGAGTAGCCTTATGCAAGTCCCGGGTGACTGTGTCACACTAGAGGCCATCTCATTCTAGTCTAGCCTGGCAAAAGGGATACACTGATCTGGATAGCTGCTGTGTAGAGATCAACTCAAGCAGTGTAATAATATCTTTATTGAAGACAATTAAAAAAGAAAAAAAAAAACTATGATATACCAAGTACTTTAAACAAAGAAAAATAAGAGAAGCTAGCAAAAACCTAGTTAGATTTTTTTTTTAGGAAAAATAGGTCCAGCTAGCTTAATATTTGACAGGGTCCCACCTTCTTTAAAGCGGAGTTCCACCCAAAAGTGGAACGTCCACTTAATCGACTCCTCACCCCCTTACATGCCACATTTGGCATGTCATTTTTTTGGGGAGGGAATGGGGGCTTCAGTAGGAGTGGGACTTCCTGTCCCACTTCTTCCTTCCGCCCAGGCACCACTAAGGCGATACGTCATATTGCCTTTTGGTGGCCCCTCCCTGTAGGCGATCACCTAGGACACATGACAGGTCCCAGGCTGCACCGTTCTCGCATGCGCAGTGAGTGCCCGGCCATGAAGCCAAAAGCTGTCACGGCCGGGTGCTATTTCCGTTGCTCTCAATGATCGAAAAATAAATTACTATTCCTTAGTAGAGTAGGTTTGAATTAGGCGCGCTTGCGCCTGCCGCATTTATGCTACGCCGCCGTAAGTTAGGAGGCAAGTACTTTGAGAATACAGTACTTGCCTCTCTGACTTAAGGCGGCGTAGCGTAAATACGCTAAGCTACGCCGCCTTAAAGTTAAGGCAATCTCTGTGAATCTAACTAATAGAGTTCATTTGTTAGAAAATATCTACTTTCCGTTGTCAAAGTTGCCTGTAAGGCAAGATTACTACTTATATAAATGGGGAAGGCTGTTTTAATGACAGCACTATAGAAACATATGACAAGTAAGGATTTGGATAAAATCACATATTTTATTCAGGTTAGTGAAAAGTAATTTAGCCAGTAACTAGCATGGCGGTCAAGCTACTAGTATTTTTATAGGGAGAGGTCAGCAATGAAAGTCTTTTTTACTTTACTCAGTACACTTTTCTTTCCAGTTTCCACCTTTTTGGACAAACACTTCACCTCAATACGACAAATCTCAGTATTTATAAACTGTTCATTCTAGCATAACTTATTGGTTGCACAGTTTCTCAGAACTGGACCTCGCTTGGCATATGTTGTTATAAATATATTAATATGGCACAAAAAAATTCAACATTGCTTTGAGAAGAACACTGCATTTTTTATATCACAAATTTTATATTAACCCCTTGTTTTGACAGGCCAACATACAACAGTCCTGAGAAATATTTTAATTTCCTATATGCTGTTTTGAAATTAAATATGACAATACTGTTACTTTAGCTCTGGGACACTTTCTATCCTGAATGACTGGACTGTCACTTTCAATCTTGGATCACAGTGGAGTGCTCTGCCTGTTTTTGTGCAGAGCATTTTTTTATCATGTTGGTTGGGTTAGGGTTTAAGTTCATACTTCGGTCTAGCTTGAAGCCCAGATTAAGTTAGATGTAAAGTCAATTATCTGAATTAGTAAAGCCTATATTTTTATGCCCTATTGCTGTGTGACATGTACAGTATTTAAGTTCCAGTACCAGTAAAATCTATTGAGCCCCAGGCAGCAGGCTGTGAAAAAGGACTGCCGATCTCTATGTGAACAACATGCCCCCCTACTGAGTTCTGCAGTCAGCAAAGCTCACAATCCATAGTAATCAGAGAGCTCTAGCTGTGACTCTGTGAAATGAGGAAGCATGTTTTACATAAAGAGTAACAGTCCTTTTCTGTAGCCTGTTGCCTTGGATTCATGAGTTCATGCTGGAACTCAAATATACGTAATGTCACTTAATAGTAAGACTTGCAGGTGTGTGTTTTACTGCACCCTCAATTTTGGAAAACTACAATTGGTCTTTAAGGCAGGGGTTATGGCTAGTTTAATGCTAGGGCTAAGACTAGAGTCAAATAAATACAGATAGCTACATTAAAATTATGAAATATGTTTTATGATTACTGTAAACATGAGGAAGAGGCAAGGAGAGGAAATCACATTGAATGTTGATTCATTATCCTGTGAGCAGGTTGCATGTAAGAAGGTGACATAAGAAGGTTAGTGGGGCCGCCATCATGTCCTCCATGCTTCCCTCCTCATTGGGCACCAAGCAAGGGTCACATGAGAGACCTACCTCAGGGTGAATTCTTCTGGGCTATGCTAGCACCTGTAGCAAAATCACTTACTACACATGGGGTACCTTTACTCTTGTGCCCTTTTAATCAGTTCCCTGGGACAAGGCTAAAGATGCCGTGGAGGAATACTGAACCTTAAGGTGGGCCTCTACTTTTGGAGATGAACATATACCATATACACTTGCACTGTAACTGTTCTCCAGTTAGCTCTTAGGTCCTTGTGACAATGTACACCTTCTCTGCAACTTACATTTAGGAGGGACATGCTGAGTCTTGTCCACATCCACCTCACTCCCAGTAACGGTATTGGTCCCACCATGCACATAGCACAGACTCCTTACGTGCACTTATTTCAACTCTTTCATACCCAGGCACTTGCTCAGGGCCTCTGCAGCATGAGCCTGCTCCCATTGCTATGGGAGGTAGGCCACTTATAGATAGAATGCAAACAACGACTTTCACCTGCAAAGGGCTACCCTTCCTATATCAGACACACATATTAAAGACAGGCTGCTTGAAGCTTCTGTTACCCTACATAAACCTTGTGTCTCCATACCATAATACTCTTGTACCAAGGTCTTCATATGCCAAAGTACCTTATTGACCTAAACTATGTAATAGTGCCAGTTACTTGCAGTACACTTTTAGCTACTTCAGACCAGGCGGGAACAAGGTTTCAAAACTTTTTTTTTATTTAAATATTTTTTTAATTTTTTCTCAAGTAACAAAAAGAGATACACCATTGTGAAACATTATATGATGCCTTACAATACATAAGACAATTATTGCTTTACCATCTTTCCCCCTCCCTCCCAACTCACACCCATCCCCCCTCTCCCACACCACTCAATCATTAGTTATATGTGTACTTCCATTAATTGCGAAGCCTCAGAGGGGAAAGGAGAAAAAATACCCTTAAGGGCAGAGGGCAGTACAAAAAAGAAAACATCCGAGGTCTCATAAAGAAGAGTAGAAGCGGGGGAATGGCAGGGAGCGAAGGAAAAACTCTCATCCGCTTTCTACCATCCCCTCATAGGGGATATTCCATCTCGTCCAGCCAAGGCTTCCACATCCCAAAAAACTTCCCCTAATTACCACGCCTGATACATAGCACTCTCACACAAAACTATTGAGTTAATGGTCTCAACCCAATTCCTCACTGTCGGGGGGGGTCTGTGCCTGCCATTTTTGTGTGATTAATTTCCTCGCCTGGAATAGGCATCTCAGCACTACTGCAGCATTGCCGGCCGGGACTCTACATTTCTCCATACTCCCTAGCGGGCATGTCTTGGACGCCGTTTCTAATGTAGTCCTGAAGATTTTATTTATCCTATATATTATCTCCACCCAATGTCTAAATAGCTTTGGGCACTTCCACACCATATCAATAAAATCTCCTGTCACCTTGCACCCGGGGCACTCATCATCCTGTCTCCACCCAAGTTTAAATTTTTTTTTTAGGGGTATAGTAGATTCTGTATATCAGGAACAAGTGGGATACTTTCTGTGAGAAATAAATCAAGACCAATGCCCCTCATTCTAAGATCTTGTCCCACTGTTTCGTGGTCATTGCCCCCACATCTCTCTCCCATACTACTTTACTCTTGGAGGGTCCTACTCCACTTATTATTCTAGCCCCCAATCTGGCATATAGTTTACAGATTAGTCCTTTGGATGTATCTGGCTTAATTATTTTTAGGTGAGTGGGGATCTGGGTTCATTCGATTATTTGTGACCTAAACTGTGCTTGAATGGCATGTCTAATCTGGAGGTATTTCATATATTAAATTCCCGTCTTAGATCTAGGAATGTTTCATAAGGTTGCCCTCATATAGTTGGATTAGTCGGTTAATGCCCTGTCTCTCCCATTCCCTGGGTCTCTCTATACCCATCACTTCCACCAAATGTTTGTTGTTACATGGGGGTGTATTCTGTTACCCCATTATACCCCATTAGTATGCCATACTTGCTAACTAGTTTTATAGTTGGCATCTATGAATGAATGAGTCTGCCTCCAATGCCTCCACTAGCATCGTTCTGCTGCTGGAGTTCCCACCTCCTAAGGCTTCACAGCCCACTAGATGTTGTAACTGAGATGCCAGAAAATATGATCTTGGGTGCGGGACCACCTTTGCCCCATTCTGTAATCAGTAATTGCATAGTTTGCACACTAATCCTAGATTGGCCCTTCTTCCAAATTAATTCCCTAAAAAGGGATTCTATTCTTTTAAACCACTTTTGGCCTATCCAAACCCGGGGAATTATGGAACAGGTATAGTATCTGCGGTAACCATATCATCTTTATTAAGTTGCAACGCCCTGCTGCAGATAGAGGGAGTAGGCTCCAGATATCTTCTTGTTGCTTTAATTTAAATAATAATGGGGCTAGATTATTGTTAATGTACTGGTTTATATCGCTCATGATCCAAACACCCAGATACTTCAGCTTTGCAACTAATTTTAGGTGGGGAGTTCCAGACGGTATCTGGCTACCAAGTGGGTCAACCGGCAACAAGGCCGACTTCACCCAATTGATAACCAGACCAGAAAATTGTCCCAACCATTTGTATCACTGTATTTAATGAAGTTTCAACATCTCCAAGGAAAAACAGGACATCATCCGCGAACAGTGCTATCCTGTCCTCTTCTGTCTGCCTCCGGAACCCCTGTATGCCTAGCATTGATTTGGTCATAATTACTAGTGGTTCCATTGCAAGGGCGAACAATAAGAGGGACAGGGAACAACCCTGCCTCATCCCTCTCTTCAACTGGAACAACTCTGAGTGTTAAATATTGATTTTTATTTTTGCTCTTGGTTCGCTATAGAGTAATTTCACCAATCTGATAAAGGAGGGGCCGAACCCAAATCTCTCTATCACTCTCCATAAATAGTCCCATTCCAGGCTATAAAAGACCTTAGCGGGGTCCAAGGCCAATACAGCCTTAGAGCCTACATTGTCTGTTGGAATCTGCATGTTTAAGAAAACAAGATACTGGTTGACCTATTGGGAATAAAACCTTGCAGGATGTATAAGGTTTTGAATACATCCATTTAGATGGGTAGCTAGCACTTTGGCCAAAAAATTTACATCAGTACATAACAGAGAGATTGGGTGGTAAGAAGATGCATCCAATTGATCCTTCCCCTCCTTGTGTATTACTGTAATGGTGGCTTCTGACATCGATGTGGGAAGTCTCCCATTGGTTAATGCCCATCTCAGTGTCTTCAGCAGTACAGGACACAATACCTCACCATATCGTTTTCATATCTCTATTGGGAGCCCATCCGTGCCTGGTCCCAGCCACTGCAGTTCATCTAAAGTCACTGGTGGCTCTATATCCATTCTGTCCTTCTCTGTCAGAGTCAGGATTGTTATTCCCTAAAGAAAACCATCCAACCTTTCACTCCCAGCTCCCCTGCTGGATTTATACAGAGACTTATAATTTTCATTAAACGTGTGCATTATCTCTGTCGCATCGGCAGAGATATCTTCACTCGATGTTATAATTGATGCAACAGTGGAGGGGGGGTGTTAGATCTAATCAAGAGGGACAGCATACAGCCCTCTATCTCCCCTTCTCCGAAATGTCTCTGGAATATTCACCTGTTTTTTGTCCTCCTTGTAACAGCCATATTATAAACTTTCTGCTTATCTAGCCACTCCCTTTGCCTGCCTGGGGTTCAGGGCCGCCATCAGGAATTATGGGGCCCCTTACACAGATTCAGGCATGGGCCCCCTGGAGCAAAGAACCTGGGGGGGGGTGCTGCCACCTGAAATTGAGAAGCGGGGGGGGCTGCTGCGAATTGAGAAGCGGGGGGGCCCTAAAAAATAAAGAAAATATATATAAAAAAGGGGAGTAGCCATCCGGGGCCCTGGGGACCTCTAGGCCCTTTAACAAAAAGAAAAAAAAAAAGAACTAAAAAAATCTATAAAAAGATTTTGTTTTTTATAAAAAAGGGGTGTTGCCATCCGGGGGGCCCTTTATATCTATCTATCTATATATATATATATATATATATATATATATATATATATATCTCTATATATATATATATATATATATATATATATATAAAACAAAAAAAGGGGGGTTGTCATCCGGGGCCCTGGGGATCTCCAGGCCCCTCGGGACCTCCGGACCCCTAATAACATCAATTAAAAAATTGGCCCTTTAATAAAAAATAAAATAAAAATATATATTAAAAAATATATTTTTTTTTATAAAAAATCAATAAAAAAAAGGGGGGGGTTGTCACCTGGGGTCCTTCGGACCCCTAAAATATATATATATATATACATATATATATATATATATATATATACATATATATATATATATTTTTTTTTTTAAAGGGGGTTGCAATCCGGGCCCCTTACAGGCGTACTGCCTGTACCCCTCTGATGGCGGCCCTGCTGGGGTTGGGTCTTCGACATATCGCCTCTTTGCCTGCATTGCCTTATTCCTAATGTCCCTTTCTCTTCCCCTAGATTTCCCCTTGGTTCTTGCCACTTGTTGGTTCAAGAGGTCTTTAAGATAGGCCTTCAAGAAGTCCTAAACCACTCCAGCCGGTGCTGTGCCCCCATTAATTTGTACAAATTTGTTTAATCTGGTCGCCACCAGGGTTGCCAACCTATTCCAGCCAACAAGGGCTGATTTTCCATTCTCTTAGATGGACTTTGCCCCCAACATTTACTGCAAGCACAAGCGGGGAGTGGTCCAAGACGCCTCTTGGGCCGTATGTTCCTTACCAACAATGCTGCTTGCCATGTATATTCTGGAGAGAGTGAGATAGGAGCTTAAAAAGCCTGAGTATTGCCGCTCCTGCAGATTACGCATTCACCATATATCGCTCAACCCCATTTCCCCAAGAATCGAGATAGCCGACCCTCTCCTGTTGTATTGGGCCAGTTCCCCCGGTGGAAATCTATTTAGGGTCCTGTCTAACACTTCAATACATTTTCTTAACACTATTACTGGGATTCTTACTTTATCCAATGTGTCAACAATTTATGCAAAACCTCAAGTTTGAATGGGGGGGGGATATAAATATTTGCCAACACATATAATTTTTTCTCACTTGTTCGCAAAAAAAAAAATATACCGGCCCTGCTCATCAATACAACTTCCCCTGCAGGAGATAACCACTCCTCGTCCATCCATTATGCTGACCCCCCTTGAATAGGTTTGGAACGTCTGATTGGGGAATTGTATTAACATAAAAGAGAAGGAGACCTCAATCTCCAGAACAACTTTCCAGGAGTAACTTCCCCTCATCTGAATATACAAACTTATCCCAATGTGACCATGTTTTGGTGTATTGTTCCTTTCTGTCTTGAGCAGTAAGCAGTAGGTCTTCCATTGCATTAATACTCCTGACCTTATTATGCCACATGTCAATGGAAGGAGGATTAGGGTCCTTCCAGCACAAAGTAATACATTCTTTGGCAGCGATAACCAAGTGGCAAAGTACCGATTTCCTATATGTCTGAAGTGGCTTTTGTGAACAGTGGAGCAAGAAGAAGGCAGGGTCCTCCAGTATTAAGAAATCTGTAAATTTTTGTGAGGTCTTCTGTGCCTCCGTCCAATACTGTTTGATCTTCAGGCAAAGCCAGAAGATATAAAATAAGGTACCCTGTTCCTCATGGCATCGCCAGCAATGGTCTGAGGCCTCTGGAAAAAACCTACAAAGAGCTGACAGAGTACGATACCATTGTGTTAGTAATTTATAATTGGTTTCTTGAATACGTGTACAAATAGATGATTTCAGAGAAAGATAAATAATGTTCTGATGCTGAGTAGAAGTAAATGTTATATTCAAATCTCTTTGCCATTTGCTAATGCCTGGCATCAAGAAGTCATCTGGAGGGGCTATTAGGAAGGTATACATCTTAGAAAGAGTATTGCGCAGAGGATACTAATCCTCACAGTACAATTTGAACGGTGTCCGCTGTCATCAGAAGTTCACTCTACTGATCAAAAATAATGGCATAGCTGCAGTGCCTTCCAGAACTTTAATTCACATCAGCCCCCTAGTTCCGCATCAGTGTAGAGACTGTAGGCCAGTAATTGGAAATCCAAAAATGAGAGGCTTGAAAGCATCCGCTTTCTGATAAATTACAAACGGGGCAGACGCTATACCTGGGGGAAAACCAGGATTTCCCAATATAGGGAACAGCGGTGATTGTATGGAACAAAGTCTAGGTGTCCGACAGGCCAAAGATCCTACTCAAAGTGTAGGACCTATAATGGGGTGCGTCTTAAGAGAATAAAGTGTGAATATTATACTCAGTGCTGCTCCAACAAATAATAAAGTGTCTAT
Source organism: Rana temporaria (assembly GCF_905171775.1). NCBI lineage: Eukaryota > Metazoa > Chordata > Amphibia > Anura > Ranidae > Rana > Rana temporaria. The sequence continues at coordinate 113,187,673 of NC_053496.1, forward strand.
ATTGATATAACCAATGCAATAAAAAATTGTTTTTTTTTTTATCAAAAAGGTTTTTATTGCTCACACAACAGATAAACATAGTACAGATGACATTGTACATTTAAAATTGCAAAAGAGTATATCTTCAAGAATACAGTTCAACCATCAGATGCATTTTATAAAGTCACTTATGCACAATCGTTTTAACATCAGACCCACCTGGGCACCAACCCTTAAACTCTGCCCCCGCCCACTCTCCCCGTCCACCCCCCTTCATTTGTCCTCACGAGCATTCAGGCCCGGGGTCCTGCAGATCAGTCCCTGTCTCTACATCCCCCCAAGTAACCGTTCTTGAACTAGTTCCACAGGGCTCAGCCCCGGCGTTGCGAGCCATGGGTCCCATAGTCTGAAAAATTTACCTGCATTACCCCTGTGCTGGTAGATGTATTTCTCCATCAATAGAGTCCTGCCCACATGCTGTACCCAGACCTTAACAGACGAGGGCTCCCTCGACTTCCAGTGTATGAGGATAAGCTTTCTCGCCTGGAACAGAGCCCTGGCAAACGCCACTCTAGTGGCTTCTTCTGCTATCGCCCCTTCCAACACGCCCAAGAGGCAGCAGAGTGGGTCTAATGGGACACTAGTCTGAAATACCGAGTTCAGGGTCGCCAGAACCTCCGACCAGTACCTATGGAGCTTTGGACAACGCCAGAGCAGGTGGACCAGGTCCCCCTGGGCCGCCCTGCATCGGCCACACAGTGGGTCTGGGGCACGGCCCATTCTAAAGAGTTTGACCGGAGTGTAATGCACCCTGAGTAAGATGTAGAGCTGAGACACCCTTTGCGACACATTCAGCGAGCATATTATAGCATTGCGAAATCATGCCTTTGGTATCCTGCGCTTGAAACAACGTTCGGAAAACCGGAGTGGGGGACTGAACCCACTCAACCGCTGTCCCCTGCGCTCTCACTGCGTGCTGTAGCTGTATGTAATAAAAGTGCATATTGTGCGGCAGGTTAAATCTACTTTGTAGTTCACTGAAGGGAAGTAGGGCCCCCCTCTAAAGATATGTTTGAGATGCGTGACCCCATGGGAGCTCCACCTGCGACCCTGCTCAAGCTTGGCCAGTTCCCCATAGGCGTCATTCCCCCAAATGGGACTGAACTCTGTGAACCCGGCTACACCTTGGAGCTGTCTAGCCTTATTCCATACCTTCTGGACAAGCGCATATGTGGGCATTCTCCTATTGGGTTTTTGGAATTTACACGCCTCCAGCCCCTCTGGTATCAAGGCTGCCCCCGATCCCTGCAGCATAAGTAGAGCCGCCGAGGCATCGGGTTGCACCCCCGTGGTTCCTATCAAATGTTGGAGTTGGGCCGCTAAGTAATATATCCAGGGGTTGGGTAGTGCCAGCCCACCCCCCTCCTTCGGGCGCTGCAACTGTTCAAGTTTGATCCTAGGGGTTTTGGTGTGCCACAGCAGCTGCCTGAATAGAGAGTTGACCACTCTGAATACTTTCAAGGTGATCACCATAGGGGCATTGTGCAAGAAATACAGCAACTGGGGCATTAGTATCATTTTGATGAGATTCGTTTTGCCTGCCAGGGACATTTTTAGTTTGTTCCACACTTGAATTTTATCTCTGAATTTGGATAACAGGGGGTATACATTTAATTTACAGAAGTCCGTAATCGTGGGGGATATCCAGACCCCCAGATATTTAAAAGATGACACTACGGGCACTGGACACGCAGGGCCACCCCCCAGCGCGGGTGCCCCATCCAGGAACATCCGGGCCGATTTGGTCCAATTAATTGTAAGCCCCGAAAAGCGGCCAAAGTCAGTAACAATGGCCATGGCCTGTTGCAGAGATCCCTCCGTATCCTCCAAGAAGAGGAGCATGTCATCTGCGTATAGCATGATTTTCTCATGCATGTCTCCATATCTAAACCCCCGAATCGCCTCGCAGCTCCTCACCAGGACCGCGAGGGGCTCGATGGCCAGAGCAAAGAGCAGGGGGGACAGCCCTGCCTGGTCCCCCTGCCCAGAGCAAAGGCATGGGACATCCTATCCGCCATACGTATGGCCGTCTGAGGTGTAGCATACAGAAGCCGGACCCACCCTTGGAACCTAGGGCCGAAGCCGAATTTGGTCAGTACCGCCCATAGATACCGCCAGCCGACACTGTCTAAGGCCTTATTGGCATCAAGCGACAACAGTGCCCTGCTGCCGACGGCCTCCGAGGGGGTCTGCATGTTCAGGTACAGCCGCCGGAGATTCGTCGCCGTGGATTTGCATGGCATGAATCCTGCCTGGTCAGGATGTATGATGGACAGAATAATTTTGTTCACGCGCATGGCCAGGATTTTTGCAAGTATTTTGACGTCGCTCTGTAGCAAAGAAATGGGTCTATACGATCCGGGATCCTTGCCCGCCTTCAGTAGTAAAATAATGTTCGCCCTTGTCATGGAAGGAGGCAGGGCCCCCGAGTCGAGCGAGGCATTAAACACCTCGAGCAACCTAGGCAGCACCACCCCCCCATACTGGGTATACACCTCCATGGGTAGGCCGTCATCCCCCGGGGCCTTACACGTGGGAAACGAGGCCACCGCCTCCCCCAGCTCCTCCAGAGTCAGCGGCCTCTCCAGCTCGGTCCTTGCCCCCTCTTTCAGGGCCGGGAGAGCTATCGCATCCATGTAGCGCTGCAGCTCCCCGTCCGTGAAGTCATCCCTTGAACTGTACAGTGCAGAGTAAAAAGCCTTTAACTCAGTCAAGATTGATTCAGGTTCATTCACCAGCCGCCCCTGCGTGTCCCGAATTGCTCCTATGGCCGGGGACGCCTGTTGTGACCTCGCTATTCTGGCCAACAAGCGGCCCGTTTTCTCCCCCTCCTCATAGTAGGCCTGCTGGGTAAAGAATCGTTTTTTCTCCGCAGTGGAGGATCTCAGCCGGTCCAGGGAGTCCTGGGCCGACATCCATACCTCCCTCGCGGATTCCGAGGGGTCAACAACATAGGTCAGTTCTAACCGTCTCACCTGGTCCTCCACCCGCTACAGGAGAGCAGAGGAATTGTGTTTTATGGACGCAATCTCCTCAATGAACGTTCCCCGCAGGCATGCTTTAAAGGCATCCCAGCCCAGGGCCCTCTCCGTCCCCCCCAATTGTCTAGGAAGTATTGTTCTATTCTGCGGGTAACATGGTCATGGGAAGTAAACAGTTTTAGCCAGAAGGCGTTTAGTTTCCACGGGGCTTTGGGCAGGGAGGACACCGGGCGCGTGACCAGGTGGGCCACAAGCGGAGAGTGATCAGAGACCCCCGGTGGAAAATATTCCACCCTGGGGATCATATGAAGTACCTGCGGGGACCCGACACACAGATCGATGCGGGACAGTGAGCCGTGCGTTTTGGAGAAGCATGAGAACTGTTTGGTCGCAGGGTATCTAGCTCTCCAAACATCTAGCCACCCTACCTCTCCCATTAATCTGCTCAGAGCTGTCCCCCTACTCCCCTGGGGCATCCTAACTGGTGGGTACCTATCCTCCCTCGGGTCAATACATGCATTGAAGTCCCCCATAATCATTACGGGGACATCGGGCTTATCACCCAGGTAGGACAGCAGAAGCTGTAACACCTCTCTCGACAAAGGGGGAGGAATATATACGAAAGCAAGAACCATCGTTACCATAAATACTTTGCAATATAAAAATACATATCTACCGAGCGGGTCAACCTGTGCGTCTATTTCCTGGTAGGCCAAGGAGCCGTGTATCAGCACACTCACCCCCCTTGAATATGAGGTGTGAGTGGAGTGATATGCCTTGCCCACCCAGGAAAATCCCAGACACCCAACCGTGTCCTTGGTAAGGTGAGTTTCCTGCAACCCCACAATGGCAGGGAGAAATTTCTTCAGACCTGACCGTATCATAGTCCGTTTCAGCGGGTCATGTACCCCGCGCACATTCCAAGTCACTATCGGGGTGGTGGCCATAACTGAGTCTGAAAATAGTTACCGTCCAGGGTACGAGGCCTCAAGGCCATCTCCGAAGGGCTGGGCCCCAGCCGGGGCCGGGTCTGGTCCAGCAAGTAACCGTGCATCATGTGGCATAAGTCTGTGAGCAGAGTATCAAAAATGATCAATAGTAAAAAAGAGAAAAAACATTTAAACATACGTGTCCGCCTCTCGGCCCCGTCCGGGGCAGAGGTCGATCTCCTGTTGCGTGGATCCAGCAGTCCCCGTGTGCCAACAGGGCACCAAAAAACAAGGGAAGACTCCCCCGGCCGGGGTTCGTCGCTGGTACCAAATAGCCCATACGTGTAGGCCCCCCCTGTAGCATGGAGTCCAGAGGGGGTGCGATTCAGCTTCCGAAGCTCTTAGGTAACGCTAACAAAGTATAATCAAGTAAAGTTCCGGCTTGCAGGTAACAACAAAACTGGTCTGCGGCGAACTTAGCGGCTATGTAGGGGTGTCCTTAGGGCCTCAATCCCCCCTGTCTTCCTCACGGCGTCTCCTCATGTCCAGTTCATTGTGGTCCAGCCACTGTGCGGCCTCCGCGGCAGATTCGAAGAACGTGGCTTGGCCCCTCACCGTAATCCTCAGCTTGGCCGGGAACAGCATGGCGTAGTTGACTTGGATCCTCTGCAGGCGCTTTTTAACATCCGCAAACTTGGCCCTCTTGTGTTGCACCTCAGCTGAGAAGTCGGGGTAAAACGACACTCTGGCTCCGTTATAGTGCACCGATCCCCTTTCCCTGGCCAGCCGCAGGATGGTTTCTTTGTCCCTATAATTCAGGAGCCTGGCTAGGACGGATCTGGGGGGGCCGCCAGGGGGAAGGGGTCTGGGAGGCGTTCGGTGCGCCCTCTCTACCGCGTACAGCGTGGAAAATGCCTCCTTGCCAAAGGTATCCTGGAGCCAGGTCTCAATGAACGTAGTGGGGTCCCTACCTTCCACCTTCTCGGGGAGACCCACTATGCGGACATTGTTCCTCCTCAGGCGGTTCTCAATGTCATCTGTTTTTGCAGCGGCCTGTGCTGACTGCTGCAGTGCGGACCTAGCATCCCTGGTGAGGGGTGGGAGCGCGTCTTCTACCTCGCTGATGCGCCCCTCCACAGCCGTGGTCCTCTCCCTGATTTTCTGGAGGTCATGGCGCATGAGAGACACTGTCTCAGTAAGCTCCCCAAACTGTGCCTTCAGGCTGTCCACCGAGGCTGTAACTGAGGTTGTGCATTTCTGCACCGCCCGGAGGATCTCACTAAGTGTGGGTTGCGGGGCATCATCCTGTAGTTCCCCAAATATGTCCTGCATAGTGTCCGTGGAGCTCTCAAGTGGCAGTGTGTCATCCATAGCAGGATCTCCATTGAGGCCCTGCACTCTCTGCGCCCATGTCGGCTGTGTAGGCGCCGGGGAGCTGGTAGATCCCTGCAGCCTTTGGGTGTAATAGAGCATGTCCTTGGGGGGTTCTTTCCCCTGGTGTTTGGCCGCTTTGGGCGCCTTACCTCCAGCCTCTGCATGTCTTTCAGGCCCGCGCACAGCACGCTGCTGCTGAGAGGCCCCGGCGCCATCTTGGATCTCCATGGCCGAACCGACCGCGGCTCCTTTCTCGGGTTTGCGGGTCATTCGGAACCCTCGCCACTCGATCAGACACCCCCCGCTGAGGTCCGTGGAGTGCGCTGCCTCGTTTGGTCCGCTCGTTGGCGTCGGATTTTGCTGGTAACAGGATCGTAGCAGGATCAATAGCGGGAGCTCCGTGAACTGCGACTGTTCACATGCCCGTCCAGGCCACGCCCCAATAAAAAATTGTTAATATAAAGTACCTCCTGTACCTTTTGTATTGAACTGTACTGTAATTTTGTTGTCCCCCCTATACGTTGTAAAGCGGTGTAAACTGTTGGCGCTATATAAATTGTGTATAATAATATAATATCAATAATAAAGTGCTTAGTGCAAACTTATAAAGTCCATACATATAGATGGTATGCTGAACTTGTGCAAATGGTAATGTCCAGATCCTGGTGACTCTGTGCTCTCCTCCTGGGTCCCCACTCACCAAAAATAATCTTTAAAATCGCTTAGTATATGGGTTGGAGTATTGCCTTTCACCAATAACTAGGTTGGATGTGTTCTGTGTATAAGTAAGGATATATCACCTTTCTTCCACTGATGAGCTATGAGATGTCAGGTACATTCTATATCCAGTTGGAGATATCACCTTTCAAACTCTCCCGGTGATCAGATATCCATATTGTAGATGATGAGAAAAAGGTGTATAGTGTAATAATGCTAAATGTATTTGTTAAACGGTCAAAATCATTACACTTGCATCAGATATTCAAAAACATGCAAAAACTGCTACCTTGGCGTACAAACAACTGTTACTAGGTCTCCTCCGTTTGAGACTTTTCACCCCTCCCACTGGGCATCTTCAAGAAGCTTGGGCAGCGTCAAAAGACATCTTTAGAGCCTGGGTTGTTTATAAGCCCATATGAACTTAGTAAAAAGGCACTGATTTGGCAAAAAAAAAACCTGCAGAAATAGAAATTGGTAATGTCTAAAAAAGATACAAAAATGTTGGTAAGATACTCATTTTGATAATGTCATATCAGCCAAACCAAGAATGCAGACCTCAGTGCCATTTATCTAAAAGAGAGAGAACTGAACTAAACAAAAGTAAAAAGTTCAGCACAAAAATGTTGGCTAAGTTTGAAGGAATGTACCGTATTTATCGGCGTATACCGCGCACTATTTTGCCCTAAAAATCAGGGCAAAATCATGGGTGCGCGATATACGCCGATACCCACTTTCCCGCCACGAGTTTGAATACTGCGCCGGCATATACCGAGCGCAGTACACTCATGAATCTTCGGGCAGTTTCGGCGCCTCTCGCACTGACGTCCTGAGCGTACAGGACGTCAGCGCGACAGTTGCCGAGCCTGCCCGAAGATTCATGAGTGTACTGCGCTCGGTATATGCCGGCACAGTATTCAAACTTGTGGCGGGAAACGAGCGGGGAGGACGCAAGGACGCCGCAGAAGGATGCCGGACCCGCCGAAGAGGACACCCGACCCGCCGAAGAGGACACCCGACCCGCCGAAGACGGACGCCGGACCCGCCGAAGAGGACACCCGAAGCCGCAGAAGGACGCCGGACCCGACGAGGCCGCCGATGTACGCTGCGCAAGACACCAAAACTGTAAGTACAAAAAAACGAAAAAACTTTTTTTCCACAGGATTGGGGGCCACTTTAGGGGTGCGCGGTATACGCGGGAGCGCGTTATACCGCGATAAATACGGTATGTACCCAGATACTTCAATGCAGAGGACACCCATTTAAAGCTGAAATTAAATTGTAGGGTACGATGCAAAGGGGGAGGTAGAGCAATTCCCATACCCTCAGATTTAGTATAATTTATCTTCAGATTGGATAGTGCTCCATAACAATCTATGCTCTTCATAATATTGGGCAATGAAACATGTGGGTTAGACATTGAAAAGAGTAAATCATCTGCATAATCTAAAACCTTGTAGGTAAAATATCCTATTTGTAGCCCCAAAATATTCAAATTTTATTCAAAAAGGGCTCTAACAAAAAAGCAAACAAAGATAAAAAGGGCCAGCCCTGTCGGGTACCATTTGATATAAAAAAAAGATCTGGGAGCACCCCGTTGACCTTAACCAAGGCCTGTGGAGCCAAGTACACACTAGTAATCCATTAAAGATTGTGATCTCAAAACCCGTATGTTTTAAGACTGCGAACATAAAGGTCCAATTCACCCTATTGTATCAAATGCCTTCTCTGCATCGGTACTCAGAAAAACACAAGGGATGTCAGTATGATTTACATAATGTACTAGAATAAGCACTTTAATAGTATTGTCTCTCGCTTCGCAAGAAGGAATAAAGCCCACTTGGTCCAAATGTACCAACTGGGGAAGCTGAGTTTGAAGACGAGAGGCAAGCTTAAGATCAACATTGAGTGAGAAGATCGGTCGATAGCTACCGCAGTCAGATGTGCCAAATGTGCGGGATACTTTGTTGCCTATCCCAATGCATAAAACACTTTAATCATATGCGGTCCTACCAGGGGCAGGAGAGTCTTGTAGTACAATATGGTAAATCCATCAGGACCGGGTGCCTTCCTAGACTTCAGAGTGTTCACTGCTTTATGTAGTTATTCAATTGTAATTGGAAGGGTAAACAAGAAAGCTGTGCAGAGGAAAGATACTCCTCAAGAGAAGAAGATGATGTAAAAGATGGTGAAAGGTTGTATAAAGAGGACTGAAATTCCCCAAATGCCTGACCAATATCTTTTGGCTGATAAAGTATCTGTCATTTGCTCCCCTTTATATGAGGTATATACAAGGCCATACGTTGATCCCTGACACCTGTCTCTGAAGATGAGCCAGATCATTCCCCAAAGAGGGGACAGGTGTCCTTTTGTGTTCCATTTTAAGGGCCTAAATATCAGCAAGCAGTTTTGTTAGTTGTTCCTCTCGGGCCTTCTTAACTCTGGATCCATGTTTAATCAATACCCCCCTGGATAACGGTTTTATGGGCTTGTCAAACTATACTCCGGTCACTCCCTGGGATGTTGTTCATCCTAAAGTACGCTGTAAGTTCTTCAACCACAAGAGTCTGTAATAGACTTTCATTAATGCGTCAACGCCAATTTGGGGTGTAAAACGAGCCAGACAATGAAATATGCAGCATGACAGGGGCATGAGCAGACCAGGTTATATATCCTATAGAGATATCTAGAACCAAGGGGAGTAAATGATGGGGGACCAAAAAAATTCAATACATGAGTGATAAAAAAAAAAATAGGTGAGGGATAGAAAAAAAAAGTATAATCTCTTTCCCCCGCATGCAACATAGGTCAAGCATCAACCAGATGCAGATCATGTAGATTTTCAGAACACATTTCCTGGGGCCAAGAGGGACAGAGGTACTAAGGAAGTGTCTACCTTGGGATCTAGAGAAATATTAAACCCCCCCAAGGGTCAATATACCCTCTGCGAACTCTGTCGGCTTCAAGAAGACTTTAGAAGAAAAAGTATTGATGAAGAATTGGTGCAAATATAGTGGCTAACGTCACCTTGATGCCACCAATATGACCTTTAAGAAAAAGATACTGGCCATTTGTATCAGAGCACCTATCAATGAGAGACCAGGGTACATTACTAGAGATCAGAACAAAAACATCTTTAGATTTTTCCTCATGATTGGAGGCATGGTATACACAAGAAAATGAAGTCCACCCACCTTAAAATGTGTTTCTTGCACAAACACCACATCAGTCCAAGTTTATTTCAAATCATTAAGAAGCATCTTCCGCTTCTTGGGGACATTAAGCCCCTTGGTGTTTAGAAAAGTCACACACACAGTATCCATCTCCTCTGGAGAAGGGGAAAAAAGAAAAAAAAAAAAGAAAAAGTGTTTTTCTCGTTCCCTTTCCTCAAGAAAATAGAGGAAAAAAATGTCTATACATAAAATAGGTTATACTTTCCCGAAATGTGTCGGATGAACTGAGAAACCCACAGCTTTCTGACCCACATATTCTGATGGTCATGTATATCAGCCAAATGCTGATGCTAAGCCAAATGCTATTTTTTTTTGTGATATATATTTTTCTACATGTATTTTAAACTTTTGAATAAATTGTTTTTTTTTTTAACTTGATGTTCCTTGGTGTTTTTCTTGCCATTAAATTACCACTTTCCATGGGGGTGCAACCTTTTTTCTAGCATCCAGGGATGTTGGAAAGCATACACCAGACTCCATAATAATGGATTCTTTCTTTTTTGATCCAGTAGGAAGGGACAAGGAAACTGAGATGGGGGGTGCTGCGATCAGCAAGGTAGCCAACCGGGAATAACAGGACGGGTAGACGCAGCTGGGGTACCAGGGATTGATGGCCACTTTACATAGGAAGCCACTCCTGTCTGGAGATGACATCACAAGCTGTCAGAATAGAGGAACAGTATGCCGTGAGCTGTGGACAGAACTAGGACGGTGCCGGGAACACTGCAGCTGAGGGAGCATAGAATGAAAGCAAGCAACAGCAGCAAGGACAGTACTACATATTTTGGGTGTAGCCCCATCTTTTGGCAAAATTAGAAAAGAGTTTAAAGTGGATGTAAACTCACTCTCATCCTTTCTAAACAACTGCCATAGTGGTTATCTATGAGGATATACATGCCCCCTGCATGTATCCTTACCTGTCAAATGTTTCCCCTAAGTCTATTATGAGACCCAAAAAACTGCAGATTCTGTGGATAGGTCTGTTGTCCGAAACTCAGTGGGTGGATTTGTGATGTCAGTAGACTCCCCGCCCACCTCTACACTCCCCTTGTCAACATGCATTTTCTCCTGTGTATTTCTTACACTACACGTGTTCTATGATCACTAACATCCAGTTAAAAGCCAGAAAAGTCCCATGACTTCAGCATGCCCAATCATGCTGTGGTGGGGAGTAGCCAATCCTGGGAGAGCTGGAGAAGAAAGGAGGAGGGGATCTAAAGTACACAGAATGCCTCGCTCAGGCTCCTGCATGAGATATGCAAATCACCTGTCACTCACAGCAAGGGGGAAGAACTAACTCTTATTTCTCTGTGTGTCAGTTTTTATCTCACTAAACAAAGATAAGAGGACTGCTCAGAGCTGGGTAAACTCTTCATGGCAAGACTGGGCACAGATGACATGAAATCCTATACCGTACAAGGTGCAAGCCTTGATTGAATTTTTTAGGGGGGTTTACATCCACTTTAACTGCTTGCCGACCAGCCGCCGCCTTTTTTTACGGCGGCAGGTCGGCTCGGCTGTGTAAAATCACGTAATATTACGTGATTTTGCATTTCAGCCACTAGGGGCGCGCGTGCTGCCAGAGGTGCACGCGCTCACCCCTGGTGCCGCGCGCGTGCCCGGCGGGCACAATCACCACTGGCACCCGCGCTCGCTCGTTACAGAGCGTGAACTGGGAGCTGTGTGTGTAAACACACAGTTCCCGGTCCTTTCAGGGGGAGAAATGACTGATCGCATGTTCATACAATGTATAAACAGCGATCTGTTATTTCCCCTAGTCAGTCCCACCCCCCTTCAGTTAGAACACACCTAGAGAACATAATTAACCCTTTCCTCGCCCCCTAGTGTTAACCCATTCCCTGCCAGTGACATTTTTACAGTAATCAATGCATTTTATAGCACTGATCGCTATCGCTATCGCCGTCATTACTAGTAAATAAATAAATATTAATAAAAATGCCATAAAACTATCCCCTATTTTGTAGACGCTATAACTTTTGCGCAAACCAATCAATAAATGCTTATTGCGATTTTTTATACGAAAAATATGTAGAAGATTACATATCAGACTAAACTGAGGAAAAAAATTGTTTTTTTATATATTTTTGAGGGATATTTATTATAGCAAAAAGTAAAAAATATTCATTTTTTTTTCAAAATTGTCGCTCTATTTTTGTTTAAAGCACAAAAAATAAAAACCGCAGAGGTGATCCAATACCACCAAAAGAAAGATCTATTTGTGGGGAAAAAAAGGACTTCAAAATTTGTTTGGGAGCCACGTCGCATGACCGGGCAATTGTCAGACAAAGCGACGCAGTGCCGAATAGCAAAAAGTGGCCCGGTCATTGACCAGCAAAATGGTCCGGGGCTGAAGTGGTTAAATAAAGAATGGAGGGTGAAGGGCAGGGACAAGGGGAATGTGTATAGGAGGGGGGTTAGCCTGATGGAAGCTCATGTCACTCGTATTGAGACATGCTGCGGGCAACAAGGAACGTTTAAAAGAATCACCCCCAAATAATAATAAATAAAAAAATGTATTTTCAATTCAATTTCTAATGCTTGAATATTTGGTAAAAAATGTTTGAAAACATTTATAAATAGATCCTTATTCTAAAACCATATTTCTGATGATGTATCATACAAATTGCTATTTTCTGCATTTTTACTTTAGTTATGTTCATTTTGCATTCTGGCATTTGTGCTTTTATGGTTATCTTTATTATTATTATTATTATTATTATTATTATTAATAATAATAATAATAATAATAATAATAATATTATTACTTTATATAATAACATACTTTAGTTTAAAAGATTCAGTAATGAGTGAATAGAACAATAACAGATATCATATTCCATCACAATGTCAATCTTGATAGAAAAAATATAAAATTAAAGAGACAAGTCACAATACATAAGTGAATCCTGTTATATTTAGACACTGATTTCTTATGATGATGGCTTCATCCAGTGCCTGAAACAGCCTTTTCTTGGCTCCCCCAAGTGTTGACAGGGACAGATTCCTCTGATCATGTCCCCCTTCAGTAAGCGTTTATCGGATGAAAGATCAAATGTATTCAGAGGTATGCAAAGGTTCACTACGGCCCAGCCCGGGGAAACAAGCACAGAGCCATGTCAGGTTGAGAACCTAACTCAAGCATTTCTACTTTATTGAGGTAGAAATGTTTTCCCTGAACACACCTCTGATATTTCTTTGGAAAACACTTCCATTTAAAGTCACATTGACATTGTGGCAGGGCTTATGCTTGCATGAAGGGGTGTCTAATTAAAACATTAAAACAAAGTGACAGTTGTTTAGTCTAATCTCGTTATATCAAATAATTAGGTAGACAATTGTGTACTGATAGAATGGTGTGCTGTGTTCTAGCCAGGAATAAAAATAAAAGACACGATTATTAGGGCTGTGCAAATTAACTTTTAATTAATCAATTAATCTTAAATCTTTTTGATCGATTAAAATTCTTTTGATTGGTACTCACCTCTCCGCCGGCTTCTGGGCCTTTAGGGAGTTCCGTCGGAGATCCAGTAATGTCACAGACACCGGCGGGGCTTTCCGTGTCCATCTGAAGGGCTCCTTTGCCTTCATATCTGCATGCCGGCGGGACCTTACTATCTGCCACACGCAAGGGCTGTTACACTTCCGTCCATCACTTCCCTCTATCAACCTGGGATTTTACAACCATCCACTGGGAGTTGTGATAGTTCCCTTCACGGGACATCTACATTCTGCCGGACTGATGTTAACCCCTCCTCATCTGGATTCAGCAGTGGTCTCGTTGTACACATTTTTATACCAGTATCATACTTGGCTACATGTTTTTATGACTGCTTTTGTTACCGTTTGGTATTACTCGCACCATTTTTACAGTTTATGTAGCTACATCGATTTTATCTCCAGTGCAATATTTATTTTGTTACCTACTTGAAGACTATAAAAGTTTTAATGCTATTCCCATCGAGCGCTGCCTTGGGAATCAGCCTGCAAGGAGATCGGCTAAAAGTAGTTGGATCTTTATGTGCATTTATAATTAATCAAAATTAGTTGATTAATCTTTAAAACAAAAAAAAACGATCAATCGAACACAAAAATTTTGATCAGTAACAGCCCTAACGATTATAGATTTGATGGATTCTTGTCCAGTACTAAAATGCATTTCACAGGTCAAACATACAGTGTGCTGTACTGTACTGTACATTCAAAATTGCCAAACCATTATCCAAACATGTTGAAGTGAAATTGCACTTCAAAATAGTGCTAGCAGGTTTAGATTTTTTTTGCAATGTAAAAAAAAAAAACATCTTTGACTTCTGATAACATTTTTAACCACTTCCCGACCGCCGCATGTATATGTACGTCCACAGAATGGCATGTACAGGCAAATGGGCGTACATGTACGTCCTTGCCTTCTAGCGGGTGGGGGGTCCGATCGGGACCCCCCCCACTACATGCGGCGGTCGGGTTCCCTCGGGGAGCGATCCGGGACGACGGCGCGGCTATTTGTTTATAGCCGCTCCGTCGCGATCGCTCCCCGGAGCTGAAGAACGGGGAGAGCCGTATGTAAACACGGCTTCCCTGTGCTTCACTGTGGCGGCGTATCGATCGAGTGATCCCTTATATAAGGGAGACTCGATCGATGACGGCAGTCCTACAGCCACACCCCCCTACAGTTGTAAACGCACACTAGGTGAACCCCAACTCCTACAGCGCCCCCTGTGGTTAACTCCCAAACTGCAACTGTCATTTTCACAATAAACAATGCAATTTAAATGCATTTTTTGCTGGGAAAATGACAATGGTCCCAAAAATGTGTCAAAATTGTCCGGAGTGTCCGCCATAATGTCGCAGTCATGAAAAAAGTCGCTGATCGCCGCCATTAGTAGTAAAAAAAAAAAAATTAATAAAAATGCAATAAAACTATCCCCTATTTTGTGAAGGCTATCAATTTTGCGCAAACCAATCGATAAACGCTTATTGCGATTTTTTTTTACTACAAATAGGTAGAAAAATACGTATCGGCCTAAACTGAGGAAAAAAAAAATGTTTTATATATGTTTTTGGGTGATATTTATTATAACAAAAAGTAAAAAATATTGCATTTTTTTCAAAATTGGCGCTCTATTTTTGTTTATAGCGCAAAAAATAAGGACGCCAATTTTGTTTGGGAGCCATGTCGCACGACCGCGCAATTGTCTGTTAATGCGACGCAGTGCCCAATCGCAAAAACTGGCCTGGGCATTTAGCTGCCTAAAGGTCCGGGGCTTAAGTGGTTAAAGTGTACACTGACTGGATGCACAGTGCTGAGAGTGTAGTATACATGTTGTGGGATACCAAGAGTGAGGCAAAATGGACTTTATAGAATTGATGTCCTAGGTTCAGTTCAATCACAGCCATTGAGTAGGCCTAGGTAGGTGTTTATATATTTCTACAATAATTTGGCCAAAGAATGTGTTTGTCTTGCATACTGTTGTTGGGGTATTGGATTATAACTTATTTCAGGTGCAGGGACTGATGTGAATGATACAGTGTGTGCTGTTGAAAATGTAAAAGTGGAACTAAAGTTAAACAATGAAAAACTACAAACAGGCAGGATCTTTATTGCAGAAGAGCCATGCAATGTTTCTTCTGCAGTAAAATACAGTGCTCTCATCTGCCGGTTCGGATTCCTCTGCAGAATGTACACAGAGCAGCACATGCAAAGCTCAGTTTACATTACAGTACACTGCCTTTATGCCGAAATAAGCGCACTCCTGTGCATGCTATGCCAGCCAATAAAGATGGCCAAAGAATGGCACCTGGGGAGAAGATGCCATTGAAGAACTTCACCGGGCTTCAAATCATTGATTACTAAGTATTTTTTACCTTCAGTTACACTTTAAGCTCACCACACACATTGCAGTCTGACTGAACATTCTTCTATAGATCTACCAAAAGCTACTGTATGTAGTGTAAGGGGGTGCCTGACTGGATATAGAAAGAATAGTTTAAAGGATAAACTCACCTTTGGGAATATATTACATGTTCCACCCCTTTTTAGGGTGGAATATGTAACATGTTCCCAATGCCGCAGCCACTGCCCCCCCCCCCCCATGTGGCAGCAGTATGGGAAGAAGTTTCCCATACTAGATGTCACTTTTTAAAATCAGCGCAATTGTGCAGGGTTCTGCCCACATGGCATTAGTGTATCTAAAGGAGACTTGCATGATACCAGCGATCTGCTGATCGCGGATTCAATGTTTTACAGGCTCCAAAAGAAAAATAATAAATGCACATTTTTTTTATCTGCAAACAAAAAGGGCATTTTTTATATATTTTTTTAGAATTACCAATTACGAAAAAAAAAAAATCCATAACAGGGAAAAGAAAAAGAAACAGACTCTGGGCATAACATGATACCAGAACAAGACAGCATACATATTAAGCACATTTTTATTTCTAAACGGTGACCTTATCCTTTAAGTGCTCAAATTGCATACAGTGCCTTGAAAAAGTATTCATACCTCTTGAAATGTTTTCACATTTTGTCATGTTGCAACCAAAAATGCAACGATAGACCAACACAAAGTGGCACATAATTGTGAATTGGAAGGAAAATTATAAATGTTTTTTTTTTAACGTTTTACAACTAAATATCTGAAAAGTGTGACATGCATTTGTATTTAGCCCCCTTGTGTCAACACTTTGTAGAATTACCTTTTGCTGCAATTACAGCTAAAAGTATTTTTGGGGATTGTCTCTGCCAGCTTTGTACATCTATAGAGTGACATTTTTGCCCATTCTTCTTTGCAAAATAGCTCAAGCTCTATCAGATTGGATGGAGAGCATCTGTGAACAGAAATTTTCAAGTCTTGCCATAGATTCTCAATTGGATTTAGGTCTGAACTTTGACTGGGCCATTCTAACACATGAATATGCTTTGATCTAAACCATTCCATTGTAGCTCTGGCTGTATGTTTAGGGTCAACCTCCACCCCAGTTTCAAATGTTTTTCAGACTAACAGGTTTTCTTCTAAGACTGCCCTGTTTTGGCTCCATCCAGCTTCCCATCAACTCTGAACAGCTTCCCTGTCCATGCTGAAGAAAAGCATTCCCTCAACATGATGCTGCCACCACTATGTTTCACAGTGGGGATGGTATGTTCAGGGTGATGTGCAGTGTTAGTTTCCCGACACATAAGGATTTATTTACTAAGGCTCTAGAGATGGCAAAATAGGGTGCAGTTCTGCATAGAAACCAATTAGCTTACAGGCCGTTTTGTCAAAGCTTAATTAAACAAGTTAAAGTTAGGAGCTGATTGGCTACCATGCACAGCTGCACAAGATTTTGCATGCTCTAGTTTTAGTAAATCAACCCCATAGTGTTTAGCTTTTAGACCCAAAATGTTGATCTCATCTGACCAGAGCACTAGGGATGAGCTTTGTGTTGGATTCGAAAGTATGTTCGACTCGAACATTGTCTGTTCGTATGTTCGCCGAATTTCGAACAAAACGTGTCGTTCGCGCCAAATTTGAGCGCAACGGCCCATAATTCACTGCGGCATTGCGCGCTGATGATTGGTCAAGCATGCACCATGACCCTGCATGCTTGGCCAATCACAGCGCACAAAAAACGAAGAACCATAATTGGCCAAAGCCAGGGTGGCTTTGGCCAATTATGGCTCAGGGGGTTTAGTACACGCCAGACACTATATAAGGCCGCCTGCAAGGCGGCCACGTGTAGTGTGTTGCGGCATTGTTAAAGAAAAGAAGTCAGTCAGTCAGTTAGAGAGAGAGAGAGAGATAGAGAGAGAGAGACACAGTGTCTTTTCTACCAGATAGATAGATAGATAGATAGATCAGGCAGGCTAGTCAGTTTAGTTAAATTTACAGTGTGTAGAGCATATATATACATCCTAGGCGTTGTACATATATTTATACACTGTATAGCTTAGCTAGATCAGCTATTCCTATTTGTTAGGCAGTAGATTGTGCTAGCTGCATTGCTCTAACGTGTTGTATTGCCTGTATGCTGTTTAGTTTACACCTAAACATAGTACTCAGTGTTAGTGGACGTGCGCTATTTAATTGCACATAAACGCAGTTGCTGTTAGTGCACATGTGCTATTTAATTGCACATAAACGCAGTTGCTGTTACTGCATGTGGGCTATTTAATTGCACATAAACGCAGTCGCTCTTACTGCACGTGTGCTGTTTTTTTGCCCATAAATACAGTCGCTCTTACTGCACGTGTGCTGTTTAATTGCACATAAACACAGTTGCTGTTACTGCACATGGGCTATTTAATTGCATATAAAACGCAGTTGCTGTTAGTGCACGTGTGCTATTTAATTGCACATAACGCAGTTGCTGTTACTGCACGTGGGCTATTGCACATAAACACATTTGCTCTTACTGCACGTGTGCTGTTTTTTGCCCATAAACGCAGTCGCTCTTACTGCACGTTTGCTGTTTTTTTGCCCATAAGCGCAGTCACTCTTACTGCACGTGTGCTGTTTTTTTGCCCATAAACGCAGTCGCTCTTACTGCATGTGTGCTATTTAATTGCACATAAACACAGTTGCTGTTACTGCACATGGGCTATTTAATTGCACATAAAACGCAGTTGCTGTTAGTGCACGTGTGCTATTTAATTGCACATAAACGCATTAGCTGTTACTGCAGGTGGGCTATTTAATTGCACATAAACGCAGTTGCTGTTACTGCAGGTGGGCTATTTAATTGCACATAAACGCATTTGCTCTTACTGCACGTGCTGTTTTTTTGCCCATAAACGCAGTCGCTCTTACTGCACATGTGCTGTTTTTTTGCCCATAAACGCAGTCACTCTTACTGCACGTGTGCTGTTTTTTTCCCATAAACGCAGTCGCTCTTACTGCACGTTTGCTGTTTTTTTGCCCATAAACGCAGTCGCTCTTACTGCACGTTTGCTGTTTTTTTGCCCATAAATGCAGTTGCTGTTACTGCACGTGGGCTATTTTATTGCACATAAACGCATTTGCTCTTACTGCACGTGTGGTGTTTTTTTGCTCATAAACGCAGTCGCTCTTACTGCACGTGTGCTGTTTTTTTGCCCATTAACGCAGTCGCTCTTACTGCACATTTGCTGTTTTTTTGCCCATAAACGCAGTCACTCTTACTGCACGTTTGCTGTTTTTTTTGCCCATAAACGCAGTCGCTCTTACTGCACGTTTGCTATTTAATTGCACATAAACGCAGTTGCTGTTACTGCACATGGGCTATTTAATTGCACATAAACGCATTAGCTGTTACTGCAGGTGGGCTAATTGCACATAAACACAGTTGCTGTTACTGCACGTGCTGTTTTTTTGCCCATAAACGCAGTCGCTCTTACTGCACATGTGCTGTTTTTTGCCCATAAACGCAGTCGCTCTTGCTGCACGTGTGCTTTTTTTTGCCCATTAACGCAGTCGCTCTTACTGCACGTTTGCTGTTTTTTTTTTACCATAAACGCAGTCGCTCTTACTGCACGTTTGCTGTTTTTTTGCCCATAAACGCAGTCGCTCTTACTGCACGTGTGCTGTTTTTTTGCCCAAAAACGCATTAGCTGTTA
The DNA here is from genome assembly GCF_905171775.1 of Rana temporaria. NCBI lineage: Eukaryota > Metazoa > Chordata > Amphibia > Anura > Ranidae > Rana > Rana temporaria. The sequence continues at coordinate 113,206,538 of NC_053496.1, forward strand.
CTGCATGTGGGCTATTTAATTGCACATAAACGCAGTTGGTGTTAGTGCACGTGTGCTATTTAATTGCACATAAACGCAGTTGCTGTTACTGCACGTTGGCTATTTAATTGCACATAAACACAGTTGCTGTTACTGCACGTGGGCTATTTAATTGCACATAAACGCATTTGCTCTTACTGCACGTGCTGTTTTTTTGCCCATAAACGCAGTCGCTCTTACTGCACATGTGCTGTTTTTTTCCCATAACCGCAGTCGCTCTTACTGCACGTTTGCTGTTTTTTTTGCCCATAAACGCAGTCGCTCTTACTGCACGTTTGCTGTTTTTTTTGCCCATAAACGCAGTTGGTGTTAGTGCACGTGGGCTATTTAATTGCACATAAATGCATTAGCTGTTACTGCACGTGTGCTATTTTTTTGCCCCAGGGAGGTCAGGATCTGCACTGGGTCTTGTAATCACCTGGGGGGAGTGGTGGCGGGGAAACTCATGCTATTTTTTTCAATGATTTTTATCTATATTGCAGGGACCAAACATTACATTAAAGCCGCAAGCAGTATTACATTTATTTTTCCTGAGAGTAATCTCATGTTGTGCAGGGACATTTCTAAACACGTGCCACTACTATAGACACCCAGCAGGTACGATATTTAAAGGAATTTTTTTTTCACTTTAAGCATCATTAAAATCGCTGCTCCAGAAAAAAACAGTTTTTAAAACTTTTTTTTCCATTGATACATGTTCCCTGGGGCAAGACTCGGGTTCTCAAAGACGTTTTCCAACAATAACTTGAATATTGGGCTTTAAAATGAGCACTTTTGAATTCGAACGTTCGAGTCCCATAGACTTCAATGGGGTTCTAAATGTTCGCGCGAACGATTGGTCCGTTCGAAAGTTCTGGTGCGAACCGAACGCAGGTATGTTCGGCTCATCCCTACAGAGCACCTTCTTCCACAAGTTTGCTGTGTCCCTCACATGGCTTCTCGCAAACTTCAAACAGGACTTCTTATGGCTTTCTTCTTGCCACTCTTCCATAAAGGCCAGATTTGTGGAGTCCCCGACTAATAATGGTCCTTTGGATAGATTCTGCCACCTGAGTTGTGGATTTATGCTGCTCCTCCAGAGTTACCATGGGCCTCTTGGCTGCTTCTCTGATTAATTCTCTCCTTGCCTGGCCATGTCTTGATAGGTTTGCATTTGTGTCATACTCTTTCCATTTTAGAAGTGTCACTCGGCGGGAGCCTCCAATGGAGGCGGAGCTGTTGCAGCTTTTTTTGACTCGTCAGGCTGCATGATAGAAGATGAATGGACATTTTTATTTTTTAATAAAGAACTTGTCTGGAAGTGTTTCTTTTTTTACACTCTTTTTGTGAAATGGTAGGGGTACAATGTACCCCTTTCCAATTCACATAGGGGCGGCAGGATCTGGGGGTCCCCTCATTAAAGGGGGCTTTCAGATTCCGATAAGCCCCCCACCCGCAGACCCCCACAACCACCGGGCAAAGGTTGTGGGGGATGAGGCCCTTGTCCCCATCAATATGGGGGCAAGGTAATTTGAGGTGGGTGGCGCAGAGCCCCCCGCCCCAAATCACCCACCCCCCATGTTGAGGGCGTGTGGCCTGGTACGGTTCAGGAGGGGGGCACTCTCTCATCTGCCCCTTTTCCTGCAGCCTGCGAGGTTGTGTGCTTGGATAAGGGTCTGGTATGGATTTTTGGGGGACCCACAACTATTTGTTTTAATTTTGGTTCAGGGTTCCCCTTAATATTCATACCAGACCCAAAGGGCCTGGTGATGGACTGGGGGGAACCCATGCCATTATCTTAATGAGTTTTATCTATATTGCCAAGACTCAGCAATTCATTACAGCCGCGATCAGTTTTACTTTTTTTTCTTTTAGAAATTTCATTTTGCTGTGGGACTCTAAACCCAGAAAAAATGCTCCATTTTACAGCCATACTAAGGACACCCCCCAGGCACGATATGTAAAGGAATATTTCATTATTATTGTTTCACTTTAAGCATTATTAAAATCACTGCTCCCCAAAAAACTGCCATTTTAAAAACTTTTTTTTGCATTGATGCATGTCCCTTGGTGCAGGATTTGGGTCCCCAAACACTTTCTTTGACAATAACTTGCATATACACCTTTAAAATGAGCACTTATGGTTTTTCATGTTAATGTCCCATAGACTTTTAAACGGTGTTCTGTTTAACATCACCATCACCTGATGTTCGAGTTTAAATTATGTTCGACTCGCACATCAGACTAATCCCTAATACTGAGATTAAATTACACACATGTGGACTATATTTACTAATTTTGTGACTTCTGAAGGCAATTGGTTCCACTAGACTTTAGTAAGGCCCCTTTCACATGTGCAGACCGTATGTCCGCGTTTTCATCCATCCGTTTGCGGATGAAAACTGGACATACATTGGTCCCTATGTGATTGCGGGTGTCAGCGGATGAACATCCGCTGACACCCGTAATCACCCGCCTCCGCAAAACATTTCCGATTTCGCTGACGGAAGAAAATCCTATTTTTTCTTCCGTCTACGGATCGGATCGGATGAACACAAATATACGGTCCGTGTTCATTCAATCCCCCCATAGGGGAGAGCAGAGAAAAGACAGGGCGGTCCCTGCACAGTGTGCGGGGACCGCCCTGTCAGCCGGCGGCTCAGCAGGGATTTTACGGAGGATCCCCGCTGAGCTGACGGACAAACGGAAGTGGATCATTACTGATCCACCCCGTGTGAAAGGGCCCTTAGGGGTATCAGCATAAAAGGGGCTGAATAAAAATGCACGAAACACTTTTCACAGATTTATTTGTAAAAAATAAAAATAAAAAACATTTATCATTCTCTTTCCACTTCACAATTATGTGCCACTTTGTGTTGGTCTATCACATAAAATACATTTATGTTTTTGGTTTTAACTTGACAAAAAATTGGAAATTTTAAAGGGGTATGAATACTTTTTCAAGGCACTGTAGCTTTGCTAAACCTAAAGTTGCTTTAACATAGATTGTGTAGTCAGATTGTAACGTGTATGGTAAGCTTTACACACATAAGTAGAAATAAAGAAATATTGCCTTTATGTTGCATTTGTTGCTAAAAGCTTGCTTAGAAATGGAAATATGGAATCCCAAAGTAACCACTCAGATACTATAATATTGTATTTGTTTTCCTTAGATAAGAATTGTATTGAAATATAAAATAGATAAGTACATTTTCCCTTAGTCAAATAAATAGTATTGAATCTGCTTAGTCTCAGGAGTTCTTGGGTCTAGAAGACTACGGATATGCTAAAACACAACCTCAAAAATACCAAAACAAAACCTTGGGGGAAAAAATACAGTAGTGATTTTTTTTTTTTTTTAGCTAGAGAAGAATAAAACACTTTATTCTTTCCAATCTTTCCCAGCTGCACTATAACTGTTGAATAGTCCATTAATGAGTGAGAATGTTCCCATGTTCTTGCACTCTTTAGCTACATATTGCAGCTATGATTGTCAGTGAGGGAGATGTGATAATGTAAGAAAGGTTTACAACACTAACACTTTGTACTCAGGGAACTCTTGGAAATAACTTATTTCTGAGCTAATGCTTCCTCAGCCCGTGTCAAATCCATTTGCAAGATAATGTTATTCTCACCGTCTCTTTCGTGAAATGCCGTCATGTACTAACATGATTACAGCAGTAACCATGGAGCTTAAAAGGCCCAGTGGCATAACAAGAGTTATTCAAGAAGCAGTCTATGAACACTGGAGATTTCCATCTTCCAGCTTAAATCAGTTGTATTTGATCATTTTACATTTAATACGTGCATTTCTTCTATGTGCTCCCAAACCCAAACATGAAGCTGTTTGATGCAATCATATTTTTTTTTTTAGCAATGTTCTGTTTGTGGCCCTATTCTGCATAGGGTACATTTTATTTTTTAAATGCAATGTTTTCCAATTTTAGGTGTCCTATCTCAATAAACAAACAAAAGAGAGAGTTACAGTATTTGAGGTCAGACACTTGATGCAATTATTTAAGCTGTCTATGGCATTAGATGAGCATAAACTTATGTTCCCACTAGTAGGGATGAGCTTTGAGTTCGAGTCAAACTCATGTTCGACTCGAACATTGCCTGTTCGCCTGTTTGGCGAACAGCGAACAATTTGGGGTGTTTGTGGCAAATTCGAAAAAGCCACAGAACACCCTGTAAAAGTCTATGGGAGAAATCTAAAGTGCTAATTTTGAAGGCTAATACTGTATGCAAGTTATTGTCATAGCAAGTGTTTGTGGACCTAGGTCCTGCCCCAGGGGACATGTATCAATGCAAAAAAAGTTTTAAAAACAGACCCCCAAAGCATCCTCTCAATGTTGAGGGCATGTGGCCTGGTATGGTTCAGAAGGGGGGCGCTCTCTCGTCCCTCCTCTTTTCCTGTGGCCTGCCAGGTTGCGTGTTCAGATAGCGGGTCTGGTGTAAGTTTTTAGGGGGAACTCCACGCTAATTTTTTTTTGAATTTGGGGTGGCGTTCCCCTTATAATCCATACCAGACCTGAAGGGTCTGGAATGGATATTTGGGGGGAACCCCACGTCATTTATTTTTATTTGATCCGGGGTTCCCCTTAATATCTATACCAGACCTGAAGGGCCTGGTAATTGAATTTGGGGGGACCCCACGCATTTTTTTTTATGAATGACTTTTCTCTGTATTGCCGGCAGCTGACAATTCATTTTAGCCGCGAGTGATTTTAAATTACTTTTTTTCCTTCAGAAATTGCATTTTGTGCAGGGACAGTTCTAAGCAGAGGAAAGAAGCGCTACTTCACAGGCATACTATACACCCCCCTAGGTACGAAATTTTAAGGAATATGTCACTTTTATTGTTTCACTTTATTAAAATCCCTGCTCCCAAAAAAACTGATGTTTTTAAAACTTTTTTTTGCATTGATACATGCCCCCTGGGGCAGGACCAGGGTCCCCAAACACCTTTTAGAACAATAACTTGCATATTAGCCTTTAAAATTAGCACTTTAGATTTCAAACGTTCGAGTCCCATAGACTTTAACGGGGTTCTAAAGTTCACACAAACTTTTGTCTGTTCGCAGGTTCTGTTGCGAACCGAACGGAGGTGTTCGGCTCATCCCTAGTGATTAGTATGGATGAGCTGTGAGTTTGGCCTTAACCCGACTTTCGCTTTCAAGACATTCAGACAAAACTCAGACTTTTGACACTTTTTGGCAGGAATTGCTCCACCAAACATCCCATAACACATTGAAAACAACTGTCATTGGTCAATGTCTTGCATCTGATCAGTAGTTATGTACAAAGTTGCATCCCCCACACTATAAAAGGCCATTGCCCTAACTCCTAATTAATATCAAGCATTTGAGCAGTCTCCTCAACATCAGCGATAAGCATCTCAGCATCATTTCAGTGGCCTAGAATGATGGATCTTGTTGAGGTCATTGTAACTCAGTGTACATCCAGTCACCAGATAATCCATCTGCATTATAAATGTAGCCTTACAGCCTTCAATTGCCTGCAAGATAGGCCTGGTAATTGCCTCTTGGCATTGATCCACACTAGGGAATTGTTCTGGTGCCAATTTCAGGGAGGTAAAGCCCTATCCAACAGGATCTGCTGGTTAACCGATGAAGCTGACTGATGGTCTGATGTGCCTACACACCATCAGTTAAAAAACGATTGAGTCCAACGCAATGACATAAAACGCAACGATGTGCTGAGAAAAATGATGTTCAATGCTTCCAAGCATGCGTCGACTTGATTCTGAGCATGCACAGGTTTTTAACCAATGCTTTTGCATACTAACCGTCATTTTTGACCTATCGGTTAGGCGTCCTTCGGTTAAATTTTAAAGCAAGTTCTAAAATTTTTGACCGAAGGATAACTGACCGATGGGGCCCACACACCATCAGTTTGGACCGATGAAACGGTCCTTCAGTCCGTTTCCATCGGTTTTGACCGACCGTGTGTACGCGGCCTAAGTCTCCATCAGCAATGTGTAATGGTCACTAAGTGCACTGTGGTGTGAGAGCAGCACATATAGTACCAATGCACTGCTTGGGTCCATTGGGTCACAGGTTGGGCAACACAACTCTATACTGTACCCAGAAATGTTTTGTTGTATGTATACAATGACAATAAAGTATATCTATCTACTGTTCTCAATGGTTAAGGAACTCCTACAATCTCTAGCAACAATTAAAGGAAATTGGTTGGTACAGTGATGAATGACCTCCATACTTGCTTGAAGCACTCAAAAACATGACTTCTAAACTCACTGAAATGTATTGTCACTATACCATTATAATAACAGAATACACCTCTCACCATCCAGTGTTCTTAAGAGCCTATGTCACCGTTCACAAGGGCAAAATACAATATACAGTGGAATAAAAGGTCACTGTAAAAGTTTCAGTCATATTAGATTAGTGAAAAAGCATTACAGTACTTTTCTTTAAATATGGAAGCATAGGCTGAGGGTTACAAAAGATGTTAAACAACAAACACAAATAAAATACATTTAACATTTTAGTATAAGCCCACTTCTTTAAACAATATAAATTAACTGCTGCTTGGAGATTTAGGTCACTCCAAACATAATTCAAGTCAGTTGCAAACAATTCTTATGGGTTTGCCAGAGGCAAATGAAAACTATATACTCACCTGGTCCGTCAACATGTTTTAATATACCCAACAAGCACGACCTAGTTATTTAAGAATATTCAGTATTCTATTTGTTTAAATGCATGCTATGCAAGTGCCAATATTTGCTGGAATATTTTAGCTTTTTAAACATAATATATATTTGATAATGGGTGTTTTGCTTATTTCATGCATTCTGTACTTCTTGCATGAATACACAAAAGACAACTGATATTTTAGACTAGTCAATAGCTGGCTAAAAAATAGATCTTCTACTAAAAGTGTAGAATTATTATGCAGCAGGTACATATATTCTTCAGGTTTTGAGTAACTGGCTTTTTCAAGAGGTTTCTCCTGTAGTCACAGAACACCTGTCATGATACGAAGGATGCCAGTGCTGTCCTCCATCTGTAAATAATGGTTGCTTGGCTTGGTGCCTTGGTTTCAGCCCTTTAAGTCTCTGATTACAAAAAAGTATAGAGATAGGGACTTTGGAATTTGGACTTTTACTTACATTACCTTCATCACCGTGGGGCTACAGCTGCCAACATCCTATCTATCACACTGCCTGTGGACTACAACCCCCAGCACCTCCCCAATAATCACCAAGGGGCTACAACATCCAGGATTATACCCTTCATTACCAGCAGACTACAAATTTCAGCATTACCCAATCACTGGGGGACTACAACTCCCAGCAGAGTGCCAAAGAAAAGGACATAAAACACAAAGCAGCAAAGGAAAGTGACATAAAATTTAAAGCATTTCTCTCCTCTCCATCCAGTGTCATAATGCCCATACCTTTACACCTACTTGGGGACATGTATGCCTTCACTATCCTGCCAAGTTTGAGGCTGGTTCCCTATGTGGTGCTTCCCAGCATGGTGATTTTGGAATATGAGACCAGTTTCCATCTGTACTACACAGCTGAAGACCTTTGTATGCCATTGCACCCCCACCACAGCCTGGACTTGATCATGACAGCAGTATAATTACATATTAAAGTGTTACCCCAACATTTCATATTCCTGATATGTGCCTGATGTACTGTGTACTTGAATGAAGAAGTCTCCCATTTTCACCCTTAGACCCGAGATGTCCTGAAAGGTGTGTAAGGTGGAGATAAGTTTGGGGATCAAGACTATTTGGTCAGATAAGAATAAAAGGACATTGTCCGCGTATAGGCCAAGTTTAAACTCCTGGTCACCTTTAATATATCCCTTAATGTTGGGGTCTATGCTGATTGAACAGGCCAGGGGTTCAATGGCGTAGGCGATTAAAAGTGGTGATAAGGGGCACCCTTGCCTAGTTCCCCTACCTAATGGGAAATTAGCGAACAGCTGATCGCCCAGCTCAGAGAAGGAAGGGCTGTAAAAGAGATCATTTTCAAATGAGCAGTGATTTACTAGTGCTTTAAGTGAAACAATAAAAACAAAAATGTCCCCTTAGTCTGCCTGTAAAGTGACACATCTGTAACATATATAGAAACTGCTACAGCAAAAACTACATTTATAAAGCCCCAAAAAAAAATATTTTCCCTTCAAGCTTTTTTTATTTTATAAACACCAGCTTGGGGAGCCAGTCTGTATGATGAGGCCACAATTTAGTGCACTTGGAACAGGATTAGAGATTTTTTGGATAAATTCTGGTGTCTGTTTTGCAGACTTTGGATAGAAGTAACAGGTGCAGACAAATTGGGCTTTGGGTGTAGGTGATGCCTTCACACCATAACCCTGTAGACGTACCCTGATGAAAGCAAGAATTGGCCTTGCTGTAAAAAAATGTATTGTATGCACTAGTGGAAAAATTGTCCATTGGGTGTTAATTGTGCCAATGAAACCCATACCAAAAAAAATTCTTCACAATACAATCCACACCCACAAAGCTAGGCAGTCTAGACAGTTTTGCTTAATCAGTAACATCGGCATCAGGGGCTTGATAGCTGCTGCTAATCCAGGTGATTCATTGATTCATTGTGATAAATGCTTCATTTTTAGAAATGTAAGCTGGTCAAGGGAGTCTGGACAGATGCACTCTTTTATCTGTCGCAAAAACTCTGGCAGCCTTGAATGCCCATTCGCAAAGCACACTGGATGCAGGGAAGCCCAGAAGATCAATTGCATACTGGGCAAGTTCTGCCCAGTGGTCTATTCTCATGACCCAGTATCCTAGTGAATCGTAAACTGGAAATCTCTCCATGTCTGTTTTCATCCCTAGATAATCTTCCACCATATAACGCAGGCACTGCCGAAGGGATGTGTAAGCTGACAGCCCTGGACATCAAGGACTAAAAAAAAGTAGAAATGCATCTGGCACCCTTTTCCACCGCTTCTCTCTTGACCAAAAAAAAGCATGACACATAAATAAACAGGTGGTTAGTGCCACTATCACACACCACCATTCTTGGCTCAAGCAGGCATGGTGTGAACCACCTCTGGGACTGCCCCTGCAGAGCTGAAAGAATCTTTGCTCTGGTGTGGCTCCTGTCCCCTAGACAGACCAACTGAAGCGCAACTTCTTTTAGCATGACTCATTTAATAGCCCCGCAAACGCATTGGGGTACTTGGTGTTTTTTTTAGGAGAATTCAGCCAAAGATGGCATGGGGGGGAGGAGGGGGTGGAGCTGACAAATCTTGCATCATCACTACCAGCTGAAGGTGTGGCGGCAAAACAAGCTGCAGCACTGAGCCCTGTCCTGCCTCCTCCTGAGTGTGATGTGAACTAAATAAATCAACTCTGACCATGCTTCCTGGACCATGTGTCAGCAGTAATGTGGACCTTGCGGCTGACTGCCTTACCCAACGATACCACAACATTGCTAATTACGTGATGGTACAGAGCTGTAATGGCCTTACGTGAAAAGAAATGGTTACTGGGAACCTGCCATTGTGGTACAGCACATTCTGCAGATTCACAGAAGGGTGCAGAATCCAACAGACGAAAAAGGCAGGAGCTGTAAAGTCAGCAGCTTTGACAAACTGAAATCTAGAAGCTGTGCATGTGGGTGGCAGTGACACTTTTTTTCCACTGCTGCAGCTGGGGCAGAGAAATTTGATGCTAAACTTTACAGCTGGTGGTGTGCTGCTGGCAGTCAGGAAAGGGTTCACCCATTGGTGGCGCTGTCGGTCCTGTGGATCGCAGAACCGGTGTCCACCCGCAGGTGTCCTTTGACACTCAGGATCTGTAGTGGGAGGACTCACCTGCTGGTGGCACTGTTGGCTCATTGGGCCGTAGTACCGGTGTCCACCAGTGGGTGTATCCTGGCAGTGTGGAGTAGACAGCACCTCCTGCAGTCAGGTGTCACCTAAGGCTAATTACAGGCATACACATAAAGCCCTCACATGCTTGCCTTGGTATCGTCCTCATGCCCTGACCTGCACCTACCTGACCCTGAACCTGTATCTGATACCGATCCCAAGCCTATCCTGGACCTGTCCCTCCTGTTACCTTGCATCCTTGCCTTGCCATCTGATCTGTCCATCCTCTCCCTGTCCTGTGTTCCTTATCCATCTGCTGATCTCCTGTTTATGACCCTGGCCTGGCTTATGTCTGAGGTTCTGGAACTGCCCTTTGTTTATCTGCTGACCCTCTGTGCATGACCCTGGCCTAGCTATTGTTTATGATTCTGGTATTTCCCATTTATTGTACATATCTGTCTGTTGTTATTTGTGGGTAGCTGTTGGTTGGTTTATTGCACTGGGTCATATTGGAGGTGGTTGTATTTATATTCACTTACCATAATAAATTATTATATTTTCACTTACCTGCGTTTTGGTTCTCTCTGTGCAGTCCACACAGTTTGGTCATGCCTGATATGTGACAGACATGCTTCAAGAACCTTGGACACCCTTCACTATACCATTATCTCTCTCAGTGGCAGCGGCTGCTGAGAGGTCCATTTGTGTGTGGCTTTCAGGTGTTCTTGTCAACTGGCTGAGTGGTGGATGAATAAATGCCTTGTCAAGCATGTGGTACCCAGATAACTGGTGTTTTTGCCATGCTTGATCTGCTTGAGGCAAAGTTTGCAAATTGCAACAGTGTGATCATCTGCACATGTGCTAAAAAAAGCTCAGACAGCTGAGCTGTGGGAAGTGGGACATAACAGCTCTACAATGTGATTAAATACAGTGGCTGCTCTCTACTATTCCATGATGGCTGCCTCGTTGGGGTTGTGCCTCCCCTCACTTTCCTCCTCTGCTCTATTCTTCACCCAAGTCACTTCAAGTGAGCTCATTGTCATCTTCCCCTCCATTCTCATCATCGCTGGAGCCAACTTGGCAATATGCTGTGGCTGGGGGAATATGACTGCCAATTTGTTATTTACCCAAATTCTTCCCTCTCTGTATGCTCATGTTCCTACTTACCTCAGAACTAACATCATAATCAAGTTATGTCTGTGCGTCGTCAAGAATCAAGTGGCTGACGCTGTGTTCAAATAACTCAGCTGACTCCTTCATGCATGATGCTGGGGCTATAGCAAGAATAGCTGTAGACAAGGACCACCTTTACTTGTCAACAAAATATCAGGTGCTGGTTGACCATTGATCTGTTTGGGTACAACAGCTTTGGAAAGTATGACATTTTAGTAGATGCAAGAAAAGGGAGGGAGAGGGGGCATTTCCCCCCTCTATCCCTCTCTTGAGGGGGGTTTGGGAGGGTGTAAGGAGATAGAGGAGGGGGAAGAGATGGCAGACCAATGGGATGTTGCTGTGTATCACCACAAGCCATACAAACCTATTGGGGCATGCACCCTTAGACCATAAACGCTAATTTTCTAAGTCAGATAGAGCAAAGTTAAATAATTTTAAAACCTTTTTCTTTTTGGTTGACTAGATAAAGGACACATGCCGTTATTTTAAAAATTCTGTCATAGGGTTCCCCTTAACCACTTTAATACACTGTATTATATACTGTACACTGACTGCACTATATATATATATATATATATATATATATATATATATATATATATATATATATATATATATATAAAATATTAGATTGCCTGCATTGTATATATACCTTACACTGAATGCAGAGTATTATATTATATATATATATATATATATACACACATATATATATACACATATATATATATACACACACATATATATATATATATATATATATGTATACACACACACTAACCTGTCTCTATCTAACGTTCTCTCAATTATAACATTATATACGGCGGCCGTGTAAGCAGCCTTATATAGTGTGGGGTGTGGACGTAGCCCCCTGAGCTATGATTGGTTAAAGGCATCCTGCCTTTGGCCAATCATGGCTCTTACAGCAGAGCATGCTGTGATTGGCCAAAACATGCAGGTCAGGTGCATGCTTTGGCCAATCAGCAGCTGTCAATGCACTGCGATCTCGCAGTGCATTATGGGGCACGCAGCAGTGCTCGAATTTACGAACACCCCATATTTTCGGTTAGTTTCCAAGCAAACGAACACCCAATGTTTAAGTCAAACTTACGTTTGACTCAAACATCGGGACCATCCCCATTGGTGAATAAGCTAGATAAGCTAAGGGCAGTAGTCTGGAGTCAACATGAGTTTTGTGAGTGTAGCATTATTTTTTTCTTGCAAATTATTTGAACAGAGATATCACTGACTACAATGTTACCGTAGCAGCTTCCAGACTATTCAAGCAGACAAGGATTTAACAATGAGTGGTAAAAATAAAAGAGTTGGGCTTGTTATTTTTGTTAACAGATGGTGCAACCCTAGCTACATAACTGAAATAAATAAATGAAGGGAAGTGTCTGCTGCTTAGACATTGAGCTGCTGGATGCAGGTTTCAGCCATATTATTTGCCCAGGGAGATTTCACTTGTTATTGTTGTGGCAGCGTATAACCACTTGAAGACCGCCCACTATAGTATACTTTGGCAGGGTGGCCAATCTGTGCCAGATCACATACCTAAATTGATACCTAGTTGTGTGTGTGGGGGCAGCTGAGTGTGTACAGGTGTGTGAGTGGGCTGAGTGTGTACAGGTGTGTGAGTGGGCTGAGTGCATACAGGTATGAGGGGGCTGAGTGCATACAGGTATGAAGGGGCTGAGTGCGAACAGGCATGAAGGGGCTGAGTGCATGCAGGTATGAGGGGGCTGAGTACATACAGGTATGAGGGGGCTGAGTACATACAGGTATGAGGGGGCTGAGTACATACAGGTATGAGGGGGCTGAGTACATACAGGTATGAGGGGGCTGAGTACATACAGGTTTGAGGGGAGCTGAGTACTTACAGATATGAGGAGGCTGAGTGCGTACAGGTATGAGGGGGGCTGAGTGCATACAGGTATGAGGGGGCTGAGTGCGTACAGGTATGAGGGGGTCGAGTGTGTACAGGATTGGGGGGGCTCATGCCGAGTGTGTACAGGATTTGGGGGGCTAAGTGAGTGCAGGTATGAAGGGGGCTGAGTGCGTACAGGCATAATCAGGGATCCGCCCCAGGTGTCAAATGCTCTAGGTACGCCCCTGGTACGCGTATTGGGATTATTTACCAAAAATACATATTGGTCTAAATTGATGAAGACATTAAATGTTTTCTATTTTTTTTATTGGATGTTTGTGTTTTATAGCAGAAAATAAAAAATACCACCAATATAAATAAATTGCGCTAATACATTTGTGGGAAAGAAAGGACATACATTTTATTTGGGTACAGTGTCACACAACCGTACAATTGTCAGTTAAAGTAACACAGTGCCGTATCGCAAAAAATGGTCTGGTCATGAAGAGGGGTAAATCTTCTGGAGGGCAAATTGATAATGTTGTGATGCCACTCAGTGTTATTGCAAATCTTCAAATTAAACATCAGAGTGCCCTTATAATTCTAAGGGGTTTTAATCATGTCACCATGGAGAAAACATTGGGGTTGATTTACTAAAACTGAAGAGTGCTAAATCTGGTGCAGCTCTGCAAAGTAACCAATATAAAGTACTTGTGTGCTGCTATGGACCTTACGACTAACCAAAACAGATATACAAAATAAATACCAAAGAATAATATATCACACTAAAAATACACATGAAAAATCTGCAAACATTAGCAAGTGACCTCAACACTCTAAAACAAATAATAATAATAAAAATAGTGTGCTAATTCAAGGAGCTATGCAGCAAAAAAAGGCAAAAATACAGTAATAAGCAACAATGTGTAATAATGTTGTGAAGCAATGATAAAGTGCGCTAGTTCAAGAAGCTATGCAGCAAAAAGAAACAAATATGCAGGAATGATTATGCCTAATATTTAAAAATAAATAAATAAATGCAGTAATATTATATAATATGTGATATTACGTGAAATAGGGATAAATTGCGCTAATACAAGAAGATATGCAGAAAAAATTTACAAATATGTATGAATGATTATACCTAATTAACCACTTCCCGCCCAACCTATAGCAGATTGACGGCCACTCGGCCAGGAAGTGGTTCTATTATCCTGACTGAGCATCATATGACTTCCAGCAGGATAACATGCCAGCGCAGGCCCGTGGGGCGCACAGTGTGTCAATTTGAAACGCCACATCTTTGATCGTGGTAAGTCTCTGACAGAGGCTTCTTACCACATAATCAGCTGTGACCAATCACAGCTCATCATCGAGTGAACCAGGAAGTGCCGGTAAACAGCATTCCTCGGTTTGCGCTGACAGGGAGAGCCGATCAGTGGCTCTCCCTGTCAGAATAGGGGGTCTGTGCTGATAATCAGCACATTGATTATCAGCACAGCCCCATCAGCTGCTAAAAAGTGCCCATAAACTGTCAGTCGGTGCCCCATAAAAAAACATCTGCAAATCTGCCAATCAGTGCCCATATCAGTGCTAATTGGTGCCCGCCACAGTGTCAGTCAGTGCCCATCACAGTGCCAATCAGTGCCCAGCAGTAAAACTTGTCAGCAACTCATCATCAGTGCCACCTGTCAGTGTCAATCAGTACCGCCTATCAGTGCGGCCTATCAGTGCCCATCACAGCCACCTGTCAGTGCCCATCAGTGCCACCTACCAGTGCCCATCAGTGCTGCATATCAGTGCTGCCTATCAGTGCCCATCAATTCTACATATCAGTGCATTCTCCTCAGTGCTATGTCAGTGCCTTACATAGCACTGAGGTGGCCTTGCCACCTTATCAGTGCCAATACATCAGTGCCCATCAGTGCCCGTCAGTGAAAGAAAAAACAAAATGTTTTAACCGAAACAAAGAAAAAAATATCAAAAATGTTGTTCTTTTTTAGTTTGTTTAGCAAAAAATAAAAAACCACAGAGGTGATAAAATACCCCAAAAAAACTCCATTTGTGGGAACAAAATGATAAAAATTTTGTTTGGGTATAGTGTAGTATGACTGTGCAATTGTCATTCAAAGTGCGACAGAGCTGAAAGCTGAAAATTGTCCTGGGCGGGAAGGAGCAAAAGTGCCTGGTATTGAAGTGGTAAAAAAAAAGAGCAGTGATATGCGATAATATGCAATAATATGTGAAACAGTGATAAAGTGCACTAATTCAAGAAGCTAAGCAGAAAAAAAATAGACAAATATGTAAGAATGACTACCCCTAATTTAAAAATAAAAGCAAAAAATACAATAAATGCAATATGCATTCATATATGAAATTAGTGATAAAGTACTCAAATCAAAAGCAGATATCTTATTATTTTTTTTCATCTAACATCAGATGAATAAGTCCCAAATAATAAAGTGCATGTGCATAAAAAAGTGATGAGATGTAAATATATAATAAATATATGTGTTCAAAAAAACAGTTCTTGAAAGCTTTGAACACAGTTTCTCCCACCATCCAGGTATCCACCAGGAGTGTGCTCTAGCAGCTCACCTTAAACAATGGGCCAGATTCAGTAAGAGTTAGGCCGGCGTATCAGTAGATACACCGACCTAACTCGCAATTTGCACTGTCCTAAGTTTAAGTGTATTCTCAAACAGAGATACACTTAAACCTATCTAAGATACGACGGCTTGCACCGTCCTATCTTAGGGTGCAATATTTAGGCTGACCGCTAGGTGGCGTTTCCATTGCGGGCGGCGTAGAATATGTAAATCACTAGATGTGCCTATTCACGAACGTACGCCCGGCCGGCGCTGTACAGATACGCCATTTACGTAACGCATTATCAGGCCTAAAGTTATTCCATCAAGTAGCTGGAATAGTAATGTTAAGTATGGCCGTCGTTCCCGCGTCGAAATTCGAATATTTTACGTTGTTTGCTTAAGTCGTCCGTGAATAGGGATCTACGTCATTTACGTCCACGTCGAAACCAATAGGCCCGTGCGGCGTACATTGCCGCAATGCACACTGGGATATGTAGGCGGACGGCGCATGCGCCGTTCCAAAAACACATCAATCACGTCAGGTCAAACAAAATTAACATTAAACACGCCCCCTCAGCCTATTTTGAATTAGGCGCCCTTACGCCCGCCCGCTTTAGGCTACGCCGCCGTAACTTAGCAGGCAAGTACTATGTGAATCATGTACTTGCCTCGCTAACTTACGGCGGCATAGTGTAAACATGATACACAACGCCGCCGCAAAGTTAGGGCGGGCTATGTGAATCTAGCCCAAAGACTACACTTGGGAATACATGTCCTTAAAGGCAGTTCACGTTCCTCTCCTGCGTCAAAATCCACAACTGGTCTGACAAGGCTGCCTCTATTTTTTTGAGGAGGCAGAGATCCTTCAACAACCAGATGATCCTTTATGGACAATCACATTCCACTCTCCTCTCCTTATAGCTTAGATCTCCTCCTCTTCTCCATTCACAGGCCATACAAGACAAATAGGAACTCCATAGTGTAGTAATTTCACAGAAGAAATGGTTTTATTAAAACATAATACCTTACATCTAGGTTGAAAGCAAGCAATATCAATAAAAACACTACTTCCGGTCACGGCCCGAGACTGGAAGTGATGTCACCAGTTCCTCCTACGCCGCTTTACATCACTGGTCACTTGACTTTTCAAGGACAACATTATCGCTTATTACTGCATTTTTGCCTTTTTTGCTGCATAGCTTCTTGAATTAGTGCACCATTTTTATTACCATCATTTTTTTGACGTAACCAATCAATTTACAGATTTTGTCAAATCTTAATTGAACAAGCTGAAGTTGGAAGCTGATTGGCTACCATGTACAGCTGCACCAGATTTTGCACTCTCTACTTTTAGTACATCAACACCATTAACTAACTTCTCACAGTTTGTGAGCTGCCCAACTAGAGAGGATAACATCCTGATTTTGCTGCATGTATGCTAATGTCAACAATGCACACAGCTCTTCTACTCTTTCACCTCTGGGCAGATTGGACCCTAATTTGGTCTACCCCAATCCCTGTTACATGCCCTAGGTTAAGAGACAACCTGTGACTACCAGGTCAGTGAAAGGATGGTCTGAGGAGTTATGCAAGTTGATGCAAGGCTGTTTTGAGGTGACTGATTGGAATGCACTCTGTGAGCCACTTGGAAGAGACATTGATGGGCTTACTGAATGCTGAGTGCATAACACATTATATTAATTTCTGTGTTCCAAAAACAATTGTTTGTTGTTATTTAAATAATTAACCATTGATAATGATGGATAATGATGGATATCAAAGATTTTCTTAACTATGGCTTTTACAGCAGGAAGGAGTTAAAAATGATCCAGAGGGATCTAAAGACGAAGATCAAAGAGGCTAAGTAGAAATACAATGATTTGGTTGGTATTTTGGGACTAGGTTAGTGATGTAGCTGGGGGCCAAGTTGTGGATTTCTTTGAAAGTTATTGTTAGTATTTGAATTTAATTTGTTGGGTGAGTGGCAGCGAAAGGAGGGATTGGCAGAGAGGTGTGGCAGACACTGAACAGTTGGTAAGGTGGATGAGTCTGTCTGAAGGAGGGACTGAAAAGGGGATAGCCAATGTAAAGGTAAGCCAATTATTATTATTTAAGGCACTTGCATAGCACTGGCAATTTACATAGGGCGCTTTAAATATACATTGTACATTCACATCAGACCCTACCCTCAAGGAGCTTACAATCTAATGTCCCTGTAACGACACCCCGAGTATGAAAGAGGTTAAAGTCGTTTAGGATATTCCATTCCCAAACACAAAGGGAGCTACCGAACACTCCAACTAGGGATGAGCTTAGTGTTCGAGTCAAACTCATGTTACTCATCGTATGTTCGCTCGTTCGTCGAATTACGAATGTTATGGGCCGTTCGCGCCAAATTTGAGTGGCGCATAACAGCCCATAATTCACTGCGGCATCATAGTGCATTGCTGGCTGATAATTGGCCAAGCATGCACTATGACCCGCATGCTTTGGCCAATCACAGCGCGCAAAAAACGGAGAGCCATAATTGGCCAAAGCCAGGATGGCTTTGGCCAATTATGTCTCAGGGGGTTTAGTACACATTGGGAGCAACTGCGCTAATAAAGTCCTAATACAATGTGATGGTACTCCTAAGGAATACTACTGTGAAAAATTAAGCTGCACCTTACTGTATACGGTGGAACAGTGATAGCATAGGGAAAAATAACAAGATGCGCTAAATACATACAAAATATAATAGCAAAACAACATGTAACAAATCAATGTCCATAAGTGAAGGTGAGGAAATGTGAAAAAATAAAAAGTCCTTAGAGGGACGGCAGAGCTTCTCTCCACCCGTAGAGTGAAAAAAGAAGATGAACCTAATGATCCACAAATAAGTCCAGGGTTAAGAGGTGACTATCCCGAAGCAGTGATCCAAGAGCGAATATAGCCTCTTACCGGATATCCGGCGGTCTCTTAACTAAAAGAGGACCCCAGAAAGCATGTCAAAGATGAACCGTTGAAAATCAGAGTGCAGATGGGCTGAGCTGGAAACCAATCTTTATCTCATTCCAGTGCTTGCGAACTCGATTACCAGGTAACATGGAAAGACATATGGGAACCGCATTAGTGTAAAACCATAGATGTATTTATTTTAAAAGAAGTCAAAAACACACTTAGAATATGATTAAACCTTTTTGTTTTTGCAATTAAACAAATTAATAAGGGGTGTACCATTGTCCTAGTATTGTGAGATAAATTAAGGGGTCTCAAGGATTCCCCAATGAACCCTGGGACTCCAGTGAATAAATGTGGGCAGGGAGGACTATACTGGTACTTGATAATTAGCTTCAAAAGCCTGAGTAGTTCATATTTAAGAAAATGTTTATTCACATATACACATTGAAGACAAAAATAAATAAAATTACATCACATTAAAAACATTACAAGTATACAAACTTGACCACAATCAGGTCAACGGTCGTGCAATCCCCATTTAACAGACGGGGTAAAATATCGGTGAGAGAATTGAAATCATGAGACCAATAGTCTCGAGTCTCGACTAGTTTCGCTTTCGCTTCGTCAGGAGACGGTCTAAAAACATGACATAAAACAAATATCAAACATTAGAAACAGCACAATTGTTATTCATAATGGGGGTCTTTTGTGTAGAAAGACTACCCGAAAGGTATTGTAATACGTAAGGGGAATTTTTTGTCAAATCATGTCTCCTACCTGGAGGCACAGAGGTCCCTTGTTCCCAGAGGGGGGGGGGGTTCCCAGATGGACGGTAAGTCAGTGGGTCACCCGTGCACCAATACCAAGTCTAATGAAACAGACCTGGATAATAAAACGGTAACTAATGAGTTGATTACGTGAGTAAATCTAATAGAAAAAGGAGCTCTGAAAGGTACAGAGTGTCACATGCTGTAATGTGAGTCCCAAAGAATGGGAGGGGGGCCGCATAACACTGGATCTTCACTTATCCGCATGTTCCCCCTCTCCCTCCCTCCTCCCCTGACGGCGTTTGTTTTATGTTATGTTTTTAGACCGTCTCCTGACGAAGCGAAAGCGAAACTAGTCGAGACTCAAGACTATTGGTCTCATGATTTCAATTCTCTCACCGATATTTTACCCCGTCTGTTAAATGGGGATTGCACGACCGGTGACCTGATTGTGGTCAAGTTTGTATACTTGTAATGTTTTTAATGTGATGTAATTTTATTTATTTTTGTCTTCAATGTGTATATGTGAATAAACATTTTCTTAAATATGAACTACTCAGGCTTTTGAAGCTAATTATCAAGTACCGGTATAGTCCTCCCTGCCCACATTTATTCACTGGAGTCCCAGGGTTCATTGGGGAATCCTTGAGACCCCTTAATTTAAAAACACACTTACATTAAAACAATGGTAAAAGGGCATGTCAATTGGAGCTCCGGCGGAAGCTGACCAAAAAAACCCGTTCAGATGGTGAAGAAGTAGTGCAAGTATACGGGGGGTGATCCAATGCAGCACTCGTTCCGCCCGACCGGTTTCGCGATAAATCGCTTCCTCTGGGGCACGGGACCCATGTAACTTGGTGGTGTAGCGGTTCTGGGGCAGGTACCCGGGCTTACAGGATGTCCTGAAGCAGGCCAGGAAACCCTGTGTGCATTTCTGATGGTGATATCATGCCAGTGCTCAGCTGGCTGACCTCCAAAAGCAATACAACCTGCCCAAGAACCGCCTAATCTGTGACACGCCCTCCAAATGGAACTCTACATTGGCCATGCTGCAGAGGCTGCACACGCAGCAGAGGGCCATCAATGAGTATATGTGCCAATATGGCACCAGGACAGGGTCAGGAAAGCTTGTTTTTTTCCCCATGCCAGTGGGCCATGATTAGGGATTCATGCACTGTCCGGTCACCATTTGAGGAGGCCACGAGGATGGTGAGCAGTGACAGTGCATGCATCAGTGACACTGTCCCTCTTTATCCACCTGTTGGAGCATACGCTGCATGGAATAATGGACAGGACCCTTGAGGCAGAACAGAGGGAGGAAGAGGAGGACCTTTCTTACCTCTCAAGGCCCCCTTTATCCAGACAGTGTTCCTGCTTGCCCGCCTATCACACAGGAAGAGGACGACGACGAGGAGGATTGTGTCAGCATGGAGGTGGAGCCTAGCACTCAGCATCAGCAGCAGTCTTCAAGGGATCAATTACAGTCCCAAGAAACCCATGGACTTGTACCTGGCTGGGAGGAGGTGGCTGTGGATCATGTCGTCCTCAGTGACCCAGAGGACTCCGCACCGAATGCCTCAGCAAACCTACGCTGCATGGCCTCCCTGATCCTGCAAAGCCTGCGGAAGGATCCTTGTATTCATGCTATCAAGTAGAGGGATCGTTAATCCCTTCAAGACTGCCTATGCTGATGCTAAGTGACTACCCTGTCATGCTGAGTGACTATCCTGTTATGCTGAGTGACTATCATTTTCCTCCTCAATGATCATGCTGATAGTTTGTAAGAACATTTTTTGTTCTGGGCACCGCCACCAGTGGCCAAGGCCCAATTTTTTTGCCCCTGTTTAACATGGGTGTGTATTTACAATGTTTGATGCAATACTTTGCAGCAGGCTAATTTCTGCGCTCCAACTAGAGTATCTGTGAGGGGTTGCAGTGTTGTGGCACCAGCACCAGTGCCTAAGACCCAATTTTTCTGCCCCTGTTCAACAGGGGCATGTAATTACAATTCTTGATTTAATATTTCACAGCAGGGCCCTTTCCTGCGCCCACCAAGAGTAACTGTGAGGGCTTACAGTGTTGTGGCACCACCACCAACAAAGGCCCAATTTTTCTACCCCTGTTCAACATGGGCATGTAATTACAATTCTTGATCTAATATTTCACAGCAGGGCCCATTCCTGCGCCCACCAAGAGTAACTGTGATGGCTCAAAGTGTTGTGGCACCAGCACCACCACCACCAACAAAGGCCCAATTTTTCTGCCCCTGTTCAACAGGGGCATGTAATTACAATTCTTGATATAATAGTTCACAGCAGGGCGTTCCAGAGCCCACCAAGACTAACTGTGAGGACTTACAGTGTTGTGGCAACACCAACACCTTGGGCCCAAATTTCAAACATCCAACTTACAAACGACTCCTACTTGCAAACAGAAGGAGACAACAGGAAGTGAGAGGAAATCTACCCATAGGAAGGGAAATTCTTCTGTAAGAAGTGTCTCCTGTCCACTGATGCTTTATCATCAATCCTTGTTTCACTAAAAAACCCAAATTTTCAAAAAAACATTTGTCATTGGGACAGAAAGTGAGGTGAAATCTTCCGAACAGATGCACAGACAGCAAAACAAATGTTACAGGGGTGATAACCCTCTCTATGTTTTCCAAAAAACTTAAAAATATTTTTTTTGGCTGGAGCTACACAGTTCAAAATTACAAACAGATTCTACTTAACAACAAACCTACAGTCTCTATCTTGTTTGCACCGAATGTATACTGCTGTTCAAAGTATATAGGGCCAAAGGGGCTGGTAATGACCTGGGGGAAACCCATGCTATTTTTCTCAATGATTTTCATCCATATTGCAGGGACCAGACATTACATTAAAGCCGCAAGCAGTTTAAATGACTTTTTTCCTATAGAAATGTCATTTTGTGCAGGGACAGTTCTAAACACGGAAACATGTGCCACTTCACAGGCATACTATAGACACCCAGCATGTACAATATTTAAAGGAATATTTCATTTTTTTTTTCACTTCAAGCATCATTAAAATCACTGCTCCTGACGTTTTTAAAACTTTTTTGCATTGATACATGTCACCTGGGGCAAGACACCGGGTCCCCAAACACGTTTTCGGACAATAACTTGCACATTAGCCTTTAAAATTTAAAGTTTGCACAAACGTTTGATCCATTCAAAGGTTCTGATGCGAACCGAACCCTAACTCCAGCCAAACAAGAAACCCATACGAATAATTCTCCCCCAAATACGAGACAAGGCTCTGTGTTGAGGATCAAACAGGAATCAGACTTTATTGAAAAGACCACAAGTCTTTTATACAGTATTACTCTGAAAATACACCTGTGACCAGAAGCCTGATTAACATGAGCTCATCAACTAATCCCGTAAAGCAGCCTGGTCATTGTTATGATAAATCAGGATTTTACTACAGGTCAGACTTGTTATCACCGAGCTTCACACAGAATATGATACATTATCATACATCAACACAGAACTCATTCATACAATTGCAGGGTTAATTAGCCCAGACAACAAATGGGGTAAAAAAGAAGCCACTCTAGACTCATTTACATTATAACATACAGACAGGTGGCTGGAGTTGACATCAGCACCTCCAAACAGTATGAATCAGTCAGTTTTTCTAATATGGCATAAACAGGGTTCCCAGAGTCTGTGTGTTTTGGGGGGACATGGACTTGAATCCAAAGTAACATTACTTCAAGGTCCCCAGGCATACACCTCGCAAAGAGTATTGTTCCCTTATAATCAATGGCCCATAATCGAAAGGCAAGAGGCTAGCATTCAATCCTCTCAGAAAGCCTCTGTCCCTGCTAGGTCTGTCACAGTCCCTTACTCGCATTCATTTACTAGGGCAAATTTTAAACAGAAGCCAATTACCCTAGCAGCATGTCTTTGTAGCGTGGAAGGAAACCAGAGTTCACGGAGGAAACCCACGCAGGCCCATGAAGAACATGCAAACTCCAGGCAGGTAGTGCCTAGGAGGGCATTTCCCACACTTTTGAAAGATTTCCAGAACAGGAAATCAAGAGAAATGTCTTCATTGTGACAGATAGCAAAAAAAAATTAACCTTTCCCTATTTTTCTCTTAAATAAGCAATAAAAAAGACCTGGCTTAGTACCTATAAATTATTTTACAGCTTTTCTTTAAAGTGGTATTAAACCAAAAAAAAATTGTATTTATTGCAGCTTACCTATTATTAAATATGGTGGCTGCCTTAAGTTTCAGTGTTAATCTGTAGAGAGGGTAGTGTTAGATGGCATTGGAGATTTAGATAGATTTGACTAACAATGTGAAACTGAGTTCCAGCTAATATTTAGTTAGCAATATATATTTTTTTCCCCTTTTAAGAGGAAGGTTTTACATAAATGTATAAAAGCTGACCATTGTAAACACCCTTGTCAGTGTTCAAATGTTTGCCTTAACCCTCTAGCTGCCACTGTTGGACAGTTCGGTCTGCTAAAGGAAATAAAATAAAAATAACAGACTTATTGTGCAGATTACTCATTTTTGTGCAAAGGGGTGTTGGCCGTGAACTTGGTATGCATACACACGGTCATTTTCAGCCAACATACACCAAACCACGTGGTTTTCAGCTCTTTACCGCCACCCTTTGGGCAACTTCTGCTATTGTTGTCTGATGTTTAGCATTGGTTTGGAGCATGCATGTTTGTACTTTGGATTTTAGTCTGATGGATTTGTGTACAATCGATCAGATGATCTGATGGAACGCATGTTGTGTCGGCCAATTTGAGATAAAAAAGGCCACAGTAAAAAAATGCTTAAAGAACTTATACAATATTATAGGGGAGCACTATAACTATTGGCAAAATAATTGCACTCAATGCAATAATAAACCTAAAACCAAAAGATTTATATATTGTACTGATTCTTTTGGCCCGTACACACGATCGGATATTCCGACAACAATTGTCCGATGGAACATACAGATGGAGAGAACTGGAAATAAAGAATGGACTTTGTAGGCACTTATTTATAAAAATACAAAATCATTTTTAATAATACATAAGGAATAAATACAAAAACAAAAAATATATAATAAATGTGCTAAAACACAGTATGGGGTATTGAGAACCAATTAGTGGGCCGTGCTGAGTAGTTCTGTTGATATAAAACTCTGAAGGCCTTCAATTTGCACTTGGTCCACTCTGTGTTCAACCCTTTGACCGTGTGTATTGTTCCAGAGATGCTCTACTAGTTTCACGGATTAAATCCGCTTCATCGGGAGCTTGGAACTGCAACATAAGAGGTAAATGTATCAAAAGAAAAACAAATAAACAACGTATTATACCAGAAAACTGAATGCTTGAATCCGGAATTTTGGACAGGACAGCCAGTATTCCACATAAAATTTACTCACCATATAAAATGGTTAGAAGTTCAAAAGAGGAGCGTTACATACGGATGCACTACCCTGCAGAGGAGTCCACCTCCTGAGCGACCCAGCCGGGTCAGAACATGAGTATGGGTCACCAGACAGAAAGCACCTGAAGGCACCCGTCGGACCAAACCTGTATTAACCTAGGGGGGACCACTGGTACTGTAATAAAAGAATAATGATACAAGGAGTAATACTCAAAATAATGGTAAGCACTGTCAAAACTGCTTGTGCATAAAATATGCAAGCGCAAAATTGCTAAAGGCCCAAACGATATTGTAGTTGAAATATTTAGCGATTTGGTATAATTAAACAAGGTATAAATTATTTATATATGAAAAAGCCACCCAAGTAATACCTTGCGACCAAAAATTATTATATGACACTTTACAAAGTAATAATAAAGCAAAAGCATCTTTGAAGAAAAGGGGGAAAAAAGCACCTCTCTAAACCAGATAAAGTGCTACTGGAAAGAATACTAAAAGTAAAATGTATTTTATCATGTTAATAAGAAAACGCTGAGCTAATAATGCCATCAAAAGACTATAAGGGCAAGGAAACCCAGGGGAGAGGAAAACAATACCAAAATCAAAAGAATAAACTGAAAAATTACCTGAAAGAAAGTGTATAGTTAAGGCTGCTGGAATTGAAAGAGATACATTTGCAGCATAACTGGAGCCAGTCTGAATGAACAGAAAGAAGGGTCCATAATTGGAGAATGAACCATTACTTTTAAGCTCTGTATAAATGCCAATATTGGGGCCAAAGGAACAAGACTAGCTTACCTATTTGTAAAAAATGCTGGTAAACCCTGTATAGTCTTATGCCGCCGCAGCAGCATTAGATGCTAGTAACTCAGCTCGCACTGAGTGAACGAGTGTACTGCCTCGTTAGTTATAGACCCCCGAGCGCTGTGCGTCAGACCTGCATCTGACGTCATGCGCACCAGCCACATTAGGCCTAACGCGCATGCGCCGCGAAGCGCTAGTGCTTCTGGGAGTTGTAGGAAAAACAACCCCAGAGCACTGGAGACGGATTAGGCCTGAACGCGCCGCTCGATGGATGGGGCGGCGCGTATTGCCACTAAGTCCGAAGCCAACCAATCGTCCTAAATAGGATGAATGGAGGATCAACTAGTGGCTTGGGTGGCTGCTAGGTTAGGGATGGATCTCAGGGGTCAGCGGTGCCGCTGATGGAAACCCATAGAAGGGCTCCCCCTTGAGGCTGTCCCCCATATCACGCTCCTCAGAAGAACTTGTAATACTAATATATGAATAGACATTTTCAAAATCATTCCTTAAAAAAGAAATGAAAAAATTACAACTAAAAAATACAGTATGTTGGTACATCAAATAAAAAGAAAAAAAAAATATATAGTATAGGAAAAAAATACATTCATTTTCAAAGAAAGATTTTTCCTAAGCACTGGACATTGGAAACATATATCAATATGTGTATTAGTTCAGTGACAACTTAAAGAGTATTAATCAGCAATACAAAGTTGTTTGTATAAACAATGTGGACACTATACAGACTCCCCATACATGACAATCATCAATCATCCAATCCAGTCTCTGTCGGAGAGATAGATCCCAAAGTGGTGTTTTTTTAAAAAACATCTTGTGTGCATGACATTTAACCACAGGTTCACAAAACAATATGTTTTTGAATAGCATTATACTAGGAAAGGGGAGGCAGGCGCCAGGGTGCCCATCCTGTGATCCCTCTGGCAATAGCCTTACAGGAAACACTTGTAAGAATGCATTTCATTAATGCCCGGGGGTACAGTAGCCCCCAAGCGTTCTATCCAGAACGTTTCCTTTTGGAGTATACGCTGATCCCAATTTCCTCCTCTGGGGTCCTCAGGTATTACATCAAGGACTATGAATCTGATCTGGGATACATCAAACTTATGGTATAGACCCAGGTGTCTGCTCACAGGGGTTATCATGTGGGCAGTGTTCCTATTGCCCATGGATACTAGAGGGAACCAAATTTAAGTTACCCAACGGGGAAACTTTTAAACCCACATTTCAGGCATCATGTAATACCAGAGGTGTTGTCTATCTGATGTTATGCAATTGCGGAGCATTTTATGTCGGTAAGACATTTAGAGAATTTAAGAGACGACTGTACGATCATATATATTATTCGCAATTTGCCAAAATGATAACCCCTGTGAGCAGACACCTTAGTCTATACCATAAGTTTGATGTATCCCAGATCAGATTCATAGTACTTGATGTAATACCTGAGGACCCCAGAGGAGGAAATTGGGATCAGCGTATACTCCAAAAGGAAACGTTCTGGATAGAACGCTTGGGGGCTACTGTACCCCCGGGCATTAATGAAATGCATTCTTACAAGTGTTTCCTGTAAGGCTATTGCCAGAGGGATCACAGGATGGGCACCCTGGCGCCTGCCTCCCCTTTCCTAGTATAATGCTATTCAAAAACATATTGTTTTGTGAACCTGTGGTTAAATGTCATGCACAGAAGATGTTTTTTAAAAAAACACCACTTTGGGATCTATCTCTCCGACAGAGACTGGATTGGATGATTGATGATTGTCATGTATGGGGAGTCTGTATAGTGTCCACATTGTTTATACAAACAACTTTGTATTGCTGATTAATACTCTTTAAGTTGTCACTGAACTAATACACATATTGATATATGTTTCCAATGTCCAGTGCTTAGGAAAAATCTTTCTTTGAAAATGAATGTATTTTTTTCCTATACTATATATTTTTTTTTTCTTTTTATTTGATGTACCAACATACTGTATTTTTTAGTTGTAATTTTTTCATTTCTTTTTTAAGGAATGATTTTGAAAATGTCTATTCATATATTAGTTTTACAAGTTCTTCTGAGGAGCGTGATATGGGGGACAGCCTCAAGGGGGAGCCCTTCTATGGGTTTCCATCAGTGGCACCGCTGACCCCTGAGATCCATCCCTAACCTAGCAGCCACCCAAGCCACTAGCTGATCCTCCATTCATCCTATATAGGACGATTGGTTGGCTTCGGACTTAGTGGCAATACGCGCCGCCCCATCCATCGAGCGGCGCGTTCAGGCCTAATCCGTCTCCAGTGCTCTGGGGTTGTTTTTCCTACAACTCCCAGAAGCACTAGCGCTTCGCGGCGCATGCGCGTTAGGCCTAATGTGGCTGGTGCGCATGACGTCAGACGCAGGTCTGACGCACAGCGCTCGGGGGTCTATAACTAACGAGGCAGTACACTCGTTCACTCAGTGCGAGCTGAGTTACTAGCATCTAATGCTGCTGCGGCGGCATAAGACTATACAGGGTTTACCAGCATTTTTTACAAATAGGTAAGCTAGTCTTGTTCCTTTGGCCCCAATATTGGCATTTATACAGAGCTTAAAAGTAATGGTTCATTCTCCAATTATGGACCCTTCTTTCTGTTCATTCAGACTGGCTCCAGTTATGCTGCAAATGTATCTCTTTCAATTCCAGCAGCCTTAACTATACACTTTCTTTCAGGTAATTTTTCAGTTTATTCTTTTGATTTTGGTATTGTTTTCCTCTCCCCTGGGTTTCCTTGCCCTTATAGTCTTTTGATGGCATTATTAGCTCAGCGTTTTCTTATTAACATGATAAAATACATTTTACTTTTAGTATTCTTTCCAGTAGCACTTTATCTGGTTTAGAGAGGTGCTTTTATCCCCCTTTTCTTCAAAGATGCTTTTGCTTTATTATTACTTTGTAAAGTGTCATATAATAATTTTTGGTCGCAAGGTATTACTTGGGTGGCTTTTTCATATATAAATAATTTATACCTTGTTTAATTTTACCAAATCGCTAAATATTTCAACTACAATATCGTTTGGGCCTTTAGCAATTTTGCGCTTGCATATTTTATGCACAAGCAGTTTTGACAGTGCTTACCATTATTTTGAGTATTACTCCTTGTATCATTATTCTTTTATTACAGTACCAGTGGTCCCCCCTAGGTTAATACAGGTTTGGTCCGACGGGTGCCTTCAGGTGCTTGCTGTCTGGTGACCCATACTCATGTTCTGACCCGGCTGGGTCGCTCAGGAGGTGGACTCCTCTGCAGGGTAGTGCATCCGTATGTAACGCTCCTCTTTTGAACTTCTAACCATTTTATATGGTGAGTAAATTTTATGTGGAATACTGGCTGTCCTGTCCGAAATTCCGGATTCAAGCATTCAGTTTTCTGGTATAATACGTTGTTTATTTGTTTTTCTTTTGATACATTTACCTCTTATGTTGCAGTTCCAAGCTCCCGATGAAGCGGATTTAATCCGTGAAACTAGTAGAGCATCTCTGGAACAATACACATGGTCAAAGGGTTGAACACAGAGTGGACCAAGTGCAAATTGAAGGCCTTCAGAGTTTTATATCAACAGAACTACTCAGCACGGCCCACTAATTGGTTCTCAATACCCCATACTGTGTTTTAACACATTTATTATATCTTTTTTGTTTTTGTATTTATTCCTTATGTATTATTAAAAATTATTTTGTATTTTTATAAATAAGTGCCTACAAAGTCCATTCTTTATTTCCAGTTCTCTCCAATACAATTAGGATGTGGCACTATGTTATTTAAGGATGTTTGATTGCCATCCAAGGGCACATGCAATCAATTTTTCAAATCGGAACATACAGATGGTCAGATTGTCCGACAAAACACGTCCATCGGACAATTGTTGTCAGAATATCTGATCGTGTGTACGGGCCTAAAGAATCAGTACAATATATAAATCTTTTGGTTTTAGGTTTATTATTGCATTGAGTGCAATTATTTTGTCAATAGCACTAGTGTGCCACTATAATATTGTATAAGTTCTTTAAGCGTTTTTTTTACTGTGGACAGTAAGATAGAAATAACTTTTTCTCTGTAAACATTTATTAAGCAATCCTGTGCTCCACTGCATATGAAGAAGTAGTTTGAATTGTAATTCTTGTATTTATAGAACCATAATAAATCTTTGTTCTTTTTCACAGCTATGCGAAGGGGCAGAAACATGACCACACACATAAGCCCCTTGAGCATCAGCAAACACAAAATTAATCAGGCAAGCAAAGCCCTTTGCCTTTTTTCCAGTTCATTACACTTTACTGTTGCTACTTTAACTCACCCAGCTGCAAAACCTTCACTCTACAGTACGGTATTAATTATGCCAATTTAAAAAAATATATACTTTTAAGTAACTAAATGAGCTTCAGTACCCTATGTGAATAATTCTCCACTTGAAATACTGAAGTTATACTGATTAGTATGCTCTAAATTAATCAAAAATCCAAATGATCTCATTAACAGAATGCCCTCTAGTGCTTTGTAAAGCTAGTAACAATTATTAAGTATGTCACATCTTTACAGATGTCATTTTTCTGTTTAGAAATATTGTTATACCTTTTTCTTAAATCAAAGTAATACTTAGAGTAACTGATGCATATGTGGCTCAGTTAGCTTCTTTGAACTTCTCAAACTTTTGCAAAGCTGCTGATTGGCAAGAGAATTTGGTCTCTATGCACATTTTCAGTCACCTTGTTGTACAAATTCCATATTTGCAAAAGCATGCAACCGAAACCCCCGTTTTTGTCAAAAAGTTAAATGCAAGTTTTAATTAGTTCCCCGTTGGCACGACTGGCTGGCAAGACTGAGTGGTGAGTTTTTTTCATTATGATTTTTTTTTGTTAATGTATTATTTTGTTTCATGAATTTTGCTATTTTACTAATGATTAGCTCCTAGAATCACATCTTGATCCAGTGCTTGAAGTTGCCTGCACTGGAGTGTTTATTTTGCCCATCAGTTTTTGAAACACACCACGCCTGGTAAAAAGGACTGTGTATTCTTCACCTTTAAAATAACTTTACTTAATTTTGAAATTATTTTAACTATATTTTTACTCTCCTGGCTGCTTGTATCAGATCAATATGGCAACAGGAAGCATGTGATAACAATATTGATTATTGCCATATGGCGGGATGTTAAAATAATTTGTCAGACATAAGTGCAAATTTACACTTAACAAAAAAAAAATCCATGTTCTAATAAAAAATGGATGGAAGGATTAGAACCTCTGTCTTTTTTTAATTGCCATTTGTGTTTCTACTGGGGAGACTTCCCCTGTCTGACTTTCAGGACAGGAAGTTTTGGGAAGTCTCTTCAAGAAATGACATATGTAAAAACACATTTTTAGTAAAAAAAAGCAAAGGTTTAAACATTTAACTTTATTTATTGTAATTTAATCTTTTCTTCCTATGCAATGAACATATCCACAATTTTATTAACCACATTCTATCCGATTGTCAGAAAGTCACATGAGAAAATGCGTAGGGAGGGGCAAGGACGCTGACGTCATCACACTTGCAGGATCATTCTCGCGGTTCAGGATCTGACCGGAGACGAAAAGCAATAACGATTGAGCTTTTTGCCCTAGTGTCGGGTAGACACTCGCCACAAGTGAGTGAAAATGTTGTTTGTTTTAAATAAAAGCCTGTGGTGATGATTTTACACAATGGGAGCTTCCTTCTTTGTAGCCTCTATGTTGTGTATTAATGCATGAGACAGATGGTACTGAACAGATCTGAACTTGGAGTGGAGTCAGTGATTACAAATGGAGCTTGGGTGTACTTGTTGGTTTATAATTTGACCAGCCTATACTTTTGGTGAGTTAGATTTGTGAGAGTGGTGACAGATTTTCACTGGGTGCTGCACAATGTTTTAAGAAGCACTTCTGTGGCGTTATATATTTCCTTTGACACTACACAGTATTAGAAGATTTTGGGACTTTTTCTAACAGACTTTCATATTGAGAGATCACACTGTTGAGTCTATTTTGGAAAAAAAAAATTGGGCTTTTGATAAGTGTTGTTATATAGCACTTTATATTTCCAGTATTGCTTTTCTTACATGGAAAGAATTTGTTGCACGGATTATAATTGTGCACTATAGCACTTTAATTATATATGTTTGAACATTGTTTAGAGGAAGCAATAGCTGGCAATGAGCAAAGGACAGAGGGTAGAATTGGAGTCAGCAGTGATAATACAGCCGTAACTTCTAATCCTGGGGAGAATGAATAGACAATTTGAGAATGAAGCCAGAGGAAACAAAAAGAAAATAATATGCACTCATTCAACACTGAGAGGTGTATACACAAATGGTGGGAGCCTAGCTAACAAAATAGGGGAACTGGAGCTGATATTACACTAGGAGGATTAATGTCCTGTACACGGTCAATCCGATGAGAAAGGTCTGATGGATTTTTCCATCAGTTAAACACTGAAGCTAACTGATGGTCAGTCGTGCCTACACACCATCGGTTAAAAAAACGATCGTGTCACAACGCGGTCACATAAACCACGTACGACAGCACTATAAAGGGGAAGTTCAAATCCAATGGCGCCACCCTTGGGGCTGCTTTAGCTGATGTCTTACTAAAAGACGATTCACGGTTTTCTGTCTGTTACAGCGTGAGGAATGTGTTAGCTCCATAACGAATGCTAGTTTTGCCAGAACGAGCGCTTCCCTACCCCTTATTTAGTCTGAGCATGCGTGGATTTTTAACCGATGGACGTGTCTGCAAACAATCTTTTTTTTTTCTATCGGTTAGGTATCCATCGGTTAATTTTAAAACAAGTTTCAAATTTTTTAACCGATGGGGCCCACACACGATCGGTTTGGTCTGATGAAAACGGTCCATCAGACCGTTCTCATCGGATTGACCGATTGTGTGTACGCGGCATAAGACTTTGTGGGAATAACTGTAACTTGGTTTGACAGCTAACATAATTGGCTGGCAGGGGTATTCTGTGTATCGGAAGGACAGAGAAGGTCGAAGAGGTGGTCTACATGTCAAAAATTACGCAACGGTGGTAGAGAGTATGGATGAACCAAACACCCCTTGGTTCAGTTCCCAACAGATCATGCGAACAGGCAAAACATTTGTTTGAACACGCGACTGATTTCCCATTGTGTCAGAGTTGGACGGGATCACCCATACATGTCACTGGGTAACCCTGCAGCATTTTCCCGTTGCGCCCCAGGGTGGCGGGGTCACCCGCACACTGTACAAGGTGGCCCCGCCGTCGGCTATTTAACAGCTGTCACGGCGGGTGTAGTGTCATTCGGCGGGCGCCTCCCATGGAGGCAGATCGCGTCGGCTTCTTTTTCTCCATATCCTCCGCTCGAGAATGGATTACATCGCTGGATTTTTTTTTAATAAAGGACTTGTCCCAAGCTGTCTACTGTGTTTTTTAACATCTTTGACACTTTTTTGTGAAATGGTAGGGGTACAATGTATCCCGTTACCAATTTACATGGGGGGCAGGATTTTGGGGTCTCCTTTGTTAAAGGGGGCTTCTAGATTCCGATAAGACCCCCACCGGACAAGGGTTGTGGGGATGGGGCCCTTGTCCCCATCAACATGGGGACAAGGTGCTTTGGGGGTGCTTTTAAACCCCCAAAGCATCCTCCCCATGTTGAGGGCATGTGGCCTGGTACGGTTCAGGATGGGGTTCTCTCTCGTCCCCCCTCTTTTTGCTGCTGCCTGCCAGGCTGCATTCTTGGATAAGGGTCTGGTATGGATTTTTAGGGGGACCTCTATGCCATTTAAAAAAAAAAATTGGACAGGATTTTCCTTATCAATATTAGACCTGAAAGGCCTGGTATGGAATTTGGGGGGACCCCCACGCAATTTTTTTTAAATTTTGGTTCAGGGTTTCCCTTAACTAGCCGACCAGCCGCTGCAGATATACGGAGGCAGGTCAGCCCGGCTGCGCAAAATCACGTAGCTATACGTCATTTCGCATTCCAGCCATTAGGAGCGAGTGAGCCCCTGGTGCCGACACCACCGGGCACCCACGATCGCTCATTATGGAGCGAGAACTCGGAGCTGTGTGTGTAAACACACAGCTCCCGGTCCTGTCAGGGGGAGAAATGACTGTTCGTCTGTTCATACAATGTATGAGCAGCAATCTGTCATTTCCCCTAGTCAGTCCCACCCCCCCCTTCAGTTATAACACACCTAGGGAACATAATTAACCCCTTCCTCACCCCCTAGTGTTAACCCCTTCCCTGCCAGTGGCATTTTACAGTAATCAATGCATTTTTATAGCACTGATCACTATAAAAATTCCAATGGTCCCAAAAAATGTGTCAAAAGTGTCCGCCATAAGGTCGCAGTACCGCTAAAAATCGTTGATCGCCACCATTACTAGTAAAAGAAAAAATATTAATAAAATGCCATAAAACTATCCTTTATTTTGTAGACGCTATAATTTTTGCGCAAACCAATCAATAGGCGCTTATTGCGATTTTTTATGAAAAATATGTAGAAAAATACGTAACGGAGGGAAAAAAACATTTTTTTATATATATTTTTGGGGGATATTTATTACAGCAAAAAGTAAAAAAATATTCATTTTTTTTCAAAATTGTTGCTCTATTTTTGTTTGTAGCGCAAAAAATAAAAACCGCAGAGGTGATCAAATACCACCAAAAGAAAGCTCCATTTGTGGGAAAAAAAGGACGCCAATTTTGTTTGGGAGCCACGTCGCACAACTGCGCAATTGCCAGTTAAAGCGACGCAGTCCTGAATCGCAATAAGTGGCCCGGTCATTGACCAGCAAAATGGTCCGGGGCTGAAGTGGTTAATATTCATACCTGACCCAAAAATCCAGGTAATTGACTGGGGGGAACCCATGCCATTTTTTTAGATACATTTTATCTGTATTGCCAGGACCGGACAATTCATTGTAGCCGCGAGTAGAAATGTCATTTTGTGCAGGGACTGTTGTAAACACGGGAAAAATTTGCCACTTTACAGGCATACTATAGACACCCCCAGGTACAAAATTTAAAATAATATTTCACTTTTATTGTTTCACTGTTTTTAATTTTTTGCCATGAACACCCCAAATTGTTCGGGGAGGAGGAACCAGTGTGGGAAGAACTTCAAAGAGAAGAAGTAAATGGGAAAATAATAGTGGGGGTATGTTATAGGCCATCCAACCTCAAGGAGGAGGAGCTGGACCTACTATCACAATTAGAAATGGCAGCGAGACAGGGAAATGGCATCATAATGGGGGACTTCAATTATCCAGATATTGACTGGGCAGAGGGGACAGCTCACTCATTAAAGGCCTTTCATTTCATGAATGTCTTACAGCAGTGGTCATCAACCCTGTTCTCAGGGCCAACTAACAGGCCAGGTTTGCAAGATAACTGAAATACATCACAGGTGATATAATTTTCTGCTCAGTGATTGCCTGCCAGGTTGCATCCTCGGATAAAGGGTCTGGTATGGATTTTTGGAGGGAACTGCATGCCATTTTTTTTTATTTGGGGTGGAGTTCCCTTAAAATCCATAGTTTGGTATGGACATTTGGGGGGAACCCCACATCATTTTTTTTTTAAATTGACGCAGGGTTCCTCATAATATCCATACAGGGCCTGGTAATTGAATTTGGGGGACCCCCACGTATTTTTTTTTTTTTTTAATCAATGACTTTTCTCTATATTGACGGGAGCCAACAATTCTTTATAGCCGCGAATGGTTTTAAATAACTTTTTTCCTTCAGAAATGATATTTTGTGCAGGGACAGTTCTAAGCACAGGAAACAAGTGCTACTTCACATGCATACTATACACCCCACCCCCCCCCCCCACCACCCCCTGGTATGAAATTTAAAGGAATATTTCACTTTTATTGTTTCACTTTAAGCATTATTAAAATCACTGCTCCTGAAAAAACAACAGTTTTTAATACTTTTTTGCATTGATACATGTCCCCTGGGGCAGGACCCGGGTCCCCAAACACTTTTTAGGACACTAACTTGCATATTAGCTTTTAAAATTGGCACTTTAGATTTCAAATGTTCGAGTCCGGTAGACTTTAACAGGGTTCTAAAGTTCACACAAACTTTTGGTCTGTTCGCAGGTTCTGGTGCGAACCGACCGGGTGGGGGGGGGTGTTTGACTCATCCCTACTCCTGAACTTCAACATCTCTAAAATTCCTAAGGCTGTCTGCAAATTAATACACTTTATGTTGCTAGGGGCCAAGATGACCATAGCCAAAGCTTGGAAAGAAACCAAGGTTACCCTCATAGCAGCCAAACGTAAGATCTCATGGATCATGGCACAGGAGAAACTTGCGAGCATACTAGCAGATCCGGTCCCAGCGTTCAAATCCATCTGGAAACGATGGTCCCTACACAAGGGCATCCCCCTATGACCTGGACTCCAGGCCTAACCAGAAGATGATGCAAAAGGCCCCACGGCTCCTTCCCGGTAGATTTGCTCTTTTTCTCTTTTCCCTTTTCTCTGTGACTCTCTTTCCTTCTTCGTTTTCCTCTCGGTATTCAACCTCAGTACTTTCCGACTTTAACTGAACTTTGTACTGGTTCGACCTCAGAATGAGAGTATGACATGCTACCTCTTTTCCAGAGCTTGCTAGCTCGGAGCTAGAACTCCTTCTCCATATACTTTGTACTTCAGGCACAGTGTTCTTCCATTAGGGGTGCCAGAGGTCCTCCCCCTCTAAATCCGATCACAATGTAGTAGTAGTAAGACGGATTCTCAGGGTTTTTAGTGCCATGTCGAATGCTATACTCCAGAATGGCTCTGTTTGTATGTTGCCAAAATATGTTTGCATTCCCGATTACGGAAAGTCTGTATTTCTTGTTTTTGTTCTTGCACAAAACTAATAAAAATCGTTGAAAGTAAAATCAAGGACCAACTTCTGCAGAAGTTGTTGGAATTATTCCAACTTATTAATGGTACGGTGTCTAAGACCTCCACCCTATGGGAAGCCAATAAGTCCTTTTTAGGGGTGAATTTATCTCCACTGGATCTCGCTTGAAACGCAAATCCACTCTTCAGAAGTCACTACTTGCACAATTAAGATGCGTTTGCTCCTTTCCCTTATGATGGAATGTCTACATGCTGTTGTCTCTCTATGCATCTGTATTAAATCTTTAGATATGGGTAGGATCTCTAAGTCAATGTTATGGGCTAGACAAAAAAATTATGAATAGGCCAACAAACCTCACAGAATGCTTGTACACAGGCTTTAATCCCGCCCTTTTCTTTCTATACCTGATTTTATTGCTCCAGCCAGATGGTATTTCGACCTGCTGTCCTCATACAATGTCTAAGATTTTTAACATAAGCTCTATAACCGTTTGAGTTCTGATCCACACGCCCAGTTCACACAGGAAACATTTGATTATTTTTTTGTCTCCTTACAGCTACCCAAATTATCCTCAGCTAATCGATCTAAGCTAAATATGCATAATACTGCTGAAGTAGCGGAGGTCACCCGACACTTGCCATCACACAAATCCCCAGGCCCTGATGGTCTACCTTACTCCTACTACTGTATAAGACCTTACTCCCAACTCCAACTCCATATCTGTTAAACCTCTGACTCCCTGATGAAGAGCGCTATTACCTATCCCCAATTTCTCCATGCATAAATCACAGTCATTCCGAAACCAGGCAAAGACCTGTCCATCCCTGATAACTACCAACCCATTGCATTAATACATTTGGACTATATAATCTTTTTTATAAAAATCCTTGCAAACAGGCTTTCACAATAACTCCCATCCTTAATTTACAGGGATCAGGTTGTGTTGTTGTCCCTACTAGACACGCTGGTGATAATACAAGACATACTATTGACATCAAATATCTAACTAAAACAAAATGCCCTGCCCCAGTTTTAAGCCTGAATTGGTCCTTTATGTTTGCTACTCTCTCCAATTATGGTTTCTCCAGCCCATTTATCCACACTCTGTGAGCATTGTACGCTATACCCATATCTCAAGAACAGCTTGCCTCGTATTTGTCACAATCACCCCTCTTGAGTAATGGCACCAGGCAGGGATGTTCCCTATTACCTTTACTCTTTATCCTTAGCTTGGAACTTCTAGCTACAGCCATTCAATCTCAACCTGATATTCAAAGGGGTGTAATTACGACAACTGGTTGAGAGCAATGGAAAGCAAACAAGAATGTATGTGTATAAAAAAGTAGTGTCCGTCTATAACAATAAATGCAACGTGATGAATATTAAAAAAAAATATAAAAAATATTGTGCCAATCTTAAATTGAACAAATGTAAGCTGCCAAGCACAAGAAACCAACTAGTTTTGTAAAAAATGAAACAGTGAAGAGTGTGGCGCTATTGCTGTAACCAAGAGAGAGGTAGTAATACTCTCACTTAGTGCCAGTGTTAGAACCTCCTAGGATATGTCCCTTAGAGGATATATATAACATAAAAGTGTAACATACATATGTGAATCTCCAAAGTGCATATAAAATAGATGTTAAACAATACACAAACACCTATGTGCATGAACCTTAATAAAAATAAACAAACTAAAACAAGGGTGTATATATCTCCAAAACTAAAAGAATGGATATAAGACCCGGTTCACACTGGGGAGGCAAGTCGCGTTTCGACTTAGAAAAAGGTTCCTGTACGACTTCGGGGGCAGCTCGGGGTGACCTGCATTGACTTCTATACAGAAGTCGTTTTGCAAATCGCCTTTGAAGTCGTCCTCAGGACGACTTGCAGAGTCGCCCCCGAAGTCGTGCCGCTGCAGTGTGAACCGGCTCTAATTAAAAAAAAAAATTCAAAATTGCACTAAGTAAGTCCACAATGTTGTATTGGTGTTACAATAAAAATCTTCACAGCTGGCTAATAATAAACCATCAATGATCCAATTGTCTTTGGACATAGACTGGAGATCTTGTAAGATGACAAATACGCCCGGGAGTGTCTCCACCAGCAGAGTAAGGGATAAGGATGGGTACTCTTACCAGACACTGTGGATCCGACTCACCTTACAGTGGTGGATCTTACGAGCATGGAAGGTTGAATCAATCAACAGGAGTCCTCATAGATGTCGCCGCTTCTTCCTAATGTAACGACAGCATAGTATACACACTATACAATGTGTATAATCTCCAATCCTCATCCAATGACGGGAAAATTCCAAAACTTGCTCACCTCACCAGCAATGGTAAAATTGGGGAGAAAAAAGAAGGGAATGGCTCCTCATAGCATAAAACAGTAAAAATGTATTCCAAAAAAAATCTACAGCCACAAGCAAATCAATCCAAAATGATCAATAGCACACACAACAAACTCTGTATGAAAAATTCCAAGTTTGAAATGGTAAAACGTGCAGGGTTGGGGTGGCTGGAGCTGGCGTATTACCCTATGCGTTTAGTCTAAAACAGACTTAAACTGGGGTGTACTACGTTAAAGGAACGTGACCGGTTAGATGATCCAGTAGAAAAGTCAGTGTCACAATACAAATAGGTAAGTGATAAATCAAGTAAACTCAGAGTCAAATAAACAATTTATACAAACTCCATTAGTATAAACCTTTATACATAACGTAATGGATAGAGAATAATTAATTGTGAAAG
This sequence comes from Rana temporaria, assembly GCF_905171775.1. Classification (NCBI taxonomy): domain Eukaryota; kingdom Metazoa; phylum Chordata; class Amphibia; order Anura; family Ranidae; genus Rana; species Rana temporaria. The sequence goes on from NC_053496.1 coordinate 113,245,620, forward strand.
AAACATGACCACATAAAAATAAAAATATAAATACAATTAAACAGTGATCCAGTAGAAAAGTTTGTTGCACAGTACAAAGTAGTGGAAAGTAAGTCCAACAAAAATCCAACAAATAAATACAACGTAATCAATACTACATGAAAGAAACGTGATCAGTTAGATGATCCAGTAGAAAAGTCTGTCACAATACAAATAGATAAATGATGGATCCAGTAAACTCAGTGTCAAGTAAACAATCAATGTATACAAACAACATTAGTATAAACCTTCATACATAACGTAATAGAGAATAATTAAACGTGAAAGAAACATGACCACATACACAATATAAATAAAAATAAAATTAAACAGTGATCCAGTAGAAAAGTCAGTTGCAAAGTACAAAGTGGTGGAAAGTAAGTCCAACAAAAATCTGTGCCAGGTATGCAAGATCAATCCCATCACCAGAGAAAGGATAAGTGTTTGAAAACCTGGGATCTTCAGTAATGACACGTGTGTCTGCAAGCCGCTCACTTTACTGTCGTAAGGTATACGGCATTAATGGTCTCAGGTGCAGGATGCAATGATGTCTTCGTGTCTATGGTGGTCTTGGTCTTTTTCAACTCTCATTGGTGAGTGTGAACATAGGAAAAAAACATAGAAAGGCTCATGGCACAATTCCGTATGATAGACAAGAGAGAAATGGATGGCAGCTGACCCAACAAAGATGCACTCACTTTTTGAGAATATAACAGGGACAACAATCCACGAACACCGAGTTCGTAAGCCTCTGCATAAAGTCCTTACGCTGCCTTAAAATTCCAAACTCCCTCCATCCCAAGCTTGATATATATATATATATGAGATAAATTAAGAAAGAGAGGTGCCCATAGCGTAATCCTGTAGTAAAAACTGTTTATTAAACCAACAATATAAAAAACAAACTCACATTTATAATGGAAGAAAGTGCATCAAACCATGAGCACCAAGCTTGTATCCTTCCATCAGCTGTGAATGTACACAAATCCTGACGCGTACCGTCACATCATGTAACTTCATCAGAGTGTCTTCTGATGAAGTCATGTGATATGACGATACGCGTCAGGATTGTTGGGTCAGCTGCCATCCATTCCTCTCTTATCTATAATACGGAATTGTGCCATGAGCCTTTCTATGTTTTTTTCCTATTGTATCACTACCCCCGAAGGAGCTGCTGGTTTAGATTTGGGCCTGCTGTTACCTTACTGTTCACCATTCTTTCCTAGGGGTCCTTCTTGAAGAGTTACAAATGCCCACACCAACACTTGGTTTCCTTTTCTTCAAGCGTTTTATTAAACAAGTTCCTTTAGAGGGACAGAGGGTTAGGGAAGATTCAGGTACCTTGCTTTGCAGATTGCGGGTATGATCTTGGATCCAAAAGGATGAACTGTTCACACACTGGATTTAGCGACCACCGGATAGGCCTCTCTCACTGACCTAGCAGCCGGTGCGAAGCTCGTTACAAAAGTCTTTGCCACAGACTTGATGAATACCGTCGAGTTATTACATGCTCCTCTGCCACAGGATCATGTAACTACACACACACTTTGCAAAGTTCCAAAGAAATTACACAGCTCACGGTGCCAGGATCTTTCAGCCAAACTGGCCACACTGTGAGGTAAATTGGCTAAAATGCATCCTCTAATTGAATCCTCAATTGTTTGCCTCTTTTCTGCAGAGAAGACAGCACAGGACTATCCCTGGTCCAGTAGGCCCCAAAACTTCTGGGCCTACTCGCAGTAACGAAGCCTCAGGCCAGCAGGCCCCAAGATCAAAAGGTTACTAATACATCCCTGAGGCCAGGAGGGTCACCAGGTCTGGATCAGAAGAACCCTGCCAGAACGGTATCTGCCCCTTAAGTACCCCTCCACAGAATGCACAGCGGCGGGGACCACACCACTGAGCTGCTTCTGGGCAGTTTAATTTTATTTCTATTTAAATTTTTTATGTGGTCATGTTTCTTTCACGTTTAATTATGCTCTATTCATTGTGATATGTATGAAGGTTTATACTAATGTAGTTTGTATACATTGATTGTTTACTTGACACTGAGTTTACTGGATCTGTAACTTATCTATTTGTATTGTGACACAGACTTTTCCACTGGATCATCTAACTGGTCATGTTTCTTTCACGTAGTATTCATCACATTGGATTTATTCATTGGATTTTTGTTGAACTTACTTTCCACCACTTTGTACTGTGCAACAGACTTTTCTACTGGATCACTGTTTAATTTTATTTCTATTTTTATGTGGTCGTGATTCTTTCACATTTAATTATGCTCTATCCATTATGTTATATATGAAGGTTTATACTAATTTAGTTTTTATACATTGTTTATTTGACTCTAAGGCCTCGTACACACGACTGAACATGTCTGCGGACCAGTTTCAGCAGACATGTTCGGTCGTGTGTAGGGCCGACCGGACAATTCTCCTGGCCGACCGGACAGGTTTCCAGCGGACAAATGTTTCTTAGCATGCTCAGTACGACTCATCGGACACGTCCGCTGGCCCGAGAACCCGCGCATGGCGCCAAAGTGATTCGACGCATGCGTGGAAGCATTGAACTTCCGGGTTCGCGCATGTCGCCGCCACGTCACCGTGTCGTCTGTCCACGGGGAATTTGGTCTGATGGTGTGTACAGCCATCAGACCAAATGATCCCAGCGGACGTGTCTGATGAAAACGGTCCGCGGACCGTTTTCATCGGACATGTCCGCTCGTCTGTACGAGGCCTGAGTTTACTTCATTTATCAATTATCTATTTGTATTGTGACAGACTTTCTACTGGATCATCTAACCGGTCACGCTTCTTTCACGTAGTATTCATGACGTTGCATTTATTGTTATAGACGGACACTACTTTTTTATACACATACAATCTTGTGTGCTTTCCATTACTCTCCCCCCTTTTCTTTGCAGCGCAAATGCCACCATTTATTCATTACGACAACTGGAGTACATGCTTTCCCTTTTTACTTATGATGTTCTACTAACATTGGTTTCCTTTGGCTCTTTGTTGGGCTTCAAGATAAATCCAACCAAAACTGAGGCCCTCTCTATAAATATCCCCTCTTCTCCTCTCTCCAGCGGCGCGATCCCGATGCACCCGGCGCATCTCAGATCGGCAGGACCCCCCCGGCGCATCTCAGATCGGCAGGAGGACTCTGTGATTGGCCCTCCTGATCACATGATGGTCGTGTCCAATCACAGCCGTAATGTGATGTAAACAGAGAGCCGGTTGCTAGGTGATCGGCTCTCCTCACACAGAAGTCGTCGGTGAGGAGGGTAGATCACTGCTGACCACCGGTCTAGTGTCCCAAACAGTGTAAAACACAGAAAGTAAGCACTAATGTCCCCAAAACACGTCACCACATATGTCCCCACATAGTAAAAACACCTTCCCCCCACATATTTAACAGTAAAATCACATGTCCCAATGATCATTTGCACACATATGTCCGTGATCACCTGCGCACATCTGTACATGATCATTTGGGTACATATGTCCGTGATCACGCGAACCAATTATTATACACTTAACGGATTTTATTTTACCAAAGACATGTAGTAGAATAAATGTTGGCTTAAATCTATGACAAAATTAGATTTTAGTGGATTTTTTTTTTTTAAATAGAAATACGAAAATATTATTTTTTTACAAATTTTCGCTATTTTTTCGCTTATATCGCAAAAAACAAAAAAACTGAGTCATGGATAAATACCACCAAAAGAAAGCTCTATTTGTGTAAACAAACTGATTCAAATTTCATTTGGGTACAGTGTAGAATGATCGCGCAATTGTCATTGAAAATGCGAGAGCGCTGAAAGCTGAAAATTGGTCTGGGAAGGAAGGGGGCGAAAGTGCCCAGTATTGATGTGGTTAAAGAAATGAATCGCCTATTGATGCATTGGACTATGCTCCCTCTCTCTCAACTCAGAAGAATTAACGTTCTTAAAATGTCTATAGTTGCTACATCTGTTTTAGACACCCCCAGCTCTGATTCTATTATCTCAACTGAAATTTCTTCAGAAAACTTTTCTTAATTTATATGGAATAATTCTAATAATTGCAGGGTCAGTGGCCCAATCTTTGAGATCCAATGGTGGTCTGGGAGCACCAGATTTACTCAAATATTATTATGCTACACATCTATGAGCTATCATTTCCTGGACATCCCGCTGTGCCCCAAATAGATGGTCTGAGATTGAAATGGGAATTGCATCTCCAGTACACCCATGTTCTATGTTTTGGTCACCTCCAGACAAATATATGCCTAAATTGAGAATTTTGTGTTTGGTTCCAATGTTATTCACATTAGCACTTTAGAAACATTGTTCTGGAAAGTACTCTCTCTCTCTCTTCTCCTTTCCCCCTCCTTTTGGATGTGTTATTCAATCTGGATATCCTTGATAGCTTATCCTATAACTGTATGCTCCCCTGGACCCAGGAAGCGGGTTTTCAAGTCTGCCCCTTAGTTCACCCACTGACCCATGAATTCCTACCCTTTACAAATCTACAATCTAAACGCCAGATTACCAAAAACGTTTTTTTTTTTTTACTCCTATTTTTTCCCTCCAAATCTCCTAGCTTTATTTTTGGACAAACCTACTGGTTTCAAACTTGTATGTGCTAGGGGTCCATATGAACCCTTATTTGATTTTGACCATATACAAAATCCTTCAAGGCTACTCCCTTGACCGAATCCAGTCATTCCTATATAAGCAAATGGCAAAAAGAAAAGGAGGTACCAGAACATCTCATATGATTGTAGTGCTGGGTAAATGTAAAACCCAGCACTGGGAGGGAAGATACCGACTCACCCTGTTTGGGGTGGTGCACTTTACCTTAGGTCCCAAACTAAAAAAGCATATGAGGAAAAAAAGGGTAGTGGGAAAGAATCCAGAAAGTTCTACAGGATAAATGGATTGGGCAATCTGCAGTCTTCTTCCAACATTTAAAAATAAATGTATTGGTATCAAAAGTACATATAGATGTAAGTGAGCAAACTGCATACAACACAAAATAAAATAACATTAAAAATACAATGAAGCCAGGCATGCACAGACACACTCAGGGCAAGGGCACTAGATGAATGGAAAGCCCTCTTAAAGGGGTTGTAAAGGTAAAAAAAAAATTCCCTAAATAGCTTCCTTTACCTTAGTGCAGTCCTCCTTCACTTACCTCATCTTTTGATTTTGCTTTTAAATGTCCTTATTTCTTCTGAGAAATACTCTCTTCCTATTCTTCTGTCTGTAACTACACACCGTAATGCAAGGCTTTCTCCGTGGTGTGGAGAAAGCCTCTTGAGAGGGGAGGGGGTGAGCAGTTGTGTCAGGATGCCCACTAACACACAGCTTCTTTCTCTATCTGCAAAGTAGAGAGTGTCCTGACACTCCTGCTCGCCCCCTCAAGAGGCTTTCTCCACACCAGGGAGAAAGCTTTGCATTAATGGCGTGTAGTTACAGACAGAAGAACAGGAAGTGATCATTTCTCAGAAGAAATAAGGACATTTAAGAGCAAAATCGAAGGATGAGGTAAGTGAAGGAGGACTGCACTAAGGTAAAGGAAGCTATTTAGGGATTCTTTTTTTACCTTTACAAACCCTTTAACCACTTAAGCTCCGGACCATATTGCTGGTCAAAGACCAGGCCACTTTTTGCGATTCGGCACTGCATCGCTTTAACTGACAATTGCACGATCGTGCGACATGGTTTCCAAACAAAATTGGCGTCCTTTTTTCCCCCACAAATAGAGCTTTCTTTTGGTGGTATTTGATCACCTCTGCGGTTTTTAGTTTTTGTGCTATAAACAAAAATAGAGCGACAATTTTGAAAACAAATAATATTTTTTACTTTTTGCTATAATAAATATCCCCCAAAAATATATAAAAAAACAATTTTTTTCCTCAGTTTAGGCCGATACATATTCTTCTACATATTTTTCGTAAAAAAACGCAAGTGTTTGATTGGTTTGCGCAAAAGTTATAGCATTTATAAAATAGGGGATAGTTTTATGGCATTTTTATTAATATTTTTTTTTTACTAGTAATAGCGTAGATCAGCGATTTTTATCGGTACTGCGACATTATGGCGGGCACTTTGGACACTTTTGACACATTTTTGGGACCATTGGCATTTTTATAGCGATCAGTGCTATAAAAATGCATTGATTACTATAAAAATGCCACTGGCAGGGAAGGTGTTAACACTAGGGGGCGAGGAAGGGGTTAAGTATGTTCCCTGGGTGTGTTCTAACTGAAGGGGGGTGGACTGTCTTGGGGAAATGACTGATCGCTGTTCATACATTGTATGAACAGAAAATCAGGCATTTCTCCCTCTGACAGGACCGGGAGCTGCGTGCGCGCCCCTATTGGCTGCTTGGCGAGATGATGTATAGCTACGTGATCTCGCCCAGCAGAGCCGACCTGTCGTTGTATAACATGCCGGCGGCTGGTCGGCAAGCAGTTAAGTTATAGCTGTGTTCAATGCATGTGAGCTGACAGATCTGGGATGGTGGGAGAGAACCAGGGACAGGGCGCATACAATGGTGTTCAATCCACAGTCCATCTGTATATACTGAAAGAAGAAAACAAAGGCGCACCAGCCTATTGTATTACCGTTAAAAGATTTTAATAAAATTTAAAATATATACAGGGCCTACTCACAAGTGTAGTTGAAAGAATCGCAGTAAAGCTTAATCAACATAAGCTGCAAAAAGATGACCTTGAACGATACTCCGATCAGTCCTGGAGAAAGTGAAGGGGGTCACCACTGGCTGACGCGTTTCGAAGCTCTAAGCCTCTTCATCAGAGCCCATCAGTCAGAAACAGAGTATGGTTCGAGGTCATCTTTTTGCAGCTTATGTTGATTAAGCTTTACTGCGATTCTTTCAACTACACTTGTGAGTAGGCCCTGTATATATTTAAAAATGTATTAAAATCTTTTAACGGTAATACACTAGGCTGGTGCACCTTTGTTTTCTTCTTTTTGCCACTAGGATATACCCATCCATGAAGGGCAGCAAGGCCTGTGGCACCGTTGTTGGTATCATCCCTTTGGGCAAGTGATTCTTGGATTATCCTCTCATGCGCAGGAGAATTTGTTTTCTGTGTTTTAAAGTACTCCATCTGTATATACTGCCATGAGATTGTCCCTGCGTCTCCTATTGTATTTTTGAATATAGGGCTCCTGGTTGATTCCGTTGTATGCTTCCTGACCCTGGCTCTCTCCCACCATCCCATATCTTTCAGCTCATATGCATTTTACACAGCTATAACTTGAGCAGGCTTCCATCCATCTAGTGCCCTTGCACTGGGTGTGTCTATGCATGCCTGGCTGCGTTGTCTTTTTAATGTTATTTTATTTTGTGTTGTATGAGGTTTGCTCACTTACATCTATATGTATATTTGATACAGTACCAATAAAGATATTTTTAACTGTTGGGAGAAGACCACAGATTGCCCAATCCTTTTATCCTGTAGAACTATCAGGGTTTTTTCCTACTATCTTTCTTTCTTATCTGCGCAAATGGTCTCATATTCTTCAATAATCTATCTCCCTAGCAGAATAGGGAAACGTTTGGGAATCTGCCTCTAATGTATCATGCTGTGTGGCTCAGAGAAAGACGGTTTTTGAAATTCTCCTATTTTGGTATATGACCCCATACATTTTGCATGCAACCCAGAAGCCTCCTGGAAGTGCTGGAAATGTGGTACTGATGTAGGCACTCACTATCATGTTTTTGGGATTGTCCTCTTATTAAACCCTTTTGGGTCTATGTCCAGACCCTTTTACAAAATCTATTGAATGTAACTATGCCCTTAAATCCCATACACTATCTGCTAGGTCTCCCCTTTCTGGGCATCGCCAAATCTGCAAGGATGCTGATAACTTTTATCTTACTAGCTGCCAAACGAGTAGTACCATGCTGCTGGTTGTCTACTTCTCCTCAAACTGGATCCCAACTACTGTCTACTTTAGCAAATATATGCAGGATGGAGCACCTGATTGAATTAAATGATGATTTAATGCCAAGGTTTAATAAAACCTGTGAGGTTTGGGATGACTGACTATTGCCCTGAAGCGGTTCCTCCAGAATCTTAGGTAGATATTGCTTATGCTCATTGATTTTGAAATGCTTATCCTATAAGTTTCTGTGTCCTGAGCTCCACAGTGTCCTCGTTTCCCTATTTTTCTATCTTCATACTTTGTTATATTATTTGACATGTTCCTTTTTGTTATGCTTGAAGTCTATGTTTTGATATGCCAATGGATAGTGTTATGTTTTACCTTGACCTTTTAGGTATGTAAGAAGCTATGTTTTCTTTATGATATACTTCTATAGGCTATTATGCTATTCTTTGTATTTGTAATTGATTTAGATTTTATTATTTGTATGTTTAAAACACCAATAAAAATACAATAAAAAAATTAAAATGAGGATGACAATAATACAATCTCAAATGCATAACTATGGCTCAAAACTGCTATGGTCCAGAAACAAAAAATAAATAAAATTAAATAAAATAAAACATCTGGACCAAATGGTTATTATTTGTGCATTTTCAAAGAATAGACCATGATCAACCACAGGTTTTGTGTTCTGAGAATGCAATGTTTCATTTGTTTGTCTTTGACTGTTGCTTGAATGATAGACATGTTTTTTTATTCAATATGACCAACTGTGTACTAGTTAGAATGGCAATATAAAACAGATCTAAGGGGGCCCACAGTGGCAAGGATATATGCATATCATTACTAGCTTCAAACATATGACATTTGGTTTTAGGTAATGTTATATGATATTGTACAGACAGAAAATAAAGTCAAGGTAATCTTTCAAGTTCAGTGTTTCATGTAATATTTTAATTTGGACACCATATTTTTCTAATTCCACTGAAATCTGGTGTTTGTTCCCAATTTGCAGCAGGTATGCTTTTTTTTTACTAATAAAATTAATGAGCACACAGTGTATTCTTTTCAGAACAAACATTGTGCTAACATTCAAAAAATTTTTTAGAAGCTGACAATATACTTGAATTTTCATAGTATGATACACAGATTCTATTGTGAACAAACAATATGCTCAAAGACATTTATGCCATTTTGCCAATATTCCTCAATATTCTCATTTTTCATTATTCATCATCATTATGTGTGTTAAATAAATTTTCAGTTAAACACTAGATAATGCGGTACATGTCATTAAATAAAAGGCTGAAAATTGAGTTCTGACTAAAACTAGCACAATGTTGCCTGTGATTTCATGTTAAAGAAAAGAAGACAGGCAAAATCTATAATGGAACAATTATTATAAAAAAAATCCTGTGATTCATCTGTTCCTGTTAATACAAGATTATTTAAGTTAATTAACTACGCCACTTCTAAGTACTGCATATCACTTTCAGACTGAAGCTGAAAGGGCATTGGCACTACATATAAAAGAATAATAGCAGGACATTAAAACAATGATCTGAAAAGCTTCCTATCTCACACATCCAGACAAAATAAGATGACTTTCTCAAAGTCAGAAGGAAAATGAATGGAATATTTTCCCGTGGATATAAGCAAAATATATGGAAACATTAAACAACAAATGCATGCTCTATAAGGCAAATTCACCTACTGCAAATGAAAGTTTCTTTTTTTGAGTGAATGTACACAGAAATCTGTTTCTCATTTGATGTATAGCCTCCAAATGTACATCCATCAATTTAAAAAACTAACCCTGAACAAGGCATCCAAGTGTTTGGAGAAAGCAGCTGTCCTCCATCTCTGGGCCTTTTTTCTATGGAAATGTCACATCTCATTTATGATTTGTCACCCAAAAGTTGTGTTCTACACGGCATGTCACTTTGTGTCAAGTGGCACAGCACGTTCCCGCCAAATGAGATAAAATAGCAAGCAATGAGGGGACTTGATGTTTGTCAGAAAACACAATAGTTAAAACGTGTAAACACATTTGCTGGAGGGAAGGCAATACCTAGTAGATTTTTCCCTTTGATAATAAAAATAAGGACCTCAGGCACAGAGCTGGGATGTCTTTCAGTCTATCAGCAACCAACAGATGTTCTTAAAGTAAGGATAACAAAATCAGGATAAGTAATCAGCTGAGGACATAAAAATATTGTCATAACATTTAAACTTTAAAATAGCCCATCTTTTGGACAGATACTACAAACGCTTTAGCCTAGAGTGAATATCTTTCAAATAGGTTTTATTTTTCTGAATATGTTACTTTTATGTTGGAGAAATGTCAATTTACTTACTCTAAAGCAGACCAAATTCTAAGGCGGTACAAAAATTACAACATGACAATCCCTAAGGCCCCGTACAGACGACCGAACATGTCTGCTGAAACTGGTCCGCGGACCAGTCTCAGCATACATGTTCGGTCGTGTGTAGGCCCGAGCGGACAGGATTCCAGCAAACATTTGCCCGCCGGGCCTTTTCCCAGCGGGCAAATATTTCCGGGCTTGTTTTAAAACAGCCCGCTGGAATCCTGTCCCCTCGGACATGTACATGTACATGTCCGAGCGCCCGCCATCTCTCGCATGCGTCGAATGACTTTGACGCATGCGTGGAAGCATTTAACTGGCAGGCCCGCCCACGTCGCCGCGTCATCGTCGCGGCAACGGTGCGGACACGCCCCGCGTATTGTTTACGTGCGGATTTCTGTATGATGGTGAGTACAGCCACCATACAGAAATCCCCGGGCAGACATGTACGGTGAAAACGGTCCGACGGACCGGTTTCATCGTACATGTTTGCTCGTCAGTACCCGACATTAGGTGTAGAGTTGAGCGAACCCGATCTCGAATAATTGGAAAAAGTTTGGGTCCGGGTTCGGAGTTCGGGAAAAAAAAATGCACGGAGGTCCCCGCAAATTCAATAACCAGACCCTTTAGGTCTGGTATGGATATTAAGGGGAACCCCGCCGTCAATTTGAAAAAAAAATGACGTGCGGTTCCCCCTAAATATCCATAACCAGACCCTTCAGGTCTGGTGTGGATTTTAAGGGGAACTCCACCCCAAATTTAAAAAAAATGGCGTGGAGTTCCCCGTAAAATCCACACCAGACCCGTTATCCGAGCACGTTGACCTGGCCGGCCGCAGAAAAGAGGGGGGGACAGAGTGTGCCCCCCCTCTCCTGAACCGCACCAGGCCACATGCCCTCAACATGGGGAGGATGTCCCCATGTTGATGGGGACAAGGGTCTCATCCCCACAACCCTTGCCCGGTGGTTGTGGGGGTATGCGGGCGGGAGGCTTATCAGAATCTGGAAGACCCCTTTAACAAAGGGGACCCCCAGATCCTGACCCCTCCCCTGTGTGAAATGGTAATGGGGTACACTGTACCCCTACCATTTCACGAAGGAAGTGAAAATAGTAGTTGTCTGAAAAAAAACACACACACCGTTGAACAAAATACTTTATCAATTAAACCAAATAAAAATCCAGCGGTGAAAATAGACGATCCATGCTGCTCCCTGATCCATCGTTGTCTTGTATCCAGCGGCGAGTTAGTTCTCCATTGACGGGTGTACGGGTGTTCTTGCCCACGATTGGTCCAGCGATGAGCAGATCCGTCCATTCAGAGCACAGCTCCGCGAATGACGCTCCGGAGCTTGACATTTCTTTTACAAGGGAGGCGGGCCACACGTCACGTGACCCCGCCCCCTCTGATGCACACTGTGCTACGTCACTGGGAAAGCCCTATTCCCTACAAAGGAATTGGGCTGTCCCAGTGACGTAGCACAGTGTGCGTCATGTGACCCCGCCCCCCTCTGACGCACACTGTGCTACGTCACTGGGAAAGCCACTGACATCCAGCAGTGCGCCATTTATGTGGCCCGAGGAGGCCAGGCTATCTGCCACCCATTGCATCTCCACGGCAATATTACCCATATGGCGGGTCTGGCGGTCCTGTTCCCTCGTTAAATCTTCGGGCAGGAATTCAGGAACCCCCTTGTCTTCCTGGTAGCCTTCCTGGGGCCAGGAGAGTCTTGGGGCCTTCTATATGGGGAGACCTGTGAGGCACTGGTTCTTATGGCGATGGACCCTGAGGGGCTCAAACTAATGGCGATGGACCCTGAGGGGCTTGACGAGATGGGGGTGGAAGTGTGCGATGGCCCAGCCAATAGGGAGGAATCCTCCAAATAGAGGCCCACCTCCTGATCCATATGGACCACATGCTCCTCAACCACCTCTTGAGTTGAGGTCTGGGCACTCCCCTCCACCAATGACTCTTGGCTTCCCAGGGGTTCAGGCTGAGGTACAGGAAGTTCCGGGGATGATGGCGTGGGATGGGCACCGGCAGCGGAAGACAGGGGAAGCTTGCAATGCTTTACCGGCTCAGTCACTATAGCAAGAAATGCACACACATTGCTTTCCTTGGTTTCCAGAATAGAAAGAGAAAGAGGAATATAGTCCTCCTCACTATAGTTTTATTAGCCACATGAAATCACAGGGCATACAGTTGATTGGTTCACATTATACATTCACACCCACTCTACCCTCCCAATCCCCCATTGCCCCTCCCATTCATCCTCCCCTCACCCACCCCTTAACACGCCCTCCTGTGAGCACATGTAAGATCCTTTGTTCAATGCTCAAACATAGGGATTCCCGGCCAGCTTCGAAAGGGTTCTCTCCTCAAACCCATGTAAAAGAAAAAGTAGAAGGAGAAGTTTGTATCTAGCATAAACAGCTCTTGTTACAAGATTCAAAGTTCCTTTCAAAAGTCACACAAGCTCCGAGTGAGGGGAAGGGGGAGGGGTCCTTGCACAAGTCCATATCTGTTTTCTCTCCACGAAAGGGTTTGGAATGTGAAGCAAAGGGGAATGCAATAGGGGGAAGGGAGGTTGAACACATCAAAAGCATAATGTCCTTCATATTAGCCTGTTACTTTAAAACAATAGCAAATGGACGAAAAAAACTCTGGATGGCCGCACTCCAAGATAACTAAAATAAAGTTGGTCTTTATTTTCAAATGCACATTCACCGCAAACAACAGGTACAGTATAGGCCGACGCGTTTCACGCTGTACTTCAGCACTTAGTCATGGCTAAGCGCTGAAGTACAGCGTGAAACGCGTCGGCCTATACTGTACCTGTTGTTTGCGGTGAATGCATGTGCATTTGAAAATAAAGACCAACTTTATTTTAGTTATCTTGGAGTGCGGCCATCCAGAGTTTTTTTTTTTCGTCCATTTGCTATAATCAGCATCGCCAGCACCCTGGTGGTTCAACAACCCTTAATGATATACGAGGCTCACCTGGAGCGGTGAAAGATTTGTCTGTACTTTAAAACAATATCTGATATAAAATCCCCAAGGAAAATAAGCAGTATTGTGACATACCCATACATACATATGCATAATGCATATAAAAACAAATAAACAGGGGGCGTGGCTTGGCGCGCAAAGGAGATGGCAGCTTAGCTTGAGAGCTCCGTCGGCATCGCGGCCCTAACCCGTCTCTCTGCACGGAAATCACCCGAGGATGAGCAAGCAAGGTTGCCATCCTCATCACACCCGTTCCAGGCGATCATCGGCTGCTAGTTCAAGTCGGAACATCTCGGATTTGTTCCGGAATCAAGCCGAGGCCTTGAAGCATACAGCAGGAGGCAAGATGGCGCCGGTACACGCGGACGAAGATTATAGCGAGGACTCCCAGTCAGCCGCCGAAGATACTGGCAGAAAGAACACTAGGGCTGACCACCCGCTCACGTACTCAGATATGTCCGGATTCGCCGCGGATATCAAGGCATCCTTTTCGGCTGCAATCACAGACCTGAAAACAAGCCTCATTGTACTGCAGGAGAAAATGGCTACCACAGAAACGGAGGGGAAGCACAGGGACAGGGCGATCCAGAGACTTGACAGGGTCGTTACCACACATTCTCTACACTTTATTGAGGTAAGCAGACACCTGGAAGACCTTGACAACAGGGGGAGGAGGAATAATATTCGGGTACGCGGCATACCGGAATCGGTGGACACAGACCAAATAGTGCCGGTCCTCCAGAGGGTTTTTAATAGCCTACTGGAGAGACCTGAAGATACGGCAATAGAATTTGTGAGAGCACACAGGGCTCTCAGAGCCAGAGGCCCAGACACGCTGCCACCTCGAGATATCATTTGCTGCATGCAGCACTTTGGACTAAAGGAGGAGATCATGTTGAAAGCCCGCAGAAACGAGCACATTGTATTCAATGGGGAGAACATTAAACTGTTTCAGGACCTCTCCCAGATAACCCTAAAAAACCGCAGGGCCCTGCGACCTTTATTGGATAAGTTAAGGGAGAGGGACCTTCGTTACACGTGGCGCTTCCCCTTTGCCCTACTCGTCACACATGGAGGCAGACAACATACGCTCCGTACCCCCATCGACCTCCCCGAATTCTGTGATGCACTGCAGCTTGGCCGGGTCGATCTGCCAGAGTGGTACCAAGAATACGCGGTCCCACCCAGAGACAGGAGCCCGACGAGATCCCCTTTGACAACGCCAGAGAAACAACTATCCAAGAGGCAGAAACCAGCTCGTCATGAAGGTCAACATCTGGGATCCCCAGGCATCCGAGCCCACCCCTCCAGGAACCTGATGGAAGCATGAAGCCCCTGAGTGTGATTCACCTCGCTCCTCGTCGCAGACCGCTCCTGTTTGTTGCTGACGCATCATTTGTTCACTGCACAACGGGCTTTTTGGCCTTTTCCCCACGCTAGCTTCACCGGGCACCTGGCCCGCACCACTGGAGACTACCGTGTGGTCAAGCGGCTATTAAGCGCGCCATGTCCGTTTGTTATTTATATTTAGAATTACGATTGCCCTGGGGTGGTAATCAAACACCCCTTAATATAAGGTGCCACATCCTGAATAATGTAGATAAATAGAAAAAGACTGTGAAGTCTGAGTCTAGGAGAAAATGGACTTTGTAGGCACCAGATTTTTTTAAAAAAATATATATAAATAATTTTAATTTGAACAGTACATTAGCACAAAAAACACTGAACAATTGCTCAATTTGATAATCAGAAAAAGAAAAACAACACAAAATACAAATAACTCAATTCCTGTCCCTTTCAGAAAGACACCGCTGATAGCCACAGGGCTAGATGTAAAAATACACAATAAGCGCTGGGTGGCGTTGTAGACTTCAAGAGATGGTGCAGGAGGAGTTTGGATAAAAGTGGGGATCAGCTCAACATGTTTCGCGACGTTGTCGCTTCTTCGGGAGCTTCTGGGTGTTTAAAAGACAAAACAGTGTTGTCATTAGAGATGTATATATATCCAAATACAATACAATATTGTTTAAACATTAGGCATATTGTACAGGAATACAAAAAGGCCTCTGAGCATATAAGAAACAGCATTTCGACTGTGGCCATAATACTCACCGAAAAACGGTGTTTAGAAACTTTGAAGAGTGCTCAGCAGCGTCCAGAATTAAATATATGATCAGACCAACTACCTTAGTCAGATGAAATGAGATACCAAGGGTCAAAGCCACACTGACCATGCACCGCCGGGCAGGTTTGAACCAGTTGGGGTATCTAAAAATTGGATAGTAGACAAGAAAAAATAATAATGTGTCCAACACTAGGTGGGACCATAGAAAAATTACAAAAGGGAAGTTAAGGAAAAAGAAAAAAGACGAAAAAAGGAAAAAGACGGATGAAAAAAGTATATATGAAAAGTATAATATGTATAAAATTTGACTGATATAACATACCTTAAAAGAGGTATAAGGGCCTAGGCATTCAGAGGACAATTCCAAGAGCTGGAAAAGGGGAACGCCCTTAGATAGAAAATACTGGGACACCAGAAGGTAAAGGGTCCATGTGAATTCCCTCCTAACTGTAACAAGTCCAGAAAATATAAACGGTAAAAAGTATATATATAAAGAAAGAAAAAATTATAAATATGAAGAAACAAATAAATGATAATATTATTATTGGTTGCCAGATAGTAAACTAAAGGATTTAATAGGCACTTGATTTATAGGAGAAGTAGTTGATATTTCAAAAGGAACCTGACATTAAACAAAAATATAAAAATATAAGCAATGATTTTTACCTTGATAATAAAGGACTGGATAACAAGTCAATTCACAAAAATTGCCACAAGATGGCAGCGTTGAGCGTTAGGCTGGAGCGAGGAGTGAGGAAACCCCCACAGTGGAACAGCAATCAGCTGTTGAAAATACAAAACCACTCTTAATAGAGGCATGGTGGCAGACAAAAATAAGCAAGGGTAATGAAGGAAAAAGAATTTGTGTACATACCCAATGCTTGACTAGCAGATGGAACGATCTTGGGCAGTGAAATGGTGTATAGGCCCCCTGGACGTCCGTCCTGGCTGGCATTCAACAAAGAGCAACTGCATGCACAGGCTCTTGTTGAATTTAAATACCCCGCGCGGATGACGTCACGCTAATTGACAATCATCCGACAGGCCAGAAAACAATACACTGCGCATGCGCGTGCGCATGCGCACAGAGAGCCGCGATCAGGCTTTCTGAGTGGATGGAAAACAAGTGTATGTATATGGTGTTTCCCAGATGGAAAAAAGAAATGGGGAATTTTTGACACCATATTGAGAGTGCCATCACACATTCTAAAGTCTGGATGAATAACATCTGACCGGATAGTGTGATGGCTTACCTGGCCACTGGTTCATCTGCTCAACGGCGCATGGCACTGTGGTGACAGGTGGTAAGGCAGGCATAAGTCTGAACATATATAGACGCTGGATGAGCAAACAATAAGAAAAAATGATGAAACATTTATATAGAAAGACATGCAAAATACATGTATAACAGGATTGAATCCATCATAGAGTGGACATATACAACACAATAAATAATGATCATAGGTAACAAACTAACATCAAGCCTTTATCAAGCAAAAACCAATCCTGTGATCCATAATCGAAGTCCAGGCATTTCTAAATGCGGCCATTGCGCTTATTGCCCTTGGGTGCAAGCTGGCACCAAATTTAGCCTGCCCAATGGGGAAACGTTTAGACCTCGCTTTCAGGCCAGTTGTGACACCGAGGGGGTCATTTATTTAATGACCTGTAAATGCGGGGCTTACTATGTCGGAAAAACATTACGTAAATTTAAGAAAAGGATCTACGATCACATTTATTATTCGCAATACGCCAAGATGCTCACACCGATAAGTCGCCATCTGGGGTTATTTCATAAATTTGACACATCTTCTATTCAATTTCTTGTTTTGGAGGTTGTCCCGCGTGACCCTCGAGGGGGTAACTGGGACAAATCTATTCTTCAGAGGGAGACCCTGTGGATAGAGCGCTTGGGCGCCACTAAATTACCGGGGATCAATGAGGTACTATCATACAGGCCCTTCCTTTGAGGGACCTGTATGGCAGCTCCCATACTTAGAGATCGATCCATCAAACCAACGGTGGTTTTCCAACGCTGATTGTCTACCTGCATAATATTCATAATTATTTCTTCTTTTGTTGTATTTTAGTTTTTGTTTTGGTTTTCGTTTTATTATTTTAGGTCTGACCATTATATATCTAAATGGTTTTGATTTCACTTCTCTCTATGTAATAATCTCAATACGGTTAATTAATACCTCAAATCTCTTGTGACCTGATCAAGCTATAGCATTAAGCTAGTCTGTCCTAGTGGCCAAAGTGGCCCCGGTTTGGGCCACCCCCATTTCCCCTTCCCAATGTCCAGGTTTTAAAAGTGTGTTCTGTGACAAATTTTGTGCAGTTTCCTTATTGATTTGTCATTAATAAGTAGAAACAGTACTATGATCATTATTTATTGTGTTGTATATGTCCACTCTATGATGGATTCAATCCTGTTATACATGTATTTTGCATGTCTTTCTATATAAATGTTTCATCATTTTTTCTTATTGTTTGCTCATCCAGCGTCTATATATGTTCAGACTTATGCCTGCCTTACCACCTGTCACCACAGTGCCATGCGCCGTTGAGCAGATGAACCAGTGGCCAGGTAAGCCATCACACTATCCGGTCAGATGTTATTCATCCAGACTTTAGAATGTGTGATGGCACTCTCAATATGGTGTCAAAAATTCCCCATTTCTTTTTTCCATCTGGGAAACACCATATACATACACTTGTTTTCCATCCACTCAGAAAGCCTGATCGCGGCTCTCTGTGCGCATGCGCACGCGCATGCGCAGTGTATTGTTTTCTGGCCTGTCGGATGATTGTCAATTAGCGTGACGTCATCCGCGCGGGGTATTTAAATTCAACAAGAGCCTGTGCATGCAGTTGCTCTTTGTTGAATGCCAGCCAGGACGGACGTCCAGGGGGCCTATACACCATTTCACTGCCCAAGATCGTTCCATCTGCTAGTCAAGCATTGGGTATGTACACAAATTCTTTTTCCTTCATTACCCTTGCTTATTTTTGTCTGCCACCATGCCTCTATTAAGAGTGGTTTTGTATTTTCAACAGCTGATTGCTGTTCCACTGTGGGGGTTTCCTCACTCCTCGCTCCAGCCTAACGCTCAACGCTGCCATCTTGTGGCAATTTTTGTGAATTGACTTGTTATCCAGTCCTTTATTATCAAGGTAAAAATCATTGCTTATATTTTTATATTTTTGTTTAATGTCAGGTTCCTTTTGAAATATCAACTACTTCTCCTATAAATCAAGTGCCTATTAAATCCTTTAGTTTACTATCTGGCAACCAATAATAATATTATCATTTATTTGTTTCTTCATATTTATAATTTTTTCTTTCTTTATATATATACTTTTTACCGTTTATATTTTCTGGACTTGTTACAGTTAGGAGGGAATTCACATGGACCCTTTACCTTCTGGTGTCCCAGTATTTTCTATCTAAGGGCGTTCCCCTTTTCCAGCTCTTGGAATTGTCCTCTGAATGCCTAGGCCCTTATACCTCTTTTAAGGTATGTTATATCAGTCAAATTTTATACATATTATACTTTTCATATATACTTTTTTCATCCGTCTTTTTCCTTTTTTCGTCTTTTTTCTTTTTCCTTAACTTCCCTTTTGTAATTTTTCTATGGTCCCACCTAGTGTTGGACACATTATTATTTTTTCTTGTCTACTATCCAATTTTTAGATACCCCAACTGGTTCAAACCTGCCCGGCGGTGCATGGTCAGTGTGGCTTTGACCCTTGGTATCTCATTTCATCTGACTAAGGTAGTTGGTCTGATCATATATTTAATTCTGGACGCTGCTGAGCACTCTTCAAAGTTTCTAAACACCGTTTTTCGGTGAGTATTATGGCCACAGTCGAAATGCTGTTTCTTATATGCTCAGAGGCCTTTTTGTATTCCTGTACAATATGCCTAATGTTTAAACAATATTGTATTGTATTTGGATATATATACATCTCTAATGACAACACTGTTTTGTCTTTTAAACACCCAGAAGCTCCCGAAGAAGCGACAACGTCGCGAAACATGTTGAGCTGATCCCCACTTTTATCCAAACTCCTCCTGCACCATCTCTTGAAGTCTACAACGCCACCCAGCGCTTATTGTGTATTTTTACATCTAGCCCTGTGGCTATCAGCGGTGTCTTTCTGAAAGGGACAGGAATTGAGTTATTTGTATTTTGTGTTGTTTTTCTTTTTCTGATTATCAAATTGAGCAATTGTTCAGTGTTTTTTGTGCTAATGTACTGTTCAAATTAAAATTATTTATATATATTTTTTTAAAAAAATCTGGTGCCTACAAAGTCCATTTTCTCCTAGACTCAGACTTCACAGTCTTTTTCTATTTATCTACATGTCCGTTTGTTACACGACCAGATGAGAGGGACAGACATGCCAGTCGCTGAAGCCCCACCGCCCGCCCTTTGGGTAACTACCTGATTTCATTTGATAAAAACTGTAAGCCTTTTCTCATGCACCCTCCATCTACAGCGACCGCTCTACCTGGGATCAGGTGAGCTGGTTTGTGGAGCCTTATGGCCGGCTGAGTTGTTAGGTCAGTTTGTTTCACACTCAGCTGTTTTGTCACGCACCAACATTTTAACTATATGTGTTTCTCAGCCCACTGATTATGGGCTTATTGGGAGAGGAGAGATTGGTGGGCCTATAACCTTGCGGGGCTGGCTGCTGGGTACATGATCAAGCACTCCTGCTTTACGTGTGACTGCCCCTGGGCGCAGTTTTTAGGCTGGGCTGTCAGTAGCTTATGGGGTATGTGCAGTCTGTTAGAAGGATGACTTACCATTAATCAATAGTTCATCTGCTTATATTTAGATGTTTTCACTTATTGTTTCATGTTGATATGATGCCAGTTTTTACAATTGTCTTACGATGCGTACGAGGGGCGATGGACGGGTCCGGGACACCTTTGACGGGTGGCCTGACCACTCGATCGCTCCCCTTTGGTGACCTTGCCTCCACATAACTAAATCTTCGCTGACCCTGCGACCATTGCTTAAACTGTTTTTCCATTGCAGAGTAGACTCTTTAGCTCGCAATTAGCCTTTAGATAGGGCCGTTGCCCGACCGTTCTGAATTCATATACCTAACTCCGCCTCCCGTATCGATCTCGCATACGGGACTGGGTTACGTTAGCCGTTTGTTTCGGCGCGCATTCCGTGTTCCCCCCATAGGGTACGTGAGCGGGCCTCTGGGCTTGGCTCAGTACGCTGATTAGAGTTCCCCGGGATGTTATATACGTCTGGGAGAAGTTATCCTCACACCTTCTTTTCCTATTTCACACTCTATTGCTTCCCCCCTACCCTTTCTAATCATTGTCCCACTTGGGATCTATTGATCCTTTCCCTCCCTCCCCTCAATACCTCACCCCCCCCCCCCAGAAGCTAGTGGTGAACATAGTACTTGGTGCACAGACAGGTCGCCTGGGACCCTCTTTCTTGTGAGGGAGCCCCCCCTCCTCTCTGTGACTTAAGTATGGCTTACTCCGGTCTTGGACGCAATCCTTCAGTGATATCCCACAATGTTAGAGGTCTGAACATCCCTGAGAGACGCTCAGCGTTGCTGAGGGAACTCAGAAAAAGCAGGCCCGATTTCGTTTTCTTACAGGAAACACATCTTAAGACGGGACAGATTCCGAAACTCACTGATTCATATTTTATAGAGGCCCACCACGCCACTAATGATGTCTCTAAGACTAAAGGGACGACCATATTGGTCAGTAGGTCCGCCTCCTTCGAGCTAACTGACAAACTGGTAGACCCTGGAGGTAGGTTCATCTTCATTAAAGGGAAGTGTGGAGGAACCCCGGTCACACTAGCCAACGCATACTTCCCCAACACATCACACCTGACCTTCTGTCAGAGGCTAGTAGGAGAGCTGAAGGCTTTCAGCTCTGGCCTTTTGATCCTTGGTGGAGATTTTAACGTCCCCCTGGACCCCCTAACGGACACTTCAGCCGGCAAGACATGTATCAGATACAGGATCTTAAAAAGGATTAAGGCACTATTACACTCTCTCAATTTAGTAGACACATGGCGCTTCCTCCACCCAGACGACAAAGACTTCACTTTTTATTCGAACCCGCATAATCGATACTCCAGGATCGATTACTTATTCATTTCGCAACAAGACCTACAGGTAGTGGCGGAAGCTCACATAGGGACGCAGAGTCTCTCTGACCACGCCCCAATCTCCCTCACTTTAAACCAGGCAACACCTCAAACTAGGACCTTGATGTGGAGGCTGAATGCCTCTCTATTGACTGACCCGACCTTACTTCCTGAGCTGAATTCAGCCCTCCTTGAGTACTTCAAACACAATGTCACCCCAGAAACAGACCCCTTGATGGTATGGGAGGCCCATAAGTGTACAATCAGGGGGGAATTAATCAGGATGGGTTCAAAGAAAAAGAAGGAGAGAGAGGGGGAAATTTTGAAGCTGATAAATCAGATCCGTCTTTTAGAAACCCAGCACAAACAATCCTTGTCTATCCAATCAGCGACTTCGCTTTTGGAGTCAAGGAAAGCCCTGAGACAGATCATTGACGCTAAGACCAAGAGATTCTTTTTCTTCCGGAGAAAGCTATACTATGAACATGGGGACAAGCCTGGTAACCTGCTGGCCAGGGCTTTAAAGGGACCGATTTCGCGTTGCACCATAGCGGGCATTCAGAACAAAAGTGGTAGAATTGACAGGGAAACAAACAAGATTGCGCAACATTTCCAAGAATTCTACACCAAATTATATAACTTGCCAACACACCATACAACATCTGGGCCCAGGGAGATTAGAACGCAGGCAATTAAGGACTATCTGACAGAATCCGCTCTACCCTCACTTTCCTTAGAGGATGCCTCCCTTCTAGAGAAAGAAGTAAATGCCTCTGAGTTGAAGGCCGCAATCAAAGACCTGAAGGCGGGCAAAAGCCCTGGACCTGACGGGTTTAGCGCCATATATTATAAGACATTTTTAGACATACTTCTTACCCCCCTCAAAGACGCCCTAAACTCGCTATCCACTCATAGGGAAATACCCCCTGACTTTCTGTCTGCTTACATCACTGTGTTGCCCAAACCGGGCAAAGACCCACTCCACTGCACAAGCTACAGGCCGATATCCCTGTTAAATCTGGATGTCAAGCTGATGGCGAAGATAGTCGCCAACAGGTTGAGACCCTTGTTACACAAATTGATAGGCCCATGCCAGGCAGGCTTCATGCCTGGTAGGGAGGCCAGGGATAATGTAACTAAGTCACTGAATCTTATCCACGCGGCCCGAGTACGAAAGATCGAAGGCTTTCTCCTATCGACGGATGCGGAGAAGGCCTTCGATCGAGTAGACTGGGACTTCATGTTGGGGACATGTCGTCACGTGGGCCTAGGCCCACACATGATGGCATGGATCTCAGCATTATATAGGAACCCCTCGGCTAAACTTAAAATTAACGGCTCACTATCTGACAGGGTCAACATTAAAAACGGGACCAGGCAGGGGTGCCCTCTGTCACCTCTACTTTTCATACTCTCACTGGAACCCTTCATCAGACGGGTCCTGGCAAATACCGACATCAAGGGATTTCAACTAGAGGGGAAGGAGTTTAAGGTCGCGGCCTATGCCGACGATCTTTTGTTCTTTCTGTCGGCCCCGCACACTACCTTACCGTCCCTCCTGAGGGAATTTTCGCTGTACGGCCAACTAGCAAACCTTAAAATCAATTACTCCAAGTCTGAAGCACTGAACATCACATTACCAGATGCTGTACTGAAACTGGCCCAAAGCAATAACCCTTTCACGTGGCAACCCTCTGCCATAAAATACCTTGGTGTCTGGTTAACCCCTAGGCTCCAGTCGATTTTTGAACGGAATTTTCCCCCCCTCTTCAAAAACATTGAACGAGATCTGAAGACATGGCACCCTTGCCATTTCTCGTGGTTTGGTAGGGCTGCCGTCTGTAAGATGACGGTCCTCCCCAGGGTCCTCTATCTTATCAGGGCATTGCCGGTCAGGATCCCCACCAGCTTCTTCAAAAACCTACACTCCATCCAGATGAAATTTATCTGGGCGCACAAGCCCCCTCGCATAAAATCGAATCTATTGACTAAACCCAAGGCACAGGGGGGACTGGGTATTCCTGACTTTAAGGCTTACTATCACGCCTCCCATATTGGCAGGATTATTGATTGGCACTGCCATTCTAACAGCAAGGACTGGGTGGGGATTGAGTCCCTCCTCATATCTATTCCCTTGAAGCATTCACCCTGGATGTCCAAGACCTCTTACCCTCAGTCAGTTCAGGCTCACCCCCTGGTCAGTACCACACTTAATATTTTCCACCAGCTGACTAAACATGCTGGACTCTCATCCCCCCTGAGTCCACTCACCCCCTTGACGAATAACCCAGGATTCCTACCGGGATTAGAAAAGGGTTTCTTAGGTTCCAATGCTGCTAAAGTCCCCCTGCTCGCACGGCACTGCTTCAACAACCAAGCAATGAAAGACCTGACACAATTCAGGACGGACAATAATTTGCCCCTACTGCCCTGGTGGTCATACCTTCAAATTCGTAGCTTTATAACCAACCATGCTCACGAAACACACCTAACCAGAGACCTTACCGAACTTGAAAAGGTTTGCGACAAGGGGGAACAGGTCCATAGATCAACTTCTGTGGCCTATTCGTGGCTACAGGAGATGACAGATTCCGACTCGAACAAATATAGGGAGAAGTGGTCGGGCACCTTGGGCATTCAGATCACGGAGGCACAGTGGACCAGAGCCTGTATCCTGTCCCACAAATGCTCTATTAGCACTAGATTACAGGAGACGGCATACAAGCTCTTAACACAGTGGTATGCCACACCGGAAAGGGTCAATAAGTGGTTCCCACAGGCTTCGGATGAGTGCTGGAGGTGCCATAGAGAGAAGGGAACTTTATTGCACATCTGGTGGCAGTGTGACATGATAACACCTTATTGGTCGGAGGTCAGGGAGGTGGTGAAGCGGATCACGGAGACCAAACTTTCCCTTGATGCGGCATGTTGTCTGCTGCACGTTTCTCATCTCTCCCTTGGAGCCTATAAAAAATCCCTGTCCAGACACTTACTCAATGCAGCCAAATCACTGGTCCCATTGCACTGGAAGTCCACAAAGGTCCCCACTGTGTCTGATTGGCTACGCAAAGTTGCTGACGTTTGCGAAATGGAAGACACCACAGCCCAATCCACCGAAAGTGTGGAGAGATATCACAAGACTTGGTCTCCCTGGTTCACCTTCAGGTTTTCGCAAGACTATGATCTCCTGTTACAGAAATAAAGATGATTAGACAGGAATGTCTGTCCCACTATGCATGTGTAATGTTACTTGCTTTTATCTAACCCCATGCTTGGTTACCTTATATGTCTTTTCTCAATGCTTAGCCACCTACCCACCAATGCGACCCCGATGACCTCTAAAGATGCATAATTGTCAGATTCATGGTCAGCTGCCTCTTTGTAATCACGATCACTGATATATGTTTATATCCATTCCTCAACATGCAACGAGGTCTTAACGAATAGTACTTCACCACTCCTCATGCACTACTCCCATTCCCCCCTCCCCCCCCTCCCTCCACCCTCTCCACCCTCTCCACCACCCCCCCCTATTATCTCTCTTCCCACTATTCTTATTTTTTACCATTGCCACATGGAAGATTCTTTAGATCTTGTGAGGGGGAAACCTCTCACTTAACCGGACCCAGGGATCTGGCCCTGCAACGGTACTGCCCTAGTTAAGCCTATTCCCCTTACAGTGATATATGCTTTATATTTATACAATGTTACATGCCTTATGTCTATGCATTTCACTAATGATTGATTGCTTTTCAAATACTGTTGGAATGTGACTTCCATTTGTACTTGTACATTTACTTCTTTTCCCTAATAAACTTTGATGTGAAAAAACAAATAAACAGTATAAGGAAAATAGGAAAGAGAAACATTTTAGTGATTCGAATGATAAAAATAATTAGCCTAATTTGAAAATAGGAATTTTAGAATCATCCACCACAGCAGATGGCCCCGCTCCCTCCTGCACATCTGTGGATGACACAATACATTCACATGTTGGTGGACCCAGACACTTGTCACATGTTCCCTTCCACCCCCTCACATGCTACACACCAGATAGGAGATCAAACACACGTACCTGTCCTAAAGGCCAGTTCAATGGAGTCATAGCCCTCCACTCCCTACACTTGCTCCCTCTGAAGGCACCGGGCAACCACCTGCTCCTCAGGAGTCAGGCTAAGAGCAGAGGCTGGTCCAACTCCAGTGCCCCTGGCATGCTTCCTCATTGAGCCCAGCTTCTCTTTGACCACCCGGCGCAGGTCATTCATCTTTTTTGCAATGTCCTTGGGGGTCCTTACCTCATTCCCAAGGGCATTGACCTGGGTGGTGATCTTCATCAGGATCTCATCCCTCATGGCCTTACTAGTGGTCTTACTCTCGGCCCCATGGAGGCGAGCATTGTACCTCTCCATGGCCGAGATCACAATGGCCCTCTCCTGTGGGGAGAAGTTCTTCCTGCTCTTATCCCTCCTGGATGCTGGAGCAGACATGGCACACTGCAAAAGCACTTACACCACTAAAAACCAAACGGGTGTACTTTTGCACATGTCTGGGTGTATTTATACGCAGTGGGCCGGCGTATCTCAGGGTTTACGCCGGGCGTAGTTGTGAGCATGCGCAGAGGGGCGCGGGACATATGTCCATTTCACAGCGCATGCGCCGTGCGTTCGGCCCTTCATTTGCATGGGGTCACGCTTCATTTAAATGGATCACGCCCACCACCTTCCTACTTCGAATTACGCCAACGAATTTACATTACGCCGACGCAAGGTTGGGCGCATTTGCTCTGAGAATACGGTGCTTGCCTCTCTAAGTTACGTTGGCGCCGATCTACGTGAATCTGGGCCTATGTGTTGTAATGGGGGCAGGACTTGTGGACAGCAATCAAATAGAAAGCAACACAGTGTTTTAGCAGCAGAACGCTGCCAAATGACTATACACTGTTTACACACACAGATTTAAAAAAAAAATACCGTATTTGCCGGCGTATAAGACGACCCCCTAATTTTCCAGCTAAAATGTTGGTTTTGGGATATACTCACTGTATAAGACGACCCCCTTCCTCCCTACTTCCTACTGTTGTTTTTTCAGGAGTCCTGAAAAAAACAACCGTTTTTAAAACTTTATTTCCATTGATACATGTTCCCTCGGGCAAGACCCCGGTTCTCAAAGACGTTTTCACAGGCATACTATAGACACCCAGCAGGTACAATATTTAACCACTTCCCGCCCGGCCTATGGCCGATTTACGTCTGGAAGTGGTTCTAAAAACCTGACAGGATGTCCATGGATGTCCTGCAGGATTTCATGCCGCGCGCGCCCGTGGGGGCGCGCAGCGCGGCGATCGGTGATGCGGGGTGTCAGTCTGACACCCTGCATCTCCGATCTCGGTAAAGAGCCTCCGGCGGAGACTCTTTACCACGTGATCAGCCGTGTTCAATCACGGCTGATCATGATGTAAACAGGAAGAGCCATTGATGGCTCTTCCTCACTCGCGTCTGACAGACGCGAGTATAGGAGAGCCGATCGGCGGCTCTCCTGACAGGGGGGGTACGCGCTGATTGTTTATCAGCGCAGCCCCCCCTCGGATCGCCACACTGGACCACCAGGGAAGCCCACCCTGGACCACCAGGGTGGGCCAAACAAACAAAAAAAAAGCATTGAAAAAAAAAAAAATTCTTAAAAAAAAAAAGTTAAAAAAAAAAAAAAAAAAAGATGCCAATCAGTGCCCACAAATGGGCACTGACTGGCAACATGGGTAGATCAGTGCTGCCCCACAATGTCCATCAGTGCCACCCCACAGTGTCCATCAGTGCCACCCCACAGTGTCCATCAGTGCCACCCCACAGTGTCCATCAGTGCCACCCCACAGTGCCCATCCATGCCCAGTGCCCACCTATCAGTGCCCATCTGTGCCACCCATAAGTGCCGCCCATGAGTGCCCATATGTGCCGCCTATGAGTGCCCAGTGCCGCCCATGAGTGCCCATCAGTGCCGCCCATGAGTACCCATCAGTGCCGCCTATGTGTGCCCATCAGTGCCACCTATGTGTGCCCATCAGTGCCGCATACCAGCGCCGCCAATCAGTGCCACCTCATCTGTGCCCGTCAGTACAACCTCATCGATGTCCATCAGTGCCATCTCATCGGTGCCCATCAGTGCCACCATATCAGTGCCCGTAATTTAAAGAGAAAACTTACTTATTTACAAAAAAATTAACAGAAAAAAATAAAAACGTATTTTTTTTTCAAAATTTTCAGTCTTTTTTTAGTTGTTGCGCAAAAAAAAATCGCAGAGGTGATCAAATACTACCAAAAGAAAGCTCTATTTGTGGGGAAAAAATTACGCCAATTTTGTTTGGGAGCCACGTCGCACGACCGCGCAATTGCCATTCGGCTCATCCCTACCACTGAGGATGATGGCAACTTTTATAATTGAGAAATGAATTACCCGTCGTGGGCTTAGTAAAATTCTTGGCATGTATGTCCTTCCCAATAAAGAAGAGCTCCAGATGAAGAAAGGCCAACTGGTGTTTGAAGGGCTATGCATTGTGTCCATTGCTGATTATATGGGCACATTTAGCAATAATACATATCATATGGATGACTCACACTCATGTGTCTAAATATCATGTGCCTAGTCAGGTTTCTTCCGTATTTCTGGTCTTACCACATACTTCCAGCAATGTGTAGATAAGCCCGCCTATGCAGCATTTCTTAACCTATAGAAAGTCTACAAGTTTCTTTGTTTCATGTTATTTCCCTATATAAAAGACGAGGCTTGTCATAATAAAGCCAGAGTAAGTTTTGACCTACAACCGTGTTTGTCATTATTTGAAAAGGTCGAAATTTGCTCTCCCGCTATCGAGAGGAGATCATACCAAGGTGGTCAGTACATTATACCTTACAATTTGGGGTCTCGTCCGGGATATAGGTGATCTCCCTTCGTCCGTTTAATCGGTCGGAGGGCTCGGATCAATTCCTGTATTCCTAAATTATTCTCAGTCAGGGACTGTCATAGAATCGCGTCTAGGACGCGTGTAAGGGTGGTTCGGCGCCATAATATAGACATCGGGGATGTCCAAATAAGATAGTCTCAGGGAGACATAGATACACATTGGTATGATCGCCTAATATATTGCTGTTTAAAGTATTAAGAATTTTAAAGTATAAGTGTATAATCTGTTTGTGTGGTACAAGTGTCTAGAAGGTGAGCTAGACCAGGACCACTTGAGAAGACGTTTGTGACAAAGTATAAGACGCCCCGTTTTCGTGGCTAGGTGAAAGCCGTTAACCCACGATAGACGAAAGCAAGTGATACTGAGTCGGTCGTCTGTGTAATTTGTATGACTTGTCCATGGTGTAAAGTTTGTTTAGTATTTGATATAACCGAGTGGAATTTAAAATCTGCCAAGTTAGTTTCAATAATCTCTCCCAAAGGAAGTAAAAAGTATTTAGGTCGCAGGGTAGATTTTCCGGATAGACACAATAAGGTTGTACCTTATACAATCTGTCACGATCACGCTCACCAGCGGCAAATTAACTAACCACGACGAGCGTATCGTGACGGGGCTATATGAGGAACTAAAGGAATAAGAAGGAATTTCTACTAAGCACGTAAGACTGGCTGTGATACTTCACAGCCCGCATTACCGTTGGCCACCACTAGAGGGAGACTCCACTCCAATCCAGCTAGCTGACCACACACAGGCAGATACAAATCTTACAGACAATCTGGTGCACGCTAAGGGTTGGGAAACAGTCTAGCAATTACTACACACTTCTAGGGTTCCTCCAGCTATCCTGTAAGCTTGAATCCCAGTGTAATTAACTCTTCCCACTGTCCCCACACCCACACACCAGACACACAATAAACGATAGCCTGCCACCACCTAACAGTTTGTCCACAGACTGGTCTGCTGAGCCACCACACACACAGATCTCTGACTGGCAGATCTGTTAGCTTACAATCAGCATGCAATCTGCCAACATACAGTGAAATTGCATACCGATTGGCAGGTAACATAGACTAAACACTTAGGCACTAAAATACAATAACCTCTCCAGAGATATGAGTCCTTCGCTTAATACACAGAAGTCACTTATTAATTTAATAGTTTAATATCCCGAAAAGTGGGCAGCACATACAAAGAAAAAAAAAAGAGTTATACAATAAATTTTCATTGTGAAGTTGACGCTTCACTAATTGGTGTAACATATAGACAGATTCTGAACATTTTTTCAGAGTCAAAGTACAATCTTATTGTGTGATCAATGACTTGTCCCCTGTGCCAAACCAAACAACCCAAAGTCACTTTTATTTTACAAAACACCGACTTTACTTATAAAAATTGTATTATCCAAGCCATAGATAAATTTCCCAACACAATCTGTACTGTGTGGGATCCAATCAAACCTGGATCTTGTTTCCAGTGTGTTTGGCACAAAGATTTTGATTGTGTCGAAACAACCATCGGATACAAATTTGGATCAGTTTATCCAACTGACCAGTCCCGGTGTTTAGATCAATGGGGACCAAACAAAGTAAGTCTACCTAAGAATATGTTGCCCGAGTAGGAGGCACCGATTATTTCCTTGTCAATCTGTGGGTGGATAATATAGCAGGATGGACACAGTTGTTCACCCTTCCCTAGGGACGGGGCAAATGACCTGTTCCATATGGATATGGTGAAGGGACTGTGTCTAGGAGATCAGGTCGCATGGCCATACTATGGTCCGGACCCACAATGGGACCAGGATTATATGAGACATGGGGGGGGAACAATGGTTGGAAGTTGCCCCCTTTTGGTATGATAGACCCAGACCCAATTCTAAACGTCCCAAACCCATAGATCACTCAAAAAGATATGAGTTAGAGAAATTATGTATTAAGAAGGGAACTTCTGGCATAACTCCCATTCCACCCCCCCAAATACCAAGCCCTTTACCCACAATTTACGGAGGAAGAAATAGCCTCAGGTATAATCGCGAGTACCCAAAACCGACCCGTTCCTTCAGCCCCAAACCTTCCAAGACCACAGCAGGGCCCCCCACCATCCTCTACTGCTCCATCTCAGGTGCCCGACTCCTCGGAGCAGGGTGGCGCGGAGGAGGAAGGTTCGGGGGAGGAGGACTCAGAGGAAGAGGAGGGTGTTGATGCCGGAGCCAAAGCATCTGGATCACTAGTAGTAAATATTCTTAATAAAACAGGTATCGGAGGACTAATCAGTCCTCTTCGTACCAATTGGTCGGGGACCGTCCGAAGACAAAATGTCCCTAAAAAGAAAAAGGGGGATCAAACCAATGAAGTGTCTCATATGCCTTTTATGACGGTTGGGGATCAGTTGTTGAAAAAGCCTATGGATATTGAAGATATTAATAGGATTTTAAAACATTGCCCCAAACCCAATATGGCACCAAAAGGTTGCATAAGTTATCTAAAGAAGGCATGCAAGGGAAGAAATTTCACACAGGAAGATATGAGACTGATAGTTGATGGAATTGTAGAAACCCATTCCGGATGGAAATGGAATAAGGTCCCTACTATCAGTGTCATGGACCTCACCCGGCAAACTGCAAATACTTACCCTTTAAATACAGAAGATGGGCAGAAGCAAATGTGGGTAAAATTAGAGGCACATATGATAGAAGTTTTCAAGTCCCGATCCTCCCTCCCTGTTGCTGTTTCTTGCAAACAGAAACCGGGAGAATGAGTACTTGAATTCTGGAAAAGATTTGTGAAATGCTGGACGGAAGATGCCGGTCTCCCTAAAATGGATAATGAACAACTGCTCATTTCCACTTTTATTAGCAACCTCTCATCACACATAAGTCTCACAGTTAAACAAGCCATATCCACCTGGCCCTCAGATTCTGAAGAGGAATTTGAAAAACACCTTCATGTGAAGGATGCTGCAGGGGTCTTTGATGTAAAGAAACCCACTGTTTCTACTCATAATTATCAGGGAAGAATAAACCCTGACAATTATAGACAAACCAGAGGTAGGAGACCAGAGAGGGGACAGTCATCTAATCGCAGTAACATGGACAGGGATCACATGAATAGAAACGCACAGGACAGACCTTGTTACAATTGCGGCCGTTCTGGCCATTGGGCCAGAAATTGCCCCCTACCTGACAGAAGGGCCAATTCCCAAGACCAGAACCCTGGCCTGCCCAAGACAAATACCCAACATAGATTTGACATAGACTGGACTCAACACCCACGTTGACGAGGCCCGGAGGATTGCTCCCAGGCCTTTACACAGATCACTGACAGTTGGGAAGAATCACCATTTATTGCACTTCAAGTCCAAGGGAGATATGTTCAATTTTTGGTGGACAGTGGAGCGAATACCAGTGTCCTGTGTAGGGATCAATACCAAGGTCCAATCCTTCAATGGGAATAAATGGGATAACCACCAAAACTTATGAAACGGCTTTGCTCCCTGTCCATGCTTCAGATGGAACATTTGTCATGAATCATGTTTTCAAGATTATCCCCGGTTGTCCGGTAAATTTGCTAGGAAGGGATCTTTTTGAAAAACTAGAACTTAGCATCCACTGGAGTCCGGACGGACTCAGTGTGGAATCTAAGGTAATACCTATAACCCGTCAAAATTTTTGTCAGTCTAGCGGTTTCCGACGAACTACTCACTGTTGATAACGGCATATGGTCACAGAATGATTTTGACACCGGTCTCATTGATTGTACCCCCTACCGGGCAACTCTGAAACCAGGTGCTCAACCAGTGTTTCATAAACAATACCCTTTGTCAAAAGAGAAACTAGATGGAATAAGACCCATGATACAGGACTTTTTAGAGAAGGGAATTTTAACCCCTATCTGCTCTGCATATAGTACCCCTATCAACTCTGTTTCCAAACCAGACGGTAGTGTCAGATTTGTCCAGGACCTAAGGGCAATAAATGATTTAATCATCCCCATTGCCCCGATAGTACCAGATGTCACCTCCCTCCTTTCCTCCATCCCTGCACAAGCCACCTATTTTTCTGTAATCGATCTGAAGAATGCCTTTTTTAGCATACCTGTACACGAGGACACTAGGCCTCTGTTTGCATTTACCTTCGAGTGTCAACAACTCACCTGGTGCCGTATGCCCCAGAGATATGCTGATTCACCTGTTGTGTACAGCATAGTCCTCCAAGCCATATTAAAACCCTGGCACCCCCCCCCAAGGTTCTGTCCTGCTACAATACGTGGATGATCTCCTCGTTTGTAGTCTATCAAAGGAGGCCTGCAGGGAAGATTGTTTATAGTTGATAGGTTGGTTACATGAATGTGGGCACAAAATTTCACCCAAAAAGTTACAATGGTGTAAAGAGGAAGTTGAATATCTTGGTTTTGTTCTCAGTCAAGGTAGTAGGAAAATCAGTCCTAACAGTATCCAATCTGTCTTGGGCCTGGTCAACCCAACCACTCAGAAAGAAATGCTATCATTCCTGGGTATGATAAATTACTGCAGACAGTGGATACCAGACTGTTCCTACTATGACAACATTTTGAGGCAATGCACACTGTCAGACAAACCAAAAGATATAATATGGTCACAAGAAATGTTAAACGCTTTTGAAAAGTTGAAGTTAGCAATGATGTGTAGTCCTGCTTTGGGCCTCCCTGAATATGTAAAGCCATTTCAACTATATGCAAGGAACAACTGTAAAACCATAGGGGGGGTACTGACACAAGAACACGTTGGAAAGTTTAGACCCGTAGCTTTTTTTTTTAAGGTAATGCCAATTTCTGTACAAGGTATGCCCGCTTGTTTGAGAGCCCTAGCAGCAGGTGAAATGGTGGTGGAAATGTCAGTAGCTTTCACCCTGGGCCACCCCACCACACTTTACACTACCCACCATGTCATCCATCTTCTAAGAGGGGTACACACCTAGCATATGTCAGCCCAATGTCTAAGTGGATACAAAGTCATCCTCTTAGGAAACACATCCTTGTCAATCAGATACTGTTCCCCAAATGCAGGCCCAGCCCCTATTTTAATTGTATTGCTGGGACTGAAAGGTGAGACAGATGACATTCCACAAGACCATGACTGTTTAACTTCTGTAACAACAGAAACTTCCCCAAGACTAGACATGGCAACCCTGCCCATACTAGATTCACATGTTGTGTTTGTGGATGGGTCATGCACAAGACCAAATGACACCACATACAACGCAGGATATGCCATTGTAAGTTTACCTGCCTGCATACATGAAGCAAAACCCATCCCCTATCAGTCGGCTCAGGCTGCCGAGCTGATAGCCTTGACCAGAGCATGCCAATTGTTCGAGGGACAGCCTGTCACCATTTACACAGACTCAAAGTATGCCTTCGGCGTGGTCCATGACCACGGCATGATCTGGGCCAGACGAGGGTTCGTAGGAGCGGATGGGAAAATAATTTCTTACTCCCAGGTGATCAATGATCTACTAGCTGCAGTCCACCTCCCTTCAGAGATAGCCATACTACATTGTAGGGCACACACGGGGGGTGGTGATCCGATTTCTAGAGGTAATGCTCTAGCAGACAAAACAGCAAAAGAAGCCACACTCCAACAATTAGCTACCTTACAAATGGCCGTACTAACACCACCCTCGTTAGAGGACACACAAATGATAGTGGAACTCCAGTACTCGGCAAGTGACACAGATCTAAATGACTGGTGTTATCCAGTGTTGCAAAAGAGTCCAAAGAGTGGACTAATTTGCAAAGAGGGGAAACCATGTATCCCACAGGCTAGTACACCACTTTTTATAGCCCAGTACCATGGGGTAGGCCACAACAGTAAAGCCACAACGCTACTGCTGCTTAAAAATAATTTTTACATTACAGAAGTTGACAAGTTAGTAGCTGGGTTTGTACAGAGGTGCATCACATGCCTCCTGGGAAACCCTAACAACCCTAATCGGGCAGTCCACCAACACCTCAAATATCCAACAACCCCATTCACCCATCTCCAGATTTATTTCACACATATTCCCCGTGACAAAGGTAGGCAGGAATATGCTCTGGTAATCGTAGATATGTTCTCACGATGGCCTGAGATATATCCCACAAAAGCTGAGGATGCAAAGACAGTTGCCAAAATTCTGACCCAACATATTATTCCTAGATGGGGATGTCCATTGGAAATTAATAGTGACAAAGGACCAGCCTTCACCTCAAAAGTCAACCAGGAACTTGTAAAATTCCTTAAAATGAACTGGAAATGTCATGTTCCATATCACCCCCAAAGTTCAGGGATTGTTGAGAGAATGAATAGAACATTCAAAGACAAACTAAGAAAGGAATCTTTCACAAATGGAAGGAAGCCTTGCCTATTATTCTTGCAGAAATACGCATGACTCCCCACAAATCATTGAAACTGTCACCCTTTGAAATACTAATGGGAAGACCCTTTCCCACCCCATGGGCTAAGAAACCCCTGGCCTTGCAGTAAGGAGATTTAGAACAAATTCAGGATCACTATGTTAGGACATTGATAACCAAACTAGATGAGATAGAACAAAAGTTGTCTGTAAGTTTCCTTCTCTTCCACAGGAAAACACCCACCCTTTTATACCAGGAGATGTTGTAGTTATAAAATGATTGACCAAAGATAAAAGAGCCAAATATTTTGCTTATGGTCCAGAGACGAATGTGGTAGCCGTTACCCGGACCACAATACTGACGGAAGAGAGCCCAACATGGATCCATGCCACCCGAGTAAAACTGGTGCCTAGAGCCAGACAAAGAGAGGTACAAACGGGAGCAGATAGCCCTGACCTCCGACTAAAAGCAAGTACAAGCGAGGTAATAACGAGGGCGGACAGCCCTGACCTCCGACTAGAAGCAAGTACAAGTGAGGTAACAACGAGGGCGGACAGCCCTGACCTCCGACAAGATGACGTCGCTTATTTCACCACATACTTCTGGGAAAGCCTTGTGCCTCCTATTCTGGACTGCCCTGATTGTATTCCTGCCAGTTGGCTGATAACTAACTGTATCTATCATCCTGAAGATTTGGGACATATAAAGAACATTTGTGGAGCTTCTAACACTCCACAACAGAACAATATGAATAATACACATGATAGACACAAGAGAAATGAAAACTCAGAGGGTTTTAGAGATAAAATGTTATTATTGAAGTTTAAATATGCCTATGCCCAGAAATCTGGATATGAAAAATGTTGGTTATGTAGTAAACTCCATCCTAGCACTACTAGGATTCCCCTAATGGCAGTACCTCTAAATTTCACCCCCCTCCTTAATAACACACCTCCTCTCGTTCTTACAAACGTTGCGAGGATACTTTCAAATGATACCCCTACTTTTCAAATCATGGGTAGAAGTTATTTCCCAGACTGGTGTTTTAGGTTGGGGGTCTCCACAAAAGGGGCTGAAGTTTGCCAACAAGCTAAAATTAACTTTTCAATAACTTCAATTGAGAGCCCTTATTTTCACACTTCAGAACCTGCCCTAAACACCACTCTAATGAACTTTCTTAACTCCAGTTCCACCTCCCCAGTGGGACAGTTATTGTCAAGTCTAACCTTTTCCAGTTTTTCTGACAAAATGATGGTAGTATTCAACAGACGACCCCTGGCTTTAGGGAACAATATTTATATCTGTTGTGGGAAAACATGCCATCCATGGATTCCCATGGATCCTCAGGGATGGTGTTACCTGGCATCACTTATCCCTATAATGGGGGTGTTGGGAGATAAGGGAAGACACCTATTAGAGGCCAGCATGCACCCCAGATACCCCCTTAAGTATCGTGGAAAACAAGATTTGTTCCAAAAGAAAGATATGGCATGGGCATGGTTTCCCTCATGGAGTGGGTGGGGAATAGACTTAATGAAAAGGTTGAATAAATATACTGGAATTATTGATGAAATAATGGAAAAGAACTGATGATATTACTAAATTAAATATAGAAACT
This sequence comes from Rana temporaria, assembly GCF_905171775.1. NCBI lineage: Eukaryota > Metazoa > Chordata > Amphibia > Anura > Ranidae > Rana > Rana temporaria. Next base: position 113,282,141 of record NC_053496.1, read on the forward strand.
AGAGCAATTAGGAAGCAATTAGAGTTACACGAGTTAGCCATAGAAAGCATGAGTGCCGCCTTAACTGGGTTATGTGAAAATACCGAAGATTATGAGTGTTGGTTTCATAACACAAGTATTGAGGTACCAGATTATTATGATGTAATTGCACAACACCGAAAGGAAGTAAACAAATTACAAGATGAAGCTAGGAACATTGCCAAAACCTGGGATCCTTTTGCAAACTTAAGTTTTGGAGCAGGAATGCTGACATGGTTAAAGAGTGCTGCCCTGACCATCATTATGATTATTCTTTTTGTTTTATTCTTATATGCTTGTTATAGGCTCATAAGGTGCATAGTTGTTAAGGCATCCCGAACGTCTGATCCTGCGGCTGCGAATAGGATTTATCTGAATATGTATTATGATAGAAGGAGGGTGGAGAAGGAGAACCATATAATTTAGAATTATTTGGGTTCTAAGACGGGATTGAAGGGCTATGCATTATGTCCATTGCTGATTATATGGGCACATTTAGCAATACATATCATATGGATGACTCACACTCATGTGTCTAAATATCATGTGCCTAGTCAGGTTTCTTCCGTATTTCTGGTCTTACCACATACTTCCAGCAATGTGTAGATAAGCCCGCCTATGCAGCATTTCTTAACCTATAGAAAGTCTACAAGTTTCTTTGTTTCATGTTATTTCCCTATATAAAAGATGAGGCTTGTCATAATAAAGCCAGAGTAAGTTTTGACCTACAACCATGTTTGTCATTATTTGAAAAGGTTGAAATTTGCTCTCCCGGTACCGAGAGGAGATCATACCAAGGTGGTCAGTACATTGGGCCAGATTCACAAAAGAGATATGATGGCGTATCTCCTGATACGCCGTCGTATCTCTGTTTCTATCTATGCGACTGATTCATAGAATCAGTTACGCATAGATATCCATAAGATCCGACAGGTGTAATTGTTTTACACTGTCGGATCTTAGGATGCAGTACCGCGGCCACCGCTGGGGGGAGTCTGCATTGTAAACCAGCGTTGGGTATGCAAATTAGGAGTTACGGCGATCCACGACGGATTTTCGCGTTCGCTACGTCGCCGCTTGTCTAGTTTCCCGTCGCAAAGTTAGCCGTCGTTTTGGGTGCCCTAACTTTACACAGCAATCATATTGCTGTATAAAGTATGGCCGTCGTTCCCGCGTCGAAATTTAAAAATGAACGTAGTTTGCGTAAGCCGTCCGGGAGTACGGAATTACGCTATGCGCATCGCCGTTCGAAAAAATGACGTCACTGCGCGCAAAGCGCGACGGGAATTGCGAAACGGAGCATGCGCAGAAGGTCCGGCGCGGGAGCGCGCCTAATTTAAATGTCACACGCCCATTTGAATTGGCCCGCCTTGCGCCGGACGTCTTTACGATACACCGCCGCAAGTTTCCGGGTAAGTGCTTTGTGGATCGGGCACTAAAACTGGAAACTTGCGGTGGTGTATCGTAAACGGGTTACGTTACACCGGCGCTATTGTACATGAATCTGGCCCATTATACCTTACAGTGTTCGTCTATGACTGAGAAGAAATTAAATATAGACAATATTAAATAAAGTCCATTTGTAAAGTGCATCCAAGATAATCTGATGTTTTAGATAGAGGAACTCAGTCCTTATTCCAAATTGGATTACTTCTCAGACAAACAAATGGGGATGAGGGGGAAATAAGAGGTAAGGGGTGTCCAAATTACAAATGGAGACTTGAAAATGCAGATGTCCTTCTACAATCGTCCACCAGTGATACCAGCCCCTCACCTTAATGGAAGACCCTAGTGGGTCTTATGGTGCCTCAAGGAATACCGATCAAACGTGGTTGTTGTGTCCTTCTCCAGGTGTCAGGTGAAAGGATCTCTGCGGCTGTTCATCCAATCCCTCCAACTTTTCTTCTTAAGAATACGATCTAATTCCAGCTACATGCACGCTCCCTCGCGAGAAAGTCAATGCGAGGGAACGTGCATGTTGCTGGAATTAGATTGTATTCTTAAGAATAAAAACATGTATTACTCTGATCATCCAAGATGATGTAGAGCTTGACTGCTTTGTCTCTGCATCCTTTTGGGTAAGCTTTTACAAGACATATTTTAGGGCAGGATCTGCCACCTGTACTTCCTTTGCAGACTTCAGTGTACTATGAAGTGATTGCTATGGTGTTTGTACTAGAGTCTTTGATCTACCTGCCTTGCTCCTCTTCCCTATGAACAGGTGGGAAAGTTCTTGGAGTAGGCCTTGGGTGTAGAGCTGTGTTGCGCTCTGTCCTGTCACACTCTGTACATTTAACACTGACCTTATAGTCCTTGGCAAAGTGTGTGGACGAAGAGCAGCACTTGTAACAGATGTTGTTCTTTTTGAGGAAAGCCTTTCAATCTTGGATGGTCTTTGTCCTGAAGGCTCTGCATTTCAGGAGCGGATGTGGCATCTTATGTAGAGGGCAGAACTTAGTAGGGTTGCTGTCTTGATCCTCTGGATAAGACTCTGGAAATCTGTGGAAATAAATAATAGTTTTGTGCACTGCTACTGCAGCTCTGAGTTGTTTGGGGCCAGAAGAAGTGGTATAAGACACTGGAAAAATGAAGCTGGGGTCATCTTGTGTTTCTGATTGTCTGTCTACAAAGTCCACAAACTCACTAAAGGGTGGAAAAGTCACATTTTGTTTTTGTTTGTAGTTACAGCCATGAGCAATGTGCTAAGGAGTAAATACCTCTAGCAGAGTCAAGATAAGAAAGGCCAGGTAAGTCCCCTTCTGCTTTAGCCACTTGTAACTCCATACACAGGTCACTGAATTCTCTGAGTCTTTGGTAACCTCTGCTAGGTATTTTTCGGAAGTCTTCTATCCTTTTAAACAGTGTATTTTCTATAGCCTCTGGTGAGCCATAACAACTATCCAATCTCTTCCAGATATTTGTAAGGCCTGTCTCAGGCTGGTTTATATTAATGCCTCTGATCCTTTTGGCATGTTCAGCAGAATCATTACCAAGCCACTTTATGAGGAGTTCTATCTGTTCCCTGCAGGATACATCTAGACCTTGAATGACACTCTGGAAAGAGGATCGCCACGCCCTGTAATGTTGAGGGCGATCACTAAATTTGACAAGTCTTTGGATAACTAACTCACGTTTGACAAGGAATGTGGCAAAGTCTACAGTAGCCTGAATGGCATTGCGGTAGGCTGCTGGTGTATTGTGGTGCGGTGTATAGGCGTACCTGGTAGAAGTCTCTTCTTTAGGCGCGCTGGGCTCATACTTGTATAAGGTTGGTAGTTCGTATCAGCTTGTTGTATACCCTTTAGGAGTGAAGACAGGTGTCTGATGTTTGTATGGAGGCTGGGTACCTTGTGTAGAAGGTTTGGTTGAGTCTGGATCTTTGTCAGATTTTTCTTGCTTGTAGTAATGGGGTCCAAGGTCGGTTTGTTGCTGCTTTATTTGATGTGACTCACTGACATCATGTTTAATTTCTTCTTGTGGTATGCTGCTTAGGTCACAGTGCGGTGGACATAATCTGACATGCGTTGTGAGGAATCTTGTTGGTCCTCCTCTAGGCCTAGTATGCTGCTGCCTACTCTTGGCTCATCATAGACAGCTGCTTTTAAAGCTTCTGCGTCTACAATTGCGGCAGCAGCGTCTCGGTCCACTGTCAGCGATTTTATGTTAGCTTCTAAGATAGCATTGCATACAATACAGCATACAAAGCAGAAACAACAATATACAATAGAAGATTAGATAGTAAAAACTAACTTTTTGAGTTCTCTAAGGCCCCGTACTCACGACCAAACATGTCTGCTGAAACTGGTCCGCGGACCAGTTTCAGCAGACATGTTTGGCTGTGTGTAGGCCCGAGCAGACCATTTTCGGGCCGATCGGACTGGTTTCCAGCGGACAACCGTTTCCTGGACTTGCTTTAAAACAGTCCGCTGGAAACCTGTCCCCCCGACATGTATGGTCGTCTGTACAGACCTACCGTACATGTCCGGCCGCCCGCCATCCCTCGCATGCGTCGAATGACTTCGACGCATGAGTGGAAGCATTTAAAAGGCAGGCCCGCCCACGTCGCCGTGTCATTGTCGCGGCGACCCCGCGTCATCGATGCGGCGACACCGCGGACACGCCCCGCGTATTGTTTACGCGCGGAATTCTGTTTGATGGTGTGTACAGCCATCGAACAGAAGTCCCCGGGCAGACATGTCCGATGAAAACGGTCCGCAGACCGGTTTCATCGGACATGTCTGCTCGTGAGTACTCGGCCTAAGGGGTGATGGTGATAGATTGAGCAAGACATGTACTGCTCCCTGCAGTGTCTTCTCAAAGCATGGTGGCTGTTTACTTCCTGTGAAGATTCTACCCAGAATTTCCTGCTTACTAACAACTTCCTTAACTACACATAAAGTAAATCAAATATAAAGAACTATAGCAATACCAAAACAGATAACACTAGATGGAGCCTGCACTCCGCATATGATTGGCTTATGTAAATTACAAACAACAACTCAGTAACAGGTAATTATAATATAAGTCTAGTGGACAGAACAGATCACCCCTGCCTGCTATATCTACTTCTTGCTTATTTTACCAACCCTGGCTTGGATTTATGACTACAGTTCTGCCTCCTGATTTGGTACCCCTCCACCAGCATGTTACCGACTTCTGACTGTTCCCTACATTGTAACTGATCCTGATTCTGAACCTGCCTTCCTGGCTGAATGAGGTTTGCCGTTGTGTCAGAGGGGGGCGGGGTCACTCATACATGTCACTGGGTAACTCTGCAGCGTTTCCCTGTTGCATCAGAGGGGGTGGGGTCACCAATGCACATGATGGGTGGCCCCACCCTCAGCTATTTAAGAGCTGTCACAACGAGTGTAGTGTGCCATTCGACAGGAAGCACCCATGGAGGCGGATCGCGTTGGCGTTATTTTTCTCTGTATCCTCCGCTCGAGAATGGATGTACATCACTGAAATTTGTTTTATTATTATTATTATTATTATTATTATTATTATTATTATTAAAGGACTTGTCCCAAGCTGTCTCCTGTGTTTTTTAAAACATTCTACATTTTTTTTGTGAAATGGTAAGGGTACAATGTCCCCCGTTACCAATTCACATGGGGGGCTGGGATTTGGGGGTCGCCTTTGTTAAAGGGGCTTCCAGATTCTGATAAGCCCCCCTCCCGCATACCCCCACAACCACCGGGCAAGGGCTGTGGGGATGAGGCCCTTGTCCCCATCAACATGGGGACATCCTCCCCATGTTCAGGGCATGTGGCCTGGTATGGTTCAGTTTTAGTTTTGGCACAGGGTTTCCTTAAAATCCAAAAGGTCTGGTATGGATTTTGAGGGGGACCCTATGCCATTTAAAAAAATAAATGGCGCAGGGTTCCCCTTAATGTGCATACCAGACCTGAAGGGCCTGGCATGGAATTTGGGGGACCCCCACGCAATTGCTTTTTTTTTTAATTTGGTTCAGGGTTCCCCTTAATATTCATATTCCCAAAGAGCATGGTAATGGACTGGGGGGAACCCATGCCGTTTTTTTTTTCAATGACTTTTATCTGTATTGCCAGGACCCAACAATTTGCCTTTAAAATTAGCACTTTTAATTTTTCATGTTCGTGTCTCATAGACTTTAACAGTGTTTGCGTCTTCGAACACATTTTTTGCCTGTTTGCATGTTCTGCTGTGAACCGAGCCGGGGGATGTTTGGCTCATCCCTACTAACTACTATTTTGTGAGGATAGATACTTTTTGGGACTTTTATTTTTGGTTATTCTTTCCTATTCTTTTTCCTGCCCCCCTTCCTATGCCTCCTTCCCTCTCCCCCTCCTCCCCCGCTACCCTCCTCCCCTTTCCTTCTTCTCCCTCCCCTCCCTTCCTTTATTTTCTGATGCTTCTCTCCCTTTCTTCCCCCTTTTCCCCCACCCTTTCCCATCCTTTTCCTTCTCTACTCCCCTCCCCTTTCTTTTTCTTCCCCCCTTCTTTTTTCCCTTCCCCTCTTTCCTTTCCCTTTTTTCTTTTCGCCTTATCCCCTCCTTTTCATACCCCCCTATTCAGCTTCTCCTTCCCCTTTTCTCCCCCCCCCCCTTTTCTCCTCCCTTCATCCCCCTCATTTTTTTCTTCTTTCCTTTCTTTTTTCTTTCCCGTTTTCCATTTCTTCTCTTCTCCCTTATTCTTTTAATGTTCTTTAATATTATTATGTCATTGTTCATGCGCCTCCTTTTGAAAGAGCTGGGTCTATGTGGACATACACCTTCATCTATTGCGGTTGGTTTTCAACTAGCTAACAATTAGCTGCATTTGTTAATTTCCAAATTTTCTTTATTATATTATGCATGCCCCCATAGTGACCTATTGTCGCCTTCTGCCACATGAGTGTGTTTGGGCATGGCCGTCATGGTTACAGCTAAGGCAGCTTATTAGTTCTATAACATTGTTATATTATATGTATATTATATGTATTGTTTTTTTCTTTGTTATCTTAATTTACATCTTTCTCCACGTATTTGATAGTTTATATTTAATGCTCCTGAAGAAGCGTGATTGCATGCGGAACATGTCAAGCGTTATTTTCTCCTGGTCAAACAATTATTCACCGCGCTGCTATTACTGTACCATAACTCTGGACTGTTGCTAATTATATGGAATCTCTTTTGCAATTCTTTAGTCATTCCATGGATCCATATGTTTTTTTACACTAGCGGTATTGTTGGTTATATATATATCAAATGTGGATTTTTAGCAAATTTGTCTAATAAATGTATAGTTTTGTATTACATTTACTCTTTTGTGTTACTGTGCCTATAAAGTCCAAGTCCCAAATGATCCTTGTTATTCTATATTCATAGGACGTAGCACGTTTTTATGCATGTTGTATCCATAGTTACCACTCAGCATGATACACAGTTTTCATTTGCAATACAATGGCCTATAACCAGTTTATAGGTGTGTGCTGTGGTCTCCAGGATTTGTTTCAAATCCTACCATATTTCTATGAGCATATCTAATGACCAAGACAATTCTCACAATCTCTGAGTTTGCCTAGACGGCAGAAATAAACATAATTCTAATACCTGTGGAAACCCCACTTAAAGTGATACAATAAAAATGTAAAATGTATTTAAGTATAGGGCCTAGGGGCCACTAGTGAAAAAAAAGTGGCACATCTATAGCATGGATAGAACATGCTGCAGCAACAATGTAATTTCTAAAGAAAAAAAAACGAGTTAAATCACATTTAAATTGACTTGCAGTTGCATTTGGCAGCACCCGGATATTTAAAACAAAACAAAACCAGTCCATACCAGGTCCTTTGGGTCTGATGTAGATTTTAAGGGGAGCCCCCCGCTATTTTTTTTTTAAATAGCGTGGGGTACCTCTCATACCAGATCCTTATCTGAGAACGCAGCCTGGCAGGCCAGAAAAGGGGGGAGGGGGCCAAAATGTGCATGAATAAAGACAGTAAACACGTTTTTGACAATGTCTTGATTAAAAAAAAAATAACAATGTTCCCCGAGGTTGATGCCTTTCACACCACCCGCCGCCCTGTTGAACCTGAAAAAAGATTTTAAAAAACTCCAGCCTCGTTGAATGCTTCCAGCGGACTGCCTGCTCCTCTGTCTGACATTTATTATATAGGTCGTTCTTGGGTGACCCCACCCCTTAGTTATTTAAGAAATGTCAGATGAAGGAGCAGGCAGTCCACTGGGAGCATTCAATGAGGCTTTTTCAGGTTAGACAGTGCGGCGGGCCACCAGCCAGGGTTGTGGGCATGCGGCCTGCTACAGTTCACGAGGGGGGCAAAGGGCCTGGTATGGACTGGGTGGACCATGCTGTTTTTTCCCCCAGAATTTTCTATTGCTGGCATTGTTTTGTTTACATTTCAGCTGTCAGTGGGGAAGCCAGCTGACAGCTGATGACTCATCAGTTGTTAAGAATGCAGGGTCTGGCTTCCCGACCCGCTGCTTAACAATCAACTATTCTTCACACAGAATTCAAATTGGTCAATCATATTTACACCAATACTAAAAATGTGGAATTCATTAGAAAATGTATAAATGAAACTAAATTTAACAAGAATTAAACAAAATTTAACAAATTCCAAAGCCACACTAAACGAATTCTGAAACGAAAACAAATCTTTCCGTTCTTCACATGTCTACTAAGTGCACTTTCTTATTCAGCCTTTTCCCAAGCAAAAACAGTTATGTCACAAAATAAAACTCCCACCCAAAAACTTTACTGCAGCCCACTAGCAATTTTAACACTGTTTCTTGATTCTCTCTTTTTGTACACCACTACCTCACTATTAGTCAAAATTACAGTGCATTATGCTTTCTACACCATTACATCAACAACAACAACAACAGTCAGTGCATTTTTTTAGTTCTTACACTGCTTGGTTTGTAGGTATGTTAATGACCAAGGGGAATCTTGAATTATAGAGCAAATAAGAACATTTCAGGGATAGAATGAAGAACTTGGTCTAAAGAAAAATCGAAATTTCTGCTTTAGCATGCCATTGGTGATGGTCACAATTTTGGTATTCGGCAGGAATACTTTGGTATAAGTGCTGTGCCCTGTAGGCTGAGAAACAGAGTAGCTATAGAGTGCTTTAGTGAGTTCAGGCATTTATAATGCATGTGCAGGCTTCTAATGATGTCATAATAGGAACTAATGTGTACAGAGTATAGCAAGTATTGCACATATAATAACTGTATATAGTTATATCAACAGACCAGGGGCATGGTATCACACTAGAGCCTTCTGATTCTTTAAATATGCCTAGGCAGTTCAGGTTCCTGGTCTCCAGTTTTATTACCATCAGTAGAATAGGAAAATGCCCTTCATTAAATTAACTTTTGAAAGTCATGGCAAACAATTACCAGGCAACTGGCATTCCAGACAGTTTATAGGTGTAAGTTCCTTAAAAAATAAATAAGTATTTTATTAAATCTTTTTAGATTCATACTTACCCAGGTGGATACAGCATCAGACCAATGCTACATCTGTCCCCTAGCATCTCTGCACTGAGAACCGAGCCACCAAACTCTGCTGATGGCTCGGTTCCCACTCCTCCCCGGGAGGAAAGCTGCTGACTTTCAGTCAGCAGCTCTCCTGCTGACCGACAGTCAGCTCTCTGTTCCTCTACGCTCACGTGAGCACTGAGCTGTGAAGCTGTGGAGGGGCGGAAAGTGGCTGTCCCAGTGTCTCACTCAGACGTTGAGACTACCATCAGTCAAGGCAGTTGGCGGATCCAGACTTCGGAAGGCGGAAAGCACACGCTGCCTTGACCAATTTCAGTGATGTCAGCAGAGAGTGGAAAATGGTCACATGAGTGCAAAACTAATTGCACTCCTGTGACCCAGAGGAGAAGCTTAGCCTAAAAAGCTCAGGCTGGACTGCTTCTTTAATGACTTGTCACTCTAAGCAGTTTAAAAGAGTTGATGGTCCGTGTTTCAATGAGCAAGGTTTCTTATTTTTAGGAGATACAGAATGAAAGAACATTAAAACAAGAGTCTTACTCAATTGACATTATCACTAAAAGATTTTATTGAAAGCTGAATATGGACACAGGAAACACAACAGTCCCACCTATAGACTGCCCTCCCTTTCACCCTTCATGGGGGTAATGGAGATGGAAGCGTAATGTATTTAAGGGTAAAAAAAAAAAAAGGGAGGCAGGGTAAGAAGAAAAGGGAGCCAGAAAAGGGTAAAATGAGGGGGGGGGAGGGTCAATAAAAAAAAAAGTTAATGGTGAAGAAGAAAGAAAAAAAAAAGATATGGGAAAAGGGAATGGAAGAAATTAATAAAGAAAAAGAAAGAAAATGGGAAGGGAAAAATAAGATGGGGAAAATACAGAAAGTAGGAGGAGGGAAAATGAAAGAAGACTAAATAGAAATGAGAGGGAAAGGGAAAGAGGAAGAGGGGATGATAAAAAGGGTGGAGAGGGAAAAATAGAGGCTGAGAAAAGGGAGTCAGAGGAGTGCAGTTTATGGGTGTGACTGTGTTTCCTGTGTTCATGTTCTGCTTTCAATAAAGTTTTAAAAAAAATGACATTACTGAGTGCAACCATCAATTTCTATATATGCAGTCTTGATTTTGTGGAGTATTTGCAGCTAGGGATGAGCCGAACACCCCCCGGTTTGGTTTGCAGCAGAACATGCAAACAGGCAAAAAATGTGTTTGAACACGCGAACACTGTTAAAGTCTATGGGACACAAATGCTAAAAATCAAAAGTGCTCATTTCAAAGGTTAATATGCAAGTTATTGTGAAACAATAAAAGTGAAATATTCCTTTAAATTTCGTACCTGGGGGGGGTGTCTATAGTATGCCTGTAAAGTGGTGCATTTTTCCCGTGTTTAGAACAGTCCCTGCACACAATGACATTTCTAAAGGAAAAAAAGTAATTTAAAACTACTCACAGCTATAATTAATTGTCAGGTCCTGGCAATACAGATAAGTCATTGAAAAAAACGTCATGGGTTTCCCCCCAGTCCACTACCAGGCCCTTTGGCCTGAACCAAAATTAAAAAAAAAATGCGTGGGGGTCCCTCCAAATTACATACTGGTATGGATATTAAGGGGAACTCTGCACCATTTAAAAAAAATAGCATAGGGGTCCCCCTCAAAATCCATACCAGACCCTTATCCGAGCATGCAACCTGGCAGGCCCCAGGAAAACAATACCAGGCCACATGTGCGGGTGACCCCGCCCCCCCTCTGATGCAATGGTAATTTGCACAGTGTTACCCAGTGACATGTACGGGTGACCCCGCCCGGGGGTCACGCGCGCATGTGATGGGTGGCCCCACCCTCAGCTATTTAAGAGCTGTCATGGCGGGTCTCGTGGAAGAATTACTTCACTGGATTATTATTTTTTTAATAACGGACTTGTCCTGTCCCAAGCTGTGTCTGTGTGTCTTTTGCAATTTTTGACACTTTTTTTGTAAAATGTTAGGGGTACAATGTAAAATGCGCCACTTTACAGGCATACTATAGACACTCCCCAGGTACGAAATTTAAAGGAATATTTCACTTTCATTGTTTCACTTTAAGCATTTTTAAAATCACTGCTCCCGAAAAAACAACCGTTTTTAAAACCTTTTTTGCATTGATGCATGTCCCCTGGGGCAGGACCCAGGTCCCCAAACATTTTATGACAAGAACTTGCATATAAGTCTTTAAAAAGTAATTTAAAACTACTCACAGCTATAATTAATTGTCAGGTCCTGGCAATACAGATAAGTCATTGAAAAAAACGTCATGGGTTTCCCCCCAGTCCACTACCAGGCCCTTTGGCCTGAACCAAAATTTAAAAAAAAAATGCGTGGGGGTCCCTCAAAATTACATACTGGTATGGATATTAAGGGGAACTCTGCGCCATTTAAAAAAAATAGCATAGGGGTCCCCCTCAAAATCCATACCAGACCCTTATCCGAGCATGCAACCTGGCAGGCCCCAGGAAAACAATACCAGGCCACATGTGCGGGTGACCCCGCCCCCCCTCTGATGCAATGGGAATACGCACAGTGTTACCCAGTGACATGTACGGGTGACCCCGCCCGGGGGTCACGCGCGCATGTGATGGGTGGCCCCACCCTCAGCTATTTAAGAGCTGTCATGGCGGGTCTCGTGGAAGAATTACTTCACTGGATTATTATTTTTTTAATAAAGGACTTGTCCTGTCCCAAGCTGTGTCTCTTTTGCAATTTTTGACACTTTTTTTGTAAAATGTTAGGGGTACAATGTAAAATGCGCCACTTTACAGGCATACTATAGACACTCCCCAGGTACGAAATTTAAAGGAATATTTCACTTTTATTGTTTCACTTTAAGCATTTTTAAAATCACTGCTCCCGAAAAAACAACCGTTTTTAAAACCTTTTTTGCATTGATGCATGTCCCCTGGGGCAGGACCCAGGTCCCCAAACATTTTATGACAAGAACTTGCATATAAGTCTTTAAAATTAGCAATTTTGACTGGACCCGACAATTCATTACAGCCACAAGCAGTTTTATATGACTTTTTTCCTTTAGAAATGTCATTTTATTGCAGGGACTGTTCTAAACACTGGAAACATGTGCTAGTTTACAGGCATACTATAGACACCCCCCCAGGTACCAAATTGAAAGAAATATTTCACTTTTATTGTTTCACTTTAAGTGTGTGTGTGTGTGTGTGTGTGTGTTGAGTATGCTCAGTATTGTCATTGTGCCATTCCAACCCCTTTCACTTCATCTAATCCATAAAGTGTATGTATGGCCAACATTTTATTTTAGTGTTAGAGAAAGATTAAAACTTATAATCAGCTTATTATTTGCTGTTGTTGTCCTGATATGGATAATTCCCTTTGCTTCCTCTCTTAGCAACGGAACATGAGAAGACATCTCTAAAATGTTATGGGGGTCCTATCTTAATCCTGTACAGTTGTCACTAGTGCTGGGACAAGGTCATCCAGTGCCCAAGGTAAAAATAGAAAACTGCAACATCCCTGGAGGAGGTGGTTATGGGGCTAATAGTGGTGCACAGAGCGAAATGTATGTAAGGTTTGTGGCATATGATAAAAAAATATAAATAATACAAAATAAAAGTGAGAGCTTGGGAAAAAGAGTGGCAGCTAGCATCATAAGGTCATATTATACATCATAATATACAAACCCTCTAGAACAAATTGTAAAAAATGTGCAGTTTCTAAATTAGAGACCTATGCGTACCTGCAATAAATGGTCAAATGAAGTGTACAAACATTTATCAGCAAACAAATATTTATAATAAACATAAACAGGCCACTATGCAATATTGTTATGTCTAGTAAGTATCTTCCATCCAAGTGAAACGGTGCTGATGAATAATCTCCAAGTAAAAAAATCAATAAAATCCTCAATAAAGCAACAATTATTTTGATGCATGAATTCCACCACCAAGGAAATATCCAGCAACAGAGTGTCCAAAACTAGCACCACTAGGCACTCGCCAACTGTTAAGCTGCATGATGGAAGCAGCAAATAAAATATACACAGATGGCAACTCTGCTCTGTTACTTGTACTTCAAATCACCACACCAGGGATCACTCAAGGCAATTAAATGACAGTAAGCAGGGGAAAGCCAATTACATAATGGAGCCACAAGAGAAGAACTCATATAGTGTAATAGTTTATTAATTATTCATTAAAAACGTAATATCAAGCCAATTTTTAGGCATAGAACAGTGTTACAGCTCCAGGATTAGCGAAAAATAAAAAAATACACTTACAAAGATGGCTGCTGGTTTTGAAACTTTAAACAGCGGCAAGACATCAGCATGCAGCTCTCCCCTGATGTGTTTTGTGTGAAGGCTCATCCTGAGGGGATTAGAGAATGCTGACGTATGACACCTTGCTGTATAAATAGCCTGTTCCATTATTACAAATTGTCCAAAAATTGGTGGGAATATGGAACATGAAAAATCAAAAGTGCTAATTTTAAAGGCTTATATGAAAGATATTGCCATAAAAAGTGTATTGGGACCTGGGTACTGCCCCAGGGGACACGTATTAATGCAAACAAAAAGTTTTTAAAAAATAACCATTTTTTCAGGAGCAGTGATTTTAATAATGCTTAAAGTGAAACAATAAAAATTAAATATTCCTTTAAATGTGGTGCCTGGGGATCACCTTAGTCTGCCTGTAAAGTGGCACATCTGTCTGATGTGTGTCTGATGTGTTTTACATTGCCGCAGCAAAATTCCATTTCTAAAAGGAAAAAAAAATTAAATTGCTTGCGGCAGTAATGTATTGCCGTCTCCCGGCAATATAGAAAAAATCAGGGAAAAATTTGGCTTGGGTTTTTGACAATTCCTTTAAAAACCAAAAAAGATAGTTTTTGACAATTCCTTTATAAAAAAGAAAAAGAAAAAGTGTCCTGCGATGTCCATCCATCTTTAATCACGCTGCCCGATGGACCTGAAAAAACTAAAAACTCTGCCTCCATGGGAGGTGTCCCACCGACTGCTGTCTTTTTGCTGTGACAGCTGTTATGTAGTCGGGGGGCACCCACTGATGTAACTGACCCCGCCCCCTCTGATGCCACATGACCTCGGAAGGGGCGGGTCACTCGTTTACATCACCATGACTAAATAACAGCTTGACAGCTAAAAGACAGCAGTTGGCGGGACTCCCATGGAGGCAGGGTGGTGTGTTTAAAGATGTATGGACACTGCAGGACACCTTTTTTTTTGTTTTTTAATAAAGGAATTATTAAAAACTGTCTTTTACTGTTTTTACTTTTTTACACTTTTTGGGTGAATGGGTAGGGGTACAATGTACCCCTACCCATTCACATAGGGGGGCAGGATCTGGGGGCCCTCTTATTAAAGAGGGCTTCCAGATTCTACTAAGCCCCAACCCACAGACCACCACAACCACTGGGCAAGGGTTGTGGGGATGAGGCCCTTGTTCCCAACAACATGTGGACAAGGTGCTTTGGGGGGACCCCAAATCACCCTCCCTATGTTGAGGGCATGTGGCCTGGTAAGGTTTATGGGGGGTGCTCGCTTGTCCCCCTCTCCATCCTGTCCTCCAGGCTGCATGATCGGAAAAGGGTCTGGTATGGATTTTGCCATTTTTGCCATTTTTTTGCCCTTTAATATCCATACTAGTGCCTGCATGCCACTAACTAACCTGCTTCTAGCCTCATAATACCATATATGGCCTCCGTGTAAGCAGCATTATATAGTGGGGGGGGGGACTTAGCCCCCTGATCCAACAATTGGCCAAAGCATGCAGGTCAGGTGCATGCTTTGACCAATCATCAGACATCAATGCACTGCGATCTCAAATTGCATTATGGAGCATTCCGTGGCAGACAAATTTGCTGTGAACACCCCATAATTTTTGGTATTCTGTGAATGGCCGAACATCCGATGTTGGAGTTGAACGCAACATCGAGCCCATCCCTAGTGGGAAGGAATACAAGTGTCATATTTGTGAAGCCCATGTTAATAGAATAAAATGTGGCCATATTCCCATAGATCACTCAAATAAAAACTGCAGTAATACCATGGGCTTCATTAAACAGAGGACAATACCACCTCATACATACAAAAACTTCTCTAAAATAGAATATAAAAACAAAAAAGGAATACCAGGTTTTCATTGTAAATTCATTTAACAGTCAACACATTTTGTAAAAATAAAAATAACTGGACAACGCTTTTACAATAATAACAAACTTTGAGACAGGGACCATATTATAGAAGTTATAGTTACACCTAACTTCTATCTCATGTATAACATAATCAAAATAAAAACAGGTAGGATACCTGCAGTTGTTCTATAAGTGAGGAGCAAGACTAGCAGGCAAATTTCCAAATTTCCAACCCTCAACACAGTACCTGGGGCCTGTGTTCCTTCTGCCCTGGCTTTGGTTGTCATCAGATTATTTGTTCCCATTAGAAGATTTCCCCTCACCACTTGCTCTCAACTCCTCTAAAATCTAGGATTTTCTCTCTTACCGTCTTGGTAACAATCTTCACAAAGGCAGATATACTGCGGCACAATTGCCGCGTGAACGCGTGCATGAGCGCCAGCATGGGGATTTGTGGGTGTGTAAACACACAAATCCCTATGCTGTCAGAGGAGAGGAGCCATGTCGTTTCTTCCTACGAAGTATATGGCTTATCTCCTAGTCACTTACATCCCCACACAGTAGGGATGAGCTGAACACCCCCCCGTTCAGTTCGCACCAAACGTTCGGGCAAACATTTAGAACCCCATTGAAGTCTATGGGATTCAAACGTTCGAATTCAAAAGTGCTCATTTTAAAGCCTTATATGCAAGTTAT
The DNA here is from genome assembly GCF_905171775.1 of Rana temporaria. Lineage (NCBI taxonomy): Eukaryota > Metazoa > Chordata > Amphibia > Anura > Ranidae > Rana > Rana temporaria. The sequence continues at coordinate 113,297,985 of NC_053496.1, forward strand.
TGTCGTAAAACTGGTTTGAGAACCCGGGTCTTGCCCCAGGGAAGATCTATCAATGTAAAAAAAAGTTTTAATAAACGGTCGTTTTTTCTGGAGCAGTGATTTTAATGATGCTTAAAGTGAAACAAATTGAAAAAATCCTTTAAATATCGTACCTGCTGGGTGTCTATAGTATGCCTGTGAAGTGGCATGTGTTTAGAACTGTCCCTGCACAAAATGAGATTACTATAAGAAATAAGTAATTTAAAACTGCTTGCGGCTTTAATGTAATTTCTGGTTCCTGCAATATGGATAAAAATCATTGAGAAAAATAGCATGGGTTTCCCCCCTCCCCCCAGGTCATTACAAGCCCATTTGGCCCTATATACTTTGAACAGCAGTATACAGGCGGAGCAAACAAGACAGGGACTGTAGGTTTGTTGTTAAGTAGAATATGTTTGTAATTTTGAACTGGTACTTTTTTTAAAAAGTAGCTCCAGCCATAAAATCTATTTTTAAGCTTTTCTGAAAACATAGAGAAGGGTTATCACCAGGGCTCAAGTCCTGCGGGAACGCGTGGGAACGGAGTTCCTGCACTTTTTTCACAGCAGGAACTCCGTTCCCTTTGCAAGACTAGAGCAGCCGAGCCGCCCGAGTCAATCCTTTACTAAGCGGCGATGCCCAGCTCGAGTCACTGTCAGGGGCAGGCGAACCTTAGTAATCCTTTATGTTACTGGCTGCTTCCTGTATATAGATTCATCGCGTAGTGTATTCCGTCACTTCCTCGATGCCGCAATGTCTCCTGGGAGCTTTTGTCATTGTTCCCAGGAGACATTGCGGAGGTCTGCCGCGAGTTATCGAGGGATTTAGAAAGAACTTGCTTCTAGTAATTAAAACATGCGGTTTAGTAATTATGCATACGAGCGTATCATTTTTTTTTCTTTTTTGGTGGGGGAGTGGATCTTGGGTGGGAGTTCCCACACTTATTTTCCCAGGAATTGACCCCTGGTTATCACCCCTGTAACATTTGTTTTGCGGTCTGTGTGCATCTGTTCAGAAGATTTCAATTCACTTTCTGTCCTAATGACAAATGATTTTTTTTAAATGTGGGCAGGAGACACACAATTTCCCTTCCTAGGGGTAGATTTTCTCTCACTTCCTGTTATCTCCTTCCGTTTGCAAGTAGGAGTCATTTGTAAGTTGGATGTTTGAAAGTAGGGGCCTGCTGTATATACACATAAATATGTGTTGGTGTTGCCACAACACTGTAAGCCCTCACAGTTAGTCTTGGTGGGTGCTGGAACGACCTGCTGTGTGAAATATTATATCAAGAATTGTAATTACATTCCCCTGTTGAACAGTGGTAGAAAAATTGGGCCTTTGGTGCTGGCACTGGTGCCACAACACCGTGGCCTGGATTCAGATAGCCTTTACGTCAGCGTATCTATTTATACGCCGCGTAAGTTCTACGAAGCGCCGGTGTATCTTCTTTCTGTATTCAGAAAGCAAGATACGCCAGAATTTTACTAAGATACGGCCGGCGTAAGCCTCTTGGACCGTCATATCTTAGGCTGCATATTTATGCTGGACGCTAGGTGGCGCTTCCGTATATTTACGCATAGAATATGTAAATTAGGTAGATACACCGATTCAGAAACGTACGTCCACCCGGCGCATTTTTTTATGTCGTTTTTCGTAAGGCTTTTTCTGGCGTAAAGTTACCCCTCATAAAGCAGGGGTAAGTGATGTTGGGTATGGACATCGGAAACGAATGAACAGTGTCGTATTTTACGTTGTTTGCATAAGTCGTTGCGAAAGCATTGACAGTTTGCGGCGTAATTTGGAGCATGCGCACTTGGAAACGTTCACGGACGGCGCATGCGCCGTTTGTAAGAAACGTCAATTACGTGGGGTCACAAGTAATTTAAACAAAACACGCCCACATCATCCACATTTGAATTAGGCGGGCTTACGCCGACACATTTACACTACGCCGCCGTAACTTAGGGCGCAAGTTCTTTTTGAATACGGAACTTGCGCCCTAAGTTACGGCGGCGTAGTGTATCTGAGATACGCTACGCCCGCCGATAAATACGAAAATGTATCTAAATCCGGGCCTAAGTCCTCAGAGTTACTCTTGGTGGGCGCAGGAATGGGCCCTGCTGTGAAATATTAGATCAAGAATTGTAATTGCATGCCCCTGTTGAAAAGGGGCAGACAAATTGGGCCTTTGTTGGTGGTGGTGGTGCTGGTGCCACAACTCTGTAAGCCCTCACAGTTACTCTTGGTGGGCACAGGAATGGGCCTTGCTGTGAAATATTAGATCAAGAACTGTAATTACATGCCCCTGTTGAACAGGGGCAGAAAAATTGGGCCTTTGTTGGTGGTGGTGCTGGTGCCACAAAACTGCAATCCCTCACAGATACTCTAGTTGGAGCACAGGAATAAAGCTGCTGCAAAGTATTGCATCAAAAATTGTAATTACACGCCCCTGTTAAACAGGGGCAGAAACATTGGGCCTTAGCCACTGGTGGCGGTGCCCAGAGCCAAAAATGTTCTTACATGCTATCAGCAGGATCATTGAGGAGGAAAAGGATAGTCACTCAGCATCAGCATAGGCAGTCTTGAAGGGATCTTTCAAAAAAAAATTCAGTTACATCAGTATCAGGTTCTTGGTAGCTGGTGGTGATCCAAGCCTGATTCATTTTTATGAAGGTCAGTCGATCGACCAAGTCGGTAGAGAGGCGCACCTTGTGATTGGTTACAAAGCCTCCAGCAGCACTGAATGTGCGTTCTGAAAGAACGCTGGATGCAGGAAAAGCCAGTAGCTCAATTGCGTACTGTGCAAGCTCTGGCCAGTGATCCATCCTCAAGACCCAGTAAGCCAGAGGATTTTCGGTGGGAAAAGTGTCTAAGTCTGATCTTGCCCCTAGGTATTCCCGCACCATGTAAAACAGATGCTGGCGATGGTTGCTGGAACCGGTCATACCTTGGGGCTGCAGACTAAAAAATTGTCTGAACGCATCAGTCAGACGGCCACCTACTCCACCACTCCTTCTGTGACTGATCGAAGCCTCAGCAACACTTTGTCCAGGACCAAGATTTTGTAACCTCCCAGTATCTGGCAACGTGTTGCACAGACCTTTCTGCAAGGCCTCCTGAAGATGTTTCATGATCTTCTGCTCCCTCTGTGCTGGCAAGATAAGGTCCGCAACCTTACTCTTGTAACATGGATCAGAGAGGGTTGCCAGACAGTAATGATCCCTCTCCTTGATAGCACAAATACGAGGATCCTTCCGCAGGCTTTGCAGGATCAGGGAGGCCATACAACGTAGGTTTGCTGAGGCATTCGGTGCGGAGTCCTCTGGGTCACTGAGGATGACATGATCCGCAGCCACCTCGTCCCAGCCACGTACAAGTCCATGGGTTTCTTGGGACTGTAATTGATCCCTTAAAGAGTGCTGCTGATGCTGAGTGTTAGGCTCCACCTCCATGCTGACACAATCCTCCTCCTCCTCCTCCTCTTCCTGTGTGATAGGCGGGCAAGCAGGAACACTGTCTGGATAAAGGGGGCCTTGAGAGGTAAGGAAGTCCTCCTCTTCCTCCCTCTGTTCTGCCTCAAGGGCCCTGTCCATTTTTCCACGCAGCGTGTGCTCCAACAGGTGAATAAGATGGACAGTTTTACTGATGCATGCACTGTCACTGCTCACTATCCTCGTGGCCTCCTCAAATGGCGACAGGACAGTGCATGCATCCCTGATCATGGCCCACTGGCGTGCGGAAAAAAAACAAGCTCCCCTGACCCTGTCCTGCTGCCAATATTGGCACAGATACTTATTGATGGCCCTCTGCTGCGTGTGACACTGCTGTAGCATGGCCAACGTAGAGTTCCACCTGGTGGGCATGTCACAGATTAGGCGGTTCTTGGGCAGGATGTATTCCTTTTGGAGGTCTGCCAGCTGAGCACTGGCATTATATTGCACACAGACATTCCTGGCCTGCTTCAGGACATCCTGTAAGCCCGGGTACCTGCCCAAGAACTGCTGCACCACCAAGTTAAGGACATGAGCAAAACAGGGCACATGGGACAGTTGTCCCTGTCGCAGGGCGGAAAGGAGGTTGGTGCCATTGTCGCAAACCACCATTCCTGGCTTTAGCTGGCATGGCGTCAACCACCTCTGAGCCTGCCGCTGCAGAGCTGACAGAACCTCTGGCCCAGTGTGGCTCCTGTCCCCCAAGCACACCAGCTCAAGCACTGCATGGCATCTCTTTGCCTGCATACCTGCACAGCCCCTTGAATGCCTACGGAGCACCGCTGGTTCTGAGGACACATCAGCACAGGAAGAGGCCACAGAGGAAGAAGAAGAGGAGGGGGTGGAGGAGAGAGGTGTGTCACAACCAGTAGTAGCATTTTGGAGGCGTGGTGGCAGAACAACCTCCAACACTACCGTACCTTGTCCTGTGTCCTTCCCAGCTGCCAGCAGAGTCAACCAATGCGCCGTGAAAGATAGGTAACGTCCTTGTCCATGCCTGCTGGACCATGAGTTACCGGTAATATGCACCTTACCACTGACCGCCCTGTCCAGCGAGGCACGAACATTGCCTTCCACATGCTGGTAGAGAGCCGGAATCGCCTTCCGTGAGAAAAAGTGGCGTTTGGGAACTTGCCACTGAGGTACCGCACATTCTACATTCTGCCAGCATAAGTGCCTGATTCACAAAGCTCTTACCTGTAAACTTGCGGTGGTGTAACGTAAATCCGCTCGGCGCAAGCCTGCCTAATTCAAATGGGGCGTCCGTCAAATTACCCGACGTGCATTGCGCTAAATGACGTCGCAAGGACGTCATTGGTTTCGACGTTAACGTAAATGGCGTCCAGCGCCATTCATGGACGACTTATGCAAACGACATGAAATTTAAAATTTTGACGCGGGAACGACAGCCATACTTAACATGGGTTACACCACCTAGAGGGCAGCCTTAGTTTTATGTGGCGTATCTCGAAGACAAGGATTGGGGCCACTCTGTGCAAAACGAACTGCACAGTGGAGTTGAGTATAACATGTTTGTTTAAAAAAAAACAACCTTTACAACCCCTTTAAGATGCAGCATCAGCATCCATTTACAAGTAGTTAACCCTTAGGATTGGTTCACACTAGATTGCATGTTTTTACTGTGCTGGCAGCTGTCTGTGTGAGATCTAGCAGAGAACAGCCTGATGTGCATCTTAGCACTTTTTTTTAACTTTATTTGAAGTATTACATAGTAACATCTTTATCAAAAATTCACACTTCAGCATGGTGTGTTGCTCTGCATTGTAGTGACATGAGGTGTCATCCAGTGCACTGGGAAAAATACAGACACGCTGTATTTCTGTGCGCTGCACTTTACCTTGCACACATCACACTAGCATTGTGGTGTGGACAGAGCACATAGAAAACAATTTTTTTCTATGTGCCCTAGTGGTGACCTGTGTTTATGCAGTGTGTAAAACACAGGTCACCACACATAATGTGAATAAGCCCTACAAGTGTTACTAAACCCATGACTCTGCTTTCACTATATCTGGTCTCTTAGGCCCCGTACACACGACCAAACATGTATGCTGAAACTGGTCCAGTTTCAGCATACATGTTCGGTCGTGTGTAGGCGCGAGCGGGCCGAATTCCAGCAAACATTTGCCCGCCGTGCCTTTTCCCAGCAGACAAATATTCCTGGACGTGTTTTAAAACCGTCCGCTGGAATCCTGCCCGCTCGGACATGTACGGTCGTCAGTACAGACCTACATGTCCAAGCGCCCGCCGTCCCTCGCATGCGTCGAATGACTTTGACGCATGCGTGGAAGCCTTTAAATGGTAGGCCCGCCCACGTCGCCGCGTCATCGTCGCGGCGACGACGTGGACACGCCCCGCGTATTGTTTACGCGCGGACTTCTGTACGATGGTTAGTACAGCCATCGTACAGAAGCCCTCTGGCAGACATGTACGGTGAAAACGGTCCGACGGACCAGTTTCATCGTACATGTTTGCTCGTTAGTACCCGGCCTTACAGTACCAGAACATGGAAATGTCATTATTTTAGTAAATATAAATGGCTAAATACCTTTTTTCATTAGCAGTTAGAGCATTCTTGTTATTTGTATCAGTATCTGCTTAAAGCTTGTAGGAGAACTTTTCATTTCCCCTGATCCTCTGTCTGGGCAGTGCTGATCATATGCACGCTCCCGGAAAAAACAAAACTCTCTAGCAATACACACCAAACTGAGTAGTCTGACTCCTAATGCTCTGTTCTACCAGTAGATGGGTTGGAGTCAGTTAACCTTTTCAGAAAAATGTACCCCCTTCCTGACCAGAGCACTTTTTGTGAATCGGCACTGCGTCGCTTTAACTGAAGTCCTTTCTAAATCCGGGCCATAAATATTAACTAGTGCATTGATTAGTGCTCAATAATGATAGTAATATTGGAACTACCAACAACCACAAACTTTAGCTTAATGAACAACACCAAACTTGTCATATGTGATGGGTACAAAAAATCTAAAGAACCAATAGAATAAAATGCAACAAAATTAAGAAAAGACGTATTGCCAGTGATTAATTTCCAGTTGATTGATTGAATTAATAGAAAACACATGGAAAACAAATGGTTCACAGAATAGTGAAAAACATAGTTCATGAAGTGGTAAAAAACATAGGGCCAGATTCACAAAAGAGATACGACGGTGTATCTCCTGATACGCCGTTGTATTTCTGTGATCCGCCCATCGTAACTATGCGGCTGATTTATAGAATCAGTTACGCATAGATAGCCCTAAGATCCGACAGGTGTAATTGACTTACACCGTCGGATCTTAGGATGCAATTCTAGGCCGGCCGCTAGGTGGCGATTCCATTGCGGTCGGCGTAGAATATGCAAATGATTAGTTACGGCAATTCACGAATGTACGCTTTACCCGTCGCTCTAAATGTACATTGTTTCCATCGAGATACGCCGCGTAAAACTAAGGCTGCCCTCTAGGTGGTGTAACCCATGTTAAGTATGGCTGTCTTTCCCGCGTCAAAATTTTAAATTTCATGTCGTTTGCGTAAGTCGTCCATGAATGGCGCTGGACGCCATTTACGTTAACGTCGAAACCAATGACGTCCTTGCGACGTCATTTAGTGCAATGCACGTCGGATAATTTGACGGACGGAGCATGCGCAGTACGTTCGGCGCGGGAACACGCCTAATATAAATGGTGCCCGCCCCATTTGAATTAGGCAGGCTTGCGCCGAGCGGATTTACGTTACACCGCCGCAAGTTTACAGGTAAGAGCTTTGTGAATCAGGCACTTACGCTGTAAACCTGTGGCGGTGTAACGTAAATGGGATACGTTACGCCACCGCAGCGTAACGTAATTGTACCTGAATCTGGCCCATAGTTCATAAGAGATGACTGGTCTTTTTAAAGAAATTCACGGTGACTCCAAACAATACACCAAAGGAATAGTGTGGCAAAAAGATAGATGAAAGATCCTCCACCTGAGATAGCAATGCAGCTTACCGACAAGTTTGATCTCTTTTTAGGGAGATTGTATCCGCCAATTAGCATACCCAACGCGGAAAACGACGCAAACTCCACCCAGCGGGCGCCAAAGTATTACACCTACGATCCGAAGGCGTACGAAGCCGATTCATTTTCCCTTTTGTACGAAGCCGTACGCCTGTCGGATCAAAACCAAAAGCCGTCGTATCTTTGTTTGAGGATTCAAACTAAAGATACGACGCCGCAAATTTGAAAATACACCGGAGTATCAGTAGATACTCTTCTGTTAATCTGGCCCATAGTTTCCACAGTGCGTATAAAAAAGCATGCTGTACTGCATATGCAGACTGATTTTACTGTTGTGGATTTAGGATAGTTTTGAACAAAGATGTTTTGCTTTGAACATTTGAATTTGGAATAAAATTGACTTTCCAGAATAAAAACCATATGCACTGTTAATTGTGTTTGCGAAAAATGTTATATCATGCTCTTTCAAATTTTTCTAATCACTTGCCATCAGTGATAGAGAATCGAACAAACCTTCTTAAAATGAAAAAAAGTTCAAATTAAATTGTACTAGTGTATGGCCAACTGTAGGTAGTATTTCATCTGACTTGTATCTTAGTTCAGACATCTGAGAAAATCAGGGAACCAAACAGACAAACAGGAAATTACATTTCTGAGTGCATTTTGTATAATTTCCCCAGGCTATCATAATTTATTGAATTGTATTAACAGTTTTTGAAAACTACATTGCCTAGATATTAAATAGGAAATGTCAATTTATTAACTATTAATTAAAACATGGCTTATGTAGCTATTTTATCCAAAATATATACATATATTGGGGTACTGTAAATGACATTTTAATGAAGGGGTGTTCTCCTTCAAAATATATGTGTAGTTTTGCATACACTTAGTCAAAGTGGTTCCAAAGCCTGAATTTTTTTACCTTAACCACTTCAGCCTCGGACCATATTGCTGGTCAATGACCGGGTCACCTTTTTGCGATTTGGCACTGCATCGCTTTACCTGACAATTGCGCCGTCGTGCCACGTGGCTCCAAAACAAAATTGGTGTCATTTTTTTCCCACAATTAGAGCTTTCTTTTGGTGGTATTTGATCACCTCTGCAGTTTTTATTTGTTGCGCTATAAACAAAAATAGAGCGACAATTTTGAAAAAAAAAAAAGAATATAATTTGTTTTCCTCAGTTTAGGCCGATACGTATTCTTCTACATATTTTTCTCAAAAAAAAAAAAATCGCAATAAGCATTTATTGATTGGTTTGCGCAAAAGTAATAGCGTCTACAAAATAGGGCATAGTTTTATGGCATTTTTATTAATATTTGTTTTTTACTAGTAATGGCGGCGATCAGCGATTTTTATCGGTACTGCGACCTTATGGCGGACACTTTTGACACATTTTTGGGACCATTGTCATTTTTATAGCGATCAGTGCTATAAAAATGCATTAATTACTATAAAAATGCCACTGGCAGGGAAGGGATTAACACTAGGGGGCGAAGAAGGGGTTAATGATGTTCCCTGTGTGTGTTATAACTGACGGGGGGTGGGACTGACTTGGGGAAATGACTGATCGTGCCCCTATTGGCTGAATCGCGAGATGACGTATAGCTACGTGATCTCGCACAGCCAAGATGACCTGCCGCCGTATAACTGCGGCGGCTGGTCGGCAAGCAGTTAATGCATTCCCTGCATTAAGGTAAAAAATTGTTCCAGTGTTTGTATCGCCCCCTCACCCCCTTTATACTTGCAATGTATGCGAGTCCTATCTTAATACAGTGCCCATCAGAAGTGTCTCTCTTCTCTCTGCTCACAGGGACAGCAGAGGGAGCCATTGGCTCCTGTTGCTGTCAATCAAATCTTTTTAGAGTAGGGGTGGAGCTGACCACGAGCTGTGCTCAGGCATACACAGCCCAGCTCTGGATTTAGCCTGCAGGTGTGTCACTATAAGAGGAGGTACCAGAATGCTCTGTGCAAAACAATTGCTTAGAGCAAGTAAATATAATTTTTTTTTTATTTTAATTATTTAAAAAAATCCTTTACAAAGGTTTTAAGGATTAATACCCCTATCAGGTTATTTTCATTCCCTCTCTTGTTAAAGTGGAGTTTTGCCCCCAAAAAAATAATAAAAGTCAGCATCTACAAATACTACAGCTGCTGACTTTTAAAATAAGGACACTTACCTGTCCAGGGAGCCCGCCATGTCCTCACCCGAAGCCGACCCGTCCCTCGGCTCTGGGTGCAACCACCGACATCTTCAGCAAGGGAATCAGGAAGTGAAGCCTTGTGGCTTCACAGCCTTGTTCCCTACTGAGCATGTATGAGTCATGCTGCGTGTTCTGAATGGTGTTCACTATGTGTCTCACAGAAGACAGCGGGGGGGTGGAGGAGGGGCCAGACATGGCGTAATTCACTGCAAATTCTGTGGCGCTCTTTTGGCGAAAGTCAGAGCAAATACCCCTTCCCCCCTTAAAGGTGCCAAATGTGACACTAGGGGGGGGGGGTACCGGATCAGCGGAAGTTCTATTTCTTGTTGGAACTCTGCTTTATGGCTATTACCCTTTAATTGCTACTGCTACAGGGGGAGAGCACACTGAACGTATGGTGAATCTTGCCAAGCTATTCTCATCACTTACAATTTAAATTTTACAGCCAGGCTTTAGGGGTGTGCCGGTCATGGCTAACAGGTAAGGGCATTTAAATTAAGTAGCATTTTTCTAAGCTGCACAGATTTTCTTTTTTACTGAATAGCCAATTTTATTTTGATGTGATCTTAGCCTTTAAGCCTATCACGTCTCCAACTAATCTTTTACCACTTCCATTAGCTCATTCCCCACAGTTACAACCTTTTGTACCACCTGCTCCACGCTATTAGATTGTAAGCTCTTCTGAGCTTTTATATTGTAAAGCGCTGCATAAACTGTTGGCACTATATAAATCCTGTATAATAATAATAATAATAATAATAATAATACAAATAATAATAATAATAATTGGCCAAATCTAAAATATTTACCAAACTTCCTTTCTGAGTCATGGACAAGCGTTATTTGTCTGCAAGGATATTGCCTTCAGAAGTCATTTTCATCTATGCACAGTGTATGTGCAGTTTAGGTATCAAACCATCCAGCCATGCTAGTCAACCCATCTGTTGGCACCTTTATAATCTATTTTAGCAGTAGGGAAAAAAATGTGTTGTTGGAGTATATGCAAAAATTAAAGAAGCAGAAATTCATCTATGATGTTCTTTTGCATGGAATATAAATCTGAATGATTTAACTAGGCCATTGTTATTTTCTTGCTTTTTATTTCAAAATGTTGAGAAACAAATAAACTTGGTGTCACAAGTGCAAAGCCATTATTAATTTTTGTCCAGAAAATGTAGACATAGTTAATTAGATATTTTACAGAGCTACTTGATAAATATCAAATACATTATTTACCGTCAAATATCAATAAAGAATGTCAACAGAGTTATTAACAAAACCTTTCTTTTAATAGAAAATAAAATACACCTGAAGGCAGCACAGCTTTTTCTAGTTTCTAAAAATATTACAGTGGGTATAGTAAACAAAAATAATATCCTGCGCTCAGTATCTTGCTCAAGAGGGCACTACGGGTCAGACTAAACAAGCACATTGCAAACATTAGGAAGGGCTTCGACAAACATTCGGTATCCAGACACTATGATTTGGTGCATAGGAGGGATCCCTCTGGCACGTTATTCATAGGCATTGATAAATACAGACCCCATTGGAGGGGCAGCTCTCTTGTTAGAGAAATTTCAAAACAAGAAATGTCATGGGTATACCGACTGAGAACTTATTTGCCCTATGGGCTTAATGTGGACACAGACATAAATGCCTTTATTAATAATGCATAAGGTTTAGTAAGGATGTCAATGTTACTCTGGGGGGCTCTCCTGATACTGGGAACCATATACCTGTTTTTTATTGATATAGGTATTGGTTAATGGGCTTTCATATGATCTAGAATGTTTCTGACAGTAATTATTTGGCCAACATCTAAGTAATTTTTGTATAATTTAAAACATTATGTAATCATTTTTGATTTTATTATGATGAACCAACTCTTTATAAGAGGCCACTCCATCTACCCTCAGGGGTTTGGTTTTTCTTGAACCAGATGCTCGGGAGTGAGCTCTTGTATTGCCAATTTTCTGTAATTAAAATATATGGTTAATGATTGGTATATATCGAGTTTGGTTTGACTGGTAATTTAATGCCTTTCTTGCACCAGATGTCGCATGCCATTGTCGTGCGATTTTCTGGTGCAGATTGGAGTCTTTTGTTCCGTGGGGTTGCACGTCTGGATTCATTGGGTTTACGACCACTCACATACGAGAGATTGGGAGATGAGTCGTACCCAGTCGACGCTCCCAAACGAGGCTTGGAAGCCCCGAGAAAAGATGCGTGCGTCCCTTCGGAACGAGGCTTGGTTTTAATTGTTGTTACTATTTAAGGGGATGACACGGTACGCCGCCCGTGACCCAAGTTGACGTGACCTATCACGAAACGTGTCGGGCGGAACGAGCGGCTTGCTGACGTCATCACCCTCATCTGCTTTTTTTGTCATTCGGACGGGTTTTCCTGTTTGCGTCCAGCTGGCGCAACAGGTTTAAGGCTGGTCTTATACTTACCAAATATGAGTTTTTTACTGCTTGTTTTATTTTAATAAAAGTCATTGGTTTTACACTATCAAGGCATCTGCTTTATTTGCATGATACCACATCATTTGGTGCCCTTGTTGTGGAGTTTGTCGTACTACCACGTTATATTACAACGTCACAGATGCAGTGTTCGTCCTGTTTGCCGGGTTTAACATCCATGCTGGTTTAGGTCCTAATCACACAGGACCATTGGCTCTGGTAAGCAGTTTACTTGCATTATGGTGGTGGAATTCACTTGAAGCTTTGATCCCAGGAAGAAAGCATAGCTAATATCTTAGAACATCACTGGGTGTTTATTCACAGCAGTCTTATGGACTTTTATTTACATGTATACACATGTTTATATGTCATTTTTGTTTTGTTTGCTTGGACTTCACTGTGTGCATGCTTTTTCATACTCTTACAAATTAACTGTCACTTTATTGATGTTATTAGCCCATTTCAGGGATTAGGTTTTATGATCTGTTTATTATCTAATTTATGATCTTAATTTGGCATCATTCATGCACATTGGTAATTTCAAAATAAGTTCACGGTTCATTTATCTTATTTTCACATTTGGGGTGGGGGTGATTGAGTCACCTTCCCCGCAAAGGTGGTCCTGACACTAGCGCAACTATTTTTCTCAATATACAATACACAACTACATATATAAAATATACTATTTTATTGATCACAGTTCAATTGAAAGAATAATAATAATAAAAAAAAACATCATACTGCTCCAAGTATGTACTTGTTATACACATATTACAAATGATCACTCATATGGATTAAACATTGTAAACATCTTATTTCAACAGCAGCAAAATGCTGTCAACACCTTTCATAGATAAATCCACTTCATCAGGAGTGAAAAAGGTTACATAGCATTCATAAATTTCCATAGAGTTTACAATAGTGATTTCACCTAGTCTATAATATAATAAATAATTAAAATTATAAATGTCATGCTTTTCAACCCCAAAACAAACAAATGACCCAGGGCCAGAAGTTCCCAAACATACACTCCTAGGATGTTTACGTAAATCATAAATTAGCTAAGATTTTATAGTAAATTAAATATTTTCCAAAAGGGAATAAGCTGGAAATTATTTTTATATAGAGCCTGAGGTCCAAAACAGGGAGAAAAAAATGAAAGCAAAATCAAGAGACGAGAAAATGTAATGCCATAATTCAAGGCAGAAACATAGGGCTCCAATGGCTTACAAGGTAATGTAACAAAGTACTTACTAGGACTCAAAGTGGTTCTGTCACAATCCCCACTTCCTCCTTTGCCAAATCCAAGTAGGCCAGGCAAAATCCCTCATACCCTGGTTTACCTCCCTCTCCCATGCAGGTGGAGCAACTATCACAATGCCTTCCCACTCTGTACAGCATGTGCTCCACATTGGAGTACACATCCATCATGATAATAGTGGATAATAATAATAATAATTTCCTTTTTTCTCCACCCTTTACATGATTTCTGTACACCTTGGGATCCATACAGGGGCAATTTCTAGTCATTCCCTTTTCTGATGATCTTAGTATTTATGCCTTATGTAAACATTTGAGGTATGCATTTATGAACCAACTAATAATTCAGATGTTTTATTTGTTTTGTATAAGTGTACAGGTAAAACCAAATCTCTCAGTGCAGCAAGCATTTAAAAAAAAAAAAAAACACTTGTAAAGCTTTCATCAAACTTCATGCGGTTTTCTTGAAGCTTTTAAGGAGCTTTCAGCTCCAATTTGGGAATGTTTTTAGCTGCTCTCAGGCTTTCAACATTTTTCAAGTAATGCTAAATCTTTCTGAAACCCTGCTAATTACTGCCAGCGGCTTATTGAAAGTAAAAGCCATTACTTTTATTAAGATACATGTATAATATCCTGAAATTGAGGCTTAAGGGTGCCTTAAAGGATTCTAAAATGCTGCTTGAAGGATGTTAAACATGGGAGTTTCCAGGCACCTAGGGCAAATGCCCAACTTCTCTTGTATGGAGTGCCCTGGGTCGGACATCCTGTTTTACTTCCGTTGTCTAGGGTTGTACATGAATTGTCAAGGAACTACAGGCATTTGCACGAAACATGTTGTAAAAGTGTATCCTTACCGAATTAAAGATAAACGGGTTCAAAAGAACAGAGGAAACCAGTGAACCTATCCATACAAATGCATACATAGACTATCAACCCTATCGGTTTAAGCATATAACTATACACAATTGTTACTTCAATTTAGGGACTTTAATTCTGATAGTTGCTGCATTCTGGATGATCAAAATCTCCATAGTTGCTCAGGAAGCATGGCCAGCTATTCTAGTCTCCAACTCTCCATTTCTTGCTAACATCACTTCCTGTTTAACAAGGAACCAGTTAAAGATTCTTAGGTTTAATTTTAGAGGAAGAAACCTTTTTTATCTGCATAGTAGCTAAAAATATCTTTTACATGCAGTATACCGTATGCTAGAAATTTGTTAAAATAGATATGGCAACACATACTGTGACCATTCACTTTTTTTCAGTTTCAGTGCTGCAGTCACACTTGCAATATCATGCTAACGCATTCCCTGTTAGACCTCAGGCTGCCATTCAGCTCTGATGTGCAGTGTTACATTACACAACCAAATGGAAGGCTCAGGGATAATTGGCACTGTCTCTCAGGTCTGATGAGTGCACTACTTTAGGGAGGGAGGGGGAAGATTACTGTACTGGGAGGTGGATTTGGGGTGGGGAGAGTTCTGTATTAGAGGAAATTTGAGAGATATCTATACTGGGGGGGGGGTTGGGAGGGATGAGAGATCTGTACTGGGGGTATTAGGAAGATCTGCACTGGATGGATTTGAGGTGGGGAGGAGAGCTTTTCTGGGAGGATTTTTTTTTTGGGGGGGGGGGGTATCTGTACTAAGAGGGATTGCACTGTACTGAGTTGCTGTACTCTGAACACTGGTCTGTGTGTTATGCACTCCTTACCCTTGCACTTTGTACGTTGTATACTCCTGATCCCATGCACTTCTTACTAACGCACTGTTGATCCCTGTGCTCAGTGATCTGTGATCAGTGATCAGTGATCTGCAAGTCACTACCAATCACATATACTGTACTGCGTGCAAGTCTGATTTATTGTATGATATAGACACCATTATAATGATACCATGTTTCAGTTTAAAATAGAAATTAAAGGTAAAACACGTGTGTGTTGTGTGTGTGTGCGTGTATATATTGTAATGTTGGGGTTATTTAGCATCTGGGTAGCGCATACCAGTGAGCAGAGTCCACGCCAGTTGTGCTTTTTAAGGGTTTGTTGACCCACTTTTATTAAAAGAAAGAAAAACGTCCATCCAGAATTTCCCAAGCAGGGGGTTTCAAGTTGCTACAGCTATAAAGAAATAGTCAACCGAAAATGCTGAGCCACCTGGCTCTCTTCAGAAATACAGCAGCTTAGGCTTACACTTCAGCCCTCTTGGCCACGTACCAAAGTAGCTGTACAGATCACTGTACCTTTCTCTGTGCTCTCAGCTTCTGTGCTGCTCAGCCCACAGCTTTGGGTCCTCTGTCTATACCATGCAGGCATGCATGCTTCTCCCTTGCTTGCCTGGACTCCTCGGGAGGGTGGAGTCCAGAACACTGGTCCTGACTCTACTTTAAGCCCAGGAACCACCTGTTCAATCAACCAGCCAGACTCCTGGCTGTTTCCAAAACCTGGTCCCAGGATTGGAGATTCCATCCCACCCATATCACTATAGAATCTCCAGGCTCCAGGTCCCCAAGTGGATTTTATAAACTTTGGAGGAAACTGACCAAACAGATTCCTCCACATTAAATAACCCTGGAGCCCCTCAACCTGCCTATTTGAGAATCCTGGGCGACCATTACCAAGACAGGGAACTGTACTATCACATACCCCCCCTTTGTTTCGATCCAGAGGGAGGAACACCAGCACCCATCATCATGGTTGGGACACCTCTGTGCTGGCTGTCAGCCACATAGGCCCAACCTTTTTTTCCGGGTGCGCTTCCAGGTACGTCCCACCCTGGATCTTAACAAGCTATATTTCTCTATACTCAGCCTTCTCCCTCTTCTTTTGGGGTTCCATAAGCACTTCCTCTTTTGAAATTTAAACAGGGCACCCCTGGTCTTTCTACCAACCCTTCTGCCTCCACGCTTCAGGTTCCCAGGTTTCCTTTGGACACCACACTGTCATGTACCTTTAACAAACTATTTGGTTCATCATTGATATACATATTCAAACCAACTTTACACCTTTCAATGTTGCAAAAGTCACCAATGCAATTTTTTTTGCATTTGCTAGGGCAGAGTCTGCAGAGGGCACACATACCAGAGGGTTGCCATCACCCGCGGGAACCTCAGAGGACGTCACCTGCCCTGGGTTCACCCTCTCTGCAGGCAGCTGTCCTACCACTTGACCTGTTCTGATGCCATCTGTATTTTTATCCACCTGAAGAGACAAGCTCTTGTCTGATCCACATACAATTTTTACTGCACTTCATATCCGTTTGTCACCTAAAACAAACATTGGACTGGAGACCCCAGTCTCTTTAACCACCTTTGGTTGGGCCCCAGTTAGGAATATTGCTGCTTTCTGGTCCACACTTGGCCCTTCCATCTCATGTGATAGTACCACTGGTACAGCATACACGCCCTTCACCGACACAGTACTATCTTGAACCATAGCAGCAGAAATGCCTTCTACCTGGCTGTTAGGTGGTGAAACCTCAGACACTTTCTTTTCGCAAAAGCCTCTCCCATAAACCTCTTGTACAGGAAGTAACCCATCAGCATACCTAGAGGCGACTTTTAACACTAGTAATACAGTCATAAATAAACCATTTTTGTCTTGTCTTCCTTTGTGCTGTACCACCTGCCACTCAGGGGTCCACCTAATGGTACTCCGCAGTACCAGACTGTCTGACTGTAGTGGAGACACCCCAGTATAGACTGGCTGTACATCCCAAAGTTTAAGCATCTCCTTTAACACTTTTGTTAGAAACCATACCCTTGGCTTCGGATTGAAGTCCTTCCCGGGGACTTTCCTGACACTGGGAATGCAGACAGACTCACTTGCTGAGACACGAGAGGTTGCAAGGTTTAATGAAACCTTCTCCCAGCTGGAGACGACCACAGCCTGGTGCTCTACCAGAGCGCTGCCAGGTGCTTGATTCACACCCAACTTCTCAGGTTCAGCACCAATGAACTGCTTCACATTACCATTGACAACATCACTTTGACACGCCACGTCAGCATAATTTTGTAGGTTGCGGACAACGTGTCTGCTGTGTGCTCAACCTTATGTGGTCCATATTTCTCACGAGGGTTAACCCCTGCAGAAGCCACCGTGCCCTCAGGTATAAGCTGTTCTGCCATCCCTCCTGCTGGCACAGCAGAAACTTTGTTCACCTTACTTTTATGCATGAAAGCCTCATCTATCAGGGACATTAGATTTTTACCCCAACTATCCCAATCTGTTGTAGCTGTGCTCCATTCATCGGCACTCCTCAGCCCTGATCCATCCGCCCAAGGACACACATTAGAACAGATGGGTTTAGTTGCAGATTCATTACCCAAATTACAAATCATGGCAGACTTCGGTAACACATGTTCTAGCACCACAGGTTGCAATACACCACAACCACCACCTTGCTCGGGCGGCGCTTCATAAGCCTCACACACCTTTGCATTTTTCACATGTTGTTTTAACCCACTGTAACGGCTACCCACTGGTGTGAGGGTCTCAGCCGTTTGAGAAGTCCCTTTCCCTGGCAAGCTGCGATATGCAGGTACCACCGGTATATCCCATCGAACGCCCTTCCAAGAAACGAGACGTGCTACGTTTGAAGGGTCAAGTAGACTGACTTTATTTGGCATATTTCACCTGCTTATATCTGGTTACAACTGTTACAAGAACAATGACATCTCCTTGAATTAATCACTTGGCCAGTTTCTAGCCGCTTCGGCACCTCACCCCACTTAACATTTCCTGGCCAGGCACATAGAATTCAATTAACCTTTAAAACAATTATCACTCACACATAATCCCCATCAGCATACACCTCACAGGGGGGCTGTTTACCTGCACACAAAAGAGAGTTCATTATCTATGCGAAGGGAACATTAGCATTCAACAATGAAAAGAAACTTGTCCAATTAACCCTTTGAGCTCAGAATACAATGCGGTACATCCACTTGTGACAAGCCATGCAGTTCCTTGTAGTCCCCCTGCACGAAGATTATAACTGTCTCGGCAGCATGCATGTGTCCGTTACACCCACCATTTACCTGCATATTTTTAGTACTAGCAGCTTGCACTAACACATTACCTTTACACGGTACAGTTCCACTCTGTCCCACCAGAGTGACATACCAGTTGTCCATGGCAACCTCTGACTTCAATACATGAAATTCCCTGGAGATTTCTGGGGACAACTGTGCTGTCTTACCATCAGTTGCTACAGGCAATGGCCCATTTGTGACAACAGATTTTACTCTGAAAGAACCTGGGGTTTTCCCAACAGCAGCAAACTTTTAATTAACAATAACACTTCTAGTATTTTTAGTTTTTGCAGGCTGTCCTAGCCCACTGCCTACTTGAGACTGGCAGACATTAGACACCACACGTTTAGTCATCAATACAGGTTCTGTTTGGACTTAAACCCCTGCATTCCCACTGGGTAGGGAGAAGTCATCTTCAAGCACACATTTAGTGGCCCCACTAACTAGGGTCACTCTCACATCATCATGGACAGTCTCATAACCAGTTATTTTATACCTGCAATCAGCAGTCCCAGCCATAATTTCATTAAAGACAGTCTTACCCACCACAGTAGTTGGGGTCACCATCTTCATTTGAGTACCTCCCCCTGGTGGCCACGGGATGAAATCGCAGCAGGCAACAATGCACAGGGCTCTTTGTGGGGATGTTGAGGAAAATCTCTCCTGCAGCTCCTCTCTCCAGGCACAACTTCCACTCTTGTTGTCATGGGAGAGCGCACTCTCCCTGCAGAGCTTTGCTGGTTCTCTCCAACATGCTGTATTGGCTCCTCTGGAAGCCACTTGTCACGACCCCTGCAGGCAAGCACACCCCATGGTCCACAGACAGCCCGACTGGCCTCCTCTGTGTTGCTATGGGCAACCACTCTCCGTCCTGGCGTTTGGTTAGCCTATCTTCTGGCACATAACACAGGCTTTGCAGACCTTTGTTTTGCTAGGTAGCTTTGCATTGGAGCCAGGGACAAAGGGCACTTGGAGACTGCATGCCCCCACTCGCTGCACCGCAAACAGCGCACTTGGTTTCCTGTCTTGTCAGGGTTTCCCACACTGCATCTGCTGGACCCTGTCTCAAGCTGTGTCACTTTCACAATTTTCACAACAGCTGCTGGTTTAACTGTAGCAGCGTTGCCAGGGGCAACAACACCCCTCTCCCAGGCATGGACATTTGGCAGATCTCTCCTTTTATCAAAGGTTGGCTTGCCTTCCACTATAGCTTGGTCCAATCCTGCCAGGTGTCACTTGCACCAATCCACTGCAGATTCAAACGCTGGTTGGATGCTCCACATTAGCCATCTGTGCCCTCATTGCACCAGGGTTGCTAGTAGGGTTGCCACCTCATCCCTTTAAAACAGAACACATATGAATTACACAGGTTCTGAGGCTAATTTAATGCAGGTAAGGCACCAAATGAGTCTAATTACCACCTTAATTAGCCACAGAACCTGTGTAATTAATATGTGTTCTGTTTTAAAGGGATGAGGTGGCAACCCTAGTTGCTAGGGACAACAGCAGCCCTTTTTTCCCTTGGAAAACTCTGTTCAGGCACGTATGGGGTTCGATCAGGCGGTAACAACCCCTCCAGCCTCAGAGCTCTATCTATCATCTCAGCCATCCTTGCTTCTTTTAGGTGTCTTGGTCGCCCCATACTCACAATCACTCCGAAAAAAAATTCCACAGTTTAGCAACAAATTAGAGCACTGTCTCTTTAAGGCTAGTCACCTTTCTCTTGCAGGTTCTCCTCACCTGCACACACACAGATTATGCAGTTTCTGGAAAAAGCTCACTGGTATTTGCAAGGATCTTCAGTCCATGCCTGCATTCTCCACCAATTTTAATGTTGGGGTTATTTAGCATCTGGGTAGAGCATACCAGTGAGCACAGTCCACGCCAGTTGTGCTTTGTAAGGGTTTGTTGACCCACTTTTATTAAAATAAAGAAAAACGTCCATCGAGAATTTCCCACACAGGGGGGGTTTCAAGTTGCTACAGCAATAAAGAAATAGTCAACCGAAAATGCCGAGCCACCTGGCTCTCTTCAGAAATACAGCCCCTTAGGCTTACACTTCAGCCCTCTTGGCCACGTACCAAAGTACCTGTACAAATCACTGTACCTTTCTCTGTGCTCTCAGCTTCTGTGCTGCTCAGCCCACAGCTGTGGGTCCTCTGTCTATACCATGCAGACATGCATGCTTCTCCCTTGCTTGCCGGGACTCCTCGGGAGGGTGGAGTACAGAACACTGGTCCCGAATCTACCTTAAGCCCAGGAACCACCTGTTCAATCAACCAGCCAGACTCCTGGCTGTTTCCAAAACCCGGTCCCAGGATTGGAGATTCCATCCCACCCATGTCACTATAGAATCTCCGGGCTCCAGGTCCCCAAGTGGATTTTATAAAAACTTTGGAGGAAACTGACCAAACAGATTCCTCCACATTAAATAACCCTGGAGCCCCTCAACCTGCCTATTTGAGAATCCTGGGCGACCATTACCAGGACAGGGAACTGTACTATAATATATATATATATATATATATATATATATATATATATATATATATATATAAAATATATATATATATATATATATATATATATATATATATATATATATATATATATATATATATCTCATTATAAATACCCTTGATTCTCAGTTGCATAAGAGGCTCAGAGAGGCGAGGGGAGGAAAAACATTGTCAGTTTAGCTGTTTGGGGGGTGGGGAGTGTTGAGGCCTATCAGGACAAGTCTGATCATTGGAGAATAGGCTGAATTCTCAGAACAGCTAGAAAACTGACCATGTCGTGTTCTTTTGTCTAGTGTGGTAAGTTTTTAATAGGGAAGAAGAGGGACTGGCAGGATCACCAGGAATTTCACACAAATGAAGCAATACAAAGAGAACAAGATACTTTTTTATACAGGTAGATAGTACAACAGGCTCATTTTAGGAATATTGTTACGGAACCATGAACCAGACGTACAACAAGAGATAAGTGAAAATAAGAAGGCTTTATTGAAAATCAAGCTGTAAAGCAAAAGTCCAAACGAATGGTGAAACCGAAGCAGAGTCTTGCGAAGCCAGAGGTCAGGAACCAGAAGGGTAGTCAGACGAAGCCAGGATCAGGAACCAGCAGGGAAGTCAGACGAAGCCAGGATCAGACACCAGCAGGGAAGTCAGACGAAGCCAGGATCAGACACCAGCAGGGAAGTCAGACGAAGCCAGGATCAGACACCAGCAGGGAAGTCAGACGAAGCCAGGATCGGAACCAGAAGCAGCAGCAGTCTTAGAAGCATGTGAACACAGGAGGACCAAGCAAGGAACTGAAGCCACAGACCTCCTATATATATGAGCCAGGCATCCAGCTCCTCCCAGTGGGAAGGAGGAGCCGCAGGGTGGGAGGCTACAAGAGACCCAGAAACCAAGATGGCCGCCAGCACATGTCAAACGAAGGAGACAGGAGAGAGGTAAGACCATGACAGTACCTCCCCCTCAAGGGCCCCTCCTCCGCGGTGCAAAAAACGGTTTCTGAGGGAAGCGTGCGTGGAAGGCTCGGAGCAAGGCAGGAGCATGGACATCTGCGGAGGGAACCCAGGAACGCTCCTCTGGACCATAACCACGCCAGTGGACCAAAAACTGCACCCGACCGCGGACCAGGCGTGAGTCCAGGATATTGCTCACCTCATACTCCTCATGATTGCCCACTTGGACCGGACGAGGCCGAGGAACCGAGGAAGTGAAGCGATTGCACACCAGTGGCTTCAACAGGGAGACATGAAACACGTTGGAGATCCGCATGCCAGGAGGAAGCGCAAGGGCATAGGCTACCGGGTTTACCCTGCGAAGCACTCGGAAGGGACCAACAAAGCGAGGAGCCAGCTTGGGAGTGGGCACTCGAAGGTTGAGGTTGCGAGTGGACAACCATACACGGTCTCCGACCTGGTAGGAAGGAGCAGGCGCTCATCTGCGATCAAAAAGATATGTAAGTGTAGCGCTTAGAGTGATATGTTAAATATCAAAATACCATGATATATGTAAATAATTACACAAAAGATAAAAAAATGTGAAACATGAATAAACAGTCTGTGCAACCCTTTGGGAAAAGGGAAAAACCAATGGATGGATAATACAATGTACTTAATGTGATATCCAGTGAAAACCAAAGTCCAACAAAACTTAATATTCAAAATAATTAATATTGTTGAAGTTCATTATCTCCACATTTCATTCACGTGAGTGAGGGAAGAAGATGCGTGACTTCTAAAATGATAAAATCCCACCACCGATAAAAGTGCAGGCTTACCAGAACTTATTGACCGCTAGTGGCATATGCCAAGAGAGGTCAATCAAGGCTTATTATGACGGATGTCAGAAAACGATCCTTAGCCGGGAATTGTAGACCCAATTGGATGATGTATCCGTAGATGGAATAGGTCCCCAGGGACCGACGGGAAACTGCACTGGTGTAGGACTCTCAAAACCAATTGGTTTGATAAAATGACGGTGCATAGGAAAGAGAAAAGAGAGGTGGCCACATAGCGTAACTCCGTATGGTAAAAATAGCGAAGTTTATTCACAGCTGACAAACTTACATTTGGCTGATGTAAAGATTTCTTGCATGCAAAAATGGGGCGACAGTGGAGTCCTCCCGACGCGTTTCGTGGTCAAAAGCACATCATCTGCGATCAGCCTGGAGTTTCTGGCGCTGCGCAGAGACCTCAAGGGACTTCTGGATCTGTACCCAAGAGGCGCGTAGGATGGAAAGGTGATCCTCCACAGCCGGAATATCCTGGGGAGAGAATGCCTCCGGTAACACGGCAGGTTGGAACCCATAATTGGCCATGAAGGGAGACGTCCCAGAGGAAGAGTTCACCGCCGTGTTCCTGGCAAACTCAGCCCAAGGCAGGAGGTCAACCCAATTGTCCTGGTGATCGGAGACATAGCAACAAAGGAATTGCTCCAAGGCCTGATTGGATCGTTCTGCGGCCCCATTGGACTGAGGGTGGTAGGCCGAGGAGAAGGAGAGATGAATCCCCAACTGGGAGCAAAAGGCGCGCCAGAACCTGGACACAAACTGACTCCCCCGATCCGACACTATCTCCTTGGGCAAACCGTGCAACCGGAAGACCTCCCAGGCAAAAATCGTGGCCAACTCTTGTGCAGAGGGTAACTTCTTGAGAGGAACACAGATGCAGGGAGGTCCACAATGAAATCCATCCCCAGGTGTGACCATGGGCGCTCCCCAGTGGCTATGGGTTGCAGCAGGCCCAACGGAAGGTGCCGAGGGGACTTACTTTGGGCACAAACGGAGCATGCCGCTACATATGCGGCGATGTCGGAACGTAGGGAAGGCCACCAGAACAGACGTGAAACAGCCCAGGACAGCTGATTCTTACCAGGATGCCCCGCGGTCTTGGAGTTATGGTAGGTTCGCAACAACCGAGTGCGCAACTCCTCAGTCCAAAATCTGCTCACCAAGGGGAGAGGTCAGGCTGGTGCGAATGGCGGCCAGGATCTGATTCGGAGGTATGACCAAAGTCGGTATAGATTCCTCCCTGGACAGCTCAGAGTACTGCCGTGATAAGGCATCCGCCCTGATGTTCTTGGAACCGGGTAGGTAGGAGACCACGTAATTAAAACGTGACAAGAACAGAGCCCATCTGGCCTGACGTGGTGTCAATCTCTTGGCCTCAGAAAGGTAGGTCAGATTCTTGTGGTCCGTCAGGATGAGAACCGGAATCACCGAGCCCTCGAGCAAGTGCCTCCACTCTTTGAGAGCCTGCACTATGGCCAATAACTCCCTGTCACCAATCTGATAGTTGCACTCCACGGGTGACAGTTTCCGGGAGTAAAACCCACAAGGAAGCAGCGGACCCTCTGGTGTTCTACGCTGAGACAGAAGGGCGCCTACTCCCGTCTCAGACGCGTCCACCTCGAGGACAAAGGGCAACCCAGGGTTGGGATGAGACAGAATCGGAGCCGACACAAAGGCGGATTTTAGGGCCTCAAAAGCCCGGATGGCCTCGAGCGGCCAGACCTGGGAATTACTGCCCTTCCTGGTCAGATCCGTGAGAGGCTTGGCCAGCATGGAGAAGTCCCTGATGAACTTCCGATAATAATTGGCGAAGCCCAAAAAGCGCTGCAAGGAACGAAGACCACTGGGCTGAGGCCACTGTAAGACAGCCGAAACCTTCTCAGGGTCCATGGAGAACCCCTCAGCGGAAATGATGTAACCTAAGAAGGTTACCTGGGATCGGTGAAATTCGCATTTCTCAAGCTTACCGAACAGCTTGTTCTCTCGTAACCGTTGCAACACTCGCTTGACATCCAGAATGTGGGCCTCCATGGATTCAGAGTATACCAAGATGTCATCCAAATAGACCACCACACACTGCTGCAACAGGTCACGGAAAACATCGTTGATGAATTCCTGAAAGACTGCGGGCGCATTGCACAACCCAAAGGGCATAACCAAGGATTCATAATGACCGGTCCTGGTGTTAAACGCGGTCTTCCACTCATCGCCCGCCTTGATCCTTACCAGGTTATATGCCGCCCTCAGGTCGAGTTTGGTAAAGACCGTGGCCCCCTTAAGGCGATCGAACAGTTCGGAAATCAAGGGTATCGGGTAAGCGTTCTTGATCGTGATGCGATTAAGGCCCCTGTAATTGATGCAAGGCCTCAACTCACCGCCCTTCTTTTTCACAAAGAAAAATCCAGCCCCTGCCGGGGACGAGGATTTGCGAATGTGACCACGGGACAGCGCCTCCATCACGTACTCCTCCATGGCCTCATTCTCCGCAACCGACAGTGGATAGACCCTGCCGCGAGGAGGAACGGCACCAGGTTGTAACTCTATGGCACAATCGTATGGGCGGTGCGGAGGTAGGGCAACTGCGCGCACCTTATCGAATACATCCCGGTACTCCTCGTATTCAGGAGGCAACAGAGAGTCCGAGGAAGTACACAGCAACTTGACAGGCCCATGGATGCAACTAGCCCCACACTGTGGTGACCATGAGAGGATCTCGGCCGATCTCCAGTCGAAAGTCGGATTATGCTTCTGGAGCCAGGGGTACCCCAAGACCACCGAGTAGTGTGGAGACGAAATAACCTGGAGGCAGACCGACTCTCTGTGAACGGCACCAATGGCTATCCCCACTGGAAGGGTCTCATGAGTCACGTGTGACGGCTGGAGGGGCCTGCCGTCTATCGCCTCTAGAGCCAGCGGGGAACCTCGAGCCTGCAGAGGAATGGAATTGGCGGCAGCGAACTCACTATCAATGAAAAAACCACCAGCACCAGAGTCCACCAACGCCTGGGTCGTCACCGAGCCCCCGACCCAGGAGAGGACAACAGTGATCAGTGGTTTATCAACACGGGAAACCGGGGACGAAGAGACTCCACCCAAGATCTGCCCCCGACAGGATCTCAGGTGTGAGCGTTTCCCGGACGGTTCAGACATGCCAACCGAAAATGCCCACCGAGACCACAGTACATGCATCGGCCCTCGCGTCTCCGGAGTACCCTCTCCCCCTCGGACATGCGAGCAAACCCCAGCTGCATGGGTTCACCCCCAGACAAGTCAACCCCAGGAGGCGTGGGATAAGAGGGAGGCACGGGTTGGACAGCAAACGTAGGCGCCAAACTGTTAGGAGGCCTCCGCAGGCTCTCCTTAAAGGAAGGTCTCTCCCTGAGTCTGGTGTCAATCAAAATCAGGAAAGAAATAAGAGCCTCGAGCTCCACTGGTAGGTCCTTAGCTGCAACCTCATCCTTCAAGGCATCCTGAGAGACCATGAGAGAAAGCAGCGACCAGAGCCTCATTATTCCAGCCCACCTCTGCTGCCAGGGTACGAAACTCAATGGCGTATTCGGCTACGGATCGTGAACCCTGTCTGACGGACATAAGGAGCTTCGCAGCACATCGAATACCTTCCGAAGAGAAGCAACAAAACCGGAAAACTCGGCAACCACCGGATTGTTGTTCTCCCATAAAGGGCTGGCCCAGGCCAAGGCCTTGTCCGAGAGCAGCGAGATCAAGAAGCCCACCTTTGATCTCTCAGTGGGAAAGGCATGTGGCAGCAACTCAAAATAAATGCCCACTTGGTTAAGGAAACCTCGGCACTGAGTTGGCTCTCCCCCAAATCGCTGTGGAAGGGGGGCAGAACCGGTCATACCCCGAAACACCGCAGGCGCAACAACAGGTGTCGGGGTAGACTCTGGCGCAACAACCGGAGCGGCAGTAGGAGCGGGCCCAGGAGCGACAACCGACCCATCGGCAATGGGAGCGAAATGAGCCGTGCGTTCAAGCAGGGTTTGCAACGCCACGGCGAACTGACCCAACAGGTAATCCTGCTGATCAAGTCTGGCAACCAGCGTGGGTAGCGAGGATGGCCCTGTACCGTCAAAATTCATGGCTTGGTCCTAATGTTACGGAACCATGAACCAGACGTACAACAAGAGATAAGTGAAAATAAGAAGGCTTTATTGAAAATCAAGCTGTAAAGCAAAAGTCCAAACGAATGGTGAAACCGAAGCAGAGTCTTGCGAAGCCAGAGGTCAGGAACCAGAAGGGTAGTCAGACGAAGCCAGGATCAGGAACCAGCAGGGAAGTCAGACAAAGCCAGGATCAGACACCAGCAGGGAAGTCAGACGAAGCCAGGATCAGACACCAGCAGGGAAGTAAGACGAAGCCAGGATCGGAACCAGAAGCAGCAGCAGTCTTAGAAGCATGTGAACACAGGAGGACCAAGCAAGGAACTGAAGCCACAGACCTCCTATATATATGAGCCAGGCATCCAGCTCCTCCCAGTGGGAAGGAGGAGCCGCAGGGTGGGAGGCTACAAGAGACCCAGAAACCAAGATGGCCGCCAGCACATGTCAAACGAAGGAGACAGGAGAGAGGTAAGACCATGACAAATATGAAATGCTGGGAGTATGGCTTGGATGCCGAGGAAGATGGCAGCTTAGTCCTCCAGCTCCAGTGCTCTGTGGTCTTTCCAGCAGCTTGAGAGGGAGAAGAGCAAGGCTAAAATGGGTAAACCGGAGCGAGATCGATCTGCCACCCGCTCCCAGTCTCCATCTGCCACCTGCTCCCATATGTGGCCTCCTTGTTACAGGTCACAGGATACAGCAGGGCAGTAGCCCCACCAGAGCTTTAACCACGCAGCCATCTGGCTCACATACTTCCGCAACTAAATCCCTCAGTCTAAATGATTTGAAAGTGGTCGCAGCAGACATAAAGGACACTCTAGCTGCAGCAATTTCAGACCTCCGGATAGACATACAGACAGTAGTCTCTTGAGTAGAGGAAGTGGAAGAAATCACAGAATGCCATGACACTGCCATACCCGTGCAATAGCAGGCCCTAGGAGCACACTCTATGCAGCTAAGAGACCTCCATAGACATCAATAATATCTAGATAATAGAGGTCTCAGACACCAAATAGGAATTGGAGGCCTTCCTCAAATGGTAGAACCGGGTCAGCTCTCACACACCATCACATCTATTTTCAACAACTTACTAGGAATACCCACATACACCAATTGAATGTCTCCATCCAGCTCCTCACCCCAGAGGCAAAGACACCGAACCCCCCCCCCCCAGAGATGTCATAGGCTGCCTTGTCAGCTTCAAATTAAAATCAGAAATCTTACGAAAAGCCAGGAACAGAACTGCAGCACTGAGATCAAAATATTTCATGATCTCTCGCAAATTACTTAGCACCATAAGCAACCTATGAAGTCCATCACTGCAGTGAACCTCTAAGATGATGTTGGTTGTCTTAGCACTCCTCTCCGCCACCAGCGGACCGATGTTCCCCTGGAATAGGCAGCACCCCTGCATCACGGGCCCATAGAAAAGCCAGAAGAGACTAATTTCAATAATACTTACCTCACAAATTCCATAAGTCGTGGGTTACACATGACTATACACCAACAGTGAGTACAACAGTCCTATTTTTGAATCCTTCCATCCTAAGCGTTACTTAATGGATATTTCCCCAGCCTCTGACATACTTCATTTAACGCTTTCCCTTACGAGTCACAACCTCTAATCAGACACGAGTCCCACACAAAAGACAATGAAAAACTTTGATTTGCTTATGCACAAGACTCTGATACTAGCATACTCTACTTAACAAATGTAATATTGCATCATAGAAGATAACATAGTGTGAACTTTTTGCCCTCCCAACACTAAGGCCCCATACACACGGGAGGATTTATCCGCGGATACGGTCCAGCAGACCGTTTCCGCGGATAAATCCTCTCGAGGATTTCCGCGGAATTCTATGCGATGGCGTGTACACACCATCGCATTGAAATCCGCGCCGAAATCCTCTGGCGATGACGTGTCGCGCCGTCGCCGCGATTATGACGCGGCGACGTGCGCGACACTGTCATATAAGGAATTCCACGCATGCGTCAAATCATTACGATGCATGCGGGGGATCCCTTCGGACGGATGGATCCGGTGAGTCTATACAGACCAGCGGATCCATCCGTTGGGATGGACTCCAGCAGATGGATATGTTCTGCATGTCAGCAAATATTCGATCTGCTGGAATCCATCCCAGGGGAGATATATCTGCGGAAACAGATCCGCTGGCGTGTACACACCATAGGATCTATCCGCTGAAACCCATTTGCTGGGATTTATCTGCGGATGGATTCTATGGTGTGTACGGGGCCTTACTATAAGGTAACCTATATTGTCAGCCTTAATTCTTGAACTGGCTTTATTTGCTTGCCCAGAATGATACTGACCTTAAAACCACAATACAGCCACTTACTTTACTAATCACTAAACACACACAAGGAACAAGGACTTATTAGCCCAATTACTAGCTTTAGCAATCTACTTGCTCTAACAGGTAAAACTGTCCATGTGCTTGTATTACAATCAGTGCTGCTTATACTTCCAGAATTAAGCCCTCAACATACACCACAGTCTTCTGCCGCACTCCCCAGAAGTGCAACATGGATCTTGGCTCTAGAGCCAGCACCCAATACTTTTTAATATTAACCAATGAAGTACTGTCTGACAAACCTATGACTTAGAGATGCATTACGTGATCCCTGTATTGCTCCTACAGATCTTCAACCTACTAGACCCACACATTGATTGTTTATAGTTTTGATGCTCTGCCTCAATTATGTAGTTAAAATACAGCCAAACAGACACTGGATACTCAAGCACCTACCAAAAGAATGCATTTCAGTTTTAAGTTAAAAGTTCATAACGTTGGTTTAACCTTGTCTTCGCCGTTATCAACATTTCTCCATCCATTGTATACACTGTGTATACCCATCACTCATATTAAAATCATATGAAGCCCTGGTTCACACTGCTGTATTTTGACATAAGATTTGTAATGTCAAATCAAATGTCAAAATGGCAGCATTTGCCGGCAATGGCACCGTCCTAATCGGTGCAATGCTCCAATGTGATTTTGGGCCACGGTTTACATTGATATCTGTACAGAAACCTGCACAGATGTCTCTGTAATCATGGCCAAAATTGGGATTTTCAAGCGGGAGTGAAATTGTGCGAGTTCAGCTGAACTTGCATGGCTTAATTTCCGCAGCCCAGTGTGAACCTGGGCGTAAGCCTGATATGCCCTGGGACCATTTTACTATCCATTTTGCTTGTATAACCTATAACGCATAAGAGGCAAGAAAAGTAACATACCATACGCTCTTACTGTTTAACTATGGTAAGTCCAACCACATTTACTCCTGCTTGATTTATAATGGATGGACGAGAGAAAAAAATAAATGATTTACATGAAAACAAGGGAGAAGAAATGGTATAACTAAAGACTTGCATAGTTTTTGTTATTTTATTTTTTTAGGTGTTCTGTTATCCAAATACCTTGAAATAAACCGTGAACTTTCTTTGGACATATTTCTCAATTTAATCTCTATATAAAATGAATGGGCTTGGCTTTTTGCTCTCCATATTGATCTTTTTTACTTATGTGATCACACATTTTTATTACTACAGATGCCAATCGATTTTTACTCAATAAAACCTATTCTTTTTCATCTATACCATATGGAGCCCTTCTTTTTTCTCTTTACATCTTCTTCGATGAGTTTTTTTGGCCCTTCCATCTGGCTATTTCAACTTGATTTCTCAACTTTACGGTTATCTACAAGGCCCCTGTAAGCTGCTCCTGGAAACGCCTGGGTTCCCATGATCGCTGTGGAAGACTGCCCATCTTGGATCTCTCTGCTCGATTGACTCATTGTCATCGATATTCGAGTCCACTATCTCTGGCAAGAGTACAAACCCCATTATTTTGATTGTAGATACAACACCTCAATGTTTCCACATGTTCATTATATAACTGTGCTTCACTTTTGAGCAACAACTATTTTATACTGGACTTTATGTGTTCACTACACGGATTGGTTCACTCATTTGGACATTTCCAAAAATGTTCCATATACAAGTTAAATTTATATATGTTATGTTTTCACACTTTGTGACCTACCTTCATGTATATAGCAACATTTGATTATTGCTTACTCAATATTTTAGTGCTACATTTTCCATTTACCATATTTACCATATAAAATGAATACATGGTAATGCCGCCTTGCGCCACAAAACAGGTAGATTCAGGTACAATAGTGCAAAGTTACGGGGGCGTAGCTTAGCCTGTTTAGGCTACGCCGCCGTAAATTAGCTAGGCTAGTAATGATTCTCAATATACTTGCCTGCTAATATACGGCAGCGTAGCCTACAGCAGGCGGGCGTAAGGGCGCCAAATTCAAATGACTTGGAGGGGGGCGTGTTTGATGGTAATGAGGCTTGACCTCACGTTTTTGACTTTTTTTTCACTGCGCATGCGCCGGGTGACTACATTTCCCAGTGTGCATTGCGGTTACGTACGCCACACGGGCCTATTGATTTTGACGTGGAAGTAAACGATGTAAATCACGATTCGCGGACGACTTACACAAACGACATTAAAAATTCGAATCTCGCGGCGGGAACGGCGGCCATACTTTAACATTGTTATTCCACCTAATAGATGGAATGACTTTAGGCCTGTAATGCACTACGGAAATGGCGTAAATCGACTGCGGCGGCCGGGCGTATGTTCGTGAATCGGCGTATAAACTCATTTACATATTCTACGCCGGCCGCAATGGAAGCGACACCTAGCGGCTATCCAAAATATTGCAACCTAAGATAGGATGGCGCAAGCCGTCGTATCCTAGATATGTTTAAGCGTATCTCTGTTTGAGCATACGCTTAAACATAGGTCGGCGTAGATTCTGAGTTAGGTCGACTTATCTACTAATAAGTCGGCCTAACTTTTACTGAATCTACCTAAAAGTCACTAGTGAAAAAAAACGTTATATTAGCTACGACAAAGGAAGGGGAACAAAACATATTTTTGCAAATAGCAGACCCAGCAGAAATACCTTTCACCTGTTAATCTTATACTTTTACCATTCGCTACTAATTTCAACTTAACTGTCACATAATGACTACTTCACGCACCAACATAAAAACACCAAAAGTCTCCCTCAAGCATCACCACATCTATTCCTACATGAAATGAGAAACAATCAAGTATCTCTGAACTTTAACATCCAATCCTCCCAATACCACATAACACTGAGTAGGTGCCTCCTCTAATCCTACCATCTCCTACCACAGCCTGAGTCTCTGTCCTCCCTCTCCTCTCCCTTTTCCTCTCAAAAAGAGCAAAACCAGTTCACTAACAAAATGAACAACACACAGTTAAACTCTAAAACAGCGAATATTAAATGTGTCTCCCTTAAAACAAAAGGACTAAACATCCTGTAAAAAAGATCTCAGATCAACACAGATATAATCCTTCTCCAGGGAACCCACTTCAAATCTAATAATATCCCCAAGATAACAAAGACTACCCTAATGCCTACCATTTAACAAATGAGTCAGCCAAAATAAAGGGTGTATCGATTTTACTGTCCAATGCCTTCCCATAGAAGTAACCGACAGCCTATTAGACACTAATAGCTGCTATAGATCCAAAGACTCCGTTTGGGGAAGAGCAATCATGATCACAAATATTTACAGTCCTAACTCAGCTCAAGTCAGCTTTTTTTCGCAACATCCTAATGACCCTAATTTTGTTTCAATCTGGTATCCCAATACTTGGAGGAGATTTTAACGTCACTACTGGAAGATACCACCTATGGTACTTAATCACTACCTTACAGAGTCCTTAGTCAAATTAAACTACAATTAACCTACTCCTACATGATTCTCGTCCCACCCTGCACCCAACTGTAAAGGACTACACATTATTTTCCTCACCACACAATCGCTACTCAAGAATCGATTACTTACTAATCACACAAAAAGATCTCCCATTTCTCTCTAAAGCTACTATTTAACCAATGTTTATAACTGATCATCACCCAATCACCGCAACTATAATGTTTCCAGAACAGCTACATTTCTCCAAATCCTGGAAATTAGACGCTCCACTACACACAATTCTTTCCATACTTCCACAATCAATAAATGTATTATAGATTTCTTAGATACCTACAACACCCCAGATACAAACCCCATGACACGAAATGCTAATATGCATTTTCATATACCAGCACACAAATACTTGATAGGAGAGTACACCAAGCAAAAAAAAAAAAAAAAACAGAAAGGACTGCACAGGCTGAGATAGTGGTAATAATTTGTGATTTTAACCACCCTTTAATAGACTGTTGCAATAACCATGTTGGTGCAGAAAAATGGAACAATATATACATTTGTCATATCATTTATGATAATGATTTAGTTCTGAAACTATTAATTAGAAAAAATGCACAGCTAAATACAATTATCATTTGACGTGAAACTTTAGTTCAAAGAATGATAGCAGGAAGGCTTTTATTGCAGAAGAGACTGCAATAAACTACCGTACTTACTTTTCTGCTAGCAAGTCTCTAAAGAATCTTGACATGCCTCAGTGCTGGAATTAGCTCTCACGGCATGCATAGGAGTTATTTCCCCCAGGTCAGGGAATGAAGATGACCGAAGATACTAAACCAGAAGAAGACTGGGCATAGAATTCAGCACCAACAAATGAGCTTGTGGAAGTCACATTGTTGGAGATAAGGTTAACTACTGCAGACTTTAATTCCACTTTTGGAAGATATGGTTAATAAAGCCAATACCAGGCTTTAAACATTGCACTGCAAGTGCAAAGTGCACTTAAAATTGCACTGAAAGTGCACTTGGAAGTGCAGTCGCTGTAGATCTAAAGGGGAAATGCAAGGAAAAAAAAAAAAAAAGAATTTTAGCTTACA
The DNA here is from genome assembly GCF_905171775.1 of Rana temporaria. Classification (NCBI taxonomy): domain Eukaryota; kingdom Metazoa; phylum Chordata; class Amphibia; order Anura; family Ranidae; genus Rana; species Rana temporaria. The sequence continues at coordinate 113,331,785 of NC_053496.1, forward strand.
CATGATTGGATGCTAAAATCAGCAGAGCTTACCCTCATTTCAGATCTACCTCTCAGATTTATAGCGACTGCACTTCCAAGTGTACTTGCAGTGCAGTTTCAAGTGCACTTTGCACTTGTAGTGCAAAGTGGATTTGACTTTCTTAAAAAAAAAAACCTATGACTTAACACTAATATGGTCTGGAAACAGACACAATAAATGTGTAAAGCTTCTTGTTTGGTTAACCATTTATTCACAAGTCATCAGAGAGTGGAGTTCCATTATTTTTAAGTCCAGGTTCACACTTGGCTGCGGGAGTGAAGCCGTGCGAGTTCAGCTGAACTCGCACGATTTCACTCCCGCTGTCAGTCCCGATTTCGGACGCGATTTTTAGAGACATCTGTGAAGGTTTCTGCACAGATGTCAATGTAAATCGCGGTCCGAAATCGCAAAAAGTAGTACACAAACTATTTTTTTTAAATCGGTGCAGTGCCACAGATGCGGCGTCGCACCGATTAGGACGGTGCCATTGCCGACATTTGCCGGCAAATGCCGCCGATTTGAGATGCGATTTGACATCTCAAATCGCATCTCAAATCGTACCAGTGTGAACCAGGGCTAAACCACAGTTTCTTTTATTGGCTCTTAAAATGAATACCCAATAGATGACCAGCACAAAGCAAATGTTGTAGCAATAATTATTAGGTCACACATTAAGTACACACCAGAAAATTTAACTTACACTGTACAAAGGATATTTGAGGGACTACTGTATGCAAAACACAACAATATTTTCTAGAAAAGAATCCAACAAGAAATAGCCAGCCTGGACTTATTAAAAAAATAAAACAAATCTACTTTTTAAGTAAGAGCAAACTTCTGCAGATAAGTGGTTGTGGTTGTTTAGTAAAATATTTGACTTGGTTCCCTACAGGAAGATAATTTGCACGTTTAGGTCTACTTGTTTAAAACATTGAATCTGTAAATAGAAAGAAATCCCACCTAAAAACTAAATTCACAATGTTTACTGTGAATGATTTATGATAAAAGCTCTCCTGGTTCCTCGACTCACTCAATCTTTAGTCACAGCACCCTGCTGCACTGTCCACTCCAGGCTTCTGGATAGAGGCTCTCCTGAAACCCCAATAGGAGCTGAATCTTGGACGAGTCATCCCAACTACTGTCTGGACCCATGAGTGAGACCTCTGGTCTCCAATATGGGATCTGTCTCCAAAGTGGGAACTCTGAGCTATCTTCAGGCTTGAATATATAACAACCCTGCACAGATGTGTACTTTCACAGGTGGCAGGTATCCAGTAAAATCCAGACACTGGATTAAAGGTTCTATCCCCTAGATACTTTGGAACCTTCAAGCTCCCAGATTTACAGAATATATAAAAAGCAAAAAACACAGCTTTCTCTTCTCAGAAACAACAGTCTGGAACCTCACATGAAGCCTTAAAGGGGTTGTAAAGGTTTTTTTTTTTTTTTTTCTAAATAGGTTCCTTTAAGATAGTGCATTGTTGGTTCACTCACCTTATCCTTTGATTTCCTTTCTAAATGTTTTTTTTTCTTTGTCTGAATTTCTCACTTCCTGTTCCTCCTCAGTAAGCTTGTCCCCATCATCTGAGCCTTTCTGTCTGGGGGTTAGTCAGCGTGCTCACCCCCTCCCTGCATGGATCAGCTGTGAACAAAAGAAAAAAAAACATTTAGAAGGGAAAACTAAGGAAAAGGTTTAGTGAACCAACAATGCACTAGCTTAAAATTTAGAAAATAAAAAAAATTTACTTTTACAACCCCTTTAACCACTTCAATACTGGCCCATAGTCAGTGCCATCGGGAGCCCGGAGAAAGAATCGCCTGGCGCAGTCTAGGAAGCATAGAGATGACTGGTGACCGTCGGAGGCCCGGGCACGATGTGATGATGCCCGGGTACCCGGAAGTAAACAAAGCCACAATTGCGGCTAGTAAGCATTTTTTTCACGATCTCATGCTTTTCAGTCTGGAGGAGAGCTGCAGGGACTTATTAACCCAGCATCTCTCCATAAAGAGGACCTGTCACAAACATTTCCTATTACATGGGATGTTTACATTCCTTGTAATAGGAATAAAAGTGTTAAAAAAAAAAAAGTGTAAAAATAAAAAAAAATAAGTAAAAAAAAAAAAAATAATTAAAACGCCCCTGTCCCTGGTAGCTTACGCGCAGAAGCGAACGCACACGCAAGTCCCGCCCACATATGTAAACGCCGTTCAAACCACATATGTGAGGTATCACCATGTGCTTTAGAGTGCCAGCACCAATTCTTGCCATCTGTAAATCTAAACTGATAACCTGTAAAAATGTTCAAAGCGTCGCCTATGGAGATTTTTTAAGTACCGAAGTTTGGCGCCATTCCATGAGTGTGCGCAATTTTCAAACGTGACATGTTAGGTATCCATTTACTCGGTGTAACATAATCTTTCATATTTTACCAACAAATTGGGCTAACTTTACTGTTTTGTTATTTTTTAATTCATGAAACCATTTTTTTTTAAAAAGGCGTTTGAAAAATTATTGCGCAAATATCATGCAAGCAAAAATGTTGCAATGACCGTCGTTTTATTCCCTAGGGTGTCTCCTAAAAAAACATATATAATGTTTGGGGGTTCTGCGTATTTTTCTAGCAAAAGAATGATAATTTGTACATGTAGGAGAGAAGTGCCAGAATAGGCCCGATATGGAAGTGGTTAAAAAGTGGTATCGGGACAGCCCTAACAAATACCCCCAAATTACCCCTTTTTGGAAAGAAGACATTCCTAGGTATTTAGAAAGAGGCATTGTGAATTTTTTGAAGTTGCCATTTTTTCCCACAATTCTTTGCAAAATCAAGATTATTTTCACAAAATTGTCATATAAGCAGGTTATTTCTCACACACAGCATATGCATAGCACAAATTACACCCCAATTTCCACCCTATTCCTTCCGAGTATAGCGATACCACATGTGTGAGACTTTTACACAGCGTGGCCACATAGAGGCCCAACATGCAGGGAGCACCTTCAGGCGTTCTGGAGCACCCAAGCCAATTCTGACATTTCTCTCCTACATGTAAAAAATTACATAGAACCCCTAAACATTATACATGTTTTTTTTATCAAAGACCCTAGAGAATACAATGGCGGTTGTTGCAACTTTTTAACTTGCACGGTATTTGCGCAGTAATTTATCAAATTTTTTTGGGGGGGAAAAAACTGTTTTGTGCTTTAAAAAAAAAAACACAACAGTAAAGTTAGCCCAATGTTTTTTCATAATGTGAAATATGAAGTTACGCTGAGTAAACAGATACCTAACCTGTCACCCTTCAAAATTGCACACAATGGTGGAGTGGAGCCAAACTTCGCTACTTAAAAATCCCCATGGGCGACGCTTTAATTTTTTTTACTGGTTACATGTTTTTAGTTACAGAGGAGGTTTAGGGCCAAAATTATTGCTCTCGCTCTAACGTTCGCAGCAATACCTCATATGCGGGCGGGACTTATGTATGCTTTCGTTTCTGCATGCGATCACACGGGGACAGGGGCACGTTAAAAAAAATATATATATTGTTCATTTTACTTTATTTTAGTTTGACACTTAGCCCCCCCCCCCAAAAAAAAATGTGATCACTTTTATTCCTATTACAAGGAATGTAAACATCCCTTGTAATAGGAATATGGCATGACAGGTCCTCTTTACAGTGAGATATGGGGTCAATAAGACCCCACATCTCACCTCTAGGCTGGGAAGCCTGAAATAAAAAGAAAAAAAAACAGTAGAGTCGGTAGAAGCACCGGAGGGCGGTGGAAGGGGGGCGTCTCCTCTCGCCTCCCGTAAGAATGACCAAGCGGCGGAACAGCTGTTATGATCATTCTTATGATGTAGGGAATCGCCGGCTGAAAAAGCTGATATCTGAATGATGCCTGTAGCTGCACCCATCATTCAGATATCCCCGCACAAAGTCAAGGACGTCATATGACGGCCAGCGGGGGGGAAGTGGTTAAAACACATTTTTTTTTAAAACAAAGTGAAGCATGGCCGAGTATGGCTGGGTATGGCCGAGTATGGCTGGGTATGGCCGAGCATGGCTGGATATTGCAGAGTATTGCAGGGTATGGGCAGGGTATTGCAGAGTATGGGAAGGGATGGCTAAGCAGGGATGGATGGATCTGTGACTTCAATTGTCACAGAGCAGCGCTGCTGCCATCCGCTCTCTCCCCATCAGACTGTACCGATCAGTACAGAGGGGGAAGAGAGGTTAATTTACAAGTGATTGCTGGGAGCAGACGAGCACGGACATTTCACCCAATAGCCATGGAGGAGAGATGACAAAAGGATGTGGTGGACGCAGAGTAGCCACGCCCTCTGTTGAAGTCGGAAGTGACAAAACGCGTCAGGGCGTGGCCACGACGGCGTATCCAGGAACTGCTAGGAGTGCGGTCCACCACCGAACCATTGCAACCAGGATAGGCATCTCCAGCAGCTTGCACTCAGCACAAGCGCGACCCCCTGTGTGTGGAGGAGAGCGGTGATTTCACTCCTTTATGCTCTTTTACAGATGTTATTGTGTACGTAGATAGGAAGCGGAGTGTTATTACACAGGTTTTTCGTTACATTAAAACGGAATTACACTATACTGGTACTTTTGTTTTTTTATGATCCACGAGTTGGAATTAACCTTTGCTGTTTCTGGAGAGATGTTGGAGGTCTGATCAGGAGGAATTAGTTACAAGGCTCTGTTTAACCAGCTACCTGGTGAGTGTGAACCCCAGAGGGGGAGTGTACCTCACTTTTGTGTGGTGAAGATTGGGAGTCGGTGGAGGGTGCACTACCATTCCAACCATTGAAGCACTTCTTATATTTCTCCGAACTGTGTCTCACTATACCTGACTTTTCTAAACATCTACTATCTACACTGGACTTTATCCATCTTAGCGCTGTTTTATCATTTTATAACCAACTATTGGGCTATAGGTTTTGAAATTAATATTTTATTCAGGGGTCAAGTCCTGGGGAAAAAAGTGTGGGAACTCCCACCCAAGATCCACTCCCCCACCAAAAAAAAAAAATGATACGCTCATATGCATAATTACTAAACCGCATGTTTTTTTTTCCGATCCACTGTACCTTAGTAATCCTTTATGTTACTGGCTGCTTCCTGTATATGGATTCATTGGGTAGTGTGCGGGTATTCCTTCACTTCTTCGATGCCGCAATGTCTCCTGGGAGCTTTTGTCATTGTTCAAAGGAGACATTGCGGAGTTCTGCCACGAGTTATTGCGGGATTTAGAAAGAACTTTAAGCTAGTGAAGGATTGGTTTGGGCGGCTCGGCTGCTCTAGTCCTGCAAAGGGAACTGCGTTCCTGCTGTGAAAAAAGTGCAGGGACTCCGTTCCCACGCATTCCCGCAGGACTTGAGCCCTGATTTTATTCCTTGATAGATGATCTCTCATCTATTTTAAACAGCTACTACATTATTTTTATCATATTTTACTGCTGTTTTTTTTCTGATATTGATATATGATTTATTGTTATTTTTAAGTATTTATGACTTTTTTCCTATACTTATCAGTATCTCATTAACAAGTTAACTAACTCCTTTTGGTGCCGGGAAGTGCACTTAGTTCCCCCCTTGTTGCTGCCTTTTTTGTGCACTCTATTTAAATAATCTTTCCTCATAGCCTTTCCTTTTCATCCAAAGTTTGAAATATTCTCATTTTGTTGACTGGTCAGAAAACAATGAACTTCTTTATACACAAGCTAGCTGACAACATTCATCTATATCTATATATAGATATAGCATTATCTATCTATATATATATATATATATATATATATATATATATATATATATATATATATATATATATATATATATATATATATATATATAGATATATATATATATATATATATACATACATATATATATACATACAGTTGTACTTTCCAGAACATAAATATAATTCTATTACTTTAAGCCCTGTAAGCTTCATTTGCTTAACGATCATAAAAATGCATTAAATCATTAATGGAAATCCCAGCTAGTTTTAGAACGTTTATTTCAGCTCTGCATGTTTTTTCCTAGTCTTGCACTGCATGTTTTTAGAGATTTCTTCTTTGTGAGTCGTCAGAAAACTACTGAAAGAATTCCTCATTCAAGGGCTCCCTCCAGTGTTGCACTGGCCTGTAACCGATTAATAACAGTTTATTAATGCAAATTTCACTGACTGTAGTGCTACAGACATTAAGCAGCTACAGGCTTTGTAGGTAAGAATCATAAAAGACATGTGTTGAAACCCAGAATAGCTACAATGCCAGTATATGATGTACATAAATATTTTATTGAATTCATTTATACAGAATGGCTCCCCATTATTTATATCTTTGAACAGCCAAGCTGATGCAGAGAAGACGAAAAGCACTTGTGCAGAAACAATGACTTTGTGAGGCAGCAGTCTGTGTATTACTATAACATATACACAGAAAATGTATAGAATTTTGAAGCAAGCAAAGCAATAATACCATAAATGGCATATACATATATATATTTTTTCTTTCTCATTTCTCCATTTATAGTGCTATACTTAAGATAATCCAGTGTTGATATTTATTTGTAAAAGCAGCTCTGGTTTATAAACAGCTTTGATATGGAACCAAAGTTTAGCCAATGGCACAATGCATATTACTGAACTGCAATTTGGTATGTTATTTGGTACTGGGAGCCTGAACTTGTATTTTTTGGCAGAGGGGCTTTCTGCCAAAACCAAGTATATTGTTAAAAAAAATACCCAAATGTCCTTAATACATAGTGTGTCCATAACATTTTGCCAATTGAAGCCTTTATTTGCAGGCAAACAGCATTATATGTAAAAAATACATAACTTTTAAAATACTGTAGCAGAGTGCTTATTTATCATCCATGCTGAAATGTAGGTACAGGCCCATAAGCTCCTTTTTTGACAACTTCTTGGGTTCTGAACGTGCTCAGGAAAAATATGTTTCTATGCATCCCACCCTCAGAAGATTAGATAAGCCACTCCTGATAAGGCAAAAGGTAGATGGGAAAATGGTCCGCAGCCAGGAGAAATGCCCTCTACTTCTACTACCAATGTGCAGACAGATGGACTAGAGCCACATAGCATGCAGCTTCTCTAAAAGGCCCAGCTACTCAGGGGGGCCTCCCTGACAGTTATCCTATAGTCTGTGCTAATGGATAATTGGGAAGCTAACCAAGGTACCAATATTTATTAATTCCAAAGACCTTTGAGAAAACTGCAGTACCTAATTTCTAAATCCAGATTTCACATGTCAAAGCAATTATACAGGCATCAAATAAAAAAAAAGACAACACAAGAAATACAAATCAGCAAAACAATTCATAAATTGCTCTAGTGAGTTTGTAATTGTTGGCCCATTGTGTCCTTGCTACAGTATATATAGGATTTACAAAGTGAACACTACGCACAAGAATTGGTGAGCACTGCAGGCTTATAGAAAGTGGCTGAACCAAACATATTATTCCTAGACATTTTCTCCATAAACACAACAAAAATGTCTGGAATTTGAGAGTCTTTAAAAGTTATGTCCACCAATCTTTTAAATAATGAACATTTCTTCAGGACAATAGACTTATTGGATTTATAAACTAGATACTTTATCACCCAGGGGGTTAAACATGTATCACGAAATCCACACAATAATATAGCCAAATAGATAGCTGTATTTCATATAGAGACAGAGTTCACCTTTAAAAAAAAATGCAAATTGTTTTGCATGTAAAGATTATTTTTATTATTTTATTAGGAGCCTGTAAAGCATTGCACCCATAATCAGCAGTGCAATGTCAGGCTCTTGCAGACTGTCAGTATAGCTGTCTGCCCATACCTTTAATATACACAGGCAGTTACTGAAGTCTAGGGAGAGCATTGAAAACTACAAAGTCATCAGCCACAGATGGTACTTGTAGCTCATTTATTCACAGAACTCTATGAATGAATGAATGATATGGCCATGTGGGCCAGTGAGGGGAAAGATCCCCTACCTGCTGTCACAGGGAGGGGTAGATTGGGGGCTGAAGTGGTGGATGCTCAACATGTTACATGCTACACCTTAAATATGAGTGTAAAGTGTAAATTGTAACATGCTCAGAATAGTTAACTTCTCTTTTAAAAGACCCATCAGGAGGTGACCTTTTTATTCTATATTTAACTTTCCCATTGGAGACTTACAGCTTGTTGTCACTAGACGTTTTGTGCTTTTTTCCTTCTGTTTGTTTTGGTTCCAATAGTGGACTCTATTGATTTCCAAGAGTAATGTCAGTTCCAAGTGGACTCATTCTACCAATTGTTTTTGTTTTATTACTACAAGCAAAATAAAATCCCCCTTTTAAAAAAAATAAAATAAAATATAAATATGAAATACAAAAAAAGGGGGCTGACACACAAAACAGTTGTCCTAAAAAAGGACTGTTGGGTTACTGCAAAGTATTAATGACTAGATTGCTTTAAGAAAGGCCTGGATACTTTCCTAAATGTACATAATATAACTGGGTACTAAGATTTGTAGGTAAAGTTGATCCAGGGTAAATCCGATTGCCGCTCTGGGGATCAGGAAGGAATTTGATCATGCACTGCTGTTTTTTTTTGCCTTCCTCTGGATCAACTGTGGGTTTGGAGTTGGGTGTATGGGATTGTACTATGTTTTTTAATTTGTTTGTTTATTTTTTTGTGGTTGAACTGGATGGACTTGTGTCTTTTTTCAACCTGACTAACTATGTAACTATATACAGGACTAAATATTGTACTATACAGGTGGTTCTCAAAAAATTAGCATATTGTGATAAAGTTCATTATTTTCTGTAATGTACTGATAAACATTAGACTTTCATATATTTTAGATTCATTACACACAACTGAAGTAGTTCAAGCCTTTGTATTGTTTTAATTTTGATGATTTTGGCATACAGCTCATGAAAACCCAAAATTCCTATCTCAAAAAATTAGCATATTTCATCTGACCAATAAAAGAAAAGTGTTTTTAATAAAAAAAAGTCAACCTTCAAATAATTATGTTCAGTTATGCGCTCAATACTTGGTCGGGAATCTTTTTGCAGAAATGACTGCTTCAATGCGGCGTGGCATGGAGGCAATCAGCCTGTGGCACTGCTGAGGTGTTATGGAGGCCCAGGATGCTTCGGTAGCGGCCTTAAGCTCATCCAGAGTGTTGGGTCTTGCGTCTCTCAACTTTCTCTTCCGAATATCCCACAGATTCTCTATGGGGTTCAGGTCAGGAGAGTTGGCAGGCCAATTGAGCACAGTAATACCATGGTCAGTAAACCATTTACCAGTGGTTTTGGCACTGTGAGCAGGTGCCAGGTCGTGCTGAAAAATGAAATCTTCATCTCCATAAAGCTTTTCAGCAGATGGAAGCATTAAGTGCTCCAAAATCTCCTGATAGCTAGCTGCATTCACCCTGCCCTTCATAAAACACAGTGGACCAAAACCAGCAGCTGACATGGCACCCCAGACCATCACTGACTGTGGGTACTTGACACTGGACTTCAGGCATTTTGGCATTTCCCTCTCCCCAGTCTTCCTCCAGACTCTGGCACCTTGATTACCGAATGACATGCAAAATTTGCTTTCATCCTAAAAAAGTACTTTGGACCACTGAGCAACAGTCCAGTGTTGCTTATTTGTAGCCCAGGTCAGGCGCTTCTGCCGCTGTTTCTGGTTCAAAAGTGGCTTGACCTGGGGAATGCGGCACCTGTAGCCCATTTCCTGCACACGCCTGTACATGGTGGCTCTGGATGTTTCTACTCCAGACTCAGTCCACTGCTTCCGCAGGTCCCCCAAGGTCTGGAATCGGTCCTTCTCCACAATCTTCCTCAAGGTCCGGTCACCTCTTCTCGTTGTGCAGCATTTTCTGCCACACTTTTTCCTTCCCACATACTTCCCACTGAGGTGCCTTGATACAGCACTCTGGGAACAGCCTATTCGTTCAGAAATTCCTTTCTGTGTCTTACCCTCTTGCTTGAGGGTGTCAATGATGACCTTCTGGACAGCAGTCAGGTCGGCAGTCTTACCCATGATTGCGGTTTGGAGTAATGAACCAGGCTGGGAGTTTTTAAAAGCCTCAGGAATCTTTTGCAGGTGTTTAGAGTTAATTAGTTGATTCAGATGATTAGGTTAAGAGCTTGTTTAGAGAACCTTTTCATGATATGCTAATTTTTTGAGATAGGAATTTTGGGTTTTCATGAGCTGTATGCCAAAATCATCAAAATTAAAACAATACAAAGGCTTGAACTACTTCAGTTGTGTGTAATGAATCTAAAATATATGAAAGTGTAATGTTTATCAGTACATTACAGAAAATAATGAACTTTATCACAATATGCAAATTTTTTGAGAACCACCTGTATAGCTGTAGTAGCACACTTACATTTCCAATTATTTTTAACCACTTCCCTACCCGCCCATAGATATATGACGCCCACAGGAGAAATCTCCCATCCTGGGCGGGCGTCATAGGATGTCAGGGCACTAATCCTTACCTGCCTTCCCGAACGGTACAATCGCGGCTGTTTGCGCCGCGCGCGTGCGTGGTGTTGGCGCGCGCGGGCGCGTGCATGTGCGCGCGCACGGACGCGCAAGACCTGTAGCTCCGTCCGGCCAATCAGAGCCCTGAGCGGGCTATTTAAACCTCTCCCTTTCCTGTGGCTAGTTGCTGGTTTGTCACAGCGTTTTGTTTGGAGTGTTTCCTGGATCTTGAAAGAACCTTACCTGATCTTGTTCCTGTTTACCTGACCTTGGCTCTACTCTACCGGATTGCTGCTTTCTCCTACCTTGACCTCGGCTTGCTTATTGGACTATTCTGATCTCACCTGCCCTTGACCTTTTTGGCGTGAACTTTGGACTACCTTGTTTATCTGAGCTTCCTTGACCACAGTCTGTTTCCTGGATTTCCCTGTGTTCCTACCAATCCTGGATTTCCTGGACCTCCTGGAATTCCCTGCCCTGCTTCCAGCTATTTTCAAGCGGACTACTGCCTGGTTGTTCCTGTTTTCACGCACCTAACCTTCACCTTCCCATCGGTACCGGTGCCTCCTGGTGCGTCTGTTCCCCTGTCCCCACTTCAGGGGGCGGACCGCGCCGGGTCGCAAAGGGAGCCACCGTCAGCATCTTGGCCTTGGTAAGTGTACTTTTGTTACTACCTGATAGTACCTGATAGTACAAACCAGCCAGATGTCCGAGGCCGACAGGGTGCGCTCGCCTTTTGAGACGCTATGCCAACAAGTCTCAGCCCTCACCGAAGCTGTACAAAAACTTCAGGAAGGCTATCTGCATATAGATGGTCGCTTGCAACAGATGAATGTCACCCCCGGATCCTCGACCGCCTCCGCGGCATTAGCTACAGGTCCTGCTTCTTCTCAACCCTCTTCTGCCTCTCCAGTGCTGGTAACTCACCCTGAACCTCGTGTGCCTACCCCGGAGCGATTCGCTGGCGACCGAAAGAAATTCCGGGCGTTTAAGAACGCTTGCTCCCTGTATCTGACTCTTCAACCCAGGACTTTTTGTTCAGAAGCTGTAAAGGTTGGTTTCGTGATCTTCCTCCTTGCAGATGAACCACAAGCTTTGGCCCATAGTTTGTTGGAACAAGGGAGCCCGATATTAGACACTATGGACACTTTCTTTGAACATTTATCCAAGTTATACGATGATCCTTTCCGTTCAGCTACCGCGGAACTTACCCTTCATCAACTAACTCAGGGGAGGAGACCCGTAGAGGACTACGTTGCTGACTTCCGTAAGTGGTCTGCTGATACAGGGTGGAATGAAACTGCCCTGAAATACCAGTTTCGCCAAGGGTTCTCGGAATCCCTCAAGGACGAGCTAGCCAGAGGTGACCCACCTGCCACTCTGGAAGCTTTAATCCAATCGGCCACCCAGCTTGATCGACGCCTTCGAGAACGCCGGCAGGAACGCTTCCAGAAATCCCGTCCTAATTGGATTCCGCCTAGATTCTCTCCGACTCCTCCACCTGCTCCAGTTCCACCTGTTGCTTCATCTTCAGATCCAGAACCAATGCAGCTCGGTCTACTCCGGGCACCTCTCACCCCTGAAGAGAGACAACGTAGACGGCAGTCCAACCTCTGCCTGTATTGTGGCGCTGCAGGACATTTTCTTCGCACCTGTCCTATAAGACCCAGTAAGTCAAGACTACCGTCTTTTTTCAATTGCCATATTTCCAACTTACCACAGACTTATGTTGTACTTTTTCTTTCTCTACAGCTCCCGCAGGGGGCAGTCCGGCTACCAGCCATCGTTGACTCCGGGGCTTGCAGCTGCTTCCTTGATTCTGCCCTAGCCCAGAAGCTGCATGTCCCATACCGGCCAAAAAACTTTCAGTTACAGATTCACCTGGCAGACGGCTCTCTACCCCGTTCTGGATTAGTTACCATGGAAACTCTGCCCATCCACGCCATCTCTGACACCGGCCATCGGGAGTATCTGTGCCTGGACCTTATTCCTTCCCCTTTATTCCCTATTATTTTGGGTTTACCCTGGCTACAAGCGCATCAACCTTCTATAGACTGGCTCAAAAAAGACATCACATTCCCTTCTGCTTTCTGTTCTCAGCATTGTCTTCCTCCCGTTAAAGCCTCCTGCTCCACCTTGATATCTGCACCATCGGATCTTCAACACGTTCCTGCTGCATACTCAGACTTTAAGGATGTGTTCGATAAGCAACAGGCCGACCGCCTTCCCCCACATCGGCCATACGATTGCCCCGTTGACTTACTTCCCGGTTCTAAAATCCTCAGAGACTGAGTTGGTGGCCCTAAAGGCCTATATCGATGAAAATTTAGGAAAAAGATTCATCCGCCCTTCGTCTTCCCCAGCCGGGGCTGGAATCTTTTTTGTTGAGAAAAAAGATGGTTCCCTCAGGCCCTGTATTGATTACAGGGAGCTAAATAAAAACACCGTCAAAAATAGGTATCCTTTGCCCCACATTCCGGAACTTTTTCAACGCTTCCGATCAGCCCGGATTTTCTCTAAGCTCGATCTCCGTGGGGCCTACAACCTCATCCGGATCAGGCACGGGGACGAATGGAAGACCGCTTTTAGATCAAGGTTCGGGCACTTTGAATACCTAGTAATGCCATTCGGCCTCTGCAACGCCCCTGCCACCTTCCAACATCTGGTAAATGACATTTTTCGCCAATATCTGGATGACTTTCTAGTCGTCTACTTGGACGACATCCTAATTTTTTCGGTATCACTCGAACTACATCGCATCCACGTTAAGAAGGTCTTGACTATTCTCAGAGCACACAAGCTTTATCTTAAAGCGGAAAAATGTGAGTTTGAGAAGACTACAATTCAGTTTTTGGGGTTCATCATTTCAACCGACGGTATATCCATGGATCCGCAAAAGGTCAAAGCAGTTCAGGATTGGCCAGCGCCAGTTGACAAGAAAGGGGTACAGCGTTTTATTGGCTTTGCCAACTTTTACCGAAGATTCATTGTTGGTTTCTCATCCATTGTGGCCCCTATCACCCGTCTTACTCACCAAGGACATCGCTTCCATTGGTCCCGGGAAGCTCAAGAAGCATTCAAAAAGTTAAAAATCTTGTTTTCTTCTGCCCTTATCCTTAGGCATCCAGATCCAAGCTTGCCCTTTATCCTGGAGGTTGACGCTTCGGAGACGGCCATCGGTGCTATCCTGTCACAAAGGCAAGGACCCAAATCCTTGCTGCACCCCATAGCTTACGCTTCACGAAAACTAAATCTCTCGGGAAAAAATTATGATGTTGGGGACCGGGAACTGTTGGCCATTAAGTTCGCTCTAGAAGAGTGGAGGTACCTCTTAGAGGGAGCTCTTCACCCCATCTTGATCTTCACAGACCATAAAAACTTGGAATACCTGCGATCTGCCAAACGTCTGAGACCTAGACAAGCCCGTTGGGCCTTGTTCTTTGCCCGCTTCAATTTTCACATAACCTTCAGACCAGGATCTAAGAATGGAAAAGCCGACGCCCTATCCAGAATGTTCACCGAAACTCCTGACCAGTCAGAACCCAGTACCATATTGACGTCCCAAAATTTCTTTCTGATTTCTCAGTTGGATCTACTTTCCTCTTTGAAGACGGCTTCCACCCAAATTACCAACATACCCTCACTCTCTCTTGAAAGACGAGACGGTTTACTATGGTCTCAGGGCAAAATTTTTGTACCTGAACAAACGAGACAACTTGTACTGAGCATATTCCATGACCACAAACTAGCAGGCCATTTTGGAGCTCGGAAAACCGCGGAATTAGTTAGCCGCTCCTTCTGGTGGCCAAAGTGGAGGTCGGACTGTAAAGACTATGTAACTTCGTGTTCTCGGTGTCAGCGTTACAAAGGCCCAAACGCCAAATCCTGGGGTTTACTCAGACCTCTTCCTGTTCCTGAACGCCCCTGGGCGGACATTTCTATGGATTTTATTGTAGACTTACCACCTTCTGGAGGCTTTACCACAATCCTAGTAGTGGTCGACCGGCTGTCCAAATTTGCACACTTTGTGCCTATGATTGGCACACCTTCTGCAGCAGAAACCGCTAAAGTTTTCTTCAAAGAGATCGTAAAGCTCCATGGAACACCCAAAAGCATCGTTTCTGATAGAGGTGTACAATTTACATCTAAATTTTGGAAAGAACTTTGTAAATCTCTGGAGATTAAAACCTGCCTCTCATCAGCTTACCACCCGCAGTCCAATGGTCAGACAGAGAGGACCAACCAAACGTTGGAACAGTATCTCCGTTGCTTCTGCTCCTCGTCGCAAGATGACTGGTCGTCTTTGCTACCATCCGCAGAATTTGCGTATAACAATTCTCTACATTCATCCACTAACCAGACTCCATTTTGGGCTAACTATGGTTACCATCCTACTTTCCTTCCAAGTTCAATTCCCGAGATTCCTGTACCTGCTGTTCAAGAACATATAGTCGCTTTACAACAAAATTTTCAAAAACTTCAAAAAAACATGCAACAAGCCCAGGAAAATTACAAAAGATCCTACGATAAGGGAAAGAAGGAGTGTCCAGCTTTTAAAGTCGGGGAGAAGGTATGGCTATCGGCCACAAACCTTAGGTTACCCATTCCTTCTCGGAAACTAGGTCCCAGATTCATAGGCCCATTCGAAATTAAAAGAGTGATCAATCCTGTGGCTTTTGAACTAACATTACCAGGGTCATACAAGATCCACCCCGTATTCCACGCATCTCTGCTCAAACCCGTTATTCCAGACTCTTTTCCAGGAAGGGAGGAACTTCCACCTCCTCCAGTGGAGATTGAAGGTGAAAAAGAATTTGAGGTCGAATCTATTTTAGGTTGCCGGAAGAGAGGGAGACAACTCCAGTACTTTGTCAAGTGGAAGGGTTACCCGCCTGAAGACACCTCATGGGAACCTTCCAGAAATTTACATGCTCCTCGCCTGATCCGAATTTTTCACCGGGACCATCCGGAACTGATGGACAGTTTAGGCGTCCGGAGTCCGCCCCTAGGGAGGGGGCACTGTCAGGGCACTAATCCTTACCTGCCTTCCCGAACGGTACAATCGCGGCTGTTTGCGGGCGCGGGCGCGTGCGCGTGCATGTGCGCGCACGGACGCGCAAGACCTGTAGCTCCGTCCGGCCAATCAGAGCCCTGAGCGGGCTATTTAAACCTCTCCCTTTCCTGTGGCTAGTTGCTGGTTTGTCACAGCGTTTTGTTTGGAGTGTTTCCTGGATCTTGAAAGAACCTTACCTGATCTTGTTCCTGTTTACCTGACCTTGGCTCTACTCTACCGGATTGCTGCTTTCTCCTACCTTGACCTCGGCTTGCTTATTGGACTATTCTGATCTCACCTGCCCTTGACCTTTTTGGCGTGAACTTTGGACTACCTTGTTTATCTGAGCTTCCTTGACCACAGTCTGTTTCCTGGATTTCCCTGTGTTCCTACCAATCCTGTTTCCTGGACCTCCTGGAATTCCCTGCCCTGCTTCCAGCTATTTTCAAGCGGACTACTGCCTGGTTGTTCCTGTTTTCACGCACCTAACCTTCACCTTCCCATCGGTACCGGTGCCTCCTGGTGCGTCTGTTCCCCTGTCCCCACTTCAGGGGGCGGACCGCGCCGGGTCGCAAAGGGAGCCACCCTCAGCATCTTGGCCTTGGTAAGTGTACTTTTGTTACTACCTGATAGTACCTGATATAGGATGTCTTGGGCTTCCTGGCCGTCTAGGGGGCGCGCATGACCCACGTCACTCGGGAGCCGATATGCATGCCCAGCGGCCGTGATGTCTGTCAGGCACCCGCGATTTCCAGTAATAGAGCAGGGAAGTGGATCTGTGTGTGTAAACGTCCTGTCAGGTGAGAGGAGGCCGATGGTGTGTTCCTAGTGCCCAATCAAATGCAGCCACTGCGCCTATCAATTGCAGCCGCTGTGCCCATCAATTGAAGCCACTGTGCCCATCAAATGCAGCCGCTGTGCC
Organism: Rana temporaria; assembly: GCF_905171775.1. NCBI lineage: Eukaryota > Metazoa > Chordata > Amphibia > Anura > Ranidae > Rana > Rana temporaria. The sequence continues at coordinate 113,348,296 of NC_053496.1, forward strand.
CATCAAATGCAGCCGCTGTGCCCATCAAATGCAGCCGCTGTGCCCATCAAATGCAGCCGCTGTGCCCATCAAATGCAGCCGCTGTGCCCATCAAATGCAGCCACTGTGCCCATCAAATGCAGCCACTGTGCCCATCAAATGCAGCCACTGTGCCCATCAAATGCAGCCACTGTGCCCATCAAATGCAGCCCCTATTCCCATCAAATGCAGCCACTGTGCCCATCAAATGCAGCCATTGTACCCGTCAAATACAGCCACTTGTGCCCCATCTAATACAGCCATTTGTGCCCAATCAAATGCAGCCACTCCTGCCCATCAAATGCCATCACTTTTACCCCATCAAATGCTGCCACTTTTACCCCGTCTAATGAAATCACTCATGCCCATCAAATGCTGCCAGCTGTGCCCATCAAATGCTGCTACTGTGGCCCCTGCCTGCCCGGCACTTATTCCATCTCAGGCAGTGGGTGACGGTGTCGAGCTGTGGGACAGCTCCTGTGTCCTCCATTCTTTGCTCTCCTCTGTTGTTCCATTGCATTCAATAGGAGCCAATCAGGTAACGGGTATTAGACCCACGCTACTTGATTGGCGGAGAGGCGGTTCAGTGTTAGAAAAGCAAATATTAATTTGCTTTTCTAACACATCTGGGTGGACTGCAAGAACAATGCTTTGTGCTTGCAGTCCTCCTTTTTGAAGCCTGTTAGAGCCTACGGCTCTAATCAGGTGCTTCAAAAAAACACCCCTGCTGCTGTAATTCAGACGCCCGGCATCGGAAAAGAGGCCGGACGCATGAATAGAGGGTGGCAGCGGCAGCCATGGATAGATTCATGCAATGCATGAATCTATCCATTCTACATAGAGGGGGTGGCTGTAGAGAGGGGGCAGTGCCCATGTACCCTTAATGGACGGGACACCTCAGACCCATGTGGCATTTAATTGCAGCTTTTGTCCATGTCTGCACCAACAGGGACATTGCTGGAGCCATGTGTTTGCTGGGGACAGACCTATACAGCATGGATTGGAGCCATAGGAAGTGCTCTTAAAATCCTCCTCAGCTCTGTGCTAGCTACACAGGTCTGACTGACAGGAGGTGGGCAGAGACAGGAGCCAACAGCTAGGGTACATTAAACTCCTCCTTGGCTACATCGTGCCACACAGGCTTGGCAAGTAGCAGTGGAACTAGCACTTACATTTGGGAGGAGGATGCAATAGTGCTTGCTGGACGTGCAGGTCTGCATGTAAGTTCCCCTCACTCTCTCATCCAGTCCACAGAGCCCGGGCAGGAAGGATGGTGCGGAGGAAGGTGGGCGGAGTATTAGGCTCCGCCTCCGGCAATTGTAGTGAGTGCGGCCAGCCTGGACAATCACCGCCCAAGTTTTTTTCACGGGGTTCGGCTTTAAGACACAGCACTGCTCGGGGGGAGACATGCCATGCCGCCCGAGGGCCATCGCGGGCCACTCGCGGGCCACTGGCGACTCGCGGGCCAATGGCGGCCCGCGGGCCGCCGCGGCCCACCGGGCATATGCCCGGTATGCCCTATGGCCAGTCCGGGCCTGGTCGTCAGGACAATGTTACACCTTCTCTAAAAGCCCTGCATTGGCTACCGGTTGCTGAACGGGTTTTGTTCAAAGAGGGTTGTATCATCCACAAAGCTATCCATAAGATAGGCCCAGGGTATCTGTAAGAAAAAATCACCTGTTACGTTCCCAACAGATCATTGAGATCTGCTGATCAGGCTAATTTGACTGTCCCTAAAATTAGAAGAACTAAATGTGGAGGGAGGACGCTGGATGCACAAGGTTCAATATTCTGGAATTCTCTACCTCTATACATAAGACATGAGAAAGATTTATTAAAATTTAGGAAGTTTTTAAAAACTTTTTTATTTTCTGAAAGTTTATTTTTTTCTCAAGTGTATGGCCCTAATTAGGGTAAGATATTAGTATTTTTAGTTTTCTAAATGTTCATAATATGGTTTTATATTGTTATCTGCAGTAAGAGATTTGTTTTGTACATGAATATGTTGGTTCTATGAGCGCATCGAGGCCTTCGGGTAATGACTGCGCTCCCAATAAGCATTTTAATAAATAAATAAATGCATGTAATAGAAACCTCACTCCAAATGGCGGCTCAGACAGGTCTAGTCCTTAAGTAATAACTCTCATCCAACAGTGGATATGGATCGTCAATAGATATAGCCGATATGTAAGAGATAATGACAGCTCCACATTAAATGTAAAAAATGTTTATTAAAAAGATGGTAATGAACTTACAATGTTGCAGGCAAGGGGCACGGGCTGCGCACTGCGTCACCTCTATTTATACAAGACATAAGCAAAAACCAAGCCTCACTCAGGATAGTAACCACCTCACGGACATGTGCAGTAATATACAGAGCTGACTCCAACATGGCTCCCGGCTAAACACTCTGCATAATGGGCCCTTAATGAAAACAGTGAAGAGGTGTGACACCGGAGTTTGGCACAAAAAATCCTCCATCTGCCTTGTCTTTAAAAACTATGGTGTAAATTGCCAAACACCCCGCAGATATAATAATTAAAAAAACACTAATACGTAAACCTCCGATTACAAGAATCCATTATATGGAAAACCTCAGTGTGCATGAGGGACAGCATTTGCCTTGAAGGCAGAGCGACACCACATGGACAATAGCGGTACTGCTATATTAAACCAGCCCAAACAGATGTATGGGTCTGACTGAATATGGCTCATATCAGGAGGCTGCGTGTAAATAAATAAAATTGATAAAAAGATGGGGGTAAATCAGAAATGATCAATTGGTGCCCTCATCCTCCAGGTAAACGGAGGGATTGGGCCTATACACCAATTGGTCATATACCCTCACCCCAATAAAATGAACATTATGACATGTGCGTTATTGTCAATATGGTAAATACCCATATGACATAATTAAACCTCTCCAAAGGATTGGTGGAAATATATAAATTGTACTTTATCATAATGGACATAACGTCCAAACTACTGCCCCTAAGGTAAGTGTGTGATGAATATATAGGAAGGATTATTCATCCCAACACAATCCTCAATGAACAGCTAGATGTTATACAGCCCCTGGCCTATTAATGTACGCCCCCCACTCCAAACCTTCTCAATGTCCAGCATGCCTGGCACAATACAATACATAGGGTATGGGAATAGTATCCACAGGTCTTTTTAAGGCTGGATTATAGGAATATACTAGATTACAGAATTAACACTGAAGTAAAAGCCTAATACCAATTCAACACAAACAATTTTGCCATTATGTGAAAAAGTGACTATATGGCCGTATTTGCATAGGCCACAAACTCCTGTAAGGAGCTTTAAACAAAAAATGAATGCGAGCCCTAAAGACTTACTGAGTCAGAGGGCTACACATAACCATTAATATTACTTGTATACATCGCGGAGACCACCATTATTGTTTAGAGGACCGCTCACTGAAAAGATGGATATCTTGGTTGTGGCAGCAGCTACTGCCGTTACCGAGATATCCATCTTTAAAAAAAAAATTAAGTATATATACAGTATATACAGTGAGGGGTCCTTAAGTGGTTAAAGATTTAAATACCTCTGATCACCACTAAAGGGAGACTCCAGTCTAACTGGCTGACCACACACAGGCAGATACGCTAGCGTTTTGCCGCGATTTCGTTTATAGGCGTTTTTAAAGGTGACCTATTTTTTTACATTCGAAATCTCAAAAATGATGGCAAATTATGAAAAAACATTAAAAAAACATCAAAAAATGTAATTGCTTGCATTGCATTGTGGACAATCAACAACTTGTGGCAGGTGACGTGGACAATCCACAACTTATGGCAGGTGACATGGCCAGGTGATGTGGCAGGTGATGTGGCCAGGTGACGTGGCCAGTGGACAATCCACAACTTGTGGCAGGTGACATGGCCAGGTGACGTGGCAGGTGACGTGGCCAAGTCATGTGGCAAGTGGACAATCCACAACTTGTGGCAGGTGATGTGGCCAGGTAACATGGCCTGGTGACGGGGCAAGTGGATAACCCACAACTTGTGGCAGGTGGCGTGGCCAGGCGACGTGGCAGGTGATGTGGTCAGGTGACATGGCCTGGTGACGTGGCAAGTGAACAATCCACAACTTGTGGCAGGTGACGTGCCAGGTGTTGTGAACAGGTGATGTGGCAGGTGACGTGGCAAGTGGACAATCCACAACTTGTGGCAGGTGACCTGGCCAGGTGATTTGGCAAGTGGACAATCCACAACTTGTGGCAGGTGACGTGGCCAGTTGACATGGCCAGGTAACGTAGCAAGTGGACAATCCACAATTTGTGGCAGGTGTCGTGGTCAGGTGACATGGCAAGTGGACAATCCACAACTTGTGGCAGGTGACGTGGACAATCCACAACTTGTGGCAGGTGACATGGCCAGGTGACGTGGCAGGTGATGTGGCCAGGTGACGTGGCCAGTGGACAATCCACAGCTTGTGGCAGGTGACATGGCCAGGTGATGTGGCAGGTGACGTGGCCAAGTCATGTGGCAAGTGGACAATCCACAACTTGTGGCAGGTGATGTGGCCAGGTAACATGGCCTGGTGACGTGGCAAGTGGACAACCCACAACTTGTGGCAGGTGACGTGGCCAGGTGACGTGGCAGGTGATGTGGTCAGGTGACATGGCCTGGTGACGTGGCAAGTGAACAATCCACAACTTGTGGCAGGTGACGTGCCAGGTGTTCTGAACAGGTGATGTGGCAGGTGACGTGGCAAGTGGACAATCCACAACTTGTGGCAGGTGACCTGGCCAGGTGATTTGGCAAGTGGATAATCCACAACTTGTGGCAGGTGACGTGGCCAGTTGACATGGCCAGGTAACGTGGCAAGTGGACAATCCACAATTTGTGGCAGGTGTCGTGGTCAGGTGACATGGCAAGTGGGCAATCCACAACTTGTGGCAGGTGACGTGGCATGTGATGTGGCCAGTGGACAATCCACAACTTGTGGCAGGTGACGTGGCCAGGTGATTTGGCAAGTGGATAATCCACTTGTGGCAGGTGACGTGGCCAGGTGATTTGGCAAGTGGATAATCCACTTGTGGCAGGTGACGTGGCAAGTGGACAATCCACAACTTTTTGGCAGGTGACGTGGCCAGTTGACGTGGCAGGTTACATGGCCAGTGGACAATCCCCAACTTGTGGCAGGTGACGTGGCCAGTTGGCGTGGTAGGTGACGTGGCCAGTGGACAATCCACAACTTGTGGCAGGTGACGTGGCCAGTTGACGTGGCAGGTGACGCGGCCAGTTGATGTGGCAGGTGACGTGGCCAGTGGACAATCCACAACTTGTGGCAGGTGACGTGGCCAGGTGACGTGGCAGGTGACATGGCCAGTGGACAATCCACAACTTGTGGCAGGTGACGTGGCCAGTTGGCGTGGTAGGTGATGTGGCCAGTGGACAATCCACAACTTGTGGCAGGTGACGTGGCCAGTTGACGTGGCAGGTGACGCGGCCAGTTGATGTGGCAGGTGACGTGGCCAGTGGACAATCCACAACTTGTGGCAGGTGACGTGGCCAGGTGACGTGGCAGGTGACATGGCCAGTGGACAATCCACAACTTGTGGCAGTTGACGTGGCAGGTGACGTGGCAAGTGGACAATCCACAACGTGTGGCAGGTGACTTGGCCAGTTGACGTGGCAGGTGACGTGGCAAGTGGACAATCCACAACGTGTGGCAGGTGATGTGGCCAGTTGACGTGGTAGGTGACGTGGCCAGTGGACAATCCACAACTTGTGGCAGGTGACGCGGCCAGTTGATGTGGCAGGTGACGTGGCCAGTGGACAATCCACAACTTGTGGCAGGTGACGTGGCCAGGTGACGTGGCCAGGTGACATGGCAAGTGGACATTCCACAACTTGTGGCCAGGTGACATGGACAGTGGACATGGCCAGGTAACGTGGCAAGTGGACAATCCACAATTTGTGGCAGGTGTCGTGGTCAGGTGACGTGGCAAGTGGACAATCCACAACTTGTGGCAGGTGACGCGGCCAGTTGATGTGGCAGGTGACGTGGCCAGTGGACAATCCACAACTTGTGGCAGGTGACGTGGCCAGGTGACGTGGCCAGTTGACATGGCAAGTGGACATTCCACAACTTGTGGCCAGGTGACATGGCCAGTGGACATGGCCAGGTAACGTGGCAAGTGGACAATCCACAATTTGTGGCAGGTGTCATGGTCAGGTGACATGGCAAGTGGACAATCCACAACTTGTGGCAGGTGACGTGGCCAGTTGACGTGGCCAGTTGACGTGGCATGTGATGTGGCCAGTGGACAATCCACAACTTGTGGCAGGTGACGTGGCCAGGTGATTTGGCAAGTGGATAATCCACTTGTGGCAGGTGACGTGGCAAGTGGACAATCCACAACTTGTGGCAGGTGACGTGGCCAGTTGACGTGGCAGGTGACATGGCCAGTGGACAATCCACAACTTGTGGCAGGTGACATGGCCAGTTGACGTGGCAGGTGACGTGGCAAGTGGACAATCCACAACTTGTGGCCAGTGGACAATCCACAACTTGTGGCAGGTGACATGGCCAGTTGACGTGGCAGGTGACGTGGCAAGTGGACAATCCACAACTTGTGGCAGGTGACGCGGCCAGTTGATGTGGCAGGTAACGTGGCCAGTGGAGAATCCACAACTTGTGGCAGGTGACGTGGCCAGTAGATATGTGCATTCTAGTTCGTGCGAATGTTATTTTCGTACGAAAATGTTCATTTTCGTACCCGCAGAATAATGTGTACATACGAAAAAATTTAAGCACCAAAATACGAAAACGACGGGATTACGAATGAGTCGCATAACGAACAACCGCAAATACGAACGAACGATCCGACGAAAATACAACAAAACGAAAACGGCAAAAGAACGAATATGACATCTATAACAAAAGACTTGCATTCTTTATTTTGTTTGAATCCTTGTTCTGTTCGTATTTTGATTTTCAGTCGTATGTTCATATGACATCTAACAAAAGATTTTCATTCTGTATTTTATTTGATTCCTTTTTCTGTTTGTATGTTCATATGACATCTTACAACAAAAGATTTGTATTCTGTATTCCTTCTTTCTGTTCGTAATTTGGTTTCAAAATACAGAATGCAAATCTTTTGTTATAAGATGTAATTTTTTTGTGAATGGACAGTGAGTGTAGTTAGTTAGTGAAGCAGCTTCTCTTTTGTGCTGAGTACAGTAGAGCCAAATAAACTTTTCTGTGGATTTTCGTCTGAAGGAGATCAGTTGGCTAGACTTTTGAACCTGGAACCCAAAATGGTTTTCTGATGGAGTTTAAAAACGAACGAACGTTCGGAAAAACGATCGTTTTTATGTTTGTTGTTAAAAAAGTCTGACCAAGTCTGACCAAGTGTATGGGGCTTAATAGTTAATATGGATGAGCCGCGTGTTGAAAGTGACGCGAATCCCACGATATATTTACGAAAGTACAAAATGACGAAAATTCACGAAAATTATTGTCTAACAAGTAACGAACATGAAATAAACAGAATAACGAACCATCCCGCATGTACGAAAATAAAATGGTAACCAAAATACGAAACGATCGGAATATGAAAAAATCGCGTCGTACGAAAAACGAACGGGAACGAACAGGAAAACGGGCGTCTTACGAAAAACGAACGGGAACGAACCTACGGAACGATACGAAACAGAACAAAAAAAAAACGAAAAAAAATTCTGTGCACATGTCTAGTGGCCAGGTGACGTGGCCAGGTGACATGGCAAGTGGACATTCCACAACTTGTGGCCAGGTGACATGGCAGGTGACGTGGCCAGTGGACAATCCACAACTTGTGGCAGGTGATGTGGCCAGGTGATTTGGCAAGTGGATAATCCACAAATTGTGGCAGGTGACGTGGCCAGGTGACATGGACAGGTAACGTGGCCAGTGGACAATCCACAACTTGTGGCAGGCGACATGGCCAGGTGACGTGGCCAGGTGAAATGGCAGGTGACATGGCCAGTGGACAATCCACAACTTGTGGCAGGTGACGTGGCCAGGTGATTTGGCAAGTGGACAATCCACAACTTGTGGCAGGTGACGTGGCCAGTTGATGTGGCAGGTGACGTGGCCAGTGGACAATCCACAACTTGTGGCAGGTAACGTGGCCAGTTGATGTGGCAGGTGACGTTGCCAGTGGACAATCCACAACTTGTGGCAGGTGACGTGGCCAGTTGACGTGGCAGGTGACGTGGCCAGTGGACAATCCACAACTTGTGGCAGGTGACGCGGCCAGTTGATGTGGCAGGTAACGTGGCCAGGTGACATGTCAAGTGGACAATCCACAACTTGCGGCCAGGTGACATGGCAGGTGACGTGGCCAGGTGATGTGGCCAGTGGACAATCCACAACTTGTGGCAGGTGGCGTGACCAGGTGACGTGGCAGATGACGTGGCAAGTGGACAATCCACAACTTGTGGCAGGTGACGTGGCCAGGTGATATGGCAAGTGGATAATCCACAACTTGTGGCAGGTGACGTGGCCAGGTGACATGGCCAGGTAATGTGGCAAGTGGACAATCCACAACTTGTGGCAGGTGTCGTGGTCAGGTGACGTAGCAAGTGGACAATCCACAACTTGTGGCAGGTGACGTGGCAAGTTGACATGGCAGCTGACATGGCCAGTGGACAATCCACAACTTGTGGCAGGTGACGTGGCCAGTGGACAATCCACAACTTGTGGCCAGGTGACGTGGCCAGGTGACATGGCAGGTGACATGGCCAGGTGACGTGGCCAGTGGACAATCCACAACTTGTGGCAGGTGACGTGGCCAGGTGATTTGGCTAGTGGATAATCCACTTGTGGCAGGTGACGTGGCAAGTGGACAATCCACAACTTATGGCAGGTGTCGTGGTCAGGTGACGTGGCAAGTGAACAATCCACAACTTGTGGCAGGTGACGTGGCCAGTTGATGTGGCAGGTGACGTGGCAAGTGGACAATCCACAACTTGTGGCAGGTGACGTGGCCAGTTGATGTGGCAGGTGACGTGGCAAGTGGACAATCCACAACTTGTGGCAGGTGACGTGGCCAGTTGACGTGGCAGGTGACGTGGCCAGTGGACAATCCACAACTTGTAGCAGGTGACGTGGCCAGTTGACGTGGCAGGTGACGCGGCCAGTGGACAATCCACAACTTGTGACCAGGTGACATGGCAGGTGACGTGGCCAGGTGATGTGGCCAGTGGACAATCCACAACTTGTGGCAGGTGGCGTGACCAGGTGACGTGGCAGATGACGTGGCAAGTGGACAATCCACAACTTGTGGCAGGTGACGTGGCCAGGTGATATGGCAAGTGGATAATCCACAACTTGTGGCAGGTGACGTGGCCAGGTGACATGGCCAGGTAATGTGGCAAGTGGACAATCCACAACTTGTGGCAGGTGTCGTGGTCAGGTGACGTAGCAAGTGGACAATCCACAACTTGTGGCAGGTGACGTGGCAAGTTGACATGGCAGCTGACATGGCCAGTGGACAATCCACAACTTGTGGCAGGTGACGTGGCCAGTGGACAATCCACAACTTGTGGCCAGGTGACGTGGCCAGGTGACATGGCAGGTGACATGGCCAGGTGACGTGGCCAGTGGACAATCCACAACTTGTGGCAGGTGACGTGGCCAGGTGATTTGGCTAGTGGATAATCCACTTGTGGCAGGTGACGTGGCAAGTGGACAATCCACAACTTATGGCAGGTGTCGTGGTCAGGTGACGTGGCAAGTGAACAATCCACAACTTGTGGCAGGTGACGTGGCCAGTTGATGTGGCAGGTGACGTGGCAAGTGGACAATCCACAACTTGTGGCAGGTGACGTGGCCAGTTGATGTGGCAGGTGACGTGGCAAGTGGACAATCCACAACTTGTGGCAGGTGACGTGGCCAGTTGACGTGGCAGGTGACGTGGCCAGTGGACAATCCACAACTTGTAGCAGGTGACGTGGCCAGTTGACGTGGCAGGTGACGCGGCCAGTGGACAATCCACAACTTGTGACCAGGTGACGTGGCCAGTTGATGTGGCAGGTGACGTGGCCAGTGGACAATCCACACCTTGTGAAAGGTGACGTGGCCAGGTGACATGGCAGGTGACATGACCAGGTGACATGGAAAGTGGACAATCCACAACTTGTGGCAGGTGACGTGGCCAGGTGACATGGCAGATGACGTGGCCAGTGGACAATCCACAACTTGTGGCAGGTGGCGTGGCCAGGTGATGTGGCAGATGACGTGGCAAGTGGACAATTCACAACTTGTGGCAGGTGACGTGGCAAGAGCACAATCTGCAGCTTGTGGCAGGTGATGTGGCAAGTGACACGCTAAATACACGTACACTGCTGCTCTCTCAGATGCTACTCCCTCTGGTCTCACAAAATGGCTGAAATAGTTAAATAATACTGTTTTTTGAGCTTAGGGAGGGTCTTATGATGTTTCTTAACTAAACGTTAATAAACTCAAACGCGGTAAAACGCCGTTTTTTGCGTTTGAAAACGTGTGTTTAGATGAGTTTGCATCTGCGTCTCAGGTGCATGGGGCCTTAGAGTTGGGGAGCAGTATGACCATTAGCACAATCTTCTAGGATTCCTTGGGCTATCCTATGAGCTAGAATCCTTGTGTTAATCACTCTTCCAATCGTTCACACACACCCGTGCATCAAACACACGACTCTCAGTAACTTGCCACCACCTACCAGTTTGTCTACTGACTGGTCTGCTAGGCAACCACACACACACAGAACGCCAGATTGGCATATCTGCTAGTTTACAATTTTCATGCAATCTGCCAACACACAGTGTAATTGCAAACATATTAGCAAGGATCGTAGAATGAGCAAGTAGACACTACAGTGTAACTTTCCCTCTAAGAATATGAGTTCTAGATTTGTACATAGAAGCCACTTAATTTCATAAATTATTACCCCAAAAAGGTGGGTAGTGCATTACATATGTACAAAGAAAAGAATAAAAAAGACAAAAGGACGTACAAAGTTTGGCTATTAGCAAAGAAAGTAAAAAAAAAAAACAGAAATACAAATATTACAGAGGTTTATCCTGTCGACAGGAGCATGCCAGAAACATTTGCAATCCACCAGTTTAGACGGGCTCTATGTGAATCACACCATCCATTTCTCAAGCTTTTCTATTGAGATGCGAATGTTGGCTGGACTTTAGTCCGTGGCCAATCAACCCTGGAGGTGTTCCCTTCACAACCCAGAGGATGATTTTGCACTCTGAATGACCAGGATTAAATGGACCATGAATAGTTCTGATGGCTGGGTTGGAGATCAGACTTCAGACAGCAGCACGTCTGTCCAATCGCAACAAGACCAATCACTGACTAGCTGTTGTGCACAGGCAACGTACAACAATTTTGTGGATTTCTCATAAATTCTTTGCACACTACACATGCCATTTTATATGCACATGTATCTCAAAATATGTCTGATCAGCAAGAATTATTTTCATCTCTTATATTTTAGTTTTTATGAGAGATAAAATACATGATCTTTGACATAAACCAGTTGTTGGTAGACAATTCAGGCCATTTCGGTTGTATAGGTCTCCTCCCTGGTGTCAGGTCACCCGTGGCCAGGTGATAAGTGCACCCCGTTGGGGTCAGGGATGCACAACAGGGTAGTGAACCCTATAGCCGACTACTGCTAGCAGAGAGGAAGCGTGAACCTAAGATCACCCAGGGCACGGAGTCTAAGACCCAGTTTTGTATTCACCAGAGCCTCCGATGGTGAGGATGGCCTTGGCCGCAACTGGATCCAGGTCGCGACCCCGAGATTACCTAGGTCACACTCCACAGGGAGAGAGGGGAAGCAGCCAGCAGGACAAATGCTGGTGATGGGTAGGCCGAGGTCAGGACAACAGGCAGACAAGAATAACCGTGGGACAGGCAAATGGTCAGGGGCACAGGCAAACAGCAGAAGTCAGGAACAAGCCAAAAACGGTAAACAGGAAGATGATCGTAGCACACTGCAAACAGAAACTTAGCAAAATACACTGTTGAACAGCAACGCAGACCTGCAGTGCAACAGTTAATATAGACTTCCTGGGGTGGCCTGGGTGGGGCCATACAGGAAGAGGAAGTGATAAAAAGGGAACCAGAACAGGGTCAGGCCTTTAATGAACAGATGGAGAACAGGTAAGCTGACAGACTACTGCATATCCATGACACCTGGGCTGGGCTTGTAGACAAAATGGCTAAAGCCTAGTACACACAATGAGATTTTCGGACAAATGATCGTACTTTTTTTTTTGGATGATAATCTTCATATCAAAAACGAATAGGTTACTAAAGTACAAAAATTCTCGTATGACAGAATAAAAATTTGGAAGTGGTGTAATGTGTTGTATATTTGTATTGTATTTTCAGATGAAAACTGTACTGATTAAACTAAAATCGTATGATCTGGTATCGTACAAGAATTTTTTTCGCGTTTGTCCCCAATCAGATCATACGATCGCTTTAAAAGCGTTATTTTTTTGTACGATATTGTGATCGTGTGTATGGGGCTTTGACTTGCCTTTGAGGCTCAGGGAGGTAGTAATTTGTTTATCCTAATTTACCTCTACAGAGATGTGAAAAAGTCATTGGCATTTGGGGAACATATGTCTGCTATCAATTACCAAATTAAGAGAATACTGTATCTTTAATGCCACTGAACGAAACTATATTTACAATCATATTACTTTTACAGGTTCTTTCATATCTCATCGATTGATAACATTACCCCAGTTTTACATTTATGTTATAGGCTGGTTCCTCAATGCTCTACCATTTAAAGATGGTTCTCGCAGTAGTACCAGTACCTGAAAGCATCATCTTGTTATTATCGGCCCCCTTCACAAATAATTTGCACAGAGCGTACCACTTCATATGATCCAATTTAAACACTGTTTTATAAATCCTGTAAAAATGTTGTACACGCCATGTCAGAAACAAAACCTATATGTCTATGTACCTAGTGAGGGGCACGTGAAATTACAACAGCCCAGGGCCCACCGTACAATTAAATGACCACTGACTGTTCCATATCATACTGCCCATGTCCTGAGGTACACAATGGTCATGTAAAAAAATTCACCAGTGAAGTGGTAACGAATAAAGCACAAGCCATTTCCTATGAAGTGATTCACTCACTGCCTGGAAATGTCCATTACTCGCTGCTCCCCGGCTAGTGAACAAGAATTTGCAGTGTTTCAGGTCTGCAGGGGAGTGACTTCATTAAGACAATTGGTTCCCCTTACCTTTCTAATTATTTTCCTGTGATAAAATGGCTCATCTGTTCATATGTTTCCGCTCATGTACTTTATATGCAGTTTGTTCAAGCATAAAAACAACAGACATTCAAACAGGGGTGGGACAAGGGATAGGCAGGAGGGGAGGCTGCCCTAGGCACTGTGGTATCATGTGAGTAGCGGGGGCGCCACAAGGAGATTGGACGGGAGGGGATTTGTGTTGGGTGGGGGAATTTGGTGGGAAACAATAGGCAATAATTGTTCAAGGAGGAGACATTTGGGGGGGGGGTACTGAGAAAAGGTGATTTGGGGGATTTGTGTTGGGTGGGGGGATAGGAAGGGATTTTTTATGGGGGGGGGGTTATGCTAGTAGGGATGATTCAAGGGTATTTGTGCTAGGAGGGGAAATTGGGGAGGGGCTTTAGAGTGGGGGGATGTGTACTTGGAAGGGAGATTTGAGGAGTAGAGGATTTGATCTAGAAGTGATTTTGTTTTTTTTGGGGGAGGCAAAGATTTATGCTGGGAGGAGGTATTTTAGCAGGGGGCAGATGAATCCTGGGAGGAGGGCAGATTTATGCTTAGTATGTATGCATGCAGATTGGTGCTCTTTGGGGGGGGGTTGCCAACATACAATGCCCATACATCAGGGGGGGTGCAGTTTGGCATGTTCGCCCTGGACTCTAGGTGACAGTCCCAGTACTGCATTCAAAGCCTCCCCCTTTCATTGATATGGTATAAAAACAGGATCTGAAAGCAGATAGTTACATTTACACAGGTAAAAAATAAATACAAATTTCCCATTTACAAATGAGCATAAACTGCCACGTAAACTACACAGTTTATATCTGTTGCAAACGTACAAAATCAGAGACAAGCAGCCATTTTTGCTCAGTGTATGCATTGAAGATTTATATTATATTGTGTGGATGTACCTATATACCAGACACCTGAGATGTCTTGCTAGCATTTCAGGATTTTCTTGCAGTGACAGATATATATGTAAAAGTTATTAGGTTTTAGCCACATACAGGGTATATTGGGACATTTTTTTTTTTTTTTTTAATAACTTGAAAATATAAGGGAAATGTGTGAACCTGGAGAAAGAGGCTCTTATGCTTCATGATAAAAATGGCTTCTGCATGAACAACCTTAAGGCCCCTTTCAGACTGGGGCGGGAGCCACGGTGGCGGTATAACGCTGCTAAAAATAGCGGCGCTATACCGCCGGGATTGCCGCAGGAATCAGCCGCTAGCGGTGCGGTATTAACCCCCTGCTAGCGGCCGATAAAGGGTTAATACCGCCCGCAATGCGCCTCTATAGAGGCGCATTGCGGGCGGTATTGCCACGGTTTCCCATTGTTTTCAATGGGAAGGAGAGGTGAAGGAGCAGTATACATGCCGCTCCTCTCACCGCTCCAAAGATACTGCTGACAGGCTTTCACATTGAGTTTGCAGTGAAGGAGTTTTTCAGGCGGGATAGCAGCGCTATTTTTAGCGCTGTACCGCCTGAAAAACTCCTCAATGTGAAAGGGGTCTTATTTAAAACAAAGGTACCAGCATTTACTGTAGTTATCTCACTTTAAAGAATGGTTGCCAAGCTTCAATATAACAGAAACCAGTAAAAAATGTTTACCGATTTATTATGTAAATTAAAAATAAATATTGTAACAAAGGATGTAATGCCCTGTACACACGATCCGATTTTCCGATGGGATAAAATCCAATGAAATTTTCCGTCGGAATTCCATTCAAGCTGTCTTGCATACACACTGTCAGACCAAATTCCGACCGTCCAAAACGCGGTGACGTAAAACATCACGACGAGCCGAGAAAAATTAAGTTTAATGCTTCCGTGCATGCATCGACTTGATTCTGAGCATGCGTGGGTTTTTCTCCATCTGAGTTCTACACAGACGATCGGAATTTACGATTTTTTCCATCGGCAAAAAATAAAACATGTTCTATTTCTAAACTCCGATGAAAAAAAGTCTGATGGGGCCCACACACGGTCGGAATATCCACTGAAAAAATTCCACCTGACTTTTTTCATCGGAAATAACGATCGTGTGTACAAGGCATAACAGCAGATCATTCATTGCCAACTCCTTCGAAGTCTGAACCTGTTACCTCGACAATAGTATCATATGGTGCATCTAAACTGATTCAGAGAATATGAGCATAAAAGAATATCGAAAATTAACTGAGACGGTGAAAAGGTATAAATGAATAAATGTAAAAAAAATTCGAATACAAATGCTACAACTATTTGTCTGTAGAGTTGAGCCCGTTTCACACTACTATTTCCAATCAGTTTTTCAGACAGACAGGATCAGATAGTCTATTTACAACTTCTAATCAGAGTAGAGTGGGAGAATGAAAGGTCTGTGTCTGCTCAATTTCTGCAAAGCAGACACAAACAGAACCCGATCTGCTCTATGGGCAGCTGGGTGTAATCGTAATCCAATGTCCATTTACACCTGACTGCTCATTGATCCAATCTGTTTAGATGGAGGAGGATAGATCCCCTTCTGTTTGCTTTTAGCAGACTAGATAGTATCAGAGGTAGGCGGGGTGCAAATGGACACAAGTGGCCATAGAGATACTTTTATCATTTTTGTCAAACAATGAAAAAGCAACTTGAACCATACAATCCAAATCAATAGTCACTGTTGCAACCCCTCAAGAGTAACTCCACTTGTGTTGAGAAAAAATAAAACAATCCTCTCTGATGATCAATCTACATTGCAGGGATTTTATCAAATGTTGTAGATTCCTACCTGTTTCTGCTTTGAAGAAAAAGCTGTTTGATTATGTCAATAAGCAGACAGAATCTAAACGGGAGTAACTTTTCTATTAGTCAGCTGATGCACTTGCTGCGTTCCAATGAGGAACATATTGGATTTAGTGATTAACCCTTTGGGAGTAACTCACCAAAAATCTAATTTTTAGTTGTAGTGAATGCCTAATATTTGTTGTGTATCTTAGTGCAGACTTCAAGAAAAATCAGTGAGCCACTCACACAAGCAGGACATTATATTTCAGGGGAAATTCTGTACTTCAAACACTTTTTTTTTTTACAGAAGGCTTCCAGGTTGCCATATTGCATAGAATTTTACTGAAAATTACAGCACTGAAAAGTAATTTTTGATAGCATCCAATAACAACATGGCTTATATAGCAAATGTATATGTTATTTTTTATTTGGTATTTTGTTCCCATAAAAGTTGATTTACCTTTTAAATGATTACACACAGAAAGTTGTTGACATGACTAGTAGTTACACAGTTGCATAAGAAGAAATGCTGTCCTATGTAGAGAAGTCACAAGCCTCCCAGCTAGTAAAAAAACTAAAAAAACCTTCACAATTCAAATTTATTGTAATTATTTCACAGGTTGCTGATTCTAATTTTGTAATACAGCCTCCTACAGTGTATGAGAAAAAATGGACTAGGAAGACTTAAGGCTTTAAGCCTGACAGCATGGGAATGCGGCTGCCCCCTCCTGTTTGCTAGTATAAATTATATATATATATATATATTATAAAAGTGTAGGGTTTCTTTAAGGAATTTTAATATGGAATTTGGGCGGGAAAACAAGGTCACATGGTATTTGGGCATTTCCCAGAATTTCATGCGACCCCCTGAGAATGTTCTGGAAAAAGGGGCTCATTATATAAGGCCCCCTCACAAGAATCTTCCCCCCAGTATCAGTCAGTGTCAGTGCAACAAGCTCCCTCAAAAGGGCTATAATACTTTAGGGGTGCTGCTGACATCGCTCATGTACTGAGTGTTGGAGCGAGCAGGTAACAATGGTGGGGAAGACTGGCTCAGAAGGTGCCTCGCCATGGCTGAAGAGGAGGATGAGCGGAGGGAAAAAGTAAAGGAACAGATGGTTGCCAGGAGCAGAGGATGCACCAAGAGGTTCCCAGGGCAGAAACCGATCAGCTACAAGAAGCCTGAAACAATTCAGAAAACACCAGCATGGCCCGTCAACACGACATCTCACTACCCTGGAGCAAAAATATGCCAGTATGGCGCCGCTGGAAGAGGTGGCTATGAACACTGGGTGGAGAGTCAGCCTGAGGGACAAGAAGAAGAGGAGGGTTATGTCCCCATCGCCGCCCAGAGGCAGAGATGGGCAGGTGGGAAGAGCGGCATCAAGAAGAAAGGCAGAGCCGGTGTTAGCTGTAAGAGGTTTGGATCAGCAAGCTCCACCCAGTGCTTCATTAGCACAACAAGAAGCTCCAGTCTGTGTAAACATTCAAGACATCCTGTTGCCATCCACTGGAGGCTAAATGATGGTAGTAATTATGAAAATGTATGGTCTAATGAGACAAGGAAAACTTTTAATATTGATAATATATGCAATAGTAATAGTCTTTCTTTCCCAATGGGAAGGCTTATGTGAATCCGAATGCCTTGTACACACGGTTGGACTTTTGACCGTGCAAAAGTTTGCCGTGAGTTTGTCGGAAGTCCGACGGAAAGAAAGAGAACAGGTTCTCTATCTAAGGTCCGTCGGATTTCAGAAAAAAAAGTCAGATGAAGGCTACACATGGCTGGACTTTCCTAGAAAAAAAGCCCGTCTGACTTTTTTTCTCAGAAAATCTGGCCGTGTGTACGATGCATAAGACTTCATTACCCGTCAAGATTAATACGACTAGCTCATCGGTTCCTGAGGTATGTTTAAAAGCAACATTGCCAATGCCATGTGAGAACTCTCCACTAGGGTATCACCTTTCTCTTCAGATTAAAGACTAAATTTGGAAAAGTCAATTTGTGGACATTTTGTCTTTACTTTCTTCTGTTAAAGAAAATATCAATAGAGCTAAAAAAAATAGCAGATGAAAAATCTGAGGATGAAAGGAGGAGGCCAGTAATCAGGTCTTTCCATAACTGGTTACAAGCATTCATTATATACACTAGTGTGTTGTGTGAAAAACACCCTGAATATTGCAGTGGGTTTTTCCAGAATATGGAACATGTGCTGGAGGTGTATAATGCCACATATACATGACAGTTTTGTCCGTTGGAATTCCGCTCAAGCTGTCTTGCATACACACGGACACATCAAATTCCGACCGTCAAAAATGCAGTGACGGGGGGCGTGGCTACCACGCGGCTGTATGGATGTGTGATCACGCTGCTCCGCTCCAGACTCGGGAACCACTAGCTACCGCGGCAACATCGTTGCCTACCTACAACCCCATCCCCTGCCTAAAGGTCCTGGGACATCGGCGGTATGACCCGCAAACGAAAGGAGATGACTAAGCCGCGGAAATTGGACGAATTTTACCCGCCAAAATGGTAAAAGATGGCGCCGACCCGGGGGACATGTCTCCTTCCTCCTCCTGCGGCTCCCGATCCGCAGCATCAAGCCCGGGAACCCAGCCGGGCACTGCACAAAAGTCTCCGGAGGCATCTACTCCACTATCTCGCAGCCCTGCTAAGTCCAAGCCTCGCCTGGAGGAAGACCCCGGTAAGGTGAGCACGGGCCATGAGTCCATGGAGGACACGAGGGAGCTGGTGGATCCGTTCACTGCATTCCCTACTTCGGGTAAGGCAGTGTCTGACACTACCCTTAAAGACATTCTTGTCTCCCTCAGGAGCTCCATGCATGCTGACATGCTGCAATGTATGAGAAATTTCAAGGCTGACATAAATGACCTGGGGGGAAGAGTAGCCCATGTTGAGGAAAAGATGGGAGAATTTGCTTCTTCCCATAACTCCCTGATTGAGAATAAAGTAAGTCGCTACCTGTTACGGTTCAGGAGCCCAAAAACCGATAAACACCCAACTTTGGATGGCCAGTTCTCCCGAACCGTAACAGGTAGCGACTTACTTCTCAATATCGTTTTTTGGGCTCCTGAACCGTAACAGGAGGGTACCTAGTGTGACTGGTAACTTCCCGGTAAAAGGTCCCATAAACTCCAAATTCTCGATACGTCCGGTTGCTATTCAGGAAGATGCTCCCCAAGTTTGAAGTCGGTAGCACGTTCCATTCGAAAGTTATAGCCCAAAAACCGATATCAAAAAGTAAGTCGCTACCGGTTACGGTTCACCCGTCCAAAGTTGGGTGTTTTGGGACTTCAGCCTGGATGTGGCATAAATCGGTTTTGGTAGACCCCATCGGTTTTTGGGCTATAACTCTCGAACGGAACGTGCTACCGACTTCAAACTTGGGGAGCAAACCGAGGGCCTCGGTTTGGAGAGAAGCTATCAACCTCCAGGCTGATGTTCTGTGCATCCAGGAAACACATTTCTTGGCCGACAAACCCCCCAGGTTTCACCACAAACATTTCCCGAACATCTTTGTGGCCTCAGCCCCAGCCAAGCGTAAAGGTGTTCTGATCACCATTAGAGACTCTGTTGCTTTTAGCCTAACACGGATTCACACAGACCCTGAGGGAAGGTTCCATATTTTGGTGGGAGAAATCAATAATAAGCCTGTTACCATTGCCAATCTATATGCGCCCAACTCCCACCAGTTCCGTTTTTTGAAGGTGGTGTACTCCACAATTACCTCCCTTAGACAGGGTTCCTTGGTGATCTGTGGCGATCATAACTTGACGGCGGATCATACACTGGACTCTTCTTCCACAGCGAAAAGACCTCCTCCTCAGCTTCAACAACTACTTCATTCAGAGGACTTTTTTGATGTCTGGAGATGTCATCACCCACATGAGCATGATTACACCCATCACTCTGCCAGACACAATTCATATTCCAGAATTGACTTTATACTTGTAGACAAAATGCTTCTGCAGGCAGTGTCCTCCTCCGCCATTCATGCTATCTCATGGTCTGACCATGCTCCTGTTTCAATCACAGTGGTGGAGGGGCACACTCCCAGTCCTGCGTATGTGTGGATGTCTTTCAGATGTCCTCTCATGCTGCTACAATTAGTAAACGTCTTTTAGAGTTCTTTGAGGAAAATGTGGGCTCTGTAACTGATCCTGCCACATTATGGTGTCCCCATAAGGCAGTTATCCGGGGAGTGATCCTACAGATTTGTGCGAGGGAGAAGAGGCAGACGACAAAAGCTTGGAGACCCAAAATAAATCTGACGCAACTGTGGTGTTGGCGAAAAAGCTTTCCCAATGCCACACGGATCTTAGACTCCTCCCTATTGAACAATATGATAAACATCTACAACATCTAAAATTGGCCCATTACTCATCAGGCAATTGAGCAGGTACATTTTTAGCTCAAAGGCTCCGGGCAGCTAGAACTAAATCCAAGATCCCTTTCCAGATTCATCCTGCTAATAAACATAAAATTGTCAATCCTAATGAAATAGCAGACTCCTTTGCTGAGTATTACTCCTCCTTATACAACCTTAGTGAGGACTCCAACACGCCCCAACCCTCAGATGAACGGATCCAGGAATTCCTGGCAAGTATTAACCTCCCCTCCCTTTCACAGTCACAGCTAGAACTTTTTACTGCACCTATCTCGGAAATGGAAATCAAAACAATTATCAAACTACTCCCATTGGGTAAGTCTCCAGGCCTAGATGGTCTACCGAATGACTACTAAAAGGTGTTCCAGGATAAACTGGTCCCGGCTCTCCAGGCTTTGTACTCAAATGCAGTGTCCTCTGCCTCGTTTCCTTCTGAGATGCTTAAGGCTTATGTGGTTACTATTCCGAAACCTGGTAAGGAACCTACTACTCCATCCAACTTTAGGCCGATATCTTTACCTAATTCTGACGTGAAATTGTACACAAAGATTTTGGCACATAGACTTTTGCTTGTCCTTCCCTCTCTCGTTAAGTCCGATCAGTTTGGCTTCACCCCTGGGAGGGAGGCGTCGGATGCCACGAAACGGGTGCTGGGGGTTATGCAATGTGCTAGGTCCTGTCGGACGCCTTCTCTGCTACTATCTTTGGATGCGGAGAAGGCATTCGACAGGATACATTGGGGGTACATGAAAAGTACCCTTGGGAAATGCGGTTTTGTGGGGCCCATCCTCTCGGTAGTACTTGCTCTCTACTCCTCTCCATGTGCTCAAGTGTATACCTCAAACCTATTATCAAACACCTTCTCTATCTATAATGGCACCCGTCAGGGTTGCTCCCTGTCCCCCTCAATTTTCAACCTTTTGATGGAGCCATTGGTGGAGAGGATCAGGTCCCACCCGAGTATTGAGGGATTCTGTATACAAGATAAGTCCCATGTTGTTAACTTATTTGCAGATGATATTATCCTCTTCCTGACTTCCCCCTTAGTGTCCCTATATCATGCTCATGATACCTTAAAGTAATTTAGCCACTTCCGGTTCCGGCGCCGCATGGAGTGACTGCTCTCCTCTGCAGCTCCCGCCGCACGACACAAACCAGCTTCTAAATCCAGCCCGGGCAGCCATCTGAACCCCCCTACACCTCTGGGCACGTCCCCGCTACCCGATGGACCGTTTCCTGGAGAAATCGGGCTCCCGGAGCCACACGGCGCAGACGGCGGCCCAGCCGCAAATCGAGGCCCCCCGGCTTCGGCCTACCCCGCTCCGCGGCCATCCGACATGTCGGCTGAAATGGAGGTAAGCGGCGCCATCTCCCCCTCTCCTCCTCCACAATCATCTGCACCCCCCTCAGCGGGGGATAATACCACAGAGCGAATAGCTCAAGCCGTGGCCGCCTTGCTGACCCCAATGATAGCGGCCCTCAGTGGAGAAGGCCGTGAACGCCGGGATGGCGCAGATTAAGGCCCAATTAGGAGAACATGGCTCACGACTGCATGAGCTGGAACACCGCCTCTCGAGTGCAGAAGAAGAACTATACCATGCCCAGGCCATGGAACATGCACAGGACAAAACTAATCAGTTCATCCTCCAAAAATTAGATGATCTAGAAAACAGATCCAGGAGGAGCAACCTGAGGTTCGTTGGTGTCCGGGAATCGCTTCAGGCCTCCGCTCTCGCTGATTTCTGCGCTCAGCGCATCCCGGAAGCGCTGGGCCTTCCTGACCCCTGCATGGTAGAACAAGCTCATCGCATGGGAGCATTCAATTCGGACCGTAAGTCACCGTGTCCGATCATCGCCAAATATCTAAACTACGCCGACAAGTCCCTCATACTGCATTCCTTTCGGCAAGCCCGCCAGCTCCAGATCGATGGCATTAAAGTGCTAGTGTTCGCCGACTATTCCATCGAGGTCTCAAAGAAACGCAAGGCCTTTCAACAAGTCTGCTCTGAACTTTTCAAAAGACAAATCAAGTTCACCCTAGCCTTCCCTGCTGTACTCCGCCTCAAAGCCCCAAATGGAGACTAACTGACTTTTCAGGACCCATCGGAAGCCGAAGCTTTTCTGCGGGCGCGTCATGCTCACCCCGATCACCAGACACCCTCCAAGGCCTCCGCACTTAATCGCCCCCTGGACCAAAGAAGCCCGAGAAAGGAATCACCAAAGCGCTTCAGGGCCTCGGCCCAAGAACCAGCCTGGACCACCGTGAGATGATTCCCATGTTACCACCTCCCACTACGGGTTTGCTTCCCTTTGTCTTCGCCTGAGCACTTTGCTGCACGGTTGAGGTCCCCGCTGAACAGGTCCTGCTCCTACACCACTTGGTCCTGTATTTACTGGCGGTACCTCACCCCCCCCCTTCATCGTCGGGACAGGTAGCATTGAGTGCTTCATTATATGTCATATCCATTTTAGTTTTTCTTCTTTATGTGAATATGCCTATATAGTTCGCCTACTTTGATCTTTTGATATGGTATATACATGCTTATGCTTATGCTTCTGCCAATTGTGTTTAAACTAATCCAGCCACGGTTCTCCCTTTATGCCCCCCACCCCCCCCGGGGCACTTTCTCCTTTTATGTATTATGGTACCACTGTTATTATTGTATTTGTAACTTTAGCGCCTCCTGGGCTCACTGTACACTCTGACACTGCTTCCTCCCCAATACGGGCATTGAATGTCCCCCGCGTGAAGCCTTGCCTTTTACTCTGGGCTCCCGGGCACACGTTACCTATGTCGCGACAAGGGGGCCTGCTCGCACAGTGACTCCATGTGGAAAAAAGCGAAGTTCTTGCTACTAGTTTGGTTCTTCTTGTTGACCCCATTTCAGGTCCACCTTTTACGCCTCTTTACCCCCTCCCCCCTGGCACATACTCCCTTGCATCGTACACACCCCCTCCCCCCGTGACATACAGGTCCTACCATGCCCTTTCCGCGGTGACCTCCCTCGCCCCTTTCACAGGCAGGCTATTGATGAAAGTTCGTCTCAGAACCCATTTCCAGAACCCCCTACATGAAATTTTTTTCATGGAATGTCAAGGGTCTTAGGTCCCCAAATAAGAGAATGAAGATCCTCAGACACCTAAAAAGACTTAAGGCAGACATAGCGCTGTTACAGGAGACCCATCTCTCCGCATCTAATTTCCCACGCATGAAAAAGCTTTGGGTGGGCACGGTCTTGGGCTCAGAAGCTGTTGGCCGCAAGGCCGGTGTCCTCTTGCTGATCCATAGGAACCTTCCCTGCACAGTCCTGGCGGTGAATGCCGACTCCCAGGGCCGACTGGTCTCTGCCCACCTCAAAATAGGTTCCAAAGACCTGGTCATCTCTAATGTATATGCCCCTAACAGCCCGGGAAAACCGTTCTACTACGACCTATCTTCCTGGTTGCTGAAAAACACCACTCTCCCACACTTGGTCGGAGGCGACTTTAATGACACCATGCACCTGGTAGATGACAGATCTTCCCCTAAAAGCTCTCGCTCAGGCCTTGACCCATCGCAACCCTCACTTTTTGCCTCCACGATGGAGTTGCTCCACCTACGTGACCTTTGGCGCTTGGCTCACCCCGCTGACAGAGAATTTACTTTTTATTCAAACCCCCACACACTGTTTACCAGGATAGACTATTTTTTCGGATCGGACGACCTCATTCCCTTAATTTCAGCCACCGACATCCTAGACATCGCGATTTCCGACCACGCCCCAATTTCTGTCTCCCTGGACAACCTAGATCTTCCTCCCCACCCGAAGCTATGGTGCTTTCCCTCCTACCTCCACAACCACTCCGATTTCCAACATTTTATGGAGAAAGCCTGGCAGGAGTACTCCTCGGCAAATGCCCCCCACACAGATGACCCAAACCTCTTTTGGGACGCCGGCAAGGCCTTCCTCAGGGGTCAAATCATTTCCTGTGCCACCTCTTTCAAGAGAAACACCCTGTCCAAGTACAAATTAGCCAGTTTCCGCCTTCACAAAGCGCAGAGAACCCTCTACCTAGCTGACTCCCCTGATAACAGAGATGAGTGGCACGCAGCCAAGCGGTCTTTCGATACCTGGGCAGACACTTTAGAAACAGTCAACAAAGCAAACCTAGATGCCACTTTCCACAAATTTGGAAATAAATCGGGTAAACTACTCGCTAGATTATGCAAAGGCTCTTTCACCCCTACCCACATCACCTCCCTCAGGGACTCCAGCGGTTCCGTTAAAACCACGCCTCCGGCGATAAATACGGCAATGCTCCAATATTACTCGGCCCTCTACGCACCGGACCCCATTAAAAGAACGACGGCGACCGCATTCCTAGACAACCTGGACATTCCCAAGCTCACCCCATCTCAATTAGAAAGTCTAAACGCCCCTATTTCCATCCTTGAAATCTCAGAAACTATTCGCAAGCTCACACCCTCTAAAGCCCCGGGCCTGGACGGTTTTACAGGCGAATTCTACAAGACCCTACAAAGCATAGTAGAACCTACTTTACATAAAGTGTATAGCGGCATTTGGTCCGGCGGCCCCTACCTCCCCTCGGGTAACCAGGCTATTGTCAAACTACTGTCCAAAAAAGGAAAAGATCCCCTTGAGCCTGGCTCATACAGACCAATATCCCTCCTAAATCTTGATGTAAAAATTCTATCCAAGATAGTCGCCAGTAGGCTGTCAGACACCATCCCTTCTCTGATTCACCCGGAACAGTCAGGCTTTGTAAAAGGTAGGACGGCCACCCTAAATATTCGTAAAGTAATGCTGGCTTTAGAACACGCCAAACAGCACCCAGAAGGGGACTTCGCCATCATCACATTAGACGCGGAGAAAGCCTTCGACAATGTCAGCTTCGAATGGCTTTCTTTGTCTATGGCAAAAATGGGTTTCTCCGGCCCCTTCTGCCACCTTATTGACGCTATGTACACGACTCCCTCCGCAAAATTGGTGACCGCTGGAATTCTTTCAGAGGAATTCCGCCTTCACAAGGGGACCCGGCAGGGCTGCCCCCTCTCCCCCCTTCTTTTTAATATAGCATTGGAACCCCTGTCCAGACACCTCATCCAAAAGGCCCCCCTTCATGGCATACGCTCAGGCCCTCATGACTTACGTTCGTCTCTGTTTGCGGACGATGTCCTCATCTTTTCATCGGACCCCTCCTCGGATGTACTCACCATTAAAACGGTCTTCGACACGTTCCGTCTTTGCTCTGGCCTCCGGATAAACTACTCCAAAAGCGAAATATTGCCTCTAGGTACCCACCCTGATCCCCCCTGGTCACGTCACTCCATCTTCAAGCTAGCTACCTCACACATCACATATCTCGGCATAAAAATTGGCAAACTGCCCTCATCTCTGTATCATTTAAATTACCCCCCCCTGATTTCAAAATTATCTCAGGAACTATTGAACTGGTCGGATCTGCCGCTCTCGCTCCTGGGAAGATGCCACTTGGTCAAAATGGTCAGCTTTGCCAGATTATTATACCCGTTGCAGACCATACCCCTGCTCCTACGCCATAAAGATACTAAAATGATTGAGTCAGCTATTTCCAAATTCATATGGCATGGGAGGAGACCACGCATAGCTATGAAAAAACGTTATCTTCCCAGACGCGAGGGCGGGGTTAGTCTTCCTAATGTTAGATTATACAATTTAGCATGTTTACTGAGAACGGGTCTAGATTGGATCTCATGCTCGTCAAGGTACTCAAACTATTCGCTGGAATTGGCCATGGTATACCCCTTCTCCCTAGTGGCCCTCCTCCACTGCAAGTGGAAATCGATCACCTCCACACTTCAACATAACCTGCTGCTTAGAGACACGGTCATCGCCTGGAGGGAAACCAGAAAACTCCTTGGTCTATCCCCCTTCGTATCATCTCACCTGCCTATTCAAGGCAACCCCAGCTTCCCTGCAGGTCTGGAGCACAAGCCCTTTAAAGTATGGCAGGAAAAGGGACTTACACTTTTTTCGTCACTGTGTGATACTTCAACCGGCCTCCCTCTGTCTTTCACGAGGACTGCTGCAACATTTGATTTACCCAAGGCCCATGTTTTTCATTATTGGCAATGCGTCAACTACCTACGATACTCTTGCAGTGAAACTTTGAAGCGCTTCTCACCCACTTTCACCGACCGGCTGCTCCAGGAAGGCTCTTACAAGATCTCTGACATCTACAAACCCCTGCTCCTTAAAGCCACACCCTCTTTATCGACCTCATCTGCCGCAAACTGGGGCAAGGACTTTCCTGACGAGAATCTGATACCCAAGTTATTACACGGTCTCAATACAGTCCAGCGGATAACCCCAAATGAAATCTGGAGGGAAACCCAGCTAAAGATCCTCCACCGGGCCCACA
Source organism: Rana temporaria (assembly GCF_905171775.1). Classification (NCBI taxonomy): domain Eukaryota; kingdom Metazoa; phylum Chordata; class Amphibia; order Anura; family Ranidae; genus Rana; species Rana temporaria. The sequence goes on from NC_053496.1 coordinate 113,375,180, forward strand.
TCCCATTTTTACACTCTTCACAAGCCCAGACCGGCGCCTCCTGTCCCCTGTGCCAGCACCCGAGACCTTCTCTGACACACCGGTTTTGGACATGCTCATTTATCTCAGCGTTCTGGGACCAAGTCCTGGCCTACGTCTTCCGGATCACCCTACTGAAGCTACCCAAAGACCCGCTCCTCCTTATTTTCGGATACTGGGATCCCCTGCTCCTTCAAAGATCTCAGGAAGCTACACCCCCCACTATTGCCTTACCGCCCTCATCTCAGGTTTTCAAGACCTGGCCACTGCTCTGCTTCCTTGTCGCACGAAGGGCCATCCTGAGAAATTGGATCTCTTCTCATCCCCCCTCCGCTAATATGGTTATACGAGATCTCCTTCTCCTCCTCTACAAGGAACGAGCCACCACAGATTTCAAACGAGCCAAGGCAAAGTCCCGCTTTCTATCAACCTGGCAACCTTTTATGATCGCAACACTCTCCCAAGAGGACTACAACACCTTCGATCAATATTCTTTCTCATACTTTAAATCGCCCCCACCCGTATCATCGGACGAGGTCACTTCACCTGCTGTGCTTTCCACCGCCTCCGACTAACCTGAGCTGAACTGTAGCTACTGGCCTGGATGTCACCACCCTCCACCCCCCCCATCTTCCTTTTTTTTTGATCCCCATCTGAACATTTGCATCCACCATGGTGCCACCCCCCCTCTTACCTCTGTGGACTTCCTCTTTTGTTTTATCGTCTAATGCGTCCACTATAATGATGCATTGTTATCTGAATTGGTTGATATCTAGTGTTCACCCTTTAGGCGCACCCTGGCTACTCCCTCATCTAAGATTCAGATCCCACCAGTTCGACAAAAGGGTGGAGATGACACCCCCCTCGGCACCTCCCTCATGTTTTGGGGGTTTTGCGGATGGGGATCCTGTCTCTATCGAATCTTCTACCTGATTTTGTTTTGTATCCCTTTCTGGTGTCTCGCTCACCGAGATGTCGCATGTCACCTGTTTGCATTGCCTAGCTGGGGCTGCGCCCCCACCCTCTTGTTGCATTGTTTTAACCTTTGTTTTTCTGTATTTTGCGAATAAATACTTTTTGAAAAAAAAAAAAAGTAATTTAGTGAGGTTTCCTTCTATAAAGTAAATTTTACTAAATCAGTTATTCTGGATCTTGGAATCCCTCTGTCCTTAAAAACGCGACTTCAATCGGTATTCCCTTACTCCTGGGCCAAGACCAGTATCTCCTACTTGGGTCTAAAGCCGACACCTGACCCCCGACATTTAGCTAATGCCAATTATCTACCCTTGATTGACAAAATAGCCACGGACGTTAGTAGACTTGCCAATGTGGAACTATCTTGGACGGGAAGGCTTGCTGCATTTAAAATGCTACTCCTCCCGCAGATGCTCTATGTTTTTAGAACGCTCCCAGTACCCCTGCCTAGCCCACACCTTAAAGCTTTAAACGCTCTTCTTTCCAAGTTTATATGGCAATCTAAAAGGCCTAGGTGTTCCAGATCCCTGTTGATTAAACATTGACGGGTTTAGTAGACATTCGGGACTATTTTCGCGCGTCCATTTTAACACAACTTAAAAGTTGGATGGACCCGAAGATTGACTCAGTCTGGGCGAGTATCGAACAAGCTCTGAGTCCTAATGATAATCTCAATCTCCTCCTCCTTGCAGATGTATGGAAACCATTTGCCATGCGAGAACTCCCGCTGACTCTTCAGGCTTCCCTTGCTGCCTGGAGGGATCTGCGCAACATACCGTTCCCTCCCTCCAGTCTGGTAGAGGTCCCTGTACCCCTATAAACCCTCTCCCTGGTCATCCCTCACCTCTCCCTATCAGGCTGGAGGGGTAGGGGGATTGGTGTTCAAGATTTATATTGGGAAGGCACTCTTCTCCCTTTAAAATCGCTTCAGGAGAAGTTCTCCTTAGGTCCTTCTGATCAATACCTTTATATGCATATCTCCCACTTTTTGAACTCTATCGAATCGCATCAGATAGTCTTAGCTAGTGCAGTTTGGTGCTTCTACAATACTTCCCCCACTCCTCAGAAAGGGATATAGTTTTTATATAATCCATTTCAAGACAAGCTACAATTTGTTAAATCCCAACCCTTTAGTAAATGGGAAACCGACTCAGGGGTAACCATCACAGAAGTTCAGTGGCAGCAGGCGTTCAGATCGCTGTATAAAGCCTCAAGATGCATTAACCATTGGGAATTGTCAAAAAAAATAGCCCTCAGATGGTACCTTACTCCTTATAGAATATCTAAATTTCCTTTATGTTGGAGAAATTGCGGAGTGATAGGGAATCTATTACATATGTTGTGGTCCTGTAGACATCTAACTAGTTTTTGGAATTCAATGTTTTACTACATCTCTAGGATCACTGGAATCTTGACCCATCCTAACCCCAGTTTGGCGATCTTACATGTTGGCATTGAACTGTTCCCCCCAGACTTTAGAGCAGTGGTGACTCATATCCTGTTGGCAGCTAGGACATTAATTGCAAAACACTGGAAAGCTGATAAGGCCCCTAATGCATCAGAAGTTCTTCTAATCACTCAAACACATTATGTCTATGAATCCCTCTTAGCAAGAAGGAGGGGTGAGGGGGGGAATTTTGATGCTCATTGGAAGATTTGGACTTCCTGGTATGATGTTAAAAAATAAGCTTCATGACATTATCACTGTTACTGCCTTTTATCAATGGCGTCACTAGGGTTGGTGTCACCCGGTGCGGTAAAACATGGTGTCACCCCCCTCTGTCTAGGCTGCCCAGCACCAAGCAGGCAGTGCAGGGGCACGGGGCGCACCCCAAACCAGCCCCTGTAAATTATAGTATAGGGCACTCTAGCGGGTGTCACCCGGTGCGAACCGCACCCCCCCGCACCCCCCTAGCAATGCCTCTGCCTATTATACGCTCTATGCTGATTAGGCCGCAGAAGGATCCTTCCTTACTACGTTCCTCTTTTCTCCTCTTTGTTCTTTTTACTTTTTGTGTTTTCTCTTTCTCCCTCTTTACTTCTACTCCTTTCTACTTCTACTTCTTATTATTTTTTTTATATAATCTTTATTTTCAAAAAAATTCAAAGGAAAAACAGACGTACATACAGTCGGCCAACATGGCTCAATAAATTGAATAAAACAATCACATTGCATGTCACAACGGATCCTGTCTCAGGCATTCAAGTGCAACACAGTGGCAGAATACATTCCTAGGGTGTGCCTATACCTGGGAGTACGTCAGGGGGAATATTAAGCAGCATATAAGAGTCACATTATAAACCTGTTTCATGGTGGATCACCCCACCCAGGCACACCCCAGTAGAAGGTAAACCCCTCCACTAACCATAACAAGCGGAACATACCGTCGAGCACTGGACCCACATGCAGTGAGGGAACAGGGAAAGGGAACACAGAGGGGCCACACAGACAGACGTCAAAAATAAAAAAAAATAAAAAGCAACAAGACAGTATAGAAAAAACAGGAAGTGGAGGGGGATGGGGGGTGGGAAAGCATCCGCTACGCGCGCATCAAGGAGTTGAGAAAACTGTGGTAAATCCATCGAGGCTCTAGCAATTCATGTCGTTATCAGGACCTCCAAGAACACCCCTCCCTCCAAGTCCGGGCCCCCCTGCCAGAGGAAGTTGCCCCCGGGGAGGGCCCAGGCACAGGCAGCTCCTCAGGCCCCACATAGTGTATCCAAGTGGCCCATATCGAATAGAATTTATCATATTTGTCTTTGCACTGCGCCATCCACTTCTCGGCCTCCATAATTTTGTTCACCATAGTCAGCCACCGGGCCGCATTGAGCAGATGGGGCAGTGCAGACTTGTGATACTGACTAACTGGGACAGTAGGGAAGTGGAGCAGGGACTCTAATGGAGAAGCTTGATCTGAGCTGGGGCTCAGTGAAGACGTGTTGTAGGTCCCCCTCCCACTCCCGTATGAACCTTGGCTTCCCATCATCGTGCAAGGAGTATATCAGGACATATAGCAAGGAAATGGCATGAGGGACAGTAGCCGGAGACATACATAGTCGCTCAAAGGGGGACGCCTGGGTGGGCGACCTAACCCCCTGGGGCAGGGTGGTGAGAGAATGAGTTGCCTATAGCGCCACTCATCCATTGGCAAGGGGCCTTACTGCTCTCTCAGCATAGCCAAGGGCAGCAGGCCCTGGTCCTGAACAAATCTACCACACCTAGACTCCCCATACGCCGCCCACGTCCGGAAAAATGACAGGTGTTCCCCCGGAGTGAACCAGGGGAAGCCCCCAAGGGGTGCCAGTGGGGAAGTCGGCAAAGCGAGCTCCCCTGACTTATTCAGGGCATCCCAGATCGTCAAGGCATGGGCGGCAAACGGAGAAACCAATGCCGACAAGCCTCTATGTTCCCTAGGCACCCATGGGGCATGGGACAGGTTACGCCCTGCCAGGAACTTGTCTAGGGGCACCCACACTTTGTGTTGGACATTATGATACCAGTCTAAAATGCGTTGTAGGGCTATCGCTTCGTAGTACCTGCAAACCACTGGAACCCCCAACCCACCTGCTGACTTAGGGCGCTGCAAGATGCGGAATGCCAATCGGGGGCATTTCCCACTCCAAATATACTGGATGAATAAGCTGTTGAGGCTAGAGAAGAAGGCACTGGGCAAGGCAATCGGTACCATCTGTAGAAAAAACTAAATTCCGGGGAGTACATTCATCTTCAACACACTGACTCGGCCCATCCATGAGAAGGCCGCCTTATCCCATTTCTTCAGGTCCACTCTAATGGCTGAGAGCAATGGGGCGAAGTTACAGTCGTACAGCTGAGCGCAGCTCACGGGCAGATGAACCCCTAAATATTTCAGGGAGGACTGGCACCAGGTAAATGAGATTTAAGTCTGGATTTAAGTCTGTGTACATGGCCCGAGTCCCGTTGGCCCCTAAGGGCCCTAGCCAGCATCCTCCCACATTTATTACCAAACTCATAGAACTTTTGTATCAGGTATCGCAGCCGCACCCTGATCTTGGAGTCTAGCAGGCCAGCCAAGTCCTGGCGGAGGGAGGCCAGCTCCGCCGCCAGTGCCGGGGTAACCTTTTTCTTATGCGTGAGCTCCGCTACACATAGTTTTGCTAGGAGGGTCTGTAGTTCACCCTCCCTGGCCTTCTTCAGCCTAGCCCCCTGGGAAATCAGCTCTCCCCGCACCACTGCCTTGTGGCCCTCCCAAATGGATCCCATGCCCACCTCTCAAAGTGTATTCTCTGCGAAATATTAAGTGTATGTCTTTACGATCATCCGCTTGATCGCTTGTGAAAATGCTTTGATGCGTATTGTATTGTACATTTGTGTAAGATTATCCATGTTATGGTTATATTACGTTCTATGAACTTTTATTTTTGTAACATTTTTCTTACAAAACTTTCAATAAAAACTATTTTAAAAAAAAATGCGGTGACGTACAACACTATGACAAGTATAGAAAAATGAATTTCATTGCTTCCGAGCATGTGTCAAATTGTTTCCAAGCATGCATGTTTTTTTCTCTGTCAGAATTCCATACAGACGTACGGAATTTCCGAAAAAGAGAGAACATGTTCTCTTTCGAAGTCCATCTGAATTTCTGACTGAAAAAGTCCTATGGGCGATACACATGGTCGGAATATCCGATGAAAAAATTACATCTGACTTTTTTCATCGGAAATTCTGACTGTGTGTCGCAGCATAAGAGTTTGAGACGACTAGGATGTTTCCAGTATGATGAATCCTTTGGACAAATGCTATCAATATCCATCAATAAAATGAGGTAAATGGGGTAATAAAGATGTTGGGTTGTGGCTTAACCTGAATTTGCCACAGAAAACAGGCAGCAGCCCCAATCTACGGTGTTCCCATAAAAAAGAGGATATTAGTCTGCATACAATGAAATCCAGTGTAAATGGAGCATACTGTGCACACTGAAATTTTTTGTTTCTGAATTTTGTTTTCGTCTGAAAAATAAATGTATTTAGTTACTCCCAAAATGTGTTTTTATTTATTTTCCTTCGTTAAAAAAATGCATTCGTCCTGAATCCGAATTAAGGTTGAATCTGTCAATTGAAGGCTTATGGTGTCTGTCGAACGTTCTAAGAAGAGTCGACAAAGCAGCTAAACTGTACGACGCCGTGATCGTACATTTCTAGTCGAATGCTCCACCCACAAGCTATAGTAGAATTCTAATGTTTTATGATAAGTAATAATTATATTTAATAATTATTACTAGTCAACCAACATTAGAATTTCTTCTATAGCCTATGGGCGGCGCATTTGACCATAAATGTCCACTTGCGGTGATAGTATGTTTTTTTGCTGCTTCATCGAATCTTCATGTCTCTATAATGTCAAATCTTTTCTCTCTATGTCGAATAATATTGGACTAAAAAAGTTAGGTTAGGCACATTCAACCGCAGGTTTGATAGACACAGATCGCTATTGTCACCATCATGTCAAATCTTCTATCTATATCGAACTGTTGTCGCTGATTCTGCACGTTCATTATCAGTATGTTAAAACAAACGCAAAAATCCCAGAAATTTGGACGAAAATGCATTCGGACGAAAACAAATGCACAGGTCTAGTTTCTTGTAAATACAAGCATGAATGCTCACAGTGTTCAAGACCCCACTCTTTACTCAGGTGTTTCAAAAGGAATACCAATATTCAAAGCTGACAGAGATAACTTTACAAAAAGCATACACATCAGTGAAATTAACAAAAATGCAGAAATGGTGGGAAATTACATCCAGACCATGAGACAGCCAAGATTTCCCTCTGCCAGTATTCCAGGCTGAGGGGTGCGAATTGGTTAACAATTTAAAGTTGGTGGCTAATTACGCAAATTTATTTAAGAAAAAACAATATAAAGAAATCAAAGAGGGTAGAATAGCAGGTCCATTCAGCTACCCCCCTTTTGAACATTTTAGAACTTCTCCTTTAGGGATTACACCTAAGAAGGAGCCAAATTAATTTTGCCTACCACCTATCGTTCCTAAAAGGCACCTCTTTAAATTATGAAATTGATGCTAGCATGTCACCCATCTCTTATTGCACGCATGTCACCCATCTGTTGCATATTTGCAGATGCTATTCAGCAGAACAGAAAATTTGGGAAAGGGGGCTCTGCTTGCTAAAGCAGACATAAAGGCTGCATTTAGGTTACTACCTATTAATCAATTGGCATTCAATTCCCTGGGTATGTATTTTGAGGGCAATTATTGTTTTGAGATGTGCCTCCTTATGGGATGATCCATATTCTGCACCTATTTTGAGAACTTTGAGTAATTTCTTCAATGGGTAGTATCATTTGAAGCAGGTTATGAAGGTATATTACACTACCTTGATGACTTCTTATTTATTGGCCTGGCGTATTCCCCTCTTAGTTTCTTTATGCTTTAACTGCTTAGTGCAGTCACCCAGCATTCTGTTACTAAGTTGTGTAGAACTACTTGGTATGTTTTTTCGGATTTTGGAGGTTGTGCTATTTAATATTGCTTTTTTTTAGCTTTCTTTGGCACCCTTTGAATATGTGAATTATTACCGAAAAAATAAAAATCTTTTTCTGGTCTACTAAAACAGCATGTTATTGTCTCTAAAATAGGGATACGATTGTTTATCCCTGTTTCAAAAACAGATAGGACAGGTAATGATATTTGGATCTCTCTATTCCACTGTGGAGAAGTGGATATTTGTCCAGTAAGACCTGTGAATAGATATCTACAGTGTATAATATAGGCCGGTTTGTGAGGGTATCTTTCTGGTTCATTCAGATGGGTCCCCTCTCATGATGTATCACTTCTAAAAGCATGTATGGGGAAATTGAACTTACAGCAGTTTAAGTTTACCTCTCGTTCTTTCAGAATTGGGGTGGCTACGAAAGCCCCTAAGATGGGCTTGGATGATGCAATGATAAAAAGGTTGAGGAGAGGGGAAGCACAATGTTTTCAGATTCATGTCAGACCTTATCTCTCTCTTTAATGTTAGGCACTAGAAGATATATTTGGATCTTGGGTCACTCTTTTGTGCACTGGGCAAATAAAAGAGATGTTAAGTGCTGCTATACACCCAATTTGTCTCTGGATCCCCAAGAAATGCAAGTATACTGGAAAGGAATTTGAGGTCTTACATGGTCTAATTTGTGTTTCTGTCTCTCCGGGTTGCTTAAGTTATGGCTGGCCCCCGATGTATTAATAGTGCATCTAGGGGGAAATGATGTTGGGAAAGAAAGAACACTGGATCTGATGTTCATGTTGAAATGTGACCTTCATCGATTTAAGATATCATCCCCAAATATCACAATATTTTTTTTCAGAAATAGTACATCGCCTAATATGGAGGCAGGATGCTCAAATTAGATGATGATTAAATAAATCTATGGAAAAACATCATGCCACACATAGGCGTTTTTTCCTACAGACATGGAGATTTAGAGGGTGGTTTTGCTGGGTTATATAGATCAGATATATTTAATTTAGGGTTGCAAAACAGCATTGAATTAGCCGTGGCTGTGGGGTAGACTGGGCTTGAGATTTCAAACCCGGTGTATGTGGACTTTGGTTATAAATATTTTGTATGCTAGAGTCCTGTAAGACTGAGCCATTTTAGGTTTATTGTTTAAAAAGCTATGAATTTCCAACACAAATTATGTATGTTTGCTGATGATGTCCTAATATTCCTGACCTCACCCTTAATATCAGCCCCAAACCTCAGCGACATCCTTACAAAATTTGGTACAATATCTGGCCTCAAAATAAATCCACAAAAATCAAAGCCTTAAATATTTCATCAACTCCTGATTTATAGAAATAATTACAAGACTCTCTCCCGTTCTCGTGGTCGACAACGTATATATCTTATTTAGGGATCTCATTTACGGCAAATTCAGCAGACCTATATACCGCTAACTATTCACCCATGCTGACTCAGCTAACTGCTCTAATGAAAAAATGGTCTTCCATACCTCTAGCTTAGATGGGTAGAATAACAGTGTTTAAGATGTCAATATTACCTAACATTTTATATCTTTTTAGAGTTCTCTCTATACAAGTCCCTGCATACCTTTCCCGCATCCTACAGTACAAAACTGCCCAATTCATATGGGGTAAACTTAAACCTTGATTACCCCAACCCACCCTTCATATGCCCTGACTCTGTGGAGGCCTGAGCGTTCCAAATTTCTCTAAACATTACTATGCCTCTCAATTAGCATGTCTGCCTTAATAACATGCCACTAGAGAAGTTCCCCTTTGGGTTGCAATAGAATCAGTTGAATGTGACCCACTTTCCACTTCAAACCTATTATGGCTCTCACCAGTGCAGAACAATTACAAATCCAGTCACTAAGCATAGCCTATCAATTTGGGAAAGGCTCAAAACACGTTTTGGTCTTCTATTTCCCCACAATCCTCTCATTTCCTTTCTAAATAATCCCTCTTTCTACCTGGCTTGAACTTCTCCAACATCTTTCTCTGCCTGGTTAAAAGTAGGACTTGCACAAGCTCACCATTTCTTCAAATCCGATAAACTAATTTCATTCCCTACACTTTGCAAGACACACAACATACCACAAACTGAAACTTTTCAATATCTACAAATAAACTTTTTTGCACAAAATATTCCCATGACTGACAACACAAACTACACTACATTTGAACTAATGTGTATATCAGATCCCCACAGACGTAGAATTATCTTGGATTTGTATGCCCAACTACTTTCTCATATAACCTCCCCCCCATCTTATACTATTAAATGGGAAAATTATTTGAACCTCCCTCCAGATTCGATAGATTGGTCTCAGATCTGGCAAGCTACAATCTCAGCTACTCAAAATATAATAGCCCTTGATACTTATTACAAAGTTCTCATCAGATGGTATCTAGTTCCTGCAAGAATATCAAAATTCCTTCCTCAATATCCCCTGATTGCTTTCGAGGCTGTTGTGACCCAGGTACACATCTTCACATTTGGTGGACTTGTCCCAAAGCTCAAACCGTCTGGACAAAAGTATTTAACATTCTCTCTATCATGTTCAACATCACTTTGCAACCTGATCCAACGATGACTCTTCTAAACAATAAACCTCATAAGATAACTAGGCGCCAATTCAAACTCCTACTTTATGTCACAACGGCAGCAAAACAATCCATTGCAAAAGCCTAGAAATCATCCTCACTTTGTGTAGTGTGGATAAAACATTGTGTTGCACGAGCAATGATTCATGCCAAAATGGAGGCAATCATACTGGATACATTTTCCAAATTTGAGACACTATGGCATCAATGGATAAAACACCACCTTCCACCAGACCTAAACTGCTCACTCCTTTTACCCTGAAGAAATTTACCACCTCCTGCTATATGATTTTAAGTATATTGAAATATAATTTCCCTCTGGAGACCCCTTCCTTCCTTCCCTCCCTCCAACCTCCCGAGACTCATTCCTCCCTTCCCACTTGTTACAATTTTCTTTCAGTACTGATATTGTTGGTAATCCAGTAATCCAGACTTTTACTAAATTGTTTTATTGATGAACAGTTATACATAGTTTATAGATAAGCCAACCTAAGGAGCACTCGGGATGCTTGGGGGTGTTGTCCATTTGCTTAAGATACACTGGGCCACTTAGCTGGATCCTGGCCTTGGTCGAATGGATGCTATTCTCAGCTATCACATAAATAACTAGGTTAATCAAACATTGATAACTTTGACATTTTCCACTTCTATACATAAATATGATTTTATTTTCCTTGGTTCGTTATCTAATTTATGTACCACTTGTAACAATTATAGTTGCAAATATATCTAAATGGTGTAAATGTTTTCTCAGTTGGCTCAGTATATGGACATGAACCTTCTGCTACACCTAGATTTTAGTTTGAGAAGAGATTCTTACTCATGTGTTTATTTTCTATTTATTTTAAAACCTGTACTAACAACATGTACTGTTTTATTTTGTTCAATAAAATACTTGACAAAGGAAAAGTTATGCATTTATGAATTAATACAATTATCAAGATATTATTTATTCGATTGAATACACCAATAAACGTGGCACAGACAATTTTTTGCCAACAATTTGTTAAGTGTCATTTAAGTAGGTATTAGCTTTTATGGTATTTGGGAAGGGTAAGGTGCAGCCTGAATTCCCATGGACTAGAAAGGCATGGGTTTATTATAGAAGGCCCCCTCAAAGGAATCTTCCCACAGGTATCAGTCAGTTAGTGTCAGCGCAACAAGCTCCCCACCCTCCAACCCTAGTCGCTAGGCACATTATGTGGTATGTCACCCTTCATATTTGAAGGGGGGCTTTGGTTATAAATATTCTGTATGATTGAGTCCTTTAAGGCCCCATACTCACGACCAAACATGTCTGCTGAAACTGGCCCGTACGATGGTGTGTACAACCATCGTACAGAAGCCCTCTGGCAGACATGTATGGTGAAAACGGTCCGACGGACCGCTTTCACCATACATGTTTGGTCGTGAGTACCCGGCCTAAGACTGAGCTGTTTTAAGTTTGGTTGAAAGATATGAAATGTACAAATTAATAAACCAAGAAGATATTATTTATTTAATTGAATACACCAATAAACGTGCTGTGGCAAATTTTTGGCCACCAATTTGTTAGGTGTCATTATTTAAGTAGGTATTAGCTTTTTTTTCTTTCAAAGCATTTTATTTTTTCACAAAAGACAAAACAGAGAAACTCTCACATATGGCAAAGAGAAATATTGAGTGTATAATAGGGATAGTGGGGTACAAGTCAAGTGGTACTGGTAGGCATAAAATAAATGGAACTTGCCTAACAGTTTGATTAAAGGGCAATATTGACTAACAGACTTTAGGGTAAAAAGACATTCTTGCACTTATACCCTCCTGGGCTAAGGAAGCCGCCCAGGGTTATAGGGAAAGAAAAGCGAGAAAGAGGAAAGAGAAGAAGTGGAGAGAGGAGTGGAGATATTGAGGTAGATTCATTCACCTGAGTGTTGGTTTGAATTTTCCTGGGGGGTAATATACCCGTATGATTGAAATTCCCATGAATCATGCCTATGGTTCCAAAATGATTTCAAACTTGCGTACCAAGTCTGAAATGATACTAGCCAACTTTTCTTGGGCCATAATCCAGGAGACTTTCCGTTTGGCTGCCTTTATGGAGACTAAGGCCCCGTACACACAAGAGGATCTATCCGCGGATCGGTTTCAGCGGATAGATCCCCTGGTGTGTACGATCCAGCGGATATTTATCCGCGGATATTTTTCGGGCCGATGGATTTTCAGCGGATCAAAATTTCTTAACATGCTAAGAAATCGATCCGCTGGAATCCAGTCCAACGGATTGATCCGTTGGTCTGTACAGACTCACCGGATCAATCCGTCCGAATCCATCCCTCGCAAGAGTCGTAATGATTCGACGCATGCGTGGAAGTCCTTATATCACAGCGTCGCGCACGTCGCCGCGTCATCATCGCGGCGACGGCGCGACACGTCACCGCGGAGGGAATTCCGCTGGGATTTTGATCTCATGGTTAGTACACCATCAAAACACCAAAACACCGATCCTCTCGTGTGTACTAGGCCTAAGGGTTATTTCCAGGCCTTTAGAAGGATTCATTTGGCTCCTACCAAAAGATCCTTCTCCAGAAAGATCTGATCTTAGGGAATTCCCACCAGATGTGGGCTAATGAGCCCACAATTTGGCAACCCCTAAAACAAAAGGGATCAGCTGCAGGATAATTGTGGCTAATCTGGAGGGGGGCATGTACCATCTGGTCAAGACCTTTATGTTTGCTTTCATTAGGGGAGTGTTGAGGATGTCCTTTAATGAGGAGGCCAGAGCCTAATGGCAGGTCTCCCTCCCAGGCCTTCATATATGGGGATTTGCTTGATGGGGTGGATAGTGACGTGTAGATGACTGAAATCCCGCCACTCTGCTCCATGGCCTGACCACACCAAAGCTTGTATGCTGTAAACTTGGGAGGAACTGGTTTATCTTCCCAGATGCTGTGAAGGAAGTGAGAAATTTGGTGGTATCGGAAACATTCCGAGTCAGGAAGGTCCAGTTTGCTTACACAATGGGCCAGGGAGATGGGACCTCTAGATGTGAAGAATTGTCCTATCCAGTACAGTCCTTTGTCCAGCCACCACTGAAAGGCTTTAATGTCCTGCCCTGGGGGAAAGTTGGGGTTGCGGAAGAGGTGTGACAGAGGTCTTGTAACAGAAATTAGTTGTGGGTCTTGTCTTAAAGTGTACCATAGGGCGAAGTAGTGGGATAGGGAGGGGGCCAGGATAGGAGGGTGACTTCTGGGGGGACTCCAGAGGAGGAAATTCAGCATGTAATATGGAACAGCTAGGTGCTCCATCTATACCCAGTTGGGTTTTCCCCGTAGGAATAAATTGTGGATAGTTGGGCTAGTATGGAAGCTTGGTAGTATGGGCCAGATCCTCAAAAGGGATACGCCGGCGTATCTACTGATACGCCGTCGTATCCCTGTTTCTATCTTTGGAACTGATCCACAGAATCAGTTTACAAGAGATAGACAGAAGATCCGGCATGTGTAAGAGACTTACACTGCCGGATCTTAGGATGCAGTACCGCATCCGCCGCTGGGGGCATTTTGAGTCGAAATGCCGCTTCGGATATGCAAATTAGCACTTACGGAGATCCACAAAGCTTTTCTGCTTCGTTTTTTGTTCGTAAGTATTAGTTTGCCTGCGTAACTTTAGGGCTGCTTTTACAGTGTAAACTGTTTACACCTTGTAAAAGTAGACCCTTCTTACCCGCGACGCTGTTATTTTTTTTTATTATTTTTTTTTTTCCCGCCGTATCTTTTTTTTTTCCCGACGCAACTTTTTTTACCCGGCGCGATTCACAAAACTCGGCGTAACGTAAAATCGCGCTATGCCCGTCGGGAAAATGATGTCACGAGCATGCGCAGTATGTCCGGCGCGGGAGCGCGCCTAATTTAAATGGGACTCGCCCCCATTTGAATAGGAACGCTTGCGCCGGCGGAATTTAAGTTACACACCCGAAAATTTCTAGGTAAGTGCTTTGTGGATCAGGCACTGAGGTAGAAATTTTCCGGCAGTGTAACTTAAATGGGAAAAGATAAGTTACGGCGGCTGGCTGTGGATCTGGCCCTATCTGTGGAGGTGGGGGGAGACCCAGCCCACCTTGTTTACAGGAGCTTTACAAAGTTTGTAGTCTTATCCCCTAACCTGATGAGCCCCAAATAAACATGAGAATTTTGCTCTGGAAGGACCTAAGGTGATCTCTTATTGGGATGGGTGGCGAACAGAACAGATAGAGTATTCTAGGTAATAGTGTAATTTTGACTGCGTTTATTCTCCCTAACCAGGAGAGGTTTTGTTTAGACCAAGTTTTTAGATCTTGTTCTAGCTTGCAGTACATAGGGGGTAGTTACTGGAGTACAACGTTTCAAACTTAGGGGTGATGGATATGCCTAGTTAATTGATTGAGGAGTCGTTCCAGCAAATTTAAAGTTTTGTTTTAGTAGAGATACTAGGCCAGATTCACAGTCAGCGGCGTAAATGTAGGCGGGCGTAGCGTACCGTAGTTACGCTACGCCGCCGCAACTTAGAGAGGCAAGTGCTATATTCATAAAGCACTTGCGTCTAAAGTTACGGCGGCGTAGAGTAAATGTGCCGGCGTAAGCGCGCCTAAATCAAATGAGGAACAGGGGGGCGTGTTTTATGTAACGGCACATGCGCGCGCATGCTCAGTATCACGTCGAATTTTCAAATTAAATTACGCCCGCTCAATGCCTAGTTGACGTGAACGTAACTTACGTCCAGCCCCATTCACGGACGACTTACGCAAATGACGTAAAACACGACGCTGTTCCGACGTTTCCGACGTCCATACCTAACATGACTTACCCCTGCTTTATACCCCTGTGTACATGGCGCTACACCGTCGTAAGTCCTTTGAGAATCTGGGCCACTGTCTCATGTTAAAGCAGGCTTAACTTTGCAACGGATCCTTCGTGGATCGCCGTAAAAGCTCATTTGCATACCCGACGCAGGAAAACGACGCGAACTCCACCCAGCGGCGGCCGAAGTATTGCAGCCTAAGATCCGAAGGCGTACGAAGCCGTAAGCCTGTCGGATATTAGCCAAAAGCCGTTGTATCTTGTTTGTGAATCACAAATTAAGATACGACTCGGCAAATTTGAAAATACGCCGGAGTATCAGTAGATAAGCCGGCATATCTCGTCTGTGAATCTGGCCCATAGTAATGAAAGCTGTATTTAGGTTAGACCCAAGGGGATCTCCGGTTACTTTGGCATTGAAAAATGTAGCCATGTATGGGGCCAGGGTGTCTGCGAATGATTTGTAATATGGGACTGACAGGCCGCCTGGGCCCGGGCGAAACCCATTTTTAGACTTTAAATGACCTCCAAAATTTCTTCTACCATGATGGATTTTTTCCATAATGGATTTATGCTGGTCTGATAGTGAGGGGATGGGGAGGGTCTTGAGGAATTGAGAGATGTTATGTTGGGAGTCCCGTGCTGGAGGGCTATAGAGTTTGTCATAAAAATCTCTGAACGCTTCCAGAATTTTAGTTGGGTCAGTTGTTGTGGGTTGCCCCTGTGGCCGGATTTTTGGTAGAGAATGGAGCCTCTGCCTGGGGGATAGTTTGGACGCCAGCATTGGGCCCAGTTTGTCTTTTTGGGAATAGAATTTAGTGCCACTCCAGGGAATTTGCTTCTCTGCTCGCGCTGGTAGAGCTAGATTCAGCTCTAGTCTGGCAGCATCTAATTGAGATGTGGGGACCTCTGAAGGTTCCTTCTTGTGCCTAGCCCTTAGGTAGGAGTAGGCCCGTTCCAGTTTATCTATGTCTGCCAATCTTTCTCTTTTAATTTTGAAGGAGATTTGGATTAGCTTCCCTCATATGGTGCATTGTGGGCAGCCCACAACAACTCAGCTGGGATGTAGTCTGTCGCATTTAGGTTGAAGTATTATAGAAGAGCTCTGTTGACTTCAAGGACCCTAATTGGGTCAGATAAGCAGAGTTTGTTTCTTACCGGTAACTCTGTTTCCAGTAATCTTCCAGGGCAGCCCTTGAGAGATGGAGCTCCTCACACACAGGAAACACGTTGCCTTAATTTTCTTTAAGAGGCGGTGCCTCAGGTCCCTGGTCAGTCATCCACGAGAACTGAAGGCCAGAATCTGAAACATAATACACAACCCCACAAGGTTAGACATTTTAGGGTGGGATCATGCTGCCCTGGAAGACTACTGGAAACAGAGTTACGGGTAAGAAACAAACTCTGCTTTTCCCCCAGTCATTTTCCAGGTCAGCCCTTGAGAGGATAACCAAGAACTCACCAGATTTAGGGTGGAACAACAGCTTGGAGGACTTTCCTACCAAAATCCTGGTCCTGACCTGTAATGCTGAACAAAGGTCGAGAATCTTGACCAGGTTGCTGCCCTGCAGATTTGTTCTGGAGTGGCTCCTGCTTTTTCTGCCCACGAGGCTACTGAAGCCCTTGTTAAATGAGCCTTGAAGTCTTTTGGCGGTGTTATGTTGGAAGATGTAAGAAATAACGTCCTATCCAAATCTTCTCTTTGATTTTTTTTAAGAGAAATATTTGTAGGGGTCTTAGATGTTTTTGACCGAGAACATGGATTCCATGCAAAATGTTTTGTATTATATCGCTTGGTTCAAGGGCTTTAGATTTGGTATCAATTGAAACTTCCCTGAAGGTTTTTTGATCACAAACACGAGAGTAAAAACCCTTTTTTCCTTCTCTGGGACTGGAGTAAGGACCTTCTGGTCCACCATCTCCCCTAGCAACAGTGGAAAGGCCTTGGCTTTTTTTGGATCCCTGGGAAGTTTTGTTAATAGAAATCTCTCTGGAGGGTGACAATTGAATTCCAGGGAGTAGCCCCTTGCGATGATGTCCACAATAAATTGATTGGCTGTCATCTTCTGTCATTGAGGTTGGAAGGTAGCCAGTCTTCCCCCTACTTGCACTCTGTTGTCATTGCTTGGTGGTTTGGTTAGAAGAGCCAAAGAGGACATTACTCTTTGGTTTCCCCTTGTGACCCGTCCAGTTTTTCTTAGGTTAATCTTTCTTCTCTTCTTAAGGACATTCTCTTCATTAACGAAAAAACTTTTTTGTGGAGGCTTGCGCTTTTCCGCAGGAAAGGTTTTCTTCCTGTCTGCTGTTCTTTCCAAGGCTTTGTCTAGGCCTGATCCAAGCATAAAGTCCACAGTAAATGGGAGATTGCATAAACTCATTTTGGATGCAGAGTCTAAAGTCCAGGTTTTCATCCAAATCTCACGTCTTGCTGTGACAGCTAGTCCTCCTGGACCTTGCTGCAAGTTTGACGGACTCTGTGGATGTGTCCGCAATGTAGCCAACTGCCCTGGAGAGAACTGGGAGAGTCTTCAGAATCTCCACCCTAGGCATTCCATTCTTAATATGGTCTTGTAATTGGGATAACCAAAATTCAAGATTTCTTGCCATGCAAGTGGTGGCTAGCGCTGGCTTTAGGCTGGCGACACTTGTCTCCCAAGCTCTTTTTATGATAATGTCGCCCCTCCTATCCATGCCATCTTTAAGGTGTCCCATATCTTCGAAAGCTAATGAAGATTTTTTAGAAACCTTGGAAAGTTGCGCATCCAATTTAGGATTTTTGTTACACAATTTCTGTGGATCGTCACTGAAAGGAAACCACTTTTTGTGACTGGCCAAAAAAAAGGGTTTCTTTTCTGGGTCTGCCCATTCATTTTTCACGGTGTCTGACATCACCGGATTAACTGGGAACACTTTGGATTTTTTCTTCCTTAAACCTTGATACATCAGGTCATGTTTGGAAGGAAGTTCTTTTTTATATTCAATTTCGTATATGGCCCCAAGCAAATCTTCCACATCTTCTAGAGACAATTTGTACTTGGGTCCCTTTCTTTCTTCTCTCCCATCTTCCTGCTCTGAGTCTGAGTTATCGGTGGCCACACCGCTAACTGCGCTTCTGGCTGCTCGCTCCCTCACCTGCAACCCCAAAGTGACTTCTGATCTAGGTGAGGCCATGGGAGAGGAACTTTCAGAAGGAATTGCTGAAGGTTTAACCTCTACGAATAATTTTTTGAGATTCTTAAAGGTGGTAGCCATATCATCCCTCATGGATCCAAACAATTTTGCATAAACTGCATCTGACTGTTTTTAAACTAGTCTGTCAATGCATATTTGGCATAGCGGTTCTGTGTATTCCAAAGGCATTTTGGTAGAACACTTTGCACACCGCTTTATGGGAGTGGGTTTTGGCTCTTTAGGTAGTTTTACCTGCCAAAAGATAAAAACACAGGGGGACCCATGGCGGTGAGAAAAAAAACACACTTCACCATAACATTACTTAAGTGCACACCCAGTGACACTTGTTACCCCCCTGGTAAGCCCCAGCTTGCTAGTGCACCATCATCATCTAGCTGCTGTCCCATTAAAATAGATACAAAGGTCAACCACTGGTGCCTACCTGTATCCTGCTGGTGCTTTTGCCTCCTGGAGCAATGGTATTTCATCATCCTCCTGCATCCTGGTACATTGTGGCGTCCTATGCTGTTGCCTGCAGCTGCATCCACGTGTAGTAACACCAGCACGGCCATCCTTCCTCCCTGCGCACATAAGTGGTTGTACCAGGTCCCCGGCGCACATTGATGTCATTCCGCCCTGGAAATGATGTGCCGTGTCTTCCAGGTCAAGCTAGCCTCCAGCGTGGGTACACGCCCGACGGAGCTTGCCAAGGGGATGCGGCAACGCCGGCTCTCTCCAAGCCTGGGCTCAGAGGGGGGTGGATCCAGGACACCTCCCGCCACTGCACAAAGGAGGGTTGCCTGTGGCCTGTAACCCGACATACTCCACCAACAAAAAACCTGGTAAGGATGCACTTTCCCCTCCGTCCAGAGGCTCCCATACACTCCACCCTGCTGCAGCCTGAGACCCCTGCTCAGCTCAGCCCTTGTGGGATGGAGCCCCCTCAGGTCCTCTGGCAACATGTCTCTTCTGGACGGAGGAAACACTAAGGCCCCGTACACACGAGAGGATATCCGCTGGAAAGGGTCCGCCGGACCGTTTCCAGCAGATAAATCCTCTGGCGGATTTGGATCTGATGGCTGTACACACCATCAGATCGAAATCCACGCGGAATACATCCTCGGTGACGTGTCGCGCAGTCGCCGCGACGATGACGCGGCGACGTGCGCGACGCTGGAAGGTAAATACTTCCACGCATGCGTCGAATCATTACGACGCATGCGAGGGAGGGGAGCGGACGGACTGATCCGGTGAGTCTGTACAAACGACCGGATCAGTCCGCTGGACTGGATTCCAGCAGATAGATTTCTTAGCATGCTAAGGAATTTTTATCCGTTGGGAATCCGTCGGCTGGATTTTTATCGGGAAATGTCCGCTCGGACGTACACACGACCGGATCTATCTGCTGGAACTGATCCGCGGATCAATCCCAGTGGATAGATCTGGTCGTCTGTACGAGGCCTTAGAATGACCAGGGACCTGAGGGACCACCTCTTAAAGAAAATTAAGGAAACGTGTTTTCTGCATGTGAGGAGGAGCTCCATCACTCAAGGGCTGACCTGGAAGATGACTGGGGGAAAAATGGATTTGTTTAATCTCCATCAAAAGTGTTTGTAGTGTATTGATGTTTTAAATAGTGAGGCAGTCACTATGAAAGTGTCTGATAGTGTAGTGTGTATATTTTTGGAACCCAAGACCTGGGGGAGATAATTTGTGGCAATTAAGATCCTAGCATAGGAATAGTAGGGGTTTGAGAAGTGAGTAAAGTCCCTCTTTGATGGCTTCTTCTAGGAGGATTTCTAGAACACCACACTTCTAGGATTCCTCAAGCTATATGATAATACACACATTTGGCAAGTATATAGTGTTAGAAAAATCAAAAGTACAAAGTGGGGTAGGACTTTAAATGTGCCTCAGTGGGGTTGAGAAAACTGTTACACAAAAGAAAAAAAGCACCCCGTCTCTTTTTTCCTTCTTTCCCCATCTTTCCCTTTGGTTGTATCCACACATTTACACTTAGGCCTCGTACACACGACCGAACATGTCTGCTAAAACTAGACCAGTTTCAGCAGACATGTTCGGTCATGTGTAGGGCCGACCGGACAATTTTCCGGCCGACCGGACAGGTTTCCAGCGGACAAATGTTTCTTAGCATGCTAAGAAACATGTCCGCTGGAAGCCTGTCCGTCGGACATGTCCGGTGGTCAGTACGACTCATCGGACATGTCCGCTGGCCCGAGAACCCGCACATGGCGTCGGAGTGATTCGACGCATGCGTGGAAGCATTGAACTTCCGGGTTCGCGTACGTCGCCGTGTCATCGTCGCCACCGCGTCGTCTGTCCGTGGGGAATTTGGTCTGATGGTGTGTACAGCCATCAGACCAAATGATCCCAGCGGACATGTCCGATGAAAACGGTCCGCGGACCATTTTCATCGGACATGTCCGCTCATCTGTACGAGGCCTTACAGTACCATACAACTATTTATAGTCCTAGCCAGACTGGAGAGGTCATCCTCACAGGCTCCCCTGGCCCTCCTGGACTGATACACCAACCGCAGTGTTTAAAGGTAAAATATGAACATACTTCATTTTGAATAAAAACTAGGCTTTTCTACATACATTCGTTTTCCATCTAGAATCTTGGTATTATGAAGCACAGCTGGGCAGTGTACAAAACTCTCTGTAGTTGCGCATGTTGTGTTAAAATCATGAGTTAATGGGTCTACAAGGACGCAATTACAAATGCCCTGCATTGATTTTACTTTTTTCCTGCCCTGAATGTTATAAGTATAACAACTTTTATATTCTTGTTACCACTGTTGACATTGTTTTTTCAAAGTTCTGATTCAAATTTTATCTTATGTGCCGTTTTTCTTATGTGATTTTTAAGGCCCTGATGAAGAGGGGCTACCCGCGAAAAGCGTAGGCCATACTTATGATTAGGGTTGTCCCGATACCGATACTAGTATCGGTATCGGGACCGATACAGAGCATTTGCGCGAGTACTTGTACTCGCGCAAATGCTCCCGATGCTTCACCGATACTTTTTTTTTATTTTTTTATTGTAGAGTGGAGGAGGAGGAGGAGTCAGTGGCGAGGGCGGGCGGAGTTTGGCTGGAGAGGGGCCGGCAGCAGTGACTACTAAATATGGGGTGTCAGGCTGGCGCCCCCTCTCCACGACTGAAGAGGACTTAGTGCGGACTGCGGAGGCAGCGGGCGGCATGTCAGCAGCAGCCGCCGCTGTGACAGTGACAGTGACATGTGTGCGTCGGCACACCCGGGACCCAGCCGCGACTCTGATTGGTCTGCTCGGCTGTGTGACTGTGAGGCAGTCACAGCCGAGACCTAAGCCGCCTCCCCCTCCTCCGTGCACGGCACAGGCACACTGATGATCTGCACAGCATTACGGATCTGGTAGGGGGTGCCTGTATTGTGGGGGGGTGCCTGTATTGTGGGGGGGGGGGGACTGTATTGTAAGGGGGTGCCTGTATATTGGGGGGTGCCTGTATTGTAAGGGGGGGGTGCCTGTATTGTAAGGGGGGGGTGCCTGTATTGTAAGGGGGGGGTGCCTGTATTGTAAGGGGGGGGTGCCTGTATTGTAAGGGGGGGGTGCCTGTATTGTAAGGGGGGGGTGCCTGTATTGTAAGGGGGGGTGCCTGTATTGTAAGGGGGGGTGCCTGTATTGTAAGGGGGGTGCCTGTATTGTAAGGGGGGGTGCCTGTATTGTAGGGGGGGTGCCTGTATTGTGAGGGGGGTCCTGTATTGTGGGGGGAGGGGTCTAAGTAACATGCACGGGGTCCAGAACTGTTGGGGGGGGTCTGTGTAATGTAAAGGGGTCCAGTGATGCAGGGTGCTGTGTAATTTAAAGGGGTGCAGTGATGCAGGGTGCTGTGTAAAGGGGTCTTAGAGGTGCAGTTGTGGAGAGGGGTACACAGTAGTGACAAAGATATATTGAAGGATACAGAGGTATGCAGGGGGCACAGTGGGGTGTTCTTACATTTTATCGTGGGGGGGGGGTGTGCCAGATATAGGATCCGCCCCGGGGTGCCAAATGCTCTAGGTACGCCCCTGGCGGGCAAAGTCTGTGAAAGGAAATGCGGGCCGAGTCTGGCTGGAGAGGGCGGGCACAGTTGGTGGACGGAGTCGGCGGGAGGAGAGAGTCCTCACCTGCAGTTAATCTTGGTAAGCTGGCAGGGGTGTAGGGCGCAGCTGCATCAGGATCGGTGACACATTCAGTCGCTGTCAGCGGCCGAACGTCCCTACGCTCATCTTGGTACACCCTGCACTCAGCTGCAGTAAGCAGCAGCAGACATCTTGTTACACCCAGCCTGAGCTATATAGGCTGGGTGTAACAAGATGTCTGCTGCTGCTTACTGCAGCTGAGTGCAGGGTGTACCAAGATGGGCGTTGCAGCATATTTTTTTTTTTTTTTTAATAGCTTCAGTGTATTTCACAGCATTTCAGTGCCAGCCACCTGTCAGTCCCCATCTGTCAAACTGCCACATGACATTGAAAAAAAGTATCGGTATTCGGTATCGGTGAGTACATGAAAAAAAGTATCGGTACTTGTACTCGGTCCTAAAAAAGTGGTATCGGGACAACCCTACTTATGATACATCTGACTAGGATCTACACACCCTGGACCAAAGTAACAGTAAAACTGTATTTTGTATCAAACTGTGTCATATTGTTTTAAAGAATCCTATCCAAGGATGGTAAATAAAATATTTTCTATGTTGTTTTAAAATTGTGATTGAACTTATTTACTTTCTTCTCAACCCCACTGAGGCACATATAAAGTCCCACCCCACTTTGTACTTTGAATTTTCATATTCTGCAGGGACAGTGCCTCGGTGGAGTTATAATCTTCTCATGCATACCCCTATCCCTACATACTATATAGTATTAGAAGCACAGCAGTAGCATCGACAATGTAGAATTACTTACCTATAAACCCAAAGCCAAAAATATCTCAAGCTATCAAAATATTTGTTGCGGGGGGAAATTTTGGGATGTCAAATGTTGTCAAATACTTGTCAAATGTGTGTACAGTATCCTTATGTTCTAAATAAATGACCTGTTTTTATAGATTATTCCTCCTAAGGAAGTGGCATTAAGACCGACTAGTAGAGGATCTCTAATCTATGAGGATAACTCCATTATCTGATAAACCTTGGGAATAAACCTATGAGTTGTGCACGCTGTGAGGTTTAATATCTAATTTTATTGTCATCATTTTTTTTTCTGTATGTGTTTCATATGTAATAAATTAGATTTTTCACTTATTTTACTATTTGTCCATCAGTACAGGGATAGTCCATAATATGCCCTCTTTTGGTTTGAGTGTGTTAGACTCGGACAGCCTCAGCAACTGTCCACATCCTCTCTCCTTCCCCCCTTTTTTTGTGTAATTAAAACATTGTTGAAGCTCGTATGCAAATCTCAAGCTTCACCTTCCCCAAGCCTCTCTCCTCCTGTATAATGCACCCCTCCTCCTCAATCTTCTTACTTACCCTGTCACTGTAATGACTCCTTGTCAGGGACCTGCCTCTCGGTCCCGGCGTGCGCGCATTCGCACGCATGCCACCACACAAGATAGACAGCAGCGCCTGTCTAACTGCGTGCCCTTGCGCGTCTAGTGGCAATGGCACGTGCACAACGGGAGCACGCACGTGCACGCTAATTCGGGTTTTGCCGCCAATTCCCCTTTAAAAGCCCACTAGCTGCACCAACACAGTGCTGTCTGATTGGCAGCTCGGTGTCTGTATCCTGCATCCGACCCTTTGGCCCTTGGCGTATTGTTTGACCCTGCTCTTCTGATTGCTCACCCATTACCAGACCACTCTGCCAAAACCTGTGACTACGCTCCAACCCTCCGCATCTGCTACCTGATTACCCATTGTGACCTGGCCTGTCTGACTCCGCTATTGCCTGTTGTCTCCTAATTCAGCTTACTTTACCATCTCCCGATGCCGCAGTACCAGCATCGCCTGCTCAGGGTCGCTGACCCACTTCTTCCGCTCCAGCGGTCTCCAGTCCTGCCGCTCCAGAGGTATCAGCATCCGGTGCCGACTACTGCCATTACTCCGGCACTCCTACCTCGCTGTGCTCCTGAGCTTGCTGTTCCAAACCCCAGCAGCTCGTGAGCCAGGGATGTAAGAGAGGCCGTCAAACTTTCATATAGCTTTGGGTGCCTAGTAGAATTCCATTTCTCATGCTTTGTGTGTACAGACATAATCTATAGATAGGGTCATAAAAATGTAGTTGGTCTCGTGGGTGTGTGTGTAAATAGTGACAGAGCAGCAGACAACTCCCCACTGGGACAAACTTATTGAAAAAAATGATTGGACAGCACAGGAAAAGCAAGCCTCACAGGCACGGCTTACTTGATGCATGATAATAAAATTATAAAAATGAATCCAAAAATATTCACAAGGGAGAATATTCATTGTATTGTTCTCCTTACGTGTGCACCAAATGCACTATCTCCACTATGAGTGCCCTCAACTTCAAAATAAGCAAAAGAGTGGCCTGATACCGATATGTGGAGAGGAGTATATGCAGAATAGCAGTGCTTGGCAGTGATAATGGACTGCCTTTTTAAATACAGTACCCCCTCCCACACTCCCCTTATTGGTTTTGTAAAAAATCTATATTGGTTAGAGTAACTGTTTTTAGTATTACCTTACAAATACATGCCGAAACAAAGTATAGATTAACAAGGTTGCTCTTTAAATGAGATTCTGGATACAGGAAAAAAAAAATGTTTTTGGAACTTTGAACTTGAGACAGTTTTACTCAAATGTGTTAAAAACTCTGGCAATACATTGACAATTATTTGGTCTCAGATATGCATCAGAGTATTGACTGCGGTATATGATATATCCACTGTTGAAAGTTTATTAGCATTGATGGCTCTCCAACACACTTGGCAGATTTTCTCCTATGTTGCAGAAAACTGTGCACATAAGGAGAAATATCTGGCATGATACAAGACCTGAGAGTAGGTTTACAAACATAACAAATAAGCCAAGTTTTGTCATTTACCAATAATTTAACCTCTTGGCACCAAGCGCATGCAAAAATGCCGCCTCTCAACAGCCGGGCCTTGTAGGTAAGCGGCCGCATATTTGCGTGCATTAGTGCCGACAGTGCTGTGCCGGGGAGCGTGCAACTTGCGCGCTCCCGACACAGTGACTGGCGGCTTATGGAAAGTTCCTGATCTGCGTTTGCAACTTTTCCCATTATGTGACTGTCGTGACCACCAATCACATGGCAATAAGCACCGCCCTGCCTCCTGGCATAACAAACCTCTTAAAGAGCCGGTGGCAGCCATAGCCAAGGGGTTAAACAGCATTTGTTTTGATATAGTTGGTTGTATACATTGTACAGATGTTCCACTTCACAGGCACGTTAGAGAATCCCCAAGGCATGTTATTAAAATAATTTAGGATTTTTAATGTTGCCTTTTAAACATAAAAAAATTGCTGCTCTCCAGCTAAGATTTTTTTCTTCTGTAGCTTTGGTAGAGGTTCCTTTAGAACAGCGTCCAGTTTGTCATTTGTTTAACAATCCTTTGCCTATTAGCCTAGAAAATGCCTATCACACTTTTTTTTTTGGCTCCCATTGACTTCAGTGGGGTTTGGATTTGGCACCTGAACTTCAGTAAGGTTCGTTAAACTCACCTTGAACCAGACCCAGATATATTCAGCTCATTCCTAGACTTTACAGTTCATTACATATATGATCATCCTGTTCTTTGGATGGTTGGATATCATAACAAGCTTAAGGTTCTAATAATGAGTTTTAAGGGTCTTTGTGCATCATACACCAATACTAAGGTACATACAACACTTGTAATGTACAAGCATTTCATTAGCTTAATGAGGAAAAATACTGTAACAAATAATAAAGCAGGTTTCATTATCTTTTGAACTTTGAACACAGTACATACAGTACAACAAAGAATAATAGGAAATGTTAATTAAAGAGTGGAATTTGCAGTCACATCACAGAATTAAACGTACCTTCCAAAATAAATACATCATCTTTGAAAGTTCAAAGTAAAAAAATGTGGCATTCAAAAAGGATTCACATAAACGTATTGGCAAAGTCAAACCAGGTCACACTGCGCCAAAGCCAATTTTAAAAACATTTTGTTATTTCTTTCTATGAGCAAAGGAAGACATATAATTGTTAATTTTCTTATTTACTGTTTAATTTTTTTTGAAATATAAACAATTGTTCTTTTACAAATGAACTTTCAGAATCCCAAAGTACTGTGGGTTAGCTATAGAGGCAGTTCTGCAGATCCTTTTTGTTTTTTGTCCTAAAATATTTTATTTGGCCCTTTGATAAGGAATGAGTCAATGCTTTGAGTCATCCACCTCTATCTGTTTCAGTAAATTGCATCTAGAAAGCCTTTAAATAATATACATTTTTTTATCATATTTACCTGTAAAATCCTTTTATGTGGGGACATCATGGGACGCAGCGTTAGGCTAATTTTCATCACCTGCTGGGTTATACTTCATCTCTAGGTGAATGGACACTGGTAGACCAAAAGGGTTTAGACATGAAGTGATCCCCTATGTAGCGCTACCACCGAAGGTGCCGCTTAATGTATGTTTGGTTCTGTAATCTGCCTCTCAACCCCAAGAATGTTCTCAACCCCTCTGACACGCCTGTTTGATAATATTAGTGTGGAACCAGCAACAGAGAGAAAACACAATAATAATAAACCATGAAGTATATTTACCGAGGCCATGGGTCCCGTCACTTCATCAGCTGAGGTAGTAAATAGAGACACACACATACAATATCAATGTTTACTATGGTAAAGAATAACATAAGGAAATGGTATGAGTAACAGATGAATAAACACAAGTTATGATTGACAGGAGGTATTTGATCAATACAATAATAGCATACACTTGTACCCAGTAATAAGTTAATGGGGGTATATGTGAACAGGCACACAGGGAGATAGATCCTCAATACTTTTAACACATGTATTGAATACCTTCCCACTGAGGCCTTAGCACACAGATCAATGCGCACAGATATTGCACAAACTGTGAATACAGTAATGTAACTGGAGGGCCAGTGAGACTCAGAAGCTCTTAGAAAGCATGAGCCAGAAAATAATGGACAGTCAGAATATATCTTGGACTACCTGAGATGGGACTATTATGTAATTATTATCCACAATATATTACAGGATATCTGTGGAGAACTGGTTGCTGTTTGTTGATTCTGAACTCAACAGGTTAATTGAAAGAGTGACTCATTCATAATGTGGGGACACATACTGTTAGGTGTTAATGTCATCAACTCCAGCCACCTGTCTGGTGTGATATAAATGAATCTAGGATGGCTTCTGAGGATCTTTCATTGTGGTCTTTTGATGATAAATGTGTACTGTGTACTAGCAGACAGCCCAAAAGGTCAGGTGGCTGAATTATCAGCTGTAGTTAATTAGCTCATGTAAATTATGTCAGAGCTGGAGCCAGAATGTCTACTTGTTAAATGTGGGGGAGGGGGAGAGATAG
Source organism: Rana temporaria (assembly GCF_905171775.1). Classification (NCBI taxonomy): domain Eukaryota; kingdom Metazoa; phylum Chordata; class Amphibia; order Anura; family Ranidae; genus Rana; species Rana temporaria. The sequence continues at coordinate 113,402,825 of NC_053496.1, forward strand.
AGGGGACATTTTTAACACGTGTCATGTGATATGTCAAAAGTCACCTTCTTCCCAGGCGCTTTGTTCCCAATATTCAAGACTCAGATTTTCTTCCAAAGTACGAGGTTCATTCTCCAAGACAGGACAAGCAAACAACAGTCAATGCTTACATTGTTACAGCTGTTAAAACATCATTTGCAGGTTGGTACGGAGGAAAGATATTATGATGGTATGATCTTTCTCCTGGGAGAGGGTCCCTTCCCCACCCCCATCTCTCTGCAGAGTCCGATGACCCCAAGGCTTCCGTCGGGTGGGGTGACCCTGAAGTTCCTCCTGACTACACAACCCACATGTGTTCTTATACTGTTTTAAAAGCTAAACTAAGCATAATTTGACTAGCTTCCAAAGAAGGTTGGTGATGATCGTTAACACCCACTTATGTATTTTTAAGGAACATCTCCACCCACCGTCTTGACATATCTCCTTAAATACATGATGCCTACGACAGATGTAGTGTCGTCCTGTAACTGACCTTCCTCAAACTAAAATGTTTAATCAATGCTTCAGAAACATTTATTACATAAAAATATTATTGAATTTAAAATCTAACACTACTAAAAGATGTGTATTGGGGGGGCTCATTAGAAACCCTTGTGTGATGATGTGGGTGGAGTTGGGTCATTGTTCATTTGGTTACTGCAGTGTTCTTTTTGTGTATATAAGAGCCTGCTTTCTCAATAAAGATTGCCTATTCCTGTTGAACCTCAAACAGAGCTGTCTCGGTAATGGGGGAATTTGTATGGGTCGTGTTCGCCGGATTGTGGAGTGTCGATAGCTGCCTTGTGTGCGGGAATGTTCCCTACACCGGGTGCCCACAGAGGAATGGGTTACCATTTTGTCTGGGAAATTGTCCGGCCGGGTCAGTGAAGCGTTCAGGGCCATCCCAGATGAGGATATTATGAACTATGGACTGGTAAAAGAAGCACTTTTGGCCAGGTATGCTGTCACACCGGAGGCAGTTCCAAGAGAGGAGCAAGTAGGCTGGAGACTCATATACCGAGTGGGCATGCCACCTACACCGCACTGCATCCCACTAGGTGGATGGATGCCAAGCAGAATCCGGGGGAAGAGGTGCTGCAGGTGTTCCAGGGACAGTTTGTCAAAGAAGTGCTCCAGCAGGAAGTCATTCTCCTAAAGCAGCTCGCCTGGCAGACGAATACACAGACGCCTGCAAACTGGATAACCCTGTGGTCAAGACAACAGCTCGGGTGGATTATCGATCAGCAGCACCCCCTCCGGCTATTGCCTACCAATCCCAGTTGTACCGTCCTACAGCACCACCTCAAGCAGCCACTTATTCTCAGCAGCCCAGGTTCAACTCCCAGGACTACTCACAACCCATCAGGTGTTTTGGGTGTAAACAGCTAGGGCACAAAAAGCTAGACTGTCCGTTGAATCCAGGCAGGCAGTCACAGTCATGAAGACAGCCAGCAAGGGGGGAACCCCTGCACATCCATGCCTGCGGCCCACTGCGTTGAAGAGGAAGAACATTGGGGCGTCCTGCAGATCCAATACAAGCAGCTAACCTGGACAACAGGCAGCAACACAGGCAGACTGTCTGGGTCAATGGAAAGGTAGCCAATGGGCTACGTGATACTGGCACCACCATGACCCTACTACAGAAGGACCTCATCCCAGAGAGCCAACACACAGGAGACACTGTAGTCATAAGAGTAGCGGGAGGCACCGTCTTCCGGCTACCCGTTGCCCGTGTTAACCTGGATTGGGGGTTGGTTCAGGACATGTGAGAATGTGGGGGTGATGAAGGATTTGCCAGCGGATGTACTACTGGGGTTGATTTGGCCCCCTTGTTTCTGCTTACGCCCCGCTGAAGCCAACCCAGTGACTACCTGTGCCCAGACTCGTGCTGCTGGAACCAACCCGCTTGCTGCAGAGACCTGGGTAAGACTATCTTCCCTGACATGTACCTTAGATCAGGCACAATATCACAGTCTAAAATTGGAATGTGACAAGTTGGCCAGTGAGAAATCGGAGATGCAACGACACTACATCATGTATTATGAGATGTCCCATGGCTTGAACATTGAAATGCACAAACAGGCTGAAATTGTCAAAAGTTTAAATGGGATTTGCATGCAGCTTGTGCCTTATCTCTCCCAAGAGCATCAGCAACAAGTTTTGGGAGCCATTGAGACAGCAAAGCAAGTGACTGTTCCAGAACTAAATTCCACTATTCACCCTGCAACCTTACAACTTCACCATCAGCTACTGACCTGGTAAGCAAAATGGCAATGCTGATGGGTTGTCCAGGCATTAGAGGAATGGAACTATGGACTAACTTCGGAGTCAACCTGTCTGAGGTCTCCTCCTGTGTTAGTCTCCTGCCGAAAGGGGAGACATGTAATGGGAGGCCCCGTGGGACCCAGAAGCTCTTAGAAAGCATGAGCCAGAATATAATGGAAAGTCAGAATATATCTTGGACTACCTGAGATGAGACTATTATGTAATTATTATCCACAATATATTCCAGGATATCTGTGGAGAACTGGTTGCTGTGACAACGCAAGAGGAAAGGTATGCGGGTAACCAACACCTTTGTTTACATGTGATCATCTGTGATTCGACATAGCTGATCACAGGATTAAGGGCCCCTGCGATTGGCCTTTTACTGCAATCTGTGATCAGCTGTGTCCAAATGAGGCACTTGGGGGAGCTTGGTTCTGGGAGGACATCCATGGATCCCCTCACAGAATGAAACAACTATTCTGTGGCTTTCTTTTGGCTATAGTGGGGCCAGGAAACAGTTAATCATTCAGTCATCTGTTTGTATTTAAGGTTTTTATCCATCTAATCTTGTGAAAGTGAACTTTGATTTTGAAAAGACTGCAAATTGTACAGTCTACTGTACTGACCAACAGATATGTAATTATGATACTGACCATGGTAGCCAGACAGACATTGGAGTGAAACACATGCAAATGAGGTGAGTTTTAATGAATAATTAGCGTGTTATAGAAAAATACTGAAAACGCCAAGTCTAGTATTTTACTGCTCATGAAACTACTGCAGTATTCCAAAACAAAGCATATCTTCTCTGTTTCTTATCACAGAACCCACAAGAGCTCACCCCCTTCACAGGCTAATCTTGCCATCAGTCTCAGGAAAGCAAATAGCTGGAACTGAGCAAACTGGATTATAAATATTCAAGTGCCATGAAGACAAAAAGCTTTGTCTTTTTTCCCTGAGAAGGCAGCAAAACAGATAAACTTCATGTGAGCCACCTGCACATATTAAGCTTTCATCTCTCAGCATTTGGCTATTATTACAACTATGTAAGATAAGGTTTCATTTGGGTATTGCATGAAAAACAAAGCTAAAAATTGTATCTGCCAGTTTCTATTAGTCTGCAAAGCTCTGCCAGCAATGAAATTCAGCAAAGCTGGAAGTTCTTTTTTAAATACTTTTGCAGCCAAAGATATTGGTAATTAGCTCCCAGGATGCTGGCAATGTGAAGCCCATAGGCTTGTGTGACAGGCTCCTTATCTGACTGAAGGCAAACTACGCACAGTGTCGTGATAATACTTGGAGAATATACCATGACTAATTTCACTTATTTTTGAAATAGCAGAATAGCTCTTGTTCAGAAAAAAAATATAAATAAATAAGCACCATTTTACCATGCTGCAAAACACATTTGAAGGAATAAATATGTATAAAATAAAAGGCAAAGATGTTAAAAAAAAATTGATTGTTGTATTTTCTTCTTAAAGGGCACAGGAATTGTCAAAATTCTTTAACAGTTGGGTTAAATTACTGTCCTCAGGAGGTTGGGATACTGGCAAACAAAAAACATTAAAGGCGGAGTTCACCTTTTTTTCTAAATTCCAGCTTCCCTTTGTATCAATATACCATTATTGTGCCTCTGTTGCATAAAAGAGAAAGCCATCTCTGTCTTTTAGGACAAGGTCTTACCTTAGCCCCTGGTGTGTTCATAGAACACTCCTCGATTACTTCCGGCTCCATCCTGAATTTGATATTTATGACATAAAACCACTACTAGAAAGTAGTTTACCAGCTGATCTCATTAACACACACCCTGCACCTGCCCTCCCCTCCAGGAGATGCAAATCACAACGTGCCAAAATGTCCCATGAGCTACTTTGTACAGGTGTAGGGCAGCCCGTGCCTTGCCTTATGTATATTGCAGGAAAAACGAGGCAAAAAAATGTGTGCTCCCACTACTTTAGATGTAAATGGAACCTGGATGTGAAATTGGTGTGTTTACACAAGAACAATAGGGCTCCATTCACATCTGTGCATTTCTGAATGCAGGGCAAACTGCACAAAAAACTCACTTTGTCACGCGTTTTGGAAACTCACTGCAAACGTGCATTGAACTTACAGCGCAAATACATGTTAATGGCACCACAAATACTGGTAGCAGACATACATGCTTAGTAAAAAGTGTGCCATGCTCCACTCTATAAAGAGTTTTGGAGCTTCTTTGGGATATTTGCCAAATATAGAGCAGTCCTTCAAGTGAATGGGCTGCCCTATGCATGATGAGCAAAAACGCTCCAAAACGCCACACACAAATGCATGCAGGAACATGGGATTCTTCTATGTAGAGATGTGAATGGGGCCAGATAGCTGAGAGTCTCCGTACACTCCATTCTACATACCTGTATAAAGATGGCCATATTCTGTGCAATCTGATTGTACAATCTCAATGAAATTTCATTCTCAATAATAAATATTTTTTGCTAAATTCATTTATGTGTCGTTGCCTACAACGTCCCAATGAAGGGTACAAATGTAGTGATGGTCTGAAAGAGTCAAAACAGGGGTATCTTTGAGTGTACAACTTTAAGCCTTGATGTGCATGCCCAATTGAAAAGTTTTGACGGTGCTATTTCAGTGCCAGACAGCACAGAATAGTTGAACTCTCAAAAGTACATGGTCTAGGGGCATGGCTTATCAGCTCAAAGCAATTACAGCTTAGTTCACCAGCTCCGCAAACTATCCAGCACTAAGCAGCTCCACGGCAACCAAAACGGGTGAGAATTTCTCTACACACAACCCTGAGACACTCCACTAACCACCGGCAGCATATCCAAGCACAGAAAAGGAACTAAAACATCTGCAAAAAGCTAACAGACTTCTTCCCCTTGGCAAGCACACAGACATACTGCACAGATCCTCTTCTCTTGGGCTGGACCCAGCCAAGCACAGCAGCTGAACTTCTCCTCCACAGCAGCAGATGGTGAGAGGTCTTCCCTCCACAGCCAGCCCTGAAAAATCCAAACCGACGGGACGATGCGGCTCCTCCACAACCTTACATAGCTCCATTCACACTGCCTTTCCCTAACCCTCACCAACCCTTTACTATAGACTATTTCCCTGCCTCAGACTGACCCATTTCAGAGATGACAATGAAAAATATGCTGATATCACTGAGACACACTGTACACAGATCTCCCAGTTACTGTGTCCTTTCTGGCTAATGTTGTACAAAACACAAGACCAACGTATTCAACATGTAGAAACCAAAATGGTCAGATATTTTCAATGCTCACAACAATCTAGTAGACATGTTCACAGAACATAAGGATGCACTACAGCTAATTAACCTAAAACTGCTGGACCTAGACTGGTTCAGTATCCACAATCACTGATGCGCACCCTTGCACCAGATCTGACCTGAGACCTAGAGATTGATAGAGTCCACAGACTCCCAAAGCATTTCCCTGAAGAAAAACCTAGAGATATGCTTGTCCACATACACTTTTTTACCACCAAGGAAAAAGTGATGATAGCAGCTAAGCGAGCCCCAAATCTTCTGGAGGCTTTCATTACAGTTATCTTATTTGCCGACTTATCTAAAGTGACAATGGAAAACCACCGACAATTGGCCACCATCACAAAAGGCACTACAAAACCACTGCATTCCTTACAAATGGGGTTTCCCCACTAAATTGCTAATAACGCAATGTAGCAAAACCAACACTGTGAGGAAACTTTGAGGTCTCAAACTGCTGAGACACTGACATCTTATTCCTGAGGAAACTCCATTGCCAAATGTTCCTCCCCACCTCTTACATGGAAACTGATTGGTCCCTCCAAAATGCTTGATATAAATCACTCACCCTCTAATACCCACTCTACCACCAAGCTGGGTAGAAGCTGCCTATTTCGCAAAGCCTTTCCTCCACAAAAACAGTTCTGTGAATAACAGACACTGTTGTGATTTCCCCCCCCCCTGTTATCAGCAGTCGTAGTTACTGCACATTGAGCTCATTCAAATAGGAGCCTATTCACTTCTTATTCTAACTTCAAGTTGAACTTTTTGTTTACTTTTTATTGATTGAACTACTGGCCTAACCTAGGCCCATCTTTACATACCTTACCTCCTCACCTCCAGCAGACCACTTAGCTACAACCACTTACCAATAAGTGTTCATCCTCTGACCCCACCATGCCTTTCAAAATCGTATCCATGAATGTCAGGGGATTAAACAGCCCACAGAAAAGGGTGACTCTTCAAAAGGAAACTACCAAACAGGCTGACATACTTTCTGTGCAAGAAACGCACTTTTGTTGACTAAAACACCCACATTCAAACTGAAAGGCTATGACCAAGCTATCCTCACCTCAGGCCCTAAAAATAAAAATGGTGTCATCACAACAATCAAAGACACTCTTTAATTCCAACTTCATCTCACCTATGCTGAACCATAAGGTCGTTACTTGATACCGATTTGCATCGGCCAAACCACTTTTAGCCTAGTTAATGTCTATGGCCCTAACACTAAGCAACTTCGCTTCTACAAACACCTACATAAAAAACTAAACAACCTTAAAAAAGGAAGTGTTATCCTAGGGGGTGACTTCAACATAGTTTGCAACCACCTAATGGACACCACTACCAACCAACACTGCCAACAACATGCCCTGAACCCGTTTCAAGCATCAGACCTTTTTGATGTGTGGAGGTGCTGACGTGGATAGGAAAAGGACTACTCCTACTTCTCCCCATCTCAGATATCCTATTAATGCATTGACTACTTTGTTGTCGACAAAGGGACACTCCAGAATATAACCAGTTCAGAAATGACCCTGAATGATCATGGACTAGGACCAATGCGAGTATGGAGGTTCAACTCCACCCTTCTGACAGATGAAAAACTCAACCAGGAAATAATGCTTTAATCCCGTACCTTTTTTGGACTTAATGACTTAACTGAAACCAATTGTTTCACACTCTGGTCGACCTACAAGGCCTATATGCGGGGGATCCTTATAGAACATAGTAAAAAAGCTAAAAAATGGAGGACCAGGCAGATAGACAAGGTCATTTAGAAAATCAAACAATTGGAGAAACCAAAGTTCTCCTCTCTCATAAATTGACAAACGACTTGCTAGAGCAGAGACAAAAACTGTGCTACCTCTTACTACACAAATTTTAAAACAACCTTAAATATACTAAAGCAAATAATTATGTGCTAGGTAATAAAGCAGGGGCCCTCTTAGCTCACCATTTTAAAGCACAATGAGCAAAAGATAAAATGATCTCCTCCACCACCCAACTTCAAACCGACTCTTAAACAACCCACAAGACATCGCTAACGCCTTTAGCGAGTAATATTCATCATTGTACAACCTAAAAAATTACCCATCCCCAGATTCCAGATCCATCATAATACATGTATTTCTCGAGGCTAAACTAAACATCACCAGTTTATAGAAAACCTCATAAACCCCCTTCATATTCAGTACAAATGCTGATCTTAATCTGCAATGCAAAATGAAGAAACTGGTTGCCAAGAAAAATATGCAGCTGGAAAAATGTATATTACAGTGGTAACAATTGTTGAATAACCCGAAATGTAAAGTAATACCATGAACTGTTTTTGACTGTTAAATCTTATCTTGATACTATGTACTTGTTAATCCTGGTGTCCCAATCTCCCTCTCACCCTCTTTCCCCTCACATCTTACCTCCACACCCTAACCTTACTCCACTCCACCCTACTCTTCCCCTTCCCATCTACAGTAGAGTGAAAATCCTAGAAACAGAAGTAAAGGGCATAACCGCCCCTGATTATTTTTTTTTCCAAGACTTATATACACTAAAAATGTTTCTCTCGTTAAACCAAATTGAATTACCATATATACTCTAGTATAAGCCAAGTTTTTCAGCAAATAGTTTGGTGCTGAAAATGCCCCTCTCGGCTTATACACGAGTCACCTTTTTGAGCCTGATCTCCCGGACTTTGGGGACCCATTACCGACTTTGCACACCTATAGTCCAACTCTTCCTCTACAAGTGTGCAAAGTTTGTTGTCCGGGGGACCTACGGCCGGGGAGCACCGATTTTTCGAAGTCGGGCACCCCTTCCATAGACTCCCATGTTAAACGGCCATTTCTCCGGTAACTTTGGAGACCCGATAACGGAGCCTGGACCCAAAACTTGGCACACATGTAGCCCCAGTTCTCCTCTACAAGTATGCAAAGTTTGCTGTCTGGGGGACCTACGACCGGGGAGCACCAAATTTTTTAATGCTGGGCACCCCTTCTATATACTCCCATGTAAAACTTAAGTCTAGTCTTGGACACAGTGAGGCATGGACACAATGAGGCAAAGTTTTCCCTTTTTTTGTGGTAAAATTAGGTGCCTCGGCTTATATTCGGGTTGGCTTATACTCGAATATATACGGTATACTCTAGACGGATCCTCTGTTTTTGTAACAAACTATAGTCTTATTTATATATATATAAAATCACAATAAGGATATATTGAAATAAAAAAGTACACAGATCTGCTTGAATAATTTGTCTTTTTTCTTACAGAATGAGAAACTCCCAAGGTAAAGGGAGGGTCCCAAAGCCACTGCATAAAGTATTAAGAGAACAGAAATTGTTAAAGAAATTACAGTAGGAAGGGTTTTTTGCAAAGAAATCTAGACAAAGTAAAATCTAAAATGAAAAAGCAGAAATAAAAAAGGACTAAAACAAGATAGCCAGGATAGTGGCTAAAAAGAAAACAGTTTAGAGATGAGGAAAAGTCCTTTAACTATAAAACATAAGCCTCAGCCCGAGTTCTAAATCACTCTCTTCTGGGCTGAAAAAAATTGAATGATCTCCTTACAGATTTGGAAGAGACACAGTGAAATACAGAAAGCGTACAATACATAAACGGGGTTCGGGGAGTTTCAAAATTAGCTCAGCAAGTGCTGAAGGAACAAATGTACTTATAGGAAAACTGAAAGATAAGGCAATCCCTTGTCCGGTATGCAGGATACTTTGATATAGTAGAAACCCTCACACCTACTGCATTTATAAATGTATCCCATGCTAATGCACCCATGAACCCAGAAATAGGGAGGCTTTTAGCCCCCTCAATACATTTAGATGGCTGTGAGTTAGGGAATACTGTGTATGTCCCTTTTCAGCAAAGAATGCCAGGAGCTGTGCAAAATAATAGGTTGTCTTATCCTATTTCATGTGGGATGTCAACCCCAAATGTCTGTGCTCTGGAGTACCATGGAACAATTAGTGCCACTCCTCAAGGATCAATTTTCCTTGACAGAGTTACCCACCCTGACGGAAGGGGACTATAAACCCAATGCATTAGGGTTTGGAGAATTCATACTTGCATGTACAGGAGGATGTAGATATCTGTCCAAAACACAGTTTTTGAGTACGGTTTCCCATCCGAGAGCAGTGTTAGTAAAAATGGCTAAACAGTTTATGGAAGATTATAGTGAGGAATGGTGGTGTCACTACGAGGAAGAAGATTTCTCCACCAAAGATGCTGACCTAATTTTTTTTTCTTTTAGATAAGTCCCGCTATGACCTTAAGGAGGGACACCCAGTTTAGGATATGCTGTTGTTATTAAACATAAACTTTGTCTTAAGACAAATTGCCTGGAAATCAATTAGCTCAGATGACAGAGTTGATTGCTCTAATGCAGGTTTGCACAATAGGGAGATAAACAAAAATCAATGTGTACACTATGCTTTTAGCACATGTTGCGATTTTGGCTAGTTGTGGAGAATTTTATTTAATAAAATATGCTGAGCTCATTAAGTCCTCAGGGCACTTTGTTTTCCAAATGAAGTAGCCATTATCAAATGTTGAGCCCATACCAAGGGCACTGTTTAATTTAAATGGAAAATAGAAAATGTGACGTCATTACTGCCTTAAGTAAATCAACCCAATAGTCTTTGAATTGATGACACACTCTGTCTCTGAGTTGGTGTTCCATGCTCCAGCTCTGGATCTTTCCCTGTGTGTGATTGCTGGCTTCCTGCGTCCTCCATTGCTTAAGCCAATCACAGAGGGAGCACTGCCTTAAATGAATAGAATGCAGGTTGCTCAGAATACAAGCAATTGCTCCATGTGCTAGCAGCCAGACCTCCTGTGGTCCTAGTGTGTTCTTGCATGGGCTTAGTGATCTGGGTATTCCACAGTGTTGTCAGTTATCAGCCTTGTGATCTCTGTGTATTTTAACCTACATTCAGAGTTTTTACACTAGGTATAATTTCTTCTTTTCTTCCTAATAATACACTTAGTAATATTCTTAATGTCAGTGTGATCTAGTGGAAAAATATATTTTAAGGTTCTCCAACATTTTAATAAGAAATGCATTTTTTTAAATACAATCTATATGGTCTGCTACAAGGGTGTCTTGTAACTGGGGAGAATTAGATTATCTAATTAAATCTAGTAATGTTAAATGCTAATTTAAGTCAGAAGGACTTTACTTAATGATGTTATTCTTTTCAAATCACTTAGAACTATGGCCATGCTGAGAAGATAAAATAAGCGCTAACAATGGGGGGGGGGGGGTCTTGAAGGCTAGACAAGCTTTCCAACAACCTGTATGGAATAGACACAAAGTTAAAGAGTGTATTCCTGGCATCTTCTAAGTCAAGCTTTGTTAAACACAACGTGTCAGTTTTAGGGACAATGCACAATTGACATTCGTGCCCGAAGCTCCAGCTGTTCTGAACTACACAGCAAAGGTCGCAGTTTTTAACTTTCATTTTCGGTCATCTTTGTACAGAAAGCTACCCTGTAGCAATACGCCTTTCACACCTTGATGCTCCTTTTGTCAAACTGTCATTTTTAATTAACCCTACTAGTGTTGTTGTGTACAGAGAAAAACTGCCGGCCTTTTAAATGACAACAGGGTAAATGATTACATTATTATGTCAAGGTCACTTTTATTATAAGAATAAAAAGACGTAAATTTATATTTTATAATATTCTAGGTGTGCAAAATTGACTGACATTTGAAATATTAACTGATAACTACAGGCTATCATTTAGATAATTTATGACATCAGTCAAATATATGTGTGTGTGTGTTTACATATTATACAGTATATATAAAATCTATTTTTATACATGCATATTAAAGTTCATATATGAAGACAAAGCTATAGCGATCATGGTAGCCTAGGACCACACACAATAATGATACCCACCAAACAAAGAATGCTAAAGTAACACTAGATGGTAGATTGTTCCTTGAGATACCCCTTTCACTATCTTTATTCTACTTACTTGTGTGTTTGAATTTACGCAAAATGTGATCAGAGATGGTCAGAAAGGGGAAAAAAACCTTGCCACCCTATGTACTGACCCCATAATGAATTATGGTAAAAGCCATGCAGCTACACCTTGAATTGTATTATTTTTTATTTCCCCATCTGCAGTAAAGACTTTTTTTAAAGGCCGCTTTGATATTGTATAAAAAAAATTGTAGTGTAGCTACACTATATAGACACAAATACATTCTTAATTATAACGTTGGTTATACAGCCATGGCCAAAAGTTTTGAGAATGACACAAATACAAATTTTCACAAAGTCTGCTGCCTCAGTTTTTGAGATGGGAAATTGCATATACTCCAGAATGTTATGAAGAGTGATCAGACGAATTACAATTAATTGCAAAGTTCCTCTTTGCCATTAAAATTAACTCAATCCCACTGCATTTGTGAAAAAGGCTTCAGGGTGCCCAAGAAAGTCCAGCAAGCACCAGGACCGTCTCCTAAAGAGGATTCAGCTGTGGGATCGGAGTGCCAACAGTGCAGAGCTTGCTCAGGAATGGCAGCAGGCAGGTGTGGGAGCACAGTGAGGCGAAGACTTTTGGAAGATGGCCTGGTGTCAAGAAGGGCAGCAAAGAAGCCACTTCTCTCCAAAAAAAAACATCAGGGACAGATTGATCTTCTGCAGAAAATATGGTGAATGGACTACTGAGGACTGGGGCAAAGTCATATTCTCCGATGAAGCCTCTTTCCGATTGTTTGGGGCATCAGGAAAAAGGCTTGTCCAGAGAAGAAAAGGCGAGCGCTACCATCAGTCCTGTGTCATGCCAACAGTAAAGCATCCTGAGACCATTCATGTGTGGGGTTGCTTTTCATCCAAGGGAGTGGGCTCACTCACAGTTTTGCCCAAAAACACAGCCATGAATAAAGAATGGTACCAAAACACCCTCCAACAGCAACTTCTTCCAACAATCCAACAACAGTTTGGTGAAGAACAATGCATTTTCCAGCATGATGGAGCACCGTGCCATAAGGCAAAAGTGATAACCAAGTGGCCCAGCGACCAAAACGTTGACATTTTGGGTCCATGGTCTGGAAACTCCCCAGATCTTAATCCCATTGAGAACTTGTGGTCAATCCTCAAGAGGCGGGTGGACAAACAAAAACCCACTAATTCTGACAAACTCCAAGAAGTGATTATGAAAGAATGGGTTGCTATCAGTCAGGAATTGGCCCAGAAGTCGATTGAGAGCATGCCCAGTCGAATTGCAGAGGTCCTGAAAAAGAAGGGCCAATACTGCAAATACTGACTCTTTGCATAAATGTCATGTAATGGTCAATAAAAGCCTTTGAAACGTATGAAGTGTGTGTAATTATATTTCACTACATCACAGAAACAACTGAAACAAAGATCTAAAAGCAGTTTAGCAGCAAACTTTGTGAAAAATAATATTTGTGTCATTCTCAAAACATTTGGCCACAACTGTACATAAACTGTTCTTTCATTAGGTATAGTGAAAAATCTATGCAATTGATAAACTGTAGCAAGACACTGAGGAGTTAAGAAACCCCCTATAACAGATGGACCACAGATAAATAGAAATACGTTATAACTTTAAAATGTGTACAGTTATATGCAAGATAAAAAAATGGATGAAAAAGCCACTGCAAAATAAATCTAGGTACTGAAGGAGGATATTTTTGTACAACAATATAAAGCAAAAAAGATGACGGGGCACACTCCAATCCTTGGAACAGTGTTCAATTGAAACATTTCAGATAACACCTGTAAAGTTTTCATAAAAGACATTTCAAAAAGATTGGAGCATGTGCTAGCATCTTCTTATATATTAGGGTTAAATCATACTAATCCAAAACTTCACATGCAGCCTACATACATCCCCATGGCATGTTATGCAAAAATGTGTGTTTTTCAAATATTGCCTATAGAGCTACAAAATAAAGACCATCTATTTTTTTTTGTTTGGCAGTGATCCTCCATGGTAGTGCCCAAGTACATGCCTTTTTTTTTAGTATGTCAGAATATGCAGAATTGTATTTATACCAGTCCTTTCATAGACCTCAATGGACTCATTGCTATGTGCAGGATTGGTGAACCTGGAAGTAAAGCAAACATGGATTCATCCAACCTGAAGCACACAAAATGTTCATTAGTTTAAACAAACCATAACAGATTCACTGCATATGCAGTACATTACAAATAAGAATGGTCAACAAACATAACATCTCCAAATGCAGCCATCCTGAAATTAGATGCGAGAAGCCCAACAGAGGTTCCTTCAATTAGTTTGCGGGCGGCAGCTCTATTGAAAGCAATGGGAGACTCTTGGCTCCCACAACTAATCACTGGCCACTCGCATGTAATCATTCATGCAGCAATCATATGCAAGTAATTGACCCTGGATGCAAACTTGCTTTCAATGATGTTCTCTCTTAAAACTAACTGGGGGGGAACAATCATGCATTTTTTACAGCAAATGTACGCGTCCCCAATGGCACACCTTGTTGCTCCTGACTATCTCCGACACGATCCCTCTGACAAAGGAAATTAGGCTGTCAGGTCACCTGTGGCCCGATGACAGGTGCACCCCCGTTGGGGCACAAACAGGGACCCTACAGAAAGCTTGAGCCCAAGATTCCCCAGGGCGCGGAGTCTAAGGAGATCCAGCTGGTATTCACCAGAGCCTCTAGTGGTGAGGATGGCCTTCGCTGCAACTGGATCCAGGTCGCGGCCCCAGGAGTCCCCTAGGTCACGCTCGGTAGGGAGAGAGGGGAAGCAGCCACTTAGGACACAGAGAAAGTGAGGGATAAGCCGAGGTCTGGGCAACAGGCAGACAATGATAAACAAGGGACAGGCAAACAGGAGTAGTCAGACAAGCCAAAAGTCGGTAAATATTTTAGCACACGGCAAGCAGGAACACAATGCTAACAAAACAACGTTGATCAGCAAAGCAGACCTGCAGTGAACTGGTTAATATATAGTTCCTGGGGTGGAGCCATACAGGGAGGAGAGATGATAAAAGGCAGCCAGATAAGAGTCTGGCCTCTAAAGAACACATGGAGAGAAAGGTAAGCTGCCAGACATACTACATTTCCATGACAATTCCCCTTCCTCTTACAAGGCCTCCCCCTTCTCCCCACCTGGGCCCGGGTTTAGAGGGGAACTTCAGATGAAACTTTTTTTAACAGACGAGGTGCAAAGACCTCAGATGCAGTGATTCAAGACCTCTCCTCAGGGCCGAACCCTTTCCAATGAACAAGGTACTGAAGAGCACCTTTACAGAGTCGGGAATCCAGAATTTGACTGACCTCGTACTCCTGATTATTCTCAGAGACCGGCGCCATGGTAGGGAGGGGACAAGAGAACTTATTGAGGACTAAAGGCTTCAGAAGAGCAACATGGAAGGAATAGCAATTTTGAGGCTTTTGGGAATCTGGAGTTTGAAACAAACTGGATTCAGCTTAGAAATGATAGTGTATGGACCAA
Source organism: Rana temporaria (assembly GCF_905171775.1). Taxonomy (NCBI): domain Eukaryota; kingdom Metazoa; phylum Chordata; class Amphibia; order Anura; family Ranidae; genus Rana; species Rana temporaria. The sequence continues at coordinate 113,417,891 of NC_053496.1, forward strand.
TGAATCTTGGAGCAAACTTCAGAGAAAGAACTCAGAGCTTGATGTTCCTGGTTGAGAGCCATACTTTGTCCCCTGGCTAAAGAGAAGGCGGTTTACGCCTGAGGCGGTCAGCAAAGCCTTTGAATTTGTCAGCAGCTGCCCGGAGGGAATCATGAACGTCACTCCAGATAGGATTGAAGGACTCCTGAGCTGAGGCCAAAGCTGGAATATCCAGAGAACAGGTCATGGGAAGAGGAAGTTGAGGATATCTTCCATAAACTGAGAAAAAGGGCGTTCTCTGCGAACTGGTATTTACATGATTGTTATGAGAAAATTCCGCCCACGGAAGTAGAGAGGACCAATCATCATGATGAGCAGAGACTAAGGTGCGAAGAAAAACCTCTAACTCCTGATTGACCCTCTCAGTCTGTTCATTGGATTGAGGATGGTAAGAAGAGGAAAAATCCAAGACAATATTGAAGGATTTGTAAAAGGCTCTCCAGAAGCGAGACGTAAATTGAACAACCCTGTCGGAAATAATATGAGAAGGAACCCCATGGAGCCGGAAAATTTCTCGAATAAAAATGGGAACCAAGGCAGGGGCAAAAGGAAGGCCAAGAAGAGGAACAAAATGAGCCATCTTGGAGAACCGATCAACTACCACCCAAACTACTGTATTACCCTCAGACAGTGGGAGATAGGTGATACAATCCATGGCAATATGAGCCCAGGGCTCCTTAGGAATGGGCAAGGGCATGAGGAGACCAGCAGGAGCTTGTGTGGAGGATTTAGACTGAGCACAAACATGACAAGCCTTGACATAGTCTTGGAATCACGTCCCCAACGAAGGATCTTCGCTCTTAATTCAGTGGGGACAAAGGTCTTACCAGGAGGAATTTTTGAGTCCAGGGTGGTAGAATGGGCAACAATGCATGAGGTTGGGATGATCAGCTCAGGTTTAGGAGTGGACTCCTCGTCCAAAGTGTCAAAGGACATAGAGAGTGCATCAGCCCGACCATTGCAGGAACCTGGTTTGTACGTATTCGTGAAATTGAAACGGGAAAAGAAGAGACTCCACCTGGCCTGTCTGGGATTCAGACGTTTAGCATTCTGTAGGTACTGTAAATTCTTGTGATCGGTGAAGATTGTTATGGAGTGAAGGGAACCCTCCAAAAGATGATGCCACTCTGATTGTGATAAGTTCCCGGTCGCCGATGGCATAAATTCTCTCTGCCTGGGAAAATTTCTTGGAAAAGAACACACATGGTTGACGTGTCTTCTTAAAGAGTTGAAGAAACACAGCTCCCACCCCTATTGAAGAAGCGTCCACTTCAATAAAGAATGCATCCCCAGGATTAGGTCTCCTCAAGAGAGGTCCAGAAACAAAGGCCTGTTTCAGGTTGTGAAACACAGAGACAGCTTCGGGAGGTCAGTCTTTGGCATTAGCACCCTTCTTGGTCAAAGCGATAATAGGTGTGGCAATGGAAGAGTAATTCCTTATGAACTGCCTATAATAATTTGTGAAGCCAAGAAAGCGCTGTGTGGCCTTGAGGCTAGCAGGAAGAGGCCAGTTGGTAATGGCCAAGACCTTCCCAGGATCCATACGAAGATCCAAACTTGAGACAAAGCATCCCAGAAATAGGACCTCAGAACATTCAAAGGAACATTTCTCTAGCTTGGCATAGAGATTATTCTCTCTAAGGTGCTGAAGAATAGTGCGAACATGGTTTCTGTGGACAAGCAGATTTTCCGAAAAGATAAGAATGTCATCCAGATAGAGGACAACAAACTGGTACAGCAGGTCCCTGAAGATTTCATTGACAAAGTTTTTAAACACAGCTGGGGCATTACACAACCCAAAAGGCATAACCAGGTATTTGTAACAGCCGTCTCGAGTGTTAAATGCAGTCTTCCATTCGTCACCCTGTCGTATTCGAGTGAGGTTGTACGCGCCCCTGAGATCCAACTTGGTGAAAATGGAGGAACCCCTAAACGTATCGAATAGCTCAGATATTAAGGGTAAGGGGTATCGATTTTTAATAGTAACAGTGTTTAAACCTCGATAGTCGATGCAGGGTCTTAAGGTACCATCCTTCTTGGCAACGAAAAAGAACCCTGCTCCTGCAGGGGATAAGGATTTCCAGATGAAACCTCTCTCAAGATTCTCTGCAACATACTCCGACATGGCATGGGTCTCTGGGATGGACAAAGGGTAGGTACGACCCCTGGGCAGAGTTGCTCCGGGGACAAGGTCAATGGTACAGTCAAAAGACCTGTGGGGAGGAAGCACCTCAGCTGATTTCTTACACAACACATGCTGGTAATCGCTGTATGCAACGGGAAGATCAGAAGATACAGATGTGGTAGCAACCAGAAGTCTCTCCTTGGGGACCACCTTGAGAAGACAAGATGAGAAACATGAGGAACCCCAAGTCATGATCTGCCCAGAGATCCAGTCCACATGGGGAGAGTGGAGCTGTAGCCAAGTAAGACCCAAAATAATGGGGGTAGAGGCTTTGGGTAGAACCAGAAAGGATATCCACTCCTGGTGGAGAATCCCTACCGACATCCTAATAGGTAGGATCTGGAAGCGAATAGGGCCCCCTGGGAGGACAGTGCCATCAATTGCCGAGACTTCCAACGGCGTAGTGAGGGGTGAAAGGTTAAGCTTCACTGAAGAAGCAGTTCTCCAGTCCATTAAATTTCCGGGAGCCCCGGAATCCAGATATGCAAGGGTCGATTAAGGAGAAGTGCCTACATGAAGGAACACCGGAACAAGAAGACGGGAAGGTGATGATCCTGGGTCCAATACTCCACCTTCTAAATATATTTGACCCAAGCATTTCCCGGGCGAAGCGAGCAGGAGTCACGAAAGCGACCCTTGCCTCCACAATAGAGACACAAGCCCAGAGTTCTGCGCCTAGCACGTTCTTCAGGGGTTAGTCTGGTCCGGCCCAAATGCATAGGTTCCTCAGGAGGCAGAGGATGCTCCAGGGGATGAAGTGAGGGGAGCTCAGACTGGCTAGGGCCTAGGGAGTGTTGGCGTCTTTTTTCTATGGACCTCTCCTGAAAACGAATATCGATCTGATTGCACAAGGAAATTACATTGTCCAGACCGGCGGGGATGGTTCTTCCCGCTAATTCGTCTTTCACTCGGTCAGAGAGGCCATGTAAAAAGGTAGCAACTGGGGCCTCATTGTTCCAGCTCAATTCAGCTAAGAGAATACGGAACTGAAGAGCATATTGTCCCACAGAACGAGATTCTTGGCGGAGACTTAAAAGAGCACTAGCCACTAAAGAAACCCAAGCCGGCTCCTCAAAGATATTACGAAAGAGCTTCATGAAGTCGGACAGGCTGGAAACCACTGGATCATTCTTCTCCCACAGAGGGGCAGCCCAGGCTAAAGCTTCATCACTGGAAAGGAAAGAAATGATATAGGCTACCTTTGCCCGATCAGACAGGAAGTTTTGAGGCTGAAGCTCAAAATGAATGGTGCATTGGCTAAGAAACCCCCTGCAGACCTTGGAGTCCCCAGAAAAACGAAATGGAGGTGGTAGTTTTAGTGAATGCGACTCTGTGACTGGTGCAATAGGTGCAGCCACTGGTTGTACTAGAGGTTACTTATTCAGGGTTCCCAAAGAGGTCTGGAGCTGCTCGAAGTGGGAAGCCAGATCCTGAAGGAATCGCATCACTTGAGTCTGATTTGATTCTTGAGTCTCAAGTCTGCGGACTATGCCCTGCAATGGATTGTCTGCGGGAAGCGGCACGTCGGCCGGGTTCATGGCTGATCAAACTTGGAGTCAGGGTGCACCACAAGGTAGTGAACCCTATAGTAGACTGCTGCGGATGGACCACAGAGTGGATATGGAGGAAAGGTTCACTGGGGCACAAACAGGGACCCTACAGGAAGCTTGAGCCCAAGATTCCCCAGGGCGCGGAGTCTAAGATCCAGCTGGTATTCGCCAGAGCCTCTAGTGGTGAGAATGGCCTTCGCTGCAGCTGGATCCAGGTCGCGGCCCCTGGAGTCCCCTAGGTCACGCTTCGTAGATAGAGAGGGGAAGCAGCCACTCAGGACACAGAGAAAGTGAGGGATAAGCCGAGGCAGACAAGGATAACCAAAGGACAGGCCAAGGTTCAGGGTCACAGGCAAACAGGAGTAGTCGGAGACAAGCCAAAATCGGTACACAAATGTTGTAGCACATGGCAAGCATAAACACAATGCTAACAAACAACGTTGATCAGCAAAGCAGACCTGCAGTGAACTGGTTAATATAGAGTTTCTGGGATGGCCTGGGGTGGAGCCATACAGGGAGGAGAGATGATAAAGGCAGCCAGATAAGAGAGTCTGGCCTCTAATGAACACATGGAGAGAAAGGTAAGCTGCCAGACATACTACATATCCATGACAGAGGCAGGGATGCCGCCTTTCCCCTATACTTTTCAATATCACTATTGAGCCACTATCCAGAATGCTCAATTCGCCTGATGGTGTCAGTGGCCTCACTGTGGGCAATCAAGTTTTCCGTTCTTCCGTTTTGCGGATTACATACTAATATTCTCCACCAAACATCTCTCAGACTGACAGACTAGGAAAACTTTTTGTTGCCTTTTGACTGACCTCTGGCTTTAGCATTAACTTTGATAAAAACAATGTTTTATCACTCCACCCACGGCTATCTACTAAATGGCAGACTTTATCCCTGTTTGCCTTGGCACCCCAACACATTACATATTTGGGTATCCATATAGGTCGAGAACCTTCCTCTTTATACAGACTTAACTACTCACCTCTATTACCCAAAATTGTGAAGAAGCGGAAAGCTTGGGAACCCCCCCTCTCGGTCTTTGGAAGACAGGGCCGGCCTTTGCGGTGTGCGGGTTGTGCGGTCGCTCAGGGCGCCATAGCAATATGGGCGCCTGACGACCTGCACAGATTCCGATGGTCACAGTCAGATTCGGCGGCGCGGCGCCCCCCCCCCCCGCGTGACTGAATACGACTTGGCGCCGGGTGGCATGCTTGGTGACAGCCGGGAGGCAGCGGCAGACACACAGCAGGCATGGAGGGTGCAAGTCGCACCCGAGCGAGCCGTCAGCACACCCGGGACCCGGCAGCAATAATTCCTTTTGCAGCGCCGCGGGTCTGATGAGTCTCAGCTGCCTGTGACTGTCTGTCTCAGTCACAGGCAGCCCAGCACAGTGCAGCCGCCTCCCCCTTTTCCTGTGCTGTGTGTGTGCAGCATGTGGCTCAGATGTTCTATAGTGTGTGTGTATGGGGGGGGGTTCTGCATTGTGGGGGGGTCTGTATTGTGTGTGGTTCTGCATTGTGGGGGGGTCTGTATTGTGTGGGGGGGTTCTGCACTGTGGGGGGGTCTGTATTGTGTGTGGGGGGGTCTGTATTGTGTGTGGTTCTGCATTGTGGGGGGGTCTGTATTGTGTGGGGGGGGGTTCTGCATTGTGGGGGGTCTGTATTGTGTGGGGGAGGAGGGGTTCTGCATTGTGGGGGGTCTGTATTGTGTGTGGTTCTGCATTGTGGGGGGGTCTGTATTGTGTGGGGGGGGGTCTGTATTGTGTGTGGGGGGTTCTGCATTGTGGGGGGGTCTGTATTGTGTGTGTGGTTCTGCATTGTGGGGGGGGGTCTGTATTGTGGGGGGGGGGTTCTGCATTGTGGGGGGGTCTGTATTGTGTGTGGGGGGTTCTGCATTGTGGGGGGGTCTGTATTGTGTGTGTGGTTCTGCATTGTGGGGGGGGTCTGTATTGTGGGGGGGGGGTTCTGCATTGTGGGGGGGGTCTGTATTGTGGGGGGGGGTTCTGCATTGTGGGGGGGTCTGTATTGTGGGGGGGGTTCTGCATTGTGGGGGGGTCTGTATTGTGTGTGGGGGGGTTTCGGCATTGTGGGGGGGTCTGTATTGTGTGTGGTTCTGCATTGTGGGGGGGTCTGTATTGTGTGGGGGGGGGGGGTCTGCATTGTGGGGGGGTCTGTATTGTGTGGGGGGGGTCTGTATTGTGTGTGGTTTTGCATTGTGGCGGGGGTCTGTATTGTGTGTGGGGGGGTTCTGCATTGTGGGGGGGATCTGTATTGTGTGTGGGGGGGTTCTGCATTGTGGGGGGGTCTGTATTGTGTGTGGGTCTGTATTGTGTGTGGTTCTGCATTGTGGGGGGGTCTGTATTGTGGGGGGGTTCTGCATTTTGGGGGGGTCTGTATTGTGTGTGGGGGGTTCTGCATTGTGGGGGGGGTCTGTATTGTGTGTGGGGGGGGGGGTTCTGCATTGTGGGGGGGTCTGTATTGTGTGTGGGGGGGTTCTGCATTGTGGGGGGGATCTGTATTGTGTGTGGGGGGGTTCTGCATTGTGGGGGGATCTGTATTGTGTGTGTGTGGGGTTCTGCATTGTGGGGGGGGGTCTGTATTGTGTGTGGGTGGGTCTGTATTGTAAGGGGGGTTTGCACTGTAGGGGGGACTGTAGGGGGATGGGTCTGCACTGTAGGGGGAGACTGTAGGGAGGCCTGCGTGACATGCAGGGGGTCCAGAACGGTTAGGGGGGTGTCTGTGTAACATATAGGTGTCTAGAGCTGTGGGGGGCTGTGTAATGTAAAGTGATGCAGGGTGTTGTATAATGTAAAGGGGTCCAGAGGTGCAGTTGTGGAGAGGGGTACACAGTAGTGACAGAGATATTGAAGGATGCAGGGGGCACAGTGGGATTTTAAATTTTACCGTGGGGGGGCAGATATAGGATCCGTCCCGGGTGCCAAATGCTCTAGGTACAGCCAGGCCACAGGAGGAATGACAGCGTGGGCGGCTGTCCCTGCCTTGTTAGGAGTCGGAGATCACTGTCACTGGCAGTCTGTGGGTTACTCATTAAGATTGCCGCCGCTCAGCAACAGTGCGGCGGCCATCTTTAAAACTGGACAAAGTACTGGCAGGCCACAGGCGTATTCTGCCGGAAAGACGGCGTGGGCGGCTGTCCTTGCCTTGCTATGAGGAGCAGGAATGAGGAGCTCATATGCCATGCGCACTGAGAAGACAAAGGAGCGCAAGAATCCACAGAAGCAGGCAGCGGATGTAAAAACTTTTTTCTGTAAGTAAATTCTTTTTTTATAAATGCAGTGTACTGCTTAATGTCTGTTTTTGTATTTTCTTATTTAAATAGGGTGTTTCTTAAAGGAACAGTAAATACAAAAGTTAAAAAATACTTTATTGTAATTATGTTTGATATTTGATAGTAAATTTACAGGTAGTGGTATTATACCATGTGATTTATTTTATATGTGGCGTTATTATACCATGTGATTTATTTTATATGTGCCGTTATTATAGCGTGTGATTTATAGTATAGGCGGTGTTATTATAGCGTGTGATATACAGTATAGATGGCGTTATTATGTGAATAAAAGTTGTATTTTTATCATAGCTTGTAATCTGTTTTTTGGGAATGGAAGGCTTTAAATGGAGGCGGTATTGGAGAAAGGTGTGTACACTGAAAGGGCGTGGTTATGGAGGGGCGTGGTTATGGAGGGGTGTGGTTACTGAGGGGGCGTGGTCACTAGGGGCGCTGTAAATCTTTCTCGCACAGGGCGCCTAAAGGCCTAAGGCCGGCCCTGTTGGAAGATGTTACCTATTTAAAATGGTGTTGTTTGCATGTCTACTCTACCCAATGCAGACCATACCTCTTTTATTAAAACACTCTGATGTACAGAAAATTCACAAGGCGCTGTCTGCCTTTATATAGTCCCACACAAAAAATGTCTCCCCAAGTAGGAGGGTGGTGTAGGTTTGCCTAATATATGTTTCTACAATCTCTCCTGCCTACTTAGACAAGGTCTTGATTGGTTGTCTGGGAAATCTAGATACTCCAATATTATACTCGAGGATGCCATGGCCTCTCTGCATGCCCTTTCTGCAACAGTCTACTCTGAGTTCTACCACCTCACGTTAATCAAGTGTTCTCATCAAGGACATGATTCTTGCTTGAAGAGAGGTGCTCCTGGGGTGACCATCGAGTATATCCAGGGCTGGACTGGGACAAAAAATTGGCCCCTGGACTTCATCTAGACTGGCCCACTTTGACAGGTCTCTCCCACAGCGGCCGGACAACTCCCGCACCCCCCCGGCCACCCAAGCCACCTCTCCCCCTTCACTAGCCACTAGCCGTTTTACTTTATTAGAGTAGAAAGGCTGGTACTGGTACTCTTATAGGCAGTACCAGTGGGGAAGCTAGACATTATGTCTCCCAGGGGAAAGAATCAGTTTGGTGCCCCCCCTCATGCGACAAGATTAGGCAGAAGTGAGAAACTCCCAGTCTGCTGTCACTGAAGCCGGCCCACTGAGCCATTGGTCCACCGGGAAACTCCCTGTAGTCCCAATGGCCAGTGTAGAATCTGCTGTATTTTACAAGGCTATTTAATAAGATCTAAACTAATAATCTCAAGAGATATTCACAGGTTCCCTCTATCTACTGCATAAATGAATTCATTGATATACGCCTATTAAGACACACACATACGCACTGCTGCTGGTAAATGAACATCTGTGTTTATTCCCAAGGAAATAGGGATAGTCCGATATCACACATTAAAACATCATAATATACATACATATACAAGAGAAATTCATATATACTTATCACATCTGTAAGATCAGCTGGTTAGCAGAGAGCTTAAAGCTCCCATGGCCGGTATCAAGAGGAGGGAGAAAGAGCTAGAATGCCTGGCCACATGTCTTAGACCCAAGATGGCCACCAGGCTTCCATGAAGAGAGAGCTCTGCCATCCAGCCCCACTCACTCAATACTCATTCAAAACCCCACCCATATGTGCCTATCCAATCAGCTGCACTTTCAAAACATCCTCTCCTCTAGGGGGGGGGTATTGCAGTTGATTATCACAAAACTCTTTAAAGCCTGTAGCACAGCAGTGCAAACTGCAGGGGGCCCACTTCCTCTGTAGCTTCACTTAAACCATGGGATCAAGTGTCATTCCATTGTAAACCCAGATCTCTTTAGCCCAGATTATTTTGACTGTACTCCAACAGCCAGTCCATCCCTGAGTATATCCTACCATTTGCCAATTCAAGGCAACCCTATGTTTCTCCTGTCTATCCTGCATAAAGCTTCTGATCAATGGCGCACTCAGGGCCCTACTAATAACCCCCATGTACCTTGGAAAACCTGGCAAATTCAAGTTGGCAAATTCAAGTTCTTCCAAACCCTCTCACGTGAATTTTCCTTGCCATCATCGCACATCCATCTACTATCATCAACTACTTAACTTTTTATGGTCTTGTTGTGGACCTCAGACTGATCCCCTTCAAAAGTTGTTCATCGACAGAGAGATGCCTATTCCATCTCCAGCCTATACTCTCACCTAATTACACACCCATCTCACACCATTCCAAAAATGGTCTACCATCTTTGACAATAATGAACTTCCGGAAAAAATCCTTGAAGGATACGGACACATCCACAAACTTACAATCTCAGAAACATGGTGTGAAACGCAATTTAAAATCATACACAGGGCATACTACCCGTTCCGCATCAATATGGCAGACCCTTCTCAAGCTTACTGCCCCTGGTGCTCACTATCACTTCCTACACTGCTTTACTGTCTCTGGGAATGCCCAACCATTACTATATTTTGGGACTCTGTGTTGGCCTTCATCTTTAAATTGAATAAGGAATAATGACTGGGATATCAAAAAATACTCTATTGTGTCTGTCCAGTTGTGAACCGCCCTCTTCCCCATTAGGGATGAGCTTCGTGTTCGAGTCGAACCCATGTTCGACTTGAACATCGTATGTTCGACCGTTCGTCGAAATACGAATGTTAAGGGCCGTTCGTGCCAAATTCGAGTGGCGCGTCATGGCCCATAATTCACTGTGGCATCGCAGTGCATTGCTGGATGATGATTGGCCAAGCATGCACTATGACCCGCATGCTTGGCCAATCACAGCATGCAAAAAAACGAGAGCCATAATTGGCCAAAGCCAGGGTGGCTTTGGCCAATTATGGCTCAGGGGGTTTAGTACACGCCCCACACTATAAAAGGCCACCTGCAGGTCGGCCTTGTGTAGTGTGTTTCGGCGGTGGTTAAAGACAGAGAGAGAGAGAGAGACCGGTGATTGTGCTAGCGGCAGTATTCTCACGTGGTGTATTGCCTGTGTCCTCTGTAGTTTGCACCTAAAGATACTTGGTGTGTACTGCACGTGTCCTCTGTAGTTTGCACCTAAAGCTACTTGGTGTGTACTGCACGTGTCCTCTGCAGTTTGCACCTAAATCTAATTGGTGTGTACTGCACGTGTCCTCTGTAGTTTGCACCTAAATCTAATTGGTGTGTACTGCACGTGTCCTCTGTAGTTTGCACCTAAAGCTACTTGGTGTGTACTGCACGTGTCCTCTGTAGTTTGCACCTCAAGCTACTTGGTGTGTACTGCACGTGTCCTTTGTAGTTTGCACCTCAAGCTACTTGGTGTGTGCTGCCTGTGTCCTCTGTAGTTTGCACCTAAAGCTACTTGGTGTGTACTGCACATGTCCTCTGTAGTTTGCACCTAAAGCTACTTGGTGTGTACTGCCTGTCTCCTTTGCACCTAAAGCTACGTAGTGAGTGCACTGCCTTTGTCCTCCGCAGTTTGCACCTAAAGCTACTTGGTGTGTACTGCCCGTGTCCTCTGTAGTTTGCACCTAAAGCTACTTGTTGTGTACTGCACGTGTCCTCTGTAGTTTTCACCTAAAGCTACTTGGTGTGCACTGCCCGTGTCCTCTGCAGTTTGCACCTAAAGCTACGAGGTGTGTGTACTGCCTTTGTCCTCTTCAGGCCATTAGTATGTCTGGAAGGACAACAAGGAGAGGCAGAGATTCACGAGGGCAAGCAGGCTCTGCATCTAGAGGCAACAGTGCTGGACGTGGACACTAGTGTTGAGCAGAATACGCCATATTCGATTTCGCGATATATCTCGAATATATAGTCGAATATTCGAGATATATTCGCTAAATTCGAATATTCGTGATATTTTATCGAAATGAAATAATTGCGAATTTTCGCTATTGCGAATGCGAAAATAATTGCGAATTTTCGATAACTGCGGTAGGAGCACTCTTATTGGCTCAGAATATTTGTGATATTTTACAATACAAAATAATTGCGAATATTCGGCAAATGCGGAAGGAGCACTCTGATTGGCTCAGAATATTCGTGATATTTTACAATACAAAATAATTGCGAATATTCGGCAAATGCGGAAGGAGCACTCTGATTGGCTCAGAATATTCTTGATATTTTACAATATAAAATAATTGCGAATATTCGGCAAATGCGGAAGGAGCACTCTGATTGGCTCAGAATATTCTTGATATTTTACAATACAAAATAATTGCGAATATTCGGCAAATGCGGAAGGAGCACTCTGATTGGCTCAGAATATTCTTGATATTTTACAATACAAAATAATTGCGAATATTCGGCAAATGCGGAAGGAGCACTCTGATTGGCTCAGAATATTCTCGATATTTTACAATAGAAAATAAAAAGTGTTTTGCATTGGTGGTGATTCTTTACTCTATCCATCTGTCACAGCCGTTTGTCAATCAAACACCTTGAAGATTGAACACGTTCATGCTGCATGCTTTGGACTTTTTTTCACTTCACATATCAAAGACAGTTTTATGAAAGATTATTTTTCTACTATTGGGACTATATTTCTTTATATATTTGTTTCACTGTGTATTTCACACATAATAAAATAATAATAATAATAATAAAATAATAAGCGCTTGCTTATTTTATAATTTGCCCACATGTCTTGTCACTAGACATATTTTTTATTCTTGTAGAGCGACTCCATTTTCTGTCTTGTATTAATTTATGTTGTATAACATTTTTGAGTTGCTGCTGTATTCTCCCCTTTTTTTAAGGTATGCGCAATTTTTTCCTTCTTACAAAAAATAATAATATCAAACATACAAATATTCATAACAGAAACATACACAAAGCCCCCCCTTTTGCATCAGAGACAATCAGAGTTCTCCTACCACAGTTATCGAAAATTCGCAATCATTTTCACATTCGCATTAGCGAAAATTCGCAATTTTTTTTTTTTATATTCGGCAACATAAAAGGATCGCCTCAGCTTAGCTACTCGGCCCAGGGTCTCTAATCATACCAGCAATGCTTTTAGACGTTGATAGGATGTGATCTGTTTTAAAAATAAAATTGAAAAAATGCGAATATTCGGAATTGCGAATATTCATTGCGAAATTCGAAATATATCGCGAATACTCGAATATGCCATATTCGAGCCGAATATTCGCAATACGAATATTCGTGAGCAACACTAGCGGACACGGTGCATCCTTATCAGCACATGGCCGTTGGACACACTCGTCCTTGTTTTTGGGCATCTGGCCGTGTTGAAGTCTTAGCCAAATTTGTGGTAGGTCCTTCCCTTTTAAAGTGGGGGCAGCTGTTATACAGTTCCCCGATGGCGAGAATTTGAATTAACGGGGATGTGTCGGATTCTTTTTGGCTTCATAGGGGCACGTGCCAGGGGTGCCCTTTGTCACCCCTGTTTGCCCTTGCCTTGGAACCCTTAGCCATACAATCCATCGCACGACATTGCGGGATTTAGACGGGGACCTAGGCAGGATGTTGTATCCCTTTATGCAGACGACACGCTGATATCTGGGTGACACTGACAGCTCCCTGCAGAATGTGAGGAGTCTAATAGCTGACTTCGGTCAGCAGTCGGTGTCATCGACCTTGGAATGCTGAAGTGTATCTCTTTGAAATCTGTTACACAGTGGGGGTCTTCTTCCCTGTCTTAAAGCTCCATATGGCTCCATTGTTCTGTGTCTGGCTATTGTGTACATTGATTTCCCCCTGGGGCTTCTGTCTCAATACACATAACAGTCCCTCCATTCAAGCTATCGGACCAATCCCTGCTGACTCATGTTCAAGTCCTTATTTGCATGCCTAAGAGGACCTGAAGGAGAACTCCATGTACTTTACAATTGACCAATAGGAAAGCGATTGTTGGGGGCAGGATGTTCCAAATTCTGTTTAAAAGTGTGTTGTGTACTTCCAATAAAGGTCTTCCTGTTTGAACTTACATACAGCCTGCCTGGTGTTAGATTCATGTAACAAGACCATTGCTCGCTCGCTTCCGCTCTCCCGACACTCCTCTGCTACTAGTGAATCAGCTTACAGATCGCAACGTCTGATGGTTCGGTCATCCAAGGCTCTGGGATCCGAACTACAGCTATTTGCCGTTCTGGATCCATTAGAACAAACACCAGGCAGGCTGTAAGTTCAAACAGGAAGACCTTTATTGGAAGTACACAACACACTTTTAAACAGAATTTGGAACATCCCGCCCCCAATCGCTTTCCTATTGGTCAATTGTAAAGAGTTCTCCTTCAGGTCCTCTTAGGCATGCAAATGAGGACTTGAACATGAGTCAGCAGGGATTGGTCCGATAGCTTGAATGGAGGGACTGTTATGTGTATTGAGACAGAAGCCCCAGGGGGCAATCAATTTACACAATAGCCAGACACAGAACAATGGAGCCGTCTGGAGCTTTAAGACAGGGAAGAAGACCCCCCACTGTGTAACAGATTTCAAAGAGATACACTTCAGCATTCCAAGGTCCAAGACAGTCGGGCTTTAGCATCAATTGGAACAAGTCGGTACATATGCCCCTAGACCCTTTGCCGAGACCCTTACCTGACTGTGCGAAAGACATAATCGTGGTTGAGGATTTATGCTATCTAGGTATACAAGTGACCTCGGATCCTACTCAAAATCTGGATTTGAATATGGCTCCGTTACTTCGCAAATTCAAACTGAAATGCTCTGCATGGAAAAAGTTGCCCCTGTCAGTTACCGGGAGGGTGAACTTAATCAAAATGATTTAGGCACCTCATCTCCTTGATATATTTCACAACACCCCAATATGGATAAAACACAAACGGTTTACTCAAATAGATGCTCAGTTCAGATAATTGATCTGGGTTAACGGGTCGGCGCCTATCAGTTTGCGCTCCCTACAAATGGCGAAAGATCAGGGCGGCATAGCGGCCACACGCAAGATGTTACTTTGTAGCGTCCCAATTGCAACACCTTGGTATTTGAAGGGGGTGGATACGTTGGATCCAATTAGATCCCTGTTGGTCCCTGCGGAATCCAATCTTCAGTACTGGATAGGGTGCCCACATATCCTGGGCACCTTCATTCTGGGACAATACAATGTCCCGGAATGAAATGGAGGACACAGCCACCCCCTACTAACTACATTTCTGGAACTGGTTGCTAGGTCCGGCTCTGCCTGGCATCTTGCAACCAGTGACAATTTACTCTCAGACAGTGAGACTGGGAGCGAGGCCTGCGCCTAGGGCAGCACTGCTGTCCCCACCCACCTCAGAACCTCCTTCTCCGGCACCCAGCAGTAAGCAGCAGGGACTGGTGTGATCTTTACTTTCCAGATAGTGACTCCACTCCTTTCCTTCTATGTGCGCGGCTCATGCAGAGGGAATGACAGCAGCACTGCATCTGGTGGCAAGTGGCACATTCACCTGACAAATAACCCGCCGCCAAATTCCCCATCAACCCCGAGACTACATTTCCCCCCAGCCCCCCTCATCTTTTTTTGGGGGAAGGTGAGAGAGGGTGTGTCCCTGACTGGCCCTTTGGAAATGTGGCCACCCTAGTACTGGACCACTTAGAAGCATGTTTCACGCATTTGCCAAATTCTCTCCCCACTATCTTGTTACTGTGAAAATATGTTAGATCCCTCCTTAAAATAAGGAGGGTATGTCCATTTACTCCTATTTGGAGAAATGTGTACTTCAAAGAGCTCCTCAAACCGAGGGATTTCGCACGTGGGAGTAAGCAGGTATTCACTATATTACACAGTTGTACACTGAGACCATACTTAAATCTCTCACTGATATCAGAGAGGAATTTTCCCTTCATAGAAATCACTTTTATAAATATCTCTGAGGCATGCGATTCAGTGTGAGGGCAGAGCATCTTTACTTGTACCGACAAAACCCCCCTTATGAATGATGTACTAATGACAGAGGAGAGGAAAGGCATGATCTCAAGGGTGTATACTAAAAATTACTCAATTCCACGCATGATGCTAGTACGCTTCCCTGTAGAAGAGGGTGGGAGTGTGACTTGGTACCTATAGACGGGGACACCTGGGAGCTATGCCTAACATCTGCACCATTAGTGTCAGTGTCTACTTCGCAGAGACTCTCCCATCTTTATCTCTTACACATGGTATACAGGACCCCGACTCGTCTACATAAGTGGGGATTTAGAGATTCACCACTGTGCCCCAAATCTAATAGTCACAATGGCGATCTGCTACATATGATGTGGAAGTGCCCAAAACTTTTTAGGTATTGGCAATATGTTCTTAATACCATATCCCAAGTCTACCAGATTCCGATCCTGCAGGATCCGGTTGTGTGCCTTTTTGGCGCCTTGAAGCTACCCTTGCTCTTGTCGAACTGTCATGTTGCTATAACATGTTTGTTGTACGTAGCCCAGAAGGCAATTGCGAGACTCTGGATTACTCCGAGGGTGCCAACGGGACAACCATGGGTGGAACTGGTGGATATTGGAAAAGTGTAAAAATCAGGCCTATTATACACTACTTAGCGCCACTTGGATAAATTACCTACACAAAACTTACAGTAAAGGATGAAGATCTAAATCTTAAGTTAACTGCTAAATGAATAACAGACAACCTAAACAAAGGCAGCTGTTTAAAAAGAAAGACATATAAAACAAGCACTCTGACACTTATTGAAAAGGAAAATCCCTTCAACAAAATAGAGCACAAACAGCGCTAGAACTGGTGAATAGCTTGCTAATACGTGAGAAGCTTACCCATCAACACCGTAATGTAACAAAGAAATTTTATTCAATGTGGCAACCATGGTTGGATACTCCGGGACTGGGCCCAATTCAGTTAGTAAAAGACAGACTTTTACAAATGTGATATGTTGATTAGAGATGATCGGCTGCGAGGTGCATTGAGATGCAACAGGTATACAGGGTGGGATGCGGGGGGTTCCATGGTGGATGGATTGCAATTAATATAATGTTTGGTAGTTAGGTTCAACCTATGCCCTCTAGGGTTGTAGATGTTTTTTTTCTTTTAACTTTTTTTCTTTAGGGGTCTATTCTACTATATATCTGTGATTTGATGCTCAGGAAACACAGGATATGCATTCCAGTTTCATGTTTTCTCTATTTAATCACAGATGAGCGACAGTGTAGTGCATTGCTACTAGGTCTATATAGATCCAGAACACTATGGCCCAGATTCACATACAGCGGCGTATATTTGAGCGGGCGTAACACAGCTCATATGAGCTACGCCAACGTAACAGAGAGGCAAGACCAGTATTCACAAAGCACTTGCTCCATAAGTTACGGCGGCGTAGCGTAAATGGGCCGGCGTAAGCCCGCCTAATTCAAAGTAGGCAGGTAGTGGGCGTGTTGTATTAAAATGAATCGTGACCCCATGTAAATGAAGCGCCGAACGAATGGCGCATGCGCGCGCATGCTCAGAATCACGTTGAATTTACTCCCAAAGATACGCCAGCTCAATGCCTACGATGTGAACTTAACCTACGCCCAGCCCCATTCACGTACGACTTACGTAGACAACGTAAAATCCGATGGCAGTTCCGACGTCCATACCCTAACATGACTTAGACCAGCTATTTGGTGGTTTATCTTTACGCCGGGCGTACGCCTTACGTAAACGGCGTAGCTTACTACGACGGGCGTAAGTACGTTTGTGAATCGGCGTATCTAGGTC
Source organism: Rana temporaria (assembly GCF_905171775.1). Taxonomy (NCBI): domain Eukaryota; kingdom Metazoa; phylum Chordata; class Amphibia; order Anura; family Ranidae; genus Rana; species Rana temporaria. Next base: position 113,434,696 of record NC_053496.1, read on the forward strand.
ATTTACATATTCGACGCGTAAATCAATGGAAGCGCCCCTTGCGGCCAGCGTAAATATGCACAAAAGATACGACGGCGTAGGAGACTTAAGTTGGTCGGATGGAGCCAGAATTCAGGCGTATCTTATTACAAGAATAAGGCGCATAGATACGACGGCGCATTCATGGACTTACGCGGCGTATATAAAGATACGTTGGCGCAAGTCTTTGTGAATCCGGGCCTATATACCTGCGATTGTACAGCTTATCTCACTATGTTTTGGGTACAGTTATTGCTTATCCTGCTACACATTTATCATGACTGTATATACATTTGATTGATTTTCTTTTCCTCTTGTTCCTTTGTTTCTCCCCAATAAACTTGTTTTTGATTTAAAAAAAAAAAAAGTAAATGTATAGAACCAAACATACAACTATCCTTAATAAATCGACCAACAACTAAGTTTGAAAAAATATTACTAGAGGAACAGAAAACAAAAAATAATCTGTCGAAGATATATAACCAGTTATACTGGAATCCTTAGTGAATTGGGGAATGAGAAAATGGGAAAGGTAAATAGAAAGTCCGATATCAGAGACAGAATGGGAAAAAGCATTTATAATAATACACAAAGCATCGACAGCAATAAAATATCAGGAAAGGAATTATTAAATCCTGATGAGATGGTACTGGAGCCTGGTAGCATTAAATAAAATAAATAGGGAAAACTCAGAGATCTGTTGGAGATGCTTGAATAAAAAAGGGACAACGGAACATATTTGGTATGGTTGTCATGTGATGAGAGAATTTTGGGAGAATATATTTGATATCTATTATAAAGTGACTGGAAGGGATATAAGATCCAATATAAATAATGCAATACTATCTATCTATAATGCCAGGGTCAATAAAAGTATTAAAACAGATATTCTTCACCACATGACAATGGAAGCCAGAAAGGTTATAGCACATAAATGGAGAAATACAACTTGTCCAAATATAGCGGAGTGTATATGTGAACTGGACAAAATTCAATATATGTAAAAACAGATATGAGAAGAGGGATATATAAATAATCAAATGCCAGAGATATGGCAACAATGGGAAGAGTTTCGGACATAAAAAAAAAAAAAAAAAGATTATTTATAATGAAGAATGAAATTGGACCCAGGAGGTGAGAAATTGTTTCTGTCTTATGTTTTTTTTTTGTTCATTTGTGTGCTTGAGTGTGGATGCATGAAAAGAATAAAGAATTCTTAGAATTAGGATAAAATGTCACTATAATATATCCCAAAGCAGGTAAATGATAGACAAGATATACGGGAGGTTTTATAAAATAAGCAGAATGTAATGGAAAAGTTTTTGTTGAAATGTGATAATCTGTTTGTATGTATGTTTAAATAAAGATGGTGTAAGACTTGCTAGAGTTCCCCCATAATATCAATGCATTGTAAGGCTTGCTAGAATTCCCCCATTATATCAATGCTTTTAGAGATGTATACTTTAACCCACAGCCATTAGGATTAATTACACAGAAGCTAGGAACAGCCTTGCCAAATGTTATTGTGTACGAGCAGAGAACAATAACATAGATAAGGTGTGCGGTAGAAACAAGGTTTAGTTGGTCACACAGAAAATAGATTGCTATGTTTTACAAACGTTGTATAATTGTGACGTACTGTATTACTTGTATAACCTAATTACTTAAATACGATTGGCTGAGCCAAGGGCGTTCCTTTTCTTGTATGTTTTGATTAGGTGCAGTGCGCATGAAAAATAAAGCCTAGTCTTTGATTCACCATACCCCTGCATGTGTGTCTTGACTAACCGATGCATTAGAGAGCTCCATACATCCAGAAGTCCTAAAAGCCCGGGTCCAGCCTAGGTCGGCCGGACTTGGGTTAGGAGATATTGCCCCGCTAGGTTGGCCGGACTAGAGAAGATAGTGAGAGCGCTATTGTTGTCTCTCACAACAAAAGGACGAATGTATGGATCTCTAAGAGGTTTTATAAATGCGATTTCTTTCTTGACAGGCCATTAATGTATGTGAAAAACAAAAAGAGAATGCAGCGCTAATAAGTGACAAATCAACACTATAAGTGAATAATTAGTGATATTAACAAAAAAGAACCAATGATTAAAACAATCATTCCAAGAAATAAATAATTAAAAAAAAATGAGAAGAGAAAAACCACCAGGCTGCAAATAGTCCAGAAATTAGTGAATGATCACACTTAATTTTCTCTTATTTTTCCCACAAGTGAAATGTGAAGAAACTAAAAAAAGGAAGGATTACACAGAAAATCCATATAAAAAAAAAAAAAAAAAAAAGATCCATAAAGGCTTCCAAGATGGTGAAGATAGGGTGATGAGAGATGAAATTCCACACTGCACCCGTGCTTGTAAAATGCCTGCTTACCGAAATTAAAGACTGTATCTCACCAGTCTCATAAAGCCTATGGGAATTGAGGTATCCCACAACCCATCCACCTGGATGATCAGAGGGCTCAGCATAGGATCCGAACGGAACCGTGGATAATAAAAGAGAGAGGGATTCTCATAGCGTATAATGTTTAAAATCAATGAGTATTTAATAAAAGTTGCACTTACAATTAAGTAGTGAATAACAGACAGTAATGGAAACAGTCACAGGAGGGATTCCTTCTACGATGCTTCAATGCTACGATGCTCCTCGCTACCAGGACTCACACACCGCCGGCGTTCAGGACGGAAACGCGATGACGTCACAGCAACCCGACGATCGTTTCGTCTCAATAGGACATCTACGGGGGTTTGGCCGGATGACGACGTCAGCGCGCGCAGTGTATAAATAGCAGAGGACTCCATCTTTGAGATGGGAAAGACGTGCAGGGGCCCTCATATTCAACTAGGGGCAACATAATATAATTGGTAGCAGGAGGGAGAAATAAATTCCGATCATTGCATGAAGCTAATCGATCGACATAATAAACATAAATTCTTATAGCATGTAAGAAACGGAACGCAGGAGTGTGTTGTCAACCAGTAGGATAGCATCAGGTAGCGACAACTTAGTGTGATCGGAGAAGATCAATGTTGTGTCATAAATTAATACAGTGTAAACAGTTAATATGCATTCTAGTTTTCAAATTAAATATGCTTAAATTACAATGTAAATTAAATTAAAAATTATGTGGTTAATACAACAATATACTAACAAGTCCATATGGGACTGTATACAAACATGCATGCCAGTGATTAATTGCCGGAATGCATATAGCAATCAATAAGGCGTCATGTTTACTTCTGCCATACCAAAGTGTAAAGCATGCCAGTGACTAGCATGCCAGTGTTCAATCACTGGAATGCATATAGCAATCAATACGGCATCAAGTTTACTGTAACCATACTGGAGTGCAATGCACGCCAATGTTTAACAACAATATACATAAGTATAATAAAAATTATTAATTAAACCATATAGGATTAACCCTAAATTAATCGTGGGTCACAAGAGTTTTAAATAATAATTTGTTAAAAAGAAATTTATATTAGGAGTTGTTAAGGAAACAATTAATATCCCAATCGACATTTAGTCCGAAGGGAATAAAAGATTTTAAACAAAAAATCCAGCGAGTTTCTAGCCTCGATATGGCACGAACCATATTAGTGCCTCTCCAATGGGGGCGGATGTTGTCAATAGCAAAAAAGCTGGTCCCCTTCAAATCTCTCCCATGATATTTATCATAGTGTTTAGAAAGATTATGTTTAGGGAACCCGCTCTTAATCCTACCTATGTGTTCACCGAGGCGAATATGTAGTTCACGTTTAGTGCGACCCACATATTGCTTCGAACATGGGCACTGTATCATGTACACCACATACTTTGTCGAACAGGTGATAAATGATTCGATCTCATGTGTTTTCCCAGTGACTGTAGATTGGAAATTCGTGCATTTTCTTTCCTTAAAGGAATTTACCTTACATACACTACATTTCCGGCATGGAAAAAAGCCCTTGAGAGATTGAAAGAAAACTAAGTTTTTAGGAGGGTCAATGACATTGGGTGCTAGGTTCTGCCGTAATGAGGGTGCCCCTTTAAAAATCAGCAATGGATTCTCAGGGATATGTGCCCCCAGGATCCTGTCACTTCTAAGTATATCCCAATGTTTCCTCAGGATTTTTTTAATTGAAAAGTGCTGATTAGAGTAACTTGTAGTCAGCGACCAACTGAATTTATCCGAGGGGATAGCATTTGTTCTATTGTTCCTTATCAGAAGAGAATCTCGGTCCATCTGTTCCACTGTAGTGATCGTCTCGTTAATCTTCTCCTCTTGATATCCTTTATTTAAAAATCTTGACTTTAAAGTATTGGATTGTTCCTAGTAGTCAACAATTTCTGTACAATTCCACCTTATGCGCTGAAACTGACCCTTAGGTATTGCTGTGTTTGAAGGTTGCTATATCTTTCATAATAATGGCAAAACCACCCCCTTTTTTCCCCAAAAGAATGTGCAAAGTTTGTACCCCGCACTAAAGGTACCAGCTCAGCTCTCACATCAAGTTTTTTTTTGGCTGCAGCAGTTTATCAGACCCAACCTGTAACAAGGAGACCCCCATCCCAATCAGCACATGCTCAAGAGAGTGTACAGAGTGACACTGTGGGGGCTCTAATAAAGACACCAGAAAAAACGTATCCCCTCATAGCAGAAATGGATATTCCTGGAGTAAAGAGTATAGACACTGACACAGGATCGTTGAGGGGGGCAGAAGGGGGGTCTGACTTACAAGTTACACCCACAATTACATCTTAAAAGTATATACATAAGCTAGAAGTAGAAGACATACATTTTGAATAAATTGTCTGTTAAAAGATGATTTAATTGTCAACCTGGTCAGGGACAAGTCTACCCTAGAAGGGGCTATTTTTCGACCATCTGTAAACTTTGTTGGTCATAGACTGTGTGACATTATATATATATATATATATACACACACACACATATATATATATATATATATATATATACACACACACACACACACATATATATATATATATATATATATATATATATATATATGGTGCTTTGGAAGCACATAGTAAAAGACTCTGGAAGTTTTGTAAAGGTTTTGAGAAACCCAATTAAGACAGTACTGTATTTTTAAAACTAACTGTTCTAAGAAGTAGTAGAAAAAACTCTAGGCAAGGAAAAAAAAAACTCAGACCTTTGTCGCTGTCCTTCCTGTCGCGTGACAAATATAAAATAATCTGCTTGTTTGTATGAAGTTGTCTAGAAGCCAAGGGTGATATTGATTTGAAGTGAATGAAGCGATTATGATTTGTGATTGTGTGAAGGTACAGGAAAATCCTGTACATCTATGAGCCAAGGTGTTCTATAAGTTAATGTGAAAACTTACAAATGCTGACAGTAAGGGTCAACGGACACCCCAGACCAAAAACATATGTGAACCTCACTTTTAACAGACAAGTGGCCACAATGACGAAAGATTATTGTCATTAATTCTGTTATCAGAGTCCATTGGCTAATACAAAAATAAAGCGTTTCAACATTTTTCTAATGCTACGTGTGAGTGGAGAGGAGCTCCTCCACAGAAGCCCCCACCCTTGGGGTTCTCTGTGAGGAAATCGCCCCTCCTTTCGTACTTGTGAATGAAAAGAGGAGTTTTTCCTCTGGGAGCGAATGAAAAATATTCTGTGTGACCGGGTTGGTTTAGCATGCTGGAATATTAAAGGAACTTGTGCACTTATTATTTGTATTGTTTATATTGCTAGGTAAACATTGTATATGTATGTAGTGTTACGTTTTTGGAAAGAGATGGGTTGGAATTGGCAGAGCACTGACTTGAACACGTTGGGGTCAGAGCAGATGGGAGGAAAAAGATGCCAAGTCCAAATTTTCTCTAGTCCTCGGGTGCAAGCCACAGCCCAGTAGAACCCTCCCCCCCCCCTCCAATAAAAATAGTTGGCAGGATGCCAAATAGGTATATCTCTTAACAGGAAGTTTATTTTGAAAAACAGATTTTTTGCACATTAACAGCCACATATTAGGGTATCTCCATGCAAAATATTGCCATTTGGCCAAAAATCTCGGAGGTTTTAATAAACATTGCATCTTAAAAGGAACATAACACTTTAAACGCTTATTGAGCCTAATCTGTATATTAGTGAGCGATTGTAGTGATGCCGACACCCTGTTCTGAGGCATAGTCAAAAATGTGTAGTTTAAACATTTCTAGAAGAGGGGATACTGCATATCACCCTAGAACACCTCTATAAACCCTGTAACCGCTTTATACAGTACTTGAGGAAAATTAACAATTTAGTTATACTGTACCTAGAGCACCAGTTTTTACCTGATGTGCCATGCCACAGCCACACCATCTAATGATACCCACTTCACTTCATAGTGATTGATTTAGCAAATATGTTTTAGCATCCTGGTGGACGAGGAGAGGGCATCCCCTTGTGGAAATGTATCCTTCACGGCCGATGACTAACCTGGTGGATAATATTCTCAGGGTTATGTACCTTTGTTGTCTACGCAATTATGCTCCAGACCACATCGCAAGCCCACATGCGAGACCACACCTACACATAGATCGGTCCTGCTACAGTATGTAGTTACTCTTTGGAGGCCGGTTGTAAGGACAGGTTGAGTTTGCACCCAGAAGGACACTCTGTATTCAAAGTCATTGGATCCTTTACTCGGGGTCGTGGATATATTTATATAGAGAGACAGAGGGTTTTTTGGTTTCATTTAAAGGGCCAGAAGTTTGTTTTACTTCTGCAGGTAAATCAATCAAGCAATAAGTTATATTGATTGGCTGTTTTCATCTTTCCAGGTTCTTGCTGAGGTAGCCATCCTAGCATTTGAGACTCACATATGGAAGCACACCAGGCAGCTAAGGATGCTGCATTACAGCCCCGAACACGTGATGGGTCTGTGCAACTCACAGATTCCACCTAGTTCTGGCCCAGTATGGCTGGGAAAAATAATTCAACTCTAAGGACCCCAGAACGAGAAGAACAAGTGGTCCACAGAGGGAAACTTCAGAATCAATGTGATCTTTTATGTCTGCCAGCCATTCTGACCCCTCAACAGCCCTACAGCCTGACACATGGAACATGCTAGAGTTCCCCCATGATATCAATGCTTGTAGAGATGTATCCTTTAACCCAGAGCCGTTAAGATTAATTACACAGAAGCTAGGAACAGCCTTGCCAAATGTTATTGTGTATGAGCAGGGAACAATAACATAGATAAGGCGTGTGGTAGAAACAAGGTTTAGTTGGTCACACAGAAAATAGATTGCTAGGTTTTACACACGTTGTACAATTGTGACATACAGGGCCAGATTCATGAAGAGATACGACGGCGGATCTCTCATAAGAATCAGTTCCGCATAGATCTCCCTTAGATCCGACTGGTGTAAGTGACTTACACCAGTCGGATCTTAGGCTGCAATCTACCGCCGGCCGATAAGTGTCGTCGAGGTTTTTACACGTCGGATATGCAAATGAGGAGAACCACCGATTCAAGACCGAACGCCCGCCCGTCGCTTTTTTTTACGTTGTTTGCGTTCGGCTTTTTCCGGCAGATAGTTACCCCTGCTATATAAGGGGTAGCTAATGTTAAGTATGGCCGTCGTTCCCGCGCCGAGATTCAAATTTTTACGTTGTTTGCCAAGTCGATCGGGAATACGGATGGCCGGAATTTACATAGCCACCGAAAACAATGACGTCCTAGCGACGTCATTTGGAGCATGTGCACTGGTAAATTTCGCCGGCGGCGCATGCGCAGTTAAATTGTCGCGGGAACGCGCCTGATTTAAATTGTACACTCCCCCTAGCCGCAGAATTTGAATTCCGCTGGGGAAGTTACGATCCGACGGTGCAATTTTAGAGGTAAGTGCTTTGTGAATACTGCACTGGCCTCAATAAATTGCACCGGCGGATCGTAAATCACATGGATTAGTGGATCTTTAGATCCGCGTAATCTATGTGAATCTAGCCCACTGTATTACTTGTATAACCTAATTACTTAAATACGATTGGCTGAGCCAAGGGCCTTCCTTTTCTTGTATGTTTTGATTAGGTGCAGTGCGCACAAAAAATAAAGCCTAGTCTTTGATTCACCATACCCCTGCCTGTGTGTCTTGACTAAACAATGCATCAGAGAGCTCCATACATCCAGAAGTCCTAAATGCCTGGGTACAGTTGAACCACCAACCTCACAGATGGATTGAAAACAACTCTGTAAACCCTCACAGTTATTCTCTGTGGGCGCAGGAACGGGCCCTGATGTGAAATATTATATCAAGAATTGTAATTACATGCCCCTGTTAAACAGGGGCAGAAAAATTGGGCCTTTGGTGGTGGTGGTGACACAACACTGTAAGCCCTCACAGTTACTCTTGGTGGGCGCTAGAACAGGCCCTCCTGTGAAATAGTAGATGAAAATTTTTAATTACACGGCTCTGTTAAACAGGGGCAGAAAATGGGCTTTAGGCACTGGTGCTGGTGGCACAACACTGCAACCCCTCACATATACTGTATTTGAGCGCAGGAACGAGTCCAGCTGCAAAATGTTACAGCAAAAATTGTAATTACACACCCCTGTTAAATAGGGGCAGACAAATTGGGCTTAAGGCACAACAGCAAACAATTTGGGACAAGAACTTGCCTATTCGGCTTTAAAATTCGCACTTTTGATTTCTCACGTTCGCGTCCCATAGACTTTAACGGCGTTCGAATGTTCACGCAAACTTTCGGTCCATTCGCATTTTCTGGATGCGAACCAAACCAGGGGGTATTTGGCCCATCCCTAGTCTTGACACAGGTATGTGCTAGATAGAATCTTCACTTCATCGTGTGTTACAGTAACTGCTCTGCTGGAAATAGAATGGCACTGTAGTGGGTGACAAAATGTGCACAAAGGATTAATGGCAGCTGCCTACCCACTATCAGTGACCCCTACAATGGCAAATTCAGGAAAACAGATCCTTGGGATTGAATGACAGTAGAATGAGGGGTTCTACTTATCCTGCTGATTGATGAACTCAATGTCTCCCACCCTTCAAATTGGAGATTATGCTTTGAAGTGATTCTAAAGGCTTGAGATTTTTTTACCTTATTGCATTATTTGCCTTAACCACTTAAGACCCGGGCCATTATGCAGGTAAAGGACCTGGCCCCTTTTTGCGATTCGGCACTGCATCGCTTTAACCGACAACTGCGCGGTCGTGCAACATGGCTCCCAAACAAAATTGGCGTCCTTTTTTTCCCACAAATAGAGCTTTCTTTTGGTGATATTTGATCACCTCTGCGGTTTTTATTTTTTGTGCTATAAACAAAAATAGAGCGACAATTTTGAAAAAATTCAATATTTTTTACTTTTTGCTATAATAATTATCCTCAAAAATATATATGTTTTCCCCTCAGTTTAGGCCAATACGTATTTTGGTAAAACAAGCGTCTATTGATTGGTTTGCGCAAAAGTTATAGCGTGTACAAAATAGGATAGTTTTATGGCATTTTTATTAATAATTATTTTTTTTACTAGTAATGGCGGCGATCAGCGTAATTTTTTGTGACTGCAACATTATGGTTGACACATCGGACACTTTTGAAATTTTTTTGGGACCATTGTCATTTTCACAGCGAAAAGTGCTATAAAAATGCACTGATTACTGTGGGTCCCGCGGGCGCGGTCACAGAGCTTTGGACCGGGTCACGAGCACACCACCGGTGGGCCGCACGCGACCCGCGGCTGGGAACTTAAAGGGCTTGTGCCCAGCCGTGCCATTCTGCCGAAGTATATCGGTGTTAGGCGGTCCTTAAGTGGTTAATGTAAAAAAACTTTCTGTGCAACAGGATCCCCCCAGCCCCTCCTTATACTTAACTGCTTCTGGACCACCCCATGTACATGTACTGCGGGCAGGGCGGCCCTCCAGCTCAAAATCACATACCGGTACGTCATTTTCACTTCCAGGTCTAGGGAGGACATATGTGCCACAGGTAATACGCTCCCTCTGTGATTGGACACAGTGGGAGCCAATCAGCGGGTCTGGTGGACCCGGTGTTTGCCGGCACCCGGCGAACATTCCAGAGAGAGGTAGAATAGTAGTCTGCCTATGTAAACAACAAGGCAGATCACCATTCTGTAAGAGGGAAAGATAGTGATCTCATGTATCTGCGTATCTGCTAAGCAAAGCACCCCCCTCCTACAGTTATCAAGCACTCCCAGGGAACACATTTAACCCTTTGATCACCCCAATATTAACCCCTTGCCTGCCAGTGTCATTAGTACAAAAACAGTGCATATTTTTTAGCACTGATCACTGTATTAGTGTCCCCAAAAAGTGCCACTTCATGTCTAATTTGTTCGCTGCAATTTCGCAGTCCCGCTATAAGTCGCCGATTGCTACCATTACTAGTAAAAAATAAAAAAAAACATAGAAATATCCCACAGTTTGTAGATACTATAACTTTTGTGCAAACCAATCAATATACGCTTGTTGGGATTTTTTTACCAAAAATATGTAACAGAATACATATTGGTGTAAATTGATGAAGAAATTAGATTTTTTACATTTTTTTAATTGGATATGTTGTATAGCAGAAAGTAAAAAAATATTGTTTTTTTTTTCAAAATTGTCGGTCTTTTTTTGTTTATAGCGCAAAAAAAAAAACTGCAGAGGTGACCAATTACTATTTGGGGACAGCATTGCACGACTGCACAATTGTCAGTTAAAGTAATGCAGTGCCTTATCGCAAAAAAATAGCCTGGTCATGAAGGGGGGTACATCTTCCAGAGCTGAAGTGGTTAAACCTGTTCTCGATCCAGCACTGTGCTTGAGATCAGCAGCCCTCTCTGCTCTCTACCTCCTCACAGGGTAAATTGATAGCAGCAGGAGCCAATGGCTCCCACTGCTGTCAATCAACTCCTGTGACGAGGGAGTGGGGCCAAGCTGCACTGTCTGTCTATAGACACAGGCAGCACAGCTCAGGATTGAGTCCTCACAAGTGCCCCCATAGGAAGTTGCATCATATTGGGGCACTCACTGAGAAGGTGGGGCACTCACTAAAAAGGTGGGCCAAGAACTCAGACAGGGGACCCTAAAACAGGACGATTGGGGTTGCTCTGTGTAAAACCTTTGCACAGAGCAGGCAAGTATGACATGCATAAGCACTGTATGAGAGTGTGAAACGCGTTAGCCCTTTTTCTGATATTTTGCTGTGACATCCATGTTGTGACCAGTTTTTATTAAAAGGAACACATTTTTATGTGCGGCCGTCCCGGTTCTTTCTTATACATTTTTGCAGGCAAGTATGACATGTTTAAGTTCAATACCACCAGGAACAGCTTCCTTCCCAATGCCTTGAGGCTGACACTCTTCATTATGCTAAATAATTGTTAGTACTGCTATTATTTAATTCAAATGCACAATGGTTAATTTGAGAATAGTTTGTAACCTCATTGAATTTTCTGCTGATGTTAATGTGCAATTTTTGCCTATGTTCAACAGTGTTGCAGGTTATCCTGACTATTATTTTTATTTATACTTTTTATTCTCTTTTTGAACAGGTTAATGTGTTTTTTTTATTTATTATTACTACTAGGAAATGGGTATTTTTTTTTTCATTGTGTGTATTATAGGTTTTGGAATTACATAAGAATATACTTATTCTTATCTGTTATTTTATGTAATAGTGACATTATCACCAAACAGCCCCATACTAGAAAAATGTAATTTGCTCTGGTCCTTAAGGGATACAAATGCAAGAGCTTAAGTGGTTAACATAACCACCGACACCCTTTCTAGACGTGAAAAAAACAAAATTTGTTTCGATTCATTATTTACATGAATTTGTTTAGATAAAATTTGTTTATTCCATTTAATTAATTTTTCGGAATTTGTTTTGTTTATTCGTATTCAAATCTATTTGGATTTTCCCAATTCAAAAACGTTTTCGAAAACTTTTCGAATCGTTTGATTTGTTTTCCAATGAAAATAAAATAGAATAGAAGATAAAGGAATAGAATATAAAAATATATATTAGAATAGAAAAGACTACAACAGAAAATAAAATAGAAAAGAATAGACTAGAATAAAAAAAACAATATAATAAAATAGAAAGAAAATAACCATCTTCTGAAAATTTGAATAGAGAAGAATAGAATGCAAAGGAATAGAATTAAAAAAAAAAACAATAGAATAGAAAGAATATAACCATTTGTCAAAATTCAAATAGAATAAAGTCAAATTTGAATAAAATAGAAAAGAATAGAATAGAAAATAACAGAATAGTATAGAAAAAAACAACAGAATAGAATGAATATCACCATCCTATTCTAATCTATTATTTTCTATTCAAATTTGAGTTGATTCAAATGGGGAATTTTGGGAAATGGTTATATTTGTTCTATTTTATTGTTTTTTTATTATTCTTCTCTATTCCATTATAGTCTATTCTATTATTTTTTTCTATTCCCTTTCTATTCTATTATTTTCTTATGTATTCAAATCATAAGCTGTACGTCCGGCCTAAAAGTTACCCCTCATAAAGCAGGGGTAACTTTGCACCAGACGTGTGCAGGTCAGCTGGAGAGCAGCTTCAGCAGCACCCTTACGGATGAGCTGAGCAACCACACTTGCAGGACAACACATCCGTATGCCAACATGCCAGGGGCAGGCATGGTCATAGCACTACTAGTGTGTGCCCAGGCGCGTAAAGGAGGAGGGCACAGGAGAGGATATACCGAACGCACATTAACGTCTTTGGCATGGGGGATTCAGAGGTGTATTGTATCTTCAGATACAACACTGATGCCATCCTGGAATTAGCCACAACCCGGCATGATGACGTCAACAGCCAGACACACCACTCACATGCAGTGCAGCCACTGGTCAAGGTACTGGCAACACTGCATTTCCTCGCCAGTGGCTCTTTTCATTGTACAAGTGGAGTTGTGGCTGGGATGTCACAAACCAGCATGAGCAGATGTGTGCACCAGGTTGTCCACGCAATCCTCAGACGCATGTCCCACCACATCATCAGACCCACCCAGAAGCACCTGCGGCATAAGGCAATGGAGAGCAAAAATACAATGATTCACACATACGTACCAGTGCAGTGGTGGAACACACATTTGGCATCCTGAAGTCCCGTTTCCGATGCCTGGATAAGTCCGGGGGGACCCTGTTGTATTCCCCAAACTTTGTGTGCCAGATCATCGGTGCATGTTGCATTCTGAACAACTTTTCAGAGAGAAAGGGCCGGGAGATTGACATACGTGATGACCTGACCCCCGAACCAGACATCCCCCCCTGCCCGAGGCTACCCCGTCTGCTGAGGGAACAGCAGTCAGGAGTTGCCTCGTGGAATGCATATTTGCATGTTAAACACACACATTCATCATGGCACAAGGAGAATGCACGCATGCACACCACTGTGATCCCTAGCTCACACACACCACATCCACATCACATTGAATTAGCCCAAGTCCACCATGCAGGACTTGGGAGCAACAACGGCACGCCAAGGCTCCAATTATGTCGCTGACCATTCATACCACATTCACACGGTCGTGTGGATAACTTCACCCCAACGACCGAGGGTGACAACCCTTTGCTGGCAGGAATGTCACCCCCACATTCACACTATAATCTGCACGCCTCACCATGTGCAGTAATTGTAAAAAAAAAAACTCATGACCTGAGCAAAAATAAACAAAAACACTCTTCACCAGAGCAAAAAAAGGCAAAAACAAAAAATCAGTTGCCCTGTCGTGGGCCAAGCCTGCTGCCACGGGCACAGCTCCGTAACTGCCTGGTAGAAGGCTCAGGTGGGGGGGGGCATCAGATGGAGGAGCATCCCCTGGTCTCTCCCAGGCTGGAGGCCTGCCCTCTAAAGCCACGGCAATGCGGGTGAGGATTGTATTTGTCTCTGCCTGCACCAGCCGCGGCTGCCTCCCCTCCGCCTCAATGGCAGCTGTATTGCCCTGTACGGCCTCAGTCAGGGACCTCACCTCTGCCACGAGGGTAGCCGTTGTGGCCTGCAGCTCCCCCAGGCAGGTGATCACCACTGCACTGTTGCCAGACAGATCTTGAAGGGCGTCATTTATGTTGTCCGTGGAGGCCAGGCTGTCTGCCACACGCCGCATCTCCATGGCCATCTCACCCATATGGCAGGTCTGAGAGTCCTTTGCCCTGGTTTAATGTTCCGGAAGGAACTCAGGAACCCCCCTGGTCTTCCTGGTTGCCTTCCTGGGGCCAGGAGAGGCTTGAGGCCTGGCATACGGGGAGGCACTTCAGGGAGTGGGTGTGTTGGGGATGGATCCTGAGGGGCTGGATGAGATGGGGCTTGACGTCCGCGATGGATCAGCCGAGAGGGAGGACTCCGCCAAATAAAGGGACACCTCACCCATATGGACCGCATCCTCCTCAACCACCTCTTCATTGAAGGTCTGGGCACCACTCCCCTCCACCAATGCCTCTTGACTTCCCAGGGGGTCAGGGGCATGATGCTCAGGGGATGAAGGTGTGGGACGGGCAGAGGCAGATGATGGACCAGCTCCCTCCTGGACATCTGTGGATGACACAAAACATTCACATGTTGGTGGACCCACACACTTGTCACATGTTCCCTTCCACCCCCTCACATGCTACACACCAGATAGGAGAAAAAACACACTTACCTGTCCTGAAGGCCGGCTCAACTGAGTCATAGCTCTCCACTCCCTCCATTTGCTCAATTCAAGGCACCGGGCAACCACCTGCTCCTCAGAAATCAGCCTAATAGTAGAGGCTGGTCCACCTCCAGTGGCGCTGGCATGCCTCCTCATCTTGCCCAGCTTCTCCTTGACCTTCCTGCGCAGGTCATTCATTTTTTTGACAATGTCCCTGGGCCTCCTCACCTCATTCCCAAGGGCATTGACCTGGGTGGTTATCCGCATCAGGATCTCATCCCTCTTCCCCTTGCTGGTGTCCTTACTTTGTGCCCCCATGGAGGCGAGCATCTTACCTCTCCATGGCTGATACGATAATGGCCCTCTCCTCTGGGGAGAAGTTGTTCTTCCTACTACCACTACGACGAGCAGACATGATACAAAGGAAGATAGCAAAAGCACTTACACCACTAACAGACGGGTGTACTTTTGCACTCGACGGGCGCATGTCTGGGCGTATTTATGCCCTGGGCATAAACGGTGGGCCGGCGCATCCCAGGGTTTACGCCGGGCGTAGTTGTGAGCATGCGCAGAGGGGCGCGGGACATACGAAAATGTCACGGCCCTTCATTTGCATGGGGTCACGCTTCATTTAAATGGATCATGCCCACTTCCTTCCTACTTTGAATTACGCTGGCTTACGCCAACAAATTTACGTTATGCCGGGGGAAAATTGGACGCATTTGCTATGAGAATACGGACCTTACCTCTCTAAGTTATGTCCGCGTAACGCATATGAGATGCGCTACGCCGGCATAAAGATGCGTCGATCTACGTGAATTTGGGCCTAAATGTTCAATGTTTTGGAGATATTCACTCTTTCTGCAGCGAGTGACATCACCGGAGCATACTCACTGCACTCTGAAGAAATTGTGGCTTGGCCATTCAAATGGCCGGAGCCTGCAAACTTGGAAGGAAGACTGGGCAATGATAGAATCCCTGTCAGCGCACCGCTGGGGGGCTTTGCTTTAAGGCAAGTCTTTGATAATGTGCTAGCATGCAATAATAATATAATATAAAGCCTAAATATTTTTACCTTAATGCATACCTAAATTATTAGGCATCAGTATCACTCCCTCACCCCCACTTTTACATACCTGTGCCCTTTTTCAATCCAGCAGTGTGCATGTCTGCGAGCCGAACATACCCGGGTTCGGTTCGCACCAGAATGTTCGAACCGACCGACCGTTCGTGCGAACATTTTGAACCCCATTGAAGTCTATGAGACTCGAACGTTCAAATTCAAAAGTGCTCATTTTAAAGCACAATATGCAAGTTATTGTTGGAAAACGTCTTTGAGAACCCGGGTCTTGCCCCAGGGAACATGTATCAATGGAAAAAAAAATTGTAAAAACTGTAGTTTTTTCTTGAGCAGCGATTTTAATGATGCTTAAAGTGAAAAAAAATATTCCTTTAAATATGGTACCTGCTGGGTGTCTATAGTAGTGGCACGTGTTTAGAAATGTCCCTGCACAAGATGAGATTACTCTCAGAAAAAAGTCATTTAATACTGCCTGCGGCTTTAATGTAATGTTTGGTCCCTGCAATATGGATACAAATCATAGAAAAAAATAGCATGAGTTTCCCCGCCACCACTCCCCCCAGGTCATTACAAGACCCAGTGCCGATCCTGACCTCCCTGGAGCCCTAAGCAAAATGACATGGCACATTAAAGTTGAGAAGCGGGGGGGAGGGGGTGTTCTGCTGTCGGAAACGACTCAGCCAGCGAGTTTAGAAGCAGGGTGAGGGGGCGAAAATTACTTCTCACCAGGCGGGGCCTCTATTACTTTGGGGGGCCCTTCGCAGCTTTGCGGGGCCCTAAGCGGCTTGCATAGTGAGCCTATAGTGAGGATCGGCCCTGACAAGACCTTTTGGCCCTATATACTTTGAACAGCAGTATACTGTACAGGCGTTGCAAACAACATAATGACTGTAGGTTTCTTAAGTAGAATCAGAACCATGTCATACTTTGCTCCTGCATATTGCACAATTTCCTAAAGAGACCCTCAACAAACTACATGACACTTGTGCCTGATGAGGACACTGATTTTCCAGTGGTGGTGGCCCGTGAGACTGTCCATACAGGCTTGGCCCCCCAAAGTGCACGTGCTGTGTGGCAACAATATGTTGATTATTTTAGGGGTGGGGGGGCCATTACAATGCCAGATCTTGGCTCAATAAATTATTTTTTGGGGAAATAAAAATTCTAGAGAAAAGGGGGGTTGCCATCCGGGCCCTCATTTGAACAAATTCTGTGAAGAACTCCTGTTCTCTGAAGGCCTCCATTATTTCTGCAAGTCAAAATTTAGCAAAAAAAAACAATGTCAGTCAAACCTTAGCTTTTTCCCCATATCTAACCCACAAACTCATCCACTGATCATAAAGTCCATAAATCAAGTTTCGTATCGTCGTATTGCACGATCGTTTTTCCGACGTTTTCTACCGACTGTGAACGACGTTCTCATTCACGCAATATCCCTTTATACACTGCGCATGTGAGAAGTTCCACACGTTTCCACGCCCATGACGATCGTTCTAGTGATTGACACACCCCTTTTCAGTCGGTCAATGCAAGAGTCTGAAGAAATGGTGGAGGGGAGACAGCAAGCTGCAACCAGGCAGGAGAGAGGCCAGGCACACACCTGGAGGAGCAGGAGGTACAAATCCACCAACATGAGCTTCGAAGAGATGGTAGAGATGGTGGCTGTTCTTAAAAAGGAGGACTACGATGGCAAAAAAGGGCCTTACAAGAACCCCAATAAACTCAAGGCCCAGATCATGGAGAAGGTACGAAGGACTCTCCATGCAAAATTTGGGGTGCAGAGGTCCAGGGAGCAGTTGCGCAAGAGATGGTCTGATTTGAAAATCAGAGAGCCGGACCAGATGGAGAGAATTAGAATAGTTCTCAGAAGACGTAAGTAATTTTCATGTGTACTCTGAATATTTGTTTTTATTATTTTGCGTCATGTGCTTTTTCTTTCAGGTTGTGTATATAGACAGTCCAAGAATATATGTTTCAAGGTTCATGTTTGTGGGCATAATAATTGGTTGTTCATTGTATTTAAGATCTTTTTATGTGAGACCAATTTTTTATTTAATGTAGAAGTGTTATTAACTAGATTTAAAAAATCCAACTTAAGTCAATATACAGTAAAAGGAGAGTATGCTCAGCACAGCAGTTGATTACACATATGGACTCAGTAGCACAATGGTTGGCATGGCCGATCCGCCCTATAGGCTCGCTATGCAAGCCGCTTAGGGCCCGCAAAGCTCCAAAGGGCCCCCCAAATAACTAGAGGCCCCGCCTAGTAAGAAGTCATTTTTGCCCCCTCACCCTGCTTCTCAACTCGCTGACTGCATGGGAGAAGAGGCAAGAAGTCAGCACCCCTTGCTTCTCAATTTAATGTAAGATGTCATGTCCGACAGCAGAACACCCCCTCCCCCCACTTCTCAACTTTCTTTAATGTGACATGTCACTGTCGTCAGCGCCCCCCGCTTCTCATCTTTTATGTGCCATGTCATTTTGCTTCGGGCCCCAGGGAGGTCAGGATCGGCACTGAGTGTTGGTCACAAGAACAACCTAGTTAGCGTGTCACACAGAGGTGATCCAGTGTATACTTGTTGTTTTTCCATGTAGGAAACTTGTCCAAAGATAGAGAAATGCAGCAGCTTTGGTAATGGATAAAATCCTGTGTTAAGCTTGTAGAAGGATTGTAAAAGCAGACAATTGTACCACACTTTTTAAAAAGAATGATTGATATGCCTCCTTTAGGCCTCTAATCTTTTTGATTCATCTATCCCTTTTTTTACAATCTCATAGGTCGCAATCAAGCTGCAGAAGTGGAGCCGACCAACCCCACACAGTGCCAAGCCCCACCCTCGCCGGATGTGCAGGAAGTGCAAAATGCCACCACATCAGGTCAGTGTCATACAGCACAGCTTCAGGTAAAACATGTAGGCCTGCATAATTTTAATACATGTTTTTTTCCCAAATTTCAGGTGTACGAGCTGTTGGTGGAGGCTTAGACACTTACAGTGCCCAGGTGCTAATTGGGGAGATAATGTCCTGCAGGGCACAAATAGAGGACACAAACATCGCCCTCGAGAAGATCATAAAGAACAACAGAAAGGTGGACCAAAACCTCAAGAATATTATTGGTGTTCTGGGGAGGGTTTAAAAAAAAATAGATGTAGACAAGTATTTAAAAGCAAAAATATAGTTATTAAAAAAATAAAAAATAAACAATTGCTATTAAGATATAAAAAAAAAGGGGGGGGTAGACTTTAAGTGCTCAGATTCTATTTCTAAACTTATAGTTGCTATACCCTCCACATTCTATCGTTATGAGGGGACCAGAGTGAACTCTCGTACCCCATTACCTATATGCCTCTCTCAACTGAGGGAGGGAGAGAATTTTTTTTTTTTTTAACCCATCTCCCTTTACTCGCCCAAGCTATATTATTTAAGTACAACTTGTGCTTCTCACCCTTTAATTTATGTGAGTTCCCAAATTCTCTCCCTCCCCCCCCCCTCCCCCAAGCCAGGGAGAGAAGGAAGGAGAGAGAAGGGGAAGAAAAATAAATAAAAAATCTATCAGCCAAGCTTCCTCCCAGGGGGGGATCCCTAATCCTGCCTCGGGCCAGAAGGCCAATGTTACCTAAGTTCTATCTTCACTACTCATGTAGTCTATGTAGCCCGTGGACTGTCTGAACTTCGCCCAGCCCTCCCAAGTTCCAATATCTCCGCTATTCGGTTCCTTATGTTGGTTCCTTACCTCCTCCATACTTCTTATTCTTTCTACTTCCCTTAACCATTCTTGTATTGGAGGGGCTAACTTGTCCTTCTATTTTTTCGGAATCAGTGTCTTTGCTGCATTTAAAAGTATAGGTATAATTGTATTTTTATATTTTTTCCTGGGGATAGTCGTAGCGTGGAACAAACATTGCCATGGGTCCAAGCTAATTTCAATTCCGCTAATCTCTTTAACTAGTTTTAATATTTGGATCCAATATAGCTGAATCTTTGGGCACTGCCACCAAATGTGAGCATGCCTTCCCACCTCCCCACACTCCCTCTAACATAGAGGTGTTTCCTGAGAGTTTATCTTATTTAGTTTTGCTGGGACATAATACCATTTAACTAATAATTAAAAATTAATTTCTTTTATCTGTGTATCTACAGAAGTAGAATGGACATAGTCCAAGATTCTACTTTTCATATTATCTGGCAGTAGTTGGTTTAGTTCTAATTCCCAGCTCTCAGTTGGACATACGGCACCTCGTTCTAGATGTGTCATCAGCAGTCTATAGATAGTAGAAATTCCATGCTTATCTATCTCCATTTGATCAACTAGTTTTTCCCATACATTCAACCTACCAATCCCTCTAAGAGGTTTTGGGAGGGTGTCTACAAAATGTTGCAGCTGTTTATTGTCACAGAAGCATGAATCAGACGTACAACAACAGATAAATGAAAATAGGAAGGCTTTATTAAAAACCAAACAGCAAGGTTTAAGTCCAAACGGATGATCAAACCGTCAGCAGAGTCTTCCACCGGAGCCAGGGTCGATAGCCAGGAATGAGAGTCAGCCAAGCCGGAGTCCGTAACAAGAGAGGTGGTGAGACGATGGCGGGGATCAGGAGCCAGAAGGATGGTCCGTGGGAGCCGGGTCGGTAACCAAGAGCAGCAGCACAATCTCAGGAGCATGTGTATACAAGAGGCCCAAGCAGGGAAATGCAGCAACAGCCCTCCTATATATATGCAAGGCATCCAGCTCCTCCCAGTGGGAAGGAGGAGCCGCAGGGTGGTAAGTTATAAGAACCCCAGGAAGCAATATGGCCGCCAGCACATGTCAGAAGTAAGAAGCCTGCAAGGAGGTAAGACCATGACAGTACCTCCCCCTCAAGGGCCCCTCCTCCGCGGCGCAAAAAACGGTTTCTGGGGGAAGCGCGCGTGGAAGGCTCGGAGCAAGACAGGAGCATGGACATCTGCGGAGGGAACCCAGGAACGCTCCTCTGGACCATAACCACGCCAGTGGACCAAAAACTGCACCCGACCGCGTACCAAGCGTGAGTCCAGGATATCGCTCACCTCATATTCTTCATGATCGCCCACCTGGACCGGACGAGGCCGAGGAACCGAGGAGGTGAAGCGATTGCACACCAGTGGTTTCAATAGGGAAACGTGAAACACATTGGAGACCCGCATGCCAGGTGGGAGCGCAAGGGCATAGGCAACCGGGTTTACCCTGCGAAGCACTCGGAAGGGACCAACAAAGCAAGGAGCCAGCTTAGGAGTGGGCACTCGAAGGTTGAGGTTGCGAGTGGACAACCATACACGGTCTCCGACCTGGTAGGAAGGAGCAGGCGCCCGTCTGCGATCAGCCTGGAGTTTCTGGCGCTGCGCAGAGACCTCAAGGGACCTCTGGATCTGTACCCAAGAAGCACGTAGAGCGGAAAGGTGATCCTCCACAGCCGGAATATCTTGGGGAGAGAATGACTCCTGTAACACGGCAGGTTGGAACCCATAATTGGCCATGAAGGGAGACGCCCCAGAGCAGGAGTTAACCGCCGTGTTCCTGGCAAACTCAGCCCATGGCAGAAGGTCAACCCAATTGTCTTGATGATCGGAGCCATAGCAACGAAGAAATTGCTCCAGGGCCTTATTGGACCGTTCTGCGGCCCCATTGGACTGAGGGTGGTAGGCCGAGGAGAAGGAGAGTCGAATCCCCAACTGGAAGCAAAAGGCGCGCCAGAACCTGGACACAAACCGACTTCCCCGATCCGACACTATCTCCTTGGGCAAACCGTGCAACCGGAAGACCTCCCTGGCGAAAACCGTGGCCAACTCTTGTGCAGAGGGTAATTTCGTGAGAGGAACACAGTGGCACATTTTGGAAAACCGATCCACAATCATGAGAATGACCGTATGATCTTGGGATGCAGGAAGGTCCACAATGAAGTCCATCCCAAGGTGTGACCATGGGCGCTCCCCAGTGGCAATGGGTTGTAGAAGGCCCAACGGAAGGTGCTGAGGGGACTTACTCTGGGCACAAACAGAGCATGCCGCTACATATGCGGCAATGTCAGAACGTAGAGAAGGCCACCAGAACAAACGTGAAACAGCCAAGGACAGCTGATTCTTTCCAGGATGCCCCGCGGTCTTGGAGTTATGGTAGGTTCGCAACAACCGAGTGCGTAACTCCTCAGGCACGAAACATCTGCCGTTGGGTCTCCCAGAGGGAGCACCAGATTGGGCCGCCAAAATCTGCTCTCCAAGGGGAGAGGTCAGGCTGGTACGAATGGCGGCCAGGATCTGATTTGGAGGTATGACCGAAGTCGGTATCTATTCCTCCCTGGACAGCTCGGAGTATTGACGTGATAAGGCATCCGCCCTGACGTTCTTGGAACCGAGTAAATAGGAGACCACGTAATTAAAACGTGACAGGAACAGAGCCCATCTGGCCTGACGGGGTGTCAATCTCTTAGCCTCTGAAAGGTAAGTCAGATTCTTGTGGTCCGTCAGGATGAGAACCGGAACCACCAAACCCTCGAGCAAGTGCCTCCACTCTTTGAGAGCCTGCACGATGGCCAACAACTCTCTGTCACCAATCTGGTAGTTGCACTACGCGGGAGAAAAACCCACAGGGAAGCAGAGGACCCTCTGGTGTCCGACGCTGAGACAGAAGGGCGCCTACTCACGTCTCAGACGCGTCCACCTCGAGAACAAAGGGCAACCCAGGGTTGGGATGAGACAGTATTGGAGCCGACACAAAGGCAGATTTTAGAGCCTCAAAAGCCCGGATGGCCTCGGCCGGCCAGACATGGGAATTACTGCCCTTCCTGGTCAGATCTGTGAGAGGCTTGGCCAGCATGGAGAAGTCCCTGATGAACTTCCGATAATAATTGGCGAAGCCCAAAAAGCGCTGCAGGGAATGAAGACCACTGGGCTGGTGCCACTGTAAGACTGCCGAAACCTTCTAAGGGTCCATGGAGAACCCCTCCGCGGAAATGATGTAACCTAAAAAGGTTACCTGGGACCGGTGAAATTCGCATTTCTCAAGCTTACCGAAAAGCTTGTTCTCTCGTAACCGTTGCAACACTCGCTTGACATCCAGAATGTGGGCCTCCATGGATTCAGAATATACCAAGATGTCATCCAAATAGACCACCACACACTGCTGCAACAGGTCACGGAAAACAACGTTGATAAATTCCTGAAAGACTGCGGGCGCATTGCACAACCCAAAAGGCATAACCAGGGATTCATAATGACCGGTCCTGGTGTTGAACGCGGTCTTCCACTCGTCACCAGCCTTGATCCTTGCAAGGTTATATGCCCCCCCCCAAGTCGAGTTTGGTAAAGACCGTGGCCCCCTTCAGACGATCAAACAACTCGGAAATCAATGGAATTGGGTATGCGTTCTTGATTGTGATGCGATTTAGGCCCCTATAGTCGATGCAAGGCCTCAATTCTCCGCCCCTCTTTTTTACAAAGAAAAATACAGCCCCAGCAGGGGAGGAGGATTTGCGAATGTGCCCACGGGAAAGCACCTCCTTCACGTACTCCTCCATGGCCTCATTCTCCGCAACCGACAGTGGATAGACCCTGCCACGAGGAGGAACGGCACCAGGTTGTAAATCTATGGCACAATCGTAAGGGCGATGCGGGGGTAGGAACCCAGCGCGCACCTTATCGAATACATCCCGGTACCCATCGTATTCAGGAGGCAACAGAGGGTCCGAGGAGGTACACAACAACTTGACAGGCCCATGGATGCAACTAGCCCCACACTGTGGTGACCACGAGAGGATCTCGGCCGATCTCCAATCGAAAGTCGGATTATGCTTCTGGAGCCAGGGGTACCCCAAGACGACCGAGTAGTGTGGAGATGAAATGACCTGAAGGCAGGCCGACTCCCTGTGAACGGCCCCAATGGCTATCTCCACTGGAAGGGCCTCATGAGTCACCTGCGACGGCTGGAGGGGTCTACCGTCTATCGCCTCGAGAACCAGCGGGGAAACTCGAGCCTGCAGAGGAATGGAGTTAGCGGCAGCGAACCTACTATCGATGAAAAATCCACCAGCACCTGAGTCCACCAACCCCTAGATCGTCACCGAGCCCCCGACCCAGGAGAGAACAACGGTGATCAGTGGTTTATCAGCACGGGAAACCGGGGACGAAGAGACTCCACCCAAGATCTGCCCCCGACAGGATCTCAGGTGCGAGCGTTTCCCGGACGGTTCGGGCATGCCAACCGAAGGTGCCCACTGAGACCACAGTACATGCATCGGCCCTTGCGTCTCCGGGATGCCCTCTCCCCCTCGGACAGGCGAGCAAACCCCAGCTGCATGGGTTCACCCCCAGGCAAGTCAACCCCAGGAGGCGTGGGAGGAGAGGGAGGCACGGGTGGGACAGCAAACGTAGGCGCCAATCTGTTAGGAGGACTCCGCAGGCACTCCTTAAAGGAAGGTCTCTCCCTGAGTCTGGTGTCAATCAATATCAGGAAAGAAATAAGAGCCTCGAGCTCCACTGGTAGGTCCTTAGCCGCAACCTCATCCTTCAAGGCATCCGAGAGACCATGGGAGAAAGCAGCGACCAGAGCCTCATTATTCCAGCCCACCTCTGCTGCCAGGGTACGAAACTCAATGGCGTATTCGGTTACAGATCGTGAACCCTGTCTGATGGACATAAGGAGCTTCGCAGCAGAGGCAGAGCGAGCCGGTACATCGAACACCTTCCGAAGGGAAGCAACAAAACCGGAAAACTCGGCAACCACCGGATTGTTGTTCTCCCATAAGGGGCTTGCCAAGGCCTTGTCCGAGAGCAGTGAGATCAGGAAGCCCACCTTCGATCTCTCGGTGGGAAAGGCATGTGGCAGCAACTCAAAATAAATGCCCACTTGGTTAAGGAAACCTCGGCACTGAGTTGGCTCTCCCCCAAAGCGCTGCGGAAGGGGGGGGAAGAACCGGTCATACCCCGCGACACCGCAGACCCAACAACCGGAGCGGCAGTAGGAGCGGACCCAGGAGCGACAACCGGCCTATCGGCAATGGGAGCGAGATGATCCGTGCGTGCAAGCAGGGTTTGTAACTCCTGAATGAACTGACCCAGCAGGCGATCCTGCTGATCAAGTCTGGCAACCAGCATAGGTAGCGAAGGTGGCCCTGTACCGTCAGAATTCATGGCTTGGGCCTAATGTCACGGAAGCATGAATCAGACGTACAACAACAGATAAATGAAATTAGGAAGGCTTTGTTAAAAACCAAACAGCAAGGTTAAAGTCCAAACGGATGATCAAACTGTCAGCAGAGTCTTCCACCGGAGCCAGGGTCGATAGCCAGGAATGAGAGTCCGCCAAGCCGGAGTCCGTAACGAGAGAGGTGGTGAGACGAAGCTGGGGATCAGGAGTCAGAAGGATCGTCCGTGGGATCCGGGTCGGTAACCAAGAGCAGCAGTACAATCTCAGGAGCATGTGTATACAAGAGGCCCAAGCAGGGAAATGCAGCAACAGCCCTCCTATATATATGCAAGGCATCCAGCTCCTCCCAGTGGGAAGGAGGAGCCGCAGGGTGGTAAGTTATAAGAACCCCAGGAAGCAATATGGCCGCCAGCACATGTCAGAAGTAAGAAGCCTGCAATGAGGTAAGACCATGACATTTATATCTCCAAGTTTCCCAAGGGGTGGTCCCATATCTTTCCCTCAATTTGCTTAATGTACAAAGGGCATTCCCCCTCATAACGTCCCTTAATCTCAGGTAGGGAGATGTAGTCCATTTTAAATATAATTTATTATCTTTCCCCGGTGGGAAATAATTGTTTCCTGTTAAGGGCATTAGGGGGCTGTTATATTGTCCTTGTATATTTTTAATTAGCTTGTCCCACGTTCTTAAAGCTTCTAGCGTAATCGGGGACGCTTCTTCCAAGGGGCCTCTAAACTGTTTTGGGATCCAAATAGTCTGCCCTAACTCTAATTTACTTATTTTTACCTCCAGATCTATCCATTTTTTCTGCTGGGGGACGCGGGTCCAATCCATGACCCTGCGTACAATTGCTGCCTCGTGATATTTTTCCAGGTCCGGGAGGAAAACTCCCCCCTTCTCTTTTGATCTAGTTAATGTCCGAAAGGCAATGCAATTACTTTTATTATTCCATACAAATTTCTGTATTACTGATCTCAGAGTTTTAAAAAATGCTCTAGGGATATTTATCGGCAAGCTTTGAAATATGTACAGAGCCTTTGGGAGGATCATCATTTTGACCACACTTATCCTGCCGAACCATGATAGTCTATGGGCGGGATATCTTTTCAATTCAATTTTAATTTTATTCAACAATGGCATATAATTATCTAGGTATAGGTCAACAGTTGATCTTGACAAGAATACTCCCAGATATTTTAAACCTTTTTGTTTCTATCCAAAAGGATATCATTTTCGGAGGTCTCTACTCTCACTTTTTGGACCAAAATATTCAGTATTTCTGTTTTTTCCATATTTACCTTTAGATTTGAAACCTGCCCATATTTTCCCAATTCTTCCATGATTTTTGGGAGGGTTTGCATGGGGTTTTTTATATGAACCATAATATCATCCGCAAAAGCAGATATTTTATATTCTTGACCCCCTACTTCTATACCTTTAATTTCCTGGTTTGCTCTTATGGATGTTAAAAAAGGTTCCAATGTCAGCACAAAGAGCAAAGGGGAAAGTGGGCAACCCTGGCGAGTTCCATTAAAAAGCCTGAAGCTTTCTGAGAGGGTCCCGTTGACCATAATTTGGGCCGTAGGTATAGAGTATAAAGCCAGTATCGTCGCATAAATTTTCATATCCTCATTGATTAAGGACACTGGCCTAAAGCTAGAGCACATTGTGGGGTCTTTTCCCTCTTTTGCTAAGAGTGATATATAAGCGCCTAAGGCTTCTCTACGTATCTAAAATCCTTCCCCTATTGAGTTCATATATAAATAATTATAAAGGAGACAAAATTCCAATACATTTTTTGAAGTATATAGAGGTATAACCATCTGGGCCGGGGCTTTTCTCAGCCTTACTATCTTTAATAGCCTGCTCTATTTCTTCTCTAGAGATTTCCTTATCTAGTCCCTTTGAGTCATCCTCTGCAATTCCAGGTAGTTTTATTTGCTCTAAATATCCTCTTGTCTTATCCTTTCTATTTTGTATATCTCCGGGGTCCTGTATATCATTTACTCTGTATAATAATTGATAATACTCAATAAATATTTTATTTATATCCCTAGTGGAATATTTCATCTCTCCTATTTTATTCTTTATTTTTGCTATATAATTTGGGTTCCTTTTTGGTTTTATTTGCTCTGCCAGCAGTCTCCCTGATTTGTTACCAAATCTATACTGCTTTCTAGCCCTTTTTATAAAAAATTGTTTAGTTACTTGTTCCAGCATATCTCTTAAAGCTTCCCGCTTTCTCGTCACCTCTACCATTACTTCCTTATCGTTTACTCTTTTGTGTATTTCTTCCAGCTCCTGGATTTCCTGTAACAATGATTGTTTTTGTGCTGTCCAGATTTTTTTCTTCTTAGCGCCTTCTGCAATCAATCTCCCCCTCATGAATACCTTATGGGCTTCCCATAGGACAGTTGGTGCGATGTTCTCTACATTATTCTCTATGAAAAAGAGAGACAATTCTCCCTCCAAATCTTTCACTATGGCCTGATTATATAGAAGTGATTTGTCCAACCTCGAGGATCTTTGCCTACCCGGTATATCTTTAAAGTTCCAAGCTAACAACGACCGGAGCATGATCCGAGAGGGTGATCGATTTCACTTCTGCCTTTGTTAATCCTTCCAAGAGCTGATGGTCTAGGAATACATAATCAATCCTTGAATATGAGGAATGTACCTGGGAGTAGTATGTAAAGTCCCTCCCCCTTGGGTGCAGGACTCTCCATACTTGTACAAGATGCTGCTGATGTAATTTTTGTTTAACAGACCTAAAATGTTTTCCCTCCGACCGTAGAGAGATACAGGCTGAGTGTCTAAGCTCGGGTCGAAGACGAAATTCAAATATCCTCCCATTATCACATTTCCTTCTCTAAAATGTTCCAATTTGCTCAAAACATTTTTAAAAACAAACTAGGGTGGACATTAGGACAGTAAATATTTACTAGTGTGTATTCTTTATTAAACAAATATCCCTTTACAAATAGGAACCTTCCCTCGGGATCTGATTCCATTCCTTTTAAAATTAATGGTGTATTCCTATCAAAGCCCACCGCTACTCCCTTTGATCTCTTATTGGTGGAGTACCCATGAAACCATACTGGGAAATCTGTAGAGTTTAGGCCCACCCTGGATAAGTACTTAAAATGAGTCTCTTGCAAGAAAATTATATTTGCTGCCAGATCTTTTATTTCCTGTAATATTTGATGGCGTTTCTCCGGACTGTTTAGACCTCTAACATTGTAGGTAACTATCTTTAAAGGAAGCATTTCTTAATTAAATGCGGTTTAAACTGCTGACTTCATTGCCCTAGTTTCCGAGGTCAGTGCAAGAATTTTTCCAGGATCCACCCATACAACCAATACAAAACAAAATAACATAACATATCCACAAAACCCCCATCCCTTGAGCACCGCCCTCCCCCTACCCCTCCCACCCTACATTGAGAATCAATGTTATGGCCCATCCGGGTGTCGCCTGGATGTACAGCGTCCAACCAGATGGGGCATTTTCTGGGGGGCCTTATATGACCTCCCGATCGGCCGGGCCTCATCCCTACTACAGGGATGGTCCTGGTCGGTCGGAGGGACATCGCCAACCTCCACCGTCCCCCCCCCCAAGCAACCACCTCTTCACCTACCCACCCTCTCCCACCCTGCTGCCCATAGCGCTTATTTATTTATTAACTTAATTTACTGCTCATTGTTCTAACTTTTGTTCTAAACTTTTTTCCACGGCCGATCTTTTAAATTTCTTCCATTCTGATGACTTTTTCTCCCAGTTTTCTATTTGTGGCATTGGTACATCTAATTTATTACAGAAACCCTTCAAGTCCTCTGGAAATCGCAAGGTAGCCGAGACTCCCTGTTTTTTTGCTGTCAGGCAGGCTGGGAAACCCCATCCATAGACGATCTTTTTTTCCTGCAGTTGTTTTAACAGGGGCTTCAATGCCCTCCTGCGGGCTAGAGTCTCTTGTGCTAAATCTGTAAACACCAGAATCTCTGCACCCATAAATTCAATCGGCGTAGAGTTCCTCAGTCCCTGTGTAACTTGTTGTTTAAATTTAAAATTTAAAAACCGCTATCACATCTCTTGCTGTTTCTGTTGATGGTGATATGATTCTTTATACTCTATGCACTCTTTCAAATGACATGGGGGTTACTACCTCCCTCTTCAGTATTTTATTAAACAGTTCACAATGAAGGGACAGGGCCCTGCTCAGGCTAGACGACATCTCTGCTAACCATTCACAACACCTGATCGACATGAACAGGCAAATCGAGGACCTAGACAATAGGGGACGCAGGCACAACATTAGGGTGAGGGGGGTCCCAGAAACAGTACCCCCAGAGAATGTGAGGCCTACTCTATCCGCCATCTTTAACTCCCTATTAGACAGGCCTGAACAGTCCCCTATCGAATTTGATAGAGCGCACCGGGTGCTCAGGCCTAAGGCTCCGGATGACAACCCACCCAGGGATATTATTTGCTGCCTGCCGAATTTTGGTCTAAAGGAGGATATATTGCAAAAAGCAAGAACCGCAGACCAAATTCAACACGGGGGTGCCACGATCCAACTATTCCAGGACCTCTCCCCGATCACACTTAAGAACAGAAGAGCATTAAAACCCCTCCTTACCGTTCTTGGAGAGAAAGGAATGAATTACAGGTGGAAGTTCCCTTTTGCACTCCAGGCTAACTACATGGGCAAACAACATCTGCTCAGAGTCCCGGAGGACCTTATGAAATTTTTCGACGCCATACAGATTGCACCTGTTGAATTACCTGACTGGTATGCCGAATTTCTTTTGCCACCACTCATCAATAATCCCCAACATTCGCCGGGCCCACCGTCCCTTTTCTCCCCACTCCAACAAAGGAACCAGCGAGGCAACATGAACAGAAGATATAATGACTCGCCTGCACCATCAAAGAGCTCTAAGAGTCCCAGAATGAAGGATGTCCACCGTATGTGAAGCACCTAGAAGATACCATGTGGTACGTATGATACCAGACACTTACCCATTCCTGAATGTACCAGATACATCCACAAGAAGTCTCCAATTGCAAAGACAGATGTCTACACATGCAAGATAAACACAACATGCTAGGTCCGCATAAAATTGCTGTTAACCTCTTCCCCTTCTTGCATACAATGGAATCCCTTGTTTCCTTTTTTTTTGTTTTTCCCTTCATTTTTTCTTTGGCTTCTTATTATTCGCCACCAGTGAAGTACTTTTACCTACATCTCACCAAGGAGAATGCTGCAGTTCAGTTGTCTTTCCACTAGATCGGGCTATACACTGAAAAGCTTCCAGTGAATCTGAGTTAATACTCCTTGCAACCGAAGGATAGATTTTGCAGGGGAAAAAAACCCAGATTATGACGAACATTGAACAACCACACTGAGCAGCTGAACTTCATACACCAGTTGTCTAACTTTTTTCCTCCCCACAGATCTGCTCCACCCAAAAGTTTATTTCTCCACGCAGGACCTGACACCGTTTAAATGCAACTTGAACATCCATAGTTGGGATCTCAGAGTGACAACCCCACGGGTCAGGCCAATCAACACGCTTCATTGGTTTCACACAGTGATATCGGGGATCCCAGCATACCCTGAAACGAGGTGATAGTGAGTACTACAATACCCCTCCCCCCTTTTTTTGTTTCTTTATGTTTTTTCCTTTATTCAATTTTTTATTTTTTGGGGACTAACCTCTGATCTATACACTCCTGACTGATGCAGCAGAGCTACACTGATCCATTATTCACTCATCAACTGCATAACGGACTAGAGGCCTGGCACCAACCTGCCGCCTTGGAAACATACCCTGTGCCTTGGATAAGGCTAAGTAGAACCCCCCCCAGTCACTCCCCCTCCCTTTTTTTAAAAAAATTTCTATTCCACAGGGGTCTCTCCACGAAGTTCAGACTTTATAGCTACCTACCCACGTGATATATCCGACACCCTTACAGTGTCGCGATTTTGGCAGCTTAAATATACGCCACATACACAAATGGGTTCATATATGCATTTTTAAGATATATGAGGAAACTGCCGCTCCAGTTCTTGTTATTTGTATTTTTCCTTTTTTTTATATATATGTTACAAGCTGCTTTTGGCACTATTATGTTGTAAAGTATTTTGTTGTTTAGTTACTTAGAATGTCAGACCTCACTAGACAACTCTTGGGTCCACCATAGCCCTGACCCTAACATGGACTAAGCTAGATCTGACAACGTATACATTATACACATCCTCATCACATGGTTACACTACCGACACAACACCACCACACATCAACTCAGGCTCCCCACCAAGATACTCCAACACCTACTTTTCCTCCCATTTACCGGCCTCAGCTTAGACTAAAATTTACATGCCTAATCATTCCTCTTAGGTCCCGCGGCCCTATATCGCCCACAAACAAATAGATATAGAATACGTTCACTAATCGCTTATACACATATACATTGATTGTGTACTGAACCCTGACGGGCTGCAAAAACGATCCACGCTCGCACCTCCCACTTACCCCCAAGAGTACAATATAGTTCTTATTATATAAGAAACTACCTAACTCACCACCCATCTGGGTGTGTATTTGAGTATAACTCACCCTCCCTCAACCTTCGTACTCTCCATTAAACGTTTTCTTTTTTTCTATCCCCTCCTTTCTCTCCTTCTCCCCCCCCCCCTCCCCTTCCCGCCCTGTATCTCCCCTCCACCTCTTACACCTAACCCCACTCAAAAGGACAAAATGGCATACGCCTTCCTAGGAAAGTCACCCTCTCTGGTTTCACATAATGTCAATGGACTGAACATTTCCGAAAAAAGGACAAAGATGCTCAGGGAACTGAAAAAGTCCCGCCCCTCCATTGTCTTTTTGCAAGAAACCCACTTCAAGGGACAAAATATACCCAAAATTACAGACAATTTTTTCACGACAGCCTTCCACGCCACCAACCCACTGGCCAAAACCAAAGGAGTATCAATCTTACTCAAAAAAGACACACCCTTTATACTACAAAACCAGATATCCGACCCAGAAGGCAGATATCTATTTCTGAAAGGCACATGGGGAGGCTCCCCCGTCACTCTAGCCAACGTGTACTTCCCCAACTCGGCACACATTACATTCTGTCGCAAAATAATAGATGAGCTTAAATGGTTTGCAGAGGGCTGTATCATATTGGGAGGTGATTTCAATATCCCCCTCTCCCCACTGAAAGATACCTCAAACGGATACACCCACATATCCTACAAGATACTAAAGCGCATCAAGATTTTACTGCAATCCCTCACACTCGTAGACACTTGGAGAGCAATGCACCCCTCAGGAAAAGATTTCACCTTTTACTCAGCACCACACAAGAGATACTCCCGACTCGACATGATTTTTATATCCCAGAGAGATTTGGGTAGTGTACTCAGAGCTGAAATTGGCATTATGTCCCTATCAGATCATGCCCCCACTGCCGTCTCCCTTTCGCTGAACGCAAACAAGCGTACCGCATTTAATTGGAGGCTAAATACTTCCTTGCTTACAAATCAAGAGATTAGGGATGACATACATCAGACATACATCAGACAATCACGTCATACTTTACAGACAACAAAGATAGCGACACAAACGCCTTAAACAACTGGGAGGCTCACAAAACTGTAGTCAGAGGAGTGTTGATGAAATGGGGGGCGAGAAAGAAGAGGGAGAGAGAAAGGGAAATAACTCAGCTATCCAAACAAATAGCCAATCTAGAATCACTACATAAACAGTCCCTCTCCCTAGCAGTGGAAGAGGAATTGACAAAATGCAGATCCTCCCTAAAACAGATTTTAAATTTAAAAGTAAGGAAAGCACTCCTCTTTAAGAAGAACATCTTCTACGAACAAGGAGACAAAAGTGGGAAACTACTTGCTAGGGCCCTCAAAGATGCACAAACAGTAAACCATGTACATGCCATCAAAGATAGATCGGGGATACTAAACCACGACCCGGAGAAAATAGCCGGACTTTTCTCAAAGTTCTATGAAAAACTATACAACCTCCCTGACCAACACAAACCCCAACACATCACGAGCTCTAAAAAAGAAGCCATTCTCGAATTCCTAAAAAACAGTGAACTCCCCACCCTGAACCATGAGGACGTGTCCAAATTAGAGGAACCTATACATTTGTCAGAGATTCAGGCAGCTATATTAGACCTGAAAGCCGGGAAGAGTCCAGGCCCCGACGGCTTCACCTCCCAGTACTATAAGACCTACACTAATATCCTTTGCAAGCCTCTTATGTCCGCCTATAACCACTTAGCAAAAACCAAACATGAATCTAAATCCTTCCTATTAGCCCACATTGCAGTAATCCCCAAACCAAACAAGGACCACTCGGAATGCGCCAACTTTAGGCCCATATCATTATTAAACATAGACTTAAAACTCCTGACAAAAATCCTGGCCAACAGATTAAAACCTCTTCTCAACAAAATCATAGGCCCCGAACAGGTGGGCTTCATGCCCGGAAGAGAAGCCCGTGACAACATCACGAAAGCACTTAATCTGATTTACTCTGCACAAACCTCTAAGACAAAAGGGATGTTACTCTCCACCGACGCCGAAAAGGCTTTCGATAGAATCTCATGGGAATACATGTTTTCTACCTGCTCCCATATTGGGCTAGGGGAAGGCATGTTGTCTTGGCTGGCAGCCCTATACCAAAACCCACAAGCAAGAATTAAAGTTAACAATACCCTATCCAAGCCAATAAACATATGAAATGGGACCCGTCAGGGCTGCCCCCTCTCCCCCATCCTTTTTATCATCTCACTAGAACCCCTGATCAGAGCGGTCAAACTATCTAGAGATGTGAGAGGCTTTAGAGTGGGCGGGACTGAATACAAAGTAGCCGCTTATGCGGATGATCTTCTATTTTTTCTTTCAAAACCCTTCTTCTCCATCCACAATCTACAAAAATTATTTGAAACATTCGGGTACATCTCAAACTTCAAAATAAACAAATCCAAATCCGAAGCCCTGAATCTGACCCCAACACAAGACCAGGTCGACCATATAAAATCTAACCATCCTTTCCATTGGGTCCCCTCCTCCCTTAAATATTTAGGGATCCACCTGACAAAAACCATAGACGCACTCTTCCAGGCTAACTACTCTCCATTACTCCGATCAATCTCCATTGACCTCCAAAAATGGTCCCCAAAATTATTCTCATGGTTCGGGAGAGCATCGATCCTGAAAATGACAATCCTCCCCAGACTTCTTTACATCTTTAATGCCCTTCCAATACACATAACGGAATCATTTTTTACCAAACTAATTAGACTTCAAAGAAAATTCCTATGGGCTGACAAACACCTCAGAATTAATTTTAGACTCCTTACCTTACCCAAAAGCAAAGGCGGAATAGGTCTCCCAGATTATAAGAAGTACAACCAGGCATCTCATATCACCAGAATAATAGACTGGCACTGCCACGGTAAAGACAAAGACTGGGTGGAATTAGAAAGGAAAATGGCACCACACCACACCTTATTCGCACCTTGGGCCACACATACTATGGTACCTACTTCCATGAAACATCCCCTAATCGCAAATACACTCAAAATATGGCACAAAATCGCTACAAAATATGATCTAGCTACAACACCGGGCCCCCTCACCCCCATCTTCGGCAACCCTGACTTCCCTCCAGGTACTCAAGGCGGAGGTGACTTAAACCTCCTAGCCTCTGACTGTATTTCTGGGAGCAAAGTGAAAACATATGATGAGATGCGGACGGAGTTCGGGGAGGCTTTCCCGGGCCGCTGGTTCCATCTTCAACTACATAATTTTCTGGCTAACACCAAGTCTCTCACACTGTATAGCCGTCCAATGACTACCATGGAAGGCTTATGCCACAAACGAGAACAAGTCCCACACACTACCTCTTTAGCCTACTCCTGGCTCATACAGCCATCACAAACAGAAATATATGGGCATAAACTACGGTGGGAGAGAGACCTGGGTATAGACATAGATGACTCACAATGGGAGAAGGCTTGCATCCTCTCGCATAAATGCTCCTTGAGCACTAGGCACCAAGAGATCTCCTATAAGATACTTACACAATGGTACATAACACCACAAAGAGCCAACAAATGGTTCAATAGCGTCTCAGACATCTGCTGGCGTTGCAAAAAAGAAGTAGGATCCTTCTTACATATATGGTGGGATTGCCCTGGGATTTGTACTTACTGGCAAAATGTGACTAAATGGATAAGACACATAACTGAAACTACGATCACACTGGATGCTGCCGCATGCCTACTTCACATAAATCATCTCCCAATTAGCAAATACAAGAAAACCCTTACCAGACACTTATTGAACGCTGCCAAAACCCTCATTCCCCTCCATTGGAAATCGACCCAAGCCCCTGGGATCAGAGACTGGCTAGATAGAGTTGCATACATATTCAAAATGGAGGAATTAGTAGCCATGAAGCAAGAAAGAAGCTCTAACTTTAACGATTTGTGGCAACCATGGTTCTTGTTTACATACTCCGATGAATACCAATCACTGTATCGATGACCCTATTCTGTGCCTTACACATGTTTGTACCGAATTCATTGCTTGCCTCTTTTAACCATCTGATTGTACAAGATTCTGGGTAAAGAGCAACATTATTGACAAATATGTTTGGATGACTTTCCCCCTCAATGCCCCCCCCCCTTCCACCCTTACCCCACCCCCCCTCACCTCTCTATTCCCTCCCCTTCTCTCCCCTACCCCCCCCTTC
The DNA here is from genome assembly GCF_905171775.1 of Rana temporaria. NCBI lineage: Eukaryota > Metazoa > Chordata > Amphibia > Anura > Ranidae > Rana > Rana temporaria. Next base: position 113,470,405 of record NC_053496.1, read on the forward strand.
CACTTCTCTTTTTCTTATATTCATGTCTGCTCAATATGCATTTTGAATTGCATGATTAATGCCTTGTCAGTTCATGCCATGTTCTAGTGTACGCTGACATATACAGTTATTGTGTTTATTTGCTTTGTCAGAATTAATATCCTGTCACAAATATGTCTAATGTATGACTTGTTTATTCTCTAATAAATATTTCTTGATTGAGAAAAAAAAAAAAAAACAGTTCACATATTGTTGTTTCTAAATTACTGTTCCCAATTGACTCTGGGAGTCTGCGTATCCTCAAATTATTACGTCTGTTACGGTTCTCTTGATCTTCTAGCTTATACCGGATATTCCTCCTTTCAATCCACTCTGAATCTACCCTCTCCTGTAGCTCCAGTATCACATTTTTGTGGTCTTCCAAATGGGCTTCGGATTCTTCCACCCTTTGTAACACATTTTGTATGTCCATTCGGGTGGCCCCCAACTCTCTTTTAATCATACCTTCTAAATGGGCCATCATCTCCACCATGTCTTGCTTTGTAGGGAGTGCCAGAAACGTATCTATTTCTTTCTCCATTTTTTCTTGATGTTGGGCTCTTATGCCGTCGTATCTTAGGCTGCATTCTGACGCTGGCCGCTAGGTGACGTTCCCGTAGTTGTCAGCGTAGAGTATGCAAATTGCATACTCACGCCGATTCACGAACGTACGCGTGCCCGGCGGTCGTGTTTTACGTCATTTGCGTTCGTCGCTTTCGTCGTAAGGCTGCTCCTGCTATTAGGAGGCGCAGCCAATGGTAAGTATAGACGTCGTTCCCACGTCGCGATTTTTTAAATTTACGTTGTTTGCTTAAGTGGATCGTGAATGTCGCTGGATGCCATTTACGTTCACGTCGAAGCAAATGACGTCCTTGCGACGTCATTTACCGCAATGCACGTCGGGAAATTTTCCCGATGGAGCATGCGCAGTACGTTCGGCGCGGGAACGCGCCTAATTTAAATGATCCACGCCCCCTATGGGATCATTTAAATTACGCGCGCTTACACCGGCCCCTTTTACGAAACGCCGCCGCAAATTACGGAGCAAATGCTTCGTCAATGAAGCGTAGCTCCAGTAATTTACGGAGGCGTAGCGTAAAAACGGTACGCTGCGCCGCCGTAGCAGTGCGCGCCCCTACCTGAATCTACCCCACTGTGTCTCTATCTCTCTCTCTGACTGTCTGACTTGTCTTTAACAAAGCCGGAACACACTACATGAGGCCGCCTTGCAGGCAGCCTTATATAGTGTGGGGCGTGTACTAAACCCCCTGAGCCATAATTGGACAAAGCCACCCTGGCTTTGGCCAATTATTGTTCTTCATTTTTTGTGCCTTGTGATTGGCCAAGCATGCAGGGTCATGGTGCATGCTTGACAAATCATCAGCGCGCAACGCTGCAGTGAATTATGGGCCGACGAGCATCACTCGAATTTGGCGCGAACGACCCGTTTTGTTCGAAATTCGTTGAATGTACGAACAGACGATGTTCGAGACGAACACAAAGCTCATCCCTACCCCTCACTTACAGGTCTCACAGGCTTTGCTGAAGCAGTGGGAGCCAGTGAAGAAGGAGAGGGGGGAAGGGCCGAATCCCACTATGTATATAGATGGAAACAGCAAGGCTCAAGAGTAAGCCTGCTGTCAGGTCACCTGAGGCCAGGTGACAGATGCACTCTGTTGGAGTCAGGAGTACACCACTAATTTAGTGGACCCTAGGACTGACTGCTGTGGATGGAACATTCGGAGGTTCAGGAAAGCAGGTCCACTGGAGCACCAACACAGATTCCACTGGGAGCTAGAGCATAGATTCCCTAGGGCACAGAGTCTAAGATCCAGCAGGTGTTCACCAGAGCCTCTAGTGGGGAGGATGGACTGCGCTGCAACTGGCTCCAGGTCACAGCCGCCAGGGTCTCCCAGCTCACGCTCTCGGTAGACTACATGAGAAAGAGTAAGGAAGCAGCAGACTGGAACAAGGATAGTCAGGAGATAGCCAAAACGTCAGGGCAACAAGCAGATAGAGATAGTCGAAGAACACATGAAATGTCGGGGTATGAAGCAGGCGAGGACAGTCAAGAACAAGCAAAGTCGGTAAAGAGGATCAGACATAGAACATAGAGCAATGAGCACATGGAAGCCAAAACACATAATATTGATCAGCACAGCTGGCTTGCAGTGCACAGGTTAATACATAGTTCCTTGATAGGGCCTGGGGTGGAGCCATGCTTAGAGGAGTGATTACTTAATCAGCCAGGTGAGAGTGGCTGGCCACTTTATCTGAGCACATGGAGAGGTAAGCAGGTTTCTATGGAGGCATTTGTTGGAGAGGAGGAGCCAGGAATACTGGCAGAGGACCTGAGAAGAGTAGCTTCGGGGCCACTCTGGGCAATTCTATTGCACAAAAGCAGGAGAGTAGGTTTGTTAGTATAAAAATAAAAAATGCATTTACAATCACTTCAATTGCAGCAGCTGCTGTTAGAACAATCTTTGTCAGAGCCTTTTCCCCAAGACCTTCATTTTACTAATATTATGCAGTCGTCATCATCTCGTTAAGAGCTTCCTGTTTGGTGGCCATGGCTCTCTCATGAACCTTTCTCACCTGGCATCTCTGTGGACCACAACCCTGGACTTGTTGTCTCAACACCACCACCCCGCCTTCCTACAACACCTTGTTAACACATCCTTATGACTAGACATGTGCACAACAAAAATGTTCGTATTTTTTTGTTCCGTTTCGTCTGCACAACAAAAAATTTCGTATTTTTTTGTTCCGTTTCGTCTGCACAACATACATTTTCGTATTTTTTTGTTCCGTTTCGTCTCGTTCCGTAGATTCGTAAAGATTTGTAATTTCGTAAGACTCAAGCTCCTATTCGGACCGGTTCGTATTTCGTAAGACGCAAGTTTTCCTATTCGGACCCGTTCGTATTTTCGTAACAGTTTTATTTTCGTTTATACTGAATGAGTCGTAATTCTGTCTACTTTATTTTCGTTGATTCGAAATTCGTAATTTTGTTAGATAATAATTTTCGTTTAATGGATTTGTAATTTTGTACTTTCGTAAATACATAGCAACACGCGGCTAATCCATAATAAGATATACTTTCTCTTAAGCCCTGTACACACGGTCTGACTTTTTGCCAAAAAATCCGACCGCGTGTACGCTCTATCGGACAAACTTTTTCGGTTTCATAAGTCCGGCCAACTCCCTTCAGACAAAAATCCATGGAATAGTTTGTTTGAAGTCCAATCGTGTGTACGAGGCTTTACACTGTACAATGTGACTCCGCAAAAAAGATAAGCTGATTGGCTAAGATATTAAGTAATCACTCACTAACTACACTGCCCAGTGCCCATTCGAAAGAACGATACGAGTACACAAATTTACAAACAGACAAAGAAACGGATTTACAAAACACACAAATGAAAATACGAACATACGAATGAAAATACGAACAGACAAAGGATTTAAAATACGGAATGCAAATCGTTCGTTATAGATGTAATTTTCGTTCTTTTGCTTTTTCGGTGTTTTGTATTTTAGTAAGATTGTCCAATCATATTTTCGCTTGTTCATTATTTTGCTTATTCGTAATTCCGTAATTTTCGTATTTTGGTTCTTTCAGCTTTTCGGATGTTCGAATTGATACGAATGTATGAAAACTAACAAATTCGTACGAAAATCTATTTGTTACCAACGGGAACGCACATGTCTACTTATGACAGTAATGGCATTACTTTCATAACCCTTCCCCTCACCAGTACATCCATGACCCTTCTCCCATCTATCAGGCTGGCAGATTAACCAACCAGCCTTTTGTCTCCCCATTCCCATTTTTATGGCACTAACTGCATCATTAAGACTACCCTTCATCTCACAGCCTTGCCTTCACTAACTACTTTTTCCTTTCCCTCCACCAATACTCTATAAAACTGTCTGTACAGCATCCTCATGGCCCTTCTCTTCACCTTTTAATTCTTCAATCCTTGACAGCCCTTATTTTTTTATGGCAAAATTCAACCATGGGCACAGCCAGAACCTAGTACCCCTCTATTCTTTCTTCTCTACACCTATCCCTGGCCTATGACAAATAAAAAATAATGAGAATTGAAAGGTGTGCCTAACCTGCCAACATCCTATATAGCAGCATAGAGCTGGGCTGTCTCCACCTTGTCAGCTGTGAATACACACAACTGACTGCGGAGTCCATGATGCCTCTCAGACATGCCGTTGCATGGTGAGGCCACGCCCCTAGGGGTGGTGCATCGCCACGCACCATAACATCACCGGCTTCACACCTGTAGAACAGAATCCAGCAAGGGGGAGGCAGGATCGCTCATCCCAGTGCAAGAGTTAGGCAGAGATGGAGCTAATCCATCAACAGTCAGGTCCGCACTAGTAGAGTTTACCCGCTGGGTGTCAGCACACAGACAACCAGGATAGAGACAAAGTGCAGAGCCACCTAGTGGATGAAGAATAAAACAGCCAGTGTGTTTACAGGAAAAATAATGATGACCTAATCAAAAAATTTGCATAAAGAAGTTGTTATTAATGCAGAATCATTGGGCAAAGAGTAAGTCCCTATAAATTTAGCTCACAAACCCCAGATGTAAATCCAGGAAGGAATGATCTAAAGTTGAAAGCCTCATTAAATCCAGGCGGTAAAGTGGCCTGTAAATGGAATATCCATCGTAATTCGCACTGGAGGAGGCGTTTATTAAAATCGCTGCCTCTTGCATGGAAGTGTATCTGGTCCAAGGCTACAAAGTATACCATGGGGAGTGAATTGTGGTGTACCAAGGCCATATGTCGGCCAATAGGCACATCCGGATCGTGTTTGCGAATTGTGGTGTTATTTATCATTTTCTATAAATATCATTATATATCTATACTTGTATTACAGACAGGAACATTAGCCTTACAAACTACAATACCACCCCTGATGAAAGAAAAGACGCATATCTATGCAACAATTTCCGAAACATGTTGGGTATATGTATGTGAATCCAACTGGTTTACCTCAATTTGTTTTGAGCATTAATCTGGATCTACAGTTTTGGGCTAACTTTACATGTTCTTCTTTATGACGATTCATTGGCATATTGTTCCATTGTATATTTAAAGTGAACCTGTGTCTATACACATTGCACTTTTTTATATCTTTTCTATATTAATAATGTAGGCACTCGTGCCGTTTTTTATCAAAAACGATTCATAATATTGGAAGGGAAATTTTTTTCGCTGAACAGTCCAAATAAAGATTAATTATATGAATAGTCCCAAAGTTGTGCACGATTGGACAGAAAATGCAATATGTCATGCAATGTTCTAAAATTTGGGTCAAAACCTTATGAAAGACATGCTTACCAAATAGTAAGGCACTAGAGCAGGTGGCTATAACCCAGCACAGGCCTTTGGTTTGTGGGACAACACAAACTCTCCAGTGTGTGGTTCAAGGTCTGCAGGTGGATTTGAGATTGGCTCCGGCAAATGATTAGTGATTATCCAAAAAGAAGAAAATATACCATAGCGTAATATTGTCAAGGCCAAAGATTAAAAATTACAGTATGAAAAATAAAAACTGCATCAACTGGCACCCAGTGAATAGATCACACATTTTAGACCCAGCATTTGGTCTAAAAAGTACCTGAAGGTAGGGATTGTGATCGTGGGGTGGATAGTGTATTGATGCATGCACAGAAGATCCAGAACTGCTAACTGGAGTTTGCATATTGGATCTATCACTGGTGGTTTTGGACCTAGAACGGCCATTGTTACCTGTTCTAGGTAGGGAGCTTTCCACATGGGAGGATTCCTCACGTGAGTAGTCACCCTGATGGCAAAGTTTTTGCCGTCTCCGATTCTTTTGCTGAGGGAGAGGCTGTGGGGAAGAAGCAGTCAGTGAATGTGCAAAAGATTCATGATAATTGTTATATACATTTTTTGTTTTGTTTGGAGGAGCGTCTACCATTGATTTGACTAGATTGCCATTTGTAGGCTTTGCCTTCTTCAAAGGCCTTTCTATCTCTTTGCAGCTTTTTTTCTTTTTTAATCAAAATATTTTTGTTAAATTGCTCCAAGTGACATTGAAGTTTCTCCTCGGATGCTGCAAAGAGAGTACGAGTATTGAGGGGCAACATTGACTTTTGTAATTGGTTTAGTTTATCATCCAAAACTGTTACATGTTTTTGATAGTCACTAATTAACAGTGACATCATATTTTTAGAACAAGATTTTAAGTTATCTTCCCAGGCAGTTTTAAAGCTGGGGTCAATGTTATTTTGAATTGGTGCGATGGGGACATATTGTGCCCCATCGTACGCCAATCTGTACCTAGGGGATTGGGAACACTCACTGCTTACAAATGAGTCGCTCTCTACCTACATGCACCATGTACTCACATGGAGACGATACATAGATGTATTCCTTATATGGGATGGCCCTGCTGAGCTCCTGCACGAGTTTCTAACTGCTATTAATAAGAATTAGTTCAATCACAGTTTTACTATATCACACATTAATACGGGAATTACCTTTTTAGACATACTTGTAAAAAAACAACCAGATGGAGGCCTCTCAAGCCAAATATACTGCAAACCTACAGCAGGGAATTCGCTGTTACATGCGACTACTGTAGCTTCCATCCAAAGCCCCTGCTGGCATCTATACCGTACAGCCAGCACCTTGGGGTACGTAGAAGCTGTTCAGACGACACCATATTTAAACAAGAGGCCGAAAAAGGCACAGAGAAAAACCCTCCAAATATCTTGTCATGATTTACTCAATACAGAAAAACAATCACCCACTGAGGATGCAACTAGAATTATCACCTTGTACTCAGTGCAACATAAACAGTTTATATGAATACTAAATAGGTATTGGCATTTACTAACTATGGACTCTTCACTGTCTCAATTTGTCTCAAGTGCACCTGCTGTCACCTTTAGAAGAGCGGCATCTACAGGTGACAGAGTAGTTACAAGCGAACATCAATCTCACAGAGGCGACACCTGTAAAATGTTAGGTATCTTCCCATGTGGAGAATGTCCATACTGCCAGTATATGGACAGACGTAAAAAACATAGACCTCCCAAATGGACAATGCTTCCTCCCAAAGCATTATGTCAACTGCAAAATTCCTGGCGTGGTGTATTTACTCACATGCGAATGTGGCTGCTGCTACTACGTCGGGATAACTATTAACAAGTTTTGGAAGAGAATTTACCAGCACATCTCCACAATTCGCAAACGTGATCCAAATGTGCCTATTGGCCGACATATGGCCTTGGTACACCCCAATTCACTCCCCATGGTATGCTTTCTAGCTTTGGACCGGATACACTTCCATGCAGAAGGAGATTTTAATAAACGCCTCCTCCATGGCGAATTACGATGGATATTCAATTTATAGGCCACTTCACCGCCTGGATTGAATGAGGCTTTCAACTTTAGATCATTCCTTCCTGGATTTACATCTGGGTCTGTGAGCTAAATTTATAGGGACTTACTCGTTGCCCAATGACTCTGCATTAATAACAACTTCTTTATGCAAATGTTTTGATTAGGTCATGTTTATAGGAAAAGAAAAGAAGGAAAACCGTGCTGTCAAGTAGTAAATATTTATAATATTAGCTGCCTGCACAACAGGTATACTGTATATAGGCAAAGTGGAAATGGTAAAGTGCGGGACTGAAAATCATGATTTTGATGTGATTAAAAATTATATAAATAGATGAATAAGAGGGTGCTATCTATATGAATTGAACCATTAGACTGCACTAATATCCTAATTTCAATATACACACAGAAGGAAATAAATGAATATTAACCACTTAACCACCGCTAGCCGTAAAATAACGGCTGCAGGGGGGTTCCTTAACTCGGGGTGGACGTTATATAACGTCCTCCCGGAGTTGCGCTCCCGCGCGCGCCCTGGGGTGCGCACACGGGAATGTCCGTGACCGCCGGGTCCAGAGGACCCGGCGCATCATGGATCACGGTAAATTGCCGCTGATAGCGGCCGTTTACCGATCGGTACAGTGTGAGAGGGGGGAGCACGGGTGTCAGCAGCGCTGTGGATGGATCTGTGACTATTGCAGTCACAGATCCATCCATCCCTGCTCAGCCATCCCTGCAACCCCCGCCCCAATACTGTGCAATACCCCCAGCAATACTCTTCCTTCCCTGCCAGTACTCTGCAATAGCCACGCGCAATACTCTGCAATAACCACGCGCAATACTCTGCAATAGCCACGCGCAATACTCTGCAATAGCCACGCGCAATACTCTGCAATAGCCACGCGCAATACTCTGCAATAGCCACGCGCAATACTCTGCAATAGCCACGCGCAATACTCTGCAATAGCCACGCGCAATACTCTGCAATAGCCACGCGCAATACTCTGCAATAGCCACGCGCAATACTCTGCAATAGCCACGCGCAATACTCTGCAATAGCCACGCGCAATACTCTGCAATAGCCACGCGCAATACTCTGCAATAGCCACGCGCAATACTCTGCAATAGCCACGCGCAATACTCTGCAATACCCACGCGCAATACTCTGCAATACCCACGCGCAATACTCTGCAATACGCCCCGCGCAATACTCTGCAATACCCCCCGCGCAATACTCTGCAATACCCCCCGCGCAATACTCTGCAATACCCCCCGCGCAATACTCTGCAATACCCCCCGCGCAATACTCTGCAATACCCCCCGCGCAATACTCTGCAATACCCCCCGCGCAATACTCTGCAATACCCCCCGCGCAATACTCTGCAATACCCCCCGAGCAATACTCTGCAATACCCCCGCGCAATACTCTGCAATACCCCCGCGCCAATACTCTGCAATACCCCCCGCGCCAATACTCTGCAATACCCATGCGCCAATACTCTGCAATACCCATGCACCAATACTCTGCAATACCCACGCACCAATACTCTGCAATACCCGGAAAATACTCTGGGGAAAAAATGCATTTTAACCACTTCTTGCCTGCCGGACGTCATATAACATCCTTGACTTTGTGCAGGGATATCTGAATGATGCCTGCAGCTACAGGCATCATTCAGATATCATCTTTTTCAGCCAGCGATTCCCTCCACCATAGGAATGATCATGGTGGCTGTTCCACCTCTTGAACGTTCTTACGGTAGGCAAAAGGGGACGTCCCCCCTCCCTTCGCCCTCTGGTGCTTCCGACTCACCGCTACGATCAAAGCCAGGATCGTTTTTTTTTTTTTTGTCAGGCTTCCCAGCCTAGAGGTGAGATGTGGGATCTTATTGACCCCATATCTCACTGTAAAGAGGACCTGTCATGCTATATTCCTATTACAAGGGATGTTTACATTCCTTGTAATAGTAATAAAAGTGATCAAAACATTTATTTTTGGGGAAAAACATGTCAAACTAAAATAAAGTAAAATTAACAATAAAAAAATTAAATAAAAAGTTAAAGCGCCCCTGTTCCCATGTGCTCGTATACAGAAGCGACCGCACACGTAAGTCCCGCCCACATATGAAAACGGTGTTCAAACTACACATGTGAGGTATCGTTACGAACGTTAGCAATAATTTTGGCCCTAGACCTCTTCTCCAACTAAAAAGATGTAACCAGTAAAAATATTTAAAGTGTCACCTATGGGGATTTTTAAGTAGCGAAGTTTGGCGCCATTCCACAAGCGTGTGCAATTTTGAAGGGTGACATGTTGGGTATCTATTGACTCGACGTAACTTTATCTTTCATATTATGCAAAAACATTGGGCTAACTTTAATGTTTTTTTTTTTAAAAAAGCACAAAACTGTTTTATATCCCAAAAAAATGCATTAGAAAAAATGCTGTGCAAATACCATGCGCGATAAAAAGTTGCAACGACCGACATTGTATTCTCTAGGGTCTTTGCTAAAAAAGAATATATAATGTTTTGGGGTTCTATGTAATTTTCTAGCAAATAAATGGTGATTTTTACATGTAGGAGAGGAATGTCAGAACTGGTCTGGGTGTTCCAGAACGCCTGATGGTGCTCCCTGCATGTTGGGCCTCTGTATGTGACCACGCTGTGAAAAAAAAAAAAAAAAAAAAAAAAAATCTTGATTTTTGCAAAGAATTGTGGGAAAAAATGACAACTTCAAAAAACTCACCATGCCTCTTTCTAAATACCTTGGAATGTCTTCTTTCCAAAAAGGGGTCATTTAGGGGGTATTTGTACTTGTCTGGCATGTTAGGGTCTCAAGAAATGAGATAGGCCGTCAGTACTTCAGGTGTGATCAAATTGATCAATTTTCAGATATTGGCACCATAGCTTGTGGACCCTATAACTTTCACCCAGACTAAATAATATTCAAATTTTTTTTGTTGTTACCAAAGATATGTAGCAGTATACATTTTAGGCCAAATTTATGAAGAAAAATATTTTTTTTGCAAAATTTTATAATAGAAATGAAGAAAAATTCATTTTTTTACAAAATTTTCGTTCTTTTTTCATTTATAGCGAAAAAAATAAAAAAAACGCAGAGGTGATCAAATACCACCAAAAGAAAGCTCTATTTGTGGGAAAAAAGGACAAAAATTTCATTTGGTTACAGTGTTGTATGGCTAGGAGTTATTGTCATTCAAAATGTGAGAGCACCGAAAGCTGAAAATTGGTCTGGTTATTAAGGGTGTTTAAGTGCCCAGTTGTCAAGTGGTTAAAAAAACAGCCAAAATTAATAGTGCATAAACATAAAAAAATAAAAATCCTGATAAACAAAGTGTATAGATGTACAAAGATAGATAAATATCTATATTGAACATCAAGGTGATTGTATTAGTAACCACCAATAAACCAAGTGTGTTAGTAAACGAGTATAAAGTCCAAACAATTCCACTGAAATGAAAAATGACTATATAAATCAGTTGTCTGTAGGTAATCCACCACCGTGAAGATTGAAGGCTTACCAAACGAGTTGGACCCAGCGAGGCTTACGCCTGATGAGTCAAACAGGCTTGTTGATGTATCTCACTCAGGAAGAATTAAACAAGTATGGAACCAGGCAAAGATATATCACAGAGTTGACATCAATGAATATAGACCATGAATGGAGGAGCAGCAGTACTTCACATATAAATCCTCCCAATGTAACATGGTAGAAGGAAAAAGTTTGGGCCACATAGTGTGATTCCGTTTCAAAATTAGAACATTTATTAAAAATATAAAATGGTCACTCACATTTGAGAAGACATAAAAAGCACATGGGTGCCATCTTTACAAACAGGAAGTAGTTAATTTCCTGGTTTTGGCAATTATAGTGCTGGGGGTTGCACTTTAAGCCTCACTCTGAATTGTGGCTTGCACCTCAAGCCTCACTCTGAATTGTGGCTCAAGCCTCACTCCTAAAGTAAAAATGGTTTATTTGAAATTTAATTAGTATGTGAATATTATTTACAAATAAGCCACAAGGTCTGATTCTTCCAGCTGAAATATGTATAAAATGTGTATTATGAGGCTGCAAACTAATAAAAGTATTGCTAAGCCTAAATAAATATAAAACGAATGCGATTCAATATTGTAATGTCAGGAATCCACAACAAAATGGCCCCCAACTCGGAAGTACAACACCTCCCGACTCACGAGTAGAGATGGCCTGGCAGTAGTTTCGCAGGACAGCCAATTGAGACATTTCAGCACATGGACATGCCCCCTACCTTATAAATAGACCTTGTAAGAGAACTGTCACCTTCCTTCCTGGGCGCTCTCTGGCTCACACGGGCGTCCTGAGATACTTAGGCGTACCAATACGCATGTGCGTGCACATGGGCACGCCAATGCGCGTATGTGTGCGCAACGGACGCAGTGCGCGTGCAGGTACGCGCCCCTAGTGCCAATTGGCGCCATACGGCCTATTTAAGGAAGTACTTGACCCCAGACCCTTGCTGACTGGTCTTCAGCTTGTACCCTGATACTCTGAATCCTGCTATCATCTTGCTGATCTTCTGTTGCTGAACCCGGCTGGCCCTGACCCTGTTCCTGAACTCTGTTGTATTCTGACTACCGGTTTCTGATCCTGGCTACCCACCTGACGCTGCTCCCGCCTGCTGCTTGGTACCTCGCTGCCCGCCTACCTCTTGACCCGGCTACCTGTTTGCCCCCGCATCTGTTTCCTGTGTTGCGCCCTGGCAATCCTCGAGTGTCTGCGACTTGCTCCTGCGACCTCCTGCGACTTCCTGCTGCAAGCCTTCCAGGAACTGCATCTCATCTGATGTCCAGTGTCACTGCTCCAGCGGAGTGCCTCCTAACCTCAGCTGATCCTCGGTGTACTATCATCCTCCATGATATGATGGTCCTCCTTCCCATCCCGGCTGGCACCTCCCGCTACTGCTGTCGGAGTCTTCACCTGCAGGCACTCGTGTTCCTCCTGACCCTTGGTGTCCTCTGTTTCATCTACAGCGGTGCCAGGGCGGGAGATACAAGAGAGGCCGACCTCGTCATCTCAGTCTCCCATCAGGTACGTGACAGACCTGATCTGGCGGCCATCTTACATTCTGCTATTTGTCAGTGTAGGGAGAGGTTGGTGTTTGGAGCAGGGACAGGCTGTACTCAATCAAATAGCTATCTAAAAGGTCCACAAAAGTCCTTTTAAGGACTGCTATAGGTGTGCTACTTGCTGTGCAGTATATAGGTGTGTAATACATTCATATACTTTTTGTCAGTGTAGGGACAGGTTGCTGTTTCCAGCAGAGACAGACTGTAGTGACACAAATCGTTACCTAAACAGGTCCACAAATGTCCTTTCAAGCACTGGTATAGGTGTACTACTTGCTCTATATAGTGGATTTGTATTGTGCAGCATTGTGACTGGCGGTGTATTTGGTTACTGCTGAATTTTTGCCTCTTTCGCTACGTTACCTCTGCTACAAACATTAACAAAATTTCCTGAAGACAACGTTTCATAACTGGTGCGATAAACCAGTGGCCCCCCAAAACTACAGATTTTATTATATACCTTCTTCCACATACTGTATACTTCTCTAGAGACTTTTGTCACAAGTTAATTAAAAAAATGACAGGCAGAGGAAGAGGCAGACCCTTCCGCAGGGGTGGTAGGGGTAGGGCAGGAGCACCAGGCCGGAGCCAAAGTGGGAAGTGGCACAATGTTCGTTCGATTACATCAAAGGATGCACCAGACTTGGTTGAGTGGCTCACCACCACCACCACCACCACCACCACCATATACCCTCCGCTTGAGCCACAGGAATTATTTTCCAATCCATCAGAAGACATTTCTGGTGGGCAGCCATTCTTGGCATTGGATCAGGAAGAGGAGGTAGCAACAGCCTGCACTCAGCAGTCTGGCGACAGTACTCAGATAAGCCCAAGGAGGTTGGTGCCCGCTGTTGCTGCCTACTCCGAGATCTGTATTGTTAGTGATGGGGAAGGTGACGTCGATGATGACGTGTCTACAGACGTCACGTGGGTGCCCACAAGAGAGGAAGAAGAGGGAAGGTCAGAGAGAGAGATGGACCAGCATATAGGGAGGAGAAGCAGGATGAACTTACATTGCACAGGAGGGACAAACCAGACTCCTAATGTATCAGGAGCGAGCCATCAACCATGTATGGTCACATCTGGCACTCCCAGGACGCTGGCTGATGGCTCCGCAGTGTGGGATTTTTTAACATGTCCACTGCAGACAATAGTGTTGCCATCTGCAGCCTTTGCAGTCAACGTATTAAGTTGCGGTAAAACCAACACTCACCTAGGGACGACCGCCTTAAGAAGGCACCTGGTCTCCCATCACCGAGCCCAGTGGGAGCAACTCCATCAGAACCCACAAAGCCACACTCCAGGCTCTCACTGTCCAGCCTCTTCTTCTCCTTCTCCTTCTCCTTCCCCTCTATGCTTACAATTGTCCTCCACTCCACCTTCCATCATGCCTTCCTCACATTTTTCTGCAAAAAGGCAGGCTTGCGTGGCCCAAATGTTTGATCATAAAAAAACGATGACGCCGGATAACCCTCTTGCCCAATGGTTGACCGCTGGCTTGTCCGAACTGATAGCCCGCCAACTACTGCCATATAAACTGGTGGACTCGGAGGCCTTTCGAAAATTTGTGGCCATTGGAACACAACAATGGAAGGTCCCAGGAAGGAAAAAAAATTCACAGAAGGGCATCCCAGAGCTATATGGCCATGTTCAGCGGCAAGTGAATCTCTGGCACACAGTGTCGGTGCCAAGATACATCTGACCACAGACACGTGGTCTAGCAGCCACGGGCAGGGAAGGTGTATAACTTTCACTGCCCACTGGGTGAACCTTCTGACGGCCGTCAAGCATGTAACCCGTGGCACCCATGTAGATTTGGTTTTACCGCCATGGATTGCATGCAGGCCTGCCTCCTCTTCTCCTTTTCCTCCTACTCCATCCTCCCTCTACTCCTCGGCTGACTCCTCATTTTCCAATGCTACCATCTCTTCCGCTGCACTGCCCAAGATCCCCAGAACCTATTCGACACGCCAGGTGAGAAGTTGCCATGCTGTGCTGCATCTGTTGTGCCTGGAAGACAAGAGCCACACTGGTCCTGCACTCCTTTCAGCTTTGCGTTCACAGGCAGATCAGTGGCTAACCGCTCAATTTGACAGTTGGTAAAGTGGTGTGCGGCAACGGTGCCAATGAGATCACCAAACTGATCAGTCACAGCCAGGGCGCCATCAGTGACATTGTACCTTACACCTTCTTTCTGGCGCGTGCATTGTGTTGTGTCATTGATCAAGCCGTTGAGGAGCAGGAAGACGAGGAAGTCGCAATGCTGGATGAATTCCCAGGGGGGCTACGCAATCTTTTTTTTTTTATTCAAATATTCTTTATTCATTTTCTACCGTACAAAAGCATAAAAACATTTTACATAGCATATGTCCTTATATGTAGGGTTGAGCGAACCCGAACTGTAAAGTTCGGGTTTGGTACGGACTTTGGGTTTTTCCCGAACCCGGACCCGAATAATTGAAAAAAGTTCGGGATCGGAGTTCGGGAAAAAAAAATGCACAGAGGTCCCCGCAAATTCAATAACCAGACCCTTTAGGTCTGGTATGGATATTAAGGGGAACCCCGCCGTCAATTTAAAACAAAAATGACGTGCGGTTCCCCCTAAATATCCATAACCAGACCCGTTATCCGAGCACGTTGACCTGGCCGGCCGCAGAAAAGAGGGGGGATAGAGTGCGGCCCCCCCCCTCTCCTGAACCGCACCAGGCCACATGCCCTCAACATGGGGAGGATGTCCCCATGTTGATGGGGACAAGGGTCTCATCCCCACAACCCTTGCCCGGTGGTTGTGGGGGTATGCGGGCAGGAGGCTTATCAGAATCTGGAAGACCCCTTTAACAAAGGGGACCCCCAGATCCTGACCCCCCCTGTGTGAAATGGTAATGGGGTACACTGTACCCCTACCATTTCACGAAGGAAGTGTAAAGTCTTGTAAAAAAAACACACACTGACACCGTAGAATAAAGTCCTTTATTAATAAAAAAAAAAAAAAGAAAAAAACTCCAGCGGTGATGATCCACTCGTTCCCGGCTTCCTGCGTTGTCCTGATCCTGCGACAGCTGCGGGTGATCTCCAGCGATGAGAAGATCCTGTGTCGGGTGATCTCCACTCCAGCGATGAGAAGATCCATCCATCCAGCGCAGCAGCATCCCCGACCTCCTCTCACCGCTGGACACAGCCCAGCGAATGACACGACTGCAGCTGTGACATTACTTATATAGAGGAGGCAGGGCCACCCGTCACGTGACCCTGCACCCTCTGACGTACCCTCTGCTACGTCACTGGGGAAGCCCAGGAAGAGGAAAGACCCTGGGCTTACCCAGTGATGTAGCAGAGGGTACGCCAGAGGGGGCTGGGTCACGTAACGGGTGGCCCTGCCTCCTCTATATAAGTAATGTCACAGCTTCAGCTGCTCATTCGCTGGGCTGTGTCCAGTGGTGAGAGGAGGTCGGGGATGCTGCTGCACTGGATGAATGGATCCTCTTACCAGGCCCATCTTAAATTGCGCCTGGAGGGCATGCCTAACCTGCAGGTAGGTATAGAACAGGGAGTTTGGTAAGGCATATTCTTCCCTTAAGGCTGGGTTCACACTACTACACTACTTTCATCCTACTTTTCTCTGCTACATTGGTCCTACATTTATCCTACATTGGTCCTACATCCATCCTACTTTCATGAACAGGATACTACTTTGGTCCGACTTCAATGATATTCAATGGGCCTGAAGTAGGATCAATGTAGGACCAAAAGTAGTACAGGGAGCATTTTCAAAGTCGGACCGACTTGTGTAGGACGCTACAAGACGCTCTCATAGGGAAACATTGAACACAGAGCAAAGTAGGATGAAAGTAGTGTAGTAGTGTGAACCCAGCCTAATGCTGCAAATGATTTCAATGACTCATCTGAAAACAATCTCATGCACAATTAATAATTGTTACTACAAATACTATATGTACTCTCAAATTACCTGAGCAATATTGACTCTCATACCTTTCTATTAGTTGCCAGTACAACTTGTGTATTATACGTGTATCCTCAAAGTACATGAGCTACACTATCTCTCGTATGCAATTAATACTTTTTACTACAAATACAATTTATAATACTTGGCCTTGTCCTAATTGTTGAAAATATTCGCTCTAACTTTTCTATGCTAGGGGTTGATGCTATTTCATATAATCTCCCCTAGTGGCCTAAATACATCTCTACATGCTAAGGTTGATATGATGTAGAGAACCCCCAAACTCCGGTTGCTAGGAGTGATGCCTGGGGTCCCTTACTGATAATCACCTGCATGTAGTGGTGTATTGGGATATTGACCTTGAACTAATTTTAAACGCTAAGCCTTGGTCGCGTGTTGTAATGTGTCCATGCTTAGTAGTTCAACGCCTTTCTTTATGTGACACAGAGATGATGTATAGATCCCCCAAACTCCTTTTGCGAGGAGTCACGCCTGGGGCCTAATACTGAGTTGTCGCATAGAGAATTGCATTGAATTCCTTGATAACCGCAGTTGTGGTTCACTCCATTCACCAGTGCTGTTACAATGCCTAATGTACCAGCAGCCACAGAATACGTTTTTTGCTGTCAGGTGAACACCTGTGTCTGTGGGCAAATTTTTGGGGCCTGTAATGGCACTTACTTCTGTATCCGGTGAATGCCTAATGTACCTCCAGCCACAGAATACAAGGTTGTTAGCCGTCAGGTGAACACCTGTCGGCTAATTTTTGGGGCTTGTAATGACCAGCACTTATGTATCCGGTTTTTCACTTAATACTTCTGGTAGGTCAGTGTCCATGTTGTGGGACTATTTGTGCACAGCTAGTAAGTATTTTGTGGCTGCAAATAAGACCTGAAGGTTTTTAATATTCGCCTGCCATTAAAGTCAATGGGGCCCGCCGCGAACTTGCAGTTCGCAGACATTTGCGAAAGTTTGTGGTTAGCGTTCGCGTCGAATGTTCGTCCATCACTATTCACAGGTGACACGGCGAAGACAGCCCAGCTCTGTGCACACTCCATCTGACTGGCTGTGAGTTCATCTAAGCAGGTATGTAAACACATGCTTTAGTCAGCTTGTGTCAGTTCCCTGGCTGCCGACCTGCTGTTAACATCTCTGCTGCCCACGTCTTAAAGGTCTTACTCTCTACTGCAGAAACACATTGGCACAGACATTTCTTTGCTGGTTATTTCCTTACCAAATTCTATGTACCAATGTATACTTATGCTTTCATAATTACCTTCACAGTGCTGGTTCTGCTGTTGTGTCTCACACCGGGCATCTTTTGTGAACGTGCTATGATATCAGTTTTGCAGGCATTTTTATAGCCTCTGAACAAATTGTAGCCTTGACTGAGCTATGACTAAGCACTAGTTTCAGTGTGAAACACATCAGCAGTCAGGTTTTATTTTGCTGTGACTTGTAGTGCTGTCCTTCTTTCAATAAAAGGCTACAATTTGTTCAGAGTGCGGCTGTCCAGAGACAATCTTTGTTCCTGCTTTAATATATGCAAGTACCTTGGTTATTGTTATACTTCAAAAAATGTGTTTGTACACAGTGTTATTTATTATTTTCTATAAATATCATTATATGTATATATACTTGTATTACAGGCAGGAACATTAGCCTTACAAACTACAATACCACCCCTGATGAAGGAAAAGAGGCATATCTATGCAACAATTTCTAAAACACGTTGGGTATATGCATGTGGATCCAACTGGTTTACTTCTATTTGTTTTGAGTATTAATCTGGATCTACAGTTTTGGGCTAACTTTGCATGTTCTTTGTTATGACGATTCATTGGTATATTGTTCCATTGTATATTTAAAGAGAACCTGTGTCTATACACATTGCACTTTTTTTATCTTTTCTATATTAATAAGAGAAAACTCAATTTTCTCTGTCACAATTGCACTAATACAGCTACAATCATGTCTATATTAATAAAGAAGCCACTCATTGTGTAGTTTTTTTTTATTTTTTTATAAAATATGAGCCATATTATTATCTTCTTCTGCCATACAAAGTCCAAGGGGGCATCCCCCAATGCACTCTGTTGCATTATTTTTCTATCCCTGGCCTATTAACTCATCAGTGTATATATATATATATATATATATATATATATATATATATATATATATATATATATATATATATATATATATATATATATATATATACACACACACACACACACACAGGTATATATATATATATATATATATATATATATATATATATATATATATATATATATATACATACACACACACACACAGTACAGTACAAACCAGATTTCCACTGGTCTAATGTCCATTCCTTGTGTTCTTTAGCCCAAACAAGTCTCTTCTGCTTGTTGCCTTTCTTTAGCAGTGGTTTCCTAGCAGATATTCTACCATGAAGGCTTGATTCACACAGTATTCTCTTAACAGTTCTAGAGACGTGTCTGCTGCAAAAGGTGGCTACTTTGAGAACCTGGAATATGAAATATATTTTCAGTTGTTTCACACTTTTTTGTTATGTATAATTCCACATGTGTTAATTCATAGTTTTGATGCCTTCAGTGTGAATCTACAATTTTCATAGTCATGAAAATAAAGAAAACTCTTTAAATGAGAAGGTGTGTCCAAACTTTTGGTCTGTACAGTATACTCAGTAGGTAAAGCAAGTGGTTATGGGGCTGAATAGGTTCAGCTGGTTGTGGCCACCAAGGGTTATGTGTACTACATATATATATATATATATACACACACACACACACACACTGTTGCAATAGATATTAAGAAGGTTCAGTCTGTGACAAGTCATGCTTGAGCATATTTTCTGTGCTTATTTTTATTGGGAACTAAGGTTTTCAGTGGTTACCACAAAAAGCTTTTAATACAACTTTTTGGTCCAAGAGGGTCTGGAAAACTTAGAATAAAATATATATTATTTGTAGGTTAGAATATTAACATCTAAATTAAAAAACAAAATAAATAAAAGGCAGAATTGGAGTCTTTGCTGGCAAAATCTGGCACTTGCCCCAACATGACGTCCAAATGCA
The DNA here is from genome assembly GCF_905171775.1 of Rana temporaria. Lineage (NCBI taxonomy): Eukaryota > Metazoa > Chordata > Amphibia > Anura > Ranidae > Rana > Rana temporaria. The sequence goes on from NC_053496.1 coordinate 113,489,997, forward strand.
ACAGAACTATATAACACTCTATCACACATTAATGCTAATAGCATCAGTTAAAGGCAGCTTTGGAGCAAAGGTCCATTCAGGTTAGCAGACCATGAACAAAATGAAAACCCAGATTGCCTTTGATCTACAGATGTCAGCAGACTAATATAAATGCCTTCTTTATATTCCAAGCAGCAACATGTATGCTAATACACATAGGCAGCATTTACAATTTTATTATGAAAGAAAGGCTAAAACACAAATGAACAAAATGTTATTTAACTGCATTCACAGAGAGCACGGAACTAGCTGCCAAACCATGTTTATGTAGATATGCCTTTTTGCAAGTCAAAATATTCCAAAGCAGCTGGGGAAACAGATTTCCAGAATACTAGGAAACAAACATACACACATCAGGTGCAAAAGAAAGAATCATTTCTAAGCTAAGCTAGCTGTGATGGACTTGTTTTGAAGCTTTTATTATTAACTGCATACAGCAAACCATGCATCAATTTACTAAATCCCACCAAACAATAACCCTTTTTTCTGCAAAAACAAAAGCAACATCAATTTTACATGTTAGTTTGAAGAAATACATTTAAACTTATCACAATTATGCAGTATGCTGTTTTTTCACTTTGTTTATGAAGCAATCACATTGAGGCATTATTGTGAACGAAAATGCAGTTTTCTTTCACCAAAAGCAAACCCTTTCTTTTGCTAAACTTTTTTTTTTAATTTGTGTTTGGAAAACTACCATATATAGGTTTGCACAAATCAGTTCTAAAAAAAAAAAAATATGCATCAATGTAGAATTAGAACTGATGTTAGAACTGATTTGTGCAAACCTATATAGTTTGCAATATTGATGCAATTGTGTCACACATACATTTATAACTAGGGCTGTTACTGATCAAAAATGTTATGTTCGATTAATCTTTTTTTTTTTTAATTGATTAATCGACTAATTTTGATTAATTATAACGCACATACAGATCCAACTACTTTTAGCTGATCTCCTTGCAGGCCGATTCCCAGTGCAGCTACCAACCACTGGAAAAATGGATAGCAGGATACAAAAAACACACAAAGGCAGCGCTCGATGGGAATAGCATTAAAACTTTTATAGTCTTCAAGTAGGTAACAAAATAAATATTGCACTGGAGATAAAATCGATGTAGCTACATAAACTGTAAAAATGGTGCGAGTAATACCAAAGGGTAGCAAAAGCAGTCATAAAAACATATAGCTAAGTATGATACTGGCATAAAAATGTGTACAACGATACCACTAACCTCTCCAGATGAGGAGAGGTTAACATCAGTCGGTCGGCATGTAGATGTCCCGTGAAGGGAACTATCACAACTCCCAGTGGATGGTTGTAGAAACCCAGGTTGATAGAGGGAAGTGATAGAGGGAAGTGTAACAGCCATTGCGTGTGGCAGATAGTAAGATCCTGCCGGCATGCAGATATGAAGGCACAGCAAAGGAGCCCTTCAAGCCCCGCCGGTGTCCGTGACGTCACCGGATCTCTGATGGAACTCCCTAAAGGCCCGGAAGCCGGCGGAGAGGTGAGTACCAATCAAAAGAATTTTGATCGATCAAAAAAATTAAAGATTAATCGATGAATAGTTAACTAACATTGCTGTATATGGCTTTGATTCGTGCTGTCCTGTGGGGATGGAACATATAGTACACATAACCCTTGGTGGCCACAACCAGCTGAACCTATTCAGCCCCATAACCACTTGCTTTACCTACTGAGTCACAAAGATATACCTTTCAAAAACCTGAACGTTATTAAATATAGAAACCAAACTTGCATCTGGCTCAAACCCACAAAGGTACAAAAATCACAAAATTCTGCTTCCTCATCAGCCTAGAAATAATGGTATAATGTTGCCAACATCTGCCAAGGCCCTCAGCCATAAAGAACAATTGATGTTTGGTGTTGGAAAACATTTTTGACCTTCTGAAAATGTTAGCCCTCTTGTTCACTTCTTTTTTGCCTCCAAAAGATTGAGTGAGTGGCCTGGAATACATGCTTATCAAACATTCTAATGTTGCTAAAAGTACAGTTTTCCCCAAGAACAGGTGTAAACAAGGCAGCTGCTTAAGGACTACCACTCTAGAGAGGTGATTATGTACAGTATTCCATCAGACAAGGTGCTTCTAGACTTTCACTCTGCATTCTGATGTGTTATTAGACACAGCTAAAAAGGAATGAAAACAGCAAAAAGTGTAGCGCTAAAAATATGTGTGAAAAATATAATTAAAAAGTCATATAAATATAACACCAAGTGTTCAAAATTTCATAACTGATGATAAAGTGCAGAAATGAATTCATAAGTAAGGGATAAGTCTCAATGATGATTCCAAATCCAGAAAATCAAAACAAACGTGACAAATGTGGAAAATAAATTGATAGCAGATCCACCACCAGAATAAAGATGGAAGGCTTACCGGAAAGCGTGGACTCAACTAAACGTATACTTAATGAGTCTTATAGGCTTATAAGGTGAAAGTATCCGGACTCCAAACCGTTAAGATGGTAGGCAGAGGTGAAAATTCAATAGGAATCCATTACTTATGCAGTAAATGGTAGATCATAAATGATGATGCCAGGACCAGCCTATGAAGACCGTGGGCTCTTACAGGGAATCCAGGGTCTCAGAGTGCAAATTTCAGAAGACATGGCAAAGTGTGTAAAAGTCTAGCCTCAGCACCCCAGATGACGATCGATTGATCGAAACGCGTCGTGCTTTATGCTGACTCCACTGCTAGACTTTTACACGCTTTGCCATGTCTGCTGAAATTTGCACTCTGAGCCCCTGGATTCCCTGTAAGAGCCCACGGTCTTCATAGGCTGGTCCTGGCATCATCATTTATGATCTACCATTTACTGCATAAGTAATGGATTCCTATTGAATTTTCACCTCTGCCTACCATCTTAACGGTTTGGAGTCCGGATACCGTCACCTTATAAGCCTATACGACTCATTAACCACTTCCGGACTGCCGCATGTACATTTACGTCGGCAGAATGGCACGGACAGGCACATCAACGTACCTGTACGTGCCTGCCTAGACGTGGGTCGGGGGTCCGATCGGGACCCCCCCGTACATGCGGCGGTTCCCGTGGCTTCAGGAGCGATCCGGGACGAGGGCGCGGCTATTCGTTTCTAGTCGCCCCCTCGCGATCGCTGCCCGTAGCTGAAGAATGGGGAGAGCCGTATGTAAACACGGCTTCCCCGTGCTTCACTGTGGCGGCTGCATCGATCGATTGATCCCTTTTTCTCGATCGATGATGTCAGACCTACAGCCACACCCCCCTACAGTTGTAAACACACACTAGGTGAACCCTAACTCCTACAGCGCCCCCTGTGGTTAACTCCCAAACTGCAACTGTCATTTTCACAATAAACAATGCAATTTAAATGCATTTTTTGCTGTGAAAATGACAATGGTTGCAAAAATGTGTCAAAATTGTCCGAAGTGTCCGCCATAATGTCGCAGTCACGAAAAAAAAAACGCTGATCGCCGCCATTAGTAGTAAAAAATAAAAAAATAATAAAACTATGCCCTATTTTGTAAACGCTATAAATTTTGCGCAAACCAATCGATAAACGCTTATTGCGATTTTTTTTTACCAAAAATAGGTAGAAGAATACGTATCGGCCTAAACTGAGGAAAAAAATAAATTTTATATATGTTTTTGGGGGATATTTATTATAGCAAAAAGTAAAAAACATTGCATTTTTTTCAAAAATGTTGCTCTATTTTTGTTTATAGCGCAAAAAATAAAAACCGCAGAGGTGATCAAATACCACCAAAAGAAAGCTCTATTTGTGGGGAAAAAAGGACGCCAATTTTGTTTGGGAGCCACGTCGCAATTGTCTGTTAAAGCGACGCAGTGCCGAATTGTAAAAACCCCTTGGGTCATTTAGCAGCACATTGGTCCGGTCCTTAAGTGGTTAAGTATACGCTTAGTTGAGTCCACGCTTTCCGGTAAGCCTCCCATCTTTATTCTGGTGGTGGATCTGCTATCAATTTATTTTCCACATTTGTCACGTTTGTTTGGATTTTCTGGATTTGGAATCATCATTGAGACTTATCCCTTACTTATGAATTAATTTCTGCACTTTATCATCAGTTATGAACTTTTGAACACTTGGTGTTATATTTATATGACTTTTTATATTGTTATATTTTTCACACATTTTTAGCGCTACACTTTTTGCTGTTTTCATTTGTTTATTTGCAGAATTGATCTGATTATATGTTTAGTTATGTAGCACGGTGATATATGCACTATTGTATATTTTGACACAGCTAAAAAGTAATACTGGGAAATTGTCCCCTCACTTTGCTGGGGGTGAATGTCCTGGGAAGGATAGAGAGGTTTTTGGTGGATAAGCATAAAACCAGTTGTGCGTTCCGTTTAAAGTGGCTGTAAACCTCAGACATGAAATATGAACAAAGCATATCCCTCCATAGTATGTACAGTACTTTTCTCAATCAGTGGTACTAAGGGTCATTTCTCTCTGCTGACTCAATCCTCTGCTCTAAGCATAATTAATTATGACAAGTTTTCAAAGGAGGAAGCTCCAGCACACAGCCTGTACAGTACTTTACAGCCTCAGGTCTGTTCCTGTGTGAATAAGGTGTGTCCCTTTCCTCCAATCATCTCTCCTCACTGAGCTCTACGTAGTATACCGTATTTTTTTCTCCATAAGACGCACCTGACCATAAGACACACCTAGATTTTAGAGGAGGAAAAAAAAATTCTGAACTAAATCTTGTACTAATATACTGTATAACATATTCAACAGTGCCCATGAAATGCAGCCTGACCTGTGCCAAAAAAATGCAGCCTTACCAGTGTCATAAATGCAGCCTGACCATTGCCATAAATGCAGCCTTACAAGTACCTAAAAGGCAGCCTTACTAGTGCCATAAATGCAGCCTTACTAGTGCCATAAACGCAGCCTTACCTGATGTCATCAAATCTGCCTGACAGAAGACAGATTAGCCCGAGCGGCCGCTGCGGCCATAGTCCATTCGACTGCTCAGGCTGCTCTGTATTCTGTCTCAGCAACAGTGCAGAAACAGTGAAGGGATAATAGGGGGGCGCTGGGACTACTATTTAAATAAAATCCTAAGTGTGCCAGTTTGTGGACAGATGCAATAATACATGATATATAACCACACACATATACATTATATATATATATAGTGAAATTCTGTAATTAATAAAGGTGAACATCCAACAACACCCAATGTGCTGTTGTAAAATAACCTGCTCACCAAACAGCCATGACCTCTTTAACCAAATAGAAGGTCAGAATTTGCTTGTGCTGCAATCCTGCAGCCTGGTGTGGAATCTCGGACTATCCAACATTGTGCTTTCCTCTTCCCCACAATGGGTACATGAGTTGAGAAAAAACAAGGAGAATCCAATAGCGTAAAATTGCTTGGTTTATTATAACATCAATAGTCTCGCCTCGACATATGTTTCGTATCGCTACGTCATCAGGAAGCGTTCCCGTCACTGGGCAGGAAACGCGAAATAGTCTGATGGTAAATTTTAATTGGCGGAGACCACAAACCCCCGCCCCTCACAACCCTACAGGTTAATACCAGCTTAAGTATGTTTATTAAGAAGGCATGACATAATACTCTACATACAATTTAAAAAACTATTAAATTGATAAAAAAAAAGGATTTTTGTACGGAAACAGCTTCCTTAATTCTTGACATTAGGGTTATGTTCCGTCTATTAGGAGAGGACTAGGCAGACATGTTAGATATTTAAAAACATGCAACTATAGCAAAGCTGAACAGCCATGCCCAGGGGGCGGTCCCTCTGGTCATAACCCTTCACCCTGCACTCAGCAGCTCAGTTCATCAAAAAGCAGTACAAACATAAAAAAGGAGGGGTGGGTGCTGTGTCCGTCCATGGACTTCAGAGAAAAATATTTTACGGTGAGTACAAAAACCCTATTTTCTCTTTCGTCCATAAACAGCTTCCTTAATTCTTGACATTATGGACATCCCCAGACAGTGTCAAAAAACAGAGGGGTGGGAACAGCAATTAAACAAACTTCACCCCAAAACAAAAAGCTCCTCAATGGAGGAGTTGCAACCTTAAACAGACGCCTGCAAAACTTTGTGGCCGAAGCAAGCATGCGCAGATGCATGCACGTCAAACTTGTAAAACTTAGTGAAAGTGTCAACGAATGATCAGATCACCACCTTACACACCTGTGAGACAGACGCTTGATGTCAGAAAGCCCAGGAGGCACAAATTGCCCTGGTCGAATGTGCTGTGACAGGAAATGGAGGTGCCCGCCCTTTTAGGGCATAATCCTGAATCACAATCTGTCTGATCCACGAGAAATGGTGGCCGACAAGACCACCAGGCCTTTCTTTGGATTAGTCACCGACACAGTGAGTCTGACCTCCGAAACGGAGCCGTAGCAGACAGATACACCCGCTGCAGAGCACCCCCTGGCTCTGGAGTCGTCATTCGTAGGGTGGTATGCATCTTTAAAGAAGACGTCTGACAATTTGGGAACATGGTGCATTTTGAAATTAGTCTCCTGCAAGAACACAAAATGTGACCTACATTTTTTGAGCTCTCTCAATAATGTAGAGCGTCTCTCGGGTATGTTCAAGCCTTTGACATTATGGGAGATCACAAAAGGACCTTGGCCGAAGTCCGAGTAGGCCATGTCGAGGACTCAGAGTGAGACGGTCTGGAGTAGGAAACAAAACTGTTGATAACAGATTGGTATCAATGCAACTATATTCACAGAAAGAGATCAAAATCAACTATACCAATAGATAGAAAACAGAAAATTAAAAAGTTAGAGATAGAGGGAAATAGAAGATGGAGTGGACTGAAGATATCCCTTATCAGGCAGAACTTGCTGTCCTGAATAGGAAGTAAATTAATGCATCCAGTACCCAACAAACAGGTATGGAGGCACTTGGCGGGGGGAGAAGGAGGCAACTAACATCTGGGTAAGCGGTCAGCCACTTGCCTCTGCCAGCCTTAAACTGTAAAAAGGTTAACTAAAATATAAGTAGATTGCAACACAACACACACAACCTGCAAACTAAAGCTAATGTAATCGCATCTATTTCTATTTCTAGACCCGGTAGTGAAAAAACAAGACATCTAATGGGCAGTACGTTAATTAGAATGTCCCCTTAGTATTAGTTTGCTTCACCCCCCCTACCACCCCCAGGTAGAATATCATACAGATTTAAGCCCTTAGTCCCCTTAAAATGTTCATCAATTGTCTCCATGAAATGCAGCTTATTTGTGCTGTATCAGTTAAGCAAACAAGTCTGGTTCTCAACTGAGACCTCACGTACGCCTTAGTCCTGAGATTCAGCAGCATCAGTCAAGGTATCTGGATGCAGGGAAGTATCTGTGGACAGGTTGTAAACATGTCCCTACATGGTTCAAGACCAGTTGGTGATAGAGGTCAGTGGGGGGGAGATCCAGGCTCAAGAGGGAGGGGTGTCTGCAACGTCTGATGCCCTGGCCCCTCAGGCTTTAGAGTCTGTGGAAAGCAAGGGAAGAGCTGGGGGGGAGGGAGGGGGAGGAGGGAGAGAGGGGAGTGGTAAGGAGGAGGGGGGGCGGATAATGCAACACAGGGGTGCCAAAAGGCTTTCTTCTGCCAGATTACATCCTAGAAGTGTTCAAAACCGGAGCAAAGTGGGACATATGCAGAGGGGATAGTTAGTAAAAATGGACAAAAAAAAGGGTAACTTGACAGGATGGCCCTTTCAGGCCTCAATCAGTCTTCTTCTTGTTCTCTGTGGTCTTCCCTGGAAGGTCTAGGTACTCCAGCCTTTGAGCCTCCGAAGCAGTGCGATTTCTTCTTTTTGTCAACCCTCTTATCCGGGGTGGAGAAGGAAGATCTCGATGGTGATCATTCCAAGGGAACGGGCAGTGGGATGTATTCAAGATCCAATGTTGTACAAAAATCCTGCAGGTCATCTGGTTCATGCAGGGTTTTGCTGGTGCCCATTAAAGTTCACCGTCAGAGCAAATGGAAACCTCCAGGTATACTTCAGCTCCCGTTCCCTTAACTTTTCCAGCAGAGGGCATAGGGCTCTACGGTTTCTCAGAGTGATTTGAGATAGATCCTGAAACAGCATGATATTAGCGGGAGAAAAGAAGACCACCGCTCCAGGTGAGTTCAATGAGCAATCAATGTCCTCCTCAGAAACCGTGGGTGCTGGCAATGCACAAGGCAAAAATCAGGAGAAAAGGTAAATGGACAGCCGCACACCAAATATAACCTTAGAAGGTAGCCTTTATTTGTGCAGAAGGCTTGCCTTGCGCATGATTTCTTCTTTGAGTGTACAGTTCTGCAGCCAACAGATGATGTCTCGAGGGGGTGCATTGTCAGATCCCTTCGGTCTTAGTGCTCTATGTGCTCTGACAAAATTGATCCCTATGTCTTTTTGTCTCTCTAGCAGACTATTAAACATTCTCTGTAATGCCGGAATGATCTGAGCTGTTTCCACGGTCTCTGGGATGCTGCTCAAGTATATATTTTTCTCCTGCCCCGGTTGTCTAACTCTTCCAAATGTCTATTCATGTCAATAAAATTGTGATTATGTGCATTAGATACCCTCTCAAGCCTGTAGATAGCCTTGTCTCTGTCTTCCCGCTGTCTCAGCCACCGCCATTTTCTCATTATGAGCCAGCAGATTATATTTTAGATCAGTGATAGTGGCAGAGAACATAGATTTAATGTCAGTGGCTATCACTGACATGTCAGCGAGGGTGAGGGGGTGATCGCCGTGAGCTTTCCCCCTACCTGAGTCCTCAGGTGTAGACTGAGAGTCCTTGCTGTATTCCTCCTCATGGTGTTCTGGCGCCATCTTGGCTTTCCCTATGCTGCTGCGGGCCCCTGTCTTAGGTTTAAATAGGTCTGAGATGTTCCTCGATGGGGTTCCAGCCGATCCTCTCCTCGGAAGTGAGCGCATGGTGCTGTATAGTAATTTTCCCAGCATCTGAGAGCATTGGGTCGGGTAATTAGGCAGGTGCAGGCTGTGTGTGTGCCAGAGCTCTTCCGATGTGCGTCCATACCCGTTGCGCGCCAAGCCACTCCCCAGCAGGATATTTTTAAGGTCTCTATCTTTAAGGAGAATTGGCCAATGTGTTTTAAAAATGATTTCCACTTCCTTATATTGCCAATGGAATCCCATGATAAATGCTAGGTCGCCCTGGAATGTCTTTTTGTAGTGATAGTTAAAAAGGATTTTCTATCCATATTACACACTATGTTTTGGCAATTATTTAATTACATGGGATTGTATCCCTTTTCCCTGTTTGTAATGACTTCCGATTGGGTATTGTAATCTTCTAAATTGTTACAGTTCCTCCTCACCCGTATATATTGGCTTTTAGGGATGGCTTTTAGCCACTGTGGGTGGTGACAGCTTTTGTTATTTTAGTTTCAATAGTTTTTATTCATTTTAACAGTTTTAAACACAAATTACATGCACAAAGATACACAGAGATCATATTGGCGGTTTGGATCACCAGGTGAGGAGGCATCTTATCCATACAGTACTAAGAAGGTGTATACAACAGATGAGAGTAGTTGGATTCCCGTAACCCATCATGTCTGACGGGCTAGTTGTCATGTAAACCCGAGGTACTGGTTCAGAACCAAACTCAACATGACTAAAATGGGATAGTGCAATTGAGATAACAAAAAATAAGAAGAAACAAGAAAAACAAAACAAAAAACAAACAGAGTAGCAGTCTAAAACTAGAGCATTGTAAACAGTATTGGGCAGTATACCAGCCTTGTGTCAGGCAAGGGCTATCTTACTACAGGCCATGACCAGGTTGAACCCTATACCAGTCGTTCCACGGTTCCCATACCTTATTAATCTCTGCATAGGTACCTACCCCTGAGGCAAATAGTTGTTCATATGAGCCATGGGTATTGATTATTTGAATAACTTCCGACAGAGGAGGTCTAGCAGTGGTCCTCCAATGCCTGACCAACACTAGCCAACAGCTAGAAGGACGTGGGATAAAAGCGTCCTCGAATGGTAAGGGATCTGATCTATACCCAAGGAAAGTAGCGCCAGCCCCGGGGACAGGGTCACATTAAGTTTAAGGACTTGTGCTACCAGGTGTTGGATTAGCTGCCAGTATTGTATTGTCACGGGGCAGGACCATAGAATATGGAACAACGTTCCCGTTCCCCCACATTCCCTCCAGCACCCGGGGGATATACCATTGCCGATCTTAGACAGTCTGAATGGGGTGAGATACCATCTCAACAAGATTTTTTGGAATAGTTCCCACAGATTAACACATTTGGTGGATGAGTATGTTACCCTTAGGGCCGTCTGCCACTGATCAACAGAGTATACTGTGTCAAATTCTCTCTCCCAGGCTTGCATATCAGAGGATTTGATGAGTGCTAGCTTATCCTGTAGGTAAGAATAGAACACTGATATGCCCTTGACTTTCGTACTCTTCGCTGTATAATATAAAGCTATATGCCACGGGAGGAGGGTGTGGAGGTCAGTCTGTCGTTTCAGAAGGTGTGAAATTTGCACATACCGAAAGTATTCAGTTGTGGGTATAGAGTACTCCAGTTGGAGAGCTCTAAATGTTTTGAGTGCAGGTCCCACATACAAGTCATTTATATCTAGTACCCCCCCGGAACTCCAGCCCTCTACAGAGATATCGGGGATAAGATAGGATAGGGCAGTCAGTGGAAATTTCATTGGTATGAGTTTATACTGTGGGGAAACTTGCGAAGTCAGTATTCGACATGCATTAATAGATGCTCTTATAGTCGGTCCAATGTTTGGGGATCGGCCTGGGCGGAGGTTGCTAGTGATGAGGTAGTCATAGAGATTTTGGCCCGGGATCTGCTGTTGCTCTAGAGCAACCCAGAGGGACGGAGTGGAGCAAGGAAACCAGCTCTTCAGCTGGGCTAAGATCGAGGCTGTATAGTAATCCTTGATGTGGGTGTGACCTATACCTCCCGCCCTCCTATGTTTGATAATTTTGTGGAATGCACAACGTGACCGCTTGCCCCCCCAAAGAAACTTATTAAGAGTAGATTGTGCTGAGAGGAAGAAGGAGGGTGGTACCGGGATGGGCAGGGTTCTAAAGACATATAGTAGTTGTGGGAGGACCTGCATCTTGAAGGCGGCCAGACGTCCCGACCAGGATAGTTCGAATTTTGCTAGAGCCTCTAATTTAGTATGTAACCGTTGCAGAAATGGGGTATAGTTTTCTCTCACTAACTCAGATGGTGAAGACGTAAGAGTTATACCCAGGTATGATATACCTTTCTCCTTCCATGGAAAGGGAAACCTTGTGCTAAGGGCGTGCCTAGTTCGGGCAGGAATGCCCACCCCTAAAATATGCGACTTGGTTTCATTAACCTTATAGTATGACACTGTCGTGAACAATTGCAATACCTGGTGAGCCGAAGCCAGAGAGGTCTCAACATTGGTGAGCATCAAAATTATGTCATCCGCAAAGAGGCTTATGGTATGTTGTACGCCTCCAACCATAAAACCACTTATTTGGTGGTGAGAGCGAATATAGGTTGCCAGGGGTTCCATAAGGAGATTAAATATAAGAGGGGATAGTGGACACCCCTGGCGGGTTCCGTTAGAAATATTGAATGCCTTGGAGAGCATCCCCGATATATACACTTGGGCCGATGGAGTCGTGTATAGTGCCATAATAGCTGAATGTATTCTGCCCTCGAACCCAAATTTGGAAAGCACTTTGGCTAAATAATCCCAGTGGACTCTGTCAAACGCCCTCTCTGCATCCAAAGCGAGGAGCAGAGAAGGCGTTTCTGTTCGATTGGCCAGATGCACTATATTAATTAAGCGCCTAGTGGCATCCGACGTCTGTCGGCCCTTTGTGAACCCCGATTGGTCCATGTGTATCAATGACGGCAAGAGGTCTACCAATCTATTGGCGAGGAGCTTGGCATATAACTTCAGGTCCGTATTGAGCAATGAAATGGGCCTAAAATTCTGGGGTGTGTCGGGATCCTTCCCGGGCTTCGGCAGCGCCACAATCATAGCCCTTAGCATCTCAGAAGGAAAAAAGGACGAGGAGGCAGCTTGATTGAAAATACCTGCTAAATATGGGACCAGTTCCAGTTTAAAGGCTTTATAATACTCTCCGGTGAAGCCGTCAGGCCCGGGGGCTTTGTTGTTGGGAAGGGAGTCTATTGTTTTGGCGATTTCAATTTCTGAAAAGGGAGAATTTAAATCCTCCAGTTGATTAGATGATATTCGGGGGAGTTCAATTTTGCTCAGGAAGTCTGAGATAATGGGTCCCGTGGGTTGGATTGTGGAGGGGTCATCTTTTAAATTATAGAGTGAGCTATAATAGCAACTGAACGCGTCAGCTATCGCTTGGGGGTGGAACAATTTATTATGGGTGAAGGGGTGGCGAACAAAGGGGATAGTGGTCTTATGCCGTACTCCTCTGAGGCGATTGGCCAAGAGTTTCCCAGCCCTATTGCCACTGACGTAGTATGTCATCTTAAGGCGCTTGGAAGACTTTTCAAAGTTGTCAAGCAGAATCGAGCGGAGCTCGCTCCTAAGTTGTGTCAATTGACTAGAGACTAGCGGAGAGGCCTTTATTCTGTTTTATTATGTTTATTCTGGGATTCTAGATTGTGTATCTTAGAAATGAGAGTTTGTATCTGCTGCCCCCTCATCCTCTTAGCCCTCGCCCCCATCTGAATCAAAACCCCTCTCATAAACGCCTTGTGGGAATTCCATAATACCATAGGGTCCGATACAGAGCCATCATTGCAAGAGAAGAAATCGGTCAGTTCCTTCTGCAAGGTCTTTTTGGAGTGGTCAGCTTGAAACAACCTCGGGCTGGAACGCCAGACCGGGCGCATCAGCAACCAAGAGTGTCACAGAGGCATGATCCGACCAAGTAATATCATTAATTTTAGTGTCCACAATTTTAGGTAGCAGCCATTTGTCCGTAAGGAAAAGATCTAATCTTGTGTACACCCCATGACTCGTTGAGAAGAAAGAGTAGTCCCTCTCAGTGCTATGGAGACATCTCCAAGCGTCATAGAGATCCTGTGAGTGTAGTGTTGATTGCAGAGAATGATGATGTCTGCGTGAACACGATGTGGAGTCCACCTCAGGGTCTGGGGGGAGATTGAAGTCTCCACATAAGAGAAGGAAGCCCTTTTGTATCGGTCTAACACTTCTGAGGACTTGTTTCAAAAAATGAATTTGGTGGTCGTTAGGCGCATAAACATTGACCACTGTGTAAGTGGTGGAGTTAATGTCGCACACAAGGATGTGGTAGCGACCCTGGGAATCAGCAATTTCATTGTGCAACTTGAACGCAACAGAGTCCCTAATTGCTGTCATCACTCCCCGCTTTTTTGCCGAGGCACTGGCTTTGAAGATGTGTGGATATTTTGGATGAGTGCAGTTAGGCGTTTTGTCGCCCTGAAAGTGAGTCTCTTGAGTGCAGAGGACATCGCAGTTAAATCTAATCGCCTCAGCCCACAGTGATTTTCTTTTGGCTGGATGGTTGAGGCCTTTAGCGTTAATAGTTAAGAAAGTAATAGTCATCCTGGGACAACGGTCTTAATTGATAAGCAGTATGAAGAATAAGTAACACTTACATCAGGTGGCTTAGCATACCACACCGGTGAGCCAAGAAGAATCGCCCTTAAGGTCAGACGGTCACGAGTGGGTCCATTCAATAACTCTTCAGTGAATCTGTGGACTCTTCCGAGACCAGCTGCAGAGTGGGGTGTTAGACTGCTACGTAAAAAATGAGAAACCAACGGAAAAAATAAAAAACAAACACATAAACAGAGAAAAAAGCGCCAAAACAGGTGAACATAGGTCATTATGACCTGAGTGCAGCTCATGGCTGCAAGTAACCAAAAGGGTGTGAGGCAAGTTCAGCAAGGTGCCTCCAGAACAGGGCAATTAGGAGTAGTAAAACAATTTTGGCAGCCCATAATAACTTCAGCGGTGTGAGCGAGCATTTCTGGAGTTGACCACATTCCAATCACTGCCAACCTGATCTGGACTGCGGTTGTTAGGCCCACTGGGGGGATCCTCCGGGATGATATTCCACGTCTTAAGCAAGGCCAAGCCTTTAGCCAAGGAATCTACTGTATGCTCTTTTCCATCATTGGTGATAATGAGTTTGGTTGGAAACCCCCATTTGTAGACTATTTTGTTGTTGCGCAATGCCTTGGAAATGGTGTTGAGATTTCGCCGCTTCTGCAACGTAAATTGAGACAAATCGGAGAAGAACTGAAGATCTTTGTATTGCGGGGGGATGAGATCCCTATTACGCACCTTGGACATCAGGCGTTCCTTTACGTGAAAAAAATGCAGGCGTAGGATGACATCCCTCTGTATTTTATCTGGAAGGTAGGAGGGTTTTGGTAGCCTGTGAATTCTGTCCATTGTGATGTCCATTTCAGTGAGGTCTGGTAGGATTGAGATAAAGATCTTGGATACAAAGTCGCGCAATTCTGATTGTTGAATGGATTCGGGGACCCCGCGTATTTTGAGATTGTTCCTCCTGGAACGGTCCTCTATATCTGCCATTTTAGCTTTGACTGCTTCCATTTCCTCGTCCCTAGCGTCATGGGCATCTACAAGGCTGTTGATCGTGGTGGCAAATTCCCCCATCCTGTTTTCGACGTGGTCTACCCGTGATGTCACAGCTTGTAGCTCACTCCCAAATTTTTGGACGCACGCCATCATGTCGCTGTGGAGGGAGCTCCTCAGGGATACCAGCATATCTTTAAGCGTGGTATCCAACACTGGTTGATTGCTCGTGGGGAAACGGTCGATGGAATCTGGGAGCTCCCTGGTGTCGACTCCAGATTCAAGACTAGCACTCACTTCATGGGAAGGTCCCGTAGCATCCAATTTAGGTCTGGCTTTCTCAGGGCTTCCAGATGCAGAGGAAGAGGCAGGAGATTGTCTGTTGCTAGCTGGAGACATTCGTTTAAAGGGTTTATCCCTTCTCTGCGGTAGATGGGGGGTGCTGGCAGCAGAGGGCCCAGGTGTGCCAGTGCTCTCCTGCCTCTGCTCTAGGGCGAAGTATTCTGTCAGTTTTTGCGGCTTCTGAGGCACCTTGTGCTTTTTGGTCATGTTGCAGAAATCAACGAGGGGTAGTTATAAAGGCGGGTTGTCTCAATCTTTTCTGTGTGGGCTGCTATGCATTAAATATTCCCTGTGGGGCCTGGAGCACCGTTCTTATGCTGCCATCTTGGAGCTAAGCAGGTCTAGCTTCATGTAACTCAGTGCAGTAGTAGTGTAGAGAGCAGGCCATCTCCACCCCCTCCAATCATATAAAAAAAAAAAAAAACCCTATCCAGCCTCCTACTGGGGTGCAGTGCCGTTGGGTCTGGAAGGCTAGGCAGGATTTGGCTCGATTTGCAGGTGGACAGCAGGCCCTGGGTGTGCCAAGATGGCCGCTGTGGGTCTGCTACACAGCCCCTGCACAAGAGGGTCAGCACCAAGTCCAGGTCGTGGAGGGGCTCAGGATAGCAGGGAGGGTGGATGGTAGTGGGCGATCGTATCGCCGAGGCCGGCCCGGCGGGGGTTCACCTCCGCGGCGTATCGCGTCAGGAAAGTCCGGGGATCCAAGGCCTAACTAGGCCGCACCAGACCGCGGCCACGGCGGACAATTCCGGGACCAGGCGAGTCCTCCAGACAGCACCGGGTAGGTGGAGAGGAGCTGGGTAAGGGCTGGATGTGATCCCCTACCTCCAGAAGCTGTGGGATCCGGCTCCTTTGGCAGGCCTCGAGCAGGCAATATGGCGGCTGCCTCGCGGTTTGTTGTGGGGATATCTCCGGCGCGGATCGTCCAAATTACACCAGAGTACCGTCCTCAGACTCCGAGGGGACCAGGGCTCAGTGATGCTGTGAATTGCAGCATAGGATGGTGAACAAACACCCGGATGGCTGCGGATTACAGTCGTGGGACTCGGAGCTCCCCTCAGAGACGTCCGCCGCCGTCCACGCTTGGCCACGCCCCCCGCTTTTGTTATTTTAGTTTCAATTTGATTCAATTGTTTTGTTAAAACTAGCTCTAGATATTTAATTGTTACTGAGTGACAACTGGCCAAGAATTTGAGGCCATAGGGGTTAGTATTGAGCACGGTAAAGAATGACTCTAGACCAGCTTGGGGACCCTCCAATAATAAAATAATATCAATATAGCATTTATAAAATAGAATACCCTTCCACTTTTTACTGTATATAATCTCATGTTCCTATTTATTGAGCACTAATCTGGCTGCGCTGGGGGCATAGCGCACCCCCATAGCTACCTCCTTTATTTGGTTGTAAACCAAAAATAATTATTGCCGATAGCCATTTTTAACCCTTCAAGCTACAATTTTATTTCTACTTCTTTTGATGATTGCTCATTCAGAGCCCATTTGACCACTTTGGGACCATCAGTTTGTTTAATATTAGTGTACAGAGATTCAATATCTACTTGTCAGGGATGTCTAACACAGGCATCCAACACAGGTTTAAACAGATCAGTGGGCTGCACGTAAGGAAAAAGGCACAAAAGTAGGTGAGAAATATATATTCATTAAAGATAAAGGCACACGTGCACACCAAACAACAGCAAACCCCAAAACAAGCAAAGCATACAAGAAAACACAGCAACCCTCAAAACACCTAATCTGACTAAGTAATATATACAAAAACAAAAGCATATATACATAATCAAGCAGGGATGAGAGACAAGGGGGGACAGGCAGCCAGATGGAGGGAGCAGTGGCAAGGGGAAGCTGGAATCAGGGGACGAGACTTAGGGACTGGGTACAAGGTACAGGAAACAGAGTCAAGGACAGGGCAGGAAGCAGATCAGGAACATATACAGGCAACAGATCAGGTCAGGCAGGAACAAGGGTAGCAGAGAGGATACTGAAGCCCTGAACCTCAGTGAAGGGCGGGCTTATATACCTCCAGCAGCTCACATCAAGTGCAGCTTGATTAATGAGGAGTCCATCCACTGGGAGACACCCGCTGGTGGCCACCAGAATTGCACCCTTTTTTGCTGCAAGTAATAGTGCCACCAGCAGGTGACCGAAGCCACAACACAGATCATGACACTACTGTTACTAATATTGTATTTTCTTGGACTTATTTTTTGCAACATTTTGATCAATTCCCTGCTGTCTTTGAGATATGACTTCCCTTGTGTAACTAAGGGTTGTAAATAGATTTACAAATATTCACCCACCCTGGAGTAGAGGGAATCAATCCCACTAATGGTGGGCCGTCCTGGGAGGTGAGCCTTGGATTTTTGTATTTTGGGAACTATATACGTAACTGGTGTTTTTGGAGTATGTGGAATGAGATATTTTGCCTTCTTTTTATCCTTTTTTAACCCCTTTTTTACCCAATCAGTAAGTTTCATTCTTAATTTTCCTGTGGGATTGGATTTGAGTTTTTTATATGTGGTAGTATCAGCTAAATGGTCTGTGCACCTCTTTATTATAATCTTCTTTACTTAGTACAGTAAACCACCCTCCCCCCTTTTATTTTATCTGGAGGTCTAATTACAATCCATTTGTATCTTTTAATCCCTTTCCAATTCCATTGTTTTTTGTTTGTATGTCTTGATTTTGAATTTTTTTGATCTCATCTTGAGTGATGTTCTTAAATACCTCAATAAAATGATGAGTGCCTTTTTTTAGGATTGAACTCTGATTTGTTTTTAAGTCCACTATGTAAAAAATCATCAGCTGTTGGTTCTGATGGAGGGATGGTTGGA
Source organism: Rana temporaria (assembly GCF_905171775.1). Classification (NCBI taxonomy): domain Eukaryota; kingdom Metazoa; phylum Chordata; class Amphibia; order Anura; family Ranidae; genus Rana; species Rana temporaria. The sequence goes on from NC_053496.1 coordinate 113,507,812, forward strand.
ATCCCTGCATAATGTTTAATATTTAATTTTCTTGCATTTTTTTCTACATCTACAATAACCTTGAATTTGTCTAGGTTCTTGTCTGGTGCAAATTTTAAACCTTGAGCTAGGACCTCCATTTCCTCCTCCAAGACCTGGACCCTTGCCAGGTTGAAAAGCCCTGAATTTAATTGTCCCATTTTCTTTTTATTCTTCTTTCTATGTGGTCTCTGTGGTAATTTTGGGAGCAGAGGGAGCAGTATTCAACAAACTAAAAGAAAAGTGCATGGTGCAGGTCTCACATTTTTTGCAAACAGAAACTTGGCCATCCATCGATGTCTTAATGAAGCCAGGGGGAAACTTTGAGTTAAGCTTTTGGCAAGCTTTACAAGTAAATAATTTTATGAGATCCCTAGGACAACCGTCTAATTTCCGGCGACAGTTAACAAAATTTGAGAGCTATTGCGATGATGAGGAACCAACACAACGAGTGAGTTCTAAGATGTATAGACTGTTGAATTCTCCTCAGGAGGACTTTGTGTTGCCGGGAATTAATAAGTGGGAAAGAGATCTGGGGAGGAATTTTTCACTAACTCAGCGTAAACACATTATCTACCTAGCACTAAACTCATCAGTGTCTACGTAAATACAGGAATCCAACTACAAACTATTGACCCAATGGTACTACACTCCAGTAAAGATGCATACATTTTCTATAGAAAATTCAGAATATTGCTGGAGATGTGGACTGGAGCAGGGAACTTTGTTGCACATATTTTGGTCCTGTGTAAAAGTAAGAAAATATTGGTTGGAAGTCCAGAGAATATCTCAAAAATTCACGGAAATTCAGATATCGGATGATCCGGCTTTTTTCTTGCTCCACAGTTCACAAATCCCAGTGCGAGCGTATAAAAAAAAAATCGGTGCTATGTCATTTGATAAATGCTGCTAAAAGTGGAATAACTTTACAGTGGAGAGACACTAGACCACCCTCCATTACGAGATGGCCTAATAGAGTCCGAGAGATAGAAGCCATAGAAGATCTAGTTCTTTCAGCCCGAAATAAAAGAGAACAGTATGTTGAAACATGGACAGGATGGAATCTGTTTATGTATTCTGAAGAGGGGATAAGACTGTTGGAGGAGTAGAATAAGGAGTGAAGTGTCATCCCCAGGAGGAGTGTGTATAGGAATCCGATGAATAGAAATAAGAGATAGTCCCTCCATTCCCTCCATTTATTGTGCAGGGGATAGGGGGGAGGAGGGAAGGGTTGGAAGAGTTTTTTTTTTTTTTTTGTTAGAGGGAGGGATAGGTAGGGTATATAGGGACAAGGGAACAGAGAGGTCTAAGGTGTATGAGAACAATACACTTTTTCTAGAGATTGCGATTAAAAGGTTTAAGATGTGTTGTTAATTATACAACAATAGGGTAAGGGAGAGGATTGGACAAGCCTTGGTTGGTTGCTACTTTTTTTGTGTTTTTCGCTGACTGGAGCGATAATATGTATATGATTATGAATTCCTTGCTTTTGTTATGTTAACATCTCTCTGTGACCTTGAATATAAAAATAAAAACAAATGATATGAAAAAAAAAAAAGAACTCTGATTTGTTTTTAGTCCACTATGTAACAAATCATCAGCTGTTGGATCTGATGGAGGGATGGTTGGAATCCCTGCATAATGTTTAATATTTAATTTTCTTGCATTTTTTTCTACATCTACAATAACCTTGAATTTGTCTAGGTTCTTGTCTGGTGCAAATTTTAAACCTTGAGCTAGGACCTCCATTTCCTCCTCCAAGACCTGGACCCTTGCCAGGTTGAAAAGCCCTGTATTTAATTGTCCCATTTTCTTGTTATTCTTCTTTCTATGTGGTCTCTGTGGTAATTTTGGGGTGGTGGGGGTGGGATCCTGTAAGGTTCCTTCCATACCCATCGCCCCCCCCCCATTGTAATAATTGTGATGGGGTGGTGGTCTACCCCTGAAATTGCACCTATATCCATCTCTGGGGGGCCTAGGTGGATAATTGTGACCACAATAATTCCCATTGTACTTGGGTGTTCTATTCCCTAATGGTATGTACCGATTGTGGGTAGGGACCGAATACTGGGGAGTTTGTGGTTGGGGAATAGGATTTTTTAACTTGATTTTTACATTTATTGGGAGGTCTATCTTCTTTTTTAGTATTAGTATTAGAATTATTAGTCATGTGTGCTATAATGTCTCTTATTTAAATTTCTCTTTCCATTGAGGATTCTTTAGATCCTGGGAGATAATGTCTTCCTGCCATTTGTAGACTTTATTGTCATTAAAGTCTTTGATGTCTCTTTGATATTTCTTCAGTTTTTTTTGTTTGATTTCTCAATCGTATTTAGATAAATAGGTTTGTAAACTTTTGGGTCTTTCCTGATAATCATTAGTACCCATGACTGGTAGCATGTTTTCATTGAGTCCAACTATTTTGGATTCCTACAATGTATTTTTTTGCTTTTCTATTTCTAATCATGAGCTGCAAGAGCTTCTGTTCACAACCATTGAAAAACTGGTACCATTCATCCAGTAAACTTAGATCCTCTACTCCATCATTGGGACTAACATCCCATCTCAATCTTCTTGGAGTGCGATTTTTCGCTATGTATATGTGCAGTGATGCAATATCCCACCATAATCTGATCTGCTTCCATATCATGTTGGAGCTGCTTAAAACCCCTGTCCAAATCTACATCTGGGCTAGGGTCTTGCTGAAAGCACTCCTCTAAGTTAATTTTCCTTTCCTTCGTAAAGTCAAAAACATCCATAGCTGCTCAGGTAAAATAATCTGAATGCAAGTAAATTCTTATTTAAACCGTAAATAATAAAAACCTTGCGCCGATACCTGATAATTGTGCTAGTTAAGCTGCTCCCCAAAGTGCTTGTAGGATACCTACTTTGAAATGAATGTGAAGTGATAATAGGGGGCGCTGGGATTACTATTTAAATAAAATCCTAAGTGTACCAGTTTGTGAACAGATACAATAATACATGAAATTCAATTGATTGCAATGCCCTGAGGTGGCAATCAAACACTTTTAGTATAAATGTGCCGCACCCTACATAGTTACATAGTTAGTCAGGTTGAAAAAAGACACAAGTCCATCAAGTTCAACCATAAGAAATAAAAAATCATATGTAGCGCTACCCCCAAAGGAGCCACTGATTTGTTGTTGGGATCGGCATATTAAGTTACCTTGATGTGGTCTAGGGGTGTAGTTGGAGAACAAAGTAGTAAGCGAAGGTCCAGACAGCGAATAAAGGTTTTCCAATGCTTTATATCCAGGCCAACATCAACTTCAAATAGGAAGGAAAGGTTGATGAAGAGAGAGAGAGAGAGAGAGAGAGAGAGAGAGAGAGAAAACTTTGCAGTATCAGGCCTGGATATGAACCAAGCAATCCTGCTCGCAGTAGTATCAAATTTATTGTTCGTCGCCACTCTAGCCAGAGTGGGTGAAGTGCCCCCGGACAGACCCTTATCTCAAGCCTGGCAGCCGAGGTGTCACTTTAGATTGCTAAGAGGAACAGGTCTCTCTCCCAGGCCTGGCTCTAGGGCCTCTGCCACAGGCCTATCACTTTAAGCGAGCTAAATAGATGAATGGAGCGAATCCTCCCAGTAGATTTTAGCATAGGTCACCGGATGACAGCAAAGCATACCTGTCAGCATTCCAGTCACCAGATCTCCGATTGGTTCGTTCAAGCCCTGCTGGACAACCTGCCTCCGGGTTCTCCTCAAGCCGACCCCCCAATCGAATGGCACCCAGCCTGGGATCCTCTCAATAGAACTGGGAATCCAGTAGGTCACTACTCCGAATGAGGTCCTGTGTAGCCTGCAATTTTGGCCAGGTGGGCCACGCCGGCAGGGTCCATGGATGCGCTCACCCTGAATGTGGATGCCGTACCTGGAACCGGGACCCTGCAAAGATTTTTCAGCACATGACAGCTGTCACAGATATACTCTCCCCCAGCATGCCCTGCAAGGGAAAAACTAATTGGCTGCTGGGGAAAACTTGCTCTGCCAGAACCCCTCTGGCGCCAACTGCTGGCCAGGGATGGTACCGCATGCCTGGAGCACAGACTTACCCAGTGGACATTTCTGGAGTGACAGAAGTCCAAAATTAGCAAATTGTGAATGGGAGCAAAATAACTCTCCCATTCCCCACTAACTTTAGCGTAGTGCCCATACTGAAAGTAAGGGGGCGCTACACATACAATCACATATACCCAATTCTATACCCACAGTTGATCCAGAGGAAGGCAAAAAAAACAGCAAAGCATGATCCAATTTGCTACAGCAGGGGAAAAAATTCCCTCCTGATCCCCTATGAGGCAATCAGATATTCACTGGATAAACTTATAAATGTTAGTACCCAGTTATATTATGTATATTTAGGAAAGTATCCATGCCTTTCTTAAACACTTTACTGAGCTGGCCTTAACCACCTCTGCAGGAAGTCTATTCTACATTTTCACAGCTCTTACTGTGAAGAAACCTTTCTGTATTTGGAGGTGAAATCTATTTTCCTCTAGACGTAAAGCGTGCCCCCTTGTCCTCAGTGTTGACCGTAAAGTGAATAACTCAACACCAAGTTTACTATATGGACCTCTATTATATTTTTACATGTTGATTATATCTCCCCTTAATCTCCTCTTCTCAAGAGTGAATAAATTCCGTTCCTCTAATGTTTCCTCATAGCTGAGCTCCTCCATGCCTCTTATCAGTTTGGTTGCCCTTCTCTGCACTTTCTCCAGTTCCTCAATATCCTTCTTGAGAACTGGAACCCAAAACTGAACTGCATATTCCAGATGAGGTCTTACTAATGATTTGTACAGTGGGGCAAAATTATATCTCTCTTTCTCTGGAGTCCATACCTCTCAATACAAGAAAGGACTTTGCTCACTTTGGAAACCACAGCTTGGCATTGCATGCCATTATTGAGCTTATGATCTACCAAAATCCCCAGATCCTTCTCCACTACGGATTCCTCCAGTTGTAACCCCCCTAGTATGTATGATGCATGCATATTCTTAGCCCCCAAGTGCATAACTTTACATTTATCAACATTCAACCTCATCTGCCACTTAGTCACCCAATTAGACAGAGCATTGAGGTTGGCTTGTAAATTGGCGACCTCCTGTAAAGACGTTATTCTACTGCATAGCTTGGTGTTATCTGCAAAGACAGAAATGTTACTTTTGATCTCAGACCCAATATCATTTATAAAGATATTAAAAAGTAAGGGTCCCAACACCGAACCTTGGGGTACACCACTGATAACCTTAGATCATTCAGAGTAAGAATCATTAACCACTACTCTCTGAATTCTGTCTTTCAGCCAGTTTTCTATCAATTTACAAACTGAAATTTCCAATCCTTTAGACTTTACCTTACACATGAGCCGTGTGTGGGGAACTGTATCGAATGCTTTCGCAAAATACAGGTATACCACGTCCACTGCCATGCCTCTGTCCAAGGTTTTACTTATACTCTTCATAAAAAGAAATCAGGTTTGTCTGACAGCTTCTGTCTTTCATGAATCCTTGCTGTCTGTTGCTTAAATAGTTTTTTTTCCAGCAAGAACTCCTCTATGTGGTCTTTTATTAATCTCCCCAGTATCTTCAAAGCTATAGAAGTTGGCCCTGCACCAATCCAGTGGTACTATTCCTGTCATCAATGAGTCCCTAAAAATTAGATGCAATGGCTTTGAAATGACAGAGCTCAATTCTTTTAGGATCCGTGGGTGGATGCCATCAGGCCCAGGTGCTTTCTTCACCTTTATTTTCTCTAAATATTTCTGGACCATATCACTTTTGAGCCATTGTGTATCATTTGGGGCTTTGTCACTACCACCCCTATTATGGACATGAGCTCACCCATGCTCCTTTGTATACACAGAGCTGAAGAAAGTATTTAATAAATTAGCCTTCTCTTTGTCCCCAGTCACCCACTCTAGATTATTTTGTAAAGGGCCTACATGCTCAGACTTGACCTTTTGTCCTATCTTTTACAATTTGTCCTTCATTTTGAGTTTTTGCATCCTTGATTTCCTTTTTACATATCCTGTTATATTCTTTGTAACATTTAAACAACACTAGTGTTCCTTCATTTTTATATTTTTTTAAAAGCTCTTTTCTTATAGTTTATAGCTTTTTTAACTTTGGCCGTGAGCCACAAAGGTTTTTTTTTTTTTTTTTAGCCTTTTAAACTCATTGCCCATGGGAATATACTTTGCAGTGAGTTCACAAACAGTCTTTTTGAGGAATTCCCATTTCTGTTCTGTGCCCATTGATGTCAATATTCTCTCCCAGTCCAAGTCCTGGAGAGCAGCCCTCGTCCTTGGAAAATTTGCTCTCTTGAAATTAAGTGTTTTTATCTTTTTCGTATGTGGTTTTTGCTTACAGCTAACATCAAATGAAATCATGTTATGGTCACTGCTACCCAGGTGTTCTTTTATCTGAACATTAGTAATATGCTCTGCATGGTTTGAGATTACCAGGTCCAACAGAGCATCATTCCTAGTTGGGGCCTCAATAAGCTGGTCCATAAAATTGTCCTGCAATAGGTTTATAAATTGTTGCCCTTTAACTGTACCAGCAGTGCCATTACTCCAGTTAATTTCTGGGTAGTTAAAATCCCCCATTATTATCACCGTCCCAGCCCTTGCAGCCCTATCCATCTGTGCAAGGAGCTAAGTCTCCACCTCCTCATTAACATTGGGTGGTTTATGACAAACTCCAATGATTAACTTTAAACTACGCACATCTGTATGCAGTTCCACCCATAATGCTTCACTCATCACACTCTCCATCCACCATGTCCTCTTTCACACTCGCTTTAAGATCACTTCTCACAGAGACAGACCCCTCCACATTTACTTTTACCCTGTCTTTCCGAAAGAGTGCATAGCCAGGAATATTAATAGCCCAGTCATGTGAGGAATGAAGCCAAGTTTCACCAATACCGATTACATCATAGCTCTCCAGATGCACCAGAGCTTCCAACTCACCTATTTTGCTTGGCAGACTTCTGGCATTGGTGAACAAACACTTAACTGCATTAATATATTTTGACCGGTCACATAATCTGAAAATACTGAAATTGGGAATAATGGACTTTGTAGACCTAAACTGTCACTTCTTCAGGAGATTCAATATTTCTAATCAGATGAACATACTTTAATTAGAATACAATGCAAACTATACGTACACAGGTGCATATTGAATATACAGTATACATGAACTCACCAAAAGTACAGTGCTTTAACAGGAAGTTTCAACGCTCACCTGCACCAGGGAAATCATAATGGCAAAGAGGCCCCCTCCAAAAGGGGAGGAAAAAAACATGGGCCCTAATGCTGAACAGCAGCCAAAGGTCAACACATGTATCGGGATGTGGGGGTGCACAGGGTAACCATAGATATAAAGCATATGCAGGTAAGCACTAATAAAATACTTAGGTTGGTAGTTAGGTAGGCTATACTATTACACTAGGTCCCGTACTCACATATCTGTGAGATTTTGGAGCACTTCATGCTTCCTTCCACAGACGAGCTCTATGGGGATGCTGACTTCATTTTCCAGCAGGACACCTGCCCACACTGCCAAAGGCACCAAAACCTGGTTCAATGACCGTGGGATTATTGTGCTTGATTGGCCAGCAAACCCGCCTGACCTGAACCCCATAGAGAATCTATGGGACATTGCCAAGAGAAAGATGAGAGACATGAGACTGAATACAGAAGAGCTGAAGGCCGCTATTGAAGCATCCTGGCCTTCCATAACACCTCAGCAGTGCCACAGGCTGATGGCTTCCATGCCACGCTGCATTGATTAATTGCTGCAAAAGGGGCCCAAACCAAGTACTGAGTACATATGCATGCTTATACTTTTCAGAGGTCTGATATTGTTCTATGTACAATCCTTGTTTTATTGATTGCATGTAATATTCTAATTTTCTGAGATCGCGGATTTGGGGTTTTCATGAGCTGTAAGCCATAATCATGACAATTATGACAAATCACAGCTTGAACTATCTTGCTTTGCATGTAATGAGTCTCATATATTAGTTTCACTTTTTAAGTTGCATTAGTGAAATAAATGAACTTTTGCACAATATTAAAACATTTCGAGTATCACCTGTATATATCGTGATGGCTATTGAATCGATCCGGTGGACTCCCCTTTGTTCTCTCCCTTGCTCTCTTTCTCTCTATTTTAATATTTTTTCAGCACCCCATCCCTTTTTATAATTTTGAAGCTCTTGATCTTACAGAATATAAAAGTTTCTTCCTCAGTTTACCTTAACTAGCTTCAGTTGGTTTAGTTGGACATTCTAAGATAGGTTGTGTTCTTATATGGCTCTTAACCAAAAATGTAATCTGGAGTGTTGGTAATTAAAGTTGAGCGGACACCTGGATGTTCGGGTTCAACGGGTTCGACAAAACTTCGGAAAAAAGTCCGGGTTCGGGACCCAAACTTGACCCTGAACCCGAACCCCATTGAAGTCAATGGGGACCCGAATTTGTGAGTACAAAAATGTCTCTAAAAAAACTAATGAAAAGAGCTAGAGGGCTGCATATGGCAGCAAAGTGTTGGCAAGAGCATGGCAAGTACTCTGCAAATAAATGTGGATAGGGAAATAACTTAAAAAAAAATCTTGACCTAGGAGGACGAGGTCATATGGAGTAGGAGGTTGAGGTGGCGGTAGATGTGGCGGTGTAGGTGGAAGCGGCGGTGGAGGAGGATGAGGTAGCCAACACAGGTTTTTGTTTTTAATTTATTTATTTTTTAAATTAGGGTACATCCCAAAAGAGTGAGAAAGATCTAGGGTTGCCACCTCATCCCTTTAAACCCGAACACATGGAAATTACACAGGTTATGGGGCTATTTTAATGTCGATAAGGCACCAAGTGAGTTTAATTAGCACCTTAATCAGCCAGAGAACCTGTGTAATTAATATGTTTTCTAGGCAACCCTAGAAAGATCAGAAATACAAGAATGGCTGGGTAAGGCCAGTATACGTGTCTATTCTGCACAAGGTACGGACAAGTCCTGTGGGATCCATGCCTGGTTCATTTTAATGAACGTGAGCTTGTCGACATTGGCTCTGGACAGGCGGCTGTGCTTGTCTGTGATAACACCCCCTGCCGTGCTAAATACACGTTCAGATAATACACTGGCTGCAGGGCAGGCCAGCACCTCCAAGGTGTAAAGGGAAAGCTCAGGCCATGTGCCCAATTTGGAGACCCAGAAGTTTAAGGGGGCAGACCCATCATTCAGTACATGTAGGCGTGTGCACAGATACTGCTCCACCATGTTGGTGAAATGCTGCCTCTTTCTAAAACGTTCCATATCAGCTGGTGGTGCTGGCTGTTGTGGAGTGCTGACAAAGCTTTTCCACATTTCAGCCATGCTAACCCTGCCTTATGAGGTGCTGGCTGTGCCCCGGCTGCGTTGGCGACCTCTTCTCCTCCTCCTCTGCCTTTGCCTTGTGCTTCCACTGTGCCCCCGCTGTCGGGTGGGAATTCCACCAGCAGCGCGTCTACCAGCGTGTGCTTGTACTCGCGCATCTTGCGATCACGCTTCAGTGAGGGAATCAAGGTTGGTACATTGTCCTTGTAACGGGATCCAGCAGCGTGGCCACCCAGTAATCAGCACCTGTTAAAATGTGGTTAACACAGCGGTCTTTGCGGAGACACTGCAGCATGTAATCGCTCATGTGTGCCAGGCTGCCCAGAGGCAATGAAAAGCTGTCCTCTGTGGGAGGTGTATCGTCTGTGTCCTCTGTATCCCCCCCCAGCCACGCACCAGTGATGGCCATGAGCTGGTCTGGGTGCCACCCTGCTGTGAACACGGTTCCTCCTCCTCCACCTCGTCATCCTTCAGAACTGTGCCCCTGCTGGACAATTGTGCACCTGGCATTTGTTGGTGCAGGAACCCACCCTCGGAGCCACTTGTGAATGATTGCCCTGAAAGCCTTGGAAATGATCCCGATTCCTCCTCCTCCTTCTGTGCCACATTCTCTTCCATCATCGCCCGAATCGTTTTTTCAAGGAGGCATAGAACTGGCATAGTAACGCTGAGAACGGCGTCATCAGCACTGGCCATGTTGGTGGAGTACTAAAAACAGCGCAACAAGGCACACAGGTCTCGCATGGAGGCCCAGTTATTGGTGGTGAAGTGGTTCTGTTCCGCAGAGCGACTCACGCTGCAGCTGAAACTCCACTATCGCCTACTGCTGCTCGCACAGTCTGGCCAGCTTGTGCAAGGTGGAGTTTCACCTTGTGGGCACGTCACATATGATGCGGTGAGCGGGAAGGCCGAAGTTACGCTGCAGCGCTGACAGGCGAGCAGCAGCAGGGTGAGAACGCCAAAAGTGTGCACAGACTGCACTTTCTGCAGCAGCTGTGGCACATCAGGGTAAGTTTTAAGGATCCTCTGCACCACCAAATTCAGCAAATGTGCCAGGCAAGGGATGTGCGTCAAACCGGCTAGGCCCAGAGCTGCTACGAGATTTCGCCCATTATCGCACACCACCAGGCCCGTTTTGGGGCTCACTGCCGCCAACCACTCATCGGTCTGTTGTTCCATGTCCCTCCACAACTCCTGCGTGGTGTGGGTTTTTTCCCCCAAACAGGAAAGTTTTAAAACTGCCTGCTGTCGTTTACCCATGGCTGTGCTGAAGTTGGTGGTGTAAGTGTTACGCTGACCGGATGAGGAGGCGGTAGAGGATGAGGAAGCGGAGTAGGAGGAGTTAGCAACAGGAGGCAAACTGAAGCGCCCTGCAATTCTCGTGGTGGAAGGACATGCGCCAAACTGCTATCCGCCTCAGGCCCAGCCACCACTGCATTTACCCAGTGTGCTGTTAGGGAGATATAACGTCCCTGACCGTACTTACTGGTCCACGTATCCATAGTTAGGTGGACCTTGCCACAGATGGCATTGCGCAGTGCACACCTGATTTTGTCCCCCACTTGGTTGTGCAGGGAAGGGATGGCTCGCCTGGAAAAGTAGTGGCGGCTGGGCACAACGTACTGTGGGACAGCCAATGCCATCAGGCTTTTAAAACTCTGCGTCTCTACCAGACGGAATGACAGCATTTCAAAGGCCAGGAATCTTTAAATGCTGGCATTCAGGGCCAGGGATCGCGGGTGGGTAGGGGGGTACTTCCTCTTCCGCTCCAGTGTTTGGGAGATAGAGAGCTGAACGCTTCCATGGGACATTGTGGAGATGTTTGGTGACCCAGGTGGTAGTGTTGCTTGCCGATCCTCTGATTGCAGGGTGGCAGGGGCCACTGTCACTACAGAGGTGGATGAAGAGGCCGAGACTGAAGCAGAAGAGGAAGCAGGAGGAGCCAGAGACCTTTCTTGGTTTTTGAGGTGTCTACTCCACTGCAGCTTGTGCTTTGCACTTAGATGCCTGGTCATGCAGGTTGTGCTCAGGTTGAGAACTTTTATGCCTCGCTTCAGGCTCTGATTGCACAGCGTGCAAACCACTCGTGTCTTGTCATCAGCACATTGTGTGAAGAACTGCCACGCTAGGGAACTCCTTGGACCTGGCTTTGGTGTGCTCGGTCCCTCACTGCGTTGGGCAGTAGCAAGCATACTGTCTAGGGGATAGACGCTCCGCTTTTGCACCCTGCTCCCTCTTCTGCTGTGCTGGTGGCTGTTCGACCACTGCCTCTTCCTCCGAACTACACAGGTCACCTGCATGACGTTGATTCCATGTGGGGTCGAGGACCTCATCGTCCTCCACCTCATCTTCCACCCAATCTTCACCACTGCCCTCCTTGTCGGTCTGCACAATTGCGAAAGCAGCAGCAGTTGGCAACTGTGTTTCTTCATCATCCGAGACGTGCTGTGATGGTCCCCCCATGTACTCATCTTGAAACATAAGTGGTTGGGCATCGGTGCACTCAATCTCTTCCACTTCTGGGGCAGGGCTAGGTGGATGGCCCTGGGAAACCATGCTAACAGACTCATCAAAAAGCAGAAGGGACTGCTGCATGATTTGGGGCTTAGACTGCTTGGCTGATTTGCAAGGGGGTGAGGTGAAAGACTGATGGACATCGGCTGCAGGTGCCAACTCTGACCTTTCAGCACAAGACTGGTTGGGAGACAATGTGAAGGAACTGGAGGCACTGTCAGCAACCCAATCTACTATCGCCTGTTCTGCTCCTGGCCTCAACATTCGTAGAGCCGGATTAGGCAGGACCAAATACCGCTGCAGGCTCTGTTGCCTACTCGCACCTGAGGAAGGTGTTTCACTTGTGCGTGTAGCTGGCACAGATCGATCACGTCCTCTCCCTGCAACAGGAGCTCCACCAGCAGCACCACGACCACACCAAAAAAATATATATTTGCCCTAAATATTTTTTTTTTTTGAATAGCACAATAGAAAAACAGTATCTAAAGTGTGTATCTCACACGTACAGATATGGAGGAAACACTGCAAACACTGGAGGAAAAACTGCAAAATATATATTTTTGCCCTAAATGGGTGTTTTTTTAATAGAACAATAGAAGAACAGTAGCTAAAGTGTTTCCTCCATATCTGTATCTGTACGTGTGAGATAAACACTTTAGCTAGTGTTCTTCTATTGTTCTATTAAAAAAACACCCATTTAGGGCAAAAAATATATATTTTGCAGTTTTTTCTCCAGTGTTTGCAGCGTTTCCTCCATATCTGTACGTGTGATGCCGCATACACACCATCACTTTATGTGATGAAAAAAATTAAATTTTTTGTGAAGTAAAAAAACGACGTTTTTGAAACTTCATTTTCAAAAAACTACGTTGCCTACACACCATCAGTTTTTTTACATGCTCTAGCAAAGCACGGTTACGTTCAGCACTCTTTTCCAATGAAGCTCGCTTCATAACTTGCTTCTGAGCATGCACGGGTTTAAAAACGTTGCTTTAAACATCGTTTTAGCCTACACACAGTGATTTTTTGTGACACAAAAAACGTTGTTTTAAAAAACGACACAAAAAATTGAAGCATGCTTCAATTTTTTTTTTTTCGTTTTTCACAAGACATAAAACAACGTTTTCCCCCACACACGGTCATTTTAATTGAGATAAACACTACAAACACTGGAGGAAAAACTGCAAAATATATATTTCCTGACGCATTCATGGCAGCACACACTGGGTTGTGACTCCGCCCCCACAACCTGACAGGATTGGTTAGCTATAAATTTGAAGAGGAGACACCCGGCATTATTCTCTTTTTTTATCCTCACCTGACAGGACGTGGACGTACAGCTTGTCTCCTACCGCTATCGCCCCAGCAGGTTCAGACTCTCCTGTTTGGAAGTCCCCCTTGTACAGTCTCTAAACGAGCTTTATAGGGGGAACCCCGCTCTGGTGGTCTCAGGGGTTAAATCCCGGCATAAATTCCTGGCATATGTACAAGCTTTAAATAAGCTTAATCAGGCAAGTGTGGCTCCCTCTTTGCTCCCTGGGTGTTCTGTCCCATGTTATACCTCTAATTTTTGCCCAGTGGAACTTTATGGGGTTATTGCTCCGTTTTCCTCTATTTATTTTCAAACATTATCTTCACTATACCTTCTCCAGCGGGCTCTCTGAGCCATGTAGTCCCTCATAGCACCGCCGCGTCCCTCTAGCGTACTGCGCATGCGCGCAGCAGAATGATGATGTCGGCGGTCTCCTCGCCCTCATCCAAGATGGCGCCGGGACGCTACTGCGCATGCGCGCATGCGTCATCAGCGCCGCGACGGCGGCGCCGAATTTAAAAAGGCACAAAATTTCTTTTTCCTCCCTAGGCTGCTGCTTTACTCAAATCCCACCGGGATTTTTTCCCAGGTATTTATCTGCCTCTCCCCTTCTAGGCTCTCCCTCTGTTTTTTGTTTTGACTTGTTTTTCACCATATTCTGCTTCCTTCCAGCATATCCACTTCTGCTGCTTTCCTGCACTTCTCATGGAGCCCACTGCCCTCGAAGACCACTACCAGCAAACGAGGTATGGAGGCCATCATGTTACTAGGTAAGTAGAGAAGAGACAAAAAAGAGAGCCGGCCGCTAAACACTGCCTTTTTGTTGCAGTCCCATCAGGCCAAGAGACGCAAGCCCACGGCGCAGGGAGAGGTCCAGGCATGCATCAAGCAGGAGGTCCCATAAAAGTCGGTCAAGATCTTCCTCCCGCTACCATCGATCAAGGCATAGCCGATCACGCCGCAGCCACTCCCGTCACAGTCGGTCTCATCGCGGACGCTCTCCCTCATGTCACCGCCAACGCTACCATACCCGTCCTGCAGCAAACGCTTGCTGGGTGTGCGGTGCTACTGCTTTGCCAGGAAAGCTAGCATGTCGTACTTGCTTCAATGAAGCAACTAGAGAAAAGGAGACGGATGCCAGGATGGCTACAGATCTCTCTTCCCGACACCACATTGAGGAGCCAACACAGGAATCAATCTGGACCGCACATCCTCTGGCCTGTGATGAGCCCATCCCAGGCACTTCATCCGCTGCTGGCCCATATGCCCAGCTAACAGAGGCTCATTCCGATCATGAGGATCGAGAGCTCGTGTCCGGATTTGACTTTGGCCTGGTCGAACCTTTTGCCCGCTCGGTTAAGGAGACAATAGGTTGGGAGGAACCTGTGTCGGAACCACCAAAGATTGGGAAATACTTCCCCGAGTTAAGGAGGGATCCAGAACTGTTTCCCTTCATTGAGGAATTGGAAGACCTCATTAAGGAGGAGTGGGAAAAACCGGACAAGCGGCCCGGTCTGTCCAACAAGCTTGCTAAATTGTATCCTCTGAAGGAATCTAAGATCGCTTCCCTCATTAACGCTCCCATTGTGGATTCATCTCTTATGCGGCTTGCCAGGCACGTCACTTTGCCAATAGAGGACGCAGTCTCGTTCAGGGACGTTCTCGACCGCAAGATCGACCTGGAGTTGAAGAAAGCATACTCCACGGCAGGGGGAGCATGTAGACCAGCTATTGCCACAGCAGCTGTCGCCAAGGCCATTTCCGTATGGGCAGCCAGCGCTGAGAGGGCTCTCCTAGAAGGTACTGACCGGGGGGACATAATGTCCTCCTTGCAGGAGATCAGGCTAGCCGG
This sequence comes from Rana temporaria, assembly GCF_905171775.1. Taxonomy (NCBI): domain Eukaryota; kingdom Metazoa; phylum Chordata; class Amphibia; order Anura; family Ranidae; genus Rana; species Rana temporaria. The sequence goes on from NC_053496.1 coordinate 113,522,910, forward strand.
TGACTTTGTGGCAGGGGCCTCGGTGGATGTCATTTGTTCTTCGGCTAGGTCCATGTTGGCCTCAGTTATGGCCCGCAGAGCCTTATGGCTGAAGCCTTGGGTCGCTGACACGTCTTCAAAATCCAACTGGTGCAAGATTCCGTATGATGGCACAAGCCTGTTCGGCACGAAATTGGACTCGGCAATCTCCAAGGTCACTGGAGGAAAGTCGGGGCTTATTCCCTCCAACAGGAGGCCCAAGCCTCAGAAAGGTCCTACCTTCAGGCGTAATCTGCCTGAAAGATACAGGGAAGCCAGATCCTATCGCCCCGGCAAGGAGTTCAGAAGGGATTGGAGACCTACTCGCCCTCCCTTTGCGAGGGGTCAGAAGTCCAAGGCCATTACTACAGGGGATCAGCAAAAGTCCTTTTGAAGTATTGCCTGCCCACCCAGCTCAGGTGGGCGCCAGGCTCAGCAGTTTCGCACAAATATGGTCGGAACACATAAAGGACCCATGGACTCTTTCCACAATAAGACATGGCCACAGATGGAACTTTATGGGGGCATTGCCTCACGCTACTTTCCAACCTACCAAAATACCATCTTCCCTAGACAAAAGGAAGATACTCATTCAATACATCCTAGAACTACTCCAGAAGGAAGCTATCGTGGAGGTTCCTTCACACCAAAGAGGCAGGGGATTTTATTCCCCTCTCTTTTTAGTACGGAAGAAGTCAGGGGATCTACGGCCCGTGCTGGACCTCAAGAGGCTCAACAGAAGGATTCAAATAGAAGCCTTCAAGATGGAGAGTCTCCAGTCCATTCTCATGGCAGTGAATCTCGGAGATTGGATGCTGTCGATCGACTTATCAGACGCCTACCTTCATGTGCCAATTCACCCCGCATTCCAGAAGTTTCTGCGCTTCTCCATCGGCCAACATCACTACCAGTTCCGATGTCTACCATTCGGGATCTCTTCAGCTCCCAGGACATTTACAAAGGTCCTTCTCCCTCTCATAGCATTCCTCAGGGAAAAGGGGCTGCGGGTACATCATTACCTGGACGATATCCTGCTCTTAGCAGCAAGTCGGGAGACTCTACTCCTACAGCGGGAGGTCCTAATCTCGTCCCTCCAGAAGTTCGGCTGGCTAATCAACTGGCGGAAGAGCAGCCTTCAGCCATCACAGTCTATGGTATTCCCGGGGGCAGAATTGGATACCAAACAGAACAGAGTACAACTGCCCTTAGAGAAGGTGGAGCCCTTAGTACGGAAAGTTCGGAATCTATTGTCCTCCAGTCTCACGTCATCCAGAGCCTGCCTCAGTATGCTGGGCTCGATATCATCAACCATACCCATGGTACAATGGTCCCAATGGCACATGAGAACCTTGCAGAACACCTTTCTCAGACAATGGGACAGAACCTCGATGCACCAACCCATCAGCGTCCCCAGCCATGTAAGGCACTCTCTTTTGTGGTGGACTTGCCCTCCCAACCTCAGAAGATTCAGGCCCATAGCCCCTCCAAAACCAGAAATAGTGACATCAGATGCCAGCGAGAAAGGTTGGGGGGCTCATTACCTGGATCAGACAGCCCAGGGTCACTGGCACTTCCCGGCTCGGGGGACAGTCTCGAATATACTGGAGCTCCGAGCGGCATTCCAGGCCCTCTTAGCCTTTGCGCCTCTTCTACAGGGGAAGAGCGTCCTAATTCGGATGGACAACAGGGTAGCGGTGGCCTACATCCAGAGGCAGGGCGGTACCCGGAGCCACACTCTTCTAGAAGAAGTTCACCCCATAATGGAATGGTCACAGGTACATCTTCTGGACCTGAAAGCAGTCTATGTTCCAGCAGCACAGAACACGCTAGCTGACTTCCTGAGCAGGGAACTTCTGTCCAACAACGAGTGGTCGCTGAATCCCCGGGAGTTCTCCATTCTGACGGAGACATGGGGGGTTCCGGAGATAGACCTGGCAGCAACACCAAAAAATGCCAAATGCTCAAGGTTCCTTTCCAGAGTACCCTTCCCGACAGCAGAGGGGACAGATTGCCTTCTTCACCCATGGGACTTCAACCTGGGATACATCTTTCCCCCGACTCCTCTAATAGCGAGGTTTCTATCTCGTCTCCGAAGGTCATCGGCCACAGTAATCACAGTAGTACCATTCTGGCCAAGGAGGCCGTGGTTTACCACGCTCCTACAGCTCAATACCCGACCTCCAATCCACCTACCAGCTGCAGCGGATCTCCTACACCAAGGTCTGTTTCTCCATCCAGCCCCAGACAGGCTCCACCTGACAGCCTGGAGGTTGAGAGGGCTAGACTAAGAGAACAGGGATGTTCCCAGGCGGTTATAGCAACTTTAATGCAAGCCAGAAAAGCCTCCACAAACACCATTTACTCCAGGGTTTGGGAAAGATTCGCCCAGTTGGCGCAACTTAAAGGCTGGAATCCCATCTCTCCCGATCCTTACCAGATCCTGGAATTCCTGCAAACGGGAGTCGACAAAGGCCTAAATTCAAGCACCCTAAAGGTACAGATCTCCGCTCTGTCTGCCAAAACTGGCACCAGATGGGCCTTGCATCCTCTCATCATCCAGTTTATAAGGGCATGCATAAAAATCAGACCGCCCAGAAAACCGTCCTTCCCGGCCTGGGATCTTTCGGTGGTCCTCGAGGCTTTTTCCAATCCACCCTTCTTCCCACTCAACTCGATTTCTCTATGGGATCTGACCTTAAGGTTATCCTTCCTCATTGCCATCACCTCGGCAAGGAGAGTGTCGGAGCTGCAAGCTCTCATGTCTAAGGAGCCATACCTGGTTTTTCGGCCCGACAGGGTGATACTGAGACCTTCAGATCGGTTCCTTCCCAAAGTTACTTCGGCTTTCCACTACGGCCAGGACATCGTCCTACCATGCCTTTCTAACGAGACTGGCGAACCTCATGCCTTGGACATTAAGTCTACAATTTCCAAGTATCTGTCGGTTACTACCCATCTTCGGTCAACAGACGCCCTCTTGATTATACCGCACGGGGCCAGGCGAGGCCAGGCGGCCACTTCCAGCACCATCGCCTCTTGGCTAGTCAAGGCTATTGAAAAAGTGTATTCCACTCAACAACTGGATATCCCGGAAGGCATCAGGGCTCACTCAACCAGGGCAGTGGCAACCTCTTGGGCAGCATATTGTGGTGTTTCTTCAGAAACCATCTGCAGAGCAGCAACCTGGTCGTCCAGGCATACCTTTATCTCCCACTACAGGGTGGACGCCGCTCTCTTGGCTTCTGCCGAATTTGGCAGATCTGTCATCAGGGCTAATTCTTCTGCTCTCTAGGGAATAAAAATCTTTTGCATTGAACCCTCCCGACTGGCGAGTTATTTCCCAGTGTGTGCTGCCATGAATGCGTCAGGAAAACGGAAAATTGTATACTCACCTTTCCGTAATTTTCCTTTCCTGACGCATCTTCATGGCAGCACACAGCTGCCCACCCTACTGTTCAATGATGATATTTACGGAGAATAATGCCGGGTGTCTCCTCTTCAAATTTATAGCTAACCAATCCTGTCAGGTTGTGGGGGCGGAGTCACAACCCAGTGTGTGCTGCCATGAAGATGCGTCAGGAAAGGAAAATTACGGAAAGGTGAGTATACAATTTTCCGTTTTTTGTCCTAAATGGGTGTTTTTTGAATATAACAATAGCAGTGTTTATCTCACACGTACAGATATGCAGGAAATGCACCAAAACATTTTTTTTCCCTAAATATTTTTTTTTTGGAATAGCACAATAGAAAAAAAGTATCAAAGTGTGTATCTCACACGTACATATATGCAGGAAACACTGCAAACACTGGAGAAAACACTGCAAAATATATTGTTTTGGCCTAAATGTTTTTTTTTTGAATAGCACAATAGAAGAACACTAGCTAAAGTGTTTATCTCACACGTACAGATATGGAGGAAGTTTTTTTTCCCCAAAATGGATGTTTTTTGAATAGCACAATAGAAGAAAAATATATAAAGGATGTATTTCACACATACAGATATGGTGGAAACACTGCAATTTTTTTTTTTTTTTTTGCCCTAAATAGATGTTTTTTGAATAGCACAATAGAAGAAAAGTATATAAAGGGTGTATCTCACAGTAACATATGCAGTGCTGGTGTAATATGATTTCTGAAGCAGGACTGACTCCTATATATTTCTATCCCTACAAACACAACCAGGAACCTCTCCCTAAAGTATCTAATGCAGAGTATCTCATAGGAACATATGCAGTGCTGGCAGGGCCGATCCTGGGGTCACAGGCGCCTGGGTGCAGAAATATTTCTGGCGCCCCCACACAGGGGGGCGTGGTCATCTTACCAACTCCTCCCCTTTAAAAATGTTTCTATGGCAATGACTCAAACACAGAGATGCTCCCCTAAGAAGTCTTTGTTACCCTGGGATCCTCCCATGATCTTTTAACAATAAAGAAAATACTGGAAGAGCGTACACTAATGAGACCTGGAGGGGAACCTCTCTGATACTGTTAGGAAGTGCCCCAGACATAGTACAGGAGATGGTCAGAGAGTGTAGACATGATACAAGAGATGGTCAGAGACGGCAATCATAGTACAGGAGATGGTCAGAGAGTGTAGACATGATACAAGAGATGGTCAGAGACTGCAATCATAGTACAGGAGATGTCCAGAGAGTGTAGACATGATACAAGAGATGGTCAGAGACTGCAATCATAGTACAGGAGATGTTCAGAGAGTGTAGACATATTAACCACTTCCCGACCGCCGCATGTACATATACGTCGGCAGAATGGCACGTACAGGCACATTGGCGTACCTGTACGTCCCTGCCTAGACGTGGGTGGGGGGTCCGATCGGGACCCCCCCCCGCGACTTGCGGCGGTCGGGTCCCCTCGGGGAGCGATCCGGGACGACGGCGCGGCTATTTGTTTATAGCCGCTCCGTCGCGATCGCTCCCCGGAGCTGAAGAACGGGGAGAGCTGTGTGTAAACACGGCTTCCCCGTGCTTCACTGTGTCGGCGCATCGATCGCGTCATCCCCTTTATAGGGAAGACACGATCAATGACGTCATTCCTACAGCCACACCCCCCTACTGTTGTAAACACACACACAGTGTACACCAAATCCTACAGCGCCACCTGTGGTTAACTCCCAAACTGCAACTGTCATTTTCACAATAAAGAATGCAATTTAAATGCATTTTTTGCTGTGAGAATTACAAAAATCCCAAAAATGTGTCAAAATTGTCCGAAGTGTCCGCCATAATGTCGCAGTCACGAAAAAAATCGCTGATCGCCGCCATTAGTAGTAAAAAAAAAAAATGAATAAAAATGCAATAAAACTATCCCCTAATTTGTAAACACTATAAATTTTGCGCAAACCAATCGATAAACGCTTATTGCGATTTTTTTTACCAAAAATAGGTAGAAGAATACGTATCGGCCTAAACTTTTTTATATATGTTTTTGGGGGATATTTATTATAGCAAAAAGTAAAAAATATTGCATTTTTTTCAAAATTGTCGCTCTATTTTTGTTTATGGCGCAAAAAATAAAAACCGCCGAGGTGATCAAATACCACCAAAAGAAAGCTCTATTTGTGGGAAAAAAAGGACGCCAATTTTGTTTGGGAGCCACGTCGCACGACCGCGCAATTGTCTGTTAAAGCGACGCAGTCCCAAACTGTAAAAACACCTTGGGTCTTTAGGCAGCAATATGGTCCGGGGCTTAAGTGGTTAAAGGAGATGTCAGAGAGTGTAGACATATTACAGGAGACAGTGAGTGACTGGAGATATAATACAGGAGATGGTCAGAGACTGCAGACATATTCCAGGAGACAGTCAGAGACTGCAGATATGATACAGGAGACAGTCAGAGACTGCAGATATGATACAGGAGATGGTCAGAGACTGCACATATGATACAGGAGACGGTCAGGGACTGGAGAAATAATACAGGAGACAGTCAGAGACTGCAGATATAATACAGGAGATGGTCAGAGACTGCAGATATAATACAGGAGATGGTCAGAGACTGCAGTTCCTATTGACATAAGTAGATAATGGCCGATCGGCTCTCACCTGACCCAGCGATACAGCAACAATGGTTCCTCTGATCAGGAGTCAGCTCACTCTGAAATGCCCATGGATACTCAGCTGGGTAGAGCCCAGATCTGTATTCTGGCAATGACTCCATTCCTTTCTCTGCCAGGGATGGCACCAGACAGTGTGGCTTTCCCTCTGGTGGCGCACAGCAGTGGGGTTCTCTCTCTGATGGTGTTCTCTCAGCACTGTCCTCTCCCTCTGGAGTCCTGGGTGCACTACCATGAAAGCTTTCCTGGGGTCCTGGCTCTCTCTCTCCCATTCAGCTGAACATGCTGTGTGGGCTGCAGTTTCTTTGTTACAGTGGGGCTGCCAGTCCTCGAACTACAAGTCCCACAATCCTCTTCTCTGCTCCCTTTTCTATTCTATTTCTTCCCTGGCCAAAATCAAGGCAGGGAAAAAAACATAAAGGGTGGCTGTGCTGGCAAGCGCCGCTCACTAGTACAGCATTGCGCGCGAAGATAAGGAGGAGAGGGAGTGGGAGGAGGAATGAAGAGCCCGCAGCTGCAGTGGCTACACTAGGGTTGTTGTCACCCGGTGAGGTAAAACATGGTGTCACCCCCCTTCCACCACCTATAGTCGCCCCTCAGTACAGACCCCCTCCACAAAGTATAGACCCCCTCCGTCAGTGCAGACTCCTAACTAAGTATAACCCCCCTCCCTCAGTACAGACCCCCAGGACAAACCACCCCCCATTAGTACAGACCCCCCCCAGGACAAATTATCGCCCCTCAATTAGTACAGACCCCCCTCCATTAGTACAGACCCTCCTCTATTAAGTACAGACCCCCTCAGGACAAACCACCCCCTCCATTAGTACAGACCCCCCCAGGACAAGACACCCCCCCATTAGTACAGACCCCTCCAGGACAAGACGCCCCCCAATTAGTACAGACCCCCTTCCAGTAGTAAAGACCGCCCCCAGAACAACCCCCCCCCCCCATTAGTACAGACCCCCAGGACAAAGCAATCCCCCTCCATTAGTACAAACTCCCCATGACAAACCCCCCATTAGTACAGACCCCCAGGACAAACCCCCCATTAGTACAGACTCCCCCAAGGACAAACCCCCCCTATTAGTACAGACTCCCCCAGGACAAACCTCCCATTAGTACAGATTCCCCCCCCCCCCAGGACAAACCCACCCTCCATTAGTACAGACACCCCCAGAACAAACCCTTATCTCCATTAGTGCAGACCCACCAGGACAACCCCCCCATTAGTACAGACCCCCCAGGACAAACCCCCCATTAGTACAGACTCCTCCCAGGACAAACCCCCCTCTCCATTAATACAGACATCCCCAGGACAAACTCACCTCTCCATTAGTACAGACCCCCCAGGACAGTCCCCCATTAGTACAGACTCCCCCAGGACAAACCCCCCCATTAGTACAGACTCCCCCCAGGACAAACCCCCCTCCATTAGTACAGACTCCCCCCAGGACAAACCCCCCTCCATTAGTACAGACTCCCCCCCAGGACAAACCCCCCTCCATTAGTACAGACCTCCCTCAGGACAAACCACCCCCCCAGTAGTACAGACCCCCCCGGACAACCCCCTCCATTAGTACAGACCCCCAGGACAAACCACCCCCTCCATTAGTACAGACCCAACCAGGACAAACCCCCCATTAGAACAGACCCCAGAACAAACCCCCCCATTAGTGCAGACCCCCCAGAACAAACCCCCCCCATTAGTACAGACCCCCCAGAACAAACTCCCCCCATTAGTACCGACCCCCCAGGATAAACACCCCATTAGTGCATACCCCAGGACAAGACCCCCCATTAGTACAGACTCCCCCCAGGACAAACCACCCCATTAGTACTGACCCCCCAGGATAAACCCCCATTAGTGCATACCCCCAGGACAAGCCCCCCCCCATTAGTACAGCCCCCCCATTAGTAGAGACTCCCCCCAGGACAAACCACCCCATTAGTGCAGACCCCCCCAGGACAAACCCCCCCCCCATTAGTACAGACCCCCAGGACAAACCCCTCTATTAGTACAAACTCCCCCTATTAGTACAGACCCCCCAGGACAACCCCCCCATTAGTGCAGACCCCCGGGACAACCCCACCCCCTACATTACTACAGACCCCCCAGGACAAACCCCCCCTCCTCCCTCCATTACAGTACAGTACAGTACATAACACCCGGGCGGCAGCTGCAGAGGAGGAGACAGTCAGTGTGCAGCCGTGCCGCCCGGGTGGATCACAGATCGCCGCAGACAGGAGTTTGTTTATGACACAGAGGCGCCACGCAGAATATGTGTCAGGCATGGACCGCCCCCTCAGCGACGTCAGCGTCTCTCCACACAGAGACAGCCGCTCCGATCTCCGGATTCTTCACTCCCCTCCTCTCCAGCAGGAGGAGGAAGGGGGGGCAGCCATGTATAGGACAAACAGCGGCGGGGAGAGCCGCCGCTCTACACTAACAAGGAGAGGAGTATAATTGAGGGGAGCGCTCTGGCGCTTCAGCGCCCCCACCTCTGTGGCGCCTGGGTGCACTGCACCCAGTGCACCCCGGGTAGGATCGGCCCTGAGTGCTGGTGTAATTTGATTTCTGAAGCAGGACTGACTCCTATATATTTCTCTCCCTATAAGCAAAATCAGGAACCTTTCCCTAAAGTATCTAATGCAGAGTATCTCACAGGAACATATGCAGTGCTGGTGTAATTTGATTTCTGAAGCAGGACAGTCTGACTCCTATCTAATTCTCTCCCTCAGAGGAGCAGCAGCAGCAGCAGCAGCCTTTCCCTACCCGATCTAAAGCAGAGTGACGAGCTGTGCTATGTGCCTCTAGCTTATATAGAGGCTGGGTCACATGCTGGGTCACATGCTGCACTGGCCAATCACAGCCATGCCATTAGTAGGCATGGCTGTGAAGGCTTCTAGGTCACACGAGTAAAACAAATGGTGATTGTCTGCCCTGCAGCGCGCCATTACATTGCCAAACACCGAACCCGAACTTACAGCAAATTGTTCGGGTTCGGGTCCGGGTACCAAAAACCCAAAAGTCCGGTACAAACCCTAACTTTACAGTTCGGGTTCGCTCAACCCTATTGGTAATCTATTGCATGCTTTGAATGTCTACAAATCTGTATTTTAACAAGCTTCATTGCTTTTGTCATTATATGTTTAATGAACAAATATGTTATAACTTTTGTAATCTCAATAAAACCACTTGACAAGATATCAATAATGTATAATATACCAATCATCACATACATACCAGAAATGCAAATGATTATTTAGCGTAAGTATTTTGTGAGAAGCTTGTTATTACTTTTCAGGCTCACTTTTCTGAGCCCGAACAGTGACAGCCTTTTATCAAGCTGTGTGAATGTGTAGTATTTACCAAAACAACAAATTGCTTCAGATTTTTAACAGCACAGTTGAAAATGAGGCAGCACCATTTATCAGCTACCATTGGAAGTAAGTATTTTCAAAGAAATCATTCACCGTTGTTTGGGATTTATTGCACTGGTTACTTTGCAATCATTGTCAAAGCCACAGGTTTAAAAAATGGTGTTCAGTGTTTAATCCTTTCCATTCTAAACACATTCAAGGTGAAACTTACTTTTAAGTGTGCATGTGCTATCTGTTGAAAATGACTTTCAACTATTCTGAGACAACCTAGTCATTTCAAATATGCTGAAAATTACTTTATTGAAACACAGCCATTACGCGACACTTTAAATTGGTTATAAGAGTACAAATTACAATTTCAAAACAAACATGACACAAGTGGTCAAGTGCTACCAGAACATGCTAGGAGTTAAAAGGTCCTATGCCCCTGACCCTTAACCAAACACTTTAAATTTTTCCCTAATCCTTCACCCAAACCCCTTAGGCCCATGCACATATCACATAGCAGGAACATGGGTTCCCACTGGCAATATTTTAAGTATGAGTCACAATATTTTCACTTGTTGTGCAGAGGGTAGCCTATTCACTTGAACTGACTGCCCATGTGGGTTTGTCATGCCAAAGAAGCTCAGGAACTAAATGTATTCCCTAAACTAGGCACATTTTTACAATTACGTGAGGGAAAATGGCTAATTGGGCCCAATTTTCTTAGTTTTCACTTAGGTGTGTACTCACTTTTGTTTCCAGCAGTTTAGACATTAATGGCTGTGTGTTGAGTTATTTTGAGGGGACAGCAAATTTACACTGTTATACTAGCTGTGCACTCACTACTTTACATTGCAGCAAAGTGTAATTTCTTCAGTGTTGTCACATGAAAACATGGAATAAAATATTTACAAAAATGTGAGGGGTGTACTCACTTTTGTGAGATACTGTGTATGTGTATATATATATATATATATATATATATATATATATATATATTACACACACACACACACACACACACACACACACACACACACACAGTAATACACCAATAATTGTATATTGATTGGTTTGCACAACACTTATAGCACCTACAAACTATAGTATACAGTATATCTTGGAATTGTTATTTTTTTTTTTTTACTACTAATGGCAGTGATCAGCGACTTATAATAGGACTGTGATAGTGCAGCAGGCAATCTGACACTTACTGATGCTGGGGGAAACCGACTGCCACTGACCTCACCAGTGATGTTAATACAGTGATTAGTGATAACACTATACATGGTCACTGTACTAATGACACTGGCTGGGAAGGGGTTAACTAGGGTGATCAATGGGGTTAAATGTGTGACTAACAATGTGTAATGTGTATATGTAACAGGTGGTAGTTGTCTGCGCTGTGATATGGCTTGATCAAATGAGTGGAATGGGGAAATGGTGAGTGAGCGGGCTAGTGAGACCTGGGGAGTGACAAGTGATGCAGACACATATTAACCTTGCCGGTTTGAAAATAGGTGCAGTCCTGTCTGGACTGTAAAATGATACAGTGAGATTTAACACATAAGGATGTGAGTGAAAATCAAACCAGAAAAACTTAAACGTGAGCATAAAATCTTAGATGAGTGCAGACCAAAAAGAAAGGGCCACAATTCAACACTGGAACTGGTGCAGCAGTGATGCAATGATACAGGTGGAAAGGATTCCAAATTCTACAAAAGGAATACAGTCCTAATCAATCCAAACATACGCATGCAGCCCACACCTCAGTGATAAGTGCAGCTTACCTTCCAGCTGACATAAAAGGTCAGACACATAGGATATAAACGTTACCAGTTATCTATTGGGTAAGAATCTTGCTGCCAGTTCTCAGTAATTGTTCACACATAGAGAGACAAAAATAATAAAGAAAAAGTTGTTGTAGCCTTGTCTTCCTAGCACTTATACAGCTGTAGGGAAAGGGATTTGTTTGGCAAGGTGGTAGATTGAGTCTCCACTTACACAACTTACACAGTGTGTAGGGAAAAAATGCACATCTCCACGAGTGCCGAACTCGTCTCCTGGTACTTCTCACTATTGACAGCTTGTGGCTCTTTATCTTGGATCAGGCTGTCCACTCGTGTCAGGATAAGGAAAGCAGGGGACGGAGGGAGGAGAAAGTGCACATAGCATAAAACTGTACAGAAACTTTAATGACTAAAACCATAAAATAAAAAACTCACATGGAGCAGTGAGATGGCGATCATGTATCCACGAGCGCCGCGCTCGTCTGCCGTCCGTTCGGTACTGCTCCCGGTTAGTGCTCTGAGTCCCGACGCGTATTCGTCACACCACGTGACTTCATCAGGGGATCCCCTGATGAAGTCACGTGGTGTGACGAATACGCGTCGGGACTCAGAGCACTAACCGGGAGCAGTACCGAACGGACGGCAGACGAGCGCGGCGCTCGTGGATACATGATAGCCATCTCACTGCTCCATGTGAGTTTTTTATTTTATGGTTTTAGTCATTAAAGTTTCTGTACAGTTTTATGCTATGTGCACTTTCTCCTCCCTCCGTCCCCTGCTCTCCTTATCCTGACACGAGTGGACAGCCTGATCCAAGATAAAGAGCCACAAGCTGTCAATAGTGAGAAGTACCAGGAGACGAGTTCGGCACTCGTGGAGATGTGCATTTTTTCCCTACACACTGTGTAAGTTGTGTAAGTGGAGACTCAATCTACCACCTTGCCAAACAAATCCCTTTCCCTACAGCTGTATAAGTGCTAGGAAGACAAGGCTACAACAACTTTTTCTTTATTATTTTTGTCTCTCTATGTGTGAACAATTACTGAGAACTGGCAGCAAGATTCTTACCCAATAGATAACTGGTAACGTTTATATCCTATGTGTCTGACCTTTTATGTCAGCTGGAAGGTAAGCTGCACTTATCACTGAGGTGTGGGCTGCATGCGTATGTTTGGATTGATTAGGACTGTATTCCTTTTGTAGAATTTGGAATCCTTTCCACCTGTATCATTGCATCACTGCTGCACCAGTTCCAGTGTTGAATTGTGGCCCTTTCTTTTTGGTCTGCACTCATCTAAGATTTTATGCTCACGTTTAAGTTTTTCTGGTTTGATTTTCACTCACATCCTTATGTGTTAAATCTCACTGTATCATTTTACAGTCCAGACAGGACTGCACCTATTTTCAAACCGGCAAGGTTAATATGTGTCTGCATCACTTGTCACTCCCCAGGTCTCACTAGCCCGCTCACTCACCATTTCCCCATTCCACTCATTTGATCAAGCCATATCACAGCGCAGACAACTACCACCTGTTACATATACCCTTTTTTGTCTACAAAGGATAGACTCTCCATTTGTTTGCTGCAGTGCTCACTATATCGCACTCATCCCTTAGCTCATGACCAGTGTAATTCGGATAGCCCAATTACCCCTCAAAACCCAACCCCATTGTCACCATTACCTTAACCCCCTATTATTATAGAAACGAGAGACACAAGTAGTTGGAGTTAAATTTGGCCACGACAGCCAAAACTTTTTATTTTACCACAAAATAATATTAAATAAATATTAAATAAAATACTTAAATCAACAAAACTTTTCTTTAACACTTTAATAACCATTTTTAATAACAGTAACCCAGCCTATTGGTCTTTGACGGTACCCGGCTTAAACCTCCTTTATTTAACCTTACACTGCGGAAACCATAACCATAACCGGCCCCCAGCCGACCCAGCTCGGAGACGAACCTTTTCCCACCGCAGTGCAACTATACCCGTATTCCAGCAGACAACGTTCCACTGGAATAATCCCCCATAAGGGTCCCATCCCACCGATGAGCCCACCACCATTTTCATCCCGTCTGTACTGCCACCATCAAAGACCACCGAACACCGCCGACCACTCGGCCCACGCTGTCATGACGAACATATCCTTCCGACCTGAAATAGAGAAAACACACAAACGACACCAAACACCACAAACATAGGGAGGGTGGGTGGGAAAAACCTGCCTCCTCTGGTCTTTGCTTCCCGCACTTTCCTCCCTAGTCCACGCCTCCCCCTTTTATAATGCTCCTCCCCTCCCTGCACGTCCCTGCATTTCCTTTCCACCAATCAGCTTCCCTCCTTCTTAACCCTTTCTTGTCCTACCTCCCCACAGTCATGCCCGGCCCTACGTTATTGTCTTCTGGCTTTTTACTCCGGGCCTCACTTGACCAGTGTAATTCGGATAGCCCAATTACCCCTCAAAACCCAACCCCATTGTCACCATTACCTTAACCCCCTATTATTATAGAAACGAGAGACACAAGTAGTTGGAGTTAAATTTGGCCACGACAGCCAAAACTTTTTATTTTACCACAAAATAATATTAAATAAATATTAAATAAAATACTTAAATCAACAAAACTTTTCTTTAACACTTTAATAACCATTTTTAATAACAGTAACCCAGCCTATTGGTCTTTGACGGTACCCGGCTTAAACCTCCTTTATTTAACCTTACACTGCGGAAACCATAACCATAACCGGCCCCCAGCCGACCCAGCTCGGAGACGAACCTTTTCCCACCGCAGTGCAACTATACCCGTATTCCAGCAGACAACGTTCCACTGGAATAATCCCCCATAAGGGTCCCATCCCACCGATGAGCCCACCACCATTTTCATCCCGTCTGTACTGCCACCATCAAAGACCACCGAACACCGCCACAGCCCGAAAGGGTAAAGCCTTACCCTTACGGGCCCCTCCACACCCGCAGGGCCCTCTGTATTCCCTCCTGCAGATCCAAAAACCACAGCTCCATCCCCACATCAGATAAATGAACACCATCCTTACTGAGGTATAAGCCTACATTCTCCTCCAACTCCAAGTGTCTTACCACTAGCCCCCCATGTCTCACCACAAAACGCCCAATCACCTTATTAACCTTGATCCGCCCTTTGTTCAGCCTAAATACCGATCTAGCCATGCGCCAAGTGGTCCGAGCGATTATGTCGGACCAAACCAGTAGCATTCCAGGATAGGCCGCGCGAAAGGTCAATACATCCGCCTTAACGGCCGTGATCAAGTCCCCGATGGGCCTAAGTCCTAAATCGTTCCCCCCTACATGGAGGACTAACACATCAGGAGGACGGTCCAATCGGGCATAATGCTGCACCTCTGGCAGCACCCTGCCCCATCCCATCCCCCTAATGCCCAACCACCGTATCCTGGCCTCTCCCCTAGGGAATCCCAGCTGCTTGCCCTCTGGCCTAGCTTCCGCTCTTCTGGCCCCCCAATACACATATGAGTGCCCCAAAATCCAAACGAGGCGCTCCTGACCACCATCTGAAAAGACAAACAACAAAATTGAGTGAACAGCATCATGTACCACCTTCCACATGCACCACCTCCCACCTTCCGATACCTTTTTACACCGTCAACATCTGTGGTCTAACGTATGACCTGAACCTCTTTGATTCCCACCTCCCAATACGTTTCACTGCCGCCTCATCCAACCCGCACCGAGCCGCCTCAGTAGCCGCCCCGATGCGGAAGGAGTGTGAAGCGAATTGTTTTTCATCGAACCCCGCTGCCCTCAGGCATTTCCTGAACACTGCCGTGAATTGAAACTTGGACACGAACGACCCGTCCGCATGCAGTAGCAGGGGCCCTCCCAGCCCCGGGCGTATGGCCAAAACTCCCTCATCACCTTCACCGGGCAAACTCCTGACCCATGCAATGCGTATAAAAACACGTCCACCCCTTTTCCGACCTGATCCGTTTTTGACCTGCGCAACCTAAACACCACTCTACCTTCCCCCACTTGTACGTCCGTGAACCACAACCCTCCCCCAACTGTTTTTGAGGGGCTAACTAATTCGCCCACCCGGAACGCCCCAAAAAACGCGATAGTGAACACTGCCCTAAACAAAATAACCTCATACTCACCAGAGCATACCTCCGACAGCACCCCACAAATCGCCTGCAACACCCCAAATGACACCGGTCTCCTCGTGTCCCTACTCCTGTTCCCTTTCCTGTACCCTTTTACCGCTTGTTTTACCCAAAATGACTTTGTAAAATCTAACCTGCCCTGAAGCTTAAATAAAAAGGCCAGTGCCGCCAATTTTCTGTCCAGCGCGGAAACCGACCCGCCCCCTTCCATGTGTCTAGCCGCAAAGTACAGTACCAACAAACCCATTTCGGCATCACCTGGCTTGTCTTCTGAAATGCGCCTGAAAATGTCCCACTCCTTCCAGACTTTGGCATACGCCGCCCACGTAGGCCCACTCACCGAGCGCCTGATCCATGTTGCGGCGATTCCGAAACAATCCCCCACATCCACCCCGGGCAGGGGACCCCTTCTCTGTCCGCGTGCGGGGCCAACTCTCTGAACTTGTCCCACTGAAAGCGAGACAGCGCGTCAGCCAGCTTGTTGTCCACACCCGGAATATGCACCGCATACATAAATATGTTCCATTGCAGGCACCTCAACACCAAATGGCGCAGCAACCGCACCACCGGCAAAGAAGAAGCGGTGATCCGATTGATGACCTGTACCACCCCCATGTTGTCACAGTTTAGCCTGATCTTCATATTCCTGCAACATTCCCCCCACAATTCCATTGCCACCACCACCGGGAATAATTCCAGCAATACCAGGTTCTTCACCAAACCTCCCGTGACCCACTCCGCTGGCCACCCCTCCGCACTCCAGTGCCCTTTGAAAAACGCCCCGTAACCCGTAGATCCCGCCGCGTCCGTGACCAGGTCCAAGTCGAAGTTACTCACCGGGCCTTCCATCCACAAGGACCGGCCATTGTAGTCCTCCAGAAACGAATGCCACACCCGCAAATCCGCCTGTAGCTCCCTTGTCAGTCTTACAAAATGCGTTGGCACTTTAACCCCCGCCGTAGCCGCCGACAGCCGTCGGCTAAACACCCGTCCCATAGGGATGATGCGGCAGGCAAAATTCAATTTGCCCAGCAGGGATTGCAGTGCCCTCAACTGTACTTTTTGGCGCCCCAACATACCTTTTATCTCCAGCCGGAGATTGTCCACCTTCTCCACAGGTAACCTACACTCCATGGCCACCGAGTCTATCACAATCCCTAAGAAACTCAATTCTGTAGTTGGACCCTCCGTCTTATCTGCCGCCAGCGGCACTCCAAACCTTTCCGCCACATGCTGCAATGTTGCCAGCAATGTCGCGCAAACCCTGGAAGCCGGGGGTCCAACGCACAGAAAATCATCAAGGTAGTGGATGACAGAATTAACCCCTGCCACGTCCCTAACTACCCATTCCAAGAAAGAACTGAACTTCTCGAACAAGGCGCACGAGATGGAGCACCCCATGGGCAAACACTGGTCTACATAATACTTCCCCTGCCACTGGCAACCCAACAGCCAAAAACTGTCCGGGTGTACCGGCAGCAAACGAAATGCAGCCTCAATGTCCGATTTTGCCATGAGCGCTCCCTCCCCATAGCGCCTGACCCACTGTACTGCCGCGTCGAAAGACGTGTACGACACCGTACAAGCCTCTGGGTCAATCGCGTCATTCACCGATCCCCCTTTTGGGAAGGACAAATGGTGAATGAGGCGGAACTTGTTCGGCTCTTTTTTGGGCACCACTCCCAGGGGCGACACCACCAGCCTGGGCAAAGGCACTTCCTCGAACGGCCCCCCCATCCTACCCAATTCCACCTCCTTGGCCAACTTGTCTGACACTACCCCCGGGTTCTCAAGAGCCGAACGCAAATTTTTTGCCAAAGGCGGCACCTCTGACAATGCGCAAGGAATGGCAAAACCCACTGAGAATCCGGAGGCAAGCAGCGCAGCTGCCGCCCTGTCTGGATACCTATTTAGGAAAGGAAGCATCCTTTCCCACTTCACCGGAGTCATCCCTCTTGTTCCCAGCTTCCCCTGTTCGCTTCCCTTTTTTAAAACATCGTGACAACGGATGGCTCCCCCCACACCCTGAACACTCGTGACGGAAACGACAGGTTCCTCCATATGTGCAGGAACCCTCGTTGAACTTCCAGCATAACCCCCACTTTTTTCCGGCCGGCGGTCCCGAGGTGGATGTACCTCCGGCCCCCCCCGAAAAAAACTGGTTCGGCGCCCGTGGAGCCGACATCATGCGCATCCACAGACTGATATCCTTGTGGTCCCACCTGAGAGATGGGCGCACCGCCCTGCGCTGACGAAATTGCTCGTCATAACGCAGCCAACCCGACCCCCCATAAACCCGATGAGCCTCCCCAATCGCGTCCATATAGCAGAACAACCCGGAGCAATGTTCCGGATTCTTCTCCCCTATGACGCTGGCCATAATGGCAAAGGCCTGTAGCCAGTTCACAAAAGTGCGTGGGATCAGCCTGTACCTCCTCTTCTCCTCATCCTCCTTTTTGGAGTCATCCGGCTTCACTCTATCCAGATTGAACTTCTCCAAAGGGAGGAGGGAGAAGATTTCCACGTACTCACCTTTAACGATCTTATCCCGCACCTCCTGCTTCAAATGCACCCCAAGCGGACCCTCATAACAAACGTAGACTTCGCCTTTCGCAGCGTCAGCTATGCGCACCACATCAGATCTGACCACCGCTGGCTTGTCCCCCCCCCGCCTTATCCCCTCCTGTGCTGCTATCCGGAACCGGCCCCGACCCCCCGGTGAGGGGGACGTCCGCCACCACCGCGGGGGGTGCTGTCGCTGCAGCCCCCGCCCCTCCCCCCACCCACGGCGCCACCTGTGGATATGGTTGTAGCCCCCCCGAAAACCTCTGCACAAGATCCCGCAGTCCCCTAAAAAATTCCCCTAGGCCCGCCGGTGTCCCCGGCGCAGCAGGCGGAACGCCCGCCACCCCAGGGCCAGCAGCGGGGGGTGGGGGCTGGGCGGGCTGCCCACCCCCCCCTGACATGACACCCCCCACAGAAACCCCCATTGCCCCCCCCCCCACCCCCAACCCCCAACAATCTACACAAAACAGCAGCTACATCCCCTTCCATAGAAGTAGAGTGCTTACCGTGTCGGCTGGATGCGTCTCCCACAGCCCTAGCAGGCCCGGTCACCGCCGGCGATGCCACCGCGGGCTCCTCTCCGTCCGACTCTGAGACTTCGCCCTCCGACCTGTCTTCTGAAGCCGGCGTCCGAGACGAATTCAACCCCCCAGGCGGACCCTGCCTGGGGGTCGCAGACCCTGGCCTAAGCGCCGGGCGACCTCTAGAATGTGACCCGGCTGTCGTCGGGGCGGACTGCCCATCTCCTCTCCCCGGGCCCCGACTAGGCCCCGTCCCTCCATCTTCCTGCAAGGGGGGGTACGACCCCCCTCCGCTCCGGGAACCGGCGGCCGCATGGGAATCCAGCCCGCCGGTCGAATCCCTGCTACTCCCACGCCGAGTCCCCCCCCTCGATGTCCCTGGGCTAGAGGGGGAGACCGAACGATCCCTGTGTCCCCGACGGGCAGGCGAGGAACGGGCGCCATCGTGACCCGTAGCCCCGCCCACCGAGCTCCGCCGACGGCGAGGATTCCGGTCCGCCTCACCCCCCGCCGAAGCATTGGCGCGCTTGGCCGGGGGGGGCGCCGGGTCCACATGGGGGCTCCTAACTGGGCGCTGAGCTCTCACCGTAGGGCTGGGCGAGTAACGCTCCGGGGCCCTGGACCTCCGAGCGCGAGGCAGCCGCGCTTCAGTCTCCTGGGACCCACCCGCTTCTTCCCTCAGCAGACCGCCGACTTGCTCCTCCAGCCATCCGGGGTCCCGAGACGCGGCCGCCGCCCGTAGCCTAGCAAAAATCAGGTCAATATCCATCGCACTAACTACAGACCAGGAGCAGAGAGAAAAAACCTGCCTCCTCTGGTCTTTGCTTCCCGCACTTTCCTCCCTAGTCCACGCCTCCCCCTTTTATAATGCTCCTCCCCTCCCTGCACGTCCCTGCATTTCCTTTCCACCAATCAGCTTCCCTCCTTCTTAACCCTTTCTTGTCCTACCTCCCCACAGTCATGCCCGGCCCTACGTTATTGTCTTCTGGCTTTTTACTCCGGGCCTCACTTCTCCCTCCCCTCCCTCATTTCTTCTGTCACGTCCCTTTCCCCGTATCCTACACAGCGCAGGAGCTTTCACTCATTTTTTAATGTGTAATGTGTGTTGCTATTACTGCTAGATAACTTGTTAACACAGAGCTCTGGGCTGTGACTGTATACAGCCAATCAGCAGTTCCCAGCCTCTTACCATTGGCTGGAATTTGCTGCTAGGCTCCCGTTGCATACAGTCACTGTGAGTGCCCGGGGGGGGGGGGGTGTGCACATGTGCACACCCTTAACCCAGAAGTACACAGTGATGTACCAATATGTCGCTTTGCCTACACTCACCAGCAGTACATTGTAGTCAGTCAGCAAGTGGTTAAAATTAAAAAAAGTTATTTTATTGAGTTAATTTTATTGAGTTACTGTGTGTTAAAGTAAAAAGTTTTTTGCTTAGCAGGAATGCCAATCAGTTGCAGTACTGATCTCTGTATTGTAAGATTGGGGTGATCAGACTCCAGCGGTAGGTGCGTTTTTAGTGAGTACGCCAGTCCAGAACTGAATGTTTAAGGGCCTGGTAGCCCACTTTTATTTAAAAGCACAAAAAAGTTCACAAATACATCAGCAGCCCTCAAAGGGGGTTCCACCATTACTGTACCTTGCATACTCAACACGTTAGCCTCCTGGCTTTCATTTTTCATCCAGCTGTTTCAGGCCTTTAGCCTAGGCCTTAGGTCTGCTCCTCAGAACAAACAGAGTTTCCTAGAGTTAAGCTCTCTCCTAGCTTACTCCTGATCAGCGCCTTGCTGCTCAATCACCAATGACCTCTGCCTTCTGCAGACCTGCATGCTCTGACTGCACCCATGCATCATCTCTGACTCCTCTCAGAGGAATGGGAGTCCACCTGACTCCCAGGAACAGACGTCCTGTCTGTTGGGTGAGGCCCTGAGCCATAGTCAGGTCAGAACTAAATAGCCCAACACACAGCTGTGCAATTAGCATACCTTTCTCTCCAAAATCTGGCGTAAACCAGCAGTCTATAAGGTCGCACAGGGTCCCATCGCCACAGTATTCTGACAGCAGCAGAGTTATGCTGTCAGAATACATACGTCAGTGCCTGCTGTACTACAGGGGGAGATTTATCCATCTGCAGTTCAAAATATTCTTTTCACTTTTTTCTGGCAGAGATTTCTTCAAAAGTAAAAAAAAAAACATTACATTAAATGCCCAACATAAGGAAAGTTGGTGGATGTGTGGCATACCATACACTTTTTCTAGCATTTTTGGAAAATACAATTATTTTTTGTTGTCACTTTAATGAGATAATTCTCGCACATGCCATGGGTATATATAGAATTACAGATTCTGCTTGTTCTCCCAAGTATGGAGATACCACAAGGGAGAGACTTTTTGGAACTCAAGCCGCGTACAGGGGCATGAAATCTAATAATCACCTTCGGGCTTCCAAGGGGAATTAAATATTGAATTTCCTGACTTCCTATTTATTTACGGGGAGCCCTAAAATGGCAAGACAGTATAAACCCCCAAAACCCTTTTTTGGAAAGGTGACACCCAAAGGTATTTGCCAAGAGGCATATTGAGTCTTTGGAAGATTTTCTTCTTTGCCACAAGTTTTTGGAAAATGCCCCCCTCCCAAAAAAAAATATTTTTTCTTTACACAAAAATGTGTCACTTTATTAATCCCCCTGCCCCAAAGTACCCCCCATGGTGAGGGAATTTCATCTGGCATGGTTCAGGAGGGGGGGGGCGCTTGCCCTTCCTTTTTCATGACCTGACAATAGTATTGTATTGCCGACAATTTAAATGCAATTTTCTTTCTTTATAAATATCACTTTAATACAGGGCACTTATACACCTTCCTGCCCAGACCAATGTACCCAATCAAAATTTTTATTATTTTTTTCCCAAAAATAGAGATTTCTTTGGTATTTGATCACCATTGGGGTTTTTATTTGTGTGCTACAAATAAAAAAAGACCACCAGTTTTGCTTTGTTTCTGTTACAAATCTTTGTAAATAAGTACATTTTCTCCTTCACTAATGGGCACTGATGAGGTTGCAATGATGGGCACTGACGAGGTGGTACTGATGATGAGGCCCTTATATGTTGCACTAATAGGTACTGATAGGCAGCACTGATAAGCAGCACTAATGGGCACTGATACAGTAGGTGGCACTGATATAAAGCACTGATGGGCACTCATAGGCAGCACTGGTGGGTACTGATAGGGGGCACTGGAGGACACTCATAGGTGGCACTGATGGGCACCGATGGCCAGCAGATGGATGGCGCTGACAGCACCAATTAGGAGGCACTGGCAGGCATCACTGAAGGGCAAAAAGTACCATCTCTAATGGGCACGATTGGCATCCCTGGTAGGTTCTAATGACCATGGGTGAGCATCCCTAGTGGTCCTGGGTGGGCATAATCGATGGGTCAGAACTGATAATTCACTGAATATCAGCACCGACCCCCTTGTCAGGAGAGCAGCCGATCGGCTCTCCTCTACTCATGCCTGTCAGTGCGAGTGGAGGAAAAGCCGATGCATGGCTATATGGAGGGCGGGTAGTGGTTATAATTAGACATGTGCACAGAAAAAAAAATCGTTTTTTTTTTGTTCTGTTTCGTATCGTTCCGTAGGTTCGTTTCCGTTCGTTTTTCGTAAGACGCCCGTTTTCCTGTTCGTTCCTGTTCGTTTTTCGTATGACGAGATTTTTTTGTATTCCGATCGTTTCGTATTTTCGTTACCGTTTTATTTTCGTACATGCGGGATGGTTCGTTATTCTGTTTAATTCATGTTCGTTACTTGTTAGACAATAATTTTCGTGAATTTTCGTCAATGGTTTGCATTCTGTTTTGGATTCCTTTTTCTGTTCGTGTTTTCGGTCGTGTGTTCGTGTGACATCTATGACAATTTGTTGTGGATGTCATGTGGGCATGGGACTGAAGATACGAACAGAAAAAGGATTTTCGTCATTTTGTACTTTCGTAAATATATCGCGGGGATTCGCGGCACTTTCAACACGCGGCTCATCCATATTAACGATTGTTAAGCCCCATACACTTGGTCAGACTTTTTTAACAACAAACATAAAAACGATCGTTTTCCGTTCGTTCTCAGAAAATTTGTTCGTTTTTAAACTCCATCAGAAAACCATTTTTGGGTTCAAAAGTCTGGCCAACTGATCTCCCTTCAAATGAAAATCCACAGAAAAGTTTATTTGGCTTTACTGTACTACTCCGCACAAAAGAGAAGCTGCTAACTACACTCACTGCCCATTCAAAAAAACGAAAATGACATCTATAATAAAAGATTTATATTCTGTATTTTGGGTCCTTTTTCTTTTGGTGTTTTCGGTCGTGTGTTCGTGTGACATCTGTGGCAAAAGATTTGCATTCTGTTGAATCCAAAATACAAACAGAAAAAAGGAATTCAATTGTGGATGTCATATGAGCATACGACTGAGGGTGCGAACAGAGAAGGTATTCAAACAGGATACAGAATTCAAATCTTTTGTTATAGATGTAATTTTTGTTCTTTTGCCATTTTCGTTTTTTTGTATTTTCGTCAGATCGTTCGTTCGTATTTGCGGTTTTTCGATATGCGGCTCATTCGTAATCCTGTCATTTTCGTATTTTGGTGGTTTATTTTTTTCGTATGTACACATTATTCTGCGGGTACGAAAATGAACATTTTCGTACGAAAATAACATTCGTACGAACGGGAATGCACATATCTAGTTATAATCATTGATATATGTCCCCCAGGGCAATATCCAGGCCACCATACCCTTTTTATGGCCAATAACTTGCATACAAGCCTTTAAAATGGACACTCGATTTTTCAAGTTCGGGTCGCATAGACTAATAGGGTTTGCGGTTCGGGTCTGAACTTTTGAGAGTTCTGGCGCAAGCCTAACCGGGGGTGTTTGGCCCAAGCACAATTACACTTCTATCCCCAGGAGATCGTACCTCAAATCCCTGGCAATCAATGTTGTGAATGCTGCCATGCTCCGTGTTTCAGTACATTGGTGCTCCACTCGAGACTCAAGCATTCAGGAATAGTTCTCTAAACTGATTTCTATATCACATAATAACCCTACAAAATTTACAAAGATATGGTCTTGCTTGCTTAATTTCCAAATAACCATGCAATGTTTGCGATTAATAGGCATCTCTCCTTAAACCTACATTTCATTAAGATAATCCCTACCTGGGCTTATGCCATTGGCCCCTATGTTAACACCTACAACCTACAGAAGGCAGGAGCAAGGGGGGAAGCTGAAGGGGCACCCCTCCCATCCATGTGACCTTTTGCCTCACTTCAAATTCTCACATTAATGCCATCTCTTCCTTTTCCTTTGTTCTTTCACTTTGTTCTTCCCATCTCCTTCTCTTTCCTTGACTTTACATCCCCTTGGCTGGAACTCCCTTAGTGGGGATAAATGCCGAACTACCAGTCCTCCCATGTAAAAATTTAAATAATATGCACCTGTCAAACAGGTGTGGAAAAATTGGTACTTGGGTGTTAAATGTGCCCAAGAAACCTATACCAAAAAACGTTTTCATAATAAAATCAACACCCACAAAGCTACAGTAGGCAGCCGATACAGTTTTGCATAGATTCCACATCCCAAAAACACTTAAGGCTAGATTCAGATAGCCCGGCGTAATTTTCTGCGGGCGTAACGTATCTCAGATACGTTACGCTGCCTTAACTTAGGGCGCAAGTTCCGTATTCATAAAGAACTTGCGCCCTAAGTTACGGCGGCGTAGCGTATGTGGTCCGGCGTACGCCCGCCCAATTCAAATGTGGATGATGTGGGTGTGTTTTATTTAAATTACTTATGACCCCACGTATTTGACGTTTTTTACGAACGGCGCATGCGCCGTCCGTGAAAGAATCACAGTGCACATGCTCGAAATTACACCGCAAATTGTCAATGCTTTAGACGCCCTATTCGCGAACGACTTACGCAAACGACGTAATCGACAGAAAATTTTACACTGGCCCGACGTCCATACTTTACATAGGATACGCCTCATATAGCAGGGGTAACTTTACGCCGGAAAAAGCCTAACGTAAACAACATAAAAAATGCGCCGGGCGGACGTACGTTTCTGAATCGGCCTATCTACCTAATTAGCATATTCATCGCGTAAATCGACGGAAGCGCCACCTAGCGGCCAGCGTAAATATGCAACTAAGATACAACGCCAGTCGGATATTAGCCTAATTTCGGCATATCTTGCTTTCTGAATACAGAAAGAAGATACGCCGGCGCAGCTTTGAATTTACACGGCGTATCAATAGATACGCCAACGTAAATTCTTTCTGAATCTAGCCCTTAATCTGCAACATCTGCATCAGGGGCTTGATAGCTGCTGCTAATCCAGAAATGATTTATTTTGATAAAATGTCAGCCGGTCAACAGAGTCTGTTGACAGACGCACTCTTATCTGTCACAAAACCTCCAGCAGCACTGAATATTCATTCAGAAAGCATGCTGGATGCATGGCATCCCACACGATTAATTACATACTGGGCAAGGTCTGGCCAGTGGTCTATGCCAGTGTTTCCCAACTCCAGTCTTCAAGGCACACCAACAGGTCATGTTTTCAGGATTTCCCTCAGATGAAACGGCTGTGGTAATTACTAAGGCAGTGAAACTGATCAAATCACCTGTGCAAAATAATGGAAAGCCTGAAAACATGACCTGTTGGTGTGCCTTGAGGACTGGAGTTGGGAAACACTGGTCTATGCTCATGACCGAGTAGCCCAGTGAATTGTCAACTGGAAAGCTCTCCATGTGCGTTTTTTCTTTTAGATAATTTGCCACCATATGATGCAGACACTGCCAATGGGATGTGGATGCTGACAGCCCCCTTCTAAACCACTCCTCTCATGACTAGGGATGGCCCGAACAAACCCCGGTTCGGTTCGCACCAGAACATGTGAACAGGCAAAAAATGTGTTCAAATATGCAAACACCATTAAAGTCTATGGGACACGAACATGAAAAATCAAAAGTGCTAATTTTAAGGGTTAATATGCAAGTTATTGTCATAAAAAGTGTTTGGGGACCTGAGTCCTGCCCCAGGAAACATGTATCAATGCAAAAAAAAGTTTTGAAAACAGCCGTTTTTCGGGAGCAGCGATTTTAATAATGCTTAAAGTGAAACAATAGAAGTGAAATATTCCTTTAAATTTCGTACCTGAGGGTTGTGTATAGTATGCCTGTAAAGTAGCGTATGTATCCCGTGTTTAGAACTGTCCCTGAACAAAATATCATTTCTAAAAGGAAAAAAAGTAATTCAAAACTACTCGCGGCTATTCTTGAATTGGCGGGTCCCGGCAATACAGATCAAAGTCATTGAAAAAAATGGCAGGGGTTCCCCCCAGTCCCTAACCAAAAGAAAATAAAAGCATTGGGGTCCCCCCCAAAAATTCATACCAGACCCTTCAGGTCTGGTATGTGGATATTAAGGGGAACCCCGCACCAAAAAAAAAATGGTGTGGGGTCCCCCCCAAAAATCCATACCAGACCCTTATCCGAGCACCCAACCTGGCAGGCCGCAGGAAAAGAGGGGGACAAAAGAGCCCCCCCCTGAACAGTACCAGGCCACATGCCCTCAATATGGGGAGGATGTCCTGTGGGTAGGGGGCTTATCGAAATCTGGAAGCCCCCTTTAACAAATTCCACCCCCTCATGTGAATTGGTAACGGGGTACATTGTACCCCTACCATTTCACAAAGTGTAAAAGCGTTTAAAAACCATACGAAACCCCCATGACCTGTGAGAGGGGGCAGGATCACCCATCCACATCATTTGGTCACCCCCGGCTTTCTTCGGCAAGCAGAAGTTACCCAATGACCTGGGTGGGACCGCGCCCCGTGGTCAACCGCTCATGTCATTGGGTAACCCCCACCTGCCAGAGAAAGCGGGGGTTACCCAATGATGTGGGTGGGTGACCCTGTCTCCTCTTACGCATCATGGGGGTTTTGTGTGAATTGGAGAGCATCGCTGGAGAATGGATCACCGCGGGACATAAAGAATTGATTACAATGCTGGAATTGTTTTTTATTTTTTAAATTTTTAATAAAGGAATTCTCCCAACTGTGTCTGTGCGGTTTTTAACATTGTTTACACTTTATTTGTGAAATGGTAGGGGTAAAATGTACCCCGTTACCAATTCACATAGGGGGGAATCTAGGGGTCCCCTTTGTTAAAGGGGGCTTCCAGATTTCAATAAGCCCCCCACCCGTAGACCCCCACAACCACCGAGCAAAGGTTATGGGGATGAGGCCCTTGTCCCTATCAACATGGGGACAGAGCATGTGGCCTGGTACGGTTCAGGAGGGGGGGTGCTCTCTCATCCCCCGCTCTTTTTCTGTGGCCTGCCAGGTTGTGTGCTTGGATAAGGGTCTGGTATGGATTTTTGGGGGAACCCCACTCAATTTTATTTTAAAAAAATGGCGCAGGAGGGTCTGAAGGGCCCGATATGGAATCTGGGGGGACCCCCACGTTTTTTTGGTAAGGGGTTCCCCTTAATATTCATATCAGACCCAAAGGGCCTGGTAATGAACTGGGGGGGAACCCATGGCCTTTTTTTCAATGACTTTTATCTGTGTTGCCGGGACCCGGCAATTCATGAATAGCCGTGGGTAGTTTTAAATTACTTTTTCCTTTAGAAATTACATTTTGTGCAGGGACAGTTCGACATTCGCTACTTTACAGGCATACTATAGACACCCCCCTAGGTACAAAAGTTAAAGGAATATTTCATTTTTGTTGTTTCACTTTAAGCATTATTAAAATCACTGCTCAAGAAAAAATGGCAGTTTTTAAAACTTTTTTTGCATTGATACATTTCCCCTGGGGCAGGACCCAGGTCCCCAAACACCTTTTATGGCAATAACTTGCATATTAACCTTTAAAATTAGCACTTTTGATTTCACTCAGACTTTTAATAGTGTTCCGCAGCTTTTCGAATTTGCTGCGAACACCCCAAATTGCCGAATGGGCGAACAGCCAATGTTCGAGTCGAACATAAAGCTCATCCCTACTCTTGACCAACAGAAACCTCAAAACTAGGGATGAGCCGAACACCCCCCAATTCGGTTCGCATCAGAACCTTCGAACGGACCGAACGTTCGCGCAAACATTTAGAACCCCATTGAAGTCTATGGGACTCGAACGTTCGAATTCAAAAGTGCCAATTTTAAAGCCCAATATGCAAGTTATTGTCGTAAAACGGGTTTGAGAACACTGGTCTTGCCCCAGGGAACATGTATCGATATAAAAAAAAGTTTTAAAAACGGTCTTTTTTTCTGGAGCAGTGATTTTAATGATGCTTAAAGTGAACAAAAAAAATAGAAAAATTCCTTTAAATATCATACCTGCTGTGTGTCTATAGTATGCCTGTGAAGTGGCACATGTTTAGAACTGTCCCTGCACAAAATGACATTACTATAAGAAAAAAGTAATTTAAAACTGCTTGCGGCTTTAATGTAATGTCTGGTCCCTGCAATATGGATGAAAATCATTGAGAAAAATAGCATGGGTTTTCCCCCTCCCCCCAGGTCAATACAAGCCCCTTTGGCCCTATATACTTTGAACAGCAGTATACAGGCAGTGCAAACAAGACAGGGACTGTAGGTTTGTTGTCAAGTAGAATCTGTAATTTTGAACTGGTACTTTTCTAAAGTGTAGCTTCAGCCATAAAATCTATTTTTAAGCTTTTCTAAAAACATAGAGAAGGGTTATCACCCCTGTAACATTTGTTTTGCTGTCTGTGTGTATCTGTACAGAAGATTTTAATTCACTTTCTGTCCCAATGACAAATGATTTTTTTGAAAATGTGGGTTTTTTAGTGAAACAAGGATTGGTGATAAAGCATCAGTGGACAAGAGACACCTCTTACAGAAGAGAATTTCCCTTCCTAGGGGTAGATATCCTCTCACTTCCTGTTGTCTCCTTCCATTCGCAAGTAGGAGTCGTTTGTAAGTTGGATGTTTGAAAGTAGGGGCCTGCCGTATATACTCTGCATAAATTTGGGCCCTAGGTGTTGGTGTTGCCACAACACTGTAAGCCCTCACAGTTAGTCTTGGTGGGCGCTGAAACGCCCTGCTGTGTGAACTATTATATCAAGAATTGTAATTACATGCCATTGTTGAACAGTGGTAGAAAAATTAGGCCTTTGGTGCTGGCGCTGGTGCCACAACACTGCAAGTCCTCACATTTACTCTTGGTGGGCGCAGGAATGGTCCCTGCTCTGAAATATTAGATCAAGAATTGTAATTACATGCCCCTGTTTAAAAGGGGCATAAAAATTGGGCCTTTGTTGGTGGTGGTGGGGGTGCTGGTGCCACAACACTGAAACCCCTCACAGATACTCTAGTTGGAGCGCAAGAATGAGCACGCTGCAAAGTATTGCATCAAAAATTGTAATTACACGCCCCTGTTAAACAGGGGCAGAAAAATTGGGCCTTAGCCACTGGTGGCAGTGCCCAGAACCAAAAATGTTCTTACAGGCTATCAGCATGATCATTGAGGAGGAAAAGGATAGTCACTCAGCATAGGCAGTCTTGAAGGGATCTGACATTTCCAAAAAAAATATTCAGTTACATCAGCATCAGGTGGTTGGTAGCTGGTGGTGATGCAAGCCTGATTCATTTTTATGAAGATCAGTTAATTGACCGAGTCGGTGGAGAAGCGCACCCTGTGATCGGTTACAAAGCCTCCAGCAGCAATGAATGTGCGTTCTGAATGAACGCTGGATGCAGGACAAGCCAGTAGCTCAATTGTGTACAGTGCAAGCTCTGGCCAGTGATCCATCCTCAAGACCCAGTAAGGATTTTCGGTGGGAAAGGTGTCCAAGTCTGATCTTGCCCCTAGGTATTCCCGCACCATGTAAAACAGAAGCTGGTGAGGGTTGCTGGAACCGGTCATACCTTGGGGCTGCGGACTAAAAAATTGTATGAACGCATCGGTCAGAAGGCCACCTTATCCACCGCTCCTTCTGTGACTGACCGAAGCCTCAGCAACACGTTGTCCAGGACCAGGATTTTGTAACCTCCCAGTCTCTGGAAAGGTGTTGCACCGACCTTTCTGCAAGGCCTCCTGAAGATGTTTCATCTTCTGCTCCCTCTGTGCCGGCAAGATAAGGTCCACAACCTTACTCTTGTAACGTGGATCAAGGAGGGTTGCCAGCCAGTAATGATCCCTCTCCTTGATAGCACGAATACGAGGATCCTTCTACAGGCTTTGCATGATCAGGGAGGCCATAAAACGTAGGTTTGCTGAGGCATTCGGTGTGGAGTCCTCAGGGTCACTGAGGACGACATGATCCGCAGCCACCTCGTCCCAGCCATGTACAAGTCCATGGGTTTCTTTGGACTGCGATTGATCCCTTGAAGACTGCTGCTGATGCCGAGTTCTAGGCTCCACCTCCATGCTGACACAATCCTCCTCCTCCTCCTCCTCTTCCTGTGTGATAGGCGGGCAAGCAGTAACACTGTCTGGATAAAGGGGGCCTTGAGAGGTAAGGAAGTCCTCCTCTTCCTCCCTCTGTTCTGCCTAAAGGGCCCTGTCCATTATTCCACGCAGCGTGTGCTCCAACATGTGAATAAGACGGACAGTCTCACTGATGCATGCCCTGTCACTGCTCACTATCCTCGAGGCCTCCTCAAATGGTGACAGGACAGTGCATACATCCCTGACCATGGCCCACTGGCGTGGGGAAAAAAACAAGCTCCCCTGACCCTGTCCTGCTGCCATATTGCCACAGATACTCATTGATGGCCCTTTGCTGCGTGTGCAGCCGCTGAAGCATGGCCAACGTAGAGTTCCACCTGGTGGGCATGTCACAGATTAGGCGGTTCTTGGGCAGGTTGTATTCTTTTCAGAGGTCTGCCAGCCGAGCACTGGCATTATATGACCGTCGGAAATGCACACAGACTTTCCTGGCCTGCTTCAGGACATCCTGTAAGCCCGGGTACCTGCCCAAGAACCACTGCACCACCAAGTTAAGGACATGAGCAAAACAGGGCACATGGGTCAGTTGTCCCTGTCGCAGGGCAGAGAGGAGGTTGGTGCCATTGTTGCAAACCACCATTCCTGGCTTAAGCTGGCGTGGCATCAACCACCTCTGAGCCTGCCCCTGCAGAGCTGACAGAACCTCTGGCCCAGTGTGGCTTTTGTCCCCCAAGCACACCAGCTCAAGCACCGCATGGCATCTCTTTGCTTGCGTACCTGCGTAGCCCCTTGAACGCCTATGGAGCACCGCTGGTTCCGAGGGCACATCAGCACAGGAAGAGGCCACAGAGGAAGAAGAAGAGGAGGGGGTGGAGGAGAGAGGTGTGTCACAACCAGTAGTAGCATTTTGGAGGCGTGGTGGCGGAACAACCTCCAACACTACTGTACCTTGTCCTGCGTCCTTCCCAGCTGCCAGCAAAGTCACCCAATGCGCCGTGAAAGATAGGTAACATCCCTGTCCATGCCTGCTGGACCATGAGTCAGCGGTAATTTGCACCTTACCACTGACCGCCCTGTCCTGCAAGGCATGGACATTGCCTTCTACATGCCGGTAGAGAGCCGGAATCGCCTTCCGTGAGAAAAAGTGGCGTTTGGGAACTTGCCACTGAGGTACCGCACATTCTACAAACTCACGGAAGGGGGCAGAATCTACCAACTGAAAAGGCAGCAGTTGAAATGCTAGCAATTTAGCTAAGCTAGCATTCAACCGCTGGGCATGTGGATGGCTGGGAGAGAACTTCTTTCGGCGCTGCAGCAGCTGGGGCAGGGGAATTTGCCTGGTACAATCTGCCATCATTGTACCGATAGTAGATTGCCCTCAAGTACTTGGCTTTGACACACCTAATTCTACACCTTCAGTCCGATCAGTACAGGCTTCAGAGAGGACTGAGAGTATAGTGGGGTTGGAGATCCCAGCTGATGAGGAGCAAGGAGATGTCCACTTTGTTCTTTGGTGTGGGTCTTTGAGGTACGCTTGCCAACAAACTGCATGGCAAGTCGACATATGTTGTCAGGGAAGCTGGTAGACTAGACTATGTGACTTCAAAAGAGGAAACCCAAAACGTATATAGGTAAGAATAATAATTTATTAAGAAGAGGGGGTAACACCCCACCACCTCCAACAAACACAGTGCAATAAATAAGCAAGCAGTGACAAAAACAATGCTAAAGACGATATGTACAGTAATGGGGAATACCGGAATCATAAACAGGCCAGGCCGAGGTCATGCACAGGGAGATCATAAAATAGATGAGGACGGGGAATGAGCAGGAATC
Organism: Rana temporaria; assembly: GCF_905171775.1. NCBI lineage: Eukaryota > Metazoa > Chordata > Amphibia > Anura > Ranidae > Rana > Rana temporaria. The sequence goes on from NC_053496.1 coordinate 113,554,717, forward strand.
CAGGGCAAAGGGGAACGCAGGAAGGGCAAGTCCAGGATGGGAATCAGGTCGGATCAGAAGCATAGTCAGGATAGCAGGCTCAGGGTCCGGATAGCAGTATCAGGATAGAAGAAAGATACCAGGGCGAGGTATGCTTGCACACACCGGGTATATGTAGAGGTGTGGTAATTGAGTTCAGGTCACACCTGAGCGCAGTAAAGGCTGTCTCTACACTGCCAGGGTCCATCCGCTGGTTTAGACCAGTACTGTGTCCCAAAGGTGATATAACACCAGCAGGGAGAAGTTCTCCTGGCAGTTTCAAACCGCCAGGAGACACCTGCTGGTGAAACGCAATACTGCGAGACAGATAATAAATAGCACCAGCGGATGGAACCTTTCCCGACATATGTCTGGTCAAGCATGTGGTGCCCAAGCACGTGATGTTTTGGCCACGCAAGATACGCTTGGGAAATATGTTGAAAATAGCAGCGGTGCGATTTGATGCACTCATATGAAAAAAGGCCCACACCAAAGAACTTTTGTAGAGTCAGTGACCTCATCATCCCCTCCCTCCTCATCACTGTAGAAAACCTGGCAGTATGCTGCAGCTGGGGGAACATGACTGCCAGATTGCTGTCCTTCTTGGGCACGCCCTCTCTCTGGGCTCACATTACTGCCTTCCTCTATCTGTGTACCATCATCGGAGCCTTCAAAATGCTGCGCATCCTCCTGCAGCATGTACCCAACACTGTGGTCAAACAGTTCAGGGGACTCCTCAGGAGAACATGGTGGGGCTAAGGAAGGAGTGACTGATGCCATTGAGCATAGGGAAGAGGCCGCGTTGGCAGCTGCTTTGCCAGACAAAGTACCCTGAGCCTGGGTGAGAGAGGATGAGGAGGATGAGGACGGCTTGGTCATCCACTCTACCAAGTCTTCGGCATGTTGCGGCTCAACAAGGCCAGCTGCCGAAAAAAAGGATGTGCGTGTGCCACAGCCACGTGCTGATGAGGATGCACCGTGTCCACGACCAGCACTGTTGCCTCTAGACGCAGAGCCTACTTGCCCTCTTTTATCGGCTTGTGACTCTCTGCCTCTCCTTGTTGTCCTTCCAGACCTACCAATGGCCTGCAGAGGACACAGACAGTACACCACGTGAAATTACTTACAGCAATATCCCCTGCCTGTAGTATTAATATGAGAAGCTCTCTTCTAGGAGTAAATATGAGAAACACCAGCTTTACGTTCGGTGCACAATATGCAGAGGACACGGACAGTACCTACACCACGTAGCTTTAGGTGCACACTGCAGAGGACACAGACAGTACACCACGTGAGAATACTGCAGCTAGCACAATCACCTGCCTGCCTGTCAGTACATTAGGAATAGCGGATCTAGCTAAATTATACAGTGTATAAATATATATACACACACACACACACAAACACCTGGAATGCATATATATCCTTTACACACTGTAACTCTAACTGACTAGCCTGCCTGCCTGCCTGCTCTATCTACCTGCAATAAATGACTCTCTCTCTCTGTCTTCTCTTAACCACCGCAACACACTACACAAGGCTGACCTGCAGGCGGCCTTTTATAGTGTGGGGCGTGTACTAAACCCCCTGAGCCATAATTGGCCAAAGCCACCCTGGCTTTGGCCAATTATGGCTCTCCGTTTTTTTGCGCGCTGTGATTGGCCAAGCATGCGGGTCATAGTGCATGCTTGGCCAATCATCAGCCAGCAATGCACTGTGATGCCGCAGTGAATTATGGTCTGTGAAACGCACTCGAATTTGGCGAGAACGGCCTGTAACATTCGTATTTCGACGAACTGTCGAACATACGACGTTCGAGTCGAACGTGAGTTCGAGTCGAACACAAAGCTCATCCCTACTCAAAATTAGCCTTTCCATGAGACTAAACTAGCAGAGTTTGGAAGGGCATTACATAAAAACTCCTTTTTAAGGTGTCCTCAAGATATTTTAGTCTCTTCTTCTTCTGTGAGGATGGTATGAGTTCTGAGACTTTCCCCTTGCAACGGTGGTCAAGGAGGGTTGCCAACCAATAGTGATCCTTCTCCTTGATGCCATAAATTCTCAAGTACTTTCGCAGGCTTTGAAGAATGATGGAGCCCTTGGACTGCAAGTTTGTGGAGACATGAGAAGCAGACTTCTCTGGGTCACTGAGGATTACAGTATCTGGAACTGCCTCTTCCAAGCCACGTATTACTCCCAAGAGTTCTGGCGATGGAAAACCATCTCTTAATGTTTGACATATGTCTTTCTCTACTTCAATGCCTTCAAAACTGCCATCATCCTCCTCTTCTTGTGTGTTTTGTGGTGTCACAAGAATAGTGTCTGCATTAAGCGGGCCTTGAAAGGAAAGGAAGTCCTCCTCTTCCTCTTTGTGCTCTGCCCATAATGCCATGCAGCGTCTGCTCCAGCAGAAACACACCAGAGATTGTGTCACTGATGCATGAATTGTCATGAATCACCATCCTTGTTGCCTCCTCAAATGGTTACAGTACAGTGCATGCATCATTATCAGCAGCCATTGGCGTGGGGATAAAAAAGCCAAACCGGCCTGAGCACAACAATCTGGAGCACTGAGCCCTGTCCTGCATCCTTTTAAGTTTCAAGCAGTTATGCAGTGTGCTATGAACAAAATATATCATCCCTGATCATGTTTGCTGGACCACGTGTCAGCAGTAACATGGATCTTGTGGCTGACTACCTTGCCTAACAATGCCATAACATTGCCTTCCATGTGATGGTACAGAGCTGGAATGGCCTTATGTGCAGAGAAATAGCGACTGGAGACCTGCAATTGAGGTACTGACAATTCTGAAATATCATGGAAGGGGGCAGAATCCACCAGATGGAAAGATAGGAGTTGTAAAGCCAACAGCTTTGGACCAACTTGAATTTTGATGCTGGGCATGTGGGTGGTAGGGACTATTTTTTTTCTCTGCAACAGCAGAGTCTACAGCTGGTGGTGCTGAAAGACATGCTGCAAGGACCAGCGACATCCTTCGCTATATCATCATCCCCGTCAATGGAGGCTGCTTAGAAGTCATGAGTTTAAGTGGGAGTAGACCTTAAAGGTGAGTAGCAGAATTAAATCTTTTGTGTGGCTTTCAGGTGGTCTTGCTAATGGGTTGAGTGGTGGGTGATTAAATGCTTTTTCAAGCATGTGTTACCCTAATGGCTGGTGTTTTGCCATGCTTTTGCAATTGCTAAAAAAAGGCACAGACAACTGAGCTGTGGGAAGTGGGTCTGGAGACAACAGCTCCACAATGTGATGAATATGGTGGCTGTTATTCTCTCTTCCATGAGGGCTCCCTCGGTGGGGTTGTGCCTCACCCTCACTTTCCTCATCTGCTCTATCCATCACCAAAGTCATGTCAGTGACCTCATCATCCTCCTCCCCTCCATCCTCATCACTGGAGCCAACTTGGCAATACGCTGCAGCTGGGGGAACATGTCTGCCATTTTTTGTTTACCAGTGTTCTCCCCTTTAGGCTCATGTTTATACCTTCCTCAACCTCAGAATCAAATAATTCCCTGTGCATTATCAAGGTGCAAGTGGCTGACGCTGTGTTCAAATAACTAAGCTGACTCCTCCATGCATGATGCTGGGGCTATGGCAGGAGCCAAGGAAGCTGCTGCGGTGGACTGTGCACTAGTCTCTGCTTGGGTGACAGAGAATGAGGATGGTTTAGTAAGCCAGTCCACCACCTCCTTTGCATGCTGTGGCTGGAAAGCAGTGGCAACAACATCACTAAACAGAGGAAATGGTGCCCTGTCTGAGGACAGACCACATCCACTTTTGCCTGTTGACTGTTGGCCCCCTCACAGTGCCATGGCAACCACTACCTCTTCTTGTTGGCCTCCCAGACGTGATGGAGAGGCTTTTTAGAGAAATGTATTAGGCCCCTTTCAGACTGGGGCAGGAGCTGCGGTGGCGGTATACCGCCGCTAAAAATAGCAGCGCTATACCGCCGGGATTGCAGCGGGAATCAGCCGCTAGCGGTGCGGTATTAACCCCCGCTAGTGGCCGATAAAGGGTCAATACTGCCCGCAATGCGCCTCTATAGAGGCGCATTGCGGGCGGTATTGCCGCAGTTTCCCATTGTTTTCAATAGGAAGGAGCGGTGAAGGAGCGATATACATGCCGCTCCTCTCACCGCTCCAAAGATGCTGCTGACAGGAGATTTATTTTGTCTCCCGCCAGCGCATCGTCTCAGTGTGAAAGCCCTTGGGCTTTCACATTGAGTCTGCAGTGAAGGAGTTTTTCAAGCGGGATAGCAGCGCTATTTTTAGCGCTGTACCGCCTGAAAAACTCCTCAATGTGAAAGGGGCCTTAGAGAAGGGGAAATATGTACTTGGATGCACTTTAATCAATGGAAAGAAATGTTTGGTGTACTTTAACTTGAGTACTTACTATACCAACGCACTCCACTGACAAACTTCAATATACTGCAGTAAAACTGCACTGATGCAATTCAATATACTGCAGTAAAATTACGCTGATTCACTTCAATATGCTGTTCTCGGTACTTGATTAATGTGCTTTCCTATGTCTCGCATTTGTAAGCTTGAGTGTGTAATTTTAATTTATTTTATTTATCCATGATATGTTCTGATAAAAACGTACTTTCAAAAATCATCTTTCTACTGTTATATCTGATTCAACCTACATGGCCTTTTTGTATTTAAAGATTGCACAATACAACTTACTCATTTTATCATACTATACATCGGTGATATGCAATTAGCGGACCTCCAGCTGTTGCAAAACTACAAGTCCCATCATGCCTCTGCCTCTGGGTGTCATGCGTGTGTCTGTCAGAATCTTGCTATGCCTCATGGGATTTGTAGTTCTGCAACAGCTGGAGGTCCGCTAATTGCATATCCCTGCTATACATAATTAGAGCATTCTATGCACTATTACATACTTTTCTGAAACTGAACATAAAAACACTACATATGAAAAGTGAACATACTGTAGATGTGCTTATTTCTTGTCCATTGCTTACAGGTTTTATCAGCAGGAATTCTTTACTATCTAGGAAGATGCCATTAATCACATCTAATTTCACTCTTAAAATGACACATTTACCATTAGAATTAAATTAGCATTTCCAAAGCTACACATAAAAGAGCAATTTATGAATATTCATCCTAACACATTGCAAAGTCTAATCGATACTGACTCTGTTGTTTGAAAACTTTGAAAATTTAAAAGAGACAATATGATTGCTCCAGAGAATTTGCATTTTGTATAAAGAAGATTTTATGGTAGGAATAACTCTCGTTTTTTTTTTTACTTATTCACTTTTTTTGTACTTGTGTTCTTTATCTCATTTGGTCTAGAAAGTTTCCTGAAATAATTGTGGAACAGGGAATGAGACATTCATCAAGCAATCATTGCAGATGGAAAAATGAAAAAAAGTGCGCTTATCTAATACATTCAAAATCAGCTGCAAACTCAAAATGTTTATACAAACAAAAATGGCATGAAAAAAGGTGAAGTTGCGCAAAAAAAAAAAAGTGAGGATAAATATGACTTATCAGGTCATATAATAGTGAACACTACAGAGTCCAAAAAAGAATTCTTCTCAGACAGAATGTGTATAAATGGTGTTAAAGTTCTGTGAATAATTAAATTCCATATAAAATCACATCCGTGAAAGGGATCTGGATCGCTGCTCCCTGAAAATGCTGACCCTTACCGGATAATAAGATCCAAATGGATCAAGCCGAGCAGGTAGCCAAACACCTGGGCTGCGCAGGAGATCAAGGTCTTGATATGGTCTTCCCAGCAGTCCGTCAGTAGAGCATCCAGAAAGCAAAATAAAACTAAAATAGTGTAATACTGTATGGTATCCACACACAAATCATCCCCCTGTGACTGGCAAACGGACAGTGTGACATGCAAAACCACCACCAAAGTACACACTGACCCTTACCAGAGCCCTGGATCTAGATAGATCAGAAACCGCAAGGGGAATGTAGGCAGCAAATGGAAAGAATCTTCTCACAAGACAGTCCTCGGACTCACCAGGCAAACAACGGTCATGGAGAAGAAAAGCTCACAATGGTGTGATAACGTTTTAGAACATTTATTAAATAAAACGTAGCACACTTACAAGTATGACGACAAAAACAGCATAAAAGGATCCGGCCGGTAATAGAACGTGTAGTCCTCAAATCGCGGTGACGTCAGTACGTCTCCTCCCGACGTTTCGTCTAATCAGACTTGCTCAGACTCCCCCCGTGAGCAAGTCTGATTAGACGAAACGGAAAGGTTTTTTCACAGTAAGAGCTGTGAAAATGTGGAACAGACTCCCTCCAGAGGTGGTTCTGGCCAGCTCAGTAGATTGCTTTAAGAAGGGCCTGGATTCTTTCCTAAATGTACATAAAATAACTGAGTACTAAGATTTGTAGGTAAAGTTGATCCAGGGTAAATCAGATTGCCTCTCGGGGGATCAGGAAGGAATTTTTTCCCCTGCTGTAGCAAATTGGATCATGCTCTGCTGGGGTTTTTTGCCTTCCTCTGGATCAACTGTGGGTATGGAGTTGGGTGTATGGGATTGTATTGTGTTTTTTATTTTGTTTGTTTATTTTTTTGAGGTTGAACTGGATGGACTTGTGTCTTTTTTCAACCTGACTAACTATGTAACTATGTATTACCGGCCGGATCCTTTTATGCTGTTTTTATCGTCATACTTGCAAGTGTGCTACGTTTTATTTAATAAATGTTCTAAAACGTTATCACACCATTGTGAGCTTTTCTTCTCCATGACCGTTGTTTGCCTGGTGAGTCCGAGGACTGTCTTGTGAGAAGATTCTTTCCATTTGCTGCCTACATTCCCCTTGCGGTTTCTGATCTATCTAGATCCAGGGCTCTGGTAAGGGTCAGTGTGTACTTTGGTGGTGGTTTTGCATGTCACACTGTCCGTTTGCCAGTCACAGGGGGATGATTTGTGTGTGGATACCATACAGTATTACACTATTTTAGTTTTATTTTGCTTTCTGGATGCTCTACTGACGGACTGCTGGGAAGACCATATCAAGACCTTGATCTCCTGCGCAGCCCAGGTGTTTGGCTACCTGCTCGGTAAGGGTCAGCATTTTCAGGGAGCAGCGATCCAGATCCCTTTCACGGATGTGATTTTATATGGAATTTAATTATTCACAGAACTTTAACACGATTTATACACATTCTGTCTGAGAAGAATTCTTTTTTGGATCTGTAGTGTTCACAATCATTGCAGATGAACCAATCACTCCAAATTAAAACAAAATGTGCCCAGAAGATCCATCTGCAGTGAATGTCATATTCACTGCCTTATAAATATGTCTCTTAATGGTCTATTGCAGAAACAAATATTGAAACATTTTTTTACAGTATTTTATAGCTGGATGATGATGATTTTACATGTCAGACAGCTATATTTCTGGTAATTAAGCCGTTTAAATTCTTTCCGGTCCGTCCTGTCACATGACTTGACAAGGCACAGGCACATGAAATATGTTGTCATTAGGGATGAGTCAAACACCCCCCGGTTCGGTTCGCATCACAACCTTCGAACAGGCCATACATTCACGCAAACTTTAGAACCCCATTGAAGTCTATGGGACTCGAACGTTCAAAATCAAAAGTGCTAATTTTAAAGGCTAATATGCAAGTTATTGTCCTAAAACGGGTTTGGGAACCTGGGTCTTGCCGAAGGGAACATGTATCAATGCAACATTTTTTTTCTAAAATGGTTGTTTATTCATGAGCAGTGATTTTAATGATGCTTAAAGTGAAAAAAAAGTTAAATATTCCTTTAAATATCATACCTGCTGGGTGTCTAAAGTATGCCTGTGAAGTGGCGGGTGTTTCCAGTGTTTAGAACTGTCCCTGCACAAAATGACATTTATATAGGAAAAAAGTCATTTAAAAACTGCTTGCGGCTTTAATTTAATGTCTGATCCCTGCAATATGGATGAAAAATAGCATGGGTTCCCCCCTCCCCCAGGTCATTACCAGCCTCTTTGGTCCTATATACTTTGAACAGCAGGCGGTACAAACAAGACAGGGACTGTAGGTTTGTTGTTAAGTAAAATCTGTAATTTTGAACTGGTACATTTTTAAAGTGTAGCTCCAGCCAAAAAATCTATTTTTAAGCTTTTTGGAAAACATAGAGAAGGGTTATCACCACTAACATTTATTTTGCTGTCTGTGCACATCTGTTCAGAAGATTTCACCTCACTTTCTGTCCCAATGACAAATGTTTTTTTGAAAATTATTTTTTCAAAAAGGATTGGTGATAAAGCATCAGTGGACAGGAGACACCTCTTACAGAAGAGAATTTCCCTTCCTAGGGATAGATTTCCTCTCACTTCCTGTTGTCTCCTGTTTGCAAGTAGGAGTCGTTTGTAAATTGGATGTTTGAAAGTAGGGGCCTGCCGTATATACTATGCAGAAATGTGGGCCCTAGGTGTTTGTGTTGCCACAACACTGTAAGCCCTCACAGTTAGTCTTGGTGGGCGCTGGAATGCCCTACTGTGAACTATTATATCAAGAATTGTAATTACATGCCATTGTTGAACAGTGGTAGAAAAATTGGGCCTTTGGTGCTGGTACCGCAACACTGTAAGCCCTCGCAGATACTCTTGGTGGGCACAGGAATGGGCCCTGCTATGAAATATTAGATCAAGAATTGTAATTACATGCCCCTGTTGAACAGGGGCAGAAACATTGGGCCTTAGGCACAGGTATCACAACTAGGGATGAGCTTTGCGTTCGATACGAATGTATGTTCGACTCGAACATCGGTCGTTCGATCGTTCGTCGAAACTTGAACAAAACGGGTCGTTCGCGCCAAATTCGAATGACGCAAAACGTCCCATAATTCACTGCGGCGTTGAGCACTGATGATTGGCCAAGCATGCTGTATGTCCCGCATGCTTGGCCAATCACAGCGCGCAAAAAACAAAGAGCCATAATTGGTCAAAGCCAGGGTGGCTTTGAAAAGCCAGGGATTAGTACACGCCCCACACTATAAAAGGCAGCCTGCACGGCGGCCTCCGTAGTGTGTTCCGGCTTTTGTTAGAGAAGTCAGTCAGACAGTGAGAGAGAGAGAGAGAGATAGACACAGTGTCTTTTCTACTAGATAGATAGATAGATAGATAGATAGATAGATAGATAGATAGATAGATAGATAGATAGATAGATAGATAGATAGATAGATATAGATAGAGCAGGAAGGCTAGTCAGTATAGTTGAATCTACAGTTTGTAGAGAATATATTCACTTTCCTAGGAGATGTCAATATATTTATAAACTATATAGCTCAGCTAGATCTGCTATTAGTATCTGTCAGGCAGGAGATTGTTCTTCATGCAGCGCTTTAAACGCGTTGTATTGCCTGCATTAGGGATTAGCTTAAACGTAGTACTCCGTGTTTTTCAAGGTGTGCTAGTTAATTGCACATACACGCATTACCTGTTACTGCACATGTGCAATTTATTTGCACAGAAACGCAGTCGCTGTTAATGCAAGTGGGCTACTGAATTGCACAGAAACGCAGTCGCTCTTACTGCGTGTGTGCTGTTTAATAGCAACTAAACGCAGTTGGTGTCACTGCGTGTGTGGTGTTACATAGCACCTGAACGCAGTCGCTCTTACTGCGTGTGTGCAGTTTACTAACACCTGAATGCAGTCGGTGTGACTGCGACTATTTTGTTATATAGCACCTGAACGCAGTCGCTCTTACTGCATGTGTGCAGTTTACTAACACCTGAACGCAGTCGGTGTGACTGCGACTATTTTGTTATATAGCACCTGAACGCAGTCGCTCTTACTGCGTGTGTGCAGTTTACTAACACCTGAACGCAGTCGGTGTGACTGCGACTATTTTGTTATATAGCACCTGAACGCAGTCGCTCTTACTGCGTGTGTGCAGTTTACTAACACCTGAACGCAGTCGGTGTGACTGCGCCTGTTTTGTTACATAGCACCTGAACGCAGTCTCTCTTACTGCTTGTGTGCAGTTTACTAACACCTGAACGCAGTTGATGTGACTGCGTCTCTTTTGTTACATAGCACCTGAATGCATAAATATGGCTGGAAGGACAAAGAGAGGCAGAGAGTCACGAGGGGAAGCAGTTTCTGCATCTAGAGGTAACGCTGGTGGTGGATGTGGTGCATCCTCTTCAGCACGTGGCCGTGGCCGTGGCCGCTCGTCCTTCTTTCTGCGAGCTGTTGAGCCTCAACATGCAGAGAAATTAGTGGAGTGGATGACCAAGCCGTCCTCATCCTCCTCATCCTCTCTCACACAGACTGATCATAGTTTTTCTGGCAAAGCAGCTGCCAAGGCGTCCTCTTCCCTCTGCACAATGGCATCACACAATCCTTCCCTAGTCCCACTGTGTCCTCCTGAGGAGTCCCCCGAACTGTTTCAACACAGTGTTGGGTACATGCTGCATGAAGATGCGCAGCGTTTTGAAGACTCCGATGACGGAACACAGATAGAGGAAGGCATTGATGTGAGCCCAGGGAGAGGGGGTGGCCGAGAGGGACAACAATCTGGGAGTGATGTTCCCCCAGCTGGAGCATACTGCCAGGTTGTCGACAGTGATGATGAGGAGGGAGGGGATGATGAGGTCACTGACTCTACCTGGGTGCCTGATAGGATAGAGGAGGAGGAAGAGGAGGAGGAGGAGGACGACGAGGCACAGGCACATCTCCAAAGAGGCAGGATGCCCTCCAGGGGTCAGCTTAAGGGCAGCACACCAACTGCATTACGTGGCACTGCTGTGTCTCAACGGTACAGCAAAAGTTCTTTGGTGTGGGCCTTTTTTGAAACATGTCCATCAGATCGTACCTTTGCTGTTTGCAACATATGTCTCAAGCGTATCTCGCGTGGCCAAAACATCACCCACTTGGGCACCACATGCTTGCCCAGACATATGTCGAGCTGCCATGCAGCTCGTTGGCAAGCATACCAGAAAGACCAACACCAAAGACCAAAGCGTACCTCCCCTTGCCCTTCTGTGACCTCCAACCCCACTAGACCCCCAGTCCTCTCTGAAGCCTGCACTGAAGTTGTAGAAATAGGTGTGTCACAACCTAGTAGTGGTAGTACATGCGGGCAATCTACTGATAGTACCAGACAAATTTCCCTGCCCCAGCTGCTGCAGCGCCGAAAAAAGTACACTCCCAGCCATCCTCATGCCCAGCGGTTGAATGCTAGCTTAGCAAAATTACTAGAACTTCAACTGTTACATTTTCAGTTGGTAGATTCTGCCCCTTCCGTGAGTTTGTGGAATGTGCAGTACCTCAGTGGCAAGTACCCAAACGCCACTTTTTCTCACGGAAGGCGATTCCGGCTCTCTACCGGCATGTGGGAGGCAATGTCCATGCCTCGCTGGACAGGGCGGTCAGTGGTAAGGTGCATCTTACCGCTGACTCATGGTCCAGCAGGCATGGACAGGGATGTTACCTGTCTTTTATGGCCCATTCGGTGACTCTGCTGGCAGCTGGGAAGGACGTAGGGCAAGGTACAGTAGTTTTGGAGGTTGTTCCGCCACCACGCCTCCAAAACACTACTACTGCTTGTGACACACCTCTCTCCTCCACCCCCTCCTTCTTCCTCTGTGGCCTCTTCCTGTGGTGATGTTTGCTCAGAACCAGCCATGCTCCATAGGCGTACGAGGGGCTACGCAGGAATACAGGCCAAGAGATGCCATGCGGTGCTAGAGCTGGTGTGCTTGGGAGACCGGAGCCACACTGGGGAAGAGGTTCTTTCAGCTCTGCAGGGGCAGGCTCAGAGGTGGTTGACGCCACGCCAGCTGAAGCCTGGAATGGTGGTCAGCGATAATGGCACCAACCTCCTCTCTGCCCTGCGACAGGGAAAACTCACCCATGTGCCCTGTTTGGCGCATGTTCTCAATTTGGTGGTGCAGCGGTTCTTGGGCAGGTACCCGGGCTTACAGGATGTCCTGAAGCAGGCCAGGAAAGTCTGTGTGCATTTCCGGAGGTCATATAATGCCACTGCTCGGCTGACAGACCTCCAGAGGGAATACAACCTGCCCAAGAACCGCCTAATCTGTGACATGCCCACCAGATGGAACTCTACGTTGGCCATGCTGCAGCAGCTGCACACGCAGCAGAGGGCCATCAATGAGTACCTGTGCCAATATGGCAGCAGAACTGGCTCAGGGGAGCTTGGGTTTTTTTCACCACGCCAGTGGGCCTTGATCAGGGATGCATGCACTGTCCTGTCACCATTTGAGGAGGCCACGAGGATGGTGAGCAGTGACAGTGCATGCATCAGTGAGACTGTCCCGCTTATTTACATGTTGGAGCACACCCTAAGTGGAATAATGGACAGGGCCCTTGAGGCAGAACAGAGGGAGGAAGAGGAGGACTTCCTTACCTTTCCAGACACTGTTCCTGCTTGCCCACCTAGAACACAGGAAGAGGAGGAGGAGGATGAGGAGGAGGATTGTATCAGCAGCATGGAGGTGGAGCCTAGCACTCAGCATCAACAGCAGCAGTCTTCAAGGGATCATTTACAGTCCCAAGGAACACATGGACTTTTACGTGGCTGGGATGAGGTGGCTGTGGATCCTGTCGTCCTCAGTGACCCAGAGGACTCTGCCCCGAATGCCTCTGCAAACCTACGCTGCATGGCCTCCCTGATCCTGCAAAGCCTGCGTAAGGATCCTTGTGTATGTGCTATCAAGGAAATGGATCATTACTGGCTGGCAACTCTCCTTGATCCACGTTACGAGAGTAAGGTAGCGGACCTTATGTTGCCATCGCAGAGGGAGAAGAAGATGAAACTTCTGCGGTAGGCCTTGCAGAAGGGTCTGTGCAATGCGTTCCCAGAACCGGGGGGATTACCAAAACCTGGCCCTGGACAACGTCTTGCTGAGGCTTTGGTGAGTCAGAGAAGGAGCGGTGGAGAAGGTGGCCATCTGACCGATGCGTTCAGACAATTTTTTAATCCGCAGCCCCAAGGTCTGACCGGTTCCAGCAACCATCGCCAGCGTCTGGTTTACATGGTCCGGGAATACCTAGCGGCAAGATCCGACTTGGACACCTTCCCCACGGAAAATCTTCTGGCTTACTGGGTCTTGAGGATGGATCACTGGCCAGAGCTTGCACAGTACGCAATTGAGCTACTGGCTTGCCCTGCATCCAGTGTTCTTTCAGAACGCACATTCAGTGCTGCTGGAGGCTTTGTGACCAATCACAGGGTGTGCCTCTCCACCGACTCTGTTGATCGACTGACCTTCATCAAAATGAATCAGGCTTGGATCAACACCAGCTACCAAGCACCTGATGCTGATGTAACTGAATAATAATTTTTTGTTGAAATGTCAGATCCCTTTGAGACTGCTGATGCTGAGTGACTGTCCTGTTATGCTGCTGATGGACTATCCTTCTCCTCCTCACTTTTCTTGCTGATGGCTAGTAAGAAATTTTGTTTTTCTGTGCTCCGCCACCAGTGCCTAAGGCCTAATTTTTCTGCCCCTGTTTAACAGGGGCGTCTGATACCAATTTTTGATGCAATACTTTGCACGTGGATCCTTGTTGCGCTCCAATTACAGATATTGGGAGGGGTTGCAGTGTTGTGTTGTGCCTACGGACAAATGTTTCTGCCCCTGTATAACAGGGGCGCCTAATGACAATTTTTGATGCAATACTTTGCACGTGGCTCTTTTTTGCGCTCCAATTACAGTATGTTTGAGGCGTGCCCTTTTTTTCTACAATTTTGCTTTCACAAAAAAATAATGGCCCCCCCCACCACCCCTAAAATAACATATTGTTGCCACACAGCACGTGCGCAAGCAGTATTAAATTACTTTGTTCTTATAATAATTTCATGTTGTGCAGGGACATTTCTAAACACATGCCACTACTATAGACACACAGCAGGTGTGATATTTGAAGGATTTTTTATTTTTTTTTCACTTTAAGCATCATTAAAATCGCTGCTCCGGAAAAATGGCGTTTTAAAAAAAAAAATTCCATTGATACATGTTCCCTGGGGCAAGACCCGGGTTCTGAAGGACGTTTTCCAACATTAAATTGAATATTGGTCTTTAAAATTAGCGTTTTTGAATTCGAACGTTCGAGTCCCATAGACTTCAATGGGGTTCTAAATGTTCACGCGAACCCGCGGTCTGTTCGAACGTTCTGGTGCGAACCGAACCCGGGTATGTTCAGATCATCCCTAATCACAACACAGCAACCCCTAACAGATACTCTAGTTGGAGCGCAGGAATGAGCCCTGCTGCAAAGTATTGCATCAAACATTTTTAATTACACGCCTGTTAAACAGGGGCATACAAATTGGGCCTTAGGCACTGGTGCTGGTGCCACAACACTGCAACCCCTCACATATACTCTATTTGGAGTGCAGGAATGAGCCCTGCTGCAAGGTACTGCATAAAAAAAATTAATTACAAACCCTTGGGCTGAAAAATTGGGCCTTAGCCACTGGTGGCGGTGCCCAGAACCAAAAATGTTCTTACAAGCTATAAGCATGATCATTGAGGAAAAGGATAGTCACTCAGCATGACAGAATAGTCACTCAGCATCAGCATAGGCAGTCTTAAAGGGATCGGACATTTCCAAAAAAAAAAAATATTCAGTTACATCAGCATCAGGTGCTTGGTAGCTGGTGGTGATCCAAGCCCCTGATTAATTTTTATGAAGGTCAGTCGATCGACCGAGTCGGTGATCTATTACAAAGCCTCCAGCAGCACTAAATATGCGTTCCGAAAGAACGCTGGATGCAGGACAGGCCAGTAGCTCAATTGCATGTCTGAACGCATCGGTCAGATGGCCACCTTCTCCACCGCTCCATCTCCTGACTGATCAAAGCCTCAATAACACGTTGTCCAGGACCAGGATTTTGTAATCTCCCAGTCTCTGGGAACGCGTTGTACAGACCTTTCTGCAAAGCCTCCCGAAGATGTTTCATCTTCTCTGCGGCGGCAAGAAAAGGTCCGCAACCTTACCCCTGTAACGTGGATCAAGGAGGGTTGCCAGCCAGTAATGATCCCTCTCCTTTATAGCACGAATATGAGTTTCCTTTCGAAGGCTTTGCAGGATCATAGAGGCCATACAACTTAGGGAGGCATTCAGTGCGGAGTCCTCTGGGTCACTGAGGGCGACATTTTTTTTCACAGCCACCTCGTCCCAGCCACTTACAAGTCCATGTGTTTCATGGGACTGTAGTTGGTCCCTTGAAGACCGCTGATGATTCTGAGTGCTAGGCTCCACCTCCATGCTGACACAATCCTCCTCCTCGTCCTCCTGTTTGATAGACGGGCAAGCAGGAACACTGTCTGGATAAAGGGGGCCTTGAGAGGTAAGGAAGTCCTCCTCTTCCTCCCTCTGTTCTGCCTCAAGGGCCCTGTCCACACAGCATGTGCTCCAACAGGTGGATAAGAGGGACAGTGTCACTGATGCATGCACTGTCACTGCTCACCATCCTCGTGGCCTCCTCAAATGGTGACAGGACAGTGCATACATCCCTGATCATGGCCCACTGGCGTGGGGGAAAAAAAACAAGCTCCCCTGACCCTGTCCTGCTGCCATATTGGCACATATACTCATTGATGGCCTCTGCTGCGTGTGCAGCCGCTGCAGCATGGCCAACGTAGAGTTCCCCCTGGTGGGCATGTCACAGATTAGGTGGTTCTTGGGCAGGTTGTATTCCTTTTGGAGGTCAGCCAGCTGAGCGCTGGCATTATATGAATGTCCGAAATGCACACAGAGTTTCCTGGCCTGCTTCAAGACATCCTGTAAGCCTGGTTGCCTGCCCAAGAACCACTGCACCACCAAGTTAAGGACATGAACAAAACAGGGCACATGGGTCAGTTGTCCCTGTCGCAGGGCGGAAAGGAAATTGGTGCCATGTCGCAAACCACCATTCCTGGCTTAAGCTGGCGTGGCGTCAACCACCTCTGAGCCTGCCCCTGCAGAGCTGACAGAACCTCTGGCCCAGTGTGGCTCGTGTCCCCCAAGCACACCAGCTCAAGCACCGCATGGCATATTTTTGCCTGCGTAGCCCCTTGAACGCCTATGGAGCACCGCTGGTTCTGAAAACAAATCAGAACAGGAAGAGGCCATAGAGGAAGAAGAAGAGGAGGGGGTGGAGGAGAGAGGTGTGTCACAATCACCAGTAGTAGCATTTTTGAGGCGTGGTGGCGGAACAACCTCCAACACTACTGTACCTTGTCCTGCATCCTTCCCAGCTGCCAGCAGAGTCAGCCAATGGGCCGTGAAAGATCAGTAACGTCCCTGTCCATGCCTGCTGGACCATGAGTCAGTGGTAATACAGTAGGTGAACCCGATTTTGTGTCAATCTCGCTCTCTTTCTCAGCGAGATTGAGCACCTACGAGCCCCATCACGGGAGCCAGCGCCGAGCTGGCTTGCCGCGATGGATACAGAGCCGTCATAGAAGCGACGGGAGATCCGACTTGGATTCCCGCCAATTCTACACGTGTGCGGCGTTTGTTATGAATCCTGAAGGGGAAGTCCCCGCCGGATTTTAAATAAAAATCCGGCATGGGTCCCCCCTCAGGAGCATACCGGGCCCTTAGGTCTGTTATGGGTTGTAAGGAGAGCCCCCCTACGCCGAAAAAAACGGCGTAGGGGGTCCCCCTACAATCCATACCAGACCCGTATCCAAAGCACGCTACCCGGCCAGCCAGGAAGGGAGTGGGGACGAGCGAGCGCCCCCCCCCCTCCTGAGCCGTACCAGGCTGCATGCCCTCAACATGGGGGGTTGGGTGCTCTGGGGAAGGGGGGCGCACTGCGGCCCCCCCCACCTCAGAGCACCCTGTCCCCATGTTGATGAGGACAGGGCCCCTTCCCAACAACCCTGGCCGTTGGTTGTCGGGGTATGCGGGCGGGAGGCTTATCGGAATCTGGGAGCCCCCTTTAATAAGGGGGCCCCCAGATACCGGCC
The DNA here is from genome assembly GCF_905171775.1 of Rana temporaria. Classification (NCBI taxonomy): domain Eukaryota; kingdom Metazoa; phylum Chordata; class Amphibia; order Anura; family Ranidae; genus Rana; species Rana temporaria. Next base: position 113,571,688 of record NC_053496.1, read on the forward strand.
CCCCACCCTAAGTGAATGAGTATGGGGTACATCGTACCCCTACCCATTCACCTGCAAGAAAAGTGGTAAAAACACAAATAAACCACACAGTGTATTAAAATATTTTATTTTTCTGCTCCGGAGGCCGCCCCCTGTCTTCTTTATTAGCTCTTTTACCAGGGGGGGCTTCTTCTTTGACGTCTTCGGGTGGGTGGGGGCCGCCGTCTGGTTCTCTTCCACCGCCGGGGGGGGGTGGCTTTTAAAAAAGCCCCCACCCCCCCGGCGGGTTTCCTCCGGCGTCTTCGGCGGGGCTCTTCTTCTTCCGCTATCCCGACGGGTCTTCTCAACTCTCCGGGGTTCTCCTTCTGTCTTCGCCGCTCTCCGTTGTTGACTCGGCGCACCCCGGTTCTTCGTCTCGCTGTCCGGTGTCTTCTTCCGTGATGTACGTCTTCTCCTTCCGTGCTGTGATGAGTTCTTCTTCCGTGCTGTGACGTCATGTTCTTCACTTCTCTCCTTCTCCCGATGTTGCCACGCCGGTCCTCCTCGCTGAAATGACGGATGCGCGCCTTGCATCGGACCTATATAGGCCTCACAGTCCCATCATGCTCTGTACCTACCCATGTGATACCTACCACGTGGGTAGGTATCACATGGGTAGGTACAGAGCATGATGGGACTGTGAGGCCTATATAGGTCCGATGCAAGGCGCGCATCCGTCATTTCAGCGAGGAGGACCGGCGTGGCAACATCGGGAGAAGGAGAGAAGTGAAGAACATGACGTCACAGCACGGAAGAAGAACTCATCACAGCACGGAAGGAGAAGACGTACATCACGGAAGAAGACACCGGACAGCGAGACGAAGAACCGGGGTGCGCCGAGTCAACAACGGAGAGCGGCGAAGACAGAAGGAGAACCCCGGAGAGTTGAGAAGACCCGTCGGGATAGCGGAAGAAGAAGAGCCCCGCCGAAGACGCCGGAGGAAACCCGCCGGGGGGGTGGGGGCTTTTTTAAAAGCCACCCCCCCCGGCGGTGGAAGAGAACCAGACGGCGGCCCCCACCCACCCGAAGACGTCAAAGAAGAAGCCCCCCCTGGTAAAAGAGCTAATAAAGAAGACAGGGGGCGGCCTCCGGAGCAGAAAAATAAAATATTTTAATACACTGTGTGGTTTATTTGTGTTTTTACCACTTTTCTTGCAGGTGAATGGGTAGGGGTACGATGTACCCCATACTCATTCACTTAGGGTGGGGGGCCGGTATCTGGGGGCCCCCTTCTTAAAGGGGGCTCCCAGATTCCGATAAGCCTCCCGCCCGCATACCCCGACAACCAACGGCCAGGGTTGTCGGGAAGGGGCCCTGTCCTCATCAACATGGGGACAGGGTGCTCTGAGGTGGGGGGGGCCGCAGTGCGCCCCCCTGCCCCAGAGCACCCAACCCCCCATGTTGAGGGCATGCAGCCTGGTACGGCTCAGGAGGGGGGGGGGCGCTCGCTCGTCCCCACTCCCTTCCTGGCTGGCCGGGTAGCGTGCTTTGGATACGGGTCTGGTATGGATTGTAGGGGGACCCCCTACGCCGTTTTTTTCGGCGTAGGGGGGCTCTCCTTACAACCCATAACAGACCTAAGGGCCCGGTATGCTCCTGAGGGGGGACCCATGCCGGATTTTTATTTAAAATCCGGCAGGGACTTCCCCCTCAGGATTCATAACAAACGCCGCACACGTGTAGAATTGGCGGGAATCCAAGTCGGATCTCCCGTCGCTTCTATGACGCGCTTGCTGGGATGTGCTGTCACTATTCCAGTGAGTGTGAGATGTCGGCGCGATCTCGGCACCCTGTCGCCGAGTATCAGCGCGACGCTGTCGTGCTAAAAGCACAATATCACAAACACCTACTGTATGCACCTTACAACTGACCGCCCTGTCCAGCGAGGCATGGACATTGCCTTCCACATGCCGATAGAGTGCTGGAATCACCTTCCGTGAGAAAAAGTGGTGTTTGGGAACCTGTCACTGAGGTACCGCACATTCCACAAACTCACGGAAGGGGCAGAGTCTACCAACTGAAAAGGCAGCAGTTAAAGTGCTAGCAATTTAGCTAAGTTCGCATTCAACCGCTGGGCATGTGGATGGCTGGGAGCGAACTTCTTTTGGCGCTGCAGCAGCTGGGGCAGTGAAATTTGCCTGGTACAATCTGATGTTGGTGTACCGATAGTAGATTGCATGCAAGTACTTGCCTGTGACACACCTAATTCTACACCTTCAGTCCCATCAGTGCATGCTTCAGAGAGGACTGAAGGTATAGTGGGGTTGGAGATCCCAGCTGATGAGGAGCAAGGAGAGGTCTGCTTTGTTCTTTTAGTGTGGGTCTTTGAGGTACGCTTGCCTACGAACTGCATGGCAGGTCGACATATGTCTGGTCAAGCATGTGGTGCCCAAGCCAGTGATGTTTTGGCCACGCGAGATACGCTTGCGACATATGTTGCAAATAGCAGAGGTGCGATCTGATGCACTCGTCTCAAAAAAGGCCCACACCAAAAAACTTTTGGATCAACGCCGAGAGACAGGAGCGCCCTGCACATGCGGTAATTTCCAATTTAGTTATTCTGGTTACTACATACTTTTATTTGTTGTTTAATTTGTCTAACTTGTTTCTTTCTTTCCCCGATCCCCTTCTTCTGTGAGTTCTCTCCCATGCATTGTCATGATTTGTCCAAGAGATTCAGGGATTTTTCTAAAGAATTTAATACATCATCTAAAACGTGAGTACATTCTGCCGAACCAACATGTCCCTTTAGTTCCCACGCAAAATACACAATACTTACACATAATGTTCAGGGTCTGAACTCCCCTTGTAAAAGAACCAAAGCCTTTCAACATTACCATAGAATGAGAACTGACATTTTACTACTGCAGGAGACAAATTTTTCCCAAACGTCTGCTCCGAAATTATTACATTCAAAGTATACTTCAGTATATTTATCCAATGGTCAAGATAAAAAAAAGAGGGGTTGCTATCCGTTTTGCCAAATGGATCCCCTTCACACCCACTACTGTCATAAAAGATGAGGATGGTCGCTACATTATGGTGGTGGGGAAAATTAATGAGAATGTAGTTACCTTTCTATCTTATTACGCCCCCAATGTTGGTCAGATAGCCTTTTTCCGTACGATGCTAGAGACGATTATGCCTCATGTATCAGGACATGTGACCTTTGGCGGTGATAGTAACACCTCTTTAGATAAGATATTGGATAAATCTAATCCCAACAATGCTATTCTAAAACGCACTTCTAGACAGAGTAATATATTGGCAAATTTACTGCATAGCTATGACCTTATTGATGTCTGGAGGGATGCTCACCATACAATTAGAGATTATACGTTCTATTCCCATGCCCATAAAACATATTCACGAATTGATCATTTGTTCACTTTATCCCCCTTACTCCCATACATTTCATCGTCTAAGATACTCCCCATGACATGGTCAGACCACTCCTCGGTTCGAATTATATTGACAGATCTCTGGTCCAAAACATACCCAGCATCGTGGAGGTTGAATGAATCCTTATTGAATAACAATGTCATAGATAAGGAAATTGAATTGATCATTAAGGAGTATTTTAAGATTAATTCCTCTTCAATTCATTCCCCTACAATAATATGGGCAGCTCATAAGGCAACTATCCGTGGTAAATTAATTCAATGTGCCTCCAAAGTTAAATGTGAACGTGATCAAGAGATTCGCCATCAAGAAAGTAATTTACTCCATCTCATTCGAGAACAAAAGAAAAACCCACATAATGATCTTAGGGCCAGATTCACGTAGCCCGGGCGCAACGTAACTTGAACGATTTAAGTTACACCACCGCAAATTTTCCATGTTAGTGCCCGATCCACACAGCACTTACCTGGAAATTTGCGGCGGTGTATCCTAAATCCATCCGGCGCAAGGCGGGCCCAATCGAATTTGGCGAGTCCCATTTAAATTAGGCGCGCTCCCATGACGGACGTACTGCGCATGCTCCGTCGGGTAAATTACCCGACGTGCATTGCGCTAACTGACGTCGCACCGTCGCTTAGACGTTAACGTAAATGGCGTCCAGCACCATTCACGGACGTCTTACGCAAACGACGTTGATGTTTAAATTTCGACGCAGGAACGACGGCCATACTTAACATGGCTTAAGACAACAACTAGGGCTCAGCCCTAGTTTTACGCGGTGTAACTCGATGGAAACGACATAGAGATAGATCGACGGGCCATTCAGGGATCGCTGTAAGTATTCATTTGCATATTCTACGCCGGCCGCAATGGCCTCGCCACCTAGCGGCCGGCCTAGAATTGCATCCTTAAGATCCGACAGTGTAATTCAATTAAACCTGTCGGATCTTAGGGCTAGCTATGCGTAACTGATTCTATGAATCAGTCGCATAGTTAGAAACAGAGATACGACGGCGTATCAATAGATACGCCGTCGTATCTCGTTTGTGAATCTGGCCCTTAGATCCCAGATTGATGCAGCCAGAACATTAAATTTTAATTTAACCACTGTGGCAGAAAAATATATTAGATGGACTAAACACAAATATTACACAATGGCAGATAAACCTAAAAAATTATTAGCAAGAAAACTCACTCCTAGAACATTCAACCCTGCGCTTCCTAAACTACGCTTGCAAAATGGCCACACTACTCAAAACCCCCAACTGATTATACAAGAATTCTTTAATTTTTACTCCAAACTATTTGCAGCCCCTAAGGTGTTTGATAAAACTGAAGCAGAGAGTTTTTTACATGATTTAAGTCTCCCTATTTTATCTAGTGAACATTCAGAACTGATGGAAGAAGAATTTACAATAAATGAGATATTGACGGCTATTAAATCTATAAACCCATCCAAATCCCCAGGACCTGATGGATTCTTCGGTCATTATTACCATAAATATGCTGATATTTTAGCCCCACATCTTCGTAAATTTTATAATGACTTAAAGGGTGCACATCTTCTAAAACAAGAGAATTCAGCATTTATCCATGTAATCCCTAAACCAAATAGAGATCATAGCGACTGCGCAAACTATTTTAACGTTGAACTTAAACTGCTAATGCAAATTCTAACCACTCGTATGAACTTATTTATATCAAAATACATTCACCCTGATCAGGCGGGATTTATACCCATATACCCATTTATAGACCAGACGTATCATAGATATTATTTCAGCATTGAACTCAGGCTGGGATGGAGGAGGCCAAAGGGGAGCTTTATTAATGTCATTGGACTTACATAAAGCATTTGACTCCCTGACCTGTTTTTTTTTATTCTTTATAATGGAACGATACGGTTTTGGCTCGAAGTTTATCAAAACACTTAAAATTATATATGACGTCCCTACTGCAAAAATTGTGGTGAAAGGTTAAAAATCACAGAATATAGCTATAGCTAGAGGTACTCGCCAGGGTTGTCCCCTTTCCCCTTTGTTATTTATTTTAGCACTAGAACCATTAGCCATCAAAATAAGGGAACATAATAGGAGTTATATGCAGAGATCGAGAACACACATGTGCGTTATTCGCCGACGATATTTTGATGCTCCTTTCTTCCCCAATCACATCAATTCCAAACCCTAATGTGATATTAAGTCACTTTACATCCTTTACGGGTTTGCAAGTAAACCATTCTAAATCACAAGCTCTCAGTGTTTCTTTACATCCTACCACGATACATTCTTTACGTGAATCTTTCCCTTTTAATTTAAATAAAGAATCGTTACCCTATCTAGGAATAAATCTGACTCCTACTATAGCTACTTTATACAAACTAAATGATCCTCCCCTCTATGATAAAATACTTAAGAAGCTTCAAAATTGGTATAACAACCCCCCTTCATGGTTCGGCAGACTGTACTCAGTTAAAATGATAATTTTACCAAAAATGTTGTCCTTATTTAGATGCCTTCCGATATCTATAATAGATGCTGATCTGAAAAAATTCCAAGCAAAATTGCTCAATTTTATATGGGATGGAAAGAAATCTAGGGTGAACAAATAAACGTTATATACTCCTAAAACAAGAGTTGGTTTGGGTATGCCCAATTTGCTAAAAATATTTTCAAGCAACACAATTATCTCAATTGGTTCGCTTTCATACTAAGCAATCCAAACCTATATGGATGGATCTTGAGTCCTCTCTGTACCCCAACATTAGTTACTTAATGTGGGTGAAGAGTAAGGATAGACCAACTATTCTATGTCCGTCTTTATGCTTTTCACTTCATTTATGGGATAGACTATCCACCTCTCATAAGCTTAAATCTCCACATACTCCTTTGGCACCACTACTCAATAATTCCTCCTTTCTCCCTGGATTGTGTCTACAATATTTTTCATGGTGGACTAATAAGGTATTGTTGAGGATAGCAGACCTGTGTGATCATAGAGGCGTTTTAACGGAATTGGTTCTACGGGAACAATTTAACTTACCAGACTCTGAACACCACCGTTACACACTCAAATAATTTTTTGGTAAAATTAGACCATATTTAGTTTGTCATCATTCACACCCATAGAAAATATTTGTAAATCTTTCGATAGACACTCAAGCCTTATATCATCGATTTATGATATCTTGTCCTTAAACTCTCAAAAATTATTTTATATGCTACAGTGGGAACAAAATATTGGTTCTACTATGGAAATTGGAGACTGGAACAAATTAGCCCTTAATGCTTTTAAATCGATCATTAATACATCCTTGATTAAAGCTATTTACAAGGTCTTATTAAGATGGTACATGGTTCCATCCCGTGTAGCTTCCTTTGTCCAAGGGGCTTCACCATTGTGCTTTAGAACCATGTATTATATATGGTGGACTTGTAAAAAAGTGAGAAGGTTTTGGATTCGAACCTATAATTTTATATATTCCTTAACCCATGTGAATCTCATGAAATCACCACTGAATGCATTATTGGGTGTACAAGTAAAAGGAACTTCAAAACAAATGATGAAATTAATAACTTTCATATTTATTGCAGCTAGAATATCCATTGCTAAATCCTGAAAGACATCTACTATTCCATTTGATCTATTGAAATCCAAACTGTCATGGATAATGATTAATGAACGACTGTCCGCTCTTAAAGACGATAAAATTGCTTGGTTTGATACTGTATGGGAGCCCTGGATTAATTATAATATAAGCACCTAATGTTAAGTGAATTCTTATGAAGTTTGTTGTCTATACTCTAAATTGGAGAGCACTCTCTTCCCCCCCCCCTCTTCTTCTCTCTCCTCCTTTCTCTTTTTTTCTATACCAACAATATAATTCCTTCTTTACTTGCTGTTTAAAGAAGATGTTCTACTTATTAGAATGGTCCTTAGGTCCATATTAAGACTTGTTACTTAGGGCCTGATCCACAAAAGGGATACGCCGGCGTATCTACTGATACGCCGTCGTATCCCTGTTTCTATCTATCCACAGAATCAGTTTCACATAGATAGGCAGAAGATCCGACATGTGTAAGGGACTTACACTGTCGGTTCTTAGGATGCAGTACCGCAGCTGCCGCTGGGGGCATTTCTCGTCGAAATCCAGCGTCGGGTATGCAAATTAGCACTTACGGAGATCCACGAAGCTTTTACACTTCGTTTTTTCTCCGTAAGTATTAGTTTGCCGTCGCAAAATTAGGGCTGCTTTTATAAAGTGTAAAGTTAGTACACCATGTAAAAGTAGACCCTTCTTTCCCACGACGCTGTCAAATTTTTTTTAAATTTTTTTTTTTCCCGCCACATCTCTTTTTTTTCCCGACGCAACTTTTTTTACCCGGCGCGATTCACAAAACTCGGCGTAACGTAATTTTGCGCAATGCACATCGGGAAAATCGCGTCGGGAGCATGCGCAGTACGTCCGGCGTGGGAGCGCGCCTAATTTAAATGGGACTCGCCCCATTAGATTAGGAACGCCTTGCGCCGGACGGATTTAAGTTACACCGCTCAAAATTTCTAGGTAAGTGCTTTGTGGATCAGGCACTTAGGTAGAGATTTTGCGGCGGTGTAACTTAAATGCCAAAAGTTAAGTTACGGACGGTTTTTGTGGATCAGGCCCTTAAATCCTAATTCTGACCTAAGTAATGGTCACTAATTTTTTGTGATGCTAGTTTCATTTGTTCTATATCAATACTTATGTCTAAGCTTCTGTTTTTACTGCAATATTTAATTATATTGTTATGTTTATCTGAAAATTTCGAAAAAACATTGAAATATAAAAACTATTGCAAACCCCATTTAAGTCTGTAGGAAGTGAATTTTGAAAATCAATTCTTCCCATTTTCAAGACTACTAGACAAAGGGCATATGATGCTGAGAACTGCCAGGAGGGATATAAAGTATATACCAATAATAAATTATTAAAGCTTAGGCAATGCCTTAAAGTAAAATAAAAGGCTTGTGTTAAATTAACTTTCCACAATCAGTTAAAAATGTAAGTCCATTAATATATATATATATATATATATAATCTCTTCTTCACTCTTCAGATAGTGAAGACAATTTAAAGTAAAATAAAATAAACAGTGAAAACATTTAAAAAAAAATGAAGGATGTAACCGCTTGAGGACCAGAAGGATTTACCCCCTTAATGACCAGGCCAATTTTTTGCGATACGGCACTGCATCGCTTTAACAGACAATTGCGCGGTCATGCAAGGATGTACCCAAACAAATATGACGTCCTTTTTTCCCCACAAATAGAGCTTTCTTTTGGGGTTTTTTAAACTATAAACAAAGACCGACAATTTTGAAAATAAGATCATTTATTTTTTTAACTTTGTTGCTATAATACATATCCCCATAAAATATAAAAAACAAATGTATTCATCAGTTTAGGCCAATAGATTTTTCTACTTATTTTTGGTAAAAAAAAAAAAATCACGATAGGTGTATATTGATTGGTTTGCGCAAAAGTTATTGTGTCTATAAACTATGGGATAGATTAGCGGGATTGCGACATCGTGTCAGGCAAATCTTAACATAAAAGACACTTTTTAGGGACCAGTGACATTATTTACATTGATCAGTGCTGTAAAAATGCACTGATCAATGTAAAAATGAAACTGGAAGTGAATGGGTTAACATTAGAGGACAATCAAGGGGTTAACCATGTTCCCTGAGTGTGTTCTAACTGTGGGGGGGGGGGGCTGCCTGGGACATGATAGAGATCACTGTTCCCGATCACTGGGAACAGTAGATCTCCAACATGTCCCCTGTCAGAATGGGGATCTGCCTTTTTTTTTTTTTCAAATAATTTTTATTAATTTTCAATAGACATACAAGGGGGGAGAAAAAGAACATATATCAGAGACATAACAGTAAGGGGGCGTGAAAAAGGCGGATGCATCCGCATGGAACAAATAGAGTACATACCGTAAATGATAATAAATGAAAAAGATGTATATAAACAAAAGGAAGGGAGTAAAGGATATAGGCATAAAGAGGGTATGCTGTTAGCGGGAATGGGGGAGTGGATAAATGTGCTAGGCGGAAGCCCACGCAAAGAATAACCCTCTTAGGACCTACCAGGTGAGGATGCAGTATAGGAACAAATATACAGTGCTATCAATCAGACAATGGCTTATAGCAATCAGGTAACTGGATGGATCTCGTATTTTAGTAGGGTCCTATGAACATTACAGGAACAAAGGTAACACACACAACTCTTTATAGAAGAGATAAGTTCTGAGGAAGGGGTGGGGGGGCACCAGGGGGGGGGTATCGTGGCATCATGAGCTAGAAAACGTCCTGGGAGATTTCCACTCCTAGTTGCGGGTGGTGGGGGAGATTTGAAGTAGGAGAAGGTGTAGTGCTCGAAGTTGGAGCATTCTTCTGGTGATAGATGAGAGTGCATGAAGGGCCCCCAAGTTGAAAGGAAGCGGGATTTGGAGGCAATGTTTTTGAAATCCGTAGTGGCGCGTTCCTTGTAGAGAAGGAGGAGGAGCTCACTCTGTATTTGGGTCACAGAGGGACAGTGTGTAGAAGTCCAGTTTTTCAAGATAGTTCTCCTTGCGACAAGGAGGCAGAGCAGAGACCAATCGTTGTTGGCAGTTGCAGGAGGCTGGGGAGCAGGTGGGGAAGGGCAGGTCCCCCGCGACCATTGAAGCAGTAGGGGGTCCCAATAACCAAAGATGAGGAGCAGGGGGTCTTTGGGTAGTTTTAACAATGTGATTCCGAAGATGTAGGCCAGTACCTGTTCCCAGAAAGAAGATATGTACGTGCACGACCAGAAACAATGGGTTAGGGAGGGTCTCTGATGGTGGCAAAGGGGGCATTCGGCAGCAGATTGGTCTGTTGTGGAATATAGAAAAAGGTATGTGGGCCCGGTGGAGAATTTTTAATTGGGTTTCTCTCCAGATTTCGTTGGGGGTCAGGCGTTGAACTTTGTTGAAGCCTTGGATCAGCTTGTTGACCAGATCATCATCTGGGAAATCCTTGCCCCAGTTGGCTGCAGATGAGGAGTGCAGCGTAGGCATTGTCTGAAGAAGCAGTTGTTTGTAAATGTCCGAAATTTTATAGGAGCCTTCCGTGAGCAATTGGTCCGAGAAGTTGGGAGGGAAACGTTTCGCAGGTTCTTTACAGGTAGTTTTCAGATAGTTGGTGCATTGCCAGAAGTGAAATACATGGGAAGGGGGTAATGAAAAGGTAGAGGCAACAGAGTCAAAGGGTAGGGGACGACCAGAGGGAATGTCACACAGGGATGAAAACTTTGTGAGGCCTTTGTCTCTCCAGATTTGGAAGGGCCTGTGGTCCAGACCAGGGGGGAAACTCGGGTTTCCTTGGATTGGTACGTGACGAGACATGAAGGGGGGAAGCCGAAGGCTTTTCCTGATTTCTCTCCAAGCAATAGCAGTGTCTCTTAGCAGTAGGTTGTGTTGGTAGGGGGTCGGGACCGACTTCCATTTGCAGTGGAGGAGGGCTGTGAGGGAGAAAGGGTGTGCAATAGCAGATTCCAGGGGGTAGTTAGAGTAACGGGACGATTGTGCAATCCAATCTAAACCAATTCTTATCAAGCAAGCTAAATTATAAGTCCTAACATTTAGGAGACTAACACCCCCTTCGCGTCTGGGAAGAAAAAGTTTCTTTAAAGCTATGCGTGGTCTCTTTCCCCGCCATATGAATGTGGATACGGCCGATTCAATTTGTTTGACATCTTTGTGACGGAGGAGTAGTGGAATCGTTTGCATCGGGTACAGTAGCCGAGCAAAGCTAACCATTTTGATAAGGTGACATCTTCCCAGCAGCGAAAAGGGCAGATCCAACCAGTTTACCAGTTCTTGAGATATTTTAGCAATCAGAGGGGATAGTTCAGGCTATATAAAGAGGAAGGGGTTTTCCCAATCGAGATACCAAGGTAAGTGATGTGGGACCTAGCAACAGAGAAGATGGAGTTATGGGACCAGGAGGGAGCAGGTTTAGACCCTAAGGGGAGAATTTCGCTTTTGCCATAATTAATTCGGAGGCCCGAACAGGACCGGAATATGTCGAAGACTTGTTTTATAGTGGACATATCGGAAGAGGGGTTGGCTGAGAAGATAAGGACGTCGTCCGCGAAGAGAGAGGAGCGCAGGTCATGATCGCCGATTTGTATACCGTGTAGGGGAGCCACCTGCGTGAGGTGTCTGGAAAGGGGTTCTAGGGCAATGTTAAACAAAAGGGGTGATAAGGGGCAGCCTTGACGGGTGCCTTTATGTAAACGGAATTCATCCGAGAGTAGGCCCGCGGCCACCAATTTTGCCGAAGGGGAAGAGTACATGGTGCTAATAAGATGACAGAAGGGACCTGAGAAACCCATTTTCGACATGGTCAAGGCAAGCCAATCGAAGCTGACATTGTCGAAGGCTTTCTCCGCGTCTAATGTAATGATAGCAAAGTAACCGCTGGGATGTTGTTTACCGTGTTCTAAGGCTAACATAACCTTCCGTATATTTAGGGTGGCCGTTCTGCCTTTTACAAAACCCGACTGAGCTGGGTGGATTAGGGAGGGGATGATGTCAGGGAGTCGATTGGCTATGATTTTAGATAAGATCTTGACGTCCAGGTTGAGAAGGGAGATGGGTCTATAGGAGCCTGGTTCTAGGGGGTCTTTACCCTTTTTTGACAGCAGTTTGATGATGGCCTGATTCCCTGAAGGAAGATAAGGGCCGCCGGACCACATGCCTGCATAGACCTTGTGAAGGGTGGGTTCCACTATTGTTTTAAGTGTCTTATAGAATTCACCCGTGAATCCGTCTGGGCCTGGTGCCTTGGAGGGGGTAAGCTTGCGGATAGTACATGATATTTCGGAGAGGGTTATGGGGGCGTTGAGGGCTTCTAGTTGGGAAATGGTGAACGTGGGGATGTCCAGATTGTTTAGGAAAGCTTCGGCCGTCTGTGTATTAATAGGGTCTGGTGCATAAAGGGCCGAATAGTATTGAAGCATTGCCTTATTTATAGTTTGGGGTGTGGTATGTATGGTGCCTTTGGAGTCTCTCAGGGACGTAATGTGAGTGGGGCGAAAAGAGCCCTTGCAGAGTCTAGCAAGTAGCTTGCCCGATTTATTTCCGAATTTATGAAGTGTAGCGTCTAAATTTGCTTTCTTAATCAGTTCAAGGGTGTCAGCCCAAGTATCGAAGGAGCTTTTAGCTGCTAGCCATTCCTCTCTGTCGCTAGGGGAGTCGGTGGAAAGTAGAGCCCTCTGTGCTCGGTGAAGTCGAGAGCTGGCTAGTTTGTATTTGGATAGGGTGTTTCTACGAAAGGAGGACGCGTAGGAGATGATTTGACCCCTGAGGAACGCTTTACCAGCGTCCCAGAAGAGGTTTGGGTTTTCAGAATGAGGGGCATTCGCGGAAGAGTATTCTGACCATGCCTTCTCCATAAATTGTTGGAAGTCAGCTAGATTGTAGAGGTATGAGGGGAAACGCCAAATCCGAGGGTGTGGAGGCAAGTCTAGGTTGTCAAGGTGAGTGAGGATTGGAGCATGATCTGAGATGGCAATATCTAGGATGTCAGTACCCGACAGTAACGGGATTAAGTCGTCCGAGCCAAAGAAGTAGTCAATCCTAGTGAAAACTGTGTGGGGATTGGGGTAGAAGGTGAATTCCCTATCAGCGGGGTGTTGTAGGCGCCATAGATCTCGGAGGTGAAGAGAGTCCATAGTGGAAGCGAAAAGCGATGGGGCGAGGGGGTCAGTTTCTGGTCTGTGGCGTTTAGGGGAGGATCTGTCATCTACCTGATGTATAACGTCGTTGAAATCGCCTCCAACTAGAAGGGGAAGGTGCGTATTGTGTAATAGCCAGGTAGACAGTTCGCCATAGAAAGTCTTGCCAGGGCTGTTAGGGGCGTAAACGTCGGAAACCACCAGTTCTTTGGTACCAATTTTCACGTGGGCTGATATCAGGTAAAACAATGGTAAATACCGGACTGGTATCGGGATGGGATGTTCCTCTCTGGCAGATAACCTGTGCAAACATGCCGTCCTGTCCCCTTCCCCCTCGGAACTTCTTTGAATAACCCAGCAATGCAATATTGGTAAACTATATAATACTGGATGCTATGCACATGAGCAAGTTTTTATGCATTAGCGGGTCACTGATAATCTATACAGGATCATAAAAGTGGGAATTCCACTTCTTTGCACAGTAGCACTTTATATTATTTATCATCATTGTTTATGCTTTTATATATACATATTTTATATATTTATTTTTTATATTCAATATATGTGTTCATTTATTGCACTATTGTCACTTTCCACTGTTGGGTAAGAAGTTTTTTCACTATTGGAGGTTTTTATATGTTTTTTTTTTTACACTGGTATAGCATTTGTAAAAAGAGGCAGACATTTGAGCTATAAGGACAAAATGCACACTGAGTATAGAAATGATGCAGTGCATAAAATGGCTTAAAGTGGTATTGTTCAATAAAACCTGAGCCTACTGAGCTCTGGATTATGAGTACATAACACACAAGGTTTTTTTTCCGAAAGGCAAATCCACTTTGCACTACAAGTGCACTTTCAAATGCAGGGAAAAAAGCATTATTGCTTGCACATGATTGGATGATAAAATCAGCAGAGCTTCCCCTCATTTCAGAGCTTCCCCTCAGATCTACAGCGATCGACAGCGACTGCACATGCAGTGCAAAGTGGATTTGCCTTTCTTAAATAACCCCCACAGAGCATGATGCACACAGTACAGGGGTTCGGAGTAAAGTACAGAGTGCAGTGGTTAGGAGTAAGTAACACACAAAATGCGATCTATAGTTTCTGTATACAGAACTGGAAATCACTAGGGAAAGAAATGCAGCCTAGGAAAATGGAAGTCTCAGTATTCAAGGTCACATTATAAATTCAGTTCTGCAGACAGGCTGCCTCTGAAAGAATCTACATAGGGTGACTCAATGCTTCCATCCCCAAAGTTTCTAAGTCTGCAGGGTTTTTTCAGCTTCTGTAATGTCGTCACAGGGGCTAAATCTGTTCATAAACATATTTGTTTCTTTTAATCAGCCTGTGGGCTGATAAAGAAAACTCACCCACACAATGGAAGTGGATAGGGGGAATCCTCCCTTCTGTGTCATTATATTCTCATAGTGGGACTTCTCTTTTGTCAGAATAAGTAGATCAGTGCTGCAGCCAATCAAAGCAACATGTTTCAACAAGCCAGTTTTGAGAACAACCCCAAATGGCTTGAAATTCAATAGATGAATGAATATTTACATCCAGGGAAAAGGTCAAAGAAAAAAACACAGAGCGGTGGCATGCATAGATAGCCAACTGTTTATGCCAGGGATACAATTTAAGGAAAAGAACAGGACATGTCAATAACAATGGTTGTGGCCTCAGATCTGCCAACTAGCATCTAGATTCCCAAATAGTACGGAATGTCAAAAAGTTGGTAGCACTTCCGGTGTCACATGGAGTAGTTGCTCCTCTCCTCGGCTCCCACAGTGCGACCCCAAATCGGTTTAAAAATACTGCCTGAGATGCCCCACGAACCCTCCTCCACCTCCAGGCACACCCCCCTTCCGCATGGACCGCTTTGTGGAAAAATCAGGCGCCCGCACTCAAACGGCCCAGACGGCGCCGCCGGCCCAGCCGCAAATCGAGGCCCCAGTTTTGGCCTACCCGATTCCACACGCAGCAACGCTGCCGGCGGCGATGGAGGTAAGCGGCAGCACGTATCCCCCTTCTTCTCCACATGCCTCCATGCCACAGCAACCTGGGGATAACACCACAGAATGCATAGCCCAGGCAATAGCAGCTCTTCTGTCCCCCATGATAGCGGCATCCCTGGAGTGAATGCTTGGATGGCACAGATTAAGTCACAGCTAGGGGAACACAGCACCAAACTCATTGAGTTAGAGTACCACTTGTCAAATGTAGAAGAAGAGATTTATCAGGCACAGGCTACGGAGCAAGCCCAAGACAAGATGAACCAGTACATTATACAAAAGCTAGATTTAGAAAATAGGTCCAGGAGGAGCAACCTGCGATTCGTAGGTCTCCTGGAATCGCTGCAATCGCCTGCTCTCTCAGATTTTTGCGCTATGCGTATCCTCAGGAGGACACGGTGGGACTAGGGAAGGATTGTGTGATGCCATTGTGCAGAGGGAAGAGGACGCCTTGGTAGCTGCTTTGCCAGACAAACTATGATCAGTCTGTGTGAGAGAGGATGAGGACGGCTTGGTCATCCACTCCACTAATTTCTCTGCATGTTGAGGCTCAACATGGCCAGCTCCCGAAAAGAAGTACAAGCGGCCATGTGCTGAAGAGGATGCACCACATCCACCACCAGCGTTACCTCTAGATGCAGAGCCTGCTTGCCCTTGTGACTAGTGTTGCTCACGAATATTCGCATTGCGAATATTCGACTCGAATATAGCATATTCGAGAAATCGCGCTATATTTCGAATTTCGCGGTGAATATTCGCAATTCCGAATATTCGCATTTTTTCAATTTGATTTTTAAAACAGATCACATCCTATCGACGTCTAAAAGCATTGCTGGTATGATTAGAGACCCTGGGCCGAGTAGCTAAGCTGAGGCGATCCTTTTATGTTGCCAAATTGAAAAAAAAAAAATTGCGATTTTTCGCTATTGCGAATGCGAAAATGATTGCGAATTTTCGATAACTGTGGTAGGAGAACTCTGATTGTCTCTGATGCAAAAGGGGGGGGCTTTGTGTATGTGTATGTTATGAATATTTGTATGTTTGATATTATTATTTTTTGTAAGAAGGAAAAAATTGCGCATACCTTAAAAAAGGGGAGAATACAGCAGCAACTCAAAAATGTTATACAACATAAATTAATACAAGACAGAAAATGGAGTCGCTCTACAAGAATAAAAAATATGTCTAGTGACAAGACATGTGGGCAAATTATAAAATAAGCAAGCGCAAATAACTTGTGAAATACACAGTGAAACAAATATATAAAGAAATATAGTCCCAATAATAGAAAAATAATCTTTCATAAAAATGTCTTTGATATGTGAAGTGAAAAAAAGTCCAAAGCATGCTGCATGAACGTGTTCAATCTTTAAGGTGTTTGATTGACAAACGGCTGTGACAGATGGATAGAGTAAAGAATCACCACCAATGCAAAACACTTTTTATTTTCTATTGTAAAATATCAAGAATATTCTGAGCCAATCAGAGTGCTCCTTCCGCATTTGCCGAATATTCGCAATTATTTTGTATTGTAAAATATCAAGAATATTCTGAGCCAATCAGAGTGCTCCTTCTGCATTTGCCGAATATTCGCAATTATTTTGTATTGTAAAATATCAAGAATATTCTGAGCCAATCAGAGTGCTCCTTCCGCATTTGCCGAATATTCGCAATTATTTTGTATTGTAAAATATCACGAATATTCTGAGCCAATCAGAGTGCTCCTACAGCATTTCTCGAAATTGCGCAATAAATATCGCATTCGCATGTTGCGATATTTCGATAAAATATCACGAATATTCTGAGCCAATCAGAGCGCTCCTCCAGCATTTCTCGAAATTGCGCAATAAATATCGCATTCGCATGTTGCGATATTTCGATAAAATATCACGAATATTCTGAGCCAATCAGAGTGCTCCTACCGCAGTTATCAAAAAATCGCAATTATTTTCGCATTCGCAATAGCGAAAAATCGCAATCATTTACTTTCGATAAAATATCACGAATATTCGAATTTAGCGAATATATCTCGAATATTCGAATATATATTCGAGATATATCGCGAAATCGAATATGGCATATTCTGCTCAACACTACTTGTGACTCTCTGCCTCTTTTTGTCCTTCCAGCCATATTTATGTGTTCAGGTGCTATGTAACAAAAAAGACGCAGTCACACCAACTGTGTTCAGGTGTTAGTAAACTGCACACACGCAGTAAGAGCGACTGCGTTCAGGTGCTATGTAACACCACACACGCAGTGACACCAACTGCGTTTAGTTGCTATTAAACAGCACACACGCAGTAAGAGCGACTCCGTTTCTGTGCAATTCAATAGCCCACTTGCATTAACAGCGACTGCGTTTTTGTGCAACTAAATTGCACACATGCTGTAACAGGTAATGCGTGTATGTGCAATTAACTAGCACACCTTGAATAAGACGGAGTACTACGTTTAAGCTAATCCCTAATGCAGGCAATACAACACGTTAGAGTGCTGCATGAAGAACAATCTCCTGCCTGACAGATACTAATAGCAGATCTAGCTGAGCTATACAGTTTATAAATATATTGACAACTCCTAGGGATGTGAATATATTCTCTACAAACTGTAGATTAAACTATACTGACTAGCATCTATCTATCTATCTATCTATCTATCTATCTATCTATCTATCTATCTATCTATCTATCTATCTATCTATCTATCTATCTATCTATCTATCTATCTATCTATCTATCTATCTATCTATCTATCTATCTATCTATCTATCTATCTATCTATCTATCTATCTATCTATCTATCTATCTATCTATCTATCTATCTATCTATCTATCTATCTATCTATCTATCTATCTATCTATCTATCTATCTATCTATCTATCTATCTATCTATCTATCTATCTATCTATCTATCTATCTATCTAAAAATACACTGTGTCTCCATCTATCTCTCTCTCTAACTGACTGACTTCTAACAAAAGCCGGAACACACTACACGAGGCCGCCGTGCAGGCTGCCTTTTATAGTGTGGGGCGTGTACTAATCCCCCTGAGCCATAATTGGCCAAAGCCACCCTGTGATTGGCCAAGCATGCGGGACATACAGCATGCTTGGCCAATCATCAGCGCTCAACGCCACAGTGAATTATGGGACTTTTGCGTCATTCGAATTTGGCGCCAACGACCCATTTTGTTCGAGTTTCGACGAACGATCGAACGACCGATGTTAGAGTCGAACATACGTTCGTATCGAACGCGAAGCTCATCCCTAGTTATCACATTGGGACTCTTTTAATAAAAGGGAAGAGGACTCATTTAGGAATCCTCCCTCACATATATATTTTCTAATATTTTTATTCTGTATTAATTGTGGTTCTGAGACACAATTTTTGTGAACCCGTAATAGGGTAGCACATGGTTTTTTGAAGATTTAAAGAGCGCTATTTGGACATATTAACATGTGCACGGTATATTTATGTGTTTTTTCATATATACATATATATAGCTAGATTCACAAAGAGTTACGCCAAACAAATGTAAAAGTAATTTAGCCTAATAGCCAGATTCAGGTAGCTTTACGCCGGCGTATCAGTAGATACGCCTTCGTAACTCTGAATCTACGCCGTCGTAAATTTAAGCGTATTCTGGAAACCAGATACGCTTAAATTAGGCTAAGATACGAGCGGCGCAAGTCTCCTACGCCGTCATATCTTAGGGTGTATATTTACGCTGGCCGCTAGGTGGCGCTTCCGTTGTTTGCAGCGTCGAATATGCAAATGAGCAAGATACGCCGATTCACAAACGTACGTGCGCCCGTCGCAATTAGTTACGCCGTTTACGTTAGAGATACGCCAGTGTAAAGATAAAGCTGCTCCCTAGGTGGCGCAGCCCATGCAAGGTATGGACGTCGGAACAGGCCTATCTTTTTACGTCGTTTGCGCAAGTCGTACGCGAATCGGGCTGGACGTAATTTACGTTCACGTCGAAACGGTGTACTTTGGAGCAATGCACACTGGGATATGTTCACGGATGGCGCATGCGCCGTTCATTAAAAACGTCAATCGCGTCGGGTCACCAGTCATTTACATAAAACACGCCCCCCGTTCCACATTTGAATTAGGCGCGCTTAGGCCGGCCCATTTACGCTACGCCACCGTAACTTAGGAGGCAAGTGCTTTGTGAATACAGCACTTGCCTCTCTAACTTATGGCGGCGTAGCGTATATGCCATATGCTACACCTGCCTAACGTTGCGCCCGCCTACGTGAATCTGGCTAATAGCCTTTATAGAAGAATATTTGTATATGAAGGACTGTTATCTATTTACACATATATTTTTAGTGGATTGTCATTTATTAGCAAACTTGTGGTGGAATAGCACAAGGTGATATTCATAGGTGTTAATAATTTTGGTTATTGCACATGATTAGGTGGATGTAAGTCACCTACCAGGGTAGCGCAATCCTGATAATCGCCAAATACCTAAATGACTCTGACAAGGCCCTTATACTGCAAAAGTTCAGGCAATCCCACTCACTTGAAATTGATGGAATAAGGGTCCTGTTATTTGCTGACTACTCAATTGAGGTCTCAAAGAAAAGGAAAGCTTTCCAGCAGGTCTGCTCGGAACTCTTTAAACAGCAAATCAAATTCACTTTGGCCTTCCCGGCCATTCTCCGCCTCAAGGCTCCTAATGGCGATCAACTGTCATTCCATGACCCCTCTGAGGCAGAAGCCTTCTTAAGGTATCGACATGCAGACCCGCACTCCCAAACCCCATCCAAAGCCCCTCCAATCAACCGTCCCATGGACCAAAGAAGCCCGCGGAAGGACTCCCCTAAAACGTTTCAGGTCTTCGGTCCCGGACCCCTCCCGGGCCACCCCGAGATGAACTGATGTATCTCTCTGCTCCTATCACTCATTTTCCACGGTCGCACACTATGCAGTACTCCGGCTATTGACTGTGCCTGGGTTTAAACATCCTTTGTCTTCTAGTCCTCCCTGCACCTGTGTCGACTTCCTGAGACCACTCGGTTATGGTAGCCTCTTTGTACCTTTATGCTCTACGGTATAATTTGATGACTAGTGATGATGTTCTACCATGACCTTGCTCAGCTAGCATTGTTTGTATTTTATTTTTGTTTCTCCGTTTCTCAATTTGTTGTCAATATGCTATGCGTACGCCTCCTGGCCTCACTGTGTACACATCGCTTTTCCCCCCATCCACGATTCATGCCAGCCACATAGTACTCTCTACCCAATCATGGGCTCTATGTTCTCATACTGACAGGGTCGTGACCTGGGAGCCGGCTTACACAGTGACTCCATGCGGAAAGAAGCGAAGCTCTTGCGATTGCTTATATTATTTTTGTTTCAGGTTTCCCCCATGCTCCCCTCCCCCTCCTTTACTTCTTCCTTATTCTCAGGCACCTGCAAGTTCCCAATCTCTCTGAGACCAGTCCCCCGTGGCGAATATAGTGTTCTCCTTATTGCCCTGGTAACTCCCTCACAATCCAAACTGTGCGGTGGCATATATGTAACCTCTTCACAAACCCCCTTCTCCAACCCTTTAACATGAAAGTAGTTTCCTGGAATGTAAAAGGGCTTAGATCCCCCAACAAGAGAATGAAGATACTCCGTAATCTTAAAATAATTAAAACTGACATCGCACTACTACAGGAAACTCATTTATCAAATTCTGATTTCCATCGCATGCAAAAACTTTGGGTAGGCACAGTCCTCGGCTCAGAGGCCATTGGCCGTAAGGGAGGAGTTCTCCTGCTGGTCCATAAGAACCTCCCTTGCACGGTCCTCTCGGTACAATCAGATACCCAGGGACAGCTATTGTCCGCTCATGTCAGAATAGGATCTAAGGAACAAGTAATTTCAAATATGTATGCCCCTAACAGTCCCGGAAAGACCTTTTACAGTGAACTATGTGGTTACTTTAAAACACCCACCTCCCCCATTTAATTGGGGGTGATTTCAATAACACTTTACACCAGATTCCCCTGAAAGCCCAGGCCAGGACCCGACTCCAACAGCCCCTCACTTTTTGCATCCATCATGGAATCCCTCCACCTCCAGGACCTTTGGCACTTAAAACATCCCGCAGACAGGAAATTCACCTTCTACTCCAACCCACACAACGTTTTTACTAGAATTGACTATTTTTTGGGTTCTGACGACCTAATCCCCATGCTATCTGATGCCGACATTCTTGACATTGCTATCTCTGACCAGGCACCCGTTTCAGTCCAACTTGACAATCTCGACCTACCTCCCCACCCCAAGATCTAGCGTTTCCCTTTATATCTCCACAACAACGCAGACTTCCAGCAATTCATGGAGAAATCATGGACAGAATATTCCTCAGCAAATGCCCCTCACTCCGACGACCCAAACCTCTTCTGGGACGCCGGCAAGGAATTTTTCAGAGGGCAGATCATCTCCTATGCTACCTCTTTTAAAGAAATACTATATCAAAAATACAAACTAGCACCCGACTACACCAGGCACAAAGAGTTTTATATTCCTCCGACTCGCCTAGCGACAGAGACGAATGGCATGCAGCTAAGAGATCATTCGATACTTGGGCAGACACACTTGAACTTACTAAAAAAGCAAATTTAGAGGCCACCCTCCACAAATTTGAAAACAAATCAGGCAAACTATTAGCCAGACTCTGCAAGGGATCCTTCTGACCTACTCACATTACGTCCCTAAGAGACTCCAAAGGCAACGTTAACACCACACAAACAATAAATAGGGCAATGCTTTAATACTATTCAGCACTGTATGCTCCAGACCCCATTGATAAGCAGGCAGCGAGTTCCTTTCTAGAAAACTTAGGGCCAGATCCACAGATAATTAGATGGGCGCAGCGCATCAGAGATACGCTACGCCACCGTACCTTACCTGGCAGATCTTCGAATCCTCAAAGAATTCATGCCTTAAGTTACGGCGGCGTAGTGTATTTCTGGCAGCGGAATTCAAATCGGCGGGTAGGGGGCGTGATTCATTTAAATGAAGCGCGTCCCCGCGCCGAATGAACTGCGCATGCATCGTTCCGAAATTTCCCGCTGTGCATTGCGCTAAATGACGTCGCTAGGACTTAATTTTTTTAACTTAGACATGAGTTACGTCCATCCCTATTCACGGACGACTTACGCTAAAAAAAAAAAATTCAAATTTTGACGCGGGAACGACGGCCATACTTAACATGGCAAGTCTATCTATACGCCGCAAAATACCAGCTTTAACTATACGCCGGAAAAAGCAGACTACAGACAACGTTAGAAAATGCGACGGCTGCGCGTACGTTCCTGGATCGTCGTAAATGGCCAATTTGCATACCCGACGCGGAAAACGATGCAAACTCCACCCAGCGGGCGCCAAAGTATTGCATCTAAGATCCGAAGGCGTACAAAGCCGTACGCCTGTCGGATCTTACCCAGATGCCGTCGTATCTTGGTTTGAGGATTCAAACTAAAGATACAACGCAGGAAATTTGAAAGTACGCCAGCGTATCAGTAGATACGCCGGCGTACTTGCTCTGTGGATATGCCCCTTAGCCATTACCACAGTTACTCCCTCTCAATTAGAGGCTCTTAATGCTCCTATCTCTCTTTCCGAGGTTTCGGACACCATTCGTAAGCTAACCCCCTCTAAGGCCCCGGGTCCTGACGGATTCACGGGTGAATTTTACAAGACCCTACAAAATATAGTAGAACCCACCCTACACAAGGTCTATAGTGGCATATGGTCTGGCGGCCCTTACCTACCAACAGGAAATCAGGCCATTATTAAATTACTCTCAAAAAAGGGTAAAGACCCCCAGGACCCAGGGTCTTATAGACCCATCCCCCTACTGAACCTAGATGTCAAAATCATGGCCAATAGGCTCGCCGACATCATCCTCTCCCCGATACATCCATCGCAATCTGGTTTTGTGAGAGGCAGAACAGCCACTCTAAATATCTGCAAAGTCATGCTGGCCCTGTAACAAGCCAAACAAAATCCAGATGGCGACTTCACCATCATTACATTAGATGCAGAGAAAGCCTTCGAAAATGTCAGCTTCGATTGGCTCTCCATGTCTATGAAAATAATCGGTTTTCAGGTCCCTTTTGTCACCTCATAAACACCATGTACACAACCCCTACTGCTAAATTGGTGACTGTGGGCCTACTCTCAGATGAATTTCGCTTCCACAAAGGCACACGACAGGGTTGCCCTTTGTCCCTGCTCCTCTTCAATATTGCCTTAGAACCCCTATCCAGAGACATTACTCAAAAAGCACCCCTGCACGGTATCCAAATTGGCAAACATGATCTGCGCTCCTCCATCTTTGCGGATGACGTCCTTATATTTTCGGCGGATCCCTCCTCTGACATGTCCACCATCAAAAAGGTATTCGATAAATTCAGGTCCTGCTCAGGTCTCCGCATAAATTATGGCAAAAGTGAAATTCTCCCCTTAGGAACACAGCCCGACCCCCCTGGATTCATCACTCCATCTTCTCTATTGCTAGATCCCATATCACCTATTTCGGCATCAAAATTGGGAAATTTACATCCTCTTTGTACCATCTAAATTACCCCCCCCCCCCCGATTACAAAAATCTCCCAGGAATTGGTAAACTGGTTGGATCTGCCCCTTTCGCTCCTGGGAAGATGTCACCTTGTAAAACTGTCAGTTTTGCTAAACTGTTGTATCCAATGCAACCTATTCCTCTGCTCCTCCGTCATAAAGACGTTAAGCTCATTGAATCAGCTATTTCCAAATGTATATGGCAGGGCAAGAGACCACGTATAGCCTTAACGAAATTAAGGGGGTGTATGTCTCCCAAATGTTAGAACCTATAATTTAGCATGCCTATTGAGAACTATCTTAGACTGAATATTGCAATCCTCATGGTATTCGAACTACTCCTTGGCGTCTGCAATGGCACACCCTTTCACCCTTTCTCCCTAGTGACCCTTCTCCACTGCAAGTGGAAGTCAATCCCGCCTTTATACCAACACAACCTGCTGCTGAGGGACACAGCCATCGCCTGGAGAGAAGTCAGAAAAAGCCTTAAGCTATCCCCGTTCATGTCGAGACACCTACCAATACAGGGGAACCCTAGTTTTCCTCCTGGTCTGGACCATAAACCTTTCAAAATCTGGTAGGAAAAGGGACTTACAAAGTTCTCATCTCTATGTGATACCTCCACGGTGCGCCCTTTATCTTTCGCAGCTGTTGCCGCAACTTTTTCAATACCCCAATCCCATGTATTTCACTTTTGGCAATGCACCAGATATTTGAAGGATACATGCAATGAGGCCTGTAAACGATTTTCACCTAACTTCACCAACCAGCTACTTTTGGAAGGATCCTATAAAATTTCGGACATTAACAAACCTTTACTTCAAATGACTACCCCCCATTCTGGCATCCTCATCTGCAGCCAACTGGGGAAGAGACTTCCTGGATGATGACCTAATAGAAAAGATGCTGCAGGGCTTCAACAAAGTTCAACGACTAACCCCCAATGAAATATGGAAAGAAACTCAACTGAAAATCGTCCACCGGGCTCACATGCCCTTCCTCCATTCCGAAAACGGATCAGAACTGTGCTAAATGTCCCTTGTGCACCAACCGAGACCTTCATTAACCCACCGCTTCTGGGCATGCTCTTACATCTCCCTCATCTCCAGAGGACTTCGCCAACTTTGAGCATTACTCCTTCTCGTATCTCAAGTCTCCCCCACCTTCATACTTAGGAGAAGCATCCTCCCTAATGGTCAACCCACCGCAATCGAATCGAATGAACAACTGCTATTTGTTACCTGAGCTACTTAATTCTTGATGCCCCTCTCCCACTCTTCCAGCCACCACCCCAAATCTTCTCGATTTCCTCAGGGAAGAAAGGCTTTCGCTCCTGATACCGCTACGCTGGACTTTTTCTTTTCTTTGGTATGCTTTTTGTTTTATGTACAATCTTTATGTAAATCAATAAAAATAAAAAAAAAGTTGGTAGCACTGACCCTAAAAACTTTCCTGCAGATGTGCCTTACTATAGACCAGTGGTTCTCAACCTCAGTCACCATCAACAGGCCATGTTTGCATGTTTTCCTTTATCTTGCACATGTGCTTTAAATCAGAGTCAATGGCTTGGTATTTTGAACAGCTTTTTTTTATCGAACAGAAATTCTTAAAACATGGCCTGTTGGGGGTACTTGAGGACTGAGGTTGAGAACCACTGCTATAGACCATCACTGTGGTAAAAGGCTCCTTTACAAAACCAACCATAAAGTGCACCCAGTAGAAAAGGGTGTAGCAGTCACCAACCATTAAACTTGACGTATTATTTATAGGGCATTCGGGGTTCAGAAGACCCAGGGTGTTATTCATCCAACCGGAGACAGACAGCAATCAGTTGTAGGTGCCTGGTCACCACCATATTTAGCACCTTTTATTATTGTTTCACTCTAAAGATTTCTGCTTAGCAGTATTTATGTTAGGCCCCGTACACACGACCGAGTTTCTCGGCAAAATTCAGCCAGAAACTCGATTCTGCCGAGAAACCCGGCCGTGTGTACACTTTCGGCCGAGGAAACCGACGAGGATCTCGTCGGGCCAAATAGAGAACATGTTCTCCATTTCCTCGTTAGTCAACGGGGAAACTTGGCTCGCCGAGATCCTCGGCGGCTTCACAATGAACTCGACAAGCAAAACGATGTGTTTTGCCCGTCGAGTTCCTCGGACGTGTGTACGGGGCCTTAGAGTTTTTAGCCAATAAAAAGAGTTTGATTTAAATTGTTTACAAGTGTAAAACAATGCATTTAACATTTGCATATTTTCCGTGAGTTAAACTACATTTTTATATGACTATTGTCTTGAAGTGCTCAAAAGAATTCCGAAAAATATTACTATGATCTGATTGTATTCTTTTTTCTGCAATATACTTCCATTTTTGAGACCACTGATGAACACAAAAATACAAAAAATACTATCAACATATATTATATACAGTACTTCTTAGGCCCCGTACACACCATAGAATCTATCCGCAGATAAATCCCATCGAATGGGTTTCAGCGGATAGATTCTATGGTGTGTACACTCCGGCGGATATTTATCCGCGGATATTTCCGAATTCCAGCAGATAAATATTTGTCGACATGCACAGAATATCTATCCGCTGGAATCGTATCCCACGGATGGATCCGCTGGTCTGTACAGACTCACCGAATCCATCCGTCCGAAGGGATCCCCCGCATGCGTCGTAATGATTTGACGCATGCGTGGAATTCCTTATATGACAGCGTCGCGCACATCGCCGCGTCATAATCGCGGCGACGGCGCGACACGTCATCGCAAGAGGATTTCGGCGCGGATTTCAATGCGATGGTGTGTACACACCATCGCATGAAAATCCGCCGAAATCCACGAGAGGATTTATCCGCGGATACGGTCCGCTGGACCGTATTCGCGGATAAATTCTATCGTGTGTATGGGGCCTAAGTCACTAATTTCATCCCATCCCCTATTCCCTCAGACAAGCCTCTATGACCAAAAATGTATTTGACAACATTAAAGGAATTACTAATCCAATGCAATACAAATATCACTGAAAGAATCTTACAGTGATTTTCAGTTCAACTTTTTTTTACAACACATAAAATTATACAGTACTAGCAGAGAACAAGAAAAATCTGTGGGTGGTCAGGTCTGTTCAGTCATTGAAACTACACACAGAGTGGTCTCTCTGTATTCTATTGTACCCCAACCTTTTAATTTTAGCTCCATTTCTTTCTAACTCTGTTTCAGAAACATCAACCAAATATATCCTGAACAATTGGAATAAATTGCTCTAAATAGTGTTCATTTTCTTTGTGAGCTCAGGGTGCTAGAATGGAGACTTTTGTTTGATTGCATGCACATAATATGAGTGTTTCATGTGCATAAATATAGGTAAGTATTTCCTTAGAAATACATTGTTGTACTACAGTAATGGGAATGGTAGGAGTGGAAGCTCAGTGTTCATTTAATAGGTTTTCTAGAGGGAAAAGAAGGAGCTACTGCTCAGGGGATGTGATATAACCTAAATGCGGCATATAACCTGACATGCTTTTGTAATTTATAACCTGTGAGCATCCCTTACTATCCTTGTGTCACTTTCATGTAAACTAATCACACAGAATCGCCATGGATCGGTTATGGAGTTATCACCTTTGCTAAGGTGATATAATAGAGTTCAACCCATTTATCATTGCTGTTACTTTCGTTGGATGTGCTACTTAAAGGGAATGCTTGAACATGCTTGGATATGCAGCAGCACATCAACTGGCACAAAATGTTTTTTTTGTATTGTTTTGTTTTTTAATTAATCCATCATTGCTTAGGTTACTAATACACGTTAATAAATAATTCACTTACTCTGTGCTTTCTCATTCAATAACTCTGTAAAAACATACAGAGCTTTGATTCTTTGCAGCAGAATGGCAGTAATGTAAATAAAGAAGTGCAAAAAGTGTTGATTTTGTACTGCTAGTTAATCAGTAAGGGCAGCATGAATTAAAATAGTAAAATATATCTACACTGTATCAATCTATCCTTTAATGCTATAGCATTGTTTTACATTGAACAGATATACTCTAACCTAGGAGAGTGCAACTTTGGCAGTTAATAAGACATAGTACTGTGAATGTAACAGCATGACACATTTCAAAAGAATAACGTTTTCAGTGCAGGAGCCACAGAATAGGATGTTCTTTACCTCAACCTTCTCAAGGATCTCAGCCCCTCTAACACAGCAGGTTGAGTATACAAACATACAATACCACAAGAAATCACTGAAAGTAATACTTCTGCCCCATACACACAAGCGGAATTTCCGCCAGCAAAAGTCTGATGTGAGCTTTTCATCAGAAATTCCGACCATGTGTTTGCTGTCTGAATTTCCATCAGCAAAAGTTTGAGAGCAGGTTCTCAACTTTTCCGGCGGAAAAAAATCCTATCTGAAAATCCGTTTATCTGCATGGAATTCCGACGGGAAAAAAACATGCATTCTCGGAAACAATTTGACGCATGCTCGGAAGCTTTGAACTTCTTTTTCACGCCTCATCTTAGTGTTGTAAGTCACCGTGTTAACGCTCGACAGTTCAGAGAAATTTTGTGTGACCGTGTGTATGCAAGCCAAGCTTGAGCGGAATACCGTTGGAAAAAAACAACCTTTTTCCGACTGAAATTTTGCTTGTGTGTACAGGGCATTCATACCCAATGGTAATGGTATATCAAAGAAAGCAAGCACCAAACCAGGTAGTAAATGCAAACTTAATATATTGTCACCCGACATTATTGGAAACTAGGCAAGCATAAAATGGATTAACAATGGTAATAACACAATTTAGGATATACCATGATTAACAGTAAGGACTAGGCATAGGAGGACATTTGGCATCCAGATCAGCATAAACAGTAACAAGGTCACCTCAAGTGCAGCAGTGAGCAGTAGTAAAGTTTAATCTTCTGAGTACTGTAACTATCCTGCCAGGGTGCTTTTACATTGGCAATGCTAGTCCTAGAAAGATAGGGTATGCACTGTCCAAAAGAAAAGAATGATGGCAGCAGAGGGGGCAGAGGTGCAAAGAGAGCTTGCAAAATTATTATTACAGGAATCCTTTAAGATGTTCTTCTGACGGTTTTGCTGGGGCCCTTTAAACAGCATTTAACCTGCATGCAATATAGTCTTGGCACAGGTGCAAGGTAGATGTTTTTTAGATGCGGTAAAGGTCTGGTGTAATGCGGTATAGAGTTAATATAGGGGCAGACTAGGTTTGGAGCAGTATAGGAGTGCAGTAAGGGTAGAATATGGATTAGGCCCAGATTCTCAAAGGGCTTACGATGGCGCAACGCCATGTACGCCGTCGTAAGTCCTAATCTGGGCCATCGTATCTATGCGACTGATTCATAGAATCAGTTACGCATAGATATCCATTAGATCCGACAGGCGTAAGGCTCTTACGCTGTCGGATCTTAAATGCATTTTTTTTTTGTCCGCTAGGTGTCGTCTCCGTCGTTTTCCCCGTTGAGTATGCAAATTAGCTAGATACGCGAATTCCCGAACGTACGCGCGGCCGACGCAGTAAAGTTACGATGTTTACGTTAGGTTTTTCCGGCGTAAAGTTGCCCCTGCTATATGAGGGGCAACCAATGTTAAGTATGGTCGTCGTTCCCGCGTCGAAATTTATAAATTTACGTCGTTTGCGTAAGTCGTCCGTGAATGGGGCTGGACGCCATTTACGTTCACGTCTAAACCAATGACGTCCTTGCGACGTCATTGGAGCAATGCACCCTGGGATATTTTATGGACTGCGCATGCACAGTACGTTCGGCATGGGAACACGCTTAATTTAAATGCTACACGCCCCCTACCCGCCTAATTTGAATTAGGCGGGCTTGCGCCAGGTGATTTACGCTACGCCGCCGCAACTTTACTGGCAAGTTCTTTGTGAATAAAGCACAAAACATTACGCCCGCCCTAAGTTATGCCGTTCTACGAGAATCTGGGCCTTAGTGTCCTGCTGTCAGTGGCTCAGTCCCTGCTAGAAATGTCAGATGGCCCTCTCACCATTTCTCAGTAGGGATGAGTTTCGAGTTTGAGTCAAACACATCGGGTGTTCGCCCATTCGCCAAACAGTGCATTGTTGTATGATGATTGGCCACAGCCTACACCTGACCTGCATGCTTTGGCCAATCACAGTACGCTCCCTTTGCAAGAGCAGGGTGCCTTTGGCCCATCATGGCTCAGGGGGACAAAGTCCACGCCCCACACTATATAAGGCAGCGCCTGTATAGTGTGTTATAGTGGACAGAGATAGAGAGATTGAGCTAGATTAGGCAGTTAGTTTAAATTGAAATAACCTCTGATATTGGGATTGTATAGGCAACAAATAACATATTGTATAGAAAAATATATAAATTTATTGATACAAAAACGAAAAATGCATATAAGTTAAATAAAATGATAAATATGAAACAAATGATACAATGCCAGAATTCAGAACCACCCATGATTAGGAGACAGTCGAACAGTGGCTTACCCAATGCGTTTCAAACAGTTAAAAATAGTTCTTCCTCAGGGATATCAAATTGTATCTTTGTCTACAATAAATCAAAGAAAATGTCATTTAACAACAACAATTATATTTGTATGGGGGTTTACAGTCATATCCCCTGATAGCTTGACCATGAACAACAGGTCACCTGGGTGTTTTTTACCTGTTCCTCTTTTTCACTGCTACTGTTTTTAGAGATCATGGTCCCTTTGTCTTTGATCTGGGGAGGTGGAGGTTGATGGAATTTTAGAAAACAGTTTATACACACATTAGGTTTATTTTTATATATTTTTTGATAGTTGTTTTCTTCTGAGATTCTGGGCATGTTTTGTGACACGAGTGACATGGTCAGCTGTATATCAGAAATATTATGTACAAAGCATCTGCATTCCGCTTGTGATGTTGCATTTTTTTTAATTGGAAATTTTCCTGTGGATTTGGTTCTCCCTGTGATTATGCCTAATTTGTCCCTCTTACCCCATCCGGTGTCGGGGGGGGGGCTTATACGCCATGGTGCGTGTAGCCCAATTTGTTTACTCCCTGGCTTAACATGCCTGGGAAGTATTGGCACCGCTGGTTTTTGTCCCTGGTCCAAGTATATCCTTCTTGCATGAGGGATTTTGGATCTTAACCCATTAGGTGAATTTTTTCGCCACTGCCCTGTTCTGCCCTTTGGACACCTAGTATAGCCCATTTCAGTCTGGCCTTAGGGCACGCTGGTGAATTTAGAACACCTTTTTCCCTTTTCCAACATTGGCGGCGTTCGCATTTCCGGCTCCGGTATGCGGACGCCGCTATTGGCTTCAATGGCGAGTGTCCTTTCCAGGATTTTTCGCAACAGCACGCCTATGTTGATATGCGCACACTGTTGTGTGTGTGTGTCAGCGGCATGGTCAGTATTACCCTTTTATCTGGCTTTTGTATGACGCGGCTCCCTGAGGGGACATGCCGCATCATGGACACCAGTGACACATTGTCCAGCTGATGTTGTCACATGACCCATCCTGGTCAATAGGGCAGAAGAGGGGTTTAAAAGGACACCAGGGAGACTATATGATGTCATTAACTCTCCTCGGCCTGTCTGCTGAGGAGTTCTATGCAGATCTGCTGGCAGTATAGGTAGACCTGAACTATGGATGCCTTCTTTTTCACCTTGATTTTCACATGATTATGGGGTAAGTTCATCAGGCATGGCCCTTTTGTTTTTATGGGTTATGTTTGTTTGAAACTTACAAGTTCCTTTTTGTGCTTTTTTATTTATCAGACCTATTTAAAGCGCCATATTATTGGCTAGAGATCCTAGTCTGTGATGGGAGGTGGGACTCTTAAAAGGCACACAGAGAGACCAACAAGAAGGAATCAGTGATGGCACTGCGATTCTCATGGGAATGCATATGCTTATTAAGGATGAAATTAAGTGAGTCAGTTTATATTCTACACGGTTTGGTCATGTGGAAAGGTGTATTTTTAATTGTTATTAAATGATATTTTCTTGGATTTTTTGTAGACAAAGATACAATTTGATATCCCTGAGGAAGAACTGTTTTTAACTGTTTGAAATGTGTTGGGTAAGCCACTGGTTCAACTGTCTCCTAATCACGGGAGGTTCTGAATTCTGGCATTGTATAATTTGTTTTATCATTTATTTCATGTTTTTATGTCTCCACTTATATGCATTATTTGTTTATGTATCAATAAATGTATATATTTTTCTATACAATTTGTTAATTGTTGCCTATACAATCCCAATATCGGAGGATATTTCAATTTAAACTTTTAAGGGATGATG
The DNA here is from genome assembly GCF_905171775.1 of Rana temporaria. Taxonomy (NCBI): domain Eukaryota; kingdom Metazoa; phylum Chordata; class Amphibia; order Anura; family Ranidae; genus Rana; species Rana temporaria. Next base: position 113,603,762 of record NC_053496.1, read on the forward strand.
GCAACTTCATGTTTTTTATGCATGAGTTGATCTAATTTATAGTCAGTCAGTTAGTAGCAGTGTATTTGATATATATATATATATATATATATATATATATATATATATATATATATATATATATATATATATATAAAATATATAAATATTACATATATAAATATTACATATATACACATATACACACACACACACACACACTCTGCATTCAGTGTAGCCTATATATACAGTGCATTTGACGGTGTACAGTAGATAATACAGTGCAGGCGGTATACAGTAGATAATACACTTTAGGCACAGTATATAATACAATGTAGTGCAGTGTTAAAAATAAAAATACCCATCATGTCCGGAAGGCCACCAAGGAGAGGCAGGTGCTCACAGGGCCCCTAAAAGAGGGCAAGCAGCCTATAAAATAATATTTAACAGCAGGGACTGTTCCTGCATCCAACAAGAGTATCTGTGAGGGGTTATAGTGTTCTGGCACCACCAACACCTAAGGCCCAATGTTTCTGCCCCTGTTTATCAGGGGCATGCAATTACAAATTTTGAAATAATATTTAACAGCAGGGACTGTTCCTGCACCCATCAAGAGTAACTGTGAGGGGTTACCATGTTCTGCCACCACCACCACCTAAGGCCCAATTTTTCAGCAGAGTATATAGTGCAGTCCGTATAGTATATATACTGCAGTTCAGAGTAAATAGTGCCCTCAGTGTAGTATAATACAGTGCAGGGTATATAGTGCAGTGTACAATATATAATATAGCACATTGAAGTGGTTAAGGGGAGCCCCATGACAGAATTAAGAAAAAAATGGCATGGTTTCCCCCCTTCCATACCAGGCCCTTCGGCGTGGAGTTCACCTTAATATCCATACCAGACCCGAGGGGCCTGGTATGGACTGGGGGGGGGGGGCAAGCTGTTTTTGAAAAATATTTTTTACGTATATTGCCGGGATCTGGCAATACATTACAGCCGTGAGCAATTTTAGACATTTAAATAATTATTACATTTTTATTGTTTTACTTTATGCATTCTTAAAATCAATGCTCCTGGAAAAAACTTCAGTTTTTTTTGCATTGATACATGTCCCATGGGGCAATATCTGGGTCCCTAAACACTTTTTATGACAATAACATGCATATTATGCCGCGTACACACGACCGTTTTTCGGGTTCTAAAAAAATAAGTTTTTAAGGGTCTAGAAAAAATGTTTTTTTCAACCCGATCATTAAAACGGCCTTGCCTGCACATGATGGTGAAAAAAAATGCTCTAGAAAAGCGCGGTGGTGTACAACATGTACAACGGCACTATAAAGGGGAAGTTCCATTCGAATCGCACCACTCTTTGGGCTGCTTTAGCTGATTTCATGTTAGTAAAAGACGATTTGCGCTTTTCTGTCTGTTACAGCGTGATGAATGAGCTTACTCTATTACGAACGGTAGTTTTACCAGAACGAGCGCTCCCGTCTCATAACTTGCTTCTGAGCATGCACGTTTTTTTCACGTCAAAGACCACACACGACCATTTTTTACAACGTTAAAAACGTAGTGAAAAAATAGAGCATGTTCGAAATTTTTAATGCCCATTTTTTAGATCGCAAAAAAAGCTCTGAAGCCCACAAACGATCGTTTTTAATGACATAAAAAAAGTCATTTTTTAGAACCCGAAAAACGGCCTTTAGAATTAACACTTGATTTTTCATGTTCGTGTCCCATAGACTTTAACGCTGTTCACATGTTCGCACAAATTGTTTGTCTGTTCGCAAGTTCTGGTGCAAAACCAAACTGGGGAGTGTTCTCTAGTCTTTAGGAGGCAGTGTTGACCTCTAGCTGTAGAAAGGGTGCCCCCTTGGTCTCCCTCCAAACACTTTGTTAGTGGCAGGAAGCAGAGGGTGAGTGGTTGCTCCAGTCTCCCTGCTGCAGCAGTGCAGGTGCTGTGATGTGGGTGGTGCTGCGCTGCCCCCTGGGTGTCCTCACTGTCAGTCTCCCATCCCCACTGGCAGATGAATACTTGGATATAGGAACTCTCCTCGCCCTCTCTCCTTGGCATCAAAAGGAATAACGTTCCTGGGCAGTTTAATAAAAATCATCCTTTCCACTCTTTGTTCTGTAAGTAATTTTGATCTGGAGTGTAAAGATTATGGAGTAGCTGTTATATGGCTGGTATCTCAAATTCCAAATCTACAAATAATTCTATAGGCCCCCAGGACTTGAGCAATGCTATAGTGCCTGACTTCCATGACAGGACAGGCATGAACTGAGCAAAACAAACAGGTACTTGAGGCTGTCAGACAGGCAGAGTGGGTTAATGACAGTCCAGGTACAAGGCAGGCAATGTTCACAGTAGTCTGGGTCCAATCTATAGTCAAAAGGCAGGCAGACTTCAGAGAATAGTCAATATCTGGTCTGAGGTCAAAAACAGGGAAATCCAAACAGCAGGGGAAACAGAGCTTGGAGCAGGAGTTACAAATGAAATATCACAAGCTTGAGACTGCAGGCTTAGCTGGCTTAAATTAGTTTTTTTCTCCACCCGGAGACTGGCCACATCAGTTACTTTGCAGATAAACAGATAGGAAGAATGTCACAGTCAAAACACTGATTCCAGGGTACTGGAATAAGACCAACAGCTATCTAGGATCAGGAGTGCTGCACGCTTTTCACAATATCAAATCTAAAGAAAGAAGCAAACATGTTCTATATTGCAGGTTACCAATCCTTAGATGACATAACTTTTTCACCTGGAAAATCCTTTGAATAACATACTTTCTTTCAGTGGGTGGTTACATTCACTCCGCCACTGCATCCATAGAAGTAGCCATGATTATCAACCAGGCTGAATTTCAAACACGTTTGCCTAGGTTCATCTTCATCACATTAGTACTTTACAGATGGTACAGAAGATTTCCAGTTCATCTCGCAAGAAGAGAAAAGGACAGTGCATTACTAGATGCAAGATCAATGGCAGAACTGTACCTGCTAAAAAATGTATTTGTATGTAAAAAAAATAATAAAATGAATGCAGCCACCACATCATGATAAATTAAATTGCAATAGATTACATTTTTGTTTTTGGATTTGATTTTCCTTTAATCCACAAGACCCTTCTTGGTAAAAAAATAAAAATGTAGGTAAAACCTGAATTTGCAGCTTAACATCATGGAAATATAGAAATGATTACTAAAAATATAAGAGCTGAGTTTCTTGGATCTAAAATAGCATTGTTAGATGGTCTACTCCCACTTCCTGATTTTCCTCAGAAGGGTGGGAGGGGACAAGAGTCATTATGTACAGTATATTGTTTGACGATTTTCGCCTTTATATCGTTCTTTCTAAATCATGCATTATATGTTCATAAAGTAAATGATACAGTATGTTTGATGACAGTATGTACTCTTATGGTGCGTACACATGATCGGACATTCTGACAACAAAACTTGATTTTTCCGATGGATGTTCGCTCAAACTTGTCTTGCATACACACAGTCACACAAATGTGATCGGAAATTCCGAATGTCAACAACGCGGTGACGTACAACACTACAACAAGCCGAGAAAAATGAAGTTCAATGATTCCGAGCATGCATTGAATTGATTCCAGGCATGCATAGGATTTTTGTGAGTTTAATTGTGTACACACGGTCGGAATAAACTACAAGAACTTTTGATGTCGGAAAAATTGAGAACCAGCTCTCAAATATTTGTTGTCGGAAAGTGTGACAGCAAATGTCTGATGGAGCATACACACAGATTTTCTGACAACAAGCTCACATCGAACACTTGTTGTTGTAAATGCCGACCGTGTGTATGCGGCATTAGCTGTCGTAAAGATTCATACCCTGGTTTATAGTTATAACGGCTATTGCTGACTTTGTATACTTTAAAAATGTTGAATAAAAACCATTGAAATTAAGTAATAATGTTATGTGTTTGAACATTCAACCACTTCACTATAAACTTAGGTTCCACTAGTTTTTTTTTTTTTTGTTCCCTAAGTGCTAATAAAAGCATATGTAGAGGTGTACTCCAGAGAGCAAGAAGTGCATGAAAAAGTAATGATCGAAAGCAAACAAAGACAGTACTAGTCCTATCATGCATTCTCTGTCTAGCCCTGTGTGGTTACACAAGAGCTTGTTTTCAAGGTCTTATTTAACAAGACAAGAACACTGTGTTATCATATTTCTATCTTTAACTCTAATTTGACACAAAGTGAAAGCTGACTAGGTTAAGATTATTTTTCTTCTTTGTGCTGGCTTATCGAGTTACTTGTTTACTTATTATACAAGCAAAATAAACAAATGTTAATGGGCTTCCTCCATGGATGGCTATTAAATAATAACATTCTATTTGGAGCCCCCCCCCCCCCCCACCAGGAGTTTATAATAAGATGCCAACACAGGTGGAGATCAGTATGTGAAGTGGCAATGTTTGTGCGTGTTGTGGCCGATGTAAGAACTGCAAGAAGAAGAAATATTTGAGGCTGTTAAGCTGCATTTTTTAGGGTTGTCAATGGCTGCCCCACCATCTAACAGACCCATTCTTCCCATTAGATCTGTATTTGACTTTTACACATAACTTTTAAAAGCAGTGTGTTGGACTGTCACAAAAAAAAAAAAAAAAAGGTGGAAATCTAATTGAGATATGCACAGATCATATGGTTTTGATTAAGATCAAAACTTATGAGAAAGACACATTTTTTAATAATGTTGGCGGTTTTAAGTTTACAAGGATAAACACTGATCAGTCAGAACATGGTGACAGGTAAAGTGAATAACATTGATAATCTTGTTGCATACCATCTGGAAGTCAGTAGGATATAGTAGGCAGTAAGTAAATATTTTATCTTTGAAGCGGATGTGATGAAAGCAAAAACATGGGCATCAAAGTTTGTTGTGCATGTGTCAGAGTAGCCTCAGAATGATCAGGGCACCTATGCTGACCCATGTACACAGCCAAAAGCACCTATAAAAGCCATGTGAACATCCAAACTGGACCACAGAGCAAATGAAGAAGGTGGCCTAGTCTGATCAAACAAGAATGAAGACGGCAGAGGCAGTGTGATGGTTTAGGCAATGTTCTGCTGGGAAATCTTGGCCCTGTCATTCATGAGGGTGTTACTATGACATGTACCACATACCCAAATATTGTTGCTGATCAAGTACAACCCTACATGGAATCAGTATTCCTTAATGGCAGTGGCCTCTTTCATCAAGATAATGTGAGGAAAAGCAGAAAGCTATCGAGAGTTAAGACAGAGGTGTGCCTGTTCATGACCACAAAAAGCATATACCTCTTGGCAGAACTTGCCTCACACCCTTTGAAGGGGCAGAGTATAAGGACATGATGGCTTTGTGTATTTGTCCTGTGAACCCAAATTTGTGTATAGCTGAGGAAAGGTACCCCCAGCGTCTAGGGACAGGAGTACAGAGGGGGTACAGGAAATCCCTGTCTAGTGGATGAGATTGATCATCCTTCTTGTAGTGTCGGAGGCTTGGCGGCCTTTTGTAAAGCCCGATTGGTCTTTGTGGATAAGGGTTGGGAGAATGTTGTTTAATCTATTGGCTATTTGGCTTATATTTTTACATCTATGTTGAGTAGAGAGATAGGGCGAATATTTTGGAGTGAAGTCAGGTCATTTTCAGGTTTTGGAAGGGTGACTACTATTGCGTCTAGCATGTCCGGGGGGGGATGGGGGAGAGGAAATTGCTGCAAGATAAAATACTTCACAAAGGGTGGGATTGAGGATTTGTTGGAAATTTTTAAAGTATTCTCCATTGAACCTGTCCCGGAGATTCGGAATTTGGAAGATTATTAATTGTTCGCTCTATTTTGGGAATAGTTGGGGGATGAAAGTTGTGATGGTGAGAGTGAAGGTAGATTGACTTGCGCTAAAAATTTTGAGATGTCCTCTTGGGATGGCTGGATAGTGTCTTTATCTTCCTTAATATAAGCAATTTTTCTTTTGTATGATGGTGGGAGAGGTATGGAATTTTGGATTTTTTTGGATGCCATCATTTTACCCGCTTTGTTACCCGTGGCATAGGTGGTAGCTCTTACCTTAGTATAAGCTTTTTCAAAGGATTCTAGTAGAAGTGAATGTAAGTAGTGGCGTAAATTAAAGATTTTTGATTATAGGATAGAAGAGGGATGAGTTTTGTTTTGAGATTCAGTGAACTCAATGTCAGCCGTGAGTTGGTCTATTTTTTTTCGACCTAATTTTCTTCACTCTGGCTCCTAGTTGAATAAAAACACCCCTGACGACAGCCTTGTGGGCGTTCCACATGACCACCGGATTGGACACCAATTGGGAATTCAGGGAGAAAAATTCTTCCACACGTTGTTGGATGACTTTGGCGGTGGAGAGATTGTGAAGAAGGGAGTTGTTAACCCTCCAAAGGTACGATTTGGGTTGTGGAGTTTTGGTGTCGATAGTTATACCGATAGGGGGCGTGGTCCGACCAGGTGGTAGTGTGTATCGCTGACCCCATTTTGTAAAGTAGACACCCCAAGGAAATTTCTGAGAGGCATGTTGAGGCCATTGAATATATATTTTTTTGGCCTAAGTGATTAAATGACAAAAAAAAAATACAAAAGGTTGTCACTAAATGATATATTGCTCACACATACCATGGGCAATATGTGGAATTTCACCCCAAAATAAATTTTGCTGCATCTTCTGTGTCCACATGTGTGGGACTTTTTGGGAGCCTAGCCGGGTACGAGGGCCCCGAAACCAAGCACCGCCTTCAGCATTTCTAAGGGCGTAAATTTTTTATTTCATTCTTCACTACCTATGACAGTTTTGAAGGCCATAAAATGCCAAGATAGCACAAAACCCCCATTTTGGAAAGTATACACCCAAGCTATTTCCTGAGAGGCATGTGAGTATTGTTCAGATCTCATTTGTTTTTGAAAATGAAAAACATTTTTTTTTTCCTTTTTCAAGTTTCAAAACTTTGCGACAAAAATGTTATGGCCTTCGAAACTGATAGGTAGCGAGGAGTGAAATCAGAAAATGACGCCCTTATAAAGCCTGAAGGCGATGCTTGGTTTTTGGGGATTTGATCTGCTCTACAAAATTCGGCCCCTCGTAAACCACTTCAACCAACAGTTTGCAGCCTTTTTTCCTCCCGATCAAGTTTTCTATGTTGATGAGTCCCTCATTAAGTTTTCTGGCCGCTTTTCTATCAAACAGTATCTTCCCAGCAAGCGTGCTAGATATGGGGTCAAGATGTACAAGCCCTGTGACAGGGCAACAGGCTATACATATAGTTTTATGGTTAACAAAAGAAAGATAGTCACATTGAGCGAGGGAACTGTCCCAGACTACATAGGGAGCTCTGGTAAGATTGTGTGGGACTTGGTGTCACACTTATTTGGAAAAGGGGTACCACTTGTACGTGGACAATTATTACCACTTTTTAGTCACCTTTTTCGATTGTGGAATTGGCGCATGTGGCACCGTGCAATCTAATAACCAGGGCTTCCCCTAATGGCTTGTAGAATCCCGACTTAGACAAGGGGAGAGAGCCTGCTTGAAGTGTAATAATTTGTTAGCAGTGAAGTGGAGGGATTCATGGAATGTTTTTGTTCTGTCCTCCCTTCACGCAGATACGACAGTCCAAATTCCTACGGCGACTGGTGTTGTGGAGAAACCCCTCTGTGTCCACAAATACAACCTTAACATGGGAGGGGTGGACCTCAGCGACCAGTTGTTGGTGCCGTACCTAATTGCCCGTAAGGCCAGACGCTGGTTTAAAAAAGTGTCTGTATATTTATTCCAATTGGCTCTGCTGAATGCTTATGTGCTATACAAAGCTTCAGGACGACCTGGATCCTTCCTAAAATTCCAGGAAGAGATCATCACAGCCCTTCTGTTTCCAGACTGTGCTGTGGCCCAACTTCCCAATGCAAATGCAGTGAGTCGGCTGCATTAAAGGCATTTTCCGTATGTCCTCCCTGATATCCCTACCCAAAGAACACCCCAAAGAAGATGTCTTGTCTGCAGAAAATGCAGATTTAGGCGTGACACTCGCTTTTATTGTCCTGTCCAACCTGGTCTCTGCATCGGTGACCGTTTCAAACCGTTACAGCACTGCACAATCCTAAGCACACTAACAAAGGGTCTCCAAAGATGAGATGGCCATCACATTTTGAGAGACCATAATCTGGAACATTCACAGTTTTTATAAAAGTGCAAAGAAAAAAGACATACACAAAAACACAAAAAAAATAGTTGTGGTTATATTTTTCTTCTCTCTCTATTGCTCTCTCTCTCTTATGTTTGTTTTCTCTATTGTTCTATATCTGTTGCTCTCTCTCTCTCTCTTTAGAACTGTAATATTTTATTGTGATTTGCTTTGTTGGTATGGTATGTCTTACTTTTATACTGTAATGTTACTTTGTTTTATTGTTAACCATCATTTTTGTAGAAGGTACAAAAGTGATGGTTCGAACACCCCCTGGTTCGGTTCGCCCCAGAACTTGCCGAACATGCAAAAAACCCTGCCCTCCTCTGATGCCATGGGGGTTTCCTGCGGTTTTCTTGTGACGTCATAAGGGGGTGGGCTCACCCGTATATGTCACGGGTGACATACAAGTGGCGGGCATGTGGCCTGGTACGGTTCAGGAGGGGGGCGCCCTCTCATCCCCCCGCTTTTCCTGCAGCCTACCAGGTTGCATGGTTGGAGAAGGGTCTGGTATGTATTTTTTGGGGAACCTTTACGCTAATTTGGCACAGGGTTCCCCTTAATTTCCATACCAGACCTGGAGGGCCTGGTGTCAGGGCTGGGCTCAGCCCTTCTGTCTCTGAACTGGCCGCTCAGCTGTCGGCTAAATGCCAGCTCCTATCTCTCCACAGTGACTGACCTGTTGATGATCCTGCATGTCAGTCTTGTCTACTTAAGCCTTCAAGCTCATTTGCTCTCTAACTTCACCTTGGTCAATATCTCCTGCATTCCTGTTGAAGACTTGCTTGGCTGATGTTCCTTCTGGCTCCAGACCCTGCTTGCTGTTTTACTACATTCATCTCTCCCTCTCTGACTTTGGCTTGGCTGACTATCCGATCTGATTGCTGAACTCTGGCTATGTTTTGACTATGCTTACTCTGTTGATCTTTTTAGTATGAAACAAGTGTGATTTAACTGTACTTCTGTCTCAGTCTGATTCATGGTATCTGACACCTGGTAATGGACTGGGGGGGAACCCATGCCGTTTTTGTTCAATGACTTTTATCTGTATTGCGGGACCCGACAATTATAGCCACGAGTAGTTTTAAATGACTTTTTTTCCTTTAGAAATGTAATTTTGCTGCAGGGACTGTTCTAAACACAGGAAAAATGTGCCACTTTACATGCATACTATCGTACCAGGTACGAAATTTAAAGGAATATTTCACTTTTATTGTTTCACTTTAGGCATTATTAAAATCACTGCTCCCAAAAGCTATTTTTAAAACTTTCTTTGCATTGATACATGTCCCCTGGGGCAGGAACCAGGTCCCCAAACACTTTTTATGACAATAAATTGCATATAAGTTTTTAAAATTGTTACTTTTGGTTTTTCATGTTAGTGTCCCATAGACTTTACCGGGGTTCCGCGGCATTCAAATTTCCCCTGAACTCAGCATATTGTTCGTCAGAACATCTGAACAACCGAAGTTCGGCCCATCTCTATTTATTTATTCTGACAGCAACAGCGTTTGCTCCCACGATACGTAAAGCCGTGACTTCAGCGCTGCAAGAGGTGATTTCCCCACCACAGTTAAAAAAAAAGAGCATATATGCCGAAGCATGGGGGCAGGGGCGGAGGAGCAATTTGCTTTTTTTTTTATTTAAAGACAAGACACAGAAACAAGTATAAAAGCAACTTCACATTACCGATAAATTGCAATGAACATGAGATAAATAATGACCATACAAAACCGTTGCATGTGGGTAAGGATCACCATTCAGTCAGAGTCCTACTACTCGCTGAAGTCTAATACAGGGTAAGTATAACCACTTAAGACCCGGACCTTTATGCAGGTAAAGGACCCGGCCAGTTTTTGCGATTCGGCACTGCGTCGCTTTAACTGACAATTGCGCGGTCGTGCGATGTGGCTCCCAAACAAAATTGAGTTTTTTTAACCACAAATAGAGCTTTCTTTTGGTGGTATTTGATAGCCTCTGCCGTTTTTATTTTTTGCACTATAAACAAAAATAGAGAGACAATTTTGAAAAAAAAAATCAATATTTTTTACTTTTTGCTATAATAAATATCCCCAAAAAAGATATAAAAAAACATTTTTCTTCTCAGTTTAGGCCGATACGTATTATTCTATCTATTTTTGCTAAAAAAAAAAATCGCAATAAGCGTTTATCGATTGGTTTGCACAAAATGTATAGCGTTTACAAAATAGGAGATAGTTTTATTGCATTTTTATTAATATTTTTTTTTTACTACTAATGGTGGCGATCAGTGATTCTTTTCGTGACTGCCACATTATGGCGGACACATCTTTGGGACCATTGTCATTTTCACAGCAAAAAATTCTATAAAAATGCATTGTTTACTGTGACAATGACAATTGCAGTTTGGGAGTTAACCACTAGGGGGCGCTGAAGGGGTTAAGTGTGACCTCATATGGGTTTCTAACTGTAGGGGGGCGAGGCTGGACGTGTGACGTCATTGATCGTGTTTCTCTATAACAGGGAACACACGATCAATGACACTGCCACAACGAAGAACAGGGAAGGTGTGTTTACACACACCTCTCCCCGTTCTTCAGCTCCGGAGGACTGATCACGGGACACGGAGCTTCGGACCGGGTCACGTGCATGCATCGGCGGCGACCCACAGCTGGGCCTAAAAGGGCCACGTACAGGTACGTGGATGTGCCCAGCCGTGCCATTCTGCCGACGTATATTGGCCTGAAGAGGTCCTTAACTACTTTAGACCCGGCATATAGTCAAAAGACAGCCTCCAGGTGGCTCTATAAATCCGGGAGGCCGTCTTTTGACATCCTCGCGAGTCGCGACCTCCGGCCACTGGGGGGCGCGTGCGCGCACCCAGCGCGTCCCAGAGATGCCGGTGCGCATGCCTGGCGGCCACGGCAATGACTGAGCTCCACGTCCTGTCAGGGAGAGGAAACAGATTCTGTGTCCCTTGTACATAGGGACACAGCATCGGTCACCTCCCCCAGTCAGTCCCCTCCCCCCACAGTAAGAATCACTCCCAGGATACACATTTAACCCCTTCCTCGCCCCCTAGTGTTAACCCCTTCCCTGCCAGTCACATTTATACAGTAATCAATGCATTTTTATAGCACTGTCCGCTGTATTAATGTGAATGGTCCCAAAAATGTGTCAAAAGTGTCCGATGTGTCTGCCGCAATATCGCAGTCCTGACAAAATTCGCAGATCACCGCATTACTAGTAAAAAAATAAAATAAAATAAAAAATGTCAGAATTCTATCCCCTATTTTGTAGCCACTATAACTTTTGCCCAAACCAATCACTATACGCTTATTGCGATTTTTTTTTTTAACCAAAAATTTGTAGAATACGTATCGGCCTAAACCGATTTTTTTTTTTTAAATGGGATATTTATTATAGCAAAACGTAAAAAATATTGTCGCTCTTTTTTTGTTTATAGCGCAAAAAATAAAAACCGCAGAGGTGATCAAATACCACCAAAAGAAAGCTCTATTTGTGGGAAAAAAAGGACGTAAATTTTGTTGGGGAGGCACGTCGCACAACCGCGCAATTTTACTTTAAAGCGACGCAGTGCTGAAAGCTGAAATTTCGTCTGGGCAGGAAGGGGGTATATGTGCCCAGTAAGCAAGTGGTTAAGTGGATAAACATCCATCACATTTTGTTTCTTTTTTGCATTGAGAGAAACTATAAGGAAGAAAGAGGAAAAGAAAAGAGAAGAGAGAGAGAGAAAAAAAAAGAAAATGGAGGGGGTGACAAGAGGGGAGGGGCAATTACCCCCCAGGAGCCCAGATCATTGACGCTGAACTGGCGCTGGGGATCCTATACAGTGGATCCAGCCATGTATTGGGTGAATTTGCCAGAGAAGTGAAAGAGGTTCCAGTGAGCAATTTGCTTCTAACATTAGGGGCGGATTGCCCCCATGCTTCAGCATATATTTTTTAGGCACAGATTGCGTTAAAAAAAGTTTTATTTTTACTGTTTTATTGTATTTTCTTTGCAGGTATGGTTAGTCTAATGTATTACTGTTATGCTGTGATGTTACTTTGTTTTCTTGTTAACCATCATTTGCTTAGCAGGTATGCCACTGATTTATCTTGACAGCAACAGTGTTTGCTCCAACGTTTACATAAACGGTGACTCCAGCTCTGTAGGAGGTGATTTCACCACCACAGTTAAAAAAAAATGGTGCATGTATGCCTATCATTAGAAGTGGGTGGATGAAGGGCGGTATTCTATTGGTGGGCATACACACCAATTAATCTCTTTTTTTCATTCTGCCCACAGGCTGCATTAAAAAAAGAACATTACAATGTATGCTAAACAAGGACCAGCAACATACTGTTATGTTGCTGGAATTTGAGTGGTTATACCAGAATGATCCCTGCAGGTTTAGGCATCATCTTAGTATTATTCTTTTCAGCCAGAGGTCAACTTTCATGTAAAAGCAATCCTATTGGCTAGTTAGCCTCTAGACTGCTTTTACAAGCAGTGGGAGGGAACGTCCCCCCTCCACTGTCTTCCATGGTTTTCTCTGGCTCTCCTGTGCCAACAGGGAACCGGAGAATGCAGCCGGTGGTTTCGCCAGCTGACCATAGAGCTGATCAGAGACCAGAATGGCTCCAATCATCTCTATGGCTTAAGAAACCGGAAGCTACGAGCATTTCACGACTTTTCGCCGGATACAAATAGCGCCATTGGGAAAGCCTTTTATCACACCAATCTTTGTGTGGTCAGATGCTTTGAGGGCATTTTACACCCTTAGAAAGCCTGAAGGCGGTGCTTGGTTTTTGGGGTCCTGTACACAGCTAGGCTCCCAAAAAGTCTCACACATGTGGTACCCCCATACTCAGGAGAAGCAGCAGCATGTATTTTGGGGTGTAATTCCACATATTACCATGGCATGTGTGAGCAATGTACAATTTTGTGACAACTTTGTGTAATTTTTTATTTTAACATTTTTCAATCACTTGGGATAAAAAATAAAATGGTCAATGGGCTCAACATGCCTCTCAGCAATTTCCTTGGGGTGTCTACTTTCCAAAGTTGGGTTATTTGGGGGGGGGGTTGTACTATCCTGCCATTTTAGCACCTAAAAGCTGTGTAAATTCCATAAAATGTACCCTAGTTTGTAGCTGCTATAACTTTTGCACAAATATATGCTTATTGCCTATTTTTTACCAAAGACATGTGGTTGTATACATTTTGGCTTAAATGTATGACTAAAATTGAGTTTATTGGACTTTTCTTATAACAAAATGTAGAAAATATATATTTTTTTCAAAATGTTCTGTCTTATTCCGTTTATATCGCAAAAAATAAAAACCGCAGAGGCCATCAAATGCCAGCAAAAGAAATATCTATTTGTGGGGAAAAAAGGACACAAATTTAGTTTGGGTACAAGATTGCCTGATCGCGCAATTACCAGTTAAAGCAGCACAGTGCCAAATTGTAAAACATGCTCTGGTCATTGAGCAGCCTAATTTTTCAGGGCTGAAGTGGTTAAGTTGACACCGTATACCTCAGGGAGATGGCCTGCCCTCCTTCAGCACACATGTATCTTGGTGAACAAGTTCTGCAGTCTTCATCACATGTAAGGGCTTATAACTACTTTAACCAGTTCACAGCTGGCCTATAACAAAATGACAGCCAGGCGGTCCTTTCATTGGCTCGGATGGATGTCATATGACATCCTCCCGGATAGCGCCCAATGCTGTGGAGCAATCTGTCATTGGCTGTGTCCATTGGATACAGCTGATGACTTGATCAGTGTACCAGCTCACTGCTGACCAATCACAGCAGGTCACATGACAGTTGTAAACAATGAATGGCTACTTTTCATGTGTTGCTAGCTGTGATTGGTCCTGTCTATACCATGTGATCAGATTCACCAATCACAGCCCATCTGTACCATGAGCATAGCTCATGCCAAATCACAGCTAATCACAACAAAACAAACTGAATCAGTTTTATTCTGTAAAATGCTTCCTTATAGCACTGAAATTCACTGTTATAAACAATCAATGTGTTAAAAAAGAAAATCCTGAGTGGTACAGAGTGGTACAATGTTACTATGTGAACATTATATTGCTCTGGTCACAGTGTGTTAAAAATGTTTGTTTTTTTATAAAAAAAAATTATAATAAATTGTACTGTCACCAGTCAGCATCATTGATCACCACCAGTTATATGATGATATTGTACTGGTGACAGTAATAATAATAAAAAAAAATCTTCATTTTCTAAAAATGTATGACAATAAGTTACAACTTCAAAAACTCACCATGCCCACTAAATACCTTGGACTGTCTACTTTCCAAAAAATAAATAATTTAGGGGATGTTTGTACTGTAATTTTTGGGCCCCAAGAAATGAGCAATGCGGTCAGTACATCAAAAATTAAATAAGGAAAACATTTTGACTTTAAATGAGGCCCCTGGGGGGAAAAAGTGCCTCCATTCCTGTTAATTGCAATGAAGAGGGTGGTTTTGGGACTTTGAATGAGGCACGTGTGAGGAACTAGATATGTAATCAGAAATTTTTCTTGAAAAAAGTACATATAGCATAGCACATCCAATAATTTAATGTTTCAAATGTTTGCCAATATGATAACCATGGTGAATCCGGATAGATACATTTTCAGATATACCATACTTTGTGGACTCTTTCCAACAGATTAAATAAGATATACTTATCTGGGTCATTTTCTTCACCAAAGAAATGTAGCAGAATACATTTTGGCCTAAATTGATGAAGAAAGATTATTTATTTGCAAAATGTTATAACAGAAACAAGGAAAAACGCATTTTTTTTTGATAAAAAAATAACAAACAGTGGTGATTAACCACTTAACCCCCGCACCATATTGCTGGTCAAAGACCAGAGCACTGTTTGCGATTCGGCACTGCGTCGCTTTAACTGACAATTGCGCGGTCGTGCGACATGGCTCCCAAACAAAATTTGCGTCCTTTTTTCCCCACAAATAGATCGTTTTTTTCTTGGTGGTATTTGATCACCTCTGAGGTTTTTAGTTTTTGCGCTATAAACAAAAATAGAGCGACAATTTTGAAAAAAAATGAATATTTTTTACTTTTTGCTATAATTAATATCCCCCAAAAATATATATAACAATTTTGTTTTCCTCAGTTTAGGCCGATAGGTATTCTTCTACATATTTTTTGTAAAAAAAAAAACGCAATAAGCGTTTGATTGGTTTGCGCAAAAGTTATAGCGTTTACAAAATAGGGGGTATTTTTAATGGCGACGATCAGCGATTTTTTTTCGGTACTGCGACATTATGGCGGACACTTTGGACACTTTTGACACATTTTTGGGACCATTGACATTTTTATAGCAAACAGTGCTATAAAAATGCATTGGATTACTATAAAAATGGCACTGGCATTGAAGGGGTTAACACTAGGGGACGGGGAAGGGGTTAAGTATGTCCCTGGGAGTGTTCTAACTGTAGGGGGGTGGCCTTACTAGGTGAAATGACTGATCTTCTGTTCATACATTGTATGAACAGAAGATCAGCATTTCTCTCCCTGACAGGACCGGGAGCTGTGTGTTTACACACACAGCTCCCGGTCCTCGCTCTGCAACGAGCGATTGTGTGTACCCGGCGGTGATCACGCCCGCCGGGCACAAGAGTCGGGGGCGAGCGGCCCTAGTGGCCTGCGCTAGAGCCGACGTATAGCTACGGGCTCTCGCGCAGGGGAGCCGACCTGTCGCCGTATAACTGCGGCGCCTGGTCGGCAAGCAGTTAAACACCACCAAAAGAAAGTCCTAAGTTACGGCGGCGTAGCGTAAATGGGGCCGGCGTAAGCGCGCCTAATTCAAATGAGGATGAGGGGGCGTGTTTTATGTAAATGGGTGGTGACCCGACGTGATTGACGTTTTTTACGAATGGCACATTCACCGTCCGTGTACATATCCCAGTGTGCATTGCTCCAAAGTATGCCGCATGGATGTATTGGTTTCGACGTGAACGTAAATTACATCCAGCCCCATTCACAGACGACTTACGCAAACAACGTAAACATTTCAAATTTCGACGCGGGAACGACGGCCATACTTAACATTGACTAGGCCAGCTATTTGTTCGACTAACTTTACGCCGGAAAAAGCCATACGTAAACGACGTAAAAAAAAATGCGCCGGGCGCACGTACGTTTCTGAATCGGGGCATCTAGTCATTTGCATATTCTACGCCAAACTCAACGGAAGCGCCACCTAGCAGCCAGCCTAAATATTGCACCCTAAGATACAACGGTGTAGGAGACTTACGCCGCTCGTATCTTAGCCTAATTTAAGCGTATCTGGTTTCCAGAATACGCTTAAATTTAGGGCAGCGTAGATTCAGAGTTACGTCAGCGTATCTACTGATACGCCGGCGTAAAGCTACCTGAATCTGGTTATTAGGCTAAATTACTTTTACATTTGTTTGGCATAGTGCGCATTGGTGACAACACCGTGCAATGATTGTTTCTTTTTTGTTTTATCCTGTATATGGACACATCTAATTATATACACCAGCAATTGTGAACGGAGATCAATTGTCTCTTGATTAAGGAAGTGTGTGTGAGTGTACCTACTAGCAAAACGGACATTACATACTCCAGAACACAGGACTCTTAAAGGGGTTGTAAAGGTACAATATTTTTTTCGTGAATAGCTTCCTTTACCTTAGTGCAGTCCTCCACTTACCTCAGTGTTTCTCAATTCCAGTCCTCAGGCCCCCCCAACAGGTCAGGTTTTCAGGATTTCCCTCAGATGAAAAGGCTGTGGTGATTACTAAGGCAGTGAAACTGATCAAATCACCTGTGCAAAATAATGGAAATCCTGAAAACCTGACCTGTTGGGGGGGCCTGAGGACTGGAATTGAGAAACACTGACTTACCTCATCCTTAGATTTTGCTTTTAAATGTACTTATTTCTTCTGAGAAATCCTCACTTCCTGTTCTTCTGTTTGTAACTCCACACAGTAATGCAAGGCTTTCTCCCTGGTGTGGAGTGTCGTGCTCGCCCCCTTCCTTGGACTACAGGAGAGTCAGGACATTCTCTACGTTGCAGAAATGAGCTGTGTGTTAGTGGGCGTCCTGACTTTCCTGTAGTCCAAGGGAGGGGGCGAGCATGACACTTCACACCAGGGAGAAAGCCTTGCATTACTGTGTGGATTTACAGACAGAAGAACAGGAAGTGAGGATTTCTCATAATGAGGACATTTAAAAGCAAAATCGAAGGATGAGGCAAGTGAAGGAGGACTGCACTAGGGTATAGGAAGCTATTAAGGAAAAAAAAATTGTACCTTTACAACCCCTTTAATGTCTATCATTTAGGAGATGCCAGTCATCATATCAGTATTGCACATCATTGTATATTATTGTTGGACACACATCATTATCTGAGTTATTGCTACAATAGCAATTTTTCTTTGTAGGATTTGTTTACATTAGTACTGAACACTTTTCACTAGGATTTATTAATATAATACACTGTGTACTGCACTAGGGTTGGTTTCAGTGCATCATTATATTAACATAATAGGCTAAATTACTGTTACTGGCTTTGTACTAGATGGGCCATGTTATAAAATAGTACTTCTAGCTACAATTATAGCTTGTCTTTTTTATCTATGCTAGCAAAGCTTACACTTCTTGCTGATTGGAGGGCTGTACGTATGAGTCAGGGGGGGGGGGGGGGGCAGACCACTGCTCTCACACAGTGCCTTTTATATGCAAAAAGTTGTCAGAATACAATGATTTTGTGCTTTTACAGAAGCTACAGTAGTCCCCTTTAGAGAATTAATACAAAGCTGAAAACTGTATGCAGGAATGTCTTGTTTCCTCTGTAGAACTTCACCCAGTTCTGACACTTGCAGATACGATCACCTGGCTGGTTGACTACCAGCACACGTGGCTGCTCTGAAGAACTCCCCAGGACAAGGGATCATGATTTAGCACAATGCGGTCCTTGGAATGTATGCTACACCTGGCAGTCTTTCCCCTTGTATGCCCAAAGGTGTTCTGAGGTATTCACACTGTCCTTTGCTTCCTGCTGCACTGGGAAGGACTCCTGTTCCGGCCTCTGAATGACCAGATCTTCCCATGCCAGCCCAGGTGCCCAAAGGTAATGAGATTCTTTTCTTATGCTTTCTCTCCTGTCTTTACTCATCTTCAATCCTGGAGGCAGAACCCCCAGACCAAGGTCTGGGCTCCCCAGGCCAAACTACAGCAACCTCAGCACTCCAACTTCCACCCACTCCCCTACTGGCCGGCTCCACCATATTTAAGGGCTGACCCAGCCACCCTGTCAGGCCTTCAGCCTGGGGATTGGCCAGATTCCCTCAAGTATGCAGATCAGGGCCTCCTGGCCTCCATCCACTAACTTCCATAAGCTTATCCAAGCTTCTAGATCCAGAGGGAGGTACCAGAGACCTGCCCTGAAGAGAATCTATCCAGCCTAACCTGCAGTAATCTGACCTAATTACAGACTCACACAGTTACCACGAGTCAAAACAAATACATTTACCTACACTAGTTGCACATGAGCAGGTGCTACATTATTTTTTATTTAAGTTAGCAGCGACAGTACTTACTAATCAAAGGGTTTTAGTGCCGTCTTACTACAACTGATGATTCTTACTGCTTTGGGTCCCTGGCACCACCATCTTGGATTTGGTCAGTGGCTGTGACTCTCATTTCCCAAGTACCCCCAACAGGTCATGTTTAGGGAATTTCCCTTAAGATAAAAAGATGTCATAAATATCAAGACATTGACATTAAATTAAGCACCTGTGCAAAAAGAAGGAAATCCTGAAAACACGATCTGTTGGCGGTACTTGGGGACCAAGTTTGGAAAGCACTGGTCTAGGGTACTGAAAAAAATGGTGTTACTCAACTGATCTCTGGCAGCCAGTGCTCTCCTCTACTCCCCTATGCTTTGGAGATGGACTGTCCCTTATGTCCAAGGCAAGTCTATGGAACCTGCATTGTACTTTGATGACATCAGAGTCGTTTTTGTCCCTGCTGAGGAGATGCACACCATCAACATTGTCAGAAAGTGATGGGAAATTTAAAAATCGTATAATCATTACAAAAGCGGAAAGACAAAGCCTGTTCTAATAACAATCACAGAAAATGTGCCTCCCTTTCGTGCTGTGTTTCTAAGACAGGAAGTGACGAGATCTCCGTGACAGACAGGACAAAAGAAAAAAAACAGAGGGCCAGATTCACGTAGGGCAGTGGTTGTTACGTTATTTTTCATCGCAAGTGCCTGATTCACCAAGCACTTGCGATGAAAACTACGCCGGCGGCCTTCGGCGCAAGGCGGGCCAATTTAAATGGTCGTGTGCCATTTAATTTAGGTGCGCTCCCGCGCCGGACCTACTGCGCATGCTCCGTTTCTTAACTCCCGCCGTGCTTTGCGCGCCGTGACGTAATTTTTTTGAACGGCGACGCGCGTAGCGTAATTCCATATTCCCGGACGGCTTACGCAAACTACGTTATTTTTTACATTTCGACGCGGGAACGACGGCCATACTTTACACAGCAATACGATTGCTGTGTAAAGTTAAGGCACCAAAAAAACGACTAACTTTGCGACGGGAAACTAGAATAGCGGCGACGTAGCGAACGCGAAAAACCGTCGGGGATCGCCGTAACTCCTAATTTGCATACCCGACGCTGGTTTACGACGCGAACTCCCCCCAGCGGCGGCCGCGGTATTGCAGCTTAAGATCCGACAGTGTAAAACAATTACACCTGTCGGATCTTATGGCTATCTATGCGTAACTGATTCTATGAATCAGTCGCATAGATAGAAACAGAGATACGACGGCGTATCAGGAGATACGCCGTCGTATCTAATTTGTGAATCTGGCCCAGAAGTCCTAAATATTTTCTAATCTGTCAAAAAAGAATAACATTTTTGTCTTCACATGCATAAAAGATACAATTGCACAATTATGTATGTAAAATGCCCCGACACTAAGCAGTCAGTTTTTCTATAAAAAGCTATAAATATTGCAAATAATTATTTCAGCAATAGTAGATTAAAATTTCTGGTTATCAACTGTTGACAAGTCTTATACTAAAACAAATAATCACCTGCAAAGAACAATTCACTCTATCTTTGTTGCTTAACGCAAAGCATTGATCCATGCTTCTTTAAAGGACAACGAGGAAGAAAAATTAAATAATGAATGTCTTTACCATCAATCAATTGCATAAACTGTTTTAATCCTCAGGATATGGAACGAGGAAAGAAAGAAATGAAGAAAAACCTCACAACATTTTGTAAGTCATGTAAAAGCTATCCTACCAGGGCAGCAGACCAGAGAGCACACCTTAGAGAGTCTAAAGCTGTTAAAATCTAAAAGAGCAGACAATCATATATGGCTGCACAATAATCTTGAGCTATTAAAATTTTTGGCTAATAGCTCTGGTCTCTTTATTCGTTGTTTAAAACACACAATCTAAATTGATTAGAAGAAACATAGGACTGTGGGGAAAGTTACAAGACACGTTACAAAACACAACTTTATACTTAGTGTTAATTGTATTGAACATGTTATGATCATACCAAGAAAACAGTTAGTATTCTGTCAGCTCAGAATTGATTTTCTTTGCCTCTGGGAATACAATACTATTCAGATAATTATGGCCATCAGTGTATTTGTACATTCTTTAATGACAGTACTATCAGACTGGCAAGAGAACTTTCCATCTTAGTTTTGCCTTTCCGCATTCTTTGCTCAGGGGTTTATCGCTGTATTGACAAATAAATTACCATTGTGAAGTAAGAAGTAGTCATAGGAGGTTTAGTAGTTCTGCTTAGGAGGCAAGTTTCCACTTGTATTTGTCAACTGTTAATTGAATTGTACTGTAGACCCATCAATAGAACATGTTCAAATGTATGCTACAAGTCTTCTACTTTGGCCATCAAAGGAAAAATAGGTAGTTTGGAAACACAAATGATTTTAACTAAAAAAAGTTTAAGTAAAATGAAATATAACATTGCATGCAAATGTCATCAGATCAAAGTAACATGTTTGTTTCAATACCACTTCTCCAACAGTACACACATACCTTGTGTCCACAAAGGTTTGTAAAAAAATAGTGATTTTTAAAGCACTAACATTTAGAGAGGAAAAAATCTTTTTATACTGCTGGCAATTATATTTGCCTTCTGTTTTCCATTTAAAAAATTACAGCACACAGATTATTCAATATTTGGGAGACTCTTTGAAGGGTCGGTGTACATTTATTCTTCTAAATGTCACTTTTGCAGTAGAATATCCTCCAGTAAGAATAGAGGAAAAAAAGGTGTCTGGAATGGATTTTAGAGGTACCTCACATAAAGGAGAACAAAAATGTGTGTGGTCTCCCAGGAAATCCACACCAGAACCTACAGTCTGCTATGGATTTTAAGGGGGATCTTCATGCCAAAAACAGAAACAATTGTGGAGGTTTCCCAAAAAATGTGGGCGAGGGTGCACCCCCATTACTGACCTATACCAGACCATGTGCTCTCAGCATGGGGGGGGTGCTTTGCCAGTGGGAATTATAATCTCAAAGTCCCCCTAATACTGCCCTTCACAAGAATGAATAATACATTTCCAAAAAGTGTAACCTAGAATTAAAACACCTAAATGTTTGACGAGTCCCTTGATGAAGCAAAAACTCCCAAAAGTTCCTCGTAAATCTATCATCAACCACAATGTCCACCACCTTGCCAATATTAAAAACCTGATAAACCCAGAGCACTCAACTGATCCTGATGATACAGTCGAATGATAGTTCCCTGAGCCTTGGCCGCACTGTGGTCAATGCCATTGTTTAAATATGACCAGGGACACTATTTGGGCAGCAATTCACTCTTATCCAGGTCCCTTTGCTTATGTGGCCATGAATTTCAGTAATTCCAGTGACAGCAGCAGTTGCTAGAGAAGCAGCAGATACGAGTATCTGTAGCTTTCGTAGGAACCATTAACAGTGGGAAGCAGTCATATACTGGATATAAGCGGTAGAAATACCTCTTCTATACAAGATGCTTGGCTGCCTCGAAACAGGTTACGTTTGAGCATTTGCCTGAATAGTCAAAGTTTGGTCTGTCACTAGGTTCAGAACGAACTGTCCCCTGCTTACTGTGACTGGCTAGTAAAATGGTGCCAAAAGTGCCTGCCCCACTCCTCTCCTTTGCTAGAACATTAACCCTCCTGCTGAGGACATACCCTCTGCCATATTGTGCCCCACTCTATGCCAGAAGAGTCCACATGTCATTTCCAACCATTGACCTTTATATACCCAAGGAAGGAATGTCCACATATAAATAGAGTTGCTGCACTTTACTTGTGGTGAAAATGTTACAACAGTCACATCACATAAACATACTATCTGGGGTCACTTGGCAGTACATTGTCATATGTTGGATGGTACTGTAAGGTACCTGTGGTAGGTAGTCTACAAAGTGGAACTTGTGTGCTGAGGATTCAGGCGAAAAACATAGGTCAGGCAGATTAGGTTGGCAACAGGTCAGGCAAAACGGTACACAATCAAAATCCAGAGAGTGGTCAGGCAGGCAAAGGTCATAAACGAGCTGGCGGTAAAGTACAAAATCAGCAGGCTAGAGAGTAGTCAGGGATTCAGGCAGAAGTTCAACACGATAATTAAGATCACAGGCCATCAGAACACCCAAGGAGCTAATCCACACAAACAGGCGCTGAGAGATAGCATCACTTCCTATTTATGGGCTGCATTGATTCAAAATTGTCCACAGCTGGCAGCAGGTGGGGCTAGTGAGTCCAAGGTAAGGCTTAATACTGCGAGAACATTTCCAAAAGTCCAGATCTCCTCCGTAGCACAATAGGCAAGGCTGCAGCTGTGGGAACAGGAAGATCCCCAGTTCAAACACACCCAGGTACATGACAGGTACACAGCGGCTCCGTGAAAGCATCAGGCACCATTTAAAAGTAAGTAACTTGCTGGCCACATAAGCATAGGTGTGGGGTGCTTGGCTCTCATGCCCCAACTGCACTAGGGCTCTTAACCCTGCCTTCATGTCCTGCCACCCAGCCTGGCTGATAACTGGTCACTGATTCACCCATGACATCACTGGAGGATGGAAATAACTAAAAGGGACCCTAGCCTAACCAGGCACTTATTTTGGAAGAGAGCCACCTAGTGGCAAACTAGTCTGCTGCACCTGTCTACAAATGTGCAGTATGTAGTGATAAGGCAGTCATCCAGTCACTTACCAAATGGTTGGAAAAAGAAGGCTTCCCGTCTGCTATGCTTATGCTATAGGAGAAAAGCAAGTGGCCACTCTTCTGCCACACCTACTAAGACAATAAAAAGACAATAAAAAAAAAAAGAGTACCGCTCCAAGCCCTGCGACCTATGCTGTGCTCCCGCCCTGTAGTACTGACAGGTGCAGACTCTGCGCTGATCCGTGGAAAAAATAAATGTTCCTGGACTGCCGCACTCTGATAGGCGGTTTATTGAAACAAAATGAACAATGGATACAATCCAAAGCTGTATAACATCCAAAAATTCATGCAACACTGCAGTCAATGGTAGGAAGTGGACATAGGGGACAAAAAAGCTAACATGTTTCACATCATGGATAGATGCTTAGTCATAGCTGGCTTAGACATACTAACTCTGGCAGCCCTGTCTATATGCACCTCCTCAGGGTACTTTAACAGCAAGAGCCAAACTGCATTAGCTACTACTCTGAGGTCCCCTACCCTGTGTGGGCCTTAGGAACCCTTCATGGCTGTCAGAAAATCTCGCAGATGCTGCGCAGGAGGTGGAGCCAGGTACAACATGTGGGATGTAGTAGA
Source organism: Rana temporaria (assembly GCF_905171775.1). Lineage (NCBI taxonomy): Eukaryota > Metazoa > Chordata > Amphibia > Anura > Ranidae > Rana > Rana temporaria. Next base: position 113,627,804 of record NC_053496.1, read on the forward strand.
GGAAGGAGGATAGAGGTCAGGCAGAACTGGAGGTAGATTGAGGCTCAAGCATTGGAGGCACATAAAATGGTTCTGTTGCACGGACCTTGTAAAAGCTATAGGTAAATATGCTAGGTAGTTTTAAGTACCAGTAAATATTAATATAAGTACTGCAATGTAAGGTGTGTCACCATGTATCCCTTTTATACAATGGTGATGCACCTTACATTGAATTACTTATATTAATATTTACTGGTGTATCACACCTGGCACATATAACCATGCACTATGTTTACACATATTCCATTTATAAATATTCCCAAGGGTGTGTTATACTTGCCTATTGGGTCTTATATAGGTAGGTTTTTTCACATAACCATTTTATTTATTATCACTTAGTTATGGTCCATCACTATAAATTTATGTTTAATTTATAATTTACTTAATATATTGGAGCATTCATTCAGACTCTGGTCTGTTTCTATTAATATAGAAAGCAGTGCAGCGCTGTTTCTATTAATGTTTCAGTATGAGTGCAATTTTAAATTTCACAAGATGGCCTCCAGGCCTTAACACACAGAATATTCACACTCACATTTCTACACATAATCCACTAGAGGGCCGTTCGTATATTCACTTCCTTGTTTATATATACGTTTTTTATACATGTTTTTATCATTATATACTGCTTAATATGATAGCTTAGTCTATTTTTAACATTAAATATAGATTGTAAGCACACCCAAAGTATATAGCAGATGATAAACTCAGTCTCAATCAGTTAACCAATGAGATTGCTAATAAAGGTATAAATGCCCTCAATCAATATGGCGGAATGACTTCCTCCTGATGATGGCTTTTAGGTTAGCCAAAAAGTTGAGGTAATATCGCAGTGAAAAAAAAAATGAAAAATTCCTTTAAATATCGTACCTGCTGGGTGTCTATAGTATGCCTGTGAAGTGGCACGTGTTTAGAACTGTCCCTGCACAAAATGAGATTACTATAAGAAAAAGGTAATTTAAAACTGCTTGCGGCGGCTTTAATGTAATGTCTGGTCCCTGCAATATGGTTGAAAATAATTGAGGAAAATAGCACAGACACAGACAGTACACACACCACGTAGCTTTAGGTGCACACTGCAGAGGACACAGGCAGTACACACACCACGTAGCTTTAGGTGCACACTGCAGAGGACACGGGCAGTGCACACCACGTAGCTTTAGGTGCACACTGCAGAGGACACAGGCAGTACACCACGTGAGAATACTGCAGCTAGCACAATCACCTGCCTGCCAGTAGATTAGGAAGTGCAGATCTAGCTAAACTATATAGTGTATAAATATATATACACACAACACCTGGGATGCATATATATCCTCTACACACTGTAACTTTAACATTAACTGATTAGCCTGCCCGCTCTATCTATCTATTAAAAATGACACTCTCTCTCTCTGTCTTCTCTCTTAACCACTGCAACACACTACACAAGGCCGACCTGCAGGCGGCCTTTTATAGTGTGTGGCGTGTACTAAACCCCTTGAGCCATAATTGGCCAAAGCCACCCTGGCTTTGGCCAATTATGGCTCTCCGTTTTTTGCAAGCTGTGATTGGCCAAGCATGCGGGTCATAGTGCATGCTTTGACAATCATCAGCCAGCAATGCACTGTGATACCACAGTGAATTATGGGCCGCGAAACGTAACTCGAATTTGGCGCGAATGGCCCAAAACTTTCGTAATTCGACGAACGATCGAACATACGATGTTCGAGTCGAACATGAGTTCGACTCGAATATGAAGCTCATCCCTACTGAGCACCACATGGGATTATCTGATGTCATTATTCTAATGATGTATTTTTAATAACACACTTTTTTGTTTGTCCAGTGATTTGTCTATTACCTATATCAAACTATTTCTAGCGCAATTCTTTGTTTTCTTATAAGTCTTCTGTGGCTGCTTTGCATAAATAGCTTCAAACACACACAGAGCTTGGGACAAGTCCTTTAATTAAAAAAAAAATCCAGTGCCCTAATCTTTCTACGATTCTGACCCCCCGCTACGAATGATACAGCCTCCTCCAAAGGAGGCACCCGGTCGAATGACACATGACCCGTCTGACAGTTCTCTTTTAACTGAGGGCGGGGCCACTTGTCACGTGGACGGGTGACCTTGCACCCCTCTGATGCAACGAGAAGTGTCGGTGGTTACCCAGTGACATGCACGGGTGGACTCCGCCTCCCTCTGATGCAGCGGGATACCCGCGTTGCATTAGAGGGGGTGGGGTCACCCGTACACATCACTGGGTAACCCCGCCATTTCACCATTGCATCAGAGGGGGGCAGGGTCACCTGTTCAAGTGACAGGTGGCCCTGCCCTTGTTTATAAAAGAACTGTCAGAAAGGTTGCGCATCATTCGGCCGGATGCCTCCTTTGGAGGAGGCTGTATCATTCGTAGCGGCGGGTCGGACTCGCAAAAGGATTGCGGCGCTGGATTTTTTTTTTTTTATTAAGGACTTGTCCCAAGCTGTGTATGTTTTTTTGTCACTTTTTTGGTGAAATGGTTAGGGGAACAATGTACCCCTTACCAATTCACATGGGGGGGGGCTGGGATCTGGAGGCCCCCTTTGTTAAAGGGGGCTTCGAGATTCTAATAAGCCCCCCGCCCTCAGACCCCCACAACCACTGGCCATGGGTTGCAGGGATGAGGCCTTTGTCCCCATCAACATCCTCCGGCCTGCCAGGTTGCGTGCTCGAATAAAATGGTCCGATATGGATTTTGGGGGTGAACCCAATGCCATTTTTTTTAAAACATTTTGGTGCAGAGTTCCCCTTAAAATCCAAACCAGACCTGAATGGTCTGGTATGGAATTTGGGGGGACCCCACACATTTTTTTTATTTAGGCTCGGGGTTCCCCTTAATATTCATAACAGACCCAAAGGTCCTGATAATGGAACCTGTGGCATTTTTTTTTCAATTACTTTTATCTGTATTGCCATTCATTTTGTTGAGAGACTGTTATAAACATGATAAACATGCGCTATTTTTTTACAGGCATACTATAGACACCTCCAGGTACGGAATTTAAAGGAATATTTTACTTTTATTGTTTCAATTTAAGCACTATTAAAATCACTGCTACCGAAAAAATCTGTTATTTTTGAAACTTTTTTGCATTGATACATGTCCCCTGGGGCAGGACCCAGATCTCCAAACACTTTTTATGACAATCACTTGCATATTAACCTTTAAAATAAGCACTTTTGATTTCTCCCATAGACTTTTAAAGTGTGTTCCGCAGCTTTTGAATTTGCTGTGAACACCCCAAATTGTTCGCTATTCGACCCGAATATATAGCTCATCCCTACTGGTGTCCTTTCTCTGTGTGTGATGCTCCCATGCCCTTTGGGACAGGCCATCTCTTTTGGGCCACTTGAATGGCTTTATCTTTTGTCTCCACAGCAGACAAAATATACCTGTATTCTATACTCAATGTCTAATATTTATTATAAAAATAGTTTCTGCTCAAAATACACAAAATGTTAAATTAGATAAAAAACCTTAAAGTACTAATCTGCTCCTCTGATGAGGAAGTGGATACCTTCTATCTTGGTCTAATATTTGTCTGACTTGATATGTATTTTGATTAATGTATACGTCTTTTTTTAATTACAGTTAGAAATTGACAAATCGCTCTATATAACCTTGTGCATGTGTTCAATAAAGCTCCTGAAGGAACGGTAGAACTACATCCACAAAACCTGTAGAGCAATCAATGCACAAATGGTATTATTGTCATTAATGTCACACCTATCCAATGGTTCTGGTTTTCCCGAGGCCATGCGATAGGACTTCAACCTCTCTAGGAAAGGCTGATTCTACTGTGTACTATATGGACAGCAAGTCAGTGTACTTCTGTCCGCCTGAGCCTCTAAAAAGGCTCTTCCTCTTCTCCTTTACCTTGCTTCTACTAATCTTACCTTCTCTTCCCGTCTTGCCACACTCCAGTATCCAACTTCTCCCACTACTCAGACCAGGGAAAGCGTTTCTCACTGGAATGGATACCTGATGAGCTTCACAAAAGTCTCTGAGGTAGGTGACATGGTAGCGACAAATTGACTTTTACCCATGCTCAATGGATGAATACACTATACCCTCGCCTCCCCAGCGGGTTGCTTCACACAACACGCAGGGGATGAACTCCCCAGTCAAGAGACGCAGAATCTTACAGTATATGCATTCCCAAAACAATGACATAGTACTACTCCAGGAGACCCATTTTCCAGGGCGGTATAATCCTTCATTCCTCCATGCCAAATTTCCAGTGTTTTTCTTAGCTAACGCTGAGGACAAAACCAAAGGAGTGGCGATCCTAATACCCAAGAACTGTAAGTTCACTCCACAATTGGAACACAGGGACCCAGAGGGAAGGTTCATTCTCTTAAAAGGTACAATAGATAACCAACTATACTCGTTTGTCCACCTAGGTGAAAAAGGAACACATGATTGATATAGAAAGACTAGAAATGGAATTCAATCACCTGTGAAAACTTCACAAGCGAGTCCCCAAACAAGTCCCCGTAGCCACGTTAGATGAGACACGCCTATCCCTAAATCTTACTCTCACATCTAAAGCTGAAAAACACATCCGATTGAGTGGAGCTAAATTCTACCACCAGAGGGACACATTTGGATTGATGTTGGCAGCCAAACTGACACCCCAAGCAAGACACCACCACTTACCCAAAATCCGCGTCAAGGGTAATCACCGCACAACCAACCAACCAACGCATAATGAAAACCTTTCACCGTTTCAATGAGAAGTTATACAGCTCAGGAGACAAGGATGAGTCCTCTATGACATTCTTACTGGACTCTCTACCAATCCCAAAGTTATAATCTAGACACTGAGACATTTTAGAATCCCCGTTCACAGAAGAGGAAGTGCTAGATGTTATCAAACACCTAAGGAGAGGCTCCGCCACTGGCCATGATGGCTTTTCCATACCATAGTATAAATCATTTGCACAAACACTAGCTCCACCCCTTACATGCTTCTTTAACGCTAAAACAAACAGGGAACCCATAGACAGACAACTTAATTTAGCCTACATAACTAATTCCTAAACCCCAAAAAGGACCAAGGAGAGGTGGGAAACTACAGGCCCATATCTACAGGCTAATAAATAACGATATTAAAACTTTAACAAAAATATTTGTGGATCGTATGGCCTCCTTTATAAAAGTCTATACATCCACAAAGACCAAGTGGAATTTATCCCAGGCAGACAGGGCCCAGACCAAATTCGCAGAGCAATTGATACCATTTCCATTTTACAGTTGGGCTGGAACCAGGGGACACACCAGGAAAGGTTGCTCCTTTCACTCGACCTCCAAAAAGGCATTTGACTCTTGGTCTCTATTGTTCAATATCTTGCAATGCTGGGGATTTGTGCAGAATTTTATGGGCCTAATCTCAGCATTATATTCTAACCCAGTAGTGCGAATAAAAATGCAGGGTTATTACTCTGACACTATAAAAATAGCCAGAAGGACCAGACAAGGTTGCTTCCCTGTCACCCCTTATATTCGCAATAGCCATAGAAACCTTAGCAATTGGCATTCGCAATGTGGCCAGCAGACGCACAAATGCACATTGTTTGTGGATCACCAATTACCTCTCTCCCAAATATATGTAAACTGCTGGATCGATTCTCCAGAGCTTCAGGCCTAACGGTCAATTTCTCAAAATCCCAAATCTTGCATGTGAATTTACCCACGGTAGTTGCAGATAATCTAAAAAGCTCCTTTCAATTTGAGTGGAGCAGCGCCACCATTAGATACTTGGGAGTTGAACTCGCCACGAGGGTAGAACTACTATACAAGGCTAACTTCCCCCCCATGTATGACAGACTTAACGAAGACCTTAAAAACTGGGCACTTCACAACCTCTCTTGGTTAGGGAGACTGAACGCAACTAAAATGACACTTCTCCCCAAATTGCTTTATCTAGTTTGATCTCTACCGATCCCAATCAGAAAAGATCACCTGAAAAAATTCCAAAGCAAACTGCCAAAATTCATTTGGGGCTCAGCCGGTCACCGTCTTTCCAAGAAAGTCCTATACAGTTCCAGAAAAAAGGACTCAAAATAGCCCATCATTCTCTTGCCAGAAGCCACAATAGAAGGTCTACAGCAGGGGTGGGCAAACTTTTTGACTCGAGGGCCGCAATGGGTTCATATATTGGACCCGGGGGCCGGACCAAGAGTAGATGGACGGATATATATTGTGAGGGGTTAGCTCGGTAGCGGGGTGTGTGACCCCTTGGATGGGTTCCCCACACACTGAATTTATACAGACTGGCAGTCGAAGATGGTTGAAAACAAAAGTTTTTGGTTTATTTTTCCATCTTGCTGGAAAACAATTGCAAGCATCCAAACAGCATAAACAAAATCAAACATAAAATAAACCCTAGCCACTCTGGGCGTCTACCTTCCACACAGGAACATATCTATGAAGTCTACTGCTGGGTAGACAGTGCTGGTCATACAGCACAACCCAATAGTCTTATTTTTTATCACACAGAAAAATCAATGGTCTCCTCACCTCCTCAGGAGACTTTCAGTACGCTGCTCTCCTACTCACAAAGCCTTAGGAATGATGCAGCAACAAAGTGGTAATCCTCTGGGCTACTTATAGAGGCCTTAATTGCCTCATTCTGAACAGCTGGAGTCTTTCAACGCCCTTAGACCTTGTCTGGCTAGTTTTGCAGCCGACGCCTAATAACGATTTGTGTATTGTCTAAACAAGGCAGAAATGCATGTCCCGTCTGTGACAACACCCACAGATTTACCTGACTTCCTGTCACAATATATATATATATATATATATATATATATATATATATATATATATTACTGTACTAAAAACTGTAATATCGAGAGAGAGAGAGATCTCTCATAATTATATATATATATATATATATATATATATATATATATATATATATATATATATATATATATATATAATTTAAATACTGTACTGTATTAAATACTGTACTTTATATATACACATAGCAATAGGGTACAGCGGTACAGTATAAAAAAAATATGTATAAGTATAAGTACAGTATTAAAAAGTAAAAAATGTATACATAGCAATAGGGTACAGTGGTACAATATATATATATTACAAACCCTCTCTTTGAAGAAACCTAACATTTGATTTTGCCTAATATCAAATCCATGCTGGGGCTTGTAGTTGCCTATCCTCAGAGGACCCAGGTCCCCAAACACTTTTTATGACAATAACTTGCATATTTAACCTTTAAAATTAGCACTTTTGATTTTTCATGTTCGTGTCCCATAGACTAACGGTGTTCGCATGTTCTGTTGCAAACCGAACCGGGGGGTGTTCAGCTTATCCCTACTCCTAACAATATCTGGGTCTCCTGGAGAATCTGTCTGCTATAGGCTCCTGCTTGGCTGTCTGCATGCTGGTCCTGACAGTTAAAATGGAAGTAAACTTCCCTGGTTTGTTTGTACCTGTAGGTAAGCCTATAATAAGGCTTACCTATAGGTACTGTAAACATCTCTTTAACTTGCACTGTTTAGGAGATATTTACTGTATACCCGGCTGATTACGTCATCAGCGCATGCACTCTAAAGGAATGTCTGCCGGTGCCATTTCTTCAGAGCCCTATCCCGTGACCAGTGGCTCCCGCACACATGCATGGGAGTGATGCAATTGTGGCTCTGACCTCTAACAGCACCGTAGCCAGCAAATCCAAAAGAAAAACAGGGGAAGATTTCAGCTGTGTGCAAGCGCCACTGCAGGGGCTTTGTTCTAAGGTAAGCATTTCATAATGAGCTAGTTTGCAATGCAGACTAGCTCATTATGCCTTTGTCTTACAGATTTTTTTTTTTAAGGGCTACACGCCTAGCTGCAAAACTCTTGCCCAACTACCTCCACCTAATCAGATATGGCATCACTGAGCTGGTAATGAAGGGAAGCAGATAATTTATCTTATTTGGATGTGTCAATGAACCCAGAGATTTGTAGAAAATTTCATAGAGGAACATGTGCCTCCATCTGGGCATTGTGAGAATATGGGCACTCAGCTACACCACAAGTTTATATGATGGCACATCATTAAAATAATTATGAGCTACCATCTATAGCAGAATAAGGTAATGAGAAGATTAAAATTGTGTTTTAGTTCTTTTGGCAGCTTGCTCTTTCTCTGGCAGAAAAGTACATAAATACAGTAATCCCTCTCTGTAAATATAGGGCCAGATACAGTAGCAGTTGCTTGTGGAACCTTCCCGCAGATTTCCCTTCTGTGTGCTGGAAATAAATTAGCAGATTCTCACACACCAAGATTGCAGATCAGTTATTCTCAGTTGAACCTCTACTTCCTGGAGCAGATAATTTAGTACTACTACACTTTCTGTATAAGCAATCAACAATTACAAGAATTGCTTACAGTTTTCTACCCACTATCACCATCCTAACAAGCAATTAAACTTCCCTGGGAAGCCTGTGCTAAAGTTAAGCTGCTGTGCATTTCAGATGAAATTAAAAAAAAAAAATCGCAAAACCTTATATTTAACATGAATAGAAACTGTATGGTGTGTAGTTGGCAATGTTAGCTGGAGCTGAAGAAAATGTTATTTTTTTTTGTTTTTTAAGTTCCTTCATGCCATACACTCCGAATATATTTTACATCAAGATACAAAACCATGATAGTGAGTAGACAACAGCCATAATACATGCAAGGTTAAAAAAAATATAGAAGACAGGAGGGGAGCCACAGCACAAACATCAATAGGAGCATAAAATCATTTATTAAAAAAAAAAAAACTTCCATCTACAGTAGGTAACCGAGGAGGTGCTCCAAAGGAGAGAGCTGTGGCAAGCAAGGCCATTTGGTCAGCAGGATCAGCTGTCATGCATGGGGTGCCAGAGTCACCAGGACAGAGAGAGAGAGGCTACATGTGTCTCTATGGGGCAAAGCAGGACAGCAAGCCTCAAGGGTAAGGGGTAGGGTTGCAACCTTATCCCTTTACACAGGTTCTGTGGATGACTATGGTGGTGATTAAAATCACTTGGTGCCTTATCTGCATTAAATTAGCCTCAGGACCTGTGTAATTCATATGTGTTCGGGTTTAATAGGATTATGTGGCAACCCTAGTAAGGGGGCATAAATGATGCGTTTCAGAGGCCCTGCCTCCTTTGTCAAGTATACTTCTCTAATCGGTTGTGCCCTGCTGCACAACAATCTGAGCCTGGATCCATCCATAAGGCTTATGTCCGTTGTATCCCACTCCAGCTTACTCCACTGAAACTTTGAGCCTGGAACATCAGAATCAGAACTCCTCCAAAGATCCAAGTAAATTTTTCAACATTTCACTACAACATTTGTTTATGTGCCTGAACCAGCCAGCACAAAGGGACTTTCATCCCAACTTCAATCCTTACTTTTATTCCTTGGAATTCAATAAATAAAGATCTTTTATAGCTGCCTGTAATTTGTTGTGTTAAGATACAGTATAATAAAACTTAATTTCTGAACCTGCAGTAACTGCCGAATCTGAAAAAGGGAATTGCAAAAATTATGAAACACCCAGCACAAGATGACAAAAAATAACATTTGTTTTGTTATTTTTGTTTATTGTTAGTTTATTTTATTATCCAATTGCAATAAGTGCACTAATTCTAATGTACTGTATGGCATAGAAAACAAAGTCATAGACATGCTCTTGCTTTATTGGCTAGCCAGGAAATACTAAAGCCGAATCCCACTTTCCACACATTGGGATGAGTCAAGCAAATATAACACCCTGTGATGCTCACAGTTTAACCCATTGTGTGTAGCCAGGTGACACCCAGCCACCATGGGCTGATGCTACACTGATAAGCAAAGCTGTGTCAGAGGGGAGAGTTACAGCTGTGGGATCTGTGTAGCTCCCCCACCACACTCGCCCCCTCCTCTTGTCAATGACGGTAAGACTAAAAGGGAAATGGAGTTGCCCCTCCTTCTCCCCCCCCTCCTGATGATGCATCTTCACAGAGGATACTGGGGGACAGTATCCTTTTTTATGTCTTTTTGGTGTAGCATGTTTTATGCAGGATACAGATACAGGAGTAGCATGTTTTATGCAGGATACAGATGCATCACTTTACAGGCACTAGCATTAAAGAGACCCCCCAGGCACTATATTAAAAGGAATTTCTTATTTTTATTGTTGCACTTTAAGCATAATAAAAAAAAAGCATTCCACCATACACATATGCCCTCATCCGTAATCAAGCCTCTTACCAGATGATTGTAATCCCCAATTACAGAAACACCCAGAGGGGTCCATTATTTCCCATGTGTGTTTATAGCTCTATTACTGCCTGCATGCCTTGTTGACTGAGTCTAAGTGCGCCAACAGTTATTGAACCCCAACATTTAGCCGGCTGAAGAGTCAGGATTAAAAGCTACTCCCTACTGGTTGCTATCCATGGCCCCAAGGCCTGTGCCCCTTTGCTTACTTGAAGAGAAACCTCTTAAGAGATGCTACACCATGCTCTAGTAAATCCCTGAGTGTGCAGTGTAGTGTTACTCATATTGCATTTAACATTTATTTTCAGTGTTTATTACTGATTTTCTGGTTCACTTAATGATTTCAGTTCAGAGGTATAGCAACTAAATATTACCTGATGTGTGCTCATTTATGATCATTTATTTTAACTCATGCACATGGGTGTGTATTTTCTGGTAGTAACCCACTTCCAAGTTGAGGGTATTTACACTTGTGTTTGCAGTGATTTTTATTCAACCAGGTGTGTCAGAGGGGCTAAGGCTGTTCTTGGAGTCAAGGCTCAGAACAGAGAACCCAAAATTACCAAACTGCTCCTTCAGGGGTAGCGTTACAATTAGAAATACTACAAAATACCTTTCAATAATTTAATGACTATAGGGGCTGGTCTATTTTGTACATTAAAATAGTTCCATTCTATAGATAAAAAGCAGCCCTGACAAACAAATAAGCCCTGATAGACTTATTTACTTAAGTCTATCAAAGCTCAAATTCAACATGGCCAGGATAATAATTATGAAACACCCCTGACAATTGGCACCTATTAAAAAATGCAAAACAGTGTCCAAAGTCCAGCAACCTATGACAGCCAATCTAAATCTAATCTCATAGCTCCATTACAATATCCCACTCTCTCTACACAACAGATACACTCCAAGTCCTCATTCACACCCTCACCCGAGGTTTACCCTATTTTCAGCAATGGAATGGTTCAAATCATTGTTACTCAAACTGCCACTACTACTCTTCTGCCATTTCATTGTGACTTACATTGACTTCTGTTGAAGCGTAACTTTTGTTGAGAAAAAAACATTCCCATTGGGTGATCTATGTACATTGCAAGGATTATAACAACCTTTTTTTCAGATTTCTAGCTTTTTCTTTTATTTGCAATTTTTTTCCTCCACGTGAGAGGAGTAATGCCGCGTACACACGATCGGTCAAACCGATGAGAACGGTCTGATGGACCGTTTTCATCGGACCAAACCGATCGTGTGTAGGCCCCATCAGTTATTTATCCATAGGTTAAAAAAAGCAATCTTGTTTTAAATTTAATCGCTGGATACCCAACTGATAGAAGAAAAAACGATCGTTTGTAGGCATGTCCATCAGTTAAAAATCCACGCATGCTCAGAATCAAGTCGACGCATGCTTGGAAGCATTGAACTTCGTTTTTTCAGCACGTCGTTGTGTTTTACGTCACCGCGTTCTGACACAATCGTTTTTTTCACTGATGGTGTGTAGGCACGACTGACCATCAGTCAGCTTTATCGGTTAACCGATGAAAACGGTCCATCAGATAGTTTTCATCAGATGGACCGATCGTGTGTACAGGGCTTTACCCTTTAAATGAAGTCGGAAGCAACAATGAAATCACTATCTAAATAGCATTGATCTGTGGCTATGAAATTGCGCTTAAGTAGCGCAATTTCAAAGAGGCACTGGTGTGAACCAGGACTAAAACCATTAAAAAAAAAAAACACATATTAACACATATATGAAGTCTATTGCCACCTTCCCCTCAAGAAAAACAAAAGTTCTAAAGTGATAATAATTTTTGGCAGAGGCTGGCCAATCAGGTACATCCAGGGGAAGAATAAGAGCCTTTGGCTGGGGAGAGAGAACAAAACTAAGTTCCCCTCCCATGGTAGATATCAGATTTCTGGGAGCTAAACAAAGTAACATATAAAGTGTGTCATTGTACTGTAGCGATTGGTGGGCATGGTTAAACGTTGGTGTTCCTAAAGGCCATGGTTTATTGTGACAAGTCACCAGGGAACAAGTGGTTATTTCATGTTCAATGAATACCACCCTACCCCCTTTGGCAGTCCTTCCTTGAACAGAACAACGTCACTGCAGCAGGTGAAAGAGCAAATGACATGTAAACAGAAAGCATCCAATCTCAATGAATCCAAGGCATGAATATGAGACCTCTCTGACGAGAGAAAAGAGAATACGGCTAAAAAAGAAAAGAGCTGAAGAAACTGCAAAACAGAGAATAATAAATGGCTAGAATAGTTTATTTTACAAAGGAAATATGCAAATAAGAATCATACACACAAAACATCCTTTAGAAAATGTGGCAGCTAATTTTAAGGTAAAAAACAGTAAAAATTGCAAGACATTATTAACTCTTCATTATGGATAATATACAACATTAATCTGGTCATGACAAGCTTTATTTTGCATTGCATTTTGCATCTGTTGTGCCAGCATTCCGCCTGCTTTCAAACTCTGTTCTAATTATACATATGAACATAGTCTGTTTATGAAGTGAATAGGCAGCATATTAATTAAAAGTGTGAACAGAACTTATATCAACCTTTAGCTGTACTCTAAAACTAATTAGGATAGATCATATACAGCAGCACTAGAATTATCTAGTTCTATTAATAAGGCTGTTTTAATATATACAGTATACGTAGACTAATACAGGTGCTTTAGTACCCAAATGGTGGCCTTTATAGGCTCAGATGATGATATTTTTTTAACCTTTTTAGCTACGGAAGATTTTACCCCCTTCATGACCAGGCCAATATTTGCAATTTGGCACTGTGCTACTTTAACAGGTAATTGAGCGGTCATGAAACTCTGTACGAAACAAAATTGATATATATATTTTTTCCATACAAATGGTATTTCGTACTATGTGATCACCAATAGATTTTTGATTTTCTGCGATATAAACGATAAAAGGAAGAACATTTTGAACAATATTTTTTTTTTTATTTCTGCAAAACATATCCAATACAAAATACAAAAAAAGTCTTCATACATTTTGGCCAAACTATATTCTACCATTTGTTTCTGTGGAAAAAAAAATTCCAACAAGTGTTTATTGATTGGCTTGCGTGAAAGTTATAGAGTCTACAATCTATGGTATATATATATACATACACACATACACACACATACATACTGGATTTATTTTATATACTACTAACAGCGATTGACTTATAATGGGACTGCAATACTGCGGTAGTCAATGTGACACTAACTGATGCTTGAGGGAACTGACTAACTGCCACTGACATTAATACAGTGATCAGTGACAATACTTTACACTGTCACTGTACTAGAATTATTAAGGTGTTAAAAGTGTGCCTAATTATGTGTAATGTGTACACAGTGTGCTTTGCAGGGATGTGAACTGACAGATCACTCCCTCGGTACAGAGCTCTGTATTGTTTACTAACATAGAGCTCTGGGCTGTGATTGCACACAGCCGATCGGCATGTCCCGGGCATGAATCATTGGTCGGGACTCGATGAGTCATAGAATCTATCAAGGTTTTTTAGTTTTTTTTTACTATGTATTTTTTATATCATACATTTTTTTTTTCTTTATAAGTTACCTATATCATACAATTTCATATATGTACACAAAACTTGCTGGGTAGAACAGTCATTATAATAAAAAGTTATCAATAAGTGATACTTGGTTTTAAAAAAGCCATTGATTGATAATTTATATCCAATATCATTTCTAATTTTACATTTTATCTTTACAGGTATATATATTGGCCCTTTTTTGTTTTTTGGTACCATGCTTGCTTTTTGCCAATCAGCATTCCAGTCACTAATGTGGCCCAATCAATGCTCAAACCAAATTGTAAACGTGCAGTTTTTGTTATACAGTTATTAAAATTACAATATTTGGTCTCAACAGTTTTACTAAAATTTACATTTATGAAATCTTACAAATATGCTAATGTATGGTAACAATTCATAGGAGTTCAATTATAAAATATTGTTAATAGTTCTATGGGGAACTGACATGTTGACGATTAATAACATTTAATTTATAGAAAGCAATTAAACTCTGAGGCCCCATACACACCATAGAATCTATCCGCAGATAAATCCCATCAAATGGGTTTCTGCGGATAGATCCTATGGTGTGTACACGCCAACGGATATTTATCCGCAGATATATCTCCCCTGGGATGGATTTCCAGCAGATGGATATTTGCTGACATGCACAACAAATCCATCTGCTGGAATCCATTCCAACGGATGGATCCGCTCGTCTGTACAGACTTACCGGATCCATCCGTCTAAAGGGATTCCCCGCACGCGTCGTAATGATTTGACGCATGCGTGGAATTCCTTATATGACAGCGTCGCGCCCGTCGCCGCGTCATAATAGCGGCGACGGCGCGACACGTCATCGGCAGAGGATTTCAGCGGGGATTTCAATGCGATGGTGTGTACACGCCATCGCATAGAAATCCTCTGAAATCCTCGAGAGGATTTATCCGCGGATACGGTCCGCTGGACCGTATCTGCGGATAAATCCTCTCGTGTGTATGGGGCCTGACTCTCCTAACCTGACTAAATTGCCAAAGAGGCACAAATTATGCATATACTTTAATGTTATTTTCTGATGCAACACACTAAATTCAGACTTTGGTATAAATTAGTAAGTGATTCCCCACAGACTTTGTCTTAACCACTTAAGACCTGGACCATTATGCAGGTAAAGGACCTGGCCAGTTTTTGTGATTCGGCACTGCGTCTCTTTAACTGACAATTACGCAGTCGTGCGATGTGGCTCCCAAACAAAATTGGCGTCTTTTTTCCCACAAATAGAGCTTTCTTTTGGTGGTATTTGATCACCTCTGCGGTTTTTATTTTTGCGCTAAAAACAAAAATAAATAGAGCGACAATTTTGAAAAAAAATCTATATTTTTTACTTTTTGCTATAATAAATACCCCCAAAAAATATATAATTTTTTTTCTCAGTTTAGGTCGATACGCATTTTTCTATCTATTTTTGGTAAAAAAAAAAAAAATCGCAATAAGCGTTTAACGATTGGTTTCCGCAAAATTTATAGCGTTTACAAAATAGGGGATAGTTTTATGGCATTTTTATTAAAATGTTTTGATTTACTACTAATGGCGGCGATCAGCTATTTTTTTCATGACTGCGGCATTATGGCAGACACATTGGACAATTTTGACACATTTTTGGGACCATTGTCATTTTCACAGCAAAAAGTGCTATAAAAATGCATTGCTTACTGTGAAAATGACAATTGCAGTTTACCACTAGGGGGCGCTGTAGGGGTTATGTGTGACCTCATATGTGTTTCTAACTGTAGGGGGCGGGGCTGGATGTGTGACGTCACTGATCGCCTTTCCCTATATCAGGGAACAGATGATCAGTGACATTGCCACTGTGAAGAATGGGGAAGGTGTGTTTACACACACCTCTCCCCGTTCTTTAGCTCCTGTGACTAATCGCGGGACATCGGCGGTGATCAGGTCCGCCAGTCCCGCGGTCACGGAGCTTCGGACCGGGTCGTGGGGGCGCGCGACCCACGGCTGGGCACTTAAAGGGGACGTACAGGTACGTGCCTGTGCCCAGCCGTGCCATTCTGCTGACATAAATGTGCAGGAGGAGGTCCTAAAGTGGCTAAATTAATGCTTAAAAAGATATATCAAACCAATAAAGGCTTTCAGAATAAAGATTTGTTTTAGGATTTCATCTTGCCGAAATTAAAACCTACACCGGGTCGTGGGGGCGCGCGACCCACGGCTGGGCACTTAAAGGGGACGTACAGGTACGTGCCTGTGCCCAGCCGTGCCATTCTGCTGACATAAATGTGCAGGAGGAGGTCCTAAAGTGGCTAAATGCTTAAAAAGATATATCAAACCAATAAAGGCTTTCAGAATAAAGATTTGTTTTAGGATTTCATCTTGCCGAAATTAAAACCTACACAGATATAAGTGAAATGTTGTGAAGCAGTTTTATAAGAAACCAGTGAAAAAAGTGCACACAACACAATGGCCTTTCTACATAAAAGGAAAACATTTATTTATTTTTATATCATGAACTAGGTAAATTTCAGAAACTAAAAATGTATTCAACAAGATTTCACAGTTAAGGCTCAATGTTTTAATACTCAAGCTAATCATAACCTATACAACTTCTCTAAGATGAATAACATTTTAGAGTCACTTGAGATAAATGAACAAATCATTGTGAGCAAAAATGAATTTGAGCAGGTGGTTGAACTAGCATATTTGGACATTATTACTTTGGTAACCAGAGGTTATTAAAGTGGAGCTTTAGTCAGAAAATTAAGTCCTGCTAGGTCACTTCAGGCTGGCTCTTTTTGCAGGTATAGCTATGTAAAACATTAAAAATAAGTGCCCATTCTTTTAAATCTAGCAATACACTGTCTCTATTTTTAGACACTGCCAAGTTTATACAGGTCAATCTGCTGACCGCCTTAAAGTTGAATAAACCCTCCTATCCTTTACAGCCAAGGAAGATGCTTCTGTTTGATCTGCAACGGTCATGGTGCTGCACATGTGATCAATTATGACACCAGCCATTTGATGGTTTGACAGTTTGGTTGAGTACACAAGAAAATGTGACAGTTGGCAATTCCAGCATTCCAAGAATGTAACTTGTTTAATAGATGGGCTTAGTTCCACTTTAGCAAATTGTCAGCCTCCAGCAAGAAGAAACAGGAGCAATGCTGTAGAGAATTTACAGCACACACACTTTTTTTATTATAATATTTTTATTGGTTTAATCAAATGCAACCAAATTAAAGTCAATATCGCTGGCTTTTAAATTATTAAAGAAAGGCAATACCATACAATAATCGGAGGATTTAGAGGTAGTAATCCAACAACAAGTACCAATATCGTAGAAGGTGCAATACAAGGGACTATCATAAAAAAATCATTAACAGTTATGTATTTAAAGGATTTTTTTCTACGGTGTCTGTGTTTTTTTTTAAACTATTTACACTTCCTTCGTGAAATGGTAGAGGTACAGTGTACCCCATTACCAATTCACATAGGGGGGGCCAGGATCTAGGGGTTCCCTTTGTTAAATGGGTCTTCCAGATTCTGATAAGCCCCCCGCCCGCAGACCCCCACAATCACCGGTCAAGGGTTGTGGGGATGAGGCCCTTGTCCCCATCAACATGGGGACATCCTCCCCATGTTGAGGGCATGTGGCCTTGTGCGGTTCAGGAGAGAGGGGGGGTGCACTCTGTCCCCCCCTCTTTTCTGCGGCCGGCCAGGTTAACGTGCTCAGATAAGGATCTGGTGTGGATTTTTGGGGGAACTCCACGCCATTTTTTTTAAATTTGGGGTGGAGTTCCCCTTAAAATCCACACCAGACCTGAAGGGTCTGGTATGGATATTTGGGGGGAACCCCACATCATTTTTTTTAAATTGACGGCGGGGTTCCCCTTAATATCCATATCAGACCTGAAGGGCCTGTTAATGGAATTTGGGGGGACCCCCAGCTTTTTTTTTTTTTTATGAATGAATCATCTCTGTAATTGCCAGAGCCGACAATTCATTAGAGCCGCAAAGCCGGTTTTAAATGCCTTTTTTCCTTTCAGAAATTACACTTTGTGCAGGGACAGTTCTATGTACAGGAAACATGCACTTTTTCACATGCTGACTTTACACCCCCCCCCCCCCTAGGTACGAAATTTAAAGTAATATTACACTTTTATTGTTTCACTTTTAGCATTATTAAATTCACTGCTCCTGAAAAAACGGCCGTTTTTAAAACTTTTTTTTGCATTGATACATGTTTCCTGGGACAGGACCCAGGTCCCCAAACACTTTTTAGGACAATAACTTGCATATTAGCCTTTAAAATTAACACTTTAGATTTCAAATGTTCGAGTCCCATAGACTTTAACAGGGTTCTAAATTTCACACGAACATTTGGTGTGTTCGCAAGTTCTGATGCGAACCGAACAGGGGGGTGTTCGGCTCATCCTTACTCGTGATTATTAGTTTGGCTATGATATGAGACAGGAAAGCTGTAAATTCCTAGATTTAATAAAGCCAGTGCAGAATTTAGAGGAGTTATTATACCAGTATATATCCAAAAGGATTTAAATTTTCTTTGCCATAAGCTGTGAATGTTGTTACAGTACCATCAAATATGCATAGTACTACCCGGGGCACCCAGCCACGCCAACATAGTAAAGCACATGTGTCAAACATTTTGTCTATTCTGCAAAGGGTAAGGTACTATCTAAGGCAGGGGTGGGCAATTATTTTTTCGATGGGGCCACATGAGAAACTAAAAATATTTTGGAGGGCCGGGCCAAAAGGCTAAACTCAATACTGCATAAAATCAATTGTATTTCTTTATAAAAAGCAGTAAATATCATTGTTGGACAACTGGTACGAGTACTTGTTATAGACATGGCACAGGAGGGGGACAGAGGCTGGGGACATGGCACAGGAGGGGGACAGAGGCTGGGGACATGGCACAGGAGGGGGACAGAGGCTGGGGACATGACACAGGAGGGGGACAGACGCTGGGGACATGACACAGGAGGGGGACAGATGCTGGGGACATGACACAGGAGGGGGACAGACGCTGGGGACATGACACAGGAGGGGGACAGACGCTGGGGACATGACACAGGAGGGGGACAGACGCTGGGGACATGGCACAGGAGGGGGACAGACGCTGGGGACATGACACAGGAGGGGGACAGACGCTGGGGACATGACACAGGAGGGGGACAGAGGCTGGGGACATGGCACAGAGGCTGCAAATAAATTATCATATCACTTCTTCACATCATCAGTATGATGTGTCTTCCTCCTGTGCCCCTTTCACCTCTCCACAGATCTGACCTGTGGAGAGGTGAAAGGGGCACAGGAGGAGGACACAGCATACTGATGATGTCTAGGTAGGATAGCACTTCACACTGCTGCTGGACTGAGGAGGACTCACCAGACAAGGCCAGGGCAGTGGCACTGAGGGCAGGCAGCAGGCGTCGCGAGGAGTCCTACTCCAACGAAGAGAGTGGAGACCAGGGTCCACTCCAGGTCCGGGCACCAGCATGGCGGCTGGCCGACTGCTACAGTCAGTCAGTCGGGCAGGCAGAGCAGGCAGGCAGGCGCACTGGTCGGTCTCCGTCTGCCTTCACTCAGTCCACTCCGTCACAGTGGGGGTGCGTCTGCAGTGTGTCCACTACATCTGCTGCTGTGTGCTATCCCGCCGGTGCCGCTCTCCACAGAGTCCACACATTCTACGATGATCCTCAGTTTCCCCACGCTGCTCTTTTGAATAGGCTGGCAGCAGTGTTGTTAGCGCGAAAATGTGCTTTGATAATTGGCTGCGCGGCGGGTGGTGGTGGGCTGGGCGGTCAGAGAGGGCGAGGCTATGCATAATGTAGGAGGACTAGACGCTGCCTGCGCTGCGGCTCACATTTGGATCTTTTTACGGGCACATTTCCCTTATTACGGACTTTTACGAACAGGGAAAAAGTGCCTTTTATTTACGTACTGTCCGTAATTCTACGGACGGTTGGCAACTAGGGTTGCCACTTTTTTAGGACTGAGTACAAGTACCAATACTTTTTTTTATGTACTCGCCGATACCGAATACCGATACTTTTTTTTAAATGTGTCCCCAAATGCAACCATGTCCCCCGTATAGCAGCCATGTCCCCCGTATAGCAGCCATGTCCCCCGTACAGCAGCCATGTCCCCCGTACAGCAGCCATGTCCCCCGTACAGCAGCCATGTCCCCCGTACAGCAGCCATGTCCCCCGTACAGCAGCCATGTCCCCCGTACAGCAGCCATGTCCCCAGTATAGCAGCCATGTCCCCAGTATAGCAGCCATGTCCCCAGTATAGCAGCCATGTCCCCAGTACAGCAGCCATGTCCCCAGTACAGCAGCCATGTCCCCAGTATAGCAGCCATGTCCCCAGTATAGCAGCCATGTCCCCAGTACAGCAGCAATGTCCCCAGTACATCAGCCATGTCCCCCGTACAGCAGCCATTGTCCCCCTCACAGCAGCCATTGTCCCCCATACAGCAGCCATTGTCCCCCATACAGCAGCCATTGTCCCCCGTACAGCAGCCCTTGTCCCCCGTACCTACTGTTATCACCGCGGCGGGGAACATTACAGACAGCGTTCGTTTGAACAGCTGTTTTCCCTGCTGCGCATAGACACTCCCCCTTGGACGGATCTGTCCAATCGCGAGCAAGGGGGAGTGTCTATGTGACTCCCCCTTGCTCGCGATTGGACAGATCCGTCCAAGGGGGAGTGTCTATGCGCGGCGGGGAAAACAGCTGTTCAAACGAACGCTGTCTGTAATGTTCCCCGCCGCGGTGATTAACGTGGCAGCGACGGCGGCGGCGGGGGGGGGGGGGAAGTATTCTATTTTAGTATCGGGGGTATTAGCGGGAGTACGAGTACTCCCGCTAATACTCGGTATCGGGACAACCCTATTGGCAACACTGCCCGCGGGCCGAATTAAAAGGTCCGCCGGGCCGTATACGGCCCGCGGGCCGTAGTTTGCCCAGGTCTGATCTAAGGGATATTTTTAATTGCCAATTCCCAATGGTTTACGCAATGTGTGATGGAGTGGGTGTAACGATTGGCCTGGAGATACTGGGAGTCAGAAGGAAGATTGGAGATCCGATTCCTATTGGAACATCAACTTTGTTTTGTTTTTGTGTTGTATATGAGCGACATCCCTTCAGTGGATTTTAAGGGATTTGTGTAGTTTTGCCAGATTTTTAGGTAAGTAAGCTGATGAGGGGCAGTGGAACAGCCAAGAGATAGTAATTAATGTGATATAGTGTGAAAAGGGTAGTGTGTGGAAGCGTGAAGTTGGGTCTAGTGGCGTAGAGGGCAGAGATTAGATGATTTGGTCACATATTTTTCAATGTCAAGCCATAGTGGTTCAGTGAATGGATTGAACCAATGTTTTAACTGATCCAAGTGTACTGCAGTGTAGTAGTCTTGTAGATCCTGCGTGACTAGATGTCCAGAGAGCCGCACATCAAGTCAAGACCTGCTGTACCATAGTGAATAGTGAATAGTCCGGACCCAATGGAAGTGATGTCAGGGGTCAATCGACCAATCACTTCCGGGTTACCCTGGTGATTTAAACGCCGGCGTGTGAGGAGCACATACACACGCCGGGGCCACGGAGGCATACGGACACCCAGGGGGAGGACGCTTAGAGCCACCACAACTATAGGTATGTGCATAAGATTTGTTTACTTCCTCTGCAATCCTTTCTTTGCAATGTATCAGTAGGGGACTCATTTTCAAGTGCTGCCTTGGAGTCTCTCTCTTCTCGGTGCCTGTCTGCTTTATATATTATTTATTTCTTCAGGGTCATTAACCTAATGACCATTGACTTTTGATTTTGGATGTTTTTATTTGCCTATGCTGAGACTCATTGTGACTGCACTGTCTCCTTGTAATATGCAGTATCAGGCATCTGAGATTGTTGGATCCTCTTGGCAGCACTTCTGGTCCACCTAGCCCCACTATGCCATATGCCATTAACTTGAAAGCATTGCCCCTATCCTTTTGCACTGTTATTGCAGCAACAATGTTTTATATTAATTATACAGGTGTGGAACTATTAGCACCATACCAACCTGTGTATCACGGCTCCATCTATGATCTGTCACCCCAGGATTCTGCCTCCACCGCTCTGCCCCTATGAATATCTGAGAGGGTTTAATCGCAATAGTAGGTACGCTTTAAAAAACAAAAATACTCTTACATATTTTTTGTGTATTTCTACCATATACTTGAATATCTTTCGATGAATACGCTGTAATATATCAGCAAACCATCGTTATACATATATATCAATGTATAATTATTTCTATATGACCCCTATTAGCTACCTGTCTCACTATTCTTATAGATCTCGCTGTTCTATCTGTTAATCTTTGACACCAACCAGGGGAACGTCTCCACTCAGAACCCTGCGGATCTGACTCCCGCAGGGGGTTGTAGTTGCGACTCAGGCAAGCTTACGCCCAGCGATAAGGTCCAGCTTCCCTTCTACTTTGCTTGTTCTCATAGGTCTCTGCTGGCGTGACTTGATATTCCACAGTTGCTGGTGAGCTTATACCTGTACTTACTATTCTTGTACTTATATAAAAATTAAATTAAATGATTGTATATTCTATGCCCGTTCAAGTGTATATGTAACTAATTAATTTTTGTTTACATATTACTAGATGAGAATACATTATAGATGATTGCGGCGCCCAGAAGACGCTCTTTGCGAAACATGTCGGCGACTAGCATCCAATTCATCTTATTGTCAATTGTATCTCATCTGTTACAGGGCAACCAATGATTTTATTCATTGCACTTTAATTGTCTCATTTTTTATGTATTTAAAATAAATTGTTATATTTTTTCATATAAACGTTATATCTTGAATCATTAGCTCACCTACCTTGACACGAAACACCACAAAGTCCTATCCTACTGATATGGTATTGATACCTATTCAGTTTTTTGTTGTCTTTTTGTTTTAACCATTAAGGACTGGTGCAGTACTGTCTGTGTTGGAAACCAACCACACAAACCTTTCTCAATATACATAGTGAATAGCAGTCTCAGCCTGGACCCTTGCCAGGCCATGAACATCAGAACAAAAACACTAAAATAACCAGACATTTTAACCATTTTCATCATAAAACTACACAGTTTTTCAAAGTACAGATCATGTAGAGGGTCGCTTGCCCTCCTAATGGGAAGGGCAATTGTTTCTCCCTCCTTTATAGGAGGGTAGTATACTGGATCTCACACATTAATTTGAAAAGTTTCCATAATTTTGTATTATAAGTCACTTATTTGTTGTTCCAGTACCCATTTTTCTCTCTCGCAGTTATCCAATATTGACAATACATTGATAAATAGTCACTTTGGGCCAGATCCACAAAAACCTGGCGCAACTTAAAAAATCCCATTTAAGTTACACTGCCTTAAAATTTCTACCTAAGTGCCCGATCCACAAAGCACTTACCTAGAAATTTCAGGCTGTGTAACTTAAATCCGGCCGGCGCAAGGCGTTCCTATTCAAATGGGGCGAGTCCCATTTAAATGAGGCGCGCTCCCGCGCTGGCCGTACTGCGCATGCGCAAAGTTACGTTACGCCGAGTTTTGTGGATCGCGCCGGCTAAAAAAAGTTGCGTCGGGAAAAAAAAAAAAATTTAAAAAATTTGACAGCGTCGCTCGGCATGCATTCCTGAGGGAGAACTCCATGCCAATTTTCAAATAAAAAACCGGCATGGGTTCCCCCCCCAGGAGCATACCAGGCCCTTAGGTCTGGTATGGGTTGTAAGGAGACCCCCCTACGCCGAAAAATCGACGTAGGGGGTCCCGCTACAATCCATACCAGACCCGTATCCAAAGCACGCTACCCGGCCGGCCAGGAATGGGGACGAGCGAGAGCCCCCCTCTCCTGAGCCGTACCAGGCCGCATGCCCTCAACATGGGGGGGTTGGGTGCTCTGGGGCAGGGGGGCGCACTGCGGGCCCCCCCACCCCAGAGCACCCTGTCCCCATGTTGATGAGGACAGGACCTCTTCCCGACAACCCTGGCCGTTGGTTGTCGGGGTCTGCGGGCGGGGGGCTTATCGGAATCTGGGAGTCCCCTCAAATAAGGGGGCCCCCAGATACCGGCCCCCCACCCTAAGTGAATGGATATGGGGTACATCGTACCCCTACCCATTCACCTGGAGGCAAAGTGATAGTTATTAAACACACAACACAAGGGGTTTTTAAAATCATTTATTAGTCTGCTCCGGAGGCCCCCCTGTCTTCTTTAGCTCTAATACCAGGGGGGGCTTCTTCCGCTCTCGGGGGGGTCTTCTTCGCTCTCCGGGGGGGGGTCTTCTCCGCTCTCCGGGGGGGGTCTTCTCCGCTCTCCGGGGGGGGTCTTCTCCGCTCTCCGGGGGGGGTCTTCTATCTTCGCCGTTCTCCGCTGTTGACTCGGCGCACCCCGGTTCTTCTCCAGCAGTCTGGTGCCTTCTCCTTCAGCGCTGGCTGCTTGCTATCTTCGTGTGTTAGCTCAATTACTAGCAGGCAGCCAGCGCGGTCTTCTGTGACGTCATCTTCTTCTCTTCTCTTCTTCTCCCTTCTTCCGATGTTGACCCGACGCCTCTTCTCACTGCAATGATGGAAGCGCGCCTTGCATCCCATTTATATAGGCCTCACCGTCCCATCATGCTCCGGTAGGTACCCACGTGGTGGGTGCCTACCCACGTGGGTACCTACCGGAGCATGATGGGACGGTGAGGCCTATATAAATGGGATGCAAGGCGCGCTTCCATCAGGCAGCCAGCGCTGAAGGAGAAGGCACCGGACAGCTGGAGAAGAACCGGGGTGCGCCGAGTCAACAGCGGAGAGCGGCGAAGATAGAAGACCCCCGGAGAGCGGAGAAGACCCCCGGAGAGCGGAGAAGACCCCCTGAGAGCGGAAGAAGAAGCCCCCCTGGTATTAGAGCTAAAGAAGACAGGGGGGCCTCCAGAGCAGACTAATAAATGATTTTAAAAACCCTTGTGTTGTGTGTTTAATAACTATCACTTTGCCTCCAGGTGAATGGGTAGGGGTACGATGTACCCCATATCCATTCACTTAGGGTGGGGGGCCGGTATCTGGGGGCCCCCTTATTTGAGGGGACTCCCAGATTCCGATAAGCCCCCCGCCCGCAGACCCCGACAACCAACGGCCAGGGTTGTCGGGAAGAGGTCCTGTCCTCATCAACATGGGGACAGGGTGCTCTGGGGTGGGGGGGCCCGCAGTGCGCCCCCCTGCCCCAGAGCACCCAACCCCCCCATGTTGAGGGCATGCGGCCTGGTACGGCTCAGGAGGGGGGGGCGCTCGCTCGTCCCCACTCCCATTCCTGGCCGGCTGGGTAGCGTGCTTTGGATACGGGTCTGGTATGGATTGTAGGGGGACCCCCTACATCGATTTTTCGGCGTAGGGGGGTCTCCTTACAACCCATACCAGACCTAAGGGCCTGGTATGCTCCTGGGGGGGAACCCATGCCGGTTTTGATTTTACAAATTGCCGTGGAGTTCTCCCTCAGGAATGCATACCAAATGCCGTCGCTTGAATGTGCTTTTACATGGTGTTACTAACTTTACACTTTGTAAAAGCAGCCCTAATTTTACACTTGCAAACTAAAACTTACGGCGAAAAAACGAAGCTGAAAAGCTTTGTGGATCGCCCTAAGTGCTAATATGCATACCAGAAGCCTCGAAATGCCCCCAGCGGCGGATGCGGTACTGCATCCTAAGATCCGGCAGTGCAAGTCCCTTACACATGTTAGATCTTCTGCCTAACTTTGGAAAACTGATTCTGTGGATCAGTTCCAAAGTTAGAACCAGGGATACGACGGCGTAACAGCAGTTACTCCGTCGTATCTCTTTTGAGGATCTGGCCCTTTGTCTCTGACATCCTATATGATCATTATGCATCTTCTCCTTTTTTCAGTTTCCTTGGATATAACTAGGTTCTTTTGCTCTGTGTTTCGGCCCCCTTTTCATTCATTATTACATTATTCTCAAGAACAGTGTGTCTTCCTATTGCCTTTAATCCATTCAATTAATTTATTCACAATTCTGTGTAGACATTAGTACATAGCCCTACATGGACTTTGTCAGTAGATTTTTCATCAATGTTGTTTTAAGAGATACATTATTAAAAGATTTTTTTTTTTAATTTTTACATGGGGAGGGGTAGAATATTTGCATTAACAAAGTTGGGAGCATGAAAATGTCCAACAGTTTTTGGCATGCTGATGTCTTGAAGGGGTTGTAAAGACAAAAATATTTTCCTCTTAAGCTAAAGTCTGACAGTAGCTGATAAAGTAAAAAGTAATGTTTTGCATTATAACTAGTTTGATACCTGTTGAAATTGAGCCGTTTTATTCACCTCCAGCACTCCTGAATCATTATTCTCACTGACTTCCTGGTTTGCGGTGCGCATTCATTCTTGCTACATCACGGCCTAATGGGAACTACAGTTCCCGTTAGGCTTAGCCTCCATGCCTGTGAGGGATAAGAGAGCATCTTCACGCAGGGCTGTAGTCAGAGGGAGGGGGTGAGCACATTCTGCTTTCCACCATGCAAAACGGCTCAGATGCTGGTGGAAAGCAAGAAGAGGAGAGACAGGAAATGGCATTTTCAAACCTGGATTACTGTATTTTGGAGGTCAAAATGAAATAACGAGGTAATTGATACTTAAATGCTCTAGCTTACAGCAATCAATTGATCTAATAAAAAACAAACCTTTAGTGTTCCTTTAAATGAGTTGTAAAGGAAACTTTTTATTTTGCTGAAATTACTGTTTACAGGGTATAGAGACATAATAGTTAACTGATTGATTTTTATCTATTTTTAATCATTTTTAAAATGAATCATATAATGTACCTACAGTTTCAGTTTTGTTTTTGCATGTTTCCTGCTTCTCTGCTGCACAGAGCCAATATAGGGCAGTAATGGTTTGGAAAACGAAACTGATTGGTGTTGAGGGGTTTTAGACACACAGTAATCACACCTCCTTGATTAGTGACCACAGAGAGAAAGCTCCCATGACTTTTTTCATCAGGAAACAGACAACCAGGAAGTGTTCAGAACAGAGAAGGATTAGAGAAAAAACGAACAATGAGGACATGAAACCAGGACTGCAGTAAGGTAAAGGAAGCAATTTGCTAAAAAAAAAATCCTTTAGTGACCCTTTAAGACTGAGTTCCATTCACTGGAATTAAGGGGCCAACCCAACCCCTGAGAAACAGCCCCACACTATAATCGTCCCTCCACCAAATGATTTTGACAAATGTGTTTTTGGAAAATGGTCAAACATTCCCATAGACACACTCCTAAACCTTGTGGACAGCCTTCCCAGAAGAGTTGAAGCTATTATAGCTACAAAGGGTGGACCAACTCAATATTGAACCCTACAGACTAAGACCAATGTGCCATTAAAGTTCATGTGCCTGTAAAGGCAGGTGTCCCAATACTGTTGGTAAAATAGTGCATGTGCATTTGTAAATGCAAGCATTAATTGCACTTACATACAAAAACAGTAATTGCATTACAATTATCACGTATCACCATGCAGTCTGCAGTGAAAGGAATATTTCTAGGGCCATCATTCACTATTATCTCTAAACTGATGACCTGTAAAAGATTCAGGCTGGGTTCACACTAGAGCACAGAGGGGCTCACAGCAGGGGGCCCGATGCATTTCCATTCACCGGTTCAGGTCCAATTTCAGCCCAAATTTTTGACTGAATTCATACCTGAAATGGACCGAAAGACGCACAGGACTTCTGTGTAAGTTACACTAGAGCCATTCTGGAGATGTGTGAACCGGCTCCAGAGAGCTGGTCACAATCCCCTGGTATGTAAATTGGATGCAGGGGAACCAGCATCCAATTCGCAATAGTGTGAACATAGCCTTAAAGTGCAGCATATGAACCATTTCATGGACATTTTTCTAAAATCCAGCTCCCCTATGTACCAATATACCATTAATTATTGCACAAAAATACAAGTTTTCTTTGACTTTGAAAACAAGGCCTTACCTCATCTATAGCTATATTTCACAGATCAGTTCAGAAACTCTCTGGTATACAGACACAGACAGACAAGCCAGTAAGACAAAAAAAAGGAGTTTGCCAGCTGACCTCATAAGCACACCCCCATCCATCAACTAAGTTTTCACAGCACCCCTGGCATTCTTCCATGCATGCATTTGCTGGCTTCTCCAGCCTCCCTTCAGATGGGTTCAGGATGCATGCTAAACTCTCTGGGGCCACATGCAGCCCACAGGACACCCTTGGTGTAGTGCAAGAGCCTGCTTGATTGGATACAGAGTAATTGAATTGATGGAGTGTCCTCCTATTATATAGTTTTGGTAAATTTAAAAGGAGATTGTACAATCATATTGTATAGTGTATGCTCACTTTTATACACCTAAAATGACCCAGTTGCGCTTTCAGTGTCATTAATTGTTAACAGCACACCACACATTTTGCACATGAAAAAACAGATAACAAATGCAGTAAAAAACATGCAAAAATGTCCAATGAGCTACTTTGCCACGTGTAGAGCAGCCCATTGGAATCAACAGGATGCTCTATGTGTGCCACTGGAAAAAAGAGCCAAAAAACATGCACTCCCACTACTCTAGGTGTAAATGGGGCATTAAAGTGAAATTGGTGAGTTCACACAAGAACAATGAGGCTCCATCCACATCTGTGCGTTTTCAAATGCATGTCACATTTCACTGAAAATCCATGTTTTGCCATGCATTTCAGAAATGCTGCAAATGTGCATTGTGTTTGTGTTGTAATTACATGTTAAGGGGTCTGAAAACTGTGGCAACACACCATGCTTCTCTGGGGTGATTTTCATGCACAGAGCAGCCAATTAAAGTGAATTTCCATTAGATTTACCAAAACTATGGAATAGAGGACAAACCTGAACAATCCATTCAATCAGACAGGCCCTAGAACTACATGTATGTTGGGAGATCTAAAGGACATTGTACAATCAGATTAAATAGGGAGTAGACGGAAGATAGTATGAGTGAGGTGTGTTCCAGAGTGATGAACATGCCCTATCACACCCTCTTCTTTGATGCAGTGAAGGCTTCTGGGAGATGGCCTTACAGGAAGTAAATTCTCATATAAGCTACAGGGAGTGATGGCATCTGAAAATATTTTAAAAAAATACAAAAAAAAAAACATGACACGATTTTAAACCTCCTGTGGATGAGGTAGGTGAGAGAAAAGGAAATTGTGATGGCTGGGCCAGAAATGGCATTGGGAAACACTTGTATTTATTATGAAAAGTGAAAAAGGTGAACTTATCCTTTAAGGCTTGACATATTTAGTAGCTATTTACTGGATGCAACCTCATCTTTTATATTTTACTTAAAGAGATTGGGTAATATATTGTGTTTGTGCACACCAAAGTGAACTGCAGTGTAATGTTTACTGAAAATGTGTTTGATAAATGTGAGCTAATGTCATGTGACTACCAACGCTTTATTCTTTAGGGGCTTTTGGAAAATATTTAGTTTTGGGGGATTTAATGTGCATTCACCAGCTCAAAAGGTGGAGAATCGGAGAGTGAAGAGAGAATCTGGGGATATCTGAGGAGGAAGGAGGAAGATTGTCAACTTCCTTCTACCTCTATCAGACCCCCCAAGACAGTAACCATGCCCCCCTATTATATACACTGTATATATATATATATATACACACACACACACACACACACACACACACACACACAGCGTATACAAAAATGTAAGGGAACTCTTTATTAGCATTAACCACGCCGTCTATCCGTGTACTAAGCAGTGATAATTTATCACTACTTAATAAACTAACATCTCAGGGTTTCAGTGAATTTCTGGTACTGGAATCTCATTATGTTTCCCGGGATTCCAGTATCAGGGGCCGTTCTCCACTGTTGGAAGCGTTTGTAGATCACTTCACTCCTCCAAAGGAGAAGCGATCTACAAAGCTTCATAAACTGCCATCCAGAGGAGAAATGTCTCTTCAGAGAATGCCTGAGAATGAAGCAGCACATTTTTTTCGCTGCTTCATAAACAGACACCTTAGGCCCCGTACACACGGCGGACCAAACCGATGAGACTGGCCCGTCGGACCGTTTTCATCGGTTCACCTCTGAAGTAGCCGTACGGCCTGATATGTGTACACACCATCAGTCCAAAATCCGAGCGGGTCAGAACACGTTAAACACACGACATGCTGAATAAAATGAAGTTCAATGCTTCCAAGCATGCGTCGACTTGATTCTGAGCATGCTCTGGTTTTGAACCGATGCTTTTCTGTACTAACCATTGGTTTGGTCCGATGGGGCAGCGGTCCATCGGTTCGGTTTTGAAGCATGTTTAGAAATTTTGGACCGAAGGAAACCAGACCGATAGCCTATACACACAGTCGGTTTGGTCCGATGAAAATGAACTTCGGTTCATTCTCATCGGACCAAACCGACCGTGTGTACGGGGCCTTAGAGTAAACTGCTTTACAATCCCTACATTTGCGTAACTCTGTAACCATAATACATATCAAAGCTGTTAAGGTATAGGTTACTAGGTTTTCCTCATAACGCCAATAACCATTTAAATTCCCAAGTCTATAATCATGTGCATTGCAAAAATAAAGAAACAATTTAAATATGCCTAGGAACACCTTTTGACTAGTAATGTTCTATAGAAAAAGCACAGACCCTTACCATATTTTCACCAATATCTTTTGGTAAGGGCATGTGCAGGACCAAAAGTGATGAAAGATAGTTGACAGTGAGACTTCCTCCCCACCACCATGATTGCTGATAATACCGGAATCACATAAGCCCCTTCCCCATTTTAGGATTGTTTTTTATATTTGTGGTATCTTCATATTCATTCTAGAAATTATTTATATTTTGTAAAATTGATCATCCTGTAAAATTATTAATCCCTTCTAAACAATGTTAATCTTAAAGTAAATATATATGAAGGTCTCTGATGAATAATCTGGTAAATACCGGTAACAGCAAATCTACACTGAGGGTGTCATCAATGTCTGGCTAACTGGATATAAGCCTACAAGAGAAAAAGGCGGGACCGAAAACCACCTCAGAATAAACAAGCCATAGATACAAAACAGACTGAAGTAAAGGTCATCTATATTGATGGAATATGAATAAATAGCAGCCCTGACCTATAAAAAAGGGCAATCCTGCATGTGTAACTTCATGTTATAAGAGGAATTACAGCCAATAACCCCAAGTACAAGAAAGAGCCAAAAAGAAAGACATGCAATCAATTTTGCTATTAAATCCAAAACAGCACTAATAAAAGGCAAATCATACAAAATAAATTCACACTAGCCCCATTATTGCTTTTAGCCGCCACATGCACCACTCTAAGACCAGTTTGTTAAAGGTAAATCGCTGCTCATTTTTATCAATGATTTACTGCGGTTTAAGTGGCACTTTTTGACTGCTAGCAGGGTGCTTTTAACCCCCACTAGCGGCCAAAGAAGGGGTTAAAAACATCAGTGTTGTGGCGCTTCCAAAACGCTTTTCAGGTGCTTTGGAATCGCTAGCCATTGATTTTAATGGGCAGGGCATTTTGGGAGCGCTGTATACAACCCCAAAGATGCTGCTTGCAGGACTTTTCCTAATGTCCCATAAGTGCACTGCCCCATTGTGAAGAGTCACACTGAAATTAATGGGAGGCAGTTTTCAGGCACTATTTCTAGAGCTAAAACACACTCAGGGCCAGATTCAGAAAGAATGCGCGCATCTTTTTGCTGGCGTAACGTATCTCTGATACGCTACGCCGCTGTAACTTTGGGCGCAAGTTCTGTATTCAGAAAGAACTTGCGCCCTTATTTACGGCGTCGTAACGTATGTGTTGCGGCGTAAGGCCGCTTAATTCAAATGGGGATGTGGGGGCGTGTTGTATTTAAATTTCCCTTGACCCCGCATTTTTTTTTGAACGCCGCATGCGCCGTCCGTAAAATATCCCAGTGTGCATTGCGCCAAAGTACGCCAAAGTACGCCGCAAGGACGTATTGGAATCGACATGAACGTAAATGACGTAAAGCTGTATTCGCGAATGACTTACGCAAACAACGTAAAAATTTCAAAACTCGGCAAGGGAACGACGGCCATACTTAACATTAGCTACGCCTCATATAGCAGGGGTAACTATACGCCCAAAAAAGCCGAGCGTAAACGACGTAAAAAAATGCGCCAGCGGGACGTACGTTTCGGAATTGCCGTATCTACCTAATTAGCATATTCCTCGCGTAAACATACAGAAGTGCCACCTAGCGGCCAGCCTGAAATTGCAGCCTAAGATACGATGGTGTAAGACACTTACACCTGTCGGATCTTAGGGATATCTATGCGTAACTGATTCTCTGAATCAGGTGCATAGATACGACCCCACTCAGATACGACGGCGTATCAGGAAATACGCCGTCGTATCTCTTCTCTGAATCCGGCCCTCAGTGTGAAAGGGGTCTTATATTTGTTGGCTCTGCAACATTACTTAAGGTATGTCTAGCTTTAATGTTGTAAAAATCAATCAGCGCAATCCTTAAAAACACAAAATGTAATAAAAAAAAAAACTATCATGGATTGCTAGACAGCGCCAAAAGGTGTTTTTACAGCACAGCATCAAAAAAAAAACATAGGCAAATATAGTGCAGCACTACCTTCAAAACACTACTGTATTAACATCAATAATTAAAAACACAAACACTTATATATTCCCCAAAAAAAAGAGAAATATTTAATAAGTTTTTACAGATTAAAAAAAAATATATATATTTTAAAGCATTGTTTTTTTTTGTTTTTTGTTTTTATATCATAGTATTATGCTAAACAAAATGTATACACAATAACGCTATTAATAATAATAATAATAATAATAATAATAATAATAATAATAATTTGTATTTCACCTGAGATAATGTGAATACGCATTTATGTCATCTATAGTGGTAAAATATAACCCTACTACTTCAGCAATAGAGAAACAAATTCCCATTAGTATTTTCCTTCTGCAATAGTTAACTCAGAATACAAAATCCTCTGTCATTGTACTCTCTTGTTCCTTAGATGTCATTGGAAATGAGGTGTAACAATTGATTGTCGTCCAGCTGAGATGCAGGATTGCTAATTTGTGCTATAGCTCACATTTATATAACCTTTATTGGGTCACTAAACTCACCAGGTTGTTAATGTAGTGTTGTTTTGACAATTTGTAACAGGATTGCTTAATTTAACCGCTGAAATAATTTTGCAGTGCCTTAAAAGAAATTATACTGCTATCCGACTAGTGATTGAGGTAAGAAAGATATAAGATGTTGTCACTGAAGACAACACTGATGAAATATATATTTCTGAAACAAACAAACCAATTTTGTACTAAAGTGATGTTGGCTTCTTCTTTGGTAAACAATACTGCTCAGGAACTGTAAATACAGTACAGCTTAAAAATTATGATCAACATGCAGGACATCGACATAATCGAAAATACTGGTGATTTTTTTTGAAGAACAGTTAAACAAACCAAAATTGATTTAACTCCAAGTATAACAAGCATTCAAAAACATTCTAACCTTGACAGAAGGTGTAAGCCATAACAGAAACATGGCAGCTTAGTTTTTTTCTTTAGTGGCTGAAAATATTCCATCTCTTTCGGGCCACAGATCAGACATTTCCTTATGTCTAAACTCAGAATATTATACTTTATGTATACAACTAGTACATTTCCAAATTGGCACAATTACATTTATGTGATTACCGTTACATGGGCGCATCATGCATTTATACTGTTACTAAACCCGCAACAGTAAAATCAGTCTGCATATTCAGTAAAGCATGCTTGTAATACTCACTGTCGAACCTAAGGGGTTAACCATCTGCATTGTGTAAAAAATCTGTTTGATCCCTTATGCACAGATTCTTGCACTCTGAATAAGACAGTTAATGGAGTCAGGCTGCACATGCTCAGTTTGAGGTGTATTGCTAGAGAGTTATTTTTTTCCTTGGGAGAGTGCATGTGATCAGCACAGGGCCAATTAGCACTGTCCAGGCAGAGGGTCAGGGGTCCTGCATCCTGATAGGCCAGCCAGTGCAGTATAAAAAATCCTCATATAAGCTTTAACCAGGCACTGATAGAAGTCACAAGACTGGAATTTACTGCTGATGAGAAAAAGGTTTAGCATTTTATCTTTGTATATTTTATGTTCTGTGTACGGTGGTAGACCAGATATAGTGGATGCAGGGTCCTAGGTTAAGTAACTTTTTTTTTTTTACATACATTTCAGAAATGAAGACTTTCTGGTAACTGTATCAGGAGCACCAGTTTGCCATGTATAGATACATAGCTAGCCAGGCCGTAAAGGACACAAGTCCATCCAGCCCAAACCACAAAATAAATAAACATCACGCCATCCCATATACCCATGGTTAATCCAGAGGAAGATGAAAAACCCCAGTAACATGACCCAGTTTGCTGCAGCAGGGGAAGAAATCCTTCCTGACCCCCCGAGGGGCAATCGGGTTATCCCTGGATCAACTTTACCTGTTAAATGTTAGTACCCATTTTGTCAGGTATGTACTCACCGAGGCCGAGATGCCGAGAGCGGCTCACCTGTGCGACTTGGCGCACTCCGCCCCCTGGGAGGTGAGAGAGGGGGATGGCGTGAAGAGACACTGGTTACCAGCAGAGAAGCTGAAGCTTGATAGCTGATCAGATAATGCTGGACTGTGAGCCAAGCTGAAGATGGGTCACCGAAGACAGGCCGTAGGTCTGGTACCAGAGACAGTTCAGTTAAACTGGGAGCAAGTTCAAGGGCAAAGACTGTAGTGCTGGAGAAGATAGCAGTGCAAGCCAGAGGTCAGGGGTTGGAGACAGCAGCAAATCCAAAGAAACAAGCCAGGGGCCAGGTTCAGGAGAGAGAGCAGAGTCGTCTAGGCAATCCGGGTCAAGGCAGGAGGCAGACAACAAACCATTAACTCGACAAGAGACTGGGGCTGATTTAAATAGGCAGATCAGGTTGCCAATTGGTGCACCTGTGTGCGCGTTCCGTGCCGCTGGACTGTGCACGGGCATGCGCCGAAGCGCTGTTCCACTGCGCATGTGCGCCATTCGCGATTGGCCAAGTTAGTCCTCCGACACATTTATTATGTACATTTAGGAAATAATCCAGGTTCTTCTCAAAGCAACCTACCAAGCCGGCAAGAACTGCCTCTCTAGGGAGTCCATTCCACACTTCCACAACTCTTACTGAGAAGAAACCCTTGGTGGAGGTCTGGCAAATAGCACAGAGTGGGGAACGTAGATCTGCAAAGTGGCGGCAGAAGAGCTTTGTGTCAATGACACTCCAGGTTTGAAGAACAGCCTGGAAAACTTGTGTATCCTGGTTGCAGTGGTTTAGGGAACGCCCTTGCATTGCAGGTCTGCTGTGAGCTTGGGGAAGGTCCAACCCCTGAGGAACTGCAAGCTGCCACTTTCTGAACCAGCAGAGGGTGACAGAGGGGCAGAGGTCAAGTCCTGAAACAAAGAGGGTGCATGTGTTGAGAGGAGGTGTAGCAGTAGGATAGTAAGTGGAGTGGAATACCAACAGAAGAACCTGTGAACTAGAGCACCTGACTAGTGCTCTAGTAGCGAGATCCTGGTATGGATCAAAACCCAGTCGACGGAAACCTGGGGAGATAAAGTCCAACCTGGTGCAGGATGGAAACCTGAACTTGACTGACCTAAGGATGAAAGACAGAAAACGATGAGTGGCCCGCATTCCACTGGAGATGAAAGGTCAGCTGGGTGTGGCTACATGTTTGTGTGGCTGGTTGTGTGCCACCGAGGCATGTTTTCAAAGTTAGTTTTGTATGTGGGCTTGCACGTAGGTGCGTGCTGCAAAGTTTTTTATGCTACTGGAGGCGATGTTGCATTGTTGCAAGGGTCTCGACGAGTGTCAGGCTGCCGAGACAATATTGCGTGGTTTCAAGGGTCTCAACAAGTGTCGGGTTGCTGAGGATGGCTTTGCCTGGTTGCCAGGGTCTCAATGAATGTCAGGTTGCTGAGGTGAATTTGGGCGATTGCAAGGGTCTCCATGAGTTTCAGGTTGCTGGCATTATTGCATGGTTGCAAAGGTCTTAACGAGAGTCAGGCTGCCAAGATGATTTTGTGTGGCTGAAAGGATCAATGGGTGTCGGGTTGCTGACATGATATTGTGGATGCAAGGGTCTCAATGAGTGGTAGGCTGCTGAGATGAAATTGTGAGGTTTACAAGGATCTCAATGAGTGTCTGTTTGCTGAGGCGACTGCTTGGATTGGATGGGTGAACGTTTCTTCTTTTGCTGTTTGGTCATTCGGGAAATGTTTGTTCGCCCCCCGAAACCAACCACAATGCATTGCGGCGCTGAACAGTGCATTGCAAGCCCTGATTGGCTGAAGCAGTGAAAACTTCAGCCAATCAGGGCACAGAGCACTGTCAGAGTCATAATTGGACACCGTCATCATGACTTTATCCAATCATGGCTCATTCCCGCCCCACAGTATAAAAGTATTCTTGTAATTGCAGCCATTATCAGTGTGATTTTGGTGTGGAGAGAGATAGAACAGGGCTTTGCATAGTGTGCAGCTAGAGTAGGGACAACTCAGATAGTTTCACTGTAGTGTAGCGAGATCGTGTCATTTATACATACATTAGTGTAGAGTAGGGATAGTTTCACTGTAGTGTAGTTAGACTGTCTGTAATCTTGACATTAGTGTATAGCTAGCGTAGGGACAGTTCAGATAGCATCAGTGTAGTGACGTTCCCTTGGCACTGTAAAGGGGGCCAGCAACAAATGTGTCCACAGGCAAAGGTGGACGTGGTGGTCAAAGACCAATTTTTCAGTACCTGTCTGACAGGTGCATATCATTGCAAATTGTTTACAGCAAGGCAAATTCTTGCTTTCATCAAGATTATCTCTATAGGGTTACGGTGGGAAGGCGCCACAACACCCAATGACCAATTTTAGTCAAAGTGACACCAGAATGTATCCAACAAATATCTAATCTTGTTCCCAGTGCACTACATTGTGACCTTGTCCTACACACTGGCTCCTCAGCTGTTGCTGAGAAAAATAAAGGCAGCTTGCAGGAAAATATTTTTTGGCTTTATAAATTCAATTATTGCTGCAGCAGATTCTAAACATGGTACAGCTCTGCCACTTTACGGTTAGACTAAGGGGACCCCCCAGGCACTATATTGGAAGGAATTTTTCATTTTTAGGCTTTCACTAAATAAAATCACTGCTCATTTAACCACTTATACGTCGGCAGAATGGCACGGCTGGGCACATCCACATACATGTACGTGGCTCTTTAAGCCCAGTCGTGGGGTTGCATGCACGCTACCCGTTCCGAAGATCCGTGGCCGGGGGACTCGCGGACCCGATCGCCACTGGAGTCCCGTGATCAGTCCCTGGAGCTGAAGAACGGGGAGAGCTGTATGTAAACACAGTTTCCCCGTTCTTCACTGTGGCGCTGACATCGATCTTGTGATCCCTTTTATAGGGATACACAATCGATGACGTCACACCTACAGCCACACCCCCTACAGTTAGAAACACAAATGAGGTCATACATAACCACAAGGGGACGGTGATGGGGTTAACTCCCAAACTGCAACTGTCATTTTCACAGTAAACAATGCATTTTAAATGATTGTGAAAATGACAATGGTCCCAAAAATGTGTCAAAATTGTCCGAAGTGTCCACCATAATGTCGCAGTCATGGAAAAAAATAAAAAAAATAAAATCGCTGATCGCCGCCATTAGTAGTAAAAAAAAAAAAAAATAATAAAAATACAATAAAAACTATCCCCTTTTTTGTAAAGCTATACATTTTGCGCAAACCAATCGATAAACGCTTATTGCGATTTTTTTTTACCAAAAATAGGTAGAAGAATACGTATCGGCCCAAAACTGAGGAAAAAAAAT
Source organism: Rana temporaria (assembly GCF_905171775.1). Classification (NCBI taxonomy): domain Eukaryota; kingdom Metazoa; phylum Chordata; class Amphibia; order Anura; family Ranidae; genus Rana; species Rana temporaria. The sequence continues at coordinate 113,665,690 of NC_053496.1, forward strand.
AATGTTTTATATATTTTTGGGGGATATTTATTATAGAAAAAAGTAAAAAATATTGAATTTTTTTCAAAATTGTCGCTCTATTTTTGTTTATAGCACAAAAAATAAAAACTGCAGAGGTGATCAAATACCACCAAAAGAAAGCTCTATTTGTGGGGAAAAAAAAGGACATCAATTTGGTTTGGGAGCCACATCGCACAATTGTCAGTTAAAGCGACGCAGTGCCAAATCGCAAAAACTGTCCGGGTCCTTTAGCTGCCTAAAGGTCCAGGTCTTAAGTGGTTAAAAATGAAGTTTTTCACAAACTTTTTTTTTTATTGATACATGTCCCTCAGGGCAGTACCTGGACCCCTATAACCATTGTATGCCCAATTACTTGCATTTAAGCCTTCAAAATGGGCACTTTTGATATTTGACATTCGGGTCCATTATACGGGTCCGAACTTTTGCGGTGTTCGAACATTCGGTTCTGAACTGAACAGGGGTCCGTTCGGCCCATCCCTACTGCGTGGTAGCAAGGGTCCAAATGAGTGTCAGGTAGCTGAGATGATGTTGCGTGGTTGCAAGCATCTCAATGGTTTGCAAGAAAGGTGGCCTTATTGGCAAGCAAAGAAAGAAAAGAATAGCAGAAATGTGAATGTGTAGGAATAAAGCTGTGACCCTAACCAATTGTAGTTGTGCATTGATGATCCTGAGGGCTGCTATATTATTTTGCTCTGCACGTTAAACACTCAGTATGCCTTGGTCTCCCTTTATGCACCAAATCAACGCCAAATGTCCTTCTTCAAAAGAAATCTAACCATAGCATAGCAAAAAAACACCAACAGGGCCACCTGCTGATATGTGGAGACTTTAACCTTGTTCCAGACTACAAAATGGATTCAACAGCGAGTAATAAGAGACATGAATCCCCACTGTATAAATTCATAAATTAAAATGATTTATTTGATGTATGGAGATGTTATCACATGAGTGCACATGATTACACTTATCTATCACCGCGCCACAACACCCACTCGTGAATAGACCTCTTCCTCTCTGACAAATAGTTGCTTAAAAATGTGTCGGCCTCTGCAATTCACTCTACTACCTGGTCAGACCATGCTCCCATCAGTATCACCATAGTTGCCAAATCATCACGAACAAACTCACACTTACGGAGGGCAATCAATTTCCTTCTCCAAACCTCTTCCTACTCAACAAACCTCAATCCGCATTTAGAAGAATTCTTGTCTATCAACTCTGAATCAGTATCTGACCCGGGAATCGTGTGGAATGTCCATAAGGCCATTACGCACAAATGTGTACACGGAAGTGCGCCCTTATATTTAAGTGAGAAAATAAAACAACAAAACCCAAATCGAGTTCTTAGATCAACTAACCAAAAATTATTACAAATTCCCAAAGCCCGATATAAAACCAAAGGAGAACATCGTTTTTCAGTTCAAGGACCTCGACTATGGAACGCTTTACCAACTAATATCCAAATGGAAATTGATCACCTGGCCTTCAGAAAAAAACTAAAGACCCATCTATTCTGAGGGTCAAACTGAAGGAAAATGGATGCCAAGCACCTTGAGGCGATTCAGTTCGCATTTGTAGCACTATATAAGTAATTCACTCACTCACTCATTAGAGGAGTATTTATCCAGTTATGGGCTGGAGCAAAGAAAAAAAAAAAAAAAAAGGAGGACACAACGGCTAGATAAATTTACGGCTGACAATCCCAAAACAAAACCAACCCTTCCACCCTACTCCAAACATTAATCTTTTCATTACGCCATGAGTTGCATTCACTACTCCTAGAATCATTTGAAAAGGCATATAACAAAGTTAGGGTGAATACCTATACTACAGGTAATAAAGCAGGTAAATTGATGGCATTATGAATTAAAAGCCACAGAACCAAAACTCCATACATACAATCAACTCCACACGAATGAGAAATTACTCAAACCTCACAATATTGCTAACACATTCAGTGCATATTACAATGACCTTTACAATATCAGAGGGAATAAAACCACATTTCAGTCCTGCCAAGAGGAAATCTCAGATTTTCTCACACAAGTCAACCTCTCTTCCACTTCGCCGACACAACTGACTTCCCTCAATACCCCCCCCCTACACCGGACCTCAAATTTTCCACTCGCCTACTCGCATTTTGCGAGTGGAAAATTAGGTCTGGCGAGGAGCTGGGCTGCCTGGGAGAGGGGGGCGAGCACCGCCGGCGGCTGTTGTTGATCGGGAGCTGTTATCCCAGCAATCGCCTATGCCATAAAGCGGGCATCACTAACACTCTTCCATTCGGACTGCCGTGATATCTCAATTTAGGAGCCTTTTTTTACTCCCGCCGTCACTCTGTAATCCTTACAGAGCCGACAGTGGGAGGCGGGACAGTTCTCGATGAAAGGTAGAGCTGGCCGAGGTTAACAAACTAGTGATTGGCTGCTAGGACCGTCCTTCCTTCTAGCAGCCAATCGACTGTTTGTTAAACTCGGCCAGCTCTACCCTTCATTCAGAAATGTTCCGTCTCCCTCCCTGCAGCTACTGCCTGTGTGACACGCTGTGCCTCCCTCCGATCTATCTGTGTAAGGTAGGACAGTGAGGGGGTGAAGTTAAGAGCTAACAATGGAATGTGGGGGGAGGATGCCAAGGATTGCAGTGATGGGGGGCTGAGCACTGGGGTGTGGGGAAGCCGAGGACTAGAATGTGGGGGAGCCGAGGAGATCCAGGAGAGGAGCGCAGTGGGGGGACTTTTTTTTATTTTTGGGCACATGTACATCATGCCGCCCCACTATTCTGATAGTCCCGGCTGGCGGAGTGATACTGCAATTCTCCGCTTGGTTCCCGGCTGCAATCCTCGCAAGATGTGAAGAATTTGAGTGGCTGACAGAGAAGAGGAGGAGGACAGCGTGGCTGCACTGGACACAGTGAGTGAGGATTAGAGCATAGAATACTCACTGTGTCCTATTATGTATCTCACACCACAGCAGGTCATCAGCATTGCAATTTTCACACAGGTAGCAGTAGCACTGTAATCAGGTGCTCCATCATGGCTCTCTGTCACATTGCTTTTGGGTTTTGACTTTGTTATGGCTGTTACATACAGTAAATACAGCAAGCAATAAGTTACCAAAGTCAGCACCCAAAAGCAATAACAGAGACATCATAGAGAACCTGATTACAGTGCTACTGCTACCTGTGTGAAAATTGCAATGCTGATGATAATAAGAAACAGTGCGATGCTAATTTACACTTCATTTGAACTATTTCCCTCCAGCGAAGTATCAGTACTTCGCTGGATTGGAAGGGTGATATCTTGGTCATCACTACAGCAATGATCAAGATATCATTTCTTTAACACCAGCAATTCTGCACAAAGTAAAAGTAATCCTAGTGGCCAAGAAGCCCCTGGATTACTTTTACAGGCAGTGGAAGGGGGGTTCCATTTTTACTGCTTTTAAGATGTGACCAGTAGCATCCAGTTACTGGGACACAGTGAGAAGGATGGATGTCGTTCCTCCCATGTGTGATGTCAGAAACTGGAAGTAATGAGGATTTTATCACTTTCGGGCTCATTTTAAAAAGCCATTAACGGCTTGAACAAGTATCTGATCAAACTGATCTTGGTTTGATCTTGTGCTTTGGAGGCCAGAAGACAGATATGGGGTCTAAAAGACCCCAGATCTCTCCATAAAGAGGACATGTCATGGCCCATGCTATCACAAGGGATGTTGTTTATCCCTTGTAAAAGCAAAAATGAAAAAAAAAAAGATAGTGTAAGATTTGTTTTTCTATGTGTAATAAAATACAATTTAAAAGAAATTTAAACTGCCCCCACTCCTTCATGCTTATTAATTGAAAATGCATGCGGTGGCTCCGCACACATATGTAAATCGATTCAAGCCGGGGTCAGGGGCGGGGCCAGGGGTGAGGTCAAGGGTGTGGTTGAAGGGGGCCCCGTCAGGTAGGTTGTACGGGGCCCCATGATTTCTAACAGCGGCCCTGTGTGGGGGAGCCGAGGACTGGGGTGTGGGGGAGCCGAGGACTGGGGTGTGGGGGAGCCGAGGACTGGGGTGTGGGGGAGCCGAGGACTGGGGTGTGGGGGAGCCAAGGACTAGAATGTGGGGGAGCCAAAGCACAGTGCGTCCGCAGTGGTGGCACAATGAGGCTGCAATGTGGGGCACGGTGAGGCTGCAATGTGGGGCACGGTGAGGCTGCAATGTGGGGCACGGTGAGGCTGCAATGTGGGGCACGGTGAGGCTGCAATGTGGGGCACTGGTGAGGCTGCAATGTGGGGCACTGGTGAGGCTGTACTGGGGGGAACTGATAAAGTTGTTAATATTTATTTTTGTAACTTAATTCTGCATAAAACATTTAAGTGTCATTTCAGGAGATAATTTATGAGGGCGTGATTAGTGGCAGAATTAGGGGCAGGGCATGGTAGGGGTTGGGCGGGGAAACTGGTGGCAAGTAACCCTTGAGGCCTGGCTAGTGGCTCAAGACTTGAAATTTTGAGCCCTGTCTTACACAATCCCCAAAATTGTACAAGCAATTAAAAATCTTTCAAACTCTAAATCCCCAGGCCCAGATGGGTTCACTGGGGAATATTACAAATAGTTCCATCAACTCTTAGCCCCCATGGTGTGTAAAGTCTATAACTCTGCTGCCTCCTCTTCTACATTCCCTTCAGAAGTGTTAAACACGCTAGTAGTAACCCTCCCGAAACCTGGTAAAAAACCAACCTCACCCAAGAACTTCAGATCCATATCTCTGCTCGACCTGAAACTTTATGTACAACTAATATAACCAATAGACTAATCAATTCCTAAAAGGGCTTAATAAAGTGCAATAGTGGTAAAGCCTGACATCCATATACGTGCCAGAAAATCAAAAAAATTATGAAACAATTAACAAAGATCAATATTGTGCAAATAAGTGCAAAAATGCAAAGTTCAATATGTACATGTGGTGCAAATAGTTCAATATTGCAATCAATGAATATAAATTCCTAAGAAGTTCCATACAATAGACTCAAATGGGAATCCAATCCTCAATTGCTTCAGAAATCTTTATGACAATGTTTTTCCCATCCGTAATATATTCTCAATTGAAGTATTAAACCATAGTGGGGATCCTACACCAGTCTCCCAGAACTCTCACCTCTGAGGCCTTGTACACATGGTCGGACCAAACCGATGAGAATGGTCCGACAGACCGTTTTCATCGGTTCACCGCTGATGTGTGTACACACCATCGTTCCAAAAACCGATCGGGTCAGAATGCGGTGACGTCAAACACACGACATGCTGAATAAAATTAAGTTCAATGCTTCCAAGCATGCGTCGACTTGATTCTGAGCATGCGCAGGTTTTAAACCGATGCTTTCTGTACTAACCATTGGTTTGGACCGATCAGGCAGCGGTCCATCGGTTCGGTTTTGAAGCATGTTTTAAAATTTTGGACCGAAGGGAAACAGACCGATGGGCTATACACACGGTCGGTTTGGATAGATGAAACTGAACCTCGGTCCATTCTCATCGGTTTTGTCCGACCGTGTGTACGGGGCCTGAGATATCTGGCATGTAAGCTTTCACATCTCTCCTTTACTATTTTATCACTAGTGTTCCTGCTTAATAGCATCCTCTACCTCTCACAACGATCCCCTAGATGGCAGCTTTCCTAAAGGGAAAGGGGAGGGAGGAGGGGGGCTCCAGCCAGTAACACAAAAGTAGAAAGCAAGGGAGAGAAAGGCTTCTGATGGTGTAGTACACTCAATGTAGACTTTATTAAATGACAGGTTAAAATTGGACTCTTACATCACATAGAATAAAAGCAGGCAGTATAGGTAAATTGCGGCGTGGTAAACACCGTCTTACTTGTCCTTCCTCTACTTCCGGTCTGCGGTGGCCTCCAGATTCCGATAAGTCCCCCGCTCGCAGACCCCCACAACCAACAGGAAAGGGTTGTGGGGATGAGGCACTTGTCCCCATCAACATGGGGACATCCTCCCTGTGTTGAGTGCATGTGGCCTGGTATGGTTCAGGAGGGAGGGGCGCTCTCTCGGGTTCCTCTTTTCCTGAAGCCTGCCAGGTTGCATGCTTGGATAAGGGTCTGGTATGGATTTTTTGGGGAAACCCCACGCCATTTTATTTAAATTTGGCGCAGGGTTCCCCTTAATACCCATACCAGAACTGAAGGGCATGGTAATGGAATTTAGGGGAACCCCCACACATTTTTTTTTTCCAATGACTTTGATCTGTATTGCCGGGACCCGACAATTCATTATAGCCGCGAGTAGTTTTAAATGATTTTTTTTCCTTTAGAAATGTCATTTTGTGCAGAGACTGTTATAAAAACAGGAAACATGTGCTACTTTACAGGCATACTATAGACACCCCCCAGATACGAAATTTAAAGGAATATTTCACTTTGTTTCACTTTAAGCATTATTAAAATCACTGCTCCTAAAAAAACAGCCATTTTTAAAACTTTTTCAAGTCAAACTCATGTTAGACTCGATGTAAGAAACCAATGTATTATGGTTATTGAGTTAACATAGCACAGCTTCTGCTGTTAAAAGGCTATACTTAGTGTTCTGGACGGATGATGAATCGTGAGACAAATTTGTGAATTAACGTGAATAAAAACCGTGTGTTTTAATATACACACTATAAAGGATGATAATAAGAAGTACAGTTACAGTACATTCATAGCTTCAAATAAAAGTTCAAAATAAAAGAAAGTTCTTAGAGAATATGTGCTTTTAAAGATGCCTGATTTGCCCTTTGTTAGCTGGAGAAAATTGTCTGTGTGCTTCTTAAAGATGGTTGAAGTGAAGAAGAAAAGTCCTTCCTAGCAACCCAAACTTTTTATAAACTTCAAGCCTTACTTTGATTTTCGCACCGAAAAGTAAACCCTCCCAAAGGGTGGAGCAAAAGAGTGAAGTATAAAGTTTAACATCTGGTTTCATTTATCCCAAGTTACATAGTAAGTGGGTTATAAGCGACAGCTAACCTAAACACAATGGGGTAGATTCATAAAGACGTTACGCTGGCGTATCTATTGATACGCCGCGTAACTTCTAGGTTGCTCTGGCGTATCTTTTTTCTGTATTCAGAAAACAAGATACGCCGGAATTTGGCCAAGATCCGACTGGCGTAAGTCTCTTACGCCGTCGTATCTTCGTTGCATATTTACGCTGGCTGCTAGGTGGCGCTTCCGTCGGTTTACGCGAGGAATATGCAAATTAGGTAGATACGCCGATTCAGAAATGTATGTCCGCCCGGCGCATTTTTTTACGTGGTTTACGTTAGGCTTTTTCCGTCGTAAAGTTACCCCTGCTATATGAGGCGTATCCTATGTTAAGTATGAACGTCGTTTCCGCGTTGAATTTTGAAAAATTTACGTTGTTTGCGCAAGTTGTCCGTGAATAGGGCTGTGCGTATTTTACGTTCACGTCGAAAGCATTGGCTTTTTGCGGGTTAATTTGGAGCATGCGCACTGGGTTAATTTCACGGACGGCACCTGCGCTGTTAGTCTAAAACGTCATTTACGTGGGGTCATGTTTTATTTGCATAAAACACGCCCACCTCTTCACACTTTGAATTAGGCGCGCTTACGCCTGCAGATTTACGCTACGCCGGCGTAACTTAGGGTGCAGGTTCTTGGTGAATACAGAACCTGCCTCACTAAGTTACGGCGGCGTAGCGTATCTGAGATACGCTACGCCAGCACAAAGTTACGGCGGGCTATCTGAATCTAGCCCAATGTCTATAGGAAATTTCTCAACAGGATATAGGGGGGAGGGGAAGGGATCAGTCTGCCTTCAAATGCAATCTTTCAAACAGAACATCTATTATAAGAAATACCTTTTAAAAAACATAAGATATTTAGAATATTAATAAATAGGTCTTGACAGCTTCTGGAAATTCATAACTGGGTTCAAATGTCACATCAGGAGATTATTAACTCAAAGCCCAACATCCATATCACTAAATAGGAATTTATACTCTCAATAGTATTATAACCAGATTAAATTTTAGATATTAAGAATATAACACTCGAACATAAAGCTCATCCCTATACAGAACCACTATACCAGTCCAGTCCGAAACACCGAATATGAATCTGTCAAATCGTCATTGCAGTCTTTGTTCTGTCTTTCAATTTGGATGTCGTCCATGATTTTCACGAACCCCTTAGGCATCCAGGACAATTCTCCTAATTGGCAGAGACAGAGCAGCAGCACCATTGGCTCCCACAGCTGTCAAAGTCAGTCAGCAAATCAGGGAAGAAAGGGGGTCAGGGCTCTGTGTTTGAATGGATACACGGAGTGCTGACCCCTATAGCAAGCTGCTGGCTGAGGGGCAAGTGAAGGAGGGTGGGGCTAAGAGCAGTAAAGAAGGACCTGAGAAGGAGGATCCGGGCTGCTCTATGAAAAACCAACTGCACAGAGGAGGAAAGTATAACATGTTTGTTATTTAAAAAATAAAACAAGCCTTTTCAATAATTTTAAGAGTTCTCTTTACTGGAACCAAGGGGCCAAGCCCAACCCCTGAAAGACAACCCCACACCACAATCCCTCCTCGACCAAATTATTTGGACTAGTGCACAATGCAAGGTCCACAAAGACATGGATAAGCAAGTTTGGGGTGGAGAAGAAGAATTGTCAAATATTCCCAAAGACACACTCTTAAACCATGTGGACAGCCTTCCTAGAAGAGTTGTAGCGGTTATAGCGGCCAAGAGTTGGCCAGCTCAATATTGAACCATACAAATGTGCATGTAAAGGCAGAACTCATCTGGTAGAGAAGACTGCCACTACACAGACCACTAGCACTCTCCTGGACCCTTAGTGCCGGTTCACACAGGGGCAGTGCGACTTTGCAAGGTGACTTCAGCGCAACTTGGAGCAACTTACAACGCGACTTGAAGTTGCCTCCAGGACAGGCGACTTTGGCTGTGGCCAATCATAGAATAATCAGCTCTGTGGGAGGGAGAGGTTTGCCCAAGTAAACTATTTTATTTTCCTGTAAAGTGGCTTCAGCTAAGATGGTGATCAGACTTTGGAGGCAACTTCTATTGAAATCTATGGGTACAAGTTGCCTAGAAGTCACCTTGAAGTAGTACAGGAACCTTTTCTGAAGTCGGAGCAACTTCAGTAGTGTACATTAAGACGGCTCTCATTGACTAACATGGGATTACTGATGTCAAGCGACTTGGGGCGACTTGAGGTCTGACAAGTCAGATCCCAAGTTGCTGTAGTGTGAACCAGCACTTACCATAAGAATGCCATAAAGAGCTTTTGAAAGGGCAACTAAAGTGAAACCTTATCAAATAATGATCTGTACATACCATGGGGCAGTTTTCACAGACCACGTTTGTTATAACTGCCATAGTGGACCAGACACTCTTTTCCTTCTACTTTTGTTTTGCTATGTCTGCCAGCAACATTTTTTTATCTCCAGTAATGCAGCAGATGTCACCATAACCTGTTCACTATCATGTCCAATTTTTCACAGTTAGTATTAGCTGTTGATCCACTGCATTGACTGCAACATTGTCATCTTCCACAAAAAAAGGTTACCAGAATCGCCACGTGAGAAAGAAAGGAAGAAGAAGATTTGGATGCGTGCAGTTTTACACTTACATATATACATTTTTATTCAGGAATGGGAGATTTTTTTCTAATTTGGGTATACCTGTAACTGTACTTTAAAAAAAGGTAGCTAAAATTCAAAGATCTCCCATTCTAGCAAAATACAGTAAATTCAATAATAAAAAAAAAACATTCATGTTTTGGCAGTGTCTCAGGCAACCAAATATTTACATAATTCATAAAACAGAGAATGTTAATACTGAAAGAAAACATAAAAAACAAACAATATATTAAAAGAGAAGGCAACAGCTGATAAAGGCACCACATAACTAATTTAATTACAATGTCCTCATCATTTGGAAGGTCAGCCAAAAAATTGTGAATTTGTAATACTTGGAAAGAACAGTAAACTGATGAGCCAAATGTATGCCTTTCAAAAATGTAATCTTAATAGGAATCTGAATAGTTATATCCAATCCTTTCAAGATGAAGCATTTAGACTTCTTTCCAATTCATTTACTAAAACCAATCTTTTTTATGTACTGTGCGAAAATAAAGTAAAATACCCCTTACATTAGTTTTTTTTTAACCACTTGGGATCCGCCTGCCGTCAATTGACGGCTACAGTGCGGATCCCAATTTCCAAACTGCCGTCAATTGACGGCCGCCCCTTTGGGCGTTCCCCGCGCGCGCTCCAGAGCGCGCTGCGGGGAAAATCTGTGTTGGCCGTGTCCCTCGGACACAGCCAATTACAGATCGCCGCGAACGGCCAATCAGAGTGGCCGTTCGCGAGGCGATCTGTGCGGCCAATGAGAGAGGATCTCATATGTAAACATATGAGATCATCTCTCATTGCCGTTTTACACAGAGACAGCGGTGCTGTCTCTGGAGAGGAGACCGATCTGTGTCTCTTGTACATAGAGACACAGATCGGTCACCCCCCCAGTCACCCCCCCCTCCACCTACAGTTAGAACACTAAGCAGGGATACATTTAACCCCTTCCTCACCCCCTAGTGTTAACCCCTTCAATGCCAGTCACATTTATACTGTAATTAGTGCATATTTATAGCACTGATCGCAGTATAAATGTGAATGGCGCCAAAAATGTGTCCGATGTGTCCGCCATAACGTCGCAGTCCCATTAAAAATCGCAGATCGCCGCCATTTCTAGTAAAAAAAAATAATTAAAAAAAAATAATTCTGTCCCCTATTTTGTAAGCGCTATAACTTTTGCGCAAACCAGTCGCTTATTGCGATTTTTTTTTTTTTTTACCAAAAATATGTAGAAGAATACGTATCGGCCTAAACTGAGAAAAAAAAATGTTTTTTTTTTTTTTTAAATTGGGATATTTATTATAGCAAGAAGTAAAAAATATTGTATTTTTTTCAAAATTGTCTCACTTCTTTGTTTATAGCGCAAAAAATAAAAACCGCACAGGCGATCAAATACCACCAAAAGAAAGCTCTACTTGTGGGGAAAAAAGGACGTCAATTTTGTTTGGGAGCCACGTCGCACGACCGCGCAATTGTTAGTTAAAGCGATGCAGTGCCGAAAGCTGAAATTTCACCTGGGCAGGAGGGGGGTATATGTGCCCAGTAAGCAAGTGGTTAAAGGGGTTGCAAAGGTTTACTCTATTATACACTGACAATAGTTCAAGTGATAGTAAAGATTCACTTTTATCGTGCAACATCCCACTGATGCAATAACAGTTTGATTTGAAATGGCAGAAGAAAATTACAGGAATTAAGGCAGATCCTGGCAAAAAACAAAAAACAAACACAAAGGATATACACAAACCAATATCTGGAAACTAAGCAGCTCATTAGAGCATTAAATCATCTCCAGGTAATATACATTGCAAGGGATTAAGCAATTTTTGCAGATTCCTGAACCAACTACAAATGACAAATAATGGCTTAATGTGGCTTTTAAGGTGGTGTAATCTATTCAAAAGACTAAAAAAAAAAAGTGTCATTGTATTTATTTGTAAACTCTATAAAAACAAATATAAATCTATTGATCTTTCATGAAAATCTTAAACAATGAATCATTAAATCCAAAAGACATTTAAACAAGAATAAAATACCCCTCCTTGAGGAGACTACGACTTACTTTGTATACAACACGTGTCAATTAGTCCAGGGGTTCCATTAAATACATTTTCACAGATGTCTCCTTTCTCAACATGTTTCACATATCCAGCTTCATCAGGAGAAAAGGGAGAAGGATATTCTACAACAAAATATTATAATTGAAATCAAAATTACCCCTGTGAAACCAACTATGTATGAAAATAGTTATTCTTGAACTAATACATTTTAAACAGTGCCAAAAAAAAATGGTATATTATCTGTTTGTTCACATCACAGGATATACTTCATGTCCAGATATTCACATACAGACAGGGAAGGGAAGAAAATCCCTCTGGGATAACAGAATGGATGTTGGGATCGATATACATATAAATATGTTGTTCTATTATTTCCTGGTGTTCTGTAAGATTAAATATACATCATATGATCATAAATGAACATCCTAAATATATTTTAGTTTAAAGATTTTAATTATTAATAAAATGGAGTGAACGTATTACCCAACAGGCTCCCCTCTTCAGGTATTAATCCTAGCAATTAATTGTATCCAACAGAATGCTGCACCTGAACTAGCTTGATTCAGCTTGTGTAAGGCCCCTTTCACACTGGGGTGCTCTTTAGGAGTTTTAGCGCTAAAAATAGTGTCTGTAAAGCGCCTCTCATGCCTCCCCAGTGTGAAAGCCCAAATGCTTTCACACAGGGGCGGTGCACTTGCAGGACAGGTAAAAAAGTACTGCAAGCAGCATCTTTGGGGCAGTGCGAGCGCGGTGTATACACTGCTCCTGCACCACCCCTGCTATTAAAATCAATGGGCAGCGCAGCCAAAGCGCTTCGGAAGTGCTGCAACACGGGCGCTTTTAACCCTTTCCTCAGTTAAAATCACCCCACTATTTGCCAAAAAGCGCAGCTATAACAGCTGTAAAGTGCTGCTAAAATTTGCGATGCTTTATATACAAGTAGCCTTATAATTTTATGTGCTCTGTAAGAGGTAGAAAATATATAAAATATAGTTCTTCATAGAATTGGGACACCATTTAGTAATGCATCAGTTACTAACAAAATGACTTTTTAGACCATGCAAGTACACTTAGAGAATTTAACCTTTAGGAACATGTTACATCTATTTTTAGGGTGGAACATGTAACAAGTTCACGCTCCTGTGACCACTCAGTGATCGCCTCTGTGTGACAGCAGTATGGGGAAAAGTTACCTGTACCAGTTGTCACCTTTTGAAAAGAGTGTGGCTATGCAGGGCTCCACCAACATGGCCACATCATTTATTCACAGAGTTCTGTGAATGAATGAACTATAAGTACCAACATTCTTTATGGCTGTTGGCTTGTAGGTCTCAATGAAATACTACACCGCTGTTTAGCACTCCTGGTAGTTAATCGATTTTTCCGGTCACTGTGAAACTGCTTGCCTGTATGATGTACTGGCAGACCGCTTACACTGACAGTCTGCAGGAGCCGTTCTGCATGGCACCAGCAATCTGATGATCACTGGTGCAAGGCTATCCAGGCTCCTAAAAAAAAAAAAAAAAAAAATTTAGTTAAAGCAGAGCTCCACCAAAAAAAATATTAAAAGCCAGCAGCTACAAATACTGCAGCTGCTGGCTTTTAATATTAGGACACTCACCTGTCCTGGAGTCCAGCGACGTCTGCAGCAGAAGACGAGCAATCGTTAGTCACTCTGCTGCCCCACCGCCATCCTCAGTGAGGTAACCAGGAAGTGAAGCATTGCGCTGTGCTCACTGGTCCCCGCTGTGTTCTGGGAGCCGTGTGTTTCCCAGAACACAACGGGGGGGGGGGGGGGTTACAGGATCTGACGTTCTGCCCACATGCTTATCGGAATCTGGAAACCCCCTTTAACAAAAGGGGAACTCCAGATCCCGCCCCCCCATGTGAATCGGTAAGGGGTACATTGTATCCCTACCATTTCACAAAGAAAAAGTGTGAACATTTTTAAAATGACAGGAGACTGCTTGGGACAAGTCCTTTAATTAAAAAAAAAAAATCAGCAATGTAATCCAGTCTGTCCAGCGTTGGAATCCATTCTTGATGTCCAGCGATGATCTCCACTACAGCAAGGAACGATGCACGATCCTCCTGCACAGGAGGCATCCGGCCTAAGGCCCCTTTCAGACTGGGTGGGAGCCGCGGTGGCGGTATAGCGACGCTAAAAATAGCGGCGCTATAACGTCGGATTTGCAGCGGGATTCAGTCGCTAGCAGTGCGGTATTAACCCCTGTTAGCGGCCGATAAAGGGTTAATACCACCCGCAATGCCCCTCAGCGGAGGCGCATTGCGGGGCATATTGCCGCGGTTCCCATTGTTTTAAATGTGAAGGATCGGTGAAGGAGCGGTATACACGCCGCTCCTCTCACCCCTCCAAAGATGCTGCTGTCAGGAGATTTTTTTGTCTCCCGCCAGCGCATCGCCTCAGTGTGAAAGCCCTCTGGCTTCCACATTGAGTATGCAGTGCAGGAGTTTTTCAGGCGGTATAGCAACGCTATTTTTAGCGCTGTACTGCCTGAAAAACTCCTCAGTGTGAAAGGGGTCCAATGACGTGCAAGCTGATGACAGTTCTTTTATAACCAAGGGCAGGGCCACCCGTGACATGTGACCCCGCCCCCTCTGACGCATCACGGGAAACCCCCATGATGCGTTAGAGAGGGCAGGAGGCGTCCATGTCATGGGTGGCCCCGCCCTTGGTTATACAAGAACTGTCAAACAGCTTGCGCATCATTAGACCGGGTGCCTCTGGTGTGGGAGCATCGTGTGTCGTTCCTCGTGGAGAGCATCGCTAGAGAATAGATCATCGCTGGATATCGAGAATGGATTACAATGCTGGACAGACTGGTTTACATCGCTGAAGTTTTTTTTTTTATTTACATTTTTTTTATTTTTAATAAAGGACTTGTCCCAAGCCATCTCCTGTCATTTTTAACATTTTCACCCTTTGTCTTTGTGGAATGGTAGGGTTACAATGTACCGTGTTACCAATTCACATGGGGGGCGGAATCTGGAGTTCCCCTTTGTTAAAGGGGGCTTCCATATTCCGATAAGCCCCCTGCCCGCAGACCCCCACAACCACCGGGCAAGGGTTGGGGGGATAAGGCCCTTGTCCCCATCAACATGGAGACATCCTCCCCATGTTGAGGGCATGTGGCCTGGTAAGGTTCAGGAGGGGGGCGCTCTCCTCCCTCTTTTCCTGCGGCCTGCCAGGTTGCATGCTCAGATAACGGTCTGGTATGGATTTTTGGGGGGCAACCCCACGCAATCTTTTTTAAATGGCGCAAGGTTCCCCTTAAAATCCATACCAAACCTAAAGGGCCTGATATGGAATTTGGGGGGGGGGGACTCCCACACTTGTTTTATTTTAGTTTCGGGGTTCCCCTTAATGTTCATACCAGACCCAAAGGGCCTGGTAATGGACCAAGGTGGGAACCCATGCTGTTTGTTTTCAATGACTTTGATCTGTATTGCCGGGACCCGACAATTCATTATAGCTGCACATTTTAAATTACTTTTTTTCCCCCTTTAGAAATGTCATTGTGCAGGGACTTTTCCAAGCATGGGAACATGTGCTACTTTACAGGCATACTATAGACACCCCCCAGGTATGAAATTTAAAGGAATATTTCACTTTTATTGTTTCACTTTAAGAATTATTAAAATCACTGCTCCCGGAAAAACTGCCATTTTTAAATCTTTTTTTGCATTGATACATGTCCCCTGGGGCAGGACCCAGGTCCCCAAACACTTTTTCTGACAATAACTTGCATTTTAACCTTTAAAAATTAGCACTTTTGATTTTTCATGTTCGGGTCCCATAGACTTTAACGGTGTTCGAACACATTTTTGCCTGTTCGCATGTTCTGCTGTGATCCGAACCAGGTGGTGTTCGGCTCATTCCTAGTTCTAACCTGAATGGCAAACCTCAATGAAGTCTTTGGGAGCAGAGCAGGAAAAATCAAAAGTGCCCATTTGAAAAGGCTTGTATGCAAGTAATTGGCCATAAAAAGGGGTATGGGGGTCCAGGTACTGCCCTGGAGGACATGTATCAATGCAATTTTTGTTTTTCAGGAGCAGCAAATGTTGTTATTGATGATTAAGGTCCAATAATAAAAATGAAAAATTCCTTTAACTAGAGCGCATGGAGGGTCCCCTTGGTCTGCCTGTAAAGTGGCACACCTGTAACACACACACTATATATATATATATATATATATATATATATATATATATATATAAACATTCTACAGCAAAAACTATATTTATAAATAAGAAAAACTAGTACAATCCAATTTAAAATGGTTTGCACACGGCTATTGAAACAAAAAAAAATTAAGAAAAACACGGAGTGAGGTTCCCCCAGTCCCTACCAGGCCCTTTGGTCAGTGATAGTGGGGGTCTGTGGACAGGTGGCTTATCGGAATCTGGCAGCCTCCTTAAATAAGGGGGCCCCAGACCCTGGTTGCTCCCTTTATGTGAGAGAGTATTGGGTACACCTACCCATCCACCAAAAAAAGTGTTAAAAAGTATTAAACTGTTTTTGACAATCCCTTAACTAAAAAAAATTAGAAAGTGTCCTGTGATGTAAATCCATAAAAAAAAATAATAATGAAAAAATAGAAAACACTCTTGCTGACATAAGGACTTCCTGCCTACTGCAGGCTACGCTGTTTGACATTTCTTATATAGGTAAGGGGTAGGGCCACCTGGCTATGGTGCGTGCTGGGTCCGTGACATCAGAAGGGGCGGTGCCACCAGGTGCCGTAACCAGATGGCCCTGCCCCTTACCTATAAAATAAATGTCAAATGACAGAACCTGCACTAGGTAGCCAGCCTACATGATTGACAATGGATTTACATTGGATTTTTTTTTTTAATAAAGAAATTATCTGTCTGTGTGTTTTTATTACTTTTTTTTTTTGAAGGAGTAGGGGTACTATGTACACGATACTCACTCAACATTGGAGAAGCGGGATCAGGGGTGCCCCCTTATTGAAGATTCTAAAAGACCCCTGACCGCAGACCCCCACAACCACCGGCCATGGTTGTGGGGATGAAGCCCTTGTCCCCCCTGCTCCAAAGCTCCCACCCCCTGCATGTTGAGGGCATGTGGCCTAGTATTGTTCAAAAGGGGGGAACTCGCCTGCCACATTTCTTGACCTGCCAGGCTGCATGCCTGGATAAGGGTCTGGTAAGGATTTTGGGAGGCCCCACGCCATTTTTTTTAAATGTTTTCTGGGGACAAGGTGCTTTGGGGTGGGGGGGTTGTATGTTGAAGGAATGTGGCCTGGTGTGGTTCAGGAGGGGGGTGCTCACTCATTCCACCCCCTTTCCTGACCTGCTGGGCTGCATGGTCAGATAAGGTCCTGGTATAGATTGTGTGGGGTACTACACACCGTTCTTTAAATATTGGCATGGGGTTCCCCTTAGAATCCATACCAGCCCTGTAGGGCCTGGTATAGATTGGAGGGGCCATGCTGTGTTTTTTTTTACAGAATTTTCTATTGGCGACATGGTTTTGTTTACATTTCAGCTGTCAGTGGGGAATCCCGCTAACAGCTGATGACTCATCGGTTGTCAGTAGGCATGGGGATTGCATAAAGGGTTCTTTACTGTAAGAACAATTAGTATGTGGAATTCCCTTTTCACAAAATGGTGGTGTCAGCAAGAAGTATTGGTAATTAAAAAAAACAGGGATAAAAGAAGTGTTAGAGACATAAATACACAGGTAAAATGGATGGACTGGTGTCTTTATTCAACATTACTAAATATAATAAATATATATATATATACATATATAAAACACATATATATACACACACACACACACACACACACACACACACACACACACACACATACACATACACACATACATATATACATATACATACACACACACACACACACACGTAAAATAAGGGTTTACCTTTACATGAATAGAGGCTAGCTATGCAAAAAGATCTTTGCTGCATCTTAACCTGCATGACTATTTACGTCGGTAGAATGGCACAGCTGCGCATATTGACGTACCCGTACGTCCCCTTTAAGACGCAGCATTGCAGGCTCCCGCCGCAAGCTCCGTGAGTGTGACTGCGGGTCCTGCGCACTCAATGTCCGCCGGGTGCCCGCAATCGTGTCACAGAGCTGCAGAACGAGGTGTTGCCTATGTAAACAAGGCCTCTCCTTGTTCTGCCTTGTGACAGGACACTGATCTTCTGCTCCCTGCCCCGGAGCAGTGACTAGTGTTGTGTCACATGTAGCCCATCCCCCACACAGTTAGAATCACTCCCTAGGAGACACTTAACCCTTTCCATGCCAGTGTCATTTACACAGTAATCAGTGCATTTGTATAACACTGATCGCTGTATAAATGACAATGGTCCCAAAATAGCGTCAAAAGTGTACGATGTGTCCACCATAATGTTGAAGTCACGTAAAAAATAAATTGCTGTTTGCCGCCATTACTAATAAAAAAAAAAATGACATAAAACTATCCTCTATTTTGTAGACGATATAACTTTCGCGCAAACCAATCGATATACCATTATTGCGATTTTACAAACATGTGCAGAAGAATAAAACGGAGAAAAAAAATTATATATATTTTGGGGGATATTTATTATAGCAAAAAGTACAAAATATTGTTTTTTTTTTTTCAAAATAGTCGCTTTTCTTGGTTTATAGAAAAAAAAAAAACAGCAGAGGTGATCAAATACCACCGAAAGAAAGCGCTATTTGTGAGGAGGAAAAAAGAATGTCAATTTTTTTTAGGCAACCACTTTGCATGACCGCGCAATTATCAGTTAAAACAACGCAGGGCCGAATCGCAAAAAAATGGCGCGGTCATTGGGCAGCCAAATCCTCCGGGACTGAAGTGGTTAAATTGTGTTAAAAATAAATTATTAAGCTGAATATAAAAAAAGTTAAGTTGTGAAGAAAAAAATATATCCTATCTATTGTGTAAATGACTCACAGTAATTACAGACCATGGTCTCAAATTGAGAGATCAATGTGAACAAACAATAAACTCACTTCAAATACTCGAAGCATTAAGGTAGTTTCTCAGAATCCATTTATCATCAGGTCTATCCTGAAGTGAACCTCTCTTTAATATCCCTAGTCTTTTGTTAAGACTTTATCAATTTCTCCATTTTATAGCCTCTGGCAGAAATGCTGTTTCTCATTTCCTCCAGGATTTGTATAAGGTCTTGTCTATCAAATGCCATCCACATAGCTCCAAGGTACCACAGCAAGAGACCAAAAAGCCATTTAAGAATGTTATAAATGCAAAGATAAAACCCTGTTGTCTATATAGTCTGTCACATTCCATCATAAAGTATTTGACTCATGAAGCAAAATATACATACATACATACATACACACACACACACACACATACACACACACATACAAATGCTTTAGGCAGATAAAAAAAAAAAAATCTAAATTAGGAATGCTTTCAGAAACAGAAGTATTAATAGTTTATTCTTATTACCAAATGGAATGTAAATGAACAGAAAGGAAATCCAAATCAAATCATTTGGTGGGACCACCCTTTGCCTTCAAAACAGCATAAATTCTTCTTGGTACTCATGTACACAGTTTTTAAAGGAACTCGGCAGGTAGGTTGTTCCAAGCATCTTGGATGACTAACCACAGATCTTCTGTGGGTGTAGGCTTGCCTCAAATCCTTCTGTTTCTTCATGGAATCCCAGACAAATCTGATGATGTTGAGATCAGGGCACTGTGGGGGCTAAACCATCACCACCATGAAGATAGTTGTTAATGCCATTGGCTGTATGTTTGGGGCTGTTGTCCTGCTGCAGAATAAATTTGGGGACAATCACACTCCTCCTGACTCCCTGATGGTATGATATGATGGATAAATATCTGCCTGCATTTC